>NW_026991717.1:97272748-99772748 GCF_029215605.1 Mirounga angustirostris
TATGGAGGTTTTTTTCATTATACTTGTTGATATGTGATCTTGAGTAAGTTTCCTAACGTCTCAACTGTAAAACGGGGGGACGGAGCCAACCTGACAAGGCCACAGCAAGGATGAAACATTGCTTCGTCAAACGTAATCTTACAAAAACAAAATGATTATGACTGCTCAGTGTCTAACAACTCATTTTCCTCCCTTAAAAATGGCAGACTGGTTTTGGCAAGAGCCCAAATGGGACCCTCCTTAGCTCTTCAAAAGCCTTTCTGTGTAGGGAAGGAAGCAAATCTGACCTGTTCCATAAACCCTGGCTCTGATGGCCATGTCTCTTCAGACTCTCCCCTGGGCCCATCCAGAGCCGGCATTTCCTCCAATGGGCTGTCTAGCTTCTGGAAGTTTCTGTTTCTGGGTATGCCATCACTTTCGTTTACCTTTATGGTTTCTCTGGCTTAACGAATTCTAGCCCTTGTATTTTGTTGACTTTTTAAAAGTAAGTTTGAGAACAGCAACCTGTGGTTAGACATTCATTTTTCATGTCTCAGTAGATCCATACGGCATATTAATGGAATCTGTAGACCTTGATGAATCAACATGACATTTAGCAGTGGTGTCACTCAACAGGAAGTGTACCTAGCACTTATTTCGGTTTTATTTATGAAGTTCCACAAGGCACACAAATGGTCAGGGCAGAGTCTTTGGTGAAATGAAGGTCTGTCTACTCTTTATTCCTCTTGTCCTTGTCTCCTTTTTTAAAGTCAAGAGAATACACACTTGCAAAAGGCCTAGATTAAACCTGATTGTTCGCCCTTAAGATACGTTACTGTCAACTTCAAAAGAGTTGTTATAACACTTCTTTTCCCATGGATAGGTGCATCGCCACATTAGCATTTTTTTTTAAAGATGTATTTATTTGGGGTACCTGCATGGCTCAGTCAGTTAAGTATCTGCCTTCGGCTCAGGTCATGATCTCAGGGTCCTGGAATCGAGCCCTGCATCAGGCTCTCTGCTCGGCCAGGAGTCTGCTTCTCCCTCTCACTCTCCCTCCATGCTCTCTCTCTGTCTCAAATAAATAAATAAAATCTTAGAAAAAAATAAAAAAATAAAGATTTATTTATTTTAGAGAAAGAGCACAAGTGGGAGGGACAGAGGGAGGAGGGGGAGAGAGAGAGAGAGAGAGGGACAATCTCAAGGAGACTCCCCTCTGAGCATGGAGCCTGATGTGGGGCTTGATCCCACGACCCTGGAATCATGACCTGAGCCAAAATCAAGAGTCAGAAGCTTAAACCGACTGAGCTACGCAGGCGTTCCTTAGCACTTCTTGATTCCATATGTGTTTATTGAAATCTGGTCAGGAAGGAGGCATGGGAAGAATTTCTGGGCTGGGAGTCAGAGGCCCTGAGTCCTAATGTTGGCTTATCCACTTGCTAGCTGTGTGACGTTACACAGGATGGACAAGTGGTGTCTTATACAAAAAGAGATTTACTTACTTGTAAATGATAAGAAAGCTGAAAGTAGGAAGTTATTGGCTAGATTTCAGCCACCAGCTAAATGATGTCATCCAGGACGAAGGTCCTTGTGTCTTTACCTATTACAGCCCTTATGTGGCCCTTTTATCCTCATGCTTGTAGCTTTATTGTCACAAGAGGCCCATCCTAGCTCCAGACCCCACGGCAACTCTGGCAGGATGCACAGGGAAGGACAGTACATCCATGTCTGGCTTACTCTACCAACAAAGCAGATTTGCAAGAAAGCCTTAGGACTATCATGTAGTCACTCATAGCAGCAAAGAAGACTAGGAAAATATATAGTTGTTTCACATTGTAAAGTGGAGAGTAGCAAGGGAGGAGGGGTTGGAAATACCTATAGGATTAATCAAGGGGCAGCATCTTTTCAGACAATTTCAGGACAATTTATATTCTTCTGGACATCAGTTTCCTCAGTTATAAAGTGAGGGAGTTTAAACAGAATGTACATGATCTCTGGGGTTCCTTTAGTTCAAAATTCTTAAACTTTTTTTTTTTCCCCCAAGGAATTCTTAAACTTTAAAGTGCATACAGATCACCTGAGATCTTGTTAAAATGCGAATTACCAGTGGAGGTATGAAACCTGAGATCCTGCATTTTTTTTTTCACTTTTATTGAGATGGAAGTTTAAGGCGTATAGCATAATGACTTGACATACATATATTATGAAGTGATTACCACAGGAAATTTAGTTATTATCCATCGCCTCATGAGATTCTACATTTCTAATAGGCACTCAGGTGATGGGAATGCTGCTGGACCACACTTTGATTTGCAAGATTCTAAAGGTCTATGAGTCCTTTGATATATTTTTCTGCTTTTCTCAATGGACAAGCCAGCTTTAAGCAAAGCCCATACAAATTTCTTAAGTTGCCTAGAAGGATTTTGGATTCAAAGAAATGTTTCTTTTATCAACAAGTGTGCACATTCTTACTGATTTTTTGGCATTTCTAGATCTAGAGGAGGTAAGAGTTAGACCCTCAGTCCTAGTTAGAAAGAGAATAGGGAAGAGGAAAGGACTTTTCTAATTTAATTCTCACAGCAACCCCGTGAGGCCAGTGTGATTTTACTGTTAAATTACTTTCCTAAGGTCATACAGCTGGTAGTTGACAGGGTCCCCTGATATACCAGGCCTCTGATTTCCAAGTCCATGCTTTTTCCATTTCTCCATACTGACTCTTGCAGAGGTCTGCATGCAAGAGACACTAAGGACGAATACAAGATGGCCCCCAGTTGAGTGATGATTAGCTTGATTCAGACCTGTCCATGGTTACTAGCCTCTGTTTGCCTCTCCAGGTCCCTTCACCCTTCTCTCCATCACAGGGAGACTGACCTCTGTCTGGGCTCTGGCCTCCAGTTGTGTCCGCCCAGTGGGAACCACCTGCAAGAGACTGCTCGAGGGGAAGACAGAGGTGGGACATTGGTTCACTCCCTGTCCCCATGGTTTCTTTACTTCAAGGCCATTACCTGGGTGGCCTCTTCAAGGCCTCCCACTGGTTTTCAGTAACTGCTCCCTTCCCTTGTTTCCTCAGGCCTGGGGGATAACTACTTCCCCTGTTGCTAGTTCTCTGGGTCACTTGATGTTTCCCTTAACCCTGCCTATGCCTCCATAAATAGCCCCCGTGGTTGCCTTTTTGAGGTGCTTCCTGTTTTCTCACGAGACCATGACTCATGCACTCATTTCTTCAAAGTTTTCAGGTAGCGGCAGATAGCAGTAAGCAGTACAGAAGTTGGCTGGAGATCTGGACTGGGGGCCTCCAACAGTCAGGACTTGGGGAGGAGGCAGGGCTTCAGCTGGAGAATTTACGGACGATGGAGAGAAAATATTTGGGAAGAGCATCAAGCAAAGTCAAAGATGGAAGCGGCACGGAGATCTACCTGTATTTGGGGATCAATTGGAAAGTAAGTGGCCTGGGGTGAAACCAAATAAGGATAGGTTATAGTAACAGTGCTAACATTATTAAGTGCTATGTGTTGTGTTCTCAGTGCTTTACTGGAACTAACTCATTTCATCCTCGGCAGCCCCGGGGTCATCCTCCTTTTTAGAGGGGAGGAAGAAACTAAGGCACAGAGAAGTTATAAACTTGTCCCATGTCACCCAGTAACTAAGTGGCCAGGGTTTGACTCTTTGTGGTCTGGCTCTGAGCTTGCCCTCAGAAACCACTATGCATGCGGATGCACAGATTTCCATTGATTGTTTTGGAGGCAGGATGAAATCTGAAGAGAGTGGTATTAAGAGAGTAGGGCCCAGATGTGCAAGGTAGAAAGCACGTGGGGAAGAGCAGAGGAATCTGATGTGCCCTCCACGGAGCCTTCAGCTTAGCGTAGCTCTGGGTCATGGGTGGGAGTCCACCGGCTGGGTTCACGGTTTTCCTTCTGCCCTTTCCTGGACGTAATGACAGAAGTTCTGTCTTTCCTTTTCATAGTCCCAGGTCAGAGTTCATGTACAGTTCCCCCAGTGGCAGGGAAATGGAAGGGGCCTGGGTCAGGATGCTGGGAGCTGCGTGTGTTGCCAGAGACCGTTATGGAAAGGCCTGGAGGAAGAGATGCCCCCACCCCTGGCAGAGCCTGCGCATCTGCATCATTGTGGATTGAAAGAGAGCACATGAGGAGTCAGCATAATTATTTTTGTTTTTAATCCGCTCACTGGTGAATTTCTTTAGCAGCCAAGATAGTTCCAATGGCCTGATTTGTTCTCTATTTTCCATGTGAAAACAGATTGAACCCGAGTCTAATTTTTATAAACTGGTGGTAATAAAAGCTACCTGACATGTGATATGCACACATAGGAGGGCACACAGCACAGAGACTAACCTAAAGTAGGTGTTCCCAAATATTAGTGGAATTTCTCTTCTCTCTTAATTCACCTCTTTTTCTATCAAAAGATAAACTGAGGCGTATTGAAAATTTTAAGAGTTTATGTGAGCAAAAATTGGTTCTGGTGGGACAGCACCAAGCCAGAAGTTGTTAGCAGTGCTCTACCAGCAGGAGCTGGGGGAGGGACTTTAACAGAGAAAAGGCAGAGGCGAAGTAAGGACATTATTGATTGGCTCTAGCTTATTTTTTTTTCTAAGATTTATTTATTTATTTGAGGAGAGAGCATGTGTGAGCAGGGGGAAGGGCAGATGGAGAAGGAGAGAGAATCCTCAAGCTGACTCCCCACTGAGTGCGGAGCCTGATGTAGGGCTTGATCTAACGACCCCCAGGGCATGATCTGAGCCGAAACCAAGAGTTGGCCACTCAACCGACTGAGCCACGCAGGTACCCCATTATTGGCTTTAGCTTTAAAGCCTTGTTTGCTGTTTGTGATTGGTTGTCCTTAGGTTTCAATTTTGTAACCTTGAGGCATTTATTGGCTTAGGGCCACCTCAAGACTAAAGGCCTCCTTATTTAACTAATTAACACTTCCTTCCATTTAAAGTCATCATGAAATGGTAATAAGCATGTTGGAGGGTAGTTTTTCTCCCTTCCTTCCTTCTCCTTTTCTTCCTCCCTTCCTTCCTTGCAACTTTATTGTGGAAAATTTCAAACATACATAAAAGTAAAGGACAGTGAATTGTGCCTCCATCATCATCAGGATTCAACAATGTTCAACAGCTTGTCATATTCGGTTTCTCTATTTTATTTTTGCTAAAATATTTTAAAACAATACCAAATGTCATCAGTTTCACCTTGAATACTTGAGTATGCATTTCTAAATTATAAGAATATTTTTTAACATGATGACACTGATACACCTAGCAAAACTAATAGTAACTTCTTACTAGCAAGTTCTACCCAGATCATATTTAACTATGTTCAATGCCAACACAGTCTTTTTGTAGTTGGTTTGATCGAATCAAGATCCCAACATGGTGAGGAGCTACAAAGGGAGAGAAAGCAGCTACAAAGGGCCTGTTTACAGTTCTTAGAGTTCTGGAATTTCTTTGCCTTTTGCATAATGACTCAGCTTTGCCGATAAAGTGCACCCTAACATTTGTGGTTTTGACTGTCTGGAAACAACTCCAGATGTCCATGGCATTTAGCAAAGTCTGCCGAGGCACAGTTGTGAATCCTGGATATTTCCGGCGTTGTGTCTGGGAGGGAGTTGTTCAGCTAGAGTGTGCACCTTGCCGAGAGCTGGCACTTGGCTTTTCAGTGATGTTCTGTTTTTCTCACTTCTTGTTCTTTTCTGATTTGGTATTTCACAGATTGGGACAATTTTTTTTTTTTTTTAAATTGGAGTCATACATAGGATTTTTTTTTATTTTACTAAGTAAGGACATTAAAAAATACCTCTTTTTTTTTTTTTAAGATTTTATTTATTTATTTGACAGAGAGACACAGTGAGAGAGGGAACACAAGCAGGGGGAGTGGGAGAGGGAGAAGCAGGCTTCCCACTGAGCAGGGAGCCCGATGCGGGGCTCGATCCCAGGACCCTGGGATCATGACCTGAGTCGAAGGCAGACGCTTAATGGCTGAGCCACCCAGGTGCCCCTAAAAAATACCTCTTATCACCATTATTTCATAAAAGGAAGGACATTTTATTTTATTTTATTTTTAAAGATTTATTTATTTAGGGGCACCTGGGTGGCTCAGTTGGTTAGGGATCCGCCTTCGGCTCAGGTCATGATCCGGGGTCCTGGGATCGAGCCCCACATTGGGCTCCTTGCTCAGCGGGGAGCCTGCTTCTCCCTCTCCCTCTGCTGCTCCCCCTGCTTGTGCTCTCTCTCTCTCTCTGTCAAATAAATACATAAGATCGTAAAAAAAATTAAAAAAAGGTTTATTTATTTATTAGAGAGAGTGCCTGTGAGGGGGGATGGGGGCAGAGGGAGAGAATCTTCAAGCAGACTACCCGCTAAGTGAAGAGCCCAACTCAGGGCTCAATCCCATGACCCATGAGATCATGACCTGAGCTGAAACCAAGAGTTGGATGTTCAACCAACTGAGCCACTCAGGCACCTCAAAGAAGGACATTTTAATGTTAAAAGGAGAGGACTGACATCGTTTCAGAATAAAGGGGTACCTTCCCCAGGAAGTGATAGTTGGCCACTTTATGCTGATGTATATATGTTCCATGGTTCCAGTTTTCCCATTTTGCCATGGACTGGTGAGCAGTCTGTCACAGTTTGACATTTGGGAAGCATCTCTTTACTCAAGATTGCTTGAATAGTAAAAACTTGCAAAGTGATAAAAATGTCATTCCTTCTTGAAAAGTAGTCATTGAGTGGGAGATGAAACTAGAGTAAAAGCTGAAACCGAAGTTCACTTGTGAAGTGGGGATAGGTACAGGAGAGAGGTGCCACTTGTTTTAGTTGTGATTTAGGTGCCACTTGATTTAGTTGTGATTCAGGAGCCAGGTATAAACTTTTCCATATTTTCCTAGGGGTCTGGGATTGGATCAAGGGATTTCAAGAATTAATTATTTTCTTAAGTCATTAGACTTCTGATGAAACCTCTTCTCGGTTCCCAAGAACTCCTTTTGATCTTGCTCCTGTTTTTCAACCCCATGTCACCATCCTTGTCCAGTGCCCCACACTTGTCATGTGTTCTGTGAGGCGACGGCCATTCTATACACCCCTGAACCTCTCCCACAGCCTAACACCAGCACTAAGCCCATGACCCTGCACATTTGTAACCTACCCTGCTCTGCTGAGCTTCAGACCAGCAGATCCAGTTGCCATTCAGCAGCCTCACATGAGTGTCTTTGTTCCAATCTGGTTCCTCCTCCTTGCTTCCCCACTGCACAAAATAGAAACTTTGCTCATGCCAGAACCTGGGAGTTCTCCCTGACACATCCGTCACTCCTCACATTCACACATTACCTATTCCTGAAGTGATGACTGCAAAATATATTTCTAGTCTCTTTACTTCATGCCATGACCACTGCTACTGCCCCTATCTTTGTGGTGACAAAGGACAAATAACCTCATCCCTGGGTTATTGCCTTATTAGCGCTGGTTATTGGAAAGGCTAAAATCAAACAGACTTAAAATGGCCCCGTAATTTAAGTTCAAATTTTTATTACAGTTTGAAAAGAGAAGAGTCAACATATTTGTAGAGCCATTTCCTATAATACTTTTCAATAAATTATGTAATTTTACTTTTTTTAATGGAAATGAAATATTTTCTGAGAACTGTAAGCCCATGCTGAGCTCTCCCTTTTCTTATTCCCTTTTAATGCATTGTCTTAGTGGCTCACCTTTAGCACCATGTCCTGTTTGCTAATTATCTCTACTTTCCAATTTAGCTTTTTACTACCTGCTCATTGAGTCTCTACATTTATTTTGTGGATATGACTTATCCCCTCAACTATACTCTAAGCTTCTTGTAAATAGGAGTTGGTTTCTTTTTCTTCAGCATTCTCAGTGTAACAATCAGGTCAGGCTAAGTCATGTCGCAGTCACAACATGTCCAAAATCTCAGGGGCTTTCTTTCCTACTCCACCTGCACGTCTACTGTGGGCCAGCAGGGGGCTCTGATCGTGAGTCCTCTCAGGGACCTAGGCTAATGGAAGGCTTTTCATCTTCACCCACATTCCTGATGAAAACAACAGTGGGAAGGAAACAGGGAAAACCACACAGCCAGCTTTTAAAGCTTCTGCCAGGACATAACACTTATCATTCCATATGTGTGTTGTTTGCTAAAACAAGTCTGTGACTATGCCTGACTTCAAAAGAGGTGGACAAGTGAAACCCTAAAATGTCCCCAGAAAAGGATAGTTGGGGACACTGGATGAACTGCACTAAATGATTCACACTTGGTGCCTACAGAGCCCTGCTCAGTTCCAGGGCTCATGGTGGGAACTCCATCCTACTCGCTTACTGAAATTTGGAGACATCCGAAGGACTATATGTGGGCTAAAGGTAAAGGAGAAGGCAGTTGCTGGTTGAAAATGAAGAAAGTATTGCTATAGTATATTTGCATTCTCCTGGTTTCAACTTCCCTTCTAAAATCTGGAAATAGGGAAAGCTCTAGAGAATATTTCAAAATAAAGGACCATGTGAATACCTGCCTTTTTGCAGCAGATAGCTATGCATACACTAATGATCTGGCCCTATACCCTGACCTAGTAAACATTCCTGCCAATGATTTCAGTGAAGGCAGATGTTGACACTCAGAAAATATTTGTGGACTACATAAACCTGGGAGGGGAGTGAGTGATTTGGGTGATGGAATTATGATTTAAAGCTGGAATTCTGGGCTGAATAATGGGTTCACTCTAAGAGATCAATGTGTAATGTTTGGGTCTAAAGACCAATTGCATAACTACAGGATGGCAGATCTTTGAACAACAGCATGTGTGAAAAATCTCCAGGGCTTTCTGTTGACATAAATTGTACTGTTATTTAGTAGTGGGACGTGGTAGCCAAATGAGCTAATAGAATGTCCACATGGGAGCATGATGCCCAGGACAAGGGAACGGCTAAAGGACTCTGCTCAGACAGTGCATGGAAGCTTGAACACGGTTTGGGATGTCACCATTTGAGGTACCTTGACAGATGAGCTTACCCAGAGGAGAGTCATTGGATCACCAATGGAACAAGAACACTTGAGGAGTAGATGAAGGAACTGGGCCAGTTCAACCTGGAGAATGGAGAGACTGGATTGGGGAAGTATGGGATGGGGAGGGACAGTCTTCATATAATCAGAAGGCTACCAGTTTTAGAAGAGGGAATTCATTTTGCTAAAGAAGACAGAATAAGGATAGGTTATAGGGACACTGATTTTGACTCATGATCAGGAACAGAGCCCTGTGAAAGTTAAGTCTCTTATAGGTTTTGTCATCAAGGGGATTTATGAATCCAAAGAGCAGAGTGACCAACTACCCAGTTAGCTCAAGGCTGAGGAGTTTTCTTTTTCTTTTTAAAAATATTTATTTATTTATTTGAGAGAGAGTGAGCCAGCGCATGAGCAGGAGGGGCAGAGGGAGAGGAAGAGAAAACCTCAAGCAGACTCTGTGCAGAACCTCCAACGCAAGGCTCGCTCTCATGACCCTGAGATCATGACCTGAGCTGAAACCAAGAGTCGACGCTTAACTGACTGCACCACCCAGGTGCCCCAAGACTGAGGAGTTTTCTAAGGCTTGGGATGTTGAGTGCTAAAATCAGAAAAATCCCAGACAAACCTGGACAAAGTGGTCACCCTACCAAAGAGGATTGCCTTTAATGTCATCTAAGGTCTCTTCCAATTTAGAGATTCTGTGATATGTTGATTGTCCCAGAAAATGTTCAGGCAAAGCAATTATTCTTATACACTATTTTTCCAATCCCCACTTGATTTAATCACAAAGGACTTCGCATGCTCTTTGAGCAATTGTTCCACATTTGTGTATAAGATTTAATCACTGCTGCTGGATTCATGTCTTACAATTGTATCACATAATGAGGTGAACGTTTCCCTGCAAGTCCAAAGTCATTCAGTGCATAAATGAGCATTTTAGAAACAAAGAGCTGCACCTTTCTTAAGAAAGGACAATGGCTAATTTTTTGATAGTTTGAATTGCTGTTATTCTTAAATAAAGCATTAAGGAGGTGAACAGTGGGATAGGAAGTTAAGAAGTTTCATCATAATGAAATTTCACTTGGATAATGCACAGTGCAAGAGCTGTTTGTGTTCAACTCATCCTGGTAGAAACTTTATTCTTTCCTTTTAATCACTTACTGTATTTATGATTCTGGAATAAATTGAGTAATCAAACTGCAACCTTGCAGTTTGGTTTATTCTTTGAGGTTCAATGTTTGTATATGGGGACCAAGACTTCTACAAAGAGGTTTTGTAGTTTTAGCCTGGCATCCTTCCTGATGATGTGCTACCTGCCTGTTCCAACTGTTTAACTTCAATAAAACCATAAGAGATAGTTACTGAGTTTGGCCAACTTTCCTAAGCCTATTCTCTTATAACTCACTTGATAAAGCCATGCAAATAAAGCCCTTTGAGAAGAGAAGAGTAATTGGTGAATAGGCTCTATTTTTTGTCTAGTTGGTGATTTATAGAGAAGAGAAGGAATCCCTTCGATTTTCTGGCTTTGCATCCAATCCCAAGAATAGAAATCTAGGGAGGTGAGAGCATCATGGGAAGACTCTTGATGTGACTTCAAGGAAGTGGCAATTTAAAAAGTTCTGACTGAGAGGATGGCCGTGGGAGACTAGCTGCTCATTCAAACCCACTCCACCACATGCTCCCTCCCACTTTGGCTTGCAATCATGCCTTCTGGGAATTTTCCTTGGATATACACCTGACTCTGCCTCTCAAGCAGAAATCACTCTCTGTTCTTACACCTGTGCCGTTGACTGTTCACTGTAGTTGTTGGTCATAGGCTTGTTATAGGGCCAGGAAAAAAAAAGTCTTGTGATTCATGATAAATAAAGCCAGTAACAGTGCGTATGGTGTTGGACATCCTACTCATTTAGTTGTCATCCATGTAAGAGAGGCACACACAACTGTCTGAGATCAGTCTCCTTATTGTAGCAGCACTCTGTGTACTCAACCATAGAGCCTCTGAAACTCTAGCAAGGAACATAATATGAGTAATAAATGTAGAAGGACAGTAATGCATCCCCCGAAAGGCCTTATGGGGGAGAGATGGGATGCATGTGTTACTACAATCTGCAACTGTGCTCACAGCCTCACCAATCTGTTACATTCTCACAAATAGCATTCTGGAATATCAAACTGAGCACAGAATTCTGGGCTTGCCTTGTGCAACCCTTCACATTGATTTGCAAAAAGTCAGGACGATGAATATTTTCAGTGGGCACTGCACTTTTGATCCAGAATCTCTCTGAACTTTTAATAAATCAACCTAATGGTAAATATTGGAAACCCATTACTCCAGTTCAGAAAAAGGCACTAAAGGTAAATAGTGTGCATTCGTCAACGATAACGAGCTTTATTTTATTTTGCGCTATTCCAGCCATGTTGAAACACTCACGGGAACGTGGCTGCCTTTTTCCAGGTTTGCATCCAAAGTTGCCTCACAGGATAAAGGTGGATTTTTTTGTCCTTCTCCAAGTGATTGCTTACTTCCTTCTCTCTTGGTACTCATTCTCTCCTGGATTCACATCCTTTTCTCACGATGTTGGTGTTGAGGCCAAGTGACTATCTCCTTACCATTTCCCACGATTAGGATGAAGAGGACACTTGGTTGTTGAATGGAAACCGACTTTCAAGAGAGGTAACTGGAAGGGCAAGAAGTTGAGAAAGAGGATTGTGAAATAATTTGTGGGCATAAAAAGATAGGAGAGATTTATAAGCGTTAGGTGTGAAAACTCAGCATGGTGAGGATGACGTGGATGAAGTAACTCAACAATATCACTCGGTGTGAGAGAAGCTGTAGAACAGGACAGTGGGTGGGCTCCGTGGCAGACCCGTCCACAGACCTGGTGTGGGGGTGCTGCGTCACGGGCCCTCTGTCTGCTAGCCAGAGCTGCTCCTGCTGGGCTAATAGATCTTACTGAACAAGCTATAATGTGATCTCACACCTGCTGTGACTCTGCTTTTCAAATAATAGTGTTTTAAATTTATGGGCTTATTGTGAAAAACAGAAAGTCACAGATTGGATTTATATCACCCATGAAGAAATTCTCCTTCACAAATACCCAGTGCGTCGCTGAGCTCCATTATCTCCGCCTTCCTGCGCAGTGGCTTTCCACATCTGCCACCTTTTCCCGTAGGCTGCCCTGTTGGCGTGACGCTCCCTGCACACGGATGACACGCCACCTGTCTTGTCACCTTTAATCCATCCCCTGCCTGAACTGCACGATCACTTTATAAATCCAGCAGAAGGTTCTTGTTTTATTCAAACCGGTATCAAAGAAAAATTATCCATGGGCAACCAAGCTGTTTTTCCTTTACTCCACTTGCTTTTGAAAGGCTTTATAAAATAATACCATGCATAATTTACAGTCATGAATTTCATTATGCTGGGGCAAGTCACCAGGTTGTTGTTTGGTTTATATAACTTTTTCCCTCACAGCATCAGTCAGATGCCTGACATAAACAGTTAACACCAACATGGCCCTTTTATTTCCTGTGTGAGTTTTGTCTGTCTTCCCTATGTACTTCTCAAGCACTTAAGACAAGTTCATGCTCCATCTGACCTTTTCATTGAACCCACAGAATCACTGCAGGTGATGTTTTCTCTGGTACTCTGAAATTTTAAGTGAGGTATTAGGTCCAGTGTCTGAGGCAGTCAACACAACCATGATGCTTGTTTGTTGGTTGGTTTTTAATTTCTATGGACTGTACGAAGATAAGCCTATCATCTCATTTGTATTTATCATTATATATAAAGGCATCACAGAGACAATAAGGTTTGCTTAACCTGCCCCTTTGATTCAGAGGATGAGTGTGTGGGGGTGGGGGTGGGGGTGTGTGTTTTAACATAAAGAGAAAATGTAGCATGGGAAGAATTTTTTACCACAGTCGTTTAGAAGGTAATGAGCTGTATGATTCCTTAACATAAGGGCAAACTACTCTGATGTGCTCTATTTTTACCACATCCTAAGATGGTTGTGTTGTAAACTGGGGTCATGGTATGTGGACTTCATTATCGCTGTTCCTCCCTTATAGCAAAATCATTACCCTGATCATTAGCATTCTCTCTCTCTGCTTGTAGATAACAATTTTAGCCCTGGACATATTTCTCAAGTTGCTTTTGGGTCTACGAAAGAATTTCTTTGCTTATGTATTTTATTTTATTTTATTTTATTTTATTTCATTTTATTTTTAAAGATTTTATTTATTTATTTGAGAGAGAAACAGAGAGAGAGAGCACAAGCAGGGGGAGGAGCAGAGGGACAAACAGACTCCCCACTGAGTAGGGAGCCCGATGCAGGACTCGATGCCAGGACCCTGGGATCATGACCTGACCCGAAGGCAGACACTTAACCAACTGAGCCACCCAGACACCCCTTTGCTTATGTATTTAAAAAATGTATTCTGCCTTCAGTGTTCTTTTTAACTAGCAAATATTTATTGGACATCCTATTTGTGAGGTCTAAAAGAGGCAGTGAGAGGGAAGGGACCCCTCTCTTCAAGGAATTTATTTAGTGGAAGTAGATGAGTTCATATGTGGATTAGAAGTGCGAATATGAGATTATTAAAAGGAGGCATTTTTAAGCCTCCCAATGAAATTTTTCTACTTCCTGTGAACAAGAACAAAAAAACATACACTGGTGGTAAATATGTCAAGGTGATGCATATTTAGTTAGATTTTGGTCCTATGAAAAGTATAAGGCTATGCATTCCATAACACATACTATCTGTCTATCTATCTATCTATCTATCTATCTATCTATCTATCTATCTATCTATTTATTTTTCATGCACGTTTATTTAGATCAGTGGCTTTTAAATACATTTTATCTTCTAAGGTAGCAAAGACTGGCTGATGTGAGTGGGAGGTAGGAGACTTACCCATTTACCTGTTTCTGCTGTCCCTTCTCTTCATGCAGTATCCTCAGAGCATAAACTGAAAGGCCCGGGTTCAGATCCGCAGATCTACAAAACTTTATCTTCCAACGTTGAATTATTACAACTGTGATCCATTTACACAAAGATGATTCAATACACATTGTAATCCACTGGTTGGTGTGTTGCTTAAGTAATCTTATCTCTAATGTATTTGCTCCCCCGACCCCTTCTAATCTAGGCCTTCCACCTCATTCAGTCTACTTGGTGTGTGAATTCTGCTCTGAGAATCGATGTTTTGGAGAGCATAACAACAATGATGCTTTCGTCTCTGGATCGTTAGTAATATTCTGCTGTAACCTACTCTTATTTCTTTGATCTTTGCTCTTTCTATACCCATTCTTTTACTTTTTAAACTTTTGTAGGGAGTCAAAAGCATTTACTGTCAGAAATAGGGTTCTTTTGCTGTTATGTTCAGATTGCTTGCTCTTCTCCAAACAGTTTGTGAGAAGACTCTAGCAGAGAGCTTGGCACAATGGCTAGCCCTTGATCCTAGCCAAATCTCATCCTAAATGGAAAGCTCCAGGTGGTGAGGTAAGTAGCCTCAGTGGGACTTGGAAGGTGAGAGGAAAGCATGGTTCAATTTTGAAGGGAATAAAGGTAGAATTGTTTTTTTTGTTTTAAATAAATGTATTTCATTCTACACTGTAGAAAATTTGGAATATACAAAGAAGTGGAGGAATAAAGAGATATAAAAATCATCCCACAAACAACTATTTTTACATTTTGGTTAGTTCTGAATGAGGGTGTGGAGGTCATGTGGCAGATTAACATGCCCAATAAAGTTTTGGCCGTGGTGGAGAAAAAGGTGAGATGTTTGTGATAGGAGTTTGAGACTCTTGCCAAATAGAGGACCAGGTAATGTGAGGCAAAGTTGGGAAGGAATTTAACATTTTAGTTTAGATGATCCATGGGCCCAAGATGTATAATGAAGGGCAGTATAGTCAGTGGAATGCCTGGGACTTTAAAGCCCAGGGCACTCAGCCAGTGATAAAGGAAGAATGAGGAGTTTGGGCAGAAGCAGCTGATTTGGAAGCAGGCTTGGGATCCATAACAGAAGTGTTTCCTCCATAGAATTTGTGTGGTCAGAAACAGGGGGGTTTAGATAAGTGTAAGACAATCTTATAAAAAGGCTGATTCTGGAGTCCAGAGAGAAAAGGCAGCTTTTTTCTTTGGTGGCCAAAAGTATGGCCTGGAAGGTAGCAAGATGGTGAAAACAAACAAAGAGGAATCCAAGGAATGGTGTCTACAGAAGGGCCTTCAGACTAGATACTCAGGGAGCCAGGAGAGGGGAGTCACTGTAGGATGCCCAATAATTTATTACCCAAATTGGGATACTCTTGAAAAGAGAAGGGGAGCTATGAATAATTGTACAGTAAAATCCAGGACTGTCCCACACAAACCAGATGGCCACCTCTTTTGTCATTAAGTATCTCAACCATACACAATGTGGAGCTTTACCACAGAGATTTTCTAGAACCACATTGGCTGTTTGACAATAACTACCTAATTTTTTTCCTAATAAATACGTGTGCCTTGGGTCAGGGTCTTCATTATTTTTCTTCTGAATTATTAGGAGAACCTCTAAACTGGCTTTCTGTCTCCATTCTATAAAATGGCATCTAAGCTGTTCTCTTCCGCTTTGTTACCAGAGGGATATTTCTAAATCCTTAGTCATTTCTTGCTCCTCTCTCCTTAAAATTTAGTACTTTGCATGGTTCTTGAGGTAAACTTTGAACTTAGCATGGCACACTGGTTCCTTCCAGTTGAGCTCATTGAGTCTCTGTTGAGATGTACGTTAGAGATGGGAGCCCTTTCTCGAGCCCCTCCTGCCTCATCCCTCCACATGTGTGCAGTGATGTTTTCCAGCACCTCCACACCTTGCTACAAGCTGTTCCCTCTTTCTGGCACAGCCTTCCACACACTTGACTCGTCCTACTTTTTTTTTTCCCCCAAAAAACTCAGCTTAAGTTTCACTTCTTTTTAGAAACATTTCCTGATTGTTCCCAGACTAAGAGCTTTTTATGTTCCCCTTCTTCACTCAAATATGTGCTAGTATATATTTTTGTTAGAATTCTGTTGCACTGGTTGTAATATTCTGTCTTCCCCTATAAGAATGTGTCTCTTTGATGGGCAGGATTGTGTCCTGTTCATGGTTTTTTTTCTTTCCTTGTATTATATCATCTAGCACTCTTCTAAATATTTCATTTAAAAAATGTGAACTTGAATGTATCATACTATTAATCTCTGGAGGATACCCTCTGCTTCAGATGAGTGTTTGTGTCCCTCCAAAATTCATACACTGCAGCCCTAACCCACAGTGTGATGGTATTTGGATGGTATGTGGAGGTCTTTGGAAGGTAATTAGGGTTAGAAGAGGCTGTAAGGGTTTGGCCCCCACAATGGGATTGGTACTTTCATAAGAAAAGACATCAGAGAGCTTGCTCTCTCTCCAAGAACATGCGCCAAGGAAGGGCCATGTGAGCATTCAGGGACAGGGTCCTCATGAGAAGTTGCCATGCTAACACCCTGATCTCAGACCTCAGCCTCCAAAACTGTGAGAAAATTACTTTCTGTTGTTTAAACCATCCAGTCTATGGTATTTTGTTATGGCAGCCAAGGGGACTCATAGACCTGCAGAGGAAGAACTTCCTATTTATTATTTTGTTTACTGTCTCTAAGTCAGATTTCTAGCTGTAAAAAACATTTCTTTTAGTTCCCTGGTAACTCAGCATTTAAAAACGTTTGTTTTTCCTTAATTAAAAAAAGTAGGGGTGGTTTAGTTGGTTAAGTGTCCAACTCTTGATTTGGGCTCAGGTCATGATCTCAGGGTTGTAAGCTTGAGCCCCATGTCGGCTGTGTAATGGGCGTGGAGCCTGCTTAAGATTCTCCCTCACTCTCTTTCTCTGCCCCTCCCTGCTCGCACATGCACGCATGTGCTCTCTCTCTCAAAAAAAGTAATACATTCTTAATGCACAAGAATTAGAACACACACACACACACACACACAAAGGGAAAAAATGACCCATAATACAGCACACAGAATCACCGTTAATATTTTAGTGTTTGGTTTTCTAATGTTATATACAACATAGTATACATATATATTATGTATGTATACATACATATAGATATTCCACAAAAATGCGATCATATACTTACGACTTTGGAGACTACCTTTGATACATAGTTCACATTTTCCTATGGCAATAATTATTCTTCTGCAACGTTATTTTGGCTACCCAATTTTCTATCAGATAAATACATAACTCAACTTTAGAAATACTTCTTGGTCTATTCTTTTCAGAGGTAATTACAATTTTATTAGTTTATTAGTTCCCCTAATCCAATAGTTTTTTCACTTCCACAAAGGTTATGTAGTTTCCTGTGGTTCAAGTATGGCAGTTTCTAGCAAGAATATTATGGAGAATTGTAAAAATTATTTATTTATTCATTCATTAATATATATTTATTATTTATTTTTTAAAAATATTTTATTTATTTATTTGACAGAGAGAGGGAGAGAGAGCGAGCACACAAGCAGGGGGAGTGGGAGAGGGAGAAGCAGCCTTCCTGCGGAGCAGGGAGCCGGATGTGGGGCTCGATCCCAGGACCCTGGGATCATGACCTGAGCCGAAGGCAGACGCTTAACTGACTGAGCCACACAGGCGCCCCTAATATATATTTATTAAATACCCACTGGGTAGTAGGTACTATGTCTGTATTTCTGGGGAGAAATTCAGTAGCATATAGCAAGAATCCTAAAAATATGCATGACCTTTGTTCCAGTTATTGTTCTTTTAGAAATTTGTTGTGAGGAAATATCATAGATGCACAGATAGATTTATGTTCATTGCAGCATGGAGAGCCAAAGAATGGATGTGACATAAATTTCCACCAGTGGAGAAATAGTTGAAATAATTGTGGCCCATCCATATGATAGAACATTTTCCAGCCCTTAGAAGTACTATTTTCAAATAGTATTTAAGGATGTGGCAATTGCTTAGAATAGAATGTTAAGTTAAAAAAAAGAGTTAAGGGCACCTGGGTGGCTCAGATGGTTAAGCGTCTGCCTTTGGCTCAGGTCATGATCCCAGGGTCCTGGGATCGAGTCCCACATCGGGCTCCCGGCTCAGTGGGGAGCCTGCTTCTCCCTCTGACCCTCGCCCCTCTCATGCTATTTTTCTCTCGCTCGCTCTCTAAAAAATAAATAAAATCTTTTTTAAAAAAAAAGAGTTAAAAAATTATGTGTACAGTATATGATTCCAGTTTTACACAAAACGAAACAAAAGTCTGTTCAGAGAAAATAAAACAGTAACAAAACAGCGATAGTATTTTCTCTAATACCTGGATTCTTGGTAATTTTTACTTTTCCCCTATCATTCTCTGTATTTTCCAGAGTATCTATGGAAAACACATATTACTTTTGTGATTAAAAATGTTTTAAGCAGTTAAAAACATTCGGGATAGTTTATTCATTTCAGAGAAATAGAGCATCTTTAACTGGAATCGTTTCATTTTGGTACAATGAAATGCTTCAAAAACAGATGGAAGATTCATCTTTTTTTTTTTTAAAGATTTTATTTATTTATTTGAGAGAGAGAATGAGACAGAGAGAAAGCATGAGAGGGGGGAGGATCAGAGGGAGAAGCAGACTCCCCACTGAGCAAGGAGCCCGATGCGGGACTCGATCCCGGGACTCCAGGATCATGATCTGAGCCGAAGGCAGTTGCTTAACCAACTGAGCCACCCAGGTGCCCTGGAAGATTCATCTTTATGGTGATGCCAAAAAGTTCTGGGAGTGTTTTTGTTGAAGGGGAAATACACCAAAGAACCAGGGGAGGCATCACCAATATACCCTATACACTAATCTTTCACCACCCCCCTTAAAAGCCACTCTCCTGGGGCACTTTGTCTGCACCCTACCCAAGCACCCCAAATACATCTAATCTAGCCAGTGACCACACTGCATTGCAATTATGTTTCTTTTCCCTCCAGGGTTTTTCAGAGCCTAGCATGGTATCTGGTTTATAACACTCAGTAAAATGTAGAATGAAGAAATGAATGACTCATCAAATGCCAGTATTGCCCACTCATTGTGTGAAACCCAGAGCCAGTATGTGGGACTTGATGGAGTGATACCAGCTTTACTCAAGAGGAGCAACTCAAGTCAGGATATGGGATGGTCTGTGTCATTACAACCTCAGTGAATAATTTTCATTCCTTCCTCTTATCTTGCTGTCCCAGGCTCTTGCATTACCTATATTAGCCTTCACATTTCTGAAGTGAGAACTATTCATCAGAAAGGAGACTGTCTGCTTTGTGGGTCAACTTCCTGCATTATTTGTTCTTGAGTTCTGCAGTAGAGTGGTCCATGTCCACACGCTGAACTATCTTTTCCAAGCGGGCTGGGGGAGGCTGCTGGGGTCCTCTGACCTCAAAAGCCTAATCAAAGAGCAGTCATATAGTAAAGACATTGGGGAGAGGGACTATTGACCGATGCCTTTCTTTATGTGGCAGCACAAAAAGATGGGGGTCTGGGCTGCAAGTAGAAGTCTTGCTAATAAGCAACCAGCCCTCTGGCTGCTTTCGTTGTCATGTGAAGGAATTGAAGTCAATGAGCAGATGGTTAGAGCACAGGCCTCTTTCTGTTAACTTCAAATTCCATTCCTATGGTGTAGGACTGATTAATAGGATGTGGGTCACATTCTGGCTCCTAAAGCCCTGCCCACAATTCCTCTGGATTCAGTGGGAACTGTGGATTCATAGCTGCGGGCAGTTGGGTTTCCTTAGATGAAGAGTATAGAGTATATGGTGTGTATCTGTTGCAGAGAGAGAGAGAGACTGAGACAGAGAGAGAGGTTGAGACTGAGAAATGCTGAGTATTGGTCTTTTCCAAGAGAAAAGACTAAAGGCATGCCTGTGTGTTTGGGGATAGCCCTGTCTTTGCTGTTATGAATCACTCTACTAATAGAAGGAAATAAGAACGCTCAATCTGTCATGGATCCCATTTAATATTCATGCCCAAATAAACTGAGTTCTTGCCCTAATTGGCTCACTAACTGTTATTTTTCAGCCTCCGGGAAGGGATGATCCCCATGTCATCTCTTCCAGATATTTGAAGAGAAGAGGGTGAGAGCAGAGAAAATGAAAAGACCGAATCTGCCTTGCAAAGAGGGGAATTAATGTCACTACCCTTTATCCCAGGATTACTTTGTGGCCAATGGCTCATCTTGGTTTTCTGAAGTGCACCCCCTCTTATTAACGAAGGCCATTTAAGGTCACCATGATCGGCCTTCATCTCCCGAGTGTCTCTCCCGGCCCAGCCAGGGCACGTCTCAACTTCTATTTTGTCTCCTGATAAGGCTGCCTGTTCTGCGTGGGAACCTGAAAGACTCTTCTATTTCATATTCCGTTTTACAGACTGTTGCCAAAAAGCCATTTACATTGTCCAGACACGGAAATGAATGCGTTTTCTGTTTTCTCTAGGAGCTCTTCATGGAGGGTAGCAGAGAATTCAACTTTATGATTTGGAAAGATCAAGCTGACGGTAGGTGTGTTTTGCAGGGCCTGTAAAACTGTGTCCCCAGGCGGTCACCCCAGCCCCACCTCTCGGTGACTCTTAGTGCCAAGAACTTGCTCTTTCACTTTGTGTAACTTGAAAATAAATTTTCATATCCTATAGGGCTAATGCTTGTGCCTCGTTCTTCTTCTTTAAAATTGTTTTAGGTATTCTTGTTCCTGTGATTTTTTTATATTAATTTTAGAATCATATTGTCATATTCCAATCAAAATTATTTTAGGGTTTGACTGCACTTTTACTGAAGGTATAGATTAATTTGGAGAGAGTTATCCCTATAGGTTATTAAGTCCTGTCACAATGACATATCTCTCCATTTATTTGGTCTTCTTTCACATCTTTCAGGAAAGTTTAAGTTCTCCAATAAAAGTCTCGCACATGTTATTCCAGTACACGACTCAGTGCCTGGATACTCAAACTTTTATTGAGTGAATATATTTTTGTGGATATTATGAATAGAATAAGAGTTCAAAAATTTTTTTATTCATCTTTTATCTAGGAGTCTTTCTGAAGCATCTTTTTCAATTCTAATATTGGAGATTTTCTTGGATTTTCTATGTATATAATAATATAGTCTGAAAATCAGTTCTTTTTTCTTTCCAATCCTTATGCATTTCATTTGTCTTAATGACCTATTTTACTTGATATGGTTTCCAGTTCAATACTGAATAGAAACAGGGATGGAGGAAGTCTGTGTCTTTTCAGGAATGTAATGGGAAATCAAAGTCTCACCATAAAATATATGCTTTTATTGGATGCTCTTTATCAAATTCAGGAAGTTCCCCTTCTATTCCTAATTTTCTTTTCTTTCTTTTTTTTTTTTCCTAAGATTTTATTTATTTGAGAGAGAGAGAGAGGAAGGGAGGAATGGCACAGAGGGAGAGAGGGAGAAGCAGACTCCCCGCTGAGCAGGGAGCTCCATGTCGGGCTTGCTCCCAGGACCCTGAGATCATGACCTGAACCAAAGGCAGATGCATGACCGACTGAGCTACCCAGGCACCCCAGTCCTAATTTTCTAAATGTTTTCTTATTCTTAAAATCATGGGTGGGTTTCCAGTTTTATTAAGTATGTTTAAAGAATAAAAATTGCGTGGGACGCCTGGGTGGCTCAGTTGGTTAATCGTCTGCCTTCTGCCCAGGTCATGATCCCAGGGTCCTGGGATCAAGCCCCACATCGGGCTCCTTGCTCAGCGGGGAAACTGTTTCCCCCTCTGCCTGCCGCTCTCCCTGCTTGTGCTCTCTCTCTCTCTCTCTTAAATAAAACCTTAAAAAAAATATGGGGCGCCTGGGTGGCTCAGTCGGTTAAGCGTCTGCCTTCGGCTCAGGTCATGATCCCGGAGTCCCGGGATCGAGTCCCGCATCGGGCTCCCTGCTCAGCGGGGAGTCTGCTTCTCCCTCTGACCCTCCCCCCTCTCATGCTCTCTCTCTCTCTCTCATTCTCTCTCTCAAATAAATAAAAAATCTTAAAAAAAAAAATAAAACCTTAAAAAAAATAAAAATAAAAATTGCTTGACTAGATGTGCTAATACTTATTTTCTGCACCTATGTTCATTTGGTGTTCATGCTTTAGTATTTGCTTACTGGAACACAGATACAAACAGGAGGGAATATAGCATGATGGTTAAGACTGCAGGCTGTGCATTGAGAGTGTGCTAGGTTTGAGCTCTTGTTCTATCACTTCCTGACTCTTAACTTAGGCAAGTTAGGCAAACTCTCTGTTCTACCTCTTCTCCAAATGGAGTTAACAAGTAACACCTACTACATAGATATTAAACGAAATAATCAAGTAAAGCTTTTACAGATTTTATTTATTTATTTTAGAGAGAGAGAGTGAGAGAGCCTGAGTGAGTGGAAGGGCAGAGGGGGAAGGAGAGGGACAAGCAGGCTCCACACTGAGTGCAGTGGAGAGCCCAATGCTGGGCTCAGTCTCAGGATCCTGAGAACAGGCCCTGAGCCAAGATCAAGAGTTCCAAGTTCAGCTGACTGAGCCCTCCAGGTGACCCTCAAGTAAAGGTTTTAGAATAGTTCCCAGTGCTTTGTGAACATTCACTGTATGTCAACTGCTATTCTGCTTCCCATTGCTATTATTCCTTAGATGCTCTATGTGTAGTTTCAGTATCAAGATTATGATAGTATCTAAAGGGAGACTGAGAAATTTCTCTTTTATTTTACTTTTCAATATAGTTTATATAGGATTAGGATATATGTTCACTGGAACTTTGGTGATAAAAATCATAAATAAAATTAAAAATCATCTGGCCTGGTAATGTATATGGATATATTTTTTGCTGTTTAAAAAATACATAGATATATTTAAACTTCTTATTTCTTGTTGAGACAATATAGACAAATTTGTCTAAAAATTGTAAATTTAGTTCTCAAAATTTGGATTTATAGCATTCACTTAGGTCATTTCTTCAATTTCTATTACACCTGAAATAATTATCCTTTCTACTTCTAACCTTGATTAATTTGTGCCGTCTCTTTTTCCAGACCAGTCTTATCAGAAAATAGTCTATTTGATTTGTCATTTCAGAAAAACTTAGTTTTTCATTCCTTTCTATTTCTTCCTGTTGTCTTTATTGTATCCATTCATCTTTCTTTGAGTTTTATCTTTCCTTTTTCTGACTTCTTGAATGCTTAGCTCATCATATATATATATACATATATATATTCAAGTTGTTATATATATTAGCTAATATATATATAAGATATATAATATATATATATTAGCAAGTTATGCTAGTGATTTCTACCGTGACTTCTTATTTAACTCAAACTATTGGGATATATGTTTTGTTCCACTTTTTCAAAGGTATGTCTTTCTGCTGCATTTTGGGGATTCAGGATTCTGTATTGCCTTTAGGTCAATGTTGATAATTATAATTTGAATCTTCTGTGTCTTACCAATTTTTGGTCTGGGTGATTTATCACTTTCTGGGAAGGCATATTGGAATTGCCCCCTATGATTTTTCTTTTTATTCCTGGAATTTTGTAGCTTTTGGCTTTATATATTTTGAGATCATATTGTTCAGCACAACAGAATCAGGCTCATTCTATCTCCCTCCCACCCCCCAAAATTCCTTTTCATTTAGTTTGTTTATGAATAACTCTATTTGCCTTAAATTCTATTTTGCCTGATACTAATAGGGCTTCACTGGCTTTTTGCAGTTACTATTCACCTGATATATGTTTTTTTTCATCTATTACAAATATCATACAGTTGGAATTTTAGAAGTGCCAGACTGAGACTATAACCAGTGGTTTTAATGTTTTTTTCATTTATTACTGATATATTTGGAATTTTTTCTTCCATCTAATTTTCTGTTTTTGTGTTACTCTCCTTTCTCTTTGCTATTCTTTTCACTCTTTTTGTCCTTACATTTGATTTTTTATTTATTTTCTCTCCGCCTTTTCTAACTTGGAAGTTATATTTTTTGTTTCTGTTGGTGGTAATCTTTAAATTTTTGCCATCAATACCTAAGTATAAAGTGAATATTTCCCAGTGTAAGGACTTCCACTTTTTCCCCCCATTTTTTTAATTGGGGAAAGATACACATAAGATACACATAATGTAAAATTTACCATCTTAACTATTTTTTTCTCCCTAGAATATTTTATTTTTTATTCTTTTTTTAACATTTTTTAATTTAAATTCAATTAATTAACATATAATGTGTTATTAGTTTCAGGGGTACAGGACTGTGAGTCATCAGTCTTATACAATACCCAGTGCTCATTACATCACGTGCCCTCCTTAATGTTCATCACCCAGTTATCCCATCCCCTCCACCCCCTCCCCTCCAGCAACCCTCAGTTTGTTTCCTATGATTAAGAGTCTCTTATGGTTTGTCTCCCTTTCTGATTTGATCTTGTTTTATTTTTCCCTCCCTTCCCTGATGATCCTCTGTTTTGTTTCTTTATTTTATTTTATTTAAATTCAATTAATTAACATATAATGATTTATTGGTTTCAGAGGTAAAGGTCAGTGATTCATTAGTCTTATATAACACCCAGTGCTCATTACATCACGTGCCCTCCTTAATGTCCATCACCCAGTGACCTCATCCCCCTACCCCGTCCCCTCCGGCAACCCTCAGTTTGTTTCTTATGATTAAGAGTCTCTTATGGTTTGTCGCCCTCTCGGTTTTGCCTTGTTTTATTTTTTTCCTCCTATTTTTAAGTGTACAGTTCAGTGGTATTAAATACATTCATAATGTGCTGCCATCACCACCATCCATGTCCAGGATGGACACATCTTGTCGAACTGAAGTCTGTATTCATTAAACAACTCTCCCAGCCTCCCCACCCCCTGGCAGCCAGCTTGCTACTTTCTGTCTAGATGATTTTCCCTACTCTCAGGACCCCATGGAAGTGGAATGACAACGTATTTGTCATTCTGTGGCTGGCTTTTTTCACTTAGCAGAGTGAGGAGCTCCCACTTTTCAAACTCTGCTCTTCTCCCGTTTTCATGTTCGTGGTGCCTACTATTTTCTTTTGTCTTGTTTCCAACTTCCTGTTTCTTCATATTATTATTGTTTTCTTTATAGGCAAATTTACTTAGATTGATTACTCTAGATACTGACATTGGTACTCATTATTGCATCCAGCATCTTCTCCTTTGCTTTGGACTACATTTCTTTCTTATGAGCTATGGTTTTAGCAGGTATTTCAGTGAGGGTCTCTGAGTGGTAAATGCTTCCTTGTCTTTGTCCACACATGTTTTTATTCTGCTCACTCTTTTTTGAGTTTTGGGTTGGTCAGGTGTAGGATTCTAGGTTGACAGTTATTTTCTCACAGTGGTATGAAAATACTGTTTCATTTTCCTGTGGAATATGCTGTTGGTAGTAGGAAGCTGGCTGCCAACCTGCCTGTCATTCTCTTCTAGGTAATTTGTCTCTTCTCTGCTCAGAAGGTTTTCTACCGATTTTGATGTTCTGCAGTTTTACCACAATGTGTCTCCTGGTAGATTTATTTTTATTTATCTTCTTCAGCATTTGGGTAGTTTTTCATTCTCAGGAATTAAACATTCAGTTCTGAAAAAAAAATCTTAAGCATTGTCTTTTCAAATCCTGCTTTACCTTTATTCTGGCTTTTCTCTCTTTCTGGAGATATATTTTGGACTTTCACATTCTAGTGTTCATATCGCTGAACTGATTTCACATTTCCTATCTTTTTATCCTCTCTGTACCATATTCTGCATGATTTCTTTAGATTTATTTCCCATTTATCTTATACTCTCTTCAACTCTATTAAATCTGCCGTATCTCTTGAGATTTTCATTTTTAACACTGTATTTTTCATTCCTAAAATTTCTATTAAAAAAATCTGTCCTTTGGGTGCCTGGGTGGCTCAATCAGTTAAGCGTCTGCCTTCGGCTCAGGTCATGATCCCAGGGTCCTGGGCTTGAGCCCCATATCAGGTTCCCTGCTCAGCGGGGAGCCTGCTTCTCCCTCTTCCCCTGCCCCTCTCTCCCTTGCTTATTCTTTTAAAAAGAATAAAATCTTTTTAAAAAATCTGTCCTTTTTCATACTTTTATTTTTGATTCCCATTCTTATAAAAAGTATCTTAATCATTTTAAATATACTAATTTTGTAGTCTGTGTCAGAAACTTGGAATGATAATTGCCCCACATATTACATCCACTGGCATTCCCTCTTAGTGATTTATTCATTTGTTTTGTGGATTTTAGTACTTTATTTTGAGCTCTCTATCAGCAGGGTTTTTGTTTTTTCTTGTGGGACTTCTGTGTCCCCACTTGGTTTAAGCACCCCTACAAGGACTAGCTGAAGTATGGTTTCCAGAAAGTTATGTATTTTTTGCAATGGAGGACATAGTAGTAGCAGAAGGACAAGTCCCAAGTGAGAGAGGACAAAATTGATAGAGTCGGATCCTGGACAAGGTGAGAAGCTGGAAGATGAGGAGCCTAGGCATAACTTTATAGAAAGGAAGAGGAATACCTCTTTCTTTGAAATAGGAGAGAAGGCAAAACTGTAGTAAAAAATACAGGGGAATTTTGAGTAAAGCAATGACCTTCTAATCTTCTCAGAATAATAAATAAGTTTGTCTTTCAAGTAAAGGCAGTCACATGTGTCTGAGGAGACCAATGTTGTTAGAAGTGGTATATGGAGACAGGAAAAGTTAATGAAAAAGGTTGTCAGTAGGGAGTGAAGACCCAGCCAGGATTTAGAGAGAATGGGCACATGGGATGCAACCTATACTTTGGTGTTTTGTCCCACATCACTTGGCAGCTATAGAATGGGGAGGAGGAAAAGTGAGAGTACCCCAGATTTGATGAGTGGAAATCTGGCCACTCAAGAGGTAGCTTGCGAGAGAGTAATTCTGAGGTTCAGGGGAAAATCCTGCTTAAGTCCTTTCTGATAGGTCCAGGCTGGGAAGGGGGCAGATGAAGCCAGAAGGACACTGATGGATGAGGACACAAGAGAAGGATCTAGAGAATGGAGGCCCAGAGGAGGTGAGGACAGTTTTAGTAGGAATTAGAGAACTGTAGGGTGAGAAATAAAGGAGGTTTAGGTCAGAAAAAGGAATTTTTCAACTTGAGTACCTTGGTGATAGAATAGTGCCCAGTGCTGAGCATATCAATTTTTTGTGGATTGTTTATTTACCACATAC
Organism: Mirounga angustirostris; assembly: GCF_029215605.1. Lineage (NCBI taxonomy): Eukaryota > Metazoa > Chordata > Mammalia > Carnivora > Phocidae > Mirounga > Mirounga angustirostris. The sequence continues at coordinate 97,299,932 of NW_026991717.1, forward strand.
TTGATATCTGGAGGAAAAGTTAGTTGCTCTGAACTTCAGCATAGCAGTTTCTCAATTTCAATTCTCCTTCTTCTTCTTTGTTTTTTTTTTTTTTTAAGTAGGCTCCATGACCCTGAGATCAAGACCTGAGCTGAGATGAAGAGTCAGAAGCTTAAACCACTGAGCCACGCGGGCGCCCCTCAATTCCTTCTCTAAAAAGTGGAAATAACCAACCTTGCAGAAGTATTATCATACATTTTATTTTATGATTTTTACTTTTTGGCACCACAATCTCTTTATTATGTTTTCCATTGTGCCCAGGCTCTGGGAGCACTAGCTCCTTAAGGAGTGAAGGCTGAGCCATGGGGAGGAGCATGCGCCTGTAGGGATGGGAAGACAGGGCCTGGTGATGTTCTACCTCAGCTTATTGTCAGGTTACCTGCTGCAGGAAGGGCATGAGGGACCAGAGGACACTGGATCCTTCAGTTAGCTGAGTGTTCTCAGAGCCCCATTCTTCATAAGCCTGTGTTTGGCTGGGAGACAGATCAAGGGCCATCTCTTCAAGGAGGCTAAACCTGAAGGCCTTTGTTTGATGTTCTCATCTATGGTCATGCCAACCCATGCTACACAAACTGGAACATGACTGGACTTCTTAATCACTGGCCCAGACCAGATGTGACACCCTCTCCTCAATCTGGGTCATCAGGGCCTGTGGCCCAAAGGGAAGAGGGTGTTCCTTAGTGCTAGTTGGGTCTAGTGGAAATTCTGTCACCTGTTTATTTTCTTTCCTTTCAAGGTTGCCAAAAGCAGTGGCGGCAGGAAAGCAACAGTCCCACCCCACCCCAGGACTGAGCTATAGTGCATTAATATTTTGATGCATTAATATTTTCCATTCTCCATCCTTTTATCCTGCATTTTAAGAAAAGGTCCATATTGGGCGCTCATCAATTTACAAAAATCTCCAAGGGTTTTGTCTAAAACCTTCATAGGCTTTGAATCCTGCTTCTTCAAGTGCTTGCCCATAATTCCTGGAATGTCTGCTTTTGGATTGAGCTCTTGGTGTGCAGCCGAGAATGCAGCTGAGGGCAGCCCAACCCCTGCTCCTGTCAGCCAGCCAGGACTTATATTTTCCTCAGTGAGCCAGCTGCTGCCTCTGCAGCAGCCTTTGGGGAGTTTGTCCAGAGTGGTGATTGTCCTCCATGGCACTGTGGCTTGGCCATTGTCAGTGCCAACTGTGGTCGCATCGGCTCTCCTTTTCCATAAGGCATAGTGGCTGGTTTGGTGCTTTACCAAACTGCAGTGGGCTTTGTGGGTCTCTGTCAGCATTTCTTCCCTGTTGCCTTCTTGGTCTCAGTTGTTCCTAGGAGGGAGCAGAACTTTGTCCTGAGTCATCACTGGCTGCGATGTGGGAAGTCAGAACAGCTTTGAACTTTTTCTTGTTCATTTGTGATCCCTACTTTACCGCGCCCCCCCCCCCCCCCCCCCCCCCGCCAACCTGGAGCTCCGAGGGTGTCTTGAGGGAGAAGATTCATAGGAAAGACTTGATTTCATGGGGAAAATTCCCTGGGATGGGACATAACTCCTCCCAGTCCAGTCTTTCCACCCCCTGGGAGGGGGTCCATTCACTGGGCCATCTCACCGGGACTTGCTTTGAGGTCTACGTAACTGCGAAAAATGCAGGAAATGCAATGATGGGTTTGCATTCATTCTCCAAAAAGTGCTTATTTGTGACTGGCCTACTTAGGAAAATGTAGTGGAAAAAGAAGGAAAGTTTTGATGCAGAAAGAAAAATCAGGTAGTGGAAGGTAGAAATAGAGGACCACAATGAAAGATTAAGTAGATGGGCCGTGTCAGCTCTAAAATGTCCTAGGATGGTGCTCCTCCTGGTTCTGTCCTGGATTTCCCATTTCTGCTGATATTTCTAAGTCATAAGTCAAGGGGACCTATTTGAAGAGCCTTATGACTATGCTGGAATGTGAATGTTGGGGAAACCCTCTGGGTGAAGTAAGGCATGTAGGTGCTGGAGGTGGGCAGGGCATGAGGGGAACAACAGAGAGGGGTGTTGAATAGAGTGGCCATGCCCGTGGAGCCCAAGGTCTCTCCTTTTTAGAAGAAACTTTGGAGTTTAGCCAGTAAAGGACAGCCCCAATGAGTCACTTCTGCACAGCTAGGGTGGGAAATTGCTACTTTTTGTTCTCTTAGGATTCCAAAAGTCTATAGAAGATGTGCAGTCATAGATCTTTCTTATTCCCTTTTACTTTTTTTTTTCTTAAGCTTCACAGTTAACAACTTCCCTATTCTCCCTCAGGAGGATCAAATCTTTTTTTTTTTTCTCATTGGGCCTACAATAATCCTGAGTACTGTCAAGGTAGTTTTCAGATGAGGAAGCTGTGTATTGCCCCAAATCTTACCTCAAAGGTCAGCTTTTCCCCAAATTTAGAACCAATCCCTGATCAACTGCTTCATATTTTTAGAGTAGGCATGGCTTCACTTTTGTGCATGCCTGAACATTTGACATTGATGTTTATCTAAAGGGCTCTCCCTCTGGAGCCCCTGAAGGACTGTTCCTGCTTGCCTGATGCCAGAGTGTTTGGGCTGTGACTATGCAGCATGCTAATCGCTAGACCTCCATAGTTTTATTCAATTTTTACATCCCTATGAAGTAGGCATTATCATTAATCTCATTTTATAGAGGAATAAAATGAAATCAGAAGAGTTACGTAAGGCAACCCCAAGTAATGCTGTTTAGGATTTGACCTCAAGTCAGGATTTGAATTCAAGTCTGTCCTACCCTAAATCCTAAACATCTAACCAGTCTGCTGGGAACTCTCAGTCTGTGCCCCTGTCTCCCCTAAATTCTATCTGAGCTTTTGTGCAGGTGGCTTTCTTTTTCCAGGAAGAAGGATGGTGGTCTATGTTAGATTAACAAAGGGCTGCGGTCACACAAAGCACTGAATTATTAGAATTGGTAAGATCACTTAGGATGCTCTTGGTTGCAAACAAAAGAAAACCCACCTCAAACTAGCTGAGAGTTTTCACTCACAGTTTCATCAGGATTCCTATTCCATTTCTCTGGCAACACTCCAGGCTTCACCCTCCTTAGTGTGTTGGCTTTGTGCTTGGGCTTCCTTCATTGGTAGCAAAATGCGTGCAGTAGCTCCAGATCCGGTGTTGCTCCACACACGTCCAAAATGAGAGCGTTTCTCTCCTCTCCATCACCCAAAGAAGTTTGTGGGCTTCACTCTGATTGGACCCACTGAGGTCACGTGCCCCTGTCCCCATTGGTTCCTGGGGCTGGAGGCGGGGGTGTGTGTGTGGGGGGGGGGAGTGGCATGCACTGATTGGCTGAGGACTGTGTTCCTACCCAGTCCTGAATCAATCCCAACCCGAAGAGAGTGAGCTTATTAGTAAGGTCATTTTTGCCCCAACAGCATGACCGTTTCATAATGTTCAGGGGAGGAGTGAAGTGGCTGAGGAGGAGGCATCCAACAATACCCAATATAGACAGTATTCTTCCCTTGGTATCTCAAAGAAGACCTTAGAACAAACTCCCTACCTTAATGGGATAAGATAAAAGCAAATTCGGTTTCTAGTAGGAAGCTTGCCATTTCTTCATTGTTCTCTTTGATTTGAGGAGTTTAATATCCTGCCTTTGCTCCATCCCCAATCAGAGTCTATTTAGTGAGACAGGATGCTCCTACCAACCAAGAGATATTTCCTTTAGATGCAGTTCTATTTAGAGTTGCTGCTTCTGAGAAACGCTTTTTCATTCCCTGAGTTACACATGCCTTTGGTATATTTTCCACTTTTTTTAAGAGTGTATACTCTCAGACTCTGAGGGTGGGTGGGGAAGAGGAAGAGCATTTGAAAATGAGAATGTGAAGGAAGACAGGAGTCTTTATAAGAAACCAAGCAGAGTGATGACTGCATGTGTTTGAAAATATAATTATCCTCTTTTGTTTGCTTGATAGAGTTTTGATAGATAGAATCTTGACAGCTCTGTTATGAAATGTTAAAATGTAATTTAGGTTAAAAAAATCTTAATTAACTTAAATTATAGTCTGAAGTCATATTCCAGGCTTTGATCCTTTTATCGCGTGTGATACAGCAGGAGCTGCAGGTGCAGCTAATCCAGCTGCTGTCTTTGCATAAAAGAAAGAAATGGTTGATTGGTTCACTGGACACCCGGGGCGGGGGGGAGTTATATGGCTGCCCGGAGGGAAACCAGTGGGATTTGCTTCCGTTCAGAAATTCCTGGATGATGCTCTTAAATTTCGAGCTGAGGGGGCATTGTGGGTCCTTCCACCCATTAGAGAGTAAAGCCCAAGCTCCTTAGGGTGACATTATGGCTCTTCAGGACGTGGCCTTTAACACCTCCTCGGGCTTAGGGAGATGTATGGTGCAATGGGGAGAGTGTGGGCTTCAGAGTTAGATGCTAGACTCTTACCTCTCCTGCTGGCTTGCTGAGTGTTCCAGGATTAACTCTTTAAGGTCTCTGAGTGTCAGTTTCCTCAGTGTGCTATGAAAGCAAAGAGGTCACACTGACCTTCCTTGTGAGTTCAGTTTATCCCATCATCCTTCCATACCTGCTGTATCCTTCCTTTTCCTCTCTCCCTTCCATACACACACACACACACACACATGGAAGGTACATATATGTGTGTGTGTGTGTGTGTGTTTTAGAGAGAGAAGGAGAGGGAGAAAGGGGGGCAGAGGGAGAAGGAGGGAGAGAATCTTAGGCAGGCCTCGCCTAGTACAGAGCTCATGGTGGGGCTCGATCTCACCACCCTGAGTCATGACCTGAGCCGAAATCAAGAGTCAGACGCTTAACTGACTGAGCCAGCCAGGTACCCCCCTCCCTTCCTTATATTCTGTTACTTTTATTTCACATGGCTTTTCTCTCTCACACCCCCTCCCATCAAGGAGACTGAATGTTCATTAGGGGCATGGGATGCATGTCTCCCCTGCCCCCCCCTTCATCTCTGACCCTGGTAGAATGATTTGTAACATGGTACATGGTTAAGTCCTGGATACAACTTTGCTAAAATGAATGTTCATTAACAGTTTTCATTATCCATTTGGCTTTCTTAGCAAGCAGCCATAAAAAAACGAAAAACTTCAGTGAGTCAGAAGGAGAGAAGGTAGGTGAAGGGGAGACATAGCTTTGTAGCATACGTGCTAGATTTGGAAACACTGAGTTCAACTCCTGGCTAACTGATAACCTTGGGCAATTACCATTCTGTGCCTCAGTTTCCTCTGTAAAATGGGGATGATAATAGGACCCACTTCAATGAGTTGTTGTGAGGAAAAAATAAGATAAGGAATATAACACACACTTAGGGACTTAAGGTAGGTACTTAATTAGCATGAACTGTTATTGTTCCCCTAGCAGATTAGTTCTGCTAGGTGAGAACTCCACACTTATGGCCTTCAATGAAGGTCTTATTCTTTCAGGAAATGAAAACTGAGCAAGAGTAGAGAAAGGTTCTGCTCATGTTTGCCCACGGTGGAGATCAAGAGATGTTTCCTTAGGATGTTTCCCTTAGACAGTCTGAGTATGACTGGGGGGCAGGGGTATGGTGGGTGGTGAATCCTGTGCCCCAGCCTGATCACACTGCTGCCTGTTTCACCACATCAGAAGGCTGCCACTGTTGCCTTTAACATTTTCAAGAAGCTACCCATCATGAGGACTAAATCCTACATCCATTTTCTTTCTCGAGTCAATAATAACATTTGTTAAGCACTTATGATGCATCTACTGAGTATTTTTACATAAGCAATTCATTTAATACTCATGGCAATCCCCTAATCCCTGCCTCACAGAGGAGGAAACTAATGCATGGGGCAGTCAAGTCAACTGCCTAAGGTGAGATGGGTAGGGGTGGTAGAGACAGGGTGTGCACCCAGGCTGGTTCACCCTGGACCCCATGCTCTTCACCCCTGGCCCTACTGCCTCTCCCCAGTCCTGATGTCTATACCCTAGGGTCTGGCACGAGTCCACAGATACCCACCTGGCTGCCCTTTCCCACATGGGTGCTCTTCTCTTTGGTTTATTGACTCAATGTCTGACCCTCTATTGAATGGTGATAAAAGGTAATGCATTTTTGAACTTTAATGCCAAACAATAGCCTTAATGTGGCTATCATTTCCAAGGGGGAATCGTGATTTAAAAGAGGCTTAATGAAGTTTAATGAATTCACTTGCCAGGTAGGTGATTCTCCTAAGGCTTGGGGTGAGTTGAAAGAGAATCGAACACAAGCCACACAGATGGATGTGATGCCTTGGCTTGGGGCCTGCCGCAAGAGCCCAGTGTGAAGGCCAACAAAAAGGGCCACCTGCAAAAATGGGTAGGTACACATTTGCTTTCTCCCATCAAATGGGATGTCCTTACTCTCCGTCTTCTCAGATGCTCTTCCCACCCTGTGACCCTGCCCCTGGCTCTGCAACCCCCACCCCCACCACCTGCAAGAAAGCAAGAACTAGTTTTTCAGTCAACATATTGCGCATGCCTATTGTGAACCCTAGGGTGAATCAAGCTTTGGAGGAAGCAAGGGGACATGTGACTTTTATTATTCTTCAGAGCATCCTGGACTCCATCTGCTTGTCTCAGAGGAAACACCAGGGGTGCTCTGGGCTGTCTCTTGTGCCTGGCAGCGCCGGGGGCGGGGGCATTCACTGCCTCAGGGCAAAGCTAAAGAGACTATTTCTCCCATTTGATTCTAGCCCTTCCTGAAGTAGTGATTCTAAATTAGGCTTAGAGGATCATTTATACAAGTTTCTTTCTGTTTGGGACCTGATGGTTTAACTAAATCTGCTTTGGGGAAAGAGGTCTTTTGTTTGTTTGTTTTTTGTTTTTAAACTTTACTTCTTTCTATAAACAGTTGTTTACCATGCACAGTCCCCATGTATAAACAGGATGGGTGTTAATAATGCTTCAGAAGTTATTGTGGAAAACCATTTGGCCTCAGGCATCTGTATATAACATGTTAGGACACACAGTAGAGTTACTCAGCCAAGGTGCCGGCAGGATGTAGGGGAGTTGAGGAACCCTACCAGCCTTTGCCCTGCCTGTTCCAAAGGCTCCTCTGTTTCCTTCCTGTTGACATGTTGGGTGATTAATATGAGAGCTTACTGAGATGTCGGCTCTGAGAAGCAAGGTTCTGTGTAATGCTGCATATGTAGGACTCCAGACTTGAAGCCTTTAAAGTCATCAGATGTACCAGTACTTGGAAGGCCAAACAACGAAAACTATGAGCTGAAGAAAGACTGAAACAAGATGTAACAGGCCTCCTACAAATTATTCATAATTCCATTCTGATTCAGAGCAGGAGTTTAAAAGGCCTGGAAGCCCCACACTGCAGCAGCTTAGGAGAGAGCGCTGGTCTGTTGATTTGCTTCCTCTGATGAGGACAAGCCAAAGGCAGAGGCCTTTTGGGAGGGAGATCACTGCAGATAAAAATGATCCTTCAAGGCCAAACGGTCTTCTGGCAGAATGTCTCAGAGATTTGGTAACCACAGTTGGACTATAACCAAGGAAAAGGCTGAGGAAATTCTCAGCCACAGGCCACCTGGACAGACTTTTCAGGGGTGGTGGCCTCTTGTCCACCTTTGCCCACACACTGTAGATTGTCTCTGGAAAACACCCCATAGCCCAATTTTTCTCCGGGTGATGAACTGTCTACTTCCAAATTACCTAGGACACTTATTAAAAGGCACATTTCAGGTCTCACCCCAGGCCCCATGATTCAGAGACTGTGTCAGTACAGCTGGGGAATCTGCTCTTCTAGAAACTATTCCAGATATCTCCTCATACTTAAAAGTTTGAAAACCACTGCTGAAGCCTAATAGGCAAATACTTTCCGGGGCTCTGGCCTAATTTAACCTTTTCTTTAATTTAGGATGAGGAGGATCTGTTATGATCCGGATTGGACATAACTGGGCAAGAACTTGATGCATCTCAGTAGACTCATCCGGTGGTTAGAACAAGGAGTTAGCAAGGGTTTACTAAGGATTCTGTCATAGAAGGGGTGTTCAGTGTTTGTTGATTTGTTGTGATGTTACCAGTGAGACCTACTCAGGTCATATGGCAGCTTCTTGCCCTCAAAAAACTTTTACTCTGGTTGAGATGTTAAGTCCAGCACTGATGAAACATTTGTGAATCCTGTGAAGTAATATATAAGTTAGTACTAGATTGCCTGGTGTAAACAGTTAAATGTTAGATAAAAACAGGCTGACATAAGCCGGGGAAGCCTCACAGAGGAGATGGGATGTAAACTGGATTGTGAAGAGCTGGTAGATTTGGGGCCTGTAAAGGAAGACAGGAAGTTCCCGGCAAGGGGAACATGATGCCTGGAGGCCCAGAGTGGAAAGGGGGCTTGGGGGCCAATGGCCCAGCAGGAAGATCAGGGTGGCTTCATGGAAAGGATGTGTTGAGAAGTATGTGGGCTGGTTACAGAGGTCCTGAGAAGCCAAGTAAAGGAATGTAGATGAGAAAATGGAGCTACTGAAGCTATTGAAGGCTGTTGAGGGGCAAAGGTAACACTATTTCCTGGGCCTAGCAGGGCCAGGAGAGTTGTTACTATTTCTATAGTTCCCAGAGCTGGGTGTCACTTGGTGAGAAGTCAGCTACATCTGGAGAGACTCTGTTTAGAGTCTGCATTTCAGATGTATGCCAGGGCAGATGAGGCAACCCAGGGCAGTTCTGGGTCTGGCGGGGAGAGGGGTACCATGTCAGTCCAAGATGGCTGGAGCCAGAGATGGAGTTGAGTTGAGGTCACGAAGTGTGGAATCTACAGTAGACTGGGCCAGGGCTTCGTAGGCAAGGCAGAAGGCCAAAGCAGACATTGAAGCTAGCAAATAAGACTTGGCGCAGCAGAATCTGTGGAATTAGTCTGGTTTATCCACGGTGAATTGAGGCTCATGGGATATGTTCTTTGGAAATCCTAACAAAAAGTCAGTGTTGAGCCTTAAAGGGCCATCCCACATTGCATGGGCATGGGCTGGGGCCAACTCCACCCCACTGTGGGTTATAGTTAGGATTGGCTTTCCTCTGTGCGGCATGCTGACAGGACCAACCTGGAGTCTGCCCAGGGCTGCAGTGTGAAAAGGCATTAGACCGTAGGTGTGTCTGGCTGATTTCTAGGAAGCCCCAATGCCCCATTTTCTGGTGATGCTCATCAATCAGCAGACTTGTCCTTTGAGGAAATCCTCGCCACAGAAGCAGAGAATGTTCAAATACTAAGGGAGATTTTAGATTGTAGCTCAGGGATACCAAAGAGATTTTGTCTCCTGTGCCAACTCCAGTTATGGGATGGTGGCTGCCTGGAGTGCTGGGTCTCATCTGGGTTCTGCAGGAAAGAAGGGACTAATCGATCAGGGACGTTTGCCATGAGCGTGGGAGGAGTGAGTACACGATGGCGTCGGTGCCATCTATTTTCCATGCCTGATTTGGTTCTGACTTCTCCCCCTCTCCTCTGTGGGGGTGCTGAAGCCCACAGATGTGAAGCGTGTGCCCCACAGCACTTCTAGGACTGGGCCTGAGGTCCTCCGACTCCTAGTCTGGTGTGTTTCCCTCTGGAACACACAGCCTTCCTACCCTCCTAGTCACCATGGGGCTGTCACGCTGACTTTATTTTCCCAGTCCCACCCTTGGCTTTTGTTAGACAGTGTTAGGAACTTGGCCACAGAACTCATTTGCACAATGGCTAAACTTGTTTCACATGTGATCTGAACTCTTGGGGAAGGATTCTAGGAAGAGGAATTGCAGATTGGTTCAGAATTCCCAAGTGTTGGGAAATGCAAGTGGCAAGGGGGCTGGCAAGGAGCCGACTGAGAGAGAAGTAGGATGAATGAGGAAGGAGGAGTGGATTGCCATTACTTTCTTGGGGTTGAAGTTTCAACACTGAAGTTGGAGGGTGGGAGGTGGGCACAGGGTGGGGAGGAGGGAACCCGATGCTTCTTGGACAACCACTGACAGGTAATGCCATCCTGGAAAGAACTTGGGCAGTGGCCCTGCGGATAGAACGTAGGCACACAGTAAACGTTAGCCAAAAAGTCCACTGGGCGTCCAGTGTTTCGTCCTCACAGCCCCTCTGGCTGTGGCTATGATTAGCCCACATTTTCCAGAAATAGGAAGTAAGTTGGGTCTTGGAATGGTGAACTCACGCATGCACATCAGCAAGAGGCTGACTGTGTGACAGATACCGAATCTCATCTCTTTCCCAGGCAGGGAGAATGCCTCTTTAGGGGATCTAGTATTTAGGAGACAGAAAAGGGTTATCTCTTTCTGCTTATTCCCCTGCTTTCGGATGAAAAACCATCTGCTTCTAGTGTGTTGCACATAAATCCAACCTTATTCCTAATTCCTAGAGTAGAGGCCAGCTCTGTGTGTTGTTTGCTCTTGAACTGTGTGCATGTTTTATTGAGGAGTTAACTTCAGAGGAAAAGGGTGTGTTTGGAACTTTATAACTGCATCTGTCACTTCTCTTAGTCAACCTCTTCTCCTCTCCCCTGCCCTGCTTTTTGCTAAAAGGATCAGTGAGTGATAAACTGCTTAAATAAATGTTCAGCCTGCCGAGTCCAGGACTGCCCTCAATTGCTTGCGGTGTTTGGAGACATAAAATGTTGTTATTTGACGCAGTTCAAAGAGGCTTTCAGCACATGCCCAGGCAGGGCCTCCGGGTGGGCAGAGCTCAGCTCGAATGCTGGCTCCACCAGGCTAATAACAGGGTAACGTGGCTCCTGTCTCATGACCAGCTTCAGAAATTAGACCTGCGCTTCTGGGGCCTGGCTGGAAACCACCAGCTCCTTCCCCTGCCAAGCAGGAGCTCTGCCCTCAGGGACTACCTGCAGAGCAGTGTGGCCACTTTTGGGCATTGAAAGCAAACGGACTGGTTTAAGTCACCCATTGCTGTGAGCGTTGGGTGGCTGGTGGTGCGCCAGAACCTACAGGAGGCCAGTCGAGTTACCCTCTTCTCTCTCTAGTCTCACAACTACCCTACAGGAGCCCTCTGGTCGTCCCCCCACCCTTATCTGTGGTTTTGCTTTCCTCGATTTCAGTTACCCGCGGTCAACCGCAGTATGGAACTAGTTCATGTTGTCCGAAGGCCTGCAGTAGCCCCCCGTGCGACGTCCCAAGGCCGGCGTCACTCACCTCACTGCGTCTCACCACACAGACATTTCATCACCTCACCTCATCCCAGAAAGAAGGCTGAGTCCAGTGCCGCAAGATAATTTGAGAGAGAGAGGCCACATTCACATACCTTTTATTATAGTATATTCTTGTAATTGTTCTACTTTATTATTGTTTTTTTTCTTTTTTAAAGATTTTATTTATTTATTTGACAGAGAGACACAGCGAGAGAGGGAACACAAGCAGGGGCAGCGGGAGAGGGAGAAGCAGGCTTCCCGCGGAGCAGGGAGCCCGATGCGGGGCTCGATCCCAGGACCCTGGGATCATGACCTGAGCTGAGGCAGACGCTTAACGACTGAGCCACCCAGGCGCGCCCTACTTTATTATTGTTGTTGTTAATCTCTTTGCCTGATTTATAAATTCACTTTTGTTATGTGCACGTACAGGAAAAACTATAGGGTTCAATACTACCCGTGGCTTCAGGCATCCCCAGGGTGGGTCTTAGAATGTATTTCCGCTGGTAAGGGGCGAAACCACTGTCTGTGCTGATTGAATTTACTCTTAAGAGTCTCACAACCACGCTGGGGCATGTGGAGGGTCCATCAAGCTCATTTAACATGAGAAAACCAGGACACAGACTTATTAAGGTTTAAGGTTATATTGAAACCCTAACATTTGCTTTTGCTTTTTTTTTTTTTTTAAGATTTTAAAAAATTTATTTATTTGACAGAGAGATAGCACAAGTAGGCAGAGCGGCAGACAGAGGGAGAGGGAGAAGCAGGCTCTCCGCTGAGCAGGGAGCCCGATGTGGGGCTCGATCCCAGGACCGTGGGATCATGACCTGAGCTGAAGGCAGACACTTAACGACTGAGCCACCCAGGCGCCCCTTTTTTTTTGGTTTTAAATTTTATTTTATTTTCTAGTTTTACTGAGATATAGTCAACATATAACATCGTCAAGTTTAAGGTATGCAACATAATGATTTGCTACATGTCTATACTGCAAAAATGATCCCCACACTGGGTTTAGTTAACATCTATCACCTCACATAGTTACAACTTTTTTTATTGTTGAGATGAGAACTTTTAAGATCTACTCTCTTAGCAACTTTCAAATAATCAATACAGTATTAATAATTAGAGTTACCATGCCGTACATGATATCTTCATGACTTATTTATTTTATAACTGGAAGTTTGTACCTTTTGATCCCCTTTATCCATTTTGTCCACCCACTCCAATCTCCACCTTTGGCAACTGCCAATCTGTTCTCTGTTTCTAGGAGTTAGGTTTTTTTTAAGATTCCACATAGAAGTGAGATCATACAGTATTTGTCTTTCTCTGTCTGACTTATTTTACTGAAGCCCTAAAGCTTGAAAATGGACACCCAGCCTCTATATATCTGTAGAAATGATTATTTAAGTGAATTAAAAATAATCAGATGCTATTTTAATTATACTGCTCCTTTCTGAGGAAAGATGATTCTAATGCAAATGAAAAAAATCTTAATACTTTCCTGCTTTCTTTTTGGGAGAAGAGAGCAAACTGAAATCAACCAAAAACACTTAACCACATAATATATCAACGGTTTCTACTGTTTTGCTTCAAAGACTTTTCAAGTGTTACGTACTTTTACTTTTGAAAAATTGAATCCAGAATTCTTTGCTATTAAGATTTTAAGAAATCTCATATGTATATTTATTAAAAAATGAGTTCATAGTGAAAACTTGGAAATTACTATAAGGGCAGAAAACAAATGTCATCCTCTAGTAAAAGTTAGAAATAACTGTTTGCATTGCTATACTTCCTTTCATTCCATTTTTCTATGCCTACATAGGTTTCTTTGAACTAAATTAACACTTTGCTCTGTATACTTTGGAGCCCTAGTTTTTTTTTTTTTGTTTTTTTTTTATTTATTTGACAGCGAGATATAACGAGAGAGGAAACACAAGCAGGGGGAGAGGGAGAAGCAGGCTTCCCGCAAAGCAGGGAGCCTGATGCGGGGCTCGATCCCAGGACCCCGGGATCATGACCTGAGCCGAAGGCAGACGCTTAACGACTGAGCCACCCAGGTGCCCCTGGAGCCCTAGTTTTTTTCACTTCACATTACATCATCCTATTTCTGTAATATTAAGATTAAAATACATTATTTTTAGTGACTACATAATATTTCACCATTCCCTTCTTGAAACTTATTTTTTTTTAATTTAGCTGCTGGGACATCTCTCTCTCTCTCTCTCTCAGTTCTCTTCCTTAGAATCTTCTAAATCTCTTTTGTGGAACCTCTCCAATTTCCAACAGTGGGAGGTGCCCCAGAATTCAGTCCTAAGGCCTCAGGCTGCTTGTCTTCTCCAGGTCTATTCACTTGCCAAGTGATTCCATCAATTACCATGGCCTCAAATACAATCCATCTACTGCCAACTCCCCAAATCTATCTTCAGTGCTACTCACATATACAGCTGCCTATCTACCATCTCTGTGGCATCTCTATGACTCATGAATGTATTAAACTTAATAGGTCTAAAGCTAAACTCCTAACTAACCTGCACCCTACGTTCCCATCTGAGCAAATGGCAATTCCATCCTTGACCTACGCAGGTCTCCAACATTGTCTGAGTCTTTCTTTGACTTTTTAAAAAAATTTTTAAAAAAGATTTTATTTATTTATTTGAGAGAGAGAGATTGTGTGTGAGCATGAGCAGGGGGAGGGGCAGAGAGAGAGGGAAAAGCAGACTCCCTGCTGAGTCAGGAGCCTGATGAGGAACTCCATCCCAGGACCCTGAGATCATGACCTAAGCTGAAGTCAGCCACTTAACCCACCCAGGTGCTCCTCTTTTTTTTTTTTTTAAGATTTATGTATTTATTTTAGAGAGAGAGAGAGAGAGAGTACATGAGTGAAATGGGGAGGAGGGGCAGAAGGAGAGAGAGAATCCTCAAGCAGGCTCCCTGTTGAGCATGGAGCCCAACTTGGGGCTCGATCTCACGATCCTGAGATGACAACCCTGAGATCACAACCTAAGCTGAAATCAGAAGTCAGACCCTTAATGGACTTTGGCCCCCAGGCACCTCTCTTTGACTCTTTTATATCACACATCCAGTCCTTCAGCAAAACCTACCAGCTCTGCCTTTCGACTGTGTTTAGAACCTCTCCTGGTTGGATGATTTCAATAGCTACTGAATGGGTCTTCATCCTGATTCCTTTCTGGCTCCGTGACAGTTTATCCTCAACAGAGTAACCAGATAATGTCACTGCTCCGTCCAAAACCCTCAAAAGGATTCCGATCTCACTGCTGGTAAAAGCCCCCAGGCACCATCACTGCCTCTATGCCCACCCCTCTGACCCATGTCCACTCTCTTCCAGCCACACAGGCATCCAGTTTGCTCTCCCTTTGGAGCTTTGCCTGGCTGTATCCTAATCTGATAGGCTCTCCCCGCAGATAGCTGCCTGTCTGGTTCCTCCTTGCTTCATGTTTCTGTTCAAATACCATCTTACCTGTGGTTCTCCCTGAGTAATCTTTATGAAGAGCTAGCTCCCCACCCAATACTCCCCCTCCACACTCTTACTTATTTTTATTTTTCTCCATATGTGGAGTATGTGTATTCGTTTCCTAGGGCTGCCATAACAAAGTACCACAAATTGGGAGGTTGGAAACGACATAAATGTATTCTCTCCCAGTTCTGGAAGCTAGAAGTCTAGAATCAAGGTGTTGGCAGGGTTGCTTCCTTCTGAGGGTTCTGAGGGAGAATCTGTTCCATGCCTCTGTCTTCTGGTGACGTCCCGCAATCCTTGCTATTCCATAGATGTGGACACATCACTCAGTCTCTGCCTCCATCTTTATATGGCTGTCTTCCCTCTGTGTCTCTTTCCTATTTCATAAAAGGAGACCAGGCACACTAGATTAAGGCTCACCCTATTCTGTACAACCTCAATTTAATTTAACTAATCCATGTGCAATTACCTTGTTTCCAAGTAAGGTCACATTCTGAGTTAGGACTTTAACACAAATCAGCCCGTAGCAGCATGCAATAGATTTACTTGCTTATTTGACTAGTTTTTATTTTATTCGATTATTTGGGGGTCTTTATCCTCTCTTACTGGGCATTTAGGTTATTTCTGATTTGGAGCCGTTATAAACAATATATCTTCAAACATGAAGATGTTTTTTTCCTCTCATGTTGGTTTTTTTTTTTTTTCCTTAGGGCAAATTCTTAAGAGTCAAAGACCCTCAAAGAGTCAAAGAGATTACATATTTCTATAATGTTTGATATTTCATTTGAACCACATGGGCTGAAGGGTATATTCACACATTTTTGAAGACCACTCATAGACACATCCATCTTTTATGAAAATGGCCTCCCAACTTTTTGCCTTTGGTATAGTCACTGATTAGTTCATATTCTCTCAGGGAGTAGAGTTTCCTATTAACTG
The DNA here is from genome assembly GCF_029215605.1 of Mirounga angustirostris. NCBI lineage: Eukaryota > Metazoa > Chordata > Mammalia > Carnivora > Phocidae > Mirounga > Mirounga angustirostris. Next base: position 97,315,470 of record NW_026991717.1, read on the forward strand.
GTTCCTACCTACTGGATTCAGAAGCTGAAGGCAACACCGTATGGGCTTGGTGTAAGGGAACCAATCACCCTTGGGAAGTTGGGAGAGATTGTACCCATTAAATTCCTCCAACCCATGCAGTGCTACATGACCCAGTCAAATCCCCTATTTAAACAATATACAAATATAAGATGATCAGAGAAAAGGCCACTCAGCCTAAAGCTATTATTTTGTCTGGAGCAAGAGTGGGCATATGGTGCTGATTGTTTATGAAGCTGGCTGGATGTTGCAGTCAGTCAGCTGAGGCCCCTGAGTATCTGGGCTGCTGATGGGTAATGCCCTCTTTTGCCAAACCTTCCCATGGTTCTCTGTAATAAACCTTTATATCTGCTAGCAATTTCTGTACATATCCTGCTGGTAAGCCTGAAGAGAACTTGACTAGCAAAGCCAGCAATATTGCTTTATGGAAGGGATGTACCCCTTGACAATCTCACCAATAGTCATACCTGTAAGCAACTGGGTCACCATAACCTTGCCAGTTCTAGAGGTTGTCATGAAAACCTTTTTCTGGGGGTTCAGTTCAATAGAAATAAAATGGTAGCTCAGTGTCAGTTTATTTAATGACTGTTTCGAAAAACTCAATGCTTAAACGGTCCTCACTTATTGTAAACAAAGTTCGCACTAATAAATGGAAGATTAGTTATAAGTGTTGTTTGCCAAATAATATTCTTCATTCACTGGGAATTTACCTAGCATTGATCTCAGATTATTTAACAGTGAAATTACAGCTTTACTGTAAGCGCAAAAGTCCTCAGACTTACAGAATTTGAGGATCCAGATTGCCTACTCGAATCTATCATTTGAGTTCTGTTGTTGTCAATTATATGAGCTGTGGCCAACTTGAATGCTTTGATGGTCCCATGCAGAAGACAGTAATTCTCACTTAAATAAATAAAACAATTAGGAAGAGAACACTGGTACCTGCAGTAGGCACAATTTTAAGATTAGCCTGGTGAGTCACACTCTTGCATAGTCCTCTCCTCTTGAGTGCCAGGGGAGCCTCTGAGTTACTTTTAGCAAATAGGATATGGTAAAGGTAATGGGGTAGTCACCCCTGTGGTTATGTTATTGCCATGTAAGGCTCCATTGTAGTAGATTCCAGAGAGAGAGATGGTCCTTCTGGTCTTGAAGAAGTAAGCCACCGTGTGGGAGTGAACTGTGGACAGCCTCTAGAAGCTGAGAGTGGGCCCTAGATGAGAGCTAGCAAGAAAACCAGGACCCTAGTTTTGCATCTGCAAGAAACTGAATTCTGCTCAAAACCATGTGAGCAGGGGAAAGGCCCCCACACTCCAGAGAAGAATGCAGCTGGGTTGACACCTAGATTCCAGCTTTGAGAGACCCCGAGCCTATCTTCTGACCTGTAGAAACTGAGATCATAAATGTATGTGGCTTTAGGCTACCAAGCTGGTAGTAATTTGTTACTCAGCAACAGAGAATTAATACGGTCTCCTTATCAGGGTAGTATAAGAGAGTGGGTTTAAATCTCAGCTCTGCTATTTATTAGCTATGCAGCCTTGGCAAAATTTAACCCCTCTGAGCCTGTTACCTTAACTATTAAGATACTCCTGTTTCGGGGTGTGGAGGATTAAATGAAATAATGCATGTAAGTTACTTAGCATGGTTTATGACACCAGTAAGTTTTCAGTAAATGTTTTTCGTTGCCGGCAGAGGTAGGACAGTTTTAGTTCCATAATGCTAAACATTTTCATCATATCTTTTCTCCATGTACCCCATGTTTTGATGACTTTTGTCTATCATTTTAACTGAATTTATTAAGTAACAATTCATTTTCTCATCTATTTCTAATTAATTAGCTATGCAGAGCTTCTAATCAGCTTGAAATAGTAGCAGAATAATTATAATTAATACAATTTGGCTAAAAGCAAAGACATTTGATGTTATAGTTAATGCAATTTCCATTAGCTTTTGCAATATTGGAAAAGAGCGGTTGAGCCTTATTAGACTACCAGACTTGGAACTACAAAGTTGATTGATGGGAAGTAGACATTGAATGATTTTCTGTAGTTAGGCAAGGTAATCATGACTTGCCTTTATATGCCACCATATTTACTCAGGTAATTTTGGACGGGTGAGATTGGCTGAAAAGAAACCCAAGTTCAAATGAAAGAAACCCAAGTTCAAATGAAAGGAAGGGAAAGACATTGGGTACAATATTAAAATTAGTTTAGGCACTTAATTCTTGGAAATTAGCTTTAGAATGACTGAAGTTTTAGGAATTGTGCCATGTCAACATTTGAGTGGTGGTAAAGTGAATAAATATGTTGTATGGATGTTCTGCATTTATATTTAAATGTTCTTATAATATTTGAAGTATGATTGCTATTCTTTCATTAGTGCTTTATTTCCTCTTTGAATATTTAAAAAAAAAAAACCCGCATTTCATTGTATTATTAGTATCAAGGCCTAACGTATTCAGTTTTTACCTGAACACTTTTCAAGTGGATTACGGACTTGATAGAAAATTGTATATATTTAGTAGAAGTTTCTTTTATGCAAGTTTACCAAAAATTCTGATAAACAAGAAATAGCAGTGTCATAATAAACTGTTTCATCTAGTCTAAAAGTATATTGATTTTTTTAAGTGCAGGAAACAAAAAACAAAACTTAAGAAGTACATTTGAAAAGTTAAGATTAAATAAATAGCATTTTCCAGTGTATACTCTGCATATACCCTGAAAAACATAAGTTCTGTGATAAAATACACACTCAATGTACACACACACACACACAATGCATGCAACAGGCACACAATACATACATCACCCCACAGTGCACACACAAAACACACAAATGGCAGCCCATATTAGCATATTAAGGGCTCTAAGAAGTCCCGTAATAGAGAACTTTTGAACTTGGTTTAATCATATTTTTCTGAGATTAATCTCAGAATCCTTCCTCCCCCTTCCCTCAAGTGACTTGATTTCTGATGACACAGTGTTTTCTAGAACAAAGTTTGTGAATGACTGCTCTAGGAGAGCTTCCCCAAGGAGTTAGCTATTGTGTAGGGTAAGTATAAGGTGCCCTGAACATTTGTGGGTAAACTTTTTAACCATTAAAACAACTCACAAATGAGAAACAACACGTCCAAACTATGTAAAGAGCGTTGAGGATCGTGGCAGGGACTGAAAACCCTGTTACTTCCTCTGGAGTCCAGGTTCATTCTTTTATGTACAGATGAAGCCTGGTTTAGCTGCATTGTCATTCGCTGTTCACGTGGGGAGAGAGGTCCTGTTGGACATAAAGGTGGTCACCTTCCTGCAAACTGGGTCCTTTACCCCAGGGTGGAAGTCCTCCTCCCTTTCTCTATCAGCAGCCTTTGACCTGACAACATGATGTGGAGCAGTAGGCTTTTTGCATTCCTGATCCAGAGGATCAGGATCCAAAGGCAGCTCCTATCAGCTTTACCCCACCCTGTTTATTTCATGGAGAAAGACAGAGGAATACATTTCAACATTTCAAGAATGTACAGTAGGGCTTGGAGAATGCTTGCTCTGAGGATTAAAAAGGTTTTATCTTCATAAGGAAGCTCTGACTTTTGCTGTCAGGATACCAGATCACAATTCTATATAAGCTTTCCTTAAGGTTCAACTGACAATTTCTCAGGCACTGGGAACATTTATTGCCAAAATGAGAACGAAAGGCTTGCACAGTCTGAGGCATTAATGTGTTATATTTTGTATAAAACCCTGATTTTCTGCAGAGTGACTTAAAAGCTATTAGATAAATGGAATATTTTGGCAACTCCTAGATAGGCCCTTGATTAGTAAATCACCTGTTTATTAAGGTACAGAGCAATGAAAGAATTTGCTAAAAATTATTTTGCGTCATTCAGTTCACTCAATATTTGAATACATGTGAGATATTTTGGTGTATACTTTGCCAATCTATGTGCTCCATCAGTAGAGAGTAAATATACGATACCTTCATTCTTCCAAGATAATTTCCACTCATCGAAGGTCTTATTTGGTGGACATTGCAGATGGAACACACACCAGAGTCAACCTGTCTGCCTTCTTATGCACACAGACCTAACCAGGTTGGGAAGTGGCAAGTAGGACTAAATGAGGTCAGTTTCGTGGGAATTTTTTTTATGGGAATTTTTAAATGTTAAAGGACAATTTTCTCTTTAGAAATTAGTTTTTGATAAATTAAAAATATTTCCCTATCACCAATGCTGAGCTTTGCGCCAGTCTCTTCTAGCCTTTTTAGCCTACTGTCTTGCATTGAAACACCAGAGCCAGCCCTTTGAGATACACACGTATGGTTCAGGAAACCGCATTGCTCGTAAGATATTTCTGCCCTACCAGGAGTTTGGAGACAGGAGCTTCCTTAGCTTTTATCCCTGAGATCGTTTCTAGAGGGTTTGATCATTTCCAGAGCCTCAGTCTAGGTGCTGGGATTCAGACGGCTGCCTCCTCGTTGTTAGAGAGTGGATTGTAATGGTGGACTTTATGCGTCAACTTGGCTAGCGCATGATACCCACATATTTGGTCAAACATTATTCTAGATGTCTTTGTGAAGTTATTGTTAGATGATATTAGCGTTTAAGTCAAAAGACTTTGACTAAAGCAGATTGCTTTCCAGAATGGGGGTGGGCCTCATTCAGTCACTTGATGACCTTAATTAGGAAAGACTGATCTGCCCAGAAAGAGGGAGAACTCTGCAACATTTGCATTTTCCCAGGTCTCTAGCCTGCCAGCCTACCCTGCAGATTTTGGACTAGCCAGCCTCCATAATCGTAGGAGCACATCTCTTAAAAATAAATCTTTCTCTCTATATATGTACCAACCCTATTGGTTCTGTTTCTTTGGAGAACCCTAACTAATACATGGGTGGATCCTGTACTATGCCTCATGGTCAAACTCATGAGCTGCTTCATAAAAGCAATCTGGACTGGCAAGCAAGACTTTTGGCAATCTGTCTTGGTCTCAAAATTTGGCTTTGATCTTTTCCTGGAGTTTAGCCTGTCTGTTCCTTTCTGAAAATCCTGGTAGTGACCCTTGGACTGGCTCCTTATGCACCAGCTGACTCTACCTTTTGAGTAACAAAATAGGCTCCCTTATGAATGTGAATCCCTTTGGCATTTTTCTCTCCAGCTAAAATTATATGTGGTATGCTCCTGACTTTGTGTAATTTAAGAATCTCTTCAGAATTTTAACAGTAAACATGTCTGAGTTCTAATATGATACAAGGTTAATCAGTTATTAATTCTCAAACAGCGTTTTCTTGTACTTGCCCTATTCAAGTCACATAGAGATGAGACTGTTCTAGTATAGTGTCATTTTATATAATTTTGTATATTTCTGCTCATTGCTTTCCACTAGATCCTATACTGGAGGAGAAGACCTATAAGACACCAAATGCACAGCGTCATTTCTGTAAATACAATATTATTTGTCGATGGTCTAGCCCTGAGTGGTGGTGACGTAAGTGTTACAGTTAGGATGCTCATGTTTACTGAGTGCCTACTATGTGCACCAACAACCTTAACTGAGGGAGGTGCTGTTATTAGTCCCATTTTGCAGATGAGGAAACTGAAGTGCACATAAGGGCATTGTATCTAGCAAATAATCCTTGAGATTGTTCGACTGCACTTATTGGGAGCCATTCCTGGTGCCCCACTGATGGCCTTGAGATTCTCCCCTTCTGCTTCCATCCACAAACGCAACAGCAGAGTGACCCCCTAAGCCTGCCTTCAAGGACATTATTAGAGAGCAGATGGCTCTCTCCTTCCCACTGGAAAGTAGAGCCGTTCAGTCTTAAACTTTCCTGGCTGATTCTCTTTTCTGAGGTCGATTCTAGAGTCCGATATTTGTCATGATTCCCTTTTTTTTCCTACGCTGCCCTTCCACAAATGACCCCTGTTTTGCTGGGTTTCTGTGTCCTGTCCCTTTTCCAGCAACCCTCAATGAACGTCCCTGAGGGCTGGGCATGCTGAGGGCTGTATCTTTTCCTTCAGAGAGCTTGTTCACTTCCTTCTCAGCTTCTTGGCCTGACCTGTTCCACAAGACCGAGGGCTCTGGATAGTTGAGGTTTTCTGTCCATACAAAGAAATACACGGACTCCTCTTTTCTAACATGTTCGTACGATGATATATCACTTACCTTGTTCTTTAACCAAAGTCCAACTTTGCAGATTTCATTAAAATATCACTTCAGTGAACTTATTACAAGTTCTCAAAGGTTCTGGTTAAATTCTCTCTTAACTTTGAGAGGACAGACAGCCTTCTCTTGCTGTAATACACTGAAAAATCTTCCTAAAGCCAGAAGAGCCTTTTCCACACTTGCCTCTCTGGAGCAGACTTCGATTGCCCGTTTTAACATATTCCTTCCTTTGTGCCAAAGCATACTTGTTCTCTGTGTGTCCTTATGCCCTCTTACATAGCAGAAGTCCATCACGCCCGGAACTCATGGCATCATGAATGTGACATATCTCTAAACATAGTACCCTTCAAAACTGGGGGTGGCTGCTTAAATCCAGGGCATGAATTCCTGTTAGAATTGCAAGGGTTGAATCCCGCTAGAGCTGAGCAGACAGGGCTCACACAGTCAGGAGGCAGGATTAGGCAGGGAAGAGCAGATGGACTGGGAGCTCTGAGACGCAAGGATAGGGCCCTGGAGTCAGAAATAGGCAGTCCCTCCTGATGGCCACTGACATGGACCCTGAGGGAAGGATGGCCAAGTTGGAAGCGGGACAGAGGGGCAGGGAGCCAGAAGTTGGGGTGCCAGGGACACAAGTGGAGAGCTGAGGAAAGGCTGGATCTGGGTTTTGATCCCAGGATGAAAAGACACAGAATTCTGAGGCCCCGAAGCATCTACACTGGTGCTTCCTCAGAGAGCTACAGCTCTTCTGAAGTGATAGGAAGACTTCCATTCTCTGGGGATTCAAGGGTCCGATCATACTGGAGCTCGGACACGGGAGCTCTGCATACCCATGGTGACATCCCAGATAGTACATTCATACTCTTTCCTAGAGAAGGGATTTGAATGTTCCTGGAACACTGAATTGAACTGAATTGAAGGGAAGGTGGGCGAGAGAGAGGGAGGAAGAGAGAGATTGAAAGAGATTGAGAGAAGGCTGTAGTCAGGTTGAGGCAACCTATCTCTGAAATTTGTATGTTAAAATTTAGGCATTTGTTGATGTGCTCGTCTCCAATCATGACATTCCTTTTGGGGAAGGACGGGGCTCTGTTTTATGAGTCAGAGATTTCAGTTTGACATCTCATTTGTTATTCCTCTCACAGCAGAGGAAAACTAAATAAATTGTATAACTGGAATAATTACACTTCCTATTTTGGGGCGGCACATTTGCCAGTTCTTTCTCAATAGTGCTAGAACAAATTCAGTGAACACTCATTGTGTGGTGCGAAGGGTGGGAGTGGTTAGCCTAACTTGAAGCGTAGATCTACGTGAATTGGAAAAGAGACCATACGGGTCCACGGATGAGAGAGATACAGATCTAGAGAAGATAATTTTTGAAACATCTTTAAATATATTATTCCAACTTAATCCATAAGCATAATTATAGCATCCCCCACCTATTTTGCAGGTACTTCATCATTCTGTCCCCTCTCAAGAAGAATCGTCTCTTTGAGAGGATAACTCTCATTTACCTCTAGTGTGGCTGGGATTCCCACACATAAACCTGCATAATTAGAGGCCCACGGGAGATCTACATTCCTTCACTTGGTTTGCCTCTCAAATACTCTCATTCATTTTCAGTTTCCCTGAAACAACACACATATCTTCCCTTCACTGTGCTCAGGCCCCCAGCACCGGGCCTCAGGGCAGCGGACTTTCTGGAACTTTTCCAGAGACATGGCACCTCTATCTGAATGCCCCGTGGCCTGAGTTCTGGTAAACAATGAAAGGCATGTGTGGACTTGTGAGCACAGGAAGATTTTTGACTTTGTGCTTTTTGTCAGTGGGAAGCCTGGGAGGTTGGCCTTGTTTCAACCTCTAGATCTTTCTTTTTATGAAGATAATGATGATCGCAGAGTCATATTATTGGCCTCCCTGCAGGCACTCAGAGGCAGGCAGCCTGATGATGCTCTGATGTTCCTTTGCCTTTCATTTTAAAACAGCATGTAGAGACACATAGACTTGGTCAAGATAATTTTGAAAGAATCTTTGAATTTAATTAAATAATATTTAATTAATAATATAGTTCGTTCATTTACAGAGTGTATTGCAACATGGAAAGGACTTTTACACATATTATGCCATGCACTACCCGAAACATTAGACCTGTCTTCGTGATCACACAAGTATTAAAGCAAATGTTTTCCTTTTTTCCCTTTGGGGAGTATGACAGAAACTGAATATTTGCCCTTGACTCTTTTGCATATGCCGTCCTATTTTTATGCTTTTCATTATAGATTAAATCCTTTCTTAATCTAGTGCCTCTCAAAAGTTGTTTGTACTTGTCCTTCTATAGCCTAGCGCTTAAGCCAAATTTGGATTCAGGGCCATATTTTTGTTAATTTCCTTTGTAAGAAGATGTGTTGTTAGCAATCTGTGCAGCTCATTCTTTAGTTTGACTTGCAACTAGCAAGCTCACAGAGCTAGAGCAAAGTGCAGGTGAGCTGGCCTCCAGGATAATATTTCCTCTTCTTTTCTGCAACAGCTTGCCTCTGAAACAGTCCCCCAAAAGGACTATTTGATGAAATTTTGACATTTGGAAAATGTAAATACATTTCATAAAATGGTATGGATGAGCAGAGATTTTTCTGAATGAATATATGAAAGAGAAAAAAACATTGAAATGGGAGCTGGATCCCTAAACTCAAGTTGAAAAACAACTGCTTTCTTTGTCCCCAGAGCCTCCAAAATACTGAGATGGGCTTCATACCAATAACTTCTCAGTGGGCTATGCCATGGGGAGTCTAGGCAAGCAAAATGAGGGACAAAATGTAGAATATTGCCAAAGCACCCTTTTTATTGAGTCTAACAGACATACAAAAAGTATGTGCGTGTGTATGTGTGTGCACGCACACATATTTCCTAGATCTGCTCACTGAAAAGGCCTGGAAACAATGATCATCTAGTAAACGTGCATCTCTATTGCCCAGACTGTAGTCTTGAAATGTCATTTCCCCCTAAAGGAATCTAGAGAAATATCTAATTCCAGGTTTGGGGTGGGAAATGAAGGATATGTGTCTGGAACATCTTATCATACTAAAGGGTGAGGAAGCTATCAAAGACCACCGGGATTATGTCAAAAACACTCCAGAGCCAACTTGAAGAGGCTTCTGGTGGCCAAGGAGGGGAAAATCTGAGCTTTAAAAAGGATAATAATTTTAATTATTTGGAACCCATCAAGTAACTATTTAGTTATTTATTTTTAAAGTTTTTTGGGGGAGGGAGTAAGATGGTGGAGGAGTAGGAGACCTGGATTTCGTCTGGTCCCAGGAATTCAGCTGGATACGGATCAAACCATTCTGAACACCTACGAACTCAACAGGAGATCGAAGAAAAGAAGAGCAACAACTCTCTGAACAGAAAAGCGACCACTTTCTGGAAGGTAGAACGTGCGGAGAAGTGAATCCGAGGCGATATTCGGGAGGATAGACAGCGGGGGAGGGGCCTCCGTCAGCCGCTTCTGGCAAGTGATGGAGCCGCGGAGCACAAAATCGGAACTTTTAGAAGTCTGCTCTGCTGAGGGACGTCGCTCCAGTGGCTAAGCGGGGGGTGGAACCCTCACGGGACAGTGTGGTCTGAGGACCCTCAGGGTAACAGAAAGACCGGGGGTGCCCGAGTGCGGCAGAGCTCCCAGGTATCGGAGCAGGGAAGCCGGCTGCAGAGATGGAGCCGAGGAGAGGGCGCTAAGCTCGGGGTGATCCGCGGCACAGTCGGGCCACTGCTCCTCCAGCAGGGACCCAACAAGTGGCAGATCCGGGGAGACTCCCCTTCCTCTCCTGGGAGGAGCCGCGCGGGAGCACACCGCAGGGATCTGGTGGGTTTGGAGACTCCACATGGGGTCAGGTGCCAGAGATAGAAACACTCGGTCACAGGCCGGGTGAGCACGGAGTGCGGCCAGAGACCGGGGAGATGGGAGTGACTGACTGCTTTTCTCTGGGGGCTCACTGAGAAGCGGGGCCTGAGTTCTCAGCTCCTCCAGGGCGGAGATTGGGAGGCCGCTGTTTTCACTCTCTGCCTCCAAAGCGGTACGGAAAACTTGCAGGGAACAAAAGCTCCCGAGAGCAAACCCGAGCAGATTACTTAGCCGGGAGGGGGCAAGGGCGGGGCAATTCCACCTCCGGCAAAGACACTTGGGAACCATGGCAACAGGCCCCTCCCCCAGAAGATCAGTGAGAACAGCCAGCCAAGACCAAGTTTACCGATCAATGAGAACGGCGGAACTCCAGCGCTAGGGGAATAATGCACATAGAATCCATGGCTTTTTTACCATGATTCTTTAGTCTTTCAAATTTAATTTTTTTAACTGTCTTTTTTTTTTTGAATTTTTCTTTTTCCCTTTTTCAACCAACATCTTATCATTCCCTGTTTTAAAAAAAATCTTTTTATTTTTCATTTTTAGAGTCATATTCTATCCCTTCATAGTAGTTACCCTTATTTTTGACATATATATATATGTCAAATATATATATAAGTTGTTCTCTCTTTAAAATTTTGGGATACAGTTTCTTCTAACAGATCAAAATATACCCTAAATCTCTAGTGTATGGCTTTTTTCTAGTTTCCTGCCTGATCACATTCTCTCCCCCCCTTTTTTTTAAATCCTCTTCTTTCTTTTTTCAACCAACTTCTTATCAATTCCTTTTTAAAATCTTTTATAATTTTCATCTTTAGAGTCATATTCCATCCCTTCATCATATTAACCCTTATTTTTGTATATATATAAGTTTTTCTTTCTTTAAAATTTTGGGAGGCACTTTCTTCTAACAGACCAAAATACACCCAAAATCTAGTGTGTGGCACTGATCTATGCCCAGCCTGATCATATTTGATCATATTCTGTTTTTGTTTTGTTTTTGTTTTGTTTGTTTGTTTTTATCTTTTTCTTTTTCTTTTTTTTTTTTTTTTGGTTTTTCTCTTTTTTTCTTTCTTTCCCCCTGGTTTCAGGTCTTTTCTGATTTGTTTAGTGTATATTTTCTGGGGACGTTGTTACTCTGTTAGCATTTTGTTCTCTCATTCATCTATTCTCCTCTGGACAAAATGACAAGACGGAAAAAATCACCCCAACAAAAAGAACAAGAGGCAGTACCGACTGCCAGGGACCTAATCAATACAGACATTAGTAAGCTGTTGGAACTAGAGTTCAGAATGATGATTTTAAAGATACTAGCTGGGCTTGAAAAAAGCATGGAAGTTATTAGAGAAACCCTTTCTGGAGAAATAAAAGAACTAAAATCTAACTAAGTCAAAATCAAAAAGGCTATTAATGAGGTGCAATAAAAAATGGAGGCTCTAACTGCTAGGATAAATGAGGCAGAAGAGAGAAGTGATATAGAAGACCAAATGATGGAAAATAAAGAAGCTGAGAAAAAAAGAGATAAACAACTACTGGATCACGAGGGCAGAATTCGAGAGATAAGTGATACCATAAGACGAAACAACATTAGAATAATTGGGATCCCAGAAGAAGAAGAAAGAGAGAGAGGGGCAGAAGGTATATTGGAGCAAATTATAGCAGAGACTTTCCTAATTTGGGGAAGGAAACAGGCATCAAAATCCAGGAGGCACAGAGAACCCCTCTCAAAAATCAATAAAAATAGGTCAACACTCTGACATTTAATAGTAAAACTTACGAGTCTCAGAGACAAAGAGAAAATCCTTGGGACAAGAGATCTGTAACCTACAATGGTAGAAACGTTAGATTGGCAACAGACCTATCCACAGAGACCTGGCAGGCCAGAAAGGACTGGCATGATATATTCAGAGCACTAAATGAGAAAAATATGCAGCCAAGAATATTATATCCAGCTAGGCTGTCATTGAAAATAGAAGGAGAGATAAAAAGCTTCCAGGACAAACAAAAACTAAAGGAATGTGCAAACACGAAACCAGCCCTACAAGAAATATTGAAAGGGGTCCTCTAAACAAAGAGAGAGCCTAAAAGTAACATAGACCAGAAAGGAAGAGACAATATACAGTAACAGTCACCTTACAGGCAATACAATGCACTAAATTCATATCGTTCAATAGTTACCCTGAATGTAAATGGGCTAAATGCCCCAATCAAAAGACAAAGGCTATCCGATTGGATAAAAAAACAAGACCCATCGATATGCGGTCTGCAAGAGACTCATTTTAGATCCAAAGACACCCCCAGATTGAAAGTGAGGGGGTGGAAAATGATTTACCATGCTGATGGACACCAAAAGAAAGCTGGGGTGGCAATCCTTATATCAGACAAATTAGATTTTAAACCAAAGACTGTAATAAGAGATGAGGAAGGACACTATATCCTACTTAAAGGGTCTATCCAGCAAGAAGATCTAACAGTTGTAAATATCTATGCCCCTAACATGGGAGCAGCCAATTATATAAGCCAATTAATAACAAAAGCAAAGAAACACATCGACAACAATTCAATAATAGTGGGGGACTTTAACACCCCCCTCACTGAAATGGACAGATCATCTAAGCAAAAGATCAACAAGGAAATAAAGGCTTTAAATGACACACTGGACCAAATGGACTTCACAGATATATTCAGAACATTCCATCCCAAAGCAACAGAATACACATTCTTCTCTAGTGCCCATGGAACATTCTCCAGAATCGATCACATCCTAGGTCATAAATCAGGTCTCAACTGGTACCAAAATATTAGGATCATTCCCTGCATATTTTCAGACCACAATGCTTTGAAACTAGAACTCAATCACAAGAGGAAAGTCGGAAAGAACTCAAGGACATGGAGGCTATAGAGCACCCTACTAAAGAATGAATGGGTCAACCAGGAAATTAAAGAAGAATTTTAAAAATTCATGGAAACAAATGAAAATGAAAACACAACTGTTCAAAATCTTTGGGATGCAGCAAAGGTAGTCCTAAGAGGAAAGTATATAGCAATACAAGCCTTTCTCAAGAAATAAGAAAGGTGTCAAATATACAACCTAACCCTACACCTAAAGGAGCTGGAGAAAGAACAGCAAATAAAGCCTAAACCCAGCAGGGGAAGAGAAATCATAAAGATCAGAGCAGAAATCAATGAAATAGAAACCAAAAGAACAGTAGAACAGATCAACGAAACGAGGAGCTGGTTCTTTGAAAGAATTAACAAGATTGATAATCCCCTGGCCAGATTTATCAAAAAGAAAAGAGGAAAGGACCCAAATGAATAAAATCATGAATGAAAGAGGCGAGATCACAACCAACACCAAAGAAATACAATTATAAGAACATATTATGAACAACTATATGCCAGCAAATTAGATAATCTGGAAGAAATGGATGCATTCTTAGAGATGTATCAACTACCAAAACTGAACCAGGAAGAAACAGAAAACCTGAACAGACCTATAACCACTAAGGAAATTGAAGCAGTCATCAAAAATCTCCCAACAAACAAGAGCCCAGGGCCAGATGGCTTCCCGGGGAATTCTACCAAACATTTAAAGAAGAATTAATACCTTTTCTTTTGAAGCTGTTCCAAATAATAGAAATGGAAGGAAAACTTCAAAACTCGTTTTATGAGGCCACCATTACCTTGATCCCAAAACCAGAAAAGACCTCATCAAAAAGGAGAATTACAGACCAATATCCTTGATGAACATGGATGCAAAAATTCTCACCAAAATACTAGCCAATTGGATACAACAGTACATTAAAAGGATTATTCACCACAACCAAGTGGGATCTATCCCTGGGCTGCAAGGTTGATTCAGCATCTGCAAATCAATCAATGTGATACAATAGATTAATAAAAGAAAGAACAAGAACCATATGATCCTCTCAATAGATGCAGAAAAAGCATTTGACAAAGTACAGCATCCTTTCCTGATCAAAACTCCTCAGAGTATAGGGATAGAGGGTACATACCTCAATATCATAAAAGCCATCTATGAAAAACCCACAGCGAATATCATTCTCAATGGGGAAAAACTGAGAGCTTTCCCCCTGAGGTCAGGAACATGGCAGGGATGTCCACTATCACTACTGCTATTCAACATAGTATTAGAAGTCCTAGCCACAGCAATCAGACAACAAAAAGAAATCAAAGGCATCCAAATCAGCAAAGAAGAAGTCAAACTCTGACTTTTTGCAGATGATATGATACTTTATGTGGAAAACCCAAAAGACTCCACCCCAAAACTGCTAGAACTCATACAGGAATTCAGTCAAGTGGCAGGATATAAAATCAATGCACAGAAATCAGTGGCATTCCTATACACCAACAACAAGACAGAAGAAAGAGAAATTAAGGAGTCGATCACATTTACAATCGCACTCAAAACCATAAGATACCTAGGAATAAATCTAACCAAAGAGGCAAAGAATCTGTACTCAGAAAACTGTAAAATACCCATGAAAGAAATTGAGGAAGACACAAAGAAATGGAAAAATGTTCCATGCTCATGGATTGGAAGAACAAATATTGTGAAGATGTCAGTGCTACCTAGAGCAATCTACACATTCAATGCAATCCCTATCAAAATACCATCCACTTTTTTCAAAGAAATGGAACAAATAATCCTCAAATTTGTATGGAACCAGAAAGCATAGCCAGAGGAATGTTGAAAAAGAAAAGCAAAGCTGGTGGCATCACAATTCTGGACTTCCAGCTCTATTACAAAGCTATCATCATCAAGACAGTATGGTACTGGCACAAAAACAGACACTTAGATCAATGGAACAGAATAAAGAGCCCAGAAATGGACCCTCAACTTTATGGTCAACTAATCTTTGACAAAGCAGGAAAGAATGTCCAATGGAAAAAAGACACTCTCTTCAACAAATGGTGTTGGGAAAATTGGACAGCCACATGCAGAAGAATGAAACTGGACTATTTCCTTACACCACACACAAAAATAGACTCAAAATGGTTGAAAGACCTCAATGTGAGACAGGAGTCCATCAAAATCCTAGAGGAGAACACAGGCAGCAACCTCTTCGACCTCAGCCGCAGCAACTTCTTCCTAGAAACATTGCCAAAGGCAAGGGAAGCAAGGTCAAAAATGAACTATTGGGACTTCATCAAGATAAAAAGCTTTTGCACAGCAAAAGAAACAGTCAACAAAACCAAAAGACAACCAACAGAATGGGAGAAGATATTTGCAAGTGACATATCAGATAAAGGGCTAGTATCCAAAATCTATAAAGAACTTCTTAAACTCAACACCCAAAGAACAAATGATCCAATCAAGAAATAGGCAGAAGACATGAACAGACATTTTTCCAAAGAAGACATCCAAATGGCCAAGAGACACATGAAAAAGTGCTCAGCACCGCTCGGCATCAGGGAAATCCAAATCAAAACCTCAATGAGATACCACCTCACACCAGTCAGAATGGCTAAAATTAACAAGTCAGGAAACGACAGATGTTGGTGAGGATGTGGAGAAAGGGGAACCCTCCTACACTGTTGGTGGGAATGCAAGCTGGTGCAGCTACTCTGAAAAATAGGATGGAGGTTCTTCAAAAAGTTGAAAATAGAGCTACCATATGATCCAGCAATTGTACTACTGGGTATTTACCCCAAAGATACAAATGTAGGGATCCAAAGGGGTACCTGGACCCCGATGTTTATAGCAGCAATGTCCACAATAGCCAAACTGTGGAAAGAGCCAAGATATCCCTTGATGGATGAATGGATAAAGAAGATGTGGTATATATACACAATGGAATATTATGCAGCCATCAAAAGGAATGAAATCTTGCCATTTGCAACGATGTGGATGGAACTGGAGGGTATTATGCTGAGCGAAATAAGTCAATCAGAGAAAGACATGTATCTTATGACCTCACTGATATGAGGAATTCTTAATCTCAGGAAACAAACTGAGGGTTGCTGGAGTGGTGGGGGGTGGGAGGAATGGGGTGGCTGAGTGATAGACATTGGGGAGGGTATGTGCTATGGTGAGCACTGTGAATTGTGTAAGACTGTTGAATCACAGACCTGTACCTCTGAAACAAATAATACATTATATGTTAAAAAAAAAAAAAAGAAGAAGAAGATAGCAGGAGGGGAAGAATGAAGGGGGGGAATCGGAGGGGGAGACGAACCATGAGAAACTATGGACTCTGAGAAACAAACTGAGGATTCTAGAGGGGAGGGGGGTGGGGGGATGGGTTGGCCTGGTGGTGGGTATTAAGGAGGGCACGTTCTGCATGGAACACTGGGTGTTATGCACAAACAACGAATCATGGAACACTACATCAAAAACTAATGATGTAATGTATGGTGATTAACATAACATAATAATAAAAAAACAGAAAGAAATGAAAGGCTCCATTCCCAGTCATCAGGCTCCATGCCACTCAGGGAGGCTTAATTGAATCTTGAGTAAAAGAAATGCTAGCCCCTCAAAAAAAAAAAAAAGATTTACTTATTTATTTTAGAGAGAAAGAGAGAGAGAATGCACATGAGCAGGGGAAGGGGCAGAGGGAGAGAATATCCAAGCAAACTCCTGCTGAGCATGGAGCCCTATGTGGGGCTCAATCTCATGAGCCTGAGATCATGTCCTGAGCCAAAATTGAGTCAGATGCTTAACCGAACTGAGCTACCCAGCCTCCCCAAATCCATCAAATAACTTTAAATCCATGACTTCATAATGATAGTTTTAAAACTTGATCCTCTTTAGAGTATGATAGGAAACCAGTTATTTTTGTGAAAACTGGTAGATAAAGGGAAAAATCATTTATTCTGCTTTTCCTAGGTGAATGATATCACCTACTAGCCAAATAGTAGATGAGGGAAAGCATATATTTATAAAAGTATTCCAACAGATGGATTAATGAGTAGAAAAGAAGTGCTAGAAATAGAATATTACCATTCTGCAACCCCCTCTGAATTAATAGAACATAAATAGCTGCTCCCACCCCCAAAAGAGAGACATGCAGACATCACATGACTCTTGAGGAGAGAACAAATCAACACCAAAATCTTGCAAAAGATCAAACCCAGGACTGAACAATCCTCTGGATCCAACTGCCCATTTGCAGGACAGAGGGACATGGGGAACTACCCCATGCATGTATAATCAGCAAAGTCCTGAAGGTAGGAGGTCTACAGGTCAAATTTCCAGAGAAGTTGTAGGCAAAAGAAAGGGGTGGAGGAAGGAACCTGTGGAATAGAAGAGACTTAAAAGGCATGTCAGATTTACAAATGGGTAATGCTAGACTCTAGTACCTAGGGATGCATGCTTACTCGATGAAGCTGCAAAGTAACACAAAGATAGGATTCCTATTGAAGTCAGGGTAGTGGGTACATTTGTGAAGAGGAAGGTTCATCGACCCGCACAGGACACATCGAGGGGCTCTAGGGATAGCTGGAAAAGTTCTATTTCTTGACTTGGGGATGATGGTTGCTAAGGTGTTCACCTTATACCAATTCATTAAGCTATATGTACACTTTGTGCAGTTTTTTTGAGTCTGTGTTCTATTGTCTAATGGAAAGTTTGAAAGAGAAGAAGAAAATCAGAATAGCAGTTTTCAAATTTACATTATATGAATGCCGTAAAGGGCTCTGATAGTCAAGATCCGTTTGTGTACAAGACGCGGTATAATGGAATGATAAAGAGCATGAGCTCTGGAGCCTCCCCAACAGGAACCAAATCCCAGCCTGGCCGCATACCAGCCGTGTAACCCTGGACAGGTTACTCAATTTCTTTGTGTCTCAGTTTTCTCATCTATAAAATGGATGGCATTATAGTTTCTACCTCAGAGTGTCATCGTGAGGTTTAAATGAGATGATCCATGTGACTATTTGGAATATTGCCAGGCATATAGTAAGAGCTCAATACACGTTAACTATGCTATTTCTTCTTATTTCTTAAAACTTGGTTTTCTCTCCTGTTCGTTTTCCTCACACACTGCAGCATTATTTCTTTCTTAAAAATCCTTGGCGGGCAGGAGGAGGGGAGCATCCTCTTCTAGCTTCGTCAGTGCCTCTCTAGTTCTTCTATCTCTGCTTCCTGTTCTGTATTTAAAGACTCCCAAGGAGGCATCTGGCAAGACAAGGAAGGACAAATCCCAACCAGGCAATCAGAATGTGTTCAGTGATGAGAGAGAAGGGTGTAGGGGTTCTTATTTGCCACTGGATCCCCAGAGTCTAGAACAGTGTATGTCACCACATAGGCAAGTATTAGACATTTGTTGAAAAGATGAATGAAATAACTTCCAGAACACAATTTAGAAAGTGCTGTTCAAGTGTCTGCTTTTTGCATGAAGAGTCTGAAGCGGTCCAGGGCTTTGTTTCTGCCTTCTCCCTGCCTTGCTGTTTTTCTTTCCTGTTGCCCCATTCTAGTATTCATGGCTTTGTGTGAGTCAGTTAGTCTAAATTGAGTATCTGTTCATAAAATGTGTATATTTCACTTTTTTTCCTTCAGAAAGCTACATGTTGACCCCAGCCATGTGCCTGCCAACCATCTTGCTGCTGCCCCTTGGAGCTCCTTCCTGCACTGCAAATGTGTCCATCTTGCTCCCTCTTCCTCTGATGCCCTTCTTGTCATGGTTCCCATAGCTGGCTCCTTCCCATCTGATGAGGAGTCCACTGCAGCAAAGCCTTCTGAAGCAGCCTCTCACAGGTAAATCTCCCAGGTTGAATCCTCCTATTTTTCTTCAAAGCACTTACCACGTATGGACTTGCGAATAAATATTTGTTGAATACTTGCAGGAGTAAATGGCCATTACAACACATGACTAGATACAAGAATGGAAGCATGAGTGTGAGTTCACTTCGTCATTGTCTCTGCCATAATTTTCATGAAGGTACTATGATTGTTGAGCTTGCTCGTTTTTAGTTCTTGGTGGGTACTCAAGTGACTCTCAGTCCTGCTGGCTTTAATTCTTTACATTGGTTTAGATATTATATATGCATCATTCTCAATCATTATAGAAGGTTTAAGAAGATATTTAGAGATATAAAATGGTCTGTTTTCCAAATTGTTCACTTTGTTTGACATAGTTTTTTTTTTTTTTGGTTATTTGCTTTTTTTTATTGAAGATCAGTTGACATACAATGTTATATTAGTCTCAAGTATATAATACAGTGATTTGACAATTCTGTACATTACCCAGTGCTCACCACAATAAATGTAGTCACCATCTGCCAAGTTGGTCACTCTTGATAATCTTGGCTAGAATATTAAAGATTAGTCACCTTTAATTAAAAAAAAAAAGAAATACTGATTCTAAGGGGCACATGCTCCACCTCAATGTTTATAGCAACATTATCAACAATAGCCAAATTATGGAAAAAACCCAAATGTCCATCAGCTGATGAATGGATAAAGATGAAGTTGTGATATCTCTCTCTCTCTCTCTCTCTCTCTCACACACACACACACACACACACACACACACACACACACACAGGAATATTACTCAGCCATCAAAAAGGATGAAATCTTGTCTTTTGCAACAACGTGGATGGAGCTAGAGTATATTATGCTAAGTGAAATATGTCAGTCAGAGAAAGGCAAATACCATATGATTTCACTCGTATGTGGAATGTAAGAAACAAAACAGATGAACATAGGGGAAGAGAAAAAAAAAACAGAGAGGGAGGCAAGCCATAAGAGACTCTTAACCATAGGGAACAAACTGAGGGTTGATGGAGGGGAGGTAGGAGGGGGGATGAGCTAGATGGATGATGGATATTAAGGAGGACACTTGTTGTGATGAGCACTGGGTGTTACATGTAAGTGATGAATCGCTAAATTCTACTCCTGAAATTAATATTATACTATATGTTAACTAACTGGAATTTAAATAAAAACTTGAAACAAACAAAAAAGAAACACTTTGTGAATGAATTAGTAAACAAGTGCATAATATGTGTAGCCTCAGGCTCGGAGTTGGGGTAGCTGGTTCTACAAGATGAAGGATCAGAATCTCATTGAGAAGGTACAGCAAGGAGATGGGGAATCCAGGGCGGGGATGCTGACACTGCTAAGGAAACATGTGGTTTTACTGAAAGGTCTGCCTACAGCAAGACGGACCACCTCATAACTTTATTCAGAGATGGACTGGAAGGCAGGGCTTAGGAATGGGGACTGAGGGTAAAACCAAGTACTAGGGCCCGGGGATGGTGAGCCGATTGCCAGGCCCAGTGGGTGCCCAGTGGGTAGTCCCTGACACACTGACTCCAAGGGGCATTTCTGGATTTCTGAGAATGGCTGACATCTGGGCTTCCCCAGGGGCATCAGCATGGCCTGCCCCTGCCAGGGTGCTTTAGGACTTGAGGGGGCCTCTACTTGCCAACAGAGTATAGCTTAGAAAGGCTTGAATTTGAAACTTCATTCTGCCCCTTCATAACTATGTGACCTTGGACAAGTTTTTAGCTTCTCTGAGATTTGGCTTCATTGTCTATAAAATGAAGCTCAAAATACCTACTTTCTATGGCTGTTTGAAGCTGAAATGATATAACATGAAGTGCCTCATTTGGTAGTGGATCGAACCTGACTGCACATCACAATCATCTATGAGAGTTTTAGCAATGCATACACACCTGCACCTGACTGTTGGAGACTCTGAGTTAGTAAGTCTCGGGTGGGTTCCAAGCATGTGTGGTTTTAGAAAGCTTACAGGTGAGGGCGCCTGGGTGGCTCAGTCGGTTAAGCATCCGACTCCTCGTTTCAGCTCAAGTCAGGATCTCAGGGTTGTGAGGTGGAGCCCCATGTGGGGCTCTGTTCTCAGCGTGGAATCAGCTTGAAATTCTCTCTCTTCCTCTCCCTCTGTCCCCACCCCCACCTCCCTGCTCATGCACTCTCTCGAAAGCAAGCAAGCAAGCAAGCAAGCAAGCAAGCAAGAAGCTTACAGGTGATCATGAAACTCGAGCTGAGTTGAACACGGTTGGATCAGTATACCACCGCATCTTCCTTCCCATCCTTTCTCCTTTTTTTCTTTGTTATTAGGTGTGGGTGTAAGTGGACTCAATCAGGAGATGGCTAGGGGAGCAGAGGCATGAAAAACAAGCAAAGGCTGACAGTGTTGATATTGGACATTGATCCCAGCAAATGGCTAGATGAAAGCCACAAGATTGAGGTCTTGGTGCTAATTAGCTTTCAACGAACCTTCTCTTTGTGAAGAACCACAAAGAGGCCAGGGTGGTCTCAGTGAAGTGAGAGAGGTTGAGTAATGGGGGATGAGGTTGAAGGGAAAATGGCCAGATTATGTCAGATCTTGTAGGACATTTCAGGACTTTGACTGAGACAGAGAGCCACTGGGGGATCAGGACGGGGGAGGATAGGACTTGTATTATAACAACATCACTTTGGTTGCAGCATTGAGAATGGACTGCAGGAGAGTCAAGGTACAAAGGAGGAGACAAGTGAGGAGGCTTCTGTAAGAATCCAGGGGAGACTCTTGGCACTTGGGACTAAAATGGTGGCAGTAGAAATGGTGAGAAGTGGATATATTCTGGAGGAAAATCCAGCAGGGTTTCCTGGACAGGTTGAATTGGGTGTAAGAGAAAGAGTAGAATTACTGACTCCAAGGTTTTTTAAATTTTGTTTTTTGAGTTTTTTGTTTGTTTTTGCCTGAGCAACTAAAAGACTAGAGTCGCTTGCAAGATGGGAAGACTGTAGGTGAAGCCAGTTTGGGAAGGAATACTGAAGTTTGCTTTGGGTCATTTGAGTCTGTATTCCATGTGTAGATGTCCAAGAGGCCTTGGACCTGGAGTTAGCAGGAGTATCTGGGATGGAGGGGCACATGTGGGGAGCCGTCAGGGTATAGGTGGTATTTAATGCCAGGGACTGCTTGGGGTCACAGGGGAGTGCAGACAGAGAATGGACAAAGTGCACGGACTGAGCTCTGGGGCTCCCCAAGAGGTCTGGGAGACAAGGAGGTGCCAGCAAAGGAGAACGATGAGGAAGGGCTGGTAAGGTGAGAGGCACTGGGCCAGGTGCTGCTTGTGGGTCAGAGTAGAGGACTAAGAAGTGGCCATTGGGTTTCCTGATGGGGAGACCATGAGTCACCCAAACTGGGGCGGTCTGCTGTGCAGAGGTTAAAGCCAGCTTGGAGACGAAATAGAGGAATGGCAGGGAGCTGAGTAGGAGAATTACGTCCAGAGAAGGCTTTTGTTGTTTTTTTCTTTTTTAATGGGAGTGATTATAGCACTTTCATGTGATGATGAGAAGAATAAGGAAAGGATGGATTCTTGATGCCAAAGAGAAGGAGGGAGTTGCTGGAGCAATGCCCTTGAGTAGGTGGGAGGGGATGAATTGAGAGCACAGGTGGGCGGTTGGTGCATGGATAGGCCAGCCCTGTATTAGGTGGGAAGGCAGCACACATGCTGTGTGATGAAGCTAGAGGGGCCAAGGAAGCCATTATTATAATTGACCAGGTAATTGAAGCAGGTGAAAAAGGGAAGAGGGCAAGGGATGGTGAGAGTTGATGGTATTCGTGGATCCATGGTCCCAGTGGCTGAAGGCTTGTTGTAGTTGGGGCACCCAGTGGAATGAACTGGAGGGTTAGGATGTGAGTAGTCAGAGACTGGGATGGATGACAATGAACATGTGGATGGTGGAGTTGGAGGGGGTGGGGGGGTTGTTCACCAACATCCATGGCTGTACTACCTTTTTTATTCCTCCTTGCAGTTAGATATGACCAGTGACTACTTCTGGCAAATGGAATGAGGTGTATGTGATATGCCCTGTCTAGGTCTGGCCTACAACCCTGCCCGCCCCCCCGCCAATGCAATCCCATACCCTCCCTCAATTCTGACAGCCAGCTAGCTGCTGAGAACGCAACCAAGGACTGTGAGTTCCTGGGGCGTGGCTGCATCTCAAGTTGGAAGGACCCTGGGTCCCTGAACCATCACGTGGAAGGCTCTCCACCCAACTGCAATGGGGTGATACACCATGAGCCAAAAATAAGCTTAGAGTGTACTTATTTTGTTTGATTTTGTGATAGTTTACAAAGCATTGATCCCTCCCTGACTAAATCAGTGATGTTGAAATGATTGATTTGGGAGCTATGTCCTTGGGAGTGGGTGGCCCAGGCAAGAGGTCAAACAAGATGATGGGGGGAGGGGAGTTCAAGTGACTGAGAGGACAGATGGTTGGATGGTCCATCTGTATGTGTTGAAATCACCAAGAAGAGGGAGGGAAGTGGTACAGGAGGGAGGGACAGTGAGCCAGGAGTTGAAGTAATCACACGCCGGGCAGGAAATCCGGGAGTGGGCCACAGCAACAAGGTGAGGTAGTGAGGGCTAGAAGGTGATGGCACAGGAGAGAACGCTGGGGAGTTTTAGCAAGGAGGGAGAGCAGCGGTATGGAGACAGGGCAGGGAGGACACCCATTCTACCTCCAGGTGCAGGGCTTGGAAGAATGAGGGGCGAACAGGACTGCTACAGGGGAGGACTGCTCGCTCACAGGAGCCCCAGGTGAAAGGAACATTCGGAATCGATTTTGTGAAAGAAGGACTGTGGAACCAGAGGGCTCATTGGAGGGCCCTGTGATTGGAAGATGGAGACAGAACGGGAGATGTACAGAGCCTTCTGGGGAGTAGAAAATCCGAGATGTGGGGCCACCCAGGAGCCTGGCTTCTGTGGTCACAGACACAGTCAGGGATAAAAAGCATGATGTGAGTATTTCTGGGGGACCCAAGGCAGACAGTGGTGGCAAGGGGGCCGGAGAGCACGGAGCAGTTTGGGCTTCCGGGGACTCCCATCTCGACCCCTGCCGGTGGATGCCTAGAGGTCTGGAGAAACACGGAGTTAGTCCTACTCAAACACCCTTCTCCAAGCCTTCAGCCTCCTCCTCCAGCCCTGAGATGAAGGAAGAAGGCCTAGGGGAGTTCGGTCTCATGGATGGGATGAAGATGCAATCTCTCTCTCTCAAGATGCTCATAGTTATAGAGAGATAACAGGTGCTCGCATCACTATGCTTCAACGGGCAAATCAGAGCAAATGTCATTTAAAAGGTTGCTCTGTGTATGCTGCAGAAAACAGAGTCAATAGGCTGTCCACTTCCTTGTGTGTGGCTGGGCAACTGTGCATAAGCACCATCCACCCAGGTGAAACTTAGTTAATTCCCTAAGCCCCGATGCCTTGCTTCTCTTAGGCGAGGCCCACCGGCCAGCAGCCTCAGCCTCACCTGGACACCTGTTAGAAATGCAGGATTCTGCCCCACCCCAGACCTACTGAATCCATATCTGCCATTTGCACCAGATTCCCCAGTGATTCGCAGGCACATTCACGTCTAGAAGCGCTGTGAATGCATTCCTTGTTATTAGTAGGAACAAAGCAGGTGCTTCCATGAAGAAAAAGGCAGGTGTAAGAAGAAGCCCCAGGAAAAGATTACATGTTACTCATCAACCTTAAAATCCCAAATTCAATGCATCTTTTCCCCAGCCTTGGCAGTATATTGGATTCATGTGAGCTTCATTAAAAAATAAAACAAACAAAGTTCTAACTTGCATGGCTGGAAAAACATTTCATTGTTTCTTTAGGGAGAAATAGATCAGCACAGACTAAGTTGATTACACAGAATAAGGAAAAAAACAACTCTGAACTTTTAACCTGCATGAGTAGTCATGCGAGTCTTAGAATCATAGAATTCCAGAACGTAGAGCTGTAGCTCTCCATGTTGGCTGTCTATTAGCATCACCTCGGGAGCTTTCAAAAAAAAAAAAAAAAATACCCATGCTGAGCCCCAACCCCAGGTATATTGATTTGAGTGTTCTGGAGTTTTCAAAAAGCTCTGAATGATCCTAATGCAACAAGAGTTGAACCTCATGGTAGAAATAAAATTACGTATGTAATTTTCAGTGATCTAGTGCCAAATTAAAAAGGTAGAAACAGGTGTAATTAATTTTAGTCATATAGCCTACTTAACTCAATATATTCAAAATATTATTTCAACATGTAAACAATGTGAAAAAATTAATGATGAGCTATTTTATATCTTTTTTCTTAGTAAAGCTTCAAAATCTGTTGTGGATTTTACACATATAGCA
This sequence comes from Mirounga angustirostris, assembly GCF_029215605.1. NCBI lineage: Eukaryota > Metazoa > Chordata > Mammalia > Carnivora > Phocidae > Mirounga > Mirounga angustirostris. The sequence goes on from NW_026991717.1 coordinate 97,340,621, forward strand.
CATCTCAATTTGGGTTAGGCATGTTTCAAGAACTCAGTAGATACCTGTGGCTAATGGTATTGTGTGGACAGGGCAGTTTTAAGGAGTAATGGTCATGCCAGACTGCGGAAGATAGATTTCCACTTCTGGAAAACCAAATGACTGTCCATGTACAGTAGAAGACATGGTTTAGGAGACTATGGGGCATAATCCACATTACTTCCTATTTGCAAACAACCTCTTAAAGATTACTTTGGAAGTCCAATGAAGAAGTAGGATTCTGAAGGTTTGCAAAATTTCTTCCGAAAAGGGAACTGTTGCCCGGGATTGAAGTGACAGAGGGACATCCTTCCATGATGTGATAGAGAGGCTCAGGAATACTGTGCTCAGTCTCTCTGCACCCTGTGATAGTAGGCAGTATTGGACTTCTACCAATTTTGATCTAGGAAAAGGTAAGAAGGTAATCATTGGCTACATTCCCTTTTGCTCTCCTGGAATTAACAAGTATGAAGTATAAGCATCTTTTGGGATTTGGCGTCTGCATAGCTGAGTCAGTGCTAGAATCAGGGATGTGAAAGGTAACATTCTACGGCTTGGCCTTCCTGGCCCAATCCTCCTTCTCTTCTTAGAAAACAAGCATCACTCAGAGATCTCCCAAACCAGTTGTTGAGTATGACAGAGATCTTCGTCCTAGTATTAACATTAGATTGGATTCTCAGGATCCGATTTTTACCATAGGCTTTTTTTTTCCCTCTTAAGAAATTAGAAAAAATCACTTATTCAATGGCTTGTAACCAGGTCATGTAGCTCTTCTGAGCCTAAGGCAAATAAGTGGAAAAATCTCAGTGCCATGTGCCTTTCCCAGGACAGATTGCAGAACAGTTGACCAGCGCAGAGGCACCCAGGAGGGATGCTTTCTCTCCCAACCCCCACCTGTCCAAGTGCCTATGCTCCTGTTAAGTCTCTTTGTCACTTTTCACCAAATGTCTTTGCTTGCACTAAAGCTATTCCTTCCCAAAGCTGACTATGGTTCAACCAAAGAAAACACTGAGATGGGCAAAAGTTATCTTTGGCTCCTCCAGCCGCTCCATTTTGTGCCCCTCCCTCACCTTTGCCAGCGGCACCCCCTTCCATTCTGAAGGCCCTGGAGTGTGTCTCTGTTGTCGAAATCCTTCTCAGCAAAGAGTCATGAACTCATTCACACCATGGAGTGACCTGTTTGCATCAAGGTACAAATGACACAGAGCGTTCTCTCTCTGCCCATGCTTTTGTGGCAAAGGAATAAAGCACTACCAGAAGGATATTAGGCATCAGCTAGGTGGTAGGATTTTTTTAAAGGTGGGTAGAAAATTAGAACTAATAGGCCCCTGAAATAGCACTACGTAGGCGGTAGGGTCTTTCCAGACTGAGGAAAGGATGGAAGTTGGAGAACCCTCAAGCGGGTGAAGTATAAACCTGCAATAATGATAGTCTGCCACCAGGGGGCACTTTGGTGCCTTGGTTGTGTGGTAAAACTATGGCGTTTACCATAGAGAATAAGGTAATTTTTACGTCTTTAAAAATGTAGAATTAAAATATTATCGCCAAAATTAGGTTTGGAGATGATTCATATGAGTAAGTTATTAAACAAATCAAAGCCTAAGAAGAAACATGCTACCTGTCTCACCACTCTGACACTGCTTTCACTGTTCAGGGTAACTGTTCATTCCCACCCCCACCCCCAACCACCCCCAATGTCATGATTACCTTCCTTCTGACTCACACTGATTTCTATTTGGGAACCATACCCTTTTATTAGGACAGAGAACAGTTAAAGGGGATTTCACAATTTCAGTAGCCCAACCGTATTCTGTAACTTTCTCTTTTCCTTTCCTACTGCTACGTGGGATGGAAGGAGCAGCTCTCTGGGTTAAAATGTGGGGATTATTTTGCGAATTTGACTATGGAGAATAGTTACATGATACACTTTTTTTTTGGTGAGATAATCTTAGCTGATATTTTCAAGATGTTATAAGGGATTCTGGGGTCAAATTACTCTGAAGTCACACATTAAGAAAAGTCTGACACTGACAAAATGTGTGTGATCAAATCTGTCTGAAACCCTGCAGTTGTCCCCTTTGCTTGAAGAGGAGTGTAAATGCTGTCTACTGTGAATGAGTATAGGATACACATCGTGGATTAACTTGAATTAATGCTGAAAGGTAGGGTGAAGACATAAAGAAATCTGAGTGTTTGACTCAGGAGGTTGCACTTAATGGGTGGCTGTAGGGAGCCATTGAAGGTTTTTGAGGAAGGAGGAGGATATTCTTGGAGCGGTGCTTTAGCTGCCTTTTGGGAAAATGGAAAGGAGGAGAGGAGCCCCAAAGCTTGGTGAAAGTGGAGCATATACGAGCAAGCCGCAGATCCAGTGTGGAGACTAAGGAGGAAAGAGGAGTTAAGACGATTCAGGTTTGAGCACAGGAGGAAGATGATGACCTGAAAGAACAGGGAGGCCAAAAGTTGTTGGGGGGAAATATAATAAACTTGATCTTGAACATAGAGTTTGAGGATCAAACAAAAAATGTATTGAAGCACTTTCAAGAGTGTACAGCACTATTCTCATATGATAAAATAGTAGCGATAATACCGTTTGTTGAACATGGGGCGAGTATTTTACATGTGCTCTTTCAGATACAGGCTGAGTCTTCGTTGTCATGAAAATGATCTTTACCTCCAGGACTAGGTCCTGGGCTGATGTATCAGTAGGAGCATGAGAAGCGGCCCCAAGAAAGTAGCAGTGGACACATAGGACCTGATGCAGCAGGAAGTCACGCCAGGTAGTACAGCAGCTTGGACATGTTGACTGGATTCTTTGTTGGACGAGAGCATGGACTTTCAAATACACCTGGCTCAATGCAAATTCAGATTCCAGAACTTAACTAGCTGGGTTATCCTGGGCAACTTAACCTGTGTGTACTTCAATTCCCCCATCTTTAAAATGGGACTGTCAAAAGTATCTGCCCATAGGGTTGTTGTGAGGCTTACAGGAGATCATACTTGAAAGTACGCAGAACAATGCCTGGAGTACAACAGTAATTCAAAAACTGCTAATGCTGTCAAATGCCATAGAGGGCTCCATGCTGATGGGGGAACGTAAAGACCATTCATCGCATTTGGCGAAGGGAGGTTAAGTAATGACATTTGGCGTGGGGAAGGGGGGGTCAGTTTTCACAGAGTGGTGGGGGAGCACAAAGTTTGTCCTCAGAATGTTAAATTTCAATCACAGCGTAGAGGAGTAGTAATAGCAGTATACTTCAGAACAGTAATTCACCTGTATTTCTTTCAAAGTGGCCTACCTATGGTATTTGTTACACATTGGGGGAATTGTTTTCTGTCTTTCTCATGCGCACGAGCAAAGTCTGATACAGTAACAATATGCCAAAGAGTAGATGTTTAAATTTATAACATGAAGTGGCATGTTTGTTTTTTCTCAGAAGGAAATTTAACAGTGTAATTTATAAAAATGAAATAATCTAATTCCCATGTCTGTGCCGAGTAGTGTATCACCACACCTAAGAATTGTATTGGTGAACACTTAAAAATATTTTCTCAATGCACAGCTTCTAAAACACTGTGTACCCTGCTTTAATATTCTCTACTACAACACTTTCCCTAGGACTCACTAGATCTAGATCAGTGATTTAATTACATTTTCTCCGGGGTGCTTTTTCAAGGATTCTCCTGAGTCTTTAAATCAAGTTAGCTGAATATTAGTATCAAAATTTGGTTTCTTGGAGTATGATGGTTTTCTAGGTTTACTTCATTTAGAAGATGTAAAATTAGAAAAGTAATACAATCACATTTAAAAAATACTGAAAAGTAGTTACATTACCATTCAATAAATCACTCTAAGCAAATTGGAATATTTCTTTCAGACATTTAAAAATACACTTCTTTTTACAAAGTTGTAAATATCCCATACATGCAAGGTGGACCGCTCTTCAATATAAAGTTAATAATTTTTAGTTGCCTACATAGTCTCCTCTACCATCACTTTAATTATTAGGTAACAATTTATCAATTATACTATAATATACCTGTTTATTCCCTTCTAGCTGAACATTAGTTTCTTGTTTCCATTTTTTACCATTAAAAATAATAATATTTAACATATTTAAGGATGTAACCTTTTCATATATAATATTTTTTCCTTTTTCTTAGAAGTTGCACAGAGGATCAAAGGGCATGTGCATTTATATAACATCTGGTATATACTGCCAGATTATTCCCCAAAGGAAACACGCATACGCGTGTGTGCGTGCATGTGTGTATGTGTAGTTTTGCTGATAGAAATTGATGCCTTATTTTAGTTTGTAATTCTCTGATTCCTTTTAGGTTTGAATCCTTTCTTAATGTATCCCTCTAAGGTTATTTGCTGGTTCAAGGGCCCTTTTGTGTTGGCTTCATTTATAGGGAAGCAATTCTATGGTTTAAAATTGATTTAAGGTGAAGGGTTACAATCAAGTTAGATTATTTATTACTCCCTGATACTCTCCACCCTCACCAACCAAAATACAGATTTCCATCTGGAGCTATGCTTTTAAAATGTAGCCACCATATCAATGAGCTTCAACAGGGCTAAATAACATGTGTACTAAAATAGAATAAATTACCTGAAATACTTCCCTCAGAAAAAAGCTCCAGAGGTCCTTAAAAAGAGAGAGATCTTTAAGAAGCCAAAGCATGATATAAAATATGAGTAGCGTGAAGAACTTATAGAAAACATTGGGTCAATTTGAAAGCATTTATTAAAAGTAATTAGGTGTGATAAGACTGGTAAGTGTATTAGCCTGCCAGGAGCCGGAACCAATTCTAGCAAAAAAAGCAGGACGAAAGAAAGGAGAAGGGAGAAAATGTATTGGTGGCTTGGGGGGATATCTCATGCACTCCAAGTCAGGGATGTACCTGGGCCTCAGGAAGAGACTCGGGGGGGCGGGTGGGACTCTCCAGAAGTACCTCCTTTCTCTCTAGCTCTTGTCTCAGCTTCTCTCTTAATACCGCATTTATTCTTTTTCTTAAGGTCTTTCAGTCTTGGATCCGAAATTAATTAATTGGCCAGGGTTAATAGAGAGCCGACCCCATGTCCCAGTCCACTACAGCTGTGTGGGTGGGCAGGGCCTCCACACAGCATAAAGACATGGCGCTTCCTACTGCAACCATTGGGCGGTGAGAGAGTGGGTAGAAGCAGTTCCTAGAGTATAGGAACTAGGCAAAAGATTAAATAGCATGCATGCTCTACCTGCTGCCCTGTTTTCTTTCCTGCCAGCTAACTGCAACTTTAGCTTTGCAGGAGCTCTTAGATGACCGTCACATGACCAACTCCCCAGTTGGCTAGATGATGGCACTTCTAGCAACATAAATGGATACATATGATATGTAATCTTTTTGTATATTTCTGTTACTATACAAACAATGTATAGTAAGTGTCTAAGTGTTTATCTTGTGTGTGTATAGATACAAAGATAGAGATATTTTCTCAATTTTGTCTGTGAGAAAATTCTAGGAAAAAAGCCCCTAATTTTCTTTGGTCAGGTAAGTTCTAGAAGTACTGAGCTATACAAAGATAGACAATTTCTGTATTGCATGGCTTCTTAGGAAGCTAACAGTCTATCTTTTTCTCTCTCTTAAAGGCCTGTAATGCACTGTATACTATACTATTCTATATTAATTTGAAGAATATCTGTAAACACCTTGCATATTATGTAGAATGTGATTTGGGAAATGCTGGCTTAGGTTCAGAGATAAATATGACTTTCCCTTTGGAAAAGAGATGATAATTTGTGAATATTAAAGCCTAGAGGAAAAGGCAACTAGAGGAAATAATCACCTTTGGGAGAAAATCAGCCAGAGGCGGAATGTGGGTTCTAGCCCTTATATTTTTCTTGACTTCTAAAGACCTCAACTGAGCTGTGAGCTCTGTTCCTCTAATGTAAAACACTAGATTAAAACACTAGATTAAAATGTCTCTTTTCTGGACCACCAGCTGTCTTTTTCATGAAAAGATGAAACACCCTGCCTTGAAATTTAGCACTGTTTGGAAGATGAAACACTCTGCTTTGAAATTTAGCACTGTTTGGAATGTTTCCGTATAAGCTTAAGATCCAGATGTTCAGAAACAGCAAGATGTCTAGCTACTGCCTTCAATTAAAATGATTGTATCATTAACTAGATACAATAGTTACTAGATCTTTCAGCCTCCTTATTTCTCTCTCTCTCTCTCTCTCTCTCTTTACTCTCTTTACCTGTATCAAATTCTTTCCTTCTACATCAAGAGAAGGAACATTTTTTCAGAGGCTACTCTTTTACCAATAGTAAAAGTAATAGTCCTGACTTAAAAATTGAAGTGATTGGTTTTAATATCCTGTGAGGCTGGTAGACAATAGATACATAGAACTTTTAAAATCTTTATCATACCTTAAAAGTTAGTTTAGCCTTACAAAACAATCATTCATTCAGTTACTATTTGTTGTGTACTTTTTATGGGCCTGGCTTTGTTTTAGGTGCTAGGGCTGTAGCAATGAACAGATAAAACCCTACCCTTGTGGAGCTTCCATTTGAGTGGGCGCATGAATGTAGTCAAACTACAATATAATGCCAAATAGATAAATGCTAAGAAGAAAAAGCAAAATAAAGGGATAAAGAGTGACTGAAGGTGCTATTTCAGATAGGATGGCCAGGGAAGTTCACTTTGTTCAGTTAACATCTGAGCAGAGACTTGAACTAAATGAAGGAGTCAGTCATGAGGCTACACAGTGGAAGGGAATTCCAGGCATATGTAAAGCAAGTGCAAAGGTCCTGAGGCAGGCATGTGCTAAGTGTGTTTCGAGCGCTACAAAGAGGCCACAGTGGCTGGAGCCCGGTGACTGAGGGCCAGAGGGATGGGAGTTGGTGAGTACGTGTGTGTATTTGTGCATGTGTTGGGGGAGAGGCAGATCATGAAGAGCTCTGTAGGCCATAGGAACAACTTTTTATTTTATTCAAAGGATGACAGGACGTAAAAACCAGGATGTAAGACATCAGGGAAAATATCATGGATGTTCTTTTATTACCCTTTCTTCCCTCCATCCCTATCGCCAAAAACTTCTTACATGCAAGGGAAAGAAACGCATGTACTATCTGGCAAGCACTTTGGGATTAGGGCCACAGGGAAATAGCAGAACTGCCAGTGTGGGAGCCACAGTGAATAGGCCCTTTCTAAATGGGATGGGCTTCCCTGCTGCAGCTTTTGGGTTCAATTTGTTGTCTATAAATATCACCATTAATACAACCCATTAACTTGGTGACGGGGTGAAGAAAGGCAAACAGCACCAGGTTGAAACTGCCTAATGATGAGTCAGAATTGCTCTGTTTCTACCTGTAGGCCTTAAATGAATAGAAAGCTATTTGTAGGTACAGAGAGGCATGCTGGCACAGGGTGGGAAGAAGCATAAATCAGGTGACACTCAAGACTTACTGGTGTCAGGAGCAGAGAGAGTTTTTTTTCTGGACCCTTAGAAATCCACGTTAGATACAAAGAGATCAGGTCTGAGGAAGTAAGCAGCCTTCTCTCCTCCTTGTAACATGCCCAGCTCAGTGGGTTTCACACAGGGTGCTCAGGCCTAACTCCTGGAAACGTCTTTCTAATGGCACCCAGAAATGGTGACAGATTCCAGGTGCCAGGGCCTGATGGTGCGGCTCACCCATCGCTCTGCACTTCATAGCTTTCAGTGTGAGCCCTGGCTTCGCCCTGAGGGAACCCTGTTGCTTCTCCTCTCCCCTTTACCATGGCGGGAGTTGGAGCCAGAAAGAGACCGGGTTCCGGGTCTAGCTCCACATCTCGGTCACCTTGTGTCTTAATTAGCAAGCACAGAACCTTCCAGGGCCTCAGTTTCCTCATTTATAAAATGAGGACAACAACACATACCTGTTGTATGAGGATGTAAAGTGCCTGGCATTCAGAAAGCACTTAATGCAGGAAGTGGTAGATTAAATTTAAGTATTATTATCCTCACCCAGCAGTTGAGGAAACAGAGTTCTGAAAAACTAAGCATGAAGAATTTGCGAATTGATAAAATGGCAGAGATGGAGTTTCAACTTATGTCTGCTTGAATCTCCAACCTGAATGCCTTCGAGGACCCCGGGTGGTCTACTGAGAGAACATTACCGTTAGCAAGTACTTAGTGTTGCACTGAAAGAATCCACTGAAAACAAAACAACAGGGGACGTGGAGCCAGAGGTTTACTCTTCTGCCTAGCCTCTGAATCTCACTGGATTCTGTGAATAATTAATGTCCCAGAAACAGAGCCAATCCTGTTGTTGATGGCTAAGTAGAATTCTAATCTTGGGCAACACTAGACAAAAATGCTTCTTGCCTGGTTTTTGTTGTTGTTGCTGTTCCTTGTTTTTTTTTTTTTTTTAGTCAGTCCTCTTCTTGGCCATCTCTTCTAGAATCTTCCAGCCCTTACAGACACCCTCACTTTGAGCCTGAATCCCCTTCACGGGGGCCGCTTCCATTCCTCTAACAGCTTGACCCAGACATGAAGACAGATCTTAAATTTCACTGTAGGCATCTCTTTTTTGGAATAAATAGCCCTAGTTCTTTTCGATTTCTCATAAGACCTGTTTCCTTGGCCTTTTAATAATTTTCCCAACTCTTTTCTGGACATTTTCCAAGCTTCCCACTACTTGTCTCAATTACTGAGTCCAAAATTGGACATTTAATTCTAACAGAGCTCGGAGAAAAATGAACCAGAGGACCTGCCCCATGGTCCCGTATGTTCTCCTCCTGCTTATATGGCCCCAGGGGTGTGGTCCACGTTAATACAATAGCACTACTGAGTCATTTTCCTGGCTGTGAAGAAATGCCAAGTTTGAAAAAAAAACAATAAATTAGGAAGCCAGGGCTTTTAACAGTGTCTAATAGAGCTGCTGTTGCTACTACAGTAAGGGTCAGTCTCTACATATACTCTTTTTCGTTCTAAGGAAAAACACAAAAATGAGTGCTTTTTTTTAGCATCAGGAGTTTACAAAGCATGTCAAGCAAATGGATCAATTAAATGCAGCATATTCATATTGTTGGCCCAAGCAGAGCAAAATCCCCAGTTAATAAAAAATTGGGGAGGGACCCATTGGAAATAAGCAAATAAGCTAAGATAAAGACTTTACAGCACAAATTATTTTCAAGTTTTTAAAGTACCGAGATTTGGTGTTTTATTTATAACTTTTGGTGGACTTATTTTTTTTTTAAGATTTTCTTTATTTATTTGAGAGAGACAGAGAGACAGAGAGACAGAGATAGCAACAGAGAGCACGAGCAGGGAGGAGAGGGAGAACCAGGCTCCATCCCAGGAGTCTGGGATCATGACCTGAGCGGAAAGGAGAAGTTTAACCGACTGAGCCACCTGGGCACCCCCTTTTGGGGGACTTAAAAGAGAATACTTGGGATAAAGAAAGTAGCAGCTTATTTCTTTTAAAAATACTCTCATATACATCTAGCCACAGGGAAACATGTTCATAATTTGATACTTAAACATTCAGTATTTGATTTGGTTAATTATGTTGAGAGTTATTATCATTTCATTAAGAATTTCTTTCAGTTCAGTTTGGGGACTAGAAGAGCTTTCAAAATTCTTCTGATGGTTTTATTGCATTTTTAGTCAGTGCCTTTTTTTCCCTACGGGAATACATTTTCCATTTTCATACAGTCAATAAAAAATATTTCCATTTACAGAAATTTGTTATCTAACAAATTGATTAAGCAGACAGATCAGGCTAAGATACTGTCTCCCACAATAACCAACTGTGTGACCTTGGAAAAGTGACTGAAACTCTGTGGCTTAAGTTTTTGTGAAGATACATATACACAGAGTTCTTAATACAGACTAGGAACAATGTAACAGTTTAAAAAATGTTAATGTTAGTTAACAAAGATATAAGTGTACTCTTACTTCTTTATTTAACGTCTTTTATTTATTTGATTAATTTAAATTCTGGTCTAGTCCTTTAAAGTATTAGTCATCTCACTATTTTAACAATGTCATCATTGATAAAAACATAACTATATCGGTCAAATTAACAACCCTTTAAAAAGTCTAGTTGCTTACAAAATCGAACTATTTTCTTGGTTTTGTTTCTCTGACTTTACCTGAAAAGTCTTTGTTACTTCTTCATGAGGCTTTATTAACTTGTGACATTTCTACTTCTTATGAAATTTTTGTGTGCTTTATGTCATGTATGTTTTTTGCCAACCAACATACCATAGTTTTCATAATCATCCCCTCCAGTCACATGCGTACCCCTTCCTTTCCTGTGGTTCCAGGATGGTTTAGTTTTTAAAATAAGCACTTCTATTTTCCTGATTTTATATACCCATGATGTTTTTTTTTCTCTCATAGGGTTTGTTTCCTGACAATTTTCCTAACCCAATTGAAAACTTGGGAATTGGTATAAAGTTTCTGTCTAATAAAATATGTACAAGTGGATGAATAACATCGATGTTTAATTTTTCTCTGCTAATGGAAACAAAATGATCATACTCTGTGGTAGACTGTCACTTTGGTGGCCAACAATGAACCATGACTTCTGGTATTCATACTCTTGTGAAGCTCCCTCTTACATTGACTCTAGCCTTGGTCATGGAACTGTGTTTGGCCAATGGGACATTAGCAAGTGTGATACAAGTGAAAGTCTGAGAAGTGCTTTGATATTGGGGCTTGTTTTCTTGGAATATTTGCTCTTGGAACCCAGCTGCCATATTATGAAAAAGCCCAAGCAGCCATGTGGACAGGCCTAGATAGAGGAGGACTGGGGCTCTGGCCAACAGCCCTAGTTGAGATCCCAGCTCATAGCCAGCACTAACTTGCCAGCCTTGTGAGTGAGCCATCTTGGAAGTGGGCCATCCAGCCTCAGTTGAGCTGCCCCAGCTGACACAATATGGAGGAGAGACAAACTGTCCCCACTGGATCCTGACCAAATGACGGAATTATGAGCAACTAAATGATTGCCATTGTTTTAAGCTTCTGTTTTGGGATGGTTTCTATGTAGCAATAGATAACAAATGTACAATCACTCTCATTCCTGACCTTAGGTGTATAATCCAGAGAAACTGGCAGCAAACTGGCTCAATGCTACATTGATGCTAGACAAATGTAAATCTCATCCACCTAAGGCATAATTAGATTTTGAGAACAAGGGGGTGTCTGAGGCTCAGGTGAGCATCAACTGGTTCTTTTCCAAAGGGGGCAATAGTTTCATCCCTCCTCCTCCTCCACGCCCCCCTGCCCGTATCAACACATATTCATGGAAGAGTAGGCAGTCAGCAAGACAAAGTTCCTGCTCTGATGGAGTTTGTTTATCCTCCTTCTACCTTAGTTGTTTACCAGGATGCCATACCCTTTGATAGCTTGAAGTCTGACCTACTTTTTCATCCCTTACACAGTATGAAATGTTGACAAATGACCAAACAGTGGCTGGCCAAGAGAATGAGAAGTGGTCATTAGCCCATTTTCAAGACTGTAACTGACATAGATGACAGAAGAATTGAGATCTTACATGTGCTACATTCATGCTTAAAAGATAATTCTTCCACACACATGTCATCTGAAGGTGGAAAAGCTCTTCATTTTCCTTTCTTCAGTGGCCAGTGTGTCTCTCAACAGGTCCCATGACCCCAGATTTCCCTGTAGAATATTTCCTGGCACCTCCTTGCCTGAGGGCGTTATCCTTTTCAGTACTCATCAGATTTGTGATGCCTCTCCAGACTGCACGCTCCTTGGTGTGTGAGGGAGTAGGTGGGTTTTAGTAGGTGGGGTGGGCTTGCAGGGTGAGGCAGCTCTTGGCTCCAGCTAGAGAGAAAACACAATGGATGGTAGGTTCCAGGTTCCTCCTCTGCTGAGCAGCTGACAAGAGGCCAAGCTTTGGAAATCCTGGAGACGCAGAAAAAAGTAGAAGAGAGTTTGTTGCACTATAAATACTTTATTTACTCCAAAGCAGAGGAATCACTGCTCATTTCAGGACACCATGGAAAGTTAAGACGTTTTCCTTGTAGGGAGACAGTGCAATGTAATAGTTGCAAGAATGGGCACTGGGGTCATGCTGCTCAGGTTCTTAGTTATTGTTCATCACCTACTAATCCCGTGACCTTGGTCAGGGTGTTTAATATAACTAAATCTCAATTGCCTCCATCTGTAAAATGGGGAAATAATACCTACTTCATGAGTTGTTGGGAAGAGCAAACGTGCATAGTGAATGCTCAATAAACATCACCCATTAGTGTTAGCTATTCTTTCCTTAAAAACAGCATCTTCCCTCCACTGACTGAGCATATTCTTAAATCTGCAAAGCAGAAAGGACCATTTTAACTATTGAAAGACACACTTTTTTGGATGCATTCTATTTACATTTTCTCATAAGAAACCTACTTGCAAATTTGAAACTTTCTAGCTTTGGGAAAACCTTTAATCTAAAAATATATTTTAAAGCCATATCTCATGAGTCTTTTCATGCATTTAAGCATTGAAATGATCTGTGTAGTCAAGAATTTAAAGTAAAGCATATTCTTCACAACTCACTATAGGATATAAGTAGGATTTGTGAGGCAGCTTTGAGTGGTTTCTGGCTATGGACAGTATTTGATCATGCATCCTTCTTGGAGCAGTCCATTCACCAGGGAGCTCTAGGATCCCTACTGCATGGAGAATCTTCAAAGAAGTTCTATGCTGGGGTCTTCATTGTCAAGCCAGCCAAGTTCATCTATATGCACACGGGTCAATTTATTGACAGCTTGACAAATACTGCATTTTATATTGCATTTCCTCTCTCTCTCTCTCTCTCTCCTCTCCCTCCCTCTCTTCCCTTTCTTTCTCTCCTTCTTCTCTTGCTCTGGTGCCTTCTTGCTCTGTAATGTTACGCCTTGCATTATTTTCCTTCTGAGATACATAGGGCTGCTTTTTTTATACCCATAGAACAAGTGGCAATGCAGGTCATCCATGTAATCTTTAAACTTTACCTTGTAAAATGGAAATGTGTACCTTCTACTCTCCATTCAAACTGTGTTTAAAGACTGGGGTGGAACTTTCTGAGGGTGTTCAATCCTCCTTCTTCCTTTGGTAATCAAGGCATGGAAAGCATGCCTTAGAGTCCACGTATAGGCGTATGAGACTCATGGACTCTCTAATTAGAAAACTGTGTTCCCATTTTATAACCACTCTTTTTCAGTTACTTCCATGCCCGATATCCACTCAGTAGGGATTTGCTTGTTAGTTCCCTCCTTTTGATGTTTTCCAATCCTATTACTTCTAGGAATGGGCCCAGCTTGGGTGCCAGATTATAGCGGAGTCAGATTTCAAGTACTTGTTTTGACCAGATACCTGAAGGGCACAAATCTTTCTGTTGATTTCTAGGTCTGCTCACAGGGTTATGCCCAAGCAGTCTGCAGGGGACCTGGATCTTTCTGGCTTCCCAGGCTTGAGAAGTGTCCTGTTATTAGCAATGAGTATGAGTCCTAGAACCTGGAAAAGTGCTCTATGTCTTTCGTGAATAGGTGCGAAATGATCAGTTGATGCCTCTGGAGGGTGAGGAAGTTTAATTATTTTCATGATGGCTTATATCAATATTTGATAGTAGTATACCATGGCTCATCTGATATAAGGAGCATGGTAAGATGATGGACTCTTTTTAACTATCAAATACTCTGTGAATTTCCTTCCAAGCAAGATCTGTGTCTTATTTCTCCCTGTGTTCACTTAGCATGGTATCTTTTTTATTTTATTTTATTTTATTTTATTATGTTATGTTAATCACCATACATTGCATCATTAGTTTTTGATGTAGTGTTCCATGATTCATTGTTTGAATATAACACCCAGTGTTCCATTCAATACGTGCCCTCTTTAATATCCATCACCAGGCTAACCCATTCCCTCACCCCCTCCCCTCTAGAACCCTCAGTTGTTTCTCAGAGTCCATAGTCTCTCATGGTTCATCTCCCCCTCCGATTTCCCCCCCTTCATTTTTCCCTTCCTACTATCTTTTTTTTTTTAAACATATAATGTATTATTTGTTTCAGAGGTACAGGTCTGTGATTCATCAGTCTTACACAATTCACAGTGCTCACCATAGCACATACCCTCCCCAATGTCTATCACCCAGCCACCCCATCCCTCCCACCCCCCACCACTCCAGCAACCCTCAGTTTGTTTCCTGAGATTAAGAATTCCTCATATCAGTGAGGTCATATGATACATGTCTTTCTCTGATTGACTTATTTCGCTTAGCATAATACCCTCCAGTTCTATCCATGTCATTGCAAATGGCAAGATTTCATTTTTTTTGATGGCTGCATAATATACCATTGTATATATATACCACATCTTCTTTATCCATTCATCTCTTGATGGACATCTTGGCTCTTTCCATAGTTTGGCTATTGTGGACATTGCTGCTATAAACATTGGGGTGCACGTACCCCTTCGTATCTCTACATTTGTATCTTTGGGGTAAATACCCAGTAGTGCAATTGCTGGGTCGTACAGTAGCTCTATTTTCAACTTTTTGAAGAACCTCCGTACTATTTTCCAGAGTAGCTGCACCAGCTTGCATTCCCACCAACAGTGTAGGAGGGTTCCCCTTTCTCCACATCCACACCAACATCTGTCGTTTCCTGACGTGTTAATTTTAGCCATTCTGACTGGTGTGAGGTGTTATCTCATTGAGGTTTTGATTTGGATTTCCCTGATGCCGAGCAATGTTGAGCACTTTTTCATGTGTCTCTTGGCCATTTGGATGTCTTCTTTGGAAAAATGTCTGTTCATGTCTTCTGCCTTTTTCTTTTTTTCTTTTTTTAAAGATTTTATTTATTTGAGAGCGAGAAATGAGAGACAGCATGAGAGGGAGGAGGGTCAGAGGGAGAAGCAGACTCCCTGCCGAGCAGGGAGCCCGATGCGGGACTCGATCCCGGGACTCCAGGATCATGACCTGAGCCGAAGGCAGTCGCTTAACCAACTGAGCCACCCAGGCGCCCTTCTGCCTATTTCTTGATTGGATTATTTGTTCTTTGGGTGATGAGTTTGATAAGTTCTTTATAGATTTTGGATACTAGCCCTTCATATTTTCAGACCACAGTGCTTTGAAACTAGAACTCAATCACAAGAGGAAAGTCATAAGGAACTCAAATACATGGAGGCTAAAGAGCATCCTACTAAAGAATGAATGGGTCAACCAGGAAATTAAAGAAGAATTAAAAAAATTCATGGGAACAAATGAAAATAAAAACATAACTGTTCAAAATCTTTGGGATGCAGCAAAGGCGGTCCTAAGAGGAAAGTATATAGCAATACAAGCCTTTCTCAAGAAGCATGGTATCTTGAAAGCAAGTAGGCACAGAGCAAGTGTTAATTGCCTGAATGAATGCATGCTCTGCTTAACACTTCCTCAATTCTCTTCTAATAAATGCAGTCATTTTTGTGATTAGGGCTCTTAAGTCCTGATGTTGGCAGAGAATTCATTGCCAGGACAAATTCTGCATATTCTTCATAGTAACATAAGGTCTAACCCATGCATGCTCTTCTGCTTTCCTAGGACCAAGTGGAATGTTGCCCTGGCATGTGGAAATCTCGGTTTCCTGGATATAGGAAAGTTTAGAGGGGAGACTCAAATGAAGAACAATGGATAGTGGTCCCGGGGCTACTCCAGAGTCCTGAGATCACTGCTAAAGGTGGCCTGGGAAAATGCTCCTCTTGCCAATCATGGTATGCACTTCAGGGATGGGAATTTGGTGGAATAGAAACAAGAGTAGAAACTTACGCTTACATCTCCTACTAGACTCTGAAGTTGATCCATAATTGAGATCTGTGGAAAGAAAGAGTAAAGAACCTCTTCCTTCCAGGACAACTTTGAGAAAAGACTGAGGTGCCTTTCAGGTACCTTTTCCCTTACTTTCTTTGGTATGTAGTCCAGCCCTCTCACTGTATAGATGAGGAGACTGAGGATCAGAGTGGCAAAGTGATTTCTCAGACCCTATCAGCTACAGGGCTGGATCTTTCCAGGGCTCTCGACTCTCAGGCGCACCATTGTTCTGTCAACTTCCCACTCCATCCTCCACCGAGTTCCATTCTCAGATACGTCCTCTCCTGGCCCCTCTCACGATTATCATAACTACAGTATGCTGAGCACTCACCATGTTGCAGGCACTGAGCACTAGCCGTGTATTTTATTTAATCCTAACACCTTCATAAGGTTGGTCCAGTTATAATCCCCACATCATGGATGAGCCACCTGGAGTTTAGAGAGGTTAAGTAGCTTACCTAGGTTTCCATAGCTAGTGCATATTCCAAAGTTCATGCTCTTAAACACTGTGCCCCACATCCCTGCAAGGGCCTTGACTGGTTCACGGTCTCTGTTCCTATAGAACTTACAGAGCTTGCTTTTTCCCCTACTATCAATAATTCATGTTTAGGTGGAAGTAGCCTGTGTATTAGTTTTCTAGGGCCACCATAACAAAGTCCCACATACTGAGTGGCTTAAATAATGGAAATTTATTTTCTCACAGTTCTGGAGGCTAGAAGTCCAAGATCAAGTTGTCGGCAAAGTTGGTTTCTTCTGAGGCTTCTCTCTCTGGCTGACAGATGGCCACCTTCTTCCAGTGTCTTTACCTGATCTTCCCTCTGTACATGTCTGTGTCTTTTTTTTTTTTTTTTTTTAAGATTTTACTTATTTATTTGACAGAGAGAGAGCACAAGCAGACGGAGTGGCAGGCAGAGGGAGAGGGAGACTCCTCACTGAGCAGAGAGCCCGATGCGGGGCTGGATCCCAGGACCCTGGGATCATGACCTGAGTTGAAGGCAGACGATCAACCTACTGAACCACCCAGGCACCCCTCATATCTATGTCTTAATTTACTCTTATGATGATACCAGTCACATTGGATTAGGGCCCACCCTACTGACCTCATTTTAACTGAATTCCCTCTTCAAAAACCTAGTCTCTAAGTCCCAGTCACATTTTGAAATATTGAGGGTTAGGACTTCAACATCTGAATTTGGGGGAGGACAGAATTCAGCCCATAACGGCCTGATGTGCTGTCCCTTCCCAGCCTATTTTCATTTTGAGGGAAGACACTTAGATATATAAATGCTTAAGCCCAAAGCAATAACCTATGGTAGGTGTTTCAAGCACCAGACCAATGCAGTATGTATTCTGTTTAAGGGGAGGTGAGAAGAACACAGGTTTTAACTTCACTTTCCATAGTATTGGCCTATCCTGACTTAACAGTTAGCTTGAGTGTATGAATTCTCAGATCATTTTAAGGGACTTGGGTTATAAGAAAAACAATTCAAACTGGTAGTGCCTGTTCATCAGAACCTCAGTTGACACCATACATTTCTAATGATCATCCCTTTCTGGAAGAATCTGTAACCCTCACAATTTGATGTCATTAACAGCAATTTTCAAATTCCAGAGGTGTCTCGGGTGAATTCCCAGGGTCAGTGAATGACACGTCCCCAGAGTCATTTACTGTTAGCTTGAGAGCTATTTGCTTGGCGTGTAAATAATTCCCTGGCTCCTGACTGAAGAGAGGCCAATTCTTCTTTCTCAGGAAGGCCCTTGAGTTCTGTTTATGAATCCTCTTTTGTCATAAAATCCAGACACAGACAGCCTCCAGTGGCACTCTGTCTACTTCCTGTGATGAAGTGAAGTCAAGGACAGGACGCGTGGACAGCTACTCTAACTGGACGCCAAGCGCTGCCCACCTGGAGCCCCCAGAACCAGGAGTCAGTGAGGAAACGAGGAGGAAGCAGTGTGGGTTACAAAGTATGGGGCCTCCTGGGTTTCTCCTTCCCTGGGTGATGTGGGGCTAACACAGTGACTCTATTGTTCAAGAAAGACTGAGGTGCCAGGCTCCTGCCCTGAGAAAGAGTAGGAACTTCTCCCCCTCTCTCCTCTTCCTGTGCCCTCCCCCTTCCCCAGCCACCTTGGCATTTGAACCAGCCCTTCAGGTCGAGCCAGTTTGTGCAGATGGCATGCTATTTATTGGACGTGTCACACCTGTGTCAAAAAGGTGTCTCTTTAGTGACATAAAATGCTGACCGAGGTTTCCTTTTCCCCTCCTGGCACCCACAACACCCTGGCTTTATTTTTCCTTGAAGAGTAGCTGGGTTAAAGCTTATTCTAATTTAAACCAAGCCACATGATAGCAGAACATTAAAAAGGAAACCCCCATCCTTGGTATCTCTTCCCAGCTCTTCTGTGACTTGCTGTGTGAGCAACGTGAGCGGCCAGCCTTGCCGAGCTTCATCCTTCTGTAAAATCTCGTCTCCGTTCCCTTAGAGCTCTGCCTCGAACCAGAAACAACAGTGCGCGCCGAGTGGCCAGGCTGGAGGATCTGTGAGACCCAGCAGTGTTCCAGGGCTGTTTGTCAGGGACTGAGGGCTGATTCATTCTGCCTCTGGGGCAGGCTGAGGGGGCAGAGGCACCACTCACTGCGCTGTGTGCTTGGAGGCTCCCTTCTGGAGCACCCTCCTTGGGACAAGTCTGGGCTTCACCCCGAGTGCTCATGAAAGCAGGTCAGAGCCTGAGAGAGAGGGTGGGCGCGGGGGGAGGGGAGGCTCCCACATTTGTTTTTGATCCTCACAACACACCAGATGGACTTAGGATAACTGAGGCTCTGTGAGCGAACATTCTTGTCGGGAGGCCAAAGAGGACAACGCCAGAACCACTCTGTGCCAGATTGTGCGGAAGGGTGATGCTTCCCCTCAGAGGTTGGGAGCCTGAGGGCCTGCTCTCTGCTCCAGGGAGAGGCAGAGGTGGTGCAGAAAGCTCCAGCATTTCCTAGTTTTGTTCATAGCTCTCAGGCACTTTGGCTAGCAAAGAATCATCCAATTCTTCGCTTCCCTCCCTCCCACCGCCCTCCCTTTCTTCCTTTCTCTTTCTCACTTTCAAAAAAGCATTCATCTTCTCTTTTCAAAGCCATCACAAAAATGTTTATTGTTTTTAAATAAGAGGGTGAAGCCGCGGTGAAGAACTTTGGTTCCTGCTTCTCGAAACATCCTTTTTCCAGGACAGTGATGTGCTCTCGCCTGAATACCCGTGGTCATCTTTGTTGGGTCATCAAGAACTGTTTAATAAACATTATTCAGAACACCTGGGGAGATACAGGTTTTTAACGTTATATATTGCTCCGTATACTTGAGAACTCTCTTCCGTGGCCTAGACATTTCTTACGCACTTACACAGTCACCGATGTCCTATTAGTTTGTAAATAACACGAAATATTTGTTCATGGAGGTGGAAGGGATTTTTATATGATTCATAACCATCTGGTTATATAGCAGGAAATGAGGGGTTTGTCAAATTTCTCTTTTTTTTTTTTTCTCCCCTGAAGAAGTTAAACATGTGTTCCGTGGCCTACAACCTGTGAGAGATCTTGTACTATTTATCGTTGTAATCAGTGGGCTTGCGGGGCGTGTGTTGCCAGGGGGCTCGTGGCTGCTGAACACAGCTGCCTGAAGTTAATGATTCAGGAGCCACCATCTGCGCTGAAGTCTGTCTCCGCGTACAGCACGCAGACACATCCAGGGGTTCAAAGGCAGCGCCCAGGCTCACAAATCAACATCCTGCTTGCCAGGAAACTTTCCAGGTCGAAGCTCCAGCTTTCTGAATTTTAAAAGTTCAGGTGAGTCATGAGAATCTTGCACTGGGGGAATCTGTAGGCCAAGTTAGTCAGCCAGTCCGTGTGACAAGTTGGACACTAATATGTGACTTGGCAAGCTCCAAGGGTCTTACTAATCAGCTCCAACCACCTCCCTTTTTTATATGCAAATCCAGTTTCCAGTTATAGTTGTGCTGAAGTGGCTATTACATGTTCCTGTAGTGAAGGCGAAGTGTTAAGCCGCATCATGTGTAGAGCTAGGAGATTTGGGTGGTTCTAGGTGCAGGGCATCAGGAAGGAAACTAAGCAAAAATAAAGAGTTCCAAGCAAAGGATGGGGTGCACACATCCTGGAGAGAGTGCCCCCATCACAGGGCATAACTGCAGGCCCCCTTTTTAAGGGTATCTGTGGCTTCTGCCATAGGTGGGGAGGTAAGTATTAACAAGTTCATTCAGATGCCTCCCCCCAGCCCCACAATATCGTAGGCAGGTTCAGACCTAGAGCCTGAGACAAGAGATGTGAAGTTTTCAGAAATTTGGAAATACTTGCAAAGTATTTGCCTTTCTTCAAAAGTAAGGGCATAAGTGCATTGTACTTTGTAACTTGCTTTGCTAGTAAATTGGTTATGTTTGATACATCTAAAAGTGTGAAGTCCTGGGAGAAAGTTTGGAAGCATTTGAGCACGGAATTTTTTTCTAGGATAAAAAGGGGCAAATGACCTAGGAGAAAGTTGTATATGTACAGGGAGACATCCAACAAGAATTCTATTTTTTTTATTTTTTTATTTTTATTTTTTTTAAGATTTTATTTATTTATTTGACAGAGAGAGAGACAGCGAGAGCAGGAACACAAGCAGGGGGAGTGGGAGAGGGAGAAGCAGGCTTCCCGCTGAGCAGGGAGCCCGATGTGGGACTCGATCCCAGGACCCTGGGATCATGACCTGAGCCGAAGGCAGACGCTTAACGACTGAGCCACCCAGGCGCCCCCAACAAGAATTCTAAAGATGAGGATTTTCTCTTAGCTTTAGAACTGATCAGGTGTGTATCTTGAAACTGGTAATTTTGAATCTTTGGTCTGTTTTCTTGCTCATGACGTGGAGATGTTGGTACTTATGTCTCAATTATCGGGGCCATCCAGAGATAAGAAGAACAATCAATCTGTGTTCCTCCGCCTCCCTCCTATGCACGCCAGCAGAACTGGGTGTTCATTTCTGTGCACATTGTCCCAAGGTAGGAGTCATGGTCTGTAGACAAGGCAGAACTAATTTTCTTTAGTTCTATTCCTGGTGGTGGAGTGCTCTTAGCAACTTAAGCAAGAATGCTAGATACGCATTAATAGACAATTTCTCCAAGAACATCTTCTCATCATCTATATATCAAAGACACATTAATATCATAAACAATGTCAATTAAAATGGCCAATATTTATAAACCAAGCAAATTGTATATCTTTTTTGCACATTTAACTACTCACTAGGGGTTCGTTCTTAGATTATGAAAAGGGCACTAAAAAAATCTCTGATTACCAGTCTTTTGGAACAAAGAAACAATGATGGACCTAGCTTATACTTTTCTAGTTTCAAAAAGTTCCATCTGATATGCTAATAATTCTTTCTGAAGACAGCAAGTAAACTGGAAGATTGGGAATAAAAGTCCCAATCAGGGACAATGGACCCCAGAACCTTCTCACTGGTCTCTAGGCTTTGCTGACTCTAAACCGTCCTACCCACTGCTGCCTAAGAGGATGCCCCAAACCTAGGTCTGCTCACTCCTTGGCTCAAAAAATGTCAGTGGGTCCCCAGTGCTTACTGAATAAAGCCCCAGCTTTGGGTCAGGTTCTGTTGCCCACACATTTGCTTGTCCCCACCCCAAATAGGCACACCCTCGACTCAATGCAAACTGCTCATTGCTCCGTGGGCAAGCCCTTTTCCCATGTGTCTGCCTTTGCTCATGTGCTTTTGTCTGCTGATGCCTTGGCCCTAGCTCTGCTCTTGGAAACCTTACCGTTCCTTCATTCCCTGAGTCAGAATTAACCGCCCCCTCTTCCGCCTTCCTCACACATCATTGCAGAGCTTCCTTCTGTAATTGTCATAATTGTGTTAATATCAACCTATCTTTGTGCATTTCCCACACTCGTGTGTGGGACTGCTGCTTTGAGGAATTATTTACTCTTTCATCCCTCGCAGTTACTTGAAAATAGTGCTCAGTAAACGTTCAGTCTACTCTGTAGTAGACATTAGCCACCATCTGGATGTACTAAATCTTTCAGTATAGGTACATCTACGTCTGGTGAAATCTCAGTAATCTAGATTAAAAGTTGAGATACTAGTCTGAGTTAGAAATATACCTGATCATTAGAATATTGTTTCTAAAGTATGACTTTATTATTTTTGAGTACCTGCAGTTTCCAGAGTTAGGCTGCAAAGTGTTGTTTCTCCTTGAATTGATTCTGATGAACAATCTGAAATAATCCTATCACGATAGCCTTAACAGGGCTCCCTGCCCCCACCACATCCAGTCCAGTTATCGATATCTAACTAGGTGGTCCCAAAGCCTTTATCTACCTAAGAGAACTGTTTTCTTAGAATTTTTATTCCAATTCTACTTATATTGATTGATTCTCCCAGAATAAACTTTAGCCCAGCTCTTGTCAAAATTAGTAAAATTGTTGAATCAACTTAGGTAGAGTTGAGAGGTTTTATCACATAAGGCAAAATACAGGGGAATAAGAAAGAGTTGAATTTGGTTTTTTCTTTTTATGCTTCAAATGTTCAGGGAATGTTGCTCTGTTGAGTTAGTAATTATTTCTTGATTATAGACCATTAGTAATTCGAACAGATTTACCAAGGGTTTGCAATTTTATGCTAGTTTCAGGTAATGGTGATATATCTAATAAGTACTTTGTCATGTTTGTCATATTCAGTAAATGTCATATTCAGTAAAATAAAAATAAAATAAAATGTCATATTCAGTAAAATAAAAATGATACTTTAGAATTAGGGTATAAATGGATAGCTATTTTATTATTAATCTATTTTTCCATGCTAATTAGTAACCAGAATTTAGTCATTTGCTGAAGCCAGCTTATATAAAACATATAAAGTAGATGTCTGTATTTTATAAGTGCTGGTACATATATAACTGACAACAACCAACATTTAATGACTGCCCTCTGTGTGCCAGGCACTATTCTGTCTTACATTTATTAACTCACTTAATTTTATGAGATCATTTGATTCCTGTAGAATTTAGGAGACATGAGAGAAAGATCATTTTGCTTAGAGATGAAGTAACAGGCACAGAAAGCTTGAGCAACCTGCCTGAGGTCACACAGCTGGTAGGTGGTAGATTCAGGGTACTAAGATGGTGCTGTCTACAGGCGGGGACTGAGGGTAGCTCCGTGGGAGATAAAACAGAAAACTCAGTTTATGTCTCACGGTGTTGTGGTCTAACAGAGAACTGAGACATATGCACAAAGTTCCAAGGGAGGAAGGATATAGAAGACAATAGAGGGATTCCGGTAAAGGCTGATGGAGGTCGGCAGAGGAAGCAATTGCTGCTGGTGGGGAGCTGAGGAAGACTGCCAGGAGGAAGTGGCACATTGGCCATGTTATCCAGCAGGAAGGGACTTCAGCACATGGAGACAGCGGTGTGAAGGGAACAGGGAGAGCGGTGGCCCGATGTCATGAGTCTGGTGCAAGTCCTGAGACTCCAAAGTGAAACCCTGGGTGTGTGGGCAAGAGTAATGTGAGATTTAAGACGTACCAACTTCTGGTTATAAAATCAGTAAGTTATGGGGATGAAAAGTATAGCACAGGGAATAGAGTTGATGATATTGTAATAACTTTGTATGGTGACTAGATTGTAACTAGACTTCTGTGGTGAGCATGAAATCATGTATAGAATGGTCAAATCACTATGCTGTATACCTGAGACTAATATAATATGTCAACTATATTTTAATTAAGAAAAAAAAAACGAGTAATGTGGGGCACCTGTGTGGCTCAGTCAGTTAAGCGTCTGCCTTCAGCTCAGGTCATGATCTCGGGGTGCTGGGATCGAGCCCTGAGTCAGGCTCCCTGCTCAGCTGGGAGTCTGCTTCGCCCTCTCCCTCTGCCCCTCCCCCAGCTTGTGCTCTCTCTCTCTCTCTCTCTCAAATAAATAAATTAAATCTTTAAAAAACAAAAAACAGAGTGATGTGACATTAAGGTTAGAAAGGCACTTGGGAAAGCTTTTAATGCCCACATAAGAAATTTGTACTTTCCTGGGGAGGAAATGGGGAACTATGGAGGGTGTTGGAGCAGGAAAGCAGCACCCAAGAGCAGTTTTTAAAAAAGATAACTCTGGCTGCTACTTTAAGGGTAGACTGAAACACAGAAAGGCCAGAAGCTGGGATAGGTGCGAGGAAGTGTCACAGTGGCTTGGGAAGAGTTAGGGATGGATTGTGGGGACAGATGAAGGAAGAGCAGGGAGGCATGATGGCAGAGTGGGAAACTGGGGCTTTTGAGACCCACCCGGGTTTGGTACTGGCGCCCTCATTCTCTAGTTGTGTGTCCTTGGGTGACTTCTTTCCCTTCTCTGAGGTAAAAATGGGGGTCATAATCCCTGCCTCGTGGCGCCATTGTGAGGTAAAGTATGGAAGGCCCTCGGCACCATGTGTGTCCGTACAGCCGACCCTCAGGATAGCCACTGAGGAGGGTTGTTCTCATTGCTGTCATTACTCTTGCTGCTCCTGATGCTTGCTTGGAGGGAGAGGAGACCCTCAAAGCTGTCTCTATAGTCTCAACTCTCTCTGAAAGGAAGAGTAAGGCGCCTTGAATAGAAAAAAGAAACACAGAAGCCGGAGCAAACTTGAGGAAGGAAAGAGGAGCTCAGTTTTGTATAAGGGACAGGAAGGTTGTCCTTTTCAGGACACACGGAGCTCTGGAGGGAGATTGGGCAGGAGCCTGGGATCAGAGAGTCACTTAATAAGGGACAATGTTGAACTCCTATCAGGAGGGCAGGTATGGGGCATCCCCACCTGCAGCACAGCTCTGCAGGCCCATGGGCAAGGTCTGTGCACCCAGGTGGGCCACAGCTGTGCGTAGCCTTAATTGGTATTTTGCAGCAGAGTTGGAGTTCCACGTCATTCTGGATAAACCACTGTATGTGGACAGAGATAACTGGATGGGGTTAACGTAACAAGCCTTTTCCCTACATAGTTGCCTCGGGGGCTTGGAAGATGACCTAGAGTGGGAAATGTTACAAATTCTTCCCTACATCCACAGAAAAGAAAATGTTACCATGCCCCTTCTTGGACGTTGTTTACCCAGGAAACAACAGAGGTTTTTTTTGTTTTTTGTTTTTTGTTTTGAGGAACCTTCATTTTTTTTTTATTTTTTTTTATTTTTATGTTAATCCCCATACATTACATCATTAGATTTAGATGAGCAACAGAGTTTTTAAAGTGGTACCTCTCTGATGCTGGAAGGCCCTGAATCCCTATAAATCCCTATGGTAGCTCTGGAACTGGGCCTTGGGTGGTATGATAGGAAGGGCCTTGGACAAGGAGTCAGGCACTGGAGGGCTGACCTTGGATCAGTCATTTGCTTCTCTGGGTATCAGTTTTTTCCCCCTTACAATGTTGAGGTTGGACTGGAATACCTGACGAATAAATCATACAGTCCCTTCCCACCCCCCCAGTCCTGGTCATAATGTTGGCTCACCTTGGAAGTGGCTTTCTAAAACCAGGGTGAAAAGCCCTAATGTCATTCTTCGTCTCTCCTCATATCTTCTGGTAGAAAATGGCCAAATCTCTTCTTTCCTAATGATCTAAGGGCTCATGCTGAATCAGAAGGAACCTGCCATTTTAGGACAAAGAACAGACACTCTGAAATTCTGCATATATGCAGTTAACTCTTTGTTATTTTCAAGTCTGCTACACACTACACATATTTATACCTGCTATTTAGCAGTCAGTCAACAATTAAAGCCCCCTGTGAGCCTGAAGTGACTTTAGGCACATTTCAAATTTAAAAAGATCACTCACAACATGGAAATTGAAGTATTTCACACGGGCAGGATCTTAGATGATCTGTTCTCCAACCCCGTCCAGGTTATAGATGAGGAAACTGAAGTCCAGGGAGGTTAATGGTTCTGCCTAAGATCACAGAGCAAATCAAAGTCAGAACCAGGAGCAGAACTCAGTTCAATGGCATAGAGTGATACCCGAGAGACGAGGCAACGTTCACTGGTTGTACGGCGGTTCTTAGACAATAGTGTACACCAGACTCCTGCTAGGAGCTTATGAACCTATGGCTGAGACTCTCAAGCCCCCTACCCAAAGAGCTGATTCAGTAGGCCTGGAGTGAGATCCAGGAACCAGCATTTAATAAGCTCCCCTGTTCATTCTGATGGAGGAGCCCCAAGGGCAACTCTCAAGGAAAATACTGAATTCAATCAGCCTATTATGTCCCTAGTGAAGCTCAGATGGTCAGTTAAGTCCCACCAATGCTGACTACCGAGAGCCCCAACCATAGGCACAGAGCAACATGCCTGTCCCATGTCATGAGAACGAACTATTGGTGCCAAACCAGGACTCATGGCATTGGTCAGTGTTTTTGTCCCATCTTGACAAGCCATAGGCCCTGCTCTCAGGTTGCCGGGGGCATCCCTTCTGGCTCTTCCAGACCCTGAGATGGGCTCTCACACTTTTTTACGTTTTTCTGGTCAGATTCAAGATGAACACTTATAAGGGAACGGACCTTTCCAATTATTCCTAACAGTGCTTCGGTGGCACAGTGTCCTTAATGAACTCTTGGAGACATTTGTTTGCACACGGACACCAGGATAACCCAAATTTTACGTGTGTGCGCTTGTTTTTAAAAGTGAGTCTATTTATTAATTGCTTGTATTAGTTAAATTCTCTGCTGCTATAACAGAAGCCAAGCTTAGGAAACTTAGCTTAAGCAAAAATGAGGAATTAGTCATATGGGTATCTTAGAGAACCATAGCCAAGAATGCTCCCAGGCCTCACAAAAATCCTGGAACCTGTCACTAAGCAATGAAAATGGGAGCAGAAAGCTGCTAGTCATTCCTCCGCATCTTTTGTCTTGTCAGGCTTCCTCCATCCCCCTGTGGACTTTTAAATATGGTCTGCATAATGTGCCCTAGCCAGCCACACCTTCCCGGAGCAATCAGCCAGAGATGATCATTGGTAACATTTTAGAATATGTCCCATTAGAGTTTTTCTTATGCATAACTGTATACTTTTAAACAAAATCAGGATCATATATTATATATTCTTCTATAACTTATTTGCTATACCTATTACTAAATGTACCACAAACATATTTCCATTTTATCACCTACTTTTCTACATACTCCTTTGTAATAGCTGACTACTACTCTACCGTATGAATGTCCAGTAGAATCTCTCCTCTCCAACTTGATCAGAGTAACTGAAACCTTTTAACTTAAAACATATCCCAAGCCATGTATTTTAGGTGAAAATACATTTACCAACCCAGAAAAAAAAGCCTTTGACATCATGACAATTTCTCCCTTCATATTTTACCATTGTCCACTATCACCTAATTCAACAGTATTTTTTTTTTTTTGGCAGTTTACTTAATCCAGTCTTTTTAAAAACATTCAATCCAGTGTTTGGAGAAATAAAAATCTCGTTATCATTTCATTGGTGTATGTATTAATTAAATTACATAATTACAATAAAAACGATTTGCATAAACAGGTTTGGGAACAAACACAACTGATTCCTGGTGAGCATACGACTCACCTAGTGGGAGTATAAGTGTGTGGGTTAACTACAGAGAGCCTGCTTCCTGAGAGCACGCAGCATGCTGGGGCATTAGACAATAAGATTATGTAAAGAATAGAGAGTTATGGTTAATCCAGGGGCTATTTAGATTTTCAAGAACTCTCCTATACCGTAATTTATTTAGCCAGTTTCCTGTGTGGGGCATCTAAAGGTTGTTTTTTTGTTTTTGTTTTTGTTTCCTCTCACTGTTAAAAGTGACGCAACATTAACTTTCCATGCAGGTAATTCTTTGGGGGCACTTTCCTAATTATTCCCAGAATTGGCACTACTGAGTAAAATTACATACATCTTAAAGACTTTAAATGCACATTTTCAAATTGTTCTTTAGAAAGGTTTCCCTGGACGTGATATTTTAAAAGAGACTTGAAAATAATAAGAGACCTTTTAACAGGGAGTCTAATTAAGCAACCAGCTTCATTCTTCTGTATGTGGCAGGAACGTAAGTCTCACCCTTTATCCTAAAACAGTGACTTCTCCTCCTCCAAGCCATGGCAGGAAACACCTTCCCTTTGTTTTCTGTGACAATAGCAACAGTTCCCACGGATGAAATTTATTTTTCATCTAGTAATTCAACCCATTTGGTTTGAGGATGTGGCCAGGCAAAATGAGCCAAAAATGCAAGATTAAGGCCACTTGATTTTTAGGCTTTGTATATAGTTGAGCTTTGGGTTTGGCCGCTACAAACAGTTTCCATGGTTTGGGAGTTTTTGTTGTAGCAACAAGTTCCTTGGGCAGTAGTCTGTAAAATGCAAGGCCCCTCTGTGAGGAACATCTTGAACTCTGAGAGTAAGAGGATCCGATCATGTGGTGTCTTGGAGGGGTTCTCGGGAATGCCCATCCTCCCCCAAGCTCGCGCCAACAGTAAAACAGTCATCAATTTCCCCGGAGAGTTTTTCCATTGTTTGGAACGTCCAGTGGTCGTATTCAACTTGCTAATGTCAACAGGGCTGGAATGGGCAACACTGGCAGAGATACATGAGTGAGACTAATATGAAATCACTGTGTTTGAGTGAATTTGAAGCAGTGGCTCTCCTCTCACTTCCTTCCCACAGTATTGGGCGGTGGTGATATGGGTGCCTGATGGGGCTGGACTTACTCCGTTCAAGGGGGTTTGTCCATGGAGATCCCTGGCTCATGAGGCTGGAGGATGGATGTTGGAGAACAGGCTCTGAGGGGAGTGCGGAAGGTAGGGCTGCAACACGTGGCCCATCCAGGTCGCTCATCACTGAGCTGAGCAAATGGCAAGAGCTGGGGCCAAAATGAATGCCTTTTAGTAACCAGAAAACTCAGTGGTTGAGGTCTGGGCAAATTCTGCTGAGACTAGATGGCACTTGCATCTGTGTTTGGCAAACTTGCATGGGTAAATTGTGTTCATTTACAACAGCTGGGGTAGGGGCGCGTGGGTGGCTCAGTCGTTAAGCGTCTGCCTTCCGCTCAGGTCATGATCCCAGGGTCCTGGGATCGAGCCCCGTATCTGGCTCCCTGCTCAGCAGGGAGTCTGCTTCTCCCTCTCCCATTCCCCGTGCTTGTGTTCCCTCTCTCGCTGTGTCTCCCTCTGTCAAATAAATAAATAAAATCTTAAAAAAAAAAAAAAAAAACGGCTGGGGTAAAATGGGCCGTGATAGCCTTGGCACGAATGCCTGCAAATGGCCAGAGGAGAGTGGGAGAGTGTATCTGAACTCCAGGTTTTAGAAAAGGTGAGAGAACAGGAGAGTCAGGGGGACCTGTTTCTGGCAAGGCAGACATTCCTCATGCCCATAGGTTGGGGGGACAAGCAGCTTCTCTGAATCCCTTTTATTTATTTAAGATGTTATTTATTTGAGAAAGAGAGAGTGCGAGAGCGCCCAAGCCGGGTGAGGGGTGAGGGAGAGGGGGAGGGGGAGGGGGAGAAGCAGACTTCCTGCTGAGCAGGGAAGCAGGGAGCCCGACTGGGGGCGGGGGCTCCATCCCAGGACCCTGGGATCATGACCTAAGCCCAAGGCAGATGCTTAACCGACTGAGCCACCCAGGTGCCCCTGAATCCCTTTCATATCTTTCTCCTAATTGCTTATGAAATTTGAAATACCCTAATAGAAATTTACTTTTTTGAAGAGTATATCATAGCAGAAAGTGGTTTCAAATAAAAGATACAAACTGGTATGTGAAACATGTATAAGATAAAATAAATAATGATACCATGCATCTGATTTGAAAAATGGTTTATTGTTACCTTTAAAGTCCTTTGCAGGCTCTTCCCCCTTCAGGGAAAATTATATTCCTATTTTTGTGTTGATCATTACCTTGCTTTTCTTTAAGATTTTACCTTTATATTTATTTTCCTATAATACATATTGTTTGGTTTTACCTATATTTGAACTTCATATACATGGAATCATACTATATTCTGAAACTTTAAGAAGTCAATGTTACATCTTGGGATTCATCCATATTCTTGCAGGTATCTATAGTTCATCTCATTGCTGTATATAATTATATTGAATGAATAGACCACAATTTGAATTTTATGCTACAATTGATGGCCATTTGTATTATTTCTAGATTTTTGCTATTACAAAACAGTGCTGCTATGAATATTCTTGCATGGGTTTTCTGGTGCATATGTGCAAGACTTTCTCTAGATTTATTCCTAGGAGAGAAGAGGTGGGATCATAGTCCCTGTGAATCTTCAAATTTACTAGGAAATGCCAAATTATTTTCCAAAGTGGTTGCACCAATTTAAGTGTCCACTGGAGGTGTATAAGTATTAAAGTCATCACTGTTACTTGATATTTTCAAAACTTTTAATTTTTGGTTTTCTGGTAGTCATGAAACTACTGTACTGTAGTTTTAACTTGCATTTTTCTTACTACAAGTAAGCTGATATTTCCAAGTTTATTGGTGTATTTTCTCTATAGTAATGTCTGTTCAAGTTTTGACTGTTTTTCTTTTTTTAAAATTTGTAAAATTTCTTTATATAGTCTGAATATTAAATTTGTATCCGTTGTATTTGTCGCAAATACTTTCTTCTGGTTCATGGCTTACATTTTTACTTTCTTTTTGGTGTCCTTCAATATACAGAAGTACTTAATTTTAATATAGTTGATATTTGCCGAGGCTTTTCTTTATGGCTGGTGCTTTTAAGCCTTATTCTAAAAACTGTTTTTCTATCTCACGATCATAAAGATATTCTCCTATTTTTTTCTATAAATGTTAAAATATTATCTTTCTCACTTAGCTCTAATTCACCTGGAACTGATTTTCACATAAGCTGTGAGGAAGAGATGCAATTTGATTGGTTTTCCTTATGGATAATGCTCCAGGACCATTTTTTAAAAAGTCCATCCTTGGGCGCCTGGGTGGCTCAGTTGGTTAAGCGACTGCCTTCGGCTCAGGTCATGATCCTGGAGTCCTGGGATCGAGTCCCGCATCGGGCTCCCTGCTCGGCGGGGAGTCTGCTTCTCCCTCTCCCGCTCCCCCCTCTTGTGCTCTCTCTCTCACTCTCTCGTTCAAAAAAAAAAAAAAAAGTCCATCCTTTCTTTTCTGTTCTGTAATCCCTCTCTGCCATAAACAACAGGTGCACTGAATTCTGCTTTATCCTTGTCTCATATTCCAGTGTTTTAATTGATATTGCTATATATTAATTCTTGACATCTGATTGGGTAAATTCTTCTACTTCCAGCCCAATTTTTTATCAAGATGATCCTCAATACTTTTGGTTCATTTGCTTCCACATGCATTTTAAACACAGCTTCTCTAGTTATATACCTACCCACAGACATACATTCTAAAGGGAAAATTAAAAGTAAATCTTTTGAGATTTTGATTTGCACTGCATCGAATTTATAGATTTTAGGATAATGGCATCTTTACAGTATTGAGTTAACCAATTCATAATGTGATCTTAGCTTCACATTTATTTATTTTTTATCTTTGAAATAATGTTTTGTAATTTTCTCTATGAAGGCCTTGCACATTTTTTTGTTAGATGTATAGCTCTATATTTTTGATGCTATTGTAAATCAGTGTTCTTAGGATCATGCTTTAGAACTCTTTGTTCATATATATCTAAAATTGTGAGCCTAAACATATAATTTAGGTGACAGATGATGATAATTTGAATTAGGGTGAGGGAGGTGAAGATGGGGATGGTGAAATTGTGCATATATATTAGAGATCAAGCCATCAGGATTTGCTGATACAGTAGTATAGTATGATATTGACATCTTCTATATTTGTATGTATATGAGGGATTTTTATATGAGCTCATATTTTGAAAACTCTCTTTGCCAGTTTTTTGTACCTGGGTCAAAAATGGTTTCCTATGTGGCTTTTTTAAAAAAGTAGGCTCCGTGCTCATCGGGGGGCTTGAACTCATGACCCTGAGATCAAGAGTCGCATGCTCTACTGACTGAGCCAGCCAGGTGCCCCAAAAATGGTTTCCATCAGAGAGAATTTTCTCTTTGCTTCTGCCAGGCTCCTGGTCAACTACTAACCCCAAACCACTTTAATCCCAATATTCACCCTGAGAAGTTTTGGATGATTTAGATAGCATAAACCCACATAAAATATGGCTTGTGGTTAAGAATATCCAAAGGGGACTTTTTCTCCTTCCCACCATCGCCACAGTTTGAGAGAGGTACTTTTCTTTACATTATCCAGGGATGAGGACAGGTTTTTTTCTAGGCTACTTAACTGAGGAGCCCTAATGAACCCCAGCTTCAGTGGAGATCTCTTATTAGCATCCCCACTATCTTTCTGTAAAGAACTTTGTCTCTTTCACCCTGAACCCTTTGTGGATAAAAACTAATGCTTAGTTTCACCTGGGTTTGGCAAATCCCTCAGGGCAAAAGCCAACCTAAGTGCTCTGCTTCTCCTGGCTTCTTGCTTTAAATTTAGTTTTTTTTTGGCCTCAGAGAATGTCTTGCTTTCTGGACAGCTTATCAACAAATTTAAAAAGATGCTAAAAGACATCTTATCCAGGATTTTAGTTTCTTCCACTATGCTGCCAGAAACGGGTATCAACTTCATTCCTCTAAGTTGAGGCTTTGGTCCTTGTTAAAATGTAAATGTCTGTGCTTGAGACAGCATGTTAAGGCAGTATTTCTCACAGTGTCATCTTAAAACCATCGCCATAAAATTCATCTGGCATGCTTGTTAAAATGCTGATCATGGGTCACATCTCAAACTTTCTGATACAAATCTTGGGATGGAGGGAGGAAGGATTTGTATTAACTGTGCCAGTGGAGAATCACATGGTTAAGTTGTTATCTGTCTTTCATGCTTTTGTACAAATTAGTTTCAAATTCTTTTCTGAAACAAATTTTCATGACAAAAAGGCTTAGGAATACTTGATATCTGGAAAAAGAAATCTCTTCCTGATATTGACATGAGAAAAATTGCTTTTCTCTGTAAGGAATCCAGCATTCACTGATTCTGTTTTCCTGACCATGCAATGGGGGTATTCTCACCTATATCTTTAGGTTGTCTGGTCTCAAAACCAGTGGTTAACATGTTTTACTGAATTTCCTTGAGACCAGACAAGGAAATGTGAAGGCTTATTTTTCAGCCACATTTATAGAGAAACCATGGAGCCTTGAAAGGTTAAATAGCTTCTCCTTTTAGAAAGAGGGGGGGAACCCTTTAAATGTTCTTATAAAAATATGTTTGAGCATAACTCCAATTATTCTCTTAGGAGAAGTTCTTTGAAATGGATTTACTAGGTCAAAAGGTATGCATATTTTAAGGTTCCCCATCCCATAATAAAAATAGCTTTATTATCCTGATTGTAAAAAAAAAAAAAAATACCAGTATAAACTCAATGCTAGATATGTGCAGACACTTCAGAAAGATTTAAGAAGGAATTAAAATTACCCCAAACCTGCTACCCAGAGAAAACCATGATTAAACATGTTCGCATTTTATATATCTTGTTAGATTTTTTCTTGTGCATACAAATACTTTATTTTTCAGAGAACAGAATAATCTTGTTTTGCAATCAGATTTTTTTTAAATCACCATTATATTGTGGATCTCTCTCCATGTCTGTAAATGTGAATTTTGGAAAATGGCATAGCATTTTATAGGTGTGTGCTTAGCATCTAGCAAAAATACCTCATAACTAGCAGGTTCTTCATCTGTTCATTCAACAAATATCTATTATCCGGCTTGCAATGCCTATAACTCTTCCTGGGCAGTCTACCCCTGTCTTTTCAGAAAGGGCAGCGATCAGGTATCCATGTTTTATAACATTTGTTTCCTCCTCGTCTCTGTCTTTGCTTATTGGGAGAGGGGTACTTAGAGGCCCCAGAGAATCCACAGGCTGTCCGGGGACCTGAGGTCTTATAAGCAAAGGATGTGCTAGCTAATGAGATTCCATTTCTTAAGAATTTGTACTAAAAAATACTCAGAGGAAGAGACAGCCGCAGGAACAATATTGAAGTCATAGTGCAGCAATGGAGAGGTTATAAAGGACCAGGTTTAGGGCACATTCATAAAAAAAAGCAGAAACTGAGATAAAGGCACGATATGGAGAGGGAGGAAGGCAGTTGGTGGAGTGCTGGAAGAAGCAGCCAGTGGAGGGTAGCTGAGGTAGTTCATGCTGGACCACTAGGGCAAGATCCACATTTTCAGTCTGCTGGCCCCTTGCTTAGGTCACCTCCTGCTTATGCTGGAGCTGCCCTGATTCTAGCATGGCTCCTGTTGGTTAATTTCTATTAGATTCCACTCCCCTGGTACTCCATATATTCTCACAAGTCCATCCGCCAATTCATCCACCCATAGACTGATAGTTTAATTGAGTCTGTTCCCTGAAGCCTAAGAATATAAATCACACAATGCTTTTGATAATTTAGACCCAAGAGTTACTTAAGGGAGTGGATTTTTGGTTTAACTTTATTCAATACATTGTTTAAGTACTCCATATCTTTATTTTTGGCTTTCTCATCTGCCAGTATCTAAAACGTAGATGGTTAAAGTCTACTAGTATGATATATCTGACTGTCTTTTTTCTTATACTTCCAATGATCACTTTATAGAGTTTGATGCAAATCATTTCCTCAAGTGCTATTTCTATTTAATGTCAATTGCCTTGATACCTTTAGCCTGACGTTAGTATGGCCACCTTACTTTCTTTTTTGTGTGTACTTACTGATATGTCTTTAGTTGCCCTTGTCTTTTTGAACTTTTCTGTATAATTTTTTTTTCAATTTAACTGTCTCTTATTGAAAATATAGAGATTTTGCCAATATTTTTGTGGAGACCTATCTGAAAATCTCTGGAATTAATAGGACGAGTTCACACACTGTGTAACCCTCTCCAAGCCCATTTGGTTTTCTTGCTGGGTTCGCAGTTTCCCTTGGTGTAGGCATGGGCACATGACTGAGTTCTGGCTAACAGAATATGGTGACAATGAAGTGCCTGCTTTTCTCAGACATGACCCCTTTGTTCTTTCTGGTCTGCAGGCGATTTCCACAGCAGCCTTGTAAACCACAGGTGAAATGTCAGTCTCTGTAGTCTGAGTCCCTGAATAACTACATGGAGCAGAGCCCCTCTACTGCCAATTGGACTATATGTGAGAGAGAAATAAACTTATATTATGTAAAGCCACCCAGATGCTAATGTCATGGCAGCTAGTGTGAATTAATTTATTTTCAAGAAGGAAGCTTCCAAGTCACCACCTGGGACTTTCCTTTAATTTGCTTATCAACAATCCATTAGGAATTCTTTGAAGTCCTAATGGTACTCTTTCCTGCTTTCCAGGGCTGATGTGGGTTTTCTGTGTTTTAATATTCCTTTTTTTTAAAAGATTTATTTATTTATTTGAAAGGGGGGGAAGGGCAGTGGGGGAGAGAGAGAGACTCTTAAGCAGACTCCCCACTGAGCGTGGAACCTGAGGTGGGGCTGGATCTTATGACCCTGAGATCATGACCTGAGCTGAAGTCAAGAGTCCGACACTTAACCAACTGAGCCTCCCAGACACCCCAATATTCTTTTGATACTTTTAGTCATGATACAGAAGGGAAAGATTTTGCTGGGTTTGAAGTACCTATATTACCAAAGTCTATTCTGTACCCTTAACAAGAGGTTATTGAGTGTAAAACTTTTTTTTTTAAAGATTTTATATTTATTTATTTAACAGAGAGAGAGAGAGCATGAGTGGGGGGAAGGGCAGTCAGAGGGAGAGAGAGAAGCAGGTTCCCCACTCACCCTGGAATCATGACCTGAGCTGAAGGCAGATGCTTAATCGACTGAGCCACCCAGGCACCCATCTTTTTTTTATAATTCAAGTTCATCATCATAAACTAATTAATTTAGTGAATAATTCAGGTTCCAATGACATACATAATTCTGTTTGTTATTTCATGAAATGGCCTTAGAAAACTATTTTCCCTCTTATTTACTATCATCATTAGCCTGGTAGTAGTCATGATTTATTGAGCACCCTACGGATATGTAATGAGTCAAGATAGCAAACGGTATCTAGAGTTATATTTATGTATTTTAAATCTTCTATTATTAGGACAAGATTTGAACCAATATTACTTACTAAAAATTTTTAAAGGAGTACATAGAAAAATGAATAGTTAGAAATGTTGATAAATCTATGAAGGGAATTAACAGGATGAAATGAGAACGGACAAGAGGGGTACCTATTCAGAGTGTTCTGGGAAGAATTAGCTAAGGAACATTTACCATTTAACCGTTTATTGTAGTAAAATTGATTAATAGATTAAAACATGTTTTAAATCTGAATCTTTTCATTTAATATTTGGTGATATTCAGTGGTGTGAAATCAAGCAGGCAATCCATTTTCAATCAGTGTTGCACTTCTGGAGAAAAAATTTTCCCCATGCTGAATAGGTAGATCAATACTTTAGGGGTAAACTAGTCTTTACCATGGTATTGGTGGTAGTTATTACTGTTGTTCACAAACATCCGCCCTCCCCCCCCCAACATGGTAGGATTGTAGTCGCGGCCCTTTTGAAGTTAGGTGTGGCCACATGATTTATCTTGACCAATGAGATGTGAGTGGAAGTGACGTGCGTCACTTCCGGGAGGAAGCTTTACGAGCCAGTATGCAGTTCCCATAATTCCCTTCGCAGCCTTGGGTGAGCGTGGAAGTCCGTGGTGAGACGAACGCTTTATCAGCCTGTCTGCCTGAGTGAGCGCGGTAGGCAGAGCCTTTTGCCAACCTTCTTTGGACCTGCGGTGTGAATGACCTAGAAACTTTTGTTATGATAGGCCACTGAAATTCTGGAGTTTAGCTTATTCTAACCTGATTTCGTCACGTGAGTTTCAGGATGAGGTCACTTTATAAAATCAAGATAAACCAGTTCCTTCCAGGAGCTGCCTCCTCCCCCACATCTTTGCAAGTCTCCAAGCTTTATATCTCATTGTGGAGACTCAGTGGCAATTTCCTTATCTGGCTACAACATGGCTGTTGCAGTGTGAAGGAGCCATGCTCTGCAGCCCTCCTGGCCTGGAAAGTCTACCTTCCATGGAAGGGGCTGCTTCTCACCTCTGCTATAGCTCTTCTTGCATATGGACCTTGAGACCAGGCTCTTTTTACTGGTTACTAGGACCATAAGCATTTGTCCTGATATGGCTGATCTTCCTTTGACTTCAGAGAAACTTTCCTTCTTTTCCTCCTCACTCCTTAGTGGACACCCCTCCTAGATCATTAAACACATCTATTCCAGAATCTTCTGGACAAGAACTTATCCTACTGCACCCCAGGCTTTTTTTGAAGGTTCTGTAGTTTGTCCCCACCATCTCACTAAACTAGAGGATGATTCTGGACATATATCAGCAATGGGGGAGGAGAGGTGGCTGCTTCACCAATTTCACCAGTTTAACTTCTTTTTCCTCCTTTTTTGTTCCTATTAGCTACTTCTTAAAGATTTAGTGATAAGTTTACATCTGGAGGACTAGGCTACTTCTCTGTGTAAAAATGATTTAGCACCTTCTTGGGGCTTGATATAGGAAAACTTAAAAAGTAAAATGTATAACCCTTGAGTATAAAATGCTTCCAACCTAGTTAGAGAAAGAACTTGTTTATGTGAAATAACATGTGAGTGAAAGAGTATTACATTTTAGCATTATGTATTGTTAAATTAAATAAGGAGGCTATTCGTCTAAGGTGGCTCTAATGCCCGGTGGCCTGTGAAAGCAAACCAAAACCCAAGCCTGTAAATGCCTCAAGGTTATGGCGTGGAAACCTGAGGACAACCAATCCACAAACAGCCAACTCGGCTTCAAGGTAGAGTCAATCAATAATTTCCTTACTTTGCTTCTGCCTTTTCTCTATGAAATTTCCTCACTGAGTTTCTGTTGGTAGAGTACTCCTAACCACTTCTGGTTCAGTGCTGCCCTATTGGAATTGATTTTTGCTCATATAAGCTCTTAAAATTTTTCCTATGCCTCAGGTTATCTTTTGACAGTTTATATCAGTAAATTCTATGTCATATTGTTTAGACAGTTGAAAAATTGGGTAGTCATTGTTTGGGTACAAACTGCATAGTGCTTGATTTTATTAATAAGGTGAACAAGCCTTGATGAAGTGTTGAAGAAAAAGACTGCTGCATTCTCTCTCATCCTCTGGGATGGGAAAGAACAATAGCTAAAGTTACTGATTAGACTTCAGAAGAAATATGGAAATAGAACATTTTTGCTTCATAGGGTGACAGGATCTATACTAAGAGAAGGATGTCACCAAGATGGTGACATAGGTCGTTCCTGACTTCACTCCCCCTCACAAGAACAATGAGTAATAACTATCCATGAACAAGGTAGCATCCTAGAACATGAAGGTGAAATTGAAGAACCCCCCAGTACCACAGAGAACAACAAGAAAGATGACATTAGAAAGGTAAGAGGAGCAGCTACACGCTGACCATATTGCCCCTCCCCAAGGCCACCACAGAGTAACATCATAAATACTCTGGTAATGGAAAATATGTAGTCAAAGTTAGATTGTGTGATATGGTAATGGTGGTGCATAATTCCCTTACATTCATGAATGTAGTAAAAATAATCATAACTACAAGAATCTGTTTTAGTTACACAGTATTAAAAATATGTAGATTGTAACAGCAATAACTTAAAACGTGAGGGGGAGGAGAAGTAAAATGTAAAGTTTAGGAATTCTGTTGAATTGAAATTTAAGTTGTTACCAGCTTAAAATAAGGCATTACAGTTTTAAGATATTTTATGTACTGAGACAAAACTCCCAAGTCCACATGTGGATACAGACCAGCTAAGTACTTAGTGACATTGTTTTCTCCAGTTTCTGTAAGAATTTCCAAGAGCACAGTGAAAGTAGAAAATGTGACAGTATCATTTCAGATCCTTGATCTGCATTGTATGGAAATCACAAGCACTTTTCTCACCACTTGTGATGCTGGGTATCTTTTTGTTGTCTGTGGTCTGAATTCCTGACTAGATTATAAACTCCATCACACACATCAGGGTGCTTGCATTGAAAGGCAAAGGCAACCAGTTTTGTTAGCCTTCTGTGGCTCCCCAAATATATTCCAGAAAATGGCCTCTCTTTTAAGGATACTTGACTTTTGGTATACCTCCTCTGCAGGGAGTCCCACACATGTCATGCTGTTAAACTCCTCTTCAT
This sequence comes from Mirounga angustirostris, assembly GCF_029215605.1. NCBI lineage: Eukaryota > Metazoa > Chordata > Mammalia > Carnivora > Phocidae > Mirounga > Mirounga angustirostris. The sequence goes on from NW_026991717.1 coordinate 97,379,686, forward strand.
GGCTTTCTTGTTTTCTAAAGCACTGTGCCAAAGAGGAACTTCTATTTCTCTTTCTTCCAGATTTAAAAGTTTGCGTGTGTTATGTTGTTCTTTAGCAACAATCAGCAAAGCTTATGGGAAAAGAGAGTGTCTCCAAGAACAGGAAAGAAAAGTGTGAGAAAAAGCAGCTGTCATCACACTCCTAGCCTTTCTGAACCATTAATTTAGTTGTAGATTTCTCCAGAACAACTCCCTTCTCTATCCCTGCTCTACTCACTTGTGGGAGAACAAAAGGTCAGCATTTTCTGTGAACACGTCATGCATTTTGAGTTGGGCAGGACTAGCTTTCATACAGAACAGCTGAAATAGGGAATTCCAGCTCACGTTCTTCACCACCAGCGCCATCTGTGTCCGCTTCAGCCTGGGTGGCATCTAGCCCTAGCCTCTTCCTCCTTTTCTTTCCTGAGGCTCCATCCTTTGCTCTTGCTGGTGCCGTGCAGTGCTGCCTGGGCTCTGGTGCAGTGGACAGTTTGGGTTGAACTGGATGCTGCTGCTTGATCTCATTCCCTGCCCTTGCGCCCTCCCTGATTATCTCCCCCACATCCCCACGTGAACTTGTCTGTTATCAGCTCTCAACCCTCTGTTACCTTGATCCTGCTCCTCAATTCACAGACTGGACTCGTGACCCCTGAGGACTCCTGGGACTGACCCTGCACACCCCAGGATTCTGTGTGTCCAGTTCCAGTATCTTACGAGCTTATGACTCTTCCATCCCTCCCTTGAGCACTCCCTACCTCATGCGCTGCTTCCCCTGTTGCCTCCATGCAGGTTATCCTCTCTTCTGAGCTGCAGTCCTGTCTTGCTAGCATCTGCTTTGATATCTTCTGGGTGCCCGCTGTTCCCTCATCTATAGTGTCTTCCAGCCACCTTGCCTTTCCTCACTCCCATGTTCCATTGCGGCATCGGCCCTCTCTTAGGTCTTGGGAACTTTGCCACATAACTTCCTAGGGTGCATCCCCCTGCCCCAGCCACATTCTGTGCATGGCTCCTCATCCTTCTGGGCTCCTACACAGATAATCTACCCCAGACCCTCCTCTCTGAGTAGGTCCCTCCTCTCTGAGTAGGTCCCTCCTCTCTGAGTAGGTCCCTCCTCTGTCTCCTCTCCCTTCACTGTTAACTTCCACTGTAGCACTTTTCTCACCACTTGTGATGCTGGGTATCTTTTTGTTGTCTGTGGTCTGAATTCCTGACTAGATTATAAACTCCATAAGGCAGGACCCAGGTCTGTTTTATTCAGTACTAAGTACTCTTGAGAGCCATGCCTGGCACAGAGCAAGCACATGATTATGTGGTGAATGGATGGATGGTTTTTCCTGCCCCCCAGTCCCTGAACTTCAGAGTCATATTGATTTTTTCCCTCGCTCTCCAAATCCAGTCTCAAGTCTGTGAACTCTCTTGCTTAAAATCAGGCCCTCATTTCTGGATTATTTTAACTGTCTCCTCTGCTATCTTTGTGACTCATTACTGCCTGGTGACTTTTATTGAAGCATTTCTCATAACTATCACTTTTTGTATTTAAAAATCTTTTACCTCCCTTGTACCTTAACCTGGCATTTAAGATTTCCTGATTTTGTTTTCTGTCACACCCCCTGCCATACCCTCTACCTATTCAATCTGCATCTCAGCTCCATCCTTCACACCCTGTCGAGGTACTCGTGCCCATGTGTTCCTGTCACCTGCACCTTCCCCTGCCTCCTCCTGCCAATTATAAGCCCCCATCCCTGCCCTCAGCTAGAATTAGGTCCCATTCTCTCAGAATTCTCTGAAGATTCTATGAAAAGTTCTTTAATGACACATCACCCTTCAACCTTATATGTAGTTGTTTATATACATCCTGTTTTCCTAAGTGGATTGCAAACTTCTCAATAGAGAGGTCTACATTTTTTTTTTTTTGCACTTTATTTACTCATTGCCTAGAAAATCTGAGAATTTGGTATTTGCTGAGCGACTGCACACATGGTACATAATCTCTAATGCAGATAAGCTACATCAAGTAGGAAAAGAAATGCCAGGTACTGTGAAATGTAGGAGCAGAACAGATAAGAATTCCATAGTTCAGGGCCATTATAGCTCTCCTCTCAAAGGGGGCTTGTCTCCTCTGGAGATCTTTCTTTTTCTTTTTTTTTTTTTTTTTAAGATTTTATTTATTTATTTGACAGAGAGAGAATGAGAGAGCACATGAGAGGGGGGAGGGTCAGAGGGAGAAGCAGGCTCCCCACCAAGCAGGGAGCCCGATGCGGGACTCGATCCCGGGACTCCAGGATCATGACCTGAGCCGAAGGCAGTTGCTTAACCAACTGAGTCACCCAGGCGCCCCTCTGGAGATCTTTCTGTTGAGGTCCAGGGCTTCTCTGCTACTTTCCCCTGGGGACCCTGAGCTGGCTGTAAGGACCTGAGCTCAGAGGCTGGTGTCAGGGATAGATCCAGTGCCTGGCTTCATGTCCCCTTGTTTCTCCCCACTGTCTTAGCTTAGAGCCAACAGAGCCAAAGTTGGCTGAGACCGGAACGACCACAGGATCACTGGATGTGGATTGGAATCACCCTCATGGAGGATAGAATAGTTACCAGCTATTCCTTTATCTTCTTTTTCCTTCTCAGACATTACAGTCTAAGTCCTAACCAAATTATAAAACATGATTTTCTTTTTCATCAGAATTGTTAAAGTAGTTGGTTTCTGAGCCCTGGTTGCTCTATTTTTTTTTCTCTCTTGAGGCTCAGGATCCTTTATCAGCAGAGTTTATAACAGGGTGGAAAATAGGTTTATGGCAAGTGCTAGTTCCAGCTCATTGGGTAGAGGCTCCCTATCGTGCCATTTTCTCAAATGACTTGCCATCTGGTATCCGAGTGTCTTGATTTGTTATTAATGTCTGCCATGGGTGAAGAAGGAAAGAGTAGGACACATATGTTCCTTTGTTTGGTCAACATGTGATTATTGAGCCCTTCCTATATGCCAGGTCCTTTGCTGATCATTGGGGATAGGAGTCCAAAAGCAAGGAAGGACTCTGCTTTCTGTAGCTCACAGGCTTGTGAAGAAGGCAGGTGATTAAGTCATGTGAGTGTGGAATGTCTTATGATAGAGGAAACACAGAGTGCCCTGGGAACGCATGATTGGGAAAAAGAGGGGAAACTTAACCCTTCAAAGTGGTATTATTATCTCCATTTTACTTACACAAAAATTGGGACTTAGAAAACTAACTTGTCCAGGGTCATGCAACAAATAAGTTACAAAATTAGAATTTTTACTCACTTCAAAGCTTCTATTCCTGTGTTGTTACTGTGATTTTTCACTTCATGTCAAATGTGAGCAGCGGGATACTAGCGTCAGCTTGTGCTGTCCCACGAGGGGTGATTATATATGTTCAGGAATTTTGCAAGTTTTTGATGTCACGTTGCACATGAAATAGCCAGTGTGGGCATATTTACACCGTAGAAATTGGCATTCACTACAAATCAAGCATTTTTCTTCCCTAAAGAGTTGGTTGTTAAATGTTTATCAGCACACTGCAGGATGTGCAATACCACCACATTCTTTAAAAAAAAAAATCACAAAATATAGTTGGCTTTATAAAGAGGTCAGTCCAGTGGGTTTAAATTTTAATGGCATGAAATCGTTTGGGAAGGTGGAGGGCTTATTAAAGGGATTTTGAGTTCAGTAGATCTGGTCTGAGGACAGAAATTTGCATTTTTATAAAAGATCAGATGTTGCCAGAAATGAGAGCACACTTGAACTTTTCAAGTATTTTCCCTTTTTTTTCACACTAAAAGGGCCAGATGAACTCCCTAGGTCAGTATTTCCAACTCTGTCTCCCCATTAGAATCACATAAGGAGCCAATACAAAATACCAGTGTGTGGGCTCCACTCCAGACCCAATTAAATCAGGACCCAATCAAGGAATTCATGACGTGTGACCAATTGTATTTCAGACTTACGGACAAGTTACTTCTCTGTGACTCCTGTTGTCCCTCTCCCCACTTCTGAACTTGAATGTCTCCTGTGATTTTCTATTTCAGTGTGATCATTTCATGTTGGGTATATGGGATAGGAAACTTGGCTTTTTGGTTGACCGGACTTCAGATGGAGAGAATCACATCTGAGTAGCTTTATTGTTCCTTAGACATGATTTAGAAGATGAGATTCTGGATCTCCGATCTAAGCCTGTTGCTGTAATGAGATGAAGCTCTTGGAGGTCATGGGTGGGAGGGAGTGTGTTTTGTATGTGGGAGGAATAGAAATAATTAGTGGTTAGAGGATGGGCTGTGGTAGATTAAAGATGGCCACAAAGCCTTTGATACTGCTCCCACCAAGAGATGGGATCTATTTCCTCTCCCTTTGGGTCTGGGTTGTCTATGACTACTTTGACTGATAGAGAATGACAGAAACAAAATTGGGTCAGTTCTGGGCCTAGTTTTTTTTTTTTTTTTTAAAGATTTTATTTATTTGACAGAGAGAGACACAGCGAGAGAGGGAACACAAGCAGGGGGAGCGGGAGAGGGAGAAGCAGGCTTCCCGCAGAGCAGGGAGCCCGATGCGGGGCCCGATCCCAGGACCCTGGAATCATGACCCGAGCCGAAGGCAGTCGCCCAACCAACTGAGCCACCCAGGCGCCCTCTGGGCCTAGTTTTTTAAAAGCAATGGCACTCTCTATCCCTTCTTGAGCCCTGAGCTACCATGTAAGAAAACTATGTAGAGATCCCCTGTGACTGCATGAGAAGAGAGACTGGCTGAGTCCAGACTCCCCTATGTTCCCATCAGTGAAGCAAACACGTGAGTGAGGCCATTTTTCATCCTCCAAACTGCCAGTCCAGTTGCCAGTTAATCCCACCAAATAATCCCAGTTCCACGCCACATGGAGCAGAAGAATCACCTGATCGAGCCTTACTCAAATTTCTGTCCCTCAAAATTGTGAAATCTAGTAAAATGGCTGTTGTCTTCAGCTACTAAGTTTTGTCCTAGTTTGTCACAGCACGCTGGATAACCAGAACTCTCTGCCAGGTGATTCTAATGTGCAGGCTAGCCATTCAGAAATAGTTCCATTTGGGTCGCTACAAGTGCTATTTTCCCCCCAGCCCCTGTTCTCACCTTATACAACATTTGCTTCATTTTCCACCTAAGTAAACTACTTTTATGTGGCAAAAAGACATCTTATGCATTTCAGGGAAATAATCCATTGCATTCAATAAAGTGTCGTGGACTTTTAAAGAGACCAAACACTGGAACGTGAGTCAGGAAACCTTGACTTTATTCCCAGCTCTGACATCACTAGCTCTTAGGACCTTGGGTGAGTCATCTGTCTTTTCCCAATCAAAAATTTTTGCTATTTGTAAAATGAGGGAGTTAGACTACATCGTCTCTAAGTTCTCTTTTACTTGTGGGATTTTGTGACGGTCAGTGTGATGATGTGTGGAACAGTAACTGTCAACGGGGAGATACTGTTTTCACAAAAAAACATACACGCAACCCATCAATCTACTCTTGATCACCACTGACTCAGGCTAGATTTATACCCACCACCTAGGGGTGAAAAGCTTTGAGTCTATACCACTGGTAACTTCCTCAGGCACTTAGCTTCCTGAGTATGCACGGCCTATTTAAATGCACAAAGTTCAAGAGGAAAGAAAAAAAATAAAATAAAGCTCAATATCTATTCTTTCATTCCATAAAATTCTGTAGATGCTTTGTGTTCAATGTGATTATGCCAGGCCAAAGCCTTTCCGTGCCATAGGCTGTTCTGGCGGGATGAGGGATACAGTAATGAAATTCATGACATGTGAGTTTGGATTTACAATTTGGCAACAAATCCCTCTGTGAGCCCTCAGAACTTACCCATCTCGCCTTAGTGACGTGTTAAAAGCTGAAAGAAAGCATTCTTTGTGTGGAAAGCTGAAATACGCTCCATTCTAGGACTGTAAATATAGTCACTCACTTCCTTCAGCTCCAATTAAGCCCCGGTGACCTTTCCCAAAGTGTTCTTTTCTGGCCTCCATTAATAGCGGAGAGTCTAACCCATGGCTGCTAAGGGTACACATGATAGTTGTGTATCAGGTCTGAAACTTGAAAAGTGCTATCTTCATGCAAATTGGAGCCGTTTCTCAATTCCTTTAGTTTAAAATTCAGACATGACCTTGTAGAGAAGCTCACGTATTCCTGGGAGTTAAAATCAAAGTCAAAATTTTGCATGCCACAAGGAATCATCAAAAGAATTGTTCCTTCCTTTCATAGATCAGACCAAAGGAGTCCCCAGTAAGAACATTTCTCTTATCTTTCCCTTGGCACAGAAAGTAGTGCTACAAAACGTGGACTGCATGGTGTTCACTACCCTTGGGTGGCAGCTGCTAGAATGCAACATTGCCATCTGTAGTCAAGGGACCTTTTATTCCCAGCTGCATAAGCCAAGCCACAGGACTTGCAAGAATGCTTGGGATGCTTCCTGTGAACTTAGGACACAAAGAGTCTGTGGTGTGGCTCTGAAATGGGAACTGCCAAAGAGAGAAGAGCTGAAAGGGATCTTTATTATGCTAGTAAGGACATTGCTATTCATATATAGAGTATGTGTGCATGCAGAAAACAGCTCATGTGTGTGTGTGTGTGTGTTTGAGGTTATGTACATGTTGACATACGTGTGTGTGTGTATATATATATATATATAGAGAGAGAGAGAGACACACACACACACACACACACACACAATTGAGGTTACTGTTTTCAACATCTAACCCAGAATAGTGTTGGAATGGTTTAGTGGGCATTGAGCCATCATACCTGTGATTGGCCAAGTTCAACAACGGAACTGTAGAATTAGAGAAGGAGCCCGTGTTTTTCTTATTAATGGTTAAGCCATTGCCTCAGATAAGGGATTTTCACAGTTTACCAACAGGAAAATGGTCACTCAAGCTGGAAATCCTTCCAAAATAGACTCCCTGTTTCACTTAACATTGAGCAATTTTGGTATGCCAGGGGCTCCCAAAAGAAGATTCCTATGAAACATTAAAATCGATAAGCTTCCAACCCATTGTCTCTCCTCAAAGGGCTGTGAAAAAGTTACCAGTAATACCACCTGGTATAGAAAGTGAAAAGCTTGAAACATTTTCTTTTACATCAAAGTCAGAGAAACCATCACACATGCCAAAGGTCTTTGAGATGATTAATGCCTGCATTCATAGCTTCTCTTTCTTAACCAAGGTTGCAGTGAAAAGTGAACTTGAGTTTATAGTTCATGGTCCTTAGCTGATGCATCATAGATTTATGTGTACAGAAATATAGCTGTAATACAAGCAAGACCTTGAATTTCACCTGATGTCTGTGATAGACTCTGTTAGCTATTTTCCTCCTTATCTATTTTTTCCAAATTATAGATGGATTTATGAGCAGTTGAGGGTAAAGGGGACCCTGAGGATAGCTTAAATTTTCTTAATCTCATCTAACTAACAAATAGAGGCCATATGCAAGAAGGATGGTTTTTAGGTGTCAGTGTGAATTTCTTGGTGAGATTACTTATGTGGACAGGAAGCATGCCTTTCGAATGCACCTGCTTTGTGAGGGTGCCTATGAACTATGTGATCTGAATAAGGCTTGTACTACATTACTTCCCTTCCATCACTGGAGGATATCACCAAAGTAAGATACTTCCTTGTTTAATTTGATAATGGTGCTAAATTAAAACAGCACAACCTCTTTTGATTTAGAGAATCAAAAGAAGACAAGATATAGCAGAAAATATTGAAATTAAGATACAGTAATGGCACTTTCATTCAAATTGATCCAGTTCTTAATGGTCCAGCATTGGAAAGATAGAGAATGGCAGAAATGCTGCCTTTGGTAAAGGTGTGGCCATAGGTGAATGAAACCTAGCTCCCTTTCAGGCCTGACCACATACACATAGATAATACCTCAGGAGTGGATCCCCAGGGAGTTAAAGAAGACTTGTGATTTGTAAGATCAATTTTTTTCCCCCGAAGAGCTGTTAAATGTGATTAATTCAGATGAAATTTGGGAAAATTCCATTTTCCTTTTGCAAACAGAAAGGTAGAGGAATTCACAATGATCTGGAACACAAAATTGTCAGTCATGAGGTCATTCCTCTGCTTTGACCTTTGTGAATGATGAGTTCAATGACTTTTTCCCGTATGAAACATGAGTACTAAAGCCTGGAACTCAAACCTAAAGACCCCCAGGGCCCATGTTAATTGTTAACTTCATGATTTCTACACCAAATACATGGCTTGCTCTAAAGCATTGACAAAAGCAGTTTTTATTGACACGGGAAACCTAAAAATAACCATAGCCTTGAATACTCAGATCACTGAGCCTGGTTAGGACACCATCCAAACTGCAGGAAAACTTTGAGTATGTACTATAACACTGAAGAGAAAAATAACCGTACACAAATATCATACATAAGGTTGGTAAATGTGTTTTTTATGGGGAGAAATAAGGACTAAGAATTCCATTAAGAAATAAAGATTATTGGCTAGTCTCAAAGTTTCACTCCTAAAGATTCCCAAAGGAAAAATAATGTCTTTAGAGTGGAAAAATCTTCCACCACCGTCATAACTGAATCACCAAAATTTCCACCACCAGGAATGACGTAGGGATGTTTGTACCCCTTGATATGGTACACTGAGAGGGCATAACATAACCTCTGTGGTTTTCTGGAAAAAAAAAAAAGTGTGATTATGAAAAATCATCAGATGAACCAAAACTGAAGGACATTCCACCAAATAACTGGCCAGGACACTTCAAAAGTGTCCAGATGATGGAAGACAAAGAAGGGTAAGGAAGTGTCACCGATTAGAGGAGACTTGGAGGTGACAACTAAATGCAACACACGTGGAATCTGCTAGTGGATTCTGAACCAGATCTTATTTGAATTTTGCCATTTGCCCACCGGTCTGAATATTAGTGAGCAGTATTATATGATCGGTAATTTTCTGGTTTGATCATTGTGGTATGGTTGTGTAAGATGTGAATGTTAGGGAAGCTGGCTGAAGGATATCAGGGAACTCTGAACTATTTTTGCAACTTTTCTAAACATATTTCAACATAAAAAAATGAAAAAGAAAAAGCTGGTTAAAGAGGAATAAGAGGAGACACAAATAACCATTTTTGCCTTTTATTAGAAACCTTAAGAGGCCAAGTCTTGAATTTTTAAAACTGAAAAGAGTACCAATCACATACAGTCATGTTTACTTTAAGCCCAGTTATATGAAAAACTACTCATACTAAGAGAATACCCTTAAAAAAAAAAAAGGACCCTTACAGATTGGCCTAGTTTTTCCTCACCTGGTAAAACACAGCTAGAAATAAGAGACAAACCAGCAACAATTTATGCTCATCTCTCAAGTTTTATGCACAGAGTCCTTATACTTTACTTCAAGGAGATGCTCTTGGTCTTAATTCAGAGCCCATTCATTCTTACTTCATACATAGCTCTGGTTCAAGCTCTGTCTGGTTTTTTAGCTCATAATAGGCAAGAAGAGAGTAGTACTGCATCTGATCACTACAGAGGCAAATCCGTAGTCAGCAGCCCCAGCAATGTGTTCACTAGGTCATACGGTTTTGTGAAATTTGCGAAGGTAAGATATTTTGGCCACAATTGGTTGGGACTGCCTGTTGCCACTCTGACTTGCCCTCCAGCACCCTTCACCTCCTGTCGCATGGCGCTGGAGTGGCTGCAAGCATTTTCAAGCTCCAGCTAACTGAAGTGAACTAGGGTTTATTGGGATATATTTGTATATTTTACAGTCACTTCTGTGTATCGTTAAATCATTGGTAGCTGACCCAGAGCAGGAGCATCTTCCAGGAATACTCCCACTCTCCAACTTGGAATCTAATTTTGTATTTGTCGTTTTGTATTCTAAAAGAGCTCCCTCCCTCCCCCCTGCTCAATAGTATGGTCTTCAGCCCCCTACAAATTTGATTCTACTCTCGGCAATGACAGTAATGTTTGAGGGAAGACCTGGTAAAGATGTTAGAAAAGGAATTAAGTAAGGAAAAAAACCCTATTAATTAATGTAAACAAAAAATCAAAAAACATAGTGCTCTGGGGCTATTTAGTGTCTGGATTAAGATTCAACAAACTTCAGTAGATCCTAAGGCCATCAATGTATTGAAGCATATATGATAATTGATATTAGTTGTAATGATCCTGAGTCATGAAGTAAAGCTTAAACTGTTGAATATACTCTGTTAAAAAAATACAGGGAAGTATATAATTCATTTAAGGAAGATTTGCTTTTTAAATGTTTAAAGTGTTGATCCTTATGCATCTAAATCTTCAATGATCCAGAAGACATACCTAAAAATAGTTGTTTATTCAAAGATTTAGATGGCCTGGGCTTCACTTTAATTTGGTTAGGTAAAGCTGGGATGGTGGGTTATGATCCTTACTGTAAACATCAGAGTAGTGTGTTAGACCAAATCAGTTGGATCAGATTTCCCATGATGGTGACTTGAATCTTTCCTGCATGCATTTTTAGCACTTTTCTCGTAGAAGAGTTGTGAATGAAGTAGGCCATTCTTAGAAAGTGCTGGAGAACTAATATTTTGCTGAAGGTGCTTTGTAGAGGCAGAATGGTGTCAAAGAGTGGCTATAGGTCATACAGATAAACCAGTGAACCTGTACTCGTGGAAAAAAAGCCAGACAAAATAGGACAAATACTGTATAATTTCACTTACATAAAGTATCTAGAGTAGTCAGGGTCCTAGAGACAGAAAGTAGAATGCTGGTTGCCAGGGGCTCGGGTGTGGGGGGAGGAGAGAATGGGGAGTTACTGTTTAATTGGTACAGAGTTTCACTTCAGAAAGATGAAAAGAGTTCTGGAAGTAGATGGTGGTGATTAGTTGCACAACAATGTGAATGTACTGAATACCCCTGAACTGTACACTTAAAATGGTTAACATGGCAAATTTTATGATATGTACGTTTTCCCACAGTGAAAACAGTAAAAAAATAAAGCAACAATCAGTTGCCAACATAAGTCAACTGTGTAATGTGTCAAGCAGAATAACTCAATAAAATAGGAATTCACTCCTATTCTCCAAGTGAGTCTGATCACCAGGTCTATGCTTGGCATGTAGTAGTTATCTAGTAAATGTTTTCAAAAAATTATTATTCTCCGTATATAGACTGTGCATTAGAATTTGGGTTTTTCTTTGTTACCTCTTACCCTAAAATTTGGTGATTTTTTTCCTTGTGTGTAATTGAGGCTCAAAAGAATCAACATGGAACATGCTTGCAGCTGAGGCAACATGGGAAAGAGTTGGTTTTCAGTGATAACTCAAATGAAAAGGCAATCCCCTTTCTCCCTGCAGTGAGCTTATGGACTGGAGTCACCTGGATTGGCTCTTAACGGCCTTTTGAGCTGGGCATCAGGCAGGCCTCCACACATATTTGGACTGCATTTTGATGACTCAGGTTTACTGGAAAGTTCTTTGGGTCCATTTAAAAGGGACGCTCTTGAACCACAGAGTTGATCTCAAGCATTCCAGAGCAGAAAAACACAGCAATAAAGGCAACTTCAGAGTTCCGCCCTGCTCTCTTGTCTTCAGAGTTGGGAAGACGGTCCCCACAGATTCCTGGGCTGGAGGCGGAGACTCAGCCTGACAAACTGCAAATTCAGCAAACCTCACCACAAACAGGAGCTCTTCAAATGGCTATCCTTCCTGAAAACTTATTTCTCTTGGCCAACCCATGAGGATTGCCTCTCATTAGGCTAAACCTTCAATAAAAGCTAGTTATTTTCTCACAGGGCTGCCAAGAAGACTTTTGAAGTGTTTGAACCCAGGTCTGTCAAATTCTAAACCTCATGCTCTAAGCCAATAGCTTTCAACTTTTTTGCATGTCGATTTCCTTTTGATTATCTTAATTTTGAGTGGAGGCTCTTCTCCCCAAGCCAGTCATTTACTGAAGAAATATTATGTTATGGTGGTAGGGAGTGAGGTGGGGTAGTACGCTGTTTTGAAAGACTTCACCATCAAATGCACTGAGTCCCGAGAACATGCCCAGGGGCAAAGCTCTACTCAGGGATCCAAATTCTCCCTTTCCAGGCAAGCAGGAGGTGTATATGGCTCCAGGGAAGCCTCTAATCTGATGATTTAGCGCAGGGCTTCTCAACTCTGCTACTATTAACATTCTGCGTTGGATCATTGTGAGGGAGGTCCTGTGCGTTTTAGGTGTTTAGTGGCATCTTTTGCTTCTCCCCATTAGATGCCATAACACACCCCTCACCCCCAGTTGTGACAACTAAAAAAATTAAAAAGACATTGTTAAGTGTCTCCTGGAGGGCAAAATTATCTTTGGTTGGGAACCATGTTCACCAGCAGGCTTGGAATCCCTGCTGCAAAGGCAGTATCTGGTCATGCTCCCTCCACCCTCCAGCTTCCTCTCCCCTCTGCCTCCTGCAAATATGTTTGTCTACTCAGTACCAGTCTGACCTTGCCACAGTCTGGAATGAGACTCAGGGGGACTTCTGGCCCTGCCCATGTTCCTAGCTCCTGACACTTTAGTGAAGAGATTGCTGGGCCACTCCATCCTCTTGGAGACCTCGGTGTCCCCTCAGGGATCTGTAGAGGCCCATGTCTATCCTTACGTCTCTCCTCAGGTTCCAATTTCACTCTCATGGCATTCATTCCACAGAGCCTGAGGTCTGGAGTTGTGGCTATCTTCTGTCTTCTAGTTTCACGAAATATGGTAGAGTTTATGTTTCTGTGTTCCATTCTTTTAAAATTTTATTTATTTAAGGAAGGGAGTTGAACTGAAATATCCCTGTTCTGTGATCTTCATCAGTATCACAATACTATGAGAGATTGAAAGAGAGGAAGAGAGTGCTCGCCAGCACACTAGAGAGAGCGAGCAAGAGACTATGAACGTCTAAATGTAATCCAGTATGCTTAGAGTTTTGATATAATCTGCCCCTTCTCCTATATTGGTGGTGGAATTAAGTTAAAGAAGGTGCATGGAGGGGTGCCTGGGAAGCTCAATAGTTTGAGCGTCCAACTCTTGGTTTCAGCGCAGGTCATGATCTCAGGGTCTGAGATGGAGGCCCGCATCAGGCTCCATGCTCAGGAGGGAGTCTGCTTGAGACTCTCACTTTCCCTCTGTCCCACCCCCTGCTCATGCTCGTGCGTGCTCTCTCTCTCAAAAAAAAAATAAATAAAATCTTTAAAGAAGGTCCATGGAGCTCTTTGTATAACTATTGAATTTGAAAAAAAACATAAAAAAATCTTAGTTGTGGGAATAATTTAATAATGTAAAATTGCTTTAGAAAATTACCATAAATATACAGTGCATCAAATGTGCCTGATAATTATATACTACTTAATGACATAATTAATCTTTCCTATCTCTATCCACTCAGATGAACACAGAAACATTCTCTGTTCTCCTTCTGAGCGCCTGAAAAGTCAGGGTTCTCAAGGCCTTGCCCTGAGGCAGGCTTGCTGTCCTCTCTTTGTGTGAGTGCTCAAAACTTCCTGCTTCAGACAGCCCACGAGGAGTCCCACGGGTCCAGGTGCAAGAATCATTTTAATTTAGCTTGTTCTGTAAAGCACATTAAAGGCTTCTTGTACATTTAGATAAAAGCACGTATGGATGGCAGTGACTAATAATTCTGGTACTGGCGTAAAGTGCTTAGTGGTTTGGTGGGGGGCGGTAACCTAAGTTGGTCATCTCTTCTTCCCTCAGTGTCTTCCTCCCCACCTTTACTCTCTCTTGTCCTTTCTTTCCCTCCTAATCTTCCCTTTCTCTTCTTTCCCTCATTCTCTCTTGCTCTCTCTCTGACACACACACACACACATGCTCCTATCCCTCTTTTTTCTAAACCGTTATCAAGGGTTTCTACACCTTGAGAAAGAATGATTTTAGCAATTGCCAAGTATAGTGCTAATTAATTAGACATCCAGAAAGGAGACTAATCCTGAGACTTGCACATAATGGGCTAAATGGCGCGTGAGGTTTTTTTCTCTGTGATTTCACTCTGCAAACTCCTAGAGAGCCTCTGGCCTTGCTTGCCTCAAGTCTCACTGTCTTCAAGTTGTTAAATATTTATCTCTTCCTCCTCCTACCCCAGCAAATATTATAAGCGCCCCAGGGCAGGAACTATGCCTTTTAAATTTATACTATTCTAGTGACTGCTTAAGAAATATTTGTTGACATATTTGACATGTTGACTATCCCAGCTCACCTAATTTCTGTGGCTTGTAACTAAGCGTTGCTGGTTAATTCTCCCTCTTCTGGGGCAGCCTCCTTCGGGATAACTCTATGCCAGGCTTCTTTAGTGTAATCATTTTGGTATAAAATGTGCTGAAACTTTTATGTTTCACCTCAGAAGAACAGCAAGAAAGTGGACAAAGTCATGCATCATTTTGTCAGGAAGCCACAGGGTACAAAATAGAACAATTAGCAGTATCTGGCCTTTTACCTTAATGCATTCTGAGCTTGGACTCCCGGTGCAGGAATCTCTGTGTGACTCTGGCTTGCCCATACTAATGAGCTCCTGAAAGCACCAGAATGGGATTAGCTCCATAGGACTTCAAGCTGATGCCCGTTGCCCATAAGCTTTTCTCCCTTCTCCCCACCCCTGGCCCAGGATATTCTACCTAGTTCTAAGAAATAAAGCATGCTTGCTGTCTTTCAACCAAACTCTCCCAAGCTAATGTGTCAAAGATATTCAAAAGTTTGAGCAAAGGCTCTTCTTCTGACTTTGTTTTATCACAGCCAAGACTGCTAGGGGAAAATGGCACATACTAGCAAGAAGAGTTTGGAAGGGTCCAAGATATGGATTTCTTATTTCTTCTCCCCAAATCTTTCTATTTATATCCTCCGAGTGTCAAAATGAACGTGACTCAGCTGTGATACACCAAAGGATTAGGCAGCATGTAATTCAACCCTCACTCTCTTAGCATATGGCAAGCTTTGTGGCTGCCAAAAGCTACGTGGACTTTTGCCTCCAAAAATATAGCGAACATAAAAACCCGTGTTGTGTGAAACCAAAGGCTGCACCTTCACCAGCTTTAGCATATGTAGTCCTTCTGGACCTGATCAGGCTGAAGCTCCAAATGACATACCAGTAGTTGGTTTTCCTGTGTGGACTTCATGCCTCACCCTTCTCTCCAAAAGCCTGTCTCAATATAACCTCTGTCCCCATCTTTTAAGAGAAACTGTGCAAAAGCTCTCTCTCCCAAAGTTTCTTGGAAGCAGTCTCCCCCTTAGAAAATAAACAGGGAAGCATTTCTTCGGCATTTTTCCAGAATGCTCGAGCCTGCCTTACCTCCCACTAGCAGAGAATAGCAAAGATAATTGCTTTCACGGAGAAAGCTTGGTGTGTGAATGTTTAGGGAGGAGAGGGAGGAAATGTATCATCCCCTTCAAGCTGTGAGTTTTTATCTGACAGAATACTTTTTTCCTGGTCAGTACTGGTCCCACCATCAAGGGACTTAATGATAATTTTGTGGTCATCAGATCCCCTTGAGAGGCCTCTTGAGGACCGCCTGAGACTGGGGAGGGGAGAGGTGCACTCCCACGTTGACACACCAAGAGTTGTTAGTTGTACAGGGTTGCCATGATATGAACTTGGGATTATGCCTCCATCCAGTTTTTCCTCTCCTGTTTTCCCTGGGCAATCTGTTACAATTCCATTGTTAGCAATATATGTGGTCAGTTATTTCGTAAAATGCCAGCCCACATTTGTGGGGCTGATTGAAGAATGGGAGAGAGCAAGGGCATTTGGACTCATAGTCCATCTGTGTTAAGTACTTCAGAGGTCCTTTCTCCTTCTGGTGGTCATGGCACAAGTGAGGATAAGAGCCAGCTTCTCTTTTGGCCCTGGCAAAGAGTCACTGAACCCTAGTCTCCCTTAGAGTTTTGTTCTCCAGATTTCTAAAAATTTTTCTAACTTGCTCTAGCAAACACCCCTGTGCAACTGCGGGGGTGTGGAGGCATCTCTATGCTTGAGTCCTTTCAGTTGTCAATGTCACTTTCTAGGGGTCCCACAGCCTGGTCCGTTCCCATCCAGCTTCAGATGAAGCTGCTCGTCAGAGATCTTCCTTCTAAGTGATTTTTTTCCCCCTCTGATGCACTGTGCTTGAGAGCTTCTGAGATAATATAATGATCATTGAACTATCTCAGGAGCCTGGAGATGGCTCAACTTTGACTGTTTATTCTTCTGTTTAATGGGCCTAGGAAGAAAGTGAGGGTCTGTGGCCATCCACTTGACCATGAAGCTTCAGTGAATCTCTGCACAGGTTTGCTTCCTGCCAGGAGAATCTGGATTACTGTGTAAAACAGTGAGAATCTGGGCCGTTCCTTCCTTAGGTCCCAGCCTGAAAGCATCTCTTTGCTCCCAATCTGATCTGTGTGTCCCCACAGCCAGCCTGATTTGTGTGAGGATTGCAACTGGGCGCCCCAAGAGAACCCTCAGCCCCACCTGCCTCGTGGAGAATCATATGCCAGCTTCCTAGGTCTGCAGAGAACTCTCCTCCCTCTACCCTCTTGTCATCAAAGCCAGTGGTTGGGTCTGGGTTGAGGGGTTAGGGCGCTTCCTTTTTTGTGACCTCAAAAATGAGTCCCCTGTGGGCTTTTAGGAAAGCCACGAGTCCATGAGAAGGAGAATGGGGCAAAAAATCTGCTGAAACGGAAGTGAGAGTTTTTACAAACAACCAAATCCCCATGATTATAAAATCCTACACTGTTAGAGCTTCAAGGAGCCTTAAAGATCAACTAGTCCAATCATCTGGTTTTGAAATGCAGGAAATAGACCCACAAGGATTAAGGGCCTTGCTTAAAAAAGATTTTTTGACACCTGCTAACTAACGCCTTCTTAGAGACTCCTTGCAGCCTCAAATATAATAAGGAAAAGGCGAGAAAAGAATATCTTCCCAGGTGACACCATGTCAGGTGCTCTTTGTCTTTGTACCCTCAGCAGCTTGCATAGAGAAGGTTCTATACATGCTTTCTGTTGATATGAAGAAGTGTGTACCTAGCAAAGGATCATCCAGTGCTGTGATTTTGCATTTGCCCATAATTAACTCAATAAATATATATTAAATAATTATTATTATGATAGTGAACAGTTCTTACATTTACTACATATCAGATACTTGTAACATATTTTCTCATTTACTCTTCACACCGGTCCTATGCAGTGGGTAGCATCACTACCTCCATTTTAGAGATAAGGGGGCAAGAGCGTTGAGAGGTTTGGTGTTTACCCACTGCCGCAGAGCTGAGTAATGGTGTGAAGGTTGCAGAGCTCAGTCTTAACGTCTGCGGTTTCTCACAGAAATCAGTTCTGTGTCTCACACTGGGCCGGGAGTTGTAGAAGACGGTCAGTTTTCTTGAGAAGTTTACATTTTCTGGGGAAAAAACAGTTTACACTTTCCATACAGCAGCAGAGAATTGAGTCAGGGCAGTGGTAGCAGAAGGGGTCATGGGAGTAACTGGGATGGTTTTCCCAGTGCCCTTGCTTCTCATTTCCGTCTTCGGGAAAATTCACCCTATGAATGAGGACAGAGGAGAGATGGGCTTGAAGACTGATTAAGAGGCTGCTGCTGCCCAAAGGGAGAATATGAGGAAGCAAAGAATGGAAATGCTATAGCCAGAGTGGACCAGTGCTTCTCTGTACCCATGTATGTGGAGGTTGGTGTTGCTTGCATTGGGTTCTGGGTCTCATGGTTTTCTGAGTCTGTAGCATATCCAAAGAGAGATAAATGGATGGTCTGAGAGCCATGCAATACAGTTATAACTTTACTTATTCTTTCAGCAATAATTTAGTGAGAAGCTACTATATATCCGCCAGTGCCTCAGACCCTGTGGATTTTGTCAACAAGCAATGGTCCTCACCCTCAGGTGAAGGCTCTAGTGAAGGGGATTACAGTATAGGGGGATAAAACTTCAGATTGGCATGAGGGCAGGCACTATGCCAAATCCTAACAATACTAAGATGATTATGGAGCATTCCCTTAAGGAAAAGACTGAGGCTCTTCGCCTGGGAGAAGACAAATACAGGGAGGAAATGATAGTTGACATCTTGGAGAGAAGGGCCATCTCAGGGAAGTAAGCCAAGAGCCTGTGGCTCCTGGGAGAGTGTGGGCAGGCAGGGAGGGCAGGCACTGGTCATTGACATAGGACTGGAAATTCCACACTGCCTGTGAAGAAGTACTTTTGAAAAAGGTAGTTGGCTCCTCCAGTGTTGTTGTTGTTGTTGTTTTAATACTCTGTCCCCATATGACTAGGCAAATGGGGTCAGAGATCCAGGACTTACAAGGAGGGTGGAAAGGAATTTTTGCAGCTTCTCTTTGCATTTCCCCCAGTATGGAGCAGCAAAGTATGAATGAACAGAGCACCCCCAGCGACTGTAGGGAGCGGCTGCAAGGCCACGTTGGGGCATGGGGAGAAGCAGAGGAACGTGTGTAGCTCTGCTTGACCTCCTTAGGCTCAGAATTCTGATAGGTCCCCGATGCCCTTGGAAATCACACAGATTGTATTCTAGAATGGCCTCATTGCCTTGAAACTCTGAATTAGCTTTCTCATTTTGCTGTCTCTCCTGCTCACAGAGTTGGGTGTTCTTCTCCATAATCCAGTGCACAAGCTTGAACACCAGGAGGAAGTCGTACTTGTTGGATACAGATACTAGAGACTTTCCATTATTTTCTATCGCCTGAACATTCCAGAACGTCCACATATACCTCTAGGTCTTTTCTCAGATTGCTGTGTCTGGAGCGCCTCTCTATAGGGCAGCAAGATACCTGTGTGCTGATAAGGGCAACAAGCTGAAGAATCAAGGGAGGGTTGGCATTCTGCTTACAGCCTACACTCCGGGCACCGTGGGTGGAATCGCATTGACTTAGAGGTAGGGTCTTTTCCTCATTTGAACAAAGGATCCTATAGCTAGCTGCATCCCCATTCCCCAGCTGTCTAAATCCTACTCATCTGTCAGGATCCAAATCCAGTTATATGCCACTTATTCCATTCACTGCCCCTCAAAACTACTGCTATCATGCAGAATTAATTGTTCCTTCCTTAGCTTTCTCAGAGCACCTTATTTATAACTCTATTCCAATTCTTATCACAGCCAAAAATGTTTTATTATTGCTTTGAGGGCTTATAATGCTAGGTTGACAGTTATGTACTACTTGAAGATATTACTCCCCTGTTTTTTCTGGCTTCCAATATTGCCGTGGGGAGGCTAGCTTCATTCTAATTGCCTTTCCTTCATAGGTACTGTGTCTTCTCTCTCTAGATGCTTTTAAGATTCTCTCTCCATTTGGATGTTCACAGTCTCATCGTAGTGGGATTATTTGCACATTTCCTTTTATTTATTCTGTTTGGGAGATTTTGGAATTCCTGATGTTTGGAAAATCCTTAGCTATTGTCTCTTTAAATACTGCTTTTTCATTATTCCTTCTATCCAGAAGGAGCTCCTTCTGGATTTCCAAATAGATATAGGGTAGACGTTCTTTATTCTCCATATGTATTTAACCACGTAAAAAATATTTTCATTGCTTTATATCTCTGGGTTGCATTTGGAATATTTACCTGCATATTCTAGTTTACTAATCTGCGCTTAGGTGTGTATATGTCTGTCCAATTCCGCACAGTGAATCTGTGAACTCCTTGAGGTCAGGGACTATGTATATTTCATCTTACTTTAGTGTCTGGGACACAGCCAGTGATCAATAACTGTTTGCTGAAATTAATTGGTTGGCATGTCTGAGGGTTATCGTTGGCCTGGTCTTCCTATTCAATCCAAGGTATAAATACATGCTGAAATACAAGTTGGTTATCTACTGGCAAAGAAAGAGGAACCGTGAGGACTCACTGCCGACAATAATGACATACGGGACCGGTTGGACCATACTGCTCTGTCTATAAAGGGCAGGTTCAGCCAGGCAAGAGCACATAGCAGGTTTGCCTACCAACTGTGGCCAAGTCAGGCTCTCTTTTTCAAACACTAACTCCCCAATATCATCCTGCTTGTGCAATAAAATTGGGACAGGAAATGAGACATAATGCCAAGTTACAAGCCTCAGGAAAAGCCCCTTTTGAATTGGGTTACCTCACCCAGTTTGCTGTAGGTATGATCTTGACATTCTGTCCCACTGAGAAACACATGAAGGAAGGTTACCATCCAGAAAAAGGAGTTTAGTAAGTCTCAGAAGGCTTGTTCAGACTAGTCACGGTATCTCATCCCAGGCAGCAGGTAAGTGGGACAAGGGTAGGCCAACAGGGTATGCAGTCTGCCCTTAGAAATCCCTGCTGCTGTGGTTAATCAGAGCAGTCCGCCTTTTAGGTCTCGTTAGAAGGAAAAGTCGTCCGTGCCATCTTTCTGGAACAGATGTCTGCTCTTCAGTTGCCATACCCAGCTGCTGGTGACCGCAGTCATGCACAGGCGGAGTCACAGCCCAGAAGAGATATGCATGACTTCAGAGGGAGTTTCCCAGAGTGTTTTTGGCAAGGGGGTTAGGGAGAGTGGGAAGGCTGAGTCTCTCCCTGTGGCCCTCAGGGCCTGGCATCTGGCCATTCTTCAGTGGGAGGTTCTCAGGGAGAAACACAAATCTCCATCTTCAGGGCAGTTCTACCAAAGGGTGTGTGGCGGCGGCTGCTGATTTGGAGAATTCCATCCAAGGAAAAAGGCATCTCAGAAGACAGTGAACTTTTCCCTCACAGCTTATATGATTAGCAGGCTGAGGCACATCTTCTCCTGTTCGTCAGTGCTGCTGCAGAACAGTTCCAAAGCCGCAAAGAAATCGCTGGCCCGCTATTCCAGAGCAGGCCATATGAAATGGAAGGAGGCTCTGCAGTCCCTGACCCGAAACCCAGACTTGGGCATGCTCAATGGTACCCACAGGGACCCCCCCACAAAATGTCATCAAATTATCATAATTAGAGTAAGTTGAATTAACTTTACTGTTATCACGAGATATGTATTAAGCATAGAGTAGAGGGGTCTAATAGAGGCCACCATTGGAGGATGATTGGCAAAGCCTGGAATTCAGGGACAGTCACAGAATGCAATCCAAGTGAAACATAAAACCACAGCTGGATGATTCTTCAGGCCCCGCAGGAGCCCCCCAGCTCTCAGGTCAGCACGCAGGAACAGATGGCGGCACCAGTCGGTCCAGTTTTGACTTCCTCTGCCTGGAAATCTTTTGCTTTATCTCAGCCGGGGATTTCAGCTACTCCGGATGGCAGTGATTTCCATCTGGGCCTCTGGTGAAAAATAAACTTATTCTGAACCATTAAAATTCGTAAGGCTGTTAACACTTAAGACGTAGGAAGTTCTTGACATGTCTTTGTATGTGCATTTGTTGTCTGTTTTGGGTGGAAGCAATCATACCTGTGGTGAAGATTGAGTACTGTACTTATAAACCTTAATCTCTCATGCCAAGACCCTGTGACTTATTGTCCCAGAGGTGAGGTCAGGAATGAAATGAGATAGCAGTGGTGATAGTGCGAGTTTGGAGATGATAATGTCACTACTATCTTCTCTTATAGCTCGCTAGGGAAAAAGATGGAAGGAAATTTAGAGATGAAGTGTTTTGAATTTCAAAAATTGAACTAGGAACTGTGCTATAATGATTTCAATATTAACAGAAATCTAGAAAGACAGAAAACCAGAGCAGAAGTCATTGTCCAGGATTGACTTCTTGCTCAACCTAAATGTTCTAGGACAACCAAGGCTGTCTCTGACCATTTCTCCACTCTTTAAGCAAAAGCAACCATCTGCCTGCTTTGGACAACATCTGGCCACTCCCCCGGATGAAGCCCAACCAAAAAATCCCCCCTGACATCTCTTTGGGCACATATGAGGAACCTGCCCCTGGGGTAATGGCTCCCTCCAGGGTCCGGGAGTGATGTAGGCTGAGAGTGAATGTGAAATGGTGAGCAAGTGCCCTTTCTAATGAGGTCAGTACCCCCAGAAAAACATGAACCTAATGTTTCCAGGTATTTAGACCTCTTAAGAGATTCCAAAACTTTAGATTTTTAATATGTGGTCTGCTGATTTTTAAACACTGATATTTTTTCAAAAATAGCCATCATATGGTCCAAATAAACCATGTGACCGTGGACTGCATCTCACCTGCTGGCTACCAGTTCGCATCCCCAATGGAAAAGGTCCATGAATTATTGTCTACCTTGTGCCAGGCATTGTCCTAGATACTATGGATATCAAGGCAAGGGGAGCCCCGGATCTGCCCCTGGGAAGTTCACAACCCAGAGGGGAAGAAAGACTGAGGTGCAAATCGATCATCTGGGTCCGCCGTGGAGGACAATCTGGATGTGCAGGGGAGGGACAGTAGCTCACGTGTGGAGTGTGAAACAGACTGAGAAGGAACAGCCAGAGGAGTGTAAGGAGGATAGACTAAATGTGCAGTCTTGGAAGCCACGTGAGCAGAGAGTGTCTCAAGGCATGAGCCATCATCAGGGTCATGAGCAAGACGTGTCCAGGACTGCCTCATCACTGTTGACCTCCACTTAAACCTTCTTAGCGGTTTCATGGGTAGAGCCAGGATACTCCTGGGGAGGAGTAGATGTGAATTGAGAAAATGGAAACAGGGAGTACAGTCTCACCACCTGAGAAACTTGAGGAAAAGGGAACAAAAAAGGTAAAGCAATAGCCAGAAGACATGTATGGTCAAGGGGGGAGCTATTTTTTTTAAGATGGGTGAGAACTGAATAAAATTATAAAGCTTATAAAAAGTAAGCTTATAAGGCCTATAAACTGAGAGGGAAAAATTGGTAAAAAGAGAAAAATTAAAGATACAGTGACCAAGAGAAGTGATTAATGGATCAGGGCCCATAGGGAGATGAAATGCTAAAGCCATTGGCCATTGGCCCTAAGCAGGGGAGGGAGGGACACCACACCCTCTGGGACTATGGGAGGGAGGGCAGGTTAGGATAGTGCTGACGGCAAGGAGGAGTGACAGCCTGGAAATGGGAAGGCATACAACAAAGAGTCACGGTTAATGTCAGCAAGAAGAGAGTGAAAAATGAAGTATCAAAGGCAACGATAGTCACACTGAAGACCTACCTGAGCCGCTACTTTGAAGAGGAATAATGCTTGTCTAAAGATTCAGAGTATTTTCAGATAACAATGGACATACGGTTTTTGGAAAGCTTCAGTGAACAGATTCCAAAGTGACTGAATGCACGCTATTTGACTGAAAGGATTATTCAATCATTCCCTTTAGCACTAAAGGATCTGAGTCAGGTTCAGAAAGCTCACATGCACACTGCTAGACACAGGATGTTTGCATCCTTCCCCCATATGTTGAAACCTCGTCCCCAGTGTGATAGTATGAGGAGGTGGGGCCTTTGGCAGGTGCTTACGTCATGAGGGGGAGTCCTCTTGAATGAGACTAGTGCCTTTATGAAAGAGACCCCAGAGAGCTCCCTTGCCCCTTCCATCATGTGAGGTCACAGCAAAAAGTCATGCATCTAGGAAATGGGCCTTCACTAGACATAAAATCTGCTGGAGCCGGGATCTTGGACTTCTCAGGCTCCAAAACTGTGAGAAATAAATGGCTATTGTTTATATGCCTCCCGATCTGTGATATTTTTGTATAGCAGCCGGAAAGGACAGAGACAAATAAACACACACAAACACATACTCATGCACATACACACACACACCCACATACCCATGTGCCTTGTACATAAACAATTTATGACTTGCTGGGGCTCCAAGACAGGTTAAATTTCTAAAAGTATTGTGTTTACACCCAGTTGGGCCGAAGAAAAGTTTTTGCTAGGTGGGGGGCCAATGCAAATGTACAGAAAAGCAAAGTAAAAAAAATTTTTTTCCGATCAAACTTGTGTATTCAGTGAGGGTGAGCTTAGAAATCATTGAGGAGTCATTCAACGCCAATCTTGAGACACATGCTTTAAGAGGAAATTACCATAGGTAGTGAAAGCAGGACTCTACTCCTTGCCAGTCTGTGGGTGAAGCCACAGCGGCGTGGAGCCCATGAGACAGAGCTGATGTCCCACGGGCAGCCAGCGGGGAGGTCTCCCCACTGCCTCCATGAGTCATCCTTGCTCACAGCCTGATGCCTCCCCTGGCACAGGGAAATGCCACGGTATTTTATTAGTTCTGCTTATTTTGATCAACGACTAAGAGCCACGTAGATGATGCTTTCCAGGGTATGTACTTTACCTTCTGCTTATTTTTTTTTCATTTTTATTTTTGTTTTTATTTTTTTTAAAGATTTTATTTATTTATTTGACAGAGAGAGACACAGTCAGAAAAGGAGCACAAGTAGGGGAGTGGGAGAGGGAGAAGCAGGCCTCCCGCCAAGCAGGGAGCCTGATGCGGGGCTTGACCCCAGGGCCTCGAGATCATGACCTGAGCCGAAGGCAGACGCCTAACGACTGAACCATCCAGATGCCCCTTTTTCTTCATTTTTAAAGTAATTTTTTTTTTGGCATAAAAGCAGTAGATGCCCTTTGTAGACATTTTGGCCAATGCAGAAAACTAGAATTAAGACCAAAATGTCATCTCTATGTCAGGCAGTGTTCACGTTTGGCATATCTCCTTGTCTTTCCACTGTGGTTTTCAGGATGAAGAGGACTGATCTCTTCCTTTCTGAGAAAAGCTGATAATTCCAGGACAGGAAAAACTTCCTGGCAGAGGCACCAAAGGACCTGGGCTCTAATCCCGGCTTCACCACTGAGTAGCTTGTGGTCTTGACGGCCGCCAACCCTCCCGAGGCTACTTTCTGGTTAGCAGAGGACCGCATCGATCGGCCAACCTCTAGGGCCTATTCCAGCTGGGGCCCATGATATTCTGACTCCCAAAAAGATGTGCTTTTGGACACGAATTCTTCATGAGCAGGGATAGCTCCCACTCGGACATCCTTAGTCTTCTGAAGCTAGGAGGGACTGCAGAGGAAGGCTTTTTGAAGTGATGTGATTACTTTCCTATCCTTTTGTTAAATTCTCGAAATTAGAAGGAAAAAAAAAAAAAACACTGAATAAGGACACATTTCCATGCAGGGCATATGTCAGAGAATCTCTAAGGACGGAAGGTTTACGATTATCTACCGAACCGGATAAAGCCAGGGCCCTGCTTCATTCTAGCTAATGATTGAATTAAAAAAATCAGGAGTTAAATAAACCTATTGACTAAATCTGGCTCAGAATTTCCCAAACTGTGTCCTCAGACTAAATAGGTATATTCTAGAAAAAAGAGAGCGGCGGTCAGGTAAGTTTAGAAAAGGTTAGGTCAAATCAAACTTAATGGGTTTCTTTACATCTTAGAGCTTGAAGTAGCTTAAATGCACTGGGAATACCAAGAGGGGGATACAGAGGATGCATCCTAAACTAATGGAATCATGAACTATTTTGTCAAGGCACACTAATTCACATCCCAAGATGCCAGTCTTCCGTAGAACACAGCTTGAGTCATACCGT
Organism: Mirounga angustirostris; assembly: GCF_029215605.1. Taxonomy (NCBI): domain Eukaryota; kingdom Metazoa; phylum Chordata; class Mammalia; order Carnivora; family Phocidae; genus Mirounga; species Mirounga angustirostris. The sequence continues at coordinate 97,405,134 of NW_026991717.1, forward strand.
TCTAGCTCCTTCTACCAGTCCCCAAAGATGTGCTTTTTTAAGGCACCATTATGGATCTTTTTTTCCCAAGATTTTGTTTATTTTATTTGACAGAGAGAGAGAGAGCACACAAGCAGGGGGAACAGCAGAGGGAGAGGAAGAAGCAGACTCTCCCCTGAGCAGGGAGCCTGATGCAGGGCTTGATCCCAGGACCCTGGGATCACAACCTGAGCTGAAGGCAGATGCTTAACTGACTAAGCCACCCAGGTGCCCCTGGATCTTTTAATAATGATGCCTGACTGCTCTGGTCATTGTGGTGATATCCTGAACTGAATTTTTAAAACCCATAACCTTCTTGAGCCTGTATACTATGTTTTATAAGTTTTATAAATTCTTGCATTTGCAGGACAGTTTTTAAATTTTCTCAAATGCGTATTTATCAACTGAGTTGGTAGCCTGCGCCTGACACTGTACCAGCATTCTTAGCTCTGAGTCCTACCTCTGTTCATCTGTATGATCTTGAGTTGTTTAACTTCTTTAAATAGGGCCGGGTGATTTAGCTGGGATCCAGGAGCAGGGAACACCAGGCAGAGAACTGTTTCAGGAACTGGCAGGCTCAGTGTTGAGATTCATAGGATTTGGGGGAGTTAGAGAAGAAACAAAGTTCTGGGAATCCCGACAGTGAGAGGAGAATATAAAGGGAGAGGGAGGGAGAGGAATTGGAGCTCTCCGTTGCCACTGTTGGGCCCCTTCCTCAGGGCCAGGTCAATGCAAAGACAGAAAAGATGAAGTTCAGGATCTGCAGAGGTCTCGGCATGGGGGGACGGGGGGGAAGATTAGGAATCAAAATTCAGGAGAGATCTTGGGCCTGGGCCTGATCTGCCTGTCATTGTCTGGAATAGCAGGAAACAGGCTGGGGCAGTGCGTAGACTGTACCTACAGACATGTGAGCTGAGGATCCAGGGAGGGAGGCAGTTCCTTGGTAAAAAGTTTTGGAAGCACTAGATTCACGGGGGCTCTGGGTAGGAGTTTATTTCCACCTAGCTCATCATCTTAAGGGAATATTTCTTTATAGATTGCATAAGCCATTCCTAGATAAGGTCTGACTCTAGCCTGAAGTGGAATCATGCTACTATTAGTGACATGCTTAACTACAACATATATGTGTATGTGTGTGTGTATATATATATATATGTGTGTCTTTATCAAGAGCCTTTTGGGATGTAAGTGATAGAGAAAAGAGGCTTCCATGAATAACTAGCAAAAATAAAAATTATTGTTTCCTCTCCCTCTTCCTCCTCCAACCTCTCTTCCTGTCCTGTTGTCTCTTTCCTGCCTTGGACCATGAACTCACTTCCCACTTTTCTAACTCTGGGGAGAAGTGTCTGGTATTTTCCAGGGATGTTGACTCAGTTTCATGTCATTTTTGCTGTTATCCAGACTTTCTGGTTGATCTTAGCCCCTAAATAACCAGACTTTCTGGCTTGAGCTCCTGAACTCCCTACATCCCTTTCATTCTTCCACTAACATCTGAAGACCTGCTGCAAGCTTGCCACTGCGGCACAAGGTGAGTGGGGCAGACACAGTCCCTGACTTGAGACCCAGACCCTCTGACTCTTTGCCCCCCAGGCTCCTGGAGTCATGGGATGTGCCCCAGGAGCCTGACCCCGCTGAACTCTGGCCTTCTTGCCTGCTTTGATTCAGGCCTATTTGTGCTCTGGATCATCTGCCCTAGGGCACCTGGTACTTCCTTCCCTCCCCACCAGGTCTTTCCTCTCTCTTCTACCTCTCCTCCTCTCCCTGTGCCTCCTGCTTGCTCTCACTGAACTCACCCTCTCCGCAGGCTCACTGTATGCTGGAGCTCCAGCCCATCCTGCCCTCCTTGGCCCAGCTGGGCCTCTGCCGATCCCACTCATCTTGCTGCATGAGGACTTGTGGCTGGGTTTTGTTCCTGGCAGGGAAGGGGGCTGTCTGCTCAAGGGGAAGTCTGTCATGCTTTCTGTTCCACTCTGAAAAGTAGCACAGTGGGGCACTTGGGTGGCTCAGTCGGTTGAGTGTGGGACTCTTGATTTCGGGTCAGGTCATGATCTCAGGGTCATGAGATCGAGCCCTGCATTGGGCTCTGTGCTCAGTGGGGAGTCTGCTTGAGATTCTCTCCCCTTTCCCCTCCCCCACCCACTCTCTCTCAAATAAATACATCTTAAAAAAAATTAAAAAATAGCACAGTGATCAACTGACTGGCTTTATCAAAGGACATCAGTTTCCAGAGGGCCCATGAATTCAGATACAAATGCAATTCCAATCTATGAGAAGAAAATGTCTGAACTGAGGCATCATGTATGTCTCAATTACAAAATATTTGTAAAATACCTTTATATTTAAACATAGGTCAAACTTAATAAATGAGATAGTACAAAATACTAGAATGTAGTAGAAATAGAAAACAATCTGGACAAGCAGTCTGGAGAGCGAGCTTCGTAGGTTCCTACGAGGTGTGATCTGAGGCAAGTCACTTCACCTCTCTGGACTGTTCTCCAGCTACCTCTGCCTACAATGAAAAGATCCATTCAGACCCTGTATAATATTCCTCCACTTTAAAATAGCAGTTGCCTACAAAAATTGCAAAAATGAACTACCTCAGCCCCTTTGCAACTTTCACGTATTTAAAAGTTTTTATTATAATGATGATTGAAAACCTTCATATAAAAATCTTTAAAAAAATGAAAAAATGTTCAGCATCATTAGCCAACAGGGAAATTCAAATCAAAACCACATTGAGATACCACCTTACACCAGTTAGAATGGCAAAAATTGACAGGGAAAGAAACAACAAATGTTGGAGAGGTTGTGGAGAAAGGGGAACCCTCTTACACTGTTGGTGGGAATGCAAGTTGGTACAGCCACTTTGGAAAACAGTGTGGCGGTTCCTCAAAAAATTAAAAATAGAGCTACCCTATGACCCAGCAATTGCACTCCTGGGTATTTACCCCAAAGACACAGATGTAGTGAAAAGAAGGGCCATATGCATCCCAGTGTTCATAGCAGCAATGTCTGCAATAGCCAAACTGTGGAAAGAGCCGAGATGCCCTTTAACAGACGAATGGATAAAGAAGATGTAGTCCATATATACAATGGAATATTACTCAGCCATCAGAAAGGATGAATACCCAACTTTCACATCAACATGGATGGGACTGGAGGAGATTATGCTAAGTGAAATAAGTCAAGCAGAGAAAGTCAATTATCATATGGTTTCACTTATTTGTGGAACATAAGGAATAGCATGGAGGACATTAGGAGAAGGAAGGGAAAAATGAAGGGGGGTAATCGGAGGGACTCCAAGAAACAAACAGGGTTTTAGAGGGGAGGGGGATGGGGGGATGGGTTAGTCCGATGATGGGTATTAAGGAGGGCACGTACTGCATGGAGCACGTGTTATATGAAGACAGTGAATCATGGATCACCACATCAAAAATTAGTGATGTAGGGCGCCTGGGTGGCTCAGTTGGTTAAGCGACTGCCTTCAGCTCAGGTCATGATCCCAGGGTCCTGGGATCGAGTCCCGCATCAGGCTCCCTGCTCTGCGGGGAGCCAGCTTCTCCCTCTCCCATTCCCCCTGCTTGTGTTCCCTCTCTCGCTGTGTCTCTCTCTGTCAAATAAATAAATAAAATCTTTAAAAAAAAAAATTAGTGATGTATTGTATCGTGACTAACATAACATAATAAAATAAAAATAAAATAAAATGCTCTGGCAAAAGAAAAATTAAAAAAAAAAAAACTTCAGGGACAATAAAAAAAATATATAAATCACCCATATGTATGATGACTAGGAAAAAAAAAAAACCTGATAGAAAGGTGGATGTTGTGATTGACAAAGCATTTTTATAAAAAGCAGATTTGAGAAGCTACAAGTCCCTGTGATTCCAGGTCTTTTGCTTTGTATTGCATCTATGAGAGCATTTTGGGAACCTTATTATTTTCCATTTTCTAATGATGTGGCAAAGAGTCAAAGAGATGTTCCTCACTTTCTACCCTGCAGATAGGCTTTCTAAACATCCATCATTCTTAAACAGCACAGCTGAGGTGTGTTTTCTAAGACGCCCAGGTCCTACAGTGGGTCCCAGGTGGGGGGAGTTGGAAAGGTCCTACCATAGCCCCTCCGATGGAGGTCTTAATCTGTGAATAAAATAATAACCCTCATGGGAGCTTTCAATAGGGCAAAATGGCCGATTTATAAAAAGCCTGAGTGCCTTAACATAGAACAAATGTTTATTAATTTTTAACAAATGGATGAAATCTGGAATGTTTAGTGAATCATGGACTCCTGTATAGAAGAGGACCTTGAGAACTCAGTCTGTGCTTGCTCTGAGATATGCTTGGCTTCTGACATGATTGTTTGTTTAGTAACCTTTCTAAGGTGCCTTGGAATGTGGGCCAGATAAAGTGGGTAAAAAGCAGACTTGCATTCCATATGAATAACTTGAGTCCTTTGTTTCTGAAATTCAGCTGTTCACTCTTTGACCTATTTTGTTTCCTATGTCATAATTTTTAATAATTTTTGAAGAGGGAAGAGAGTTGTATTGTTATGATATGAGCAGTGATACCAGTAATTAATTGTCCCTGTTTCTTGTAGGGAGGGCCCCTTTGCCATCTCCCCTCCCCCACTCTAATCTCTTATCTGTCCAGGGAAATGTTTGCCAAATGACTGATTAGACTTTCACAGTAAATTGCATTTTTTGGAGATGATCCTGATAGCATTTTCACAGCTTCCATAGAAGGTTCTGAGATTCTATATCTTATCTTCAAGCTCTTTGGTGTCTTTAGTCTAAACTGCATGCTATCACTCGGGCTTTTTGGTGTGTTTTAAATGAGTAAATCCTTTGAAGTTTGGGAGACGTTTTTCCTGGTCTTTCTAAACTCAGTCAATACCGCAGTACTATCTTTCCAGACCATTAGTGATGCAATTCCAGAACCAATTGGATGATTGATTATTTATAATTAGGAAAACTAAAAGATAAACCAGGTGGAAAAAAAAAAAAAGAACTAAAAGGGAACCTGGACTATGTTCTAGTCTGAATCCTGACTTTTTTGGCTGGACTGGTGTTGGGGTGAGCAAAGGGTAGATTGTATAGTGTCCGGTTTTCCCCTGAGCAACCATGCCTCTGATTTGCCTTCTGATTCCCAAGCCTTGATGTACTCTTGGTCTTTTTCATGAGAAGTCTGCAGCTGTTGTAAACAGCTCAAGCTCACTGGTTTTGAGATCATGGCTGTGATTTTGTGGCTTGGACTGCCAGAGAGAATGAGACAGCTTGAATGAGCAGGGATGGCAGAGGTCTTCTGTTAACACCCAGCCCAGCCCTTCCCCATCATCTCTGTCAGGTCCTGGAGTGTCTGGGGTACACAAGGCAGCGCAGGGGAACGTTGAATGGTGCTAGTAACTGGTTGAAGGGTTTTCCCCTAATGTTGACCCTTCTATCTATTTACCTACACCTGAAATCCACTGGTTTTCCTTTTGTCTTTAAAGCAACAAAGAGCAAACTTCCCTTTCTCTGAAAATCCCACATCGTCCTCAGTATTCTGTTATTTTATTTTTCGGTGCTTCCTGTAATCTCTCAAAGATGACTGTCAGTGGCTCTGAAATGCCTTTAGGCCCCGGAATCCAATTCATACAGGTTTGGATTGTTGAGGCCACTAGCTCTTTGCCTATCTGGAACTGGAGTTCCATCTTTGCATCGTTCTGCCCTCTTTAGGTTGAACACAGCTCCCTCGTTGAATAGAAAAGTCAAATGGGCACTTCTTTCTCTCTTCCCTCTATGACCACTACATCAACTTTCCCAAGCAAAGTCCTTTGCTTTTCTCCTTGTTTCAGACATACCTTAAAAAAGCAATTGCTGACTCAAGTATTTTTTATAAGTCTCAGCTAATGCTGCTCTTTTGTTCTTTAGCTTTCCTGACACTATTCTAACAAGTTCTTACTAAATGGCATAAAATGTTACTTAGGAGGAGCTTAACTACTCTTGTTTTTCTGTTAATTTAACATCCTAATTTTTTCACTTGATGTTGTATCATGAGAATCTCTCGAAGTCCTCAAATTCATTTATACATACTGTGTTCTTTTATTCATTCTGCATTTATTGAGCAGATACTATGTGTCAGAATCCATCTTAAGTGTTGAAGACGTGTTGGAGAAGACAAGAGAAACAGAGCATAGTATTAGAAGTCACTAAATAATTACACAGGTATTTGATTAATCATAATAGTGAGTGACACAAAGGAAGCACAGGTGGACCATGATAGGGCATACATGGGGGACCTTGGCCTAGTCTGTCACGTAAGAGAAACTTCCTTGAGCAGCATGGAGCATAATTTGCTCCATGATTCCCCCCTGTCTGGGGACTTTATGCTATTTCCAATTTTGGTTATTTTTAATAAACCTGCAATTAACACCTCTGTGCATAAGTGATATTATTTCCTTAGGGTAGACTTATAGACATGTAATTACTGGGTCAAGAATGTGAATATTTTATGGCTCTTGATACATATTATTAAAAAGCTTTCTAGAAGCAGCAATGCAGAGTTTTGTAGCTGGTAAAGGGTCTTGGCCCACCACATATCCAACTACTTTCATGGAAATAATGGGTTAATTTTAAGAAATCAGTAAAATTATAGTAAAAGCAGTTGGTATGTTTCTTTTTTTTTCCACTTTAGATTTATTTATTCATTTTAGAGAGATCGAGCGAGCACGAGTGGGAGGGGCAGAGGGAGAGGGAGAGAGAATCTCTAGCAGACTCCACAATGAGTGTAGAACCCAGTGCAGGGCTCAATCTCATGACCCTGAGATCAGGACCTGAGCTGAAACCAAGATTTGGACACTTAACTGTGCCCACCAGGTGCCCTGGTTGGTATGTTTCTTGTGCATGTTCTAAATTGATGCTATTCAAAGTATAGTCCTCTGACTGGCGTAGGTCCTAGAGATGATGATTAGTAGTCTGTGATAAGTATAGAAATTGAGAATGAAACATTTAAAGACCTTTTTGGCAATATGATAAAATGATTTTGTGTTAAAAAATTTGGGTGTGTATATTGTATGCTACTTTTTCACTCTATATTTTTCTAGTACTTCATTATTATTTTTTTTACAATGGTAGTATTTGTTCATGACAAATGGGGAGGAAACAAGTCCTTCCCCACACAGTTTGTGTGAAAGCTAGTGGAACCCCCTTGATCAAATTTCCTTTTGATAGACCCAGAGTCCCCCAGTGCTATATAATGATTTCCCACCCCCCCCTTTCCATGGGAAACCAACGGGATTAGCAAATTTTGACAACAAACACGTGTATGTAAGTTAAGCCACACAAGATCTATGAATACCTTTCCCAGTAAGATAAAGCACACCTGTTTCAACAATTGGGACAGGAATTGTTTGAAGAATTTCTGTGAGAAATTTCTTGGTCCAGGAATTAGAATTGCTTACTGTTTTATTTTTACTCTCAGAATATAGCAAGGTACCTGACCATTGAACTTGTTTTGAGATGGTGGAATTACGATTAGATGCTGCCACTATGTGTTATTTCTTCCGGAGGAAGTAATGAACAGTGTCAAAAAACTTCCCATCTCTGAAACCTTTTGCCAATTGTGTCCATAGAGTTTAGCTTAAAAGCTACTTTGTGTTCTTATCCCCAATAACAGAGACCAGACTGTTAATATATTTGGTGTGATGAAGAAATCTCACCTGTCAAGGGCTGAAACTAGTGTGGATAATATCTGCATGCCATTTGGCACGGTACTGGATGGAAAATAAGAGGAATCACAAAATGATTCTTTGCTGATTTGTCTTAAGAAACAAAAACCAGGCTTAGCTCAGAGAAAGGGCTCACCCATAATATTGGTGAGATTCCCCAACATGTGAGAAATGTGTTTTCCTAAAAACTCTGCCTACCACCAATCTCCTGGTCAATGTAAGAATCAAGCTTTGTGTGTGTGTGTGTGTGTGCTCATTTTGCATTAAAGGAAAACAAGGTGGTAAAGAGTTGAAGTGTTGACTCTGAAGTCAGACTGCCTGGGTTTAAATCCTAGACTCTACATTTTAGTAGCTGGTGACCTAGTTTGAGTTGCTTCCCTCTCAGTGCCCCAGCTTTTCATCTACATATTGGAGATAATAACAGTAAAGAGAAACTCCATGTAAGATATCCAACCCACACAGCTCCTGAACACAGCAGGTGCTCAATAAATGTTAGCTGTTATGATAAAATTCATGGGAAGAAATTCTGTTAAAAAGGAAGGAAGGAGAGAGGGAAGGAAGGAAGGAAGGAAGAAAGGAAGGAAGGAAAAGAAGGAAGGAAGAGAGGAAGGGAGGAAAGAAATATTTTAAAGCAATGGAACCCTTGCACAGACTTTTTCCTGTGGAATGTTGGAGAAGAGCAGAGGATGTGGGTCCAAGTGACTTGGGCTCGGGGCCTGCCTGTGCCATTCATTAGATGTGTGATCCAAACAGTCATGTGATATCACTGAACCTCAGGGTCCTCTTCTCTTTTGTAGGCAGAATGATGTTAATAATACATGCCTTATGGGGTGGTTTTGAGTGCAAATGAGCTAACCTACGGGTAGGAGCCTTTTACGGGGTAAGAATGATAGGGGTGTGGACTATCACTCAGCAGCTCTTCCTTTGGTATGGCTTTCCTTGGTTATGTGCCTGCTTGAACTGGCTCTTGGAGGAGGTGGAAGCTTCCAGAGTCTGGGGCTTCAGGACTGGGGCTTTCCCCTTCTTCTGGGCTTCTGTGCAACAATTGTTCATTGAGACCAAATGGGTAGACCCCACCTACCTGGTTCCTGGTATTTGAGAGGTGAGGGTTACTGCTAGATATCAGTGTGTGTGTTTTTTGAATTGCTTCATCAGAACAATGTGCCCATAGATGAGGAAAAGCTTGGTCTTGGTGCCATTCTGCATTTGGTCTGTCAGTGTAACCTTCTTTGGAAATGGAATTGTGAGGACCAATAAGTCAAGTCTCTTTAAAAAATTTAAAAGATGACTCATAGATGAAGAAACAAACTAAGAACCCAGAGGCCAAGAGTTCCAGGCCCATCTGTGCCACGACTTGTTAGTGACATTGGGCAAGTAGCTTAGTCACTTGGTGGCTTCATTTCTTTGTCCATAAAATGTGGTCTGATAGTACTAACCTACCTTGCTAGAGTGTTATAGAAATAAAATTAGGGGCGCCTGGGTGGCTCAGTCGTTAAGCGTCTGCCTTCGGCTCAGGTCATGATCCCAGGGTCCTGGGATCGAGCCCCGCATCGGGCTCCCTGCTCGGCAGGAAGCCTGCTTCTCCCTCTCCCCCGCTTGCGTTCTCTCTCTCTCTGACGAAAAATAAAAATAAAATCTTAAAAAAAAAAAATTAGGGGCGCCTGGGTGGCTTAGTCGTTAAGTGTCTGCCTTCGGCTCAGGTCATGATCCCAGGGTCCCGGGATCGAGCCCCGCATCAGGCTCCCTGCCGAGCAGGAAGCCTGCTTCTCCCTCTCCCACTCCCCCTGCTTGTGTTCCCTCTCTCACTGTGTCTCTCTCTGTCAAATAAATGAAAATAAAATCTTAAAAAAAAAAAAGTAAATTAATATTTGCCATGTATATATATTTCAGCTATGCACTGCTTCCAGGATTCCCTGGTTTGGGGCAAATTAGAAACATGAAAAGGGCAACTTTTCTTACTGCATTTCAGCTAGATTCTCCAGAAGTTCTTTTCTCTATGAATTTTCTCAATTCCATGCTGTTAGCTGTTTACTAAATAACACTACTCTCTTGACTGAAAGTATTTGTTTCTTCTGCCTCTAAAGGCCATGCTGTGTCCACATTAAAAATAAATGCCCAGAACGAATCCACAGGAAAGGTCCTGGGAGGCTCTAGGGAAACACTGAAACAAGACATGGTGTTGACAGTGCCAGTGACTCTTAATAATGGCCTTAAAACAGGGATCAGTGAGGAGTCTCAGTGAGCCCCAATGCTTGTAGATGGGCTACAGGGCTTCCAACACCTAACACTCCATTGGGCATACAGCAGGCCTTCGTGGAAGAGACATGAATTTGTTGCCCACAATAGCCTTTTGTATTTCATTATTAGAACACAGTCATCTTTTTCTTCCTGAGGTTTTATTTAGTAGCAAACAATTACACTCACATTTATCTCTGCTCCGACTAAAACCTCAACTTTACTGGCTATGAAGGAATAAAGTCTCTGTGAACCCAGCACAATGAGAACAGGAGAAGAAACAATAGCTGACAAGAAGATAAATTTTGGGAAGACAGAAAACAGATGAAGTGGTATCTAACTTTGAACAGAGAAGCAGAACGTGTGCTGAAAGCCAAGTAATTTGTGCTGGAGAACCTCAGGAGGACTGGAGAATTTAAGAGTCTGGTTTTTCTGTCGGCAGGGATGAAGGTAGAGCTGAAAATGGGAGAACTGGGTTAGCAAAAACTACCCCGTTCCTTAGCCTTGCAGTTGGCCTTCCCAATCACAGCCAAAGGCAGGGATCCTACCTCAAGAGGTGCAATCCAAGGGGCTCAGGACTTGGGGACTTCAGTTAGAACATAGAGTGGTAGTGAGGTAGGGGGTCTGTAAACAGGAAGGAAGAGCTACATACTGAATGATAAGATGTCCTATCTACCTTGGCCCCAGAATGCTGGCAGCCAGGCTTACATAACATAAGCAGGAGGCTGGAGGATTCCTCACTAGGGAAACAGACAAGCTCAAGAGAAATGGCCTGCAGAAGCAAATTTAGGAATCCTCCAACAAAAAAAGCTGGATCTCTGCTAGATCACCCAATGATGAAATCTACCTGTGATATCAAACTCATTCCCTGCCACATAGGCAAAACTTACAATCAACCAAGAGCCACCAGAAATTAAAAGAATTACTCAGTATCAAAAAAGAAAACAAAATAAACAACAACAAAAAAAACCTGAAGCAAAGGAGACAATATGAAAAATAGGAAGAAAAATTTAGTTAACATTTTTAGAAAATTAACACAGATTTTGAGTCAGAAGATGAAAAAGAAAAAAAAATACTATTTTTTTTTAAGAATTGGTTTTTTTGTTTGTTTTTTTAAAAGATTTTATTTATTTATTTGAGAGAGAGAATGAGATAGAGAGCATAAGAGGGGGGAGGGTCAGAGAGAGAGGCAGACTCCCTGCTGAGCAGGGAGCCTGATGCAGGACTCAATCCCGGGACTCCAGGATCATGACCTGAGCCGAAGGCAGTCGCTTAACCAACTGAGCCACCCAGGCGCCCTATTTTTGTTTTTTGATCCACCAGAATGGTTGTTTCTGGTTTTGTTTTTGTTGTTTTAACTATATTGAACTATAACTGATGAACTATGAATTGCACATATTAACATGTACAATTTGATTAGTTTTGACATTTGTATGCACACACAAAACTGTCATGATGATCAAGAAAATGTATGTTTCTATCATTCCCAAAAGTTTCCTCACACTCCTTTGTAATCCCATTCTCCTTCTATGTGCGTCTCCAGGCAACCATGATTTTGTTTAACTGAAACTATAAATTAACTTTCACTTTCTAGAATTCTAAGTAAATGGAGTCATACAAGTACTCTTTTTTTTTGGTCTGGCTTCTTTTACTCGGCATGATTTTAGAATCATTGATGCTGCTGCATGTATTTATAGTTTGTTCCCTTTGATTGGGTAGTATTACATCATATGGATATCCACAATTTGTTTACCCATTCACAATGTTGACGGATATCTGGACATTTCTAGTTTTGGGCAATTACAAAAAAGTTGAGGTAAACATATATGTCTTTGTGTAGACGTTTTCATTTCTCTTTGGTAAATATCTAAGAGTGGAATAGCTGGTTGTATGATAGGTGCATATTTAACTTTCCAAGAAACGGTCAAACTGTTTTCCAAAGTGACTGTATGATTTTACATTCCATCAGCAGTGTATGAGAGTTCTAGTTGTTCTACATCTTCACAGTGCTACGTGTGAACAGTCTTTTTAACTTCAGTCATTCTAATGGGTGTATAAAACCTTATTGTAGTTTTAGTTTTCACTTTGCTGATGAATAATGAACTTGAGCATCTTTCCATGTGTTTCCTGGGTATTTGCATAACATATTTGTGAAATGTTCAAATCTTTTATCCATTTTTAAAAGTAGGTTGTCTTATTACTGATTTTTATAAAAATTCTTTATATATTTTAGGGCGCCTGGGTGGCTCAGTTGGTTAAGCAACTGCCTTCAGCTCAGGTCATGATCCTGGAGTCCCGGGATCGAGTCCCGCATCGGGCTCCCTGCTCAGCAGGGAGTCTGCTTCTCCCTCTGACCCTCCCCCCTCTCGTGCTCTCTCTCATTCTCTCTCTCAAATAAATAAATAAAATCTTTAAAAAAAATCTTTATATATTTTGGATACAAGTCTTTTATATGGGTCATGAATATTTTCTTTCTTTATGAATAGGTGTTGCACTTTTCAAATAGTTTTTCTGCATCTATTGAAATGATCATATCGTTTTTCTCCTTCATTCTGCTGATATGGCGAATTATACTTGATTTTTTTTTAGTGTTAAGCCAACCTTGCATTTTGGGATAGAATCTACTTGGTCATGATGTAGTATTCTTTTAAAATATTTCCAAATTTAATTTACTAATATTTTGTTAAGAATTTTTTGTCCATACTCATGAAGACTCATGTCTATACTTTTTTTTTCTGTCTCATCAAATGAGTAGGGCAATATTCCCTCCTCCTCTGTATTCTGAAAATGTTTGTATAAGATTGGTATTATTTTCTCCATGAATGCTTTATTGAATTTACTACTAAAAGCATCTGTATCTGGAGTTTTATTTTTGAAAAGATTTTTATAACAAATTCCATTTTTATACAAAGAAAGGGCTATTCAGATGTTCTGTTTCTTTTGTATCAATTTGGTAAGTTGTATTTTTCAAGGATTTTCATTTAATCTAAATAGTTGAATTTATTAGCATAAATTTTAATATCATTCTTTTTATCCTTTAAATGTTTGTAAGACCTTGGTGATAATGCCCTTTTTATTCCTTATCTTGGCAATTTCTATTCTTTCTCTCTTTCTCTCAATCAATCTAGCCTGGGGTTTGTCAAGTTTGTTGATCTTTTTGAAAACCAGCTTTTGGCTTCGATAACTTTCTGTTTTATCTCTCTGTTTTCTAGTCCACTAATTTCTATCCTAATCTTTATCATTCTCTGACTTTTAAATGTTTCTTCCTTATGCAATATATGCATTTTAAAATTATTTTAGCTGAATTCATTTTCATTTAGCTGAACATATTTCCTGGTTGTCCTTGTGATTTTGTCTTTCACTCTTGAATTATTTAGAAAGGTGTTTAATTTCCAGGCATTTGGGGTATCCCTAGATACCATATTGTTACTGATTTCTTATTTAATTCCACTGTGACCAGAAAATACATGCTTTGTATTTCAGTCCTTTAACATTCATTGACCTATGTTATTGTCCAGCATATGGTCTGCCTTTGGGCGCTTGAAGAGAATATGTATTCTGCAGTTGTTAGATATTGTGTTCCTTAAATGTTAATTAGATGGTGATTAATAGTGTTGTTCACATCTTCTGTGTCTATGGAGAGACGTTGTCTTGCTTTACTCTGAATTGCTTATTAATGGATGTTAACATCTCTTGGTATAATTTTGGAACTGTTTCCTTAATTCTGTCAGTTTTTTTTCATGTATCTTGTTATTTAATGCACACGTTTGTAATTGTTATGTCTTCCTAATAATTTATTCCTTTTATTATTATAAAATACCTATTGCTTTTTTAAAAAGCTCTTGGAAAATGAAGATATGATAACCGAATTTTTAAAATGTGTATGTTAAAAGAAGATTCAGAAGATAAAATGATAGAGACCCCCCAGCAAGTAGAACAACAAAACCCAAGAAAACAGGTACCATCTCACACCAGTCAGAATGGCTAAAATTAACAAGTCAGGAAACAACAGATGTGGGCAAGGATGCGGAGAAAGGGGAGTCCTCCTACACTGTTGGTGGAAATGCAAGCTGGTGCAGCCACTCTGGAAAACAGTATGGAGGTTCCTCAAAGAAAAATAGAGCTACCCTATGACCCAGCAATTGCACTACTGGGTATTTACCCCAAAGATACAAATGTAGGGATCTGAAGGGGTACGTGCACCCCAATGTTTATAGCAGCAATGTCCACAATAGCCAAACTATGGAAAGAGCCTAGATGTCCATCAACAGATGAATGGATAAAGAAGATGTGGTGTGTGTATATATATATATATATACACATATATATACACACACACACACACACACACACACATATATATATATATACACACACAATGGAATATTATGCAGCCATCAAAAAATGAAATCTCGCCATTTGCAATGATGTGGATGGAACTAGAGGGTATAATGCTAAGCGAAATAAGTCAATTAGAAAACGACAAGTATCATATGATCTCACTGATATGAGGAATTTGAGAAACAAGACAGAGGATCATAGGGGAAGGGAGGGAAAAATGAAACAAGATGAAACCAGAGAGGGAGACAAACCATAAGAGACTCTTAATCTCAGGAAACAGACTGAGGGTTGCTGGAGTGGAGGGGGGTGGGAGGGATGGGGTGGCTGGGTGATAGACATTGGGGAGGTTAAGTACTATGGTGAGCGCTGTGAATTCTGTAAGACTGATGAATCACAGACCTGTACCCCTGAAACAAATAATACATTATATGTTAATAAAAAAATTTTTTTTTAAAAAACAAGAAAACAACAGTGATGGAAGATGGTAGATAAATAATAAGGACCCAACAGAAGCCCTCAAGGAGTTCCAGCATACAAATAATAAGAGTTAAAAACGAAACAAAACAGTATACGTAGAAATTACCCAAGAAATAATATAAGAATGTTTCCCATAAGTGAAGGACATAGTTTGCCAGATTCAAAGGGCCTTCCTAAGATCCATCATAGTGTAGGTTGAAGAGCTACACCAAGACACATATGTGAAATTTCAGAATATCTGGGTGTTTTAGAGACCCCTTTCGTTTCATTCAAGTGCTTTAGCAGGGATGGTTTTATCCATGAGAGAAATACCTCCTTTTCAGTTCCTGAGCCTTGTCCTCATTTCACCTGAAATTAGACTCATAGCTGAAGTAGTCCTGCCAAGAATTCAAAGCCGCCCTGTTCCCCTCACCCAGGTTTCTGGTTTGACTTGAGTCATGTAAATCTTTGAAATGTTCTTAGTCCTCAAGCACTGAGGCGCCAGGAATCTTTGTTTAACCACTTTAGCAAGTTAATCCCCAGGTTGTGCTGTAAGTCTGTTACCAGATTCAATTAAGAATAATGTACTGTATGCTTCTTGAGGAGCATATTTGCCCCTACATGTGATAAAACCTAATGGTTATCCCTAGACCACTTATTAGTTAATACCCTTAAGCATTTGGGGAAATAATTTTTAAATTAGGTATAATGAGTTAAATTATTTTGGAGGTCATCCAAATGAGGGTACCTAGGCCAGCAGTGAAGGCTGTGAAGATGGGAGGGCCTGGGGCTATGGCCCCTCCAGCCCTATTGCTGCAGCTTTTCCCCAGCCCTTAGATACTTGTTTACAGCCAGAGTTTTCTGGGGCCACACCATGAGGGACAATCAGGGCTCGGCCTTAACTCATACTTCCATGTGGCCGGCTCTCAGCCACTTCTCAGTTTTCCTTTGGTTCGAAGTCCTATCCCATCTCATTTTAAAAGTCTTTCAGGGCAGGGCCATCTTTACCCAGCCAGCGGCGAGTTTCTGCTGCTATTTCCAACTCTAACCTCCTGAGGCCACCCCCACTGCTGCCCCTTAGCTGCACCGGCTGACTCAGAACCTGACAGACTGTTTCTCCAGTGATCACAGCTCCTGACCAATGGTAAGTGAGCGCAGCTCTTCACACTTCCAGAAGTAATCTTGTTCTTCCTGTTTTATTACACACCCCCAGCTGAGGACATTTGAACAGGTTGGAACCAGTACTCATTTCATTTGAAGACACTATCTGGAGTGTCACCAAGCATCTTCCTTGCTGATTCTGGACCAGTGCCCCAGGCTAGGGCCCAGGATTTTGGCCCTATCTCAGAGAGTTTTCTGCCTTTCCAGAGCAGTACTCCTCCCAGCCCCCTTATCCCTTCCTCTTGCTCCCAACCACCCACATCTGACACAGGAGAATCTTTGTCTCCCACTTATTACTAAGGATTGATAGTCCTGGCCGTGGCTAATTTTGATGCTTTCATTACATTTTTTTAATCCCAATAAGCCTTAAGATCTTATGCAATACAATTTCTCTTGTCTCCAAGCTGTCAGAGTTCTCAAGGGAATGATGCAGATGAAGGCATCCCTTGGAACTCTTCTTACAAATCAGATTTAACATTTACTCGGCACCTACCTTGTTTGAGGCGCAATGCTAAACATGTCACTTACGTGATCTCATTTAATCTTCACCAAAACCCTATGAATTCATTTTACAGGTAAGAAAATCCTGACTTAGAAACGCTAAGAAATTTGCCCTAAATTTGCAGAGAAAAATAGCCAAGCAGACATTAGAGTCCAGGTTTCTTGGAACCCAGAACCCATGCTCTTAATCACTGTACCATTTGGTCTCACACAGGAAAGACCTAGAATACTCACCATTTCAATGCAGAGAGACAACAGTAGTCCACATTCAGGTCTGTGTGGACTGATTTACATTTTATTTCAATTCAGGTAAATGCTGGGGTGCTTATTTGTTATTGCTGTGATTATCAGAGTGAGGATAGAGAGGGGAGTTCAGAAATTTCTCTGCCCTTAGAAATCTGAGAGACTAGATATATACACAGTTAAATACTACATAATGAAATTTCATTAAGCTCAGATAACACAGAAGAAGATGGAGTAGTGACAAGTCAAGAGGAATCTACAATGGGCAATTTAGGCCTGGCAGGGAAGAGTTAGGCCTGAGAATGTTACATAGTACAGCTAAAATGCAGAAATCAGCGGTTTGGTGTAGCTGGAGAGGCTTTCATGGAGATGGGTGGACTTGAACTTACCCTGAACCAATGAGATTTTGGTTTATGGAAAGGAAGAGAGGAAATTCTAAGTAAGGGAAGTATGATCACAGGCAGGGAGAAGGGAATGAGTGTGGGCATTTGGGAAGGCATCAAGATGGGCCAGATTGGAAAGTAGCCCGTGTTGGGGAATGGTGGAAGATAAATTTGGAAAGGATCTTGAGTGTCATATTCAAAAGTTTGGAATTAAGTTTGAAGGTGGTGAGAGATCACAGAAGGCATTTGGATATAAGAAAGATAGCCCCCCCCCATTCATATGGAATGCTTTTTTCATAGCATGGGTTGTTTCACCATATCAAAGAGGTTAGAGTCAAGATGTTAGCCCTGAACTCCAGAAAATTAGGTTCTGTTATTCATTTAGCATTAGAGCCACATTCTTCTTGCCCAGATTTTTCCCTAAATCAAGGGAAAACCTTATGTGGAAAGTGCGAGCTTGCTCACTGGCTCAGAGTAAAGGAACTAGATGATTTTAGTAATACAATTCATCAGTTATGATAATGCCCCAGTCCAATATAGGGATGTACCTGCCAAAAGAATGACAATGCTTGTTTCAGCCAGCCAGAACAAGCTCTTTCTCTTAGGCAGTGTTAGAGACTCACTGACAAAGTCCTGTTCTTTGCTTCACCTTTTCCTAGATTCCAAGCAGACTATGTATTTTTTCATTATTTCCTCAGTCAGGAGACTTTGTAGTTTACTTAGTTATAAATTGATTTATGTTAACAACATTCATATCCTGAGGGTGCAGACAGGTCGACCCAGCTCTTTGCTTTGCTTTTCTGGATTCAGTCAGACAACCAGCTGTTCTCCTTGCTGTAGAGTCAAGGAACACTCTAATCTCAGGAGTTGCTTTTGCTGGAAGCTGATTTCATCCATTCTAAATTGATAATGCTTTCCACTTCAGAGAATATTCTTACTCCCAAGTTCTGGAAGGGGTGTGGCTACTCTAAATCTTGTAGCTTTCTTTGCTTCTTTACATAAAATATCTGCCATGATGGTGCTATTAGCATAATTTGTGGTTTTTCTGTCGCATGAATCTATGAGTAGCATGAGAAAATCTCTTTGTTTTTCCCTTGTGTTGCATTCAAAACCTAATATAGATAAGCTATTATAGACTACCTGTATCATTCTAGCTAGTAATATTTAAAATGTTCATTTACAAACTTCCCAGATCTTCATAGCAGGAGACGGGTGATATCTGAGATGCTTCTTCCCAGACTTTTCACCAAAATACCATGAAACGATACAAAATAAGTAAAAAAAGGAAGGATAATAGATAGTAAATTTAAGATGGAGAAAGGTCACATGCTGAGGTCCACAGGGAATGTCTACTAATGTAATTGTCAGTGGGATGCATTGAGAAGCATATTCTTAAGTTTACAAAATACGCACCCCATGCAGTAAACCCGAGTAGCCCAGCTGGTGCTGAAAGAGAAAAATCACACATATACCTTGCCCCTATTATTTGCCCTTGACTATTTCAGGACCTTGGAGCTGTACTGGCCAGGAAAGCAAATGGTCCAACTGGGAAGAAACTGTCTTCTGGGCTAGCCAGAGTCAAATCCAGAGTCGTGCCTCCTACCCAACCTATCAATTTCTTTTTTTCTATATCCATTTAGACATGTGCCTTCCAGACCACAGCCAAGAAGGAGGTAGATGGAGACAAGCAGAGAATGTTTTGTTTATGAATGGCTAGTTGTGTGATTTAAAGTACCATAATAGGGAAGAGGCAAGAAGAAGGCAGAGGACAATGCATGCTGGGAGAGCATATGATCTTTTATGTACTGCCCTCTAAAAAACCCAGCAGATTGCCTCTTGGTCTCTTTCTTCCTAGTCAGATATTATAACAGATAGAGCAGGAGAAGCCCTACCAGAGAACTGCAATCACTAAATATCTGATAGACCCTGAAAACTGAGGTAGGTACTATGTGAGTCAGTTTGCCCTTGAGATCTGCTTTGCTTGTGCCCAAGAGGAAAATGAGGGAATATTAAGACTCTACACCGGTACTATCTGTTGGCAAGTGCCAGATTTGAACATACTGTTCTCTTTTCTGTCTATGAATAGACAGAAAGATGCCCAAAGGGAACTTAAGAAAAGAATACTGTAGGATAAGAGACAGGAAGCTTTTCCATTAAAACTTGAAGCAAGATTATATACTTGGAAATAAATTTCTCCAGGAAAGAGAAGAACATTTTAACAGAAATATTTTTGGTATTCTCAAAAAGATGCAAGAAGGTAAAGGGACCATCAGGAGAAGAAAGATTTGCAAAGGCTGAAACAGTAGTGTAAGAGCAGAATTCAAGCCTGTACTGAAGAGAGTAAATTTAGAGAAGACTCTACAGAAATCACACTGGTAAAGTGGAAAGCAAAATAAGGAACAGAAGGACCAAGATGAAAATGTTGAAACAGAAGACAAAAAAAACACACAGATCTTATCTAAGAATTACATTTATTCCCAATGAAGAATGGAACAAAATACTGGAACGAGGGTCAGGCATATGTCAGAAGAAATCTTTTCTGAGCTGATAAAGATCTGAGGTAAAATTAAAATTAATAGACCCAAATAGAGACATATTTTTTTAAAAGGTTTGTGTTTCCAGGTTAAGGAATCTTTCAGGCATTTAGACAGAAATGAACAGGTTATTAATGAAACTAACATCCAACTGGGGTCAGACTTCTCAACCCTGAAGGCTAAAAGACTGTTCAGAAGACAAGGTTGTGTCTCAAGAACGTCATTGTCACCTAATGTGATGTTTCTGTGCAAAGAATATAGGAATTCATTTTCAGATTTACCAGGAGGTGGAAAATATAGCCTACATGGCCCCTTCTTAAAAAAAAAAAAAAAAGTGGGCGCCTGGGTGGCTCAGTCATTGAGCGTCTGCCTTAGGCTCAGGTCATGATCCCAGGGTCCTGGGATCGAGTCCCGCATCGGGCTCCCTGCTTGGCGGGAAGCCTGCTTCTCACTCTCCCACTCCCCCTGCTTGTGTTCCTGCTCTCGCTATCTCTCTGTTAAATAAATAAATAAAATCTTAAAAAAAAAAAAAAAAGTATTTCAAGTTGCAGTCCAGTTGATAAACAGGTAAATTGGTATGAGGACACACAAACAAAAGTACAAAATGACTTGCAACGAGCAATTAAAATTTTTTTTAAAGTTTTGAATATGATTATAAAACTGTATACAAAAGCTAATACCTATTGTTGAAAAAAGATTTACTTAGGTCTAAAAACCTTAAATTAGATGAGCAAAGACTGATAAAAGAGGAAGGAGGAATATATTCCAGGCTTTCCACAGTGAGCTGGTGTTTTTTTCTATATTAGGGAGAAAATATAAAATATTATTATTTAATGTGAGATGATGTTTTCTCTGAGTGGTTTTAGTCTGAAAACCAGCTTCTCCAGGAGAATGCTTTTCAAGCCAGCTTATCTCTAAAACTGAAATTATTATAGGATCAGATGGACCATGTATCTGGCTTCAGTTGGCAATGAAGGAAATCCTGATAAGCTGAAGCTTTAAGAAACTACATAAAGAGACAAGATGTATAAATGGTTTTCTTTCTTCTCATCTAATTTTTTTTCAGTTGAAGAAAAATGCTGGCATCAGTGAAAGTGAGCAATAGTCCGTGTAAGCTAAAACTAGGTTGACTTTGGTGAGATAAATTTTCTCACTTGGTATGTTGGCTAAAAAAAATATTCTTTATTGCTTATGAGAGTGTCCTCAGAAATTCATGAGATACAGTTGAAACGAATGTAAAAAATTTTAAGTAAATTTTTTTCTTTATGGTTTTGGCCTTTGTTAAAGCTTTGATTTGAAGTGAGAGGGAAGAGGAATCTTGTGAATTTTACATGCCATGTTCTTCATAGAATGGGTATGGGAATGAGAAACTGGAAGTTATGCCTATGATGAATGTAAGAAATAATTGTGACTTTTAAAAAATACTAAAGCGTAGTCTAAATCATTATCTTTCCCCATCTTTACTGTGATATTTATCTTTACTGAATATATCTATACTAACCATGGTTGTTAAAAGAAAGAAAAAAAGTGCTAGAAGAGATCTGGAGAAAATCCATAATATTATAGTGCAAATATTTGGTTATTTGGGGAAATCTTGCTGCTACCTAATTTTTAACAAAAAAACGGAAGACCCAGTTCTTGGCCAGGATGGAATTAACAACCTCCCCTGCCCTGTAATCCTCCAAAACTTCTAATTAATTTTGTCATTGATTGCTGGCAGCTCCCCTGTGGCTTCACATCTTTAAGATGTTTCAAGCATGTGGAGGATGGATGCAGTAAGGGTAGTAGAGAATCACTAGGACCATTTGTAGACTATGAGTTGTCCAAACCATTCATCATTGTGCTTGAAAGTGTTTGTTTAGCACATATTTGTGCATGTACAAACGTGGTGCAAGTCTTGCAGGGTAGGAATTTAAAAGATGTGTAATATCAATGTGTACCAAGGGCCCACTAAGAGGTGTGGTAACTTACAGTGCACACAGACTCCCCGACTTGTGTAGAAGACACAGAATAAATATGAATCTCAGTTTCTGCTCTCAGTGAAGTGGAAAATGTGTTAGGGAGACCACTGTAACACAAATCAAATGATCAGCAAATGTCAAGTATAAAGTTGAGTTGTGTTGCCTTCCCTGTGCTTATCCCTCTCTAAAAGAGGAATGATAAAACCCAATAGGGCCTGGTATAAACGAAGGGCTCAGTAGAAGTTAGCCCATCATGACTGTTATTTATGTTATTATTAATTTGTAAATGTAATAGGAGGTAAGAAAAAGAAGTGATCAGTATGTGCTGTAGCAGTGAAGAAAATTTCCTTAAATAATTGAGATTTGAGCTGGGCCTTTGAATGATGGGTAAAGTCTAGCCAGTTGGCGACCTGAGCAATGCAAAGGTCATCTGAAGTGGGAAGATAGTAGTTGTGGAGGCATGTGGGTTGTTTCCTCTACAGTTAAGATGGCAGCCTGACTGGTTGAATGGTTGTGTATTGGTCTTTGTGGGAAAGAAAACTGACTAGATAGGGTGGGGTAAGATTATGGAGGCTTTACAAATCAGACAAAGGAGTTTGGGTTGTGATATGCTCAGCAATGAATTGTCTAAACTTGAGTGCAAGAGTAATCTGATGAAGAGCCTTGTAGCGGGGTGGGGGCAGGATCATTGGAAGGAGTGGACTGCTGAAGTCAGGCCAGAGAGAAGGCTGTTACAACAGCTCAGGGCGGGGCTGGCAGAATGGGGAGTCGGGTACAGCCAAGGAACTATGGAAGAAGAAGTGACAAGCTGGGGGAAAACAGCAGAACAATGAAAGAGAAGACTGTGTTTTGAGATCTGGCCCAACACCAGGATACAGGGTTGACACCTACATGTGTGTTTACAGAACAATTGAGGCTGAATAATTGAAAAGGTGGCTGAAAATGAGACTTATAGGACCATAAGTATATGGCCAAGTGGAGAACAAAGACTAATAATAAAGTGGGAAAGAATATGAAGGGAAGGGTGTCTGTCCTCTTCGATGTTCTTTTAGCTTCTGTCTATTATGTATCTGTATTCCTACCGTGTAGAAAATTAAGACTAAGGAAGTAACCATTTGTTTAAAAACCCAGGACTGTAATGATCTATTTTGCATATATGTATCCTCCATTAGTGCATGTGGTGCTTGAGAGTAAGATTGCATTGTGTTTACATATATCAGTTGGGATGTCTGTTGTCCTACCCAGGACCTAGGTGCAAATTCTGGCACCACCAGTCTAGCTGTATGCCCCTGAATGAGTTACTGAACCTCTCTATGCTATAGCTTCCCCATGAGTAAAATGGAATGGTAATAGTATCTACCTCACAGTGATATTGTGAGGCTTACGAGAGATAATACATGCTAAGTGCTTCGGACAATGCCTGGTGAGTATGAGGTGTTATCTGGGAGGAGTGCTGGTGGTGGTGGTGGGTTGTGGGGTATTGGTGAAGATAGTAGTCCACTTCACCCAAGTGAATGCAAACATTATAACCCATTGTCAGAACCAGTATGTTGTAAGTGTGATTGTCAAAGACAATTCCTGTGAAACCATATACGATACTAAAAGTAAAGAGCAAATATTGGGGAGGGGGGTAGGTATCAGGGAATACCTACTAGGGCCAATATCTTAAGTTTCAGAGAGTGTTTCCTTGATTCATCATTCATGCAATGAGCATTTAATTAAAACAATGCTATGCAGATTCCATTCTTATACATACAGCACTTGACAGATACCCACCATTTGCAAAAGTACAAGGTATAAAGGATACAGATACTTCACAAGTTAATATCACTTGAACTCCAGGTTGGGCTCCCTTAGATCATGTTTTCCCTGATCATACAAGTTGGCTTTTATTGTAGCTCTTATACTGCAGACAAGCTATATCCTAGGTCCTAAAAAGTGGCCAGATTACAATACAATACAATTACAACGGTCAGAGGAGAACTCCCAGTCACTTAACTGAAAACTGGAAAGCATTAGTGTTTTCTGGCATGCGGGCTCTCCAAATGCTTTCTGGAGTGGACCATTCAGCCAATAAATCAGTAACAGAGATTAGGGCATATGTAGAACTGGCTCTTTTGTTTTTCCAGGAACTGGCCCTAATTTGTATTATGTTTTATTTTGTTTGTTTCAGGCCATGCTTTATAATTGCATTTTCCCTTGGGTGTACCTGAAGGCAGGCAGTATGGTGATGGGAACCTCAGCTCATGCCATTTTTTAAAGGAATTGGAAGTTTCAGGGATTGGAGAATGGGGATCGTTTCAGTATAGAAAAGATTGGAGAATGGGGATCGTTTCAGTATAGAAAAGAAAAACATGTCTAGCAAAAGATGACAATCTGAACTTGATTAGTGCTTTTCATGACATAAAAGAGATGCTGTCTCCAATAGAATTATCTGGCTTTACCTACTTTGGGCTCAAATCCAGATGTTACTTAGAGCTATTTGCTGACCGCCTGAAATGTTGACTGGGGCTTTTGTCATGGCACATGGGCCGGATGCAGCCTCTTTTTCTGGAACCAGCCCCGGCACATGGAGTCCTGGAGACTGCAGAAGCCCACACCCACATTTGGCTGCAGTCCATGTACTCCCTCCTGGGCCAGTGAAGAGGATCCTCATTTCATGTTTCTAGAACAAAGCTTGAAGTGCAGCAGAGCAGGCTGAAAGGTCTCTGTAGGTGTTCCCAGGCCCTGTCTTTACCAGGGAGTTGGAACTATGTATTTTACTCCCTCTGTCTCTGCTCATTGAGAATTGCTAGGAATAGTAAACTTCAAGAATGCCACAAAAATTCTTACAAAGTGGGAGAACCTGTCTGAAGAACAGAAATAGCCATAGTACAACTATATCTGGTGACTAGGGAGATACAGTTGAGGGAGGAACTTTGAAGAGACATTCTGTGTCTATCTGGTTGATTTTTAATGAATCTAGTGATGTTGCCTCCTGTTCCAGTTAAAAACGTTTTTTTGAAAGCTAAATATATTTAGGTTAGTTACACACTGGAATACTACTATTATTACCAATAACTGGTTTTATAAGTATTTTTCTTTAAACCATCATCTTCAAGGATTTTTGATTACAAGATTCATTCATTCTTTCAATAAATACTTATTACATGTTTTTAATTCGTTAGACACTGTTCTGAAGGACAGGGGATATAGTTGTGAATAAGAGAGTGGGGCTCCCTGCTCACGTGGTACTTAACATTCTGACTGAGGGGGACAAATAATACACAAACAAAGGGCAAAACCAGAAATCAACTACTTGTAAGGAGGGTGTGCTATTTCCATTATGCCGTGTTGTCTTAACATTTGGGTACCTAGCACTGTACCTCAAACGTAGAAGACATTCAATAAATCTTTGTTAAATATATGGAAAGAGTAAACATTTCCATTAAAAATTATACCTTTGTTTTTAACACCAAATCCCAAAATGATGGCCTAGGGTAAGAGGTAAATAAAAACAACAGCATTAGCCCTGCTTTGACGAGGGTCTGAACACTTTTAGGAACAATCCAGGAGAACTCAGGACTTGTGTTTGAATTAGAACCTCTGTCAGGTTTCAGTCATGGGAAACAATCCACTTAGCTTTCTTAAGCAGAAAGAAATGTAATACAGGGAATTGAACACATTCAAAATTCTTGGAGAGTCAAACCTGACCTCCTACGGATTGTGAATAAAGTATGAGGAGTCCTGGTGCTGAGTTATCCGATAAATGTGTGGAGAATGGCATCAGCAAGTTGGTGAACTATGTGGTTCCTGACTTTAGCCCCCTCACGGGAAGAACAACTAGCAACTCTCCACAGACAAGACGCCTTGGTGAAGATCTCAACATTGCTGGAGAGACTGGAAGAGGGGTTGCTAGGCTGGGACTCCAGATGACTCCCAGAATAAATTACTAATCCGACCGGCCCAGAGAAGCCCCTCTGCCTCCCTCTGCGGCAGTCAGGAGCAGGGTGTGAATCAGGAGGTCACTGATTGAACTGTTGACGTCAAGAACACATCCCCTTAGTTGCAGGGAAGCAATCAGGAAAACGCCACTCAGCAGTTACACATCTGGAGACTGGATGCTGGAACACTGCTGCAGAGAAGCTCCTGCCTCCACACAGCTATGTCCAAAAGCAACAGTAGAGGCAGCAGGGAAAAGAGTCCCTCCCTCACATCCATTTTCCAAATCCGCTACCCATGCATCTAATTGGGAGGCTTGATTTGCAAACCAAATTCTGGCTGCAAGGATCCTGGGGAAGTAGTTCTTAGCTTTCTGACCTCTGTACAATAGAAAGAGAGTAGAATGGATGGTGGGTACCAGTTTCTCATAACCATAGTCCTCTCCATTGTTACCCAAGTGCAATGTTCACGCGGCAAAGCAATTTGGAAACTTAGAAATGCAGCCAATGAGGGAGAGTTTTTGGTTGACATTAGTCAGATATAGTTATCCTCTGAGCAATGAGGGTCTGTGTTAGTGCTTCTTGTGTGAGAGGCTTCCTGGGCCTGTGTTTGTCTCATGATGCTTGTGTCCTCAAAGAGAAAGAACTGAGGATTAGATTATGCCCTGGGAGATCCTTGGAAGAACCCAGTGGAACCAAGCTTGCAAGCATCAGTGAATGGTAGGCTTTTAAGATGCCTGAGACCATGGGTTTTAAGGGGGCCTCTTACCAGCCAGCAGCTTCGAGAAGATGAAGGATGCTTCCAGGGCCTTTCCTCAGTGTCATAGCTCATGCACGTGAGAAGTTTATTTGCAGAGTTGATTTGATATGAGATTTAGATTAGCCAATGCAGGTATGAAGGTTATACCTTATTTTTCAGAAATTTGAGCTGAGAAACTTGAGAGCATTTTCCATACCAATTGAGGACACAACCCTTTTCCTTGAGTTTTCATAGAAAGACTGTAGCTTGACTCTTGGATTTAAATGTGGATATTTATTAACTTGATTCTCAGTCAACAGGTGGGTATTTCATGTAGGTGCTCATCACCAACCTACGTTCTCATGTTTCTTGAGTAAGGATGAGTGCTAGAAGGTCTCTAAGCCACAGATTCCTCATCTGTAATTGGGCATTAAAAATAGTCATATCACGGAGCGCCTGGGTGGCTCACTTTGTTGGGCATCTGACTCTTGATTTCAGCTCAGGTCATGTCAAGGTTGTGAAATTGAGCCCCACTTTGGGCTGCATGCTGCACATGGAGCCTGCATAATATTCTCTTTCTCTCTTTCCCTCTTAAAAAAAATAGTCATATCACAGGGAGGTTGGAAGATTGCATGAGAACATATATGAAAGCACTTAGCACATTTCCTGGCATGTAGTTAGCACTCGTAAATGAAAGCTTTGATCCCTTACCTGCATGATTCTTCTCCTGATGGATAGTGTGGTGACCAGATTTGTGTGGGCCACCAAATATGCTGCCTCAATCTGTGCCTGCACTTTTCTGCCCATTTCTTTTGAAAAATCAAGGCACTTTAACAAAGGTATTAGCAATGATTAATGGCCATACCAGTGGGAGGAGATTAAATCATTTTAGTATAATTTGTTTTCAAAGGCAGGAAAGACTTCCATGTGAAATGATTAAAATAAACTGGTATTTACAGGAATACTTCTAATTGTATAGGAAATTTACTTGTGTAGAAGAACCCCTTTGTGACAATAGCTGATAATCTTTCTTTCTTTCTTTCTTTCTTTCTTTCTTTCTTTCTTTCTTTCTTTCTTTCTTTCCTTTCCTTTCCTTCCTCTTTTCTTTCTTTCTTTCTTTCTTTCATCTATCTTTCCTTTCCTTCCTCTTTTCTTTCTTTCTTTCTTTCTTTCTTTCTTTCTTTCTTTCTTTCTTTCTTTCTTTCTTTCTTTCTTTCTTCCTTCCTTCCTTCCTTCCTTCCTTCCTTCCTTCCTTTTCTTTTCTTTTCTTTTCTCTTTTCTTTTCTTTTTTTTCTTTTCTTTCTTTCTTTTCTTTTCTTTTCTTTCTTTCTTTCTTTTCTTTTCTCTCATTTTTAGTCCAAGATGATTCCCTAGAGATAGCATGGTAGTGGCTTCATGGTCCCATGGAAAATCCCAAGAGTAGAACTAAGAAAATCTGGTTTCTACATCTGCCTCCAACATTTATTAGCTGTGTAACCTTCACACAATTACTTAATGTCTATAAACTTAAGTTTTTTCATCTGCAGGATGGAGATAATAATAACCATTTGCCTATTTCCCAGAATTCTATTGAATGTCAGTGACACCTAATGCCCCTCCTCTCTAGATATACCCTGCTGTGAGACCCTATCTTGGCTTATTACCCCAAGAACATCCCCCCCTTCTTTAGACCTGACTGAACCCATGTTCCAATCCCACAGGGCCTTGCTGTGAAGTAGAGTGAATCATAAAATGTGTGTGAACCTGGCTTAATATAGCATTGTTCCCAATCAAACAGATCAAAACCCACCCAGAAAACTAAATAATAGTGAGATTTCAGGAAAATTTGAGCCAGAGGGGTTTTGGGGGCTTTATTAGTTTTCTAGGGCTGCCACAATGTGGCTCGAAACAACAGAAATGTAGTCTCTTACAAATCTGGAGGCTTAGAAAGCCTGCAATCAGGGTATTGGCAGGGCCATGATCTTTCTGAAGGCTCTAGGGAAGAATCCTTCCTTGCCCCTTCCTAGCTTCTGGTAGCTCCTAGCAATTTTGCATTCCTTTGCTGGTAGCCACATCACTCCAATCTATGTAGGTATTTTCATATGGGTTTCTTCTCTGCGTCTCTGTGTGTTCTCTCTTCTTTTATAAGGACACCACTCATTGGATTTAGGGTTTACTCTAATCCAGTATGACCTCATCTTAACTGTATCTGCAAGACCCTATTTCCAAATAAGGTCATTCTGATGTCCTGAGTAGACATGAATTTTGGGGAGACACTATTCACCCCACCACAGGGAACCTTTAAATTATGCGCTAATGAGGAGATGTATGCTTTCTTGGTAAGATAAACCCAAGATCCGGTACATGCTTGTTTGGGGAGCAATGCTGTCTTATCATCCCCCATACCATTCTCAGCCCCTAACTCAATCCTGTTCAAAATTCTTTGTCCCTGTTGGCTCTCCAACCTAACCATAAACCTGGGCGTCTCCTTGGACTCATTCCTTGCCCTCATTGTTACCTCCCTGCCTCCAACCCCATTCCAACCAGTCATCAAGGCCCATGCATTCTTTCTTAGAAGTCTCCATTGAATCTCTCCCCATATCTTGGTCCTCCATAACCAGCATCAGCTCCTGCACTGCTGCCTGAGACACTGTATAAGCCTCAGAGCTAGGCCCCCTGGATCTGATCCTGTTCCCATCTCCACAAGGCCTCCTGAGCCTTTAGAAATGCAAATCAGGTCTACTCACATCCCTGCTGACAGTCCTCCAGGGACTGCATCTGATCTCTCAGCTGACCTCCACTTCACCACCTCTCTTAGGTCCTCACACGTGTGCTTCACTCCAGTCACACTAAACACCTTGCCATTTCCCAAACTCACCTTGCTCTTCCTCACCGCCTCTCTGTGGCACGATGTGCTCTGTCAAGCTTGCCTGGCTTGCATCTGTTTATCCTTGCAGACTCATCTCCATTCCTGTTTTCACTTTTAAAGCCATCCCTGATGATTCTCATGCAGGGTTAAGCGTACCCTTCTTCTGTACTCACTCGATTCTCCTCCTCTGTATGCACAGTTGGCTTAATCTGAGGATTTTCTTGTCTCTCACACTAGATTCCTTCACAGTATGCATCTTTCTTCTCCATATTCCAGATATCTATATCCCAGACATCAAACACAATACGAGTGCTCAACCAAAGAATGTTTATATATGTAATGTCTTCATATTTTATTTATATAGCTGTATTTTCCTAACTAAGGGAAAAACCTTCGATAGGTTAACTTTCCTGAGGGGAAATTTTGGAGCCTAGAGTGTTGTAACAGTGGGAGACATCTGGAAAGCACCTCTGGCCAAGTGCTGAGAAGTCTATCAGTGTGATTCTCAGGAATCACCTCAAAATTTTTGCTGCACCACCCCCTTGAATTTCTTTTTGGGAGTCTGAATGGACTCAGGAGGTACCCCGACCATGAAGCATTAGCAGTGTGCAGAATGGTGCAGCTCGCTACCAGGGATTCCCATGCGAAATTGCTATGTGCGTTTGATGCATCAGAGCCTTGATTCACTGACTCTACAGCATTTATGAAGTCCTCACTGCCTGGCACTGTATCTGGCACTGTGGATATACGGAAAAAAAGGAGACTAGAGTAGCTCGTGAAGGAACCAGATTGTCTCCTTGTATCTTGAGTGACACTTGCACAATGCTAATCACTTCGCTGGTCATTCCAGAACTTTGCTCACCTATAGACGTAAACACAGTCTGAAAGTGGTGGCCAGGGTGCTTATCCTCATGTTGAAGATGCCAGTGATTCCCTTTTTTGTCACTTAATAAATATTGTCCTTTAAGCCCCAAATCTCTGACTTTGTAGCCCTTAAAAAGAATAATGTAATTCTATGTGGATAGCATGGCAAGATGTCCCAGATACAGTATGAAGTGAAGAACAGTGTATGTTGTATGTATATGTACTATAAAACCATTTTATTTTGCAGTACTGATGAAATGTTGTTTGGGGACCAGCAGCATCAGCATTACCCAGGAACCTGTCAGAAATGCCCATTCTTAGGCCTCACCCCTGCCCTACTGGATCGGAAGCTCTGGGTGTGCGGATGGTAGCATGATCTCCAGGTGGTTCTGATGCTCGCTCAAGTTGCAGAACCACTACTCTAATGTGTCCTGTTCTGGGAGAGTTTGCTACTGTATATAATGTCCTTCAGGACACTCTAGAATGGGTTTGTAACACCTTTACGGTTTGCACATCAGTCCAGTAAATGAATTGCTTAAGTTTTGTAAAGGACTTTGATGATACTGTTTCTGAGTCATTGTATTCACATATGCCTTTTCTTTACAAAATCAGTGAAACAAAAAGCCAACAAATTATATGTGCCAAAAAATACCAGCGACTATATGAAAACAGTCTCTGAGGGACTACACCTTCAGCCAGTGTTCTTCAGACATGTGCACGCGTATTACTTGAGGGCCTTGTTAAAATGCAAGACAGGATTGAGGCCTGAGGTTCTGCATTTCTGACTAGTTCTAGGCCAAGTTACTGGGCTGGGGTCACATTTTGAATAGCAAGCCACTGAAATGTTATCCGTGGTTATCTCTGGAAGGTAAAATTGTGGGGATCTTCACTTTGTACATTTCACCTTTATGCGTTATTTGAATTTGTTTTTAAAACCAAGAACTGTATTCCGAGAGAAGAGTAAAGGATTTAAAAATCTTTCGCCAGAATTTGCCTTACTTCTACATGTCTGTGCCCTGTGGATTTACCATTGAAAAAAATGTGTAAGAGTGCATCAAAAGGAAACTGATTTATTGGCCTTATGCATCCCCATGCTACCCAGATCATTATGGGTATGAATGTTAAATAAGCGTAGTGTTAGATGTAGGGGGCCAGTTGGAAGGGATTCATATTAGCTGAAATGTTTTCAGTGGCAGGCATCAGAAACTTAACTGAAACAGGCTTAAGGATTTAAAGGGAATTTTTAAGAAAATCCAAGGAAAATGATGGTGTCAGTCATAGCTGAATCCAAGCCTTCAAATGACATTCTCAGGAATGGGTCCCTTGCCGTCTGTAAGCTCTGCTTTCCTCTGCAGTGGCTTTATCTTCAGGTGGTCCCTCTTTCCCTAGAATGGCTACCAGAAGCTCTAGGCTCTGCCAGATGAACAGCCACAAGATGAGAACTCCTCTTCCCTGCAGAAGTTCCAGGGATGATGGGCGCCTGGGTGGCTCAGTTGGTTAAGCGACTGCCTTCAGCTCAGATCATGATCCTGGAGTCCCGGGATCAAGTCCCGCATCGGGCTCCCTGCTCGGCAGGGAGTCTGCTTCTCCCTCTGACCCTCCTCCCTCTCATGTGCTCTCTCTCATTCTCTCTCTCTCTCAAATAAATAAATAAAATCTTTAAAAAAAAAAAAAAAAGAAGTTCCAGGGATGACCCTCTTTGGCCATGAACCTATCTCTGAATCTATCAATGACTCTGATTGGCTTGACTTAGTCATGTGCCCACTATTTTTTTTTTTTAAGATTTTATTTAAATTCAAGTTAGTTAACATATAGTATATTATCAGTTTCGGGGTAGAATTTAGTGATTCATCAGTTGCATATAACACCCAGGACTCATTACATCAAGTGCCCTCCTTAATTCCAATCACCCAATTACCCCTTCCCCCTCACCCACCTCCCCTCCAGCAACCCTCAGTTTGTTCCCTATAGTTAAGAGTATCTTATGGCTTGCCTCCCTCTCAGTTTTTATCATATTTTATTTTTCCTTCCCCTCCCTTATGTTCATCTGTTTCGTTTCTTAAATTCCACATATGAGTGAAGTCATGTGGTATTTGTCTTTCTCTGACTGACTTATTTCACTTAGTATAATACACTCTATTCCATCCATGTCCTTGCAAATGGCAAGATTTCATTCTTTTTGATGGCTGAGTAATATTCTAATATAACACATCTTCTTTATCCATTCAATAGTCGATGGACATCTTGTCTCTTTCCATATTTTGGCTATTGTGAACATTGTTGCTGTAAACATTGGGGTGCATGTGCCCCTTTGAATCATGATTTTTGTTTCCTTTGGATAAATACCTAGTAGTGCAATTACTGGATCATGGGGTAGCTTTATTTTTAACTTTTTGAGGAACCTCCATACTGTTTTCCAGAGTGGCTACACCAGTTTGCATTCCCACCAACAATGTAAGAGGGTTCCCCTTTCTCCACATCCTCACCAACATCTGTTGTTTCCTGTGTTGTTAATTTTAGCCATTCTGACCAGTGCAAGGTGGTGTCTCATTGTGGTTTTGATTTGTATTTCCCTGATGATGAGTGATGTTGAGCACTTTTTCATGTGTCTGTTAGCCATTTGTATTCTTTGGAGAAATGTCTGCTCATGTCTTCTGCCCATTTCTTGACTGGATTATTTGTTTTTTGGGTGCTGAATTTGATAAATTATAGGTTTTAGATACTAGTCCTTTATTTGATATGTCATTTGCAAATATCTTCTCCCATTCTGTAGGTTGCCTTTTAGTTTTGTTGATTATTTCCTTTGCTGTGCAGAAGCTTTTTATCTTGATGAAGTCCCAATAGTTCATTTTTGCTTTTGTTTCTCTTGCCTCTGGAGACATGTCTAATAAGAAGTTGCTGTGGCTGAGGTCAAAGAGGTTGCTACCTGTGTTCTCTAGGATTTTGATGGATTCCTATCTCACATTTAGGACTTTCATCCATTTTGAACTTATTTTTGTGTATGGTTTAAGAAAGTGGTCCAGTTTCAATCTTCTGCATGTGGCTGTCCAATTTTCCCAACACCATTTGTGGAAGAAACTGTTGTTGTTGTTGTTGTTGTTTTCCATTGGATATTCTTTCCTGCTTTGTTGAAGATTAGTTGATCATAGAGTTGAGGGTCCATTTCTGGGTTCTCTATTCTGTTCCACTGATCTATGGTTCTGTTTTTGTGCCGGCACCATACTGTTCTGAGGATTACAGCTTTGTAATACAGTTTGAAGTATGGAATTGTGATGCCTCCAGCTTTGCTTTTCTTTTTCAACATTACTTTGGCTATCAGGGTCTTTTCTGGTTGCATGCAAATTTCAGAATTGTTTGTTTCAGCTCTGTGAAAAATGCTGGTGTTATTCTTTTTTTTTTTTTTTTTTAAATAGAAGCCAGGTTTGTTTTTTTTTTAAGATTTTATTTATTTATTTGACAGAGAGAGAGAGATAGCGAGAGCAGGAACACAAGCAGGGGGAGTGGGAGAGTGAGAAGCAGGCTTCCTGCCGAGCAGGGAGCCCGATGTGGGACTCGATCCCAGGACCCTGGGATCATGACCTGAGCCGAAGGCAGACGCTTAACGACTGAGCCACCCAGGCACCCTGCTGGCATTATTCTGATAGGAATTGCACTGAATGTATAGATTGCTTTGGGTAGTATAGACATTTTATTTATTTTTATTTATTTTTTTTAAAGATTTTATTTATTTGACAGAGAGACACAGTGAGAGAGGGAACACAAGCAGGGGGAGTGGAAGAGGGAGAAGCAGATTCCCCACGGAGCAGGGAGCCTGATGCAGAGCTCGATCGCAGGACCCTGGGATTATGACCTGAGCTAAAGGCAGGCGCTTAACGACTGAGCCACCCAGGTGCCCCAGTATAGACATTTTAGAATTGAACAATGTTTGTCCTTCCAATCCATGAGTACGTGCCCACTTCTAAAGAAGCCTGGGGGTGATGTAACCTCATCCAAACCAGCTGAGAGGAAGGGGTAATTCCCCAAAGAAGAACAGAAGTGTTGATACAAGACAAGGTGAAATAGGTGTGAAAATGAGAGGTGGTATTCTGTTATTGTGCAGATCTTCCAGCCCAATCTTCTCATTTGACTTCTTTGGAAACCAGGTTAATTGATCTGTCCAAGGGCACAATAATAAGCAGCAGAGCCAAGATTTTCCAATTTCTGCATTTCTGCTCTGTCCTCTCCACTGTGTTGCCTCCAAGTTCTTGAAAACCGGGAATGAATCAAACATGAAGCTTCTATAACACTTGATTATCATTGAAATGCTTTCTTAAACACACTGCATTTCATGATATTAAACCTAAAGGAACTGTAATTGCACATCTATCATCTTTTCGCTCCTACATTAACTGCCCAGAGTAAGAAAACCACATTCCTTCTGTGATAGTAATCCTTGCTACTCCTTTCCTCTTTGGAGAAACAAGTCATAGCTTGAAAAAGTATAGCTACTGATCTCCTTGGAAGAAGTTCGAGCCCTAACCAGGTGATCCCATGAGTGAGGTGGACGCCCTATGGACAGAGGGGCTCACACCAGTCTCTGATCTTTGTTTGCGGCATGTATTATCCCAAGAACTTGATTAATAGTCTAGACGAGGTCCTCCCTTTGGGTGGGCTTGTTGCCCTCCCAATTTTCCCAGGCACAGTGATATCCCTGTGGACAGGTATGGGCATGCATCATAAATCTGGAGGCTCGCCCAAAAAGTATGTCTGCTGTTTGTGAAGGGGCAATGTAGCAATTACCTGTGAGTAATGCAGTGGCAGATCTTCTGTGAGAAATTAAAGCTGAAAAAGAGGGCTTTCCTCTCCTTAAAGGAATGGTATTGGGTGAACTAACTCTTGCCTTGGGAACTCTTTCTTCTCCTTTCCCCAAATTCAATCCCATTTTCCCCAGACATCCATCCTTTCTTAGGCACCCCACTTTGGCACTCCACAAGCCATGGGAAAAAGAAAGAACTGACTAGAAGCAAACCATCTGCTTGCTCATAGCAATTGAAAGTTTCCTTTTGATGGTTCTGGTTCCAGGGGAGAGAGCCGAAGATTCAATTCTGGAGTCTGCCCCCTTTGAAGAGCAGCCGCCTGGCTTCTGGTGGCCACAGCAGCAGGTAGGAAAAGAATGGTTGTTCTTACCTTTTGTTTTTCATAAAATAGAATTTTAAGGCAAAGTTAAATGTTAAATGTCAGTATATTAGATATAGTAGAATCACCAAAGGATTTAAATAATATGGCTTCCATCTGTAAAGCACCCTCGACTAATGAGAGGATTGGTTTTGCTGTTGGAGAACCTGTCTCAGGATTTCTTTTGGGGGCAGGGGGTGCCTTGGGTTATTCCATATGATAGCCGTCGTGGTCAGTGCCAGAAAGAAACTCATGTCTTGATGAGTCTGACATCATCTGTGTTCTCTGGATTTTCACTTGTAATGTGCATGTTTATATATGTATGTATCCTGTGCTCCAGACACACAGTCACCTTTGTTAAGAACATTCACAAAAACACAGATGATGATCTGACCAGAAGAGAGGCCCCCTCTGATGCATTGTTTTATTCTAAGTTTTCCAAGAGCTCTTCAATTGGCTTCTTGAAAGACAGCACCATGAGCTGTTTGGAAGGAAGTTATTAGGAGTCTGAGAAATATTGAATAGCTGTCAGTTACATTAGTGCAGTTCCTTGTTCACCCTCTGGATCACAGAATAAGACTTTTATGTATTTTGGGGTCATGGACCTCTTTATAAGGAATATAACTTATAAACTAGACAAAAAACCATAAAGTGAATATGATGAGCTGTTTCAGAGTTTGTCGTAACCAGTTCTCAAGTGTGGTAAAAGTAAAATATGATGCATATGTGATAGAAGGAAGTAATAAAGGGAATATGGAAAAGAACAAAATGGAGTTTTATGAGAATTTTTAGGTCTACTTTTTAAAAGCAAACTGAATTTGTGTGTCAGCAACCAGAGAATCAATTCTGAGAGAAAATATTTATGAATTGTGTGATTACCTCACTTTAAAAAATGACCAAATATTGAGGTTATTTCTTCTTTGCTGGTGTGAGGCGGGGAGAGGGAGGGAGGAAGATGAAGGGAAGGAGGGAGGGGAGGGAGGAGACACTTTTCTCATGTACTGGGTTACAGACTGGTTTATTTTAAAATGCACCTCAGTAACCACCTGTTCTGCAGTCAGCACTTTCTGTGTTCTGGGCACTGTGCTAGGCTCTGGACTATACGTGTCATGTTCAATTTCTTCTTCAGTAACTTTTGCCTACCTCTTATTAGTGTCACCAACAAACAGACAACCACAGACTTTTAGTATGATGACTTTAACTGGACTCCTTGGGTGACCTGGTTACCTGAACTGCTTGTGTATCGATCTGTTAGAAAAAGTTGGAAATGATACCCCGTTGAAAATAAACAGTACCTCCCAAGCTTCCTTAAAATCCAGCTCTCTGAGGCCAAGGAGTAGAAGAGCACTACTATTAGATTTGTGTCCTATTTGTGTTTCCTGAGTTTTCTGGGTAAGGGTGGTGCTGATCCTTGGCTGGAGGGTTGACCTAGAGCCATGCAGGCTCTAAGACAGGGGCTGTGCCTTGTCTGCCAGGCTCTCTCCCCAGAACCCTGTGGGCTTGAGGAGTGGGGTGGAGGTGGGGACCCTTACCTGCCTTGGGTGTCCCTCAGGGGACCTTCTTCTTTATGTATCAGCTGCGAACAGCCCCTGCGCCCTCAGCAAATGTGATTGAACCTTGTGTGCTAGCCCTGGGCCCCATCCTGCTGTTGGAGGCTGGCTCCTCAGTTGATTTCAGGCAGACCCAGAGGCGAGGTGGACAGATGTAAATTTTGCCTCGTTACCAGTGCATGCTTTGCCTTTTCACTTCTTCCCTATGGCTGCATCTTCTCTTAGTGGCTATAAATAGCACCATTGCCCCACTCTGGAAAATGTCTAAGTCTGTCACTGGTGGTCCCTTAGCTCTGCATGGCTCCCAGTTCCAGTGAGAAATGGTGCCAGGAGTAAAATAACAAAGCAGAAGATGAAATCTACAACAACACAAAAATGATAATAATAGCGCCTAACATCTGTAAGAACTGGATGTGTGCTACAGGGTTTATATACATGATCTCATTTATTCTTTACAACCACCGATGAGGTGGGGACTATTGGTATCCCCATTATATAGACAAAGAAACTGAGGCTTAACCATTTACTTGCTGCTGGCAGTTCAGACCTACGTGTCTGACTCCAAAGCGATGAGCGTGACAATGGAATTTAGCGTGAATCCTGGCCAAGCGAAGATAATGCAGACCGGTGAGCAGGGTGCTTAGGCAGATGCCCTTTCTGGCCCCCTGTGCTTTCCTGCTCTTCCGTGATGCCTCTGGAAAGGTCTATTGGAGACCACCGGGGAGACCAAAGGGATTGCTCTGCTGCCTGTGGTTTCTCTCTCACAAGTGGCTTGTCATACCTCCCTTTGAGGTCTGGCAACCAGCATTTATCTTGGTCTTTGTTTACAAACAGGGGCTATGCATCCTGTTCTTTCCTTGCTATTTGGGGCTGACTTTAATTTTAAAGGAGCATGTGTTCTGCTTCCACTCTGCTGGTGTTTTTGGACACAGACTTTAGCCTTAAGAGGCATCAGGGAATGTTCACAACCAGTTCTTCTCCTTTTCTTGATTTCAGCTAATATATTCCCCAGAGCCCACCTAGAACCAAAAGGAGTTCTCCTTTAGGCGTGGTCTCTGTTTTGTCAATTACCACTGCTCGGACCTGTTTGAAACCATGCTGGGGAAGAGTTTGGAAAGTCTCCAGGCTGTTTACCCATGGGCTCCCCGATTCATAAGTCATGTCATCGGCTAATTTCTGGGGGTACTCTCACATTTTGAACCCCTTCCTATTTTCAACCTATGGGCAAATTCTTTTGTAATATGGATCTTGTCCAAAGATACTAGGGAAGGGCTCAGATCAGCCCCCACACCAAGCCCATTAGATGGCCCTTTGGTTAACTCGAGCAGTGCATCAAAACCCTATCCCCTTAGACTTCTTACAAACTGTTTTTTTATAAAGATTTTATTTATTTATTTGACAGAGAGATAGACAGAAGAGCACAAGCAGAGGGCGTGGCAGAGGGAGAGGGAGAAGCAGGCTCTGCACTGAGCAGGGAACCCAATGTGGGACTTGATCCCAGGACCCTGGGATCATGACCTGAGCCGAAGGCAGACACTTAACCATCTGAGCCACCCAGGCGCCCTCTTACAAACTATTTTTATTGTGTGACTTGTCAATGAGTTCTTTGAAATTTGGCCCTAACTTGCTTATTTCCGGTTTCAAACAGTCCCTTATTGTGCGTTTACTGGAAGAGAATGAAAGAGGTGGAGGTTTGAGGCAGCAGAAAGGAAGGGGACTAATATGAATTGAACACCTACTGTGTGCTGGGTACTCTACTAGGCTCTCTACCTGTGATACGATATTTAATCCTGACGGAACCCGGTAAGGTAGAAAGGCCCATTTACAGTTGAAGAAACTAAAGTTTCAAAGAAGTTAAGCTCCTAGGTGGAAGTGTAACACAAAGGTGGGACAGAATTCAAAGCCCGGTCGCTTCCCTTTATTCCATACTGCCTCCACCGTGTCACCTCAGTTATGAACCCTTTCCCAGTGGACAGAGTATACTCAGACCTTCGTGATCCTGAGATTGAGGTGTGTGATACCCATTTGGTAGATGAGAAAACCCGGACTCAAAGGATACTGCTTGGATTAATGGAGATCAGCTCCTATTAAGCCTTGATCATTTCCTACTCATCTGAGACAGCTGACTTCCTGGAGCGATGGTGTTCACGTGAAAAATGTTAACCCCCAAGATCCTAATTAACAGTAATCTATTTGTATCACTTTTGATTTTCCAAACCTTGATCTTAGCAATATGTGTTTGTTTCCATATGCCCTACTCCGGTTCTCACATAATTTTATTTCAGAAACGCAGGTCAGTGTTAATGAGATTAAATACTTATCACTTCCACGGATAAGAGTTTTCTGTCCTGTTACTCAGGCCAATTTCTTGTTTTTGAGCATTTGAGATGGTCCAAAGAATACAACTTCATTTCTTCCTTTTGGTTTTCCTTTTGGAGGGTATGGTTTCCAAAGAGGAAATTACTAAGTCAAATAGTAAAACAAATTTTATAGCTCTTATAAAATATTTCTAGACTGCTTTCCTCAGAAACCTCACATTGTCACCAGCAA
Organism: Mirounga angustirostris; assembly: GCF_029215605.1. Lineage (NCBI taxonomy): Eukaryota > Metazoa > Chordata > Mammalia > Carnivora > Phocidae > Mirounga > Mirounga angustirostris. Next base: position 97,444,293 of record NW_026991717.1, read on the forward strand.
CAAACAAACATGGGGACTTGTTTTCCTCCCATTCCAGGCTGGCCTGCTCTTTATTGAGCTGAATTTATTTTTTATTTTTTTTATTTTTTTTTAAATTTTTTTAAAGACTTTTTATTTATTTGACAGAGAGAGACAGCGAGAGAGGGAACACAAGCATGGGGAGTGGGAGAGGGAGAAGCAGGCTTCCCGCCGAGCGGGGAGCCCAATGCTGGGCTCCATCCCAGGACCCCGGGATCATGACCTGAGCCGAAGGCAGACACTTAATGACTGAGCCACCCAGGCGCCCCGAGCTGAATTTATTTATAGTTCTCTTCTCCAAAAGTTTTGGGAGTTCTGATCTTTAAGTGTCTTTCCTCTCATCACTGAGCCTTCTACCTAGGGCTGACACTGAGCCAGGTAACCACAGAGTTGCCTCCAGTCAGAGTAGTGAAGACCTGAAATGCCATGTGCCATGGCCTAATGAAGTTAGAGAGGGGAATAACAGATATGGAATGAGTTGAGAAGTAAAGAGAAATAGTGAAGAACCCATGATAAACAGGTAGATCAGAGAAATAATAGAGGATATGGGAAAATTAGCCTCTTGGGGATTCTTAAAGACTACCATGTGAAATACATTTATTCATTTGTTGGTTTATGTGGTAGCCAATCTCCAAGATGGCCCCTAATGATCCCTGTCCCTGATAATTAGCATCCTGTCTAGTCCCTTCCCACATCCTGTCAGAGTTGGTCTGTGTGCCCAACAGAATACAGGACAAGTGATGGTATGTTGTTTCTGATATTAGGTTATAAAAGATGTCATGGCTTCATTTTGATCACTTTCTCCCTTTCTTGGATCACTCACTCTGAGGGAAGTCAGCTACCATGTCGTGAGCAGCAATCTGTAGAGGCCCATGTAATGAAGAACATGGTGGTGACAGCATTCCAACTGCAGTGAAATCGCAAGTCACACCTCTGTCAGGAAACCTGAACCGTTGGCTCAACTCTTTGTTCCCTGTTAGACCATAAATAGACATCAGTTATCTATTGCTGCAGGACAAACCACCCCCAAATAAGAGTGATACTTTTGTGTTTGGGGCCACAAATAGAAATGGATAGAACAGCTGGGATGACTAGGACTCTCCATATGGCCTTTCACTGTGGGCTTTATCACAGTACAGTATTCTCCCAGTACCCGGGCAAGGATAGAAGCTGTAAACGCTTCCTGAGGTCTGGGCTCGGAAGTTGCACAACATCACTTCTGCCACATTCTATTGGACAAAGCAAGTGAAAAGGCCAGTCCAGATTCAAAGGGTGGGAGAGATAAGTGCTGCCTCTTCATGAGAGGATTTGTAGTGTGTGGTCATAATTAATCCATCAAGTCTACCTTCTGGCCATAATTATTTAAATCTATCCCATATGCAAGATATACTCCTCTCTCCTAAAACCCCTGAAGTCTCATCTAGTGACCACATCAGGCTTGAAGTCCATGATCTTGTGATCTGCATCTGGTCCAGACAGAGATAGGGTTTCTGGTGTGTAGCTCCTCTTCGACCAGAGATCAAGTTTGCCTTCCATCCTAGCAAATCCTGGGCTCCGTTTATGTCCTCTAAATTCTGTTTGTAGGGCGCCTGGGTGGCTCAGTCGTTAAGCGTCTGCCTTCGGCTCAGGTCATGATCCCAGGGTCCTGGAATCGAGTACCACATGGGGCTCCCTGCTCGGCAGGAAGCCTGCTTATCCCTCTCCCACTCCCCCTGCTTGTGTTTCTGCTCTCGCTATCTCTCTCTCTGTCAAATAAAGAAAGAAAATCTTTAAAAAATAAATAAATAAATAAATTCTGTTTGTAAACTAAATCATACACCCAACTACAGTGTTGAAACAGGCACATGATAACTCCAATAGCTATCCCCATTCAAAAATAGAGCAATAGGAAGAAGAAACAGCAATAATTGGTCCAGAGCAATTCTGAAATCTACCTAGGCTCATGGATATCAGATTCTCCTACTCTAGCTGGCAGGGTTCCTTGATTAGGGTCTGGTTCTGCTCTTGACTCAACCCCTCTGGGTTCTTGGTTCCATCTTCTGAGATGTCTTTTTTTTGAGAATAAATAGTTTGTGTTTATAGCGAAGTAGTTTTCTCACCCTACATTCTGGATGTAGAAGGTTGGTAGTCTAGAGATGTCCTATCATTTTAAACTATTCCTCCAATCTGGTAGAACTCATTTGAAAACTTTACGGGTTTTCCACATATCTCATTATTGTTCATTCCATTAGACAAAATCCATATTCACAGTTCTTTTTGGGATGGGCCCCTGTCTACAATAGTGCTGTCTAATAAAAATACAATACAAACCACAAATGTGAACCACATATGTATTCTTTTTAATTCTAAGAGCCACCATTTAATAGTAAAAAAAGAAGGTGAAAGTAATTTTAGTAATATATTTTGTTTAACTCGCTATAGCCAAAATATTATCATTGCAACATTGATTATCTTATTAATAAGATATTTTACATTTTTTAATGCTAGCTTTTTGAAATCCAGTGTATATTTTATGCTTATAGAACATCTTAATTCAGACTAGCCACATTTCAAGTGCCCAGTAGCTACATGTGCCCGTATTGGGCAGCCCAGCTTGATTACTCAGAGCTATTTTGGGATTAGGCTTCTATAAATCTTAGAAGCCCTTTGTCTTTGAGAGGGCCTACTCAGCAATTCCTAAAGTCATTTCGAGGTCTTAATTGGGGGTCTCACACTCCTATCCTTGACTAGTCTCTACCCTGAGACTCTCTCTTCCTTTGAGAATCTTTTGCCAGCTGGAGAGAATGGAAATGAGGAACAGTTTTACTTGCCAACCCAGCCAATCCGGAACCCTCCTTCTTTCTTCTCACTTCTACTTGCAAATTCAGTGGTTCCTGCTTTAACTCATTTCTCTCTCTTCCTGTACCTTCCTGTGCAATGGTAACATAGCCATGGGTGCTTTTAGCATTCTGCCCAGAAATCTCTTCAGCCAGACCGACACAATTATTAGATCTATTTTTTCACCTTACGGATTACTACAGATAACAGTTTTGCTGATGGTTTCAGCAGTGCGGGTTGCCCTTTTTCCAGCCTCCTCAACGTGGGAGGAAGCAACACAAGTGCACGGGTGCTGGGAGGCATGATTAGTTGAGGAATCACTGCCTCCCATGCTATCTCTTCTAGATACCTTACTGATTACATGAGGTGATTTACACATAAAGCACTTAAAGTCTCACAGGCCGATACTGGAACTCAGTTCTAAAGTTGCTCTTGCTTGATGTTTGGAGAGATCCATCCACGCTTGCTCTATTCATGGTCTAATGAGGAACAAAGAGTTGAGCAGATGGGACAGGTTATATGTAGGACATTGTGCAAAAAGCTTCAACTGTGTTTCGTCGTTTCGTCCTCAAAGCAGTCCATTTTACAGATGAGGAAATGAGTTACAGAGAAACCAAGGCAATCCAGCAAAGGAGAGGTGGAACCAGGGCCTGAGTCCAGGCTGCCTAGCTCTGGGGCCTGTGTTCGTAATCACTGTCCCACAGCCGTCAGTGCTCAGGGAAGGCAGAAGAGACAGGGAAAGGGTGGAAAACAAGGCCTGGTGTGCAGAAGAAAGCAGGGCAGCATGCCAAAGTCTGTCTATATTCTTTTCAGGTGTTTAGTCCTTTGGGTTTTCTGCATAAACTGTTCTTCTAGAACCCTTTTCTCTGGTGACCAGCTTTCTCAATCAAGGCAGATGTGTTGGGAGGTATTATTTTTTCTAGTTGATCTCCCTTGATTCTCATATCTGAACTAAGCTTGTTAAATTTCAAATATTCTGATGTGTTGTGAAATAATGGCCTGAGCACTGGCAAGAGAGCATGTCATATCTCGGAAGACCTTGGCAGGGCTCTGTCACTCTGGTTCTGCTGCTGCCACATCAAGATTTATGACATATGAAGGTGCCCAAGTTTGTAGGGTGAGAAAAAGAAGCAGCTCACGTTTACAATCATCTTTTTAAAAATCCACCCAAATGTTACTGGAGTTGTACTTTATAAAGGGTTTTGGACATATACCCACTTTGGGAAATGATGGGGAGATGTTAAAGATATAAACCAAGGTAGAAGTAGTATCATGTAGGGTGTGTGTCAAGAGAACAGTTTTGAATGAAGCAAGATCCATGCTACTCAACTGTTTTTAGATTAGTTTTTGTTTGTGTGAACACAGAAAGGCCTGGGTAATTAATGTGTCTGCAGGAATCAGAAGATTTATGAGGTTGAAAAAACATGGAGGCCATAGAAGATGCTGCATCTACATAGACGGGTGTGAGTCACACACACGTCAAGCACCCTGAGTTGGAAGCCCATCCCATGAGCAGTGAAGTGAGTTTCAGGTTAATTTCTATTGAAAGTGTCAACAGTTTCAGAAATGTCGGCGTAAATTAGGAGGCCGTTTTGATCTTTGATATTGAAGGGATTTTTTCCATAAATACTGTGCCAGCACAGAAATGTGCCAGCTTATCAGGGTGGTTTGTCATTAAGGACGTTGGTGCTTCAGAGAACTTCTCTTTTCCTCCTTCATAGTATAAATCATTTTCTCTGCCCCAAAACTCTAACAACTTGGGCTGAAAGTCGTGCTATTGCTGAATAAGAGATTGGAAATGGAAATTCAGAATCTCTCTGTGCCCTCTTCCCTTCTGCCTTGCTTCCTCATTTGGGGTGTTTACATCATTTTAAATAAACAGCCTTTTGGACATTTCTAGCAGGAAGTACTCTAGAGCATTAGCTATGATTTATCTCGTGTAATTTCAGCACTCGATAGGAGTCATTTATCCCCATGTTCTGCATTACTGGTTCCCTGACTGAGCGGACGGAATTCGGTGATGTTCTCTGTGCTGCCTTTCTCTCCCTCAAATTCCTGGTGTATTTAAGAAACCTTGAATTTTTTGACGTGTAGCTAATTATATCCATCTTTGGAAAGGGGGAAAGTCATGCACCCTGCGACGGTGATACTTACTATGGAGCAACTATTGCCTTAATTCAAGTATCTCCTTTCTAGTCAAGTTCTTATTATTGACGTAGTGGAGGTTTAGTTTGTTCATTCACTGGATCTGGTAAGGGAGGTGGCTCTGTCGTACACTCCTTCCTGATATACCACGAGCTGGAACGGGGGGTGGCTTTGGAAGCAGCAGGCAGGGTGGATGGTTCCTGATCCTGCAGGTCCGGCCAGAACTGTGTTGCCAGATAGCACTAGTCACTTCTGACTTGACATCCCAGGTAAAGAGGTCTTGAAGGGAGCCAGTGAGAAAAGTAGACCGGAGTAAAAGAAAAGAGAACAATTTCTGGTCAGGTCAGAGTGAGCTGGATTGTCAGCTGCTGAAAAATGGGAGCCGAGAGCCAACACATTTCTGCCCCAGTATGACTCTCAGAAGCACTTTTCGTCTTTCTAGGTAAGGATTTATTAAGATGCTGAAGAGAACAGGGGAGGCTAAAATTACCCAGATTTGTTTTATTATGTTTTTATTTAAATTTAGACAGCAGCTGTCTGTCCTTTTAATTGAGCTGTTCAAATCATAGCTGGGAAGCCAAGCAGCCAATGGCGTGGCACCACACCCCTTGGGCCTCTTTGGGTCTTGGGGTTTACACCTGGCTCCTGGGAGCAGGTCTCAGGTTGCAGAGCTCTGTCTTAAGGCTAACTCCCAGTTATGAATCGTTCCTCTGGCAGCTGACAGTGCCTTTGCGTTTTGGATCTCTAGCAAGGAAGCAGAGCCCCCAACCCAGAGGCAGGGGTGGATGGTGCTTTATTGGTAGGACTTGAGAGAGCTCACAAAGGCTTTTTTTCTCCCAAATATCTCCCATTTGCCACACGAATAGGGAACCATTCCTTTGTGTTAGACAAACGCCCTTTTTAAAAAAAGCTTATCATTGGCACCATAAGATAGGTAGCTTAATTTTCAAAATTTTGAATGAACTGGCTGCATTAGATCCATTCTTTTTCATAACAAAGTGGGCACCTCTGAGTGAAGGGAATGGGGCTCACGGGTCAGGGACAAGGATAAGGCATAGGATACAGGGTGGCAGGCCTGGATCCAGGTAGGGGAAGGGCTCCTGACAATCAATGTGTGCATTCTGAGTGCTAATGATTCCCCAAATCTATGTCTGCGGCCATGACCTCTTTCCAGAATCCCAAATCCATATTGATAATTTCCCTTGGATCTATCCATCTGAAGTCCAGTGGGGCACCCTAACTGTAGCATGTTCAAAATTGAATCCATCTCTTCTCTTTTTGCCCAAACTCATACCTTCTCTGCTCCATGTTTTCTTGAATGCCTCCCCTACTTCCGCACCCAGTCACCAGTCCTGAAAATTCTGTCTCCTCCATCTCTCTGCTCCATGTCCCCACTGCCCCGACTTCTCTCCAGCTCTCAGCTTCTTCCCACAGACAGTTGCAACAGGCATTTAATTGGTCTTTCGGCCTCTCTCTCTCTCGTTCTCTTTTTTTTATTTCCTCCTTTATACCACTGCCAGAATTAACTTGCTATATATAAATCTTACCACTATTTGCCCCTAAAAATCCTTGCTTTAAGTATCTGCTGTTGCCACAGAATAAAATCTGACCTCCCTCGTGACCCCAGAGCACCCTAGATCGTGCCACTTCTGGAACGTGGGTGTTGAGTACAGTGCCTACATACAGGAAGTGCTCTATTAATGTTTATTGTGAATGAGAGAGATGCTTGGTGGGAAAAGAGCTACAAGAGATGACGGAAGGTGCCAGAGGGAGAAGAGAAAGCCCTGAACACCAAATTAACCCAGCAAATGAGATATCACTTACAACCATTAGACTGGGAAAGATGAGCAAGACTCTTCATGCCCAGCCTCGAGGGTGGAGGAGGAAAATGGACAGTTCCATTTGCCATTGGAAGGATGGAATATTGGTGGAGACTTCCTGTAGGAAAATTTTGACAGGGTGCATCAAAGCTTTTAAAGATGATAGAATTTGACCCAGCAGTCCATTTTGAAGAATCCATCTTAAGGGAATGATCTGACAAGGATTCAGTGATGTTTATGTAAAGAACCTTATTTCTACCAGCAATAACATAGTGAGATCCTTATTTCTACCAGCAGTAACGTAGTATCATCTGAAATGTCTGACTAGAAGCAGTTGATTAAATAAACCATAGCACATTTTTATTCTGGATTATTAAACAGCCATTAAAAATGTTAACAAGGAGAGTACGTGTGACCTACTGTGGAGTGAAAAAATTGGTTCTAAAAATATACGCATACTGTAATCTCACTTCAAAATACTAGCATAGAAAAAATCATGAGGAATATGCACTAGCATATCAACTGTGCCTATTCCGAGTTGGTGGTATTCTTTACCTTCTTCTGTATTTTCTGAATTTGGGGGAAACTAATCAGGAATTAGTTGTATAGTGAAGTGCGCATACACAAATGTGCACGCACACACACACTCCCGGTCAGGTTATTCCATTAGTAGAAAGAACAGAGAAAGCATAAGCTGGTGGGCCAGCCAGCTTACCCCCACTACCAGGTCCCTGCTCCATAGTAGCCTCAGCGCAGCTGCCTGGCAGACATGGAAAGTAACAGAGAGGCAAAAATGGCCCTACCTTTTCTGTTAATATCCAAGTTAGCCAAGAATCCTTTTGAGGATACTTGGAAAACACCGGGGGCTAAATCAGTTAGTGACCCTGAATGATTCATGGCCATAAACCTTTCCAAAATTCTACTACTGGGGAAAATCATTTTTAAAAGTCTCCCCATCAGAAATCAGGTCTGGCTGAGCTAAAACTTTACTGCAGTAGCTATAGAAGCTGATGACCCTCCTCCTCTCATTTTAGATCATAGAATGCCGGCTAATTTCCAATTCAATTAGAAGTACTCCAGAGAATGTGTGTGTGTGGACACCACCACCCAGAGGGAGCTGAAGCAGGTGGGCTGGGGATTGCTGTGGTAAAGATGCTGAATGCAGGATCCTGGGAGTGTGGCCGCGACATCTGCCATGGGATGGATCGTTCCCCAGACCTACACTGCTGCTTGGTCAGACCCCTGCGCCAGACGGGATGTCAGGAGATTCTCTTTTCTGGGTGCCAGGGAACAGGGTTACTCTGCCCTCCAGCCTGCTCAGAGCACCCGGAACAGGCCTGAGCCCTGGGCCCACAGATGGGAACCACCTCATCCTTCACTACTCCTTGCCCTACATTGTGATCCCTCAAGCTCCATCTTGGACCCTGGAACCAGCTTCTCCCCTCCGTAGCCCCTCAGCCCTTCCTGTTGCTGACCAGCGGCAGAAAGCCTGGGCAGTGAGTGGAAGGGAGACCATAGCACCTGCTCTGTGCTCATGGCAGGGACTCCGGCCGGTGCCCCAGGCTGGCCCTGCCTGGTGGTGCCTCTTCAGTGCTCCCTCCCTGCGGCTGCCCCATCTCGTCATCTGGAGGCCCCAGAGGCGGCACTGGCAGCAGTTTAGCCAGAGTCTGTCCCCAGAGCAAATTGTCTGGGAGCTCTGCCAGCTTGTGAAGAAAATCTGCTTTGTGAACAGGGGAAGAAGCCTCTTTTATGCTTTCTGCTAATCATGTTATTCACATAAGAGAGCTCTTCGTGCTTCCTTCCTTTCCCACAAGCCCCTGCTTGCCCAGGAGTCTTGAGGAGACCAGAAGGAAAAGGTGAACAGGTGGTGAACGATTGTCCAAAATATGAAGGAAACAGTAAAATATGGTGTTCTAAGAAACGGTTCCATTTCTCAAAGGGCTAAGTATTGTAATAAACACACTTTCTCAGAATAGAATTAAAAAAATGTTTAGCCTTGACTGGAAAGTTTATTGCGGCCCATTATAAGCACTCTTCCCCCTTCACAAAACAAATAGTAGTGTGTGTTATGTCTTAAAAAGCAAGCTGTAATTAACGTCTCTTGCCTACAAGGTTGACTCCTTTGTGATGTTTCTAAGCTGGTTTGATTTTCCCTGCCTTGACTTGTCCTTTCACTTTTGGCCTTTCTCTCTCCTCCCATCCTCTTTCTTCTATCCTGAGCCTTTTCCTTTCTCTCCTTCACCACATTCCCTTTCTGAAAAAGTGAGTAGAGACCAACGCCTCATGTATAACAATAAAAGAATGAGACTTTTATATTAAATGTAATGTATTTAAAAAGTCAAGAATAGATGGACATCCTTCAAGTAATGAGTTCAGGAAGTTATGCACTTCACATCACTGTCCACCATTCTTCACAATGTTTATACAAATCCTCACTTGGAATTGCCTTTGGGGTTGATTTATAAGGCGCGCACACACACATACGCACACACACAATCTGTATACTTTAATTTTGTCTCCTCTTGATTATGTTCCTTCTTCATTAGATTTGGCTCTAAATGACAAATTCGAAATGAAAAAAAAAAATCACTCCAGAAGGACCAAGATTTGCCATCAATAACAATACACATATGTGTGTATGTTTTAAATAAGCCCTGAGGACATTCCCAACAGAGACAGTCCAGAATTACTTTGTGGAAACAGAGCAACAACGTTTGAGTCAGACATAACACCCAAAGTGGCTGTTTGGGAAGGTAGTGTTTCCTTTGGGTGTATCAGCTTGGCAAAGTTGGATGGTGTCTATTTTTAATCAGCCTTGGGGCTGGGTAGGGAGGCTCCTGTGACATGCGCGATGTGCACTAACATTTATTGGGTGCATCCTCTGTGATGTACCAGGCTCTGTGCTGAGCATTTCACATGCAAAAATCTCATTTAATTCTCCCAACAGCTCTGTGAGAAAGATGAGGCCTTCGGAGCAGGTAACTGGCCAGGGTCATGCAGCTGGGGAGTAGCAGACCTAGAATTTGGACCCATTTTTCTGACTCCAGGACTTGTTGACCAAGTCACCAACCTGAGGCGGGTCACTTGTTTCCTTCATGCTCCTAACACATGTAGTTGTTTAGAGCATCAAAGAGGACACTGCATGGAAACACATCCGAAGCTGCTCAGCATTAGACAAGTCAGTGTTCCTGCCTGTCTTTGTGCGGCTCTTTCTCCTTTGCTCTCAGTCTTCCCATTACATGTGTATTTTTTTCAGGAACTTGTTTCTCTATCTTTCTCCTAAAATATTAATGATTTCTAAAAGATCCAGGGATATTTTATGACTACAGATTTTGTAGATGTTTCTCACTTGCCTCGTAAATGAGATCTCTGTAGAAAGATTTATCATTGGCCTACCACTAGCAGCATGCAGTACTTTCTTTGTAAACCTTAGAAGAAATCTTAGTACATAAACATACTATTCTATCTAATATGCCCACAGTTGGTCTTTTCCAGAAGTTGGAAATCTTTCTTTCCTTCGGGAATTATACCTCCGTGTCTAACACCCGAAGGATCCATCTTTGCTGCCCTTTTTAATTTTCCCACTTTCCCATAGGCCTTTTCAGTGACAGAATTATCTCTGACCTTTCTGTGTGCATGCCCCGCTCCACACCTTCCCCCTTTCCTCTGTGCTTGGGAGCCTCTGAAGGGCATGACTGGATCTTCTCTTTCTTTTGGCTTCCTCCACAGACAACAACCCAAAGTGAGCCCAGAGAACTGGTTGGCAAAGACTGTTAACTTAGTTGCTTTACTCACTTGCAACCTTGTCCCACGTCCCTCCCAAGAAACCCTACTACTTTTTAACCTACCTCCAGGAGCTGTTTCCAGGTCAGCATATTAAATGAGAAACTGATGTTCCTCAAACAGAATAGAGGCAAGGATAGGTTTTAGAATCACTGACAATATTTGGTCTCTAATTACATTTTTTTTTAACTTATAAATCTTGGAGGTGGTTTTAGTACCAGCTTTCCAAAAAAAAAAAAAAAGGATTGTGACTGATTCAAATAAGAATATCACATAGGCCAGTGGCCATGAACTAATATGAAGAGGAAGGTAATCCTGATAATATGAGTAACAGCTTTGATCATGAAAATTCTTCAGGTTTGGATGATATATCAGGATAACACATTTTAAATTTTGAGGGTATGCCATTATTAATGGGAAAGATGAATACCTTTTGTAGGTCATAGAACACATCACCTCATAAGCCATCAATGCTTATTATGATAGAGTGATAGAATAATGTAAGAGACTAGGGAACCCCATTATGTCACCATTTCATAGGTGGAAAAATGGAAACAGTAAGAAGTTTCTTGGGAGGGAAAAGATTGGTTAAAAGCTAGGATTGATGTAATAGTTCTTCTAATTAAATGACAAATTCAACATAATGTATTTTATTCTTCTAGTAGTAGCACTTCATAGTGTATATATGCATAGAAATCGTGATCCTTTCAATAATTTTAATCCTCTTTAATATAGTTCCAGAAATGAAGAACATTGAAGTTTGAATTTTGCCTCTTGATAAGCTCAGACACTGAAGTCTAGCCATGCTATCCTTCAAGTGCCTCAACTTGAAGGGGTTGGTATGGAGCTGGGGGTGGTGGACAGATAATAATTAGGCATACTAAGGTGTTGTTGCAATTTAATTAATATTTATAAAGCACCTGGAGATCGTCAGATGAAAGGAGCTCATCCAAAGAACAATTATCTCATGATCTCTCCCATGTTCCTGCTCCAGGTTTTTTGGCCAAAGTGAAAGGGGTTAACCTAGAGTCTGGGAAGCTCTGCTACCAGAATTATGATGAAGACTACAGACATTAAGCTTGTCCCCCCTTGTGCAGAGTGATGGTTTACTTCGGGTTGCTGAACTGCTGCTACAAACCACTTTGTCCCCAGGAGACAATGTCATATCTATCCATCAGGCCTGCAGCTGGGGAATTTTCTGTCTCAGCAACTCCTTGTCCTCAAAGCAGGCTCACGCAAGAAGTCACAACCTCCTCCTGATAGTTGGTGTAATGTTTCATTTTTTTCAAGATGGGTAAAAAGAACTAAAGTCTTTAGGATACAGCACAAATGGGTGGATTCCAATAGCCATGGGGGGAGAGAAATTGGGAGAAAGAACAGCCTGTATGTCCCTTCTTTTGTCCCTCATTTCTGGAGTCCACCCCCAGAAGGAAAGTAGAGCAAAGATTGGGCCTCAGTGGTGAGGTGACTGTAACTGGCATTGAGAGGGCTCCTCTCTTGGCTCCCACAGCGTCTCCTGGGATTGGCCACAGCATTGCTGACTACTGAGCCCCTAAGGGCCTCCTCTTCCTCCCGAGCATTGGGCACTGATATGTACTGGAAAAAAATGGCCATTCGCGGGCAGATGTGGAGGCCTACCTTTACTCTCAAAATTAGGAGTGCCCAGTTCAGTTCAGCTCTGACAAATACAGTGGGTGCTGGTGCAAAGGGGATTTCTGCTAGACTTTTTCAAAGTGTCCCTGTAGGACCATCTGCATCAGAATCACCTGAAGAACGTCCTGATTCTGCGGGCCTGGGACTCTGCATTTTAACAAGCTCCCCACGTTTCTCTGAACTAGCGCAATACCCTGACCCACTCCTTGTTGAGACCAGTCTTGGTTAAAAGTTTGGTTCTGGGGCGCCTGGGTGGCTCAGTGGGTTAAGCGTTTGCTTTCAGGTCAGGTCGTGATCCCAGTGTCCTGGGATGGAGCCCCACGTCGGGCTCCCTGCAGGAAGCCTGCTTCTCCCTCTGCCTGCCGCTCCTCCTGCTTGGGCTCTCTCTCTCTCTCTCTGGCAAATAAATGAATAAAATCTTAAAAAAAAAAAAAAGTTCGGTTCCAATAACCAATACAGGCTGGATATTCTGATTGCCTGGGAAGAGAGAAGCCATCCCTGTCTGCTGGCTTATTAGGTGGCTGCTACCTCTTTTGAGAAAATGTCATGTAAATTACTCATCAGAGAATACTGAGGAACTGATTCCTTTGGCTGTTCTTCAGATCTCCCAGATGCACAATTCTGTCACATACTAAACACCTACTGCAAATACCCTATGGCAGGTGTTTCTCTGTAACGGCTGCTCTGGCTTTACAATGTAAAATCTGGCTGGCAGAGGCAGGGGCAAAAGTTCTTATGTTCCAAGAAAACTGGTACTCATTTAATCAATGTTCTCAGCTACTTCCTGAATCTGTTTTTTTAAGCTAAGGAGCACCTATCTATCATTAGGAGTTTTTCTAATGACCCGGAGTCAGGTCTGGGTATCAGTGAGTTCGACAAGAGCTTAGTCTTTGACCTGCGCTCAGGCGTATGTGAAGTTCTATGTTACTATCACCTGCCTTCCTCATTTATTCATGTCTGGGCCCTGGCATTTCCCCAGCTGATGCCTCCCTCTCCTCTTCTGGTTGGAAGCAAGGAGTTTAAGCTTTCTCAGCTCCCATAATGGAGGGAGCTTAGGCTGACGGAGCACGAACCAACTGTGGGATATCAGAGAAGTGACACCACCTCTCTGAGCCTCAGTGGCTTTATTTGTGTACATGAGAAGAATAACGCTTATCTTGCCAGGAGTAAATCCGATAATGAATGTTAAGTATCCTGCCTCATACCTGGCCCAGGGAAGGTGCTCAGTATGTGATATAATGTCACGCTCATCCTCTCTGGGCTCTTAGACTCCCTCCCCCATGTGTCTCTGCCCGCTCACCTAACCCTGGATGCAGCCAGGACCCAAGCACGATTTAGCTGGGCGGGGGGGAGGGGGGTCATTCTCAAAGTACTTCTTCACCCTAGCACATTCTTCAAAATTCATCCCCCTCTCAACGGTTTTTAAGATAAACTGTTAATAAAAGCAGGTATTAAGACTATGATGACAAGAAGAGAAAGAAAGCAATATGAGATGCAAAATATGTGGGTACCACTTTTTTTCTAATCTGTTTTCTCTCTCATCAGCCAATAGCAGAGTTTTCATATGTACCCTGAGTCACTGACCTTCTGATTCAACCATGGTGGTGTCCCTACCCCCAATCCTAGAACCTTGTTATGCCTCTTTTTCTTAGATTGTGTTACAAGATGGAAACAGCCTTATCTCACACTCGTCCTCATTCAGTCCCTTCATTCAGTGGTCTGAATTCAGTTCTGATAATTAAGCTCTCACCTTGGTCCCAAGTTCCAAGGTACTCTACCCTGCTCCTGTTCTCATAATCCACATCTTAGCGCTACCTTTGTCCCATTTCTGAGTGCTGGTTCTGGGACATAGCTTAGTCTCCTTCTACCACTCAGACCTGCCTATCTCTGACTAGGCCCTTTGCCCAGGAGCAGGGCCTCTGTTCTCCATCTTTTTAAAAAATTTTTTAATTTTTAGAGAGAGCATGTGCATGTGGGTGCATGCATGCTCATAGGCTTGCTTGAGGTGGGGAGACAGAGGAAGAGGGAGAGAAGCAGACTCCCTGCTCAGCTGATGCTGGGCTGGATCTCACAACTCTGAGATCATGACCTGAGCCAAAATCAGGAGTCAGATGCTAAACCCTGAGCCACTCAGGTGCCCCCTCTCCATCTTTTGATGCACCACTGCCTGACTGCCTGAATTTGAACATATCTGCTGCCCAAATTCCCTATGGCTGGACCCTACCTACCTGTTGAGCTCCCACTTCTAGAATAACTGGTGCCCCCATCTGTTGGAACCCTGTTTGGAGGTATTCATGCTCCCTGGATACAGGGTCTTGGTCAGACAGAATCTCCACTATCACTTGGGCCTACCTCCCGCCACCTGGGTCTTGACCTTAATAGCAAATCTGCTCCTCCTTCCTGCGTGGCCTTCAGTGTTCAGTTCTAGTCAGAACACCAACTGCTTGAAATAGGCAGCCAATGACACAGAGAGATCATTGTCAGGAGACAGAGCAGCTGAGTTCCTACTAATGTTTCCAAGGAGACCCATCCCCTGACTACTCGAGTAGCTGTGTTATAAAGAAAACCACCAGGGAGGCTGAATTTTTACCATTAAATAGCATAAAATCTCTTTACTGAGAGCCTAGGCAGGAAAGTTTGAGGAAAAGCCAGTTGCTAATACAAATCGAATGTGAGATGCTTTAGACCAGCGCAGATTTAAGCATCAGGAGAGTGAGATGCTGCAAAGTAGTGACTGTTGCAATGCAGAGGGCTCATGGGTGGCACTTTCTAACCCTCTGGGAGGTCACTGTTCTGATCACCACTCTTAAACATCACGGCAGGTGGGCTGCTGTGCATCTTAACTTCATCTCCTAGTCCTGAGCCAGGCTGTACTGGGGAGAGGGGAAGGTGCTCACATCTGGGAGAATATGGAAGTTTCTCCTGCCAAAGGTCTGACCACTGGTCAATGTTGTGCCATGGATTCCCTCCTCTAAGGACTAAATTCAGCTGTTATGTATCCCAAGATACCCTCTTAAAAAAACAAAACATGTTCCACTTGAGTTGAATAATAGATTCTCCATTTGTAGGGACTGGATTTTAGGTTAACTCTTTGCTATCCAGGCAATTAGACACAGGGACCATTTACTGGGGATCCGTAGGAAGAAAGAGTGTAGGCATGCACTGATTCAAGTGTCCACTCTGGAATACAGTTCAGGAATAGAAGACATCAGAGATGGGAAGGGAGCAGGGCAATCAGAAGCCAAGACAGAAACAAACTGGAGCCTCCAGATGCCTTCAAGAAGCAGAGTGAGGGTGTGTGTGTGTGTGTGTCTTTGAGAATGAGGTGAAATACTATCATTTGTCTATATTCATAACTCATTAGATCCTTGTCATCTTGGGTGTGTAAAAAAATGAGAAAGTGCTTGTGTTTCCCTAAATACAGACAAAATGGACGTATTCTTAGTCTCAGATAAATATGAAAAGCTGTGAGCTTAGAACTTCATGTGTTTATTTTTTGATGGCACTTAGAATAAAATGTTCCAAATTTAACATTTAAAAGGGAACAAACAAACTAACTCATTATGCAAATGGTATTATGGGATGGAGAGTCCCTGGGCAAAGGAAGATAGATGTATTTATAATTGCATTTTAATCTTCTCCACTGGAAACAATTCCTTGTCTGTTTTAACTTGATGCCAATCTGAACTGAGAGATGGTGACTTAAATTTAGAACTTGGTCAAGATGGCTATCAATTGCCTTAACTATAAAGGATCTTGCACTTTTGCCTCCAAATTGTAAAGTCGTTTATAATTCCCTTTGTCATTACAGATAGATGTTGTGTTATAAAAGACTGAATGATGAGCTTTGTTGCATACTTTAATTATTATTTTTGTCATGAAAAATGCCTAAAATTTGAAACTGGAAATAACAGGGACGATTAAGGAAACAATCTGTAACTGATGTGCTCCTCCCTCTAAATTACATTTTCCAATGGTTTATTTATAAAAGTTGACCAATCCGGTTTGACTCTTTCCATATATATAAGACCATATCTCTCCCCTGAGGAGTTTGCTGTCAGTCATTCTAACAACATTAATGAGTTTTCCAATCCAGACCAGCTGGAATCAAAGTTCTAAAGTACTTTATTCTGAGCAAAGACTATACCACTTGTCACATAGATATAAAAATTCTTCATTAATAGAGTGTTTATCTTTCATATAGCTATTATAGAGGCCAATAAGAATGCAGAAATATAGCTGTTGGAGAAAGAGAGATTAAATTGTATTTTTCTTGGTCATAGCTCTCAACTGTTGGCAGGGAAGGTAGAATCTCAAATTTTGTCCGATGACCCAGCCTCAGTCCTTAAATTTTCCTTCCTTCAGACCCAGTTACAAAGCCTACAATTACAACATTGTCACTGAGGCAGAATGTAATCCTGTTACAGCAGTAATGTCCACCCACAGCCATACTTGCCATTGAAGATCATCCTCCAAATGCAAGCTGGCTTTCCAGTATGTCCTGATGGGATAGCTCACAGATAACACTGCTTCACTTTGTTCCTTAGAGGGTTGAACAGAGGTGATGAATAGCTCCATGGTCCTTCCTCCCAAGTCCTGTCTATACCTATCAAGTGCCATTGTCCCTCCAAGCATACCAAGGCAATGAAATTTCTGAATAGATGTGCCTCAGTTGAGGCAATCCTCTTGGACAAGTAGAACATAAAAACAATTAAGGAAGTTTCATCTGTGTAAAAGAAAAAAAATTCTCTTGGCGTGTTCCAGCTAACTTCTTATAAAATATGGTTTTATAGGTATAGAAAAAAGAATTTGAGGGTTCACAGAGTCATGATGGCCAAGGGGCTCATTCCAATGGAATTAAGTGAAGTTTTGTATCAAAGCTTTGTTTTAAAAATTGAGTTTTCTTTAATACTGTTCAGAGTGTACCATAAAGATACACTATAGTAAGGATAATTTATCTCCTGTCATGACACAAAAAAGTGATATTATTTGAAAATCAAGAGGAAAAGAGAAATGTAGACTTAGATAGACCATCCATGGCACCCCATCAAGTAAGGGGGTCATCCTCCAAAGGCAGCAAAAAAGAATATTAGAATCCAACTAGTCTGCTTTGCTATTAAGTACCTGTAAAATCTTGGGCAAGACACTTTGATTCTCTGAACCTCGCTTCTAACTCTATATAATGGGAACATGTACTAATACTAACATCCCTTGTGGCTACCTGCCAGGAGTATTGTAAGGATCCAATAAGAAAATGAGTATGAGCCTATTTTATAAACTGTACTAAATATTGTGTGTTATAGTGGTAGTCAGTTTTCTTAGTATTATTAATCTTATCTCTGATATAATCTAAGAAGAAATTAATTTCCTTGTGAACCTTTTCATTTCTGAGGTCCCATGTATTTTCTCCTGCTTTGGGAAATTTTAACCATTAGGAATCAAAATGAAAGAAGCCCTACTCTGAGTGTTAACTGACTTCCTAACTAGGCTGTTACTGGGAGATCTGGATTATTTTATTGCTACCAAAGCATGGTTTCCCCTTGAGTGGCCATAGCTATTTGGTTATAGCTTTCCCATTATAGAAAACACTCACATTATAGAAAACATGGGAAACTAAGGCAAGGCAGCTCTCTCTGACACTTCATTCATGCATGCATGTGTGCGACCATTCATACATTAACTACATTAATAAATACCTGTGTGCCAAGCACTGAGCACAGGAGAATGAATAAGATTCCTATCCTCAAGATGGCTCATTGTTCCCTAAGAATAAACTCAAAGATTTGGTACATGGTACACTAGCTATTTCTTGCTTTTCTGACACAATGCTTGGCATGTGGTACATTTTAACAAATATTTTCTAAAAGAAGTGAATGAAACACAGGCCAGTAGTTTTCTTACAAGAAAACCCTCATTGGGTTCCAATTTTGAAAGCCAAGGAGAGGCTTGAGTTTTCTAAGTCAATATACCAGAGATTTCTACTCCTGAAATCTAGAACAGACTCAACTTTTAAATTACTTTTCCAATGCAACAAGGAGGTCATGGTGACCCTTACACTGCGATGAAGTAGTGTTTGTACTCCCTGCTGACTCATTCTGTGAAATGAAGAGGGCTTTCTGAGGAGAAGTATTGGGAAGAAAGGAAAGGAATGAGGGCACCTGGGTGACTCAGTCGTTAAGCATTTGCCTTCGGCTCAGGTCATGATCCCAGCGTCCTGGGATTGAGCCCCGCATCGGGCTCCCTGCTTGGCGGGAAGCCTGCTTCTCCCTCTCCCACTCCCCCTGCTTGTGTTCCCTCTCTCGCTGTCTTTCTCTCTGTCAAATAAATAAAATAAAATCTTTAAAAAAATTTTAAAAAAAAAGAAAGGAAAGGAATGAAGATGGTCACTGAGGCAGAAACTCCTGGTCCCCAGAATTTGGAGAGAGATACCACTGGTGCATCTTATGCTCAATAATCCCTGGCCTCTTTGCCACGGATACATCATCAGTCGCTGTGGAATAGGCAACATGATTTCCCTTGGCATTACATTTTAAGAGATATTCACTATATTCATTAGCAAAGTTTACTTGTAAACAGATGTGCCTACCATGTTCTAAGGAATGGTATTGTCAAAAATTCCTGCTCTTTGAAAGACAGCATTAAGAAAATGAAAAGGCAAAGCACAAAATGGGAAAAAATACTCACTTATGTCTGTCAAAGGATTTGTCTTCAGATGTGTGAAGAAGTTTTATCACTAAATAATAAAAAAGACAACCTAATTTAAAAGTGGGTAAGAGATTTGATGTAATACTTCATCAAAGAAATATATGAATGGCCACTAAACACATTTAGAACATTTTAACCTCATTGGTCATTGGAGAAATACAAATTATATGCCACAATGAAATACCACCATACACCACTGGAATGGCTGAAATTGGGTAAGATGTGGAGCAAGCACCCTCATACATGGCTGATGGGAATGTAAAATGGTGCAACCACTTCGGAAAAGAGGCAGTTTCTTCTATGGTTAATCAAATGTACCCTATGACCCAACAACCCCACTCTTTTACTCAATCTAAATGAAAATATATATATGCACAAATATTTATATATGAATGTTCTCAGCAGCTTGATTCTTAACAACCAAAAACTAGAAACAATCCAAATGTCCACCGAGAGGTCAGTGAATACATACAGTGTGCTATATCCATAAATGGAATTAAATCCAGCATTTAAAAGGAATGGACTGTTCATTTATGCAACAACATGGATATGTCTCAAAAATATTAGGTTGATCAAAAAAAATATTGACACAAAAAATGCACACTTTATAATGCCAAAAAAAGATCAATCTAATCTATAGTAACAGAAAGGAGATCAGTGGTTGTCTGGGGCTGGGGGTGAGGAGGATGTTATTACAAAGAGAGTTGAGGGAACTTTTTGAGGTAATGCAAATTTTCTGTATCCTGACCGGAGGTAGTCCCACAGACACGTACTTTTGATGAAACTGTATACTAATAGAGTTGCATTTTACTGTATGTAAGCTAGAGGACTATAAGGTTGATTTTAAAAACTGACATCATGAAAGGACATTCATAAATATACTAAAGTAGAGTTATGAGGCACAGTATTTATATTATGTACAAGTCATAGTAAAGTGAGTACCTTTACTATAATAGAATGTAAGAGCTAAAATAAGATTGGAGTGTATAATTTGCAGGAAGTGTTACTTGAATGTTCTTTTAATAATCATACTGATATGTCTCGGAGATGAAACACAATGCATTTGAATCTTTAGGGAGCATTTACATATGTATGTATTTTATCTTCCAATAGAGAATATATAGCCTTAAAAACAAGGACTGCTGTCATTTTTACTTAAATTTAGAGAAGAATCTGGAAGAGAAACATTGATTTATTGATAGAGGTGGGCAGGGTAAGAAACTTAAATTCAAACACCCTGGCCAACAAGTAGGTCTTAAGCTCAGCCAAAAGGAGAAAGAGGAGGAGGAGGTAAAAAGAGTCTCGCAGGGGCCAACTGTTTTGAAATTGTAAATTTTCACTAAAGAGATGCCTTGATATGATGGATAAGTCTGCCAGGGATGCCAAGTTCAATGAATTGCTCTGTGTCCTTTGTAGACACAAATCCCAGGGTTGGCCCCATCTATTCCTTTTCTTTCCCCTGGAATATATCTTGGGTCTAAGTCTCACATCTCTTCTATAGAAAACACTGAGACTCCTTCACTCAAGGACAGGCTAGTCCAAGATAGAGCCCCTTGGCTCACCCACCTTCCTTCCTGGGCTCCTGGCACATAGGAAGCTTAATATGTATTGTGAAATGAAATGATCAGTTCTAAAATTCTTTTTCTCTACTTTCCTTTAACTCACCAAGATAAGTCTGTGAAGAGTAGAAGTGATATTTATTTACCATAAATGCTAATCTCTGGACAAATCATATTTTTGGTCCCATCTGGTTTAAGCCCGTTTATGTATGTAGACTTTTCTCAGAGCGGTGCAGAGAACTCACTTAACATGCAATTGGAACTGTGGAGTGTAGAATGAATGCTTTTAACTGTAGTAGTCATTTTCAATGCACTAGGATTAAAGGTCAATTAAATGACTCATCTGTGGAAATATAAAGTGAAAAGATGACATTCTTAATTCAGGTGTTCCTTAGATTTGTTCTTCAGCAGAATTTTAAAAGTGGCTTAAACACACCTCAGACGGATTTATGTGAGACCACTCATCAAATCAAAAATGGATACATATATAAAATGTCTTATTTCTAAATGCCAGAAAATAATCTTGTCCTAACCTCAAAATTTTAGGTTCTGAGTGACGTGCAAACAGTATCATTTTTAGTTACAAATTTTACATGTAGCTATTTTTATGTGAAGACATAAATTCAGAGAGCAGGGACGGGGTAAAAGCACAAAATGGTGAGCAGTTTAAACGTAGCCTCTGCAGACGGGCTTTCCATTTTTCAATTAGCTTTGTCATTTAGGTTTCTGGACATCATATTGCTGTTATAAAATCCTGTGGTACTGTGTTTTGGGAGTAGTAGCACCATAATGAGAATGCCTGTTTTCCCTTCTATGTTTTTAGAAAGTGCTCTAGGACATGGAGCATGAATTTAAAATCCAGCCACATGTATCCACACCTCAGCATCCTCCTAAAATCATAGGTTTGACAAATTTGCCCAAGTGTGCCCCTTCGGGGATTTGGAAAGAGCTTGCTGCCCTTCCCCCCGGATTGAAAATACTTTCTGTGCCAGAAATTTCTCCAGCAACTAGAGAAAATTAGATTTGGCCTGAAGGACTCAGACCGAAAAGAAATCCTGCTCTGGGTAAAGTTAAAATATAGTAGAAATTGAAAACGCAACACATAATATAAAATTTTCTGTAGAATATTTCAGCAGCATGTGTGCCCAGATTGGAACAATACGGGAAAATTAGCGTGGCACCTGCACACAGATGACATGCAAATTCTTGTATGCTTCTCATTTTACAAAAATGTAAGTTGTAGATGTGATCTGCATAGGATAAAAATTATGCAGAAATACAACACAATGTAAACAGGAATTATCTCGGGGAATTAGGACTACACTTTTGAAACCTCTCTGTATTTTAAAAAATTTTCTGCAGTAGGGGTGTAAAAATTCATAATCAGAAACAATAAAATAAGCATTTACACACAAAATGATATGTTCATTCAAGCTACCTAAATATATTTATTTATTTTTAAAGATTTATTTATTTCAGAGAGAGAGGAGAGAGAGCATGAGTGGGAGGGGTAGAGGGAGAGAGAAAATCCCAAGCAGACTCCCTGCTGAGTGGGGAGCCTATTGTGGGGCTCAACCTCATGACCCTGAGATCACAACCTGAGCCAAAACCAAGAGTTGGACGCTTAACTGACTGTGTCACCCAGGTGCCCCAACTACCTAAATTTAAAAGCAGAGTTGACAAAAAGCAAATTTAAAAAAATTTTTCTACCAGGTGCCTGGGTGGCTCAGTCCATTAAGCATCTGCCTTCAGATCAGGTCATGATCCCAAGAGTTCTGGGATCAAGTCCCACATCATCGAGCTCCCTGCTCAGTGGGGAGTCTGCTCCTTCCTCTCCCTCTGCCCCTCGCCTGACTTGTGCCCTCTCTCGCTCACTCTTTCTCTCAAATAAATAAATAAAATCTTAAAAAAAATAATAAATAAATTTTTTTTTCACCTTAAGTACCTTAGGGAAATGACTTTTTAGTTTTTTTTTTCTTTCATTTTAATTCTGGTATAGTTAACATAGTCTTACATTAGCTTCATGTGTACAATATAATGATACAACAGGTGAAAAGATGTTCAACATCACTCATCATCAGGGAAATGCAAATCAAATCACAATGAGAGATCACCTTACACCTGTCAGAATAGCTAAAATCAAAAACACAACAACAAATGTTGAAGATGTGAAGAAAGAGAAACCCTCCTCGTGCACCATTGGTGGGAATGTAAGCTGGTGCAGCCACTGTGGAAAATAGCATGGAAGTTACTCTCAGGCTTTTTTTTTTTCCTTTTTCTTTTTTTTATTTTCTTTTTTAATGTTTTATTTATTTAAATTCAATTAATTAACACATAGTGTATTATTTGTTTCAGAGATAGACTTCAGTGATTCATCAGTTGTATGAGCACCCAGTACTCATTACATCATGTGCCCTCCTCAGGCTTGTTTTTAAAGAGTCTTCTCTCTTCACATGATGTTACACTTCTTGCTGCTTAATTTTAAGCCCTAAAATATATCATCCTGGTGGATCTCCCTTCCTCCTGCCCCCTCCTTTTGTGCTCCTTGCATCACAATCACCAACCTCATTACTTTCAGCTCATCTTACACTTCTTCTGGAGTATGGCACACATTCACACACCCTCCCGTACACTTGCTTTAAAGGGAAAGTCATAAAATAGAAAAGATTTATTATCTTTGTTCTTTTTTTAAAAAAAGATCTTATCCATTTATTTGCAAGAGAGAGAGCGCGCGCACAAAGGGGAAGAGAGGGAGGGGGCAGGGGGACAAGTAGACTCCCCACTGAGCAGGAAGCACAATCCAACGCTGTGCTCAATCCCAGGACCCTGGGATCATGACCTGAGCCGAAGGCAGACGCTTGACCGACTGAGCCACCCACGCGCCCCCTATATTTGTTCTTTTAAGAGAAGATCACATGCATCACTTGAGAGGTTCTCTGACAGGCACAGATTCTGCCTTCAGGAAGTTGAGTCTTTTCGAAGATGGTTGAGTAAATACAAAAGTGCAAGCGGATGTTACAAGTGCCATGGGAGGGGTGAGCTCAGAGTCCTATGGAGAACACAGGAGGGGTCAAGAAGAAAGCTAAGGAGGAGACGTCTTTTCTGAGACCTGCAGGACAAGAGGAGTAAGCTGTGTCTTTTGCACAAGTATGAGTAGTAAGCCATACTTTGATCTTCCCCCAGCCCTGTCCCTGCTCTTAATAGGGACTGAAATTGATAAATAGCAGTCTATAAACCAGTCAAAGAGACACACTAAAGAATGAGTACTTTGCATTCAAGCAGTGATTTTCTTCAAAAGGTGGAGCCGTCACTGTGCCTTGCTTGTCGCCCTCACTCTTATCCCTAAATGCCCAGGACTCTTCCAACTGCCAGCACTTCTTTATTTGAAGACTTCCTCTAGTGTCTGGAGCCTACTTTTTCCCACATGACATAGGCAAGAGATGTCAGGGAATGAATGTCCTCCAGAAGCAGTGCCCCATCCATAGCCGGTAGGAACTGGGACACAAATACCCCAGCTCCCTTGCTCCTTGCAGGGATGCCTCTGAGATGTGTGTTTCCCCAGAAATAAGCTCCAGTCGCCCACAATTATAACTGCCTTTCCTTCCCTGTCACCTTATGGTGCTTTCTTCATCTTCTGAATAGGCCTCTCTATAAACCTCAGATCTTCGCCCCAGCAACCGTGTCTGAGGGAACCCAAATAAAGATTCACGAACAAAGCACATTTGCAAACAAACAAAGCCTCACTTCTTATATTGTCCCTATACTCCCTTCACTCTTCATCTGTACACTTTCCTTCTGTATGCATGGCTCTCCCACAGCACCCAGCTCACCACTGGCTTGCTGCTCTGCCTCTTTGCATTGTAAGGGTTTTGAGAACATGGATTATGTCTCTCATCTCTGTATTTCCAGGGCCTCGGTAAAGACTTGCTAAATGGATTTCCTGTGAACTTTGCAATCCTTGTCCAGGGAAAATGTCTCGGCTCGGGATATTTTACAAAATGCCTGGCAAGAGGGACAAGGCGAATAAATCTGGAGAATGTTCTGGAAGAGAAGCAACCCTGAAAACTTTTCCCCAGTAAAACTTAACCCCTGCCCATGGGTAAAGCACACGCATTACTGTGCTTCACCTTCTCTGTCTCTAAAGTGAGGATTAAGTAACACTTGCCATGATTGAATGTCGGAAAAGTGCTTTGAGGCTTCAATGGGGCTCTATAAGATTAAAATAGTAGCCACTGTTCCATCATTTAAATAATCTCATTGGCAAAGACCATGCATTAATCATCACAGAGAAGTATTTTTATATTCACTGAACATCTTTCATCTGAGAACATCACCATGGTTTATAAACATTAACTCAGTATATTCCTCATGACAACATGCAGACTGGTCCTTTACATGAATTGATAAACCAGGGCCTGAAATAGCTAAACAGCTTGTTCCAAAACATCCAGAGTCAGGGCAAGAAACAGGTCACTAGTAGGAGAGTTAATAATCAAGAGATAGCCCTATGTAAATATTTGGGTAAATGAGGCAAGGAGATCAGATAGGCAGACCCTTAAGTAAAGTAGCTCTCTCTCCTTTCTCTGCAGCCTACAGAAGATGGGGTATCTAGAAAAATCTCCATGGAATAACAGGTTTCATGAATTATGAAAACCCTACAAAATATTTAGCAGTTGCTTTGTGCTGAGCAACTATTCTCTGTGCATTCCAAAGATGCCCATTCAAATGTCCCTATGTATTTTATGCTCCTGACAATAAAGAAAACTGTACCTTCCAGCCAGATAAAGGGGGAGGGCTGCTGTACCTTTAGAGAAGACAGATGGGTGAGGCATACATTAAAGCAGCTTCCATTACAGTAAAATATGATCCCTCTCTCTCAGCATCTGTTCTGCAAATGGCGCAGGAACCTTTCATCAAGACTGGGGGGCAGGTCCGCTTGTCAGCAGTTGCCAGGCCCTCTAGCTTATGCCCTGGTATTGGCAGGTGAATTCCCACTTTGACCAGCAGAGCACCAGCCAAGAGGTGTGAGTGCCTTTGTGGCTTCCAGACACCAGTGTTGTCTCTCCCCAGCCGGTCCCCAGAAAGCACCAAAGTCACATTCTTGATACCATGATGCAATATACAAAGCACTAGGAGCACTAGAAACTGGCAGAGTCTCAGCTCCGGCTGCTGTGTGGCTTTGGGAAAATCACTTTATCTTTCTGTTTCTCAGGCCCTCAGCTAAGATGAGGAGTTTTAGCCGGATCTGTAACTTTCCATCTGTACCACAAAACCCCTGCATTTCAGGAGATTTCTCAAAAGCCACTAAGAAGGGCCCAAAAGGCAGAGCACCAAGGTCCCCAACCTAGCTACAACCAGATGCCTCACTTTTTTTTTTAATCTTTTATATATTGAGTGTCCATGTAAGATTGCATTTGAAAAAAAAGGGAAAAAAGAAGGCCGCTTCTTGCTCCAAAAGAATTTTAAAAAGTTTGAAAATCACTGGTCCCAATATCTGTTTGTCCTAACTTTGAAAACATAAAAGAAATCATTTGATAGTTCTGATATACTAGGATTCTTTTCTAGTAGAGCAGAATGGAACTGAATCATGTCAGTGCAGAGAGACCTTCCAGCAAAGCTAGTCAGTCAGTGGAGGAGCAACCAAGAAGCTTTGCTCAGTCAACACCCTCACGGCCATGTCCACTGGCCAGGAAGGACTAGGAGAACTTTCCCGGCAAAGGTTGCTGCTTTCTCTGCTTTTAACTCAGTCGTCAGGGCTCTCCCACTCCACAAGCATCCATACCTCCTCTCAGATTCAGAAACTTACTATAATAAGCACAAGTCCTAACAGAAGTAACAGTGTGTCTCATGAGACGCTGGTGGACCAGCCCACAGATGTCAAACATGGTGTTTTGTATTTCTTTCGTTGCCTTTCCTCTAACTGGGAAAGAAAATGAACACTTCATGTCTGAAAGCCCGCTAATTTTGGTACTGAATTCCTTGGGCTTAAATCCTAGATTCTATACTTCATATTTGCTTTTTGGCCTTGGACAAGTCACTTAACTTTTCTCTGTTATTTTACACATCTCTAAAGAAAAGAGTAAAATGACAACAACAATCACACCTATGACAATTAGAGTTAATATGCATTAGTGCACGTAAAGTGCCTTCCATTTAAGAAGCGCTACAGGGGCACCTGGGTGGTGCAGTCGCTTGAGCATCTGACTCTTGATTTCAGCGCAGGTCAGGATCTCAGGGTTCTGGGGTCGAGCCTCAGTGGAGCCCCATGTCAGTCCCTGTGCTCAGCGGGGAGTCTGCTTGAGATTCTCTCTCTCCCTCTCCCCTTACCCCTCCCCTTGTGTGCTCTCTCTCTCAAATAAATAAATCTTTTTAAAAAAAAAAAGTGCTACAGAAGTGTAAAATACAAATGCACACACATACATATATACATATGTACCTGTGTGTCATTAAATATATAACATATAGAGAAAATATATAAAAATATATTTTGTATATAAATATAATTTTGATATTTTAAGATATAAATTCTATAAAATATATTTATATAAATTTATATGTAGTTATTTATTTACACACACATGCACAAAGAGCTGAGGTATGGGGACCAGGCATTTTACCAATACTGTTACTGTGTATGTATCTGTGTATTTATTATATCCTCATTAACAATCACTCCACCCTTATGGGTGAGGAAAAAGAACTGAACCTTCTCTCCAAGCAAGCAGTAGGTGTCTAATTGAGGGTTTGGTTTCCTAGTCGCAGCGTCTCGGCCCAGATCACTCTACGTGCGGAGACGCACGTCTGAGGCGTCTCACCCGGCACAGGCAGGCAGCCGTATCTTGTAGTGAAGAACCCACATGGCCAATTTTACTCTTTCCTCTCGCTCAAGTGCGCGTTTCCTGCGACTGGAACAAGTGCCAGACCACAGGATCTAAGAGAGACTTAACTGCTTATTCCCAGCTTTGCGACAAGATGCCTTGGGTGGGCCACCTGGGTGCAGACCGCCATGCCCGCAGCGAGGTGGGTGCCGGAGCCCCCGCCTACCGGCTCAGGAGCGCCAACTGTTAGGTTTTCAGCAATTTGGTGAGGCAGTTGTTAAACGCAGCCACTCTGAAAATTTGAGTTGTGTAAACTTACAGTTGCATCAATCATATTCCAAAGGTAATGATTACTCAACTCATCAGATTCTAATTATTTCACGATGTATGACTGTTCTGCCTGCTCCCAGGGTGCCGTGCATCTACTGCAGGGGGATGGCGGGGATGCTCGACAGCCGTGTGCTACTGTGTATCTCTTCCCAACTCCGTCTTTGTCTTTTGTGGTGTCACACTGCTAGCTTTCATGTTGCTGTGGTGGGAATGTTTACACTGCAGAAACCAGCAAATGCTACAAATCAGGGTTCGGCTTATTGTTTTGTTGATTATGTAGGCTTAGCTATGGGAAAATGTTAAACATGGAGATTAAACTTAAAAGTGTGTTGCATCTTCCTCAAGATATTTATTGATCTTTCTTACTCTATAGGGTAGAAGCCTGGCAGATGCCACCTTAACAAAGAGATCAAGGTTAACGATCACCGGTAATAAGATACGTAAACATAATGTACTCCTAATGCTCTTAGTCTGGCTCAAGCTACTTTTCTAGGCAAAGGAGCCACCCTTTGCCTTTCTACCCTCTTTACCAGGGCTAGTCAGCAAGACTCACGGTTGCCTGGACCCACTTTTTCCCTTCTTGCCTTTTATGCCTGGCCATCCCTCTACTGCTGTCTGGAGTAACTTCTCCCTTCCTCTCTGCTCCGATGAATCTTCCCTTTACCAAGCACATTGTTAATTTTTTTCACTCCTACATGAAGCTCTCCATGAAGATACCTGCAGTCTTCATTCCTGCAATTCCTCTATTGTTTTCTATATTATTACTTCCTACAGTACCACTCAGAGATGACATGATATATTGGACTGCTGGAGTGTGTGTGTGTGTGTGCGTGTGTGTGTGTGTGTGTGGTATCCTCCAACATGACTTCACCCTGCTAACAGCAGAAACCTCTATTTCCTATGCTTCTATAAATCTTTCTGGAACCTTAGTGTGTATTCAGTAAATCCTTGTTGACTGCTTTTAAAAACAGCTGGACACCATGACTAAAGTTATAGATTTTATGACTTTCTTCAACCTTAACCTTTAATCTTTAAGCAAATGTCTCTAGGAAGTTTTTACTTCTGAGTCTCCCAGATAGAAATATCAATATCATTGTAGTCCATATTTTCATAGAATCTATCATCCATTGGTTTTAGTACTAAAAACCACAATTAGCCTTCTAACGGTGACAGAAGTAAGAAGACAGAGCTCAGCCGTAGGTTATCCCCTGGCCCACTCAACCTCATTTTGTAAATCTTTGTCAACCCAGCTCCTGGCACGCTGCCTGGCTCTTATTAGGCTCTCAGTAAATGTTGTAAATGTTATTAAGCCCTTTGGGGGCTGAAACACTGCTATTAGGTCACTCTGAAGAATGTTTCCCTGGAACAGTTTGGAAATGGTTATCTTTTATGAACACTAACTGTGTCTACCTCTTCTGTATCTGCCGGATGCTTGGGTTACACAGCATGCGCAACTCTCTGCTTTACCTCAGTACAACCCGATGGCAAAGAGAGTACACTTCAGAGGAATCACGATGTCAAGTGAACAAAGCCAAGCCCTGCTTACGTTTTTGTTGCACAGGGAACACAGCAGTGTTTCCCTGAAGTTCTTTCTGGGAAAAGGCAGGTTGATGGTAGGGAACTGCTCCACTTGAGGGCCTCTGGCAAGTATTCAGCAGTATTTAGAGCATTTATTTCTTAGGGTGGTTTGATTTACAGAAAAGTTGCCTTTAACAAAAAAAAAAAAAAAAAAAAAGGCTGGATAAAAAACAGATTCCACATTACATTTGCATGAGTCGCCCTGAATGGCATAAATGATTTTTCCTGAGGCCAGGAGCTCAGACTCTGAGCAAGACACTGGTATTTTATGGGAGCCTGATGCGTGGCGAGCAGGGCGGCCTCTCTGTTTTGCACACAGCCTGACCTCCTGCTGGGTCTCACCGAATGTTGGTGACCTTGGGCCCGTTCACCAAATGAGACACATTGAAATAATCGTCTCCAGGTATTTCTGTCCAGTTTGTCATACCTACTAATTCCCTCTTTTAAAAAAGGAACATCCTCTTGAACTCTGTCAATAAATGTCATGCCCTCCAAATGACATTCCCAGGGCCTCAGGGCCCAGGCTCGCTGCCCTTTCCCAGGACGCGTCCCCTCTCCTCTACCCTGCGTTGCACGGCGCCCCGGGTCCTGCCTGAAGTCGTGCCTCGTGAGCCCTGGTCCCCACGCGCTGGCACAACTCCCCCGCTTTCAGTATTCGTTGCAGGCTACTCTCCTCAGGGCCCATCCCTGTATCCCTGGCAGTTGAGGGGAGACCAACAGGAGGAAAGCGTGAGGAGGACCAGCAGTGTTGACGCTCCCGGGCGGGTCGGGAGAGAACCCGGTTTGCAGACGTGCGTGGCCTGCTGCCGTACTTGGGTGAGGCAACTCTGCCAGCTCCTTGCACAACCGGGGAGGCGCCTGAGCGGAGGGTGGGGCGCACGGGGACACACCCCATTCCTGTCTGCCTGCAGGGATTTGTTCGCGCAGTTCAGATGGGCGGGGATCAGTTCATTCCAAAGGCTACTAGCTGGGTATTTTTTCTTGAACCACATGCTGAAACCCACTGCGTCTACATCCGCTGCCATGAGGTTCCAGGTCACTGCTAAAGAGAGGAAGGGTTTTGTCACTGGACCCCCGTCAACATGTGATTTGGTCATCAGTGCTCACTCAGTACTCAGTCCCGACGGTGCTGGGTGGTTGGAGAGTGAGTAGGGTCGTGATGGCTGGATATTTTTTGGAAACGTACCTAGAGCCTGGCTTCTTCCCGGGAGGACAGTCTGAGATGCTTGCTCCTTAAAACCTTTCTACCTTTCTGTTTTGGAATACCTGTCAGCTCTATATGGATATCACGGTCTCTCTTCTGCCCAGACAGCAGTCACTTTATTTAGCTGTTCCTTCTATCACATCCTACTTGCAGGGGTTGTCAGTGTCACAATCCTACCCCTAAAACTGGGGTTTAAAATCCTCAGCCTTCCAGAACGGGTGACTACTTGCTTTGTCATGAAGAAAATCAATATCCGCCACCACAGGAAGTGGGGCAGGGAGCAGCTGGACAAAGGGCTGCGCTGAGCTTAGTGGCAAGGTCCTTTGTGTGACCCAAAAGGTTACGCTTTCTTGGGAGTTTGACCAAAAACTGCTGAGCGGGGCAGAGGAATGAGAACCCAGATAAAACGAGAAGCGTGTGCCAGGTACTCCCCAGTGGAAAGCATGGGCCTGGGGACCAGTCGTTCAGCTGGGTGCAATACTTGCTGGCCCATGGTGACCTTGAGAGGAAATGAAGAGCCCACTGCGGGGAAGGGCAGAGTGGTGGTCTGTTCATCCACAGGCAGTGGAAACCCAGCTGCTCCTCACCATACATGGACCATGCAGCTTAGGTATTCTGGACAGTTTTCTCTTCCAACACTCGGGGAGCTGAAAGGACATTTTGAACCTGTATCTATCATGTTATCATACAGATTATTTTCACTGCCCTAAAAATTCTCCATGCTCCACTTATTAATCCCTCCCTCCCCAACCCCTGGCAATGACTGGTCTTTTTCCTGGCTTTATAGGGTTTTTTTTTTAAAGATTTTATTTATTTATTTGACAGAGACAGACACAGCAAGAGAGAGAACACAAGCAGGGGGAGTGGGACAGGGAGAGGGAGAAGCAGGCTTCCCGCTGAGCAGGGAGCCCGATGTGGGGCTCGATCCCAGGACTCTGGGATCATGACCTGAGCCGAAGGCAGCTGCTTAACGACTGAGCCACCCAGGCGCCCCCTGGCTTTATAGTTTTTGCCTTTTCCAAAATGCCTTATAGTTGAAATCATATAGTATGTAGACTTTTCAGATTGGTTTCTTTCACTTAGTTAGATATATTTAGCCTTCCTCCATGTCCCTCCATGGCTTGATAGCTTATTTCAGGCTCAATTATATTCCATTGTCTGGATGTGCCTACATTTATTTATCCATTCATTTAC
Organism: Mirounga angustirostris; assembly: GCF_029215605.1. Lineage (NCBI taxonomy): Eukaryota > Metazoa > Chordata > Mammalia > Carnivora > Phocidae > Mirounga > Mirounga angustirostris. The sequence continues at coordinate 97,475,917 of NW_026991717.1, forward strand.
CAAAGGACATCTTGGTTGCTTCTAAGTTTGGTTGATATTATAAATAAAGCTGCTATAAACATTCATGTACAGGTTTTTGTATAGATGTGTTTTCAAGTCATTTGGGTAAATCCCAAGGAGTGTGATTGCCAGATCATATGGTAAGAGTATGCTTAGCTCTGTAAGAAAGTGCCAAACTGTCTTCCACAGGGGCTGCAGCATTTTACTTTCCCACCAGCAGGGAATGAGCATTTCTGCGGCTGCACATCCCAGCAGCATTTGCTGTTGTCAGGGTTTTGGATTTCGGCCCTTCTAACAGGTGTGCAGTAGTAGCTCATGGTTGTTTTTATTTGCAATTCCCTAGTGCCTCGTGATGTTGAACATCTTTTCCTATGTTTTCACCTGTAAATCTTCTTGGGTGTTGTGTCTGTTCAGGTCTTTTGCCCAGTTTTTAACTGAGCTGTTCATTTTTATTTATTGTTGAATTTTAAGAGTTCTCTGTATATTTTATTTTATTTTATTTTATTTATTTATTTTTTAAAGATCTTATTTATTTTTTTGACAGGGAGAGACACAGAGAGAGAGGGAACACAAGCAGGGGGACTGGGAGAGGGAGAAGCAGGCTTCCTACGGAGCAGAGAGCCCGATGCGGGGCTCAATCCCAGGAGCCTGGGATCATGACCTGAGCTGAAGGCAGACGCTTAACGACTGAGCCACCCAGGCGCCCTCTTTGTATATTTTAGATGACAGTCCTTTATCAGGTCTATCTTTTGCAAATATTTTCTCCCAATCTGTGGCTTATTTGATCATTTTCTTGACAATGTCCTTCACAGAGCAGAACTTTTTAATTTTAAGGATGTTCAACTTATCAGTTATTTCTTTCATGGCTCATACCTTTGATGTAGTGTCTAAAAAGTCATTGCCATCCCCAAGATTATCTCCAGTGTTATCTTTCAGTTTTATACTTTTGAATTTTAAATTTAGGTCTATGATCAATTTTGAGCTAATTTTTGTGAAGGGTATAAAGTCTGTCTAGATTCATTTCTTTCTTTCTTTCTTTCTTTTCTTTCTTCCTTTCTTCCCCCCGCCCCCCCCCCCCCCGATGTTTATAGCAGCAATAGCCAAACTATGGAAAAAGTCTTTCTTTCTTTCTTTCTTTCTTTCTTTCTTTCTTTCTTTCTTTCTTTCTTTCTTTCTTTCTTTCTTTCTTTCTTTTCTCTTTCCTTTCTTTCTTCCTTCCTTCCTTCCTTCCTTCCTTCCTTCCTTCCTTCCTTCCTTCCTTCCTTCCTTTCTCTTGAGTCTAGACTGTGCCCATTTTAAAATTGGATTGTTTGTCTTTTTTTATTGTTGTGCCATAAGAGTACTTTGTATATTCTAGATATAGGTCCCTCATCTGATACATGATTTGAGAATATTTTCTTCCATTCTGTGAGTTGTCTTTTCACTTTCTTGATGGTGTACTTTGAAGCACAGAAGTTCTTAATTTTCATGAAATCCAATCTATTTTTTCTTTTGTCACTTGTGAATCTGGTGTCATTTCTAAGACAGCATTGCCTAATCTAAGGTCAAGAAAACTTACTTCCATGTTTTCTTCTTATAGTTTTACAGTTTTAGCTCTTTCATTCAGGTTGATGATATATTTTGAGTTAATTTTTTTTTTTAAGATTTTATTTATTTATTTGAGAGAGAGAATGAGAGACAGAGAGCATGAGAGGGAGGAGGGTCAGAGGGAGAAGCAGACTCCCCGCCGAGCAGGGAGCCCGATGCGGGACTCGATCCCGGGACTCCAGGATCATGACCTGAGCCGAAGGCAGTCGCTTAACCAACTGAGCCACCCAGGCGCCCAATTTTGAGTTAATTTTTATATAAGGTGTGAGGTAGGGGTCTGACTTCATTTTTTTGCATGTGGATAACCACATGTTCTGGCACAACTTAATGAAAAGACTGTTCTTTCCCATTAACTTCTTAGTTTTCTTATCAAAAATCAACTAACTATAAAAGCAAGAGGATTTATTTCTGGACTCTCAGTTCTACTTCATTGATCTAAATTTCTGTCTTCATATTTGTACCACAGTGTCTTGATTACTGTAGCTTATAGTAAGTTTTGAAATTAGGAAGAATGTGTGTTTCAACTTTTTTTTATTGTTTTGGCTATTCTGAGTTTCTTGAATTTCCATATGAATCTTAGGATCATCTTGTCAATTTCTGCAAAGAAATCATCTGGGGCATTAATAGGGATTGGGTTGAATCTGTAAATGAGTTTGGTGAGTATTGCCAAGATTAAATCTTCCAATTTATGAAAATAGGATGCCTTTCCACTTACTTAGGTCTTATTTAATTTTTTTCAACAATAATGTGTAGTTTTCAATGTCCAAGTGTTACACTTTTTAATTAAATTTATTCTTAAGTGTTTTATTCCTTTTGACGATATTGTAAATGAAATTATTTTCTTAATTTTATTTTCAGATTGTTCACTGCTATTGTGTAGAAATACAATTGACTTATATACATTCATCTTGTATCCTGAAACCTGGCTGAATTCACTTACTACTTCTAATAGGATTTTTTTGTTTGTTTTATGTTTGTTTGGGTTTTTTTGGTGGCTCTGGCTCCATTTTGCATTACTCTCTCCCTCTTTCTCTGAATTCTACCCTTTCTGATCTTCTTTTGGTTTCTCTAATATGCCTAGCTCCTTCTTGTCATGGGGCCTTAGCTGTTCCCTCTGCCCAGATCTCACCATTCTCCTGCATTTTCCACCTGGTTAACTCATCCTTCAGCTCTATTGACTTGAACTGCTCCCCTCACCTCAGTCCATGTCTGATTCTCTTCTGCAAGCCATCACAAATACTGTGTTTTTCCTCAACACACACCTCAGCTTATGCTCTCATTTGTGTTACACCTTGCCTGATATCCTTCTTCCCCAACAGACTATAAGCCCCTGTCCCATTTTTCTCACTATTATAATTCTCATCACTATGCCTGGCACATAGTGGATGCTTAACAACTATTGTTGAATGAAAGAATGAATGAATGGCTAGCATTGGAGAAATATGGCTATCATTAAGAACTTTGGGTGGGGTGAGGGTTGGAAAAACAAATTAAAGGTGGGGCACATACCATCTGTATAACCAATCTGACCTCCTTCTGGGGAATTAAGTTCTGGAATGGAATGTGGTTGTCTTAGGAGGGCAGAGGCATTGAGTGTGTAGCCAGTAACATTGGATTTTTTCCCCCATTAAATCTCCTTACTTGGTGGTAAGAAACACAGAAAAAAAGACCCAGCCATCTGAGTCATGTGTAGATGAATAACCACAGTCTGACTTCTTACTTGTTTCTTACTTTCCTGAGGTACAGCTGACTTGTTGTGGGGAAGGCGGGGGAGGAGTGAAAGGGGAGGAGGGGGGAATTGAAAAGATTCATCTATTTTTCTTGCCAAATCAATTCACTCTAACAAAAATAGGGAAATCCCCAACCAGCTGTTCCAGTGACTAGCAAGAAAAATATTTCCCTGGAACACTGCAACAGAAAACGCACTTTGCATGCTGGCCCTCCTGAAGGAATGCTCTGGAGCCTTTCAATTCTCGTCCTCTCTGAGTGCTTTATTGAGATCAGTGACAATAGTTAGAACAGGGTTTTGCTTTGTTTTGTTTCTTAATTCGAATTCTTTTAAAAGTCTGGGTTCAACTCTGGTGCTTCAGTTGGAAATACTGAGGTTAGGGGTGATAAGAGAACAGAGGGAAGACCAGTGAGGGGGGTCTGGAAAATGAAGCAAAGATGAGGTGGGCCTGCAGCTTTGTTGGCCCGTAATGTACTTCCTGTCCTGTTCTTGGAATCCATGTTCCAGTTGTCAGGCCAGAGAGAAGGAAAATGTTTGCATGTAGTGAGAGAAATTTGGGAAGTGGAGATTTTTTTCATTTTGAACTGTATTTTAGAGGATTCGGACACATCTGAAATGAGGTTTTGCTCCAGATCTGTTAGATATAGCGAAACATTACCATATGAAGCTATGAGACCATCATGGTAGGGAACACTCTCATTTGTCTTTGTGTCTCTATCATCTAGCACAATGCCTGGGTCAGAGTAGAGGCTCAATGAAAATTAGATAGAACAGCTTAAATAAGATGATGCAAGCCAAACTAATTTTGCAAATTAGATATTACAGGCCAGAGAACTAAGCTTATTTTCTATGTTTTGTTATTTCATCATGATACTCATCGTTCCATTTTGTCTCCTAGACCATAGTGTGCAAATATTTTGAGTATTTAAGTTTTAGCTGGTCAGGATAGGTAATTAATTATAAATTCTATAAGTAGATGAACCAAATCATTGTTTTGCTGCCAATAAAGTAAAATTTAAAGGAGAATGATTCAAAAGTAAAAATTATATCTTGCTAGCTATGGTTTTTAAATGTCTCATCAAAGGAAATTTTAAAATACTAAGCATTTACATTGAAACAAGAATGAAAGAGGAAGTTTATGAAATCACAACACTCAAAGATGTTTATTTTTTAGACTGATACATTAAGGTAAACACTGTGCAAAAGCTATCATCTCCCATTTCAGAATACCTCTGTAGTAAAAAAAGAAAATCACAGTTTGGAGTCCTTCCTTCTGAACCCTTAGAATCTCTGTCAGTAATAAAGATGTGAGGTATCTTACACCAGAGGTTTCTAAGTGATCATGGGCAAGTTCCCAGTAGCTGCCTAACAAAATTTCCTGGGACAAAATGGTGGCAGACCTCCAAATCAGGATGACTTTACTTGACTGTAGTAATTTGCAAACTGTTATATCTCTATATGGATCAAGATTATTAAGCTTGGATTTTCTTTCTTAGATTTCCTCTACACTCAAAGATTTGTCTATCATTTATATGCTGTTTTGATTCTAAATTTTTATTGAGCATTGACTAAGGTACTCTTCTGGATTCAGGGAAAAGAACAGTACTCACTGTTTTTGTTTTTTTTGTTTTTTTATTCAAGGCACAAAGTTCCTATTGTCATGGAGCTTATACCCCTGCAGAGCTTGAGATCTAGAGATTGAGTTTGATTTTTTTTTTTACTTTAACTACTAGTTAAATTTTACTAGTAATTTTTAATTACTAGTTGTATGATTCCGAACAAGTCACCCAACCACTCACTCTAAGACTAATGTTCTTCATAGAAGAATGGAATAAAAATAGTGCACATCTCCTAAGGTTGTTCTGGGGATTAAATCAGGATGGAGGTGGAAGGTGGAAGGCAGAGAGAAGTTGAGAAAGAAAACACCCACCAGATTTTCAAGGATCTTGACTATGTATGGATCCGAGCAGAAGTCAAAGGAGATCCTCTGATAGGATGCAGAAACATGTGCATCCTTCAAGGGCATAGGAGAGATGAGCCTTGATCAATTAATAGGACTGTGACTCCAGATGTCATGGGAAAAAGTTTTGACAGGGAGACTGTACACATAGTTATGTAACCAGGTCCTGGAGAAGTATCATTTAAAGTTGTTAACAATTTTTCATCTTAGGAAGTAGGAACTTTAGAAGGGTAATGTGCATTGCCTCTGAGACATTTTCCTTGCTAAGTTATGTGGTAGGAGGCTTTTATTGTGGAAGTAATTTAAATATCTGTAGAACAGAATATCAGTGTTCCTCAAAGTATTTTTCCCAAAACCACCTGCATCAAATCACTGGGGTACTTGTTAAAACTACACCCAGGCCCCCCACAATAGAATCTCTGGAAGATGGACTTGGAAAACATAATTTTTTATTTTTGTAAAATACACATAACATAAAATTTACCACTTTAACCATTTTAAAGTATAAATTCAGTAGCACTTAGTACCTTCACAATGCTGTGTATCACTACTATCTAGTTCCAAAACATTTTCATCACCTCAAAAGGCAAGCCCAGATCCATTAAGCAGACACTCCACATCCTTCCCTCTCCTCCAGCCCCTGACAATCACTAATCTACTTTCTGTTTCTATGGGTTTGCTTCTTCTGGGTATAGCCTATAAATGGAGTCATATGTGTGACCGTCTGTATCTGGCTTTTTCACTTAGCATGTTTTGAAGGTTTATCTATGTCGTAGCATGAACTCCATTCCTTTTTATGGCTGAATAATGTTCCACTGTATGATATACCATGTTTTTTTTTTTTATTCAGTCATTAGTTGATAGACATTTGCATTTTTTCCTCCTTTGGTTATTATGAATGTGTCTCTATAAACATTTGTGTACAAGTTTCTGTTTGAACACTTGTTTACAGTTCTTTTGGATAGGTACCTTAAAATGGAATTACTGGGTCATATGGTGATTCTATGTTAACTTATTAAGGAACTGCCAAACTGCTGTACACACTGGTTGTACCATTTTACATTCCTGCTAGCAACATATGCATATTCTGATTTCTCCACGTCCTCATCAATACTTGTTATGCTCTGGGTTTTTTATTATAGCCATCTTAGTGGGTGTGAAGTGGTATTGCATTGTGGTTTTGGTTTGCATTTCTCTAATGACTAATGATGTTGAACATCTTTTCATGCCCTTGCTGGCCATTTGTATATTTTCTTTGGAGAAAAGTGTATTTTGATTGTGTGCTCATTTTTTTTTTATTTGTTTTTTTTTATTGTGGTAAAATATATATAACATGAGATTCACTATTTTAAAGTGTACAGTTCAGTGGCATTAAGTACTTTCACATTGTTGTGCAATCGTCACTATCATCCATCTCCAAATTTATCATTGCAAACTGAAACTCTGTCCCCATTAAGCAACAACTCCCTACACCCCATAGCCCCTGGTAACCACCATTCTACTTTCTGCGTCTATGAATTTGACTCTTCTAGTTTGGCTGTTCTAGCTACCTCCTACAAGTAGAATCATGCAATAATTTGTTTGCTCCAGCTTATTTCACTTAGCATAATGACCTAAAGGTTCATCCATGTTATAGCCTATATCAGAATTTCATTTCCTTTTAATGGCTGAATAATATTCCATTGTATGTATATATCACATTTTCTAATTAAGCTGTCTGCCTTTTCATTGTTGAATTATAGAAGTTCCTTTTATTTTCTATAGTCAAAAATATGATTTGCAGGGGTGCCTGGGTGTCTCAGTTGCTTAAGTCCTCAACTCTTGGTTTTGGCTCAGGTCACGATCTCAGGGTTAAGATCGATCCCCGTGTCTGGCTCCGTGCTGAGTGGGGAGTCTGCTTGAAATTCTCTCCTTCTCTCTCCCTCTCAGCCCCTCCCCCCACACATGCTTTCTCTCAAATAAATTAAATAAAATCTAAAGAAAAAAGGAAATATGATTTGCAAATAGTTTCTCCCATTCTGTGAGTTGTCTTTTCATTCCCTTGATAGTGTTCTTTAATGAATAAAAGTTTTTAATTTTGATGAAGTCCAGTTTATCTATTTCTTTCTTTTGTTGCCCATGGGAAAGCACCCAAGTTGATTATGATTTTTGTGATTATGATTAGACACTAAAGCATGACAATCTTGTACTGACAGTTTTACCAGGATACTATCATTGAGGACAGTATATTCCTAGTAGTTATATTTTTTTTAGATGTATATATCTAAAAATAGCAAGGAAATTATATACATTTTACTCATCTTTGCCTTTTTTCAATTAAAAGATACTTAAGTATCTTGTGTAAGTATTGTTTCACCTTAAATCTTGATTATATGTAATTTTCATCAAGTACCAACTGTCTAGTCATCATTACAACTACCTGTTCTAGTTCCATTGTTCTAAACATTTACTTTTATATAATCTGTATCTCACATTCATCCCGCTCACCAAGAATTTACTGAGCATCTACCATATGCCAGACAATGTGCCAAGCATTAAAAATAGAAAGATAAAAAGATGAGTTCTCTGTCCTTGTGGAGCTCACAGTCTTGCAGGAGATAAAAGCAGGGAGCTGATAAAGATCAATACCACACAAGAGGTTCCTGTAAGAGAATAAGACCAAAGTGCTGTGGAGTTATAAAAGAAAGAATCACTGACCATATCCTTTAGGTGATGGGGTCTCCAAAGAGGTCTTTTGAGCAAGAGAATGCCATGAGCCAGTTTAAGTTTTAGAAATATAATTCTGGCAGCAATGTGAGAGAGGACTGGACCAGGATGGACACAAATCAGTCAGTAAAGTCAATAATAATGGGTATTTTGGCAATTAATTTTCCCCATATCCTTGTATTCAGCCCTAGAAATGTTCTACAATGCTTCAAATATTGATATGAGGTAAGTTTTCTTTTTTTTATTATGGATTTTTATTATGGAAAGCTTCAAACACATAAAAATTCTTTGACTAGTTAACAGACTCCATGTACCTATCAGCAGAGATTCAATCTGTTATCAGCACATGGCCAAATCTCATTTTATCTATGCCCTCTGCCCTTATCTATGCCTTCTCCCTTCCAGATACTTTGAAGCAAATCTCAGACACCATATTATTTCATCCATCAATATTTTATTATGTAACTTCAACAGATAAGAACTATTTTTAAAGTCTAATCTCAATAGGATTATCCTACCTAAGTAAAGTGAACAATAACTTCTTCATGGTAGGAGTTTTTTTTTTTTTTAAGTCAAGAATTTACATAAATATTCACATAAAGAATTCTGTCTTATTCCCTATAGAGATTTTTTTCCTTAATATTTTTGGTAGGGGATGGAGAGGTGATCAAGTTTCCTAAAAACTAAAATGACGCTGCTTGAGATACAAAATATGTAAAGCATGAGATACAAAATACGTAGTTCCTGGAATCGCATTTGTGATTAGCTTTTACATGTATGTAGCTAGGGAAGTGTCTACTTTGTTATAAATTTATAGCTTGAAAGTAATGCATGTAAACTGGGCTGTTGAGAAATTTTACCTTTGAATTTTTTTTTATTCAATAGCAATTCCTCACATTTGTATAGAGCCTTGAATTTTCCAAAGTGCCTTCATGCCTGTTAACCTAGTGAACTCTGATAGCTCTGCTGTGCAAAGTTGTCTATTATCAAATGTTTACAGTTGTTATCAATTTTACTTTGTTGCAGCTTTCAGGCCTAGATTGAAATAATAAACAATATATGCAAAATCCTTGTGAGCCAAGAAAGACTTTGTAGTCAAGCCTGCAAGGATAATGAAAGGAAATTACTGTGAATGACATCTTATCAGTTATAATTTACTTAATTTTCCAGCTTGGGAATATTTGGTATTTATGTGCACACACACACAATGATTTTAAATCCGTGGTTATAAGTCAGTATTTTTCATGGGCTCAAAATCCACACACAAATTTCCTGGAAACTTCTGGAAAGGTTTGTTTCTTGATTAAGAAACATGGCAACACTTGAATTAGGACAGGATTTAGGGCTGAAACATGTTGATAGGTCACCCTTAATTGGTGCTCCATTATTTTTAAGTCATCTCTTCATTTTTCATTAGCATTCCCAGACAGACGAGACACAGATTATCTTCAAAATGTTCTGTAGCCAGAAAAACTTGGTAACTATCAAGCAAAGAGGTTGATACAAGTATCATATTTAATATAAATGCTTGCTCTTTACCCATAACGTATAGAAAATGCAAGTACTCTTTAAATATTCTCACTAATGTATCTGAATGCAAAAGCTATTTGATACACCTTTACTTGTGTATTTCAAATAGCCTTTGCATTCCCATATGCTTTTCTCAAATAAATGGTGAAAACCTGCTCCATGGTTAGGAAGGAGTACAGAGACTGAGAGTGTGAGCTCTGGAGGAGGACAAATGTGGGTTTACAAACCGCTGGATCTGAGTAAGCTGCATTGTCTCTCCATGATTCAGGTTCCTCCAGCGATGCGCTGGAGTCCATTAGACTGGCTCCCGAGGGCTGATTGTTAAATATGCAAGAATTTTTCCAGCCCATGTTTAAACCATTGGCTGCTGAAGGTCAGCCGTGATGGGAGTATTTATATCCCAGAAATTGGTGAGCTCTGTAAATTAGGGTTCCCTCCCCATTCCTCAGACCTGGTTTACCAGCACAGCACTGCCTACCAGACAGGTTTAAGGATAGAATGAGTTCGTTTCTGTCAAGGACTTCGCATGGTTTTCTCCACACAGAAAGCATTCAACGAATGTTAGGCAGCAGTAGAAGTAATGTGCCATTAAAAACGAATGCAACCAACTCACAATTGTTTACTTATCAAATTGATAAATAATCTACGATTTATCCCTGGCAGCATACCAGGGAATATGCTCGGACACAGAAAATAAAGCAGTGAAAACCTAACCAACTCATCGTAGCGCCTGTTCGCATCTTCAGCCTGACAAAACATTTGCTGAGAGAAAGAAAAGGAAAAAAGTTGTGAAAAAATGAAAGGAGGGGATTACATTTAAATTCCAAATGATCACGCTACTTTTGTCTCCCTTGGGACAGCTCACTGGCATTTTAGTATAAATGGCAAATGACAAAACGATGAACAATTTTAAATACTTGGTAGGAAAATCTGACCATTTTGGGTTTCTGTAACAAATGGTAGAATTCCTGACCCAAATTCTCTTAAGCCAAAACGTGAATTATTGGTTCCAGAAGAACGAAATCCAGAGCTAGGTCTGCTTCTGAATACAGTTTGCTGCGGGGCCCTGACTAGGTCACGGGTGCTCATTTCGTTTCTGCCTTCTACTGTGTTTGCCCCGTTCCCAGCCTCCACATGGCAGCCCCAGCAGTTCCAGACTCCACTGTTAAAGTGGAAAGTTCTTTCCAAAATCATGTGCACCAGACAAGAGAAAACCACCTTCCTTGTGGTTCTAGCACAACTCCTACAGTCCACTCTGAGTGAACTGTCACATAGCCTGACTCTAGTTCAAGAGCCCTGTAACAGATGGTATCTAATGGGAAGGAGATAATTGACCCTCCAAAAAATTGGGGTGCTAGTACACTAAGATGAGGTGAATGTTAGGCAACCATCAAACAACTGTCTACTGCAAATCATCTTCACTGTCATTGAATAAATATGACAACAACTCATGTGCTGGGTTTTGGCTCTGAGCACTTCTGAGGCCATTAAAGACCTTCATCTAAGGAGACATAAATAGAGATGGTATCTTCACAGGGAACTGATTTTGAGAAACCCAGGTAAAAGAGTGTTCAAAAGCAAATGCTAGCAAAAAAAATATTTTATACCACCACCTTAAAGGCAGATTTCAAATGGACAGTTCAGATGATAGGTGAGTATTCCTGGCATACTCTTGGTGCCTTCCTTGTGGACCAAGAGCCAGAGCCCAGGGGACAATGACCTTAGAGGTCTGGAAAGCATTATCATGGTGAAAATTGAGAGACGTAAAAACTTTGGAGTGTTCCGTAATGGAAACAAACCTGTTGGCGTGTAGAAATTCCAGCATGTTTGGCTGTCAGTTTGTTTTAGAATTTCATTCCAGGAAAGTAAGTTGTGACTCTGATGTTATGGAGAAATTTAAATATTTATGCTAGGAAAAGAAAAGGCCCAAACCCCTCTATCCCCAGAGTACCCACCACTGACAGGTTATGTAATTCTATCTAAGGTAACGTATGACATGCTACGCATCATGGTCTCTGCTGGGAAGCTCATGCTTCTGTTTCTCTTGGCTGCGAGTTTGTTCAGCCTGCGCCTGATGCCATCCTCATTCGTAGCCTTCTCTTGAAGCTACAGGCTGTAATGCATGAGTCATAGAGGTTAAAATGCAGCCTTTTCTGGTTTATATCATATGCACATTCTGTAATAGTCTTGGAGTAGCATTCCATGATTCATATCCTGGTCCAGTGTACCCAAACCAAACACATCTTCTGGCGATGTATATTGAGAGCCCTATAGTGAGTATTGGTATGGAGTGATATAAGTGAACCATTTTTCTATCCCCTGGGAACTTACTTTCTTATAGAGTCCTACCCAAATGTGATTTGCTTTTAATTATTGTGATGCTCGCCTTTATCTTCATCATTAAATAGAACATACTGAATAATTCTGTGATGGTGCCAAGGAAATGCCAAATATTGCAAGAGTATTTTGCTATAAAGAGTCACATCGGTAAGCATTTTGGAATGTGGGCATATTTCCCAAAGATTTTGAGATTGGAGAGATGTTGGCACTCTGTGGCCCTGAAAAAATATCTTGGGTCTTTTCTAATTGAACTAGAAACTGCATACCAATCCAGAGTTTGTAAATAGTATCATACAGCATTCATTTTGAAATACACAGAAATGTTAATGAGGTGTTGCCATGAAATCATCTTTTACTAAAACATGAAATGTGTGCCCAACATCAGACAGTGGAGGTCACTACCAATTTCTTTTCTTCTATGAAAGAATGACACCCCAAATGTCTGGATCTTAGAGAGGAATTCTCATTATTTGCAAAAGCACCAATAAGCCTGTGTCTGTGTGGTTCCAAAGGACAAGTGCCACTTAAAATCAGAAAAGTTCAAAAGAGGCATTGCCAGAAAATTAATGAGAATGTTCGTGATTGCCCACTCTGGAAGTAATGTAAACATACCTGGCATCCGTCCCCATTTTTTCCCTGGGACCTTTAAATGAAAGGTTACTAATTCATTCTTAATCACCCGCAAGCTGCTAGGTACCCCGTGGCTCGTAGCCATCTGAATTAATTGCAGGTGCCTCTGTGGGTCTGCAACATAGCCTAGTAGGCTTAGGGTAATTAGCTCTGGATCCCCTCTCCTTACTCTGAAGTGCTTCTAATTCTCCCTGGATTTCTGAAGCCACAGCTTGCCATTGAGAGAATGGAAGAAGCTCTTTGGAAATAGAAAAACAACTGGACTAAACTCTTAATTTTTGGAAGGGGACCTGTGGGGGAAGATAAGGAAGATCTCAGTTAAAGCCTGAAGCACTTCTGTAAAGATGTTTCCCTGAAGCAGGAAAGAACTGGATTTGGTACTGGTCTATTTATCCTCAAATTTATGAAGAGTGACTCTGGTGTTCCAAAGTCCAGACTTCAAGGTCATCTTAATGTACTATCAAACCTTGCCTATCAAAATGTAGTCTGAGGACCCGCAACATTACCTGGGAGCTAATTAGACTTGTGGAATCTGGCCATCCCAGACCTAAATCAGAATCTGCATTTTAACATGGCCCCTGGGTGGTTTGTATTCATATTAACATTTGAGAACCAGATGTAATGCATGTCTGTAATGCTTAATCCTCTAAAGAGCTTATCATTCTGTCTAAGAAGCATTCAGATTCCAGACACGATTGCTAAGCAGACCCAGAAAGAAGTGGGTGCAGTATTGTTCCTTGGCAGAGCATGCTCTGAAGGCAGAGTTACTGCCTCCCAGGTCTTTGGATTCCCATCATGTAGCTCAGTGTATGACATATTGGAGATGGACAGATGGATGGATGGATGGGTTTGTAGAAGGATGGAGGGATGAGTGGATGGATAGATGAATGGATGGATAGATGGATGGATGGATGGGTGGATGGGTGGATGGATGAAGAGCATGATACCCTTCCCTCCAAAAACCTTCAAAGAAAAAGCGAATATAAAAAACTTAAGTCAAAGCAGAATCTGGTTTTTGTTATTACTTAATAACTTACTGACGTGGTCACAATATAGTATAACATGTCAGGCCAATAAAGGCTTATTTCGGAATTGATTGGACAGTTCTAGGCCTTCATCAGCCTATGGAGCCAGGTTTGGGGTGTGGAAGGTTGTTTTCCAGCAAAGAAGACCATGTTCCCTTCCCTGAACTCATCTGACACTCTCCATCTGGGCCCTTTGTCGCTGTGTTCCTTTTTTCTGGCTGTGCCCTATTTCCACAGCTAGAATATAAACCTTTTAGAGATGGGAACCATGCCTTACACATCAAGTCTGCTGCAGCCAGAACATGTCCACTGGCCTGACCACCCCCATAGTGGTGCTCATGCCATGCCTGCTATTAATGAGAGCTATATGATAACACAGAGGTATTCATTTAGAAAGGAACAACCTGTGCCCTCCCTTTCTCATCTTAAATTCACCTGTTCACTGATACCATTTCTTTTGGAAGAAGGAATGATGTCCTTCTATTATTGGTTCATCTTTGCATTCAATAAATGTTTGGAAATCAGAGCCAGCCAATATTGTATAATAGCGGGGGGGTTCCTGCTTCTCTGACACATGATGGAAATGGCGTTTGTGCCTGTGTGTGGACGCTGCCCTCAGGAAAGTGTTCTGAGAGGCTGTGCCAGTACCCGGCTCATCAAAGAGCAGCTTCAGAGACACTCCGTGACTCCCAGCTTGAGTGGATTCCTGAGATGAAGCTTCGGGATGTGGAGGTAGAAGCAGGGTGGTCAAGTGAGTGTTAGGAGCACTGGACATGAAGTCAGAAAAGCTGGATTTGAACTTCAACTCCCCTACTCTCTACTTGTGTACCCTTGGGCAGTTTTTATCATGTCTGTGACTATACAGTGCCATGTTTGCCAAAATACTATTTCCTTTCCCTCTCTGAGCCTCAGTTTCTTCCTTGTGATGCATAACAATGTTGCATCCTCTAGTACTTGGCACATTGGCCATGCATAATGAATGCTTTGAATTCTCTCCCAGTTTGCTGGTCCCTGGTGCCATTCATAATATTTGGCACACCCCATTCCTCTGTGCTAGATCCCCTTGGATTCAAGTATTCTATTGGAATAACTTCCATTTGTCCCTTGCTGAAATGGTCTGGAATCATGGTTTATCCACAAAGTACACTTTCTTTCAATACCTGCATTATTTTCTGCCCACCCCTGACCCCTAGTACATCCCTGGCTTACCCCAGCGTCATATCTAGAGGCCTGCCCTGCCTACTCCAAGTAAAAACCTTGCCCCATTTGCCACAGGTAACTGACCTATAGACAAATATCAGGCCCAGAGGGTGGTATTCTTAGGATACTTCTCTAAACTTCAGTACTTTTGGCTTTCTTGAAGCAATGATTATCTTTATAAATAATCTTTAAAAATGACTGAAGGCATATATAGGTTCATTGTAAAAGGAAAAAATGTGTTTAAATACCGGTAATCAATAGGCTTCAAAATTTTTATGTAAATGAACATACAGTATACAAAGAAATCTATTTTATATAAATAAATTCAAAAATTCATATAATACAAAGTATATCAACATATATCATGTAAATATATGCTAATACATTTTGAGTATATGTGTAAATATTTGCTTCATTTGTCACTCACTAACTTTATAGAAACTATCAGAAACCACACGTGCACCCACACAATCCTAATATACTTAGGAATTTATGACCCACTTTTTTCCATTTGATTATCCATCATGCTATTGAATAGAAGTCATAGTTTAAACAGATTAGTACCTGGAATATTGCTTAGCCCACAGCAGTGTACCGTGTGTGTGTGTGTATATATATAATAAGTGAGTGGACATATACTAATGTATTTTCTGTGTAAATTTTGAAATTTCTATGTTGGATTTCCTTTCCTGGGGGTAAATTTGTTGATAAGCTTTCATGCAAAGTGTACATGAAAGAAAAAGCCTCATTCTCTACTAAGGTGACCGCCAGGAAAGCTAAGTCTTTACTACATGGACTCCTCTCTGCCATAACTTACCACCCCAGGACTGCACACAGATTAAGAATTGGCACCCGGTTTGGGTGGATTCAGCACTATAAATCTAGACACCATTTGCCTTTGAAATTTGGGGGCTTTAAGTAGTGCAGCGTTTTTAGGGATTGGGCAGACAGTTACAGGTGACAAGCGCCACTTGGATCCCTTGCCAACAGGGGCCAGGTAGGGATTTTGCAGGAGAAGTAGACCGAACAGGATGCTGATCGACATCTACTGTAGACAGTCTGCAAACTGGAGTGCCCACTCCTTTCCAAAGGGCAGCCCCTACTGAGGCCCATTCGTGTGCCAATATCAGGCTGAGTGGGGCCACCCTTCTGGTTTTTCCAATGAAGCCAAACATCTGAGTATTTATGGGAAATTCCTAAGTCTAAAGCAATGACAACTCATTTAATTTACATTTATTTTTTTAAACAACTTTATAGAGGGATGGTTCACAGAGAAAAAGCTGCACACACTTAATGTATGAAACAGTGATTTTGGAGATAAGTATACGCCTGTGGAACTACCACTGCGATCTAGGCCATATAAAAATAGCCAGCACCTCCAAAAGTTTTCTTTTGCCCTCTTTATTATTACTATTACTGTTTTTTATTGTTTTGTTTTATTTTATTTTCATCATGATAAGTGCACTCTTTAATCCCCATCACCTATTTCATCCATGTCCTGCCCCCACCTCCCCTCTGGTAACTATCAGTTTGTTCTCTGTAGTTAAGAGTCTGTTTCTTGGTTTGTCTCTCTCTCTTTTTTTTTCTCCTTTGTTCATTTGTTTTGTTTCTTAAATCCCACATACGAGTGACATCATATGGTATTTGTCTTTCTCTAATTTATTTCACTTAGCATAATACTCTGTAGCTCTATCCATGTTGTTGCAAATGGCAAGGTTTCATTCTTTTTATGGCTGAATAATATTCCATTGTGTGTATACACTACATCTTTATCCATTCATCTATCGATGGGCACCTGGGTTGCTTCTATAGTTTGAATATTGTAAACAATGCTGCAATAAACAGAGGGGTGCATGTATCCCTTTGAATTAGTGTTTTTGTATTTTGGGGTAAATACCCAGTAATGCAATTACTGGATTGTAGGGTCATTCTATTTTCAATTTTTGGAAGAACCTCCACACTGTTTTGCATTCCTACCAACAGTGCATTCCTTTTCTCTACATCCTTGTCAACACTTATTGTTTCTTATGTTTTTGATTTTAGCCATTCTGACAGGTGTGAAGTGGTATCTCATTGTAGTTTTGATTTGCATTTCCCTGATGTTCAGTGCTGTTGAGCATCTTTTCATGTGTCTATTGGCCTTTTGTATGTCTTCTGCCCGTTTTTAGTTGCATTATTTGTTTATTATTTTTGTTACTAATTTTTAAGATTTATTTATTTATTTGAGGGGGGTGCAGAGGGAGAGGGAGAGAGAAAATCTCAAGCAGACACCCCTCTCCCCGCTGCTGAGCATGGAGCCCAACACAGGACTCTATCCCATGACTCTAAGATCATGACTTGAGCCGAAATCAAGAGTCAGACACTTAACCGAGTCACCCAGGTGCCCCATTGTTATTAATTTTTATTTTTATTATTAGTGTGTGATAAAAACACTAACATATGCGAGTCATACAGTTCCCACCTGAGAACTTTAAGCCTCCGGCTTAGGCTAGGGAGCTGTTTAGATTGCCTGAAAGCCTACAGATACTTGAATGCCAGGTTTGACTGCCCCATCATCAAGGGGCACAACATGTCATTCTTGTAAACCAGACCTAGATTCTCAGTGACTCCTGCAGGAAATCCTAAGTGTATGGAAGGAGTCCAGAGATGTCAGTTTTGCTGGGCAGTTACCATAGGTGATGTCAGTCCAAGTAGAGGAGACTGCCAACATTTTTGACCTGGCTCAGTGAATTGGCCAGTCGATCAAAGAGAGAGAGGTCCTAATACATTGTGAATAAGCTCTTCTCATTTCTAAAAATATTCCTGGGACTAAACTATAAAAACCCTCAGATTTACTTGCTCTTGGAGGTCTACTGAAGTTACAAGTCTGTATAGCATTTTAAAAGGGAAGCAGATGTCAAAAATAGACAAATCCCAGCTAAGTGATGGGAAATGTCATTTCAGGATAACAGCCTTAATAGCATTTGCACAATGGACATTAAAATATATTCTTTCCTATAAATGCCCTTAACTCTGCAAGATGGAGACATGGCTTTAATCAGACAGGTTCTCATATTGGGTTACATCAAGATACAAGCAGGGGATTGTGTGCTGCCTGATCGACATGGGAAAGAAATCCAGAATATTTTCTTTTATGGTTAAAATGTTTTATGAAGGTAATGAATAGTTAATCATCTTTATTATTCAGCATCCAAAGTGTTAGAGTTGGTTGAAAAACCAACTACCCTGGAAATTTTTCAAGTAATTTCAAAGGATAAAGGGCAAGAAATCCACCACTATAGGAAGAAAGACACAAGAAAGGTGCACCCCAAGTAGTGTTACTCAATGGAGTGGCCATTTGTGACCCACAAAGTACACCTGATTTTGTTCTCCATCCTGAACTAGCAAGTACTCTCCGAGACTGTTGGGATTCAAGTCAGATCAGGTGGCCACTTTATGCACCATAGCCCATAGCCCATTGATGGGGCCAGATCAGCACTAAACTGATCCAGGAGGACTGAGGAAACCTCAGGAGCTGACATCCAGATATCCAAGAGTTATTCCGTAGAAAATACACCTGAATGCGAACTCCTGTGGGTCCTCCAGAACTACATCAAATACATGCTGGAATGAGGCAGGAGGGGACAACTCCCCTTAGGTAATCTCTAAACCAAGCACTAATTAGCATCGGTCATGTATTTCTTCTGACCTAGCCCATTCCTAAACCAACTCCTCAAAGGGCTCAGGAATCTAGGGAGTCCCAGATGATTTGGTCCCATACCTGGGGAGGCTGAGCTGATTTTTAGTTTGCTATTGGACACTTTCTTTTGAAATGATGGGTCTGCCAATTGGCTTACCTTTTTCTTCATTTTGTGTCATCCATCCATCTGTCCATTCACTTCCTATACTTTCAGTGAATGCCTACAATGTGCCAAGCACTATGCTAGGTGACAAGGATAGAAGAAGTAATCCAGACACACACAATCCTTATTCTTACAGAGCTTGCAGCCTGGTGGTGGAGACTTACATTAAATACTCCTACAAATGGTGAATAATTATAATCAGAATAAATGCTATGCATTGGATACTCCTTTTGCTCCTATTTTTCATATCCTCTCAGCCCTACCTCTTATCCAACCACTATTGTGGCAACAAGTTCCAGACAGCCTTTGGCTAGCCTCACAGAGGTATAATTTGACAGTGTCTATCCTTAGCCCATAGCTACTTCTTGCTTCTTGCCCTGGGGCTTTTCTGATGCTGAAGTGTGGGAACCTGCTCAGAGCTCATAATTATCCAGCCTGGAGGGTGTTAACACTAATGAGGCCACCTTTAATCAATGGGAGACTAAATATAATAAATTAATGGCCTCCTCTTTTTATCCCATAGATAGGCAGTTTTGAGATGTTTTTCATAAGGCTCTTCAAAATACTCCAGCAGGTTCAAGCATCAGTTGCCCACAGCAGTGGCCAAATCAATAGTATATCCTTTTATTGGCTTTTCTCCTTCCCTGTTTCATTCCCCTAGTACCTCACTCCTGTTTCCTGAGATCTACCCCCAAATAAATTACCTTCATGTAAGTCCTTTTCAGGCTCTGCTTTCAATGATGACCTCGGTTTAAGACACACTATGAAGAAGTATAATGATTCTGAAAGTATGTGTGCATGTGTATGTTTATGTATGTGTGTGTATGTATGTGTGTGTGTGTATATATATATATATATATATATATATATATATTCATACACAAACACAAGGAAATCCAACTTAATCTGGGTTGTAAGGGAATGTAATAATGCTTTAGCTGTTCTACCACACATTTTTGGTGAGTTACCCGATAATCATCTTCCCCTTCTCTGCTGATAGAATCCACATTTTATTTAGGTATCTATCCCTCAGGAAAGCTCAAGGATATACTCTATTTGGTCTAAACCAATTATGATAATCCCATGTAATTTACCAATGATTGATCTAGAGGTGAAGATAAGACCCAATTTGGGCCTTTGAGACATAAGAAAATGTCTGTTGAGGGCTTCTAGAAAGTTTTTTTTTTTCATACTACAAAGGCAAGAAATAGATTCTTTATGTATCTAGATATGACACCTAGACCTGTGTCGAGCATCTTGTGGTCATGAGGGTATCTATCCTAAGGACAAGGACTAAGATAGCATGGCAGGAAGTTCAGAAGATCTT
This sequence comes from Mirounga angustirostris, assembly GCF_029215605.1. NCBI lineage: Eukaryota > Metazoa > Chordata > Mammalia > Carnivora > Phocidae > Mirounga > Mirounga angustirostris. Next base: position 97,495,793 of record NW_026991717.1, read on the forward strand.
GGTTGACATTGTTGGATCACTGAACTAGCTAACAATTTCAATATTGTTTTAGCTGTTTTGAGCTGAGTTTTCTGTTAGTAAGGAAAGGTCATTTTCCCTAAGGGGTGGATACCTAATGCCAAAAGCGTCAGAACTGATATAGCTGACTAATAGTAGAAGAATGGATCAGATTTTCGTTGGGGATACCTACTAATTAGTTTTAAGAGACACAAAAATCTCTGAAGGATATCATTTTCCTGGTGGCTCTTTCTAAAGCTGCTTTAACCCTGAAGGAGTTGCTGATAATGAATAGCTAAGAGAAGAAATGGAGTGAGGTTTACCAGGAAGAGGAGCAGGCTGTGAATCTAGACAGTGAGAAGGGAAAAGTGGGACTATGAAGACCTCTAGGAAGATGAGGGCAAGCTTCCCCCACAAACATCAAAATAGCACCCTAAGACCCCATTAACAGCAAGTACAGCTAGTGCTCAGATTTTGGTTCTAAGACCATTCTTCAATAAAAGGAACCAGAGATCCTTGGAGAAATGGATGATTTTAGGACAGGGCAAAAATATACGAGATGAACCTGAAGCATCTGGTAAAGCCAGTAAAGAAGTGCTAACTAAAACAAAACAAAAACAAAAACTTACAATCATTAGGGTATGTCAAAGGTTGAATAGAGCTCCCAATGACCAAAGCTGGAACCATTTGAGCAACAAAATGAAATAGTGTTTGGATTATAACCCAAAATCAATATCCATGAATCCATACTGATATAAATAAATGATTGAATAAATAAATAGGGACAAGAAACAAATGTTCCATGCTAAAACATTCCATATAATTTATGTAGAAATTCTGGCCTCAAGGTGGTGGAGCATAACTCCCCATTCCTTAAGTGGGGGCTGTGCAGAGTAAATTCTTTCCGAAGAGTACAGTATGAAAAGAAGGAAAAAGTATAACTAAATAGTGGAGAAACCTTACAAACACTACCTCAACCAAGTGATCAAGATCAACATCATAGTGATATCATGTTGATACTACGTATCCTTGATATGATGTGATGGAAGTGGTACCACATCTGTGGTGTTCTTCGCAAAAACCCATAACCACAGTCTAATCATGAGGAACATGTCAGACAAACCCAATAAAGAGGATTCTACAAAATGACTGCCAAAGTCACTAAAAATAAGGAAAGTCTGAGAAACTGCCCCAACCAAGAAGAGCCTAAGGAGGTAAACGTAATGTGGTATCCAGGATGGGATCCTGGAGCAGAAAAAGAACATTAGGTAAAAACAAACAAATAAAAACCTAAAGAAATCTGAATAAAGTATGGACTTTAGTTAATAATGTATCAATATTTCATTTTAAAGTGTTTTTTTTTAAGATTTTATTTATTTATTTGACAGAGAGAGATAGCGAGAGCCGGAACACAAGCAGGGGGAGTGGGAGAGGGAGAAGCAGGCCTCCTGCTGAGCAGGGAGCCCGATGTGGGACTCGATCCCAGGACCCTGGGATCATGACCCGAGCCAAAGGCAGACGACTTCAGCTTAACGACTGAGTCACCCAGGCGCCCCAATAATGTATCAATATTTTAATTGTGATAAATATACCATACTGATATAAGGTGTTAATAATAGGGGAAACTGGGCATGGGGTATTTAGGAACTATCTGTACTGTTTTCCCAATTTAGCTGTAAATCTAAAACTAGTCTAAAATACTTATTTAAAATAGCACCCAGGCCTGCACTAGGAAACACTAACACTAATGGTCCACATAATGTGGACTGTCTCTCCAAAAAGTTTTTTGTAAGTAGCTTTCTTGGTTAAAAGGGCAGTGATGAGAAAGCTTACGCATCATTTTACCTATGGGCCACCCAATGGCTGTCATCTGGCAAAAAAATATTCCCTTGACTTTTATTTTTTTTTCAAAGATTTTATTTATTTATTTGACAGAGAGAGAGAGACAGCGAGAGAGGGAACACAAGCAGGGGGAGTGGGAGAGGGAGAAGAAGGCTTCCCGCTGAGCAGGGAGCCCGATGCGGGGCTCGATTCCAGGACCCTGGGATCATGACCTGAGCCGAAGGCAGACGCTCAACCAACTGAGCCACCCAGGTGCCCCTTCCCTTGACTTTCTAGCTGAACATGTGATCTTCGGATACATGTTGGAGAACATTTCATCTCCAGGGAAGAGTTCTACTGATTATGTCTATCTAACTAATGTGATAAAACAGTTTCAAGTAATAGCAATTAATGCACATCATAAATATATAACTCAGGTAGTTCATAGCAAATTTAATCCAGATTTTATGTTCCATTATTCATTCAACAAATAATGATTATCTACTATGTGCCAGGCAGTACATATACATGTAAGCACATATATTTCTATTCAGATCTGTATAAATAAATATAAACATTTGTTTTACTATTATATAATTATATTATTATATTTATTTACTCATTACATAAATATATAAATATAAGCAAATTAACGTAATTTTAAAGATATATTTTATATAAATATGTATCTTATATATAAATCACACGCCTTTGATTCTTACAACTGGGCCATGTAGAAAATGCCTTTGGAACCAATTCATTTCAAGCCCTCATAATTTCTAGCTTTACTTGGAAACTGATGTGTTTTGTTCCTGGTTAAAAAGGCAACTGATGAATAGTAGTGATATATTTAAGAAAAGATAAAACTGTTGAAATTGCTGTTAATGACATGTTGGGTTCAGTTTACATCCTATGTAAGATCCAAAGTTCTCTGGATGATTTGTTCGAAGGTTGGAACAGGAGATAACGCAGAGGCACTCTGTAATCACTCCCTGCCTTCCAATGTAGTCATTTGTTTGTACCTCAGCTACTCATAAGCTCCTTCAAAGCCAAGGCTAAATATTGTTTACCATCGTGTTTCCCACATACCTACCAAAGGGTCTTCCTGATAGTCGGTGTTCCATACATTTGGTGAATGAATTAAAGTTTAACTCTGTTGCTGCTATGACTTAGCAGGAGGCTTGACAGACATCACAGCAAACTCAGAATACACCGTCTTGATTACCACTTCCTTCCACCCATGAACATCAACAATAAAATTTAGAGAGCTTTTGTTTGCTCAGCTTAAAAGATTGGTATATTAATGCACTATACATTTTGTCTTTTCATGCACTTTATTTTTCATATCAATCACCGAATAGTTAGAAGGTATTTCTTTTTTTCAGTGTCAAAACATTTCATAGCACCAGTTTACTTTGCAGAATTGGACGTTATGAACAGGTGAGAGCCTCAATGATCAGAGTCAAACCTTCTGTGCTAAAATTTGCTTTGTGGTGATATTTGCTTAATTGCTTCATCAGATGAAGACTCAGTCAAGCTTGTCTTCCCAGTAACTCTTATTTTTGATCCTCTTTATGCATTTAGACCGGGTCCTTGGTGGGCAAGGAAGTGAGGAGGAACATTAGACAAAACTTCTATTTCGAAGAAGATTTAGTCCATAATGATGTCCAAATTTCCCAATTCATAGTCCATCCTAGTTGTATGAGGATTGAATTGCATCTTGCATGTAACCTAGCAACGCCTTATCTATCCCTGGAGAGTGAGGCCATCACCTGGCTCCACCCTGAGCTGCCCTGTTTCTTTCTCTGTTCTGTACTCACATGACTTCAGCAGAAATTTCTACATAAGCAGCTCCCAAATCCAGATCGAGATCTCTGACCTTTCTTCTCAACTGAGATGCTTGCATTTCTAGATTCTTGCATTTTGCTTTTTGAGGGACCATGGTATTTTCTCCTGGCATTTTGAATAGTACTATAAGGAAGGCAATAAGTGAGCAAATAACTGAATATATAATATGGACTGTATATAATATGTAATAAAGCTGAATATATAATATGGAGTGAATACAATATAATAAAATATGATAAAGCTGACTCTCTCAAAAGCTAAAACTGTAGTAATTTTGAATAGGAACTCTTCAAATATGTCATAACTCCATGCCTTTTTCAGCAAAATATACTAACATAACTTAGCCATTTTATTTTTTTACTTAGAGATCACCATTATGAATATTGGTTGCTGGGGCGCCTGCTCCTAGGTACTGTTAATTGTTTGAGGAAAATTTGTCCCTCCTCTAAATGAGTTCTTTTGTCTGCTTTTTTTTGTTGTTATAACTTCTTTTTTTTTTTTTTAAGATTTTATTTATTTATTTGACAGAGAGAGACACAGCAAGAAAGGGAACACAAGTAGGGAGAGTGGGAGAGGGAGAAGCAGGCTTCCTGCAGAGCAGGGAGCCTGATGTGGGGCTCGATCCCAGGACTCTGGGATCATGACCTGAGCCGAACGCAGACGCCTAACCAACTGAGCCACCCAGGTGCCCCTTTGTCTGCTTTTCGTATTTACTGTCAGGATGTCTTCACTGGCAGCTATCATTTCTTGCTGCCACCTATGTTTGTGCCTCTAGCATCTGTCCCCCACCCCTTGACCCCCTTCAACACCTCTCCTTGTCAAATTTTATGATTTTAACTGCTATGAGCTAAGAAATCCAAGAGCCAAGTTTTTAGATATTTCTAAAACAAAAATAAATAAGCTCGAAGCAAAGCCCTGAGGAGTTATTTTATGAGAACCGTGTGTGGACTTGTTTAAGTTACTTTTGTCCACTCTGAAGCATTTTTTTTTTTTGCCCCGTTTCTTAGCTGGCCTGTGCTTGAGATAAATGAAGTTGCTAGGGAAGAGAAAGTTGCGTATAAACACAGCGTGGCGAGTCGTACTTCTCTTAGTTTGGTATCTACACTCTGATCCTAGAGAATGTGCCAACTCTCACTCAGGAAAGAGAGAAGATCTGTAAGCTCACTAGGAAAATATCATTTGTTCCCTGCTTTCTGTGTAAAGGTCATGATTTTTGCCCTCCTCTGGAAGACTTCTTCAGTCATCTTTTCCAAGCCTCTCTCAGTGTAGTCCTTGGACTAACTGCGTCAGAAACACTCATCTGCATGTTATTGTGCGGACTCTTCAGCCCCTGACCAATCTATTCAAAATCATTTGGTAGTGGGGTCTAAGTACTTGCTTTTCTTTTCCTTCCTTTCTTTCTTTCCTTCCTTCCTTCCTTCCCTCCTTCTTGAAAACCAGCCCTCCCTCCCTCCGCCTTGATTGACCCTCTGGCACACTGGAGTTTCCATCCCATGCTGGTGTCCCCTGTGGCATCCTTCACAGTTCTCCTCCACCAGCTTCCCTCAGACCTCTGTGCTTTCTTTGCCCGTTTCAGACATTTTCCTTATCCACTTTATCTTGAATTTTCTGCTCTCCAGATCCTCTAATTTCAGTACCCTCAAGTACCTTCCTTTGAATGTTTTCTATCTCCTTCATTCATCTTTCTGTAATAAAAAAGAAATAAGGTATCCATTTTCCTTCTGCACATTTAATTCCTGCCATCTGCTCAACCACTTCCCTGAGCCTGCATGTATAAATGGGCTACACAAAGTGATGAAACACCTTTTCTGAAAGTTTTTTTTTTCTTTATTTTATTTTCTTTATTTTTTAGAAAGAGAGAGAGCATGGGGGGAGAGGGGGAGAGAGAAAATCGTCAGCAGGCTCCAGGTCCAGCGTGGAACCCAACACAGGCTCGATCTCACGATCCTGAGATCATGACCTGAGCAGAAATCAAGAGTCAGATGCTTAACTGACTGAGCCACCCAGGCGCCCCTCTGGAATTTTTAAAGATGTGAGTGTGTTTATAGGTAGAAAGAACTGGATGACTTATACAGCCATTTTCAGGCTTTTAGAGTCTTTACATGGTAAATAATGCTTTATTATTTTTCTGTCCTCTCCCCTTTATGATACTTGTTAGTCTTTTGTCTTTATATTTTGAAGCTCTTCTGTTAGGATTATGTTTTAGAATCCTTTTGCATCTCCAATTATAGTTGTATACACTAGGAAGCTACACTAGGAAGTCAATACATTTATTGACATGGAATAGCTGTGTGTTGATCTATATTTTGTATCATTATTTTCTATATCACAATCTAGGTATGAGAAAGCAGAAATTCACCTATTACAATGAAATGGGCGTAACCCAACATAAAACTAAGTTTAATTCTGTACTTATTTGAATATTCTCGATTAACTCTTAAAAGCATTCATATAGGTGTCCTATGTATTTATATAGCAAACTGTAAGAATGGAATGTTAATAGTCATAAATGTAGTAATATTCATGTAGGTTGACAACAACATGTCAAAAGAAGCATAGGGAGAGCTTTCAACCCTAATGGGTTTTGGTAATGGCCAAGTAGGCAGGTGATCTCTATTGAATCCCACCCCTTTGCATTGATCCCTTTTCTTTAGGCATCCAGAGTCTTAGGATAAGCTCCTTTCCATATCCTGCCCTGACCTGTCCTCCCATAAATTTCTCCAAACTCCAAAATTACTCCTGGCCCCTCCTGAATAAAAGTTTCCAATCCATCATCTTGGTATTAGGGAGAAAGTAATCTGATGTTTGTACTTTAAAAACAGAGTTTATTGAATGAAATTAATCTTGAATTTTTGACACCTATGAAGACCATATTCTTTTTTTTAATGAGTATGAATTTTTTTTATTATGTTATGTTAGTTACCATACAGTACATCATTAGTTTTTGATGTAGTGTTCCATGATTCATTGTTTGCGTATAACACCCAGTGCTCCATGCAATACGTGCCCTCCTTAATACCCATCACAGAGCTAACCCATCCCCCCACCACCCTCCCCTCTAAAACCCTCAATTTGTTTCTTGGAGTCCATAGTCTCTCATGGTTCATCTCCCCCTTCATTTTTCCCTTCCTTCTCCTAATGTCCTCCATGCTATTCCTTATGTTCCACAAATAAGTGAAACCATATGATAATTGACTTTCTCTGCTTGACTTATTTCACTTAGCATAATCTCCTCCAGTTCCATCCATGTTGACGCAAAAGTTGGGTATTCATCCTTTCTGATGGCGGAGTAATATTCCATTGTATATATGGACCACATCTTCTTTATCCATTCGTCTATTGAAGGGCATCTCGGCTCTTTCCACAGTTTGGCTATTGTGGACATTACTACTATGAACACTGGGATTCATGTGGCCCTTCTTTTCACTACATCTGTGTCTTTGGTGTAAATACCCAGTAGTGCAATTGCTGGGTCATAGGGTAGCTCTATTTTTAATTTTTTGAGGCACCTCCACACTGTTTTCCAAAGTGGCTGTACCAACTTGCATCCCCACCAACAGTGTAAGAGGGTTCCCCTTTCTCCACAGCCTCTCCAACATTTATTGTTTCTTGCCTCGTCAATTTTTGCCATTCTAACTGGTGTAAGGTGGTATCTCACCATATTTTTAAGTTCCTTTCCCCACCATCAGAAGACTATGGGTTAGCAACTTGCCATTCCAAGTGGAAGTGTCACACTTTGGGATTAAAACTGAGCTAAATTCTCTAGATAACTCTTTTCAAATGAAGTTCTTCTGCAAGAGCCATTTGTACCAGCTGCCTTCCAGGGGTGACTCAGGTGAATTCAGATGAATCTGGCTAGCCATGTGTGACTACAGAGGAAAGAAATTACTGAGACTGTGATTCTTTTATATAAACAACAACATTATTTTCCCAGACTATCAATATGGTCTTCCTCTTGTGGCCTCTAACCCTAACTCTATTACAGACAAGGTATATTTAATCGTTAAGTACTAGAATATGAAATTGAGTGAAAGAAAACAATTCAATTTTAAGGTCCCTTCAATAGTGGAAGGGACCTCCTTTCTACTAGAGCCCGCTGTGGCCCAACATTAGGAATGTGTTGTAAACCACCAGTGCTTAGAGTAGAGGAAAACAAGTATCTTTTGTAGAAACAGAGTATGAAGCTGTGAATCATGCCTTTAAGTAACAGAGCTGTAGGCAAACAGTGGTAGACTTGTAAGGAAAGATTATGTTGTATTTGACAATAGGCTTGGGTGGTCTTTTAATGACTTCAACCTAACATTGACCTGATGAGTTTCAGAAAAATAGTCTTGACCTGAAAAGCACTTGCTTCCTGGGAGGGGAGATTTCCGTGTTAATGGATATGCCAACTTTATTCAGTGAAAGTGAAGGTCATAAGCTTCTGAATGATGCCTATGATCCTTTCAGACTATTTTAATTGGGCTTTTTAGTATCATGATTCATTCAAAAGAAAAAGGAAGAAATCATCATAGATTCATTTGTAACCTTATCCCAATTGGGAAAAAAATTAATAATATATTAGTTCATCTTTCCTAGGAAATCTGATCTCGTAGAAAAATCCTGGTGTTAAATCATTTTATAAAACTATATTTCCAGCATTACCAATTCACTTTATTTTCTTAGTCTGTAGAATTTGGCCCAAATCAAAGATTCTCATTTTGGCTTCTTTTATCAGCCTTCCAAGGCCCAAGTCTAGCACAAGTTGCTCCTTCAATTTCAAGATGAGTTGAAAAATGAATTTGAGAAGCATAGATCATTGCAAAGTAAATGTCCATTACTCACCTCCACATCTCTATCCTGCCCCATCCCCAGGTCCACCAGTTCCATGATCTAAAAATGAATATCTTGCTTTCTTGATCAGAATGTAAATATTAACCAGCAATTGCCTAGATCTGGGGACTAATGGAAGTAGGTCAGGAGATTAGAGCCAGATCTCACCCAGGTAGACATTTATATATCTCTGTCCAGGAGTCATACATGATGCCATTCAGCATGGTTCAGGCCACATGGCACCCTAGGATCTTCAGGCTGGCCCAGGTATATGCACACTGGAGTCATAATTTCATGAAAATCCTGGTCCCAAAATAGTTCAGAATAACTAGGAGCACAAGTCAGTCATGTACGGTGATTGTATATGACCCCTGAAGTGTTAGCCTAGATAAAGCGTCTCTATTTTACTTTTTATAAAAGAACATCCAAGTCATCCTCTCCATTCCCTCCCTTCCTCCCTTCCCCCACCCCTACTCCAACCCAAGGGCAATTCCTGTGCAATGGCAAAATCATAATGGGCCAGGAAAACATATCACCAAGAAGATTTGAATCAGTAAAGGCTTTCCTCCATCATAAGATATTATAACCTGAATTGAATTAAACATGGTAGATTAATTAAATACAATTTGCATTGTAGTGATTATGGATTGTTCTAGTTACTATTGCTGCATAACAAACTACCCCAAAATTTAGTGACATAAAATCATCACTTATGACACCCTTGGATTCTCTGGGTCAGGAATTCAGACAGGACACAGTAAGGATGGCCTTCACATAAGGTTGAGGTGCTCAGAGAGGGAGAGCCAGCAGCTGGGGGTGCCTTGATGATCCAGGGCTGAAATGATTGATTCTGTGGCATCTTTCAGACATGTCTAGTGATTCATGTTGATTACAGGCTGGGAGCTCATAGCACTGCTAGCTAAAGTGCCAACAAGTAGCTCTCCCCACCCTGCACTCTGCCCCAGCATGACAGTCTCAGAATAGCCAGACTTCATACAAAGTGGCTCAGTCCTCCAGGAGTGAGTATCCCAAGAAAACCAAGAGGAAGCTGCGTGGCCTTTGCTGACCTGGCCTTATACAGTATCATTTCCATAGTAATGGAATATTGCTTACAGCCCACACTCAAGGGGAGGAGTAAAAAATCTCACCTCTCCATCTGTCAAAAAATTTTTAGATATGCTTTAAATATGTTTCAAAGCCACTTCATTTATATAAATCATAACTATCAAGAGCCATAGTGGAAATCATAGAAAATCATAACTATCTAGAGCCATAGTAGAAAAAAACTATTGTGGTTGCTGTAATAACTTTGATTAAATGTGTATATCAGCGATGATAGGTAATAACAAAAATGAAGATAAAGTATACGACAAGGTCTGTGACCACACTGATGGCTATTGGAAATGCTTGATATAACCGAGTTTGGAAAGTCCAGGTTTCTTCACCAATATTAAGGTTTTTTAACTCTACATTTAGAGATACTAAAAAACAACTCTATTTTCAGAATTCCTACAAGATAAATGATGTAGAATTATGAGTCATAAACTTTCTAGGTCCTAACTGCCTTTTCCTCTTGAAAACCATCGTTTTATAACCAATGTTTAAACTTTCTATCATGGAAAAATTCTTCTTGGAAATGCAGCTATGTACTGATTGCATTTATTATAGCCCTATTGATTATTTATGCTACTTCCTCAATGTCCCTTCATACCCCATGGAAAGGCCCTAATTTCTCTACAGGCCTCCTTTGGTCATATTCAATTTTACACTCCATTTTATTGAGTCTCTCTGTTCTGTACTCATATTTGTCATGACTTTGAAGCATTTAAATTCCTGAGGCTGGGGCACCTGGGTGGCTCAGTCAGTTAAGTGTCTACCTTTGGCTCAGGTCATGATCCCAGAGTCCTGGGATCGAGCCGCATTGGGCTCCTTGCACAGCAGGAAGCCTGCTTCTCCCTCTGCCTGTCACTCCCCTGCTTATGCGCGCACGCGCTCTCTCTGACAAATAAATAAATAAAATCTTTAAAAATAAACAAATTCCTAAGCCTGGATAGTCTACTCATGGGAGTGAAAGAAAATGTATTCTGTTCGTGTCTTTGATCTTTGAGGCTCTAACTACAGGATTTCAGTTTGTCTCAGATCCTCACTTTCCTCTCTATAATAATGAATCTGGGAAGAAAAGTGTAAAACCTTGTTTTAGATAAAAATCTCTTTCTCACGGCTTTTAAATGATGAGATGAAAAAGAAATTGCTCCTTTGAGAAGAGAGGAGGTAAAATGGAGCAACCTGTGGGGACCCAAGGAGATTCAGAGGCCTCCATTTTAAGCATAGAGCTCTGTGGTTCCAGAGAGACCCAACCAAGGACAACTTTGTCGGGGAGATTATGGACTGCAGTAGCTCAATAGGTGGTTTAAAGGTTATAATTAACCACCTTCCTCTAAAGAGTTAGAACAGCAGCCTTAGAAAGAGGGGTCAAGGGCCCTTTTTGAAAGGCCTCAGGGCAACAGCCTTCTTCCCAGCATAAGGGAAAGCAAATGTTTAAATAAGCAGCTCACCTACTAGTTACAGAGTGACTTCACTTACATGTAGAAGTTTGTATTTGCTAAAATCAGGTACCATGTCACTTATAGAAACAAGTTTATCAGCATGTGTGATGTTCTCTAAGTTAAAAATACTAGGAAAAAATATGTATGTATGCCCCCTGTGCATATATTTGTAAAGAATAAAAAAATATTTTTTAATAATTAATGAAAGGGAAATTATCTTTCATAGGAGGAATTATTGTAGACCTGTTCTTGTCACTTAACTTCCAGTCCCGTACTACCAGCTTGGATTTGTTTCTGTTTGTAAAGTCAGTAAGTCATGAGTGAAAACTTCCATGGAAAAACTTTTAGAATTCAAAAGTAATTATTCATTCCAAACCCAGACCTCTGTTTGGCTCCTTGGATGACACTGCTGTGGGGCTTCCTCCCTTTGTTCTGCTCTAGACACACAGAGAGGAGGTGGAGCCAAGGAAGATGAAAGTTCTTGACACTAACCCCTGGCAGGACAAGTCTGGCAACTTTCAGAACAATGGAAATGAAATGGTCAAGTGACATATTTTTCCCAAACTGATATGACTTCTTCACTGGAAGTTGTTACACTTGGTGTAAACTTGCCAGTTACCACTGTAACCCATTGAGTTGTAGCCCTAGTCGATTCCAAGATCCCAGACTAGCCTACTGGTTCAAGGATGGATGGTAGGCTTCCTGTTCAAAGGTTTTTTGGGATTTTGTTTTAAATATTTTGAAAGAAACAACCTTCTTGTTTTCAGTCTTCAGAAATAGAGTTTTGGGGTGAGGTGATAGTAGTGGTTGCCCTTTGTTATAATGAATCACCAAGAACCAGAGAATGCCAAGGCAGGGAGAGACCGTGAGAACCAAGCATAATATGTTAACAATGAAGAGAGGGGGAAAAAGGGAGAGAGAGAGAGGGAGGGAGGCTGAGGGAGCACTGCAGCTCTGGAAGTAACAATGCTGTAGATGGAAGTCATGAGTAAGGCATGTTAGCTACTTGTTCTTGGTTTGGATAGTTTCTAATATTTTCTAATTGACTTTACCATCAAGTCCCTTATGTGAGATTTGAGTAACTTGCCCAAGATCAATACAAGGTGGTACTGAGACTGATGGCTCATCTACCTCTCCCTCTACCAAATTTCCTCAACTTTCAAGCTGGACAGGAAATACTCTTATTCTAAAACGTGCTACAAAAATTATCAAAAATACATCTGTGATAATGCTACTTTATATTCCTGAAACCTCTTTTAATGTTATTTTTTAAAGATTTTTTTTATTTCTTTATTTGAGAGAGAGAGCACGAGCAGGGGGAGGGACAGAGGGAGAGGCAGAGAGAGAATCTGGAGCATGGAGCCCGGCGCAAGCCTGGCACGGGGCTCGATCCCAGGACCCCGAGATATGACCCGAGCCCAAGTCAGATGCTTAACCGACTGAGCCACCCAGGTGCCCTCTGCAACCTCTTTTATTAATGTTCTTAGGCTTATAGATATTAATGCACATGATACCTCTTTATTAAAATTGTTTTCTGATGGGAAAGCTGGTAAAACCATAAAATAAAGGGTTTTAAGGACTCAAATTCCAGGACAAGTTTTCAACTATATCTTTCAAGACATGTGGCTTTCCAGCATATTGTAGGTTTCTCTGTCAGTAAGTTCTTATTTATATCCAAACTATTTTCTCTTTAATCCCATCTCACTTCCACATTTTCTGTCCTCTGTGGAGAAACTCATAGAGAAAATGGTTTAAGCAGTAAAGCTTGAAGAATACACCCAGGAATCCAGCAATTTCATTCTCCAACTTTAAACCAGAAGCTATTGAATCTTCTGGGAAGGAGTACAGAAAGACTCCTGTGACTGTCCGGTTCCCAGTCTCACTTTACTCTAATCTCCATGCCTCACACCGCCTTCCAACCAAGACTCGGAGCATCTCACTCTCTGCTTGGGTCTCTCAGTGAAGAAGTGTGCCAGAGAGGAAAGGGCTGTGCGCAGGCCATTACAACTGCTCAGCACCTTGCCTAAACCTAAAAGAGGAGAAGGGAAATATGAGGAGAAGAGGAGTATACCGAAATAAGTTCCAGATGGATCCAAAGACTTAAATGTAAGAAATGCAACCCTAAATGTACTGGAAGAAAATATAAATAGACTTGTTGTTATTTTTTAATTCTTGAAGGGTAAAAATAATGACATCCCCCCCAAAAAACTCCAAACAATAAAAAGAAGGCATAAAATAAAAAGTCAGTAAATTCAACTACTCAAAAATAAAATTTTCTATTTAAGTGAAATACATATGTACACATTCAATGTTAAAAGCCAAAGCAGGTGAAATGTTTACTGTACATTATATAATAAAAGAACTAATTTCTATAATATGTAGAGAACTCCTATGAATCAAGAGGAAAGAAACAATACAATGTAAAAATGAACAAATAAATAGGAATTAAAGATCTTTTAAAAATGTTATATTTCACTTATAATAAGAAAATGCAAATTATGATGGGATAGAAATTTTCAGTTATCAGATGGGCAAAGATTTAAAACTCAACCACACTATTTAGCGTATAAGGAAAGGGATACTCTCATACATTTGTAGTAGATGTGCAAATTGGTACAACCTCTTTGGAGGGTGATTAACCATATCTATCAGTATTTTAAATAGACATACAATGTGATTCAAAGATTCCATTCCTACGACTTTATCAGATAGATAGATGTACTCACACATAATGAAAAAACATATGGGGCGCCTGGGTGGCTCAGTTGGTTAAGCGACTGCCTTCGGCTCAGGTCATGATCCTGGAGTCCCTGGATCGAGTCCCGCATCGGGCTCTGTGCTCGGCAGGGAGCCTGCTTCTCCCTCTGACCTTCCCCCCTCTCATGTGCTCTCTCTCATTCTCTCTCTCTCAAATAAATAAATAAAATCTATAAAAAAAAAAAGAAAAGAAAAAACATATGTCCGAGACTGCTGGAGAATTGTTTGTTGGGAGAAAAAAACAAACAATCTTAATTCCCATGAAAAAAGTGGCTAGATAAATTATATGTATTCACTTGGACTGGATACAGTCGTTGGACAGCTCTATGTGTATGAACATGGAACAATTGCTGAGGTATATTAAATGAGGAGAGCAAGCCAGAAACTCTTTGTAGAGTATGCAGCCATTTGTGGAAACAGAAGGGGAGAGGCTCTTATTCATATGTGCTGTGTGTGCTTAGAACATCTGGAAGAATATACCACCACATAACTCTCGTTGACTCTAATGAAGACCAAGGTAGACTTAAGTAGGCATGATTCAGCCTGTTCTCCATATCTTTTTGTAACTTTTGAAGGAAAATGGATCACCTAATGCAAGGGTATTTTATTTTAGTTAAGAGAAAAAAAAGGAGAAAACAGACAGAAGAGAAGAATGGCTGAGGGAAAGGCTCTGAGGGAGAAGGATATAGAAAAGTACATAAGTTTTACTTCTACTTTGGAAATTCAGAATTCACTTGTAAATTGGAATTTAGTCAATAAACATGTAAAGATTTTCATTTCAGTCTTGTGTTAGCTGCCTGGGCATATCCAAACACTCCAGGTTCATGAAGTCCTTCTAACTTTAGTATAAAATGACTCAGGTCATCTTCCCACTGTAGAGGGAAGCTCAGTATGCCCCACCGCCAAGGATTCTCAGGGGAGTAACATCTCTACTGTGCACCTCTTATTCTATTTCCTGAATAGCATGACATTCTTTATTACAGTTACATAGTTTATCCTACAGCTTTGTGTCTTTTTGCCCTTTGCCAACTCAAATGTGTAACACAGCCTGTTCCTTATTGTAATTTCCCTCCCAAAGTCTCAGAAAAAGCAGCTGGTCACAGGAGAAAGTTATGTCGCAGCGTGGCCCAATAGATGGCCAGTATTAGATAACAACAGATTGCCCTGGTTTTAAAAGTCCTTGGGAATTTCTTAAAAACCTATTTTCCTCTAACATGCAGATTCCTGCCTGGTCTCAGGCCCTCAGAAACTCAGATCCTCCCCAGTACCCCCTCTTCTTTCCTGTCCCCATTACATCAGAATGGCTGCTTTTTTATCATGGAAGACAATCCATTTTTTGCCTCTTCTGCCTTGTGGAATTCTTCAGAAGCTTTAAAAAAATCTTTTCCACCAACTGCATTAGGAATAGGGGAAGAAAAAAAAATACCTGGGCAGAGTATAAGTAAATAACTTATAATATGCCAATACAATGGAGAATAATATATTCACTACAAATTATCTGAGATTCCATATTTACTGGAGTAGAAACAATTTTATAACGTTATGTGAAGTAAAAAGTTAACAAAATAATGTGTGTGTGTATGGGGGCACCTTGATGGCTCGGTCAGTTAAGCATCTAACTCTTGGTTTCGGCTCAGGTCATGATCTCAGGGTCATGGGATTGAGTCCTGTGTTGGGCTCCTCACTTGGTGTAGAGTCTGCTTAAGATTCTCTCTCTCCCTCTCCCTCTGTCTCTCCTCTCTCTCTTTTTCTCTCCCTCTCTCTAAAAAAAAGTGTGTGTACAGTAAATGTATGTGATATAAATATGTAAAGAGTATGTATATTATATATGTATATGTAATATGTACATATACATATGTTCATGCATACATGTGTATGAGTATTTATGATATTCCATTTTTTAACTATATAATATACATGTTTATGTTTCCTGGAAGTATATACATCAGAATGTTAACTGTATAACTCTTGGGGTGGTAGAAACTTGGAAGATTTATTTATATTTTGAAGATATAATTATTCTGCTATAAGCGTCTATTGCTTTTTTTTTTAAAAAAAAGACCCATGAGGCCAGGGGGGTAACACTGCCAACAGCTCCCTGGGGTCTTCTCAGGGCTGACTTCTGCTCTAAATAATAGGCTGATACAGTTATAATCAGCCATCCCTGCCCCCCGGACTCCTATTCCATAAAGAGACCCTCTCCTTCCATACTCCCTTTCCCCAACACTATGTAACAGTAGAACCTCCCTCCTTGCTAAGACAGGTGACATTTGAAAAGAAAAAAAAAAAAATAAGAAAAAGCACAGGATTTCTTTTCCTTTTTCTTAAAACAGTGAGCAACTCAAATATTTCATGTAATGTTTTCTACAACTTTTCCATCTTAAGAGGTCTTGGGAGTTGGCCCCTCTTTGCTTCTGGTGGCCTCAAAGGAGGAGGATGGAATCTCATCCTCTAAGTCAACAAGAGGAAACTGAACTAAAAAGGGAGTAAAAACTTCCTAGGGGAATCATGAGCATCAGTGATCAGAAATCCCAGGAATCTCCCATTGGGCTGTAGGGCCAATCAGAAGGGAAGCTGGCTATAAAACACCAGTGTAGTCTTACTAGTGGCTCCATACTGGGTATGAGCCCTGCACCTGGCCTGCACACTGACCAGGCTGGATGGAGGTATCTACATGCAAAAGATTGCAGCCCAATTCCTAAGTCAGAACAGATGGTCTCCCTTTATTCTAGGCACGTTCTTCTGAAAATTTGGCATGTTTCATCTTGTGGGACCTCAGAGATAATTTAATATGACTCCCTCATCTGAGGAACCCAAACTGGGAGAGATGGATGGATTTGGACAAGTTCACAGAGCTAGTTAACAGAGGGACCAAGACAAAGCCCATGGGGCAGGGCTAAACAAATAAACACGTTTAGGATGGCCAAGTGAACAATGAATGACTGTTCCAGTGCAACTCATTCTAAATCTAACACATTCTGCTTGTGTTGCGCGACCATTGGATGCTCCGTACATTTCCCTAGAGCATACAATAAGGAATTGATTGTGCACAGTAAATAGTCACACAGATGTGTCCCACCTCAGGACACACAGGACTACCTTACAGGTAAATTTGACTCTATTTCAAATATATAAGAACATCTCTGCCTAAATAAAATTCTTTGTAAAATAGGTAAATTTTCTTTTTTTTTTTTTTTTTTTTTTTTTTTTTTTTTAAAGATTTTATTTATTTATTTGACAGAGAGGCACAGCGAGAGAGGGAACACAAGCAGGGGGAGTGGGAGAGGGAGAAGCAGGCTCCCCGCAGAGCAGGGAGCCCGATGCGGGACTCGATCCCAGGACCTTGGGATCATGACCTGAGCCGAAGGCAGTCGCTCAACCAACTGAGCCACCCAGGCGCCCAAATAGGTAAATTTTCTGAAAGATAGAATAATCAACCTCAACTCACCTGCTATCTCACTCCAAATTTTCATACATTAAGTGTGCTTTGCATGGATCTTCCTACATTAAGTGAATTGAAGGGGTTAATGGAACATCGTCCCTTGTATGTAAACAAAGCCTGATAACCTCCACTACAGAATGTGCATTTTGAGTCATGATCACCAATGTACTTACAGAATTGGAAGTTCAATGCTTTGCGTGTGTTGTCCATGATATTTTCCTCTGTAGATTGAGAACAATATTTTATCAAGTGTCCTTCCATGTGTAAGTTGCTTTACCTTGCAAAAGTGAGGCTGAGAGGACAGGATCCCTTATCTTGACTGAATTGATTGGCGTGGAGCATTGGTCACACCTCCCCTGTGCAGGAGGCCCTGGTAACGTACAGCCAGGCTCACATGCTCAAGTGCCCACAGAGGCCACGTAGGTGATATACATTCACAAAGCATGATAGGTGAGAGAAGTAATAGGGATTTATTTGGGCAGTGGAGACCCTGATAGTTAGTGCCCCATCAAATGAGGGTGGGTTTTACTCAGCTCTAATTCATTGTTACCATGCAGAAATACATGCCAGGTTTTGACAGACTGTCCAATGTTCTTTAAGAGAAAATAGAAATCTACACATTTTAATGTAAAATCGCTCAACTTGCTAATGTTGGCAACTAATTCAAATTTGTTTTAAAACATCGCAAGTGATGGTCAAATAAAAAGTTCTTTGGTTCACTGGTGACCAGTTTGAGATTTCTAGACTCTGCAAAGATATTTAGTGAGTGGTATCAAATTGTGTAAACTAGTGCGTTCATTTGCTGAATAAAACATGGAGAAAGACCACCCATCTTTTTATACAAATCATTTGCATCCTTTAATCTACTTGAATCACTTCTTTCTGAAAGCTGTCCCCAACTCTCTGACATCATACAGCTGGATGATCTGTACTTCACGGTTCATGTTAAATAAACTCTGTCTTTTCTCTCATTGTTTCTAATTATTCCACATGTGCAGGTCTTATATTCTGACCTCATTATAAACAATTCCAGGGCAAAAATTATATCTAATACTTCTTTTATGTCAACTTCAAAGTTCAATAAATATTTGCAGTTTTTTTCAATAAAGAAAAAGAAAAGAATAGCCTTTGCTGACACATGAATACTTAGTTATACTAGAAATGAATTTAATGTCTTGAGTTCCTGAATTTCTAGACTAGGCAAGCTAACAAATCCAAGTTTGCAGGCACCATACCCTGCTGAGCTGAGAGGCATTGGCTTGCCATAAATTGTTAAGAAGAAGCTGTTGGTAAAAGAGCTACGAGTTCATCATGTCTTTTTTAGAATAAAAATGTTGGATGTATATAGTCCAATGGAGGCGATGTGGTCCTTTATAAGTCTGGACTCTGAAAAATTTTCTGAGCCAACTTTTGTCTGCAGGAAACCCTCCATTGATTTCGGCAGTAAGAGAATGGTGGGCTCACTTAGAGAAGGTCAAATTCATATTTCACATTCACAAGTTGGACCTTCTTGGGCTATCTTAGAGTGATCTGAAGCAGCAGAAGCATGAGCTGTAATCTGCCTTAATCCAGAAATGAGAAGTAGAGAAAGGAGAAGTGGAGCGAGCATTGAAGCTCTAGAAATGATTGACCACTGTCTTTGTTCCTATATAGAAGTGAGGATGAGTGGCCCAGAAATGGCCCTCACCACAAGCAAGTTTCGCAGTGTGTGGACAAAGTTATCTCTTCACTGCCAAGAGCAGGCTACAGAGTCAGAACAGCTGGGCATGTGTGCCAGGCCAACCATGAGTGCATCTGGGAGTGGGCATAGTGTTCGCTTTGAATTGGCCAGCTCCACTGGAAAATCAAGAAGTGTGAAAACAATACGCCTGTGGATCCCTGAGTCCACTGAGCTTGATGTGATAGGGAATCCAAAGGCTAAGGTGAAGGGACCCGTTCTGGTGTAAATTGACTGCCTGGCCAAAGAAAAGCATTGTATTTTCTTCCTTACTTGGAAATACTGATAAAATACTTGCAGAGTTCTTTTACTGAAAATGTTCTCTCTCCATACTCCTTATTTTCACAAACACCACGCATATGTGCCTCTCAGATACTTCTTTACAGTTCTCATAATTTCCCAAATGTTATTTAGTAATCAAAAAAAATAATTGTCAAATAAACAGACCACATCATTACATTAGGAAGTAGATTTTGGAACACATACACACACACACACACAAAATTAATGCTTTTGTTACTGAAAATAATGCCTTACCTAGGCAAACAATATTTGGGTCAAAATAAACATTACTGCTGTTTAGAAAATTTAGTTGTATCTCTGATATAATTATCACCTTCTGTTTAATAGAATTTATTCTAAATCATGAAATTTCCTTTTTTACTTGTCACTGTGTTGATCCAATTGCATCTTCTTCATCCGTAAATTTGTATAAAAAGCAATGTAAAAAATACAATGAATATATCCTTGGGATAATGGTGTTTACCTAAAAGTTACTATTAATTATAATGATAGAGTAATTTCTGCTTCCTCTCTTGATTGCCTCTTCTTTCCCTTCACAGCCTTTACATCCAGTTTTTTCTCAGGAAGTCTCTTCTGGTTGGAAACTTAACAAATTTCATCGGGTAAGAAGTACTAAATGTGAACCTGAAAAGCTTGTTTCAAAAGAACCCAAGTTTAGAAAATCCAAAGATGTGTCCGTTCTGGACAAATATCTAGAATATAAACTGGGTAAGGTCCAGCAGGATCTCCAGTTATTTCAGTGGTTCTGAAAGTGTGGTCCCCAGACCAACAGCATCAGTACCACCTGGGAACTTGCTAGCAATGCAAACTCTCTGGCCCTTCCTTGTGCTTTAATAAACTTTCCAGGTGATTCTGATGCACACACAAGTCTGACAATCGCTGCCTCAGATAGGCTTTGTGGACCCCAAGAACAGAAAATATCTGCTCTGGATTGATGAAATTTGATGGATTTGATGCCTCTTCCTTTTTTTTTTCTCCGCTGATTTTTTTCCCTCCTTCCTGCAGGTTCATCCATTACTCATTTAGCAAGCTCGAGTTTGCTTCACAAAATCATACTGCATTATAAACCTGTAATTACTGTCTTTATGACAATTTAAACGCTATCTAATATGGGACTCCATCAAAACTAGGTATGCAGTAGAAATTGTCAACTAATTAACTGATTTAAATCCCTTTTTAGCCTTTGGAAGGAACGCTTCTGCAGTCACCTAAGACACACCTATAAAAGGGTGCCCAACTTCTAAAGATGGTTGCCTCTTAGACCTAATATCTGTAGGACATTCTCTTTACAAGTTAATATTTTCATGTGGGCTGGAAGTGTTGAGTTGTCACCTCTGAAGTCATTCACAAAGGATTGTGTTGTCCAAAAGGAGCTAATGTTCTCTTGTAGTGTTTAGGATATGTTTGAGGTCTGTACCGTATTCATTATCTCCAATTCTAGAAGCAATCTTAATAGCTTCCCAGCAGCCATTTCACCTCCAATCTTAATATAATTTGGTGTAACCCTGTGAATACCTATGAACTGTCTGCTAAACCTATGAATTATGTTGTCATTCTGAAATGATTGCTAAATGCTGCCCCCAAAATGCCCTTGCTTAAGATACCCCTCCTTTGCAAAGATATACATAATTTCTTCTCTGTAACATGCCTATTTCATGAGCAAGTAAGTATTAGAGTCTCTAAGACTGTTTCATCATTTGTAAAATGGAGACAATAAAGGAATCTACCTGTTAGTATTGTTGTAAGAAATAATGAAGATAATTCAGGTGCACTTAGCACAGTGCCTACCTCAATAAATATTATCTATGATCAAAAATAATTATATTAATAGAACTGTAAATTCAAGAATGTCACGTTAGACCTCATGCCATTAAAAACAAACACACAGGGAAGAGATTAAGTGTCTCTCCTTTGCATGATTCCAACCCTACTATATTATATTTTCCATGGAGATTTGCTGTTGTCAGCTGTCTGCTCTCTTAGTTCCTTGGCCATGGCTGGAACTCCAGCATGGAGCCAGGTAAAATTAAGAACATGATAAAGTATAGAAATCCCTCCCCCAGACCCACTTATAGGGCTAGGAGAGCACTAAATAGTGTCTGCAATTAGTTCCTCTAATACCTATCAGCCCTTAGAGCAAAATCCAGAAGGCCAGATGGATGACCCAAGTGCAGGCATCAGAAGGTCAGAGGACCAAAAGAGTACCCTGAAAGTTGATTGACCTCCCTAACCTGTAGTCAGCTTACAAAGCACAGCATATATCCAATGTTTAAAGATTTCAGGAGAAAGAAATTTCCCTAATTTTTCATATAGATACAGATATAACTAGAAAAAAGCTATATATGATTATGAAATCTCATTTGGGCACAAGTTTAAATATCTCTTAGACTCTGCTGCAAAGTTCCAGTTCCATCTATGACAAATGACCACAGAGAGATGACTTTGGCGAGAGAAGGGATGCAGAGATAGGAAAGGAGATTCTTAGAAGAGAGGTATATAAAATATTAGGATTAAATAAGTGTCCAATAAACAAGACATTTCTGGCTTTGAATTAGTGATGTAGAAAAATGAGAAACATCTGGAATCTGTACTTATTTTGCTGGTCAGAAACATAGTTTTGAGGTCTTTTTTAAAATTGTTTACTTTGTAAAGACTTATTAAAAACAAGTGTCTAAGGTGGTTGAGAAGAGAATGTAGTTGAATTCAGAACCCCAAGGCCTTAAAGGGAGCTCTTTAATTTCAAAGTTTCTATTTTCCATCAACTAAACTGAATGCTGTCTCTTCGAAGGAGTCTTTTTTTTCCATTTCAATACACATTTGAAAAGTCAAAGGCTTACAGACCTTTTTGAAATTTAATAGTAAATTTTTGGAGAGAGATAGAGGACTCATTTTTTTCATACTTTTAAGCTATTTTATGTGATTCTTCCATAGCCAGCCCTCCTCCACAAAAAATCCTCCTCATCATCCTCCTCCTCATCATCATCTAATGGAGGCAGATCTACCTAGACTTTGTCCCTTACTTTTATTATGGACACAGCTGGGAATTACAAATGAGGTCATTTCCCTTTTTTATTTCTGAGAAAGATTAATTCTATGGATAGGGTTCTACCCAAAACAGACTCAGGAGTACACAGCAGGTTTATGGGTTACTTAAATCCTATTGTGTTCTCCATTGGTGCTTCCACATGCCCTTGCTGGGGCTCGTAACTGGTTACTCTCTAGAAGGAGAACAGGTGTTATAGGCCAGTGAGGGGACCCAGGGTGTTGGGATTCCAAGGGGATCACCCCTCGGAATTATTTCATGCCAATGCCCTGCTGTGCCTTCGGCACAGACCCCTCTGCCTGTATATAGACAAGGGAGAAGGAGAGAGGGAGGCGATGGTGAAAAGAAAATGTCTTGCAATGAAATAGGTATTCTCTCCTCCCTCATCAATTTCCTACTCTTCTTAAGTACTTTATAAGAAAGTAAATATTGTGAGGAGCCAGATCTCTGGGAGGCCACAGAATGGAATTGTACATCAGGCATAAACTGTGTTCATGAAATTCTGGTGGCATACTAAATTCCCAGGATGCAACTGCTGAACCAGTCTCATGCTGGTCTTTTGTATTCAAGTCATGGCCATGAAGGAAATCCCCATGTCTTGTATTTTTTATACCCACGTTATTAAATTCAGGAGTGTGGACCCCTTTACCTTACAGGAGGCAAGGTGGAGGGCAGATGACCACTTGCTGAGACTGTGATTCTCAAAAAGAACCAAAGAATCTCCATTTATGGTTCAGACCACAGGCCTGGTTGTCTTTCTAAGTAGCCTGACTCTAAAATAACAACTAGGCATAGTTTGCAGGGGGAGAAGGGGTGGGGAGATAAGGTTGCTTTCTATGAGGCATTTCCAGAATCCCACAATAGTTACTGTTAAATTCATCATCCTCTTCAGCCTGTTTTGTTATTTTCTGATTGGAACATTTCTTTGGATAATAGTTTCCAGAGAATTAGTAGCCACTGTGTGACTTCCTGTTTTCTTTTATTTATGCAAAAGCTACCTTTGATTAATTCTTGAGGATGGTCCTTGATGTGTTCTCCCTGCCCTACCCTTTATGGTTTTGTAAATAGCAGTCCTCTCTGCCTTCAGCCTTGATCTTTTCATACTGAAAGGTGTAATAATTCTTCCTCACGCTTGGCTTTGCTAGCTCCCTTTTCTGGACATGCCCTGGAGTTTATTGGCCCAAGGAATTCCAAGCATAGAACAGTGTATGTGCAAAAACAGAATATAAATATTCACAGAACCTTTAAAACTATCCTAGAAAAAAAAAAGTTTGTATTTTTTTAGATCTGTATGGATTTTGTATTACTAAAATAAAATATAAACCTGTTGCTTTTATGCAGTTTGAATTTTTTTTATCACATTATGAAGCCTATAAAAATAACTCTTTTGAAGTCTAGAGAGAGGATACCCACCAGTCACTCAAAATGGCTACCAGGAACACTTCAATTAATTCTAGTTTATTTCTGAGAATGGCTTAAATTTAAGATGCAGAGACAATCTAAAGTAAAAATTCAGAAGAAAAGAATTAAGGTCAATTATCTATTGACATGAAATGATTTTGTTAAGGACAGGCTATGAATATAAAGACAGCTTTGTCTGCACTACTTATGCATCAGGTCTTTGGTCTTGCATCAGCTGAGGGGGCCCACCTGGCTTTGACTTCCTCCCACAGATGCTCCCTGGCTGAGGGGAGTAGAATTTCCCTTCCGTGACCTCCCTGTGTTGGCTATACTTCATGGACTTGCTAGGCCCATCAAACTGTTTCCACATTCATGAGATTTTACAGAACTTTAAGCCTTCTGGTCACAAAGTGTTTTCTTTGTGAAACTCTCGGACATTTGCTTTCCCTCTTCATCATAATGGCAGGAATACAGAGCTTTCACATGATTTTTTAATGGGATTCAGCTGCCCAGACTACACTGTGTTCAGCTGTACTTTGGAATTGCTATGTCTCTGCCTCATTTTTCATTTGCAGATGCCTGGAACTTTTTCTTTTCTTCTCTGTTTCTGGTCTCTCTGTGTCTCTGTCTCTGTCTCAACAAGCAAGAGCTCATGGACATGAGCTGTATCCTTGCAAACATGAACTTATCAGTAGATATTCCCAAAATGTTACCCTATTTCAGCCAGTTTCTGGTATGGTCACACATTCTTTAAGAAAGTAGATGTACAATGGAAATCCCTGTCAGCACCAGGCAGTTAGCAGCAAATAAGTGTGACCATGAACCAAAGCAAGTCCAGCTTGAGCTCTATGGTTAACAGTGGGGAGGGAGGTAGCCAGTGTATGAGAGATAAAGTGAAGTCAAAATAATTCAAAGATCAGGGCAAGCTTAGTACTCAAGACCCAGGAGGATTGTCCGTAGGAAGAGTTTCTGACACCAGGGCCCCCAGAGTCTGCAGGAACCACAGGGGCAAAGCATGAGGAAGCACAAGGCAAGCTTATGTGCCGGCATCAAAGGAAACATTCTGATCATTTCCTGCTTCTGAATTTCTCCACATTCCTATAGGGCTGACAGTCAGCCCAGTATAGATAGGAACAGGGAACTGAGCTGGGGGACGCAGGCACAAAGAATCTGATGTATCTTTTAGCGGTGACATAAAGAAAGAAGAGTTCTTTAAAAGCACACATATGAACATTAAACATAATGTAGTTGGCCAAGGCCATTCACACTGACTGAAAATTCCTCTGTCTTCTAGCCTTACGCATTCCTGTCTCATCTCTTCTTTCGAAGCAGAATGCTTTTAAAAATTTTTTATCCTATAAAATTCAACATATGACCTCCTTCTGTGGCAGAGCTTCTTTTTGTGGTCTCCATTAAGTAAGCATCACCCAATATATCCTTCCTTGCCTAAACTCACGAGCCCCATCTTTTCTTTGGCCCTCAGCATATTGTCTCTTGGCCCAGTTCTCAGTGTTTCCATTTCCCATCATCTGCAAAATCTTCCCTGTCTTCAGAGCCTTGAGATTACAGATCAGTGCACACCAAGGACAGCAACCTCCCAATATCAAATTAGTTACTCTGACCATCTTGTTTGGCATGTTGTGTACATGTTGCATGGAAAACATGTCCTTGTCCTGATTCCATCTCTCACTGGCCATGAACATTAGGCAAGTCTCTTCCTTTCCCTGACCTGGTCCTATCTACTCCAGTGAATTGTTGTAAGAATCAGATGAAATCAGAAGGGAGAGGATTATAAATTTTAAAGCACTACAGAAGGTATTGTTATAATAAAATATGGATCCTTGGCTCACATTGGGGTGGGGCTCCTTTAGTCATTCTTCCGGCTTATTTGTTTAACCTCTGGTGAAATATTAATAATTGTTGCTAAATGGTGTAAGTTTCAGCACATCCCTTATTTCGTCTGTGGCTTTCTCAGGCCAGTCACATCTACCATGAACTGATACTTCTCCGAAGGGATGGGGTGGAAAGACATCTAACTAAAAGGGATTGGGGGCCTCTGGAGTCATTTTAGCTACCCCAACCCAGAAAATGACAACAACAATAATAATATTGTAAAACCATACAGCCAATAACTTAGCACTGTGTTTCTTATCATTTGACATTTCCATTCAACCATGTTCGATCTCTCATATCTACCACCATCAAGAACATCAAGTTTTACTGAGGTCCTACTAGTTAATTAAATTTCAGCACATATTTTTGCCTATCAAATATGTGCCAAGCCCTATGCTAAGTATACAACAGTGAGTAATCTACAGATTCTTCCTTAAGAAACTCATATACACATAAACACACACATAAATACATAAATAATATTCAATGTGAACATTGCTGTAGGGGAGGTATATTCAAAGTGCTATGGGAGTATAGAAGATGGAGTAACTCAGCCAACTCTGTATGGGAAGTTGGAGAGGAGATTCATGTGAGCTGGGCCTTCAAGGATGAATAGAACTTGGTCAGAGCATGAATACAATACAGTAGTTCAGTACATGGGCTATGGGGCCAGCCCCACCAGTTCAAATCCTGACTCTGCCACTTCCCAACTGCCACACTTGGCTAGTTACCTATCTTTTGATGCCTCAGTTGTCTTATTTCTACAATATGATATTGTATGATACTAATAGAGCCTACCTCGAGGGTTCTCATGAGCAGAAATGAGTTAAGGCATGTATAATACTCAGAACAGGTCCTGTCATGTAGTCATTTAATAAGCAATAGTCATTATTATTGTTATTATTATTCTTCACCAAGTCAACAAGTGGGAAAGAGATACTTGGAACTCTTAGAGACCTGGTCTCTGAATTTAAGAGACTTCTATGGTCATCATTATCATTATTAAAAACAGTAAAGCTAAAATGTATGTGCTGGACACTCGACTCCTTATATATGTAGCTTGACTTAATACTCATAACAGTCCTAAAGGTCAGAAAACTTACAGAGAAATATCAATAATGCTATAAAGGATATGAACCAAGTGAAAAATAAGTGGTACCTAGGGTAGATGAAATAGGATTACAACTGGAAGGATATTTATAACCTAAAGTAAAGAGGCAAAAGTCAAAGGTAGGCTTTACAAAGTAAATGGTAGGCTTAAGTCAAATGAGGTTGCAGTCATGGCTTTTTGTTTGTTTTCATTTCCATTTTTTGTATTTTTAGTTTTCGTTTTTGTTTTTTGGCATGTTCGTTGCCAGACGTGCCCTCTCCAATCTACTCTAGTTCCCAGCACTGATCTCATACACAGACCTGAAAACATTTCAGTATTGAAGTTGGTGACACATGGACAAGAATCTAGAACCTAAGATTGGCAACTGCTCACATGTGTTGAACAATGTTTTCATGCCAGGCACTGTGCTGGATACTTTCAGACACATGATCCATATAACATCCTGAATAAAGGTATGATTGTCACCAATTTACAGATAAGGTAACTGAGTCTAAGAGAGGCTAAGCCTTTAAAGGACAAGTCAGTGGCACCAAAGCAGGGAAGTCCATGGAGGGTTGGAGAATCATTTGACTAGAAGAGAGGATCCGTGCAGGGGGGTTGTATGAATGCAGGTGGAAGAGGTTGGAGGATCTTGAAGATCAGGCTGAGGAATTGGAACATGGCGACAGGAAGCTAATAAATGATAGGCTTCCTTTTCTTCTTTACAGCTTTATGAAACTCACCCACAGCAAACGTGGGCTGCCACAGAGGTTTGCTCTAAAGTGGGAGAGATGCTGGGAAGGGCTGAAGAGGTTCACTTGTATTTGGAGAATGCTCCACCGTAGGCAAGGACAGTCCTTCAACTCTCACGACAACATAAGGGAGGAAGGACCATCTAATAAATATTCTCAGCTGAGTTTTCTTCATATGTATTATGTCATTTTTAAGAAAATGGCCACTCAGTTCCCCCCTGGATTCCAGTCCTTGAGATCTGACTAATATTTAAATCTTACACAGCAGAGTGCTCTCAAAATCAAGAATAAGTTCTTTAACCTTTGATTCTAAGAAGGTCTTCATAGTACTGCTCCTATTTACTTCTTCACCCTCATCTTGTTCCACTCCCATGATGCATCCCAGCCATAACGTTGTTCCCAGAAAGCGCCAGATTTTCTCCAAAACACTTCATCAGACCATACACTACCGCCACCCCCCATAATGCTTTGCACTTACTTCTAGAATACAACTTCTCACTGAGAATGTGCTTTTGGTCTACAATAGACTGACTATAAGCTCTATGACGGTAGGGAGTCTCTTGTTCTCTATGGATTGCCTGCATCTGACACATCCCAGCACAGGGTCAGGACTCCTTAACAATTCACCAAATGAATGAGTAAAGAATGAAATGAGAGAATAAGTGTTCTGATCCCTTGTTTCTTATTGCTGGACCCTGGTCTTCACCTTGCCAGTGAGTTTTCCCTCTCTGTCTGTCTGACCCTAGATGCCCCCAACACCAATTTGCTCATTGATTTCCATGTCCCTTTCCAGATCTTACAGATTTCCCACCCGACTTATAGTCTGACATATGCACACACTCGCTACCACCAAAAACAACAAAACTTGTTTTCTCTTTCTTTTCTGGTGCTCATCCTTTGCCAAAAACCATCATTCTGTTGCTGTTGGCCATGAAATGTTTTGGGTCTCGCTGTTCTCATTTTCTTCTCAAATCCAACAATTATGTTTAAATGGACTCATCTGGAAAAAAGAGATGGGGAAGGCTGCCTACACAACATATTGATTCTATAGCATTGTTGTTAGCAGTTCTTGGAGTAGAGGGGAAGTGTGTGTGCATGTAGTGTGTGTGTATGTTTGTGAGAGATCAACCCACAGCTTGGGATGGTCTGGCTAACTCTCATGGAATAAACATTCTGAGAAAAACATTGATACCCACCTGCTCATTGGAAAGGGGAAGGCCCTAGATGGGCAGTCCCGGTTCTCAGGAGGAGTTCTGCCCAGCAGGCCAAACCTGGTAGTCCAGTACTGACGATAATAATAATTTTAGCAGCCTAATTGCTAATACCTATGAGAACTCCCTATGTTCCAGTCACTGTGCTAAGCACTGTACATAGATTATTTCAATTATTTCTTACATCAACCTATATGGTGGGAGCTCTTATTACCCCCTCTTTTACAACAAAAGAAACTGAGGCCCAGAGAAACTAAGTAGCTTGCACAAGATCACACACTAAGTGATGGAGCCACAATTAGAACCCAAGCATTCCAACATCAGAACTCCATCCAGTATGGAATGATTCCAAGCAGGTGCCCATTAATCACTGAGAGTTAGACTGTGGAAGCAACACACATACAAAAACACACATTTGTTTTTAAATATAACTCTCATAACTGGGGAAAATGAAAGAATCATTTGGTCTTAAGGAACAGGTAAATAGGTTAGTTAAAAGTATCTTCCAACATATTGTATTTCTCAGCACGTTTATAAATTTGTAAGTGTATTCCATTATACATGCAGGGAGATCGAGGAGCACTGGGCTGCCACACATTGTACTGCATGCAGAGAGTGCTCCCTGAAATTGTGCAGTATGCAGACTGCTCAGCCTCACATGGTGGCTCCAGAAGGCATGCTTCTTTATACCCATAAATTAATATAGGGGCCAAACAGAGATGTGTTAATGGGGCTTGAGCTAGTGTGGCCTTCAAACACTAAATAAAAGAAAATGTGGAACAATAATCCACCCATCACGGTAGAACAGAAAGATGTCTTTCCCAATGTGGCTGCAGAGAGACTCTCCAGTCTCCTCTGCCACCACTCCTTCCCATTCAACTATATCAATGTCACTTGCCACTGTTCCCTGCACACACATCCTCCCATACTTCCCAGACAGTAGAAATGTTTCTCCCTCCTCCTCAGCCTCTCCCCATCTTTCTTTACCTATTACCTCCTTCTGCAAGATGTAGACATCCATCCATCCATCCATTCATTCAACAGACATTTGTGGAGCACCGACCACATCCCAGGCCTTGAAGTAGATGCAGTGACAGATGAGGAAGGCACTCCTCAACCTCAAGTCACTCACAGTCTAGAGGGGGATTAAACAAAGTGAGTCCTCTTCAGGCAGTTTTATAACCATTCTCTTTTTTCCCCCCAGCTAGAGGAATTCTCATGTTTTGGAAACATTTACAGTGTGTTTCCATATGGGCTATGTAGCAATTTGAAACACTTAGAGAAGAACAAATATATTGTAGAAAAACAGACAGTATTTTGAAAGCTATAAATCAATAAGTTTATATGTTTGTATTTCTTCCTCCTTTCTTCATTTTGTGAGGAGGCAATAAAATGTTAAGTTAAAGTTCAGTTGATATTCTCTAGGGACTTGCCAAATTCTTGACATCACATTCTACTGTGTTTTTGAGATTCAGAGAGTCTACCCGGTGCTTGTGAAAAGTTCAGTTGAGCAAAAGAAACGTGTATGTCATTCTAGCCTGGAAGTGACTTTTTTTTCATTAAATGTGTGAGGCTTGAGCCAGACAGCTATATGTAGTATGAAAACAATTCCATCCCCAAAGACATAAAGCAGCAGATTATCTTATGGGAACCCTAGCAGGTGAAAGACTTTTTAAAAAGTCCTCTGCTATGAATATGAAGCCTCAGCTGGCCACGCATGTTCCATTTGAGACATGAAGGCTCATCTTAGGGGACTATAAGCTCCCTTCCATCAGGAACTGTGTCTTACTTACTTGTCCAGCCCAAGCACCCAGCATAGGGCTCAGTAAGTATTTGTGAACGTTATTCTACTGATCAAAGTGGAAGTCTTTGTCATTCTCGGATGGCCCGTCATACTCCCTAATGTTCTGGAGAAAGGGGCATTAGAGTTAATGTTTGGGGCTTTGAGGGGTGGGACAGGAGAATTGTTTTGTTTTGTTTTTGAGATATGTCACAAATCAGTAAAGACCAAGATGAAATCAATAACCTTGTCCATCAGGGCAGCTTAGAGACCCATTGACCATCCTGCTTGATGAGTAGAGCCATTAGATGATCTGCTCTTCCCTATGACTAGCAAAGAAAATAATTGTATTTCCACCTCTAGTACGCTTATTACTTTGAGGTTTTGCTGTATTTTCACCTCAGGCATTGTAACCAGCCCTTTCTATGGCTCTAGACCTTGCATGTCTGCCCAAGGCTATACAGAAGCATTAAGGCGCGACAAGTCTTCCCACCACCCCACACTGCTGCAGCAGGACGCCTTGGTCGGGATCACCTGTGAGATCGACTCAGAAATAGGAAGTGCCCTAAGAAGCATGCTTGGTCTGAAAAACACTGTATGTCATCTCACCTTCAATGGAATGTGGAATTGGATGTCACAACCTTCTTCCTGTCTGACTTGGCATTGGCATTGGATTTGACTTGGTGATGAGAAGTGTAACAAAACTATGGGAAATTTTCCTTCCAGAGCACTTCTTAAGGAAGCTTGGTGGTTTTACAGGAAATTTATATTGCTTAACATTCATGAAATGCGCCGTTATTGAGAAGGTTCAAGGCCAGATAGACACATTTCATCTGGACGTATTTAGAACTCACAACAAAAAAGGATTAAAAAATGAGTTGGTGAAATAAGGACATTTTTATCATTTTATTCCACACCTATTTTTCATTTTCTCTCCTATCTTGTAATAACTTCTCAACATAGTGGACCTCCTATACATTTTCAGAGGATTTTCGTATTCTTATCTATTAAATTATATAGCGTCAGTAAATCCATTACAAATTCTCATTCCCAACTCTTACGGTTTGGCTACAAAGATTCAGAAAGAAACCAAGACATTAAGGAGAAGCCAGTGGCTGTGGTGGCAGGGTCTGGATTCTGTTTGTATCCATCATAAATGTCTTTGCCAAACCAAAACGGTTCCAAGCTGTGGTGTAGGTCCGCTGCCTGCCTTCAGGTGTTTGTTTGGAAGAAGACATGTGGTGGCTGTGCTTTGAGTTCACTTCCCACCCAGGGAACCAATCCTTCAGGTTTTACCCTGTCGTCCACCCTTGGTGCGGGTAGACACCACGGCATCAAATCTGTGCTAATGTTCCTTTCTTGACCTAGTGACAGGCAGGCCCTAACTGATCCAAACCAGACTCCTCAATTTGAAATTTAGGCATTTAGTAATAAAGGAAACCATTTTTTTAAAAAAAGAAATACGTTGTTGGAGCACCTGGGGAGCTCAGTTGGTTGAATGTCTGACTCCCGATGTCCACTCAGGTTCATGGGATCCAGCCCCTGCATCGAGCTCAGTGCCGGGTGACAGCCCACTTGGATTCTCTCTCTTCCTCTTCCTCTGCCCCTAGCCTGCCTCTCTCCCCCTCTCTTAAAAAAAAAGAGAAAAGAAATATGTTGTTAAAAACAAGAACTATGGTTTCTTAATTCCTGTGTGTGTGCTGTTGTGGTTTTTCTATCTTTTGGTTCATCCCAGTGAATCAGTGTGATTCTTCTTCCTGAATAGCTGAAGAAATATACTGTCCATCCCGAGAGCCATAGTTAGATGCCTCCTATGAACCAAGTCTTCCTAAATTTGGAAAGCTGTCGATATAGAACCAATATTGGATTGGGCGCCTGGGTGGCTCCGTTGGTTAAGCGACTGCCTTCGGCTCAGGTCATGATCCTGGAGTCCTGGGATCGAGTCCCGCGTCGGGCTCCCCGCTCGGCGGGGAGTCTGCTTTGCCCTCTGACCCTCCCCCCTCTCATGTGTTCTCTCTCATTCTCTCTCTCTCAAATAAATAAATAAAATCTTAAAAAAAAAAAAAAAGAACCAATATTGGATTGATTTTTGTTCTCATTTTATTTTTCCTAATCTAGTATCCTCCTGCAGAACCAGTTACAGTATGATATGCACCCTCAGAAACTAAGTAAACTGTTGTGTGGTACATGAAAGAAGTCAGGTAAATTTGGGCTATTTCCTCCAGAATTATATAAAATGAGTCTTTATACTTGCTTCTCCCTCCTGTTGGGGCTGGATGGTAATTCATTCTTTTTTTTTTACTCATTTACTCAATTCATACATTCATTCAAAGCATTTGTTAAGAACCAATTGTATGGGGCGCCTGGGTGGCTCAGTCGTTAAGCGTCTGCCTTCGGCTCAGGTCATGATCCTGGAGTCCCGGGATCAAGTCCCACATCGGGCTCCCTGCTCGGCAGGAAGCCTGCTTCTCGCTCTCCCACTCCCCCTGCTTGTGTTCCTGCTCTCGCTATCTCTCTCTCTGTCAAATAAATAAATAAAATCTTAAAAAAAAAAAAAAAAAAGAACCAATTGTATGCCAAGACATGAAAAAAATAGAAAATAGTGAAGATCCTTGCTATTTTCTTGGGAGATGATAGCTACATGCACGAAACAATTTAGTGCTAAGAATTATTTAAAGTGTGTGAAACTTAGGTGTAATAATAATAATAGATGATATTACATAACATTTGCTATGTGCCAGGAACTCTTTATGTGTCTTATATATATTAATCCTCACAACAGTCTTACCAAGTAGCCCGTTTTATGATCCCATTTTCCATGTGGTGAAACTGAAGCACAGAGAGATTAACAAACTAGCAACTGGTAAAGAGCAGAGACAGGATTTGAATCCAAGCAGTCTGGCTCTCGGGTCCAGGCTTTTTGGCCACGGCCTATCATTGTATATCTATTCTGTGTAGAATTAAATGTTGCAGCCTGAGGTCACTCGGGGAAGTTGTCAGTGGAAGATATGGTTCTTGAGTAGAACTTTAGTGATGGTATAAAGTGTAGACTGTGAAAAGGGAGGACATGGACTTCCTTTAAAAAAAAAAAAAAAAAGATGTATTTATTTTGGAGAAAGAGAGACAGTGTGAGGCCGGGGTGGGGAGGGGGGGCGCTGGAGAGGGGCAGAGGGAGAGGGAAAGAGAGAACCCCAAGCACACTCCCCCTCAGCGCGGAGCCTGATGCGGGACTCAATCCCAGGACCCTGAGACCATGACCTGAGTCAAAACTAATAGTTGGATGCTCAACTGACTGAGCCACCCTGGCACCCCAGGACTTGGACTTTCTAAGAAGCAAGGATAGCAGGAAGAAAAGCTGGGACTTGGAAATGAATACGGTATGATAGGAGGAATGACTAGCTTGCAAAATGGTGTGAGAAAACTTTTCATAGGTCTTTGAGCACCAGGCTTAAAAGTTCAAACAGAAATCCATAGGCAAGTGTAAAAGCAAAGACCTGACTCTTTCAGGCACTGATACAATTACAGCACTGAACGGGACCTTGGAAAGCATCAATTCCAACTCCTCCTTTGGTAATTATGGAATCCAGAGATTCCACAGTTCCATAAGAGGGTGGAATTCCATAAGGGGGTTGAAATGACTCCCAGTGTCACTTACCTAGAAGCAGCACTAGAACAGAGCAGAGCTGTCCTGATTCATCATTTAGTGCCATTTCCGATGTTTCAGGCCACTCTGGAAGGTTTACCTGGCAGAGGCATGTGGTTCAGCTTAGAAGGGACAGATAGAGGCAGGGTGACCTATGAGGCATTACTGCAAAATCCAGGTGAAGCACAAGAGGCCTGGGCTCAGTGGTGATGGTAAACGTTCCCAAAAAGGATTGAGAGAATTTGATTGGATGAAAGAAAGGGAAGAGCTGGGGTGGCTCTAAGTTGGCATAGTTTTGGCAGAAAAGGGGCAAGTGGACAAAGGTGCCACTCGGGCAGAGACCATCAGCTTGGGTGTAGTACCTGTGAGAGAGAGGTGACTTATACCTCGTCCATGTGGCACCTACTGTAACCTGATCAGATTCCATTAAGCGGTCGCCCCCCTCATCAGTGTGGGAGAAGGTTCTCTCCGAGACTGACACTGAGACGAAATGCTTCGATATGATTGTCTGCTCCATCCTGGCCTTCTCTTTGGTGGCTTCTTCTACTGCTGATCTGCCGCCTGTGTGTTCACTCCCCTCAAAGGCTGCACAGTATAGTGGTAAAGGGTGTAAGCTCTGAAGGCAAATGGCCCGAGTTTGAATCCTGCTCTGCCACTCTGTACTTGTGTGACTTGGGCAAATTGCTTAACTTCTTTGTGACTCAGTTTCCTCATCCATAAAATGATGCTGTGATCAGTACTTAACCATCTAGCACCAATGTGAGTATTAAATGAATTGATCCATGTGAAGCACTTAGAATAGTACTTATATGCAGCAAATGATTGTTGCTACTCCATGATTCCACTCTGCTCCATTATGGTTCCAGAATGTTCTTCCTCTGTGACAGCCTGGAGAAATGGAGCCCTTCCTTCCCACCAGGCACCCAACTCCCTGCAGCTGCTGTTGTAATCTTAGCAGGTTTCATTTACCACAGGGAGCCCCCTCTGCTTCTCCAGCAGAGGCCATCGTGGGCCCCAGGTCACCTCATCACATCTGAGTCCCTGCCCAGTAAAGCACCTTTCACCCTCACACATATAAACACACAACTCAACTTTGTTCCCAGGGGGGAAAGTGATCCCTTTCTCCATTTTCATGCAATCTCACAACATAAAATTGTGATTAGGCCATTTGGCTTTCACCCAAGAACTCTCAGATTAAGCAGATTACCCTGTCCTGGAGTTCATCTAGTTAAAGGTTCAAAAGTAAACTGTCTACTTCTGATGCAAGGCTGAGAGGGATTAAAAGCAAAGGCCTGAGAGGCAGCAGGACCTAGATGCAAATGCAGGCTCCACATCTCCCAGCTACAGGACTTTGGATCAGATAATACCTCAGAGTCCTGATTTCCTCACTTATAAAATAGGAATAGTAACACCTATATTGCTTGTTATAAGGATTAAAGGTTATAAGCCTTGGCAAAGCATCTTACCTGGCACAGAGTAAGTGCTCAATAAACTCTGACTCTCATTATTACTGTTATTATTGTCAGCTGCTATGACTGCATCATCCTCCAAGCTCTCACAGGCATTTCTGTGTCATTAAGGAGATGACTATAAAGCAACCCCCAGTTATGAGTACAGCTAATGTTTAAAAATACTGGAAAGATAAAAAATAAATAAATAAAATTTAAAAAATAGTAATAATAAATAAAATGGAAAGCACATCTCTTGTAAACAGCAAAAAAATAAAAAATAAAAACACTGGAAAGATTTTGTTTTGGCTTTTTTTGGCTTCAGTACTCAACCACATTGTTGCTGATGATGACAGGCGATGTACAACATTAGAAGCCAGCAGAGCAAAGCAACAGCCAAACCATAATCTCATTGTTTTTATTTCATCTGAAATGTAGGCTGGAGGTCCCAATGGCAGGGCCACTAGCCAAGAACTTCAGTTATCTCTGTTGGCCAGAGGAACTCAGTGCCGTGAGCCACTGAGCTATTGCAGAAAGAGCCATTTGAAGAGACTCTTCACTACTATAAGGTCCCACATCATTATGGTGATGGTTCAGTCTGCCTTTTTCCATATTCTTTATAAAAATATCATAGGCCATGGAGCAGTTTTAGGCTTTTTTGACAGCTCTCTGAGGTACACAGATAAGCTAGACATGACAATTCACAGCTGGCTTCCTCTGACACTGAATTTTAAAAGTAGAGTGAGGTGACTTCTCTAGCAATACAGAAGAGGGGGTGGAGACACCCCCAGATCCCTAAGGGGTTCTGTGCAAATGACACCAGATTCACGACTGTGCCTGTCCACGAAGGTAACCTTGAGGGTCCTTCCGCCCAATCTTAACTGCAGTGATATTCTTATTCCTCCTCTGGGCATTCATCAGAAAATGGCGAGGCTTAGCTCTGCAGCAAGATGGAAATTAACTCCCCTGGTCCCCGATAGTCAAGGGCTCTTTGGGTTAGAATTC
Source organism: Mirounga angustirostris (assembly GCF_029215605.1). Classification (NCBI taxonomy): domain Eukaryota; kingdom Metazoa; phylum Chordata; class Mammalia; order Carnivora; family Phocidae; genus Mirounga; species Mirounga angustirostris. Next base: position 97,532,302 of record NW_026991717.1, read on the forward strand.
TAGCAGACTATTTGCCACACATATTTTCCTTTCTTTTGTATTATGTTCTCCGGCATCCCTACTGCCTATTACTCTGCTGTGTCATATGTCTTCTTCTAATTTGATTTGAGACATTTTAAAAGATGGATTTCCATTAGATACTAACAAAACTAAACACAGGGAGAAGTTTAAAATAAAAAAGGTGTTCTATGGGTCTCTGCTTGATTATTGAACAAAGATTATAAATACAGGGGGCAGAAAAGTTGCTCTCTGATTAAATATCCAGAATCTGCAGAGGTAGGACCCAAAGAGTGGTTCTAGTTTTCCCATTCCCTTTAAATCAAATTTTAGTGGAGAGCCTTATATCTCTTAATACTGCTACTCCCCTGGCCTGCCCCCGCCCTTCCAACTCTGATAGGCCACCATCAGTGCCTGTCACGGCTGTCACTTGAAGAGTTCTGACTAATCTCAGCTTTGAGAAGTTAAATGGAAGGATATAGAGAAGCTCACAGACTCTGTGTAAAGGTCAGAGAATCAGGCTCAGAACCCACATAGGGAACAAAAGGAGCTCACAGCCCCGGTTCTATCACGTACACAGCCTGGCTCAGGCACCGCTGTCTCTGGGGACCACATGCCATGGCTGGTACTCTTGCCCCTGAACAGTAGTTGCCAGCACCACTAAAATGAGCCCTAAACTGTCCCAATGTCTCTATGTCACTCACTCCAGTAGTAAAGTCCCCAGTCAAACACCCAATTATCCTCCTTCCAAACACACAGTGGTGACGTCCCCAGAATACGGGTTGGGATTCAGGTGATGGGCAGCCAAAATATAATAAATATTCACGTTCTCTTCCATCCTTCTCTACTTGCTCCCTTTCTACTTTAAATCTAGTATAGAGCTGCTAGTTTTTCTTCCAAAAATATCTTTTGATACTTACAGTATTATTATTCCCATTTCATGAATGGGAAAACCAGTGTGTTTGTTCGTGATGCTATAACAATATGGCATACGCCGAGTGATTTAAACAACAAGCATTTATCTCTCACAGTTATGGAGGCTGAGAAGCCCAAGATCAAAGTGCCAGAAGATTTGGTATCTAGTGAGAGCCCACTTCCTGGTTTGCAGATGACCATGTTCTTGCTGTATCCTCACAGGGCAGAGAGAGTTCTGGTCTCTTTTTCTTCTTCTAAGGGCATTAATCCCATCATGGGGGCGCTACTCAATGACCTCATCTAAACCTAATTACCTCCCCAAAGCCACACCTCCAATACCACAACATTGGGAATTAGTGCTTCACATACGTCTTTTGGTTTGGGGAGGGGAGTTTGTTTTGGATTTTAGGGAGACACAAACATTCAGTTCATAGTACCAAGTCTCAGAGAGGTTAAGTGACTATGGAAAGCCATAGAAAATATTACTTCTGGATTTTTTGCTTCGTGAATGGATTTTTAAACACTATTACCCATTTTGCTTTATTTTTTTATCGTTGGTTTTTAAATTTTTGTGTTTTTGTTTTGCCAGTGGAACATTTTACATTTTTCTAATGAAACCTTACAAGAAATCTCAGTATCTAAGGCAAATAAAAGCAGAGCTACTGAGGTTGAAGAGTAAGAGAGAACAGAACCTCATCTGCCTGGCCTCACACTCCTCATTTCAAACACACAAAACACTACTGAGGTTTACAAACTGCTGTTGTTTCCTCAGAAAGAGAGTTTGGCCATTCCTGGTGCATTTCCTGTCACTATCCCTCCAGCCCCAGGCTCAGGGACTGGAAATAGCTCTGAGTTTAAACAGAGAATTAACTATTCATACCCAAATTTATCCATGGCCATGGTCCAACATTTGTTCCATAGAACTCTTGTTCATCAGGATATTAATAAATGATAAATGAGAAAAATAAAAAAGGTTTTGTTAATGTTGAATTTCTCATCTCAGCTAACTAGATGGAAAGCAAGAAATTTGTAAAAATTAAAAATATTTCTTACCTCTGAGGAAGAACTCTCAAAAGAGTACTGTGACTCTCCAAAGAAGAGGTAGAATATCTAGAATTTTCCAAACATTTGACCAGAGTCCTGTTATTCAAGTTGCATTTCTCAGGGCCAATCTCTTGGAGTTTTTGGTTTCATCTTTAAATGCCTACTAACCATTTGGCTATCTTGGAAGCAGGATGAGTTGGTTCTTACCCAGCCTTTTTTTTTTTTTTTTAACAAGGATTCTTGTAAAGCTTGTATATCCCAGAAGAACTGCTGAATTCACCTGGGAAAGGTAGACCCCTATGGGTCCCTTATGTCTGAAGGATCTGCCTTATGCAGCATTTCTCTGGAAGGTAAGGGTATAGACATGTGGCTCAGAAGCACAGAAAATCCTCAGCCTGAATACTCAAGATAGTAACAACAGTAATTACAACTCTCTAATTAAAAGAGGTCTATAAAGTTCAATTATGAAAGGCAGTGAGGTGAAGGGAAATTTGCTTTCAGATTCACTTTTTTTTAAATCCTGGTGATTATATATTTACCTCTCAAGGGAAACGAAGGTGTCTCCAAAGGTCTGCTCCAAATGCAGGAAGGAACCTAACTTCTGGAGAAGAAATGATTTCGCTGGGTGGAAGGCATCTAGCTGCCCAGGGCAATTGATTCCAGATAACGGCCATGACTTCCCACTGCACTCTGTCCGAGTCAAATGTGTAGCCTGGTTTATGCATGGCTCACAGTTCCCCTGTTGCCTTTTGCCTCAAATGAGAATCTGGTCCCTTCTGGGGACTCAGTCTGGAATCTAGTCCCTTCTTTGACTGTGTCTTTATCTCACCGATTCATTTCTCACCTTAGATAAATCACTTACCCAGTGTGAGCCTCGGGGTTTTTACAGGGGTTAGTAAAATTGGAGCAATCCTAACTGTTCTGTCAATTCTGAGTGTTGTGGCAAGGATCTCAAGTGTTGAGCAGGACCAAGAGTAGCCCACCTTGTGTTAGCTAGAAAAAGGTACCCCTTCTGGAAGTATGCGGCCTTCTGGTCAGACTTGGCTACTAGCTCAGGCTAGATCGCAGCCCCCAGCCCCCTCCCAGCCCCCTGCACCCCCACAGCCTGGTGCAACCCTAGTAGCAGCACACTTGGAATCAATAGAAGCAGAAGAACCGTGTAAACCGCAAAGTGCGGTCCTCAGGCAGTGCTGTGGAGCCAGCAGGTGGGGGCAAGACCACTGAGGTTCTGGGGCTCTTTGCTGGCTCTGCCCTAACAGCTGTGGGACCTGGGCAAACTCGTGACCTCTCTGAGCTCCCATGTCCTCGTGTGTCAGACGAGGATGACGCCAACTAGGACTGGAAACTTAGGTGAGATCATGCCTGAGAAGTACCCAGAATGTAGTAAGTACCCAATCAATGTTGGCTGTAACTATCATCATTTATAAAGCATGGAAAAATGGACTTTCAGACATTATTGTCATTTTTAGTGTAACATAGATCCTATGTTCTAGCCAACTTAATCTTCTTCTTCTTGATATAATAACAATTCGTCAATCTCTATGCCTTTCCCTATTCTGCTTCTCTCTAGGAAGCAAGTCACCCTTTGCCAATCCAAAGTTCTCGTTTTACCATTCCCTTGTACTTTCCAAATCACCTATACTATATTATAATATTTTTGGAGACTAGTTATTGGAACTAGTTAATATCTTATAAAAAACATGGGACAAAATGAAATATTCATGACCTCAATTTATTAAAAAAATAATTTAAAAAACATGCACACACGTAGTCCACTCTTTGCACAAGCTTGATACACGTGAATTTCACTTACCATATGTTAGTTAAATAACAGCAGTGTCTCCACAATGCTGTTTAAATTTCAGTTACGCCAGTATATTAACTGTGAGTAACTGCCTGAAGTGACACTTCACTGCTAGCAATTCAGTGCACGAATCACCATGTAAATGACAGAGGCATATCAGGATCAGTAACCAATCACATAGCTTCTTTCCAAGTCTGTCCGTCATTGGTCACATTGCACCTGTTACTCCGTTCACGTACAGACAGCAGAGTGTGCGATTGTGTTGCTTCCTTGTCTTCCAGTGATAAACCCACACGACGTTTTTAAAAAATGGTTCATTGAAAGAGGGAATTGGTCAACAATGATGGAAGTGCAGCAAGGAAATGGAAAGTGGAAGGGAAATTTTAATCAGTGGGAGTAGAGTCATAAAAGAAATAGCTCCCCATGGATGTTGACACTATCACAGTTGGAGAGACCCCTCATGTGGAGCCAGAGGAACTTAGGGAAGGCAAAACTGACAGAATTGAGGCAAGTGGTTGGGAAGAAAAGGATGGAAATGTCCTAGAGGAAGTGGTGCCGGCAAAAAAACCCACTTTACATTAAAGGTACTCTCGAAGATATTTCACATCATTGAAAGTGCAAAGGATAAAATACTGGAAGCTGATCTAAACTGAGAAAAGAGTATGACAATTTGCCAAGGCATAGAAATGATTGCTCTGTATCATAACGTACACAATGCGAAATAGACAAGCGCTACTCAGACAACTTCTGTTACCTTTTTAAATAAAATTAAATAAAACACTTTCTTTTTCAATGTTTCTAATATTTGAAGTTACAGAGTACTAAATATGAATTTTGCTATTTTTTATTTCACTTCACATGTATTACCAACACCAAGAGAGTTTTTCATGCTTTGAAAAAAATTTAAAAGGTCACAGAACAACTGGAATTTCCCCATTGATTACTAAGATGACTTTGCACCATTTCAGTTTGCCTGGTCATTTTTACATCAGGCAAAATCACAACTGCCTGCACCTGTATCTCCAGAGAAACAAATGACTAGATGAAAATATACCAAAAAGCATGGGCATTAGAATTATAACTGATTTTAACTCTCTTCTCTGCAATTTTCAGTATTTTCAAATTGTTCTACAATTAGCACATAATGCTTTTATAATCAAAGAAGAAATTGTTATTAATAATAAAAATTGGTTTAAAACTCAGCTCCATTGGGAGTATGGTTGGCCCTCTCTGTCCTGGGCTCAGGACCCCTCAACCAAGATATGATTAAGATGTCTTGTTGCTGATCTATAGTTCTATAAAGGCATTTGGATTATTGTCTGTGATTTCTTAATTATATACAGATAGTATATTTAAAGGGTTATCCTTCCTATCCCATGGAGCCCTGACTAGTGTTCTGTATATATAATAGGTGCTCAAGAAATATTTCTAACCTGGCTCTCAAAACCCTGCTGCATCTGGGGAAAATTACCCCAGAAGCAGCAAGGAAGACATCAGATGATATTTGAACACATTTTAAGAAACGTCATATAAAATGATTTATGTGTTTCACTCATTTAATTGAAAATTAAATTTTTCTTCTTCTTCAAACAACACAATAGTTGAGAATCTAGAGGTCTCTACATCATGATGGTTACATTTTTGGTTTCCATGGTAACTGTAATGCAGCCTCAGAATCTTGACACATTTCTTTGGATTATAGCAAATGGGATTTTTTTCTTTATGTATACATATAAAAGCAAAGTTGTGAGTGTTATGGAAACCACAATTTCTATTTCTTAAACTTTATCCATTAAAAATTAACACAGTGTCTCACAAGTAATTTTTTAAATGGATGTCCTTTGTTCAAAAGATATGAGACGCAATGAAAGACAAAATCTGTGCATTCCCGGTGGCAGAAGCTGACTTCTTTACAGGTTCATCCTCAAGTCAGCTCAGGCACAGGTGTAGGAGCTCGGAGATGCAGGCCGAGGTGGCCGAGGTGGCAGGTGCATAATGCCATTTTTCTCACTCAGCTTGGTACACGGTGCATTTTGTAGTTTTAACCTAGACCACCTTATTTTTCCTGGCCTCCTGAAAAATCGTATCTCATTGCCTCGCCCTGTGCTGAGCTTAGTGGGACAGAACTGAGGCCTGCATCACCACGCCCCCGCCTCCAGAAGGAGGTGACCTGGAGAACAGAGCCCATGAGGGCCTCCACCATGTTGTCAGCTAACAGCACTGGATTTCCCCACCTGACGAAGAGGAGGTTTTTGTCGGTTTTGCCAAAGAAAGACTCTGTCTTCCTTCTGAGACTTTATAATTCACCTTTTCCCGATGCATGTGGACAAGTGAAAGCAAAGACAAGTAAACTGTAATTTCAAAATATATCTAGAATCTTTAGCTCTCCCTCCACCCAGCCTTTTTTTTTTTTTTTTTTTTTTTTTTTACAACAACTATGGAAAACTTTACTTTCAGTTCAGGCAGTTGGCCCACATATTTGTCAAGTACAGGTTTGATTAGCATTCTGAAACCATAAGGTTATAAATACTCAGTTCTATTCTAAGGAGAATCTTCTTACATTCTTTTTCTTCTAGGTAATTTCATCATGAAAAATAGGTGTTCATGGAAGAAAGGTTTCACAGAACAAGTTTTAAGTATTTCAACTACTTGAAAAATAAAATGCCTGAATTGCTTATAAAGAAATAACCTCTGAAGTCCTATTTTGAATTTAAAGGATGACCCAAACAGAATCTTTCATCTGTACTCATATTTGCCTTGAACACAACAACTCCTATAAACATTGTCTACTCCTAAGCCCTAGCACCTCTAACCTCTTCACTTTATTTTACTTTTTTATTAACATATAATGTATGATTTGTTTTGGGGGTACAGGTCTGTGATTCATCAGTCTTGCACAATTCACAGTGCTCACCATAGCACATACCCTCCCCAATGTCCATCCCCCAGCCACCCCATCCCTCCCACCCCCACCACTCCAGCAACCCTCCTTGCAGGCTTATGGTACTGTACCTGTCACAGTTGAGAAATGAATGACTGTTTGCAGAGTTATGTCAGTCCCAGCTGATGGTTGGCCACTGCACATAAATTTCTGTGCCTCTCAGTGGTTTTTCTTTGGGTCCCTCCCCTCCGGGATACTATGGTCAGTACACAAATGGGCCGACAGAGTGAGCTCCTGCTGTCCAATGGCCAATCCAATGGATTCTATTTGCTGTGCTGGACCTTGTGTGGCTTCATTACCAAAGAGAATAATCCATCTTAACCCTGACTCCCACTTCTGGATACCAGGACACTTTTTTGATATTTTAAGTACAAAATTGAGGATGGCAATTTGAGATATGGTTGATATACATATATGAAGCCCAGCTCTCCACTGCTACAAAATTTCCATTCCTCCTTCCCAAGAATAGAATCCCCATTCTTTCTGAACCAAAGATAGGGCCAAATGGCTTGGCATACACAGGTGTACTTTTGGGGACAGCAAAGCAGGGTGTGTGAAATGGAAATACTAGAATGAAATTATTGTTGGAACCTAGATGAACTCTGGGCATTTCTTATACTGTGTCCAGAGACTTGCTAAGAACAGGAAGCAAGTGCATGTTTGAATCATCTTCTACAGCAGGAATTCAACTCCCCATTACACTTGGAAATGGGAAATAGGGCGGGAAGAGTCTCTGCTATTTATAGGTAGCAGGACTTCTGTGGGAGCTGTTAAGCAAAAGCAGAATTGACTGCATTTTCATTCCTTCCTTTGGAGAAGGTGTTGTTAGGGAAACTGTTCAAGCTTGTGTAGAAGAGAAAGAGCTGAATGATAGACTATTGGGTTAGCTCTGGATAATCCAGCCTCAACAGAAGAGGAGGGGAGTCCTGAACTGTGCTGGAAACTGAAAGAAGGAGTTTGGGGTATTCTTAAATCCTCTGTATCCTCCATCCCCCCTCTGGATACCCAGAGTTCATATGGACCAGGGGACCAGGGTTCTTGGAATAGGTAGACTAGACACTTATAAACTATGATTTGAGAGTTTCTGAAAGACCTCAAAGCTATATCAATCCTCTTACTCTGAAATTCTGCCTTTTCAGGTTTGAGTTTTAAGCTCAGGCATTATTGCCAGAGATCCTTTTGAACTCACATTTGTTCCCTGGAAGTATATATTATTAGCTCTGATTTCTCATAACAGAGACTGGGGAACAGGATACTCTGGAATAATGGAACATGAGACTGGTAAAGTTTGATCCTATGAAAAAGGATGAAAACAAACCTGCTTCTGGGGTGAAACCGACTATGCAAGTATCCTTAACCGTGTGAAGATTCACCCCTGCACTACAGTGTCAGAAAGAAAAAGAATATTAAAGGAGGAGAACACAGGGTGAACCCTGACAGCGTCAAACCCAGCTACATCTATCAGATCAAAGAAGGCAAGAGGAAGGCCCTCTGTCTCACGGAAAAGGCAGCCAGTCAGGGCGTGTTGAGGCTAATATTGCGGGTCAATTACATGCTATGGAACAGAAAACACTAACTTTTCCATTTGGTTTGGACTGTGGCTCATTAACATTTTTCAAAAAATAGCTTGCTTTCCTTCAAGTCTCAGGCAAAAAAAAAAAAGGGTCTTCAACATTCTGATTTTTTTTAATACTAAAATATTGCCAATAATTAATTCATGGTATTCGAATGTGAATGGCATATGAGTTCCACAATCTTGAATTTCTAATTCCTCCTTTTTAGAGTTTGCAGGGGTTTATATGTATTTTGGTTTGGACTTGTGAAAAATGTTTTATTTCTGCTGGTGTGGAAATCATGGCTACCTGCTGTTTTCCGGAGCCGTGAAAGAGAAGTCTTGCCGCTTGTAGAACTAATGTTCTTACGGATGTTCCTCTCTCGCCCTTTTGATTAAAAAGCAGCAACTGCGAGAGACAGGGCCTGGGACTGGGAGTTGCCATTATTTTTATGTCTTCTTTTGTCACAGTAATTCTCAGCCCAGGCTTCACATCAGACTGAACTATGCAGCTTTTTAAACTGTGGAATGTCCAGGGGGAGAGCCCAGCATGTGTGGTGTGTGCGTGTGCGTGCGCGTGTGTGTTTGTGTGCACACGCGGGCACACACACGTTTAAATTCCGCAGGGAATCTGATGCATAGCCGGAATCTGCAGATTGAATGCAGAGTGAATATCTGCAAACAGTTTAAGTCTGGCGTTGGAAGGTGATTCAAACCTCTCTTTTAAACTAATACTTACCATGTAAGATCCTGCCAAACGATAGATCAAAATATTTGGTGTGTACTCCTCTGTCTGCCTGATTGTTTCTCCTGTTGCTTGCTTGGAAATTAGGAGACGTCGACTCCTTCATGAATTACCATGTGGCTGAAGGTGCCAAGTGTCCTCACTAATGACTTTGTAAATACACCACGGTATACAAGAGCGGGATTGTTTTGCCGTGTGAGGGTGGTGGCCTGGGCTGGGGCTGAGCCCCAAGGCTCACGGTGAACCGGGGCCACCTCCGTGGCCTGTGGACACGGCGGGCTGTGTGGGCGTGTCGGTGGAGGAGCCAGTCATCCTGAGCAGAGCCCCACGGCCCTGGTTCAAAAGTTCATGGGCCCAGCAAGGGCGGTGGTGGCCCATGAGGCCAGACAGAAGCGCTTTCTTTCACACAGGAGAATGCCGAGAAGCAGCGTGACTCCCTGTCCCGCCGGCCTAGGCGCTCTATGGTACGATGCCTGTCTGACTTACCTCTGTGCTCCCACATCAGCTAGCTCATGCCTTGGCACAGAGTAGACGATACCCGTTACAGTATTTATCACATTAGAAAACAATGCCTGAATGAATATGCACACTAGAGGTTATGTCACCTCACGAATGAACGCCCTCTTTTACAAGTTGCAGTTAGGCTCATTGGATATAGTAAATGCATATTTATAAAAACAATATTTACATGTCAGTCAAATGCCATGCAATTTTTTGTGTGCAGTGTCTAAGTCTGCCACGAGTTTCCTCATCTGTAAAATGGGGATAATAGTAGTACCCACTTCACAAGGCTGTGTGAAAGACAAATGAGTTAATATATGCAAAATAATTAGACTATGCTATGGTACGTAGTAAGTGTTCTGTAAGTGTTAGATCTGAGTTACTATTAACGAAAGGGGTGAAGAGATTCCTAGACCAGATGAGCTCTAAGATCCTTCCAATTCTAGGGACCCAGCATGCAAACCCACTGTGAGTTTTTTTTTTTTTTTCTTTAAAGATTTTATTTATTTGACAGAGAGAGACACAGCGAGAGAGGAAACACAAGCAGGGGGAGTGGGAGAGGGAGAAGCAGGCTTCCTGCCGAGCAGGGAGCCCGATGCGGGGCTCGATCCCAGGACCCTGGGATCATGACCTGAGCCAAAGGCAGACGCTTAACGACTGAGCCACCCAGGCACCCCTACCCACTGTGAGTTTTTGAGTGGTCCCTGAGGGAGGAGGCCAGCTTCCCTTGAAACCTGGGGACAGTTTTGGAGAACAGTGGGGAGGAGGCAGGGGCTTGGAAACAAAGAAGGCTCTGAAAACAGAGGGTCGCTGCCACTAACTTTTGCTGTTAATACTAATATGGAGTTTGAAGAAAAGGGAAAAAAGCCCTTTTATATCATTTCCTTCTCTCCCAGTGGAAAATTCCCTATTTCGAATTTCCTTTGGCTCTTCTTTTGTGTCCTCTTTGGCCAGTAAAGGATTTAAAAAAGAGAGAGAGAAAGAGAGAGAGTGAGAGAAAAACAGCTTTGCTGTAGAGAGGGGAAAAAAGAAAAAAGAAAAACAACCAAACCAAAACAAAAAGAGAAATTAAGGTTATAATCTGTAGTCACAGACACAAAGTGGCGCCAGGAGCCGAACCTTTATCCGTTGCCTTCCTGCTGACCAAAGAAGCACGTGAGGTCTGAGAACTAATGAGACAGGCTGGGGGGGTGGGGGGTGGGGGGTGGAGGGCAGTCTCATCGGCTGGTTGTCACATGTCATTGCGTTTCTAAGGCAGGCAAAGTTCCCTCGGTCACTCTTGGTCTTTTGGCTTCAAGGTTGGTAGTCAAGGTTCTGAATGATAGTGACCTCCCAGGTAAAATTCTCTCTGTTAAATGTGGAAACAAGTGTGGCCTTGCGACCCTCCTACTTCTCTGCGCCTGGTTCCCTTTGGAGTCTAGTCCCCTCTCAGAGTGACGGCCAGGTCCTCAGGCTTTGGAGAGGCAGCCAGGAGTCATAGTAGTGTCCATGTCAGCTCCCTCTGGCCAGCCTGATCTCCAACCATCATACAGATTCCCAACTGTTCTCACCTGGAAAAAAGAAAAAAAGTTGTCAGAAGACCTGAAATCACAAATCTGAAAGCCCCTGCACTTTATAAAGTCAAGGTGACATTGATACCGTTCTAATTTGTAAAAATTACAGCACTCTCTGTTTTTCTCCAGAAAAGGTATAAACAAGAAGACAGTTTGGTTTGTATTTTATCCCTTTTCTTAACTCAAGCTCTCCTTTGGATTGCCAAAGGGAATGAGTTACTTGAACACTGACGCAGAATTATTATAGTGGATTGCAAAAGAAGATATGCCAAAGCTCAGGGGCTTAATTTTTTGCTTCATTCAGTAACATATTTCAGAAGAGCACCAGTAATTGGGACATAATTTATTTATCAACAGGGATCCAGCCTACTCCCTAGCAGTTGATTTCTGAAATCCATTTGACTTTTGCAGAGTGCTATATCTAAGGTGAGAGAGGCTAGAAACAGATGTAGAATTACAATTACCAAAGGGAGGAGAGTTCGCCGAGAGTATTTAACCACACTGGCAACTGGCCACCCATCCCTGGGTCTTTCTTTGCAGTCCCTGACACATCCATTTGTGAAGGAGGTTAATAATAGCATCATACCCTCACCCACACAGTTACAGCTCAATAACAATTTCCTTGATAAGCCTTTATTTTTCTACAATTTAGAGTTTAAGACCGCAATTTCATCTACACCGTCTAAGCCCAGAATTTATTTTTGGCTTTCTCAAAGAACGTTGCAACCATTTAACTTTGCCTGACGATAGGAGAGAAAAATGTTTTTAAAAATACAGATTTTAATTAGCTAGGCAATTTGCTTCTCTGTGAACCATCAAAACGTGGCCATTGCCAAAGGCAGGGAGCCAGATGAAGTGGAGAAGTGGTCGGATACAGAAGGCAGTGCCAGGGGCTTGCAGCAGGCAGCCGAGCCGGTAGCCCAGGTTAATAATGTGCATATTATTTTAATGACCTATTAGCAGTTGTCATTGAGATGAAAATTGTGTGATAAAAAAAAGGATATTTGGGCAGCAAGTTTTAGGACCTAGAGGGAAGGTATATTTTTCACCATTAACTTTCAGAAGCAGTCTGATGGTCAGATGTTGACCTTCGAGCTACTTCTCCTAGCCCCGGGGCTTCTCCTGGCATTTCCTGGGCAGACCCCTTTCCTGGTCTCCCCTGTGCTCTGGGTAGAGGTGAGCCCCAGCTTTTGACCTCTGGCCCAGGTTAGGTGGATAGCAAGCCAACATGACTGCGAGGGAGAACCCGCTGGCTTCTAGCCCCTAGGTCTAAGCTTCTATTTGTTTCGGGAGGCCACCTTGTTGTTCCACTTTTCTGTGCTGCCTTTGAGAAGGCTTTTTACTGCCTTCGAGTTTCAGACGTGTCTCTCAGGAGAGAAGATTCTTGTGACTTCAGTCTGGGTCACCTACCTTCCTCCACCTCCTTAGTAAGAGGAAACTTTTGCCCGAAATGTTTTCGCGTCAATACATGTTGCCTATTTCCCTTTGCTTGTCCAGTGGTTGCTCAGAGTTGGTGGTGAAACTCCCAGCCTGAGTCACTAAAAGACTCATGAAGGCATTTTGTCTGGCGCTTTACAAATTTCTAGAGATTTAGTGAAAGGCTCAAGAACTGCCTCTAAGCTTGGGTTGCTGCTTAATAAAAACAAATTTTTCTTTGCTTGCTTCTGCATGCCATAGCACGAGTAAAACCATAAAGTAGGGACTCTGACTGGGTAAAATCCTTGAGCCACTGAAGATATACAGTCATTATCCATCTGCAAAAGGCAAAGAGTAAGGATCTGTGTCCACCAATATACAAGGAAATGCCCCCAAATGTCTGGGCTTGATATTACTGGGCAATTATAGTCTCCATCATAGCTTAGCAATTTGATTTATCTATCAGTTTGACAGTTAATGGCCTCTGATTTGAATTTTTAATTTTCTTCGTCCTGCCTCCCCAGTTAGATTTTAAGCACCCAGTAGAATAGTTATCTGACTAGCTGCAAGCCTCATAACACCAAAATCAACTTTTTTTTTTTCCAAAATCAACTTCCTGAATGAAGAACTGAATATTCTACTACTCAAAAATGTCTCCCTCAGCATCCAATTCACTACATCTGTACATTTTCTTCTAAAAAATGGAAATTCCCAGGAGGAGGGTTGATCCCTGACAATCACTCCTTCATGTGAATCACTTTGGTCAGACAATCAGATGCTCCCAGAAAGAGAATTGATTGAGGAAAATGGAAGTAATTTTTGAATGGCCAACCCCCAAAGGAAGGACTTTGTCTCAACCAGATGTGTGTGTGTGTGTGTGTGTGTGTGCGTGCGCACGTGTGGGTGTGTATGTATGTGAATATCCAGGAGAAGGAAGAGTTGGAAAGCAAATCCTCCCTGATTCTGTAACTTGGTCTGTGGATCTGGTGTCATGCTCTAAGTATGAATGGATGATTTGGAGCAAGAGTGGGTAAAATATAGCCCTGCCCCATTTTTGTGTGGTTCACAGGCTAAGGGTAGTTTTTACATGTTTAAATGTTTTTTTAAAAAAAAAAAAAAAAGGAAGAATACTATTTTATGGCTTATGGAAATTATGCAAAATTAGATTTCAGTTTCTATAAATAGTTTGGTCAACACACAGCCATGCTGTTTTACTTATACATCATATATGGATACTTTTGTGCTCTAATGACCCAGTTGACCAGTTGCAACAGAAAACATATGGTCTGCAAAGCCAAAATATTTATCACTTGCCCTGGTGAGCAAAGTCTGTCAACCCTTGACTTAGATAAAATTTTCTTATTTTTTGTTTTTTGGGTTTTTTTAGCTTTAATACTTTTAGGTGAAAAAACTTTCACCATTCATAAAATGAGTGAACACCATTTCTTCCCTTTCATGCCTAACCATTTGGTATTGGTTAAAGTGTGGGACAGCTACACAATCGAAAGCGATAGACTCTTCATCGGCGTCAAACTCTGTGTCCAGTATTAACTCTTTGTACAGCGTGAACCCACAAGAACTGTTCCAATCAAAAATATCTTCAACAATCCATTCCATAATTTAGCCATGCTGTATCTGAGTGGTGGGGTTACAAATGATTTCTTTCCTTATTTTTGCTTCTCTGTATTTCCAAAATGGTTTTCAGTAAACAAATGTTCCTTTTATAAAAAGGAAAAATATATAATAAAAAAAACTCTTTTTCCTTGATAGATAGAAAAATAGAACAAAATTATCATAATACATAGGTATTTTTTCTTCTTCCCTAAGGGAAAAAGGAGGAATTTTCCTGGAGATAGTGGAACAGGGGCCTTGTCATCGAACCGCTCGCTGGGGTTTGGAAACTAAGCCTGCCAGTCCCTGGTTCTGCAATATCTCTCTCAGCCTGTTTTCCAAGTTCTCCAGTAAGGAAAGAAAACATCCTCTCAGGGCTTTTCCAAACATTAAATAAAATAATGCATTCAAAACAACCAGCAACCCATGTGGTGATAGGCACATAAGCAATAAAAAAACTGTCAGTGTCCAGCATATTTTATGAAAAAGATTTGCTATAAAGATGTCCTACCTTCTGCAGCAATTTCTCTTGTGCAAAGAGGTCCCTGAGTGAAATGTGTGAGGTGAGGAGCAGGGGAAGGTAGGTGAGTGGACAGGAGGGCAGCGGGGGACAAGAATGCCACCTGTCCTGAGGACAGGTGAAGCAGAGTGGTTCAGAAGATGCGCAGATTTTGTCATTGGTCAGGAAGCTTCATTACTCCCCAGGGTAGCTGGGGACAGCTAGATGGCTGCGGGGGGTTGGTGTGGGCCAATGTGTATGTGTGTGATGGTGCGGGCTTTGGAGGAAAATTCATCCAGCAGTTCACAGTTTAGTTCAGCAGTTCGGAGTGTCTGGGCCTCCCAAGATGTGTAAAAATGGCTCTAGAGTGAGCGTCTCATACAGGTTTAGAGAGATGATTTTGGGGGAGAGGCACGGGCACTGGGCACTGGGGGCTTGTGTAGCACTCTAAGGAATGCTTGCACACTCGGGGTTAGCAAGAAGGAAGATTATTACTAAAATACTGTTAAAATAACCATGTTTTGA
Organism: Mirounga angustirostris; assembly: GCF_029215605.1. Taxonomy (NCBI): domain Eukaryota; kingdom Metazoa; phylum Chordata; class Mammalia; order Carnivora; family Phocidae; genus Mirounga; species Mirounga angustirostris. Next base: position 97,547,405 of record NW_026991717.1, read on the forward strand.
TGAAAAAATTGGGCCAGGAGTAAAAACAGTCACTAAAAAATGGAAAGCTAAGTTAGGGGACTAGATGCTAAATGCTTAAGAGAATGGAAAGAGGTGAAGAGAGGATTCTGTGACCCATTGTGTTTCTTTCACTAAACACCAAGGAGCAACTCTTGGGTAGGATAATGCCGAGTGGGAATTCTACAGGGGCTCTTATTCTCCTCGTCCTCCTTGTTCTTCTTTTCTGGGGAATATACTGCTCTGAATGTTCATTTCCACCTTTACTCTCTCCTAGGCTGTCTCCATCTCTAAACATGCCAACATTCTAGACTATTGCTCACTATTAACACTGGCATGTGAATATGGTTCAGTCCTTGAAATTGTATCCTTGAAGTGCCAATGGCCTATATGAACTCCCATCTCAAGATACATGAGGGGCAAAACCAAACCAAACCAACTGAAAACACAACCATCTCTTCATAAAGTTCACTACATCTCCATCCCTGCCCTGCCCTACCTTGCCACCATCTAATGCATTATATAGTCATTACATTTTCTATGCTGTTTACTTCTCTTCAGGTTTCTTTACATGTATTTGCATTATGTTATTTATTCCAATTTTAGGGTGGGTTTGCATAAGCAGGCCTTTGCTGCATCCAACAAGAGAAATAAACCACTCCCTCTTAATGTGTTTTTGCCTGAAGTATTTAGAGTCTGTATAATTACACTGCTCGTGTCTTAACCCAAAAGATACATGTTCTATTTAAATACATATTTTCTCTCTGAATCTTTTGAGGATGCAGAGAGAGAATATATATCATATCATAAAAGGCACTCTGGTGAGATACCATACCCCCATCTGCAGGAAAGGTACTCAATAGACCAAGACTGTATAAGATTTACTTTCTTTAGGATCTGGAAGAAGCCTCTTTCTATAATGAGACTTCCTCTATAGTTGGAGGTAGTATGTAGACCTTGCAAGGATTGGTAACATGATGTGGGTTACGTTACACATTTTGAGACATATTGAAAAGGAAGTCACCTAGAATCACAAAATAGTTTATTCGTCTATAAAGGGAATTAAAGTGGGTATGTTGGAAGGAGCTAGAACTTCTGAGTCCCAGAACTTGTGTCCTTCCCACTGCTGAAGCTTGCTATTTTGAGCTACTCTCGAGTAACTGTTAATTACCCAGTTTCCACACTGTTGTCTCCAGAAGGTTGGAGAAACTGGTGTCTTCATTGAAAATTAGTGATAGAGCCAGAAATGAGATGGGTCAGTTTCCAGAGGCTAGGGAAAGCATGTGGTAAGGTAAGGACCATCCTCTACCACATCCTTGCGTCAGTGAGGTGCCTGCAAGTCCTCTGTGGGGAGTCAAGAATGTGGCATTAGGTCTTTAAGCACCTTGAAACACCTCTTTGGGCTTCTGGTTTGGGGGAAGAAACAGCTTCCCATTTCCACACATACTCATACTCACCTACACACAGACACACACATTCAGTAATACATATAAACATTCACAAATGCTTATGCACACACATGCGCACCCTTACGAACACGCATACATACACACAGGCAGTCACACATACAAACACACACATGCACACATGCACACACCGGCTAGCACTGTGCAGGGCCTTTCCAAAGAACTATTTCTAGCCCCTAGCCCTCTCCCACCACCTCTGTCCTAATGACACACTGGCCTGGAGCTAATATCTAGATGACCTTGGCTCTCCTGGCCTCAGTCCATGAATCATTCCTATCCCAGTAACTTTAAGATGGAATCTCTGAAACCAGTGCTGGAAAGTGGGAAGGCTGAAGTTCTGGAAGGGTGGGGAAGGACAGAAGAAGGGCACGACTCCCTTTCTTAATCTATAAATCCGTCAGAGCAGGGGAGCTCTTCTTCTCTTCTGGCTCAGAACAAACTCTGAAACTATCCATGTTTGGCAGGCACCTTGTGGCGGAAAGTGCATTATGCATCCAGCTGAACACTGAGGGGGCGCCTGGGGCATTCATCCCTCATGACAATCCAAGAAGGGCTAATTTTAATCTTGACTGACCACAGGGTTCATCTCTCCCTTTCTTGTTTTCCTTATAAATCTTTACTATCTTTTATTTATTTTACTATTTTTCATTATCATAATCACTAATCCATGGTTATCGTAGTATTGTGAACATTTCAAAAAAGACAAGTCAAGCTAACGTCTCTCCCGCGTACGGCCCCCTCCTCAGAGACCACCGCTGTCAGCAGGTAGCCAATGGTCTTCCAGACTGCACACTGTCTGGACTGAATCTTTTCCTGTCATAAATGGCCCCCATTGTCTTACAACTTGCCCTTTTCCCCCCTTACTCATGTGCCTTAAAGGGCTTTTTATTAAGTGATTTTTTAATATGCAACAAGCCCGTGAACTCCAAGGGGGTGCCCTTTCCTCCATTTCTGCCAAGTGCCACGCGGTGCTTGCCGCTGTGTCCCAGACTCCTGATTCCGGGCTCCTGCCTTTTCCCATCTTCCAGTGACGACACTCACTTCGCCGTGTCCCTGGGCTCCCGCCTGTCTGCTGTGGCCGCGTGAAGGAAGCAGAGTCGTCTTACTGTAGTTATTTGAGGTTCTGGGCAGTTTTCTGTGCATCAAATCCAGTAACACAAAACAGAAGAAAGCCATTATGCCCCAAACCCAGCTATTTACTCTCTCCCACACAGCATTTTCTGGGAAAGGGAGACTGTAGTAATCTGGGAAAGGGATCGGCCACGACCCTCAGCTGGGTCCCAGGGCTGTGAGATGCAGTGAGCACACTGGGCCCCCAGCAGGGCCGTCCCAGGAGAATGGGAACTCTCACCAGGAACGCTCGCCCAGTGATGCAACGACACAGACATGATCAGACTTTTCCCCCTCCAATCCCAGTTCCATCGCTAGCTCTAGAAACTTGGATCAGATACTGATTATCTGCACACCTCATCCTTTTCATCTAGAATGTGGATGTAGTAAAAATTATAGCTATGTTGTGAGGGCTTTGTGAAGCTTAAGTGGGAGAGTTCACAAAAAGTCCTTAGCACAGCACTTGGAACGTAGTAATTCCTCACGAAATGCTAAGTGCTGAGTGAGCTTTCCTCCCCTTCTCTCTCTTCGAATTCTTCTTGGTGGTTCCACCCGTTTGGGGTCTGCCCAGATAGTCACTCTTTCTCTCTTCAGGCAAGCTTAAGATAGCTGGTCCCCTGCCAGCCGGTCCCGGCCTGGCCCTTCCCTGGGGGGTGCTCCCTGGGATTTGCCCTCACTCACCTTTTCCACAAACCTCAGAGCTGACTACTCCAGTTTCCTCTCAGCCCCAAGTCCAGGGAAGCTCAGCTCCACTCATTCATGTGTTTGTTATTCATTCTTTCAGGACACGTGTATGTTAGCACCTCCTATGTGCCAAGCCCTGGGGTAGGTGGTAGAGGTCGAGACCCAGTCCCAGGTCTGAGGGAAGCCCAGGCTTTTGTTGGGGGGGGGGGGGGGAGGCAAGAGAGCGGGAAATTGGCCGTACGGTGCATGATGACAAATACATGCTCTGGTGAGAAGGCTTGTCCAGGATGCCTCAAGGAGGGCCATGCACACCGGCCTTGCAGCAGATCTCTACTTCCTGGGAGATTTCTCCCACGCTCTCTCTTCCAAACCTCCCATTGAATATTTGATGTCATCAATTATATTTTCAATGACCAAGTCTTCTTCTTTTTGTTCTAATTACTCTTTTTTCCTAGGGGTTCTTAAAAAGTGTATAGGAGTCAGCCAGACATGGACTTTGGACAAGGATAGATTCCAGCAACCGGAACAGGAACCGGGTTCTGAATGTCCCAGCCTCTCAGGGGCAGGTTCTCTGTAAGATCCAAGGAGACAGTTGGCCAGGCTGATAAAGCAGTCATTCATTCCTTTATTCGTTGCATCAAAATGCGTGTGATCTGCGGTTGCAGATTATGGTTTGGGGTGGTGAGAGGCATGGTCCGTACCTTCAAGATTTCACTAACGTGTGCAAGGAAGCAGTACACTAAACAACGACAACACCAAGGGAGAGGTTCTGCATACGTCAGTGTATGGGTTGCTCAGGAAACTGTTGAGGAAGAAACCGGAAGGAGGCAGGAGAAGGGGCACAGCAGAAGAGGTGATTTTATTGCTGAGTCTTAAAGGCTAAGAGGTAATTCCCAGGCAGGGAAGGGGCCAAGGAAGTGGCAAGGGGGAATGGCGTTCCTGGCAGAGAGAAAGGCGTGTGTGAAATTCAAGGGGTGTTAACGAGCTTATGGCCTGTTTGAGACTGGTGAGAAATTCTGTGACTGGAGCTTCGTTCATGGAGCTGGGGAGGCTGGCAAGAGGGCACGGGCCCGAGATGGGACTCCACAGAGGTCGGTCAGTCTGGGCTGTGCAGGACCTCGACTGTCATGTTAAGGATTAGGGCTTTAGTCTGGAGGTTCTTCAACACTTTTCCACGGACCCTTTGGAAAATATGATGAAAATGATGAAACTTCTCATCCTCCCAAATGCACAGACACACAGTTACAGAATTGAAAGGATCTGAAGCCCATTCCCATTCCTCGAGTTAGGCAGTGGGGAAGCCCCAGAAAGTTTTAAGCAGGGATGTCATGTTCAGATGGAGGATTGAGTCCTGGCTTTTCCACGGGTGTAGGTGGCTATGTGGCTGTAGTGACAGCTCTGTCCCAGCTTCAGGTCCCTGCAGGTCAGTCCCGGGCAGCAGCTCCCTAACCTACAGACCTAGGGCTGGGGGGTGTCAGTGCGTAAACATCCCAGCCTCCCTTTTTCCAGGTTACTGTCCCTCCAACCACTTTCTGTGTTCCAAGAAATTTTAAAATCTCTCGTAAACCCAAAGCCCCCATCCCATGCTCTTTTTATACCTTAAAAAAAAAATTTCATGTGTAGTGGCTATCAAGAGGCAAAAAAATAAGTGTACTCAGTTGACAATTACCAACAAGACATCTATCCAATTTTTTTTTTTTTTGGTATTACTTAGAGTGAAAAGTTTTAAATATAAACTTAAAGTTTAAAATTTTAGGCAAATATTGAATTGGAGTTGAGCATTGAAAGAAATTAGAACCAGAATGGTTAAAATCCCTAAAACTGGGTTAAAGATTAAAGAATTTAAAAATCACTTTTAACTGACCAAATGTAATGCCATGTGCCCAGTGTTCCATTATAACATTCTCTACAAAAGTCAAGATATTCAGAGTATGTGCTATGGTCCTAGTCTATGTAAAAAGGGGAAATAATGCTGAGTCCTAGTTTTGAAAAGGTGTGTGTACTCCTCTTGGTCCCAGGGTTAAAAATGGTTAAACACTCTGCAGGACTAAGAGACCAAAGTCTTCCAAGTTGACTCAGGTGTTTGTTTTTTAAGCGGTCAGTTCATTGAAAAGAATATTAGGAAAAACAGTTCATGGCTATGACCTTGACTTTCCCACCGACCTATGGTTGTGGCTTTGTGTAGATAGAATCAGAGTCTCAAAACCCACTGGCTTGCTTAAATGTGGGCAGATAGGAGACGTTGGATTTGGGGCTTGAAGGTAGGAGAATGTGCCAGGACAGATACATTTATAGAGAAGAAATCAAGAAGTCTTTTATTGCTTCTTGGCGTGGTGATACAGGAAACCCACATTTTGTGGTCTCTGAGCAGGGTCTCCAGAGAAAATCATGGCCCGGAATCTCTTGGGAGACGCGGAAAGGGAGAAGGACTCTCTCAAGGTGCAGAAAGGAAAACACAAATGAGAAATAAAGAAATGCTTAAATTTAAATTTTCCTGAAAGTATTGTGGGGTCTTGTTTTGTTTCCATTGTTGTTGCTCTGTTTTGTTTTGGTTGGCCTTGTTTTACCAGAATTTCCCACAGAAATTTATAAAATGCCTTATAAAAAGAACTCCTGGACTAAAGAGACAGGGCTACTTAAGTATCTCATCAGTTTGTGGTAGGGGCTCAGTTCTTCCTTCTAGGGCTTTCGAGTACATTGAAATCATCAGGGCAATGTTTACAAAGATTGATGCTTGCCCACCTCCCCTCCCCCAATTCAGTTTCTGATTTAATCTCAAGCGTGACCTGGACATCAGGATTTTGAAGATCTTCCCAAGAGATTCTAAAGTGCAGCCAAGATTGACAACCACTGTTTTTAGTCACTACCTCTCATGTATTGTGCACACAAGTCATGAGGGGATGTCGTTAAAATGCAGATTTGAATTCAGTAGGGCCGGGGAGAGGCTCCAGTCTGCATTGATAACATGCTCCCAGGTGATGCAGATGTCGCTGGTCTGAGGACCACACTTAGAGAAACAACAGACTAGAGATCTCTGAGGTCCTTTTGTGCTGTTAATGCTATCATTCTACCACGTTGCTGGACTTCATGCCTTTAAATATCATCGCTTCATTGGGACTCAAACAACTCTGAGAATAATAATGAAAGAATATTGAATATCATGATGGAAAATGAAAAAAAGCAGTGACATAAAATTTCATATGATCGAAAATATGTCAAGCAAAAATGCATAGAAAAACTGGGAGGAATTATAACAAATGTTAATTGTGATCTTGATGGTGATATTTTTCTTCTATTTATTTCTTATAGTTTTTGAATATTCCATAAGGAACACCAGTTACTTTCCTAGTGAACAAAATAGTTTCAAAAGAGATGCCTAAACATCAGGAAGTTGAAATACTAGTGTGCATTAAACATTTTCATATATCTAATTTTATGTTTTTATCTGCCTTTATTTTATATTAATTCCAAATTTATTAAAATGTAATTGACATGTAACATTGTATAAGCTGAAGGTAGAGAGCATGATGATTTCGTATATTGCAAAATAACTACCACAATATATTGCAAAATGACTACCACAATAAAGGTAGTTAACATCTCCATCATCTCTTATAATGACCTATTTATTTATTTTTATTTATTTATTGTAATGAGACCATTTAAGATCTACTCTCTTAAAAACTTTCAAGTATCTAGCACAGTATTATTTTTTTTAATTTTTTTATTATGTTAATCCCCATACATTACATCATTAGTTTTAGATGTAGTGTTCCATGATTCATTGTTTGTGCATAACACCCAGTGCTCCATGCAGAACGTGCCCTCTTTAATACCCATCACCAGGCTAACCCATCCTCCCACCCCCCTCCCCTCTAGAACCCTCAGTTTGTTTTTCAGAGTCCATCGTCTCTCATGGTTCGCCTACCCCTCCGATTTCCCCCCCTTCATTCTTCCCCTCCCACTATCTTCTTCTTTTTTTTTTCTTAACATATATTGCATTATTTGTTTCAGAGGTACAGATCTGAGATTCAACAGTCTTGCACAATTCACAGCACTTACCAGAGCACATATCCTCCCCAGGGTCTATCACCCAGTCACCCCATCCCTCCCAACCCCCCCCCCAGCAACCCTCATTTTGTTTCCTGAGATTAAGAATTCCTCATATCAGTGAGGTCATATGATACATGTCTTTCTCTGTTTGACTTATTTCGCTCTGCATAATACCCTCCAGTTCCATCCACGTCATTGCAAATGGCAAGATCTCATTCCTTTTGATGGCTGCATAATATTCCATTGTATATATATACCACATCTTCTTTATCCATTCATCTGTCGATGGACATCTTGGCTCTTTCCACAGTTTGGCTATTGTGGACATTGCGAGCACAGTATTATTAACAGTAGTCCCCATACTGTACATTAAATCCCCAGAACTTATTCATTTTATAACTATGAATTTGTTTATAATTTGACCAACATCTCCCCAACTGTCAATCACCATTTTTCTCTCTATTTCTATTTGTTCAGCTTTTTTAATTCCACATATAAATGAGATCATATAGTATTTGTCTTTTTCTGTCTGACTTATTTCATATAGTATAATGCCCTCAGGGTCCATCCATATTGTTGCAAATGGCAGGATTTCCTTCCTTTTTATGGCTGAATGATATTCCATTATATATATCAGATTTTCTTTATTCACTCATCCATCAACGAAAGCTTAGGTTGTTTCTACAATATTTTATATTAATAGTAAGTACAGATGGTATAGATTTCATTAACAGATAAGAAAACTCTAAAAGAGACAGAGCTGAGTATAAAACTAGCTTCATTGTCATAATGTGGTTCTTTTCACTAAAAGTTTCTATCTCTCTGTACAAAATATCTTTCTTGGCCAACAGACACATAAAAAGATGCTCAACAGGGCGCCTAGGTGGCTCAGTCGTTAAGCGTCTGCCTTCGGCTCAGGTCATACATAATCCCAGGGTCCTGGGATTGAGTCCCACATCAGGCTCCCTCCTTGGTAGGAAGCCTGCTTCTCCCTCTCCCACTCCCTCTGCTTGTGTTCCTGCTTTCGCTATCTCTGTCTCTGTCAAATAAATAAATAAAATCTTTAAAAAAAAAAAAAAAGATGCTCAACATCACTAATCATCGGGGAAATGCATATCAAAACCACAATGAGATGTCACTTCACACCAGTCAGAATGGCTAGTATCAAAAACATAAGAAATAAGAAGTGTTGGTAAAGATGTGAAGAAAAAGAACCCTCATGCATTCTTTATGGGAATGAAAATTGGTGCAGCCACTATGGAAAACAGTATGGAGGTTCCTCAAAAAATTAGAAATACTATATGACCCAGTAATTCTACTTCTGGGTATTTAGCCAAAGAAAACAAAACAAATCCAAAAAGATGTATGCATCCTTACGCTTATTTCAGCATTATTTACAATAACCAAGATATAGGTAAAGACAATGTGTGTGAGTATATACACACACACACACACAAATATATGTATATGTACATATATATATGTATGTTATACACACACACAATGGAGTATTGCTCAGTCATTGAAAAGAATGAAATCTTGCCATTTGCAACAATATGAATGGACCTGGAGGGTATTATGCTAAGTGAAATAAGTCAGACAGAAAAAGACAAATACCATATGATTTCACCTATATGTAGAATATAAAAAACAAAACAAATGAACAAATACACAAAAAGCAGAATCAGACCTGTAACTACAGAAAACAAAACGGTGGTTTTGAGAGGGGAGGGGAATGAGGGGGTAGGAAAATTAGCGGAGAGGTTTAAGAGGTACAAACTTCCAGTTACAAAATAAATAAGTTACAGGAATGAAAAGCACAGCATAGGGAATATAGTCAATAATATTGTGATAACTTTATGTCCTGACATATGGTGCCTACACTTACCATGGTGAGCATTGAGTAATGTATAGAATTGTCAAATCACTGTGTTGAACACCTGAAAGTAATATAATATTGAATGTCAACTATACTTCAATAAATAAAAATATAATCTTTGTGTCTGTTGAAGAACTCAGGCAGCACCCCAAATTTTAAATAGTCAGTGAGACAAGGGAAGGATGGCTAGGTCAAGTATAAAGAGACCTGAATTCTTGTTTCATCTTGCCAGGTAACTAACTATGTGACCTTTGGCACATTGTTTAAATTCACAGAGGTCGTATTTTTCTCTTTTGTAAAATGGGTATTAATAGAAATGCCTACTTCAGAGGTCATCATCAAGATGAAATGAGGTAGCAGGCACTCAGTAAATAATGACTCATGTAACCTCTGAAGATCTTGATGTGCTCATCAAGGAATGCGAGGGCAGGCCAGAAGATCTCTAAGGATCCTTCAAACTCGACCTTGTGAGGTTAGAGAACTGTACTTTTGGAAAATCCTTAGATACAAGATTACTTGGCATTTGTCTAGATGTCAAATACGTTCCTACAGTTCTTGACACTGTATTAGGCAGCAAGGACAAAATGAGTGACTCAGAGAAGCTCACAGTGAAATAATTCAATACAACATGAGATGTGCCATAATGGAGATAGATATAGATATAGATGAAGTGCTTGAGAGCCCCGAGTAGATGTAGTAGAGATGCTGATAATGTGGGTCTTGAAAGGGAAGAGGAGGAAAAGGCATTCAGGCAGAGGACAAACATGGGCCAAGGCTTAGGAGCATGAAAGAAGATTATGTTTGGTGTGGCTGGAGCGAACATGGGGTGGGGGATAAATCGTAGATGAATCTGGGATTCAGACAGTTTATGGAGGGCCTTTTTGGCTACAATGAGGACTTTATGATATGATCTTTGCACCAGGGAGTAATATAATCAGATCTGTCACTCTAAAATGAACTCTAACAGGACACCTGGGTGGCTCAGTTGGTTAAGTGTCTGCCTTCGGCTCAGGTCATGATCCCAGGGTCCTGGGATTAAGTCCCGCATCAGGCTCCTTACTCGGTGTGGAGCCTCCCTCTCCCTCTACCTGCTGCTCCCCCTGCTTGTGCTCACTCGCTCTCTCTCTCTTTGACAAATAAATAAATAAAATCTTTAAGAAAATAAATAAAATGAACTCTAACAACAGTGGTGAGGAAGAAGATCTGGAGGAAGGGCGGCGAGGTGGAGGTTAGACAATAATCCAGGCAGTGGTGACAAAGAAACACAAAAGGGTGTATTAGAAACACTGATAGGCCCTAATGACTGTTTGTGCTGGCATGGGCAGGGAACGAGAGGAGGAATTCAGAGGTGCCATGACCCAGATAAAAAGTGCAGGAGAGCAGGGCTGGTGTGAGATGTGCTAATACATTCGGTGTTTAGGTGGAGCATCCAGGAAGACAGCACCGATGTGTGGGTAGGTGTCCCGCCAAGACTAGAGGCAGAGAGACTCCAGACTATGTACTAGTAGTGAAGCGATGGGTCAGTGTTTGTCTCTGAAAACACCAGCGGTGTTAGAAGTTTCCAAGGCAGCATGTCTCTAAATGTGGGCCAAGGAAAGCCTTGCCTGCATCAGAGCCCCGGCTGGCGGGCTCTATCCCAGGCCCACTGCGACAGAGTCTGCAGGATGAATGACAAGCATGAGGATTTAGAGCTCAGCAAGTCCCTCTTTGCCCTAAGGAAGAGGGCTCTTTGATAAACTCACGAAAGCTATAGACTCAGTACCATCCAATAGAAATGTAACATCCGCTACATCTATGGTTTTCGTTTTTCTAGTAACCATATTTTAAAAAGTAAAAAGAAACAGGTGAGACTAACTTTAATAATGTATTTTACTTCACCCAGTGCACACAAGATATTATAACTTCCACGTTAGTCACTCTAATAATTGTTGAGATATTTCACATTCTTTCTCTTCAAAATCCAGTGGGAATTTTACCCTTACAACATACTTCAGGTGAGACTACACTGTATCGAGTGCTTAATAACCACGTATGGCTCCTGCATTGGACTGTGTAGCTATAGATCTGTCCTACTACTCCACCCTGAAAAATAAACACACACACAGAATTTTCCTAGAATTCCAGGGATTCCCATAGCTCCTGAAGTGTATGTATGCTTGGTTAAGAACTCTTTTGATTTTAGAGATTTTGTGTTTCTTGAGACTGATTCTGGAAATCCATGGCTTTCTTCAATGTTGTGAGGTTTAATTTTAAATATTCTAGTTACACAGAATATAAAGTAATAATACACTTCAGAGTGATAAGAAGTCATTCTTGCAAATAAAAGAAAGGATTAACCAAACCTTTTTGGTTTGTAATTCTACACTGGACTGTCTGCTCTCAAAAGATGTATTTACATTTTCATGGAACACTTTTGGTTGCAGATTTAGTGTGTTAACCCTGTGGTTATTGTTTCTAGGCCAGACAAAGTAGAGTTATCTAGTGGATAATTTTAAACATGATTTGTAATTCTGTGCATTTTTAAAATTGGTTTTGATGGTTTCTTTTCCCCTTGTCACGGTTACATACAAATTTCAAAGAAATAGCCTGAGGCACTTCTTCCTTCCCAAACCCTATGCATCCTCTCTTTAAAACAACACCCTCATAAAGCCTACTTCTTTCTAAATCTCAGGCAGAATTATTTTTAGATGCAGCATCATGTTATATTTGAAAGAATGACCCTTCCTGTAAGTGGCCTGCCGGGATGATTTGGTTGTGGTCTCACATAATTATAGACCTGTGCCAACAGTCTAGGGACCATCAGCATATTTCCAAGGCCTCTAAATCAAGGGTATTTGGTTAATTGCTCACAGGTGTTTTCTTGTGCTTATGAATACATGCAGTCTATGAATTTTACAAAACTTGGCAGAAAGAAGGGCCGTAAGGCTGAGGAGTTTCTTAGATTTACTCAGCTAATTAATCAGGCCGGGTAGGGATTTGGCTCCTCTGTTGAGGGAGCTCTGCATTCGGAGTATGACTGAGGAGTACTGTACTTCTGAGGCAGAGTTTAAGCGGAAAACAAAAGGGAACCGAGGACAACTTCAGTAAGTCGCCCAGCCTATTCTGGCTGCTTTGCGGAGATAGGTTAGCTCTGCCCCTGCAAAGAGATGGTGCTAGATTCTAAAATAAAGCAGACCGTGTTGGGTTATGAATTTTAATTTCTAAAACTGTATGTATAGTACAAGCCACACTGTTCATTCTTATTTCTGCTGACTACCAATGATCATTATTGTTGACTCAATGGCCTTGAAAAGTGTGGAATGCTGATCAGAGGAATCCTATATTAGATTTACTTAGAAGTTTATCCTAAATAGGTAAATACATTATTGGCTTAACATAAAATCAAAAGAATGTCCAGATAATTGCCCTAGGTCAGTTATTCATGGGAATAAAAGTAAGGGGGCTGTGTTACATGAAATGTACTTAGAGCCAGTTAGACCACATCATTCTGCCCAAGAAGTTAGTGGAAAATGGTTCTGTAGTTCAGTTCGACAAGCAGAGGTGAATGCCTACAAAAAGCCAGGTGCTGATGTTAACAAAGATGAAAATCACATGGTTCCTGCCCTCAAGGAGCTTCAATTTGAGAGAAGAGAGAAAAACAAATAGAGAATGTCCACTGAACATACTAAATGCTTATAGAAAGGTCTTGATTCAGCCATTGCATCTGGCAGCCTTTCATGGAGAGAGGAAAGCAATTGAGCCCAACTATGAAAGGTTAGTAAGAGCTGGTCCAGCTGAGAAAGCTTGGTTTTCAAGGAGAATATTACCAGAAAAGAAGAAGGACGTAGTTTGCCTCAACCTCAGAGACTGGGAGGAGGGACAACAAGGTGTGTGCAGAAAAGCTTGTGACAGATTTGTGTTTTACCACCTCTGATGAAGTAGGAGATGATGTTATCTGCTTGAAAGCAATCGGCCTAATCCTTGGCCATACACTGGAATCACTGGAGCTTTTAAGACTCCCGATGCTTGGATCCACTGCCAGAGAATCTAATATCATTGACCTGGGAGGCAGCCGAGGCACTGGGAGTTTTCCAAGGTCCTGGGGTGACTTTAATGGGTTGCTAAGGTTGAAAACTACTGGCTCAGACTAGAATAAGGGGGTTGAGGAAAGTAGTGGATAGGTTGGGAACGGCTGCTGAGGGGAATGAAAAAGGGAGCTGAGGACAAGCGAAGTCACTGGGAGGCAATCTTAAAGACCAGGGGAGTCTTCAGACCATAGATTTATGAAAGCCCCAATCTGCAAAGGCTGATTTCTTTTTTTCTCCCAGCTGCAGTGTTATGCCAACAAGGGAGTCTGGCGGTGGGACTGGTCCTGAGGTGGGGTTTCCACAGGCTCGAGGTACAAGAGAGGGGTCAGGTCATCTCTGTGCAGTCTAGGCTGGGCTTGGAAGAAAGCGAGACACGGAGCGGCCCAGCCCTGTTCTACCTTAATCTTCCATTTCTACTAGTGGAAGTTCTTACCAACAGGAATCTGGACAAAAAAACAAACAAGTAAACAAAGCACTGGGAGAAGCAAGAGGACCAGAAAGACGCTTCACCGATTCTATCGCTAATTGCTGAATAACCTAGAGGTGGCTGAACATGCTTCCTATAAATATATATATGGCATTACATGGCAAGAACACATTTCATGCCGATCCCTTTTTGAAAATCCCCTTTCATGTCCATGAAATAAAAAGGCAGGACATGGTTTATGAGGTGTATGTCTTTCCCATCTGTCATAGAAGGCTTCTCCTAAATCCCAGGAGTGCTGTGGGCCTGCCCCCTTATTTTTAACAGGGACGGGCAGCATTTTTCTTGCTAAGGCAGTGGCCTCTTATTGAACCATTTTGCATGTACACAGTGAGTCATTGTTCTGGCAAAATTCCCTGCTTTCCACACACATTTTTACCTACCTTTGGAATGTGGGAACACTGACCTTGTATATGATAGCCTGGCAGAAAAGTGGCTCTGTCAGAGGTTTCCCTACTGAATAGCCCAGGGAAGCAGGGAACAGAAGGGAAGGGAAGAGGGAGGGTAGGGAGGGCGGTGGCAGGGGATATAGAGAGAAGAAAGAGAATGATGACCAAGAGGTACAGAAATCATTCTACCTGCAGTATTCCTCAGTATGGGAAACATGGCTGGGTAAAGCTCAATATGTCAGAACTGTATTTCAGTAAGATGACCAACATGAATCTATACCTATTATGTAAAAAAAAACAAAAACAAAAACAAAAAAACACCAACAAACATTTAATATTATGTGTGTATATGTTTGAGACCTTAGACAAGTTACCTAACTTCCATTTCCTTAAAAAAAAAAAAAGGATAATAATGTTACTTACCTCACAGGGTTGTTATAGGGATTAAATTAATTAATACAATTGAAACATGCTTGGGATATCATAAGAGAGGGGTAAATGTTAATCATTGTTATTGTTTTTCTGTATTAGGCAACTCTGAACTCGAGGACCTTAAACCACTTCTCCTAAACTTTTTTTTTTCTTTAAACCTGCTTTATCTGTGAAAGAGGAGACAATCATCTGGTCAATAGGTCAATAGGTTAAATTTATGAATTTAAGGGTATATTATACTCATGCACTTTAAACTGAAAAAAAAAACATGCAATGTACGAGTGCATTACCATGATGATCCATTTGTTCACAGGTATTTATTGAATACATATTAATGCATTAAATGTCTCTCTGACCTAGGACATACATGGTATCTGCCCTCATAGAGTTTATAGTCTTCAGGAGAAGTTAGACATTATATATAGTACAATAAAAATATGTCATTATGATACAATATAAATACACAAATCCACAATCAATTGTGGTGAGGGTATTGAGAGAGAAAAGCCAGTTATTATGTTTAAGAATAACAATGGGAACTACATGAGCATGGGTACCAAACTTTTCGGAGGATTGACATTTAGTTAAGACCTATCTGAAGATGAAAAGACACTAGTGAGTGTCTGGGGCAGGAGTGTGGGGATAATGGGGAGAAGTAGGAAATGTGGTATGTGTTTCACATACCAAAAGAAGGCCAAAGGCAGCTAGAGTTCAGGGAGCCAAGAGAAAAGGGGCAAGAGATGTAGACCTGTGTTAAGGAATTTGGAACAGTTTGCCATGTTCACTCGTTTCAAGGGTTGTTCCGGTTGCACTGGAAGAGGCAAGTGTGGAGGAAGAGAGACCAGGTGGGAGGCTATGGGATGAGTAGTCCAGCAAAGAACCGATGGTGGCTTGGGCCTACTGGAGTAGATGGAAACGGGAAGCAAAATAGGCAGAGTCAAAATACAATGGGGGCGGGAAATTGACAGGAACTGGGAATGGATTGAATATGAAGGTAGATGGTGCAGCCACCGACAGAAATGAGGAAGCCTGTAGGAGGAACAGGTTTGGTGGGGAAGATGATTACATGTGATTTGTTTTCAGAATCATTTAATTGAAATGCAAATTGTTTAATCCATCGCAATCAGTAAATATTATGATATAATTATAAATGTATATTTTATGAAGAACTGACAAGGTTTCATCTGATGCAGATATATATAAAGTCATAATATTAAGAAAGTCCAGAGGATCCTTGGACTCCCTATGTTTCAAGAGTTTCAAATAATTGATTCTGAGGCAAAAAATATAATAAGTCATCTGGTGGGTTAGTACCTGCTTGACTATTATTTTTACATCATTTAAATTTAACCATAGAGAGTACAGCTCTGCACACAAAACAGAAGTTTCTAATGACAGAAGTTCTGTACTGAGGGGCGCCTGCGTGGCTCAGTCAGTTCAGTGTCTGCCTTCAGCTCAGGTCGTGATCTCAAGGTCCTGGGATCGAGCCCTGGGTGGGGCTCCCTGCTCAGCGGGGAGTCTGCTTCTCCCTCTCCCTCTGCTGCTCCCCCTGCTTGCACTCTTTGTCTCAAATAAATGAATAAAATCGTAAAAAAAAGAAGTTCTGTACTGAAACTTCTTGGTCTTGACGGTAAAATGAAGAGTCTTCTTGTATTTTATATTAAAACATGAATATTTCTAGTATGTATACAAAAGCTGAGCTATATGAAGGAACACTTTTTTTTTTTTAAGACTTTTTCTTTTTTCATTTGAGACCGAGAGATAGAGAGAGCTTGAGCAGGGGGAGAGGCAGAGGGAGAGGGAGAAGCAGACCCCCGCTGAGCCGGGAGCCCGACGCGGAACTCGATTCCAGGACCCAGAGATCACGACCCAAGCCGAAGGCAGATGCCCAACTGTCTGAGCCACCCAGGCCCCCCGGAACACTCATTTTTAATAAATGTACAGGAGGCCAGGGCCCAACAGGTGACCAACTGATAACAGTCTCCCTTCCACAAGCATTTATGTGGGTGACTGTTTATTGAATGGCACAGTTGGGCTTTGAGGTGTGAATAAGAAGAAGGAGGAGAAAAAAAGAATAAAAAGGACAAGAAGGATAAACGAGGTGGACTTGGAAGGATAAAGGATGGAAGGAAAGAAGGGAGAGAGGGAAGGAGGGAATGAAGGAGGGAAAGGAAGAAGAAAAGAAAAGAAAAAGAAAAAAAAAAAAGAGAAAATCCTGACTTTTACTTGTAATACATCTGAGGCCAATACACAAAGAAAAAAATGCCATTTGGAAGAGTTGTCATAAATACGACCAGAAAGATTTCTTCTCAAGTACCCCATAAAACAAATCTTCCTGCCATCATCACCTTCCCTAACTATTCTTAAAGGGCCAGAGACAGATGGGGAATCAGAGAATATTCCAGACTTGGAGCATAAAGGTTTATAGCTAATGGACAGTTTATGACTGGAGCCTAGGACGCAGATCAGTCCAGATGTTTGGGAAGCTTTGTCCTTTCCAACAGCTGGTCCACTGTACCTACCAAAATTATATCAGCTACTTTGTATACTTTTTGGAATATCTAAAACATCTCATCAGCTGGATTCCATGTGTTTTCTTCGGGCATACAACATGACTCCACGGAAAGAAGTTAGAAGGTGAAAAAAAACCAGACCAGGCCTTTGCTGAGGACCACCGTGTTCAAGTTGTCTCAGAAGACGAACAGGAGCTTCCCCTCTAGCACTAGGGTCACCCATAGCCTTTTCACTCTCTGAGGTGACTAGTAAATAGCTGTGTGACAGGGCCAGCTCACTGACCTTTCCGAGCCCCAGGTCCTTTGTTGTAAGCTGAAGTGACTCAACTCAAAGGTCTCCGTAAGATTTCTTCCCGTCTGTCACTGGACTTTGACTCGCCTCCCTGGGAACACTGTGTTCAAGCCCCATGGGAATTGGCGTGACTTGCACTGTGGAGGTCATCCAAACCTGATTTCCACTCAGCTTGTTCTGTGATTTCTACTTTTAAGTTGGCCTGGGAACGTCTCCTCTGAAATTTACAACTGGATGAAATAAATCCATCAAGGGCAGCTAATTAGCACGAATATAGCTGCCAGCAGTAACTTATGAAGGAAGTTCTGTAAGGATAAAGGGAAATGATTCTTCCCAGATGCAAGGAAAGTTCCACTGATTTGGCACACGGTTGGGAATTGGTTGCCAAGACGTAGGGCAGAAAGGTGATTACTAGGTCTTTTTCTCTGACAAAGATACGATTCCAAAGTAGAAATGGATAAAAGAACCCCTGTGTCCTTCTATTTAGGATGAAGTTAGGGCTATACCAGTCAGACATTTGAATAAGCCATCAAGGAGAGCCATCATCTCTTTGCTCCTCAAGATGTCACCCCCGACCCCCAGGAAGCCTTGCCCCAACCCTACCAGCCTTCCTCTGGCTTGCTGAGCAGTGGCTGTCCAGCCCCAACAGAATCTGGCAAGACAGGGTAATGCAGAGACCAAGAGCCTCAGTATCTCCAAGGGCTCCCACTGAATGTGAATGACAGCAGCTCCTATGGGCCATGGCTCCCAGGCCATGTTGCAGCCATATTGTTGGTTGTGAGCTGGCACCAGCCTTAGAGAGCTGGGCAGTGCACCCACACTGGTCCTCAAGTTCTGACTTTTCCAGAGACAGCCCCCAACTAGGAAGTAGTCGATTTGGGGAGAAGCAGCATCCGGGCCAGCTGACTTTCCAGAGTTTGCTGATAGAATCGACTTTGTTTGCTGCAGTGGACCTTTCTCATCACCACATTCCAGGGCTGAAGTGTAATTACTTTAAACACAGAGTGGCATTTACCCAAGCCACTGTTTATGTGCCTAAATCAGCACTCAGAGGAAGCGGCCTTTTAAATCAACTTTTTGATGTTACCTCGACATTGCATGTGACTTTGGCAGGGAAAACAAGCCTGGTTATTTGTGCTTGACGTACGACTCAAAGGCTCTGAAGTGGTGTGTTGGATCCAGTAGCCTGCCCACAGTGAAGCTGCCTCGTTGTCCCCACTGGGCCGGCCATGCAAAGCAGCTCCACGTGGGGGTGGGGTCTTCTGCCTGCCCTTCCTGCGTGTCTTTCTCTAATAGTGATGAACTGACACAGTGGGACCCACCAAGACGAAGCTATTGCATGGGGAACACCTCCTTAGTCCACCAGCACATTCAGTCCTAGTGGATCACCCAAAGGACAGGCACCCAGGTGATCTTTTGACCCAGGCCTTCCTGCCGCTCCACCCTGCAGGTTGTTTTGAGAAGATGGGTGGGTCTTCAGGAAAGCAGAACAGAGAGGACTAACTCTACTGGGCTAGATGGTATTACTTACAGATTCTTGGGTCCCCAAGGCCAAAGAAACCTTACACACCAATGACTAATTTTTTTTAAGTTTTAATTTGTATTAAAACAATGACTTTTAAGAAGATAAAAGAAAAACCCCACACAACAGGAGCTTTCCTTGCAACCCACTCTAAGTAGGTCAATGTGATTACCCCCACTTTAAGATTGGGAAACAGAGATTCCCCCAGGTCCAGCTGGGGCAGAAAAGCAACGAAGATGCAAAAGTTTGAATGGAGAGCTTCCTACCTGGGCCAGGCTTGCATGGTTACAGAGGTGACCAACAAAAATAGGGCGAGCATATAACTTATGGTGCAAACCAGGACTGGTTTTTTGTTTTTCGTTTTTTGTTTTTTTCAGACTAAAAAGGGAATTATTACATTTAAACAAGAATAACAGGCATAACCTGGGACTTTCTGGTAAACCAGGATGAGTAGCCAAGTCATCCTCCTTCAGCCTTCATCAGGGATACTATATCTGGGCGAGCCATGAAGCCAATGAACCATAAGCTTCAGGTCCCTCACTTCCTCGGGTCCCTGAGCATGCTGGGAGCGACCAGGATATGTAGAGTGTTGTAGGTGTGGAGTGAACACTAGAGTGTGATCAGGAAGCATTTCTGTGTAAAGCATCACTATAATTCCCCTGAAGGTATTTCAGGAAAAGTTCCAAATCTCCAAGCCTTCATTTATCTGTTGTGATTTCTTTCCTTAATAATGGTTCGTTTTTGTCCCTAATTTTACATACATCATTTATTATTATTATTTTTTTTTAAGAGCATCCCTCTCCTCACCCTCTAACCCCTACACAAATTGTATAAGCCTCAAGTTCCACACTTTATGATAAGGGCACCTGCTCAGGTGGGGCCGTCTGGCGAGAGAAGTAGGGATCAACATCATCCCAGTAGCGTGTAAATCAGGCTATTTCTTACCCTCGTCATATTTATATCAATGGAATTAGGACAAAATGATCACCAAAGGCAGCTCCAGAGAAGAAAATCAATCTCCCAGCCGGAGCTGAGGGTCACAGACAAAAGAAAGGGGTAGCAGTGGTCCTGATTTCGAGCCCTTGGTTATAGGAAGAAATGTCGGCGAAAATGGTTCATTGCATGTTTGTGAACTTCGGGTCCTGTTATAGTACTCACTGGAAGGGTTATTTCCTGCCCTCGAGCTTCACTCCGAGTCAGTCCCTGACCCAGCTCTGCTGCTGCCCAACCCCCAACACTACAAACTCAGCTCAGGTTCTAGGGTATTTGCTCCTATTCACAGTACCCTAAAGATTCATCCAGACCAACCTTTGGGAGTCCTTCAATCTAATTCTTTGTTGGCACTGACTCATTTTCTGGCTTTGTCATTTATCATAAGATTGTCAGTTCTCTTGGATATACAGTGAAAATGAATGAATACCTCAAGAAATAGGAGATCAAATTTTGCTCCTCAAAAAAATAGGAGATCAGATTTTAAAATCAGCTGACCTCTACACACATGTTAAAATACCTTTGCTTTATGGAATGGGAGAAAGGGATAGCTGATTGTTAAAACAGAGTAACACAAAAATGATCTTGATGGAATTCCTGATCATACCTCAAGAAATGAAATGAGATGCTCTTGTTTTATCACCAACTGGATACACTGTAGAATCTCCACCTCAGAGTTATGCATTTTGAACCAGTCTGCCGTCATGTTTCCTGACTACCAATCAAGGAAATGGCTTTTAAAATGGGCTCCTGAGAGGTCCCTGCGTGGCTCAGCTGGTTGAGCGTCTGACTCTTGGTTTTAGCTTCAGGTCATGATCTCAGGGTCCTGAGATTGAGCCCCGTGTTGTGCTCCGTGCTCAGTGCAGAGTCTACTTGAGATTCTTTCCCTCTACCCCTTCCCCCGTTCATGCTCTCTCCCTCTAAATAAATAAATAAATAAATAAATAAATAAATAAATAAATAATAAATTAAAATAAAAATAAAAATGGGCTCCTGAATTCCACAGGTCCAAACACTCAAATTCATTATATTGTGAAAACCAGAGCCCAGCTGATGACTTTGAAAGCTAAATTCTGCCAATTACGCAGCCCTCTTCCAGCTCTTATCACCTTTCATATTTTCGTGAAGGTCATGCACATTTTCTCATGCCTCTGGACATGCTTTTCTCCTATTAGAAAGCTGCTTTACCTCTTCTCCACCTGGACTGTACTCTTCATTGTCCTTCAGAGTTTCCCCAGCTATCACTGTTTCCTGGAAGACTTCACCATTGCTGTCCTCCTCCCATTAACACCTAGTCCATGATCATATCACATTTCTCTACACTGTCTTATCAAGTTTTATTGACTGGTCTAAGAGCAGTCCTGGTGTAGGGACTGCATTTACTGTAACTGTAGTAGACCTCCAATAAATGTTGAATAAATGAACAAATGTATGAAAGCAAGATGGCATTGTAGAGCGCTTGTAAGGACTGTGGTTCAGTGGTTCTAGAAATGGAGTCAAAGAATTTCCTATGAACCTTATTCTAGTGTTTTCCCAACTTAGAAACTATAGCCCTTATTGGGAACACCATATGGACAATACTATTCACCAGGTGGGATGAAAGAAAATTTCAAGGGCCTGGGAGACCCTGAATGATCTATAAAAGGGTAAATTGGAATCTCCAATTTCTGAATCTTCCCCCTTGGTCCCTTTCATTCCTGGCTTTTAATATTGCTGCCTTTGTAAAAGCAAGATGAATTTGTAGGATGAATGTATCTGGATGTGTCATCCCATTGTGGAATATCTATGTCTAACCCTTAGCTCTTTCATAAAACGGCCTCTGCTAGGCTCTGCTTAGCCAGGGACATGGGCATTGTCTAGATCTGCTTCAGTCCAGCTTCAGAAGCCCAGAGGGATGTTCTTCACTTGCCCTTCTAAACTGCAGCGCTGAGATAGCTAAACATCAGCACCAAATCTTTTAAGCTCGGCAAGTTAGTAAAATGAATTTTTAAAATCCAAATTAGTGCTGAGGGAGCTTGGGAACATTTATCTAGAAGGCTAACTTGCCTTCATAGAACTCACTAAAATAATCTCTCACCCCAGTCTTGCACAATTAAAACTGTGTAATTAAACACACTGGAAAATTTTCAAGTTGTCCAGGTAGCAGGAAAATTATGACAGTAAAAAATTACACTGTATCTAGCAACTATGCTTGAAAACTATGAAGAGGGTTAACGCCATCTCTCCTGTTAACCTAAAAAATCCCAACAATGTTCTAATTTTAAAACATCATTTGCCACGCAGCCTGTCTCCAGCATAGTATATGCTGGAAGGGGATGAAGCAGGGTAGTTTGGGGGCACTTTCACTACCTAAGTCAGTAATTTGAACACTTGGGAGTCTTACTTCCAACAGTCTGCATATTTAGAATGAGATGAATTTGTGTGTGTGGTGGGGGAGATGATTATATATTTTTCACTTTTAGCAAAAACTTAATTCAGAAGAGCTTCAATAATTTCTGCTGTAGCATTTTCAGAAAATAACTGACTGAAAATGAAAACAAAACCCAGAGATTCTGGTTTCTAACCCTGTATTTGTCCCATGACCCTTCTGGGATTCCCCTTACTCTTTTTCTCTTTCTCTCTGTCTTTTTTTCTTTTCTTAAATGCGGGCAAAAAATAGACGTATTTTTTTAAAGATTTTATTTTATTTATTTTTTAATTTTTATTTATTTATTTGACAGAGAGACAGCGAGAGAGGGAACACAAGCAGGGGGAGTGGGAGAGGGAGAAGCAGGCTTCCCGCAGAGCAGGGAGCCTCATGCGGGGCTCAATCCCAGGACCCAGGGATCATGACCTGAGCCGAAGGCAATCACTTAATGACTGAGCCACCCAGGCGCCCCAAGGTTTTTATTTATTTATTTGAGAGAGAGAGAGCGAGAAAGAGAGAGAGAGAGAGGGGTGAAGGGCAAAGGGAGAAGCAGACTCCCCACTGAGCAGGGAGCCCAATGTGGGACTCGATCCCAGGACTCCAGCATCATGACCTGAGCCAAAGGCAGATGCTTAATCGACTAAGCCACCCAGGCACCCCAAAAATAGACATTTTTACCCAAGACAGGAAGCAGTACCGAGGTAACTATTCCCTGGGCTCTGGCTAGAATGGAATTTCCTTAGTGCCACAAGTTGCCATAGGATAAGTCACTGTCACATTCAAATCTTTTTGCTCCTTAGCAGAAACCCCATCACATTGACCCCTCACAGGTGGGTGTCCTCACCGTTCTTCAATGCATCATGCCTGTTCCTAGTTCCAGTCTTCGTAGAATGCTCTTCTGTCTCTTCTCTGCTATCCAAATTGTGCCTTCTGTCAGGCTCACCTGGGCCTGGCTTCACTTGAGGAGGCTACCCCATTCTCATCAGCTCATAACTGTGACCTTCTCTAAGTTCCCTTAGCACATGCTGTCTGAGTCACTCTTTTTATAACTTAATTCATTCCTTTTCTCTGAATTATGAGCTCCTGAAGAACAAGGTCCATGTCTTACCATCCTAGGTTTATTTAGGCATCCAGTAGGCAATTGATAGTGTTTGTTTAACTGGCCAAAAAGTAATCTAATCCTTGGTGGTACTCCAAGATTCAGTGAAGAGTAAGGTAGCTTGATGGAAAGCACGTGAGTTTTGAGTCAGAATTTCCTAATCTCCCTTGGGTGTTTGGGTTTTTTCCCCTGTAAGTAGCAATAAGAACACCTAACTTGCCTCATTATCAGGATTAGAAATAATACATGTGAAATGCTAAGTACAGTGCCTTCCCTATAGTAGGTTCTCAATAAATGGGAGTCATTATTGGTTATGAAACCAAGACCTGGAAATAATGATTCTATTTTGTATTCATTTACCAAACAGATTAAAGGGTTTGAGATTTCTCTTACTGAGGGAGAATAAAATTATTGAGAGGCATTATTGGAACGCATGATCGGGGAACTCTAGGGGGAAGATGGGAAAGGTTGTCCTCTGTCCCAGGCTTGCCTGGGCAACTTTGTCTTACCACCATCAAAATCAGGACTGGGTTTTTTGCAGTTAATACAGCAGCCGCCACATCTTCCTAAGGAAAGGTTTTAAAGCATCCTCCTCTGTAAATCATTCATTCCATTCTCAGGATTTCTCTTCTCTGCTACTCTTGCCTGATGTCAGACTCTGATGAAGATGCCAGATTAAGAAGATAAGCCTGAAACACGCCAAGGAGAGAGTTTTAAAGGGATTTGATATATAATGATATACCTTGAATAAAATGACTAGTTTTTAGTTACTTAAAAGAAATGCATATATCCACCATGTGCTAATGTGATTGATCCATAACCTCATGTCTTTTCCTCAGTGGAACTGATGCCAGAATCTTTGCATTAAATGTAAACTAAACAAAAGTGCTACTTAATTAGTTCTAATGACCTGGTAAGCTAAACACAAATGGCCCTTTTATTTTCAGCCACTCCAGTGATTTCCAGAAAATGAAGAGTCTGAATTATTCTGGCTGTCCGGAACCTATAGCTAGAATTCAGGTAAGTACCCTATAAAAGAGGAGAGTCCTGTTCAAGAGAGTCTTGTAGCCTGATGAACAATTTATAAAGCACTGAAGAGGAGGCCCATATGGTTCAAGGACAGAAATCTACAGGGAACCAATTTGTTTGGCTATTCTTGAGTGAGTCATATTCCCTGTCCCCTGTGGCTTCTCCATTTTTAAAAAATGAGGATGGCAGTTTTTGCAAGATACTATCATGAGTTCTATTTAGATGTACAGTGTAGTGATTGAAGACATTGGCTTTGGAGTCAAAAAGACATGGACTTGAATCCTGGTTATGTTACTTATCAACTGTCAGTTTGAGCAGAAAACCTCTTTATGTATTACTTTTCTCATTTGTAAAATGGGGGTAATTACTGTTTAGTGTGAAGATTAAGTAAGGTGCCTGGAACATCACAATAAATCAATAATTATTCACTGTTATTTGTAAAATACTTTAAGCTTCTTATAGAAAATAAACCCATGTAATTCAAAATCCAAATTATTCAACTGGCAAATACAAGTTTGGGAGGATATTTTCAGTCTTAAAGTAGTTTGTAAATAGGCTTTTACTTTAAATAAGCACTATATGCCAAATTATCTGATGTTTAGTTGATTCACACATTTCTGATTATTCTTTATATGCCTGTAGAAGTGCAACCATCAGTATTAGGAGTGTATCACATTTATCTGCATGATAACAGTGCTTCCTCTCTTGATAATTTTACTCTGAAATACTGGGACTGAATGAAGTGAAAGAGAGAATTATTAAATTATCAAGTTCCAAAATAGTCAAGCTTCACTATTAAAGATTCTCACCCACATTCACTTTTTTCAGTGATGTAAATTGCCAATTAATAATCTTAGCTCCTTTTTTTTTTAAGATTTATTTATTTATTTATTAGAGAGAGAGAGCATGAGAGTGGGGAAGGGCAGAGGGGGAAGCAGACTCCCCGCCGAGCAAGGAGCCCGATGTGGGACTCGATCCCAGGACTCCAGGATCATGACCTGAGCCGAAGGCAGTCGCTTAACCAACTGAGCCACCCAGGCGCCCAATAATCTTAGCTTCTTAAGTGTATGTTTGTGAATGAGACCTAGAAAGAAGTTTTATAAGTTTTGTAAGTATAAGAAAAATAATGAGTGAAAGATAGGGTTTTCCTTGGTTTAAACTGTTGGACATAGGGGTTAAGAGACTTTAGAAGGTCTAGCCAGATGGGACACCTGGTGCACAAATGACAGAAGGGCTAACAGATAGAAAAGGACAGCCCAAGGAGGCTGGAAATCAAGAAAAAGGAGGAGTGGGAGAGATGGGGCAAAGAGAAACTGCTGACCAAGATGAAAAATGGCAGGATGGGCATATTCGGTCCAAGGTCTCAAAAGATCAGGTCATGCCAGTGTCTTATCATCTCCATTCCTGATGTGGATAAACAGAAGTAGCTCTGGCCTGCTCATCTTCTCTCTGTGTCCTCTCTTCTGTGGCTGACATCACCCAATCCTGCTTCTCCCCTTGCTCACTGCCGCATGCCTTACCCAGTTGGAAAGCTGGAGCTTTGGAGTTGTTTACGATCAGAGTCATAGAATAATGGATATTTGAACTGAAAGACAGATATATGACTATTTCCGGGAATACAGCCTGATTATGATATTCTCCACAATCTCTGACTGCTGCTTTTGATATGGAAATTGTCTCATGAATTGTGTAACAATGAGCATTGTTTTTTAAACAACTTTATGGAGGTATAATTGATATATTATAAAATCTATTTTAGATGTATAATGTAATGACTTTTTAATAAATTTATAGTTATTTAATCATTGTCACAATCCAGTTTGAGAACATTTCCAACATACCCCTCAAAATCTTTTATGCCTGTTTTTAGTGAATCCCTATTTCTACCCCATACCCCAGGCGACCACCAATATGCTCTGTCTCTGTAGATTTGCCTTTTCTAGACATTTAAATGGAATCATCCAGTGTCTTCTGCATTTGGCTTCTTTCATTTAGCATAATGTGTTTGAATTTTATCCTTGTTGCAGCAGGTATCAGTTGTTCCTTTTTATTGCTGAATACTATTCCATTGTCCATGTACCAACTGATAGACATTTGAATAATTTCTGGTCTTTTGCTATTATAAATAATGCTGCTATAAATAGTCGCATACATGTCTTTGTGTGGATATATGTTTTCATTTCTCTTGGGTAGATGCCCAAGAGCAAAACTGCTGGATGAGATGGTACGCTTAACTTCTTAAGAAACCTCCAAATTATTTTTCAAACTGAAAAATATATTTTACTGACCTGCCAGCAATATGAGGATTCCAGGTTCTCCACATCCTTGTCGACACTTACTATAGTCAGTCTTTTTAATTACGCCCATTCAGTAGGATCACAAGCATTCCACATGGGCCAGAGGCTCCTTATAACTTGAAACAGGCCCTTTGGTGTCTATACAAGCAGAAGAGGAATGCTTAGTTTCCATTTCTTATTAAAGCAGATCTCTTTAGGATAAACCCTTTGCAGTGTTAGATCATTGTGTTATGTCAAAGAAATGCCCACACATTCAGGGAAGTCATATATTCTGGATTTTCCTCCCGAAATGATGGGCTTGGATGATAAATAATGCAAGCAGAGGAGAAGAAAAGAAAGCAAAAAAAAGCCAACATCTGCCAACTGCCCACGTACTGGATATGAGATGAGCCTTTTCATATTTTTCATATCGTGAAATTCTCATAATCCTTGAGATAATTTCATAATGAAAGCTCAGAGAGGGTTAGGTAAATTGCATTAGGACACACACTTAATAAGTGAAGCTGGGTTTCAAGCCCAGGTCACCTAGTTGGAATCCAATTTTATTTCACTGTGCCAACTGAGAGGAAATAAACAAGGGAGGAAGATTCTGATGAGCAGGGGGGAAAAGTTAATGTAACTGCTAACTAATGAGAAAATTTAACAATGAGATTTACAGTGGTCAATTATTATACAGCCAACAATTATCTCATGGTGCAGGACTTCTCATATTTCCATAGTTGGGTGCCATGTACATATACAAAGTTCAAACCTTGGGGACAAAGAATCAAACTCACAGCTTCAGGAGGAGTGGGGAGAAGTGGTGTTCTTATTTATTGAGTAGGCATTTTGATTTTCTCCCAGCGGAGAAAAGATTATTCATTCAAAACCCTTGCCCAGATAGTGCAGAGAAAATCCACAGAGACATTTTTACCACCCAGGGTGAGAAACTAAGAAAGTTCCAGAATTAAACTGGTACATTTTTGGAGTAATAGTTCTGCTTCCCTCGGGTGAGTGGAATCTCTCCTGATGTCACTGCCACCCACCACCACCTGGCATCCCTGCATGGTGGCGGTCACAGAAGTGTAGAGATGGAGAGGAGCAGTTACAAGAAGCTCCAGGGTGCTCGGAAGAACTCTCCACCCAAAAAACAAAAACACGTACAGATTCCAGAGTGGAGGCCCCCTTAATCTCCATCATTAGGAATATTTATGTGTCTCTTACTTATTTGTTTTTCATAAATGTTTATATGATCATCATGAAAGAAAAAAGTGAGAACTCATCTTTAGAATGTCTAGTTTCAAGGGAAATGTCACTAGTTCCCTAAGTTCTTCTGTTCCTTAGAGCATCAAGTTCAAGGTTGTTCACGCATAGCTTAGAAATGTGGTAAAAGGGACAGGGGGTGGGGAGATGAGAATATGAGTAATACATTGCAAAATTACTTTTTCTCTGATGACAGCCAACCCAGTCAGGTAACTGGGGATTACCTGGATTTTTACCAATTAAGTCTTCAAATGTAGGGCTTTAAGTTAATTCCTAACCCTGGCAGCATTTTGTTACTAGGCTCATATCGTGTGCTTAATGGCACTTACCTTTCTTTCTTTCTTTCTTTCTTTCTTTTTTAAGTTTTTCCCAATTTCTTTTCTTTTTTATTTTTTTATTAACATATAATGTACTATTTGTTCCAGGGGTACAGGTCTGTGATTCATCAGTCTTACACAATTCACGGTGCTCACCATAGCACATACCCTCCCCAATGTCCATCACCCAGCCACCCCATCCCTCCCACCCCCCCAGCACTTACCTTTCAATGGGAATAAAAATTCCAGTTTACACCACAGGATCTAAGAGTGAGAGGAAAAACTAGCAAGTGTGATTATAAGGTGCTTTTCCAGAACAAATGGTTATTGGTGTACCTAATAAAAGCAGTAATAATAGCAGCATAGATCAATGCACTTCTCAAACCATGTTCTGAAAGATGTTAATAGGTGATCTCTGGGGAAAAGAAGCCCAACTGCATACTCTGATAAGTTTGGGAAACACAGAGTAAAATTTGTGCCACACCAAAGAGCCTTGAATATATTAAATGTACCTTACGAGCTTCCAAGAGGGGATGCTGCATGGGGGGGACTTACTGATCTGCTTGAAAAGAAAAACTTCTCGTTGCTGTTGGTATAGTTGACGCACAATGTTACATTGGTTTCAGGGGTACAACATGGTGCTCCGACAAGTTTATCCATTGAAAAGAAAAAATCGCAGGAACATTCTGTAAAACATTTTGGGGAAAGACGGCACAGAAAATTTGCAGTTGCTTTAGGAGTATAGTTTCTTGTCTCCCCAAGGTTCGCACATCCAGGGAGCTCTTGCCAATTCTCCCACATTCTGTCTAATATCTGCCATAAAGACCCTGACTGGTAAACTCCCAGAGCACAGAAATATGTTGAAAGAGAAATGATATCTATGCCCCTTTCTAAATCTGAACTTTCTTCCAAAAGCCTAGAGGGCCAGCCTGACTGAGCACTCCTTCATGGTAGTATCATGTGAAAGGGGAGTTCTTCATTAAAATACAAAACTAACCTGTCTAATAACGAAATGCAATTCACGGCACTTGTTCGGACCTGGATTTCAACAAACCAAAATCCTTCCCAAAAAATAGATGAAGCAAATACGGCCAACTATTAATAACTGTTCAATCTAAGTAATGGGAGAGGTGGGGATTTTTTTTACAATATTTTTTATTTTTTGTAGTTTTGAATTTTCTTTTTTTTTTTTTTTTAAAGATTTTATTTATTTATTTGAGACAGAGAGAATGAGAGACAGAGAGCATGAGAGGGAGGAGGGTCAGAGGGAGAAGCAGACTCCCTGCCGAGCAGGGAGCCTGATGCAGGACTCGATCCAGGGACTCCAGGATCATGACCTGAGCCGAAGGCTCACTGAGCCGAAGGCAGTCGCTTAACCAACTGAGCCACCCAGGCACCCTGTAGTTTTGAATTTTCTGATGTTGATGAGTTTTTTTTGTTGTTGTTGTTGTTTTTACATGCAGGATAATCAGCCCCAAGCTACTAAATCGGACTCTTTGGAGATTGCTCCCGGGAGTCCGCTATTGCTCCCCTCCTCTTCTCTCACTCGCTCTTTCTTAAAATCATACTATCAGGGTTTTTTAGTTGGGAAAGCTGAGATGCTCGCTTCCTCTGGAATGTTACAGCCTTTACACCCCTCCCAGTCATTCCTAGCCTGGTGTTTTGTTTAAGCGCTTATGAAGCAATGATGTAGGTGTGTGAGAGAGACTTTGAATATAGCAGAAAGCCCATTGCCCAGCTATGCAGGCTGAAGCTGCAGATGCTGACTAGAAGCTCAACCAACTCATTAAACAAGTAAGTTTAACGCGGCTTATTTTTACTAGTTTTGATGTTTACTGTTTGTAATGCGAACACATCTTTGGGTTAAAAATGAAGAAGTGAATTACTTGCCATAATTACAAGGTAACCATAAAATTATAATAAAAACTTATGTTCCATTTCACAAATAAAACATTTTAAAGCAAACATTATAAATAATAAGAACTCTAATCAATTCTAATGTGTGTACCTAACACTAAATTGCTTAGAGAATGGCATTATGCATGAGTAACATAAAAAATTTAGATATTATGCTTCAAATACTAAGTGAGAGTCAACTTCAGAAGTCACAATTTGATGTCTTTAAAAAATGCAGTGATGAACATGGAAAGTCAGTACATGCAGAATCCATGCTATTATCTGTACTTTTCAAATCATCTATGCTATCTATGCATCTATTTGCTATGATAGCAAATCATGCTATCATCTGTACTTTTCAAAAATCCATATTGTTACAGACCATGCCTGAGCATCATGCCTGTAGTTCATATGGTCTGCATAAAATGGATCATGAGCATAATTAGCCACATCCCAAGCCATAGCATCCATTAAATATGGGTTTCTGAGCTGTTTTGGTTTTTCTAAAATACACTAAAATGAACACATAACTATTTTTTGAAAATGTTTGTCTCTTACCATCTAAAATCATGTGGCATACCCCAAGTAATACTCTTAATACACCTTGGGGAGACATCAACCTAATTTGACAGCAGAAAGAATATATCAGATCCTTTGCTAATAGGAAAGAAAGTGAAAAAATATTCCTAAAGGGAAAGAAATATGTCATAATTATATTTGTATGACCTGTAGCTAGCACAGTGCCTAAAACATAGTAGGCATGCAATACATGTCTGAGTAAATGAATGAATGCTTCTCATATCTCTGAATTAGCCCTATCCCCTATTCTCAAAACCAATTATTTGTCGAGGTAAAGGTTTTAATCAGAGCTCTTAGGCCATGAAAATTAAATTGCTGAGCCGGGCCCCTTTGTAGGAAATGTAAAACTCCTGAAATTCAAGTACTCTTGGGAAATCCAAACACATTTTCATTTACCGATGTATATAACAGAGGCAAAAATAAATTTAGATAACTTTACTACATGGCTATTAGCTTTTGACATTTCTTAAAACATTAGAAAAGGAAATGGAAAATTCTATCTCACAAATCTGGAGGCAGCTTAGAGTAACTGAGAGAATGCAAACAGAAGCCCGGGTTTGAATCCTGGGTCTGCTACTATTTAGCTGGGTGTTACCCAGTAAAGTCACTTAATCTGAGCTTTCGTTTTCTCATTCAGAAAAATGAAATAGTGAGCTTAAATTATACGCTTTCTCCCAGTTCTAAAATTCTATTTTTTTTTTTAATTACTCTTCTCCAGGGGCTCCAGACCAGTGCCCAGTGTTAGACTTCTTTTCCAATATTAAGTAGGCAGAGCCTGGCATGGCCTTGTGCTTAGACGCAGTGCTGCTCTGAGTTACATGAGCCCAGGTAGTGGCAAGCAAAACTTTCACGTATAAATAAAGGCTCTCTGTTGTTCAATTTTTTAAACAAGCATATTTAGAAAACAATTTAAAATACTCCCATTTCTTCTAATATTTGAAGTAAATTTTATCACAAGGCAGCCTATCTAGCTGTTAAGACCATATTCTCTGCAGTCAGATTGTTTGGGTTGGAATCCTGGCTTTAGAATTTAGACAAGGATAGGAGCTCCTGGGTGGCTCAGTTGGTTAAGCATTTGGCTTTGGCTTAGGTCATGATCTCAGGGTCCTAGGTTGAGCCCCACATCAGGCTCCCTGTTCAGTGGGGAGTCTGATTCTCCCTCTGGCTCATGCTCTCTCTCTCTCTCAAATAAATAAATAAAATCTTAAAAAAAAAAAAAGAAGAACTTAGACAAGGATAGACCTGTTAACTAATTTTATTGTGGTAATCATTTTGCTCTTTATGTGTGTATCAAATAATCATCACACTGTATACCCTAAGCTCTCACAATGTTACATGTCAGTTATATCTCAATAAAGCCAGGGGGAAAATAGATCTTAGGACAAGGGACTTCTCTATGATTCAGTTACCTCATTTTCTTAAAGTGATTACAAAAAGAAAAAAAATGCTACCTACTTCACAGGTTTGTCGGAGGCATAAGAATTAATGGAAACAAACAAACAAACAAACAAACAAACAAAACAAAACCCACTTACCCAGCACTTGGGAGAGTGCCTGGCATGTAGTAATCACCCAACAGAGCAGCTACCACCCGTCTTTTTCAAATATCCTTTATCTAGGGAAACGCTTTTTTTTCCTACTAACTAGTAGAACACAATAAAAGTGTTCATACGCTGTGTACCTGTCTCTTCACTCTGACCTGTTTTTGTTCACATCTGCAGAATAAATGAGGAAGGCAGGTGGGGATCATTACTCGACTGCTCCTGTCCCTTTCTATCCTAGAGTCCTAGACCTCTCCGCAACTAATCGAATTGCTTTGGTCAGTTTATCAAATTTGCCTACAGTTGACCATTTTTCTGTCTGGCAATGTGCTGTGGGCCACTCGGGCAGCTAGAGAGAAGTAGCCATGTGAAATGCTGATGTGCTGAAGAGGGTTCCCAAGTCCCCTGTACTCTTTTTGTGAGGCAAATGAGATGATGCTTGCGATTTAAAAAACTGCAAAATGCTGTTCAAATGTTACTTTTTTTATATGTAAAGTCCAATTTGAAGATAAAATCTAGAGGGAAAAGGCCAGAATGTGGGATGTGACCTCTGGAAGGACTCTCATTGTTATGAGTTATAGTGCTCATTTCCCAAGGGTCATGGAGTAGCTGTTTTTCTGTCCTGATTCTGTACCCTGAGAGAGATGACCTGAGGGGTAGGATAGCCCCTTCCCCCAGGAGGCAGACCAAGACGGAAGCAACGTAGGGAAGAAAAGGCCAGCTTTGTTCTGAACTATCTTCTCACATTCATTAAACATTTTAAGTAAACAGCAATCGTATTTGACATAATTTTTGTTTTTCTTTAAAATAATTGGCAGGAAAGTTTATTTGTATGGATGTGTCTCCTATTTAAGGAAAAGCATAACATTTTATGTAACAACCATTAAATGAAAATCCTTTGAAAACTGATTTTACTCTATAATTGATGTGTCCCCATTTAGTATGTAAATGATGTTAAATATATGTGCAATTCCCTAATTTTAGGAACATACTTTTGCAAATTTTTATTTTTATTTTTTGGAAGCATAACACATAAAAGTGATACCATTGGCTAGAAATAGTTGCTGGGGGAAAAACTGACACAAAGCAAATGGCATGTTATCAGCACTGCAGAACAGCACAATTAGCAACGACATTTTATCCTACTAGCACACAATTGCAATGCTTGGTGTATCTAAAAACAAACCTAGAGGGTATTATGCTAAGTGAAATAAGTCAGACCGAGAAAGGCGAATACCGTATGATTCCACTCATAAGTGGAATCTAAAACAAAACAAAACAAAACACCGAACAAACAAATGAATAAACAAAAAGCAGAATCAGACCTAAAAATACAGAGAACAAACTGATGGTTGCCAGAGGGGAGGAGGATGGGGTTGGGCAAAATGGGTGAAGGGGAGAGGGAGATACCGGCTTCCAGTTATGGAATGAGTATGTCACAAAAATAAAAGGCACAACCTAAGGAATACAGTCAATGATACTGTAATAGTGACGTAACGGGACAGATGGTAGATACACTCGTGGTGACCATTAGCATAATGTATAAACTTGTCAAATCACTAAGTTGTACACCTGAAACTAATATGACATTGTGCGTTAACTATACTCAAATAAAAAAATAAAAACAAATGCAAAGGGAACGGAGAACAAGAAAAATATTTTTTCCCTGTTGATTAGCATAACAAGTCACAAAACTAAAGGGATTTGTTTTGACGTAGGACTTACAAATAGTGGGAGCAATTTTGATAAGGAGGATAAAGATGAAATTCATAATACAAGTTGATATGTTTATACCTTCATTAATGTAACCCATAAGCCCATCTAAAACAGTTTTTATTTTTTTTAAAGTTTTCATTTAAATTCCAGTTAGTTAACATACAGTGTAGTATTAGTTTCAGGTGTACAATATAGTGAGTCAACACTTCCATAGAAAACCCGGTGCTCATCACAGCAAGTGCCCTCCTTAATCCCCATCCCCTGTTTTACCCATCCCCTCACCCACCTAAAACAGTTTTTAAAAATCATCCCAATTTAAATCATCTCTCCCCAAATCCCCCAAAAGATTTTAATGGCCAGCTTTTCTTGAAACCCAAGGGCATTTTTTTCAAGAGTTCTCCAAGTTGTGAAGAGTAATAGGGCAATCTCTGATTTAAGAAATAAAAAGTTTGCCAAGTTCTTTCCATGGATAGGGAGCTGAATGAAACAGGGACAGCACAGTACCCAATCTTCAATGCCAGTGGGAATGGTAATTTTGTCCCTACCACCCCATTCAGACTGAGAGCCTCCAGCTGTGGGTGGTTCTGCATTGTTTGAATTCCTCCTGGAGGCTCTGGGTTGACAGCCACTGTTCCGGGAGCCACAGCTGACACAGGAAGCTCTTGTCGCAGGCTAGATTTTGCAACCTGGCTCTTGCAATGATAAAATCATGGAGACTAAAGGCAGAGGTGATTCCAAGGACTACCAGTTGGTTCCCCATAGGTTCCCCTGAACTGTTCACCTCTTTCCTTTGTGGCTCAAGGGAAGTAAACTGGGGGGCGCCTGGGTGGCTCAGTCATTAAGTGTCTGCCTTAAGCTCAGATCATGATCCCAGGGTCCTGGGCTCGAGCCCGCATCAGGCTCCCTGCTCAGCTGGGAGCCTGCTTCTTCTCCCTCTCCCTCTGCCCACCCCCTGCTTGTGATCTCTTTCTCTCTGTCTGTCAAATAAATAAATAAAATCTTTAAAAGAAAATGAAGTAACTGGAAACTTGAAGGGACAAAGTTGAGTTGCAGATGAATGCAGAGGAGTGTAGTAACTTACCGGAGAGCTTTGGTCATTATTCCTTTAACCTGATCCATTTAAAACACAGGCAAATTTTGTTGTTGTTGTTGTTATATATATATATATATATATTTTATTATGTTATGTTAATCACTATACATTACATCATTAGTTTTTGATGTGGTGTTCCATGATTCATTGTTTGCGTGTAACACCCAGTGCTCCATCACCAGGCTCTTTAATACCCATCACCAGGCTAACCCATCCTCCCACCCCCCTCCCCTCTAGAACCCTCAGTTTGTTTCTCACAGTCCATAGTCTCTCATGGTTTGTCTCCCCCTCCGATTTCCCCCCCTTCATTTTTCCCTTCCTACTATCTTCTTCTTTTTCTTAACATATAATGTATTGTTTCAGAGGTACAGGTCTGTGATTCAACAGTCTTACACAATTCATAGTGCTCACCATAGCACATACCCTCCCCAATGTCTATCACCCAGCCACCCCCTCCCTCCCACCCCCCACCACTCCAGCAACCCTCAGTTTGTTTCCTGAGATTAAGAATTTCTCATATGATCTCACTGATATGAAAATACAGGCAAATTTAAGCTGTTGGAGTGGAAGGGTGTCATTAAGCACTGCCCCATTGATATCTTCTTGCCAAATGACCTCATATAAATTTTTACAACTATTATTATTATTTTTAAAGATTTTATTTATTTATTTGTCAGAGAGAGAGAGAGCGCGCGCGCGCACAAGCAGGGGGAGCGGGAGACGGAGAAGCAGGCTTCCCGCTGAGCAGGGAGCCCAACGTGGGACTCGATTCCAGGACCCTGGGACCATGACCCAAGCCAAAGACAGATGCCTAACCGACTGAGCCACCCAGGTGTCCCTACAGTTATTTTTAAATAGATTACCTCCTGAAAACAGGGCTGAGAATTTTGTTCCCAGCCCTTTCCCATATACAAATTTGGGTTTGAAGCCATTTGAATAGGCACATATCTTGGGTACTTCTTAAAGTCTGATACTACAGCTTACTGTCTGAAAATCAGACACTCTGATAAAAAGGTGGACACTATAGTGTTAGATTTTAAAAATTTTATCAAATCTAGGTGTTTCCATTATTCTCATGTGACTTTTTCTATTTTATTTTGTTTTTTAATTATTTAGAAACTCCAATACTAATGGGCTGCTTAAATTTGGGTAAGTTATCTGTGCCCTGATTTCCTTACTTGTAAAATAGGAATTGTGAGGGTACATATCTCATTGGGTGGCTGTTATGATTAGATAATAAAACATTTGGCACAGTACCTAAAACACTGTAAATGATCAATAAACAATCACCTGTCATTATTTTAAATGCACTGCATTCCTGGAAACCAGTCTTCTGAAGTTACTTGTCATTCATAGAACAAAACAGTATCTATCCATGCAACCTTATATTTATCAGTGAGGTGTCACCTTCCAAAGTCCTGAGTGAGTCAGTGCCGTGGGAATGAAACATGTACATGTTTATTAGGCAGCATCGAAAAGAGCAAAGCTGTGAAATGGGAAGAAGTGGAAATCGGGATGCTTACATATCCTGTTCAGTCCATATTCCATTTTCTCAGAGCTGCCCTTTAGCATATTTCTGGAGATGTTAATTAAGACTGTGATTCATTTATATACTATTAGATTGATGTGGAAGTTTCTGGGGACTAGATGCAATTATGTTATTCAGTAAGACTGGTAGGCTCTATTGCTTTATCTTGAGTTGAATGGCTACTTATTGGCCAAATTAAAAATCACAGTTTTAGTTACTCCATTCACATCATAAAGAATAAAAAAAAAGGCAACCTTTCTCTAATTTGAATTGGATGCACTGACATCACTGTCATTATTGTGATAAAAGATTACTAATCACATCTTAACACATTTTCCCTCCACCTCCCCTCCCACCTAATTTTATTCATTGGAAGGGGTTGGTAGAGTTACAGTACTTAAAGCATTTTGGGGTGTCAAATTAAACATTTCCAAAGTATTTTTAATCTGGCCTCTTCATTTAAATCTTACTTTCGCGGGGCGCCTGGGTGGCTCAGTCCTTAAGCGTCTGCCGTCGGCTCAGGTTCAGGTCATGATATCAGGGTCCTGGGATCGAGCCCCGCACCACATCGGGCGGGCTCCCTGCTCAGCGGGGAGCCTGCTTCTCCCTCTCCCACTCCCCCTGCTTGTGTTCCCTCTCTCGCTGTGTCTGTCTCTGTCAAATAAATAAATAAAATCTAAAAAAAAAATATATCTTACTTTAGCATAAGCATTAATAGTGCAACTATACACATGGTCACAAATAGGTGTCCGAATCCTTTGAAGAGTTTGTTGCCGTTATATTAATTTGAGATTCCCAGCCTTGCCACTAATTCTTACACGGTTCTGATACATTTACAGGTTTGGAAACAACGGTCTAAAATAAATCAGCTAATAAGTCTAAGTTCAATATATGAAAATGTGTTTATAGCTATTCTTGGGTTTTGCTTTCATGAGAATTTGAATATATTTGAATACATACATATATTCTTTATTATAAATGCTAGTGATATGAAGAATAGTGGAAGGAAGTATAGAGATAGGAAATGGCTTTAAGCAATAGGAATGTGAAGAATATGATTCATGCAAATCATTTTTAATAGCCCTAGTGATCCTTTAAAAGTTTTTCTATATATTTGACAGTAGCTATTTGTTCAAAACATACATTGTTTATTATAAGCATTTTTCTACTACTTAAAAATAAAATTTAGCAAATTATTTCATTAAAATTATTCATTTTAAGAGCTAATAACTGGTCAGGTCTGGTTAAATTATAAACATTATTAATATGTCTTTAACACTGGGACGCCCTGGGTAGCTCAGTCAATTAAGCGTCTGCCTTCAAGCTCAGGTCATGGTCCCAGGGTCCTGGGATTGAACCCCGCGTCGGGCTCCCTGCTCAGCAGGGAGCCTGCTTCTCCCTCTGCCTGCCACTCAGCCCTGCTTGTGCTCGTTTTCTCCCTCTCTCTCTCAAATAAATAAAAATCTTAAAAAGAAAATATGTCTTTGACACTAATTTTAGTTCAAAAGTTGGTTCTTCTTTGATGTAAGTGAAAAGTATTAGTGTTTCCAGCTTTTTCCTTCTTGACCTGTCATTTAATTTGGATTGAGATCAATCTTGCTATACCTCTGTTGACAAACAGAATGGTGTTCTACCACATTAGAAATTTTATAGCCAGAGGTAGAAATTATACTTATGTAAAAAAAAAAAATGCTTTGTCAGATACAGGGATTATCCAATTTACTTATCCCTCTCAAAGTCACCATATACTAAAATAGGTGATACAAGACATAAAATGTGTATCAGGTGTCGTGGGGCTAAGACAAAGATCCGGGCGGAATTAGGGAAAGAGTAGATGGAGAAACTCAGCCTGAATACCTTACTTTATAGGTCACAAATGATTCTTCACCTCTAGTAACTCTTCAACAGGCCTTCAGCAGGCTCAGCCAGCATCCCCAAAGGGACCCATGCCTCAAACCCAATTTATAGGGTAGCTAAATGTTCCAGTCAAGTTCACCCTTTAGATCTATGGTTCTCAGCTAGGGGCAATAATTCTGTTGTGAGGTGCCCTGCATTATAGGATGCTTAGTAGCTTCCCTAACCTCAGTCCACTAGACACTCCTCCCAACCCCCTGAGTTGTGACAACCAATCACATCTCCAGACACTGCCAAATATTCTTTCGGGGGCAAAATCACCCTCTAGTTGAGAACCGCTAGATTAAAAGTGGCAAAATACAAGTTTAAAAAGTGCCTTGTCTCACAAATATCCACCCCCCCTTACAAATGCTGAAATTCCTTTAATAAGATTGTATCTTTCTTTTCACAGAGATGACAAGGCTCAAGCCACAGGTACCCATTTGAGGCACTGTGGTGGGGATACATTTCAGCTAAAGTGCAACTAGTCAGTCAGTAATGGCAAAGGCTAGTTTTCCAAACCTTTCCAAATTTGCTGACAAAAAGTATGAGCTAGAGGCCCACCTGAAGTGGGCTACTTTTCAGAAAGAGGACTAAGGACAAACTTCCAAACTGTAATTACTTTACCTGGAATCATTCATCCATCTGTCAGGCATGCACCTGTCAGGGTCAGTGCTAGATGTAGTGTGAAATGTCCAGTGATTTCAACTCTCTGTCAGTGCAAAGAATGGTCTAGGAGCTGGCCAGACACTGAATACTTAAGAGGGAGAGTGGATAATTAGGTCATCTCCCAGGTTGGAAGATTAGGCCTTGTTTACCTCTGTCCCCAACACCTGGTACATGACAGGTACTTCGTATGTATTTGCTAATTGAATGAACAAGTGGTGAAGAAGGCCCCTGGACAGCTAGGAGCGCTTGGGATATGGAACTTTGGTAGGAGATTGACTGAGAGGGCTCAGGACAGAATGGCGTCAGAGGAAGACACCCAGAACTTTGGAGGTGGAGAGGACTTAAAGCCCTAGTGAGAAAACCCCTGGAGTCAGCTCTGCACCACAAGCAAAGCAGTTTAGGGAGAGCGTGTGTGAGCTTAGAGACAGATTTCCTGAGGTCAGATCCAATACTTACTTTCTTTAAGATCTTAGGCATCTGTAAACCAGGGATAATGATAATGCCTCCCTCAAAGGGCTGTTGTGAGGATTCAACGAGGTAATACTTAGAAACCTTTCAGACCAGTGGCCAGCAGAGATGGGCTAGCTTGAGACTTGAGAGTGGCAGGGTTTTAGACTGGGATGATGGACTTTTTTTTTTTTAAAGATTTTATTTATTTGAGAGAATGAGATAGAGCATGAGAAGGGGGAGGGTCAGAGGGAGAAGCAGACTCCCTGCTGAGCAGGGAGCCGGATGCGGGACTCGATCCCGGGACTCCAGGATCATGACCTGAGCCGAAGGCAGTGGCTTAACCAGCTGAGCCACCCAGGTGCCTGGGATGACGGACTTTAAGAGAGCCATAAAAATCTGAACATTGTGGGGCACCTGGGTGGCGCGGTTGGTTAAGTATCCGACTCTTGGTTTCAACTCAGGCTGTGATCTCAGGGTCATGAGATGGAGCTCTGCGCTCAGCATGGAATCTGCTTAAGACCCTCTCTCCCTCTGCCTCCTGTCTCTCAAATAAAGAAATAGATCCTTAAAAAAAAATCTGAACACTGTGGTGAAAGGGAAAGGGAGCCACCAGGAATAAATAAAAAGTTGACCAAGCATCTGTAAGTGCTCCACTGCTCAAATGTTGTCTTGATGATGTGACTAATCAACACATTCGTTAGATTTTCTTTGGCCTTCCTTGGTGACTTTAAAGCAAAATGCAAGAAATGGGTGACTGAGTTCACCTGATTATTAGGGTTGTTAGGAAAGCTGTATGAGAAGGTCAAGGAGATATGGGGCATAGACTACAGGGGAGAATAAATTCAAAATGGTGAACCTAGGCATTTAATTCAAAAGGAAAGAAGTGAGGCCAAAAATGGCCAATAAACTGGAAGAACCGGGAGGGTTTTGGTGACTGAAAGTCAAACAACAGCTCTGGTGGGAGAGGTAGAAGGGCAGGGTGTGGTGGATAGAGAGGTTTCCGGTGTTCAGAGATGGAGCAGCTCCAGATGGCACAAGGAAAACTTCACATGGACGTGGGGGCATTGAGCAAATGGAAGCGAGGCCACTGATTTTTCCCTTGCTCAACTCAAATCACTCTGTTCCCAAGGGTATCTCATCAAAATGTTTTGTTGGCAAGGAATTCAATAATTGATTAACTGCTCTAGTAAAATCCCTCTAACATTCTTCTTAATACTTCAAGGCTGTAGGGTGAGTAAAGGTAGAGGGAAAGCTGCAAATAGAAATGAAACAATAATACATTGAGGAATATCAATAGATATAGAATATTGATGATTATATATTTATACTTTAAATATAAACATTATATGAACTGGCTGGTATATGGTATCCCATTTGAATCAACCAAAAGTCTTTTTAAGGGATAGATCCTTCCTCAGATTACCTGGGATATCTGTCCAAGAAGCATCT
This sequence comes from Mirounga angustirostris, assembly GCF_029215605.1. Lineage (NCBI taxonomy): Eukaryota > Metazoa > Chordata > Mammalia > Carnivora > Phocidae > Mirounga > Mirounga angustirostris. Next base: position 97,588,488 of record NW_026991717.1, read on the forward strand.
CAAAAATGTTAAACTTTTCCCATTCTCATCTCAGTGACTTCTCTCTTTTTTCCACCCACCCTCAACATGCATGCCTGTACACACACACACACACACACATACACACACCCCTCCCCTCCACATAATTTATGGGATTCATTCATTCAACAAATAAAAACTGGACACTGATGCTGGGACCACAGCAGTTAGTTAGATTAGGTCTGTGTTCATATGAGGCTTAAATTCTAAAGGGAGAGACAGTGACAAACAAGTGAACATATTCATAAATGATTTCAGATTATGAGAAAAGTGCTATGAAAAAAAGTGATGTGATCAAATATTTTATATTGATTTGTATATTATATGAATTCTATATATACATAAAATTATATGTCAAGTATATATCCCATTATCTCTTAAGAAACTGGGGTGTAAGGGACAAAAATTATTATCCAATATAGAACTATGGGCAGAACAGAAAATCACTGATTTGCTGATTCTACTTTTCTGCCCAAGAAATCACATAAAATGTTTAATCATATGTGAATCGTAAATACATAATAAAGTTTTTAAAGGAAAGCATGTTTAAGAAGGCCTAGCCCCTACCTCTCCACCCCAACAGTCTTACCTTCAAAGCCAGATCTAGGTCAGAGTGTTGTCACCCAGCACTTTCTTCTCCAGGACTGTCAAAACTAAGTATCTGGACTTGAGGCCATTTGAGAACAAGCTCACCATCGTTGGTTTCTAATTCAAGCTCCCTGCCAAATTATCAGTGTTCTTTCTTCAAAGGACTATAGCAGAAGAATTCTGTTTAGGCTAATAGAATAATATATTAGTCTACCCTGGGAAAAAAATATATATAACCAGTGCCTTGCCTATGGAAGAATTCCTAAAGATTTTTTTGGCATTTGGTTCCATAGCCACGCCAGACAAGAGTGCTGTAGATTTTGTTTCTAACCTAGGATCAGGTGAGAGGAAAACAGGGATCCAATGTGGGTGTTCATAAATGTTTTTTCCCTTGTATACAGCTGGGTAATATAACCAGCACAAGAGGACCTTGTGTTATAACCCAAACCCCAAGCACCACAGATGGATAGGGTGTTCCTTGGAGGCCCCACCAACAGAGACCTTTAGTTTCGGTGAACTTCCTGAGAAATTCCAGAGCTAGCAAATCTTACCTATACTTTATTCATCGTTCTTTTTCAAGCAGCTAAAGAGAAGCTAAAAGGCACATTTGTTATGCTTAAATTCTACACAAGGTGGCCGAATTAAACTGAATGGATAGATTTCATAAACCCTCTTCATAAATGAAACTTTTCTTGGTATTCACAAGAAAGCCAGTATTGACCAGGCTGTAAGCCTGTGCTCTGGAAGATGGAGGTTCACATCTCCTCCTGTTCTAGTTCAGTATGTCTCGGGCACAAATTGATAAGATGTCATAAAATACTGAAGAGAATTTCAATGACATCTGTAATGTTATCATTTGTGTTTGAAAGTGACTCCTCCAGGAATATCATCTCGGATAATCAGAGTGTGCCTGGGGCATAATTTGAAGTAACCAGTCTGTCACCAGATTCCTACTTCCTTTCACCGCTCATCAGTCTCCCACAATGGGGAGTGGAGGGAGTTGCCTTCCATCTCTGGGGGTGGGAATGTTTTCTTTCTGCTTTTCAGAGAGTAATCAGGAATGAGAGCTGAAGCATTGCTGTGGGACCTTTAAGGCCCATTGTGTAAAAACAAATGGCGTAAGTCCTGAAGCCTTATCCTGTAGGGAGCCTACCCCTTGTCCCTTCAACTAGACATTTTTCTGTACCTGTCCTCAACCTTCTCTAGAATGTGAAGCCCCATGCATAATGCAGAAATGCCATTTGCACACTTAATTCCTCACTATATTTTAGTTAACAGTAGTATCCCTCAAAAAAGCATGGCCTCTCTGCCACTCTACCTGTCACCTCCAAGACCTCAGGGCTGGGTTATCCTACCTTTTCCAGCTAACACCTTCACTGCCCCATTTAAAACTGCCTCTCCTCAAGAGTGAGGGGCCTGACCGGGCCCTCCCAGTCTTATCAAACTTTTTGTCTGGACTATTCAAGTATTTAGGCCCTCAAGGAACAGTAATGTGATGTTTTGGTGAAACTAACATCATAATAGAATGGAAAGAAAGGTGGCTCTTCCAATATGTCTCCTGTAAAGTTTTACATGTTGCATTAAAACCAAACTTTGTCCCAGGATAATCAAATTATCCTATTTTAATTTTATTTATTTATTTAGTGTTTTTTAAATTGTTATTTATTTATTTATTTTATAGATTTTATTTATTTGACAGAGAGAGACACAGCGAGAAAGGGAACACAAGCAGGGGGAGTGGGAGAGGGAGAAGCAGGCTTCCCGCAGAGCCGGAGCCCGTTGCGGAGCTTGATCCCAGGACTCTGGGATCATGACCTGAGCCGAAGGCAGACACTTAACGGCTGACCCACCCAGGCACTCCAAATTATCCTATTTTTAAATACTTTCTCAAAATTTGATGGCCACAAGGGCAGAATTCAGTTAATTTAATTTTTTCAACTTTGTGGCTCTAAATTGGGTAAAGGTAAATCTTTCTGCATTAGATTGCTCCATAATATATTAATCCCTGTGCTATTCTGCTTCTGCAGAATAGTTATTTGTCCTGGTTAGGGGCTCCTGCTGCATAATAATGAGACATTATTTGATAATCTATTTTCCTGACTTGAGTATTAGACTCTCTTTTGGTGTTTTTGTTTAAGAGAACACAGTGATATACCACTGAGAATAATAAAAAGAGCATTTTGAATGTTAGACAGAATCAGGACTACATCACTGCACTGTTAAGTTTCCACATCTGATTAGTTTGTCTTTCAAAGTAATGTACATTAGCTAAATGGACATTTAAGGCCTTAGATTAGGACTTATTTAAATGAATTTTGATTGCTTTCAAATGTATTTTGTTTTGCTTTTTAAATGGAACTTCAGTAATTACCAAAAAAAAAAAAATTGAACCTAATTTTTTTATTATGACCTTCAGCCAGAATGAAGAACAGTATTTAATTTGGGGAAGGTCTTTTTTAAAAGCCAGTATGTCAAATTACTGACTTTCTCTGTCTAGAACTTCTATTTCAGTATTGAAACATACTCTGAGTCTCAAATAACCCTGAATTATATATGGGAGATGAAGAAGAAGTAAATTTTTTTCTTTTAAAAAACTGAGCTGATCTTAATTCTCATAATACTATTCCAATGTTTGGAAAATATTTGTAAAGGAATGTGAATTATAGCAATTCACATCTCTTTGCTTTCTATATAATTGTGTTCTTTATGCCAAAAATGTATAAATATCAGCCACCAAAGCTTAAGCCTCTTCAATTACAAAATGAGGCTCTGGCCATCATGCTTTAAACACACACCCCAGTGCACATGTTCACTCTGTGCCCTCTACCTGGGATGCCATGACCCAAGGTTCCCACAACCCATGGTTCCCACATGTGTCTCCACTTAGAATAATCTGGGGATTTTGAAACATTTCCAATGCCAGGCCACATCCCAGACCAATTAAATCACATGCCTGGGACATGGTTTTTGAAAGTCCCCACATGATTCCAATGTGCTGCCAAGTTTGAGAACCATCACCTCAACCAGCTCGTTCTTAGGCAAACTTTGTTCATCTTTCTCATCCAGACAGAGGATGTCTGGTGCCCTCCCTGCAGGGCCTAGGCCTTCCCGCTATTCCTCCTGCATAGCCCTATGCTGGCAAGCATTAAAGTTATTTTAACTGTTTACTCACATGCCTGCTTCCTCAAACTACTATAAAAGTCAGGAATATATTTAACCTCAAATCCCAGAGTCTAATCCTGTGCCTGGCATTTGGAAGTACTCAATAAATTCATGGAATGAATAACTTCTTTTTAAAAAAGGCAAAAACATAGAGTTATGTTAATATTTTCATGCCATGGAAAAAGTAGTAATTTAAGATGTGCTTAAGGTGATGTTTCACTGATGGGCAATGTCTCATATTTAGGAAAACATCTCATCATATCAATGAAATAGAGCTATACCTCAACATCAAAAAGAATAATAATATATAACTTTACCTATGAATTTGTATTCTTTACTGTGATAAGTGCAGGAAAACATTTCCTGTGATAAGAAATATCTAAAACAACCCATCCTCTCTCAGCTCCATTTCCATATTGAGTGGATTATGTGTTGTTTTCCAAAGCAATCCTTTCAGAATTTTCTGATGTTTCAGGGCGTTATAAAATGGTTTGTTTTTTTTAAAATTTTTTTAACCATTTTTTTAAATTCTTATGTTAATCCCCATACATTACATCATTAGTTTTAGATGAAGTGTTCCAAGATTCATTGTTTGTGCATAACACCCAGTGCTCCATGCAGAATGTGCCCTCCTCAATACCCACCACCAGGCTAACCCATCCTCCCACCCCCCTCCCCTCTAGAACCCTCAGTTTGTTTTTCAGAGTCCATCGTCTCTCATGGTTCGTCTACCCCTCCGATTCCCCCCGCTTCATTCTTCCCCTCCCGCTACCTTCTTTTTTTTTTTCTTAACATATATTGCATTATTTGTTTCAGAGGTACAGATCTGAGTATAAAATGGTTTTTTAAGAGTTTTTAGGTACTTAGTTTACAAAATGTATTATGTAAGAGTCCATGTTTTTTGTGGTATTCACTGTTAATATGATTATTATGATTCAAAAAATATTCACATAGTAAATTTTGCCACAATCTAAATCTAGACCATAAACCCAATCTTAAACATATGTTTGTTTTAAGATTATTTATTTATTTATTTGACAGAGAGAGAGAGAAAGAGAGAGAGCACAAGCAAGCAGAGTAGCAGCAGAGGGAGAGGGAGAATCAATCCTAGGACCCTAGGATCATGACCTGAACCGAAGGCAGTTGCTGAACCGACTGAGCCACCCACAGGCACCCCTTAAACATATGTTTTTTTAGAAAAGCTGTTTAAAATATTTTGCTCCTTGGGTTACCTAATTATTTTATATTGCAGCAGTGTTTCACCATCTAACAATATGTTGTTCTTTATCTGCTAGATGGAGAAAGCCTGAAAAGAAACCAGATTTAGGAACTGTTTTCCAAGATAGTAAAGCAATACTCATTTATCTTTACATATGAAATGCTGGACTATCTCATTAGACATCAAATTAATTAAAGACCTTACCAACTCGTGTTCACTATGCACTCATTCTGAATGCATGTAAAAGATAAAAATGAGACAAAAGTGCAATCCTCCACTTTTAAATGCTTACATTGTCATCAACTACCATCAACCAATTTTTAATTTTAGTCTATTAATTAAATACAACTAATTTAGAAGGCAGTCATTGAAACATAGCTCTTGTTCTCTTTTCCATAATGAAGTCATGACTTAAAATCATAAGCGCAATATCCTTAGACACTGCTGCTTTGCTTTATCAGAAAGAAACTCTGAGTGTATTATCAACTGTGAAAAAAGATCACAGCTTCTCATATTCAGTTCCAGGGTCATGGTTCCCAAATGGTAAAAGCTGCGAATGAGGCAACTATTCCAAGTTAGCTTCAGCCCTAATGAACACAAAACTGAATTTCTTTTGCCAAGCAAAGGAGGCACACAAACAGGTACACTTTCAACCAGTCCCAGCCAGCTTTACATACTGATGTTTGGATTCAAAGAGCAGAGCCGTTAAGTTGGCTTCTGTAAGCATAAATCTGATTTTGGGTAATGTCCTTTCTCAGGTCCTCCCCTGTCTGTCTCCTCACCCATTTGTCAGACCTGGAAACATACACCCTATTCCTCCTTTAGTGAAGGGCCCTGTGGGGCGTTACTGCCACCCCTGGCCAGGGGTCACTGGGGTCGGCAGTCAGCGTTAAGACCTCAGAGGGCAGAAGCCCACCAGGTGGGAGCACTGTGTGTCCAGGGCCTGGGGACCAGGTGGAGGCTGGGTCTCTCCCGTGTCTCCAGTTCCCATCAGCAGGTCCTAGCGGGCACAGGCTGACCCGCTCTTCCCCGGACCCCGCAACTAAAGGAGGCAAAGAAACCTCAATCTTCTGATTCGATTCTTAGTGCCATAAAAAAACAACTTCCAGCGGCGCTTTGCATCACCCGCCAAGCCCTCCAGCCACCTTTGGGAGCGGGCAAATAGAATTTGAGGGGTCACGAACGCTAAAACCACAGCAAATAGAGGCTGTGTCTACAATTGCATAAACAAGAGTTAGCGGGGGGAGGCTTGGCTTCCTGGCGGCGCCCCCTCCATCCAGTATAAACACCCACAAGGGCGCGGCGTCCCGAGTGGTGGGTGGGCCGGTGGGTGCGGGACAGGAGGACGGGAGGGAAGCTAGGAGTCACGAAGCCTCCTCTGCTGGGATCGCCTCCTCTTTGAGTGGCCTCCACTCCGTCGTTCCGAATTAGTAAGACGATGCTCAGTCCAAACAGCCACCCCCGCCCAGCCCAACTGGGCTCGGGAGGGAGCGTTCCAGGGGAGCGGGGGCCGAGCGTCGGAGAGGGCCATTCGGCCAGAAGGGGGAAGCTGACAGCGTGCCCTCCCGCCTCCGTCGTGGGGAAAGGCCTAGATCGCAGTGGTCCACACACAGCGCTCTTCGGCCACTCTCCTCCTTCCTCAGGACCCAGGAGGTGCGGTGCCCTCCGCTTTCTCCCACCCCCGAGTGGGGGCACCCCTCCGCGGGACGCTTGGTTGGGTCCGGGGCGGGGCCGGCAGGCTCCACGTGCGGCCGCAAGCTAGGCTCTCCGCTCCCGCGGCTCGGCGGCCACCCCCGCCACCTCGGGGCGGGCGTGTGGGCGGAGCCTCGGGGGGCGGGGCGGGAGGCGGGGGCGGGGGGCGGGGCGGACGCGGAGCGCTCGTCAAGCCGCCGGGGCAGAGGGGCTGAGAGGAGCCGGGCTGGCGCGGCGCAAGCAGGAAGGGACGGAGAGCTGGTGAGAGTCCGACGCCTGGTGCTCCGGGCTTTCTGCGAGGTACTAGCGGGAACTCGGTGCCTGGGGGCTCCCCAGTCGGCCCCTAGCCCGGCCACCGCGCCCCGGCTGCCCACTGTGCCCCCTGCCGGCCGGGCGGCGGCTGGACGGGACTTTGGGAGGGTTTCTGGGAGTTGAGAGCCCCAGCTAAAGCAGTGTCCCCTTCTCTGCGTCTTTCTTCGCCTTCTTGCTTCCTCGGCTCTGGGCGTCGGGCACCGGGCTGGAAGGTCGCCTCTCCACCGGCAGAGCTCGCCCACATCGGGGCGGGAGGACAGGGCCCCGGGGCAGCCGAGCCCGGCAGCGGGGGAGGCGCGGAGCTCCGTGGCCGCCTGTGCGGCGAGGGCGGGAGGCCGACCGGGGCTGCGGGCTGCGCCCCGGGCTCACGGTGCCGCGCTCGGCTCCCCGGTGGCTTCCGGCGCCCTGTTCTGGGGGCGCCTGTCGGTTGCGCCCCATCTCTCGCGTCTTTGACGGGGCGCCGGGGCCAGCCCCTGAACCCTGCATTCCTGGGTGCCGTGCCGCCTGTTGTGCGCGCGCCGGGGCCCGGCAGCCGGGCTGCGGGAAGGGACCCGAGCGCGGCGGCTGCCCCACGGTCCCTGAAGTGTCTGGTCGGGGGGCCGGAGATTGAGCTGGGGCTCGGCGGCGCCAGAAGGGGGCCTCGGTGGGATGCGAGTGGGGGGCGCGGCCTGCAGAATTTGGGTTCCTGGAGGTGTTTGCGGCGTGCAGGCCGGGCCCCGGGCAGAGGAGACCACCAGCCTGTCCTGGAGGAGGGCCAGGAACTGTCAGGTATGGACCGCTGGGGGCCAACCGTGTGAGATCCACAGGGCTTCTAACAGCACCTCGAGTCCTGGGACAGCATAACCTAATGGGGAGGGCGTTTTCTTTAAGGGCATGAATAAATGGAAAGCTGTCAAAACAAGCATATTTTAAAGTTGAAATGAAGGCTGGCAGATTTTTAGGCCGTGCAGTTGTGTAGTTAGTGTCCACAGAAATATTAGCTCCTTTACACCCTTTTCGTTTTTATTTTTTGGCAAAATCTGTGTTGCCAGAATTTCCCTCAGGAGCTTTGCATTGCCCACAGCGGGGAAGGAAAACTTCAGCAAGCGTTCTCAGGTTGCTTTTGACTTCAAGCCTGTGCTCTCCAGCTTTTTTTGAGTGTGCAGAAAAAGTATCTGATTCTCTCCCTTTTTCTCTGAGATCCCACGATGTTTGTTTATTGGTTTTATAAGCATCTATTTAAATTTAGCTTTTGCACGAAATACTCCCCGTTGCCACAGGGTGTAGTTTAGGGATTAGAAAATACTGTTGGAGAAAGCTGCTAGTGGCTTCATTTTCCAAGAATGTAAGTCATTTCCTTTCTGTGATTTCAGGGAGTTGATATTTCACAGCATCAAAACTTTGTGGGGAAAATTTTCCGTAATACATCTGTCATTAAAAAGGCTCTTGACTTTTGGATTTTTTTCTTCTTAGGGCAGCGCATAAATTCAGGTTCAGCAATGTTAAAGGATAAGAAGTTTTTCAGAATCTACAGCATCATGAGAGTATTGTAGAAAGTAATTTTAACAACCACTAAGACTTACAAACAGCCTGCTCCGTAGAGAGTGGGGGAGGGGAGAAGACCAGAGGAGAGAGGCAGGGAAACAGATGCTTTTGCTGTTGTCCTTTGTAGTATAAAACTTGTAGCACTTAATCATTTTCCTTGGGTGTGGTTTTGAGAAATAAAAGTATTATGTTAAAAATGAAATTACTCCACAATATGAGATAGCTGACATTTAAATGCTCTTTCAGTATGTTTGTAAACATACTGGATTTGTATTTCATATTAAAATGGACCTTTGGGATCATTAGATGGGAAAGGTCCCCCAGGGGATATCTACTATCAAGTAAGTTATCTGCAGGATATCTTTTCCAGAAAGCAGACTGACTGTAATATGAACTAATTTTCCCCCTTTTGAAAAATTGCTTGTAAAAATGCCTGAGATCTGACACTGATGGACCACAGTAATCAGCAGTACTTACAGAACTCAAAACATCTTAAGGGAAAGGAAATCTTTCTCTATTTCCACTCCCTCCTTTCTGGGGGGCAACCTGGGTAAGCTACCAGCTTCAAGTACATAATTTGAACTTGCTGATTTAAGATGCTCCTGGCTCTCCAGGAAAACAATAGGGGCTAGGATGAAGACACTGTATTTGAAAGCAAAGTGTCCATGTGCTAGGTAATCATTTCTGGCAACCCGTTCTGTAAAAACTCATTCAATTGGGCTAGCTGAATCCAGGGAAGTGGCGGTTGTAGAGCTTTTCTAGTTTCTGGACTTTGTTTCCACTTTTAACTACACTTAAAAAGCCTTTGGCTTTCAGAACTTATGACATAATAGACTTGTGTAGCCTTTTTGTGGCAGATGCTTGAAATGAAAGTTTCAAACAGAATTGTTTTTGCCTCAATTGTCAAGTTCAGAGTTTAGTGTAAATAAGTCCTGTCTCACAACTTTTTTGATAAAGGAATTCTTTGTAGTTTTCAACTTGGATGCTGCACATTTTGATTTCTGAGACTGAGGGTTTAAAAAAAAAACCTGCAAACAATTATTTTATTACATGAAAGCCAGTACCAAGAAAAGATTAACTCAGTCCAGATGTAAAAATGTATGTGAATTTTAGATTTGGATGATCTCAACAAGTTTTCCCTTTTGTTGATGAAACTGCCTGGATCCCAGATGGCATTCACAAATGATCCCTTAGGTGGTTTCTGAGTTCAGAACTAAATTTCGGGGGACTTCTGTAAAGGCCTTTAAAATTGTTTTAAGTGTTCTAAAGGATAGAAAGTTTTCTGTATTTATGCAGACATGGGTTTTTCTGATTTCACGTTAATACAAACCTTATAAATACCCTGGTTTGGTAACTGAAGCCTGTGTAGGAAAGCCAGAAGTATTCAGGATTGTGTATTCTTATGGGCAAAGCATAGAATCTTTGGCTTTCGTTTATGCAATTCCAGTGTTGTTTTAAAGAAAATGAAGAGTTTTGTGTGTTTGCAGTCTTCAGTAGAATCCTGTTGTAATACAGTTTCTGGTTTCCTATATTAAGCAATTGGTCCTTACATGATGATCCTCTACCCCGCTCCCTCACCAACAAGAAACAACAAACACAACCTATAAGAAAACTATAGTAGTTTAAAAAAATCTGTACTTCCAGCGCTAAAGTTATAAAGGGTGTGTGTTGCACACTTAAAATTATATACTTTCAAGAAGTCTTTGATTATATAATTACACATTTGGGAGTTTAATTGCATTGTGATTGTGTATTAAACAGTTGAGTGTAGGAGGGGGGAATAGAAAAGATACAATGAAGGAATTTTATGAGTGGTGAAATTTTAGTTAAAATATGTCTTTCCTAGGGGCACCTGGGTGACTCAGTTAAGCATCTACCTTTGAGCGCCACAGAGCGGCCCCCCCCCCAACATCCTCGGGCTCCCTGCTCAGTGGGGTATATGCTTCTGTTTCTCCCTCTCCACCTGTCTCTCTCAAATAGATAAATAAAATCTTTTTAAGAAATGTATCTTTCCTAAACCCACACAGGAAAGATAGTATTGTTGGCCTCTGTAGTTAAACTTTGACATGGAGGGTAGAAGAGAGCTTTTTGAATTGCATATTATCATGCTCGCCTCGGCAGCACACGTACTAAAATTGAATTGCATATTATCCGGAGGAAGAGGCTTTGGGGCCTATAAAAATAAGTAGAAACAAATTAAAGGAATAATTTGAGAGGAAGGAGGAGGTAGAATACTGGGGCTTGAGTTGCAAGGAAAATCTGAACTTAGGATGAATATTTATTTATTTACTTATTTATTTTTAGATTTTATTTATTTATTTGACAGAGATAGCGAGAGCAGGAACACAAGCAGGGGGAGTGGGAGAGGGAGAAGCAGGCTTCCCGCCGGGCAGGGAGCCCGATGTGGGACTCGATCCCAGGACCCTGGGATCATGACCTGAGCCGAAAGCAGACGCTTAACGACTGAGCCACCCAGGCGCCCAACATCCTTCTTCTTAATTAATTCTCGTGTGTGTGTGTGTGTGAGAGAGGCTCTAGGGTAATAATGGCCAGAGTTATCATAAAATTTTGAGTGAAAACAAGCTACCTGTGCTTCCAGGTTATCTGATACGATTTGGTGGTGTAATTACTTCTGATGCAAGTTTGTATAATACCACTTTTTTTCTATATCAAGTGGAGCAATCATGTAGTATAGCATATTGACCCAAAGAGATAAATAGAACACTGGGAGAGGGAAAGAAATCGCTGATCTGACAGGAAGAATTTTCTCAGGAGGAGAAACGTGTAGTGCAGCACCAAGTTCAGACGAACCAGTGACAGGCCAGAGGAGAAGGCAACGTTGACTGGAGCTTTCTTGGAGCTGTCTGAGCCTAACATTTTCTTGAATGCCTTTCCCCACCTGTGTGGCTTACCTAACAGAGTTTAACCTGTACAGGAAGAAACCAAGTAGAAATTTGGGCATTATCTAGTTTATTTCATTAATGTGATAACTGGGATAATTCTGACCAAAAATAACTATTTAGAACCTTCAGCATTCCTAATTGATTATCCCGGAATATTTTCAGAGGTTTTCTAATAACCCTGCCTTTATACATATTTATTTTAGAACGTTGAGCAGTAATGTTTTTCAGGTATATGAACACAGAAAAGCAATTATTTTATACTAACTTATAACCACAGTTTCATATGAAGGAGGAAATCATTATAAAAATCAAACAAGTTCTGGATGAAGATTTTAGGAAATTAATGAAAAGCTCACTGAGCTTTTCAGGTAGTTCTTTGTGTGGTTTATATTAAATGAGTAGTTATTTTTCTCCCCACAAGTAGCAGCACGTGTACTGTCCCAGTTTCAGTAGATGGCTTGAGGGGGGGGGAGGTGTCCCTGTGGCTTTATTTCTTTGAACTTGTTATTGAATAATTAGATACAACCAGAAAAATGCACAGATCAGAAGTGTATACCATGAAGTGATCATATCCAGGCAGCCAGCATCCAAATCAAAAAACCAGATCACTACCTCATCCCCCTGCCCCCTAGAAGCCTCTCCTTACATTGGTAATCCCTGCCCCAGGGATAACAGCTATTCTGACGTTCTTTGCCGTGGGTTAGTTTTAATCTGTTCTCAGACTGCATTTAAGTGCAATCAAATATAAGTTCTCTTTTTTGTCTTCTTCAGCTCAACATAGTGTCATGTCCAAATTGATGCAGGTAGCAGTGCCTTTTTCTTCTGTGGATGAATGTACCCAGTTTATTTACCCATTCTGTTGATGGACATTTGGGGAGTTTGGGGCTGATATGTGGGGTATGACCTTTTGATGGCTCAAGAAAAGTCAAGCACTTTGGAGTTGAAAGGAGAATATAGTCTTAAGATAAAAAGAGAAAAATACTTCAGAAATGTGAGAGAAAAAAATGCAATATTACAAAAACACTGAAGTCTCAACTCAGTCCACAGAATCTTAAGTGTTTCAGGGACACAGGAATATACCAGCAGGATATTGCCAGATTTTACCTGAGAATTGGGAAGAGGGAGGAGACCTCAGGTGGCAGCTAGCCTCACCATTTTTTAGAAGTGGAGGGACTGAGGCCCTGTGAGGTTGAGGGACTCAGAGTCTCAGGGCTCACGACCGCGTCAAGAGTACAAGCTGCTCTGACCCTCAGTCTAGTCTAGATTAGTGCCGTCTGACCGCTAAAACCTACTCTGCCGCCCGAGCAGTGAGTCCACTGGCCTAAGGATGGGGTGCCCTTTTCTGATTGACGCCAAGGTCTTCTGTAGCTCTGTGCAGATGGACTCAGCCCTGCCCAGAGTAAGCAGAGCAGTAGCCCAGTGAGGCAGCATTTTACCTCCTCAGGGCTGTTCTGTCTCTGCTCCCCTGCAGAAGTCCCTTGAACGTCTCTTCCTCCCTTTTCTACTTCTCCCTGTGTTCTAGGCCTTTCTAGTGAGATCCTGGGTATTAAGTGCCAGGTAGGTGACATCTCGAGGTCCCTCCTGATTTATTGTTTCATTGATCCATAAATGATCTAGGTTGGACCCCAATTTCAAAGGACTGTTTTCTAAATATTTTCAGAATAGTTCACTCTTAAGGAGATATTGTGAAAAATTCTTTCTTCTTTTTTTTGTTTTTTGTTTGCCTCTTCCTGCCATTATGTCCCCACCTTTTATACACTTTCCTCCTCCCCTGGACACCCTTCCCCCTCCTTCAAGTTATCTTTTTGTAAACATCCCTGGAAACATCCTGTCTCTACCTACAACAACAGTGAAATTCGGATGCTGAAGTCTGTGGCAGTCTCCAGGAAGCATTTACTGTAAAACATAGGATTATGAGAAATCTAACAGATAAAACAAAGTGCTTACAAAGGGAAACAAATGATATATACGTATCTTTCTTTCGTCTTTCCCTAAAGAGAAAAAGGGCATTTTTTGTGGTTTAAGAAAAGGCTCAGAATTTTGACGTGGGCTCATAAGCAAGATGAAAAACAGGTAAAATAACAAAAGTTTTACAAATGGGTAGTAAATATATTCTGCTCAAATGAGATACTGCTTAGAACAGCAAAAACTTAGCATGTGTAATCTTAGAAAATAGAAAAAAAACATGCTCACAATAGGGTCACAACTCTGACAAGTTGCTCGCTGAAATTACTGCAGAAAGAGTAGTATGTTTTGGAGGCGACATGGAAGAGAAGCAGGAAAGTATAATGGTAAGAACGAGGTCTTTGGGTGCCTGGGTCACTCAGTCGTTACGTGTCTGCCTTCGGTTCAGGTCATGATCCCAGGGTCTTGGGATGGAGCCCCCATCAGGCTCCCTGCTCAGCGGAGAGCCTGCTTCTCCCTCTCCCACTCCCCCTGCTTGTGTTCTTGTTCTCGCTGTGTCTCTCTCTGTCGAATAAATAAAATCTTAAAAAACAAAAACAGAAAAAACGAGGTCTTCTGAAATCAGTCCTCTGGGGCCCGGATACAGGCTCCACTATCTTCCAGTGTGTAACCTTGAGGAAGTTACTTAATTCTCTGAACCTCTTTTTCCTTATCTGTAAAATGAGGATAATGATAGTAACCATACCGCAGTGTGGTTTTGATTATTAAATGAAATAGTACATATAATGCAATGGCATGGTCTGACACAGTAAATTGCCAAGTAATGTTAGCTCTTATTACTGAGGACAGAAAAACCTCGATGTATAGGATTTTTAGTTTTCTTGGAAGTCCCTGAGCCTTTAATTTACAAGCAACTCATGAGATTTTATTATGTTTAGTTTTTGATGACATTCAGCAGGCAACAAAACCTAGTATTTCTCAGGTAAAGATACCAGGCAATCTATGTTGCTGCACTTAGAGTAGCTGCTGGCCTGTCCCATTGATCACTGATTGATTGATTTTTCCTAATTCTAATTTCCAGTAGTCTCACTCAGTCTCTCAGCTTCTGCTTGCTAGATAATTCTTTCCAGATGCTAAAAAATAAATCTGCAGATTAAAAAATACTCTCTTTATGATAATTAAGGTTGTGCAAAGTATTTTTAAATGTAAAGAGTACCAAATGGCCCATGTCTTTTGCTCTACATAGATTTTATGTACTTTTAAAGAAAACCACGATTATTGGTATAAAGCAATTGTTGTTTATTTCTCTCATCCCTACCCCCCTCCAGTGGCACAGTTTATATAATGTGGGTCAGACCCCCTTTATAATTTTCTCTCATGAGGCCCAAAGCTTACGATTTTAGACTATTCATTCAACAGAAATTAATAGTCTGAAAGTTTAAAAGGAACGTTTAAGAAAAACAAACTTAAGCACATTATAAAGACACATTTACATCTAAACAGCATAATTATAAGCCCAGTCAAAATAGGCACAGCATCCTCCAGAATTATCATGATGTATCATTCTACTGTGTTCATTAAAAGCGGGACCTACTCTGTATAACCCCATGCCCTGTAACACATTGTATAATATCTTGAACTTAGTGAACATTTTTTAAAGCATTAAGTTACTGTGTCCATCAAAAAAATGGGTTTTACATCAGAAGTATCCAGGACCATGTTGAATACTTCGTGCAAGTCCTGCCAAAGTGCTTCTTGTCTAGGTGGGTGAACAAAATACATGTGTGTGGAAAGGAATTAGATGTTTTCAGATAAGTGCTAAATGGAGTCGTAGTTTTAGGGAGCAGAATCGCTAATGGCCAAGGGTAGGATGTCCCTTGCTTCCCTGGGGCTGCTGGATTTGTGTTGGGCCATGAGGTCAGGCTGGGATCTTTCTCTTCTTCAAGTACATAGGAGCTTTTCTGGGAACAACAACAACAATAAAAAGGTTAGGATCTAGTAAAAGACTCAAATATTAAAACTATGAAATTGGAATTATTAAATGTTTATTTAACTTCATTCATTTAATATAATGTATGCCTACTGTGTTCCAGGCACTGTTCTAGGCCCTAGAGATATGTCAGTGAACAAAATAAAGACAAAAGGCCTGCCTTCATGGAGCTTATATCCTATTAGAAGACAAACAATAAACACAACAAGGCAAATTTTACAGTATTTTAGAAAGTACTAAGTGTGGTTGGAAAAAGAAAAATAGAACAGGGTAAGGGACATTGGTAGGGCTGGAGGAGGGTAGTGGGGCCTTTGGCAATTTGAAGTAGTATGGTCCTGATAGGACTCACTGAGAAGATGACTTGGAGGAGGAAGTTGGCCATACAGAGATACTTGGGGGGGAAGAGCATTCCATCAGAGATTAGCAAAGGCCTCAGGCAGAAGTGTGGTTGGTGTGTTTCAGGAACAGTGAGAAGGTCACAGAGTAGTAGTAGTAGATGAGGTCAAAGAGGTTTAGGTGGCATGTCCTGTAGGGCCTGACTGGTGGACCATTTTAAGAACTTAGGCTTTTACTCTGAGTGAAATGGGGAATCTTTGGAGAGCTTTGAGCAGGAGTAAGGGGATTTGATTTGCATTTTAATAGAATCACTGGCTGCTATGTTGAGATGGAAAAGTGGAGCAGGGTGGTCAAGGGCAGAAGCAGGGATACTAGTTAGCAGCTGTTGATAATAATCCAACTGAGAAATGTCAATAGCAGGGGAGGAGGTGGTGAGAAATGACCAGGGTTTATTTTATAGATCAAACCACTAAGATTTCCTGGCCAGCTGTTAGAGGAGTATGAGAGAGATCAGAGTAAGGATAACGTCAAGACTTTTTGCATAATTATTGAGTTGCCATGAACCGAGATGGGATCTGATGGAGGAGTTGGTTTGCAAAAGATAACTGGGAGCTGCTTTAGACATGTAATGTTTGACTTCCAAGTGGAGAAGTTGAGTAGGTTGTTGGATATAGGAATCTGGAGTTTGGGCACCTGGGTGGCCCAGTCATTAAGCATCTGCCTTCGGCTCAGGTCAAGATCCCAGGGTCCTGGGGTTGGGCTCCCTGCTCAACGGGAAGCCTGCTTCTCCCTCTCCCACTCCCCCTGCTTGTGTTCCTGCTCTCGCTATCTCTGTCTCTGACAGATAAATAAATAAAATCTTTAAAAAAAAATAGGAATCTGGAGTTTAAGATATCCAGGCTGGAGATTCAAATTTGGAAGGTGCCAACAGAATTTGGATGAGATCCTCTAAGGAATGTTTGTAAACAGAGAAAGCAATCCGTGGACCAAGTCTTGGATCATACCAGTGTTTACAGTTTGTTGAAGAAGAGAGGAAATCTCCTAAGAAATTATCTTACAACATAGGAATTATGCACATATTTCCAACATAGTGGACCTAAGTGTCTCCATTTCCTAATTAAGTGTTATTATTAGAAGATACTGTTATTTCTTTTGACCCACAAGATGGGAGGAATGAACTGTGAGTTGTTTTTCTGTGATGAGGCACTTGGGCTGATCCTGAGGTGTTTCAACCTGTAGAGATTGAGTTGGTAAGAAGGAACCAGTAAAGGAGACTGAGAAGGAACAGCCAGAATGATAGGGGGGAAATTGGAAGAATATCCTTGAAGTCAAGTAAAGAAAAGTGTCTGAGGGAAGAGAGAGTGAATCAGTGGTGTCATAGGTTGAGGGGTGTGAGAGGTCAAGTAGGATGAGGACTGAGTTGCTCATTGGATTTAGCAAGGGAAGTCATTGGTGACCTTGACAAGAGCTGTGTCAGTGGAGGTGTGGGGACGAAACCTGATTGGAGTGGGCTCAAGAGGGAGTAAAAAGCTTTTGAAAGAGAATTCTTATTTTCAGTTCAGTTTTTTATAAATATCCAATATTGAATGTGAGTACTATTTAATATATCTGATAGACTTTGGGGTGGGACTTCAGAATACTAGAGGCCATGAGGGTCTTCAACAGGCTCTGACAGGGATTGGGGGAGCCTTTGAGCTTCCTTCTAGTTATTACTGGTAGAGATCCTAGTGTTTAGATTGTAGACCGTTTCTTTAGAAGCAGAAAAATAGGGGGCGCCTGGGTGGCTCAGTCAGTTAGGCGGCTGCCTTCGGCTTGGGTCATGATCCCGGGGTCCTGGGGTCGAGCCCCGCATCGGGCTTCCTGCTCGGCGGAGAGCCTGCTTCTCCCTCTCCCTCTGTCTGCCGCCCTGCCTGCTTGTGCTCTCTATCTCTGTTAAATAAATAAATAAAAATCTTAAAGAAAAAAAAAGAAGTAGAAAAATAGTTCTGATGCAGTTTCTTTATTCTAAATTGCATCCCTTTGATAAGAACTATATCCTGGAAGCACAGTCGCTTTGTGTTGAGACTTTTTGTTCTGTTTCTAATAAAGAAGTGTCCTTTACAACCCATTGATCCTTTCTATGAAAAGGATACAACAGAGCCCCGGGGAGACCTGTGCTTTGAGTTGGCTTCCTTTTCAGCAATGGTGATAGGTTGACCAGCCACATATCCTAGTGCCGTGCCCCACGGACCTGGAAGCCTTCGTTCACGGAATGGATGGCTCAGGTTAGGGGTTCCCAAGAGGGGAGAACAAATTAAGTAATAGAAACATTGCTTGTTTTATATTTCTTTTATACCTTGCTGATATCTTCCATTGTGAATATTATTTCAAAGCATGTGATTATGCAATTTTCATAGTTCTGTATTGTATATCATAATTATGCACCAAGGATTTTCTCTTCTGGGAATTACCTTTCAATTATAATGCTAACTTTGTGTAATACTATCATCAGAATGAATCAACAAGTCTCTGATACTAATTATCTTTTCTTTTCCTAAGCTTATTAAAATGTTAACACATAGGCCTTTAATGCTTAAATATTGTTTTTGGGTAGTTAAAAGCTTAAGGTGAATGGTAGAATTAAAACTTTGTTACATGTGTTTGAATGTTGTTTGGTATTAAAAGAAAAGTATAGTAATAGTCTTTAGAAAGTTGCTAATTATGGGAAAATGCTGGAAAGAACAAGGGCTTTTCTTTTGCAGTGGATTATGGGGCGTGTTTTTTGAGAAGTGGCACTCCGGGGGCTATATGTGTGTTTCCAATGGGTTGTGGTGTACACATAATGTCAGCATTCTCTTAGGTACTGCTCTGTCAACACTGCTTTATTAGTATCATTTTGAATGTTTTTTCAGCTGAAACTTATAAGTCACTCCACAGTTAGTTAAATGAGCGTAATTGGCTTGTAACAGAAATTCTGACACAAGGCCAATGTGAAATAATTTGGCAGCCCTAGGTGTTTTACATGGTAAATACTGGAGTGTGCAGAGGTATAAAACTAAGCAAATTTTGAAATAAATGTTAAGTCTCTTAAGTCAGTGACTACAGGATGAAGTCCAGAGCTCTTAAGCATGGGAATTCAACATGCCAAACCAGAGCTGCAATCCTGTGGCCCACCGGGAAGACAGACTGCAGACATGTTTTGGTTTCTAACATAGTATTAAAACATTTTTTTGCCAACATTTAAAAGTTGAAATTTTTAATTAAAAAAAAACCCTGAATTCTGCACCTTCTTTTGAAAAATCAGAAGGCATGGTGATGATTTTTTGGGAGCAACATAACAGCTTCCCCTTTCATATGGGATTTGTACTCTGCAGTCCACCATAGTACCCAGAAGAGATCCTCTTGCCCCCAACACTGAGACAAAGTGGTTGTTGGCATTTTCATCCTGCAGGCTTCCCTCCTTTCCTGCCTGCCCCAGTAGGCACATAAATTTACTCTCCTTATTTATAGTTACTTGGATGATTTTCCAGTGTCATATCACAGGTCCTCAAGTCTAACCAAATTTTTCTCCTCCTTGTCCCCCATGGTCTCCATTATCAGACTAATACTTAGTCTGGGTCCTCCTTGCTCTTCTGCTTCTACTGACCGGAGCTGCATAACGTCTGTATCACTGCATTGGAACTTAGTACCTCCTCCTTTATGTAGTCCTCTTTTTACATATATTTTCTAGCTCCCCAGCTGTAAGTTTCTTGAGGGCAACAACCATATCTTATAATTTACTAGTGCCTCGCAAGTTTATTTTAGATTTACTAGATTAATTATTGTTTAGATTTATCTCCCAGTGGATGGTAATATATGATTATAATGATGCTTTAGAAGAATTAGAAAATACCAAAAATTGCGGCACCTGGGTGGCTCAGATGGTAAGCGTCTGCCTTCAGCTCAGGTCATGATCCCGGGGTCCTGGAATCGAGCCCCGCATCGGGCTCTCTGCTCGGCCAGGAGCCTGCTTCCCCCTCTCCTCCTGCTCCCCCTGCTTGTGCTCTCTCACTCTCTGTCAACTAAATAAGGGAAAAAAAAAAGAAAATACCAAAAACTTATGTAAAATATATTGCCTCAAATAGGGCTTTCTTAATTTACTATGTCCATTTCTTTGTAGCAGGATTTATGTAATTTTTTTGAGTATTCACTAAACACCTCATTTATTGCCAGTTCTGATTCTGTTATGTAGATGGATGAAGTTTCCAAGTAAGTGGATCATTATTACATAGCAGTTTATTATTTTAGATATGCTTCCTTCTAAGGCTAATACTCTTTTAAATGTCTTATTTTTTCATTCTTTTGACAACTAGTATGTACCCTATGCAGAAGGACCTGGCGATAGCGTGAGTTCAACAGGCATTATGGTGCCTGCTCTCCTGAAGCTTTAACCTGTTGGCTGGAAAGGCAGATTTAAATAACAGTATATAATTGTTCAATTTTTTTTTTTAAAGATTTTATTTATTTGACGAGAGAGACAGCGAGAGAGGGAACACAGGCAGGGGGAGTGGGAGAGGGAGAAGCAGGCCTCCCGCTGAGCAGGGAGCCCGATGCAGGGCTCGATCCCAGGACCCTGGGATCATGACCTGAGCCGAAGGCAGACACTTAACGACTGAGCCACCCAGGCGCCCCTATAATTGTTCAATTTTGATAAGCATTACCAAGAAGTAGGGGGTATTCCGAGGCCTTATAAAAGAGCATTCTGGTCAGAGGGTGGGGCTTTAATGGGGAGTTCTTAACACAAGTGAATTCTTAACTCCCTGTCTTTCTCATAATTCCATAACAGTTTGTAAAAGATTCTGAAAGTAAAAATTTAACCTTAGAAACAAATAAATTAGGCAATTTCTGTAAAAAAAGAAGAGTTAAAAAAAAACTTTTCTAAAAAATTTACCATTGGCTGCAGTCATTGCATTAATGATAAAAAATGAATTACAACTTTATAGTTTATTTTGTTTGGTACCTGAGTTGAACTCGATTTAAGTAAGTAAATGAAAGACAAAAGGGAAATTGGGCTAGAAATTTTCAGATACAGCTAACTTGGAAACCAACTTTAATTTTATGAAACCATAATTATTTTAAAGATGTTTGAAGTAAGGACTTACGGCTTCCAAAAATAGAATATAAAAAATTGATTTTTTTCCCCCAAGTGGTTAATTACCTTTATTTTCTATCTCCAAACCCGTGACTGAAAAATATTAATAGTTTATCGGTCTGATCTTGGAGTGATGTAATACGGTGTCATGAAAAACCTCAGCAGTAAAGTTAGTGGCATTTGTGAGCCAAAAAATAGAGTGGAATTTTGTGTGGTGCATATATTTTATCACAGCAATCAGAAATGCCTTAGGCATTTTTTTCCCAAAGAAAATAGAATTCTATACTTAACTAAACCCGTCTAAATATAGTGGTAAAGTTAATTTTTTGCATAGTTTAGTGGCACACTGAAACGAAGGTCAGCTGAGGTGGTGCCATTTCTGAAATTGCTGTTGAGAAACATGTTACTGGTAATTATAGAAGGAGATTCAGAAAATTAACATATTTAAGGAAGTTTTAGTTCAAATAAACCCAGGATTTTCAAATGTGAGCTTAAGGAAATCAGATCAGGACATAGTTTTTAAGAAATGTCAAATGTCATGTAGAATTAAAGTGAATTCCAAATAAATCTTTTTAACCCCAAATATGCATTAACTCAGCCCACATTAATTTTAAGTTACGAAGAGGATGTTTAACTGATTATTTGTAATTTACTAAATTATTTGCTTTTCCGGTGTCTACAGAAATATAAAGAGACATTTTCATGAATTTTAGCTGTAGAGTAAAAACTAGCGGGGAAAGCTAATGATAAAGTTTCCTTTAATGATTGTTTGGCTTATGTATTCTTGAACTAGACTTATATTTCTGACCAATAAGTTTCAGGAAACTTTAAGCAGCATATCATAGATAGAGGACCTAAATTAATGCATTTTAATGAATAAACTATTTTCAGTTGAGGAGACTGAAATAAATACTCAATTGCCAAGGGGATGGGAAAGGCTATGAAATGTTGTTTGGGGGCCTGGTAGGCTGGTTAGTGGTCACTGAATTCCATTTTCTAGTGCTTGAATCCTGACTAGACTTGTTGTAATGGTGACTCGTGTTTGTGTATCTTTTTCTTGTATGATGTTATTGTCTGTACTGTGGATATTAGTCATGTCTTCCCAGGTAGGCAGTAAGATGTTTTGAGGACACATGAGATGCTGTATTTCTGCTCTCTTGAATTCTTCCATAGCTCCTAGAAAACTGTTGGCTCATGATGTAAGCCCAACAGCATTATGGCTTTATTCTTTCTGATATGTATGATATGAGAGTATTGTCATCTAGATGTAAACCTTCAGCAAGTCGGGAAGCAAGCATTTGACCCATTAAAAAAAAGGTAACAGAATTGTGTTTATGCTTACCTCCCAAGACTGACGTTTAAATGATACGTATGTATAAATCATACAATACCGATAGGTATTCCTATTTCAGGTTGGCATTGGAAGTATACATTTTGTTGCTTAAATATTCAAAAGATTATGAAAAATAAAAATTTTGTTTCATAAACTTTCAAAAGACCATATGTAAATACTGGGTTTTAAAAATTAGCAATAGACTGCAGTAATAGAAATTATCTCTAATTTCTCAGTGCAAGAAGACAAAGTCTCTTTTGAAATACCTTAGTTCGGCGTTTCTTCCCAGCCTGCATCAGAACAGGTTTCTTGTTTCCTCATGCCATGAGTTTTCTCGGGTGACAGTACAATATGCACGGCGTTCCTCTGCTTTCCTGGGGCTGACCGAGACACAAGCTTAATCCATTGGAAACGCCCATTTAACCATGCCTGCAGTTTTTTCTCCTTGGTTTGACAAGTGGTGGTGTCCACTCTTGTTCTGGTGATCAAGTTTTCCATGAGGGGGTAGTCTTAAAATGACATGGGCCTCTGACCATTTGAGTTGATGTGCTTGGCCCAGTGGCCTAGGAGTGAGATGATAATGGAAGTTATTTTGTAAGTATCTTTATGAACTTTGAACCTTCCACAGGCCAGGAGCAGTTGACTCATAACACAAACGAAAAACTGTGTTTATGAAAATCCATGTTATGTATTTCCAAGTCTGACATATGAATAAAATATAACTTTCATAACAGTAATATGTAGTTAGATTTAATGTAGCATTGAAAAATACAAATTTTGTTTGTTTTCAAAAACTATGAAGATTGAATTTTGGTTACCAATAAAATGTAGCTGTACCATAGAACATTTTCCTCAAAGAAACAAATCAAGATGTCATTGATTTGCTTCCTGTGATAATTTTAAAAAATAACGTATATATACAATATATAAATATATATATATTTAAAAATGTTTGGTTATGGGAATAATTACGTAATGGTAAGAATAATTCCAAATGGTGTTCTTTCGATTCTCTGAGATGCCAAAATGTAAAATAAAATAATAGGTCTTCAGAATGGTATATGCATCTTAATTAATGAGGTTTTTCTACCTAAATGCAGATAGAAATATAGCCATATAGCACGATTAAGAATTCTGTCATTAGAGTTCGGTATTATAATAGATCACTGTTCAGAAGTTGAATTACATCTGATTTTGAGAGAGGTCACAGATCTTAAGGTATTGTTAGATAATGGAAGATACTACTAAAATAACACAGTGCATTTGCAAGTGCTTTGTAAACGTGATACCCTGTACACACCTCAGGGTCTTGTATAGTTCTCTGGATGGTCATGTACTACCAGTAGGTGTCCACAAGAGAAAGCAGAGCGTAGAAATTGCTGCAGTGTTTACCCTGGGCTGCAGGTCATGAGAGGGAGACTGTGACACTCTAAAATGAAGCACAAATGCGGGGCGCCTGGGTGGCTCTGTCGTTAAGCGTCTGCCTTCGGCTCAGGTCATGATCTCAGGGTCCTGGGATCGAGCCCCGCATCGGGCTCCCTGCTCCGCGGGAAGCCTGCTTCTCCCTCTCCCACTCCCCCTGCTTGTGTTCCCTCTCTCGCTGTGTCTCTCTCTCTCTGTCAAATAAATAAATAAAATTTAAAATAAATAAATAAAATAATGAAGCACCAATGCTCTGTGTGTGTGCATGGACACATACTCTGTAGGGCAAGGATGCAGAGTATTCATCAGAGTAAGAACCATGATTCATATATATTACCTCTTAAAAATTGAAGGTGAGCATGTATTTCCTTCAACTAGATATTCTGGCATCATCATAATTACATAATGAATATCTGTGTGACGTTTTGTAGTTTTAAAAGGAATTTTTACTTTGCTTACTTTATTTGATCTTCAGAGTAGTAGTCCCTCTATTTTACGGTTGAGGAGGTTAAATAATTTGTACGACTTTACAGCTTTACCTGATACAGTTTGTGACACAACCAGAACATGGTATTCTTCTTCTAACTGCGGCCTGGGCTTTTTTGCCAGTCACAGTCATCCTGTTGATAAAACATTTCTGGAATGTTTGTAAAATAAGATGTGACATTTTGATTTCTTTTTTTTTTTTAGTACCTTTTTAAGTCAATTATAGTTTCTGCCAGATACTAAATCAACTTGTTTTCCTTAGTTAACTTACATGGATTTTGCCATAGAGAATTTTTGTGTCAGGCTGAACTAGATAGGGTAGTCTTTTCAAACATACTGTACTTCCTGTGATAATGCATTTAACGTGGCACAAAATTCCTGATCATTGGATTTTATTAGAAGACAGCAAGGTTTACATAAAATTTCACCCTATTAATCCTTTGTTCAGAGCAGCTGTTACCTTGAAAAATATCTCTAGTAGTTTGTAGGGTTGGTTAGTAAAGGAAAATTAGAATAAAGATGTTTTGAAATGATTATACATTGTACACTTAAAGGTGAAACACTACAATAGCGTGACTTCTCTTGAGAACGTTGTAATCTTTAAGTGCTAATGTTTTATGGAAACATACCACAGGCCTTTTTGTAGGAAGTTTTACTTACATGTGGACTTTGCGGATGAACCCAAATTTAGCATGAGAACATCTGCAGTTCTTTCCTTCATTCAGCTGTCCATTTATATGCCAAGCATTTTGTTGGAAATTCAGTGATGAACAAGGCATGGACCTATCTTCTGGAAGTTAGAGCCTGGATGATAAGGGGAGACGGACAAACCAATGAACACTTACATCACATGACAAATGAAATGCTACCTGTTTAAAACTCTGCTGTGCACTTTTTGTTTAACAAGAAATTTTATCTCCAAAATTCTTACTAGGTGATACCATTGGTATACATAAAAGGCCAACCTCTGTTTTTACTTAGTAAAACATTTAAAATTATACTCTTTTTTTTTCCAAATCACCATGAATCCTATGTTTTAATTTTTAAGGTCTGGTTTAAACTTTCTGAAGCATGGGTTTCGCCAGGTTAGCTAATATTGTATTATATCACTTTTGTTTATACCCTGTGTCATGCAGCAGAGGGTTTGAGGTAATGTGGTATTATTACTTCACACATACAACACTTAAATGAACATGTAGATTCATTAAATTTTTTAAAATCAGCTTTTTTATGATATAAATTACACACAATAAAAATAAAGTTCACACATTTTAAGTAGATAATTCGGTGACTTTTGAGAAATGTATATAATCATGTAACCAGTGTCACAATCTTGATTGTCATGCCAAAAAGTTTTCTGCACCTCTTCTTAGTCGGTCCTCTTCTCTCCCACCACTTCCTCCTCTTCCTCCTTCCTCCCTCACCCTCGTTATCCACAACAACTGCTGATTTTTAGTTTTGCCTTTTATAGAATTTCATGTAAATTGAATCTTCTGACTTGTAGTTTTTTTGTGCCTTTCTTTTGTATCTGGCTTTTCTCACTTAGCATAATAATGCTTTTTTGATCCATTCATTTTGCTGCATATACCTATGGTTCTTTTTTCTTATTGGGTAATAGTTGTCACAATTCGTTCATTCATTCACCTGTTATTAATGGATATTTGGGTTGTTTCCAGTTTGGAGTGGAACTTTATTATTTTATGAATGAAGTTACTATGAACATTCATGTGTAAATTTTTTTAAAATTTGAGGCACACCAATCAATGCGTTTATGTTTTTAAAATTTTTATTCAAGTGTAGTTAACATACAGTGTTACATTAGTTTCAGGTGTACAATATAATGATACAACAATTCTATCCATTTCTCAGTGCTCATCAAGGTAAGTGCACTCTTAATCCCCTTTATGTATTTCACCCGTCCCCCCACCCACCTCCCCTCTGGCAGCCACTTTGTTTTCTGTATTTAAAAGTCTGGTTTTTGTTTTTCTCTTCTGTTTGTTCCTTTGTTTTGTTTCTTAAATTCCGTATGAGTGAAATCATACAGTATTTGTCTTCCTCAGTCTGACTGACTTCTTTTATCATTATACACTCTGGGTCTATCCATATTTTTGCAGATGGCAAGATTTCATTCTTTTTTTTATGACTGAGTAATACTCCATTGTGCGTAAATACCACACCTTCTTTATCTATTCATTTATCAGTGGACACTTGGGTTGCTTCCATATCTTGGCTATTGTAAATAATGCTACAAGAAACATAGGGATGCATATATCTTTTTGAATTGGTGTTTTTGTTTTCTTTGGGTAAACACCCAGTAGTGGAATTACTGGGTCATATGGTAATTCTATTTTTAATTTTTTGAGGAAGCTCCATACTGTTTTCCACAGTGGCTGTACCAGCTTGTATTCCCACCAGCAATGAATGAGGGTTCCTTTTTCTCTATGCCCTTACCAGCACTTACTTCTTGTCTTTTGAATCTAGACATTCTGATTGGTGTAAGGTGATATCTGATTGTGGTTTTGATGTACATTCCCCTGATGATGAGTGACGTTGAGCATCTTTTCATGTGTCTGTTGGCCATCTGTATGTCTTCTTTGGAAAAATGTCTGTTTATGTCTTCTACCCATTCTTGATTGGGTTAATTTGGGTTTTTTGGTGTTGAGTCGTATGAGTTCTTAGAAATCCTCGGATATATCATTTGCAGATACCTTCTCCCATTCATTTGGTTGACCTTTTGTTTTGTTGATGGTTTCCTCCACTGTGCAAACGCTTTTGATATGGTGTAGTCCCAGTAGTTTACTTTTGCTTTTGTTTCCCTTGCCTTAGTAGACATATCTAGAAAAATGTTGCTAAAGCTGATGTCGAAGAAATTAGTGCCTATATTTTCTTTCAGGAGTTTTATGGTTTCAGGCTTCCCATTTAGGTCCTTAATCCTGTTGTGTATAGTGTAAAAAAGTGGCCCAATTTCATTCTCTGGCATGTAACTGTCTAGCTTTCTCAGCACTATTTATTGAAGAGACTGTCTTATTCTCACTGTATATTCTTGCCTCCTTTGTCATAGATTAATAGACCAATGAGCATGTGTTTATTTCTGGACTCTCTTCTGTTATATTGATCTGTGTATCTGTTTTTGTTCTAGTACCATCCTGTTTTGATTACTATAGCTTTGTAGTGTATCTTGAAATCTGGGAGTGTGATGCCTCTTGCTTTGTTCTTTTTTAAGATTGCTTTGCTATTTGGAGTCTTTTGTGGTTCCATTTAGTATTATTTGTTTTAGTTCTATGAAAAATGTTACTGGTATTTTGATAAGGATTGCAAGTGTAAGTCTTTGGTGGATGTATCTTTTCATTTATCTTGGGCAGATACCTAACAGTGAGATATCTGAGTTCTATGATGAATGAATGTTAGACCTTCTACGAAGCTGTCAGTTGTTTTCCGAAGTAGTTAATACCATTTAACATTCTCACCAGCAGTGTCTGAGAGTTCTCATTGTTGAAAATTCTCACCAAGGCTTGGTATTACCAGTGTTTTCAACTTTAAACATTCGAGGGGTATGCATTGTGGTATATCACTGTAGTTTTTAATTGCATTTTCCTAATGACTAATCATGTTGAACATCATTTCAAATGCTTACTTGCCATTTGTATGTCTTTTTCAGTGAAGTGACTGTTTAAATTATTTTTAAGTGAGTTGTCTTCTGCTATTAGTGAGCTATTTAAGTATTCTGGATTTAAGTCTTTAATTAGATAAATGTTTTTAAACTATATTTTTTTCCAGTCTGGGGATTGCATTGCCATTTTTTAAGTGACTTTCAAAGAACAGAATTTTGTAAAGAAGTTCAGTTTATCCTTTAAAAAAAACATTTGACCACAAAGAACTCCTAGAAGTTTTCTGTAAGTTTTACAGTTTTAGTTTTTATATTTAGATCTATAATTCATTTAAAGTTAATCTTTGTATTTAGGCTAAGGTCCGTTCTTTTCCATATGAATATCTAATTGTTCCAGCACCATTTGTTAAAAAAGTTTATTCCCTCGCTAAAGTACCTTAGCACCTTTATCAAAAATCAAATGACTTTTTAGGAGGCCTCTATTTCTTGACTCTCTATTCCATTGACCTATATCTCTTTAGGCCAATATTTTACTGCTTTGATTAATGTATGTATTCTTTACAGTAAGTCTGAAAATCAGGTAGTAAGCCTTCCAACTTTGAATATGAATAGGGGAAAACCATTCAGTCTTTCACCATTAAGTATAATATTAGCTGTAGATTTTTCATAAACTGTCATCACTTCTACTCTTAGAAGTTTTTGAAAGACTCCTTAGAGGGAATTTTAGGACTTGTCTCTTCATTATCGAAGACTATATCGAAGGTTACCAGTAGATAACTTACAACTTTCCAAATCTTACCTGAAAAAGAATTTTCATCCAGCTTTCCCTGGAGAGACCATGATTAGTACCAACACCATATTTTCTTAATTCACTTTTCCAAATGTGAAGGTCATGAAGGAAAATAGACACTCCTCTCTTAGTGAGTACTTTTTGAACACTTTAATAGTTCTGCCCCTGGATCTGAGATGATAAGACGCCGAGGCATTTGTTGGCATTATATAACATTTTCTTGGATATGATTAAGGGAGTAAGATGACAGTGATGCACCACTGGTATTGGACAGTGGTCCTGCCTTGAGGAATGGTTGACCTTGGAATAGGCTGCTCATCTGGTTTTTTTCAGGATCAAAGTCTATAGGTCAGCCTCAGGACTCATTGCCTTTCCAGGATGATGAGAGCCATATAAAAAAAGCAGTGCTAAACAGAGATAGGTTGGTTTCTGTTTTTTGTTTGTTTGCTTGGTTTATTTTTAAGTTCAAGGTTGAGTTATGGTTCCATTTTTCATGGAGGATAACCCTGTCATTGTAGGGTAAAGTGTAATTCTGATTTCCTTCCTCCACACCCTTTAAAAACCAGACTTTTAAGTCTCTCTCAAAGTATTAGAGGATGATTACTATAAGAAGGAATGTTGTCTTTTGGCGGTGTGCTGGGGGGATGCACATCACAGAACCAGAAAATGGTGAACAGGTAGGTCAAATGGAGACAGCTTGACTGGGCTATTCAGTGACACGCTGTTGGACTGTATAGACTTTACACACCCGGGAGCCTGGAGGTTCACTGACAAATGGCTTTTACTTCTACTCTCTTTGGAATATACGGGTAATAATTGAGTTGGCTTTGTTTTTTTATCTTATTTCAAAACCCCGGTTGAGAAGAGTTCTAGAAACAAGGCCTGTGATTGGTGTATGGGAAATAGAATATTACTATGTAGGTAACTACTACTTGAAAATGAGATTTCACACTTGATGGAACTGGCAAATTTATGGTAGCTATCTTCTAAAAGTAAGCTAACGGAATTTAATGCTGGATGATGGGTAAAGAGAGCCAGCTTCTGATTGAAGATTACCTTGGGGAAAACATAAGGGATGCAGCCTCAGCTCCCCGTGATGTTCCCTACGGCCACCTTAATAGTCTTGGATTTGTGTTTCTCCAGAATAACACAAATCACCTCAGTCTTCTTAGAGTAGATTGGCTAATGATTGGGTGATGCTTCCGGGAAATGGGGTAGCCATAAATAACGGAAGCCCTATATAAAATAAACATTTTTATCAGTTTTCTTAAGTAAGGGCTTTTAAAACTATAAATCAGAGTTTCAGGCTTTTTTTTAATGATTAAAATAATCATTGTTTTCTCTGACTTTTGAAATTGATATTTTCAGATGTCTTTATAAGTTTATGTGACAGCTTTGTCTCTAACTTACTTATTCATAGTCAAACTCCCAATGGGGTGTTAAGTAAGAACTTTTGTAGCAATATCAAGCCTTGTTAGAATGTCCAGAGGAATCTTTTACTTTGAATTCTATAGATTGTGATTTTGATCTTCTTTTACCGTAAAGAGTACCTGGACCCATGAGTTTTACTTCACACCATTCTGCACATTTGGCCCGCACACGGTATGTGTGCGTGTATGAGGGTGTGTCCTGCTGCAAATGATACTCTTCCGGGTGTGTCTGGTTAACAAAATAATTGCAGCCCATAATTGATGTGTATAAGGGTAAAATTTGGATTCCTAGCATCTCACACTTTTTCTGTCTTTGTAAACTATTTTACATATAGTTCTACAACTTTATTAGCATTTGAATACTTTTACCTTAGTAAATCATTTTAGCATGTTTCTTAACTTTATATAAAAAATGAACTTTTTGAAGAGACTAGATTAAATTAAATTGTTCCCGACTCATGGGAGATTTTGAGCAGAATTTAGAGAAGAAAAATCCTGAAAAGAGAAGCACGCTGGGTACCTAAGACTAACTGGTATTATCTTGGCAGGTCAGTGCCTCACGGCATCGGTTTCATTACCAATAAAATTAAGGGGTTGTTGTAGATCGTCTGTAAAATCTGATACAGTGGTGAAGTTTTCATTTGGTTGTTATTTTATTGCATTATTTTTCCATTTAGTAGTAGATAGACTCCCAGAAATTAATACATATGCATACTACCAAATTGTAAATACTCCTGTAAGAATTCATTAACAACACCAGAATATCTAAAGCTTTTCCCCATTTCTGGGCCATGGAAACAGTTGTGTAGTAAGCACAATAATATTTTGCAAAGATTATTTTAGTTTGCTGTAGTTTAAGTGTTTGTACAGGATCCTCAGTGGATTTATTTTATGTTAAAAGTAGCAGGCCATTATAACAGAATTGCATACTTATACTTTATGTATCTTTTTCAAGTCTAATTGCCAGTATATAGTCACAGCATTTTCAACAACACCTCTGATAAATTTTATTTTTTTAATTATGAAATACACAGAAAAGTGCTTATAATGTCTGTGTACATTTTAAATGACAATAGTAATCAACATCATTGTATCCACTACCAAGCATAAGAAAAATAATATTTCTCTAGCTCCTTTGTAGCTCCCGCCCCTTTCTGAAGACATCCACTATTCCCAGCCTACCCCATCCAGCACCATTTTGAGGTTAATCATTACATTGCCTTTCTTTATAGTCTTACCAATATATATTATGTATCTCTGAATTATTTATTGGTTAGTCACCTGTTTTTGAACTTTGTATTCATAGGAAAGAATTGTATATATTCTTCTATAACTTTTTTTGCTGAACATTGTCTGAGATTCATAGCTGTTATCTTCGTATGGCTGTGGTTCATTAATGTTCACTGAATTGTTTTAACATACCATATTTTATTTCTTCTCCTATCAGCGGACTTTTGCCTTTCCAGTTTGTACATTTATTTTGTTGTTGTCAAGAACCATTTAATAGGGGCGCCTCGGTGGCTCAGATGGTTAAGCGTCTGCCTTTGGCTCAGGTCATGATCCCAGGGTCCTGGGATCGAGCCCCACATCAGGCTCCTGGCTCAGCGGGGAGCCTGCTTCTCCCTCTCCCTCTGCCTCTCTCCCTGCTCATGCTCTCTCTCTCTCTGTATCTCTGTGTCTCAAATGACTAAATAAAATCTTAAAAAGAAAAAAAAAAAACATTTAATAGTATGGAAAATCCTTGCAGTGTTAAATTAGCAACTTCCCAAATGCTTTATTCAATCTTCTTTAAAGGCATTATACTCTCTTAGGAAAAAAAAAAATATTTCAGGGGAAAAATAAATAAAGTTAATGTTAAGATTCCTATGTAATATAAGAATTTCTATATTACCACCAGATAATGAGAATTATTAGCAAAATCATTATCTAGAAAGCTGCAGTTCCAGTGTCAGAGGGAATTGTGTGCAAGTCTCATGAATGAAGGAATCAAAGATTTCATTGTGGAAATTAGAAGCAGATGCTTCTAAGTTGGAGGATTTTCCCTGAGAACAGCACTTTTTGTTGGCGATGTCGTGCTAGAAATTCATCTTGGCTGAAAGGAATTCTTGTGCCTGGTTGCTAAACCTGATATGACTTTTGAATACAGATGGCGATGAAAAACTAAAGTTTGTCTGGTTGAAAATTCATGAATTTTACCATTGCCTTTGTTCTTTTTGTTGGTTGCCTCTCTAGCATCTCCCCTCATCTCCCAGCTTCCCACAGGTACTCAGATTTTTGTTTTGATGTCCATGTACTTCAGGGGAAGTTGATCCTACCTCTAGCTCTAGAGGTGGGCCTCAGGAGGCCTCAGCTACTCTTAACTATTCCTTGCCCCTACCCTGTGATAGGGGTGCTGGTGACCTAAGACATCCAGTTAGGCTGAGTATCATTACTCTTGTGTGCGTCCTCATTCTGGTTTATTTGACCACTCTTGGAAATGCAAGCCTTAAAGCGGAGTGGTTCCAAGGTACCAGGAAGAAACTAGGTTTTGCGTGACATCTCAAACTACCGCATCAAACTACCCACAAACCCTTTCATCCTACTTGTAGTCTTTAAGTTTACTTTGATTTTTATGAATTTCCCTTATAGCATTTAACTAGTTTACTAATAGTTAACAGATTTCTGTAGTATCTACCATATGCTTTATTGTCATCCTTTAAAGTAGACGCCATTGTTATTTCCATTTTATGGACATTGAAGCAGAGATGTAGAGGTGGTAGGACTTGTCCAGTGTCATATAGCTAGGAAATAGCTGGCTAATAGTCAAACCCAGGCAATTTGGCTAACAGAGTTCAAGTTTGAGTTGGATAATTTTGATACTTGTGATTTAATGCCTCTCAACCAATAAATCTTTTTACATATTTGCTTTCACATAAGCTGGCTTAATTTGATACATAGGGAGACTTTCCTAGAAACTATTTTGTTGACAGTTTGGAGATTAGTATTCTTTCATGTTTGTCCTCTGCATTTAAAGACAAGGAAAAATATGCACTTTCCCCCCGTAATTAATATGCAGAAAATATTTAAGAAGCTGTGACCAATACTGGCTCCCATTTCTGGAGTGGGGATGGGGGAGTGCTTCTTAAAAAACATAATTTTAATCTTTTTTTTTTTTTTTAAGATCTTATTTATTTGTCAGAGAGAGAGAGAGAACGCAAGCAGGGGGAGTGGCAGGCAGAGGGAGAAGCAAGCTCCCCACTGAGCAAGGAGCCTGATGTGGGACTTGATCTCAGGACCCTGGGGTCATGACCTGAGCCAAAGACAGACACTTAACCGACTGAGCCACCCAGGCATCCTCATAATTTTAATCTTAATTACTAAAGAATTCACATGTCCAGTGAATTTATAAATAATTTACTCCTCATATCCTGCTCTGTGCCTATCATAGACCTGATACTACTGCAGACATTAGAGACATAAAGATGCTGATGGATCCTGTCCTGGAGGAGATTCCAGTTCTCCATGGGGAGACAGACTTGCCAGCAAGTACAAGGGTGATAAGAGTGCAAGGGAAATGACCCTTAGCTGCCTACCAGTGTGGAAGCATGCTTACCAGAGAAGTATCTTGAGTTTTCAGGGGAGAACGAAGATATTTTGTTCTTGTTCTTTTAAGAGGTGGGTGGATAATATGCAAGGGAGGATATCTAGGCAGCGGGAACAACACAGTCAAAAGCACAGACACATGACAGCAAGACTTGCTCAGAGAACTACAAGGAAAACAATTGTAGTAAATGTACGACATGAGTTAGAGAATGGCCACAGAGAGGCTAGATGGAACCCAATGGTGAAAGATTGTGCCTTAGAGTTTGGGTGTTCTTCCGTGGAAGTACTATAGCATGAAAGAGTGTGTGAACTGGGATGTGAGAGATTGGATGTGCCCTTTAATGAGGTCACTCTGGCAGTATTGTGGGTGGCAGACTTAAGGAGTGAAACAAGACAGAACATTTAGAAATCCAGGTGAGAATACAGTGAAGATGTATGGTAGAGGAGAAAGGCACTAGAATGATAGACTAGACAAAAGGAAGGATTTTTTTTTAATAAGATTATTTTTTAAGTGGATGTATAGCAACTGAATCCCAACCTTTTGACCACTGAGAATCACTTTTGTTGTCCTCCTTCTCCCCCATCTTCCTTGGGCCTCATGTCTGAAAAGATTGTCTATCAAAATAAATTGTTTTCATTTTTTAAATCAGGCACGAAAAACTGAATGTGCTATTAAAATAAGCACTTGAAAAATGGTATTAAAATTACTTAAGTGAATGATCTCTTAGTTTTCCTTGAAATACTACCATGGATAAATGTGCCAGTTTTGTTCTGTTTTTTTTTTAATATGCCAGTTTTATCAGGGTGTTTGAAATATTTAAAATAACTGTAAAGATCTCATTACTTTTTTTTTAATTAAAGTATGATTGACACAAAGTGGTACATTAATTTCAGGTGTACAACATAGTGGTTTGACAAGTTTCTATGTTATGCTCTGCTCACCACAGGTGTAGCTATCATCTATCACTATATAATGCTATTACAGTGTCGTTGACTATTCCTTATGTTGTCCTTTTATACCCATGACCTCTTCATTCCATAGCTAGAAGCCTGTGTCTCCCACTCCCCTTCACCCGTTTTGCTCATCCCTCAATCCCCCTTTCCTCTAGCAACCACCATTCTTTGTGTTTTGGGATATCTTTCTGCTTTTTGTTTGTTTTGTTTCTTAGATTCTATATACAAGTGAATTCATAAGGTATTTGTCTTTCTCTGTCTGACTTAACTTCACTTAGTATAATACCCTCTAGGTCCATCCATTTTTTTTGCAAATGGCAAGATCTCATCCTTCTTTGCGGCTATAAGTAATACTCCATTGTATATATATGCACCACGTCTTCTTTTTCCATTCATCTATCAATGGACACTTGGGTTGCTTCCATATCTTGGCTATTGTAAATAATGTTGCAACAAACATAGGGGTGCATTTATCTTTTTGAATTAGTGTTTTTGTTTTCTTTGGGTAAATACCTAGTAGTGGAATTACTGGGTCATATGGTAATTCTATTTTTAAATTTTTGAGGAACCTCCATAGTGTTTTCCACAGTTGGCTGTGCTAGTTTGCATTCCCACCAACAGCACATGAGAATTCCTTTTTCTCCACATCCTTGCCAACACTTGTTATTTCTTGTCTTTTTGCTTTTACCCATTCTAACGGGTATCAAGGTGATATCTCATTATGGTTTTGATTTGTATTTCCTTGATGATTAGTGGTGTTGGGCATCACTGTATGCCTTCTTTGAGAAAATGTCTATTCAGGTCCTCCTCCCATTTTTTAATTGGGTTATTTGGGTTTTTTTGGTGTTGAGTTGTGTAAGTTCTTTATGTATGATAGTAACCCCTTACTGAATACATCATTTGTAAATATCTTCTGTTCATTAGGTTGCCTTTTTGTTTTGTTGATGGTTTCCTTCACTGTGCAAAAGCTTTTTATTTTGCTGTAGTCCCAATAGTTTAATTTTGTTTTTGTTTTCCTTGCCTTAGGAGACATCTAGAAAAATGTTGCTGAAGTCAGTGTTGAAGAAATTACTGCCTGTGTTTTCTTCCAGGAGTTTTATGGTTTCAGGCCTCACATTTAGGTCTTTAATCCATTTTGAGTTTATTTTTCTGTATAGTGTGATAAAATGGTCTAGTTTCATTCTTTTGCGTATAGCCATCCAGTTTTCCCAGTACCATTTATTGAAGAGACTGTCTTTTCCTTATTGTATATTCTTGCCTCCTTTGTCATAGATTAATTGACCATATAAGTTATGTATTCATTTCTGGGTTCTCTACTCTGTCCAGTTGATCTGTGAATCTGTTTTTGTGCTGGTACTGTAGTGTTTTGATTACTGCAGCTTTGTAGTGTATGTTGAAATCTGGGATTCTGATACCTCCAGCTTTGTTCCTCTCTTTCAAGATTGCTTTGACTATTTGGAGCCTTCTGTAGTACCGTACAAATTTTAGTATTATTTGTTCTAGTTTTGTGGAAAACGTTGGTATTTTGATAGGGATCACATTGAATCTGTAGATTACTTTGGATAGTATGGACATTTTAACAGTATTAATTCTTCCAATTTGTGACCATGGAATATCTTTCCATTTGTTTGTGTCTTCAATTTCTTTCTTTAATGTTTTACAGTTTTTAGAGTTCTTGGTCTTTCATCTCCTTGGTTAAGTTTATTCCTCGGTATTTTATTCTTTTTCATGCAATTGTAAGTGGAATCTTTTTTTTTTTTAAAGTTTTTATTTTAATCACCCTGTGCTCATCACAAGTGCACTCCTTAATCCCCATCACCTATTTAACACCCCACCCCCACCACCCCTCTGGTAACCATCAGTTTGTCCTCTGTAGTTAAGAGTCTATTTCTTGGTTTCTCTGTCTCTGTCTCTTTCCTTTTGCTCATTTGTTTTGTTTCTTAAATGCCACATATGAGTGAAATGATACGGTATTTGTCTTCCTCTGACTTACGTCACTTAGCATGATACCCTCTAGCTCCATCCCTGTCATTGCAAATGGCAAGATTTCATTCTTTTTATGGCTGAATTATATTCCATTTTATATTTATACCACATCTTCTTTATCCATCCATCTATCAGTAGACACTTGAGCTACTTCCATTTCTTGACTATTGTAAATAATGCTGCAATGAACAGAGGGGTGCATATATCCCTTTGGATTAGTGTTTTTGTATTTTTGGGTTAGATACCCAGTAGTGCTATTACTGGATCATTTAGTATAGTTCTATTTTTCACTTTTTGAGGAACCTCCATACTGTTTTCCACAGTGGCTGCAGTAGTTTGCATTCTCACCAACAGTGCAAGAGGGTTCCTCTTTCTCCACATCCTCACCAACACCTGTTATTTCTTATGTTGTTGATTTTAGCCATTCTTACAGGTGTGAGGTGATATCTTATTGTAGTTTTAATTTGCATTTCCCTGATAAGTGATGATGAGCATGTCTGTTAGCCATCTGAATGGCCATATATAAGTTCTTTATATATTTTGGATACTAATCCTTTATTGGATATGTCTGGGATTGTTTTCTTAATTTCTCTTTTTGCCATGTCATGATTAGTGTATAGAAAAATGCAAATGATTTCTGTGTATTAATTTTGTATCTTGCAACTTCTCTTAATTCATTTATTCTAATAGTCTTTTTGGTCTTTAGAGTATTCTATGTCTGATTGTTGTACCCATTACTTCTTTTATGAACTCCAGGTTAGAAGCCATTATAATTGTTGGTCAACAGAATTATGCTTATTACTATTCTGTCTAGAGAGTATACCAGAATCATGCTTTGTAGAAATGTTTTTGATCTCAAGTATAAAAAAAAAAAAGTGATGGTTTCATTTTCCTGCATACCACTATTATCATTACCCTGTGCTTGGCCTCTGTAATCAAGTGCATAAAGTGAGTATGGTCATAGCAGAAAATAATGACAAAGAAGGGCAAACTTTGAAAGGCTAGAAGTCAGAATACCACAGGATGCAGAACTGTTGCCAAAGCTTAGAGAATGTGATTGGTTGAGTTAGCATACAACAAAACTTGGAAAATGACCCACTCTGTAGGATACCGTTGTGATGTCCAGTGAGTCTCCTTGGAAGCCTCGTCAGGGTACTGAAGGAGATTCCTTGTAATTCAGGGGAACACTCCACAGCCTGATTTCTCATCAGTCTGAGTTTGCATCATGGGACAGCAATGCAGATTCTTTGATGGACTCAGGCCTCTCTCCTGCCTCCCTACCTGGGGCCCTTATCTGTATGACTTTACACCCTTGTCATTCTTTTTCTCCCCACTGCCTACAAACCATTTCACCTCCCTCCATGACATCTTTCCTCAGTAGCTGCACTTCCCTCTGTTCTCAGCCTTTCCACAAATCCATGGACAGCCTTCTTTTTACCACACAATTTAGCATTTAACTTAAAATATAATTGTATTGCTTCCTTTGTTTCTACTGTGTCAATTTTAACTCTTCAAAGAGGTTACAAGGTCTCTAAGACCAGAATTTAGAAATGACGTGAGAGACAAAAAGGAGTAGTATACTTTAAGGAAGTGCTGGAGGACTCAAGTACCAGCTAGCTTACATGCTTGCTCATTGACTGACAGAATATTCGTGATCTTTTTCTTTCTTTTTTTTTTTTTTTAAAGATTTTATTTATTTGAGAGAGAGAATGAGAGAGAGAGAGAGCACATGAGAGGGGGGAGGGTCAGAGGGAGAAGCAGACTCCCCGCCGAGCAGGGAGCCCGATGCGGGACTTGATCCCCGGACTCCAAGGTCATGACCTGAGCCGAAGGCAGTTGCTTAACCAACTGAGCCACCCAGGTGCCCTCGTGATCTTTTTCTTTTTCTTTCTTTCTTTCTCTTTCTTTCTTTCTTTCTTTCTTTCTTTTTCTTTCTTTCTCTCACTTTCTCTCTTTCTCTCTTTCTCTCTCTTTCTTTCTCTTTTCTCTCTCTCTCTCTCTTTCTCCCTGACTTGTTATCTTACTGTCTTTCTTTCTACTTATTTAATTTAGGGGCTTTCTTTATTCCTGCTAGTTCTATTCTAAAAACAGTGAAACAGAGTAAGTTTGGGCTACATGGGACATTTATGATTTGGGGAGAATGGGCTCAATAAATGGTGTTTTTTAATTGATGTACTACAATTTACTAATCCATTCCTGTGGTTAAACTATTTAGGTTTTTTTTTTTTTCCCGTTTTTACTCTGATGGATAATAGTTTAGTGAGTACTTACGATCAAAAGCGTGACGTACTTTGGTTGAATTATTTCCTTTTTATACATTCCCAGGAAGTCAGGTTATTGGGTCAAAGGGTGCAAACATTTGTAGGACTAGCC
This sequence comes from Mirounga angustirostris, assembly GCF_029215605.1. NCBI lineage: Eukaryota > Metazoa > Chordata > Mammalia > Carnivora > Phocidae > Mirounga > Mirounga angustirostris. The sequence continues at coordinate 97,627,210 of NW_026991717.1, forward strand.
ACATATTTTTATTCCTTAGAGTATGATAAGCATTAGTTGGCACCAATTGAAGTCCACTTTGATTGGAAGGTGCTTTGCCATTCCCAGCTCCAAGGTGTGTGTAGTAAATCTCATTTTAGAGAAACAAAATAATCTATTAGCTACAAACAAGAGAAAAACACTATTTCTTTTAGAACTCAAGATACAATTAATGACAGAATAGATTGATTTAACCACCACATACCACCAAAAAACAGTTCTTCCCCTTACTTTCTTTTTTTTTTTTTTTTTTTTTAAGATTTTATTTATTTATTTGACAGAGAAAGACACAGCGAGAGAGGGAACACAAACGGGGAGTGGGAGAGGGAGAAGCAGGCTCCCTGCCGAGCAGGGAGCCCGATGCGGGACTCGATCCCGGGACTCCAGGATCACGACCTGAGCCGAAGGCAGTCGCTTAACCAACTGAGCCACCCAGGCGCCCTCCCCTTACTTTCTATAACATGACATCAATAATGTTACTTGGTGGGCACCTGGGTGGCTCAGTTGGTTAAGCGACTGCCTTCGGCTCAGGTCGTGATCCTGGAGTCCCGGGATCGAGTCCCGCATCGGGCTCCCTGCTCGGCAGGGAGCCTGCTTCTCCCTCTGACCCTCCCCCCCTCATTGCTCTCTGTCTCTCTCATTCTCTCTGTCTCAAATAAATAAATAAAAATCTTTAAAAAAAAAATAATAATGTTACTTGGTATTAAAGAATAGCTAATTTAATAATCTTCACAACAGTTTGATTTCAGAGGTGAGAAAAATGGACACAAAGAAGTAAAGAGCTTTGCCCAAGGGTACCCAGGTTTCAAGCATTTCAGCTGGGATCCAAATCCAGGCAGTCTGAATCCATGCTCTTAAGCAGCACATTATATTGCCTCTCACGATATTCCCACTTTCCAAACTTAACATTTCTTTTGATTGAATAACTACATTTCAAGTGTAGTTATTACTTGTATTATATGTTTGTACTTACATGCATGTAAAATATATAAATATACTCAGATGAAATACGTATATTTGCATAATACTGTACATAGGTTAACTATATATAAAGCTTCATTTCAGATAACATACACAACCACTTTTAGCTGTATAGTGTAAAAATGCTGTAGTCAGGTTATAGTCTGTACTAGATTGCATTTGGTAGTTAGCAAATTTTCCCCTTACCAAGTTTGTAAAATAGACCCCAAATTAAAGATACTTTTACTAGAAAAATAATTTTTAAAAAATGCTTTTACAGTTCTCAAATTGCTGTGTGTAGTACTCTTCCAGAACAGTAGTGTCTGAACTGTAGCTTAACCACCTAAACTTTTCAGTTGCTCAGATTTTTTTTTTTTTTTGGCCTTCCAGGTCTTCTTTGCTAATGATGAATATTTATCAGAGAGTGTATTATCCTTTGTCCAAAGAGAGGAGTAGCTCTCTCCATCCCAGCATTTGTATAACAAATTTCTTGGAAGAATTCTGGCTTTACTTGGATTATACGTTTACCCTTCAGACCAAGCACTGTGACTGGAGATTGGGGCACCCTCTTGGGCCAGCTTTGGATCACATTCATACCCTATGTCATCTCTTCACCCTTCTTTTTTTTTTTTTTTTTTTTTAAGATTTTATTTCTTTATTTGAGACAGAGAGAATGAGAGAGACAGAGAGCACATGAGAGGGGGGAGGGTCAGAGGGAGAAGCAGGCTCCCCGCCGAGCAGGGAGCCTGATGTGGGACTCGATCCCGGGACTCCAGGATCATGACCTGAGCCGAAGGCAGTCACTTAACCAACTGAGCCACCCAGGCGCCCTCTTCACCCTTCTAAAGTAGAGAATACGCTGATTGATAGCCCCACTGGAAACATGTGGGATTGGAGGGGGGCACTGCCAGGGGAAAGATGGTGCCAAACAGAATTACACAGATGTCTTTCACATTCCATCTTTTGGTCAGCCAGCATACATTTGAACCTAATGCACTCATACACACTTTCTCTTTTTCAATATATAAAATTTCGAAGGAGTCACCACCTAATATAGTGCAACTGTCCCATTTATAATCAACACTATACTTAACTTCCCCACCCCAAAGTAGACCTCCCAAAGTTTAGCCCAGTTGTTGCATCTGGCTCTAAATTCCAGATCTCTAGGTGATAATGTATTCTTGTTGATCAGTTATCGATGTGCCTTTTTATGACCTGGCAGTGCATGACTGTTGTTTCAATGAACCATCCCCCCAACAACCTGATACCTAATACTTTATATTCATTATCTCATTTAATCTTTGTAATAGTTCTAGAAGGCCAAAATTACATATTTTAGAGGTGAAGAATCAAGCTCAGAGATTAGGTACTTGCCCATGGTCATTGTAGAATCCAGATCAGGATTCAGGTTTGACTCTGGAGAGGTTAAGTCCATCTTTTTAATCAATATTCTGTCCCTGTTGTCTCTAAACAGCTGAGGTTCAACCATGTGAAAGGTGGTCTTAAGGTCTTCACAGTCCCTCATTTATCTATGAGAGCAATGGTTGGAACATGGGAAAGAGCAACAAAGAGTGATGTTCTTTCTAGAGGGTTTGGCTCCAGATAGTTGATAGATACCAACTACTTTCCTTTTCAGATAAAACAATAACTGCAAAAAAGGGACATGAAATGCAAAGTGTTCAATTTACTTTTCAAATTAAGTGAGAAAAATATTTCTGTAGTCCCAAAATGACTCTTACAAGCAAATTACCCTTACTTAAGAAAAAAATACCTTCATAATGCAGAGCATACAGACAAACTGAAAATCAGGTATTATTTGTTTCCAGGTCTGTTTTTATATTTCCAGGTATAAAATCAAAATGTAGGACTCTCCAGGAATAAGTACCTGATAATAATGGAAGTGTACTTATGTGAGAATTTTGGCAGTACACTCCATTAAAAATTTAAGTTTCAAGAAGGCTAAACATCAAAGCAGCCTCTGAAGCCAGAGGCCAATAAGACATTCAAAAGGTTAAAAAAGTTGACTTCAAGATTCAAGCCAGGTTTCTGAGTTTTGACTCAGTTGCTAACCTTTAGTTGGAGAATATGTGTTTAGTAAATGTTGTACTATTACAAACATACCCCAAGGCATTGCAAGTTAGGTTTCAGACGACGGCGGAAAAGTGAATATTGTAATAAAGCAAGTCAAATGAGCTTTTTGGTTTCCCAGTGCGTATAAAGGTTATATTTTCACTATACTGTTGTCTATTAAGTACACAATTGTATTATGTCTAAAAAAATGTATATACCTTAATTCAAAATACTATAGTGCTAAAACAGTGCTAACCATCATCTCATTTTTTATCAGGTCATAATTCTTTTGCTGGAAGGTCTTGCCTCTGCATTGATGGCTGCTAACTGATCAGGGTGGTGGTTGCTGACGGGTGGGATGGCTGTGGCAGTTTCTAAAAATGAGACAGTAATGAAGTTTGCCGCATCAGTTGACTCTTCCTTTCATGAACAGTTTCTCTGTCTCATGTGATGCTGTTTGATAGCATTTTACCTGCAGTAGAACTTCCTTCAAAAGTGGCTTCAGTACTTAAATCCTTCTACTGCTTTATCAGCTAAGCTTATGATGTATTCTAAATACTTTGTTGTCATTTCCACAGTCTTCATGGCATCTTCACCAGGAGTAGATTACATCTCAAGAAATCACTTTCTTTGCTCATCTATAAGAGAAGCAACTCCTCATTCATTCAGTTTTTATCCTGAGATTGTAGCAATTCAGTCCCATCTTCAGGCTCCACTTCTAATTCTAGTTCTCTCACTGTTTCCACCACATCTGCAGTTACTGCCTCCACTGAAGTCTTGAATCCCTCAAAGTCATCCATGAGGGTTGGAATCCATGATTTCCAAACTCCTGTTCATGTTGATACTTTGACCTTTTCCCATGAATCACGATGTTCTTAATGGCATCTAGAATGGTGACTCGAGGTTTTCAGTTGACTTTGCCTGGATCCGTCAGAGGAATCGCTACCCATGGCAGCTATAGCCTTATGGAAAGCATTTCTTAAATAAAACTAGAAGGTCAAGATGACTCCTTGATCCATTGGCTTCAGGAAGGATGTTGTGTTAGCAGGCTTGAAAACAACATTAATCTCAGTGTCCATCTCCCCATCAGAGCTCTTGGGTGACCAGGTGCATTGTCAATGAGCAGTCCTATTTTGAAAGGAATATTTTCCTGAGTGGTAGGTCTCCATAGTGGACCTAAAATACCCAGTAAACCATGTTGTAAACAGATGGGCTGTCATCCGGGCTTTGTTGTTCCATTTACAGAGCACAGGCAGAGTAGAGTTAGCATTATTCTTAAGGGCCCTAGGAATCTCAGAATGGTAAATAAGTATTAGCTTCAAGTCACCAGCTGCATTAGCCCCTAGCAAGACAGTCAGCCTGTCCTTTAAAGTTTTGAAGCCAGGCATTGACGTCTTCTCTCTAGTCATGAAATTTTTAGATGGCATCTTCTGACAGAGGCTGTTTCACTTACATTGAAAATCTGTTGTTTAGTGTAGCCACCTTCATTTATTATCTGAGCTACATCTTCTGGATAACTTGCTGCAGCTTCTGCATCAGCACTTGCTGTTTCACTTTGCACTTTTAGGTTATTGGGATGGCTTCTTTCTTTAAACTTCATGAACCAACCTCTGCTAGCTTCATACATTTCTTCTGCAGCTTCCTCAACTCTTTCAGCCTTCCTAGAATTGAAGAAAGTTAGGGCCTTGCTCTGGATTACTCTGGGTTAAGTGAATGCTGTGGCTGATTTGATCTATCCAGACCGCTAAGTAAAGCTGTTCTGCTTTTTTATCATTTGTGTGTTCACTGAAATGGCACTTTTCCTTCAAGAACTTTTCCTTTGCATTCACAGTTTGGCTAAGTGATGCAAGAGGCCTAGCTTTTGGCCCATTTTGGCTTTTGCATTGCCTTCCTTACTAAGCTTAATCATTTCTAGCTTTTGATTTAAAGTGGAAGACATGCAACTCTTCCTTTCACATGAATGCTTAGAGACCATTGTAGGGTTATTAATTGTTCTTATTCCAATATCATTGTTTTGCAGAGAATAGGGAGGCAAGGGAGACAGGGAATGGCTGGTTGGTGGAGCAGTCAGAGCACCCACACTGATTAAGTTCATTCTCTTATATGGGCATCCCAAAACAATTACAATAGTAACATTAAAGATCACTGATCATAGATCACCATTACAAATATAATAATAATGAAAAAGTTGAAATATTGTGAGAATTACCAAAGGTGAAACAGAGAACACAAAGTTAGCAAATGCTGTTGGAAAAATGCTGCCAGCAGGCTTTCCACAAACCTTAAATTTGTAAAAAACAAAACAGACAAATAACCTCCCCTCCCCGCCAAACGCATTATCTGTAAAGTGCAATAAAGCAAAGTTCAATAAAACAAGATATGCCTATATTTTAAAAAAACAGCTAGATTGTAAAAAGTAATGACTTTAAGGAAACTTGTTCTCAATAGTTGGTTCTCAGCAGTGGGTGATTTTACCCCGAGGGGGCATTTGACAATATCCAAAGAAATTTTGGGTTGTCACAACTGGGACGTGGGGGGATTCTCCTGACATCTAGTGGGTAGAGGCCAGGAATGCTGCTGAACATCCCACAGTGCACAGGATGCCCACACTGCAAAGGATATTTGACCCATAATGTCAGTAATGCCAAGGTTAAGAAACCCTGCTGTAGGATCTTCCTTGTCCAAAGACATGTATGTAGCAAGTGAAACAACCCACACTTAATGAGCAAGCCTGCCATTGGAGATGAAAAGAAATCTGAGTTGGGGAAATAGACTAGAAAGATAACTATAACCTACTGAACTGTTAGACATAGTGCTTTGAAATAACAGACAAAGAGCATTTACACAAATGAGTTATCCATGAGGCAGAACTTCTAACCGAACATGAGTTAGTCACGGGGCAAGCCCAGATTCAAAGGAAGGGGAAATAGATCCCATCTCTTAATGGGAAGCATGGCAAAGAGTTTACAGTTTTCTTTAATACACTGTAAGTGCTTAACAGTAGAACCTGGCACATAGTAAGTATGTACTAAATGTTAGCTATAATTAGTCCTCTTATTCTGCCTTTTCTTAACAGTAGGTGAACCTTAGCATTTGCTGTTCCCTCTATTTGGAAAACTTCCCTGGGATGGCTGGATCAGTGGAAGGAAGGAAGGGAGGGAGGGAGGAAAGGAAATGACATCCCTCTCTTAATTCTGTTATCAGCTCAAATAGCAACGTATAAGAGATGCTTCCCCTGATTACCCTGTATGAAATAGCATCTACACTACCACCTTATCTCCATCAACTCTCTCATCTACTCTGGGTTTATTTTTCTTCACAGTACATATCACCATCTACATTATATATTTATTGTCTCTCTGTGCTTTGTTCAGTGTTATATGCTCCATGCCTACGACAACACTTAGTACATTGTAGGTATTTAATGTGTATACATGGAATGAATGAATAAATGAATGAGGGAAAAAAAAACAAGCCATTTTACCAAAGGCATTTTGATATCACTTTTAGGAATACCATACATTAAAAGACTATATACTATTTATTCCATAATGATATAAGCCACAGTATTCATATGTTTCATGCTGTCAGCTGTTATGTCTTCCCATGAGAGTCGCCCATCAGAATACATGTGTTCTTGGGAAGCAGGGACAATATCATTATCTTAAGTTTCTTGGCAAAGGTATGTCCCTAACTAGATTCTGAGCTCAAGGGTGTAGGAGCACATCTTTTATTGCTTTTGTATTCTGCTTTTTAGCAAATAAATATTATAGTACTGTGTGTATAGCATGAGCTTCCTACATGTATAATTAAATTAAAAGTTAGGGCTCTCTGTGATCCAGTTTTCCAAGATAAATTTTGATCTTGTTTTTGTTAGGTAATAAAGACACCTTGTTGACTGTTGAAATACGGCTACTAACCATGATTGCCTTGTAGAATTCATCATATCGCAGCACCACCTTTTCACTTTTTTTAGGGTGACAATCTCAGAATTGAGACTCCTTTGCCTCCATTCAAAGTGAGATTATATCATGTGTTGGAGATTTCTGGCAACCTTGTTCTTTTTTTTTTTTTATAAACTTTTTTATTTTAGAATACTTCTAGATATATAAGACTAGCAAAGAAAATAGGAGTTCCTAGATACCCCATATGTACCCACTTTCCCCTATTGTTAGCATCTTACATGAGGGTGCTACATTTGTCACAACGGATAACCAGTATTGATACATTATAATAAACTAAAGTTCATACTTTCATTCAGGGGTGACCCAGTTTAAAGGTTAATTCCAATAATTTCTAAAAAATGAAAACTGATACTCAGTGTACCCACATCAGGTGGTGGCTTCCTGATTCTTAAAAGAAACAAAGTAACTTTTAACCAGTGGGGCTTATCAGGAAAAAGGGACTTATAATATTGTAGGTTTAAAATTCAAGTGGGGGGAGGGACACCTGGGTGGCTCAGTCGTTGAGCGTCTGCCTTCTGCTCAGGTCACAGTCCCAGGGTCCTGGAATGAGCCCCGCATCAGGCTCCCTGCTCAGCGGGAAGCCTGCCTCTCCCTCCGACCCTCCTCCTGCTTGTGTCCCTTTCTCGCTGTATCTCTCTCTGTCAAAGAAATAAATAAAATCTTAAAAAAAAAAAAAAATTCAAGTGGGGGAATCATAACATTTTATTTGTAAGTTAGATATTAATAAAGATGATAGGATGGGGTTTGATCATTATTAAAGCTGTTTTGTTGTTGCCTGGAAAATACGATTCTGTAGCATGGTGTGTTCTTCATAAATATCTATCCTAAAAGCAATAATCTATCCAAAGATCCCTGGACAGAAAAGGGCTGCCATGGAGTAGGAAATGTGCTCTCCTGGGGCTGAGTCGGGACTCAGCTGAGGACACAGCATAGGTAGCCAGTAGCTCAGAGGCGAATTTCTACAATTCAGATTGGTATAAATTTAGTCTGATTCTTTTCCCCAGGACTGTCCAATGTATGATTAAATTTTATACTGGAGCATTTTAGAGATAACAGGCATTTTGCTATTTCGCTGGAACCTTTTAATCAGCTTTCATGCAGTCCTGGGTGAAGTAAAAAACTTCCTCCTCTCTCTTTTAGGACTTTTTAGTTTGCCATCCTCAAAGCAGAAAAGGCAGCAAAGAGGCAGCACTGCTTCTTAAAGACTCTTGGTTTTTATGAAATTTTCTTCAATAATCCTACTCCAGTCTTCTACTGCATTATTTGAATCATAAAATAAGTAAAAATTGTACTCAAATGAAATTTGGAAATTATCTTAATGAAGCTCTGGAAACATCTCAAACCTCAGAAGGTATTTTTTCCTTAATTTTTTTAATTATAGAAAGTAGGTCAATAGAAATACCCCCCTTTAATTGGTTTAATTAGGAATGGAAAATTATAGGAGTAACTCAATTTGAAGTGTAGATTTAAATAAGAAGAATTACACTGGGATTAATATCATTTTAGGTTTTGAATTTAAGTAAGATGCATTTAATTGTGGCTTATAATTTCTTCTTGAAAAGATTTTAATAGAGAGGAGGCCTAAGTGTTGGAATAGAGCAATACATAGGAAAAAATCTGCCATTAAAGATTTGAAAAGGCAATTGCTTTACAACCATAATTCTCAAATGGGATGTTTAAGAATTTATTCTACAGGACCTTAATAGAGAGGTCCTAGAGGAGAGGGAAACCATTTAGTGACCAAGTAAGTTTGAGAAATATTAAGTTAAACAAATTTAAGAAATTGCCTGCAGGACTCTTCAGAGCCTTTAATATTGAGGATTTTTTTTTTCAGTTATAGTGATGATGTCTTTACATATGTTGGCTTATTCCCCATTCTATACCTCATGATGTTTTCCCAGTATATACTATGAAGGTATTACAACCAACTCTCTGCTCAGTACCTTCCTTCTGTTAATTCAAGTGTGGTTTTTATACATGACTATATGTCAGAAATACCTGGGAGCTTTTTTAAAAGATTAAGATTCCTGAGCCCTGACGTGGGCTCAGTGAGTAGAATGCCACTGTGCTCGGGATTCTGCAATCACAGACACCCAGGTGATTCTGAGGCAGCCAACACCAGGCTTACGATTGGTGCTTTGGAACTGTTGAACTAAAAGTGGATTGAGGGGCGCCTGGGTGGCTCAGTTGGTTAAGCATCTGCCTTTGGCTCAGGTCATGATCTCAGGGTCTTGGGATCGAGTCCCACATAGGGCTCCCTGCTCACCAGGGAGTCTGCTTCTCCTTCTCCCTCTGTCTCTTCCCCCTGCTCATGCTCTCTCTCTGTCTCTCTCTCAAATAAATAAATAAAATCTTAAAAATAAATAAATAAAATCTTAAAAATAAATAAATAAAAGTGGATTGGATTTGGGGTGCACTTAGTTTGTGCTCATAGAAACATGGGCTAACCATCCCATACTGAAGATAAACTGCAGTGCTGAACTTCACTGATCCTGTAGGGTGATGTGCTGGCTACAACCTAATGTGCAACAATTGCTATGATCCTTTAAGAAAAGCAGAATGCTTCTAAGGGGCCTTTTGGTCACCTTCCTAATAACGAAATACTGTATATAAGATTACCATTTGTTTTTACTCAGTTTGAGTAGCTGCCTTGTGGTTGGTATTTTATTCATACTTTAACAAGAAATAATAGTTTATATTTACTCCTAGTGCCATAAAAGATTATATTCTCTCCCATCTTCCTACTGATAACAGATGGACGTTTAACCTTAAGCAGATTATAAGTCATTTATGCTTTGGTCTACATGAGCGCTGACAGTAGCTTTTCTATTAAAACTGTGTTGTTATACTCTCTGCTTAGTAAAATCTTCTGCTCCTACAGATATAGCTGGAAAGAGACAATATAAATGCTACTGGAGAAAAATAATTACTGTTGGTTTGAAAGGCAACTAGCCTTAACACCTTGGTTGAATAGTGTTATATTAGTAATAATATATGAAACAGTGGCACACTCATTTAAAAGTAGAAAATATCCCCCATTGTTTTAAAATTATTCTCCAAAGGTTTGCCAATGCAATAAGACATGAAACAAAGAAAGGATGTGAGTATTGAAGATTGGAGATAAAAATCTTCATTACTTGCAAAAAAAAAAAAAATTGTATACATTGAAAACCTGAGAGAAGTTAAAAAATAATGTGTTTAATAAACTGATTAGATATCCACAAAATCCACAGTTCCTTGGTATACAAACATGGTTGATACATACACAGTTTCGTTATTTCTATGTGTTGGTTGGTGAAGTACATAGAGGTATTGTTTGCGTTGTCAGGTTAAAGGATCAGGAGAGAGAACAGCGTCATAAAAACTCAGAGAGAAAAAAGTTGTAAGGAGGCCTTAACCTTGGTGAGAGAGAGAGAGATCAATTGAAGTGAATCCTAGAGATGCTGCTGATGGTCTAGAGATCCCTGGCTTCCTTTGGCAGAGCCACGTTGGTGAAGCAAAGGAAGTAAAAGCCAGACCACAGTGGTTGAAGAAGGAATGTAATGGAAGAGTCAAGACACTTATTTGAGTTTGTAATGGAAAAAAAGAGCAAGAGATTGAGAATTTTGTTGTCGCTGCTGTTTTGTCATTTTGTTTGTTTATTTATGGAACGCTTCGTTATCTCCCATGTGAGCTTGGAAACTTCCCAAAGGCAGGCTCTCTGTTTCTGTGAGCTCTGCAGTGCATAGAATGTATGAATGTATGAGGCACTCACTGGCTTTATGTTTAATTCATGACTGTGAATGAAAGTTTGAAAACAGTTGATAGTGGGCAAAATACAGACTAAATTTCAGTGAGTTCTCCTTTATTAAAACAGGCAGCCCTAGCTCTGAGACGTGCTGACCCTGTGCGAACAAGAACAGTTGTGCTGCTCATCTCCCTGTCTCTCTCACCAGTCTCGCTGCCTTTATTTATGGCTGGCTTTGGGGCTTTTTTTTTTTTTTACAGCTATGAACCCTACGTAGGGGAACATCCTGCTGCTTCTCCTGTAGAGCGAGTGATGAGGAGTGGAGTCTGGCTTTGGAGTGCTCGGAACCAGAGGAATTGCCGGGGACTCGGAGCCTAGCCCTGACCACTCGAGAGCCCACAACACAATGAACAAATTGAACTTCCATAACAATAGAGTCATGCAAGACCGCCGGAGTGTGTGTATTTTCCTTCCCAATGATGAATCTCTGAACATCATCATAAATGTAAGTTGGTCCAACTTGAGAAATGTTGGAATATTCTGTTCCCAGCAGTGACCACATTCAAGTTACTACCTGGTGAAGGGTGAAAGCCTTACAGAATGAGACCATGAGTAATGTAGCAGAATTGGGTGTTTTAAAGTTGTCTACACAAGTATAAACTTTGAATTATGGCTTAAGTGCAGCTGCCTTCAACATTCCTTCACCTGGGGGTAAAATTATAGAATTTTGGTTACCATATTATAGAAAAACTAACACCTTGCTATTTTATAACTTTTTACTGAAATATAAATTTTTATTAATATATAATATGAATTTGCTTCTTAAATGCTTTTGAGTTGTCACACAAATGAAATGGTAATAATTGCTAGCCTCTTACTATGCATCTTGATCATTACTAGTAGCCTGAGTCTAGCCAATTTCAAGAATAAGCTGTGACTTGAGCACTAAGCTGTGGCTTTTGGTTCTTGAGTCAGAGTTAACTGTCTTAGTCATCGGACATTGAGGAATATGGTATTATTTTTCTTAACTTCTAAAATTGAGTTATAATCTACATACAGCAAAGTGTAGGAATCTTAAGTGTGCAGCTCAGAGAATTTTTACAAGTGTATATACCCGTGTAATCATCATCCAGCTTGAGATATGCTATTATTTTCAGCACCCCGGAAAGATCTGTTGTGACTCCGCCTAGACAGTAATCTCCACCCAAAGAGGGGTAGTAACTGTTTCCTCCTCTATAATTTGTTTCTGAACTTCCCACAGCTGAAATTATGTGGTGTGTTCTCTTTTGTATCTGGCTTCTTTCAATCAGCATTTGGTCTGTGAAATTCATTTATGCTATTACATGTAACACTAATTCCTTTTCATTGTTGTGTAATATTCCGTTGTGTGCAATTTGTTTATCCATTTATTTTTGATGGATATTAGGTTGTTGTAAGTATCGGGCTATTATGAACAAAACTATTATGAGCATTTTATGTGTATACCCATGTGTATACATTTGTGGGGTTTATTCAAGAGTGGAGTTGGGAATCATAAAGTATATCTGTGTTTAGCTTTGGTAGAGACTGCCAAACAGAATCATGCCTAGCATTTTTCAACCCCTCTCCCTATTATCAACTTTCATATTCTTCCTCTCACTGATTGTATTCAGATGGAATTAGGGAGAAACTTGCCTTAGTGCATGCCTTGAATTGGTTTTTTTTTGCTATATGCTACTGTATTTTTAACCCAATTGCTATATAAAAGAGTATTTCTAAATGTTATACTGAGTATATATGACATTTAAGTAGCGTCATTAAAAAATTTAGACAGGAAAAGGTTCTGCTTATTACCATAATTATTTTGGTTTTATTCTGAGAATCACCACAGTTTCAGTTTCTTGATTTACTAATGTAACCTCATTTTTGCTCATAGGGATTGTCTGAGCATCAAACTTACCTCTTGGATTAATTTTATCATCTGTTGGGCAGAATTTCTTTTGATTAACAAATTGTTATTCAGGGTACCCGAAGTTGTTTTTGAATATGTGAACTGATAGGCTATTATTTTTACATTTGGTTTTTAAAAATCTAATAAAACTCGGCAGCTTATCTTTTTCAGTGTGGTCATGGGCAAAATACATTAAAATGTAATTCTACTTATATAGGTGAATATGCTATTTCAGTTGTTATATACGGTTATTTTATAAAAAGATACCCACTGAATTTTTAAAAAAAATCAAAATCAAGACATACAGCCTAAGCACTTTAAGAAACTTCTCTCAGTTCCATTTATGTATTTAAACATAATCCCCTGGTTGGATTGTATATCTGTGTGTTCATGTGCACTTATGCACACATACAAGATACGGAACCAAACCTTCCTGACCTCAGGTAAGTGGAAGGAAGGACTAATCTGTCTTCATGAGGAACACTAAGAGCTGACTACAATTTTCAAAGAAATTAATTTGTACTAAAATCTCAGCTGAGGAAGATAATTAGGAATAACACCTCTGCTACAACCATACTATGTGATTGTGAGATTTGAGAGTTGGCACATAGCGTCATTCCTGACACATAACATAGTAGCTGCTATTATTACTGTAATTCCTCATCAGAGATTAATTTTACATGTCTTCACTTTCCTTATTTTGCAAAATTACTGTAATATCCCCACAGGATGGTCAGGACTGTGATCATGGATTGTATAGCCATATATCGTCATGATTAAGGAGGGTTTAGAGTCACAGGGACCTCACTTGAAATCCCTACTCCTCGACATACTCTAGCCTTGGGCAAGTTGGGTTTTTTTTTGCTTCCGTTTCCTCATCTATAAAGTAGAGATAATCTTCCTCCCCTCATCAGGGTCATTGTGAGGATTTAAAGATATAACATGAATAAACTTCTAATTGTAGTGCCTGGCAGCTGGGAATTGCTCAGTAAGTGAGCACTTAATAGAGTAACACTTGTTTTAATTTCTTTGAGCTGTTTGTTCATTTCATTAGGGAGCTCTGTTAATGAAGCTCAAATGGAGAATCTGAACTCCCTCTAGGCCTGTAAGATTTTCTTATTCCAGGGCACATAGACTCCCCTGCCACGTTCAGACTCCTCTCTAGCAAGCTGTTGAACAAAGGAGGGAGGAGGGACCAAGTTAAGTAGTATGGAGGCCCCTCATTGCTAGAAAACCGATTCAGGGCTGCCAAAGGTCTGTCTTTTTTCTACAGTGTTATCTTTGTATTCATAAAATTGCAATTGATGTTTGTAGTGTTGTACTCTTAACAAATTAACGGTAGCAAAAACAGTTTTATTAATGGTCTCATTTTTCATCATTTCTAAATATTTTTTAAACAAAGATAGTTTATTCCTTGACATGTAGTTGATATGAGAGAACGTTGTCTTTCTGCATGTGGGGTAAACTTAGTGTTTTGATCATCCTACTTTCTCCATGAGTTTGAACTAGTAGGCGATGTTTTAAATGATTTTAATCATCAGGTAAATATTAAATATGGAAACTTGGTAAATTTTGACAATAAAATTATGGTAAATATAAAAATTTTTGAGTAATATAAATAGTGGCCAAGAGTTTATACCTGTTCACTAAGACTAAAATGAACAATTCTTTTTTTGGAATATATTTTAAGCATGCTTACTCAAAAACAATGACATTTATTTATTTTAAAGAATTATTTATTTATTTTAGAGAGGGCATGAGCAGGGTGAGGGGCAGAAGGAGAGGGAGAGAATCTAAAGCAGGCTCCCCACTGAGTGTGGAGCCTGACACAGGACTCGAACTCAGGACCCAGGATCATGATGTGAGCTGAAACCAAGAGTCAGACACTGAACCGACTGGGCCACCCAGGCGCCCCAACCATTAATATTTAGGATCAAATGATGTTTTTATTAGAAAGTTCCATATGGAGTATATTTTTAGATAATACTTTAATTCTTAATACCTCATACTCTATAGCACTTTTTAAAGCTTCATTGCTCCTGAAGATTAAAGAACTTGAAAAATTGCACAATTAGCTAAAATGTGGCCTTAAAGACTCATAATATGCAAATACAAATAACTCAGGCTTGTTTTCACAGCAGGTTAAGACTTCAGAGCCACAGCCTTACTTAATTACAGTTTTATTTTTATTTATTTTTTTAAAGGCAACTTTTTTTTTTTTAAGATTTTATTTATTTATTTGACAGAGAGCGTGCACAAGCAGGGGGAGGGACAGAGGGAGAACCAGACCCCCTGCTGAGCAGAGAGCCCTTAATTACAGTTTTAAACAAGAACACTGCTTACTTGATAGTTGTTACAGAGTTTTATCAGTAGGCTCCAAATACTTGATTTAAACTAGCAGAACAATAATAAGTATGGAGGAAATGTACAGCATTATTTGATTAGCAGTTAGACAAAGTTACAACATGGTTTGCTTTATATATAGTTTGTGGTTTGGAATTCTTCTGTTAACTTTTTATCACATTTTATCCCAAGAGCTTTGTTTATGACATTTAAAAGTACAGTCAAAACTAAGGATTAAAGGTGCTATAGCTGGTATGACATTTTAAGTCTCAAATTTGTAGTATATTAGCATATTAGGCCATCAAGAAGAAAACCTTCCCTGTAAAGATACTTGCCTAATTCAGGCTTTTGATAATCGGAGTAGCCTGTTTTGGATATCTTCTGAAATATTTATCATGCGCCATGATTTTAGAATAAGGCCTTATCCATGTATTATAAGATTTATGAGTCTTGGACAAGATAGTATTGGTACCTTATTACCATTTCATAAACATTTGTATTGTGATAATCATTATTGAAACACAGCACAGATTAAAGCAATTTCCATGGACCAACAGTTGTTTTGCCAGTGTTGCTTGTCATTTTAAGGCGTATATTTAGGGTGCATTAAATTGCCTGTTTGTGGGGGTGCCTGAGTCGCTCAGTCGGTTAAGCGTCTGACTCTTCGTTTCTGCTCAGGTCATGATCTCAGGATCATGGGATCGAGCCCTGTGTCACACTCCCGAGTTCAGCGTGGAGTCTGCTGGAGATTCTTTCCCCATCCCTCTCCCTCCCACTCTGCTACTCCCTCCACTTAAATATTCGATCTCTTTAAAATAAATAAATAAAATCTTTTAAAAAATTAAAAAAAATAAATTGCCTGGTTGTGGCTCAGCATGTGGGCTTGGTTTATTTGCTATCACAAGTTGTGTTGTTTTTTTTCTCTACAGGTTAAAATTCTGTGTCACCAGTTGCTGGTCCAGGTGTGTGACCTACTCAGGCTAAAGGACTGTCACCTGTTTGGACTCAGTGTTATACAAAGTAGGTCTTAGTCCCATCTCTGATAGATTTAGCCAACTATCCCTGAGGAAATGATATTTTATAGCTGTAACTTAATTTGGGCAAATTATGTTAAGATTGTGATTATCAAAATACCCATAAGTTGGTCATTATTTTTAGTCTAGTAGTCATTTTTTAATCTTAACTGATGTGTATTTCTTTTAAGATTTAGAATTTTAGCCCACGTATTATAGTTTGAACTTAAAAATGGGTTCCTTTTTAGGAATCTAGATTTTGTGTTTGTTCTTTTCTGTTTTAATGAACCAAGCTTGGTTTTTGTTTCCTTGCACTCAGGGAGCAGCTGGAGCTAGGAGGAAATTATCTTGAATGTTTTTATAATTTCTTTTATAATTTTTGACATTAAAAAATTTAGACATAAGAAAAATAACTATTTAGGTTCTCTTACCGTTGACTGAATAGTATAACAAAGTGATCTACTAATTTGCTCCTATTTTCTGTTCTTCCCTCTGCACACCTTCTGTTTTTTCCAGTTGGACTATATGACATGAAGATAAGGGATCAGTTTCTTCTGTATATTTTATGTGAAGGTTTTCTGCACATAAAGGGCTCAATATAAGTCTCTTCCCCACCTCACCCCCATAATATCTTAGTTACTAAGGATTTACCTGCAACCATTCCTTATAAGCTTTTTCTTTCACATCATGTTTTTAAATTTCTGTAGTCTTGTGTCAAAAGATCTTTTAAATCTGTGTTCAGTTTTTCAGGAATACTTTTTCTGTGAAATGTATTTATTTATATTTTATACTTCTTTATGGATCATATTCTACTGGAATTGGTTTAAATTTAAAGGCTTATGACATCTTGAGAATCTGGTTAGTACCATAAAATGCTTAGATCTGCCAGGTTGGAAGTTGTATCATGATGAGCTGATAAACAAGGCCCTTCTCCACCAAAATGTGAACCATTTTCAGTTATCTTCTTAGGAGAGGCCAGAGAGCATGGAGCAGGGAGCACCTCAAGAATCAGTGAATCAACCATTTGCTCTTCAGTCTCTTCCTGTAATAGTTAAAGCAGTAAAAACACAAATGCTTAGCTCCATCCTTCTATCAGTGCATCTCTCAGTCATTCTTTCAAGGAAGGGTCCGGGAGAAATAAGATGCCCTATAGATTCTAAAAAATTTTTCTTTTATTCTAAACTCAAAGTTAATTCTTTTAATTCTACAACTACAGCCAGACTGTTGATCTGTGTTGTTCAACAAGTCAGCCTAATAAAACCAGTTTACAGCTTCCTTAAATTTCAAAATGAGAGTTTTTAAGATACCTTTTTTAAAAGAGAGATTGTAGTGTGGTGAAAGAACATTGGAAAAGGAATCAGTTGACCCGGTTCTAATTCTGGTTCTACCACTAGCTAGCTGTGTGGCTTTAGAAATATCACTTGACTTCTCTCGATTTCATTTTTCTCACATGTCAACTGGAAATTACTGCTTCACCTGCTTTGTCAGATTTTGATACATGCTTTTGAATTCTTAAAATAATAAAGCCACGATCAAACTGTCAGATAGTAGAGATATGGTGGTAGTTTAAAAATATGTGCTATTACACAGTGAACAGTCTCAGTTCTATTTATTATATGGCTTCCTCAGATGGCAACCCAACCAAAACACAAATCATATTCAACAGGAAGGGTGTCTGGTCTTGTTCATTTCATGTTAATCGGTAGCATATGAGAGATGGGAGATAATTTAGTTGATCTGATAAGTAGATTTAAGTAACACCCTTTTTTTGTCCCTGGGACCTCTTCCCTATCCCTTTTCAAATTGGTTGGCTTAATATGTCATTTATAAACAGAGTAGCTCTACCCTTCCTATTCTCTTATTGCTCTTTTTCAATCAAACCCCCCCCCCCCCAGCATTGAGTCAGGAGTGACAGTGTGGTCAGGCGTGTTACCCTGGTAGGGAGTAGTCAAAGAGACACACTACCCTTCCAGAGTGAGTACATTTTTATGCAGAGCTTTCCACGAGCATACTCCTTTAGTGATGGTTAGAGAAAAAGGAATAAACTTAAAAAAAAAAAAAAAAAGGCTTAAAACTTTGGGGGCACCTAGGTGGCTCAATCAGTTAAGCCACCAACTCTTAGTTTTGGCTCAGGTCATGATCTCATGGTTGTGGGATTGAGCCCTGTGTTGGACTGCTGCACACTCAGCGGGGAGTCTGCTTCAGATTCTCTCCCCCACCCTCCCCTTTCTGCCCATCCGACCCCCCCCCCCTCATGCACCCTTGTGCTCTCTCTAAAATAAATGAATGAAATCTTTAAAAAAGAAGACTTAAAACATAGTATGGGATAGGAATGCTGAAGGCTTTTGTTGTGAAATACCTTGCTTTTAAAAGATTCTTTTCGGGAAATCTGAAAATTTAATTTTTTTTACCAGCTTGTCTTCACATGTTTAGATAATTTTTACATGGGTTTTAACAATCATAGTTTCTGCTCATCTTAAGAACATCATCCCCTTGAGGAAACACTTTGGCATTCTTTTTTTGCATGAGATTCTTCTCCTCATTCCACAGGATCAGTCCCAAAGGCAGTGAGAGTAATGGCTTGCTATTTTATCAGGCTGTGTTATATGTGGAGAACACAGAGAAGAAATAGTCTTAAAGGCTGTTGTTCACAGAGCATAGGTCAGGCCCCTCACTTGGAAATAGGCAGTTATCCTCAATGTCCCCTAATGTCTTACATAGCAGTTAGGATGTTTCTTCTCTGTTTCATTATTCTGCACCTATGATGAGAGTTCTCTGTGAACTCAACAAAAGCATGTTTCTTCTAAGAGCCAGGAAGCCCACAGTGTTGGAAGTTTGTGCATTAGGATGACCATAGAAACTAAGTAAAAACAGGAGGTAGAAGCTTAATATTTCTTCTAAATATTACAGATTTTTAATAGTATGTGTTCTGTATTGCAAATGCAAAATAATTCATAAAAAATCTCATTAATGTCTAGCCAACCTTTTGTCTTTTAGTATCTTGTTGAGTTTTTGTGGTACTTTGTGAATTCAGAACACATTCACAAATCTTGAGGCTTTTTAAAAAAACCTGTTTTTGTGTATATTCTTTTCTTTTAAATCTTTTCTTATCATCTTGTCTCCTTTTTTTAATGTGCAGATAATGAACATGTCTATATGGAGTTGTCGCAAAAGCTGTATAAATATTGTCCAAAAGAATGGAAGAAAGAAGCCAGCAAGGTACGACAATACGAAGTCACTTGGGTGAGATTACATTTATAAGCAAAATTATTTTGATTTTTTAAAAGGTTTATTTTAGCTATTATACATTAGAAAAATATTAAATTTTAAAATTTTAATTCATAAAAATATTATGAAGTAGAGCATGGGAAAGGGAAATGAATTATAAGTTCCAAAATGTCATGTTGATGAAGTGTTAATAGTTTATTGCATATAACAGTAGATTTTAGGTATCTGCTTAAATAGGGGTACCTGGGTGGCTCAGTCAGTTGAGTGCCTGCCTTAGGCTCAGGTCTTGATCCCAGGGTCCAGGGAGCAGGGAGCCTGCTTCTCCCTCTGCCTGCCACTCCCTCTGCTTGTGCTCTCGCTCTGTCAGATAAATAAATAAAATCTTAAAAAAAAAAAAGATATCTGCTTAAATAATGTTGGATAATAACTTTTTAGTAATTTGAGGATAATGCTTTGAAATGAAAGCCATGGAAAAAATATTCCTTTTGTGGCTATATTAACTGTCAAAACTGATGTTCTAGAAGTTATTAATAATTTTTGAATCTACTTTTACTATACTTACCTTTGATACTTTGTTACTTTATTGTACTGGTGGTGCTTTTATTTAGTAAACATTAATTCCATTTACATGGGAGATCATTCACAGGGAATTTACCTAGTGTTTCCAGGATCACCCTAGAAAATCAGGAATAAATCCCTAGTGTCTAATCCTAGATCCTCCAGTTTGTATTTTAAGAATTCTTGGAATAAACGGGAAGACTACTTGAAAGCCAACTACAAAGTAAGGCACATTAAAGTCTAAATAAACAAACAGCATATTAGAATTTGGTATGTGGAATGTCAGAGGCACAAGAGAACATTTGTAATGAGGAGCAAATGGTCACCACAGGGGATAGAGCTGAGAGAGGAGCTGGATCTCAACTAGAAATTTCCACTGGTATTTATTTTTATCTTCCCTTATGTTGTCATTGGCCTTATGGTGAATGAGTATATGCTGATGCTTTATAACTTCCCAGTTTTGCATGAACTGGTATCCATATGGGACAATTGTCTGCCCTCTGCCAGTCACCCCCCCCCAATTAGAAATAGATAAAACCTTTCAAGATTTAAAAACCATCTTGTAAATAATGGCATTTTGTTGCTTTTGAAACCCCTTTTTGTAGTAACTAAAAATAGCTTGCTTTTTATATGTGTCTTTGTTTTAGGGTATTGACCAGTTTGGACCTCCTATGATCATTCACTTCCGTGTGCAGTACTATGTGGAAAATGGCAGATTGATCAGGTATGAGAACAGGGATTCTAAACTTTTACTTTGCCATAGCACTCACCTTCTAACATACCAAATGAAGTCCTCATGTTTGTCTGTTTCCACCTGCTATGATATAAATTCCAAAAGAGCAGGAATTTAAAAAAAAAACAAAAAAAACTTTTTGTATGCTCATGTATCCTCAGTTCCTATAACAGAGGTTCAGTAGACACTCAATAAATATTTGTTGAATGAATGATAATGTTAGACTATTAATGAAAATGTTAACAATATCACTGCCTCTCATTTTCTATACTCCACGTTTTTGATAACAAATCAGTCAACACAAAGGTATTTCATTCAAGAAGGAACTAGCATTTTTGTGAAGAATAGAGAAACTAAAGGATTATATTCTTGTGGTAGGGTGGGGAGTAGTAGGGCAAGCAAGCAAGAACTCTCTCCTATAAAAATGCATGGTGTTTATACAGCCTGGTTTTCTTTTCACCTTCGGGGTCTTGCTTCTGTTCTTGGCAGTAGTTTTAAAGCTGAGATTACACCCAATGGAGCTATCCTGTGAGAATCTTAGATGTAGTTCGGCAAGGGCAGGTAATTGATTCTTTTTCTGGAGGTTGGTGCGTGAACAATACTATGCTCGTGATACAAACTCAGAATTTACCATCTCAGAAGCTAAGTTTATCATTTGTATAGGAGGATTCAGTACTGGGAAACTTTCAGAGGTGGTTTTGTTGGCTGATAGAGAAAATGGTGAACTCTCTTTTACTTACTTACTTTTAAACTGAGAAACCCCATGTAAAAGAGACAAAGATACATTTGGCTAATGAGTTATATGTGAGGTTCGCTCTTAATATTTGTATTTTTGCCATATGTAATTTTAAAAGTAAAAAAATTAGTGCATAATTTTTTTAAAAGGCTAAGAAACTTTTTTAGTTATTCCGAGTTTATGTAAAATTTTTACTCAGTTTACCTACTAAGTATGGAATGTGCTGAAAAGAAGCAAAATATATTATTTAGCCACTAATTAACCCCCCAGGACTAATGAATGTTTAATTCATCCATGTACTTCTTTTCCCCAGGGATGAACTAGTCCAAACACTGTGTGGTCAGCATTATAAAAAGAAGTGCTCTGAAAAGTATTCTGTCCCGAGGGGGAAAAAATTACATAAATGCCTTATTTTTAAACTCTTCATACTTAAACACCATCTTAGTTGAAATCAACTCATGTTTTTATTGTCATTAGCTAAGAAGCTATGAATTTCAGATAAACATTCGATCTAAAATAATAGGAAGGCAAGTAAATTCCTTAAACACACACACACACACACACACACACCCTTTTTTTCTTGCATTTTTACTTTGATCACAAAGGCATCTCATTTGCCTGTGACATTTTTTGGAGCTTGACCATGTTTTCCCCCAGTCAGCACTTCTTATTCAACGTATTTAATGGGAACTATATTTATTTCTGACCTCAACAGATTGTAATGAGTGCATTATTAGTATTTCCATTTGTGAGGAGTATCATGATTGTCATAACATGTGCATATAAAACCACACCCATAAAGTAACATCCATTTAAAAAAAGAGAGACTTAAGGCAAGCTTTTTTATTTAGTTCATTCATTCTGAGAAAGAAAAAAAACAAAACTCTATAGTTAAATTTTTTTTTAAATGGACATATAAACAAATATTTTTAAAAGGGCCTTTGAGTATTTGTAAACAAACCAAAACAGAACGGCAAAACGTTAGAGCCAGGATTATCCCCTCAGATCTGTCCTTGTTTATGGCATACGTGCAGCATTATTGCAGCAAAATAATTTTAATGCAGACAACAAATGCCTAGGCTTCTATACTAATCCTTGTTCAATGAAATGTTTACCGTATTGCGGTGGAATGATTCAGACCTTGTTTCCATTCTCTGAATGAATCAAATGGTACCGGCCTCAGGAAATGGTACGTTTGCTCTTGGGTAGTCTGGCTTGGAGTTCTGCCTCCCTGCGACTTGGGCGAGGCAGCAATCAGGTATAGCTACAACCCTCCCCGCTTTTCTCCAAGGAGTTGGGGCGGGGAGGGAGGAAGAAGGAGCAGAAACAGAAGAGCTCTTGTCAGCAGATGGATAGCAGGATTTGGGTTCTGTTTACACGCCATCGGATTGTTCCATCAAATGTGATTTCGGTTTTCTTTTCTTTTCCTAGTGACAGAGCAGCAAGATACTACTATTACTGGCACCTGAGAAAACAAGTGCTTCATTCTCAGTGTGTGCTTCGAGAAGAGGCCTATTTCCTGCTGGCCGCCTTTGCCCTGCAGGCTGATCTTGGGAACTTCAAAAGGAATAAGCACTACGGAAAGTACTTTGAGCCAGAGGCTTACTTCCCGTCCTGGGTAGGCACTGTTTTCAAATTTTGAAGTGTTTTCTCTAGCACATTTCTGGTTCATTATGCCGCTACTTACTTGTGTCGCTTCAAGAAATGGGAACCCAGGTGTTTGTGGCCAGTAAAACCTGTCGTGATGCCCAAATACAAATTTAACACCTGAGAGCACTGTACACACGGATCCCTTGATGTATTTGATCTGCTCCTTCTAGTTAATGGGGAAGAGGATTGCTCTCCGTCCTAAATATGGTGCAACTTGGAAGTTGCCAGCCTTGTTTTGGTATTTGCATTGTCTTTACTTTCTTATTTCTTATTCAAGCTTCATTTTCTTTGCTTTGGAGGGAGAAAAAACATGACTCTTTAAAAAGTGAGATCATTGACAACTTTTCCCGTGTTGAGAAAACAAATATAAGTAAACTCCTTGCTCTGACCTCCATCTCCTCCACTCCCAAGAGAGAAACCATGCCACCATGTCAGCAAGAAAATTTAGGTTATTCCAGCATGAAATGTCTCAGCTGTCCTTTCTCCACACAACCCTGCCCCTGTCTGTGCCCACCCTTCGTCCAGGTCTCTGCTGTCACTTGTCTCTCTCCCATATCTCCACATCGCGAGCCTCTACTCAAACTAACTTCTTCAGTCAGAACAGACAAAGCACGTTTGGCTGGCCCCACTCATCCTCAGGAAGAAAGGAAAAAGGGAAAGAAGAGCTCCCGCTCTCGCCTTCCCTTCTCAGTAAAGCCTCTTGAAAAAATAATGTATATTTGATTTTTTACCTTCTTTATTTCCCAAATGAACCCCTCAGCATGCTTCCATCTTGCCTTCCTTGCCTACCACTCCACTTGTGGCGCTTTCCCTAAGGTCACCAGTGACCTTGAGATTGCCAGGTCCAGTGGACACTTTCTGCTTCTTTTCTCGGCTGTATCTGACACGTAACCGCTCTCATCCTGGAGATCTCATCCAAATGAACGCTTCTTGACAACCACTTACGTGCTGGCAACTCCCAAATCTGTTTCTCTCCCCCTTGATCATTAGATAGCTGTTTACCCATAGGCACCTCAAACTCAGGATGCCCCAAATCAAATTCACCTTTTCCCCACCTCCATTCTGTATATTCCTTCCGCTGTGTTCCTATCTCAGCTAGTGGCGCAGCCATCTCCCCAGTCACCCAGAAGCTTGAGAGTCATACAGATCTCTCCCCATCACCCTTCTTTTTCCCTGCCCTATCCAGGCAGCTGGAGCATCCTCTAACATAAAACACTTGATCACGCATCACTCAGCTTAAGAAATAAAATTCTCTTGAATTTTTGCTGTGGTTGACTTGCTAAATGTTTATCGTGTGCCCGACCCATCATCCCATCTCCCAGGTTTTAGCTCTTGTCAGCGCTCAGCAGCACTCCTGTGGGGCTTGTCTTTGCTTCAGTCTTTACAGCTTGCAGATGAGTTGATTTTGCTTCTGACTTAAACCTTCAGGGCCTCCCCTGTCACCTGCAGAGTGAAAGCCAGGCTCTCAAACATGACTGAGGAACTTTACAGAATCTGATCTCTGCCAGTCTTTCCAGCTTCCTCTCTGGTTGTCCTGCACCTTGAATTTGATGCTCTGACAACATCCAGCAATTCCTATGTCTCCACACATCCTGTGGTGTTTCACACTTCTGGCCTTCCTTCTGAAGTTCCTTTAGCCAGTGAAGCCCCTCTCCCTGTTTGACCTGGCGGACTCCTGTTCATCCTCCAAGACTGCTCAGCTGTAGTTCCCTCTGGGCAGACTGTCTAGCCCCCGCCTCTGGGCTCTGTCAGACCCTAGACGTAGTGTTTTACATCTCCTTTTCAAATGATCTGTTAATTTTTTGCCTCCAGTAAACTGTTTTTTTAATATATTCTAAAGGACAGGCACAAACGTCACCTTTTCTGTTTCTTCAGCATTTCACATTGAGGTGCTCCATGTAAGTTTTTGTGGACTGATTGTCAGTGCTTCAGTTAAAGAGAAACCACAAAAGGTGTCAAGCTTTTACATATCAGTGTCGGTGGAACCCAAATTAGCCCGTATTTCATTCCCTAGTTGTTGTCAGGTACTCACTGAATCTTGGTCCTTTAAATCCGAGCTCCCCATCAGGTGCCACAGCCTCCAGAGTGCTGAGATCCGAATTTCTTCAATCTTTGGGATCACTAAAGCCACCTACTTCAGTGCCCTTACAAATACTATATTCTGTGTGTATCTTTGACCTGAGAAAGTTTGACAATTGCTCACTTAGGTGATCTCCATGTAAAAGGAGTCTAGAAGGAAAAATCTAACTTTGAGTTCTCAGCAGAACTTCTTAAATGGCCAGTAATTGATCACATTTCATTCAGTAGGAAGAAACACAATGTCAGTATCTATAAAAACATTTTTAAACTAAAAATTCTTTTAATTTTTTATTCTGATGATTTTAAGCACTACTGTTTTTGCTCTCCTTGCATAATTCTTTCCTTATTTTATAATCCTCATGAAATCAGCTGAGACTTTGAACTAATCAGCACCTTTCTCTTAGCCTGCAGCTAGCTGCTGGCTACTATATATTTTGGGCATTGAAAGGCTCAGGCTACTGTCCCATGAAAACCTGAGCCATGGTGAATTGCAATGAATGCTTGAATGAAATTGTTTTCTCACAAGTATTCAAATAGAGTGTTAATATCAGCCTTTTATGCAAAAACCAAAAATGTTTCAGAGAATTCCTCCCAGTCCCCTGCCTTCTTTGGATTAACATTTAGAACCTCCCACTCTGTGGCTGTAATTTTAGAAGAGTTAAGTAGGATCCAGAACCTGAAGATGTGTTGACAGTCAGTGTATTGCATGGTACCAATCATTTTGCAAGTATAAACAGTGATGTGTACAAAATTTTGCAAGTTCGCATGGTTTTTTTTTTTCCCTTGGTGAGTTTAAAACCAAGAGAACATATTTTTCTCATTTCTTGTGATTTTTCTTATCACATACGCAATACTACAGCTAAACTGACTTTGTAGCTTCTAGTATTAGCTGATTCAGCCTAGTAACATACCAGATGGTGAAAACGGAATAAAAGTGGGAAATTTCCTACTGGAAATTAGCCAGTTTACATGGCCTATTTTAGGTTCTTGTCCTTTCATCATTTTGGGGATGAGGGTAGAACTTCCATCCCTCCAACAAATGTTGCATTGCATACCCATTGTATCCCAACAGGTTGTTTCCAAGAGAGGGAAGGACTACATCCTGAAGCACATTCCAAACATGCACAAAGATCAGTTTGCACTGACAGCTTCCGAGGCTCATCTTAAATACATCAAAGAGGCCGTCCGGCTGGATGATGTTGCCGTGCATTACTACAGATTGTATAAGGTACAAAACTGCAGTGTGTCTGCCGCTTCTGAGGAAAAAAATACCTTCTCGATTAGAAGAAGCTTTTATTAAAATTTGTCATTTCATTTTTTAATGGGATTTTTATTTTTAATTTTTTTTTAAGATTTATTTATTTGAGAGAGAGGGAGAGCGCACGGGCACACAGGTGGGGGTGGGGGGAGGGGCAAAGGGAGCGGGAGAGAGAGAATCCAGAACAGATTCCACCTGAGCGTGGAGCGCTACACAGGGCTGTTTCGTGACCCTGAGATCACAACCTGAGCTGAAACCAAGAGTCGAGCACTTAAGTGACTGTGCCACGCAGGTGCCCCATTAAAGGGCTTTAAAAAAAAAAAAAGTTTCATGTGAACTGTTATCATAGGTCAGTCTTGGAGTTAATGATGCTTTTCCTCAGACCTGGCAGCACAATGGAATCTTTCTGTAATGGTTCTAATATTGAGATAACAAGTGGCTTCAGATTGTGAATCTAGCTTTTCAGTGATTATGAAATAGTTATTTTTCTCTTTTCCAAATCTGCATGTCTGTCTTGGGGACTAACATTTGCAGTTTGTTTGATCAGTAATTTTTAATATTCCCCAAAGTGAAGCCATACCTGCATTGTATCCATTAATAAGAAGAACTACCACAACAGCTAATGATTATTGAGTATTATCTCCATGGGGCACACTTGATTTTCTTTTTTAAATTCTCACAATTCTGCAAGATAGAAACTGATATTCATTTTACAGATGAGGAAACAGACCAAAGAGCATGAAACTAGCAAGTGGCAGAGCCAGGATTCAACCCAGGTCTGCCTGACTAGAGGAATTTATGGATAAAAAGTGTTTAAAACAGTGCCCAGCACATGTTAGGCATGATGTTCGGCTGTTAGCGTTATCACTGTTACTGTTACGCTCCTTATTACTACTGTACCCTTTGTGGTAAGATTAGCATAACTGGGCCATTGGAGGCTGGACTATAGTTTGGCTGCATTACTGGATAATCTTCCTGGCTGGTTCAGAAAACTTAATAAGGTACCAAAGAATGGTATTTTTTTTCCTCACTTCCATGCCCAAGAGATGCATCGTTAATGTCCTGTCATCCTTGAGAGGCATAATTGAGTTCCATAGGAGCTCTTTGGCCAAATTCCTGAAGGACTGCATTGTTACTTCTTTTTTTTCCTTAAAAGATTTCATTTGTGACACCTCAGTTTATATGAGAAAATGCAAGTAAATGACATTTGACAATCGTTTGTATTTTAAAATGTACTGGAAGCAAGAATGGTGTATAAGAAAGAGTGTGGCTTTAGAGTCAGATATTAGAAACCCTACATCACCACTATTATGGGATCCTGGGCAAATATAACTATAATCCTGGACCATCTATGAAGTGGGAAGGATTCTATACAATTCACAAGTTTGGGAAAATTCTGTGAGATAGTGAATCCGAAATGACCAGGTGGAATGCCTGGCACATTAATCAGTGCTCAATAAATATCAGCTGCTCCTTATTTGATAGGGAAATGGTATTTTAAAGAATCCTGTTAAGAATCCTTTAGTAAATTATCCTCAGTTTATCTTTTGTGTACAAATTAATCTTTTTTTTTTTATTCGAGAGAGAGTGAGAGAGAGCACAAGAGGGGGTAGGGTCAGAGGGAGGAGCAGACTCGCTGCTGAGCAGGCAGCCCGATGCGGGGCTCGATCCCAGGACTCTGGGATCATGACCTGAGCCGAAGGCAGTCGCCCAACCAACTGAGCCACCCGGGAGCCCCTACAAATTAATCTTTTATTTGCTTACAGTGTGGTACTTCTGCATGGCATAGAAAATGACCCTCTTACCTGCTTAAAACAAGATAATTAATGTAACTGAATAAAGTGAGGAAACATATTGGGCAGAGTTTTCATTCTTTACAGAAACAAAGTGGCCATTAAAACATGGGCGGAGTTTTCATTCTTTAGAGAAATCAAGAAGCCATTAAAACTGCTTCATTTAAGACCCGCTTGTAAAGTGGAAATAAAGTAGAGAGAGGACAGGAAGCATTCTGGGAAAAGAAACTTCTGAGTCCCTTTCTCAGTAACGCACACCTTGTGCCTGCCCCCAGCCAGCATTTTTATGAGCACAGTCTTACTTCCGAAAGCAGTCAGGGTAGCCTTGAGGAGGAGATTGACCTAAACTCCCAGTGATAGATTGGTTTCTCCCATTAAACCCTATACTGTATGTGCCTTTCTTTTTCTTTTTCTTTTTTTTTTTTTAAAGGTTTTATTTATTTATCTGAGAGAGAGAATGGGAGACAGAAAGCATGAGAGGGGGAGGGTCAGAGGGAGAAGCAGACTCCCTGCCGAGCAGGGAGCCCGATGTGGGCCTCGATCCTGGGACTCCAGGGTCATGACCTGAGCCGAAGGCAGTCGCTTAACCAACTGAGCCACCCAGGTGCCCCTGTATGTGCCTTTCTTGATATAAAAACATATTCGTTGGAAAAAAACAGCCCAAATAGTGAAAATAGGCCTTGTCTTGTCTTTACTATGCCAGATGAGCATGCATTTTCTAAACACATATCTTCTCATGTTCATGGGAAAACTGGCACTAAATATACTCATTTATTTTTACTGAGGAAACTCATAATGAAAATATTTCAGTTATTTAATAATTTTATTTTCTGTTTTGAACTTCATACCTTATATCCCGTTATTACAGATAAGCACTTAAAAGATGTGGCCCAATTTCAGAGTACATTTAAAATTCAGAGAACATTTCAGGAATTTTTTTTCCCATATGGTCATTGTCATTTATTTTTTTATAGTTTATGGTTTAGCTGGTAGAATGGATATCATATTACATGCAAATGATGAATCACTGAACTCTGCCTCTGAAACTAATAATGCAATATATGTTAATTGAATTTAAGTAAAATAAAGTAAAAAAAAAAAAGGTATATCGTATTGGCAAGTGATAGTTGAATTTCTTAGAAATAAGTATTTTCTTTCCAAACTGAATATAAAGCCTTTCAGCCTTTTATCCTCATGAGATGACAACCTTAAATATTTAGGCTTGCCTATGATTTTGGCTTCAGAGCTGGAGAGTTACATGGTTTGAAACCTATAAAATCTAGTGCCTTTCAGAATATAACTATGACATTATATTCAACATTCTAACCTCTGAGAAAAGGTAGAAAGCTAAAAAAAAAAAATAAGCAGCAAAAATAGTCTTACCAGAGTTTTCAATAATGTAATAATTTAGAATATTGTCAGATATGAGAGTGTATATAATATAGTGAAAATACTAATGCTTTGAAATCTTAGTAGTTTAAAAAGTAGAATATACCATTATTGATTTAATATGTACTCGTGATTTTCTTAAAGCTTATAGTAAAGTAGGGATGCAGAAAGATGAGCAAAGTTATTTTTTTTTTTTTTAAGATTTTATTTATTTATTTGCGAGAGAGAATGAGAGACAGAGAGCACGAGAGGGAGGAGGGTCAGAGGGAGAAGCAGTCTCCCCGCTGAGCAGGGAGCCTGATGCGGGACTCGATCCCAGGACTCCAGGATCATGACCTGAGCCGAAGGCAGTCGCTTAACCGACTGAGCCACCCAGGCACCCTGAGCAAAGTTATTTTAAGTCACAAACTTTCTAATCCTGGGATTTCTCCTTCTGTTTTTCTTCTTTGGTGCTTAATTGTCCATTATACAAGAAAAACATACTTTTTCATATGATTTTATTTCTGTAGGATAAAAGGGAAATTGAAGCTTCTCTGACCCTTGGATTGACCATGCGGGGAATACAGATTTTTCAGGTTAGTAAATGAGAAATAAGTGTCAAATGGTATCTACTATGTCTTACATTGGCATTGCACCTGCCTGCTCCTTGGTAGATTCACTGGTTCATTTCTGGCCATTGATTGGTCATTACTTCTTGTTTGTCCAGTACAAATGTGAATGATGTAGGATAGATGAAGTGATACAGTCCAAACCTCAACAGTAATAAGTCCTCCAGAACAGAAAATAATAAGCCAAAGATTGGCCCAGGTTCATCACTAATAGATCCTTAATATCCAGACATTCTTCTTCGTGGGTATTAATTTTATATATTCTCTTTTATCCTCTGGAGCATTATAACTGTGCAAAGAAAAAAATGACATTTTAATACAGTGCCAGAACAGACATTTTAATTTCCATTACACTTTCTGATAAAGCCTGTCCCTTGAATAAGTAATAACTGTCACACTTTTGCAGGCAGAATAGTATTATCCTACAGCCATCAACAGGGAAGAGAGAACGCCTCTTTCTGTGAGACCAAGGAGAATATAAGGATCTCTCATCTTTGGTTTAGGCAAATATCCAGTTATGAAAGTCTAAGTGCCTTTTCTCATCTCTTGAATGCCTGAGTCTTGGACTTTTTATTTAAATTTAGGGATAGGCTCAAAGGGAAAAGATTACCTTGAAAGACCAGTTAATGCAGTCACTCAGGAACCCAGAGCTACAGTTTGGTATCACTAATCTTTTAATTACTGTCTGAACATCTCCAAAGAGAGTTGAGGACCCCTTTCAGATTTTAATTACCACATTTTAGTTTTCCAGGAGAGAAGTTACAGCCATTGTAGAGTGTCTGGCATTTTCCTCCATAACACTGTGTGCATTATAACTTTTTCCACAGAATTTAGATGAAGAGAAACAGTTACTTTATGATTTCCCCTGGACAAATGTTGGAAAGTTGGTGTTTGTGGTAAGTTTAAAATAAATGACTAAAAAATAGCACAGTTGTTTGTTTTGTGGATTTTTGTTGTTCCCTCTTCTGTTTTGTTTTTAAAAATAATGTTGTCCCAGGCACAAAAGTTGGTATTTTTTTTAAAAAGTTGACAAAGAAGACAACTAGCTTTCTTCTATTCTTATTATATGTGTTTTAATCCTTGCCACTCATCAGTAGTGAACCTAAAATTAAAGAATCTTATAGCAAAAAAGATAACTAATTTTAATTTGTGGGTCTGGGTCCCACTGCACTATCCTAAGTTACTCTAGTTGCAGAAGAAATGTAGTGGGGGAATGTATGAGTTTATCAAACAGAATTATTTTTAAAAGCAAAGGGATCAGAAAACAGCCATAATCACAGGATAAATTACTCATAGCATGGGGGTTAGCCAGTTCTTTTGGAAGTTACTTCTTTTGAGCAGAGAATAAAGAGTGATATAACAAGATGTTTCTATTAATATCTAACTCTTTGAAACTCATCATTATAAAGGTCTACAGTTCTCAATAGGAATAATGCTGTTATTTTTAGAATATTGAGAATAGTATCCTTTTTTTATTGTAAGAGCAAATTCATGATTTTTCCTAGGTGTTTCTCTACCTTGCCAGCTATGTCTGGTTTTTGGTAGGGTTCAAAGAATTACAGTTAATAATATGTATATCTAGTGGTCATTAAAATCCATATTTTTTTCTTTGTTCAGAAATTGTTGGGAAAAATGGACAAAGAAAGGAGGAAAATAAGGTTTTGTACACATGTGCCTCTCTCCCATAAGGAAGATGGCCTATATAAATAGAGGGCTGTATTGCCAAACAGCATTCGGGCACTGACTTCACACTGCCCTGTGAAGTCAAAAGACCTGTTCCTGACTTTACATTATTTTAATTACTTGGGCACAGTTCAATCTGATTCCACTTTACTGATACATCGAATGGGGCCTGACCTGCCTCCTCTTCACTTGCTGTCTCTCATCCAGGCCCTTTGTAAAAGAATCTGAGCGATATGAAAATGAGCAAATTATTACCCCACTTGGCCCTGTCGTGTCCCAAATTGAGTAGTAATAAAATGCACTTATGAAATTGAGTGTTTTCAGGGTCCTGGACTCAGTGGTTCCTGAACTGAGTTGTGCATCAGCCTCATCTGAGGAGCTTAAGATAAAAATTTCTGAGCCTCATCCTCCTCCCCTAAGAGATTTTTGATTCAGTGGGTGTGCACTGGGGACCAGGCATCTATTTTGATGAATTTCCCAGATGATTCTTGTCATGGCCAGCCCAGTCCTGCCCAAGTTGTAGTACCTTGAGCAAGTTACTTAACCTGTGTGCCTTGGTTTTTTTGTTCCCAACTGGGGATAATTGGTCCTCCCTCATAGGCTTAATTGTGAGGATTAAATGAGTTAATACCTGCCGAGTGCTCATTAAGTGGCAGTTATTACCATCCTGGCATTGGGATCCACTAGTGGTTCCTTTAAAATGAAAAGTCGAAGGGTGAGAACTCCATCCCCAACTGATATACACAAAGCCTTATTGTTTTGTTTTGACTTTAAGTGTGTAGTTAGAAGATGCCTCCCTCTTTGCTTTACTTCTCCACTCTGGCTGAGAATTGTTATGTCTGGAATATTCCTTTTGCAGTCCTGCCGCCGTATTCATTAATAGGAGAGGTGAAGGAATTTATACTATCCCATAACTATAAGAAACTTTGCCAAACTCTCACCCTCAACTTATGTTAATGAACTTTGTTAATGATCCCAGGCTTAAAGAATGAGATTCCTTATATCTCTACTGATAGAGATAATTATATCTCTTCCTTTCTCATCCCTCCAACTGTCCCTCTAGCTTCCAGCTCCCCCTTTTTTTTAAGACACTGCATGCCCAACGTGGGGCTTGAACTCACCATCCTGAGATCAAGAGTTGCATACTCTTACTGACTGAGTCAGCCAGGTGCCCACCCTCCGTCCAGCCTCCCTCTTTGATCCAGCTAAAGAAGTTTTTCCATTTCTTTTCTTAACCCTAAATAGGAATTAGTAGTGTTTTCTATCAAAACTCCTTATTTCCTCCCCCGAGTTTATCACAAACAATAGTTATTTTGTGTTTATGTACCATCTCTCCCACCAGAATATCTCTCTGAAGATAGGGACCTTGTCTGCCCTGTTCACTGTCATTTTCTCAGTGACTAGCACAGTGTTTGGTACATAGTGTTTAACAAATATTTGAATGCATTATGCTTCTAGAATCTGTCATCTTGTTTGCTGAATTAGGGTGTTGGAATTGCATTTGAAGATGCTTTCATGATGGGCCCTTCTCTATTGTGTAAATGGCCCCACTAGCCAGAGAAACCGAAGATACTCCTCGACCATCATACCCAAGTCAGTGTTTACTAGAAGACCCTGGCTAGACACTTCCCTGAATTTTTGGTAAACCTTGTCCTGTGACATTTTTGAATGGAAAAACAACAATTTATCTCTCAGTGAATTTTGAATGGAGCTTTCTACATCTAGTTCTGAGCCTGTGGTTTTCCTTACTAAAAAGAGAGTGAAGGGGACCTTGGCTGGTGAGAGACTTCTCTTCCCAAATCCGACTCATGCTTTTGCTCCACAGGGTAAGAAATTTGAGATTTTGCCAGATGGCTTGCCCTCGGCCAGGAAGCTCATCTACTACACGGGGTGCCCCATGCGTTCCCGACACCTCCTGCAGCTCCTCAGCAACAGCCACCGTCTCTACATGAATCTGCAGCCTGTGTTGCGCCACATCCGGAAGCTGGAGGAGAACGAAGGTATGGCGCAGCCGGGGGGGGGGGGGCAAGTGGTGCCTTTGCCGCCTGTGGCCCCTTGCTCCTGAGAGCCCTGAAGAAGAGGCCCCGAGGGTTGGGCTTCTCCAGATTCAGAGCAGTGTTCCTGTTCACATCTCATCACTGTCCTGGAAGACCAGGGTTAGCCTTGAGGCCCACCAGCTGTAGCACCTGTCCAGAATACCTGAGATTATCGCTGTCATTTAGCTGTCCCTGAGTACAGTCTCTTTAAAGTTTTCCCACACTTGCCTTGAAGACCCTTACAGAAAGCCACCACATGAAGGTGCAGGCCAAGGTTTATCTGCGACTCAGAGCACCTTGGAATCTGGAATTTTTTTCCAGTGCAGTTATTCCTTAGATTAGAGTGACAATAAAGGTGGGTGACAGAAATGTCTCCAGTCTCTCTTATAGACTGCCAGGAGGCCCCCAAGTCGAGGTGAGCAGAATGACAAAGGAGAAAGAAGTTTTCACTCAAGGATTTTGTAAGCCAGTCCTGTGGGGGCTTTGCTGAGACACAGAAAAGAGCAATCCATTTGGGGCCCCTGAAAAGGGGGACGAGTCATGGTAAGGAAGAGGAAGGCAGCAGACTTCAGCTCTACAATATGAACCTGACAGCCCTTTATCTTGAGCTGTGGCACCCCAGGGTGACTCCATTTAACACACTCCAGCTTCTAATCCCCCCAGATGCTACTTTGCATATTTGCCTATTTTAATGTCTTCAATTTGTTTTGCAAATTCACATTGTAGTAATTCTTATAATTCAATTAGATTAGATTTAGGATATCTGCATGAACATTTGGATGCAGATTCATATCTTGGGTCCATGTCTGAAACAAATATTGACCTCTTGGACCCCACCTTTCCCACAGAAACCAGGCAAATACCTGTCCTCTTAACCAAAAAACCATATAGAGGTTTGCACATCTGATTGGTATCTCTCAAAAGCTATCTCTAACTAAATGAGACACAGTTTGGAGATGCCATTGCATTTTAAGCAGCCATCAGAACATGAATCATCCCCCACTGTCTGCCACCAAAGTGCTTCTGTCTTTGGAGAGAATTGGCATAACTGCCAGATGTATTGGCTTCCTCTGCTGCCACACAGCCAGTTCCTCCCCACGGTGACTCATCGGTAGAATAGATACATCTCTCCAATGCTGACATGAATATCAGGAGGAATGAAGATGGGACAGAAGCACCAAGGAAACTTGGAAGAATAGGTGACCTCAGTGTAGAGCCCATCATTTGCCAAATTGGCCACATTCCTAAGTGGCCAGGTTATGGGGCCTTGAGAAGTTCATTCCATGACCTTTGCCATCAGCATTTTCATAAATTCTTATTTAGATGACCTTAAGGGGAGCGCTTTAGAGCCTGAGAGAATTCATGAACTTCCCTTACAGGTTCTAAGGTAAAATTACAAGGAATTTTCAGTTGTTCGAGGGCAGGGTTTTGTCTCTTACCATACATAGTACTACATGCATGTTTGGGGGCTTACATGAGGAGGGCAATGAAGGAGTGATAAAGGTGTAAATTGGATTTTTTATTTGGATAAATGTAGATAGATTTGAGGGGACATCTCTCTTTTTCTTCTAAAGAAAACACACTTAGTTTCTTCTACTTAGAGATTCTTCTAGGTCTAAAGAAAACCTGAACTAAGTTTTTCTGGGCCAGCCTTGACCTGACTCCATTTATCTCATCCACACGTAAGGGCTTCATTCTTACAAGAAAGCTCTTTTCCCAGTGTCCATTTAGTCAAACAAACAAACAAAAAACCCAGCACAAAAAGAGACTGTATTTTCCTTTTATTGAGAGTCACCTTGTCTGAAATACTCTTTTAGCATTTTATAGTAGAAAATGATCACAAGAATTCTTCCATAGCATTAAAAGCTTTTGTCATGAGAAAGGTTTTTTAACCCAACTTGATTCAACAGTTGGAGCTTATTCTTAGGTCTTATGTCAAGAGGTCACACTGACTGCATTCTGTTCCAAAATCATGTATAAAAAGCTTTGTGGTCTCTGGGCTTCTACAACAAAGGGAATGCAAAGAACACCAACATATTGATGATTTGTGCAGTTGACACCATTGATTACTAGGGAGGTGTGAGGGGTTGCATTTTGAAGGTCTTAGAGTAAATTTCAGAATTTATTCTGAAATAAATTACATAATTTATTAGAATTACGTAAACATTTCCTTCAGTTTGTAACAGAGTAGTGTGACACTCCTTAACTGTTTGCACTGGGTCTAAGTGATTCAGCCCTAAGAAGGGAACACTGGCCAGCCACATAAAACACCGAGGCTGCTCTGACACGTTGAGAGGAAGTAGATTTAGGCTAGGCTCCTATGAGGTAGAGAATGGGTTGGTGAGTGCTTATGTTCTGGTATAGTAATGAATATAGAGTAACTGTAATTGAGTCTGAACCTCTGGGAAAGGTTGGGAGTAAAAGGGCTATTTGTAAAAAGGTAGAAACGCTTTTAAGTTATTAGATCCATAATTCCCAATTGTCTTAGAATTCCAGCACCCTAAAGAATTTTTTAGAAAACTATTTTCTCTTTGCTTTCCACCTTCCAAGTGCCCCATGGCTATTATTTTGAAACTACCATGAATAGAAATTGTATGAGAATTTTGCAAACCCCTTTAGGTCTCCATCTTCATCTCAACCACTGTTGCCTTCAGAAAATAGGAATCTTTAGAACCCAATCTCGCTCTAAAAGATGGATTGTAGATGATGAACGTGAGACTTGTCTCAGATGTGTGTGCATTGGGCTCTGGTATCCAACCCCAGTCTGCTTTCCGTGTGGGCTATATGCATACTCGCTGCTGTGGTGCAGCCTGATTCCTTAGAATTGATAGGAATGGCCCGGGTGCAGAAACGTACATTGCTTCCTGGAAAGCACACCTTCTCTTTCTGCTGATGCTCCTTCCCTCTCTGGGGAGCCCGTGGTGATTATACTTCAGAGTTGGGTTTAGACATCAGGAGTGCAAGTGTTTTCACTTACCCAAGAAACAAGACAATTAAATCCATCAATAGGCCCCTGAGAACCCAATTAGTCTACAAGTTAGCAGTTTCTGAAATAATATCAATTTAACCTTCCCCAAGTGCATTCTCCATCTTTCACATTGTTCTAATGTGTTATTTCTCATCAGTGTTAAGAATACAAAGAATCTGAACTACTTCGCTGTTTTAAAATTTTGACGTGTAGCACAAAGGTATTATTGTATACCTGCAACTCAGTTGTGATTGGTGCTTTAATGTAATGGTTAGTTAAGCATTTGATAAAAGGGACTTTCTAATATGTCTTTGTGTTAAAGAATGGCACTGACCTATGAAAGAACAGTTTTATCAGTCAGAGGCCACACAGGTATAAATCACCAAATAGGTATCTATTATCTAAATAGATAATAAAGCCTCACTAGTTCACCCCAGATGGAGAAAAGGAGTCTTCATTAATGAAAAACTGAATTTTAGAACTCTTCAGAAGAAATTTGCAGAAGAATAGTTCTATTTTAAATTATATTCAACAGTCAGAACTAAACTAATTACAGGCCAAATTGAATAAATAAAATCAATGGCAATTAGTATAATTATATTTCTTTTAACAGTCTTCTATAACAGTGCTTCTGAAATTATTTTAAAATTTCCAATCTGTTGTGGACTGATCTTCGGCATAATGCAAAATCACAACAGTGGCTGGCATGGCGATGTCCCATCGCTCTAAAAACTTCTGAGTATTTATTCCCACTTACTGAACCCATGTCACTGTGGACCCATAGCAGTTTGCAGACAAGAGGTGGCCTGGCGACTCTACACGGAAGAGCACTCTTCTCCAGTTTTGAAGCTTTAAAACTCCTGGAGTGGTTCAAATACTCCCTCATATCTGTTGTTCCGGCTGATACTCATTTGCAGTCTTCTGAAGTTGAGCTCCTGTCCCAGTCCTCACCACCCCCAGCCCCTAGATTCTGGGTGTGCAGCCCCCTGCCTCTTGGCCGGGTGACTCACTTCCGCTCCCCGGCCGTGCGCTCTGGGTTGGTTGACTGTAACGGCGCGCTCTGCTCCTCCCCACGCAGAGAAGAAGCAGTACCGGGAGTCTTACATCAGTGACAGCCTGGACCTCGACGTGGACCAGCTGGAAAAGCGGTCCCGGGCCAGCGGGAGCAGCGCGGGCAGCGGGAAGCACAGGCGCCTGTCCCGGCACTCCACCGCCAGCCACAGCAGCTCCCACACCTCGGGCATCGAGGCGGACCCCAAGCCCCGGGACGCGGGGCCGGAGGACAGCTACTCCGGCAGCGCGGTCCACCGCAAGCTGAGAACCTGCAGCTCCATGACCAGCCACGGCAGCTCGCACACCTCCGGAGTGGAGAGCAGCGGCAAGGACCGGCTCGAGGAGGACTCGCAGGACGACGGTGAGCCGCCCGCCGGGGCTCGCCCGGCTCGCCGCGCTGCCCCGCCGGCCCCGGCCCCGGCCCCCTCCTCCGGCTGGCCTAGTATTATTTGCACATAGCGGTCCTGGAGAGTTGATGTGTGGGGCGCCGCTCCAAGTAGTAGTAGCCGAGAAGAGGGGTCTTGCACCCCCCCCCCCCCGATTTGGTGGAGTTGCTTGGGTGTGAAGAAAGCGTTCCTCTGGCGGTGAGATCCGTGGCAGCCACAGGCTTGGATGCTGGTGGCTTCCGAGGCCTAGCGGTTTCTGTGAAGTAGAGTAGAGGTCAGCCCTGCGGCGCTCACGGCTGCGTTTCTGATTCCCAGGTTAAATAGGCATTGGTTAGCACAGCAGAGTAGATGCAGTGATAGTGACAGAAATGTCTTCGGGCGCCTGGGTGGCTCAGTTGGTTAAGTGACTGCCTTCGGCTCAGGTCATGATCCTGGAGTCCCGGGATCGAGTCCTGCATCGGGCTCCCTGCTCGGTAGGGAGTCTGCTTCTCCCTCTGACCCTCCCCCCTCTCATGTGCTTGCTCTCTCTCCCTCGTTCTCTCTGTCTCAAATAAATAAATTAAAAAAAAAAAAAAAGAAATGTCTTCAACTTTTTGCAGGGGAAAAAAAAAAGATTTGAGCCCAGGCCATTGGTTATTTAGTATTTCTTAAATTCCTCCTATGCAACTGGAACTCTGGGAATAGAATAGAAATTAGCACCTGGCTGCTTAACTCTCTGTTAAGGAGATAAAACGAGACCTCCAGCCAAACGTAGCTCATGTGTGCATCCTTTTTATTATTTTACTGCCTCAAGTGCTATAGCATTCAGGTTTGGGAAAAAGATACTGACTTCATTAAGGACAAATGCAGCACATTTGCTTGGTTTGGTTCCTATAGAATTCATGCGGATCTCAAATGAAGTCCCTGAAATGCCTTGTGAGTAGGCAGCAATGGGAAATGGGGAGCTTCGTGAACTACTCATTGTGCTCCGGCCTTAGGCAAACAGCCTGTCAGTCTCAGTTTACCCTTTGTCATCTTAGCAAGGTGCTATAGCTCTTTCCTTCTTTTTAATTTTTTTTAGGATTTAATTTATTATTTATTTTAGAGAGCGCATGCGAGCATGAGCATGTACAAAGGGTGGAGCAGAGCAAGAGGGACAAACAGACTCTGTGCTGAGTGAGGAGCCTGATTCAGGACTCGCTCTCACAAGCCTGAGATCAGGACCTGAGCAGAAATCAAGCGTCAGTTAACTGAGCCACCCAGGCGCCCCTTTCTCTTTCCCTCTTTCTTAAAGAGTAAAGAATAATTGACAGTCAAATCATGGCATGAGAAGACATGTAGATAAACGGCGATCCTGTGAAAAAAGAGAACAAATTCATCTAGTTGAGAATTGTCCCTAGAGTTTCCTATTGTAGATTCTTATTAGCAAATCTGTTTTAGAATATGGATAATCACATAGCCTCCCTCAAAGTATGGCTATGAATTCTGGTGTCCATTTACCTTCATATCCCCAAATGTCTTTTCCTTCTTCTGTGTCAGAAATAGAGATGCTGGTCGATGACCCCAGGGACCTGGAGCAGATGAATGAAGAGTCTCTGGAAGTCAGCCCAGACATGTGCATCTATATCACTGAGGACATGCTCATGTCGCGGAAGCTGAATGGACACTCTGGTGAGCTCTTACGGGAAGTTCTCCTTAAGCAGTGGACTGTCCCAGGCTGAGAAGCAGGTGCCTCAGAAAATAGAAGGGTTGGGTGGGGCTCTAGGTCCGACAGGACTGGAATCAGAACCTTTCCAAGTCAGTACCATAGACTACAGGACTGAGTTTCTTCTGAGGAAGAAAGGGAAAGGAAGGGGAGGAAGCACCTAGGGTTGGGAATTAGCATCTTCTACCGCAAGCGCTGGACAAAGTGGTAAAATACAGTTTTCTCTTGTTGTTGTTTTGTTTTGCTGTTTTAAACGATAATCAGAGAATCCTGTACTACATCTAGAAGGGGCCTCAGAGACCTTTTTACAGATGAGAAATCCTGTAGATTAGGGGGACAAATGCTGTGTGGCTAGAAACAGAAGTCAGGTCTCCGGGTTTGTTTTGTATTGTTTTCCCCACCATATCATACTGGGTGTAGGAGTCTAGAGGAAAGAGGTGTCAAAAAAGTTTGACATAAGAAGACATTCTTACTAAATCCCATATTCGATTAACTCTATTAGAAAAAATGCATTCACTGGAACCCTAGTATAAGGTTATATAATACGTAATATCTATTTCTACCAAATAAAAGATGTTACCCTAAAAAAAAAAATCAAACAGCACTATGGGTTTTGTTTTTAAGCCTCAGTCACTCCTAATGGCTCTTGTCACATTTCATGACTTGGTCTCCGTTCTGTACAAAAACGCGTTAGGAATCAGCAGTGTGGACATGGCGCAGGTGCTTATTGTTCAGCCATGTCGAGCTTTGAGTGAAAGACCCTGTTCACAATGGGGTGACCTGTGATTGCTCTGTCAAGACCCACGGTCCCCAATAGTGAGCATCACCCCTGCAACAGGTGCTGGGAATCAGAGATGAACAAGGCCAGCACACATGGTCCTCTCATCCTGGCATTTAATCTGTAATTTCACTTGTTGACCTAGCAGAACCATGGCCTCCAGATGCTCCGCCAGGAGCCAGCCTGCCAGTGGTTACAGAGAATCCTTCTGCTGAACCAACACAGATTCGTCAGGCTGCTTGCTCTAGTCACGCTTAGAGTTCTTGTACCAAACTTGGCCCCTTTTGTTTTTTGCCCATTTGCTTTATTACACAGACATTTTTCCTTATAAATACATTTTAATATATATTAAATATAAACATACAATTATATGCACATTATAGGTGCATGGATATCATGCTCTCGATGCATGCATGTGTATTGTTGTGGAAAGAAAATGGTATAAACAATACATACCAAAGTGTATATGGGACGAGGAGGTGTGAGGGAAGCAGAGTTTTGCTTTTTATTTATATATTTCTATTTTTAATTTTTATGATAAGATTTTGTAATTTTGAATAAAGTATAAATAAGGTAGCGGTTTAAAAAGATTCATATACAAAAAATATTTCTTGTAATGTTATTTATAATAGCAAAGAAAAGGAAAAAGAACCTAAACAGTTAACAATGAAAAGTTGTGTTCTGGCCATTAAGTAATGAGATTTTCAAAGGATATTTAATAATATGAGAAAGATAGGCAGGAAAAACAGCACAAATTGTATAAACAGTAGGATCTCAAATTATAAAAATATATATATGTATGTGGAAAAATACATAAAAATATTAATAGCCTTTTCTCTGGATGATGGGGTTATAGATGATCTTATTTTCTTTCTTGCATCATCCTACTTTTCCAAATTCTTTACAGTTTGAGCATTTAAACATTGTTTTTAAAATGTGGAGCTGAGATTGAGTAGTGATAAAAGTTAGGTAGATGTCGGTTTAGTATTCTGACCACCAGACTTGATGCTGATTTATCCAATGCAGAGTCTGGGTTTGGGAGCAGATTATTTACAGGCATAGTGGCCAAGAGCACAGTTACCAGGAAATCCAGGAGGACCCATCCCAGGTCCTAGTGCACTAGTCCACATCTTTCTGTGAGATTTGTTAAGAGTTTAAAGCTTTTTAAAATACAAGGATATTCTAGGGGCGCCTGGGTGGCTCAGTTGGTTAAGCAACTGCCTTCGGCTCAGGTCATGATCCTGGAGTCCCAGGATCGAGTCCCGCATTGGGCTCCCTGCTCGGCAGGGAGTCTGTTTCTCCCTCTGACCCTCCCCCATCTCCTGCTCTCTCTCTCTCATTCTCTCTCAAATAAATAAATAAAAATCTTTAAAAAATAAATAAATAAATAAATAAATAAATAAAATACAAGGATATTCTAGAGAAAGACCCCCTACTAAAGCAGTCTGTACCACCCCCAAAACATAAATATCCACCTGAGAGTTTTTAAACTGTCTACATGTAAACCAAGAATGTCTTCCTTTTGTGTTTCAGTTGAATTAATTATCAAACACTTAATATATGCAAGGCCTATATTAGTCACTTGAATCATGAGTCATTTCTAAAGAGTAAAGAGAATACAAAAGGCCATTTCTGAGGTTATTAGCAGTAGCTAAATAAAAATCCCATTACTCAGGGTTCTTTTTTTATAAGGTGAGAATGTACTTTACCTGAGAAGCCATTTGGCCTTGAGGCTCTGGGATTTGACTGATGTGCTTCATCTGCCTGCAAGAAAAATGTCAGTGGTCATCTTCACTCGTGTCTCCAGTTCTTGTTAGTGGTTTTATCGCCGGAAACATTGGTTTCTGGTGCTTCACTCACGTGTCACGGACGCAGAGGGAGGTTTCAGCCCTGGATTTCTGTTGCCAAAGTATTAGCGGATTGCCCCTGAGTGCTAGGGTGATTAGGGGCCCTGTTGCTCTCAGAGGTCCAGAACCGAATGTTCAGGGCAACCTCCCATTTGTGGCCTTTCCCCGGTAGGATCTGCTGCAGGAGGCGAGTGCCACAGGGCCCCTGTCAGCCCGAGGCGTTCCTGTGAGCTGAGTGTGTCCTGCAGGCAGGCCCGACACCTTGCCCTTGCCATGCATTTGCTCTTCAGTCATCCTTAAACTCTGTGGGATGAATGCTGCTTGCAGCCCCACTTCATAGGAGACTTAAGACACAGGGAGGCACAGTCACTGGCCAGCATACACAGCCAATTACTCGTCTGGGCCCAGTTCCATCCCAGATCCGTGTGACTCCAGAGGTCAGACCCCCCACTAAACCACTGCACATCTAAGGGGAAGCAAGCATAGAATGCCATGTCGCGGTTCAGCTGGGGTTAAGTTCAGACTTTGTGCTCTGTGGAACGTGGAGAAACTTGAGGCGATAAACTGCTTTACACCTACAGTCTCTTTTTGTTACTTCATAAATAGCTTAATGAGAAGTTGTCGTTTAGAAAAATCAGACTCTAAACTCCTTCCTGTCCTCTAACCCCACATTTACTCCTCTCCCGCTCCTCCCTATTTACTGTAAGACAAGAGACAGAATCTGTTCCGTCCTGGCTGTCCACCACGGAAGAGTAACAGATTTTTCAGTAATGGTTAATATTTGACCTCTCAATCTTGGTGGTTGTATATGTCAGATATGTGGCAAGAGGTATGACTAACAGGAAATCTTCTCTGTTTTGTTTTTTTTTTTTTTCTTCTTCTTCTGTGTTTTACTTTAGGGTTGATTGTGAAAGAAATCGGTTCTTCTAGCTCCAGCTCCTCAGAAACCGTTGTCAAGCTTCGCGGCCAGAGCACTGATTCTCTTCCGCAGGTACAGAAGGGATTGGAAAATTTAAATTGGGTACTAAAGCTATAGAAAACTAAATAGAACTTAGAGTTATATTTATATAAATGAGCAAAAAATTTAAAAAACCCTAAGGAAATGATTCTTACTAGGGACATTTCAGTTTTGTTCTGAATTTATGTCCATTTTATTTGCTAGTTGCATTCATCTTTAAGTTGATTTCTATTTGGATAAATTGTATACTTTAACACTTTTTATAGCTGGGAAGCCTCTAGACCTCAAACTTCAGGTTAACTGTGTGTGTGTGTGTGTGTGTGTGTATGTATTTATTACCTCAACAACTGGGAGAATAATTTTCTCGTCAGGTGTGTCATGGCAGAAATGTGTCCACACTCTGATTTTTCCATTCAGATTGAATTTTCTAAGCATGCTGAGTGAGGCTGTTCGATAACCTGTGATCGCTGGCTAGACTATTAAAATATCAAAAGATAAAACACTCTGAAACTCATGGTTGCAGCATCTGGATTTATTCTGCAACTGATTCTCACCTCTGCTTCCTGAGCATTCTCTTGCTCTCTCCTTTTATGCGTCTCTCTCGGAA
This sequence comes from Mirounga angustirostris, assembly GCF_029215605.1. Lineage (NCBI taxonomy): Eukaryota > Metazoa > Chordata > Mammalia > Carnivora > Phocidae > Mirounga > Mirounga angustirostris. The sequence goes on from NW_026991717.1 coordinate 97,671,268, forward strand.
CGTCTCTTTTTTGTTTTTTTGTCTTCTGTGTGTGCTTCTCTCCTCCCTTTTCACTCTCTCATTTAAGTAGCCTTAATGTGCACCTGATGTTTTATTAAATATTTTTTTGAGTGCTCCAGTGAGTCATTGCTAAAGCAGTATGTGTAGCATGATGATTACAAGCTCCAGGGTCACACTGCTCAGGTTTGCCCCCCAGTTCTACCCGCCCCCCACCCCACCCCGCCCCCGCCGGCGGTATTAGGTCTGACTGTACAGAAATGTCCATGGGACACAGCTCGGGATCAGGTTCCACAGTGGCAAGGCGGGAAGCACCGTTGTATGCCTGTCGCATGGATTTGCAGTGAGGACCTAGTGCGTTCTCTGTGGGAGACGCCCGGTGGCCCCTGGGGAGCCTGCCTGAGTACAGGCGATCAGCATCTTCAGGGAGTGCTCAGATGGGTTACTTCCTAATAAAATGTTTTTGGGCTCAGACCCTGTTCTATCCTCCTGGCACTTTTGCCTTTAGCAACACTCGATCACTTAACTCTAACAAGGGTTGGCTTTTGTGGTGGTCAGCAGCACAAGCTGAGAGGGCCATGCCTTGTTTCCTTAAATCACCCAGTAAGTATCTTTCATTCATGCAATTGTCTGAACCACTTTTTAACCTATTTATATTTTCAGCCAGTAGCACTTCTTGGGATAATGAGTTCTAGAAGTCTGCTGCCCGCTGTGTGAAGTATTTGGCAGAATACCACTTAGAGTGTTCGGGAGCTGCCTCTTGCCTCCCAGCCTTTTTTGTACTTTGTATTATTTTTCGATCCAAGAATTCTAGCTTTTTAAAAAAAACAATGCTTTAAATTGTGTTTCTTGAATAATAATTGGTTCGTTTCCCCACTTCTTATTAAAATAATAACAGACCTCAGCATGAGAGTGTTACCATGCTGACTTGTCATATTCTAGTGGGGGAAAAAAAATTGGGCCCTATCTTTACCTATCCAGCCCTATTTTAAGACTGTTTCTTGACAGTTGGGTTCCTGATGTATTTACTTCCTTTGCCTTAGATTATTCATCTGTAAAATGGGGAGAATAATGGCACTGGCCTCGTAGGGCTGACTGGAAGATTGAACGGTCAGGGCCTGCACATAAGGGCTCAGTGCACATTCGCCGCTGTTACTGGTGGTGGTGGTGACATTTTCCCCCCAGGGCCTCAAGGGCCCAGAAATCTCAGATCGGAAATCACACTTTCCGACATACAAAGATTCCATAACCTTCTATGATTTTGCAGCCTCTCTCTTAACAAGAGCAAATACTGCTAACCTCTCACTTTGGTCTATACTCTTAAGGTTGTTTTAACCTTCCCTTATTTTGCAGACTATATGTCGGAAACCAAAGACCTCCACCGATCGACACAGCTTGAGCCTTGATGACATCAGACTTTACCAGAAAGACTTCTTGCGCATTGCAGGTCTATGTCAAGACACTGCTCAGAGCTACACTTTTGGGTGTGGCCACGAACTGGATGAGGAAGGCCTCTACTGCAACAGCTGCTTGGCTCAGCAGTGTGTCAACATCCAAGATGCTTTTCCAGTCAAAAGAACCAGCAAGTACTTTTCTCTGGATCTCACTCATGATGAAGTTCCGGAGTTTGTTGTATAAAGTACGTCTGCGCACAGCTAGCTCTCCATAGGCCTACAGGCAGCCTGCTGTTGGCTGGAGGCTGGAAAGCCATGGTTCGTTCTTTTAAGTATTGTGCCATATTCTCTTCACCCCAGAACATAGCTCTTTCTTGATGATAACTTGCGATGGAAATAAAAGCCTTGGGACAATTGCACTTTAAGTATTACACAGAGATAAAAGAACTGCGGAGAATGTACAGCAAGACAAGTGCCCGGAAGTTCATGATCCTTTGGAAGGAAATGTGCTTTACTGGTTACCAAGCCTTCGGAATATTGAATCATGGTGTGTTTGTTCCTCGTTTTGTTTCTTCGTTTGATTACGTGACATCGCATTTTTTTTTATCATGTGAAAGATGTTGTTAGGTTTATTTGTTTGCTTGTAATTTTTTTTGTGTGTGTTACTCCCTCACGCACGTGGTTTGAGGGAGGAGAGAAGGGTCTCTCCTTTTAACGGAGAGACCGGTGCCCACTACGTAGCCATTGCTGCCTCACTGGGGCTGTCCCAAAGTGAGCACTAATGAAGTGGTCAAAGTCCTGTAGCTCTAGCAAGCCAAAGATACGGACATACCAGAAGCTCAGCCCAGGTCCAGAAGACGTGAGTGAAGCAATAACCAGAAGGCTCTGTGTGCTATGATGCCTTTTGACTCCTTCACGCCCAGTCGGTGCTGTGTCCCCTTCCTGCTCTCCCTGAAGGCTCTAGGACCCAGTGGAGTTTGTCATCTGAGGAACGAATCAGTGGTGTTCATGTCATTGTGCATTTTGTGGCGTTAACAAAACCAGTTTCTGTTAAAACTGTGGAAATGCCTTAGAAGATGTTTGTGCTTGGTGTTTTGTTTTAATCAAGAACCAATTATGGTAATGCTAGTTTCTGCTTAACCAAAATACCCTAACTGTATGTATATGTTATACATATATAAGTACCTGAGATTGCGTGTGTCTGTATGTGTTTAAAGCTTACTAACTCTTCTTCTTGGCTCCCATGACTGTTCTTGTGTATGTGGTCTTTCTTGTGGAGTATGGAGGATGTGTCACTGAATGAATGATACCTACAGACAATCAGTTAATATATGTAGAGTTAAGAATGACTGTTTCTCGTGGGTCTTTTGCCGTGATTCTCAGCCCTGGTTGCTTTAAAAACAGTAACGATGTCTGGGTCCCACGTCAGGCCAATAAACTCAGTCTGTTGTAGTGAGGTCCAGGTGGACCTGCCTTCTCCTTTAAAGCTCCGAATGGAGCTAATACGAAACAGGGTTTAAAACCATGGCTCCGGAGGGTGTCTTTCTGTTTTAATTTCGAAGTTAAAAGTGTACAGAGAATGTTAGCGTTTGAGAGAGGGCCATTTTTAAGAGTTACTGCCACTGCTGTTAGGATATAGAATGAAACCACGTCAGGAGAGTGAATCTATTAACCTTTAGATGTACAGTAACAATGTTGTTCGCACTTCAGGAGAGAACTTTAGCACAATGTCTTTCTAGGAGATGTTTGTAATGATTTCATATTTTATAACATTTGTTTACCATATTTTGATAAACCATTTTTTCTATCTGCCAGGTTTTCTTAAAAAAAAAAAACTATATATTATTTTCTAAAGAAACAGTCATATTTTTATACAAAATTAAGTTTTCAGGTCACAAAGAAATAGATTTCGGGTACAGCGGAACATGCGGTGTTCCCCGTGGGTGGGAGTCAGTATGATAAACGCATGGAGAACACGGACCTGCCCGCCTGGGCCGCCCTTGCACGCCTGCATGTGGGTGTGCATCCGCACTCCAAGCCCGGTCAGATCAGTTCCACCCGACACCGGTAAAGGAACAGAAGTTCTGTAGGGTTCTGTAGTCGTGAAATTATTTTGCTTTTATCAAAAGTTCTAAAAGAACCAAAGTTTCAGATACCAGAATGTACAAAAGTATCTCAGTCTTCTGTACGAAAGGGTAGAAGGACCAGCCAATGACTGCTTCACTTACAAGTAAGTCGTTAAATAATCCACCATTTCGTATAGATGCTTCAGAGACGAGTCCTGGGAGGTTTAACTGTAAAGAGCCCAGATCATAATGTGGTGCATTTCCTTAGCTCTTAGTGTTTCTTGCAAACATCAAGACAAAAGCATATTTAATTAAGTATTTAGTGCTTTATTTTCTCTGTACTTCAACCAGAATCAGGTCTTCAGGGTTTTGCCAGCATTGTTGGTGGTTTTGCACACCCTCTTTTCAGTTGGATTTATGAATAATAGTCTTGTGGGTTTTCAAAAATTGAAACATGCTGAGGAACATTTTTGCTTTTTGATCCAGTTTGCAGCAGAGTTATATATATGTATATGAAAGTCCATTTTGGTTATCGACATTTTGTATTTGGAAATTGTTTTAAACAATAAAAAAGGAAAAGAAACGTATGAAGCTGTAATTTATTCTGCATTTGTTAATATCGTTGCTAGTCGGTATACCCGTTTGGTATATATGGCCTCTCTGCATCTACATTTGTATCTGCAACAATGAGCTTTATATCCACATAAACTGTAAATAATCCTTTCTGTGAAAGGATCATCATATCAGGATGATACCAAAAGTGTGTAAAAGAAAACTGCATTATTTTGTAATGATTTCTTATAGGCATTTCATGGTAAGATTAGCAGTCAATAAAGTTACTTTTTATTTGTCTTTAAAGTGCCTTTTTTTTTTTTTTAAATTAGAGTTCTCAGTGAAGCAAGAGGCATTAAGAAGTGAATGTTTTCTTTGTGTTCTTCTTTCCTATAACAGAGCACCTGGAGGGACATCCTAAAGGTCCAGTGTGGTAGAGCTCCCAGACGGACAGCCCTGTGGCGGGGATGCTCGTGAGGATGGAGGCTGAGCCCTGCCACGTGCTGTGCCCGTCCCACGTGTGTTAGGAGTTCGTGGATTAACTCCTTTCATCCTCATATGCACATAAGGCAGGTGCTAGTCTTCGTCTCAAGTTAGAGATGAAGGAACCAAGGCTCCAAGAGGCTGTGGCAGCCAGCTGTCATGCACGCCCAAGTTGAGGGGCTCAAAGCACTCAGTAAAGTAGAATCTTTTTCATTTTTTTCAATTAAAGTAACCACTTTGGTTTTGCCCACAAAATAATCATCTTTGGCGTGTTACGTTTTCAGTTTTAAACAGTAAGTGATGACGTCTACAAGCATGCAGTCCCCAGGCTGAGGGTGAGGGCCACATGGCACCAAGGATGGAGATGGCACCTCCACTTCCGGTTGGTAGACAGGAGTCTGAAGAGCCCGGTCAGCCTTGTGAAAGGGCGGCCGTTATCGTCCCGTTACCCCGGTTTTCTTCCCTACGGTGGGATTAATAATTCAGAGGGCTGTAAGGGGTTTCAATCAGGTAATAGTTAAAATACGCCCCTGAGGACGAAGGTGGGAGAGAGGAGGGTTTTCAAATCTAACCAACATTTAACTTGTATAGAATTTTGGCCGTTTGGAAGCATACAATCCAAAACCTCAGTAGAGGTGTTAACTCGTGAATTTTGCAGTGTATCTGGCAAATTGTGAGTAAAGTGTCTGGTCACCTGCTATGTATCTGACACAACGACACGCGTCCTGTCTAATCTTCATAACCCTGCGGGGAGTCAACTCATTTTACAGCCGAGGAAACAGACTTCCCCAAGATCCTGCAGCTCGTAAGTCTGGAGCAGCGTTTGAAACCCAAATCCACCTCCAAAAGCTTTGCTTTTTCTACTACATATACCACGTTATCCACTGCACTTAGAGAAAGTTCAGAATCTAGTACAGAAGACAGACTTATGAGTTTGATACCGCAAGAAATGAAATCATTTGTTGGCACACTTTTTTTGGCCACTCCTATGCCAGACCTGTGGGAGGATTATCTGGGTACTGCTCTGGCGCAGAGGCAGTGAAGACCTTGGGTGGGTAGGGAGTGGCAAGTGGGAAGAATGGAGGTTTTACTCGGAGGAAGAGCCTTGAAGGGGGACTTCTAGCAGATTGGGGTGAGGTAAAAACTGTCCGCGCGAAGATGAGAAGCCAGAGACAACAGTGTTCATTCAGGGACCTTTGGGCTTGAGGAACGACTCTCTCCAGACTGGTCGTGAAAGGCCCTGGGTGCCCAGAGGAGGACACTGAGTTTTTCTCTGGACAGGGAGCCACTGAAGGGGACTATAAAAGGAAGGAGACATACTTGAGAGACATTATTTGAGAGGAATAATGGGATCAGTGCTACTGGAAGATAGGGAGAAGGGGGCAGGACTGGAGAGATGGTGACCCGAACAAGGATGTGGCCACAGGGAGAAGAAAAATTCAAAAACGTAGCTATGCCTCTCTCCCCCTCTCTCTCATTCTCTCCCCTCTTCTCCTCCCTCCCCCCCACCCCGTCTCTCTCTCTCTCTCTCTCTCTCTCTCTCTCACACACGTCACCTTCTAAGCTAAATACTAGAAAAATAGGCAAGTTTTCCATATTTGGCAACATGCTTGGGAAAGCAAAAAGTTCACTACTGCTTTATATATAATGAATTAAAATCTCTGCACGAATGCTTTGAATGTTAAATATTGGCCCCACGGCCACAAACACTCTCATGTGGAGGCAGTGGTTCTCAAGCTGGGCTGTGACCTGCAGAATTTAAAACACCAATGCCTGGGGTCCAGACCAGAGCTTATGATTTATTTGGTCCGGGTGGGCATGGTACTATGGAAAGTTCGGCTAGTGATGCCAATGTGCATCAGGGGGTAGACTCGTTCTACAGGTGAGCCCAAGCAGTGTAGACCAACCAGGCAACCTGCTCCTGAGCTGGCCTGATCCACACTTGGGCTGAGTTGCATTGCCAGAGTGTCCCAGTTGATTGCATTTTGTGAGAATGACGTTTTCTTTTTACCAATACAGAGGTCAGAGCGTGGACCAATGTTCAAGTCCAGTGAACTCACCATTTCGGGAAGTCTGAATATACCCACATTCTGGAGAGCTGGGTGATACATACAGTTGTTTTGCCAAGTATGAGAGTGGAGGTTATGGGAGTTCAGTAAAATACTCGAACATCTCCTCCCTGTCACTTTTATTTGCTTCGTCATTTCTCTGACGCATTATATAAGTTGATCGCTACAGAGAATAATGAATAAAAGTAAGCTAACTTCCACCTAGCCCTTTGATTCTGAAGACATTTATTTGAGTTAATGGAGGAGCCTGACCTCTGAAAAGTCCTGCTCAGATGCCATGAGACATTGTGGGTGATGGAGCTATATACTCTCAAGAGATTAATCGAAGGTCTGTAAACAGGGCACAGCTATAATTAACCAACTCATTACTTAAGATGGGTGTTTACCCATCTGGTGTCAACTGTAGTCAGTTAAGGTCTCCTTATTTTATTACTGTCATTATGGCAAGAGAAGGATTTCATTAAAACAGACAGTTCCCAACTTAGAAAGGAATTATGTTCCAAGTTTGCTTTTAAATTGGTTGCTTGGTGTTTACAACACAACCTCCCCAACTTCCCTAACTAGCCCACAAATGCCTGTTTATCCCAGAGATACTATTGGAGATGATCTTTTTCTGCGAATTAGTAACCATCAACAAAGAGGCCCAGAGTATAAATAAGGTAGACAGAGTGACCCCACAACCAGATACAGAAGACCAGTAATTCAATCTTCAGGTTTTACTTCTCAGAGTACATCCGTACCCAAGTGTAGATAAAAGTAGAAAAAAGCAGTTTGCCTGGGTGGCTCAGTCGGTTAAGCGGCCAACTCTTGATTTCAGCTCAGGTCTTAATCTCAGGGTCGTAAGTTCAAGCCCCAAGTTGGGCTCCACTCTGGGTATGGAGTCTACTTAAAAAAAAAGAAAAAAGCTTCAGGCAAGCCATGTCAAAATAAAGCCACTCTCAGTCAGTTTCTACCTTGGGGTTCCATGAGGGGTGCTTCTAGGGTTTTCCCAACCACATGCCCAGGCTCCAGTCCAGAGCTGCCCAGTCCTGCTCTGCCATCATGAAAGAATTAGCAAGAACGAAGCCAACCCCAAAGGTCAAGTCGCAGGCCCTCTTCTGATCTCCAGGTGGGAGGAAGAGGATGGGTCTAGGAGCTACTTGGAGAAGCAGAAGCCCCAGGGTCTTACTTAGACTCTATCCCTGCGTTGTTACAGAGTATAAATAAGATGCTAAGAAAAAAGTGAAGGAGCCTCTACAGGGGCCTTTAAATGCAACAGCTAAGTGAATGTGGAAGAGCACAGAAGCCACTGGAAGAATTAAAAGAAGGCCTAAATTAATACCCCCATGTTCCTAAAAGAAAAGACCCAATAAGATCAATTTTTCCCCATCAATTTCAATCAAAATCCCAACAATGAAACATCTTAACCAGGATGGAGTAATAGGGCACGTTTTGCCCTCTCACCTTACACAACTTTACAAAAAGAAAAAAGTAGGTCTAAGAAGTGTTTTTTAAACCTTCAACAATAGTGCAGTAGAGTGAGCACCCCCTCGCCCCCCACCCCCCACGCGCGCGCGCGCGCGCACCAAAGAAAAACAAGGTGAGCCGCGCCATTGTCCCAGGTTACTGCCTGGAGAGTTTCCAGACCACCAAGGGAGGAGGGACCCAGGCGGATCCCAGTGGTCTCCCAGAGTTGAGAAAGCAGGGTGGGTAACTGGGGAGGCCAGCGTAGCTAGAGTCCACAGGGCGGAGTACCGGAAAAGAGAGCGCTGCCCAGAGCAGGGAGGAGAAGCGGGAGCCGGGGAGCGATGGAGAGCGCGCGCATGCGCTCTGGAGGTCTGCGTGAGTTTCTCCCCGTGCTGCGCTGAGCGTTCAGTACGTAGACTGCTCAATTCTTTACCTGTCATCTGGGCCGCTTTCCAGCTGCGGAGTGGACTAGTCACAACAGAGCCATAGGGCCTGCAGAGCCCAATATATTTACTCTTTGGCCCTCTATAGAGAAAAAACCGCCAATTCTTCATCACTGTCATTAATAACAGGAATTCTATGGTATTTTTTTGCCTCTGGAAAAAATGTTCTTACTGGGTCTGTATTTCAAAAAATTCTGGGCTATTCCTTGTAAATAAATGTCTTCAGTGAATTCTGCGTTGAATTGATTATTGTTACTGACTGGGTTTAAATGTACCAACATTCTATTTGATTTTACTTGTGCTCTTCTCTGTTCCTTTTTTCCTCTTTGCCTTCTTTGGGCTTAATGATTTTTATTTCATTTTCTCTCTTATGCTTCTTTATTTATAGTGGTTGCTTTGAAGTTTATAGTATACATCTTTAAGGTCTCATAATCCACCTTCAAATAATATTACACCACTTTAAATATAGTATAAGAAACTTACAACAGAATACTTATATTTCCCTTTCCTGGTCTTTTTGCAGTTGCAGTACATTTGACTTTTTACATATGTTATAAACTTCAAAACACACTGTTTTTATTCTTGCTTTAAACGGTCAGTTATTTTTAAAAAGATTTAAAATATGAAAAAAAATGTGTTTTATATTTACCCACATATTTGCCACTTCTGGGGCTCTCCCTTCTTTGTGCAAATAAAGTGTTTCATCTGGTATTTTCTTTTTGCCTGAAAGATTTCCATTGACATTTCTTATACAGATCTCCTGGTGTTGAATTCTTTCAGCTTTTGTAGGCCTACAAAAGTTTTTATTTCAGTTCTAATGCTGAAACCTCGTTTTGGAAAGGAATGCAAATGTGTAATTTACATGTTGAAACATAGGTGTATGGTTATCTGTTTAATTTCAAAATTTAGTTTACTTTCACTCCTGCCACAGGAATATTCTGGTGTCCATAAATCTAAAAATAAAATTATTGCCAAGCCTTTAAAAAAAAAGTTTTAATTTCACTTTTTGTTTTTGAAAGAGGTCTTTGCTGGGTATAGTACTGAACAGCACTTCTCTTTCAATATTTAAAAGACTTGCTTTTTAAGCTCTGTTAGGACCAGAGAACCTTTAGTCCTAGAAGAGAGAGAATGAATGTGTGTGCCAAGTGGTATCTTATCTTCCATAATAGGAAGCTGGCAGATAATATTCCAAATTGAAAAAGCAGTATACAAATATTATGAGACTGTTACTTGAAAATATGGAGGCAAATACTTTTCTTCTAGAACCACCTCAAGAACTGAAAGTGTTAGCATCTGGGGAGGGAAGAGGAAAGTGCTCTTTTTTTTGTTAGAGGCTTTATAGATCTATTGCTTTAAAATTTTAAAAATTCTTTTTAAGAAAATAGAACTGATTTCAGTCACTAGCAAAGAACCCTGGGTTCCCAGAGACCATAAAGAGAAAAGGATCAGCACATGGAAGCAAGTGGGGTGGGGAGTCAGGCTTCCTTTTGAGGAGTGGGAACTGTTAAGTTTGTCTCCAATGAACACAGTGTGGGCATAAGCCCAGGAGGTAGAAGGGAAGAGGGAGGCTGTTCCTTTGGGCTTGGACTCTTCCTGACAACGCCTGCAGGCTATTCTGGGAGGTATTGGGCTATTAATGAAAAAGACTTCCCGCGGCCACATGGGAGTTTGTAGTGAAAACACCAGAAGGCGGGATGAATCTGCCTTTCTCCCTGCACATTGGGACATGTGGGGTTGATGCCCAGTGAAAGTGATCTGGCTCCTGTTTCCTTGGTGAGAACAGTCAGCAGATGGGTGTCTGGTAACTCAAAGCCTTTGTTGACCCGGCCCAAGTCAATTGCTCCACCTGGCATGGGGTTGGGGCTTACTCAGGTTTCAGCAGCCCGCCTTGGGGGCGGGGGGCGGCTAAGACAAAAAAAAAGTGGGCAGAAGATGGAACCTGAGTCTGGGCATGCGGAGGGTGTGGGTGGAGACACAGACGATGTCAGCATCGGAGATGACTATAAGTAGGAGACTGTTGATCAGTCTATGCCCTCGGTCAAGTGTTCACAAACCTGAATGAGTCTCAGAGGCTCCCAAGAAGCTTTTTTAAAAGATAGATTTATTTCCAGGCCTCACAGCCCACCAGCCCATCAGAACCTGCAGGGGTGAGGCCCAGGATTCGGCTGTGCCCGCCCATTCCTCTACCGCCCCCTGGAAGCCCTGCTCTGCCGGTTGCAGACCATTCCAGACCACTCCTGCCCGCGGCCCCAAGGCAGTCCTCTCCTACGTTAGCTTTCTCTTCTTCCTTCTTTAGTAGCAATTCAGATGCAGTAGGAACTTTCTGAAACCCAGGGGTAAAACTCTGCTTTTTGCCAGGGGGGTCGACAGCGTCTGGCAGTTACAAATTCATGCTATAGGAGAAGCGGGGGCTTCCTGGGAAGGGTGGGAGCAAAGCTCTCCTATAGATTGTTGCCACTTCTGTACCATCGTTCATCTCATGAGAGATGCGAAACTCAGAAAGGCCCCTGAGGGGTTCAAACACAAACCGTTCTTTCCCCTTTGACAGCCTCCAGGGTCTGAGAAGTGTGGGCAGGCCCGGCCATTGCGCTTCTGCTCAGCACCAATAGAGGGCGCCCAAAATGACAATGCCGGAATGGGCTGGATTCAGTTATGGAAGATAGGAGCTCTGCTTTGGCAACCCAATTCGTCTTCTTACCCAGAACTGGCGAGATGGGATGGTATGAAGAGTATGCTAGAGAGCAAAGGAAAGCTTCCTTCCCTCCAGAATGGGCAGGCTGTGATGGCTGGATTTTTTTTTTTTTTTTAATCTGTGCCACCAGACATCACATTCAGGTTCTTGGGACCTCCACAGATGATTCCCCCATTGGATTTTGGTATTTGTAGTCACAAAGGCCTCCCCAACAGGGCCACACTAATCCAAAAGCTAAAATAAATCTTCTATGATGAAGGTTAATGGTAAACTTAGAAACTGAGCAACAGCAGAGACTTATCTTTAAGAATTGCACCAGGTTATAAATTTTAGGAGGGCAGAAACCATGTCATTCTTGCTCACACCTGCATCCTCACCAACTAGTGTCACGTGACTCAAAAAAGTTGTTTGAAAAATGTTGAGTTAAGCAACAAGAGGAGGTTCGGTTGCCATGGGCCAAGGTGCCGGGTGGACTTGGTTGAAACTACAAGAAAATACTCTCTACCTGGAATATTCCACCTCAGGTCCTTCTCTTCATTCCAACCTCAATTCCATGACCCCTCCTCAGAAAGTTCTTCCCTGAACACCCAACTGAAATTGGCCCCTCCATTGCATCTCTGCCCTATTGCCCTATTTATTTCTTTAATAGTACCGGTCACAGTCTCCAACTCTCTGATCCACTAATTCAATTATCATGCTGTCATTTCCTGCCTCCTACACCGTAGTAGCTGCACTGTGAGGGACACAACATTGTGAATCTGGCTCACCCCTCCCAGCAGGCTCTTGGCTCAGAAGGTACTCTATGAATTTGAGTTGAATGAATAAAGTAACAATCGATTATGAGAAGAAGAAACCTTTCTCTATTCTAAAACACATTTTGTATTGATTCTGGAACTGGGCTGCATCTTACAACAGAGGAGCATATTTACAACAGACGAGCATATTTGATGCCGTATTTCACTCCCACTTCTCCCTGAAAAGCTGTTAGGACATCAGGGTGCTCGTGTGGTAAATTTTGTCTTAGCACCAATGAAGGACAACAAACATTATCCTGAGCAGAGAGCTTAGCTGCCTCTAATCCAGAATGCTTTTTCAGAGCAATGAGGAGGAGGGAGGGACGTCAAAGAGGATGACATAAGGAAACCAGTGCCCAGAAATGATTAGAAGGAACACAATGCATGAAGGACATCAGGAGAGGGTTGGGTCAGCGGCAGTGGTCTTCATCTGGGACCAGGGAGTAAGAATTTTCCTTCATCCTCAGCCTCCTTCATCCCCATCTTGGGTGGTTATTCACGTGGCCAGAGACCACACATCTGATGCCTCATCCCATGGCCTGCTTAAGTCCCAGGCTAGACACAAAGCCAAATCCCTCCGCGTACGGATTGCCCTGGTTTGAACTGCTTAAAGCATTGTCTTGTCAAAGTGTGGCCTGCCCTACCTGCCTCAGAACCCTCAAAGAGTTCGCACACGACGCAGATTCTTGGCCCCCCCCCCCCCGGGGAGTCTGCCCCCAGAATCAGGCCCCAGGATAAGCGCCGCCTCCCCCACCCCCACGTGATTCTTAGGTGCGTGGTTCTCCAACTTAATGGAAATGAGGGAATGATTCCCTCGCGGGCCTAACTCAACTCCGGGCAGCTTCTGTGACAAATGGGCAAGGAATCCACACGCAGTGCCGGACGCGCTTGGTTGGCCGAGTCTGGGTGCGCGGTCAGGCCGGGCCGCGGGCGGGAGGCAGGGAGGGAGAGCGGGGCGGAGCTCGGCCTTGGGGTGTCCCTGCCTGTTCTCAGCCGCAGCCTGACCCCTGGCGGTCCCAGCGACTGGCTCGGCAGGAAGGACCCAGGGCTTGGGTCTTGTTGAGATTCCGGGAGAAGTTACACTCCACCTCTTGGCGCTCTTGCCAAGACTGGAAGACTTTGAGGAGGGGGTGATACGCAGTTAATGGATTTTCCGAATTCCTGTATTACCTCCATTGCTTACTCATCTTGCCCCCCCCGCCCCCCCCCAACGTCTGCAGGCAGCTTCTTAGCTGCATATCTTATCCGAGGGAGGAGGGACAGAGAGAGAGATGGACAGGAAGCTGGGTGTTTCTACAATCATTTTTTTAAAGGTTGGGGAGGGGAGCGAGGTTTAAAATCGCGACCAGGCACACGTGTGATCCGGCGCGGCCTCTCCCTGGTTAGCGTCGCGGACGCCGGCCCCTCCCCGCGCCGCGCCCCGGAGCGCACTGAGCGCGCAGCCCGCTGGCCCCGCTGCTGCTGCCCCCCCCCGCTGCCCCCCCCCGCTCCGCCCTCCGGGGCTCCCCGCGCTTACCCAGCCCTCGGGCCCTGCACCTGTTGAACTGGCAGAAGTTCGGTCCCTCCCGGGATGCCGGTGGTCCTAAAAACAGGTAATTCCAAAAGTCTCTCCGACAAACCATCTTTCTCTCCTTTTCCTTTTTTTTTTTTTTAAGATTTATTTATTTGAGAGAGAGACAGAGATAGCCAGAGAGAGCGAGCACGAGGTAGGGAGGGGGAGAGGGAGAAGCAGACCCCCCGCTGAGCAGGGACCCCCCCCCCCCATGCGGGGCTCGATCCCAGGACCTCGGGATCCTGACCTGAGCCCAAGGCAGATGCTTAAGTGACTGAGACACCCAGGCGCCCCTCTCCTTTTCCTTTTTAATTCTCGGTAATGTGTAAACCAACAGAAATAGATCACTTGACTTTTTAATAGTGAACCATAATATGCTTTTGCATTTTCCGAACTGAATTCTAGAGCCCAATTCGAGAAATCATTATTCTTTTGTCTGGTGGTCCCAGAGAAAGATTAGTGTAGCAGGCTTGCAAACACAGAAGTGAGAGGCTCCCCCTGAGGGATGGTGGGGTGGAAGGAGAAGGCGGCCTGAGGGTCAAGGAGTCTGAGCTCTTGTCAGGTCGACTGCAACTCATTTATTCAGTCATTTCACAAATTTTACTGAGAGCTCTCTAGGAGGAAGGCATTGAACAGGATGCTAGGAAGACAAAGAAAAGTAAGAAATATGGCTCCTACCCTCAAGTTACTTTCCGTCTTGTGGGAGGTTGTAGAAAGACATATAAACCAAAAATTAGCCAACTGTTTGGACCATGAGTTTCTCTGGCATATTTAATTCTTTGATTTGCTGTGTGACCATTTTCATTGCCACTCTCCATTCATAGCATGCATAGAAACTTACTCAATTCTCACGATAACCCTGTAAGGGAGGGCCTATTATATACCCATTTTATAAATGAGGACACCAAGTACTTGGGGGGATCAGATCGCGTGCCCAAGGTCACATAGCTGGTGAGTGGTGGTACCAGAATCCAGAGCGGTGTGACTCCGGAGCCCAGGCTGCTAATGATAATGTTCCCCAGGGCCTTCTGCTTCTCATCTTGTTTCTGCTGCTTTGTTGCTTAGAGTCAACTTCTTAACCTCTCCCTGACAGCTTATCTCTACCCACTTCTCCATCCTGACATTCTTTCCTCCAGTGGCAGAGAATAAGGTGCACATCCTGCTGCCAAAGCTCATGCCGCCCCCGTCTTCCTTCCTTCTCCTCCAGACTACATCCACTCGTCTCCTTTCTCCTAGACCTTCAATTCATTGTCTCTGCTCATTCCTTCCCCTCAGCCCATAAACTTGTCAGAGGCTCACATTTGCTAGCAAACCTACAAACAAATAAAACACAGTGCAATAAAAGCTTCCTATAGCATACACCTATTAGAAATGCTAAAATAAAAAAATATCGACAATACCAAATGCTGATGAGAAGATGGAACAATTGGATCGCTCGTAAATTGCTAGTGGGAATGCAAAATGGTACAGTCCTCTGGAAAATAATTGGTAGTTTCCTATAAAAGTAGACATACACTTACCATATGATACAAAAATGGCAAATGTGCCAGAGAAATGTAAACGAACATCACAAAAACTTCTACCCTACTGCTACACAATGTCCATAGCACCTTTTTGTGTAAGAGCCCCAAACTGAAAACAACCCAGATGTCTTTCAAAGAAGTGAATGGCTGAACTGTGTGGTGTTTCCATATAATGGGATACTATCCAGTAATAAAAAAAAAACCCAAACTCTTAATACCTGCAACAACACTGATGGTCTCAAGGCTGAGTGAACAAAAGCCCGTCTCTCAATGTTACATACTCTATGGTGCCATTTCTATCATATTTTCAAAATGACAGTTGTAGTGATTTGTGGTCACCAGGGGTTGGGGCACTATGAGGGAGTTCTTTGTGGTGATGGAATAGCTCTGTATTTGATTGTGGTGGTGGTGGTGGCACAAATCGAGGCCGATGATAAAGTTGCAGAGAACTATTCAAACACACATAAGTGCCTGTAAGAACTGTCGAAATTTGAATAGGTCTATAGGTTGTAGCAATGTCCATTTCCTGGTTTCGAGACTATCGACTATGGCAATGTAAGATGTTACTCGTGGGTGAAGAAGCAGAACCTCTCTGTACTGTTTTTGCAACTTCCTGTGAATCTATAATGGTTTTTTTTAAAAAAGTAAAAAAAAAATGCATATACTTTAAAATCAAACAAATAACAGAAGGGTTTTTTTACCCTATATTCAGTTCAGCCCTGCTGGCTCCTCACCTCACGGTCACCACTCCATCGCCCACCTCTCTCCTCCCCTTCTCAGCCTGTGCCACCCAAAAGGTGATCTGCTCTCATTGTCCCCACGTTCTCAGCTTCCCTTGGCTCTCCAGTCCACCGCCCTCAGCCCGCTGCAACCTCCCCGTCACCACACAGTGTGGAGAGGCCACAGTCTTGATCTTGCTGGGTCTCTCTGCTGCATTAGCACCATCGACTCCTTCCTTCTAATCATTTGGAGTCTATGGCAAAGCACTTCCCTGCTTCGACTTACACCTCCTTGGCCATTCCTTGTCTGTGTCCTGTATGGATTTCTCTTTCCAATAGCTTCTCTTCTGCTTCTTATCCCTTCACTGTCAATGTTAAAGGAATCAACACTGACCCGCTCCTTGACTCTATTCCAGGACCATCTCATCTACTGTCCTGGTTTTAACCACACTTATCCGTTGCTGTCTCCCAAATAAATACTACTGCTCCAGACCCTTGATCAGGTTTCGGCTATAACTACCTGCCTGCTGGTCATCTCTAGCTGCATGTCCTCTGAGCACTTCAGACTCAGCATGCCCAAATCCGATTTTTGTCACCTTCCTTCCAAATCAGCCCTTCCTCCCGATGCCACAGCTCCTTACTCTTATAAGCCAGACACTTAGGAGTTGCCCTGATCCCTCACTTTCAGTTGGTTGATGGGGTCCTCTTGCATGAGCCTTCTCAATGCTCCTCTCTACGCCTTCACCACAGTCCTGGCTCAGGCCACATCGTCTCCCGCCTGAGTTACTTCAATCGCATCCCAACTGGTTTCCCAGGATACAGGAATATCTTTCCTTAATCTGTCCTTCCCCTTAGGGGTAGAGCGATTTATTTAAAGCATAAACCGCCTTCATCAAACTCTTCAGGGGTTCAGTCCATCCCTTAGAGCCAGAGGCCCAACTGCCTGTCACAGCACTGCTTCCTCAGTGGCTCTCTGCGTTTCGGTCTCTAGCACCCCAGAACGACCTGTGCACGTAGCTTGCATCTGCTGTCCCTCACCTCCGGCCTGCACGTGTCGTGTCCGTGGAGAACGTTTTCCCTCGTGCCAGCCTCGCTCCTCTGCCCACCTAGGACTAGCTAACTCCCACTCAGCCTTTGGAGATCATCTCTAACCTGCCCTCCCCTCAGGTTTATGTTGCAGTGATTTGTCTGTGTGTCTGGACCATGTTTCCTCATGATTTCCTAGGAAAGATGACACCGGATTTAAGGGCAGATCTTCTCATTACTTTAGGCAATGGGAATATTCTCTTCTCTGCGAGTGAGATGCATGAGCCACTGGGGAGGTATTACAAATGCTTTAGGCTCCATAATATGCCTTTCGCCAGCTGGTAGATTGTAAGTGAGGAGGAAGGACCGGGAAGGAAGACGGTGGCCCTGTCAGCAGAGGGCTGTATGGAGTGGCGGCTCGCAGGAGGGGCAGGACCACTGCAGCCCAGGCCTGGGTCTATTCCAGGTGAGATACAGAACAAAATCGACTCCCGGATCCAGGTGCTAGCATCACAACCACAGCAAGTAATGTCTGAAGTGGATGCTCAGCAGCAGAGAACATGGGGGCAGGGGGGCAATTGTGAGAAACCTGTCCTTGCCATCATGGGAAGAGATAAGGAGCACAGGTCTCTGTGGGAGTAGAAGAGGAACTCAGGAACGTTACACTCTGGTCAAGGCTCAGGTAGACCCTCAGTCAGGGACCCCGATAGCCCATTCTGGAGTGGGGAGCTCTGACAAGACTATGATCGAGGAGGGAGGCAGCAGGACCAGGGGCGGACACCAAGAAGGCTCGTCCTACCACTTCTGCTCCTGGGTCCCCCCACCGCAGCCTTTCTCCTGTCACCTCTCAGCCTGGCAGAATCTCCTTCCATGCTCTTTGCTTTGTCCTGAGCATTTTTAAGAGTGAAGGAGGCAACTTTTAAAAATAAATGCATCTTCTTCTGATTCGAAATATGCCTGGTTTCAGACTTGCACTGCGGTGTTCCCTTCCCGAAAGAAGAGGATTGTGTGCCATCTTGTGGTTGAGGGGCATCACAACAGCGGTTCTGCACCCAGAGCATCCTTTCTAGTCCAGCACCGGCCTTACCTGCCATAAAGCTCTGGAACGGGTTCTGGTTCAGCGGTAGGAGCAATCAGAGAATGCATCTCCAGAGAGACACTGGGGACTGAACTGGTAATGAATGGCATTGGAGTACGGTCCAAAGGGATTTTTCCTGCAACTGGTATGATTTTATCTCTAGGTACCCTTCTCTATAATTAATAAATGAATTCCAGAAAAATGACCTTGCATGGTGGCAAGAACGCCAGACTGAGAGCTAAGATACCTGGTATCTAATTGCCCCTCTGCCACAGACTAGCCAAAGGAACCAGCAGCAGAGAATAGTGTGGAAAGAGTACTGAACTGGGGCCAGGAGCTTGCTACTCAAGAGCTACCACAATCTAGCGTGTTAACACTTTGACTGAGCACCTTCGTGTGCCAAGTGCTGTCCAAGGTACTTTTTATGTTTCTTCCTCATAGCCATGCGGATAGTGGGTCTAGAAGTCAGGAAACTGAGGCTCAGCAAGAGTGAGTGAGCTGTCCAAAGTCACAGACTCAGTGAGTGACGAGTCAGAATCTGATTGGAAGACTGACTCCAAAGCATATGATCTTCATTTTTTAAATTGTTACAATTTTTTGTCACGTGAATGTGGGGAAGTTAGTGGGGGGTCACACAGAGGCCAGATGGTTTGGGTTTATTGTGTCCCTTGCTGATCGGGCAAGCGTGATTTCTGCCTGCGTGCTCTCTTAGTTTCCTGTGTGTTCTCACCTCTCCCCATCTGACTTAGTTTATAAAGGCATTTTTTTTTTAATTTTATTTATTTTTGAGAGAGAGAGAGAATGAGAGGGGTGAGGGTCAGAGGGAGAAGCAGACTCCCTGCTAAGCAGGGAGCCCGATGCGGCATTCGATTCCAGGACTCCAGGATCATGACCCGAGCCGAAGGCAGTCGCTTAACCAACTGAGCCACCCAGGTGCGCAAGGCATTTTTAAGAGATTGAACTACCTCAGCTTCAAAAATCAGGTCCTTTGATTTCTGAAGATAACAGCTACAACCTAGAGAGAGAGAACACTGTCTGTGGGATGAATAGTAAAATCAGGTTTTTATAGGGAGGACGAGATGCTGTACCTGCCATTGGTGTGGTACTTGTTTAAGGACTGTCACTGCAGGGTCTCACCTGTGACATGCTTGTTATTACTGACCCCTGAGGGGACAAGAAACTTGTTCAAGATCACACAACTAGGACTTGAACACAGGCCTTTTTAAAAACAACTTTATTGAAATATAACTGAACTATAATAGACTGCACATACGTAGAGTAAAATTTGGCAAGTTTTGACATGTATAAAATGGTGAAACCATCACCATAATCAAGATAATGAATATATCTGTTATCCCCATAAATTTCCTCAGCTGCTTGGGAATCCCTCCCCCTGTCCTACCCCCTCTCCTCTCCACCCCCACTACCATCTCCAGGTAAGCTTTGATCTGCCTTCTGTCACTATGGCTTTCATTTTATTCTTAAAGATTTTATTTATTTTTGCACACGCACACGAGAGAGAGAGAGAGCACGAGTTGGGGGGAGGGGCAGAGGGTGAAGCAGGCTCCCCACTGAGCAGGGAGCCTGATGCAGGACTTGATCCCCAGGACCCCGGGATCATGACCTGAGCTGAAGGCAGATGCTTAACCGACTAAATCACCCAGGTGACCCTGGTTTTCATTTTATACAATTTTATGTAAGTGGAAGCATACAGCATGCACTCTTTTTTGTCTGGCTATATTCATTCATCATACTTTTCCTGAGATTCATTCATGTTGTGTGCATCAGCAGTTCATTTTTTATAGTTGATGAATATTCCTTTATATGGATATACCACAATTTGTTTATCCATTCCCTGGCGATGGGAATATAGATTATTTCTATTTGGGGTCTACTCTGACTAAAGCTGTTATAAACATTAATGTACAAGTCCCTGCCATGGACATAGGCTTTCATGTCTTTTAGGTAAATAGCTAGAAATGGAATATCTGGGTTATATGATAGGTACATGTTTAACTTGTAGGAAACAGTGAAACTGTTTTCCAAAGTAGTTATACATTTTACTTATCAGTAGTTCCAGAGTTCCAGTTTCTCCACATCTTTGCCAACACTTGCCATGGTCAGTCTTTTCATTTTATACTTTCCGGTAAGTATGTAGTAATATCTCGTTGTGCTCTTAATTTGCATTTCCTTGATGACTAATGATTTTAAGTATCTTTTCATGTGCTTATTAGCCATTCATATATCTTCTTTAGTGAAGTGTCTATTCAAATCTTTTGCCCATTTTATTTATTTATTTTTTTTTTTTTAAGATTTTATTTATTTATTTGAGAGAGAGAGAATGAGAGACAGAGAGCACGAGAGGGAAGAGGGTCAGAGGGAGAAGCAGACCCCCTGCCGAGCAGGGAGCCCGATGCGGGACTCGATCCCGGGACTCCGAGATCATGACCTGAGCCGAAGGCAGTCGCTTAACCGACTGAGCCACCCAGGCGCCCTCTTTTGCCCATTTTAAAAATAAGGTTGTTTGCTTTTTGAGATTTATGAGTTCTTTATATATTTTGGATATGAGTATTTATCAGATATGTGATTTTTCAAATACTTTTCTCATTCTGTAGATTGTCTTTTCATTCTCCTATTAATGTCTTTTGAAGAGTGGATGTTTAAATTTTGATGAGGTCAAATTTATAAAATTTGTCTTTTATAGATCATGGTTTGGGTGCCGTATCTAAGAAGGCTTTGCCTAACTCAGGTCACAAGGATTTTTTTCTAGGTCTTCTAGAAGTTCTGTGATTTGGGGTTTTACTTTTGGTCTTTGATACATTTTGGTTCATTTTTACATCATGTGAGAGTGTATTGAATTTCTTATTTGTGTGCTTGTTTGCAAATGGATATCCAGTTGTTCCAGCACCATTTATTGAAAAGGCTATCCTTTCTCCATTGAATTTTCTTTGCATCTTTTTTGAATATCAATTGGCCAGATATATGTAACGATATTTCTAGAATCTCTGTTCTGTTCCACTAATCTATTTATCTTTATGCCAATACCATACTCTCCGATTACTATAGCTTTATAATGAGTCTTGAAATCAGGAAGCATAAACCCTCCAAATTTGCTCTTCTTTTTTAAACTTGTTTTGACTGGGCACCTGGGTGGCTCAGTTGGTTAAGCGACTGCCTTCGGCTCAGGTCATGATCCTGGAGTCCCGGCTTCGAGTCCCGCATCGGGCTCCTGCTCGGCAGGGAGTCTGTTTCTCCCTCTGACCCTCCCCCCTCTCCTGCTCTCTCTCTCTCATTCTCTCTCTCAAATAAATAAATAGAATCTTTAAAAAAAAAAAACTTGTTTTGACTATTCTTGTTTTTTTTGTTTTGTTTTGTTTTGTTTTACATTTCCATACAAATTTTAGAATCAGCTTTTCAATTTCTACAGAAAAGACTTCTGAAATTTTGTTAAGGATTGCATTGACTTTACACAGGTTTTAAGACTCACCTCATTATTAAGAAATCACGTCTCAAGAGTCAAAGTCCTTTGTTTTCTAATGTTCATATTTTTGAAAACCTTTCTTTCTTTCTTTCTTTCTTTCTTTCTTTCTTTCTTTCTTTCTTTCTTTCTTTCTTTCTTTCTTTCTTTCTTTCTTTCGTGGTTTCAGGTGGGAATTGTAAATCTCATCCCTGTTATTCCATCTTGACTGGAAATGGCAGATGAGCAAACCAAGGTCTTTGACCCCAAATCCTGTGCTCTTTCCTTAAGAAGCCTGATGGAAGAGAAGGTGGGTATAGTCTCACTTTAAAACAAACAAAAAAGATTTTTATAAAATTAAATTTTACTCCTGTTACTACCTTCAATAAATGTTTAAAACCCTGTCCCCCACTCCCTGATATGACTGGGTTACTACACATCAATTTTTAAATTCCCAAATTTTGATTCTCACACATTAAATCTATTCTTTTTGTTCAATTTTTTGTATGGAAAGTCACAAAAACCCTAATATTGGAGCAAACTTACTGACTTGGAGGAGACGCTATTTCCTCTGTAATTCTGATAGTTAAATGATACAGGACCTAGTCATTTAGTATGAAAAGAGGGACTGGTTTTTCTGATAAATCTCATCTTGTCGTGAAAGAGCAGAATCCAGGACTATGGGATATTGGTGGTTCCAGGCAGAGACCCTAATGATCTACTATATATACTTAGCTTTTGACTTCATTAACTTGGAAATGAAACTGTTGGGAAAGCTAATCTAATGTCATCCATTAAATAAGAAAAATAGAAATTAGATCATTAAGGTGAAGGTGGCTGGTGCCAAGGTGAACATAATGAAAAATACTTTATTACTCTCCCTTATTTCAAAGCAGTCCTTTAATTAAGATTTCTTCCACCAACGAAACTAATTTCATAAGTTTATACAGCCATCACATTTCAATTTGCACCTCCAGAAAGTAACCCTTTTGCATTATAGGGAATTTATGTTTATTATCCAGGAAGGAAATGAGGCCGGGAGGCAAGAGAGACACCTCCGCGTGGTGGGGTGATGATTGTCCTGTCCAGCCTTGGCACACACGGCCAACAGTTACATTTCCAATTCCTTAGACTAAATTGAGTCTTATCTACTTTTCACATCAACAGCTAGTCTAAGAAATATTGCTGGAGATAGCAGGCTGTCTCTGGATTTTATCCCTCCTTGAATTTGTTGATGAAAGTGGAAGCCTGAATAGCAGTGTCATTCTGGTTGCTGGTTTCCATGAAGATGGGGCAGCATAAATTCAATAATTTTTCAGAATATTAATTTAAGCTTCAGCCTGACAGCCAATGATCACTGGAACATATAGTACTGACCCAGCTGCTCAGCTCTTTTAGAAATGACTTAATTACACAGTCGGACCAGCTGCTAGCACCAGCCAAAGACACAAGGAAAAAAAACAACAGTTAAAGGAGAAACAAGACAGGATTAACTTGTGGTCTAACTCATTAAGACCTCCTGCTGTCACCCTTTGCCAAGCCACTGAGCCTTCACTTCTTAGAAAATGATCACACACCTCCAGCTCCTCTTATTAGTTTCCTTGATTTTGCAGAAATCATCACAACACCCAGGAGTCATGAAAAGCACCTGGAGCATGTAATCTGTTCCAAATGGGCAAAGCCTTCCCAGGGGGACCAGGGATGGTCCACAGAGCCTCTGCCCTTCCCTCTGTGGTGGAAGATCTCCCTCTCGATGTAGCTACGCAAGCCCAGGGTGACTCTCACTTTTCTTCCATTCTCCCCCTCCTTCTTTCTCTCATCTTTCTTCCTCCCTCTTTCCACCCTTCTTTCTCCCTTCCCTCGTCACCCTCTGGCAGCTGGATTGAGGCTGAAGATGGGGTGTCAGACGCAGTCAGATGTGGAGCTGCTGCCGATGCACCTGCCCAGCAATTTGCATTCACCACTCATTCAGTCCTTACAAAAACCTCGAGAAGAGGCACTTCTCCCCGTGACACAAGGAGAGGAACTGAGGCTAAGAGAGCTTCTGTCATTCCTGTAAGGCCATTGTACTGGTTAGTAAGTGATTTCTTTCTGTTTCAGAACCCATCTTTTCTGTGATGCTGAGGCCTGGACTCTGCAAACCACATTTCTGCTTTATCACTGGCTCTTCGTTGGCAGGCTAGCAGGAGACTGTCGCGCTGGGCAAGGGAGAAGGGACTGCTGCTTCCTATTTGCTTCCCAGTAAGGTCAGCATCTCGCCCGTAGTGGTTTTCACCTCTGCAGCAGTAACTTCCCACATCCCCAGACCGGCCCTTCAAAAATATCAGCATCAGTCAACTCAGAGGTCCAGGTCCCAGTTATAAAGGGCTCTGCTCCGAGCTTTGAGGTTCTAATATCCTCATCCTCTTCTCTTTGTCCTGCTAGCCCTTGGGGCAGTCACTGCTTCCTAAAGTCACCATCCCTCTGTGCCTCAGTGGCCTCTTTGTTCTTTTTACCTTTTTGCATCTCCAGTACCCATTTAAACAATTCCTCTGTTAAATTCTTTTCTGTTAAAGTTACTGGCTTAGTTTCTGTTTTCCTAATACACAGAGCACTAGGATTCAAAACCAAGTATGTTTGACTCCAAATCCAGGCCCTTGATCCCTACTCTGGGCTATTCCCATCCGCTCCCTTTCCTACCTGTGGCAAAGATACATTGCTTTGATCAAACTTTACTCAACCTCCTAATCCTTCTCCTAGGCCCATCTGTGCACCACCTTATAAAAATCTAGTTTTGTCAAGAACCCTGCTAAATCAGTTTATCCAGAACCTTCCACCTTCGATATCTGATCAGGCTCCCCATGCTCCACTACCCCCCCAGGTGATGTCTGCTCACCCTGACCTGTCTTCAGCAAGAATTCAGTTGGGTCAGTTTCGCCAGACAAACCCCCCTTACCCCAGATGTTTCCTCTCAGTAATTTTCTATCTACGGACCCTCACTGTGCTCCTTGCCTATAAATTCCCACTTGCCCATCCTGTATTCCGAGTTTAGCCCCATCTCTCCTCCCACCATGGAATCCCATTGCAGTGGTCCCCATACATTCATGATGGTCCTGAATAAAGTCTGTCTCACCAACTTCAACAAATATCATTAAAAAAAAATTCTTTTTCATTAACAGTGGCATTCAAAAAACACTTTGAATCAAGTATCATTAGGAACTCAAGTTACAGTCTTTGGGTGCATTCCTTGGGGAAAGTCCTAAACATTGTCATATTGATGACTGAAGATTCCCTCCACTGTTAAATGGTTTGGAAAGCACCTAGCATAACAGAAGTGAATATAATAGCCTCAGCTAAACAAGATGGAACTCTGATTAATATATTCCTAAAAAGATCACAGGATTGACACATTTGCAAGTCATAGCAGTAATGGGAACTTACCAGCCCTCTGAGTTTCAACTGGAAATCTCATTTCTCTAAAAGCAGAACATACGGTATACTTTTGACCTTGTCTTGCTGATAATTTCATTTTGCAGAGGAAGAGAAAGAAACACAAGGAACTTCTCTCCTAGATTTAATTCTGACCTTGGAGGAAGAAGTAAAAACTAGTTATTGAAGCAGAAACGTAGGAAGCTGGGGGGGTGCCGGGAATCTTTCACATGGAGGGTTAACATGCCCAAGAAAATCCACTCAGGGGAGGCTCTGACATGGATCCTAAAGTCAGCACACAGCTCTCAGAAGCTCAGAGGAAAGTGCAGTCTGATCCCATAGCCAGATAATTTGAAAGAAGAAACAGTATAAGAGGGATGACAGGATCTCAAAAATGAAAATCTGAGGATAGAAGAGTATGGCTCTTGACAAGGAGTGAAAGGGATTGGCCTCCCAAAATGCCAGTGTACCTGCACAGAGAGCAGTTTAATGAGCTTAATTTATCAAAGGGTTTGACAAAAGATGGGAGAGGTGTATAGCAGGTGGTGATCTGTAGATGCCTGTTTGTTACACGTACCATCTAGAAGTGAGCTATCCAGGTCATTGCCTTCAAGATACTTACCTCCCAGGGAAGAGACAAATAATAAGCCTAAAAATAAGCAACAAAACCATAAATACATAAAGGATAACAGGTAAGTACAATAATGTTATGTGTATGTGTTAAACCAATTGAAATTGACAATATTCTATTTCATTTCATTTTTGACTTACCAAGATGGCCATTTCATATGGTGCAACCTACCATATTGTTGAGGGATGGGGGTGACATTCCGCATAAGGTCGTGAGAAAATGCCTCTCAGAGAAGGTGGCAGATGAGCAGAGACCTGAATACAGAGAGGGAATGAGCCATGTCAGAACAGAAGAATGTTCCAGACTTAGGGGAAAGCAAGGTTCAAGATTTTGAGGTGGGAATGCTGGGTGCGTGTGAGGAATGTCTGGAAGTCCAGTGTAGATAAAATAGAGGGATAGGGGCAAAAGCAGGAGGAGATAGGATGAAAGTGGCAGCCAGAGACAGATCATATAGGGCCTTATATGGGCCCCAGGTCATGACAAAGACTTTGAGTTTTGTTCTGGGAATAAAATGAGAAGCCCTTAGAGGTATGAGAACAGAGATGATGTGATGAATGATCGATCTTGGGAACCGTGTGGAGGGGCAAGCATGGAAGCAGGGGACTGGTTGGGAGGCAGTGAAGGAGGTGAGAATGGATAGACATTAGGATGTAAAAGTGGCAGGATTCGCAGACTGCATTAGAAGTAACAGTTGAGAATGAAAAGTTGAAGATGACAAGAATGTTGGCCTGGGCTCTTGGATAAGTGGAGCCATTTACTGCCCTAGGAAAGAGAGAAGGTAAAAATGGACTTGGGTGGAAAAAATAAAGAGTTTGATTTTAGATACATTCAATTTAACATTTGTCTCAGATATCCAATTTGAGATAACTATATAAGAAGTTGGATAAACAAATTTAGAGTTTTAGGAATAGGACAAAATGGGAGTTATTCACATAATGATCTATTTAATGCAGGGGACTGGTAGAAATCACATAGGAATGACTGTAGTTAGAACAGAGAAGAGGTCTAAGGCAGAGGTCCGGGCACTTCACCATTTAGAGGCTGTGAGGAAGGGGGTCCAGCATAGGAGACTCAGCAGCAGTTGTCGGCGAGGACAGAGGACAAACATACACAAAATCACTCAAATTTCCAGTCCTTGCCACAGCCCTGTTTGGAAGAGGGACCTTTCAGAAGGCATAAGGAAAGCTAGGGAAGGATCCACAGGAGAATCCTCAGGCACCATCAGTTCAAATAAATATGAGGGCGACACTCCAGGGACTCCCTCCCTCCCATGAGAATGAGCCTCTGTGCCCCCTCCCTTCTACCACCTCTTCCTAACCCCAAGTGAAAAAAGTCAGGTCCACGTATTTCAGGTATAAAAACCTCTCTTGCCTTTCCAATGGTCACAACAATTATAACTCACAAATCCTCATCAAAATGCAGTCACTTTCTAGAAGTCCATCAGAAAGCAACTTCCTGCCTAGGGTGTGAAAGATCCGGGTCCAAGGAAACCCAGAGGAATTCTCAGACACATATTGGCAAAAATACTAAAAGGCTAAAGATTAAATTAATTAGAAGACTAGACAAAGGAACCAGAGGAGAACCCAACAAGATGATCAAAGATAAAGTAAATCGTAAACAGAACCAGTCTGGGCAGTGTTCTTTGGAGACCACCGCTAGAATAGAGTCACAAACCTGCCGAAAAGCCTTCTGGAAGAGGCCGGGTCTCTGTCACTTAGGACAACTGGGTCACCAGGACTTGCCCAGCAGTGCTTATCGACCTGCCCATACCCACATCCCTCGGGTAATCAGAATAAGAGACTCCCAGCAAGAGAGGAGCCAGGCCAGTACATACCAATCAGAACCACCTCCGGATGCAGGGCGCCTCCACCAGTTGCGAAGTAGAATTTTCATTCTAAATATCTCTGTAAATAAGTCAACAGACAAATGCTGGTCTTGAGAGCACAAGACTTTAACAAAAGGTATTCAGAAGCATGAATATAAAAAGGAGTGTTCATCTTGTGCATTGCTGGGGAGATAAAATGAGGTGACCACTGTGGAAACCACCTGGCAGTGCTTCATCAGAATGAAACACAGAATCACCGCATGATCCAGTACTGCCACTCTGGGGATTCTTTTACGTCTTTCAAAAAAGTGAGGACAGGGCTCCAGCAGATATTTGTACACTCATGTTCAGAGCAACGTCATTCACCATAGCCGAAAGGCAGAAGCCATCTAAGTGTCTATCAACAGATGAATGAATAAAAAAAAAACATGGTATCTGCGTACAGGGGACTATTATTCAGTCTACAAAAGGAGGGAATTCTGACACCAGCTACAACATGGATGAAACTTGAAGATACTCTGCTGAATGAATTAAGCCAATCACAAAAAGACAAATATCGTAGGCTTCTACTTGTGGGAGATACCTAAAGTAGTCAAATTCGTAGAAAGCTGGCTGCCAGGTGCAGGGGGGAGGGAGGTCATGGGGAATTACTGTTTAAGGGGGACAGAGTTTCAGTTTAGGACAATGAAAAAGTTCTGGAGGTGGATGAGGTGAATATACTTAATGCCATTGAGTTGTACACTTAAAAATGGGTAAAATGCTAAGAACAAAATTGCAAGGTTCCAAGAGTATAAGGTTAAAAGGTGATTGTTCATTAGGCAAATGTGTCTCAAAAGACTTAACATTGCTCAGTTGGAACAAAAATCTCATTGTTAGTATTAAAGAACCCATCTTTTAAAATATGCGGGAAGTATGTGCATGTAAAACTTGGTGTATATTGTCAGCATATAATGGTTTTGTGTGGCTCATCTTCAAGATTCTTTCTCTTCTCTTCATATATGTGAGAGCTATAAATTCATCGTTGAAAAATTACAGATCTCAGTATAATTCTGATAGCTGGGGGATAGTGTATTGTCAGGTGTACTGGAGAAAAAAGAACTGGACTTTAAATAATTAAGCCAAATTGATTGCATTAATTAACTTATATCCTTAATCACTAATTTCATTTTTTATATTTCCCCTGACTTTTGGGGGAGGAATAGTCTGTCTCAAAAGCAGACTTTAGTGACCTAACGGTTTGAAAAGCAACCAGAGATAACAAGGCAAATATATTTAAATGGAAACATGCCAGCAATTATTAGTTAATTGGAAGTTTTTATGATTTTGGCCTGAGGTCGGTGCTTTTCCTGCTAAGCTATAATGTGGGCAGGGGAGAGTAACAACTTTGTTTCCTTTTTTTTTTTTTAATGAAAGTACTGAGTAATTTTGAAGCTTTTATTAAATTAAAAATTAAAAGATAGTAAAAATAGTCTAACAATTTTAAAAATCTGTTATATCTCAGTTGAGAGGTTTTTAAATTTTTTTAAATTGAGGTATAATTGACATAATATTGTATTAGTTTCAGGTGTACAACATAGTGATCAACATATGGATATGTAGTGAGATGATCACCACAATAAGGTTAATTAACATACATCACTACACATAGTTACAAATTTGTTTTCTTTAATTACAACTTTTGAGATCTACCTCCTTAGCAACTTTCAAATATATAACACAGCATTGTTAACTATAGTCACCATGCTGTACATTTCATCCCCAGAAATTATTTGTTTTGTAATTGGAAGTTTATAACTTTTGACCTCCTTCACCCATTTCTCACCCCACCCCCTGCCTCTGGCAACCACGAGAGGAATATTATTCAGTCTATGTATCTATGAGTTTGGCTTTTTTTTTTTTTTTTTAGATTCCATGTTATCAGTGAGATCATACAGTATTTGTCTTTCTCTGCCTGACTTATTTCATTTATGTTCATCTGGGTTCTTGCAGATGGCAGGATTTCCTTCCTTTTTATGGCTGAATAAGATTATAGTGTGTGTGTGTGTGTGTGTGTGTGTATACCACATCTTCTTGATCCATTCATCCATTGCTGGACACTTAGATTGTTTCCATGTCTTGGCTATTGTTGATAATGCTGCAATGAACATGAGGGTGCAGATAATCTCTTTAAGATAGTGATTTCATTTCCTTTGGATATATACCCAGAAGTGGAATTTCTGAATCATGCGCTACTTCTATTCTATGGTACTTTCTCAACATTTTTGAGGACCCTCCATACTGTTTTCCAGAGTGGCTGCACCAGTTCGTGTTCCAACCGATAGTGCCTGAGGGTTCCCTTTTTTCCACATTCTCACCAACACTTGTTACTTCTTGTCTTTTTTTTAATAATTGCTATTCTAACAGGTGTGAGGTAATATCTCACTGTGGTTTTGATTTGCATTTCGCTGATGATTAGGGATGTTCAGCATATTTTCATATATCTGTTGGCCATCTGTATGTCTTCTTTTGAGAAATGTTTATTCATGTCCTTTGCCTATTTTTAAATCAAATTGTCTGTTTTCTACTGACTTATATGAGCTCTTTATATATTTTGGAAATTAACCCCTTATCAAATATACAGTTTGCAAATATTTACTCCCGTTCCATAGGTTGCCCTTTCATTTTGCTGATGGTTTCCATTGCTATAAAGAAGCTGTTTAGATTGATATAATCCACTTGTTTGTTTTTGCTTTCAGTGTCAAATCCAAAAAATTGTTGCCAAGACTGAGAACAAGGGGCTTTCCCCCTATGTTTTCTTTATGGAGTTTTATGGTTTCAGGTCTCATGTTCAAGTCTTTAATCCATTTTGAGTTGATTTTTGTGTGTGGTGTAGATAATGGTCCAGTTTCTCTATTTTGCATGTAGCTGTCCAGTTTTTCCAACACTGTTGACAAGACCATCCTTTCCCCATTGTAAATTATTGGTTCCTTTGTCATAAATTAATTGACCATATATGTGTAAGTTTATTTCTGGGTTCACTATGAGGGATTTTTAAAGATAAGTCCATGTGAAATCGGGAATACATTTCTACTGGCAAACTTTATTGGTGGTAGCTATACAATTCCCACAGAATGTATAATTGAGTGGAGGGAATTCCAGGCATAGTATATTATCATGATGCAGCAAATGTAGATACTTAATATCAAAACAATACAACCTTTCTCTGTTTGAACCTCATATAAAATATCTGAGACTATTAAAAAATTGTGTACAAAAATATTAATAAAAATTGAGCTAATGTAATAATGAAGGTGGAATTTTAACTGAAATGTGCTTTAATTTACCTACATAAATATTTTTTAAAAGATTTTATCTATTTATTCATTTATTTATTTGAGAGCAAGAGTAAGCAGGGAAAGGGGGAGAGGGAGGGAGAGGGAGAGAATCTCAAGCAAACTCCTGGCTGAGCATGGGGCCCAATGTGGAGCTCCATCTCTTGACCCTGAGACCATGACCGGAGCCAAAATCAAGAGTCAGATGCTTAACTGACTGAGCCACCCAAGTACCCCTACATGTGTGTTTTTTATAATCAGTATTTATGAACTCAGACCACCTTGTGAGTAAGAACGTAACCTTGTATTCTGTAATCTTGTATGTATTTTACTAAAAAAAATCTTGATATGCATTTTAACCACATTTTAAATTAATCAAATTAAAGGTTTAGCAGAAAGTCCTCAATATTACAGATTTCTCTGGCACTGGGTTGGTCTAAAGTTAAAATACCTGCCAAAAAGCAAAACTCATGAGCAGGACTTGCTTTGCTTAATAGGTTATACTTCTACATTTTAAGTTTCTGAAGAAATGAAGTCCTTTATTTTATATCTTTAGTATACTAACAACTGATCATTAAAATAAAACGCTCCTCATTAAGAAAAAGGAACAAGGAGTGAATTAACACAAGCTCAAAAATAAGATGGAAGAATGTTACCTTAAAAATTCAAATGTTATAATGACTCCCTAGGGCAAGGGTTGGGAGAAAGTCCTTACACAACAAGAGAAATAAAATAGAACAAGGAAGATAATACCGTAAGATTTTAAAAATAAAAAATAGAAAACCGACGTCTCACAAAAGATGATTTCCAAATGGCCAACCAGTATATGAAAGGTATTTTGTTGCCTTCATCATAGGGAAAATGCAAATTGAAACCACATTGCAATACCACTGAGCACCCACCAGAATGGTTAAAAAGGAAAATATAGAAAATATCAAGTTTTGGGGATAATGTGGAGCAAATGGAGCCCTTTGGAAACCTGTTTGGCATTATATACTAAAGTTAAACATGTGCGTATTTATGACCCAAAAATGCCACTCCTAGGAACCAACAGCAATGCATATGTGTGTTACATATGTTCACCAAAAGACATTGAAAAGAATGTTTATAACAGCACTATTTCAAATAGCCCACAAATGAAATCTGCACAAATGTTCATCAACGGTCCGATGAATGAAGTGTAGAATATTCACACGCTATAATGCTATACAGCAGTAGGAATGAGGGATCTACTAACTAACCCGCAATGGTGTACATGGATCTCACAAAAACACTGTTGGGTGGCAGAAACCAGACACAAATGAGTACATACTTATGATTTATTTAAATTATAAAAATTGGTAAAACTAGTCTATGCTGTTAGAAGCTAAAAAATGACTGGGTTGGGAGGTGGGGTAGTAACTGAAAGGGAATGTGAGGGGATTTCTGGTCACTAGTCATGGTTAGTGTCTCACTCTAGGGGCTAGTTATACAGGTGTGATCAGGTTTTTAAAATCCATCAAGTTGCACACTTATGTGCACTTTCCTGTATGTATGCTATATTTCAAAAAATGTTTAAAAATATGGAGGGAAGGAGGGGTGCCTGGCTGGTTCAGTCCATAGAGTGTGTGACTCTTGATCTCGGGGTTGTGAGTTCAAGCCCCACATTGGATGTAGAGATTAGTCTAAAAAAATTTAAAATCTTTTAAAAAAAGATATAAATAAATAAGGAGGGAATGAAAATGGCACTATTAACCAGAAAATATAAAAATGGATTCCAAAACAGGGCTTCTACTTGTCATGCTAGGGGCTGCATGCCTTAAGATTCCCTTGAGGAATGGTCCTCTTGAGGGAAGTTGGGTTTTGCTTTTCTTTTCTGACCGCTGGTGCTACTCTCTGATAATACCAACCAACAGATCATAGACTCTGCACTATTTGGAACCAATTCCAGATTTTGAACTAAGAGTTGAGAAGGAAGGAAGGAAAAAAAAAAAAAAACGCATGGCCACCACACTTTCCCATAACGTTTCTACTTATGTATTCTTTTTGTAAATCACATTAGTCACCCTAAAACCTAAAATGCAACCACCAGAGCACCCTAAATGCTCTTATGTGGGGAGTGGGGATAATATCTGCTGTTCTGGGCAGCACTTTAATTCAAATACAGGATTTGGTGTGATAATATTTAACACAAAATGTCAAATTTGAAAGGGATATATATATATATATATATCCATATATATATGGTACATACGTATGTGTGTGTGTAAGCATGCACAAAAGGGTTGGAAACTTACCTATATATATATAATAAGATATTTCAAAAACAAAGGGAGGGAACTAGAGCAGGTGAATTGAAAGCATCAACATGAGCTAATGCTTTATGGCGAGGTTTCTCAACCTCAGCGCCATTGACACTTGGAGCCAGATAATTCTTGTGGTGGTAGCTGTCCTGCATATTGTAGGATATTTAGCAGTATCCCTGGCCATCTAGTGTGTAGATACTAGATGTCAGTAGCAAGTCTCCTCTCCCCAGTCACGACAAGTAAAAATGTCCCAAACTTTGCCAAATGTCTTGTGGGGGACAAATTTGCCTCGTTGAGAACCATGCTTTAAGGTACATTGTGCCTTTGGTTCTGTCATTCCTGCAGCCAAAGTCACAGTCATGTCCGGAGCGCAATATAGACTCCACATTCCAACCCGTCTCACTATTTACCATGAAAAGGAGCCAGAGCTCCTTGGCGGATATTGGAACCAGTCTTAGAGAAAAAGCAAGATAGGCTGAAAATATTCCAAAACTGTCAGAAAGTAAGAATACTTTTAGAAAGTTCTAGATTAGTGTTAAAAGAAAAGAGGATTTCCACTGTTAAGGTAGAAAAAACTAAACAAGTTTATAATAATAATAGTAATAGTAGTAGTAGAGTCCGTTGGAATAAATTATGTCTATCAAGAGCATTATGATATAAAAATAGATCATATAAAAGGTATATACAAGGAAGTTTGTGGTGCACACAACAGTTTATAGTACTGTTACCAACCCTTTTGCCCCCTAATAAAGCTGTTTATTAGTCCATTTAAACGAATACAATTTCTGTTCTAGTTTTAGACAACACCTAATATACCAGCCACAACTGATAAATAGAAATAGGAAGGAAACCATTTTTAGGATTGCTCATACAAATCTTACAATTTCAGAGTTGCTTGCAAATCTTAAGTAGGCCAGTTCTAGGACATATGTTGACCATTTAGAGTAGAAGCCGTTTTGTTTTGGTACAATTCTGCTCAGCATCAGTGTTGGAGTAGGAGACCCCTGCACTTCCT
The DNA here is from genome assembly GCF_029215605.1 of Mirounga angustirostris. Lineage (NCBI taxonomy): Eukaryota > Metazoa > Chordata > Mammalia > Carnivora > Phocidae > Mirounga > Mirounga angustirostris. The sequence continues at coordinate 97,705,034 of NW_026991717.1, forward strand.
AATGGATGACATGAAGGAAGAACCGGTCCTAGCAAAATGTGACCAGGAGATTGCCTGGAGGACCTAAATGGGACAGCAAGGCTAATCCTTAACATCACAGAGTTGTTCAACTAACCGCACCACCACAGCAAGTACAGTCAGTGACGAGGCTACTCAAGAGTATGTGTATCAAGGATAGCTATTAAGGAAGCTAGCCTAACCTCACAGCTTCAGAAAGAGGTGGATGCCTATTAATCGGGAAATTCATAGAATTCAGCCAATTCATTTCCAAGTTGGCGGAAGGAGACCTGAACACAAGAGTAAGCATGCACTCCAAACCAACCATCCCTCACCTCCAAGATTCCCCCAGCTTCTGCCCCTGAGCATACCCTCCATTACCCTGATACTAAGACAAGGAGGAAGAAGACAACAAAACAAGCATTGCAAGGACCCTTTGAGGTTTAGGCCAGACTCCCTGGGACAGCCTATCTTGACCAGAGGGCTGTAACATGCTTTCTGAAATGGTTTTTGATAACTATAGCGTGTACTGTTCCATAGTAAATGGTATTAAGGGTTAGCCATGATTACTCTGTGGAGAACATTCATTTGATTTTCCTTTGGGAAATCCACTCACATTTGTAATCACATATTTTGGTAAAATGACCTAGTCTTCAGAGCTAACGGACAGGCTTAAGCCAATCAGGGATGAGTGTACGACCCAATTCAGACCAGTGAGATAGAGAAAATACCAGGATTTGTACAAAATGGACCAGAAGATGGTGGCAAAGTGTGTGTGGGGGGGTGAAGTTCTGAGGCCAGAAACAGCTGCCGCCATGTTGCTGTCATGAAGGGAATGGGCCTGATGATGAAGGAACAGCTAAGAGGTGTAGAAAATTGACTACCTGAAGCCAGGAACTCCGGACTGTTCAGTTCTGGAAATCAGTAATCCCCATGTTCTTTTTAAAATTGAAGCTAGTGTATGAAGAGTTTTCAATGACTTGCAACATAAAGTATCTTAACAAATATGGTATGTTCCAAAAATTTTTAGAATACACGCAAAACACGAAACTCAACAGTACAGTTACCTCTGTGGAGGGGCACTGGGAGTCTAGGTTAGAAGGCTTACTTTCCATTGTGTATGCAAAGGAACTGCTTTTATGTTCTCTTTGCTTCTTACTGTGTGTGTCTTTCAATAGAAAAAAAGTAGCTAAAATTTTTAGTAAACATGTCCTAAATCTTTGGTAGTCAAACTTAGAACTAGTTGCATCCAGATCATTCTAGGAGCTAGTTCAAACCACAGGTTTTCCCTTGAAGAATCTGATTCAGCAGGTCTGGGATAGGACCCAAGAACCTATATCTTCTACAATTCTCCCACTGATTGCAATAGCCAGCCAAGTAAGGACATCATTCACATTCGTGGTTCTCAGCCCTGACTGCACATTGGAATAACCTGGGAGAACTTCCAAAAGTACTGATGTGTGAATGCTGCTTGAGAAGAATTATATAAGTTTCTGTGTGGATGGTATCTTATAAAGCTCCCTAGGCTAAACTTTTAAAAATCGAGTAATATTAGCTGTTGGAGAAGACATAGAGCACCTGGAATTCTCATTTATTGCTGGTAGGAATATAAATTAATATAACTGGGGTGCCTGGGTGGCTCAGCTGGTTAAGCGCCCAACTCTGGGTTTTTGGCTCAGGTTATGTTCTCAGGGTGATGAGATCGAGCCCCACCTTGGGCTCCATGTTGGGCGTGGCGCCTGCTTAAGGTTCTCTCTCTCCCTCTCCTTCTGCCCTTCCCCACCTGCTTTCTCGCTCGCTCTCTCTCTCAAAAAAAAAAAAAGAAATTTTTAGGTAATACAACCATCTTGGGAAATGCTTGGCAGTATCTACTAAAGCTAAACATGTGCCTTCCTTACAACCCAGCAATTCCACCCCTAGGTATATGCCCAAGAGAATTTGGTGTCTGTGGCACCAAAGAGCAGGTACAAGATTATTCACAGAAGCTTTACTCATAATCACCAAAAACTGGGAACAGTCCAAATGCCCATCAGTGGTAGAGTGAATTTTCAGAATTGAAACATAAGAAAGACTTCATTTTAAATAAAATGTTTAATTATTAAATTTATATATTACCTATAGCAGATACACTGGACAGAATCAAAAGCTACAGAGAGAGAGCTGAAAGTAAATTTCTGTCTCATCCCTGCCCTGTAGTCCCTCAGTTTCCCTTCCCAGAGCAATTATTAACAGTTTCTTCCAGAGATATTTCATGCACACAAAAACAGATCTTTTTGCTTCACCCTGGGAAAAAAGTGAACAGTAGATGAATAAACCGATACATTCATATGTTGGAATACTACATAGCATATTTTATATATATATATATAAAATATTACATATAATATAAAAGAGCAAACTATATAAGCAACAACATAGATGAATCACATAGACATTCTATTCAGTTAAGAAAAAAACCCCAGATGTATAAGAATGCATATTGTATGATCTTATTTATATGAAGTTTTTTTTTTTTTTTTAAGATTTTATTTATTTATTTGAGAGAGAATGAGAGACAGAGAGCACGAGAGGGAAGAGGGTCAGAGGGAGAAGCAGACACCCCGCTGAGCAGGGAGCCCGATGCGGAACTCGATCCCGGGACTCCAGGATCTTGACCTGAGCCGAAGGCAGTCGCTTAACCAACTGAGCCACCCAGGCGCCCTTATTTATATGAAGTTTAAGAGCAGACAAAATTTGTTCATGGTGATAGGAGTCAGAAGAGTGGTTACCTCTGGGGAGGCTTCTGGGGTCCTAGAAATATTTTGATCTGATAGTATACACAGGTAGATGCCATTGTAAAAGTTCATCAAGCTGCACACTTAAGATTAGTGTACTTCACTGTGAACATATGTCATATTTTAATAAAAAGTAAAAATAAAAACAAGCAGGAAAAAATAAAATGACTGTAATGGGCAGCGAGTGTTGAAAGCCACTATTCTGTAGCCTCCAGCCTGAAAATGGCATTTAACAAATAGGTCACACTCTGTTTTGTTAATGAGATTTACCTTGTACCTCTTATTTCTCTAAAACCCCTCTTTCAATTGACCCCACTGAAATTTGCCTTCTCATTGTTAATTCCCACTGGCCTGGGCGTTAGTGGGAAGGAGTGAACTAAATACTATAAATGTTAAACTATTTCTCTGAACCTCTATTTTGAGTTATAAGAATTTCTTATGCAATGATAGTGCTGGAAAGAATAACTGAAATCCAAAATTTATCAGGATATTTTCCTCTCCTGTGATATTTTCTAAACTGCAATATGGATTATGAGTTGGTTTTTAAATATGGTACGCTAAAGAGGTTTCTTGGCATTGTAGGCTGAAAGTGCAATTGATCTGAAAATATCTATCCCTGCTTTCAAACTCTGCTCACAGCTGTCTGACTAGGAAACCAATCGCATTAATAGCATTACAGCGCCAGCTCTGGCACATTCTTTTTTTTTTGGCACATTCTTAATAAAGCACCATACCTCGGGAGGAAACCAGGCTGGCTGAGGCTTCTCAATTCTGCCCAATTCCAGCATCTGAATGAAAACAAGCAGTCACATTTTTTTTTTAAGATTTTATTTATTTATTTGACAGAGAAAGACACAGCGAGAGAGGGAACACAAGCAGGGGGAGTGGGAGAGGGAGAAGCAGACTCCCTGCCGAGCAGGGAGCCCGATGCGGGACTCGATCCAGGGACTCCAGGATCATGACCTGAGCCGAAGGCAGTCGCTTAACCAACTGAGCCACCCAGGCGCCCAGCAGTCACATTTTTTACTTCAAACTAAAGATGCCCATTCAGTTTCTGGAATGAATAGAAATCCTGTTCAAGATTAGGATTATGAAATTCTTAGGACTTCCACTATTTAAGGTTGGAACCTTCTTTTCCAAGTAAGGGGGTTATCACTCACCCTAGAAAATACTCTTTTTCTTATTTCAACAATAATGATGAGAAGCTACTCCGTGTAAAGGGCTGTCGTCAGAATACAAAGCAAATGAGGCCAAGCCTTCACCCTGATGGTGTTTATTAGGGGCACATCACATGTGCAGAAGGAAACATACTCCGTTATAGACAGAGCAAGAGTTAAAAAAAACCTAGTTCAGACCGAGTGGCCCAAGGGTTCAGATGTGGCTGAGATCACTTCAGATTAAGAGGAAATAACAGGAAGCCCCTCTTGACAGTCTTCACCCCATGTCACCTTTAAAGAAAGAGCAGTGAGAGGGCAAGAAGAATTGAAAAGCAATTCAAACCCCACCAGAAGCTCTTGAAGAATGTCAAAGGGAACACAAGAGATCACCCAAGAGTAAATCCTGTGTCCCCCTCCATTTCGCTCTATTTGCCACACACCGTGGCTCCAGGAGCCGAGTGAGCAAAACGATGGAGCCTGGGAGAGACTGTGACAACCCCATGCTAATTATTCTTGTCCAGTAACAGATGGCTTATATCATCTTCTACAATAAGCCTTTGATGTTGCCCTTCAAAACAATAAGAAACTATACATCTAGCACTTGAATGACACTAGTGATGTGGTTAGCCTAAATATTTTTAATTCACTTAATTTTTACAACTAGATGTCACTCATGTCCCTTTTACATGAAGAAACCAAGGCACAGAGGAGTCAAGTAGCTTGCCAGATTCACACAGCTGGTACCTGCGAGAACCAGAACCTGAATCTGGACCCTGAGCCCATGCTTCTTAACCTCTAGCTGATATTCAAATTCTAGGGCACTGCTTCTTGGGAAAGTGTTCCGTGACAACAGGACTTCACATTCACAATCCACACTCTCATTTAGCCTCAAAGTATTTCTTAATGTTAGTATGTTGCCTTCAGCTAAAGCAATCCTGAGGGAGAAGAACGAAGCTGGAGGCATTATACTGCCTGATTCAAAATACACTACAGAGCTGTAGTGATCGAAACAGTATGATACTGACGTAAAAACAGACATTTAGACCAATGGGTCAGAATGGAGGACACAGAAATAAATACATGCATGTATAGTCAACTGATCTTTGACAAGGTGCCACAAACGAACAATTAGGAAAGGATGATCTTTTCAACAAATGGTATTGGGAAAACTGGATATCCATGTGCAGAAGGATGAAATTGAACCCTATTCTCATGCTATATACAAAAAACAACTCAAAATGGATTAAAGACTTAAACACAAGACCTAAAATTATAAAATACTAGGAGAAAACATAAGGGAACAGCTTCTTGACATTGGTCTGGGCAGTGATTTTTTGGATACAACCCCAAAATGGGTCAACAAAACGAAAATAGAGGGGACTGCATCAAACTAAAAAGTTTCTGCATAGCAGAGGAAACAATCAATAGAGTGAAGACAACATACAGAATGGGAGAAAATATTTGCAAACCATACATCTCATAAGGGGTTAATATCCAAAATATTATGAGCAACTCAACTCAAAGCAGGAAAATAACTTGATTTTTAAAAACGGTTAAAGAATCTGAACAGCCATTTCCCAAAGGAAGACATACAAATGGACAAGTATATGAAAGGTGCTCATCATGACTCATCATCAGGGAAATACAAATTAAAGTACAATGAGATATTACCTCAGAATTGTTGCATTGGCTGTTACCAGAAAAACAAAAGAGAAGTATTGAGAGTGTGGAGAAAAGGGAACCTTTCTACACTGATGGTGCAGTCATTATGGAAAGAAGTATGGAGGTTCCTCAAAATTTAAAAATAGAACCATATGTCCCAAAGAAATTAAATCACAATGCTGAAGCGATATCTGCTCTCCTATATTCATTGCAACATTATTCACAATAGCCAAGATACTGGAACAACCTAAGCATCCATTGATGGATGAATGGATAAAGAAGATGTAATACACATGCATGTGCATGCACGTGAGCACACACGCACACACACACACACAGTGGAATATTATTCAGCCTTCAAAAGGAAGGAAATCTTATCATTTGCAACAATATGAATGAGCCTGGAGGACATTATGCTAAGTTAAATAAGTTAGACACAGGAAGAGAGATACTACATGATGTTACTTGTAGGTAGAATCCACAGAAGTCAAACTCTTAGAAGCAGAGAGTAGAATGGTGGTTGCCGGGGCTAAGGGGTGAGGGAAATGAGCAAATAGTCATCAAAGGGTATAGAGTTTCAGATATTCTGGATGAACACATTCTGAAAAGCTAGTGTGCCGCATGGTAACTATAGTTAACAATAGTGTATGGTGTACCTGAAATTTGCCAAGAGAACAGGTTTTAATTGTTCTTACAAAAAAATAGTAATAGTGAGGTGATGGATATGTTAATTAGCTTGCTTAAACATTTCAAGATGTACACATTACATCAAAACATCATATCAGGGGCGCCTGGGTGGCTCAGTTGGTTAAGCGACTGCCTTCGGCTCAGGTCATGATCCTGGAGTCCCGGGATCGAGTCCCGCATCGGGCTCCCTGCTCGGCAGGGAGTCTGCTTCTCCCTCTGACCCTCCTCCCTCTCATGCTCTCTCTCAAATAAATACAACCTTTAAAAAAATAACATCGTACACTTTAAGTATATATAATTTTTGTCAATTATACCTTAATAAAGCTGGAAAAAAAATGTTACCCATTTTTGTCTGTTTATGCCATCTCCACATCTACATTATAAGCTATTGAGGACAGACTGTGACTCCCAGGGCCCATTAGAAATCCCATATTATCAGGGTGCCTTGACTGGAGTATGGGCTCAATAACATCTGATTCTCTTTTCCTGTATCTCATCCCCTTGCTAGTGCGTAACACAATGCTATATCCATACTTGGTAATCCAAAAATATTACTTGAAGACAATAAAGGCACTAACTAAATTTATTTCAGAATTTTAGGCATAAGTTCTACATACCACTTTCATCTCTCAGACTACACTTGCATATTTTGTGCTATAAAACACATAATAAATAATGTCAGGAAAGCTTATTACCTAAGTTTCAGGTGAATTATGGCAGACTAATAGCAATCTTGCCCCAAAATAACAACTGAACTAATGCCTTAGTATGATTACTCTCAGCCTCTGAGTGAATTTAAATCATTTTTCTTCTTCCTCTCTCTCTTAGAAAGAGCAATGAGTAACTGTTTGTGAAAGATTGAAACTGGAAAAATAAGACTCACAACCACAGAGCATGACTAATGGTCAGAGAGAGGGGCTAGCAATACCCACAGAGGTCTGCCCTTGGCTCCCAATTTATTCTCATAGCTCTACCCCACTCCTCTTGCCACATGGTCTGTGTGCTTTGGGCTCTGCGTTCTGTCGTGTGTAGCAAGAGCTGCTGGATCTCCTGCCCAGACTCTGCAGCTGTAAATCATGGCTGCTCAGGGCTGAGTGTGTTGTATGCTGACGTTGGAACTGCTGATACTTAGAATCCTGCAGACGAGCTGCTGCTGCAGGCGTCTCCTTTGGATCTGAAAAGAGCCCTTGTGAAAAAAGGTATTGGAGTACTGGGAGTCTAAGTCCCAGTAGGATGAATTTTGAAGCTCTGTTAAATTAAGAAAGCTGAACTTTGTTGATTTTTGAGATACCTTTTAAGATGTGGATTTCCAGCTTCATAGAAATAGGGGTTTTGTCTTAGGGGTAACACTTTGAGAAGCTGAGAAAGAAGCATTTAGATACCTTCCCTATATTATATTATATTATATATATTGCTTCCTCTAACACCCTCTGCCCTGGAGCCTAAACCCCAGGCCTAGCCTGACTCTTTTGTGTTCTGTACCAACTAAGAAGAACTAGATCCACTAAACACCAACAATAGATCACATTTATGAAGGCTTACTAAAGCCAGACACTTCCAATGCATTGTATTCACTCATTTAATTTTCACAACAACCCAATGATGTAGGATTTATCTCTCCCTTCTACCCCATTTATGGTTGAACAAACTGAGGCACAGAGAGGTCTAGTAATTCACTCAAGCTCATGTTGTAGATAGGGGGCAGAGCAGGGATTCAAACATAGCCCTCCCCCCACCCCAAACACTGTGATGTGGCTATTCTAAGAAGGAACATTGGGTAGTGATGGTGAGAATAAGAGGAGGAGGATGTAGAAGAAATAAGATGGCACAGGAAATCAAAGAAGGCCACTTCTTTGTTCTCTGGTTCTCTGCCACTTCTCCCTTCAGGAGACAGATTCTATCAGGGCTGGCCCTGTGATTTCTTTGACCAGTAGAATGTGGCACAAGGGACGTTGTATAGGATACAGGCCTAAGTTTTAAGAGGTCCAGCAGCTTCTGCCTTTCTCCTCTTGGAAGCCAGATGTAGGGAAGCCCAGAGTATCCCACCGGAGAGAGAGGTCATGTGGAGAAGACTGGAGAATGAGACATCTGCCTGCCTGTGTGCTTGGAGGGAGATCATGGAGGAAGAGGAGGGAGGCACCCCAGCTGACAGCACCAAGGCCCCCAGGCCTGTGAGAAAGGCCTTCATGGACTTCAAGTCCAGCCCCGCTGCTAGCCAAATGGAGTCATGTGAGAGACCCCAAGTGACACCGACAGAAGAACCACCCAGTCAACCCACAAAAGAGTAAGAAATGATAAATCTTGTTTTAAGACACAAAGTTTTAGGATGCTTTGTCGCATAGAAATAGATAACTGATACAGGTGGTTATTGAATTACTTGAACTTCAAGTTCCTTCTTGCCCTAAAAGTTGATGGCTCATGAAGTGGGATAAACATATTTGGGTAGAGCAGAGTGCTAGTGTAGGACAAGACTGGAAGGTAAGTTAAGACCAGATGAGGTGGGCCTTTGGGGCCACGCTGAGGAATTTGAACTTTAGCTGGTAGATTCTGGAGATTTCTGAAGAGGGAAGTGCCATGAGAAGATTGTTTTTTAGGAAGACTAACATAACAGCAGCATATAGAACAGACATGAGCATACAGAACACATGTGAGAGGGAAGAAGGCAGAAAGACCTGATTGCTGAATCAAAGTCTAAAAATTACTGAGCAAGAAGCCACGAAATGCAGAATCAAATATTCTGTCTTTAAAGCACAGATGTTTTCTGCCTTAACTACAGACTCTACTAGCTCTTTATCTTTTCCAACTCTGCATGCTCTTATTTCATAAAATCCATGGAAAGATACATGGGTTTTGGAATAAGAAAACTTTGGTTTCAAGTCTGTTCTCTGGCACCTTCTAGTTGTGTGACTCTGAGCAAGTTACTGAACCTTGCTATATCTTATCTTCCTTGTCTGCAAAGTGGACATAATGAAAATGCCTCACACAGGGGCACCTGGGTGGCTCAGTTGGTTAAGCGACTGCCTTCGGCTTGGGTCATGATTCTGGAGTCCCTGGATGGAGTCTCGCATCGGGCTCCCTGCTTGGCAGGGAGTCTGCTTCTCCCTCTGACCTTCCCCCCTCTCATGTGCTCTCTCTCATTCTCTCTCAAATAAATAAATAAAATCTTTAAAAAAAAAAAAAAAAGAAAATGCCTCACACACTCTGATGATTATTTTTCTTCCACAGAACAGCCCATGACGGAAGTTTCAGAATGGTGGCTGGTTCTTCTTTTTTGTTTTTCCCTTTCACCTATTTCACCCATCCCCCCACCACCTCCCCTCTGCTAACCATCTGTCGTTCCCTAGAGTTAAGGTTGTTCTGGTCATGACCATTCCAAGCAGGAGCGAGGAGAGGAAATACGGAGGAGCACGTGTAAAGAGCTTTATGAGGCTGACCCAGAAGTGGCATACACTTCTACTCCTACTCCATTGGCAAGGACTTAGGTGTACAGCTGCAAAGAGGCCTGGAACAATCCCAGCTACAGTTCCATTCGGTGGGAGACAGAAGGGGAGAGAAGACCTGGGTATTAGTTAACACGACAGAACTACTAAACCAGCCTCAACATCTACCACCAAACGGCACCCATCTCTTGGGTTGCAGACTGAGCATCAGGATTTTAAAAATTTCCTCAAGTGACTCTAATGTACAGCAAAGTTTGAGAACCACTGGATTAAGCCACCACTGCTGAGGTTTGCTATTACTTGCAGCTGAAAGTATTTCTAACTCATAGGTTTTCTGGGGCAGCACTTCTCAACCTTTTGTGAACATTAGAATTACCCTGGCGGGGGTGGGGGGGAGCTTTAAAATTTTTCAGGGCCCGGGGTGCATTCCAGACCAAGAATATCTGAATTTCTGGGAGTGGGCCTCAGCCATCGGTAGTGTTGAAAGCTCCCCAGGTGATTCCAGTGTGGAGGCAAGATGGAGAATGACACTCAGAGGAAGAAAATTATTACAGATTTGTCTCTTGTGTACTTCTCTGTCTCATGGGTTAAGCCCACACTTCTCAAAATTTCATGAGCATAGATATCACCTGGGGTCCTTGTTAAAATGCAGACGTTGATTCAGTGGGTCTGGGGTAGGACCCAAGAGTCTGTATTTCTAACAAGTTCCCAGGTGAGGCTGACCTACTAGTTTATGGACCACACTTCAGGCAGCAAAGGGTTAAGCAACCATCTCGAGTTCTGGAACTCTGTGTTACAATTTAGCAGTTAGTTCTAGGAATAAAGATTTTTGAAGACCAGTATATAGTTTATTATTCTTCCCTTCAAGGGAACTGTCATCCCATAAAAATACAATGAATACTTTCATATTTCAAAGTTGCTAGAGGGCTGTCTCAAATTATCCAGGAGACATTCCAAAAGGGGAAGATTTGATAGATATCCTCTCTTTGAGAAAAATGATTTGACCTTTTATCCCCAAGGAAGTTAGAAAACTATGGGAAGAGAAAGTTTGAGTGTCATCATCTTTTATTTGATTTTTTAAAAGATTTTATTTATTTATTTGGCAGAGAGAGACACAGTGAGAGAGGTAACACAAGCAGGGGGAGCGGGAGAGGGAGAAGCAGGCTTCCCGCGGAGCAGGGAGCTCGATGGGGGGGCTCGATCCCAGGACCCTGGGATCATGACCTGAGCCGAAGGCAGACGTTTAACGACTGAGCCACCCAGGCGCCCCTAGTTCTTTAATATTTTTAAAGACAAAATTCATCAAGGAAGTTGTCTGTGGTTTCTTTGAATGTTTCACAAATTTTAAGCCTACTCAATTTAATATTCTGGCATAGAACATAAATTTATACAATTAAAAAGGGACTTCCCTCAGAAGATTCTTCTCACAGGTCATGATATTCCAGAGTACAATTAGCAAATTTCAAAATTATGTCATTTACTTTTTCAGCTTTTAATGTACAATTTGTTCAATTCTTTTTTTTTTTTTTTAAAGATTTTATTTATTTATTTGACAGAGACACAGCGAGAGAGGGAACACAAGCAGGGGGAGTGGGAGAGGGAGAAGCAGGCTTCCCGCGGAGCAGGGAGCCCGATGCAGGGCTCGATCCCAGGACCCTGGGATCATGACCTGAGCCGAAGGCACTTAACGACTGAGCCATCCAGGCACCCCATCATCTTTTATTTTAAAATAAAGTTTTCATTTTAACAAATTTAAAGTAATAGGAAAGCATGGACAATAATTTTAGAGGAATACGTAGGAATGGTCTCTTAACGAGGACACAATAAATACAGACCACAAAGGAAATGGGTAAGTTTGCCCGGGAATTAAAACTTCTATACATCAAAACCCACTAAAACAGTGAACACACAAGCTATCTCCATCTCCTCCTCCTCCCATTCTTTCTTGCACTTCCTGCATTTAGGCTCCTCCAGAACTACCATTCCCCAATCTACACTCACCAACCTCTGATCGCCTGCCCTTGGAGAAACCCAATGTTCAATGCTCAAACCTCAGCTAACTCAACTTTATTCCCCAGAAATTGTGTTCACTTGATTACAGAATGCCTATATTTTGCTCTTTTTAAATTAATGTTTTAAAGTAAATATGTGTACATACTTAACAATTATTTTGTACTTAAAGGTTTATAAGTAAAAAAAAACAAAACCCATCATCCCACTCCTTCCCTCTCTTGATTTCTGTTCCCCAGTGGCAACCATTTTTACCTCTTTAGCTCTTTCTTTTAATATTTAGGTGAATAATATTCTTAAATTGCTATTTTGATTTATTAATTTTAGCTCTTACCTATTGACTTCCCACCATTATATAGTAGATTAAAACTGGCTCATCTTCTCCTTCCAGCTCTCCGCCTCCCTCCAAACATACACACACACACACACACACACACACACTCATGTATGCACACATCCATTTTCAAATATATCAGATAACTCTTAATTCCATTCTGAGATTTCATCTCTTTCCCTTCACCATCTCACTTCACCATCAGCCTGGGAATTCCCTCTGTCTCTCTTCCATGATGGCCCTCCTGTTTCCTAGGATTCATGTTGTCTTCTTCGGTGGTCAACTCCCTTGCAGATCATCATACTGATTGACACATTGTCTAGATGGAAAATTCCATCTGAAAACGATTTCCCTGGGACATTTTCAGGTACTGCTCCATTTCCTTTTAGTGCAGAACACTACTTAGTTCTTTTCCTACTTCAACAGCCCTTCCTTCTTAGCTGGTTTTCATTTGTTGGTGTGGTTTGGTTTTTTTGTTTTGTATTATTCTGTTTTGTCGTTGTTTGACAGTTTTTCTTCTTCCTGATGATGTCTACATGTTGACATGCCTCATGGATAAATTCTCCAGACATCTTTTCACCTTACCTGCACTCACTGTTTAGCTGATCTCAATCAGTTCCAATGTGTTAGATACCGTCTCTTTGTGGATGACTTGCAGATTTCTATCTCCAGCCTATAGATCTCCCCTGATGCCATGCTCAGATAAGCAACTGCCTACTAAACATCCTCTTGATTCTTCACCCCCCCCCCAATGTGCTCTTCTCACAGTCTTTTCATTTTAAGAAATGGTAAATCCTGTCCTTTCAGTTGCCCAGGCCAAAAACCAGGTCAAGTCTTTCCTGACCCCTCTTTTTCTCTCACATTCCACATACAATCTGTCCGCAAATCCTGATTTTTTTTGAAATGTTTCCTAATGCTAGTCACTTCCCACTATTTCCGCTGATTACCATCCATGTTCATGTCATCATCATCTCATTCTTAAACATTAGCAAGAGTCTCCTAACTAGTCTCTCTATTTCCACCCTGGTTCCGCATGGTCTCTTCTGGACACAGCACCCAGAAAAGGAGTCCAACTTAAGTCAGATCATGTCATTCTTCTGCTCAAAACACTCCAGTGCCTTCCAGTCTTCAAGGTCTGGCAACATCTATTGTCCCTTGTCCTTAGCTCTCTGATTTCATCTTCTATTTCTCTTTCTTTACTGCAGTCATTCACACTGCCATCTTTGGTATTCCTTTAATACTCCAAGCATGGGCCTTCCTGGACACTTTCTGTTCTCTCTCTCATATAGACACTTATAATTGGATATAAGGCCCACTGGATAATCCAAGATATTCTCCCTTTGTTAAGGTCCTTAATCATATCTGCAAAGACTTTATTTTCACATAAGTTAAAATTAACCAGTTCTGGGAATTAGGATGTGATTCTGTGGGGCAGGAGAAGCATTTTTTAGTCTGCGACACTTTGCCCTCAGGCCCCCAAAGATTCATGTGTCTCCCACATGCAAAATACATTCACCCAATTCCTATATTTACAAATCTCAATCCATTAAAACATCAATTCAAGATGAAAATCTCATCTAAACTTTATCAGCTCCCAAGTCTCATATCACATTATCTAAATTATCTGATCCAGGAATAGGGGATACTGTGGGTATGATCTTTCCTGGTACAAAATTCCTCTCCATGTGATCCATGAAACTAGGAAAGTTATCTGCTTCCAGAATACAACGATGGGACAGTTATAGACATTACTGTTACAAAAGAGAGAAAATGGAAGGTAGAAGGGAGTCACAGGTCCTAAGCAATATTAAAATCCAGTAAGGTTTCAAGGCCAGGGAATAATCTTCTGTGGCTCTCCACACACCCCACCCCCAAGCTTACCACACCACCCTGACTAAAATAGCACTCCCAATCGCTGTCTTACCCTGCTTTCTTTCTTTTTTTTTTTTTTGGTAACACAACCACCTGACACATATATTTGTTTGTTGTTTGTCTTCCTCTTCTTCCAACCATTACTTTTAAAACCTAAGTTCACTGAAGGCAAGGACTGTGTTTTGTTTGTTACTGTATTTTCAGTATCGAGGACAGTACCTAGTATAAGGTAGTTGCTCAATAAAGACTTGTTGACTGGATAAATAAATGAGAGAATGAACAATGGAAGAGAAATAGGAACTCTCATTTGTTTCATCTCATGGAGATAAAATTAGCTCCCTCTGAAGAATCCTTTGGTAATATCCAGTAAGCCTGAAGATGTACATACATTTCATCCAGCAAAGCAACTCTTAGGAATAATACATTAGAGAAACTCTTGCACAAATGCCTACGAATATATGTACAAGAACTTTCATTGCTACATTATTTTGTAATAGTGAATAATTGGAAACAACTGACTCTCCACTAATATGCTTACTGAGGGCACTAATCACAGGCATCTGAGCCATGCTGAGTGAGGAGCCCTCCTGACTTAGAGTCACAGTGAGGAATACAGCTAATGATTCTAACCCAAAAGAGACTTTGTAGCAAAGGCAGGCAAATTCTTTAATATTTAAGGGGCAAATGTCAAACAGATACAAAAGCTTAAGTGATAGTAGTCCCTGTATATTTTTCTAGTTTCAGCAATAGTGCTATTACCATATTCTCTCTCTCTCTCTCGCTCTGTCTCTCTCAACCACCCTTCAAATCCATACATACAAACACACACATATGTGTTATAGCACTTGCAAATAAATACAGACATCATAATACTTAATGTCTAAATATTTCAGCTGTATCTCTTAAGAATAAGGACATTTTTTAGGTTTAACCAAAATACCATGTCTGAGGAATGATTAATTCTCCCAATATCATCCATTATCCTGTCCATATTAAAATTTCTCCAATTATACCAAGAATGTCTTTTATATCCCCCCTTTTTTAAAAAAAAAAAATTGGGATCTAATGTAAGTTCATGTGTTACTATATTTGATCACTTTTCAGAGTAATCCCAGCTTAAATCCATATGGCTAAGTCAAAGAAGCCAGTCCGAAAAGGCTACATAGTGTATGATTCCAACTCTGTGACATTCTGGAGAAGGCAAAACTATGGAGACAGTAAAAAGATCAGTGGTTGCCAAGGAGTGAAGGGGTTGGGAGAGGGATGAATAGGTGGAGTGCAGAGGATTTTTTTGGGCAGTGAAGCTTACTCGGTATGATACCAAAATGGCAGATGCATGACATTATACACTTAACAAAAACCATAGACTGTACAATGCAAATAGTGAACCCTAATGTAAACTATGGACTATTATTAGCTAATAATAATGTATTAATATTGGTTAATCAATTGCAACAAATACAAGAAATTAATACAAGATGTTAAGAATAAAAGAAATTGCAGGGGTTGGGAGAGGGTATATGAGAATTCTGTGCTTTGTGTTCAATTTTTCTGTAAACCTAAAACTGCTCTAAAAAAATCAAGGTATATTAAATAGAAAAAGAAGGGCAATCCTACTCTTTTTATTACACCGTTGTTTTGAAGAATCTAAGACAATTGTCTTACAAGGTATATCACATTCTGAATTTGTCTTATTGTTTGCTCATGGTATTATTGACTTGTTTCTCTTTCTCCTCAATTCAAGTCTAGAGGCTTGATCGGATTCAGGTTAAATGTTTTTGCCAAGAAGACATCAGAGATGTTGTGAACTTCATGTTGTATCATATCAGAAAGCACATGCTGTCAGATTGCTCCACTTTTGGTGATGTGAAGTTGGATCTTTTGGCTAAGGTAAGATCTGCCAAATCTCTTCCTTGCTAAAGGAACATCGTTCTCTTTGCAATAAATAAACTGTCTGTACAGTGACATTATCTAGTTCCCCAGCAAGTTTCACCCGATAGTTTCAGCATCTGTTGATCATTCTTGCCTTAATCAATGATTACATTGGGGGTTGCAAAATGGTTATGTTGGTAACTATTATTATGATAGCCTTTCTTATCTTGCAAGTCTCTTCTCCTTTCTTTTCCCTTTCTCTTTTTTTTCTATCGCTATTATTCAGTGTGTTGCCATTAGTGATACTCATTATTATTTCTGATGCTCTAATTGTTCTGACTTTGACTAGTGGGACTCATTTTGTCTGGTTCTTGAAACCTTTTGACACAATCCCATTAGCCTTTGAGCATTTTCTTTCTTTCTGAAACAGTATGTCAAGACTCACCTTGTACTTTTCCTGCCTTCAACATGGACTCAGACATTTCCCTCAAAGTGCCTTAGTTTCTTTTACTGGAGAATGCTTTTGTATTGTTGTTTTCTGATTATGAAAGCAATGCATGTCATTGTAGAAAATCTGGAAAATAAAGTATAAAGAAGAAAATGAAAAACACTATTACTCTATCATCTAGAGCTAACCACTCTTAACATTTATTGTACTTATTTCCAGGTTTTTAAAATATGTATCTATAGGTGAATATTTTAAATTTAAATTATGGGTGGATATTATATATTTGGCATTGTATCATGCTTTCATTAACTATATCTCCATGCCATTAGCTATTCTTTAAAATCATGATTTTAATGTTTTTTTATAGAAACCGTGTCTTGTTTTTTAATCTTTCCCAGAGCATCACAATACCTATTCTGATGAAACTAAAACTATTCCATAGCCAAGCTGCATCGTAAAGCTCTGTTGAGGGATCAGGGTATTAGTCAAGTACCAAAAAGAATGTAGTATTTATTTATGATGATATAAGGTGGAAAACCCTCTAGTTTCAACATTCAGTTTACCATTTGTCAGCTAGACCATCTGCCAGAAACAAATAATACAATATATGTTAAAAAAAGAAGATAGCACGAGGGGAAGAATGAAGATGGGGGGAGATACATTGCTTTAAATGTGAGGTACTGGGTACCTGGGTGGCTCAGTCAGTTAAGTGTCTGCCTTCAGCTCAGATCATGATCCCAGGGTCCTGGGATCGAGCCCCGCATCAGGCTCCCTGCTTCCCCCCCTCCTGTTCTCTCTCTCTAATAAATAAATAAAATCTTCTAAAAAATTAAAAAAATAAATGTGAGGTACTTAGATATTAGGAATCTCCTATGTCTATTCCCTCTCTTGTTATCCATGAAATTTATTCATTAATTCTACAAATTGTATTGAGCACTAAGCTAGGTTTCACTATGACGGATCATGGGCATTCACAGAAGGTACATATATATTAGAACAGGTGAAACTCTTCAGTCCCTGTGAGATTGTTCAGGGTTGAAATCGGGAATACATGTCTGGTTGTAATGCCGCTTAGTAAGCAAGTGTAATATAGGTATCTCCTCTCTTTGAAAGTTCACCTTACTCCACTTTGCTGTTACTAAAGACCTATATTCGTACCTGTTTTCACTGAGTGAAAGAAATCCAAAGAGGATTTTCATTTAAAAAAAAAAAAAGGCGGGGTAAACAGTGAAAACAGCATGTTCAGTGGTTGTTTGCCAGCCCCTGTTACAGAGGCAGAGGTGCCCCAAGCAGGGAGAGGGGCCCCGCCCAGCTCCTTCCCTGAGAACTACACTCAACACCTCAGCATCAGGCCGCCAGAGTTTCCAGCTGCATCTCTGAGCATCTGGACTTTATCTCAATCTGCTTTGTGAGTCAGTTAGCAAGACGTATCCTAAGGTATCAGAAATGCCTAAGAGAGGTTCTTTCTGGGGTCTGGAATGCTCAAAAAAATTTTCATGTAAATTAATGGGAACTGCTTCTTCGCTTTACTCCATTTCTGCTTACGAAAGCTTTCATAGGAATGCTCTACTTTCGGATAGCGGGGGAAACCTGCATTTGAATAACTGTAAGATCTAAGCCTTTTAAGAAAACACATCTTCCAAAGAGCCTCAAAAGCAAGGTGGACATTTGATATTTTGTCTGGGAACACAGTCTCGGGATTATCACCGTGAGTGGGTGAGGGACATGGCTATATCCCTGGAACGTTCCAAGTTCGTTTTTGAAGGCTTTGTCAAGGCAATAGTGACAGACTCAGGCAACCATGCTCTCAGAAGAGCACGGCAGACTCGGGGACTGGAGTCGGCAACGTGTGCTTAAGTCCTGGGTGCCTAAGCAATATTTTGGGAAGGGCCTTCCTCTGGCCCACAGCTTCTAGAAAGGTTCTGGGCTTAAAGTTTTGGCCCAGGAGTTGAGGCAGTGTGCTGCAGAAGGCTTCTGGAATAGCTCAGTGACCTCAGACAGGCTACTCCAAGTCCCCCTAAACCACCTGCATAGTTCAGCTATGTTCAGCAATGAACATCTAAACAAGACAAAGAGGACAATTTACTGGACTAATGTGCTGGGGGAGGGGAAACTATAGAAATGGTCCCACCTGTCTTAGTTTCCCTCGTTCATCCATTTACACGTAGCGTCAGGTGCCTTTTATGTAGGAAGCATTGTGTCAGCTGTACGAACCTCGTAGGTTTCAAGGCCTTCCTCCCCTTGGGATGAAATGACTCCAAGACATAGTATTAATTATTCGTATTAGTTAATTAGTACTAACTGCACCAACCACAGATCATTCACTGGGGTCCCCATCTTCGTAACCCCAGAAGGGACTGAAATGTTAGGGGTCAGGGAAATGCCATCTGCACCAGCCCCAGCTCCTCGGATGAGAGAATCACTGGTCTCTCCTCCTCAAGTCTTATTGGAAGTGAGAGTGTTATTTCTCATTGGCTCATTCCCCACCCCACCCCACCCCGAAAACCCTATCAGTGAAGAGAGTCTATTATTGGCTCGATTTCTCGCTCTTCCTTAGACACATAAATTTAATAAATCAGAGCGCTCTTCTGGCTGGGTCAGGTTGACCAGGATAAAATTAACATTTGCTTCAGGACACATGTTGAGCTAAACCCTTGTCTGTAAAGTTTTTACCTTCAGGGGGGAGGAAATGAATACTAGTCAGCATTGGAAAATGCTAAATACACAGGCTGATGCTTGATGTACTTTTTCTTATAAAAAGCTGGAGTTAGATCGTCACAAAAACAAAACTTTAAAAAATACCCTCATTATCTGCAAAGGTGCTTTCAGGGGAAGTAACAAACCCCCCAACTCAAACTACATGAAAGAATAAAGAAATTTACATCGTGGCAGCGCAGGAAGCTCAAGGGTTAGGCGGCCTTCCAAGCCAGTTGGTTCAGGGGGGCAACAAAGTCCACAAAGACCAAGGTTGTCTTTGTCTCTTCACCCCACAATCTTTTGTGTTGGCATCATCCTCAGGGGAGCAGCAAGGTGCCTGCAATAGTTCAAGATATCAAACCTGGACACAGCAATATTCTCTGGAAGGGGAGAGACGGACTCTTCCTACTGATCGGCCTTTCCTCGGAAGCCCCAAACAGATTTCAGCCCTTCCCCCACCCCGTGCCTCACTGATTCCTTAACAAGGCAAGGGGAATGGGATTACACTTGGCCGACCAGTGCCACCCCGGGAACCCGAGCTGGAATCCGTATCACCTCAGCACCTAGCTGAGTGGAGGGGGGAGGGATATCTGAACGAAGTCAGGATTCTGCTCGCGAGGAAGTGGGAGGTTGGATGCTGGGTAGATGACATATAGTTGCAGGAACCAGAACTCAATTTACAAGTGGCTTGGGCCAAAAAGCATTTTTCTCTCATAACATAAATTATTATATTAGCTGGCTGCCCGCATTAATTCAGAAGCTTGATGATGTCATGGTTAGAAACTCGGTGATGCTCTAGACCTTTCCCTTGTGTTTGGTCACCTCTCGGTCCCAAGATCACCCTTCCCAGTCCATACATCATGTCCAGGTTCAAAGCAGAAAGAAAGGGGGAAGGGGCACGGGCTACACAAAGTACTGAGCACTGGAGTCTGTGGGGCATAAGAAAAACTAGACTTCATCTCCCAATTTTACAAGGGTCTACAGTTCACATGGGGAGACAAAACATACCCTAGAAACCACAAAACAACGTCAGGACCAAGAGGAGCATGCCAGCAACTAGGTGGCTTGCACCCCTGAAGGGAGCAGATCTGTGCCTACTTGTCCTTTGAATAGACATGGCTTTTCTGTGGGGACAGATAAATGTATCAGAGGCTCTTGGATGACAATATTGCCCTGGCAGGGATTCAGGGTGGCTGGATATAGAGAGCATTTAATGAGTCTAGCAGCAGAACCGTTGAAGTGCAACTGAACGTAACAGAGGACAAGAACCTCTTTGGAGATGACATTGTCTGAGCTTGGTTGGGCTCTCAGCTCAGGTTTCAGAAGGGCAGGCATGTATTGCTGAGAGCCATTTAACTGACATATTAGATTCTGTGACCAGGAGTCAAGTATGGAAGAAGTTTAAGAAAAGTACTTATTCTTTAGCTAGTCTTTTGGGTGTTGCCTGTCTCCCATAACTTCTTAAATTCAGTAAGGGCAGGGATGTATATCTTACTTGCTTTTTATACCAAGACCCTAACGTCTGGCACATGTGGGTTTCCTCTGGATGTTAGTAACATACTTCTGGACCTTAATAATGCCTTAAGAGCACTATTACTCCCCAACTCCCATCTTCTCACCCATCTTTCCAGCTTCTCTTCCTACCTTGCTCTCCCTTCGTTTACAGATTGGACAGAAGGTCTGGCTCCAGCCGTGGCTCTTGAGCTCTCATTCATTGGCACTCTCTGTAGCACTCAGCACCTCTAACCATAGCTCTCTCCCACTTGGCTTCTGGACCTCACTCTCTCTTGGTTTTTGTTTCTTGAGGGATTCTTCTCAGGTGCCTCTTTAAATGTGTGTGTTCCTCTGAGCCCTGTCCCAGGTTCTTGGCTTCATTTCTCACTCTCTACATCCTCCCTGGGTTCTTCACCCAAATCCACACAACTAAGATCTTTGCTTCTGTCTCCCAAACTCTTATCTATTACAAGACACCTCCATTAGTATAGCCCACAGGTACACTGAACTCAACACGACCAAGATTGGGGACAGCATCTTGCCCCCAAACAACATTCCTGTCTTATTAAAGGATATCAGCACCTTTAAGCCAGAAGCCTGCAGGTCATCCTAGACTCCTCCTTTGAAAGCATTTCACGTGACATCACGTCACCCTGATTAAGATATTGCCATCTGAATACATGACAAATTTAACCCCCTCTTCAAACCGTCCATTATGGCATGTCATTATTTTGTGACCCTCATGTGAAATTTGCCCCTGATGACTCTTATTCTCCAAGTCAGTCTGAATTAGTTGCCCTACTTCTGGGATCCAAAAGCACCAATAGTAGCCAGTCCCTTCTTCTATTATAGAATTTACTATTAGGTATTTTTTAAGGACTTTATTTATTTATTTGAGATAAGGAAAGAGAGAGTATGAGTGGGGTGGAGCAGAGGGAGAGTGAGAAGCAGACTCCCAGCTGAGCAGGGAACCCGACGCAGGGCTCCATCCCAGGACCCTGGGATCATGACCTGAACCAACGGCAGACACTTAACCAACTGAGCCACCCAGGAGCCCCATGATCAGATATTTTAATCATGTGTTTTCTTCTTCATCTTATTCTTGTTTCTATACTAGGCTGTGATTTCCTTCAGGGCAAAAACTCTGTCATAACAATTTTGGAATCTCCAGCAACTGGCATACACAGGGCCTGGCACACAGTAGTTATGAAATCATTGTTTGTTGCATGAATTACTTGACAAATGGCTGACATTTTTAAACTATAAAAATTCATCAGTACATTTTGATCCAAATGGAAAAGAGAAAAAAGCCACCTGTGGTCTCACCACCCAAAATGAACTACAGTCACATTTAGGGTTGTTTTGTTTGTTTGTTTGTTTTTTGAGAGAGAGAGAGAAAGAGAGAGTGAGGGAGGGCAGAGGTAGAGAGTGAAGAGAGAATCTCAAGCAGGCTCCACGCATAGCATGGAACCCGACATGTGACTCAATCTCAGGACCCTGAAATCATGACCTGAGCTGAAATCAAGAGCCGGATGCTTAACTGACTGAGCCACCCAGGTACCCCTCATTTAAGTAATTTTTATCTTTACTTCTGTGGATAAGATTTATTTTTACCTAAGCATAAACATACTGTATTTAATATTTTGAATTCTGCTTTTCCACTAAGATTATCATAATTTTTTCATATTGTTAAATATTTTTTTCCAGCTTTATTGAGATAGAATTGACATATAACATTGTGTAAGTTTAGGATGTACAATGTGATGATTGGATATACATATATATTGCAAAAATGGTTACCACAATAAGGTTAGTATTTAATACCTCCATCACCTCACACAATTACATTGTGTGAATGTGGTGAGAATATTTAAGATCTACTTTCTTAGCAACTTCCAAGTACACAATACAGTTTTGTTAACTATAGCCATCATGTTGTACACTAGGTCCCTAGAACTTATTCATCTTCTAACTGGAAGTTTATATCCTCTGACCAACATTTTTCTCATTTCCCCCATCTCCCAGCCCCTGGCAATCACTGTTCTACTTTATGTTTCTGTGAGCTTGACTTTTTTAGATTCTCTATACAAATGACATCAGATAGAATTTGTCTTTTTCTGTTTGACTTATTTCACTTAGCATAATTCCCTCCAAGTCCATCCCTGTTGTTTTAAGTGGCAGTATTTCCTTCTTTTTTGTGGCTGAACAATATTCCAGCGTGTGTGTGTGTCTTGGGGAACCTCCATACTGTTTTCCATAGTGGCTGTACTAATTTACATTCTCACCAACAGTGCACAAAGGTTCCCTTTCTTCTACATCCTTATCAACACTTGTTATCTCTTATCTTTTTGATAACAGTCATTCTGACAGGTGTGATGTGATACGTCATTATAGTTTTGACTTGCATTTCCCTGATAATGAGTGATGTTGGGCATCTTTTCATGTGTCTGTTGGCCATTTGTATATCTTCTTTGGAAAAATGTCTATTCAGATCCTCTGCCCATTTTAAAATCAGATTATTTGTTTTTATTAAATTGTAGGAATTCTTTAAATATTTTAGATATTAACCCCTTATCACATGTATGGCTTGCAAATATTTTCTCTTATTCCATAGGCTGCCTTTTTGTTTTGTTGATTCTTTCGCTGTGCAGAACCATTTTTAGTTTGAGGTAGTCATATCATAGGATGTTGAATATCATAATTTTTTATATTATTATTCATGGTGTCATGAAAAAACATTTTTCTTTCTTATTAAAAGCAGATGCCTTCTATGGTAGATAATTTTATAAGTTCAGAAAGTATAAAGAATAAAAACAATCAACCATAATCCCACTACTCAAAGGTACAGTAAATATTTTACATGTTTTATTATATTCACTAAAAATGAATTTTCCATGGCTGAACTACATTTTATACTGCTGCAGTTTCCTTTTGCTATTATGAAGTCAGGAACATTTTCCTGTGTCATCTGAAATATTTCCCAAATATTTTTTAATGACTGCATAATAGTTTATTATATGGTTGCTCCCTAATTTCCTTAACTACTCCACTAATGTTGGACCTAAACGCTACTTGTGATTTGTTAGAAATTATTGTAAATAACATAACATTCTTCTACATGCATTTGTGTGTGGTTCATAATGTAAATTCCTAGCAGATGAATTAATCTGTCAAAACATATGAATATTTTAAAGGCATTTGATACATCCTGTCAAAATGTCTTCCAGAAGGTTTTGGCCAGTTCATTCTCCCACAAATAAGAGAAGGCATTTCTTGCTGCCTCTCCCCCAACACTAGGCAGCTATTCCCCATCAGACTGACAAATCTTTAAAAAAAAAAAATTCAGATTTTACTATTGCCTTAATTCTTATTACTTCCATTGCTGATGAGGATGAAACTTCAACATTTTTAAATAGCCATTTATAGGGGGAGGCTATGCATGTTAGGGGGCAGAGCAAATATGAGAAGTCTCTGTACTTTCTTCTTAATTTTGTTGTAAACCTAAAACTACTCTAAAAAATAAATCTTTAAATATAAAAAAAGGCAAAAATAAAATAAAATGGCCATTTATAAATTGGTTTCTTTTACAAATTGCTTATTCATATTTGGGGGATATTAGTTTTTTATAGAAATATTACAATTTTCCTATTAATTTAAATAAGTTTTTATTGATATTTTCACAACTCTTTTTAGCTTCTTGCTTACTCATTAATTTCATTAATAATTTCACATACATATAGGTTCTGTTGTTTATGTAGTCAATTCAATATTTTCCTTTATGATTTTTTCAGTTGATTTTAACCTTTTCTAGCAAGGGCTTTCCTAGCCATAAAACAGATAAATCTTTAGCTATCTTTCCTTCTAGTATTTTTATGTTTTGATGGACTCATATTTAATGCTTTTATCCACTTGAATTTATTTTGGCATGTCATGTGAAATAAAGGTCTAACTTGATTTTTTTCTCCCAAGAGTTAAGCAGTTGGGTAAGCATCATTTTCAATAATATAATATTCTGCATTGTATTGCATTTCAAGACAAGATTGTAAAGGAAGTCAGGATAATGTTTCTGATGAAATAAGACCTTATAATGTAATTTGGAATATGAGTGAAGGGTATGGCATTCTAGGAGGTGGCAGCAGGTTGAGGCTAAGTATGAGACAGGCCTTGGAAGCAGGAATAGTCTCATTTCTGGAAGTATCTTCAGGCTGGTGCAGGTACAAATAGAAAAAGCAGGAATGTACTTTATAGAACCTCTCCACCCCAGGAACATTCACGCATAAAAGGATTACTTGAGCAATGCCTAGGTATGTTGCCATTTCCATTCCTGTGGAGGTCTATAAATACAATGAGATGGGAATAAAAGCAGATGGGAAAGATATTATTTTAATTTGCATTACTTCATACCCCAACCTCAATCCTGACCTTATGCTAAACAATGACTCCTATCTCTACAACTTGCTAAATGTATTAAAGACTATAGGAATGCTGTATAAACTGAGTGCAGATTTGTCTGCAAAAATCTTGGCTGTTACTATTAATATGCACAATTCACATGTATATTCAAAAGTTGGGGTGACTTTCTAATAGGAAAGGAATCACTAATGAGGCCATTCCCTTCACCACAGAAGAGGATCAAGAGTATCAGTACAAATCATGGTGGTCTGCCTTCACTTAACAGATCTGGATTTTGCTGGGAAACTCAGGGAAAACACTTAGCATCACTTGCCAAGGACCTCTGTGTGGGTTGGAAGGCCAAGTAAACTAACATGCCCATGCATAGTACTGAGAAATTTGCCCTGTGCCCTTTATAGTCATCAGAACAGAAAGGCAACTTCTTATAATATCAGCATTGCCATTTTGCAGGACTGAGTGCATCAGCAAAAAAAAGAAAAAAAAAGAGAGAGAGAAAATTTGCAGCTGCGTAGATGAGAGCACGCACATACATGTTTGGCTCAACCTTACTGATGAGATCTTGACTTGGAAATGAAACAATTTTGTAATTCATACAATTTAAAAAACAGACCAGAAAACATCACTAAATAAGTAGTTGTCACAGAAACATAACAAATCCTTCAGTTACCCAGCCACAGCCTATATATGAGCTATCCAGACTTTTCTCAAAAAAAATGACAGAATGTTCAAGCAGTACAGAATCCAAGCCATATTGTAGTGCAACATTTTGAGGTTCTTACCTTGATTTTATAGTGCTTTTTATCATTTACTAATTGTCTACTAATAAGCATTTCTTAGCTTTCTTTCCCAGCCAGGTTACAGACTCCTTGAGTGCAAAGGCTGCATCATCTTCATTGTGTGGCTCTCCAGCTTACATGCCTAATGAGTGAGAGATGCTCAGTGAACGTTGGAGATGGTCCTGGTGCTTCGCCCACACCTTTCAGTACAGTCCCAGACCAGAAAATACTACAAGTGCATTTATTCTATGCGGTTGAACAGCCCAAAAGGATGAACAAGACGAGCTTTAACCATAGTTAATATATGATGATAGCAAAAATAACTGGTTTCTGGAAAAAAAAAATGATTTGACTATCTTAGCATTCAATAATCATTATCTAATTTGTAGATTATCCAGACTCCTGGCTTTCCTCTCCTTTGTGAAGGGGAAGTGAGAACAGAGGAGTGCAGACTTTTCAGTCTGGGTGTTTTGTTTTTGGTTTTTTTTTTTTTAAAGATTTTATCTATTTGACAGAGAGAGACACAGCGAGAGAGGGAACACAAGCAGGGGGAGTAGGAGAGGGAGAAACAGGCCTCCTGCTGAGCAGGGAGCCCGATGCGGGGCCCGATCCCAGGACCCTGAGACCACGACCTGAGCCAAAGGCAGACGCCCAATGTTCAGTCTGGGTGTTAATGGCCAACTCCTCCTATCAGTCTGGTCAGATGCAAGGTTGACCATCCTCATGAACTACCAGAAGCTCCCAGAAGCCTCTTCTCTGTGTGTACCAAATGACTGAGACTGGGGTTGGGGGGATGGGTAATTATTTTTTACACCATATTTGAAAGAGTTTACTCATGTTTTATTTCTAGCAATTAAAAATGGAAATTTGATGCAGTGGTAATTTAAAGAACTATGAATTGGTCACTTCTTTAAAATACAGCTTTATCAAGGTAAAATAATCTCGTTTTAGAGCACTTCCATCACTTTAAAAACTTCCCTCATGCGCATTTACAGTTAATCACAGCTCTCATCCCCCAATGCTAGGCAACCGCTGATCTGCTTTTGTTTCTATAAATTTGCCTTTTCTAAACACTTCATGTAAATGGAATCAGACATAGAATATACAGTCTTCTGCATCTGGCCTTCATCACTTAGGATAATGTTTTCAAGTTTCATCCTTGTTGTAACATAAATCAGTGGTTCTTTCATTTTAATTGTTGAATATTATTCCATTGTATGGATTTACCATATTTTGTTTATTCACCAGTTGATGGATATTTGAAAAGTTTCCATTTGGGGCTATTATGAATAATGCTCCTATAAACATTTATATCTACGGCTTTATGTGGACGTATGTTTTCATTTCTCTTGTAAAGATTCCTAGGAGTGGAATTGCTGTATCATTTGGTCAGTTTATGTTTGACTTTTTAAGAAACTGCCAAACTGTTTTCCAAAGGGGCTGTATCATTTTACATTCCTGCCAGCAATGCATAAAAGTTCCAATTTCTCCACATCCTCACCAACATGTGGTATTATCTGTCTTTTTTTTTATTATAGTCATTCTAGTGGGTGTGTAATGGTGATCTCATTGTGGTTTTAATTTGCATTACCCTAATGACTGATGCTGTTGAGCATCTTTTCATGTTCTTTCCATGGGTACATACATTCTTTGGTGAAATGTCTATTCACATCTTTTGATTATCTTATTACTGAATTGTAAAAGTTCTTTATATATTCTTGATACAAGCCCTTTACAGGTACATGGGTTGTAAATATTTTCTTCCAGTCTGTGGCTTATATTTTAACTTTCTAAATGGTGTCTTTTGAAACATAGACGTTTTTAATTTGGTAAGGCCCAATTTAGCAGTTTGTTCCTTTAAATATCATGCTTTGTATGTCAACTATTTTTATATTGTGTCAAAATAAGAAATTTATATAAATGAAACATTTAACATCACATGCATAGTGTGTGATTCTATATGAATATACTGTTTGATATATTAAGTATATGTTCTGAGGAAAATTAGTACCTGAGCTTTCTCTGCTATCCCTCCTAAATTATTCTGTATTTTGAATAGAAGCAACAGTTGTACTCTGCTATAAATTAGTGGTAAGGTTTTTCACAGCCACGATGAAAGAAATCCCCTGTATATCACCTAGCCCCGCAGACCCAGTCTGACACCTGGGCCACAGTAATTGGGGGCGCACTTCCTAAGCCAAGGTTTATTTAATTGTATTAGTCGAGCAAACAAAACTACACAGACACTCTTTTGTCTGCCTTGTTGATTTCCTTCCTGGACTGCGCTTCCTGTGTGTGTTTTTGTCATTTTCCTTCTTTTTTTTTCTTCCCCTGCCTCTGCTGGAGTTGTCAGCATGTGAATAGAAGACCCTCAAATCCCCAGACAACGGGATCCCCAAAGGGTTGCTGGATTTGGTGTTGCTTCATTGTGCTGACAGGAGCTCTGTGCCTGACTTTTGTTGAACGGTAAATATGGGTTGTGCACAAAGGTATCATCTGTATAAAGCTTTATGCTGCTGAGGCATCAGTGCCTCACATATTGAACAAAGAAGTTGTGTTTTAGAAATAAAGAGAAGTGTGGTGTTGACAGTGTGAGCAGTGTCCCTTGTCACATGGCAAGGCAGGAGGAAAAAAGAAAAAAAAAATTAAGACCAAGAATTCTGAATACCAAATTCTAAAGCCTCCAAAGGAAGCACGTGGAAGGATTTACTCCTACTTTTGAGTCAGCCATCAGTGGGCAGCAAGGGCTGAGAAATGGTAGCTGGGATGTGTCTGAGAGAGCAATAAGGAAGGGAGGCGGAAGCGGAGTCCAGAAAGATGAGGAGCTGGAGCAGAGGGTCCAGAGCCGGCAGAGAGGGGAAGGCGAAGGTATACGGAAAGAGGGGTGCATCCTCTGAGATGAAGGGGTAAAAGAAAGGGTGTGACTACAGATAAATTTGTTATTTGGATAGAGTGTAAAATTGAAAGACACCATTTCTAATGGAATCAGTTTTACTCAACGAAGTAGAAGGTCGTCTGAAGAGTTCACACAGGGATATTAGAATGGTGAAGTTTTGAC
Source organism: Mirounga angustirostris (assembly GCF_029215605.1). Classification (NCBI taxonomy): domain Eukaryota; kingdom Metazoa; phylum Chordata; class Mammalia; order Carnivora; family Phocidae; genus Mirounga; species Mirounga angustirostris. The sequence continues at coordinate 97,733,725 of NW_026991717.1, forward strand.
ATTATTATTGTTAATTATTAATAGTGATAATTATAGTGAGGGAGATGGAGACTAGAGAGAACCAAGGAGAAGTTAAAAGCCAATGAGTGAGCACAACTAGGGTGAGCCATAGAATGAGAAAGCTATGTGGTTTTCTCCAGCCACACTGGATGGCTAGCATTTAGGAGCAATGAGCAGATAGATTGACACAGGTTTCCTCAGGGGAGGAGGCTCACACAAGGATACAGGGAAATATCCAGGTGGGAGGTATAGTTTGGATGCTTAACCACATAGATGAGGATGGGTAGGAGAGCAGGGGAAGATAGAAGGTCTTGATACCAGCTGTTTCCAAACTTACTGGTACACAACATCACCTTAGGATCTCTTAAAAACTTCAAAGGCCACGCTATATTTCAGGTGAATTAAATCAATCGCAGGGCATGGGACGCAGACACAAACATCCAGAGTTTTCGAAGCTCCCCAGGGAATTCTGATATGAAGGTAATTTGCGAACCATTGGGCACATACATTAGCACAGTGTTCTCAAAGTGTGGCCCCCAAACCAGCACATCAGCATCACCTGGGAACTTGTTAGAATACAAATTCTTGCTCCCCATCTCAGACCACCTACTGAGTCAGGAATTCTGGGGTTGGAGTTCAGCACTCTGACTCAACAAGTCCTCCAGGTGATTCTCATCTTGTTAAATTTTGACAACTGCTGAATTAGGAGGAAAAGGAATGTCGGTCCTGGTAATCCCTCGAAGAGTGGGTATAGTGAGAGAGCTAGAAAGACTGGTATCCCTTCCTATCAAGCATTTCCAGGCTGCAACTAGCTCAGCTCTGATGCTAGTGTATTGGATAATCATCCACACGTATGTTTAAATATCCCAGAATTATGTCAGATTTGGGCGTGGTGAGAAAACTTAGGATATAGGCCACATGTCTAGATTTTCAGGGTTTATGGGAGGTAGAAAACGGTAACATCAAGAGGCATAAACTTGGGCGCCTGGGTGGCTCAGTTGGTTAAGCGACTGCCTTCGGCTCAGGTCATGATCCTGGAGTCCCAGGATCGAGTCCTGCATCGGGCTCCCTGCTCAGCAGGGAGTCTGCTTCCCCCTCTCCCGCTCCCCCCTCTTGTGCTCTTTCTCTCTCTCAAATAAATAAATAAAATCTTTAAAAAAAAAAAAAAGAGGCATAAACTTTGGCAGAGTTTACAAATGGTGGAGAAGCAGCACCAGGGGGCAGGGTGTATCCTGACTCCAACCCCTGCCTCCAGACATGCAGGAAAAACAGCACCTCCACGGGAGATGGAAGAAAGAGACCATGCGCCTTTGGGAGAAGGTAGGCTTCAGTTTGTGGTGGTGGAATACTATTGTAAAGGAAAAATGGAGAAGCATTTTCTGCGGAATGGTGGCTACAGAGGGCATAGTAGGAGGGGTAAAAAGTTTGGAGAAAAGGGTCGAGTGGGAGGAGCAGACTAAGGAAGCATAAAGCTACAGAAGACAAAAGAACAATGCAGGATAGATGTTGGGGGTATAGAAGGATGGGGGAAGAAGGCAGGTCCCATTTTCCTTTGAGGCAGTGGCCACGATAATTGGTATGACAATCTCGGTAAAAACGACTTGGTGAAAAAACGACTAGCTTCCTCAGCATGAGTTATGTGGTGCCTTTGTGGCTGATGGTCCCAAACAGTCCTATCATCCCCTACCCCCACCCCCAGAGATCTGAGTCAGCATGGGGTGAAAGCCACAGTCCTGGGGAAGGCTGCCTCATAATGGGTGGGGCACTGCAGGCCTCAGGAAGACACGTCAAAGTAGATGGGTGGTGGACGGGCCTGGTCTTCGATTAGCTCTTTCATTTGGGAGACTTTCCTCCTTTCCAGAGCTCTGGGTCTTCTACCAGCAGAGATGTGCCCGCCTGAAAATGGTTCCAGGCCCCAATTGTTATCATAAAGGAAAGCAGAATCAGAAGACCTTGAACACTTCTAGATATAGCTTCTCCTGGCTCTGACTGATAAGGGAGACAGGAGGAAAAAGGGAGGAAGGAATAAATCAAGATGATAACAAAAGCAGAAGAAAACAGATCCTTTTTGCTGGGCTCAGTAGTTTCGCTTATGATCTCTCTCTGACTCACAGGCACACAGAATTCTGGAACGAATTATAAGCACATATGAATTAAGTATTCTTACCGCCACAAGAGGTAGCCTAGTTTATGGACCAGTACAATTGCTTGGACTACTCCAAGACTAAATTGTGAAGCTGGTGAAATTTGTTTCTGATTGTACTCCATTTGGGGGTCTTTCTTCTCCTCTGGTAATCCTTTTTGGGTTTTCCCCACCCTATAGTTCTGTGCTCACCCTTCAGGAACATCCCAGCGGCTCAGGGCTGGAGACAGCATGGAGGGTTAGCCTCGTCCTCCCACCTAATGTTTTGATGTGCAGTCATTACAGACCCTCACTCCCTGAAGGCTCTTAGCCTGTTGTCACACTCCCCAAAGGCTCCTATTACAATTCTTGGGGATGTCAAGGTCCATATTGGTGAGACTTTCAATTGCTTGGACTTAGGAGTAACCTTCACATATGTAACAGCTGATAGGGCCAAGACACTGATCAGCCAGAACAGAACCCACCTCCATAAAGCAGCAGGGTACCTCCTGCCCACCCAGCCTCACAGTCCTCCCAGGGTCTTATCCGCCCTGCCTCAGGTGTCCGCTCCCATGGGTATATCCTGGACTTGTCATTGCCATCAGCAATGACCCCTTCTCCATCCCAGCCACCATCTGCTGACCTTGGCAGTTTCTCTCTCCCACTCTAAACTTCTTTAATTCCAGCAGCCCTTTGACATACCTACAGGCTGTGTCCTACCCCCTTTTCTCTATCCCTCCATCCCCCATTCCCTCTTTATCTAGCTCAGATTCCACAGCTCATCATCATTATCGCTGGAGCCCATCTCACTCTCCTCTCTCACTCCAGTGTACTCAGGCGACAGCTCTCATCCTCGTGGAACCCACCTCCTCACACACTACAGACTCACGTTTGCATAGCTATTTCCTACCATCTTAAAAACAAAAACCCTATCTTGATCCCACACCCCCCTCCAGCAGCTGAGCCATTCCTCTGCCCCCTTTGATAGTAAAATCCCTTGAAAGAGTGGTCAGTCTTCACTGTCTGATCTCTTTCCTCCTGTTCTCTGTGGAACTCAGTCTACCAGGATTTCCCCTCCACCATTCCCACAACACTACTCTCATCGGGACCACCAGAGACCTCCACCCGCTGCAAAATTCAGTGGACGATTCTCAGTGTTCATCTTATTTGCTCGATAGGTAGCATTTCTTAGCTCATCACTCCCTTTTTCTTGAAGCACTTTCTTCTTTCTTAATTCCAGGATTCCACACTTGCCTGGTTTTTCCCTCCTCTATCATTAGCCATTCCTTCTCAGAGTCCTTTACTGGTTTGTTCCCATCGTAACGACTTCTGAATAGTGCAGCTCTTTAGTGCTCAGGCTTTGGACTTCTTCTCTACGTACATCAGTCCCCTACTGAGCTCATTTCTTCTCATGGCTGTAATGGCCATCTTTTCCTTGATGTTTTCAATTTTATATTTCTAGCAAAGACCGCTCACCTGAACTCCACAGTCGCATGCCAACTGCCTATTGGACATCTCTGCTTGATAGATAACCCGCATCTCATGTTTGACAGGTTCAGAATGGAACTCCTCCTTACCTTCAGATGGTTCCTCCTACAATTCTTCCAGCTCAGGAAATAGCAATTCTAACTACCCTTTCAATTAGTCAGGCCAAAAATCATAGAGTCATCCCTGTATCTTCTTTTTACTCTCAGACCCTCCATCTTATCCATCAGCAAATTTCAATATATATCCAGAAGCTAACCACTTCCCATCACTCCAGTTACTTCCACCATGGTCCAAGTTGCCAATGCTTCTTACTTGAGTTATTGCAATAGCTTCTTAATTGGTCTCCTTGCTTTCATTATTGCTTCTCCTCCACTCAAGCTTCAATACCGCAGCCAAAGTGATTCTTTTCAAACATTAGATGGCAAAGTTCCTCCTCTAGAAACTTCCCCAAGGGACCCATTTCCCTGAAGGCAAGAGCTAAATCCTTAATATGGCTGACAAGGCCCTACAACGCCATGTGTTTCTCTCCCCCTACACTTCTCTGACCTGTGTGCTATCACCCTCTCTTTTGTTCATGCCAGTAGTGGCCTCCTTGCGAGTCCTCAGATGTATCAAGCATGTCCTGGCTTCAAGGCCTGTGTACTTGCTTTTCTTTCTGCCCGGAATGCTCACGCTCCAGACATCTGCTTTGCCAGTTCCCCAACTCTGAACACTGTTTAATGCCAACAGCTTTATTGTCATAGTCCCAGGAACCACTTGACTTAATATTTCAACTTACCTCCTCATCCTCGGTTCTGGCACTTCTTATCCCTCTTTGCTTTTTAAAACTTTTTCCCGACACCTAACCACCATCCAACACATGTATTTATTCGTTTGTTTATTGTATGTGTTCCTTAATAGAATATAATCTCCATGGGAACAGGACAGGAATTGTTACCTGTTTAAATCCCTGCATTGTCCTCAGTACTTAGAACAGTATCTGACACATATTGTGTGTCCAATAAATATTTTCTGAATGAAGGGATGAACACAGATGAAGAGAACAATAAGGGCAGCCTTCATCCATAAAACCTAGACCATCAGTATCAGAAACCACAATCCACAGGGAGAAGTATTATAGTAGAAGGGGTCACAGAAGAGTACCATGTTGCATAAGCAACCAATCCTATGAAAAGGAAGGGAGAAACTAATTTCCTGTTAGCAATCAGATATTATCTGGTGCTTTTTCCTCCTCATCTCATGGCCAGTAGGGAGGTGGACTTCAAATGTTAACCTAAACTCAGATTTAACATAAATCTGGAGAAATCCTAATATAATTGAACTACCTCATGGCCAATGCCAACATAGTGTTACATTTCAAAGAAATCAGTCTAATATCTAAAAACTAATTTATACTTTTCTTCCAGTTTTATTGAGCTGTAATTGACACACAACACTGTATAAGCTTAAGGTGTGCTGTATAATGATTTGATGTGTGTATATATTGTGAAATGAGTACCACGATAAGGTTTGTTAACATCCATCACTTCATGCAGTTACAAATTTTTTTTCCATGTGATGAGAACTTTTAGGATCTACTCTCTTAGCAGCTTTCAAAGATACCATACAACATTTTTAACAACATTCGTCATGTTGTATGTTACCTCCCCAGTACTTATTTATCTTATAACTGGAAGTTTGTACCTTTTGACCACCTTCCCCAACTCCCTCATTCCTCAGCCCTCTGCTTCTGGTAATCACAAATCTGTGTTTTGTATCTATAAGTTCACTTGTTTGTTTTTTAATATTCCACATATAAGTGAAATCATACTGTGTTTGTCTCTGTCTGACTTATCTCACTTAGCATAATGCCCTCAAGGTCTATTCATGTCACAGATGGCAAGATTTCCTTCTTTTTAATAGCTGAATAGTATTGCAATGTGTGTGTGTGTGTGTGTGTGAGTGAGACAACTTATTTATCCACTAACTGGATAAATTTATTGGACATAAATTAATGGATAGTTAGGTTGTTTCCATGTCTTGGTTATTATAAGTAATGCTACTATGAACATGAGGATGCAGATATCTCCTTTATGTTGTGATTTAATTTCCTTCTGACATATACCCAGAAGTGAAATTGCTGATCAAATGGTAGTTTTACTTATAATTTTTTGAGGAACTTCCATACTGTTTTCCACAGTGGCTGTACCAATTTACAGTTGGTACAGTTGGTACAATTCCCACCAACAGTGCACAAAGGTTCCCTTTTCTCCACACCCTTCCCAACCTTTGTTATCTCTTATCTTGTTGATGACAGCCATTCTTAAAGGTGTAAGGTTTTGATTTGCATTTCCTTGATGATTAATGATGTTGAACATCTTTTCATGTACCTGTTGGCGATTTGAATATCTTCCTTGGAAAAATCTATTCAGGTTACTTTGTCCATTTTTTTTTTTTTTTTTAAGATTTTATTTATTTATTTGAGACAGAGAGAATGAGAGACAGAGAGCATGAGAGGGAGGAGGGTCAGAGGGAGAAGCAGACTCCCCACCGAGCAGGGAGCCCGATGCGGGACTCGATCCAGGGACTCCAGGATCATGACCTGAGCCGAAGGCAGTCGCTTAACCAACTGAGCCACCCAGGCGCCCCGACTTTGTCCATTTTTTAATTGGATTGATTTGTTTTGCTGTTGAGCTGTATGAGTTCTTTATATATCTTGGACATTAAAACCATATCAGATATATGATTTACAAATATTTTCTTTTTATAGGTTGTCTTTTCACTTTGTTGATGGCTTCTTTTGCTGAGCAGAAGCCTTTTCGTTTGATATAGTCCCACTTGTTTATTTTTATTTTATTGCTCATGCTTTAAGTCTCATGTCCAAAAAAATCATTGCCAAGATCGATGTCAAGGAGTTTACCCCCTATGTTTTCTTCTAGAATTTTTATAGTGTCAGGTCTTATACTTAAGTCTTCAATATATTTTGAATTATTTTTCCAAGTGGTGTAAACCAGAGATCTAGTTTCATTCTTTTACATGTAAATATCTAATTTTCCCAGGACCATTTATTAAAGAGACTGTCTTTTCTCCATTGAGTGTTCTTGGCTTCCTTATCAAATATTAGTTGACTGTATTTGCTTTGTTTGGTTTTTTTTTTCCTGGTGTCTCTTCTTATAAGGGCACTAATCATATCATGAGGCACTCCCCCCCCAACCATAATCTTACATAAATATAATAACCTCCCAAATGTTTCATCTCCAAATCATACTGGGGGTTAGGGATTTGACATACAAACCGAGGAAGAGTGGAAGGAGGCACAATGCAGTCCATAGCAATAGGAAAAAAACATTTGCATTAGCAGTTTTCTGCAAAGTTTAAAGGCTACCCTTACAAACTGTTAAATGGTCTAATAAATAATTGGTAGTTAGACAACTTTATACCCTTCTGAATTCAGATGACCCTTACCAAGGCCTATTACACAGGGCCCTAGCACAAAAAGGAAGTCATTTCGCCTTTCAGTGTTTGGAAAATTTTTCTTAACATCATTCATTTGCTTCTCTATAGACCCACTCATGATTTAGATTTATGAGGTCTGAAGTTTGTTCAGTTGGGGGAGGGGTATTCCGCATGAAGAAGAACATAATATGAGTATGTAAATATAGCCCTTGAGTCCCAGCAACTTAAAAAGGGGTCTGTCCTAGTGAGAACTTCATGGAAAATCCATCTCCAGCCCTTTTGTAAAAATTTCCACACCTCCCCCCAAATCTTCTTCTCTTCTAAACATTCCATAAAAATCTCCGTCTTTCACTGATTCTCCTTTCCCCATTCAAAACTCGTGTGTGTGTGTGTGTATTTTATTGTGGTAAATATATGTAACACAAAATTTACCATTTTAATCATGTTTTAGTGTACAACTCTGTGGCATTAAGTACATTCACAATGTCATACAAGCATCACCACTTCCATTCCCAGAACTTTTCATCATCACAAACAGAAGCTCCACATCCATTATACAGTAACTCCCACCCCCTTCTGCCCTCGGTCCCTGAGAAATGCTTTTTTACTTTCTGTCTCTATGAATGTGCCTAATCTAGATACCTCATGTAAGTAGAATCATACAATATTTGTCCTCTTGTGTCTGGCTTGTTTTATTTTATTTAGCATAATGTTTCCTTCCCATTCAAAACTCCTCTCCAGCTCTTCTTGGTCCATGAATTTCTTCTCATGTCTTTCTAAAATAAATCATTGTAAAATCTCCAAGCAACTTCTAGTTCTTGCTACCCATTATCTCTATAGCAAGAGGCAAAAAGAGCCCTTTTTAGAATAGGATAGGAATTGGATAAGATTGTGAATATGAAGATAGTAACATGTGCCCCCTCAACACCTACTCTTCGGGAAAAATCGAATACTTCTTTACACTAATGTGGGAATGAGTAATAAAGCCTGGTGTACACCTTTTTAAACAAGAATCAGGAAACCTTAAATCAAAGGAATGAAAACCACTCTTTGTGGAATATCAGGTAGAGGGGATGAGGTGTGTGATATTTGAGGGTTATAAAGAATGGCAGTATTGATTCTTTGAAAAGCCTCCAGGAACACGGATTCTACAGAATGTCACTCACCCGTCCCCATACCGGTTCATCGCAGCATCATTCCCGTGTGCCGTCTGCTGGGACGATGAATGAAATCGCCATCCTATCAGAACAGCCACCACTTCTTGCCACTTTCCCTCTTTTTACGATATTGGTGGCTGTCATGGGCAGTACAGGATCCACCGCATTTTCCTAGCTTATGTAGCTGGCTTGAGATGCGCTCAACATGAGCATCAGAATGCCTGTAAGTCCCCTTCGTCGTGCAATAGCAATTGAGTTAGAAACATGGCCTTATTCTCTGAACAATTACTGAAAGAGACAAAAAAAAATTGGCAAATCGATTTGCAGAGTGTTGACTTCATTCAGAAAGTGCATTAAATAAAGTGAGGCTTGTGGAGAAGGTAACCAGACGAATGCAAATGCCTATTTTTCTATATATAAAAAATCCTCCAAAGCATGGCTGGTGCTCAGCATGTCGAATCTGCACAGCAGTGCGGGAGTGCCAGCATTGTGATGGTCTCCATCCTGGGCTTGCCTGGCTTCTGCCTGCCCCAGCTTCCCTGCTGGGGTAAGAGCCACACAGAAGCTAGGCCTTCCCTGGTGACTGAGAACAGGGCTTGTCAACCAGCTGGGAGACAAGAGTCAAGTGCTGGGAAAAGGTAGCAGATGAAAGCCTGGCAAGACGCTAATGTTATTCCCTCCAGAGGGTAGCGAGTCAGAAGAAAAGCTTTCCTGCCTTGTGCAACAGGCTTTGTGCTCATGTGCCCTGTGGATGCCAGCGCCACTGGGTCGTGGGTAGGAAAACCTCATGAGGTTGCTAAACCACTTTAATTTTCTAGGAGAATCCTTTTTATGGGGGAGAAAGAAAGCATCAGGGACATTGCTTAAGCAGATTCTGGGAACACAATGAGGGCTGTAATGAATGCAAAGTTACTGGGTACATGGCCTGAAGTACTCATTAATAGAATGCAAATGTTCTGGAAATAGATTTTCTTTTCCATTCCCTTTAGGGCATTCCATATATTTCTGCTGTGTCCAAAGAGACCCATTTTCCTTTATGCTTTGAGTTAGAACTCTTTTTAGCACGGAATTTGTCCTTCTCCGTTTATACAAATTCCGTGCTAAAAAGAGCGGGGGACTCCAATGGTCAGCAGGGTCCTCACCAAAGTAGTGGAATGCAAATGAACAGAAGGCAAACTCTGTAGAATTAGGCTTTAGTGCCTGGAATTATTACCAAGACTCAGGTTTTTTTTGTTTTTTTTTTTTTAAATGCCCTCTGAGGAACAAGCAAAAGAGGAGACAAAAGAAAGCTTCTAGGCTAATCTGATGTTTATTAATGGCCCCAGGCTCTGTGGAAGAGAGTGGAGCTGAGATTCAGTAATTACCATGTGGAGCAGGAAGGAACACTGAGCTAATCATATCAGATAAGAGACATAAAGCCAGAAAATAGGAAGTGAAGAGAAAAACCAAGCATCCAGGGTTCTTATTCTTTCAGCATCTAAACCTACCTTCTTACTCCAGGTCTTTTATCTTGAGAAGGAGAAAAATTACTTTATATTCAGACCTCCAGATCTCCCAGCTCTCTCTCTTTACCTGTAATATTTCAGAGATCCAAGGCTAGAGAGATAAATAAGATAGGGGTTTTCAGAGTATGCTCCCTGGTTCCCTCTGCCCTCCCTGCAGTGCCAGAATATCACCCACCACTGGTTTGAGATACACTGACCTGGGCATATCAACCTCAAACCTACTCCTTCCCCTGTTCCATGCTCCTTCACAAACACTTAAACAGATGTACCTAAAGAAAGACATATCAAGGCAAACTTACAGGACTGTTCACTCCTGCCACTGAACTTACAACTTCCCATTAAGGAAAAACCCAAATTTATGAAGCTCCCAAAGTCTCTTCCTTTCAGAATTGGGAATGAATGTTATCATTTAACAAAATAGAAAATCTTAGCTAAAATACTGTATTTTTCTGTTTCCTACTATTTTGTAAATGTTAGTCTTGCTCCTAATTGTCAGATCTCTCACTGACAGGTGCTTAAAAAGAAGCTCTGATGCTCAAACTTGAATATTGCAGGATGAGATGTTGCTGTGGGGAAGATTATGCTCCAAGTGGATTTGGCGGGTAAATAGAGGCAGTGTGATGTGACAGGGCAAGCACAAGACTCTGGACTGGTCTCAGCAGTGTCACTAATTCATTCTACTGAGGGACCTTGAACACTTCATACCTCTGTTTTCTACAAAATGGAAAAATACATTTTATGGTGGTGTTCTGAGAGTCCAATGAGACCATGCGTGTGAAAAGTTTTTAGAATTATAAAAAGCCATACAAATATGTGTTTTTATAGTTAACTCCATGTATCAGCTGCCTCACCGGTATTCCCTCCCTCCCTACAATCCCAGCAAGCATCCAATAGTCACCTACCGTTCGCTTTTGGATAACATGACCAAAATATATCACATCTAACCCACCTCTCCTTCTCATGGTCCATGTTCCTCTACATGCTCTTAAACAGATGCACCTGGAAAAAAAAAAAATTGTAAGGCACATTTATAGGATTATCCATTCTTGCCCCTAAGCTCCAATTTCCCAACTAAAAAAAGGACTCCAAGCCAGCCTGTAGTAAAAATCTTGTTTTTATAAATGCAGTAAAATATTTTAGCATTATTTTTAAAGAATCTTAACATGGATGAAATAAAATATACATTAATTGTAAAACCTGTTATCAAAGAAACACCTCATCTTATATTGTTTTGCATGCCTAGACTTGGAAGAGAGGAAAAAAGCTGGATGAGAATAAGAGCTAAAATTTATTGAACAACACTATGAGCAAAGCACTCTGCTAAGTATTGTCACATCTAAAGTTAAAAGCATGACTCATTCAAAGGGAGCACGTGCCAAAGACTTTTTAACTCATGAATGAGGGAACCGCAAGATGGTTCAAAAAGAATTAGAAAGATGGAAGTATTTACAGAGGCTGAAAAAGAAAGAGGAACACTTGAATAAGACTTGTAGTTTAGGTGTAGATCTGGTTCATGTCCTAAAGGTCGCGGTAACAGGATAATCTTGGAGTTATCTTTCCAATCCAGAAAACAGCTTTATCTCTTCTGGACAAAATTAATTTGCATTTCTCTTTGACAAGAATCATTTGCATTGCTAGCAATTTTCTGCAAGTTAACTTTTATACTTCTAGAGTTCCAAAATATACTAATTGATAGTAAATAGCAACTCAAACAAAAGTACCCACCTAGAGAATCAGATAATCCACCCAACAGGTCTACACACAACCCTTGCTCAACACTGAAGAGACTTACAGATTTCCAAATTTATGATGACTGTTTTTAACAGTACTTCATGCATAGTGTATGAAAGCATTTAATATTTGTTATTTTGTGTGATCTACACAATTCTGAAAAGTGGTTATTTTTAATTCCATTTACACAGATGGGGAAACTGAAATCAGGGAGACAAAGAAATTTGTTCAAATTCAATATAACAAATGATTACCTAGATCTGTTGAATTATGAAATCCTTGCTTTTCTAGCTACAGTGCCTGTATTGGCTAAAGAAAAATGTTTTAATTTTCTTTATTGAAATACAGCATACAGATGATAGAGTGCAGATATCTTAAGTATACAATTTAACGCTTTTTACATATAAGGGTGTGTGTGTGTGTGTGTGTCTTTTGCCAAACACATATTACCATGACCCACATCAAGATGTGGAACATTTCTAGTGCCCCAGAGGTTCTCATGCCTCTTTCTACTCAATAGCTAACAACATGACTAACCCTAGGTAACCATTGTTTTGGACATCTCTCACCATAGATTAGTTTTGACTGTTTTTCATAAAATGGGTCATATAGTAGCTGCTCTCTTGTGTCTGTTATCTTTTGCTCATAATTATGTCTGTGGCATACACCTATGTTGCATGTGCTAGTATTCTTTTTTAAAAAACTGTTTAGTATTCCATTGTATGAATCTACCCAAACTTATTTATCTGTTCTCTTACTAAAGGGCACTTGAGTTGTTTCCAATTGTTGGCTATAATTTCTAAAGCTGTTAAGAGTATTTTTGTCTATCCTTTCTGTGTGCATGAGCATATATTTTTGTTGGCTGTATACTCAGGAGTGGAATTGTTGGGTCGTAGGTTATATGTATTTTTAGTTTTAGTAGGTACTGCCGAATATTTTTCCAAAGTGGTTGCACCAGCCTACATTCCTACCAGCAGTGTATGAGAATTCCAGTAAGTTCACATCCTTAGCAACACTTGATATTGTCACTCTTTAATTTTAACTATTTTGTGATATGAATAGGTATTCATCTGCACTTAAGTTTGGTACCTTTCCTGTTATAAAAAAAGGAAATAATATAATAGTTCTATAAAGCATTAGGTTTGAGAAAGTGAAAGCAAATAATATTAGCTCTATCTGGAGTGAGTAGATGGATCCCAGTGCTTCCAATTTGGGGGCTACTTTAATAGGTGAGTGTAATATACTGAAACAAAACTATGCCTTTCTGATACATTCCCTTCTGTTCATTTTGGGTACCTTGGTCTTGGTGGCATTTACCAATCAAATCTATTTGATAAAAATATTTAGTAATATTAGAGAGCGTCTTTAAATTTAGCACTGTATAAAGACTGTTAGGAACCTAATTACTACTGTGTAAAGAACTATGCACATTTAAATAAATCTAACCATAAATAGAAACAAACTACAATTAATATGGAGAGATCTAACTTCAGAGTGGGTCCCTATACCAAGGAGACAGTGAACACATGGTGCTCAGTAAATGTTTATGAATGATATCGATTGCACACTTCTTCTTTCATTATCTGTTCTGAGTGGAATTTTGCCTTTTTTTGTTGATGTTCATTGTTTTGTTCTGGTCCATATTAGATCATTTGCCTAAATCAAGGCAGACTCACTAATTTACAGAAAATTTGCAGTTTCTGCAGATATCCTGGATTTACATTTTAAACAATTTACAACTGTATTTCTAAATATGTAGTTATTTTCATCCCTACTGCACAAATTAATATAACTTAGGACCTTAAGGAAGACTGCTTCCTTCAATGGCCAGACTTTGAATTTGCTGTCTTTTCTCTTTATTACCGTGGGTGAGTCTTTTTTGGACAGCTATGATTTGGAGCAGGGGAAAACAAAACAAAACAAAACAAAACAATTAAGCTGCCTGGCTTTAAATCCCATTTCCATTGCTTAACTATGTGACCTTTGGCAAGTAACTTAACCTCTGTGTACTTCAGTTCTCTCATCTATAAAATGGGAGTAATAATAGCTCCAACCTAAGAGGATTGAGAATGAAAGGAGTTATTTTTATAAAACATGTAGAACAATATCAGACACAGAGCAACAATCTACAGGTGTTTGTTAAGTAAAATAAATTAAATATCTTACCTCAAACTCTCTTCACTCAATCACTTGAAAAATTTCTTTGGATTCCTGTATGCCCTGTTTGAATGTCCCAGCCTGGATCCATATAACCTCCCACGCCAGTGTATACACAACACTCTTAACATCACAAGAGTAAGATGCTCAGCAATGAGGGACCCAAAAAACACAGGACAACATGCAGGGATCACCAATGCATTAAGCTGAGTGAAAGAAGCCAGAGACACAAGAGGCTACATATTGTATGATTCCATTTATTTGACATGCAGGAAAAGGCAAAACCATTGGGATAAAAACAGATCAGTCGTTGCCAGGGACCAGAGGTCAGGAGAGAAGTTAACTGCAAAGGGGCATGAGGAAATTTGGGGATGGAGGAGGTGATGCAGCTGTTTAATATCCTGACTGCGCTGGTGGTTAAACAACTGTATGCATTTGTTAAAAGTTACAGAACTATACTTTTAAGAAGGTACATATTGCTATATGCAAATTATACCTTAATTTTTTTAATGGAAAAAAGAACAAAATGTAACACAAAGTGTTTTACAAAAAAAGTCATTTGATTATACATAAGGAGTCCTAGAATATGTTCAGAACCATGTCTAACTTCAGACGTGGCCAGTTACTACAGTTCTAGGAATAGATCTCCAACAATCCCAAAACTTTGGCCAGTTGCAGGGTGATCTTGGAGAATTCATCTTTGCTTAACCATCTTGCAGGAAACATTTGCAACGTGCTATCGTTGTTTTACATCAATTACTTACATCCGGCAATTAGGGGTCTGTTAAGGACTCAAGAAGGTATAGAAATAGCTGTAAGAATGGGCAAGGTGAGTTTCTCATGTCTGGTAAAACCGTTACTCCACCTGGTTGGCTTCATCCGTAGCTCTATGTCATTGTCAAAGCCTGGGAACCTGAAGCCTGGACAGGGTCTGAGAGCATGTCACCTGGTCTTCTGCTTTGCCTGACTCCAAAACTTCATCCTTTATCATTTTAGCATTATGAAACTTCTTGTTCCTGTCCTGTGTCTGTTGGCATCTTTCCATCAATCGTGCCCCCTATGACAGCTATGAAATGTTCCACACAAAAGCCACCTTCAACAGAAAATCGGAAGTAGCTCCTTGAGCCTGTTGGGCTCCTGGAGCTGCCCTTAGGGCTCCTGTCCCTCCTTAGAGAGCAGAGTCTCAGATCTGTGCTCTAGATGCAGGCCCCACAACTGCCCAGCTCCCAGTCTCTTGAGGGAGTCCCTCCTTGGTCCTCCCCCTTCCATTTGTCTCCCAATCTCCTAAAACCCTCTGCATCTTGAATTTTGTGCCTGGGTTGCCATTTATTCCATTGCTTCTGCATTTTTCCTGGAGAGAGCTGAAGAAGGCTTTGGATCTAGTGAATAGATGATGAGAGAAGAAAGCTACATTTGCCCTTTGGCCCCTCGGTCTAGCATCCAGGAGAAGAGTCTGACTTTTCACACCCCTCTAAGTGACTGCCTTTTGGCAAGACTCCTATGCTTATAGCTAGAAGAGAGCCCTCCCTTCCTTCTATATAAGTTACATTACATAAGCAAGTCCCCAAAGCCTCTCCTCCCTTGCAGTATCTGGAGCCCTGAAACTAAGTTCAGTCACATGCATGTCTAATGCCAAAACCTATCACCTCCCACTGTAGCAAACATAGAGGAATTGGAGCCCTCGTGTATCTATGTGATCATTTTTTCTAAGAATAGAGGTCACAGACACTGAGAAGTGGCCAGAAATATATAATATGATACCAGTTTAGTAAGAAGGTGGGTAGTTCAATAGAGGTCCACCATTGGTAGGCAAATCCACCAAATGCTACAAAATCTGAGATTTGCCATTAGGGGACAACAGGACATGGGGGAAGCTCAAGAGAATAGGAGGGAAGAGCAAGGATTGCACCACAGGAGCCGGAATTTTAAGTTGTGGTTCTTAATGGCCACTGTATGAATCGGCTGCAACAAGCCCATCTCCAGACGGACTGAATCACAATCTGTGGCAGTGGACCCGGGAATCTGTACTTAACATATCTCCCCAGGGGATTCTGATGTTTGCCCAGGTCTGGGAACCCCATGTGTAGAGGCTCCACCAGGAAAATAGCCCCTCATGGTGCTATGTTCATTCACAGAAAGCTCACAAGGACTCTGGAAGGAAGGTCCTAACATCCCCATTTTACAGAGGAGAACACTGAAGCACAGGGGAGAGGTCACACAGCTAGTAGGTGGTGGAGCTTGGACTTGAACCCAGGTAATCTGGCTTCAGACGTCATGATAATATTTCAACAGAATTATTAAGAGGAAATAAAACAAGCAAAATACGAAGTACATATTAATGTATTTAAGAAAGACATTTGACATGAGTTCACTCTTCACACATTGCACCCAGAAAGTCCCATCAAGGGGAACATGCTAATCACTGAACATTCCGCCTAAGGAGGTTTTTACTCCACTGCGTTTTATTTTCTCATTGTGTAAAAGGCCTCCTTTTTTGTCTAACCTACATGGACACCATGATGTCATGCTTATTCGCCGTTTTCTGACCTAAACAGTAATGAAATTGAGGTCCTTGAAAAACTCTCCTAGTCAGAGCCAGGACACTAAAAGCTTATTCAGATATGAGACAATTGTCCTAATATTATCTAGTCTAGACACAGGGACTTATGAAAGAAGGTACAATTAGAATCTTTCAGTCTGGAGTTGATGTCTTCAAATAAATTTTCCAAACCTCTGATTTTAATATGTGTTATTTTTGTAAAGAAAGTGAGAGGGCAAACCTCTTCCTCAGGTCTTCACGAGAGCGGTTAACGGTGTTAGCCGGTTAACGGTGTTTCTTCTTTCTACATCCTCTAGAGCTGTCAAAGTCAGTAACTGAACCTGTGATTGGCAGGCAGAATTTCTTTTGCATCAGCCACAGGGCTCTGCACACCTAAACAAAAAAGCTGAGAAGCAGGCCACTTACTGTCCCAGCACAGGAGTGGCATTTCCTGTTGTCCCACCAGAATAGTCATGGACCTGTTCGGGGTCCACAATTAATTTATTAAGTTTGGCCTATGTTGCCAGACAGATGGTCCCTGTGTGACCCTTTTTCACAGAGCACAGCTATAGCCAAACTAAAGACAGACCAAAAAAAAAATCCTTTCCTTCTGGAGAAATCTGCTACTAATCTTGGTGCCACTAAAGTAACAGACTGAGATGCTGTCGCAAGAGACCCATGTTGTTAGAAAGCAGAAGAGACCAACAATACAATTAAGTTATAAGTAGCTGAACTATTTCAGGTGATTCTAATCAGTACTATTCTTACTGTGAATCACAGGGAAGGTCTTCAGGACAAAGAGAGGGAAGAGATGTTGTTTTTATACTAATGCAAACCAATAGTTGTTGAATGGACAGATGAAGGCACAACCATCCACTGTGGTTGTTTTGCTCTTGAGAGTACTCCTCACCTCCTCTTTCCTGCTCTTCTCCCCCTGTGACCTCCTCCCAAGACATTCTCAGATGTTTTGTGCTATGGAAACCACTCAAATATTTTGTGTGTCTACTCTGCTCTCATCTTCCACCCTACTCCCTTTCAAAGAAGCCTACTCCTCATCGTCATGGAATAGTTTTTCCAAAATGCAAATCTGGGTTATATCAGTCCTCTGACTAAAATCTTCAGGGGTTCTCATTTTTCCACACTGGTTGAAATGTCATAGAAGGTACTTCCCAAACTGATCCCAGCCAACCTCTACAATCCACAGAGTACCTCACCAATACAGCCTGGCCATTTGCTCCCACTGTGCCAAACCACAGAGAAATGTCCAAGACCTGCAGTTTCTCCTCCCTGTCTTGGAAACCATTCATGGTTCACAGAATAAGTCATGCTCTTTCCCACCCTTATTCTGAACGGACAGTTACCCCTTTTCTTTTACTGAGCCCTCAGCCACCATCTCAATGGCTAACTTTGTTCTAAAGGCTCTCCTGGTAATACAGGCAAAATAAATCTCTCTTGTCTCTAAGCTTCCTCTTCTCAGTTTCTCCCCTCTGTGCTCCTACATTGTTTACATGGCTGTCCTGGCTACTTAGCCAGTTTGATTGAAGACACTCAACTTGTTGAGGTAAAAACATGGACCCATTTTATCTTTCCCATGGCTGCTAACCCACTTTGTTCCAGTTGGCTCTCCTTTCCCTCTGGGTAGCAAGCTCCCTTAACAATAGTTCATTCTGTCCCAGAACTCTTCAGTCACTTCTGTTTGTTAAGACAATCCGGTCCTGTTAACTATCTCATATTTGGCACAAACCCCTCTCCAGGGCAGACTGGAGAAGGCTGGGTTGGGGATGCATCTGCTTTCTGGCATGGTCCCCTTCTTCCTCTTCTTCTTCTTCTTTTTTTTTTTTTTTTTAAGATTTATTTATTTGACAGAGGGAGAGAGAGAAAGCATGCAGGAGTGGGGTGGGGCAGAGGGAGAGAATCTCAACCAGACTCCCCATTGAGCGAGGAGCCAGAAGCAGGGCTCGATCTCACGACCCTGAGATCATGACCTGAGCTGAAATCAAGAGTCAAATGCCCAACTGACTGAACCACCCAGGCACCCCTGACATGGTCCCCTTCTTAAAGGAGCAGAGTGAGGAGGAAGAGGAGCAGGAGAAGGTTCCCTTTGTCACTTTTCTCTTTGTCTTCAGGGGTAATGAGGCCACTGGCAACACTGTTGTTTCTCACAGCTGGTTGGTTGCAGGGGAGGGGAAAGAGTAGTCTTATAAAGAGTCAGTGTGGTCAGATGGAAGTCCCAAAATCTCTACTGAAGAGAACTCAGTCCCAAAATGTCCCTTAAGCATTGGTGGTTCCTTCCCAAGAGAATCCACAGCAACTCCAGCTGACCTTCCCCCCCACCCCCAGTGGAGGCATCACTCACATCCCTCTTTGCTCCTTGCCAAAACTGTGCTGAAACAATTGAAAGGTCTTACAGGGATTATTGTTAAGAGAATTTCACCTGTTATGCCTATAGAAGCAGCAATAACATCTTGACAAGAAAAAGATTTGCTCATATGCTCAGGTTCAAAATAAATATTCTAAAAGACACCTAATTTATCCTGGATTCTTAAAAAAATTTTTTTTTTAATTTTCTCTTGGCTTTCTTAAGAATCTATTGGCTAAATTAGGGTATCGTATGGAGCCAATCACTTTTTAAAATTTTGTAATTTTAAGTCATAAATAAACATTTATGTATCTTTAAGTTATAATTAGGTTTTAAAGAAATATGGCCCAGCATTCTCAAAGTATGCTCTGAAGAACTAGAGATGTTCTGTGAAGATATCACTCCATGGTCAGATTCATTTGGGAAACAGCATATTGTCTAGAGCCCTCTCCTGAAGAATCACCATAGATACTGGAATATCAAAATCACTGAGAAGCTGTACAGTAAATAAACCTGCTTAACATTCTTTAACCTAAGATTTCGCAAAATTATTTGAGCTCTGAATTTCCTGTCCCAACTTTTTACCTTGTGTGACACTTACTGACCCAGTTTGGAACATGCTGGCTTTTGCGATGAGGCAGGGTTGAACGCCAGAAAGAATATTAAGAAGTGCAGTTACTGGGCCTGGCTTTGTCTGCTTTGTACCCTGGAGTACCCCAGGCACAGAAATTTATCTCCTGGTGTCACTTCTCTAGCATCTATAAAACATGGGAGGCTTTAGCTCATTGCAGCTCCAACCTTCCCCAAGATAGGCATTCAAAACAATGACCTTGTGATTCAACTGCCAAAAATTAATAGTAAAGCACCAATAGCTCTCTCTATATGTGTTTTTCAGCAAACCTATGGAAATTCTGCCTGATTAGGTTTTGAAAACCTTTATATGAAACATGAGTCAAAAGGTAGAAAGATTTTTCTGGAAAAGAAACAACAGATTAATTTTAAACCATTTGGTTCTAAGATATGATGAGAAGTCAAAGAGGTGAGTTATCCACAAATTTAGTTTTTGTATACATAGAGTAATACAAAATATATCAGATAGATTTTCATGCCAGTGTTTATTATAGGTATTACTAAACACAATTAACATCCAGGCAATGAAAATCATAGAAATCTGAATTAATATTTGGCATATGGTTTTATCAGGATGTTACAAATAAATTAAAAAAAAGAAAGAAAAAGAACTGCATTTTATTTCTCCAAAATTATTGAAGAGAAACAAAAATTCACTGTCAAGCAAATACTAAATTGAAGCATTTGGAATCTTAATTCTAAAATTATAAAACTCATTCTAAACAATGTTCAAGAGACTTGTTTTTTGTTTTATTTTGTTTTCAATTCAAATTGATTCTTCCACTCCAGTTAAAGAGTTCAGATTTCCTCTCTGTGGGACTCAGGCTGATTACTGAGGGGTTCCTGCCACCTGAGAATGGCATCTGTCTTCCTGTCACCATGCCAACTCCACTACAAAGAAGGGATTTCCCCTTCTTTTTCAGTCTTCCCTCCAGTGAGGGAGAGACACACTCCTACCTCAGGAAGAGCACCGTTTCTAATTACGACTGGTTCCTTTCCTCTGCCTTTGTGTGAGAAAAAGCCTTGCGATGAAACTCTTTGTCTTTTTAAATATGATTTTTGTTTTCTTACTACTCTTACTGACGTCTTTGTGTGGTACAGTGGCGGGGATCCCACTGCATTTACATGGCAACCAGGAAATCAGTCATTCAGAGTTGCCATAGTAACCGGGGGGGGGAAGGGAGAAGTCCATTTTATCACAGTAGGCTGTGTCCCTTCCAGGAAGCCTACAGAATTTTTAGCAGGAGGTCATTCTGAAAACAACAACAATAACAACAACGACTGCCTGTTGGCATCAGGACAACCGTGCACCAGCATCACAAAGCTCTCTGTAGACAAGCGTGCCAGGGAGCGTGTGGCCAACGTTACAAGGAGATAAAGGGCGTCGCCTTCTCCCCTCAGGGCACTGGGTGCTGACTTGGTCTCCTAGCCAGTCCCTACAGGGAAGTCCATCAGCACAAGCTCAGCACTGAATTGCCCAGTTCTTTCCAAAGTCTCAGGTCTGCAAAGGAAAGGCAGGTAACCGATGTTGTGTAAGCAGGGTGAGTGTCTTATGGGGATTTGGGGCACAGCTCTGCTTTTATGGTAGAAGAGCCCTGAACGGCGGAAGTGGGGCAAAGGGTGCTGTCCCAAGAAGAACGGAAGTGTCTATTGAGTCTTGTTTCCTGTCACATCTGCTTCTGGGGCTGATGGTAGTCATATTTCAAATTTTTTAAAAAAGAAAGTCATGTGAGGTTAACCGGTGAGATTATCTTTTACAGGCTTGATAATTAGAATCCTCAGCTGATAGGCAGATGGTGTTTTATGACAGACGACAGGCACCCTGGGCCCCGGAAACAGACTTGGCTCCTGAATTTAGTTAGTCTGACCTTTGGGGAGCCAGAACTGACCCATAACTAATCACATTTATAACTAAACCCGAGAACACACTACTTGATTTTTAAAAATTTTTCTAATGACAATACCCTAACAGGCAGGGAAATGGGAAAGTCCCTCTGTAAAGGGAGATCTTCTGTTTTGTAAAGTGAGAAAAAAACCTCTCATCTTCCTTTTTAACAGCAGAATGTTACTCTTTTCTTTCCTCTTTTGAAAATGAAATGAACCAACTCTTGATTTCTGCCCCTCCTTCCTCCAAACTGCCCTCCTCTGCTCCCTGTTTTCATCTCAGAAAATGGCTCCAGCACTCATCATTCACTTTGGAGTCTTCCTTACCCTTACTTCTCTCACACTCCATTTAGCAGCAAATTCTTACAGGTCTGGCTTCAAAACATATTCTGAATTCAGTCTCTTCTCTCCACCTTTATCACCTATCATACCCACACTGTCCTCATCTTTCTGAGTTCTAAAGGAGCCTCCTGACTGGTCTCCCTGTTCCCATCCTTGGTCTCACAAGGCAAGGAAAGTTAGGTCATGTCATGGCCCTGTTGAGACCCCTCTCAACCCACCCAAGGGCTGTGCACAGCACTCAGAATGCAACCATGACCTGATGTGGCCCCTGCCTACCCCTCCATCCTCATAACTTCACAATTTCCCACTTGTGCATCCTAACTCTCTTATGAGGACCTTGCTGTTCTTGAACACATCAAAGATTCCCTCATCTCAGAGTCTTTGCACCTGCTGGACTGCTCTTCCCCACCTGTTAGGAGGCCTCCTTCCCTCACTTCCTTCACGTCTCTAAATGTCCTTTCCTACAGGAAGCCTTTTGTATCAGCCTGAGTCTCAGTTGGAAATGAAAGTCACACAAGTTTTAGGAGAATGAAAGGACTTGCTCGCTGTGTGCCGGAATAAGGAAAACAACAGTGAGATCAGAGGCCATAGCTAGTCTTGAGGGGGCAAAGGGAAGAAATAGTATTATAGGAACACAAAGAGAGCTGCATCCTGGAGACCCTGGGAGCTGCCCAGAACAGAATGCTGAGGAATAAGCCACTGATCTCACTGTCTGTGCATTGGCCAAACACAGCTGGAAACCAGAGTCCAGGGGAGTCCAGGTGATACAGTATTGGGTGCTCTAGAAGTTATCTGTGGTTGCGCAGCAGATTGCTCCAAAATACAGTGGCTTGAAACAGTAAGCCCTCATGATCTCCTTCTGTGGGTCAGGAATTTGGAAGCAGCTTATCTTCCTGTTTCCAGCCCCAGGTCTCACATGAGACTGCAGTCAGGATGTCAGTTATTTGAAGACTCGTGCGGGATGAAGGATCCATTCCAAGATGGCTCACTTACATGGCTGGTGGAATCGTTGCTGGTTGTCAGCCGGAGACCGAAGATCCTCTGCACGTGGGCCTCTCCACAGGGCTGCCTGAGAATGCTCACAACATGGTGCCCGGCTTCCCCCAGTGAGTGACCCAAAGTGCCAAGGTGGAAGCTACGATGCCCTCTCTGACCTAGCTCAAACAGCACATACAGTCACTCCAGCCCCATACTAGCAGTTCTGAGTCAAGGTGAGAGGAGACCACAGAAGGGTGTGCACCAGGAGCCAGTAATAACTGGGACATCTAGGAGATACCACAGCACAGAACACAACAAAGAAGGGTGGAGAATGAATGGAAAAGGGTGGGGAAAGGTAGAAATCAGGGAATAGCAAGCAACCTTCCTAC
The DNA here is from genome assembly GCF_029215605.1 of Mirounga angustirostris. Classification (NCBI taxonomy): domain Eukaryota; kingdom Metazoa; phylum Chordata; class Mammalia; order Carnivora; family Phocidae; genus Mirounga; species Mirounga angustirostris. The sequence goes on from NW_026991717.1 coordinate 97,756,441, forward strand.
TTAAAACACCGTATGCCAGGACTCCTGGGTGGCTCAGTCAGTTAAGCATTTGACTCTTGGTTTCGGCTCAGGTCGTGATCTCAGGGTCATGAGATGGAGCCCTGGGTTGGGCTCTACGCTCCATGCGGAGTCTGCTTGGGATCCTCTCCCTCTCCCTCCCCGCTCTGTTCCTCCCTGCTCTGTTCCTCCCCTTGCTCACGCTTGCTCTCTCTCTCTAAAATAAATAAAATCTTAAAAAAAACTGTATGCAACCCTGCCACTCTGTTCCCCTTTACTTGGTTTTCTTTTTCTTTTTTTTTTAATTATATTTATTTTTTATTTATTTATTTAAGATTTTATTTATTTGACAGAGAGAGACACAGCGAGAGAGGGAACACAAGCAGGGGGAGTGGGAGAGGGAGAAGCAGGCTCCCCGCAGAGCAGGGAGCCCAATGCGGGACTCGATCCCAGGACCCTGGGATCATGACCTGAGCCGAAGGCAGTCGCTTAACCAACTGAGCCACCCAGGCGCCCTGGTTTTATTTTTCTTCACAGGACTTGATGCTGCCTGACATACATTTACTTGGTAACTACAGTGGGTCCTTGAACAACATAGGAATTAGGGGCACTGACACCCCACGCCATCAAAAATCCATGCATCACTTTTGACTCCCCCAAAACTTTACTACTAGCCTATTGTTGACTGGCAGCCTTACCATAACATAAATAGTCGATTAACACACATTTTGTATATGTATCCTATACTGCATTCTTACAATAAAGTGAGCTAAAGAAAAAAAATGTTAAGAAAATTGTAAGGAAGAGGAAATATATTTGTAGTACTGTAGGAAAAAAAAAACCCATGTGGAAGTGGACACGTGCAGTTTAACCCGTGTTGTTCGAGGGTCAGCTGTGTTTTATTTTTGATTCCCCCACTATCCTCTAAACTTCATGAGATGAGATGGAGTCTATTTTGTTTCCTGCAGGCACCTAGTGAGCTTCCAATACATACTTGTGTATTTGAATGTATAATTTGTATCCAATTTTAGATAAAAAGTAAATGTTTTGAAATGACCAATTCCAGGAACATCCGCACCCTTTTTAAACTAAAAGCTTATCCACCCCACCCCCACCACCAAAGAGTACGCTACTCAGTGAATTAGAATTTGCCTCTGGAGCTTTGCAAGCAACATAGTTGCCTCTTAGTCCTGACTCCCTCTTCGTTTGCTATTCCTTTGAGGTGTTGTTGTTAGTGTTTTCCCTTCATTTTAAAACCAAGTTTTCACATTTCTCCCTCTTAAAAGTAAATTAATTGTCCTCTGTTTATCTGGCTCTCAGTTGAGTTCTGTTTTCAGAGGTCTTGTTTAAAAAATGGTTTTTGTGAGAAAAAGAAACACTTCCCTCCTAATTTCCCCCTTTATTTCCCCTCCTCTGCTTCTTCCTGAAATCTGCCAGGAGCACCTGTGGAAATTTCTTGTCCTCTGTGGCACTTCTGAGTTGAAAGAGATTGCTGACCTCTGGTTACCGACAGTCGGAAGAGAACAGAGAGCAAGCGGAAAACATTTCTCCTGGGCGCCCGGGGCCACGGTGGAGCCCATGTCCGTGCTGTTTTATCCCAACTGACTGATTGTAAGAAGAAGGCAGCCTCCAATCTACGGTGGGTGGAAGGAGGTTTCTGCTCCAACAGCCCTAGAGGGTGCATTATAAATGAACACCTTTCTAGACGAATTGGGAGAAATCAATCTGTTAGCCAGGAAGCAGGAGTGGAGGACACAAGCTGGTGTTAAGAGAACATGGTGAGCAGACGTGACTTAGTGCACCACATGAAACCTACACAGAAGTCTTCGTGATCATTCCTTTTGGTAATGAGGCCTACCTATTCAGAATCCACACCAGAACCAACAGCTTTATCTCTTATTAATATTAAACCTCCTCGGGCGCCTGGGTGGCTCAGTTGGTTAAGCGACTGCCTTCGGCTCAGGTCATGATCCTGGAGTCCCAGGATTGAGTCCCGCATCGGGCTCCCTGCTCGGCGGGGAGTCTGCTTCTCCCTCTGACCCTCCCCCCTCTCATGTGCTCTCTCTCTCTCAAATAAATAAATAAAATCTTAAAAAAATATATATTAAACCTCCTCATATATATGCACTATGAATAGGAATAGTGAGTTTCTGTTATTCTTGTAATGTTCATTCACTTCACAAAGATTTAGAATTTACTGTGGACCAGGCACCATCAAGACATGGGCTAATCGAGATAAGCACAGAGTTATCTTCGTAGAAATTTAGGGGTAGAAAGGTGTTTTGATTTTCCCATCTGATGATTGTCAGAAATGGTGGGTCTTGGAAGAATTTCCTTAGACTATTATTCCAGAATAAAATGGGAGTCTGTTTCACTAACAATTAAGCAAATCTATTCATTCTGAACACATTCACTTTTTCCTTGAAATCATATTTTTCTCTAGTGACATCCCCTCGGTTAGGAGCATATACAACTTTTTGTCTCTCTTGACTATATTATTTGAGGTTGTTGCTGCCACTTTCTTCAGATATAAAACCACTGATACATGTAATCCTTAGGTAAGAATACAGGTCATATAGTTTTCTGCTCTTAAATATTAGAGTGCCAAGTGTGTTTACTGGGTATTGGTGGGGTTTTTAAAGTCATATTTATGCTACTACTTTTTAGTTCATATAAATCCACCTACTTTCTAGATGTAAAATTTGAGGTTGGAGAGTTAGGAAAAATGTACATAAATATTTTAGTAACAAACAAATGACCTGGCTGTGGTCTCGGTGAATTCCAATATTTTGAGCTGGGAAGGATGCAATGACAATAACTGATATTGAGCAAGTAACCCATTCTTTTCATTTGACAACAAAGCCATAAAGGACAATGTACAAAAAATGACAAACTTGCTTACCAACAAGATACTATAGGACTGTATTAATTTTTTTAAAATTACAAATAAATCCATAAATGCTTGGCTTATAATATTCCTCCTTAAATTAATTTGTGTCCCTTACTTGGCACACTTTTGCCTTTATTCATACATGCAACAAATATTTATTGCATACCTACTATGTGATGTGCATTAGGCATCGTGGAAGGTACTAGATATATCACCAAATAAGACATTACCTGTGTATTCCAGAATTCCACATACAGCGGAGGATAGAGAAAGAGAAACACACGATGACAATCAAGTGTGATAACTATAACCAGGAGAAGCGAGGGGTGATTTGTGGAGGGGGCGGTGCTACACCTAACCCCAGTCATTTTCTTTTCTTTTTAAAGATTTATTTATTTATTACTTGAGAGAGAGAGTGAGCGACTGCTGCAGGGGTGTGGTGTGGGAGGGACAGAGGGAGAGGGAGAATCCCAAGCAGACTCCCTGCTGAGCGCAGAGCCCAATGTGGGCTCAATCTCATGACCCTGAGCCCAAATCAAGAGCTGGATGCTTAACTGATCGAACCACCCAGGCGGCGCTATCCCAGCCATTTTCTTTGAGAAAACTTCACAGGTGAAAATAGTAATTTCCCGAGGAATCGTATTGTTTATTTTTGTCAAGTCAATAATTGGAGATTTCCACACTTACTATACACCGCCCAGTTCTTCTCTGTTTAAATTTCCTTGTGTGATACTTAAAGAATGTTGAATAATTTCTTACTACTATAACCGAAATCATTTTTGTAACATTACATAGGAAGTTACAGCAAATGTTTTGCATTACTGAAGATGCACCTTCCAGTGTACAGATTTGCAAGTAATCAATTGATAAAACTTTATTGGAGCTTTCTACATATGGTGGGACTTCATAGTCATCTGAGCAAATAATGGATTTTCATACTAGTTTAACATTAGTCAGTTGGTAATGTCAGGGTCTGTCCCTTTTTGACATCAGTATTACATTTTCCACCTTGCCATGTCTTCTCATTTTCCGATTTCTAGGGACATTTTGGGTTATATTGTAAGTAGCCACCGTGGTTTGTTTGCTCATTCTCTTAGGATTTTGTAAAATGTATGTTCTTGTGTTTTCACGGTGGTCGGTAGCACTCCTAATTGTCTCCCTAATTGTTTAGATTCAGGTAAAGTCTAGTTGTTTAGATTCAGTTAAGTCAACAAACGTGTACTGAGTACACACGACATGCCAAATGCTAGGCAAGGCACTGAGCACGCAGAGAAGCGCAGCCCTTAGCACTCAGGCTCCTTAGTAGACTGGAGCAGACTCTGCAGGAGAGATAGACTCACCACCCAACACCTCACACCACAGAGCCTTCCTCAATGCCTGTGCTTCTGTTTCTGAAATTCTATCATAGGAATATTCAAAGTGAGAACCTAGGAGAAAAACAGAGCTGGTGGGGGGACCAAGTTCATAAGTAAACCTATGAATACTCTCAACAGTAGGGAAATCAACAAAGGAAAGGAAACACCCTTGAGGCCTCCCAACATCTTCTTTTGTTCTCCAGCCTTTTGTTAACCTATTTACTATCAAAATAGATCACCCTCTCTGGTTGACACATTTGGCCCAGAAAAATCACGTCTTGCCTTTCTGCCTTGCCCGCAAATGATTGGAGTTCTTACTGTAAATGATTGGAGTTCTTACTGTATCGCTTTTCTTTCTTTCTTTCTTTTTTTTTTTTTGGAGATTTTATTTATTTATTTGACAGAGAGAGATACAGCAAGAGAGAGAATACATGCAGAGGGAGCGGGAGAGGGAGAGGCAGGCTTCCTGCGGAGCAGGGAGCCTGATGTGGGGCTCGATCCCAGGACCCTGAGATCATGACCCGAGCCGAAGGCAGACGCTTAACGACTGAGCCACCCAGGCGCCCCTCGCTTTTCTTTCAAGACACTTCAAAATGGTTTATTTGTGTGATGTTAATCTCACCAATTCATATCCTTTAATCCCTGTATTCCTTCCAATGGTTGTTTTTCCAAGGCTTTGCTGGGCACCGTGTTCTTTAACCTCTGTCATACTTTGTTGCTGACTCCCTCTTCTGGATCCTGTTCCTCACTTCCTGTTGTCCCTGGTTTTCTGTGTGGATCTTCAGAGACTTTTTAGAGGGAACAAGTTGTATTTTGCAGAACTGCTGTTTCTGTTTTTATGGTAACAATGCTTTTGGTTGGGGCGCCTGGGTGCCTCAGTCGTTAAGCGTCTGCCTTCGGCTCGGGTCATGATCCCAGGCTCCTGGGATGGAGCCCCGCATCAGGCTCCCTGCTCAGTGGGGAGCCTGCTTCTCCCCTCTCACTCTGCCTGCTTGTGTTCCCTCTCTCGCTGTCTCTCTCTCTGTCAAATAAATAAAATCTTTAAAAACAAAACAAAACAATGCTTTGGGTTTAAACTCTTTCAACAACCTGGTCGATGGTCCAGCTCCCGCTTCTGCTGCTGGAGGGTCTGGAACATTGCCTTCTTTTGGGAAGACCAGAACTACAGACACATGGCAGGCAGCGTCTGCTCAGGGAGTTTCTAGCCTTCTTCAGCCTGGCCAGGCTCCCCTTGTTTGGCTCCACATCCAGGCCTCTCTGACTTACTTCCAGCTTGGGCTCTGCCTCCCTCCTCATCTCCGGCCCTCTTCCTTCCTGCATCCCTCCATACTTAGTGTCTTTTCCAGCTTCACAGTTAGCCTCCTCCACTCCCAGCTTCCAGCATCCCTCAGCCTCTGAACCCACCCCCTCCCTTCCCATCAACACTTGGGCTTGTTTTCTCATGAGTGTTAGGAAAGCAAATTTCTAGAACTTCTTCATCAGTGACAACCTCCCCAGGGCTTTATGCATGTAACACACACACACATATATTTGGGTTGATAACCCAAATTGGCTTAATTTTGGTGACATTTCAGGCAATATCAGAGAAGTATGGGGGTAGGGGGCTTCACCCTATTCCATTTAATCCCCTCATTAGCCCTGCCCAAGCTAAAGGGAAAGTGGAACTCATGCCTTTAACATTTTGTCCCTCAGAGGAAGCCTTGGCCATTCCTCTGCAGATCCCTTATCCTACTAGCTTTTCTCTTTGACCATGAAAGAGGGACTGCCATTTTTCATTAGTGAGGGGCAGCCACTCTCCCTCTTGAGAAAAAGCTACTCTCTCTGCCTCCCTCACTCTCTGACTCTCTTTAAACCAGACATGATTCAGTCTTCTTGACTCCTAACAGCTGGGGGTAGGCTCAGACGTTTGGGCGGAGGCAATGACCCTGTGCCACCTAGATCTGAGTGGGACAAGATTTATTAATATGTGAATTCACCTTCTTCCCATTTCACTCTCCTCCCTTCGTGACAGCCACGCATGCACTCGGAGTGGCTTTGCTGGTTTATGGCTCCCGTCTGGTACAATAGAATGAGGAAGGACAGACATCAAAACTGAGACATGGACAGAAAAGGAGAGAGCGCTTAGCCAGAGAAGGCAAGTCAGTCAAAATAGTAAAGAACTAGTAGGCACGGCGAGGGCGGAGGAGAGAGAGGAACAATATTGTCAAGAGATTGGAGAAGAGTTTGGGGATCTGGCATATGAGAGCCTCTGGGACAGCTGCGAGGTGGCAAAAACTGGAGCATGCAGGAGGGAATGTGAAAAGTGTTTCTGGCTTATAAATTAGTCTCTTTAAAGTTCATCCAGAAATGCAAGTAAAGAACAGCTTTCTTTCCTTTTTTTCTGATTTCTTTTTAAAATCTATTTTTTTTTTAAACTCCTTTTTGTTGCCAGATTGTGCTTCTTTATAAGCAATTCCGTGCAGACATAGAACCAGGATTCACCTATATAACAAAAATTCTGAATTTGGTGGTCCGGTACCACGGTTTTCTGCAACTTGCAAAGAAAAAAAAAAACCAAAAAAACGAAGGATTTATTTTTTCTTATCCCATGACCAACCTCTCACATCAGACCTTTCCCTTTTCTTCCCCTCCTCAGGACCCATAGGAATACAAAGGCAGGTTTGAAATTTCTGCCAACGATGCCGTTTTATTATACAAACATCTGTCCACTACCTGCTCTGTGACAAGCAAAGATGAATGGAATGTGGCCCTAATTTAAGGGGCTCAAATAGCCACAGGTGAGGTGGACCTATAACAACTCGTCAAAGCCAGCCAGTTCGTGCTGACACGGAGGGAGACACGAGGCACCGCGGATTGTCCCGGCAGGAAACACCCCGCACTGCGTGTGTGCTCAGAGTAAGCTTCTGAGTGAATCAGAGTCTGAAGGGATGAGTGGGGGTTGCCAGCGGACCAAATGGAGGAAGGACTAAGGGTGTTTCTGGCAAAAGGGAGAGCATATGTCAAGATGTAGAGGAGAAAAGACCACGGTCCCGTGAGAAGCATGCCATGGAGGTGGGCTTGCAGCAGGTTGGGTAATAAGGTAAGAGTGTAGTCGGGTGACATTCTGCAAGGCCTTGTGTACCAGGTGAAGGAATTAAGACTTGTGTCCTGTGGGCAGTGGGGAGGGGAGATACTGACAAAGTACAGTAGGACAGTGACATTATCAACTGCTTGTTTTAGCACTGTACTTCTAGTGGGCATAGCTTAGAGACTGGAGGTAGAAGGACAAAGTAAGGAGTCTTGCAGTCATAGGGGAAAGCCAAGCATTTCTGTAATAAGACCATGGCAAGGAAATAGGAGGGATTTGGTCAAAGGGATAGTTTGGTGGTGGGAACGGAAGGATGTGGAACTTTCAATTGGACACCGGGTAACAGAGACAAATGGTTTTGATGGTGTTCCTATATTCCTTCTGTGGGCAACTGGTTTGTATTCCTCATTACATGAAATGGAGAATATGGAAAGGAGAACATGCTTTAGTTGAGGCAATATATAAAATGTGGGGAATGTTAACTTCAAGGGACATTCAGCTAGAGTGTGCAGTAATGCAGGAGAGATATCAGGCCAAAACGATGGCCTCTTTATGACCATCAACCTCTTCTATAGGGTGGATGTAAGAAATACAAGGTATCAATGCCTACAAATAGGGCCATTGATGAAAGGTGGAGTATTTTACAGGTTTTTGTGTTACGCGTTGATGAAATGCATCGAGGATAGGCTCATATTTAGTTACGAATGGCATGTCCTGTTAATGGTGCGATATAATTATATCTCCTAAGAAATGAACACTTTGTAGACTTAGTGTGTACTTACCATGCCTGTGTTAAGAGATCTGAACTGGATTAATTTTCTCTCTTGGCCAAGCTACACCCCCATATTTTTTTCTTCTCCAGAAAAAGAGGCTATTAGGACCAGTTGAAAGCAATGAGATTAATGACAGAAAGAAAAATCTTAAAATCTAGTTTTCAGCTGTGAACGGAGGTTGTTTGGAAGTTCACAGCAATGGCCAGGTGAATCTACTAAGAGTTTTCTTTTTTTTTTCCTAAAGATTTTATTTATTTATTTGACAGAGAGATAGCGAGAACAGGAACACAAGCAGGGGGAGTGGGAGAGGGAGAAGCAGGCCTCCCACTGAGCAGGGAGCCCGATGTGGGACTCGATCCCAGGATCCTGGGATCATGACCCGAGCCGAAGCAGACGCCCAACGACTGAGCCACCCAGGCGCCCCCTACTAAGAGTTTTCTAAGGGCCAGAAGTAGAAGAGCTAATCAGAAGGCAACAGGCCAAATTCCTGGCAGATTTCATTGTCTGAAAGAGATTTTCCTATATAGATGAAAGGTAAGTACCACCCACTCTCTACTGGTTGAGCGACTATGTGAGAGAGCGAAGATTAAAAAAAAAAAAAAAAAAGAACTGTTTGAATCCAGAGTTAATGCCAAAATCCACTAGTCTAAAATTAATCAGATTTGTTTCCATAATCTTTCCAGTCACTAATAATTGTGCTTCTCATTTTTTTTTTTAGGCCTTGTATCACATATACTGTATTTAAATTTTTCTTTAAAAGCTCCTGGTAACCTTTGACATGAAGATTCGTGATTTGGAGGTAATTCATGTCTGATTTTCGTTGGGTTGCTGGACACAGTGGGAATCTATGTCCATTCTTTCCCCTTACTACAATTCTGTTTGCTGGTGGTTCAAAGTAGTTCTTTATTTTTAATCTTAAAACAATCTATTTTATAATTTTCTGACGTTAGTGAGTTGACATTGGGGTCTTTTTTTTTTTTTTTAAATATTTTATTTATTTGAGAGAGAATGAGAGCGAGTGAGTACATGAGAGGGGGGAGGGTCAGAGGGAGAAGCAGGCTCCCCACCGAGCAGGGAGCCCGATGCGGGACTCGATCCCGGGACTCCAGGATCATGACCTGAGCCGAAGGCAGTCGCTTAACCAACTGAGCCACCCAGGCACCCATTGGGGTCCTTTTTGATCAAAGATTTCCAGAAAGAAAAGCAAACTCTGTTCATGGAACATCCAATCAAAACACAGGGTATACTAGGACTGTCTCAGAATATTTCATAGAAATTGAATTCTGTGCCTTCCAGGTTAATGTGCTGTGGTCTCAAGGTGGGTTAGGAAGACCTGCTGGAGGGTTAAGGCAAGACTGGATTTAAAAAGGTGGAGTTGGGCTGGGGAGGATTAGCTTTCCATGCAGTGAAGCCTAGAGAGAGGTTTCTTAACAGTGCTGCCTGGACACTGGAAGGATTTTCCCCCGCCCCCAGGCCATGTTTAATCTGTAGCTTCCCCAAAGCACCTTGTATTAATATTGAGGGGAGAGTGACTTACAAGCTGAATAAATTGTCACCAAGAGCATGGGGGTTTAGTGGTGAGTATACTAACTGCGGGGAATCCAGAAACCAAGGACAGGTCCTGGTGTGACTGCTGACTATCGAAGTCACTTGCTGTCTCTGAGCTTCCACATCCTCTAAGAATAATAGGAGCTAATGCGTACTGAACACTTCTTAAATCCCAGGTACTATTAGCATTTTGTGTACATCTCATTTAATCCTCACATTCTGCTGTGGGATGGGACTGTAATCCTCTCCATTTTGCAGATGAGGAAGTCAAGGACCACAGAAGTTAAATAGTTTACCCAAGTGCATATGGTCAGTAATGACAGCTTGGATTCCAATCCTGGTAGACAGACTCCCTTACCCATAACATTACAATCCGTCCTAAAGTGAGGGGAAAGGACTAGAGGATCGTGAGGGTCCGTAGAGCCCTACCAGTGTGAGTGTGTGTGGGGGGGGGGGAGTGGGGGGCAGGAGCAGAGATCTATTTCTAGGCTGGCAGTACACACCATTCCTTCACACCCCCGGAGAATCTTTTGGGAACATGTCTTCACTGCTAGGCTACAGGTAGCAGTGGAGGACTTGGTTTGGCTCCTGAGCCCCACAAGGATACTTAATCAGGGCCATTGCTTCCTGAGCATGTGGGTTAAGTAAGATCTCAGTGGTAGTGGGACCTTGGAGAAATGAAGCTGCTGGAATGTTGGCCACAGAGCAAAATGGTGCAGCAAGAAGCTGCAAGCTGCAGGCTCCCAGCTAGCTGCCTTGGAAGGGACTACAGTAAATCAGGAGCAGCCATTGAAGCTGGTGCTGGATTTCAGGACCCGAAACTGGCCAGGGGCTGTGGACCCCCCAAAACCACCAGCAACAGCACCGTCAACAACAACTGGCCAGTGCAGGCTAAGAAGCAGCCTGCGCGTGGGGAAGGGGGGCCGGAGAGGCAGTCGCTGGAAGCTGTCGTGGAGGTGAGGGCATGAGAAAGGGAAGGAAGGCACAGAGGCACCAGAGGGACATGGAACAAAGGGGGGGAGGGATTCTGGGCACACTACATGCGGGCAGCGCAGGAGGAGGCGAAAGCGCCAGCTTGAACGAGAGGGAGAGAAGAAAGCGGCTAAGAGCTACCAAGAAGAGGAGGAAGTGGGAGATGCGCTGCTTCCTGTAGAAAGCACGATGACTGAAGACAAAGCTGGGTGGGGACCAGTCCCTGGGCTGCAGGCGCCGCTGCTACACACGCACAGCGCACAGCGGCGGCGCTCCGTGGCAGCTCCTACTACTGCTGGGCTGGGCTGGGCTGGGCTGGGCTGCGCTGCGCTGCGCTGCGCTGCGCTGCGCGGGGCTGGGCGGGCTGCGCGGGCTGGGCGGGCTGCGCTGGGCGGGCTGCGCTGGGGCTCGCCTGCACACTTCGGCTCCCACCCAGGACACCAGCCAGTCTCTGACCCGCCGCGGGCGCCAAGGTAAAGGGGACGCTTTTCAGCTTGTTCCTTTTTCAGTAAGAAAATGACCACCGCCTGCGGTTTTCAGGGCAGATTGCTAAGGGAAGAGAGGGACTTTGCTTCAGGATTGGGGGAAAGGATTAGGATGGGTTCTTTTAGAAGGGCTTTGGAGAATGACTAAATTTGTGGCATGTTTGCCTTAAAAAAATCATCATTAGCGCCTAGCTTTGGTCATTCGTCAGGAAAGCATGCTACATGCAAGGAGCCGTTTGCATAGTTCTCTTGGAAGAAGAGCAGGCATCAGTTGAAATCAGCTGGGGCTCTGAAGCTGTGGGCTCATCATCTGATCGTTGCAGTCCCCTCATTTTAAGGGTGTAAGTGGCGGAAAATGTTGGTTGCATTGTCTTTCTTACATATTTCACTGAGGTGTCTTCTGTTTTGCAGTATAATGACTGTGATTGAGCTTTTTTTTTTCTTTTTTTTGGTTAAATCCTTTTGTACTCAGAATTTGCCAACAAAGACTGGAATTGCGTATGTGAGGGGCAGTATTTACCGTTTAAAGAAAGGTGTCTTCCTCCCTCTGCTCTGTGCCGCTGTAGCCTCAGAAACAGCTACCATTTGCGGGTGGGTCTCCTTCTAAAGTTGCATCCTTTCTCAAAGGAGCGTGGCGGGTTTAACTTGTCCAGAATCAGATATGTATCGATTTGATGTTTATACGGATTTTATTCATCTGTAGGTCAAGATGCATATTAACCTCAGTGAGGGACAAAATGTGAAAGTGGAGCTGGGTTATTTCCTTACCTGTATACCCCGTAACCAGAGCCAGATAGTAAAATCAGAATGCGATTTTTCTTCTTTGATTATCTTGAGCAATGGATCCTGTTAATGAGAATCCATGACCATGACTTGTTCAAATTTATGAATGATACGTAAAAGTCCAATAAATAGGTCCAACAGACTGAAAATGACATTGTGAGATTTCTTTGGCAGGATATATAGGAGAAAGAGTTTAAGACCCTAGTGAAGCATGATTTAAGAAATTGAGCTTTGTCTCCAACGGAAAGTGTGGGTGAGCAATAAATGGTCATTGATAAAAGGTTTTTTCTTGAATTTTTAGAATGAAAGGAGATAAATTTTCAAAGGAAAGAAAGAATTGCTTATAGTGGAGTAAAAATAGTAAAAAGGTCATATTTAGACACTCAAATTCTTAAAACATAGGTTTTTAAACACTAAATATGCCATTGAGAATGTATATGCTTCCTCCTTTATCACCATTCTCAATTATGAAGAGCTGTCAGGTCTGTTTTTTTTAATGCCATCTTTCTGAAATTGATTTGGCGTCTCAAAATTTGTGGTGTAGCAGTACATTTTCAGAGATAAGAATCTTTAGGTACTAAAGAAAAAAATGTCTACTTTTCTGACGTTACTTATTAAATTAAACTTGTACTGTGTCTAAGGGGCAAAATATTGCTGGTGTTGAAACCATGGAGTTTCCCTGTGGACTCATTGAATTTAATCAAACCTGTAGGCAAGATAAGTCATTCCATGTATTTTACAGTTGCACTTCCCATTTCCCTCCTAAAGTAAAAAATATGTAAAGATAATCTTCCACAGAGGAGATGGAGGGTAGATCTTGGATCTAGAATGTCCCTAATAGGAGTTCCATGATCAAGCTGCGGGTCATTAAATGAAGTAGAAAGTTGGGAATCTGGGCTGTATGAGGATGGGGCTCACCCCTTGGTACTTACTCATCTACAGGCTGTGGATTCACTAGATCGTGCCAACACCCTGCTTTGTTTGGGGATGTGTAGACAATCTGCGTTATTCTTCCCTGTGTGTTTCACAAACAAGTAAGAAAATAAAACCTTGGCCCTTAGGCGCAGGAGAGTCGAGGGCCCCCTGTTCTCTTTCACAAAACAGCTGAGAGCTGCCTATTTTCTGCACTGCCCAAAACATTTCCTTAATTGTTCAATTCCATCTTGAAGCACGACATTAGTGAGTAACAGCTGATCAGTAACTGTGATGGTAGAAGGTTTAGGAAAAGATAAAAAAAGCTCCAGTGCTATAAAATGAGACTCCACTTGTTCTGGCCATATGGAATATTGAAAGACCTAATGTTTTTGCCCAGAGTATTCAGGGGCTTTTGAGGGAGTCGACCTACACTGAAATTTTAATCGTATGTTTTTTTTCTGCCATATGGCCAATGGCTGAGTGGAAACATGACTCCATTATTTCGTGGCCAGCCCTGGGCCTCATATGGTGGGCACATAGTGAATGTATTAGGCTGACTGACTTGTTTAGCCCACTTCAGAAGGCAGGTCTAACTTTTAAGTATAAAAGCTGTATCGTCAAAGCAGAAAGCCAGTTCAAAAAGACAACTGTGGGTAGAATAAAAGAACACTGTGGAGTGAAAAGAACGTGGGCTTCGAGAGTCAGGCAGATCTGTCTTTGAATCCTACCTCTGGTTTTTACTCTTTGCCCCGGTACGTTAATGTATAAACCTTAGTTTCTTCGTTGTAAAGAGGAGTTAATAGTACATAATCAAGGTTGTGTGTGTGTGTGTGTGTGTGTGTTTTGGTTTTGCTTTTGTGTGTGACTGTGAGTGCCTGGTCCGTAGTAGGTACTCAGATGTCCGTTTTCCTTCCCTGGGGGCATAAGGAAAAGTTAGCATATTCTCCACCTTTGCCACTACCCAAGGTTCCAGGAGATTGTTTTTTTTTAATTGGAGTAAAATATGTATAACATAAAATTTCCCATTTTAACTATTTTTAAATCTTCTGTGGCATGAAGTATATTGACACTGTTGTATAACTATTACTACTTATCCATCTGCAGATCTTTTTCATTTTCTCAAACTGGAACTATTCCCACAAAACAATAACTCCCCACTTCCTCCTCCCCTCCCCTAGCAACCCCCATTCGACTTTCTGTCTCCGAGTGTGACGACTCTAGGTACCTCATACACGTGGAATCCTACAGTATCTATCTTTCTGGGCCTGGCTTCGTTCACTTACCATAATGTCTTCAGAGTTCATCCATGTTGTAGCAGGTGTCAGGATTTCCTTCTTTTTTTAGGCTGGATAATATTCCATTGTGTGTATATACCACAATTTATTCATTCATCTGTTGGACACTGGGGTTGCTTGCACATTTTAGTTATTATAAATAATGCTGCTATGATCATGGGTGTACAATTATCTGTTTGAGTCCCTGCCTTCACTCTTTTTGGGTACCCAGAATTGAATTGCCCGATCAAATTGTAATTCTATTTAATTTTTTGGGAAATGACCATACTGTTTTCCACAGTAGCTGTACCATTTTACAATCCCATAGCAGTGCACTGGAGTTCCAATTTCTCCTCATCCTCACCAACACTTGTTATTTCTTAGGGATTTTTGTTTGTTTGCTCTTGATAGTAGCCATATTATTGGGTATGAATTGGTATTTCTTTGTATTTGCGTTTGCATTTCCCTAAGCATTAGTGATGTTGAACATCTTTTCATGGGTCTATTGGCCATTTGTATATCTTCTTTAGAGAAATGTTTGCTCAAATCCTTTGCTCATTTTTTAATTGGATTGTTTTCAAGGAGACATTTTTAAATGGTGAGATCTCCTAACATGTGTCCTAAAAATCCTGATTATAATATTTGTATTTAATCTCCTGCATATACTGGTATTATCCCTGCCCAAGTAAAATACTTCTCTCAGAAGTAACTTCTAAAATCAAAAGGAGAAAGTAAGAAAATCTGCGTAGCTCCTGATAATTGGTGATTATCAAGAACCTGATCGTGAAATCCAAACTCTTACTGTAGACAGTCACACTTGTGACCCTACTGGTCGCATGTGGAACAGGGTACTACAAAGGAGGCACTAGGGGACTGTTGTTTCCACGTCTTTCTAGTTTCCTCTCATTAGCTGGATGAGAAAGAATGCCCGATAGTTGGCAGGGTCAGAAAAAGGGAAGAGCATCTAAAATACTAAATTATTTTCCAGCTCTTTATAATGGACAGGATTAACCTATGGAGAAGGGGCTATAGTAGTTAACAATAGATTTCTGAGAGAGGTTTCTACTAACGAAATGTGATTCTAATCTGAATTTCACTTTTGAAAATAGAGAATACTTCTGGGTTTCATTTCCTACTACACATTTCACCCCAGATTCTGAAACTGGTGAGGCAGTGTGTGGCCAAGGCTGAGGGGAGTTGGGCAGGAAGATGAAGGAGGACTCTGTTAAGAGCAATGATATCTGAGATTTATGGTGTGGGTATGGAGGTTGACCTTGAATGATTTGAAGAGCTGCTGAATGATCGTATGTGAAATTCTTGTAACGCACTATTTGTGTGTGTTGGTTGGTTGAATAATGAACCCCACTTTGTTTAATTTGCAAATCTGTTTATTCTACAATTACTGGGAGGATCCATGACTGGCTTTACTAGATCCAGGTGGAGAAGGGAATTACAGAGCTGTGTTAAGACCTAGTCCCTGGCCTGTGACCTCATAGAATGGTACAACTGAAAATGACCCGGAGATGAGCTTGGCATGTATCAAACTCTCCATGATGGATAATGGAAGAGGCCCAGAATTTAAGTTACTTTTCTAGAGTTACACAGATGATTAATACCTTACCCAATTCAATCTCCATTTCACCTCCCTCCATATTAGGGCAAATGGGCAGAGAAAGTGTTTACACTTTGTCACTTTTAAAATTGTAAGACTAAATTATTTTCTTTAAAAAGAAGACTATAATGTTTAAATTTAATATCCTATGTAAGTACGCAGTTTCTGTGTTCAAATTTGTTTAAATGTAATGATGCCACAGTGGAATTTGAGATTCAGATTTCCAGGTAAGAGCATTAGAGATGTATATATGTTCCCCCAAATTCTTATGTTAAAGAAACTAAGTTGTATTTAATGGGAGTCATTGTTCAGACAATCTCTAGAAGACTTCATTAAATATTAAAAAGAGGGAGCTCAATCTTCAACTCTAGTGATAACATGTTTCTTAGAAATGGTACCACTGTATGCCAAGGTTTGAGATAAGACAGGATCAGCTCTTTTATCTCTTGGCAAATATATGTAAACAGTCAAGCTCTTACTGGAGAGGCTCGGAAAAACCAGTCCCTTGACCCCTTCCTCCCTGTTCCTTTGGCCTTTCCTTGTCTCCCTGCCAGCCTGGTTGTCAGGGTCAGGCCTTCCCACAATCCTCTCCTCAGGCACCTGGCACTCAGAGCTAATAAAGAGGGTCTAGAGCTGGGTTCTACTCCACCTTCACTGCAACATCAGCAGGGCCATTGCTATTCTTTGAAACCCTTTTCTTTCTTTTTTTTTTATTTCATATTTTACTGTCCCCTATGCATTTTCAATAAATCCATTAGACCCAAGTCCTACCTGTATTTATTACAGGTGACCTCACTTCTGTTTATCTGAGAAGGCATATATTATAGGCTTCCTCAACCTCATTACTTACCACCTCAAAATTTCTCTCTGTCTCCATTCATTCTCTTCCCTGGTCTTCCTAGGTCAAATTAACACAGCCTTTTGTTCAAGCCAGGAGTAAACTCTCTACTTGGACTCTCCATTCCATTTCCTTTTACTTTGTAGGGGACTATGTTCTGACAATAATTCTATCTCTTTCCTATGTATTTGGTTTCTTCTCTTTATTGGCCCTTTCCTCTTTGCCTGCAGATGTGATTAGTTCACACACATAAATTTAAAATTAAACCTGGTGCCAACAAAGCTTCCCCTTGACTTTTATAACCTCCACTAACCTATTCTCCTTCTACCTGTAGGGGAAGACAAATAGTTTTCCCACTACCCTTCTAAGTTCTCATCTGGGAACACTAACAAAAGGCAGATTAATAAGAGAAAGCCAAACAGGTTTATTAACATATATACCTCATGTATACATGGGACATACCCAGGGAAAAGAGAATAACTCTCAGTGGTGGCTTAGAATTCAGGCTGAAATACAAACTTCGGCTAAAGACAGAGAAGGAGGAGTGGAGGAGGCCAGTTTTGGGGAGGTGACCAGGAAAAGCATGGTAAATAAGAGTGAGATTTTTTATGCAGACTTAAGTTCATGCCTGTCTACTGACTAGGGTCTAGTGATTTAGTCATCCTTCCCTTTCAGGTAGGAGAGGGAGGTGCCCTTATAAATGGAGATTTCCTTTATAAATGTAAATTTCCCTTACACAAGTGGTAACTTCTAGTCTGTTTTCACAATTTCTCCTGTGTCTGCTGTTTCCCAAAATAACCTGCTCAAAATAATCCTTATGTCAAGGAGGCATATTTTGGGGTGGCACATTCTGCCACCCTTCATAGTTCTCTGGAGGCTCCCAACTTCCCCACCGACTCCCAAGTTCTCCCTAAATATGTTTGTTCTCAAGATTTGCATTTTCTGCCCCTTAATTTTTCCCTCTCCCTTTATCAAATCCTTTTCTGTGATTTTGGTCATTGTCACCATGCAGGTCAGTTCCAAATCTGATCCTTCATCCTGACCACTCATCTGCTGTCTAAACTTGTACATCAAGCACCCTACAAACAGTCAACCCACTGAAAATGAAACTCACATGTCCAAATCTGTGCTACCATTGCCTTTCCCCACTCAACACCAGCTCCTACCTGATTCCCCGACTATTAACAACACCCCATTCTCTCAGTCCCTCACTTATGAAAACTCAATTTTGTTTTTTTCTCAACAAACAGTCCAAGTTGTAGCCAATCCCATAGCTTTTTGCACTGTCATTGGGAACACATCTTGACACTATCCACTCTTTTCCGTGTTGATAGCTGGTGTCTTAGTTCAGGCCCTCCTAACCTCCAGCTGGGCTGGTTTGTTTGTGTTCCTGCCTCTCCCTAGAATAACTTTTCTACTTCCCCTTCCACACTTCACCCCACAGTCCACAGTCTTACTTCTCTGAATAGCCAAATTCCATTTGTTCTGTAAATGCTTCCTCTTCCATGAAGCCTTCCTCGGTTTCTTCTCTGCCCTTCCCAGTAAGAAACAATCTTTACCTCCTCTGAAATCTTTTGTTCTTTCTTCACAGCAGTTAGCACATTGTAATGTGTATAATGGCAATCTTCATTTTTTCCCCTTCAGCCAGCTCTTTGAGGACAGTGACAACACCCAGTTCCATCTTTGTCTTCCTTAGAGCACGCAAATACAGTTCTACGGGTTTTTTTGTTTGTTTATTTGTTTTTAATTTCAGCTTTATTGTGGTATAATTGACAAGTAAAATGGTAAGACATTTAAAATGTACAATGTGATGATCTGTGTACACTGTGAAAGGATCCCCTCTATTGAGTACATTAACACATCCCTCACTTCACATATCTGTTATTTCGTGTGTGTGTGTGTGTGTGTGTGTGAACATTTAAGTTCACAAATGCAGTTTGTTTATAATTCACTTATTGAACTTTCTTTCATCACTTATTTTTTGGTGCAGATTAGGCTAGATACTCTAGGAGCTCTCTAGGAGCTCCTAAACTACAGGGGAAACAGGCAAATGCTGACATAATTACAGTCCAGTTGGTCAGCATGTCCACAAGTCTTAACTGCATGTCTGAATGTGCCACGTGTCCTTCAAGAGGCCAGGGAGACTTGGATGAATAAAACAGGCCAGTTCTTTGTTTTCTTGGAACTCACATTCTAGTGTTGGGAGAGATCCAGTAAACACATAAACAAATGGCTTTTAGATCTGGCTGCACATTCAATATTACTGAGGGGTACTTTGAAAAAAATACCCAGGTTCCAACCTCAGCCCAGGCTGATTAGATCATAGCTAAGTTTGGACCCCATCAACAGAAACACATTATAATAAAAGAAAATATCAGGTAGTGAAAAGTGCTGAGATGGATGAAAATAGAAACAGGTTGAATGATGGGGATCGTGTGTATGATGGTGGTGGTGATGGGAATGTGTAGTCCCTGAAGACCTCTCTGAGGAAGTGACATTTGAATTAAGATGTGGTGAGGAGAATGCCATGTGAGGATCTGGGGAGAAAGGGTTCCCAAGCTGGTGCAGGTGCCTTCCTGACGTAAGGATGGGGTGAAGTTCTAGAGGAAATGTGTCCTTTTCACCTATGTGTATAATAATCTATGAAATAGGTCTTTCCTCTCCAGAAAGCAGCTTTTCTATTAAACTAGGCAGACTCCAAATGCAGTACACTTGGCTGCTGGGCTGAGTACTTGGTCTGGGTTAAATTTTATTTAGATCAAATTGATTTACACAGGAAGACTGCTTTGTTTAATTATATTTTTCTATAGTACAATCAGCACTACAGGGCTTGTCTGAATTAAATGCCAATGTTATTGTTTAAAATAACTTTAGGAATTTGATATTATCTTTAGATGAACAAAGTAGAGAAAGCAATGATTTCTGCCCTACATTCTGTTTGGAGGAGCCAAGGAAAACCTCACAGAGGAGTCATTCAAACCACACAGAGTCAAGCGCTCGCTCATGGTTGAAAGAGCAAAGATCAACACCTTTCAGCAATCAAGTTGAGAACTAGCATTTGCTGGGCATGCTCTTTGTGCTGCTGTGTGTTGAATACTTTATGTACATTACTGTTTGCCATGAGTTTTAAAAAATCATCCTGTGATATGAGAAGAGAGTGTTTTTCAGTTAGGACACTTTTGGCTGCTGGTAAAGGAATACCCTACCAAAATGGCTTCAACGGTGGAATTTGCCTCAAGTCATCCTGAAGGAAAGGTAACTCCAGAGTTATTCGCCACTGGGCACTGTTCTTAGCAACCTGCGTTCTTTCCTTCCCCCTGTTCTGACATCCTCAGCAGGTTGGTGCACTCTCTGAGGCTGCTCCCCTGCCCATGCTGAGATGGCTGCTTTCAGACTAGCAGCCGGATTTCAATATCTAGAGGCACAGCGAAGGGACTCATTTCTTTTCATGTACCTCTTATTAGTGTGACAGAAAAGCTGTCTCCAGCTGAATTCCCCCCACAGTTCACATGCCTTATCTGTAGAGACAAGGCAGATGGAACTGCTGTGATTGGCTCAGGTGAGAGTTTCCTCCTGAGGCCGTGGAGCAGCCCTGCCTCTCCGAAGAACACAGTCACCAGAGAAAAGGTCTGGTTCTGTTAGCAAAGAAGAAGGAGGTAATGATTATCAGGTAGCCAGCCAATGGAGTCTGACACCATTATTATTCCCAGTTTATAAGTGAAGATACCAAGGCTCAAAAAGGTTAAATAACATCGAGATCACACAACTTGGAGTTGAACAGTGTTTCCATGCATTTCCCTTTGAAAAACACACAATACAGGGCACCTGGGTGGCTCAGTTGGTTAAGCGACTGCCTTCGGCTCAGGTCATGATCCTGGAGTCCCGGGATCGAGTCCCGCATCGGGCTCCCTGCTCAGCGGGGAGTCTGCTTCTCCCTCTGACCCTCCTCCCTCTCATGCTCTCTGTCTCTCATTCTCTCTGTCTCAAATAAATAAATAAAATTAAAAAAAAAAAAAAAGAAAAACACACAATACAAACAAAGAGCTTGTTTTTGTTAATGGTGGTGATCTAGGTAGACTGGAGAAAGAATCCTGAAAGAAAATACAAAATGGCTAATGCGAGACTTAGTAAAGAATAACCTTCTAAACCTATAATCCCAGAAGAAAATACATCAGGTCCTATAAAGCAATAAGAATGTCATTTAATTTAGACAGCATTTAATTTAGTCTTGCATTATCTCCATTGTAAAAACAAACATATATATATATATAAATTGAGTTTTCCTGACTGATCAGTTAAGTCAATTTGATGTAAATAAAATCCACTCTGGGCCAAGACAGGAGCTAGAGAGGCCGAGGGCTCTGTGTATGGCGTCTGTCAGACTCAAATGAAAGCTTGTTTTCTCTAGAGAGGTATTTTGTTGATTACAGCACCTGTGAGAGAAGAATGACTAATCTCTGGAATTGCTGATTATGAGTTATTTCAAAAATTGGTTTTCACTTTCCAACTCTGGAGGCAACCTGCACTTCCATTACTGTTGCCTTTTCTTCATGGTTCCTACTTTCCACAGTGGTGGTGGTGTATTTCAGAGGTTCTATATGTGAGGCGGCCCTCGTGGAAAGGGGAGATTTCAAAGTGGAATTGCTGATATTACAGTGTTTTGACCGCTTGTCTCAAGGTGTGCTTTCTTTGCATCCTCATCAGAGCAGACTAAGGATTAATAGTAGGAGTACATTTTCTGTAATAGATGATAGAGTGCTTCCTACTCATATTTGCATTTTTAAACAGGAAAGTGAAGTTGATTTCTAGGCTTTGCCAACAGAGCTCTGCTTAAGAAGGGTATTTATCTGATCTGTACAGAAATGAGAAAAATTGTGAAAAAATTTTAACAGGAAAAAAAAATCTGTCATTGGGCGCCTGGGTGGCTCAGTTGGTTAAGCAACTGCCTTCGGCTCAGGTCATGATCCTGGAGTCCCGGGATCGAGTCCCACGTCGGGCTCCCTGCTTGGCGAGGAGCCTGCTTCTCCCTCTGACCCTGCCCCCTCTCATGTACTCTCTCTCATTCTCGCTCTCTCAAATGAATAAATAAATCTTTAAAAAAAAAAAAATCTGTCATTTTAGAGTCTTTTTGGAGAACTGAGCTGATCCTTTGCCATTTTTTAAAAATCTCATAAATGTTAGCTGTGTTTAGGGAACATTGCTGTGGAGGGACATTAATTTCACTAAGAGAAAGAAAAAAAAACCTTGCTATTGAACAACCCCTAGATTTTCTTTTAATTAAAATAATACAAAAGTTAAGTAAGAAAAGGTGAAAATTTCTAGGTTAAAAAAATTATGTTTTTTACTGTAAGTCTTAATCCTCAAATACTGTAGTGTAAAAAATAATTTTCTAAGGCTTACTACACAGGCAAGTATAGTAGTTAAAGAACACCAGTTTGGAATCAGAATCTCTTGAGCAAGTTACTTTCTATGCCCCAGTTTCATCATCTATGAGATGGGAAATAATAATGACAATACCTACCTCACAAACTTGTCAGGAGAAAATTATATAATGTATTAAAATGTTTATTTAGCCTAGTGCATGACAAATAGTAACTATTTAGAAGTCTCGCTATTCAATTATTATTGTTGCCATAAAGCTGGAGTAGAGCATGTTTTATTCTATCCATGGGATTCTTACCAAATTCTAGCAGAAGTGATTGTTACGGCCCAACATTAGTCACAGGTACAAAGAACTTGGAGGACTATTTCTCTGGGGTGGCCAGATGTCACTGTTTTGACTTAAGTGTCCCTTGCACTATTTGTCCAGTAATTTATGCGCTCAGTCATAAATATTTCCAGTTTTCCTTCTGAACTCATGATAGGCTTACTTTACACTTCTCTGTCCACTTTAGGTAAGTGTAGCCACATCTCTTGTATTAGCCAGTGAAATGAGAGTAGAAGTGCTTTTTACCACTTCCAGGAAGAAGCTTCTTAAGAACCAGGATGGCAGTGCAGTTCTTGGCAATTGGCAGTGGCAAAAGCACAGAAATGGGGGCTGCACTCTTGAGCCTGGGTCTTGGAGTAAAGACAACATAGGGATGGGTCTAGCCACTGACCTGCGATGGACATGTAGTGGGAGTGGGAGTAAGTTTTGCTGTCCTACACCAAGATTTTGGGGTTGTTCGTTACCACACAGCATATCCTAGCCTATCCTGACAGATTCATGCTGGTTATCCCTTCAAACTCTAGAGGAGAAGTATATTATTGGTAATAGTACATAAAATATGTACCTATTGGGAGACAGTAATTTCTAATGACTATTTTGTGTATGTGTGTGTGTTATATGTAAACATCAGGAGATAGTTTTAAGTTAAATAGATTTATAAGTTTCCATTTCCATTTCTTTTAAAGGTTTATATCCAATTCATATGGAGGAAAACTGACATAGCAAAATAACCAGCCTTTTTTTTTTTTTTTTTAGAGAGTCAACCATTTTGCCTAAATTAGGACTCTGAATTCTAGGCTCAATACTTTCATTGGAAAATGGTCCCTCCCATTGAGAGCTTACTCAGAATGGTGCCTTGTGAAGCAAAGAATCTAAGATAAGATGATAAATTAAGCCACACCCATGGCCTTTGTCTCCAGTAAGAAAATGGTCTTCCCTAAGCCCTATGGCACTGTTCCAGTTATAAACAATGACACTACATAGAGGATCTTAAGTAATATGTATTGAATAAATGAAGCAGTCCACAGTTTTTCCAAATGTCTGGACTCTTTCATGTTTGCATTTTAAAGATTTATTTATTAGAGAGCACGTGTGCATGCGTGCCTGCAGGGGGGAGGGGTAGAGGGATAGGGAGAAAGAATCCCAGGCCGACTGCGCTGAGCAGGAGCCTGACCTGTGGCTCCAGCTTGCAACCCATGAGTTCATGACCTGAGCCGAAAGCAAGAGTGGGATGCTCAACTGACTGCACCAACCGGGCGCCCCTATGTTTGCATTTTAAAATGTCTTTATTTTGGACATTGGTTTAAAAACATCTTGGTACTAAAACTTATATTTATTCTTTCATAACACTTTACATGTGACTGACCGTGTACTCACAGATTTAGGCTATTTTATTTGATATTTTTTACTGCTGATTTTATTTCACTTGATTGTTTCATTTGGGTCTCTAAAACTACATTATGAAATACCTTGATTATTTAAATTAGGGAGAGATTAATTATCTCCAGTGTACAAACTCAAATTAATTTCATTATTAACCCAAGTTTTAAATTGATTAATCTTGGAGCGGTTAAGGAACCAAGTGGGGTTTTTTTCATCCTTAAGGAAAAGGGCATATTTGATTTGATGAATCTCTCTCCATCACAGCAGTTATGCTAATAGGAGCAAGAAATTTGCAAGAAAACTTTGAATAGCTTTTATAAACCACCCAGAAGCCGGTGTGTCTGGGGCTTCTGGGAGAACAATCTGTGAGTCATTTTAAAAAACAAACACACTCATAATCACAGTGCATGTTGTTACCATGGTAATTAGGCCTGTCGAGTTGGCTTGCTTATGTTCCTGTCAAGAGAAGAGGGGGAGAAAAACCGAGAATTCAGAGCTTGGACTATCAGCTTCTATTTGCCTATTTCAAGAGAGAGTTTAGGGGGTTCTTGAAAACGTACTGGCATAGTCATCCTAAGAGGGAAGTGAGGAAACTCTGGCATCCTCCCTTTGTTATTGAATATAAGTTAGCCATATTAGTGTCGGGTGTTGTGATTCACAGGAGAGAAAAGGACCATTTGGCATTCTCTCGGGGAGAAGGAGGGGAAATAGGTCCTTTATCTGATGTATAATTACATGGAAGTCTCTAGGGTCTACCTGGGGAAGTGTCTTGTGTGCAGGTGCACAGCGCTTTAATGATCTTCTAAAAGGCACCAGATACCACTGGCAAAATGTTATTGCAGATTAAGGGATTTGCATTATAAAGTGCATTATTCTAATATGGGTAGAGACTGGTTTCAGTGAGGCCATTGTTTCAGAGCTGATCCCCAAGTAGATGAGATATCTTTTCTCTATTTTATGGAGTAGATATGACTCTTTTATCTTGGACAGTCATCTTATAATACAGACCATGGGCAACAGAGATTAGGGAGGTTATGTGAGCTCTTATAAATCTGTCGCCATTCCAGAGGAAAGTAAAATCAAAATATGATGTTTGTTTGATGGACACGGTCAACAGAGTTATTGGGCCAGTGGTTACAGTAGGAGTGCGTCATTATGATTCTATCTGAGGAACAAACAACACCCTTAAATTAAAGGTATGAGTTAGTGCATATAAAGCTGTTTTTTTTAAGACTGTTTCTAAGTTTACTTTAAGAGGTCTAGAGATCTCGGAGTCTGAACGGTATCCTCTTAACTGGAGAATTATAATATGTTGACCAGAGTTTTATTTTATTTTTTTAGAGTATTCCTCAAGCAGATATTAAAGCAGATTTTATTTAAAGCTAAAGAACTTTTCTGTATTAAAACTATTTTTCAGAATGCTTGAAATAAAGTGCCGTGAAGTGTGATGAAAAGGTCATACAGGGGCGCCTGGGTGGCTCAGTCGTTAAGCGTCTGCCTTCGGCTCAGGGTCCTGGGATCGAGCCCTGCATTGGGCTCCCTGCTCCGCGGGAAGCCTGCTTCTCTCTCTCCCATTCCCCCTGCTTGTGTTCCCTCTCTCGCTGTGTCTCTCTCTGTCAAATAAATAAATAAAATCTTTAAAAAAAAAAAAAAGGGTCATACAAACTCAGGGAGTTGGTGTGTGATTTATGCCCTTGAGAAGATATAATAACTACTTCTTGAAACTGTAGATTTCATTTTTTCTCTCATATATGAACAGAAGGCACATGTTGCTTGAGCTCTATTCTGTGCTATCTTAATTTTCTTAAAATTACTAAACCATGCTTAAATTTTTTTTTTTTTCTGGTAAAGTAATTCATGGTGATTATTGAAAATTTGGGGAAAAAAATGTGAAGAAATGACCCCTTCTATTAATTAGGTTGTTGGTTGAACCGCATGTAACAGAGGCTTGATTTCACAGTGGGGCGATAGAAGTTCTTTCTCTTTCACATAATAACCCAGAAGTGGGTGGTCCAGGGGTGAAAAGGTAGCCCTGCTCCACAAGATCATCGAGAGACCTAGGCTTTTTCTATCACGTTCGTCCATCACTCAAGCCTGTTTCTCTTGCTTTTGATCTAAAGTAGCTTGCCCTAAGGATCCCACTTATGACCAGCAAGAAGGGAGAATGTTGGAAAGGAGAGGGCATGTGTATTTTTCCTCATCATTTAAGGTTTTTATATGCATCATTTCAAAGTTCCATCATGTAGAGTTTTTGTTTACTTAATAAATTATATTACTGATATTTAGGCTATTTCTAACACCTTGGCGATAATTCTTTGTCTACATTTTGGATTTTTTTTTTTTTAATAAAGTCAAGGAGTGTTATCACTAAGACAATGGTTGAGAACATATTTGAGGATCTTGATGAGTAATGCCAAACTATTTCCCTGAGAGGCTGTTAGCACCAGTAATGTGCTAGAGTGCTAGGCACCGAGCACCCTCAGACGGGCTTCTTCTGCAAGTCCCACTAATCATTGTTATCCCTAGGGTTCATTCTGTGAAAACAGGTTGTGTTTGGCCCTTGGCTTTTTTTTATTATTATTATTTCTTTGCTGTCATTAATCATGAGATAATGCTTTCCTAATAACTTTGGCTCATTTAAAAGCATATGATCCCTTCTAGTCATCTGGGAATATAATTGGTTGGGCTGAGGCTCTAGCACACCCACCAGTCTGAAGTGTCTTTATAGACACAGATGTTCATTCGGTCCTAGGACCCACTGTGAACTTGACATCCTCTGAAGTCCCTGTGGCCAGGGGTGTCAGTGTCTCTGCTGTTAACAGCCCACAGAAACATTAGATACTAAAGATGCTTTTATCATTCCTAAATTGTCCAAATCTACCCTCTGTAAGGGCTAGATACACACAAGCGGAAATCCAGCTCTGTTCGTAACTCCTGGAGCAAGAATGTGTTCTGCCTCTGCCCCTTTGGTCCTGTTGGGAGCAAACCGGGTTAGGTCAGGAGGGAAAAAACTTCTTCCTAGTCATCTCATTTAATCATTTCTGTCACCAAGAACTCTGCTTCCCTTAGGTTCCCAAGCCCACTTTATGTTTCATGTTTTCTTGAAGGCCAGGGAAGTTCACAAAGAGATTGTTATTTTCACATCTGCTTCTTAAAAGAAAAAGTGTTAACAGAATGTTTGTTCTTGGCTCAGAAATGTAAACCTGTGAGACCCTCCGCGCTTAGGGCTCTTCAGCCATTACCACCAAACCCTATTTACAGAAACACTCATTTGCTTAATTCAGCTCTTATGTATCATGTTATTTTTCCTTTTTATAAACAACAACAACAACAACAACAACATTCATTTTCCTCTCTGCTTTCTCAACAGCCCAGATCTGCCAGTGAGCCTCAGGCTTTGGGAACTGAAGAGGTAAGAATTAAGGAATATTTTCTCCTCCCAGGAGCTTCTTGAATCTAACCAGAACTTGAAGCAGAAAAGATGATCTTAACTGATCCTGTAGACGAATGCATTTAACATGTGATGTTTATCCATAAGAAATATGCATAGAGGCTTTAGCAAAATTAACAGGACTTCAGGATTTAAGAAAAAAGCAGTTATCCTTGAAGATAAAGTCTGATTTCTCACCCAGATTTTCCCATTTCCTTCTAAAAACCTGAGCTGGAGAGCCTTGAGGTCACAGCCTGACAATGTATTCCTCTGGCACCATACAGGATTAATCGGTTGCAGCTATTGCAGAAATACCCTGTGCAAGACAGACATCATTGTAGATTAGATCAGAGAAGGGTAAGCCCTGTTCTTAACAGATTGGTTATAGACACTGTAAGGGCTTTCCCAGTAGCAACAAACAATAATAACAAAAGGTCAATCTAATGCTGTAGGGGTTTCTTCTTAAAGAAGCTAACTTGGCTTTTGAAAGTAGCTAAAGCCATTTGAATCTGGTTGTAAACTTGCAAGGTCATCATATTGCTGAGACAGGTGATAATGTGTTTGCTCTCCCCGATCTACAGTCAGCAACGTGGATTTTTTCCCCCCTATTTTAAAATTTAACCTCATTAGGAAAAATTTCAAGCTTTTTCCAAAATAGAGTTATATAATAGACTTCCATATCCCCATCACTCGATTTCCACAACTATCAACTCATGGCCAATATTTTTCATTTATTCCACCACCTATTTCTCTTCTTTCCCCATTGGATTATATGTCAGTGATTTGAATTTGGTTGTTGGATTTTTAATTGTTTATTTACATAACTATTTAGTGGTTATAGAAAAGTGCTAATAAAAAATACTACCTACCTATAACCTGA
Organism: Mirounga angustirostris; assembly: GCF_029215605.1. Taxonomy (NCBI): domain Eukaryota; kingdom Metazoa; phylum Chordata; class Mammalia; order Carnivora; family Phocidae; genus Mirounga; species Mirounga angustirostris. The sequence continues at coordinate 97,784,350 of NW_026991717.1, forward strand.
TTTAGTTTACTGGAGCTAGTCTTTCGTCCATGTATTTATTCAGCAAATATTTAGTATTTGCTAGTATTAGAAACTTAGAATCTCTGGTATAGAGGGGTGCCTGTGTGGCTTTGTCGGTTGAGTGTCCAACTCTTGGTGTCTGCTCAGGTTATGGTCTCATGGGTTGAGAGATCGAGCCCTGCGTCAGGCTCTGCACTTAGTGCGGGGAGTCTGCTTGAAGATTCTCTCCGTTTGCCCCTCCCCCATTCTCTGTCTCTCTCAAGTAAATAAAGAAATTTAAAAAAAAGAATCTCTGGTCTAGAGCTTTAAGAAGAAAGGCCTATGTGAGTATGCTTTTAAGACCATATATAGCTACCTCATATTGAGGTTCTTTTGGATTTAAGTACTTAACATCTTACAACTGAGTACAGAGCCATCCCTGCATTCTACCAAATACAGTAGTCCCCCCTTATTTGTGGGGGATATGTTCCAAGACTCCCAGTGGATGCCTGAAACTGCACTAGTACTGAACCCTATGTATATTGTGCTTTTACATATATATATACATATATATACACACACACAGAGAGATAGATATTTATACACATACATACACATATGATAAAGTTTAATTATAAATTAGGCACAGTAAAAGATGAACAACAATAGAACATTTATAACAATATACTGTAAAAAAAAGTTATGTGACTATGGTCTTTCTCTCAAAATACCTTATTGTACTGTACTCACCCTTCTTGTGATGACACGTGATGATAAAATGCCTACATGTGAGAGGAAAGGAGGTGAATGACAGGCATTGTGATGAAGCATTAGGCAGAGGATCACCTGTTTCCTCACAGTTGACCAAGGGCCACTGAAACTGCCGAAAGCAAAACCATGGATAAGTGGGGACTACTCTATTGCTCATAATGAAGACTGTCTTAGAAGTATTTGATATTCTGTGTCTGATGTTTATGTTGATTTCTTTCATGCTAATGAGTGGACTTAAATGTTTCAAATCAATCCAGGCAGAGTTTCTCAGTGGGAGTTGCTGGCAGGTTGGATGGGACAATTCTTCATTGTACTCTTTGGTATTCCTGTTCTTGGCTCACAAAAGGCCAGTGGCATCTTCCAGTCATTGTGATATCCAGAGCACCCTAAGTAGACATTGAGAACTACTGTGTCTTTGCGCACAATTTTAGAGGGCTTGTCATTTTCCATTCTCAAAAGCATTTTTGCTTCATGCAAAATTACTGATTTCAGTTATGCTCAGTGGTTCCTTATATCAGTGGTCATGTGCTAACAAACTGAAGAAAGAAACGAAACTAAGTAGACATGTAAAGAAAAATGGCGTTTTGCGCTACTAGAGGGATTTTGAGCAAATTTTCTCCAGTACCAAATATGTTTTTTTTTAAGTCTATGTAGAGAAGCAAATTAAACACTGGGTAAGAAATGGTCAAATATTAGGGTTTGGAGCAAAATACTACGAAAGCATCAGGCAAACTGAAAAGCAGCAGTGTCAGTGAAGGATATATTCCTTTCCTGTTTGCTGCCGTAACAAATTATCACAAACTTAGTGGCTCAAAGCAATAAAAATTACAGTTCTGCAGGTTTGGTTCTGTGGGGATTTCACTGGGCTAAAAGCAAAGTATCAACAGAGCTGCCTTTCCTTCTGGAGGCCCTAGGAGAGAATTCTAGAGTCTACCTTTCTCTATCTTCAAAGCCAACAGCATTGCATCTTTGTATGTCTTCTACTCTATCTACATCTCTTAACTCTGAAATCTTCTTTGATTTTAAGGCCCCACGTGGTAAGATTTGGCCCACCTGAATAATCCAGGATACTCTCCCCATCTGAAAGTCCTTAACTCAATGTCCCTTTTCCCTTGTAAAGGTTATATATTCACCGGCTCCAGAGATTAGGACAGGGACTTATTTGGGGGCTATTATTCTGTCTGCTACAAAGTGAAAGAGATTAGTTATTCAGAAAAGCAGAAAGACCTCAGGTAGCAGAGGTGGGAGTATCTAACATTTCATCATGTAGGGTTGAGCAGGGTTAGGGTTTCCAGATTGCTGAAGCAAGTTCTTCTTTTTTTTTTTTTAATGTTTTATTTATTTATTCATGATAGTCAGAGAGAGAGAGAGAGAGAGAGAGAGAGAGGCAGAGGCAGAGGGAGAAGCAGGCTCCCCACTGAGCAGGGAGCCCGATGCGGGGCTTGATCCCAGGACCCTGGGATCATGACCTGAGCTGAAGGCAGATGCTTAACCATCTGAGCCACTCAGGCGCCCCTGCTGAAGCAAGTTCTTGTCTGGACTCTCCAAATCCTGTTTTGTAGATATAGCCCCTGAAGTCTTTTGCTTTTCTTGGAGTATTTGGCATTGGATCCGGTGGGCAGGTTGAAGTCCCACAGCTCCTTTCTTGGCCAGACATTTTGGTACTATGGGTGTGGCCTCTAGAGAGCATGCTGCTTTTGGAGTTTCTTTAACTCTGGGGTGTTTGCCCATAACGTACAGGTTCCAAGGTCTTTGAATAGTACCAAAGAAATTGAAGATTTTTATTTATTTTTATTTTTTTTAAAGATTTTATTTATTTATTTGACAGAGGGAGAGACAGCGAGAGAGGGAACACAAGCAGGGGGAGTGGGAGAGGGAGAAGCAGGCTTCCCACTGAGCAGGGAGCCCGATGCGGGGCTCCATCCCAGGACCCTGGGATCATGACCTGAGCCGAAGGCAGACGCTTAACGACTGAGCCACCCAGGTGCCCCGAAATTGAAGATTTTTATTTTATGCTCTTATTTCTGCCTGTCATATTATGTTATATTTATTAGGCTCTAAAATATGGAAATTGGAGGAAAAAATAACATAATATTTTAGAACCTCACTCTAATGGTATTTATTATAGCTAATTTCAAAGGATGGTTTAATTTCCATCATATACCAGGTATGTCATCCCCACAAAGTAAGAAACCATTTCTTGCCTCATGAGTGAAATAGACCACTGGGTTGTTTTTTTTTTTTTGAAAATCATCTCTGGAGTAGAATGAGCTGGAAATTTTCGTTGGAGATTTTAATTTTTTTCAGCAAGTCTCCTCTCTATGCACCTCTAGACATTCCAACAATGCAGATCCGAAGACCAAACCTAGGACTAGCAATAGGGTAAAAAACCATCCTGATTTGTCCAAGACTGGGGTTTTCCTGGGACACAGGACTTTTGGTGCTAAAACTGGGCCAGTCCTGGGCAAATCGGGATGGGTGGCCACCCCCACCAGATGTCTAACAAATGGCTGCAGTGGAAAGTAGCTGTCATGTCCATGAATTGTTAAATTAGAATATTTAAATTCTAAGTTAAAATAGAAAATTTTTTTTGAAGATTTTGGTTTTGGGGTGCCTGACTGGCTCAGTCAGAAGAGCATGCTACTCTTGATCTCAGTGTTGTGAGTTTGAGCCCCACCTTAGGTGTAGAGTTACTTTAAAAAAATTAAAATAAGTAAGTAAATAAAGATTTTAAAGTAATCTATACACACATTGTGGGGCTCGAACTTACAATCCTGACATCAAGAGTAACTCACTCCACTGACTGAGCCAGCCAGGTGCCCCAAAATAGAAATTTTGATTGAACTAGGTAATGACAACAACCCCCAGGATTTGGGTTGAAGACAGCAGTGACTCCAACTCTTGGAAAATCTGTATCCACATATACATGTTTGCCCAAACCAACTTAAAAAAAAAAACAAAAAAACCAAAAAAACCCAAACCCTCAGATTCAGCACTAAGAAGAACCTGACATTTAGGAAGTGTTACATTTCATGCCCTACCCTTTCAGTTCTCCGCACCCTCCTACAGGATGCCTTCCATGAACACATCTTTAATAACTTTGTCACTGAAGTGACCACAGTACCTCACTGCATCTTTTTCAGCATGTCAGCATGTATGGAAATTATAAAACCCGTTTGCCAAAGCAGCACAGGACTCTCTTAGTTTGAATCCTGTCTTTTTGTACGACAAAATTGACCTTTCCCCACCTAAGAGGCAGCATAGACTGTCCCAAAAGAGATAAGTATTAGGAAGATGATCTTGAAAGCCTGAGGGGAAGGGATTGGAGTGGATCCTGTCTTGGTGTCTTATTCAGCTCAAGAACTTGGTGCTTCCTGAACCTCCAGCTGTAGAGAGTGAGCTACTTGCCCAGATCTAAGTAGCTGGGTCTGGGTAAAGACTCTTGCTCAGTCCTTCCTCCCTGCTTCCATCATACATTGCCTTGTGTTAGCCTCAGCAAGCCAGACCAGGAAAACTGGAATACTGAAGGTCCTAGGGTCTCATTTTTTACATTTCTGTGACCTTTATTTGGATATTTTTGTTCTTTAAGCCACTGGGACAAAGAGGACTGCAAGAACAGTAAATTAGCTTCCCCAGAACAGACTTTTGACTTTCAACACTTTTTTTTTTGGAATGTATTTTAGTGTTCCCTATCTTCCAAACTGCCCTAGTTGGTGGGTACAAGGAATTCTTCTTCAATAACTAGTCCCCAACCCCCCACTTTTTTTTTTTTTTTTTCCAAAATAGTTGGAGCACTCTTAGTCATGGAGGGTAGGGTCTGGTTTTCTGACAAGAATAGGTCTTGGATAGAACTGTGACTTATTTTGATAGCTTCTTCAATCCCTTTTTTGGGTTCTTTCCTTCTAGGACAACCAATCCTGATTTCATTTTGTTAGGACTAGCATCATTTCAGCTTTAGACCTCTGCTATTTTTTTGTGAATCAAACAAGTTCCAGAAGAAATGAAAGCATACCAAATCATTATGCTGTCATTTAAACCCAGAGTCTTTTATTCTTTGCCAGAGAGAAATTAGAGAGTAAATGTAAATAAGAGGTCCAAATGACTATTCTGGGTACAGGGTTCGTTTGAGGGTAATAGAAATGCCTTGGAACTAGAGAGAGGTAATGGCCGTACAACACTGTGGATGTACTAAGTGCTGTTGAATTGTACACTTTAAAATGGTTAATGATTAATTTTCTGTTACGTGAATTTTACCTAAAACAAAACAAAACTGATTGGATTTCAAGTGGAAAAAGAAAAAAACTGCTTCTCCCTCTCTTTAAATTCTGTAAGAAGTCTTAGCCATTATAATGCACTCATGTTAAGTTTCTAGACCAAAATTGTTGCTCTATCCTGTCCCATTACTCAGAGAAGATATTTAGATATAAAAGTGTGTGCAAGGCAGAACTGATGAGGAAACACTCCAGGGGGTGAAGGAGGGACATCTGAGAGTTAAGACACTAGTTGTTTATTAAGATGTATAGGTTTTGTTACTAGATTATAGACTGGCCTATACTTGGCAAAGCTGATTACAATAGAAATTTATTTTTTAAGTTGAACCATTTAAAACCCTGGACAATCTTCTGTCTTTCATGGGATAGACGTTGTATCAGCTAGGTTGGACAGTTTTTTAATATCCTGTAGTTGCAGACTGCAATTGGATATGATAAAATGGAAAGAGTCCAGATGTGATAACTTTAATGAAATGTGAGCAAGGTAACAAATTTCAGATACCGAAATGCCTTTTATTAAAATATCTCCCTTGACATCCCCAGGGGCTGTCATGTGATCAAAATCTGATGGGGACTTTTTTTAAGGGATGCTTACATAAGGGTTCACACAATCCTTGGTTTAATTATGAAGCTCTAAGGTTTTTTAATTCCTTCTAGATTTAGAGGCAACCATTTTGACCTTTCTACAGAGATGTAACTAGGCAACCAGTAACCACACTTAGCCAGGGCACAGCATCCAAACTTCATAGCCATTGCATCATTTAAAAAAAATACCATTTAAATCTGCCTTTTAGCTCTGGCATATGCTGTCATGTAATCTTTAATTTCTTAGAAAATATCATGCAAACCCCCAACTGTAAAATGGAATGGTTCCTAGAAGCCCAGCATCCTCCGAAGTTAGTAGGGAAGTGTGCCTATAAGAACAGCAGTAACAGAGTTGAGAGATAGCTGCATGCACTGTGCTTTATCATTGGGAATTAAGAAGGTAGCTTTCATGTTTGGTGTGTGAAGGTGTAAGAGCTTAAAATCATATCCTCAGCGGGTAGCAGTGAACATTCCTCATGATATGATTAATGGAAAACATGTACAGTCACAGAGATGAAAACTGGCTTTTATTCTAGTGAAGTTGATTTTACTTTGCTGAAAGGGTGGTAACTAGAAATACCTAGTTTGATCAATAAACAAGAACTTACTGAAAGCTTTTTATGCATCAGACACTCTACGAGGTATATACTATATTCCTTTCCTGTGATACCCATGCTTTTAATTTAATTAGTTTTTGTATTATGAAAGGAATAGATGTGTAAGATTTTTAAAATTCAAGCAGTCGAGACAGACATAAATGAAAAATAAAAGTTTCTTTCCAAACACTAATTTCTAGCCCCACTCCCTGGAGGAGCACTGTTTTTTTTTTTAAGATTTTATTTATTTATTTGACAGAGACAGAGATAGCAAGAGCAGGAGCACAAACAGTGGGAGTGGGAGAGCAGGCTTCCCTCCGAGCAGGGAGCCTGATGTGGGACTCGATCCCAGGACCCTGGTATCATGACCTGAGCCGAAGGCAGCCGCTTAACCGACTGAGCCACCCAGGTGTCCCTGGAGGAGCACTGTTAATAGTTTCTTGTGCATCTTCCAGAAATGTTGATCTTTTGGTTAATCTGTATTGAAAAGGTGAACATGATAAGTGCCACTAAACCATCTGTTAGTAATGCTCTTCTGGACTACATCTTTTAATTTGGAGATGCTACTTGAACTTCTTTTTGAGCTGTGCCTTTTGAAAACTGAAAAAATGTCAGCACCAAAGTGATGCCAATAGAGCATAGTGGGAGGGAGGACCACACTGAAGAATGTCACTGTGTAATTTTAGCCTCCCTCAAATTTACATTTACAACTTAAGTAATAAACCTTAAGGGAGTTCTTTATAATTTTCAAAGTCATCTGGAGTACATTATCTCCCTGGATCCTGTTGATGACCCTGTGACGCAGGAATTATTTATTTTACGAAGGAGGGAGCTGTGGTTCTCAGAGGTTAAGTATGTTGCCCACGAGCACAGCTGATGAGGGACAGGATCAAGACTTGAAGCTGAGTCTATTCCAAGTTATATTCTTGAGCCAGACTACACCGATAACTGTGAGGAACAGAGAGGCCCGTGACACCTTGGTGGCTCCTGCGTGACGGGGCTGTGCTGTAAAGCAAGTGGACGCTGAGGTTGCCCTCAGAAGATCTGGTTATGAAGCCATTCTGATCCGGCCTCGGGGCAATTTATATAATGCCCAGTACATACAAATTAGGGTGGCTGGCGCTCTCCTCGCAGTTTTCTCACTGGCTCTGTCTATTCCTGTTTTGTTTGTTTGTTTGGGTAATACTGGCCTCAAGGGTGGGGATTTGACCCAAGCTGGGGAAGCCACAGTATTTCATCCCCAGACCACAGGAGACGGATCAAAGGGTGGACATGTGACCCAGCGGGGGCCAGTAGGTTCTTCCTCTGGAATATTCCAACCCAAGTTGAGGATGAGGTCCCATCCTTTCTCATCTCAAGGCAGTAAGAGTCACATAAGGCAGTGTTTCAGTCTGCTGAGAGAATGAAGTCTGATGCACAGAAGGGAAGCAAACGAGAGAGACAGATAATGGGAAAGGAGAGAGCTCATTAACAATCGGAGACCATGAATTCAGTTGATGTGAGTCAATACATTTCCATTTCCATTTTTTACTTAAGCTAGTTCAAGTTGCTACAAGTTGCTTCACGTTCTGAATGATATCTCCAGGTCTGTTTTCTCATCTGTAAAATGGGGGTTATGATACTTGCCCTGACTATATCGGAACTGCTGTAAAGATTAGTTGAGATAATGAATTGGAAAACACTCTGTAAATTGTAAAATTCTGCACAAATGCAAAGTGGTATTATTCATTGATATGTTGCATTGACTTAGGAAAAATCAAAAGCATGAATTTACCACTCATTTGGAAAATAAGAAGTGAGAACTTTGTGAGAGCCATCTGGTGTTATGCAAAATTAAATGGAAGCTGCCAGAGTCCTCCAGATTTTTTTTTTTTTTAATCTTCTTTCAAATACTCTTTGAGTTCTTATAGGCACTCATGATGAATATAAGAATAGAGCTTACCTTGCTGGCTCAAGTTAGTTCAAGCAGTTTCTCTTTTCGATATGTGGCTGTAATCGGGGGGCAGAAACACCCACCCACACATGCATGCACACACATACTCAAACCAAACAAAAATAAAGCACCATATTAATATTTCAACATTTTAGCTTTTTTACTTAAGAGATTTGTGCTGCATGACATTTTGCCTTCATTAGAGAAAAATCAAAGAAAATCAGCCTTAAAGTAGTTATGTAGTTATTCTAGTTATAGAATTTTCTTCATTTGGGAATAATAGAGTTGGGTTAATTCTGGAGACAGGAGGTTAGTTGTTTTGGGCTTAGATGAGATCAGATCCATCTTTTTCCTTAATGGACTTATATCTTTGATATAAGCTCTCAGTAATCAAAATCTGTTCGAGATTATAATTTATGTCTGACACAGGAAGCATCACTTCATTTTTATAGCATTTTTTACTATATATGATAATACCTCTCAATGAAGGAAAACAGATGGTACCTCTGAAATCTGCTCTCTTTCTTAGATTTGCCATTTAGGCAGTTTTTATTGTAGCAAACATCTCTTTCTTCATATTGATGGTTAGACTTCCCCAGAAGTGGTTTAAAGTCTCAATCTAAGTAATATATGCAGAAATGTGGAAGGCACCATGGAAATATGATTTGTAAGCATGAAGAAGGATGATATAGCAACCTGAAAATGTTTTACATCTCTCACATTTTAAAATCCAAGAAATGCATCCGCCACCTTTACTGTGCTCGTAAATCTTGTGAATGTGTCTTTGCCAGTGCAAAAAGTTTGAATCAGTGGTGTTTGAGCTCTCCATTCCACACCTCACCTAGCCGTTGTTTATTTTTGTCTGGGCTTGATATCAACCCCACGAATGTCAGTGTTTTCATATAAATCAAGGACTTGGAGTAAGTTCATTTTCTGAATAAGGCATACTCTTAGCCCTCAGAAAACGTCCACTGTACTGGAAACAATTGGCATCCTCAAACTGGTTAATTTTAGGAGAGCTTAATAAAGAGCATATTTATGAGGACATGGGCAGAGTATAGGGAAAGTGCACTTCTCTGGGGCTCCTTTACTATGTAAGGGACCGAAGGGACGAGGGCTGGGAGGAGAGGCCTCCAGAGAGAAGCTATAGCCTCCAGGAAAGGGGTGGAGCCAGATTATAATGACCCTGGAGGTAGGGAATCCCAGGAAACCTATACACTGAAATGATCCTTTCTCCCTCTGAAGTGCTTGTGTTCCCCATTGGCCAAACCCGCTGGAAGACAAAGAACAAGGAAGTCCGCTGCTGAGTTCATACAGTTTAGTTTCCTAGGGCATAGAGCTTGGTGGAATGGGAGGGAGAATGGGTCTGAAGGGGCAAATGAAGATATCCAGCATAGTGGACCTTCCTTATGAAAGTCTTGCGTGAAAGAAATGGCCTTCCTTCCTCCCCCAAATTTAGCTATCTTACAAAAACAAATGTTTTAACCACCTTACATTTTTTAAATTAATTTTACTTAATCCGGGTTATAGCCCATGATCAAATGGACCCAAGCACAATGGTAGCATTTGGACAAAGTTCAGCTGTGTATGTGGTAAGATGATCAGGAGGCTGTACAGAGGTGAGGGAGCCGCTCTGGTGCTTGTCCCATACAGAGAGGGGACGGCAACCTCAACCTGTAGCTCAAGTTTAGTGCTAGGGGTGGCCAAAAGTAGATAGACACCTCAGAGCAACTTGAATAGTCCACATTCTTGGACCTCCCATATTCAAAAGAGGGACCTATCATCCCAATGAAGTATAATGCTCAGCTAGTGAGTTGAATGGCCAGTTTTGTTTTGTCCAGCTTGCTTTTAATCTCAGATGAATTATTTTCACTTCTTTGACCCAGGGACCAGGATTACTTGCCTTGATCTAGTCCAGATTAACTGCTCTGATCCACTGAAAATGAATAAGTCAACTGACTCAGACAAATCCCCATAATTGGAGAGGTATTTGTGGCAGCATACCGTGATAGGCACAAGAAAACAAATTTGGAATACCCCAGTAAAGCATGAACCTCTTTTCTAGGCCAGAAAATTCCCTGACTGGGGAAATGCTGGGACTCAGGGATTCCAGAAAGAAGAGTTGAGTCTGTAATAGGAACAGTGAGTGGCAGTGTGGTATAGAGAAAAGAAGGTGGGTTTGTGTGTTAAGATTTAGAGATCTCAGTTTAATATTGATGGCGGCCACCTTGGCAAATTATTGAACTTTCAATCTCAAGTTTCTTTATGTATAAAATAAGAATAATTTGACTTGTTACAAAATTAAAAGCCATATATGCAAAACAAAGGCAGTGTTTTCAAACAGTAGTCATTCAAATACTTTTTTGGGGGTATACTCACTTTTTTAAAAAGTTTCTTAATAGTTTTATTGAGGTATAATTGACATACAGCAAATGATACATAATTAAAGTTGATGAGTTTTAACTGAATACACCTGTGAATCCATCACCATAATCAAGATAATGAGCATTTCCATCCCAGAGTTTCCTCATACCCGGTAACTATCTTTCCTTCCCATCCCCATCTTCAGGCAGTCACTGATCTGCCTTCTGTCACTCTAGAAGAGTTTACATTTTCTAGCATTTTACATAAATGCACTCATGAGTTTTTTCTAGCTTTTTTTGCTCAGCATATTTGCAGGAGACACATCCATGTTGTAAGGATCAGTAGCTTGTTTCTATTATTATGGAGTAGTATTTTGTTGGATTGGTGTGCCACAGTTTGCTCACCGATTGGAGGATATGTTTTGTTTCCTTTTCCCTTCTTCTTTCTTCATTAATAGTGTAAGAAAAAATTCTCACATATTCCATGTTACCACAGTTGACATTTCCATTGATATCCTCTGGGAGTAGGGTGGCTTACAACAATTGGGTATAAATGCAGATATAACAGTAATTGTGTTTATTAATCCCTGGCTTAGGTTGATTCTGAACTGAAGCTCAGTTCCTTCTGCTTCCTTGGCTTTCTTTTGCTCTTTAAAAGAAATAAGCAACCTGGAGGATACAACCCAAATGTCCATCAACTGATCCCTGGATGAAATTGCGATGTATCTATATGATGCAATATTATTTGCATAAAAAAGAATGAAATACAGATTCATGCTTACAATGTGGATAAACCTTGAAAACATTATGCTAAGTAAAAGGAACCAGACACAACGGGCCAATGTTATATGGTTCCATTTATTGAAATGTGCAGAACAGTCAAATCCTTAGAGACAGAAAGTAGATTAGTGGTTACAGGGGCTGGGGTAGCAGAGGGGGAAATGGGGAGTGACTGCTAATGGAAATGGGTTTTTTTGAGGTTGATAAAAATGTTCTGGAATAATAGTGGTGATAGATGTATAACTGAATATTCTAAAAGTTACACTTTAAAAGAGTGAATTATATAGTATGTGTATTATATTACAATGAAGCTGTTATTTTAAAAAGCAGTCTGTAAAACTGCTTGGAGATAGCAATTAATTTTCCTTTTTTTTTAATTTGCTAATGGAAAACTTAAGGCTATTTTCCTTATTGATCATGCTGCACCTGCATTTCCAGGTCTTGAGCACCACGTGGAACTTTCTAGCATTAGGAAGTAAAAATGTCATATCTGTAGATAAGCCGTATTTTGGAGGTAGTTCAGTATCATATAGTTTTGGTTTACTTGAGATGATAAGGGGCCTATAGCTATATTGACTTTTTTGTCTTTTCCTTTCCTTTTAAAACATGTATTCAGTTTGTCTAATCACCTTTTCCTCTGGCCTCACTTAACTAGATGCAGGATATCCTGTCAGTAAAGCATCTTAGCTAAATCAGAGTATTTACCAAACTCCTAACAGCAGTAGACAGAAGAGAGAGTAAAGTCGAAGTCCAAATATTCAAAATAATCCTTGGAAAGGAAAAGAAGCCAGTAGCTTAGAGTTGGTAGTGAGTCAGTCAGAGGTATAACTTATTTCAAGCAACTGTAGAGGATGGGAAATAAGACAGATTTCCTCCTTTTCTAATTGCCTTCCTTTACCTGGTGAAATACCGCCTTGTTTAGAATACCCTTAGCTGCCCCACTGCTGTGAATCAGGGACCAACACTGTAATGTCTGGATATAGAACTCCATGTGGTCTACTCTCAATAAATCAGTGTTTCCTGGGTAGTCGCGATTTGTAGTGGATAAAGGTCATTCTTTTCCTACTCTTTGCAATCTTAATAGCCATGGTTTGAGTGCTGGTGTCATTTTAAATCATAACGGGAATGAAAGGTATGACCCAGGGTGAAAGTAGAACCCATGGAACTCTACTCAGGAATGTTACCTTTGTTTTTTGCTGTAACTTAGCAAATGAAGTTTTCCGAAGGTGACATGTTGTTGATCTTGGATTTTCTGTGATATTTCGTCCAGCTTCTGGTGCACTATAAAAAAATTGCAATAAGAGAAATTTCTGTTTTACCTTGATCCTGGAAGAAGATGGCTCCGGGGATGTCCATTCATTTATGTAGTATATCCCTCCATTCTAGAAATACATATAGGGATATATTATATAAATCCATTCTAGAAATATATATATATAGGGATAGATGATATCTATTCATTCTAGAAATATATCCATTCATATATGTATTAAACATCTATAATGCAAAATATGCGGGGAAGATATTCAAATGACTTCTCCAGTAGTAGGACAGGCTTTGTAGGCATAAGCGGATGTTGACCTAGATTCTCTGTGTGTGTGTGTGTGCACATGCACGTGTGCATGAGTGAAACATACCATACATCAGAAGAATACGTGCACGTACACACATGCTAAAGACTACTAATAAAACAAGCACACATACATTTCCCCATCTTTCCCCCCCACTAGCTTTATTGATAAGTATCACTTTTAAAGACTCCCATTTTCTTATCGTTGTTCCTTTCCTCCTTTCTCCCCATTCCTAGAAAGCTGTAATCTGGACTTTTTATCATTCTCCAGCTTTTTTTTTAATTGTTTAATTGTTTAGTGTTGCCGGTTTCTGAAATGGAATCATGCTTTTTCTCTTATTTGGAATTTATTTAATATTACGTTTTGATATTCACACAGGTGGATATATGCAGTTATACTTCATTTATTTTTTCTTTTTTTTATTATGTTATGTTAATCACTATACATTACATTATTAGTTTTGATGTAGTGTTTCATGATTCACTGTTTGCGTATAACACCCAGTGCTCCATGCAGTACGTGCCCTCTTTAATACCAATCACCGGCTAAACCCACCCTCTAGAACGCTCAGTTTGTTTCTCAGAGTCCATAGTCTCTCATGGTTTGTCTCCCCCTCCGATTTCCCCCCCTTCATTCTTCCCTTCCTGCTATCTTCTTCTTTTTTTTTTTTTTTTAACATATAAGATATTATTTGTTTCAGAGATACAGGTCTGTGATTCAACAGTCTTGCACAATTCACAGCGCTCACCATAGCACATACCCTCCCCAATGTCTATCACCCAGGCACCCCATCCCTCCCACCCCCCACCACTCCAGCAACCCTCAGATTGTTTCCTGAGATTAAGAATTCCTCATATCAGTGAGGTCATATGATACATGTCTTTCTCTGATTGACTTATTTCGCTCAGCATAATACCCTCCAGTTCCATCCACGTCATTGCAAATGGCAAGATCTCATTCCTTTTGATGGCTGCATAATATTCTATTGTATATATATACACCATGTCTTCTTTATCCATTCATCTGTCGATGGACATCTTCGCTCTTTCCACAGTTTGGCTCTTGTGGACATTGCTGCTATAAACATCGGGGTGCACGTACCCTTGAGATCCCTACATTTGTATCTTTGGGGTAAATACCCAGTAGTGCAATTGCTGGATTGTATGGTAGCTCTATTTTCAACTTTTTGAGGAACCTCCATACTGTTTTCCAGAGTGGCTGCACCAGCTTGCATTCCCACCAACAGTGTAGGAGTGTTCCCCTTTCTCCGCTTCCCCGCCAACATCTGTCGTTTCCTGACTTGTTAATTTTAGCCATTCTGACTGGTGTGAGGTGGTATCTCACTGAGGTTTTGATTTGGATTTCCCAGATGCCGAGCAGTGCTGAGCACTTTTTCATGTGTCTTTTGGCCATTTGGATGTCTTCTTTGGAAAAATGTCTGTTCATGTCTTCTGCCCATTTCTTGATTGGATCATTTGTTCTTTGGGTGTTGAGTTTGATAAGTTCTTTATAGATTTTGGATACTAGCCCTTTATCTGATATGTCATTTGCAAATGTCTTCTCCCATTCTGTCCGTTGTCTTTTGGTTTTGTTGACTGTTTCCTCTGCTGTGCAAAAGCTTTTTATCTTGATGAAGTCCCAATAGTTCATTTTTGCCCTTGCTTCCTTTGCCTTTGGCGATGTTTCTAGGAAGAAGTTGCTGCGGCTGAGGTCAAAGAGGTTGCTGCCTGTGTTCTCCTTTAGGATTTTGATGGACTCCTGTCTCATATTTAGGTCTTTCAACCATTTTGAGTCTATTTTTGTGTGTGGTGTAAGGAAATGGTCCAGTTTCATTCTTCTGCATGTGGCTGTCCAGTTTTCCCAACACCATTTGTTGAAGAGACTGTCTTTTTTCCATTGGACATTCTTTCCTGCTTTGTCGCAGATTAGTTGACCATAGAGTTGAGGGTCCATTTTTGGGCTCTTTATTCTGTTCCATTGATCTATGTGTCTGTTTTTGTGCCAGTACCATACTGTCTTGATGATGACAGCTTTGTAATAGAGCTTGAAGTCCGGAATTGTGATGCCACCAGCTTTGCTTTTCTTTTTCAACATTCTTCTGGCTATTCGGGGTCTTTTCTGATTCCATACACATTTTAGGATTATTTGTTCCATTTCTTTGAAAAAAGTGGATGGTATTTTGATAGGGATTGCATTGAATGTGTAGATTGCTCTAGGTAGCATTGACATCTTCACAATATTTGTTCTTCCAGTCCATGAGCATGGAACGTTTTTCCATTTCTTTGTGTCTTCCTCAATTTCTTTCATGAGTATTTTACAGTTTTCTGAGTACAGATTCTTTGCTTCTTTGGTTAGATTAATTCCTAGGTATCTTATGGATTTGGGTGCAATTGTAAATGGGATTGACTCCTTAATTTCTCTTTCTTCTGTCTTGTTGTTGGTGTATAGGAATGCCACTGATTTCTGTGCATTGATTTTATATCCTGCCACTTGACTGAATTCCTGTATGAGTTCTAGCAGTTTTGGGGTGGAGTCTTTTGGGTTTTCCACCTAAAGTATCATATCATCTGCAAAGAGTGAGAGTTTGACTTCTTTGCCAATTTGGATGCCTTTGATTTCTTTTTGTTGTCTGATTGCTGTGGCTAGGACTTTTATTTATTTATTTATTTTTAAATTTTTTTTAAAGATTTTATTTATTTGACAGAGACACAGTGAGAGAGGGAACACAAGCAGGGGGAGTGGGAGAGGGAGAAGCAGGCTTCCCGCGGAGCAGGGAGCCCGATGCGGGGCTCGACCCCAGGACCCCGGGACCACGACCTGAGCCGAAGGCAGACGCTCAACGACTGAGCCACCCAGGCACCCCTAGGACTTTTAATACTATGTTGAATAGCAGTGGTGATAGTGGACATCCCTGCCGTGTTCCTGACCTCAGAGGGAAACCTCTCAGTTTTTCCCCATTGAGAATGATATTTGCTGTGGGTTTTTCATAGATGGCTTTTACGATATTGAGGTATGTATCCTCTATCCCTATACTCTGAAGAGTTTTGATCAAGAAAGGATGCTATACTTTGTCAAATGCTTTTTCTGCATCTCTTGAGAGGATTCTTGTTCTTTCTTTTATTAATGTATTGTATCACATTGATTGATTTGAGGATGTTGAACCAACCTTGCAGCCCAGGGATAAATCCCATTGGTCGTGGTGAATAATCCTTTTAATGTACTGTTGGATCCTATTGGCTAGTATTTTGGTGAGAATTTTTGCATCCATTTTCATAAAGGATATTGGTCTGTAATTCTCCTTTTTGATGGGGTCTTTGTCTGGTTTGGGGATCAAGGTAATGGTGGCCTCATAAAATGAGTTTGGAAGTTTTCCTTCCATTTCTATTTTTTGGAACAGTTTCAGAAGAAAAGGTATTAATTCTTCTTTAAATGTTTGGTAGAATTCCCCTGGGAAGCCATCTGGCCCTGGGCTCTTGTTTGTTGGGGGATTTTTGATGACTGCTTCAATTTCCTTAGTGGTTATAGGACTGTTCAGGTTTTCTATTTCTTCCTGGTTCAGTTTTGGTAGTTGATACATCTCTAGGAATGCATCCATTTCTTCCAGGTTATCTGATTTGCTGGCATATAGTTGCTCATAATATGTTCTTATAATTGTTTGTATTTCCTTGATGTTGGTTGTGATCTCTCCTCTTTCATTCATGATGTTGATTTGGGTCATTTCTCTTTTCTTTTTGATAAGTCTGGCCAGGGGTTTATCAATCTTGTTAATTCTTTCAAAGAACCAGCTCCTAGTTTCTTTGATCTGTTCTACTGTTCTTTTGGTTTCTATTTCATTGATTTCTGCTCTGATCTTTATTATTTCTCTTCTCCTGCTGGATTTAGGCTTTATTTGCTATTCTTTCTCCTGCTCCTTTAGGTGTAGGGTTAGGTTGTGTACTTGAGACCTTTCTTGTTTCTTGAGAAAGGCTTGTATTGCTATATACTTTCCTCTTAGGACTACCTTTGCTGCATCCCAAAGATTTTGAACAGTTGTGTTTTCATTTTCATTGGTTTCCATGAATTTTTAAAATTCTTCTTTAATTTCGTGGTTGACCCATTCATTCTCTAGTAGGATGCTCTTTAGCCTCCTTGTATTTGAGTTCTTTCCGACTTTCCTCTTGTGATTGAGTTCTAGTTTCAAAGCACTGTGGTCCGAAAATATGCAGGGAATGATCCCAGTCTTTTGGTAGCGGTTGAGACCTGATTTGTGACCTAGGATGTGATCTATTCTGGAGAATGTTCCATGGGCACTAGAGAAAAATGTGTATTCTGTTGCTTTGGGATGGAATGTTCTGAATATATCTGTGAAGTCCATTTGGTCCAGTGTGTCATTTAAAGCCTTTATTTCCTTGTTGATCTTTGGCTTAGATGATCTGTCCATTTCAGTGAGGGGGGTGTTAAAGTCCCCCACTATTATTGTTGTTGATGTGTTTCTTTGCTTTTGTTATTAATTGCCTTATATAATTGGCTGCTCCCATGTTAGGGGCATAGATATTTACAATTGTTAGATCTTCTTGTTGGATAGACCCTTTAAGTATGATATAGTGTCCTTCCTTATCTCTTATTACAGTCTTTGGTTTAAAATCTAATTTGTCTGATATAAGGATTGCCACCCCAGCTTTCTTTTGGTGTCCATTAGCATGGTAAATGGTTTTCCACCCCCTCACTTTCAATCTGGGGGTGTCTTTGGGTCTAAAATGAGTCTCTTGCAGACAGCATATCAATGGGTCTTGTTTTTTTATCCAATCTGATAGACTGTGTCTTTGATTGGGGCATTTAGCCCATTTACATTCAGGGTAACTATTGAAAGATATGAATTTAGTGCCATTGTATCACCTGTAAGGTGACTGTTACTGTATATTGTTTGTGTTCCTTTCTGGTCTGTGTTGCTTTTAGGCTCTCTCTTTGCTTAAAGGACCCCTTACAATATTTCTTGTAGGGCTGGTTTCATGTTTGCAAATTCCTTTAGTTTTTGTTTGTCCTGGAAGCTTTTTATCTCTCCTTCAATTTTCAATGACAGCCTAGCTGGTTATAGTATTCTTGGCTGCATATTTTTCTCATTTAGTGCTCTGAATATATCATGCCAATCCTTTCTGGCCTGCCAGGTCTCTGTGGATAGGTCTGTTGCCAAGCTAATGTTTCTGCCATTGTAAGTTATAGATCTCTTCTCCCTAGCTGCTTTCAGGATTTTTTCTTTGTCTCTGAGACTCGTAAGTTTTACTATTAGATGTCGGGGTGTTGACCTATTTTTATTGATTTTGAGGGGGCTTCTCTGTGCCTCCTGGATTTTGATGCCTGTTTCCTTCCCCAAATTAGGGAAGTTCTCTGCTATAATTTGCTCCAATATACCTTCTGCCCCTCTCTCTTTCTTCTTCTTCTGGGATCCCACTTGTTTTAATATTGTTTCATCTTATGGTATCACTTATCTCTTGAATTCTGCCCTCGTGATCCAGTAGTGGTTTATCTCTCTTTTTCTCAGCTTCTTTATTTTCCATCATTTGGTCTTCTATATCACTGATTCTCTCTTCTGCCTCATTTATCCTAGCAGTTAGAGCCTCCATTTTTGATTGCACCTCATTAATAGCCTTTTTGATTTCGACTTGGTTAGATTTTAGTTCATTTCTCCAGAAAGCATTTCTCTAATATCTTCCATGCTTTTTTCAAGCCCAGCTAGTATCTTTAAAATCATCATTCTGTACCCTAGTTCTGACATCTTACTAATGTCCATATTGATTAGGTCTCTGGCAGTCAGTACTGCCTCTTGTTCTTTTTTTTGAGGTGATCTTTTCCATCTTGTCATTTTGTCCAGAGGAGAATAGATGAATGAGAGAACAAAATGCTAACAGGGTAACAACGTCCCCAGAAAAATATACACTAAACAAATCAGAAGAGACCTCAGACCAGGGGAAAAGAAAGGGAAAGGAAGAAAAAAGAAAAAAAAAAAGAGAGGATAAAAACAAACAAAAAACCCAGAATATGATCAAATATGATCAGGCTGGTGCATAGATCAGTGCCACACACTAGATTTTGGGCGTATTTTGGTCTGTTAGAAGAAAGTGCCTCCCAAAATTTCAAAGAAAGAAAAACTTATATATGTACAAAAATAAGGGTTAATATGATGAAGGGATGGAATATGACTGTAAAGATGAAAATTATAAAAGATTTTATAAAAGGAATTGATAAGATAAGAAGTTGGTTGAAAAAAGAAAGAAGAGGATTTTAAAAAGAGGAGAGAATGTGATCAGGCAGGAGACTAGAACAAAACCATGCACTAGAGATTTAGAGTATATTTTGGTCTGTTAGAAGAAACTATCCCAAAATTTTAAAGAGAGAACAACTTATATATATACATACCAAAAATAAGGTTAACTACTACGAAGGGATAGGATATGACTCTAAGAATGAAAAATAAAAAAGATTTTTTTTTTTTAAAAGGGATTGATAAGATGTTGGTTGAAAAAGGGAAAAAGAAAAATTCAAAAGAAAAAAAAGACTTCATTTATTTTCACCTCTATCAAGTATTAATTAGTATATCAGTATTGCTCTTCCACTGTATGACATATACAACATTTGATCCATTCTACCCATTTTGGTTGCTTCCAGCTTCTTGCTCTCCTGAAAGTGCTCTTGTGTACCCTTGGTACATGTGTCTTAATCTTCAGCCAGGAGTTTTCTACGACATGTGCTTTGGAGTTCAGTTGCTAGGTCATAGAATATGCAACGTTCAACTTTATTAGGTAATGCCATAGTTTTAAAGTGGTTACACCAATTTATTCTTCATTAGTGGTGTAAAAGTGTTTTTGTTGTTCTCTTGTCATACTTAATGTTCTCTGAATTTTCATTTTTACTAGTCTTGTTGCAAATTATTCTGAAATTCTGTTTTTTAAATAACAAAGAATTGGTTGAGGTTTTTGCTTTGAACTAATGTGGTGAAAGAGACAAGGAAATAAATTGGTTTTTGTTTGCTACATTTGATAAAGTTAAATAGATCATTGCTATAGAGGCACCTGGGTGGCTCAGTTTGAGTGTCTGCCTTTGGCTCAGGTCATGATTCCGGGGTCCTGGGATTGAGCCCCAGGCGTAGGGTGCCCAGCTCATTGGGGAGCCTGCTTCTTCCTCTCCCTCTGCTCCTCCCCCTGCTCATGCTCTCTCTTGCTCTGTCTCTCAAATGAATAATAATAAATAAAAAAAAAAAGAAAATTAAAGACCATTGCTATAGATTTTGCCCCTAGATATAGGTGTTCAAGTAATATCCGGCCTGAGCATCTTATTTCTTTGCTATTTTTTCTTTAATTTTTTTCCTTATTAGATATTTTTAATTTGCAAGTTTAACAGGTAAAACAGTGCAAAGATGTATGAAAAGTTGTTTATTTACAGTTTCCTTCCTTATCTCCTCCCTTCTCCAGATAACTAGTGTCAGTGCCCTGGGCTGTATCATTTCACATTTTTTTCATGCTCATACATATGGAATAAACACATGTAGGTTGTGACCTATGAAATTGCCATTTTATTAGATCAAAAGCAGTTGAATATCAGCAATTTTGTATAGCTCCATCACAAACACATATCAGCAATTTCCTACAGTGAAATAACACACACGTGCATACTGTGTTTTTGAAGATTTTTCCAATGTAATTTTACCATCAACTATGTTTTACATGGCAAATATCACATTCACCCAGCTCATTGGTATGGATCTGACTCACTCATGTTAATGAGTGCATCATGTTCAGTGCATTGTCCCCTGTGGAGAGAAATTAACCTTGTCTCCCTTGGTTGTGGTTGTATGTCCCCTGACTGATATATCTTTATACACCAGTGCTTCATTCTGGTTGCATCCCAGCGTGGAGGTGGGGCATGGGGAGCAGTGTTGTTGAGTCAAAGAGCACATATATCTCAAATTTTAAAATACGTTACCAGATTTCTTTCCAAAATAGTTGTACCAGTTCAGGTTCCCACTAGCAAGTATGAGACCCCTTGTTTCCTATATTCTGGTGACTACTGGGTATTATTACTCCACTGGGTGAAGAATGCTATTCTATTTTAATTGATATCCCTTGAATTTTGGTGAGGTTGAGCATATTTTCATATGCTTTTATTGCTCTTTTGCATTTCTTCTGTGAATTTTCATTTCTTATCTTTTACCCATGTTTCTGTAAAGTTATCTGACTCCTTAATTTGTAGGGGGCTTTTCATTTATTAGTGATAGTAAGACTTTGCTCTGTGTGTTGTAGTTACTTATTTCCTGGTCTCTCATTTGCCTTTGATTTTGTTTATAGTCTCTTTGCCATACAAAAAAATATTTTTTATATTTAGTCACATCTGTGTATCTTTTTCTTTATGGTTTCTTATCTTGTTTAGGGAAGTTTCCTTTATCTAAGGTAATATAAATATTCTCCTAACTCTTCTTCTAATACTTTTATTGCCTTATTATAGGTATATATTAAATCCACCTGGAATATATTTTGTGTATGGTGTCAGGTAGGAATATAACTTTGTTCTTTCAAATGCGTATCCAGTCTGATGGCACCATTTATTTTTAAAACCGTCTTTTCTCTACTGAATTGCAATGCCACCATAGTCCTATATTGTTTCATATATACTTATACAAATTTCTGTACCTTGCATTATAGTTCCTGGCTCAATCTTCTATTCTTGTGTCAATATGATACTGTCTTGATTCCAGTAATTTTGTTTTAGGTTGTAATATATAGAAAAGCAACCAAGTCCCATTTTACTCTTCTTTTTCAATATTTCTTGGTGTTATTTGGCTTTTTTTTTTCCATATAAACTTTAAGGTCATTTTGTTACAGTCTAAAAAGGGGATAACAACCATTGGAGATTTGGATTAAAACTGCATTAATCATATATTAATTTGGAAAGGATCAACCTTTTTTGTATTCTTTTTTTCCCCATGTCTCTCTGTTCCAAGTCTTGTTTTACATCTTTCAAAAATATTTTATAATGGTTTTCAAATAGATACTGAACTTTAAAAAAAAGTGTTCTTCAGTATATGAGAGTTTTTGTTTCTTTTAGAATTGGTAATTTGGTTAAATGGCTAGATATAAGATAAATATAAAAATATATAGCTTTTCTTCTCTTAGTGCTAAAACTTGTTCTTAGACTAAAATACAGAGGAATTCCTAGTTCTAGTCCCTAGGGATAGATGTGATAAGCTGACTTAAAGAATATTAAAGAAGAGCTTTGCTGCTATGGGGCAGCATTATTGTAGCTGAAAGCAGTCCTCTGAGCTTGGTTAAGCATGTTGTTTCTTCATTTGGTTCTGGAGTAGCCAAGACTTTCTTAAAAGTAGGATCTTAACAGAGGAGACTATTTACATTTCAATTTTCTTTGAAACATAACTTTATCTGTTGAACAGAGCTTCACAAAGACAAAATCTTAAGGTATAAGGTAGATGAGGAATATTACTTATTGTAAGAATTTTATCATCAGTTTAAAAAAAATACCTACAGTACTCCTGTATTTACTTTTATTTATTTTATTTATTTTTTAAAGATTTTATTTATTTATTTGAGAGAGAGAATGAGAGAGAGCGAGCACATGAGAGGGGAGGGTCAGAGGGAGAAGCAGACTCCCCGCCGAGCAGGGAGCCCGATGAGGGACTCGATCCGGGGACTCCAGGATCATGACCTGAGCCGAAGGCAGTCGCTTAACCAACTGAGCCACCCAGGCGCCCCTGTATTTACTTTTAAAGAGTAGAATTTACAAGTAAAAATTTTTTAGAAACCAGTGGCTTAAGTGGTGGTATAGACAGCCTTCTTCATTGTAAGCTTATTAAAGTGCCCATGAAAATGTCTCAAAAATCTTCAATAAAATAACCTCAGTATCCAAAAATTAAAAAAAAAAAAAATGAAAAAGAATTTTCAAAATAACCCAATGAATTTTTAAATGTTGGAACTCCAAAGAACAAAATTATAAAAGAATATTAAAAAAATAAACTTTAAAATTGTCTGATGCAGAACAACCAAAAAGTCTCAGTTGAAATTCAAGAAATGACTTAAATATACTCTACATGATAATAAAGAAGATAGAAAACCATGAAACAAAGGCCATGTAGTAAAAATTGCAATACAATTAAGGGCATTTCTAGAAGTAGTAAAGAGTTAACATAGAGAACTTCCAAATAGTTAAATTAGGGAAGTGTGATTATTAACTGAAGATTCAAATCTAACATTAGATGGCTTAAGTAAATATGTATAAATAATGGCAGACCACAGTGACTTATTTCTAGAATTGAGCACAGTGTTTTAACTTAAAATTAACAGAGTAAGTACTTAAGCTAACAGAAGAAATATATTTTAAAGAATCAACAATTGAAGGTAAGAAGTGTTTCCAGAATTGATCAAAGGCTTAGACTGTACATGGATGTTAACATCTAGAGAAAAATATCAAGACAATACTTATAACATTTTCAAACTTTAGTGAAGAAGATATCTTATAACATCTGGAAGAAAGGCCAGATAATATTCAAAATACTGATTTCAGATGCAGCTGCAATTGAGACCATAAACTCCTCAGGGAAATGAAACATCTGCAGTTCCCTTTATGGAAAAAATTATCCAGGCAAGATGTCATTCATTTGGGAAAGCTAAAGAAAGATTTTCACATATCCCACCAACCCTAAATATCACTGACCTTATGCTTTGGGTCCCAAATAGGAACTTCTTCATACTGTGGCTGCCTTATCAACTCTTGGTATGAGAGACTAGAAACCCTAAGTAGGAAGGATCAGTGCTCTGACCACAGGCCCATTGCAGAATAAGATGGTTATGTGATTGAAAACTTAAAGGGGGGGCGCCTGGGTGGCTCAGTTGGTTAAGCGACTGCCTTCAGCTTAGGTCATGATCCTGGAGTCCCTGGATCGAGTCCCTCATCGGGCTCCCTGCTCAGCAGGAAGTCTGCTTCTCCCTCTGACCATCCCCCCTCTCATGCTCTCTCTATCTCATTCTCTCTCTCAAATAAATAAATAAAATCTTTAAAAAACAAAAAGAAAACTTAAAGGGAACTAATATTTAGAGAGTATCTACTATGTATCAGGTTCTTTAGAGTACATCATTTCGTTTAATCTTCACACCTCTGGTGGGATGGTCCCTTTGTTCCAGATGAGAAAACAGTCTTGGATTAAATAACTTGCTTTATTAAGTAATAGTCAAAATTTGAATACATGTCTTTCTGACCTGCAAGAAAAATAGAAGTTTCAGAATAACAGTCCAAAGACAGAACGAAATAAGATGGAGAAGGGCTTTTTTACTCATTTAAAGAAGCCTAAGAATTTGGGGCTTTATCATGGCTATAACCAGAAATCAACAGAAAAATGAATTTGATGATCGTCATGATTGTGTGCATGTGTGCATGTGTGTGTGTTAGTGTACAGGTCTGGTTTAAGTAGAAATAGTTTTATTCAATGCTTTCTTCCCTACATATTTCAAAAGAGATGGAAGTATATATTACAGTGTTTAGTTAATACCAGTGGCATGTATTAAGCAAAAGTAAGAAATAGCAAAAATAAGAGGAAATAATGATAGATGATGGTCCAAATATAACAATCATAACATATCACTTATCCCACATGAAAAAAATGCACTTAAAAGGTCATATATTCAAATATAAGGTAGGTCTATGATACATTAATTAAACAATAAGGAGACTGAGAATAGTGATATCTGAGAACTAATATCACAACAAAATGGCTAAAGGGGAAAAATGTTAGAAACAAAAGGAACAAGCAAGTAACACTGACATGCACAAGTGGTGGTATTAGGTTGGGGTCTGCTTTGGGTGGCATCGTTCCAAGAGTGAAGGTCAACTTATCATGGGGCGTATTCCAAGAGCCCTGAGAGCCAGGGAAGATCTTTGGCCTCTTGAAATTTAGGAATGAATATTGTATACCTCCTGGTTTACTAACACAGAGTACAGTTAGACAGTCATGCTTTGTCTGCCCTGAGATACAGTGGAGTCACCATTCATTCCCTTACAGTTAGGAAATATATGAGTTTCCTTGGTTTGAACATCTTGGAGACAAAGACACTTTCTGAGGTCAGCCAGCTGTAAAAGAGATTGCTCCAAAGCTAATGAGAATGAAACTGGATTTGGAGGCAGGGTTGCCGCATCGCACAACTCCAGGGAGAATAAATCTGTGATGCAAAAAGGGTGACATTAGAATTAAGTGGTGTCAGGTGAGCAGGTTATACAGTTGGAACCCCATTTCTTTAGAATCTGTACTCTGACGGTAACTTCAAGGAGAGATGGTTTGAAAAAGTTCTTAGGTGGGGGAATTAGTGATCAACTTTGCTTCCTAGGGACATAAGCCTATCTGTAACGTTGCCTGTCTTTCCCTGAGTAGATTCCCAAATAGTTTGTGATCCCTTCTCACCTGGTTCTGAGATGACAGGTAACTCCTTTGGTGAAAAGCTAGTTGGAAGTGAACTTGGCCCTGCAGACAGAGCATGTGATTGGCCTTACCATGTTTGAGGCCAGAGTCCCATAAGGTTATAACAGTTGCATGTCCCACAATGCGTTGAAGGAATAGTGTTTTAAAGGAAGGTCATGGGAAATAGCTGCATAATAGCAACATTCTTTTCAAGTTCCACTTTGAAATGAAGCTGTTGGGAGGCAGGCCAGTATGAAAGGGGCTCTATCAGCAGAGAGACCCTCTGACTGTAGATTTAATACTCTTCAGCTCTTCTCTACAAGGTTCTTGCCCTCTGGGTATTGTTTTTCATTTATCCTATTTTCCATCTATGGCTTGGACTTCTCAGGCAAATTGTCTCTGTCCTGTGGTTACATATGTTAGAGCCCACAGAGTCTAGTTTACAGATCTCATATTCTGAAAATTTTGGAATGGTATTATTCCAACCATTTCCCCCAAGCTGCCTTTGAAGCTAATATTATTGCTTACAAATGATTGTGAAATATTTAAATTATACAGGAAAGGACAGAGAATTTATTTTTTTTCTTAGTGGTTCTTTTGAATGACTTGCATAGTGAATTTTAATGGGAGAAATAGCTCCTGCATTTAGGTTTTGCTGGGTCTCCCATAGGTATGCATTAGAGTAGATATAGAAACAACACCACAGACTTGGCCAGGAGAAAAGATTGCCCTCATAGTTCTTTTCTTGCTCCCTTATCCCCACTTAATAAAAGTGAAAAAATGCAATACAGTAACATGAAACAAAGCTAAAAAAATCACTCATTAAAACAAGAAAGAGAAAATTGTCAAAATAATAGCGCCAGGAAAAGCCCTATGGAACAAACAAAATAGCCACAGAGGACAAAGGAAAGTTCTTTGTCTGAATTAAAAATAACTACAAATGGTAAGATATGCATTGATTGAATACAAATGTGGGTTTTACTGCAGAACCCGTCTGCTCTGTAACTGAGCAGCCCCTGAGATGGGGGGCCTTTGCCACCTTAGGGAACAGCTTCCCAGACAAGTGCTACCAAGTCACTGTCCCCGGCCTTCTTGGATAGTCCACTAGAGTACCTGGACATTGTCAGCCCTGCCTTCAAGTTTCCTGCCCCCACACCATGAGGATTCAGTGGAAATAATATAGGTAGGGTGGTCCAGACCAGTATTTAATAAAGACCTGATGTATTTCTCCTTCAGCAGCAGAGAGAGATGGGAAAGAAATGGAAGGAAGGCTATTTGTGATAAAATCTCCATCTCTGATAGTGCCTCCTTAGCTTTCTGGAAACCCATCTCTACTCTGGAATTGACCTTCAAGGACTCGTGTCCCAGCTTGTTTGAGACTCTCCCCTGTCTCTGCAGCATACTTCTGGTTCTGACACCTTGCTGACAAATAAGGGTTTGCTTCTGGGCTCTTTGGGGGAACTCCGTGTTTTTCCCTGTCCCAGCCCATTTCTGCCCATCTGCTCTTGCATGGCCTTGCCTCTGCCAAGATCCAACCATTCGTGGGCGGAGCCCACAGACTGAATGAGTCCCTTCCCTGGGGCTCAGGCCATCCCCAGCCCAGATCTTAGTTGGAACTGAAGTAAGAATGGTACCAACAATAAGGCAGAATTGTGATTTACATCAAAATTAAGGGTAGAAAAAGGGAAATAAACATCTTGGGGGTTTTTGAGGTTTTGTTTTTTTTTAATTGTGGTAAAATACACATAACATAAAACTGACCATCTTAACCATTTTCAAGTGTACAGTTCAGTGGTATTAAGCACATTCTCATTGTGCTACCATCACCACTAACCATCTCCAGAACACTCTTCATCTTGTAAAACTGAAACTCTGTACCTATTAAATAATAATGTCCCATTCCTCCTTCTCCCCAGCCCCTGGCAACCACCATTCTAATTTCTGTCTCTATGAATTTGACTACTCTACGTACCTCATATAAGTATTTATATACAGTATTGGTCTTTTTGTGACTGGCTTGTTTCACTTAGCTTAATGTCTTCAAGTTTCATCCATGTGTCAGAATTTCCTTTCTTTTGAAGACTGAATAATCATATTCCACATTTTGTTTCTCCATTCATTTGCAGATGGACACTTAATTTGCTTCTACCTCTTGGCTATTGGGAATAATGCTGCTAAGAACAGGGTTGTACAAGTATCTCTTTAAGACCCTGCTTTCGATTCCTTTGGGTATATACCCAGAAGTGGAATTGCTGGATCATATACTAGTTCAATTTTTTATTATTGAGGAACCACCGTACTGTTTTCCACAGCAGCTGAACCATTCTATATTCCCACCAACAGAGCAGGAGGGCTCCCTTTTCCCCACATCCCCGCAACACTTGTTACTTCTTGTCTTTTTGATAATAGCCATTCTAACAGATGTGAGGTGATAGCTCCTCATTTTGATGTGCATTTTTCTGATTATTGAGCATCATGTCGTACGCTTATTGACTATTTGTCTTCTTTGGAGAAAAGTCTGTTCAAGTCCTTTGCCTATTTTTTAATCGGGTTTTTTATAATTAAGTTGTAAAGGAGTTTTTTTTTTTTTAATATATTCTGGATATTAACCCATTATATGATTTGCAGATATTTTCTCCCATTCCATGGGTTGCCTTTTCATTCTGTTGATTGTGTTCTTATTTGCACATTAGTATCTTTGACGTAGTCTAACTTATCTATTTTTTTCTTCTGTTGCCTGTGGAAAACATTTTTTTTCTCAGACACATAGGAAGTTATAAAAATGTACTCTCTACTAGAACACATGGAAAGTTTCAGTAGGAATGAGGAAATCAGAAATCATATCAGATGTCACATTTTATGACCATAGTACACCTCACCCCAAAACAGTTATAGGGACAGTACTATATATAAAATAATTAAGTTGTAGATGAGCAGAACCAAGGAAGAAATGTATCACTTTCAGGATTGTTTTATTCTTCATTTATTTTGCTCCTCAAGTAAAGAAAACTACTAACTGGATAGAGAAGAGAAGGGGTCTACGGTGCTTTAGAATAGGAAGAAGCAAAAGGGCAGTCATGTTTTGGAGAAACTGCAAATGGACAGGTGATTAGCATATGCTGTTTTATTAATTTCTTACAGGAAGCCTGTGAGAGAGGCATTGGTATTCCCAGTTGACAGGATGAGGCCCCAAGCCACAGTTACCGAGCAGCAGAGCTGGGATGGGAACCAAAATCCTGTTTGTCCTAACCCATCACCAAGTGAACTGATTGTGAACTAATTATTAACAATTTCAGCTGAAATGTTAACAGAACACTTGGAGTATAACAAAACTATTCCAAAACTAATTGGTAAAAATTAACTTTCAAACCATCAAAGGGAAAGAAATAAGGATGATTCAATATGTATTGTAATGTCTCATAATTCAAAATAGCATGATATAGAATTAGAAATGGAAACAGATCATTGTGACAGAGACCTCAAGAATAAGCCTTCATACATTCAGGATTTAATATATAATACTCTGAGCTTAAACAGTTGTCAGGAAAAAGCAAATCATCATTTTATTAAGGCTGAGATTACTATAAATCCACATTTAGAAAAAGTAATAGACCAAGGGTCCCACACTAGCTACTAGGAGTTTTGTTTGTCCAGAGGTGTGTATGTGAGCATGTGTGTGTGTGTGTGTCTGGATTTGAATGCTCCCATGCTGGACATCTAGGCTACAGTTTGCCAAGGAATCTACCATTCCTTATAAATCTCATCTCGTCACAGTTACATTTCTGTGCCTACCTGGCCCCTCTGCCATTTAAGCTTATGACTTCTGATGTATACTCTAGGTGAGTGTTTCTCACCTAGGATCATAAAATTGATCAAGCATCAGAATCACAGGGAGGTCTTGTTAAAACACAGATTGCTGGGCCACAGCCCCGGAGTTTCTGGTTCAGGAGCCCTGGGATAAGGCCCAAGAATTTGCATTTCTAACAAGTCCCCACATACAGTGTAGTCCCTGGACTTGAGATAAATTGCATAAATTGGAAATGAGCATTTAGAGACTTTTATACTTTTAAAAGGAACTTCTATATTACAGAGTAATTTGGATTTGATTGAATCTAGTAATAAAATATGGGCCTATATTTTCTATGACTTTTTAAAATTTTGCTTTTGTGGAAATATATTTTTACTGAATTTTATGAAAGCCTTGGTCCACAGGGATTGGAAATTTAAAAACCAACAAATGAACAAAGAACATGTCCACAGCCGCAGATTGTCTGAGAAGCACTGTCACCAGAGTTCTGCCCAGCTGGCATTTCCCTTGGTGGAATCACATGATCTGGGGTAGGCCACAGCCGGGAGGCCAGAAACTTGATCTACTAGAAGAACCAGAGTTGACTTAAGTCACAACACAGACACACGCTGTCCGTTCCACAAAGAACTGGAATGTAAAACCACACGCCAGTGACAGTTTATTAATCTACAGGAACTGCCAACTGGATGGGTTACTCATATTGGCCTGACCAGTGAATCATTTTCCTGCCTGAGAAACCAACTTACAATCCAGAGGTTACTCAGTGAGCATGAACATGGCAGGAAAAAAGGGCTAGATAAATGGTTTGTGTGTTCGTGACGTCAGGCTGGTTGCCTACTGAAGACGCAGGGATACACCTGCCGAGTGGACCCCGCATCACCCCCTGCCCCGCCCCCGCCGGTCAGTGCTTTGATAGATGGACGTTTACTCATGAAACTTCCATTGCTGATTCACCAACTTCCCCTTCCTAACTGACAAGTGATGAAATTAATTCAGTCAAGTTACTGTCGTCAACCTAGCCAGCCATGTCTGGAAGTAATTCTGTCTCTTTGATGATGCCTTTGCACATCTTCACTGCAACCTATTAGGTTATGAGTGTCAAAGTCAATTTTGAAAAAGTTGAGAACGTGAATCTCATACACATACATAGTGAGTACATGTCAAGGATTTAATTAACTCGTGAAAGGAAACAACAAATGAAAAACCTGATTTGAAGAATACAAGAAGTGTATATGGTCAATGGAAGAAGGAATGCTGAATATCATCAAGTTCCATACCAAACTGGCTAATATTCTGTTGAGCAATTAAGCCATAAATCTCGGGGTTAGTTTTTCCAATTAAATAATTTGTATTTCTACCAGAAAAAATCATCTGTAATTTATCAGCCTCGTATCAGTGAACATCTAGCTCTATAGAGTCTGCACCCTAATCAGCAGTAAATCAAAAAACCATCCTTCTCCGCAGGGTCAGATGAAGCCGGGGGAGCTTGTTAGACCATGCTCTTGTATCACATTGAAAGGGCACACAAATCTTTCTGCCTTATTTCTGAGTTTTGGAAAAATTTTTTGTAGCAGACTTAATAGTTTTACTCTTGGAGAACAATCTGTTTCCTTGTTCCCAAGTCCTGTGGAAGAGGGTAAGCTGGTCTGAGCGCAGAGCAGAGGGAAGGTTTTCAGTCACTTACCACCTTTCTGAGCTCTTCCCAGCCAGTGACTTGGCCTCAAAGGAATTTGGATCTACTGGTTGTCTAATTGTCAGAAAGAGTAGCTCAGTATTCATAATTGGATAAAAGTGATGGTGTAAATTTACCCAGAGGCGTTAAATGCTCTCATCAGCTTGACTGTGGGTTTTGTGTGTTTAGGTTAGATATTCAGCCAGTGCATGTAAATTTCAAACGTGGAGCATTGAAGGATGATTCCAGTGTGTTCCCATGTTCCCAGCAGGTTGACCACCTAAAGTGTTTAGGAATGCTTAGGATCTGTTATCTAAGCAGATGTCAAATCTGTAGGAATTACATTTCTGAATAATCATTTCATATAAAACTCTTATTTTGGGTTAGCCAGGCCTAATAATCAGCTGGTACATAGCAGTAGAGCTACATTGGGTGTTAAATCACTGAAATATTTTCATACCGGTTGGTGAAGAGAAATAATCTCTCCATTGAGATTATGAGGTATCTAATGATGTCTCCCATCTGTTGCCGTGGAGGAGGTAATGGACCTGGGAGGAGCACGGCACAGATACTCACTGCCGCAGCGGCCACTGAGTGGTTTGGGAGGCAATGGTGGAGGGGTGTGCAGCGCCCTGTCTCTGGCCTGTGGCTGCCCAGAGTTGGTAAGGGTGGCAAAGTGGGCACAGGCCCTCTGGGGGGCACTGGCATCCAGGTATATACCAGTTGTGAAGAGCCTTCAGCATGTCCAGCTGGAGCAAAGATACTGGAGATCTAATGACTGTTAATACAATAGTGAAGTCATTGACATGGTTCTTATGTGGTTTGAACACGGGCATCGCTTAGCTAGGTGACAGCTACGTTAAGATTGCAAGAGCTTGGGCGCCTGGGTGGCTCAGTTGGTTAAGCGACTGCCTTCGGCTCAGGTCATGATCCTGGAGTCCCTGGATCGAGTCCCGCATTGGGCTCCCTGCTCGGCAGGGAGTCTGCTTTGCCCTCTGACCCTATCCCCTCTCATGTGTTCTCTCTCATTCTCTCTCTCTCAAATAAATAAATAAAATCTTTAAAAAAAAAAAAAAGATTGCAAGAGCTTGTAAAAGTCAACAAGTGATTTGGAAATTTCTAGAAAGTTTTGGTGAATTATTTTCTCCATAAAATATTATTTATGAGTATTTAAGGATATAGTTAATTTAGCAAATAAAGGAATGTTAAATATATTTTGGTTAAATATTTTGGTTTATTACATATTAATTTTGTCTTGCCAGTTAAATATTTTGAATATGACTTTTACTTCTGGCTATATAGAAATTAAAGTTATTCAATCAAACTATCAAAACTAAGGACAAAATGAAATGGGAAGCTTTTGATAACATAGGTAAAGATTTGTTGTCTAAATTTAAATAAATAAGGTGCTTATTCAAAGCTAAAATGATGAACCAAGCCTCCAATAGGCAGATAGTTGAATGTTAGCAGGCAGTTTGTGTAAAAGTAAAAACAGGCAGAAGGGAGGTTCCCTAAGGGTAGGGACAGTGTCTGACAGTGGCCTGGTCTCCTGGTAGGGATTTGATAAATGTTCATTGACTAAGTGAATGACTGAATCAATATATGAAAAAGCTTTTCATCCTCACCAGTGATTAAGTAAATGCAGCTAAAACATTCATGAGATGGTTTCACACCTATTAATTTAGCAAATGAAAGAAATAAAACCAATGGCAGGGAACCACTGGGGAACGAGGAAAACCTGTCACCACTTTCTGAAAGGACTTAATTAATATATTACTAGCAATCAGGGCTGCTTACTTTCTTCACCCATTTTAGGGATTTATCCTTAGGAAACAATGTTTAAAGGAAATGAAAGCTTTCTTTAAAAACATTTATAGTAGAGCTGTTTATAATAGCAAAAATTGG
Source organism: Mirounga angustirostris (assembly GCF_029215605.1). Lineage (NCBI taxonomy): Eukaryota > Metazoa > Chordata > Mammalia > Carnivora > Phocidae > Mirounga > Mirounga angustirostris. Next base: position 97,817,014 of record NW_026991717.1, read on the forward strand.
AACCACGTGATACACGTGAGCGTTACATAGAGAAGTTTAGAAAAAAATGTTAACATGCGCAATCTGTTTGCAGCCGTGTTTGAAAACCACACAACATCTATCTGTGGAATGAAAATCTAAGGGGCAATGGAGAGTAGATGAAAAGCCATCAAGGTGTAACTTTTATTAAGCTGCTTTTGCTCATGAATGAACAAGAAATCTTAAAACTTTACCTCCCGTACAGATTGCCAATTGAGGATGTCACAAAGATCATCGTTAGCACATTAATATTTAAATCCAAATGTATTTTCTGAAGGTTATTTTCTCCCTGCAATTTACATTGCTCCTCAAAGATTAATGATACCTAAATTCAAAGTGAGGGCATGTAGTAATAATGTTCAAAAGCAGTTCATGGTATCCAGAAAGATTTTTGTGAACAAAGTACAGTCAATCCTCATTATTCACGGATTCCGTATTTGTGAATTTGCCTACTCACTGAAATTTATTTGTAACCCCCCAGTCAGTCCTCATGACACTTCTGTGATCATTTGCAGGCAAAACAGAGTGAAAATACTGAGTTGCTCAACACACATACACCCAGCTGAAGTCAAACCAAAGCAACATTCTGCCTTTTTGTTTTAACTCTCATACTGGAAATAAGTGTTCTTTCCACGGTCTACTTAGTGCCATGTTTTTCATATTATTGTGCCTTTTTTGTTGTTGATGGTGATTTTACTGTTTAAAATAGCCCCCAAAGCATAGTGTTCAAGTGCTGTTGTTCCCAAGGACAGAAAGTCTGTGTGTGAGGTGACTTTTGGAGAAAATATGTGTGCTAGATAAGCCTTGTTTAGGCATGAGTTATAGTGCCGTTAGCCCAGTATTCAGTGTTAATGAATCAGTAATAGAGTGTCTTTCTTTTTTTTTTAAGGAAGCTCCACATCCCGTGTGGAGCCCAGTGTGGGGCTTGAACTCATGACCCTGAGATCAAGACCTGAACTGAGATCAAGAGTTGGACGCTTAAACAACTGAGCCACCCCAGGCACCCCTAAAGTGTCTTAAAAAAAATAATCTTAAATAAGGTGTGTTTAAACAGAAATACACATAAAACAAGGTTATGTGTTGATCATTTGACCAAATATTGTGACCAGAGGTTCCCAGGAACCTAGCCCTGCATTTCCTTTAGATGCAATGCTAATTAACATTTGCTAATTCAGTGTTTGTGGTAACTTTGTAGAACATAACTACCATGAATAATGAGAATTGACTGTGGTTTTAGTGGGAGCATAAACTTATGTGTTCACATCTGGTCCAATATCATCAAACAAAAGCTTGGGCAAGGCAGGAAAAGACATCTGTTTTTAGGTTATGGTAAATTGTTTTACTCTGGTAGTGAACACACATAGTTCTAGATCTTGATGACTTTCAATCCCTTTTTTCCTCTAAGATCAACAAGAACATTATTATTTGAGTAGTGTAGACCTGCGTAATAAATTCTAAGAAGATGGCAGGCACCTTAGTAGATGTATCCAGTATTTTTCTTTATGTCTCCACAAGATCAGAAACTGACTACTACCAATTCTTTGGTTTGGGAAGAACTCAGATGGTGCCAGGGTGCCTGTGACCTAAATCCTAACTAGAAAGCCCATGCTGGACGTCAAAAGACTCAAGTCTCAGAGAGCTGTGCTCTGTTCCCCAGCTCTACCCACTGTGGGTATTCTTCATTACAAGCAGTAGTAACTAACTTGGGTGAATTTTACCGTAGAAGGAATTTATCAGCAGGATACGCAGTGGTCGTTGAATCTCTGGGAGAGATGGAGGGTCTTTAGATGTAGAGGATGGAGAGTCAGAAATAACACCCAAATCATACCACAGAGCTGGTCCAGAGAAGATGTTGCCTTTACTGGGAGCAAGCACTGTAGCTCCCCCATCTGCCACCACACCCACATCCATCGTCCCCAAGTCTCCACGTTTCAAGCTTCCATTTTGGAGTCTGGGCAGCAACTTGGGTGATGTACTGTGCTTTTGCTGCAAGAAAGCCAGAGAAGTGAATTTTAGCCTCTGCCTCAAAATGTAGGAAGAAAGGTAGAAAAGAAGGGAAAAAGAATGATGAAAGTGCCTTACCATCCTGCGCAGCCTATGTGAGGGGAGTTCACTCTGTTGCTTCTTTCCTCCTCCAAAGTTTATTTCATATTAAAGTTTTTGGCCTGCTGGGAATTATAATATAGCTTATTTTATAAGGAGACTTTATAAGGAGACTGCTTTTCTTTTTGTTTAAAATGTATATTCTGAAAATGTAAATTATACATAAAGCATGATTTGTTTTAATCAGTGTATGGAATCTTCACATTCAGGGAGTGGGTGAAATGAAATTAGAATGCAGTTACATCTCAGTGGAAATCGAGAAAATTTTTATCTCCCTGATCTCCCTGTAGCATCTCTAGAACAATGATTCTCAACATATCAATTGGAAAAGTCTTTTTTTTTTGAAGTAAAATTTTACAAATCTCAGTATATAAGTTGTACTCTTAATATCCATTGGTTAAGAATGCTTTAAAGAGTGCTTTTATTTTTATTTTTTTATTTTTTAAAGATTTTATTTATTTATTCATGAGAGACAGAGAGAGAGAGAGAGAGAGAGGCAGAGGGAGAAGCAGGCTCCCAAGGAGCAGGGAGCCCGATGCGGGACTCGATCCCAGGATCCTGGGATCATGACCTGAGCCGAAGGCAGACGCTTAACCATCTTAGCCACCCAGGTGCCCTAAAGAGTGCTTTTAAATGAATTTGCTTTTGATGGCTCACACTGGCATCTACTTATACTTGTGAAAATAGAAGAACACGTATGTGTAGAATATATTTTACGTGCACGCTGTTTGAGAACTCCTTGTAAGGACTCCATGACCTCATTACTAAGCCACCCTGGAGGCTCAGACACACCAGCTCTAGATTTGATTCAGGTTGGCGGCCACTGCCAAGTCTCCTTGGACCAAGCTGAATCAGTGGTGCCTTGGGAGAGATCGGTTCTCCTTGGACATGCTGACTATCCTTCCCTGACCCCTCATTTATTTTTGAGGTGAGGGTTCATACACACATTTTTTTTTTCAGTTATACAAAAATGTGCAATACATGTGCAAGCCATTTTTAAGCAGAAAATAAAAGCCATTCCTAGAGTTATTTGAACAGATGCTTATGGCTGGTTTGAAAACCAAGGGTCTTGAGTGGAAAATCACCAACAGGAGAGCAGAAAAGTCTTCTACTACAATGCAAGCTCATTTCCTTCTCTGTGCTTGGCATGAAGCAGAATTAAACCTACATGTGAAAGGAGTCCATTTCTTCTTTTATCAGAGACCCCACTTAGCAAGGAAATAATGGGCAGCTTTTTCAGCTGGTCTGTCCTTTTCTCTTAATTATGGGAATTTTCTTGTGACATTTAATGTGAACCATTGCCTGGATTAATAATGTGATGTTTTGTTTGGATCAGATTAAAAAAAAAAAAGACAGAAGTAAAAGCACGGGATTTTAATTTGAAGGTTTGAGACCATATTGGTTCCAGGTTCCTGTGTCTCTGGTGACCTCCCTTGGATTCAGTCCACACCCCTCATCATTAGTGGTACCCTCCCGAGGACAGGACAAAATGCCTTATACTAACTTTAGTTGCTGGTCTTTACCAATTTGAGGTTGGTGCAAAGCAGGAACCAATGTGAAACCAAGTTTAGAGCACAGAGATGGTAACTTTTAAAAGGCTGCCTGTGTAGATTAGGACACAGGCACTAAAAATTACATAGCTGATCGGGTCCTGCATTAGTGATCTATGGCTACATAACAAACGAATCCAGACAGGTGTCTTCAAACGATAGACAAGAATTATCTAATGGTTTCTGGGGTCAGGAATCCTAACTGTCTTAGCTGCGGAGTCTGGCTCGGGTGCTCCCGTGAGGTTGCCGCTAAGGTGTCAGCCAGGGCTGCAGTCATCTGAGACTTGACTGGGTCTGGAGGACTGGCTCCAAGCTCATTCATATGGCTCTTGGCAGCAGGCCTCACCTCCTCACCACAGGGGCCTCTCCGTGCAGCTGCTCATGACCTGGCTTCCCCCAGACAGGGATCCAGGAGAGCGAGATCTCAAGACCAAAGCCACAGTCTTTTATAACCTAATTTTAGAAGTCACATACCATCAGTTCTGCCACATTCTATTGATCACACAGGATGTGAGTACCAGGGGGCAGGAATTAGTGCAGGTCATCCTGGAGGCTGCCTACCACTGGTTCAAATGGCTAACTTTTCTAGAAATCATGGATTGGATAGTTGCCTTCTTTGTAAGTCTAAGGACAGCCTCTTGATCAAGTTAATAATGACCCATCATACTTTGAAAATAATTTTTATATCTTTGTTTAAAAGCATAAACATGATTTTTAAGTAAAATGCTGTTATAAAGACTATAAATAATAGACACTAGTGTACAATATAGAAATTTGTTTTACATGAACTCAATTTATAACCACAATTTATAATATATGTTTCTATATCACTGTAAAATGTATTTAAAGAAATTCTGAATCTTAACGGGATATTGCTTAAATCTTTCAAAGTCAAAGTATACATTCATTTTTTATAAGCTGCATAATATTCTACGAAAGGACTGTAGCAAATAGGATAAGTGTACTAGAATTATCTAACCAGTCCCTACTGTTGGACAGTTGAGTTTTTCCTCCATTTTTTGAAAAATAAGAGTCGTGTTTGTACATATATCTTTGCAAGCTGTCTGAGAATCCTTCAGAGCAAATTTTCTAAGTATATTCTTGAGTGAAAAAGGATGTGCATTAAAAATTTACTAGATATTGCAGAATTATCTGCTAAAAATATTGTGTTGACAATATTTTGTGACAAAAGCGCCCCAAACACCTGCCTTCTAATGTCAGCATTACTTTACTTTGATACTCCTTGCTGTGATTTTGAGGGAGACAATGGCAGTGTGCTCGGCAGAGAGACGTCAGCGACAAAGAAGGGTGGGGGGCGGGGAGGCTGCAGTGAGATCAGACAGTCATCGGGGAGACTGGTCCAGAGCTGACACAGCACTAGAGCCCCGGTGTGGTTTCTCTACCTTGAGTATGAACATTGGGGATGTTTGCTGCTCATCTCTTAATGAGATGACTCTGGTGTCTTCAGGTGTCTGTGCATCAGTGAAGAAAGTAATAGACCAGGAGATAGGTGGATCAGAAAAATCCAGCCTCCCCAGTTCTTCCCAACAGCCTCCCACCATTCCTTCCTGAAAATCTCACCATTGCTTTGCCTGACACCTTGGACTCAAGGTCCTTTAAACAGCACACAGATTGTCCGAGAAAAGTGATGTTGATATCAGCCACTAATGTGCAAGCAAAGTTACTATTTCACCTTAGTTGAAGAGACTGACTCTGAAAGCATGGAATTCATTCATTCATTCATTCATTCATTCATTCAACAAATAATTATTGAGTACCCACTATAGGCCAGCAGCTATCACAGGCCCTGGGTATATAATCATGAGCCAAAACAAGTACCCACTTGGAGCTGCCAGTTAGTGGAGAAGGTGGACGATATTCAAATAATCTTGTGATTATATGATATATATACGATTTATGATATATATTTACAAACTGTAATGATGTCTAGGAATGAGCAGTGTTTAAGGAAGCCAGGAAAGTGGAGATCTAAAGGTTGAGTCTAACGGCTGCTGGAGGGGACAGGGTAGGGGGATGGGGTAACTGGATAATGGGCATTAAGGAGGGCACGTGATGTAATGGGTACTGGGTGTTACATACAACTGATGAATCTCTGAACTCTACCTCTGAAACGAATAATACGTTATATGTTAATTAATTGAATTTAAATATAAATAAGGATGGATGGATGGATGGATGAGTTTGAGGTCAGTAGGAGAGACCCTGGGAGAATCACACTGGGCAGAACACCAAGTAACAGCATGCTTGCAAGGCCTTGAGGTGGGAAGGAGCTGAGCTGTTTGAGAAACTGAAAAAGGTCCGTGGGGCCAGAGGGAGTCATAGCAAGAGATGAGGATGGAGAAGGGGCCTAGAGCCAGATCATGCAGGTCCTACACATTTTGTTAGAAGAAGCAGTTTGAAAAAAAGGAATTCAGGATATGGAAATTTTCATAAAGGCGGATATGGAGGAGAAGGAGGAAAGTGATGGACATGGGGCTGGAAGGGAGACGTGTCAGCTGGATTAGAAGCTCATCTCCTCCATTAGCCATGCGCCTCCTGTACCTCAGCGTCCACCTGGTCTTCACCGGCACAGTGCTGTTGAGCTGGGACCCGTCATGACACATGGCACATACTCAGGGGCTGAGCAGCCTTGCCAGGACCTACTATTCTCCCCTCATAGACTTAAAAGTCTGTGCCCCACTTTGCCTTTCAGATGCCTGGGAGGATTCCAACAAAAGTCCATGCCTGACTCTATTAATTGAATTACAGAGGGAAGGCCCTAGTGCATTCATCAAACTTTAATCCATCTCCACTGTTACCTTACAATGTTCAATGTTTTAAAAAAGCCCACTGCAGCATGCCTCTAAAGCGGCACTTAATTGACATAATATGGGTCACCTGTCTACATGGAATTAGCTGGCAGAGCTTCCAGAACAACCTACTTTTCCTCCCTTTTGCCTTTAGTTTTTGAACTTCTGCAATGCGTCACTGCTGCTCAAGTCAGTTTTGAGCCATTATTTAATCGATAAAGAGGGGTAGAGTGGAGAGCGGTGCCTCCAGGTGCCAGCATTTGTCAGTGGTGTGGTTGGGGGTAAGAAGGGAATGTGGTCAGGGCCTCGGGAACCACACCAGGGACCCATCAGTGCTCCTCACCAAGTGGGTCAGCTTCAGTGTTTGCAACCGTGTAAAACGGAAAGTATAACGTGGCTTGACGTCATGCTTTTAATGTCAAGCACTTTATAAAAACTGTGCACGTGTGTGTGTTTGGAATGGGGAAAGTGAATGAGTTCTGCTTTGCAGCAGGGAAGGGAATGCTCATCCAGCCCTGTGAGAATGAGATAGTCCCTGAGCACAGCTTGGTGTTCCTGTATCCTGATCTGGGAAGCCACAGAGCCAAGTATGCGGCCTTGGAGACGCACCGTCTGAACTCAGATCCTGGCACCCCCCGCCCCCACTTACTATCTGGGAAACCTTGTAGATTTAATGAACTTAGTTTCATTTTCTTCATCTGTAAAATGGGAATAATGATAGCCTCCTCTCGTGGGGTTTTTGTGAGGATTAAGAATTGAGGCATGAAAAGGCCTCTGTTTAACATGATTATTTAGTAGATTTAAAATACAGCTAATAGCGCCAGGCACTGTTCTAAGTGCCTTGAATATATTAACATATTTAATCTTCCAAGATCCCAGGAGGTATGCATGATTATTCTCATCATCCCCACTTTCCAGATGCCCAAGATCGCCTGACTGGGAGATGGCAGAATTGAGACTCGGACCGTTGGGCTCGGAGTCCAAGCTCTTCACTGCCTTGCCATACTGCATCTCAGCCATATGCAAATGTCGGCGGTCGTTATTCTTGGGGAGGGAAGAAAGAATGGGAGAAATACAGTAGATGAGAACACTCAGATTCCTTTGGACCTTGGACCTGACTGTGAGCCTCTCCGCCTTCCATCCACCACTGCTACCCCTTCACCCACCACTCCCACATCCCTTAAGTCCAGTGTCTCAGACTAAATACCGAGTATGGCCTGAGTGTTGAACACCCTTACTGAAACCTCTTGATCCCACTTAGATGAGAGAGAGGGACAGTCACTTTCTGCTGGTGCTGCAGCTGCCCTCCTGGTTGGTGAAGGCTGGCCAGGGGTCTATCCGGGGTACCTGCCACCATAGCCAGGGCAGATCCCCTCTTGTGGGTTGAGTCCTGTCCACTTTCATTACTGTCTGGCTTCTTCCAACAAACCAGAAGTCCCTGGGTGAAATTCTCAAAACAGAATTGCATGATTGACCAGATCTGACATTCTAGAGGACACTTACTCCCTGCAGGGTTACCAGCCTAGATTCTTTCTTCTAATGTGTCAATGATTCTAATACGAGGCCAAAGTCCCCACACTGGGGAATAACATCGTGTGGGCAGTCCTTTACCAAAACCTTACTCCAGACAAGGTGTAATCCATATTTCAAATACTGCAATTTGCATTTCAGTTACCTGGCTTGGTTTTGTTTTGTTTCCTTGAGGTGGGAGAGGGTCTAGGAAAAGCTAAAATACGTATTTAGGTAAAACTGCTGAAGGTCACTAACTTTTGCTGGGAGTTATCTTAACCTGTAATCTTAGAGTTTTACTTTCAGAGGGATGGAGTCTAATCATGTCTGCTACCTCATTTCAAATGGTGGGAGGGGAGACAGGAAGCAGAAGTGATGATGTCACATCTAGGTTGATCGTATATGGGCGTTCATTGTTTTATTTTAACTTTTCTGTGCCTTTGCAATTTTAAAAAATAAACTGGGGGAAAATAAAAGCATTAAAAAACAAGGATTATGGTGGGGCGCCTGGGTGGCTCAGTCGTTAAGCGTCTGCCTTCGGCTCAGGTCATGATCCCGGGGTCCTGGGATCGAGCCCCGCATCGGGTTCCCTGCTCAGTGGGAAGCCTGCTTCTCCCTCTCCCACTCCCCCTCCTTGTGTTCCCTCTCTCGCTGTCTCTCTCTCTGTCAAATAAATAAATAAATAAATAAATAAATAAATAAAATCTTAAAAAATTAAAATTAAAAAATTAAAAAATAAAAATAATAAATAATAAATTTAATAAAAATTAAAAAAATTAAAAAAAATAAGGCTTATGGGGAAGAAGTAAAAAAAAAAAATTGCTACTTATGGGATCTCTGTACTGTGGGAGGGCATAATGGGATTAGTGGTGTTTTCCTCCAGGTCATCATCCATAGCATCAGCAGGAGAAGCAGAGACATGGAGAGGTTGTAGGGAGGGGCAACAAATGGAAGAGGGGTGCTCCAGATAAAGAAATAAATATCCTGGCTGTTCATACTGTCATAGAACTCAAAGTTACTATGGGACTGAAGGTTTCAACCTTTAAATTATATTCATAAGTCTAATATTAGGATCAAGGTACTCCACATATTCCTTTGAAACTGATCCACCAATAACAACAGAAATGTTGCATATATATCTGGAAAATTTTTTTCATATATGTGTTTCATTCTGTAAATATATTAAAAATAATGGAAAAAATAACCCTAAAAATCTTTTGATAGTAGGATTACAAATGATTTTTATATTTTCTGTATTACCTCTCTGAATTTTGTAGACTCTTTTCAAGTGACAGATTATTTATAATCAGGAAAAAAATCACATATATAGTATCTCTAAATTACTTGTTTTCTATGTCCACCACTATTAACCATGACATCAAATGGAAATATACTCCTTTAATCTAGAAATTAAAATTAGAAATTTCCAGAGAATATGTCCTGTATTTTAACAGGAGATAATTAAAAACCTTTGATGGCTTTATTCATACTGGTTTTATGAATTTTGACCACCTAAATAATTTGCCTAATCTTGAGTTTTGTGCATTTACTGTTTTTTAACAGTGCGTTAGCTGATACTTCCACAATTTCACCTTTCCTTTTTTTGTTGTTGTTTTTTAAACTCTTGAGTACCATCCTGGTCTGGTAATTTATCTAGATACAGTTAGTCAGTCTGGTCAAGAATGTTGTGTGCATTTACCACTGTTTGATTTAATTGTTCAGACATCTCTCTTTCACAAGATTCTTTTTCTTTTTCTTTTTTTTTTTTTAAGATTTTATTTATTTATTTGACAGAGACAGCAAGAGAGGGAACACAAGCAGGGGGAGTGGGAGAGGGAGAAGCAGGCTTCCTGCTGAGCAGGGAGCCCCATGCAGGGCTCGATCCCAGGATTCTGGGATTCTGAGATTCTGGGACCTGAGCTGAAGGCAGACGCTTAACGACTGAGCCACCCAGGCACCCCCACAAGATTATTTTCAATAGGACTCTTCCCAGTGGCTTCTTCAGGAAAGATCAATGCCAATAATTCATATAGTTTCATGACAAACATATTTTCACCTGTAGGCCTATATTATGTCCATAAATAACCAAATTATTATTTTTTTTAAATTTGCACGAATGAGTTTTATAAAGGATATGCAAAGTTCTTTCTGGCCTAATTTAAAATTTTTACCCAATTTGCCGTATTTAGCAGCCCTATTTGAGCTGGGTTTGTAGGAATTTCCACTGGTGTGCTTAATACTGGGAGTCACTGTATAAAAAGGTTCAAGGGTTTGTGCTTGCTTGCTTGCTTTTTTATTTACTTTTGCAGGAGATCTTTAAGCACTTTGTAGTCCTTTTCTTGGCTCTTGTGTGGGTCTGTCACCACTTTTATTCCAGCAGCAGGCTTCTGTACATGGCAGCACCATTGCACAGGGTTCATTAGGCAGCATGAAATGGACGTCAAGACCAAGGTAAAACGGAAGCAGACTGCCATCTTGGGCAGCTTCGTTAAGACCAGAGAAATCCTGGTGGAGCAGAGCTGACCACAGTAGCTATAGCTCCTGCTTTAATCCCTTCTTCCTGAATCTTTCTGAAGGATTCTCCCTGCCCAGGGTGCCCAGGGTGGAGGAGGGGTTAGAATAAATGCTAACGGTTTTGGGAAAAGGTTTGGTAAATCATCTTACATGCTAAGCCCCTGTGTAACATTATCTAATAGTAAGGAGATGTCAGCAATCTTTAGCTATTTAAAGCTTTAAATAGACCTCATGAGTTCTGTGCTTCAGGTGCTTCTCACTAATTAATTAATTCATTTGTGAGTGAAATACCTGATTAAGGCAGTCTAAGGGAGCTCCTGTGCAGCCCTGACGCGGTGGGTCCAGTAACAGAGATTTTAGTCGGTGAAACTTGTTGGGCAGGTTCCCATGGGCCAGTTAGCCCGATCGGATTTTATTTGAAGTGTTTTGTGTGCGGGTATGTATTTTAAGTGTAGTCTGGGTTTGAACTGGTCTTTAATATTGGTCAAAGTCACTCACAAATTCTTAGCTTTGGGAGAAAGCTGAAGATAATGTGATTGGGATCTCGTGATAAAACAAGGGAGATGGACAAAAGCTATGCGTGACCTGGTGTGATGCCTTATCGCCATGCGTACTGCCGTCAGGAGGGGCCAAAGAGCCTGTCACTTCATGACTTCTTCCTTGGCTTTGATTTCAGGGGCAATTTCTTTCTACTTAAAAGTTTGCTTTGCCTTTACCCTGCCAGAAAACTATGTAACCCAAGTGTTCACCATTTTGCCTCAGCTAGTAAGAAACTTGAGCCATGTTCAGAGCTCAAGTATATTAATCAGTTTAATTATCTGTTCCCTATGCTCCCTTTCATCTTCTTTGTTCTTTTCTTAGAATAAGGACATTGTCCTTAAAGGAAAAGAGCCTTGTAAAGGCAGTTAACTAGCTCATGGATAAGAATGCAATTTGGGGTTGAGAAATTTATATTTAATTGTAGTGTGTCTCTGCTCTGTTGTAAGAGAAGAGGACACATTTGAGTGTAATAATTATGACTGACTTATAATATGTTTTGTTCCTTATAAATTGTTATTGCCTGAAATAAAATGAATAGAATAAAGAGCATGAACGAATGCACCGAAGATACCTAAGCTGCTCTCAGGATATAGGATTGATTTAGAGAGGCAGCAGATTGAACTTAGGATAAATGGAAAATGAGAGGGAAAATGGATATAAATATAACCTATTAGAAGCTACCAGCTCTCTTCTACAGTAGACTTATCAGTATGGGGTCTGGCTCACACTCCCTTTCAAGCAAACCCCAGTGCTCACTGATGCCTTCCCCTCTAATCAGAGCTAACATGACTTTTCATGAAAAATAACACAAAACAAAAAAACCCTTCCTCTATAAATTTTAGGTCCTTAAAAATTGTCTCTGCAACAGAAAATGGATATTTTTTCTAAAATGTTTTGTAACAAAATGCTATTTGAAAAAAAAAAAGTGGCACTGCCTTAAATTAGTTCTTTGAAAAAAAGCACATACTTAGTATGAAATAATCCTTTTTGCCTACCCACGTGAAGTAAGGGTATGCGCTGAGAACTTTGGAAATAGTTGCTATACTCTTTTCTCAGGCAGAAACACACCAAAGACACCACATCCAGGGTTTTTTGTTCTCCTGGGAGTCTGGCAGGAGGTAAAGGGTGCAACAATATTTGTTGTATGGTAAACCTGTAATTACTGTCATTTTTAGAGAGGGAGGCATTAGAAATACAAAGGATACAGTGGGACTCTAAAAGAATATAAAAGTCAACCTCAAATATCAATTCCTTAAGAACAGGAACCTCTTTCTGTTTATTTCTTTATCCCCTATTGCACAACGTACTACATAGAAGAAGCATCAAATGCATAAAGAATGACTTAGTGGTTGAAATTAGGCATCATTCTATCTACGTAATCATTTTGTTTCTGTAGGAAATTTCCTTGTGTTGAGTGGAGCTGATAGTGTCTGACCGAGGGCTAATTTTAGATGGAAAGTCATATTTTAGATCTTATTATTTAGCCAGAAGAAAACACAGAAATTGAGTGGGTGCTGGAACATATCCATTATTTACAAGATAAATGGAATAGTTGAGAATAGTGTACCATTGGCAGAACATGATGGGAAAATTTGCACATTGGCTTCCCACAAGGACCTGTTCTGTGCTGTTATTTCATATTTCAGTCACTGGGATGCCTATGTTATAACATCTTAAAGTGTTAACATTTCACCACCAAAATAATTCTGAAAAAAAGAAACGGAAATCAAATTAAACACACTCTCCTGGGAGAACTGGATTTGTAGCTAGTGCATCTTCATCAGTGGCCAATGAGAGAGGAGGAAGCCAGGAGCAGAAGCATGGGGCCCCTGGAGACCTAGCCGGGTGCAGTTGGGTGGGGGCAGTACAGGGCCACCTTGGACCACACCCAGGTTGGTGTAGATATCGCAGGTGTGCAGTGTGCTGGACAGGGGATGTCAGGTAGAGAATAGTATAAGGTTCCAGTGTCATCTGCCATCTGCACAGCTGCCTCCCATTTAATTGTGTTTATTAAGATTCAAGGAGGAAGTTCTGGCCATTGGAGGTTGAGGTCTGGCAAAAGGCCCAGCCAAATGGGCAGAATGTAGGAAACATTACCTGGGTGCCTAGGTGTTCTGCAGTTCTCTGGCTATCAAGCTGCGGGGCTCAAACCTCACCCATTGCTGCAGATCTGATTTTATATAGAGTGCCAAGCTTGTTCAGGGCTGGCTTGGGTACCAGGTGAGCAGAGCCTGCTGAAAATACAGCCGTAGCTAGAAAGGAGAGGAGATGGTGGCTAGGAAAGACCTGCCTAATGGACTTGACCTAAACCTTTGGTAGCCCTTTGGCATGGAAGCACATCTCCATCTCCTCCCCCCACCCTTTCAAAATGATAGCTCCGTTCTGAAATTTCTTCCATCAAAGTAGAAGCAGCCCCCAAATGCTCTCAGTCACCACACTTCCCAGGGAAACCAAGCTGCTGGTGGCAAGAGGGATAGAGAAGGAGCAATTTTTCCATAGATGCTCTTGTACAGCCCCAGAAGGAAAGCACAGGAAAATTGCATCCCGTTTGTCAGACAGCAGTGACATGACTGATTTCCTTCACACTGCAATCTCGTCTGGAATCTTCCTATAAGATGCAACATCCTTTAGGGGATTAGAGCCAGAACCTTAGCCCAATGCCAAGTTTATTAGAACCATGTCTTTTTTTATTACTTAACATCCAGAAAATGGTATAAATCTTGTACAGGCTGAATACCCTCTGATTAAAGGTATTTAGGATCAATCAAGGGAGATTTTTGTTCCTTGAAAGTAAAAATCAGACTTTTTTTTTTTTTTTGAACTGTACCATTGAGCTGTTTTGCTGTGGTTAGTTCAATCATAAAAGCAAATCTGAATTTTTGTATCATTTCCTTATCAAACATCAGAAATACTGTATTATTTTAAAACTAACAAAGAAGCCCCACCTCCCTCTCCAGAAAAGGGAAAGAGACCAGAGCTACAGGATAAAGAGCCAGAGTGACAGGGGGAAAGCAGTGGGATTCGGTGGCATAGAAGTGAGTTTTATTTAACAGTGTCAAAGACACCTGCCGAGGTTGCGCCCTAATAAGATTTGGCCACATCACCAAGATGGAATCATGCGTGTTGCTAAAGAGCGGCGCTGCCCTGCTCAGAGCAGCTTTCTACTCAGTCTGCTTCTTAGTTGTTCTTATGTGGACGTGAGTCCCAGTGGAGAGCACTTAAAAAAATGAGGTTGACTTTTATCTCCTTCATTTCAAGAAAAGAACAGATTTTGTAGTTTCATCTTTATAAGACAGGGCTAAGGTTGAACTCAAATTTAAAAACTATCCATCCCAACTTACACAAAAGTCTTTTCTAAAAATAAAAGAGCAGTTGCTCATCTCTGGCGTGGTCCCCGAGAGAGTGCTTATTTACCTTGTGTTTGGCAGACTCTTTTCAAAATCAGTAAACAAATAAATATGCTAACATCTATAGCACAAAAATAAGAGCTTTTACTTGGAGCTGGCTGTGGAATAGAAACTAAAGTGTATTGGTTACTTAACCCAAAATTAACACTGCTGACTAGAATCTGTTTTCCTGTGGAAGAGTTCAAGACTAGTGTCATTGTTTTTTGGAGATATTCTTATACGTTACCATCAAGGAAACCCAATTTAGAAAACTTTGTAATTCAGCTAGAGTAAAAAGATTTGTTAATTTAAATTCTATTAATTCACAGTTGGTTTCGTTTCTGATAGTGACTGGATTGACATTTCATTTTACTCAACAACTTTTCTTTGTGGATCATAAGGCAAGTGATTAAAATGCAGTAATTTATAAACAAGATTGTAGGGTTTAAAATGTTAAAAGAACGATTTGGTTTTGGACACCTTTGATGTCTTTAGAAATAGCTTTTTACATATAAATAGCAAACATGCCTAACACAGATTGTTTTTTCTAGTCTTTCAAGCAAGTCGCTAATGAAATATCTTGTAGTACGCTCAGATCACATACTTTGGAATTCACCTCAGAACTTAAAAGTAATACGTCTACCCTGAGATATTCCATTATTTAGGATGTTTTAGATTGGTCTTCCCTTCTGTTTAGTTTGATGACTGAGGTTGAACAATATAGCCAGCCCCATCGAGGGGGTTCCTGGGCCCTGAATAAAAGGTAGCTTTGTAAGTCAGCTAGACTGCTGCTGATGGTGACTTTGCCTGTTTGAGCATGTTCTGCCCTAGGAACGGATGTGGTCCAGTGATGGGGAGAGGTAATGAGCCCTGAAGAATAGACATTTTATTTGGCAAAATGTGACACAGCCTAAGATCGTCTTTTATCACTGTGTTACTGAGTCTTTGGGGTAAGCTCATTGAACACATATTTGAGTACCTACTCTATACCAGGTTCCAGGTATTTATAGGCAAATAAAACAGATATGGTCTCTGTCCTCATGGAGCTTATAATCTGTCTAGGGAGACAAGAAGTAAACATACACACAACTGTATATGCATACACACATACACACACACACGCACACTGCAGAAGTACTCCAAAGGATGGGAACGAAGTGCCATGAGATACAGCAGGGAAGACTTAGTTTGGGTACAACTTACAAATGAAAAGGTCCAGGTAAACATCAGAGATTTGAGCTCTTAGAATAGTATCCTTTGAATGGTTCTTAGTCCTTCCTTCCCATTCATCCTCTGTAAACAATGGAAGATGACAGGAATGCCCCAACCATGAGTTTTAACTGTGTTACTACCGATATTGACCTTTCTATGCCAAGGCATCATGAATTTATATAGACCTAAAAATTGCAATTGTTGGGGCCCTGGAATTTGGGAGGCAATGTAGAATAGTAAAAAGCATATTGGGCTCCTTAGGAAGACCTCAATTCTTCTGGGGATGGAGAGGAGAGAAGAGAGGACAGAGGTTCTTAAACTCTCTGTGCATCCATTTCCAAAAATGTGAGATGGAGGAGAATATTAGTACCCACTGTATAATGTGAGAATTCAGTGAATCAATTTAGAGTAAAGTACTTAGAACATGCCTGCCTCTGGCAAGTTCTTAAGAAGTGTTACTATTATTACTAGTGTTGCTATTGTTACTAGCGTAATGGTGTTACTACTATTACTGAAAGGAGGTCACCTCCTTGAAGGATGGGACTCCAACAGAGGCAGAATGCTTAGGACACTGGAGTGAACATATAAACAGAATAGTGTGTGGAAACCAAGACTTACATTCCCGCAATTCCTACCATACTCCCTTTGTTTCCGGCATGTTTTAAAGGGGCAATATTTTATTGCTGGAAGAGGGGCCATAAACCATGGAGTGCTTTATTTGATACCCACAGGCACTCTCTTCTCCTTGGGACAAGACAGGTAATTATGCCTCTGGGTATGAGGTGTGTACAGGATATTAAACTAGTGCTAATTTCGTGATGCTGTCACACCTGCAGCCGGGACAACAAAATCACAGAGATAAATGCCATTACCAGAGGAGCTTAGATGTGGATTCTCCTAAGGCAATGAGTTTTTCTTTGTAAGCAACATAATGAGATCTTGTAAATTAAACCTGGGAAGGATTTTTCACATCATGAATAAATGTATTAGAAAAATATAAGTACTAACTGTAGCTGACTTCTACATAGATACAGTTTTAACGAAGCTAATACAGAATTGCAATTAACAGCATCATGTTCTCTTCTTAATGCATACAGATCTCTGAAATCCTGTCCTTTTTTTCTGTGTACTGTTTTCCTTAGCATTTCCTGTAGAGGTACCACCTGGATCCAGTTATATTATGATAAACTCATTAAATGTTTAATTAACAAATAATAAATTAAGGAGACTTTACTATATATCCCCTTTTTTCTGTGTATGTGTGTGCCTGTGTATGATCATGTGACAGACACATCAAACTGTATAACTCAGTCCTTTTCCTACATACTCCTCAGATTTGGGGATGTCTGAAATAGTTAAGGAGATTGTTTCTTTAGCAAAAGAGAGAGAAACCAGGATGGTATGATAGGAAGGAAATTGCTTGTGAACTTGTGAAATATAAAATGTAGCTTTTTAGGTAAAAAGAAAAGGAGAAGAAAAAGACAAGAAATGGAGTCTACTCAGAAAAAAAAAAAAAAAACCTCATTCCCTGGCACTTTTGTGGAGGCCAGTGCGCTAGGATCTCTCCTAAATGTTCCTTGTGTGGATAGATCCCTTTCTGGGGGAGAAGACCCCAAGGGGTTGTGACCAGCCAGTGCCTCTTAGCCCTGACCCCACTCCCTGTCAGCCAGAGACACCGGAGGTTTTACCTCAGAAGTCTGACACTTGGCCCTGCCCCTCCTTTGTCCCCTGGCCGAGTAGCATCCCCCATCGAGCCTCCTCCCCATCTTCAGTTCCTCCTCCCTCTCCAAAGACTGCTCAGAGGAGCTCAGTTTTCCTGAAGAGTAAGAAACAAGAAAGTCTTTATGTGGGAGTCTGTTTAAGAAATATCCGACTGCTGTTTATAAAGGCCCCTTTCATTCTGTTTGCTGGTATGTGCTTCCTGAGCAGCCGCGGGTGGGACGGCTCAATGGAGTCCAGTCAAAGATTGCCACTGCTAATTTCCAAGGCTGCCCTGGGGGTGGAGGAGAAGGGGAAGTGCTGTGCATGTGGCCATGTAGGTACTACCCACAAGAGTTACTCAGAGGGGCCCCAGGAGCTCAGCCTGAAATAGCCTGACATGTGTCTTCTTAGCAGGGCAGGTCTTTCTGCCAAATAACTTTCTTTATGCATTCCCATGTACGGGGTGGTTTTCTTTTTCACAAAAGACCCTTATTTTAAAATAACAACTGAGCAGAGAAAATAACAGGCATTAAGTAGGAAACGGCTGGAACCCACGGTTTCTTTCTGCTGCAGGCCCGCAAAGCCCTGCCCCGGTAAGCCCGTGTGTCGCATTTCCTGCGGAAGCCATCAAGATGGCGCCCAGGGCCAGGCAGAGCTGTTCTGCAAGAGTTCCCTGTTGGGTCTTGGGTCTTAAGTTAGAATTACATTGAGGTCATCAAGCCTGGAGAAAATCTGAACTGTAGAAGTAAAGGGAGGGTTGGTTTAGTGATTCACAACATTTTTGAAGCTGTGAAATCAAATGGTTACTTTGCGTTTTCCCCATCCATACACAAATATGTATGTAAACACATTTACATTTTTTCATTCTGTACTAGTAAATGTCTGTGTGTGTGTGCGTGTGTGAGCTTTAGATTTAAGTAAAAAGACATTTGTTTGTGGGACTCCAAATGGATTTCATAGTGCCTTCTTAAGCTGGGAGAATGCAACCGCATACCAGGATTAATCTGGTAAAAAGTTCTACTTTATTTTATTTAAAAATTATTTTATAGTAAAGCAAACATGGAATAGAATGAGAAATGGATATGAATTTAGATAAAGATGGAATGTAGTCCTTGCTTGTGACTGGAAAGGCCCACAGATTCCTGAGGGGCATAGGTTTACTCTCCTTCTCTCAGCTTTCGCAAATACTCTGAGATGCCTTAGCTAACAGATGGCCATACAGGTCCAGCAAGAATGGGCAACAGAAATCAAAAAGATTCTCTGCCTAAAGATACTTAAATTCCCCACTCCCATTTTTATTCTATAATTATAAATTTATTAGCCTTCCCGGTTTCTCTTTTTAAAAGCATTAGGTCACTTGGGGCGCCTGGGTGGCTCATTCGTTAAGCGTCTGCCTTCGGCTCAGGTCATGATCCCAGGGTCCTGGGATCGAGCCCCGCATCGGGCTTCCCGCTTGGTGGGAGGCCTGCTTCTCCCTCTCCCACTCCCCCTGCTTGTGTTCCCTCTCTCGCTGTCTCTGTCAAATAAATAAATAAAATCTTAAAAAAAAAAAAAAAGCATTAGGTCTCTTGACAGGTTTAAGCTGTTGGTCATTCACATCTTAGTATGAATTACCTTACTAGCTTTATCTAATTAATTACCTAACTTATCTAATTAATTACCTAAATAGCTGTTTTGACTGGCTTCGAAGACCATATCAGAAACTGTGAGTTCCTAATGTAGGGTCACTTAACTGTTTTGTGGACTAGAGCAAGCCAATTCATTCATTTGAGCCCCAGTTTCCTCATCTGGAAATAGGAATGCTAGCATCTGCTTTGCCACGACAGAACAACTATGAAGTCAGGATGACATAATTCACATGGATGACCTTCACAAGTTATGAAGTACTGTTTACAGATCAGTCACCACTCAATACTTTTAGTTGAGATTCGTGATATATCCTCATGGTTATTAATACAGTTTGGTTGAGATTAGTTAACAGATAAAGAAGAATGGCACAGGAAGAAGTAATTTTGAAATATAAGACATTTGGGAAGATCAGGCTCACAGCATTACCTCACTGAGGGACTTCAGTATTTGAAAGTATTACAAATCAGAGGAGAGAAGGGAGAGAAGAAGGAGGTAAGAAAATGCCAGAACAAAGTTCTGTTCTGCAGTTCAGCATATGAGCCTTGAAGTAGAAACACCCAATGGCCCTGGCTGTTATCCTGGAAAAAGTCAATAGTTGAGGTTCATCTTCAAGTGTTAGGCAAAGCCCAAGACACAGACTATGGAGTTCTGAGTATCATATTTCTCAAAATAAGGATCTGCCAAAGGTATACAGAATTTAAGGTGAACACTGGTCCTGCTTAGCTTTCAAAATATGTAATGCCCTTATCTACTTCTGATAATCCTGCCCATTGTCTCTTCTTTGGTGTGCATCATCTAATAATAGCAGCAACCAGGTACTATGTCCTAGGTATGTACTATGTACGTGCACTAAGCATGTACTATGAATGGGCCACTATTCTAGCACTAAGAACTAGACACTATAATACTCCCATTTTACAGCTGACAAAACTGAGGCTGAGTATTTAAACAACTTGACCAGTTGGTGTATGGCAGAAGATCTGACTGCAACCAGGTAGTGTGACTACAGACCTGGACAGATTCTGTCTCTCCTTCCTCCTAACCAATGGCAGAACCATTGTAAGTAACAGTAATTAAAATGTGCAGAAGACAAGAAGTGCTCAGAATCTGCTTCTGTGAAAATCAGAGGATGCTCTCTTCTTTGGAATCTAGTGCTCCAATTCTCTTATACAGGACTTGACTTTGAAGCCTTAAATATACTTGGGGAGGTGAGGATGGAGTAGGGCCCAAAAGGAAAAGGCTCCAAGGAAGTAGTCAGTCGTCTTTTTGTTTTGTTTTTTAAGCTAAATAAGAGTTTGAGAAGAACAGAGGTCTAGGGACATTGAGAATGTAAAGTGTCCATTTTTTTAAAGAAGTGCCCCCCCCTTTTTTAAGAAGTAAACTCTCAGATGTGCTGTTAGCCATGATAAGTTACACTGAATTGTTTTGCTGTCTTGCAAATCTTCTGAAATCCTCAGTTTGACATTATGTTTGCTTCTGCCTCCTGGCTTCACCAGGGCACATCTAAATTTATTTAGAGAAAAGTCGTGAAGAGCAAAGCAAAATTGGACTTTAAGGCTTGACTTTTAAAAATATGCTCTCTTCCCTTCTAAACAAGTCATAGAAATTCAAGGCAAAAGTAGATTCATAGGTAAGGAGAAAGGCAGAGGTTTTATGTCTGACTCAAAGGCACAGAGGGTACGGTGGGCAGAAATGTAGGGCGAGGTTTGATATTTCAGCACCCCAGGACTGACCCCAAATCACCACTGACACAGAATGGTGTTTCCAACACTGTCCTCTGTCACAGATTTCTATTTTTTCTTAATTTGGGTATAGTTGACACACGATGTCACAGTTTCAGGTGTACAACATAGTAATTGAACAAGTCTATGTATTATGCTGTACTACACCACAAGCAGAGCTTCCATCTGTCACCACACGATGCTATTATAATATCATTGACTATATTCCCTGTGCTGTACTCGATTATTATTTTGTGATCCTTAACCGACTTTTTTTTTAAGTCAATAAAAAACAGACTACCTTTTATAGTCTAGGTAGTAAAGTCACCAAAAGATAATCATCTTTTTGAGAAAATACTTGGATATTAAAGTCACCAAAAGATAATCATCTTTTTTGAGAAAATACTTGGAAAAAGGGCATTGAGAATGTAAAGTATTTACATTCTCAATGCCCTGATATTTGTATTTCTCTATTTTCAGACTCATTCATGTTCAACAGCTTTTTACTTAGGGCCTGATCAGTAGTAAGTGGAGTGTGTGGAGACCTTTCCTAAGCTCATCATCAATCAGAAAGAGGCAGTTCTTGGAGGCAGATGGGACTGTCTAAATTGAGGCAAGTTGCCAAACACACTTCAACTGGTTCCTTTCCTTGGGCTATTAATTAGAAATGTCTTTCCTCATTCCTGGGCTGTGCTGGCCTTCTCGTTTTTTTGTCTCCCCTGACCATTAGCAGTTCCATTTGGTCAGATAATCCCATTTGAGTGCATAGGTAGTCTGGCAACATGGTAAATCATTTTGTCTGGAATCAACTGTTTCCTGTTTATCTGGAACTGATGTCATTTTGAATTACATTCACTACACATCTTTTCTCTGTTCCCCTTTCCCAGTTTAATAGCATTAAAAGTGTCCAAACTCGGATTTTCTTTTGTAATTCAGTGTGTCCTGTTCGATTCAGATCCAGCTGCCACTAGATGAGTAACAGTAAATAACACCAGACCTGTGAAGTCAGTCAGGTCTGATTCTTTTTTTTTTTTTTAAAGATTTTATTTATTTATTTGAGAGAGAGAGAATGAGAGAGAGAAAACACATGAGAGGGGATAGGGTCAGAGGACGAAGCAGACTCCCTACCGAGCAGGGAGCCTGATGCAGGACTCAATCCAGGGACTCCAGGATCATGACCTGAGCCAAAGGCAGTCGCTTAACCAACTGAGCCACCCAGGTGCCTAGTCAGGTCTGATTCTTTATGTCATTGGCTCATGTTGTGATTCCACAATGTCCCTTACACAGGAATTGCAAAGCAAGTTCATAGTAGTGCTATTTTGTTTTCTAGGGGGACTCTTTATACACCAGATTCTTCTTTTTTCCCTCCAGCTTCATTGAGATATAATCAGCATATGACATTATGTAAGTGTAAGGTGTGCAATATGATGATTTGATTCATGTATATACTGCAAAATAATTACCACAATAAGGCCAGTTAACACATCCATCACCTTACATAATTACCAGTGTGTGTGTGTGTGTGTGTGTGTGTGTGTGGTGAGAGCATTTAAGATCTTTCTCAGCAACTTTCAAGTGCATAATACAGTATTGTTAACTACAGTTACCAGGCTGTACATTGTATTCCCAGAACTTACTTATCTTATAACTGAATGTTGTCCCCTTTGACCAATATCTGCCCACTTCCCTTACCCCTGGCCCCTGGCCCCCGGCCCCTGGAAACCACCATTCTACTTACAGAGAAATTCTTATTTAACCTAACTGACCACTGTATTTCACATTAGTGCTATAAACTATTTTTTTCTTTCTTTTTCTGGAAAAAAAAAATGGTTCAGATACCCCTCTTAGGTGCTTCTGGCACCTGGCCTTTCTCCAGTCTTAGCCCATAAGACACCATGTTGCAACTGCCTACTTATGGGTCTGCCTTTACCTTTAGAGTATAAGCTCCTTGAGCACTGAACTCATGTCTGCTTCCCTGGATCCCAGCACTGCCTGGCATGTAAGTCTCTAGATTGCATTGATATTTGATAGAAAAGTAGTGTCAGAGGGCTGGCAAGAGTTCTGTTTAATTGCCCAGTTAGATTAAATAAGGCCACCCAGATGTTAAGGAAGAATGATCTGTTATGTCAAAGAAAACTGAAAGTTTTTGAGACCAAGTATTCTGGTGTTCTTTGCAAATGATGGTGAGAAAGATGAACTGATCCCCTTGTATCATTAAAATCCTAAGGGTTTGTCATGACACCAGAATACTTCATGGAAACCAAGTCTTCTCTGAAGTCCCTGTTGGGTGTTTGCCTTTTTTCAGACTTTGTACAATCATAGTATCTGGTGTGAACTGAACCATTATCTCATAAATCATGTATCCTTTGTTGTCATCAAGCCACAGCTTTAGTTATTTTAAAAGACGTCTATTAAAGATTCTCTTCCATCATTTGTGGATATGGGGAGCTCTTAGGAATAGAAGCATCTCACAAGCAAGTGGGATTACTGACATTAGGGTTTTTAGGACCAAATCCTAGGAATTTCAAATGACTCAATAAGGTCAGAGTATTAATTAGGTCTCTGTAAAATGAATTGGCCTCATTTGCTTAATCAGGAGTCACCTGAATGACAGATACAGCGAGTAAGCTGGCTTAGATATAGGGTTGGTTGTGTGTTGTCTCTTTCCAGCTATTTTGAATAGCTGCTGTAATGGGACCACTGCCTGTTTCCGTTCTTCCCATTCCTATCTACCCCCAGTGGTGGATGAAGTTCCTGTCTGCACTGACCCATCTAACATTTGCTGAAGAAGGGAAAAGCTGGGAGGGTGCTGGGAATCCAGTCACTCATGAAGCAGCCTTTCAAGACACACAGCGTTTCTGAAAATGAGTATCCATAAACCACAGAGTTTTCTAGCAGTTCCAGCAGAATTTGCTTCTCCCAGAGAGGCAAAACATAAAGAAAGAATACGAGGCATTAGTCATGAATATAAGCTTTGTGTGCCTAGAGCCAAAAGTAATTGGGTGTGGGTGAGGTTAATGAATATCCAAATGTTGAAACGAAAAGTCTGTCCACCTCTCTTTGCTACTCGTAATTTGTTTGATTTTCATGGAAATATTCTTTAGGATGAGAGGAGACAACTCCACTGGCCACAGGGACTGCCTTGATCCTTCTGTGCTTGGCAGGGCGGGGAACATAAGGAAGGTGAGGAACTGGCATTGAGAGAAGGGGCTGGCAGGAGTAATTGATGGGGGTTGCTCTATGCCTGTTTGGCAGGTAAACGAACATTTTTATAGGCTATTTAATGCCTCTGGAAAGCTATTTGCTAGGACGATATTATCTGTTCTCATCAGCCAGAAGAAAATGTATCATCCTACTTTTAAACTCACCAGTAATGAAAGCATCTATCTCTAGAAATTCCAGAATATGTTTCTATATACAGATGACTCATCACCCCAGAGCCTCAACTGGTAGACTCTGAAGAACCCTCAGCCAAGCAAATAATGATCCAACCAGGCATGAGTGGCTCTTCTGCCTTGTGGGTGTCCTTCCTTTGGCATATTTGGTTAGCACACTGTATAAATATGGTTGGAACATTCTCATTCCTCTTCAGCAGGGTCAGCTTTGTTTTGTTGCAGGACCACAGAAGTGCTTGGTAAATCCCACCCTGGTGATAGGGGACATAGGAGTCATGAGCCTGATTAATCCATCACTACCGTAAGCAAAGTGATTTTTTTTTTTTTAAGATTTTTATTTATTTATTGAGAGAGAGAATGACAGAGAGACAGCATGAGAGGGTGGAGGGTCAGAGGGAGAAGCAGACTCCCTGCTGAGCAGGGAGCCTGATGCGGGACTCGATCCTGGGACTCCAGGATCATGATCTGAGCCGAAGGCAGTGGCTTAACCAACTGAGCCACCCAGGTGCCCAGCAAAGTGATTCTGATGTCAGCTCTGTCCTTAGCCCTACTTTGTGGAGGAGACTAGTCATTTTCACAGGAAAGACCTAGTAAGAAATGGGATTTGATTTTCTGGGGTAAGTGAAAGTATTAGTTGTCAGAGACATAAGAATTGGCTTATTGTCACCATCTGTGACCTTGGTCAGGCCACCCGATCTTGCTATTGTTTCTTCATCTGCAAGTCTGTTTCTGGTTTGTCTCAGAGGTGTTTCCCCAAAACACTGAAAATACAATAGGAGTTCTTAAAGGTAACCTTCCACTATTATACTTATCATTCTGTATTGATGGCCTAAAATTAAATGGAACAAATAAGCCTCAGGAGTATCTCTGACAAGTTAGCGTCAAATCCCCTACAGATTATAAAGGCAATGTTTAGAGGTTCCAACAGGAAACCTGTTTTAAAGCTAACTTCCTGTAAGGCCTTTTTAAAAGTTCCAAAGTGCCCAAGCTCTCAAGGCCCATCTACAAATGATCAATAGAAGCAAACCTCCTTCTGGGAAATGACTCATTTGACAAAGGCATTATAGGTGCCTCATTCATTCTATAAATAGTTACTGAAAGCCTGCCATGAACCAGACACTGTTCTAGGCACTAGTGATTCAGCAGTGATCAAAACAGACTAATTTTCTGTGCTCATGGAGCTTATATTTTAGTAGGCTATACTAAATAAATGCAGGCAATACAGGCAATAAAAATAAATAAAGATAAAATATGTCAGTTGGTTCCAAGTACCAAAAAAGAACATAAAGCTG
The DNA here is from genome assembly GCF_029215605.1 of Mirounga angustirostris. Taxonomy (NCBI): domain Eukaryota; kingdom Metazoa; phylum Chordata; class Mammalia; order Carnivora; family Phocidae; genus Mirounga; species Mirounga angustirostris. Next base: position 97,842,394 of record NW_026991717.1, read on the forward strand.
GGTAGGGAGCATGAGAAGTGTAAGAAGGGGAAGTACTTTAAATTTTAGACAGGGGAGATCAGGGAACTGTACAACTCTAATAAGTTGATGTTTGAACAGACACCTGAGTAAAGTGAGGGGGTGAAATATAAGAACAGTCCAAACAGAGGGATCAGGAGGTGCAAAGGCTCTGGGACAGGAGTATGCCTGCCAGGTTCAAACAACAGCAAGGAGATACTATCGCTGTATTCGAGTGAACAAGAAGAGACTGGTGGAAGATAAATTAGAGAGTTACCCATGGACTTTATCATTCAGCTCTTGGAGACCATGTAAAGCCTGAGCTTTTACTCTGAGTGAGGTGGGAAGCCGTTGGAGAGTCATAAGCAGAGGACTGACATCATTCTGACATACATTTTACTAACATACACTCTAGTTGCTATATGAAGAACACGCTGAAATGGGCAAGGGCAAAATCAGGGAAGACAGGCTGATATTGAAATGTTCAAGCAGGAAATAAAGGTGGTGAGGCCAGACTGGTAGCAGTGGGAGGAGAAGGGGCTGGATTCTGGATATATCTTGAAGGAAGTGTTCAGGGATTTGCTGGGAGATTGGAGGTGAGCTATGAGACAAAGAAGCAAAAATGTCAAAGTTTTTAATCTGAGCACCCAGAAGAATGGAGCTGCCATGGACTGCCATGAGGAAGACTGCAGGAAGAGCAGGTTTGGGTGAGAAAATTAAAAATTTGGCTTAGGACATACCAAGTCTGAGATGCCCATTTCTGTGGAGACGTTGAGTAGGGAGTTAGCTCTAGAGTTCAAAAGCAAGACTGGTAATGGAGATAGAAGCTTGAGAGATGGAAGCCAAGGGCTGGTAATTCAGCCATGGGTCTGAATGAGATCACCTGGTTTGAATGTAAACATAGCAAAGTGCAAACACACTGAGACCTGGGGATCAAGGAGATGAATAAAACCAAGAAGGGGGACTGAGAAGGAACTGACAGGAAAGTAAGGCAAGAATCAAGAAAATAACAGAAAATAACCCTTGCTTGTGCACTTCACTGTTGGTAGGAACGTAAAATGGTGCAACTACTATGAAAAACAGTACGGGGTTTCCTTGAAAAATTAAAAATAGAACTCCCCTATGATCTAGCAATCCCACTTCTGGGTGTATATCCCACAGAATTGAAAGTAGGATTGGGGCGCCTGGGTGGCTCAGTTGGTTAAGCGACTGCCTTCAGCTCAGGTCATGATCCTGGAGTCCCGGGATCGAGTCCCGCATCGGGCTCCCTGCTCAACAGGGAGTCTGCTTCTCCCTCTGACCCTCCTCCCTCTCATGCTCTCTGTCTCTCATTCTCTCTCAAATAAATAAATAAAAATCTTAAAAAAAAAAAAGAAAGTAGGATCTTGTACATCCATGTTCATAGCATCATTATTCCCAACAGCCGAGAGGTGGAAACAACCCAAGTGTTCTTCAGTGGTTGAAGGGATAAACAAAATGTGATATGTATATAATATACATACTATATATGTGTGTGTATGTGATATATATATATGTTTTTTAAGGAATATATATATATTCCTTAAAATATATATATATATATTTAAGGAATACTAGCCTTAAAAAAAGAAAGGAAGGAAATCCTGTCGCATGCTACAGTGTGGATAAAATAAGCCAGTTGCAAAAAGACAAGTACTGTGTGATTTCACTTATATGAGGTGTCTGAAGTAGTCAAACTCATAGAAACAGAAAGTAGAATTGTGGTTGCCAGGGGCTGGGGAGACACGGAAATGAGTTGTTCAGTGGGCATAGAGTTTTAATTTTGCAAGATGAAAAAGTTCTAGAGATCTGTACAGTGTGAATATAGTTAACACTACTGTTCTGTAATGTACACTTAAAAGATGGTTAAGATGGTAAATTTTATGTGTCTCCTGCCACAATTACGAATGAATGAATGAATCAAGCAAGCAAGCAGTGAGTCAGTCAGTCAAGCAAAGGCAGCATCCCTGGAGTCAGGTGAAGAAGGTAGGTAAGGAGAAGGAAGTGATGCACTGTGTTAAATGCTGCCAGAAGGTGGTAGTAGCTGAATAACGGCCATCAAAGATACCAGGTCCTAATCCCTGGAATTTGTAAATGTAACCTTATATGGGCAAAGCGTCTTTGCAGATGTGATTAAGTTCTTGACATGGAATCATTATCCTTGATTACCTTGGTGTGCTTTCAACTCCAATGATAAGTATCCTTACAAGAGAGAGGTTGAGGGAGATAACACACAGAAGAGAAAAAGGCAATGTGACCACAGAGGCAGAGCCTGGAGTGATGGGACCACAAGTCAGGGATCTCCAGCAGCCACCAGAAGCTGGAAGAGGCTAGAAATGGGTTCTTCCCTTGACAGTCCAGGAGAGATCATGGCCCTGCTGGCACCTTGATCTCCCTTCAGTGGAACAGATTTTGAATTGCTATCTTCCAGAACTGTGAAAGAATAAATTTCTGGGGGTTTTTGTTTTTTGTTTTTGTTTTTTTTAAAGATTTTATTTATTTGACAGAGAGACACAGTGAGAGAGGGAACACAGCAGGGGGAGTGGGAGAGGGAGAAGCATGCTTCCCGCGGAGCAGGGAGCCCGATGCGGGGCTCGATCCCAGGACCTTGGGATGATGACCTGAGCCGAAGGCAGCCGCTTAACGGACTGAGCCACCCAGACGCCCCTAAATTTCTGTTGTTTTAAGCCATTGAGTTTGTGGTAGTGGGTTCCAGCAGCCACAGCAGACTGAAAAAGATGTCAAGTAAGGAGAGGCCTGAGAAGTCATCATTGGATTTGGAAAACTGGAAGTTGGATCTGCTGCTGACCTAGACAAATGTAGTTTCTGTAAAGTAAGTGGAAGAGAAGCCATTTGGAGGGGCTATAGGAAAATAATGGAGGAAGGGAAGTGGATACAGCGAGGCTAGACAAGTCTTCCAAGGCATCTGTAAGGGAAAACAGAAAAATGGGATTCTTGCTGGGAGGGCATGCAAGGTCAAGGGACAGGTTTTGTTGTTTTTCTGAAGATGGGAGATGTTTGGGCATGTTTATATGCTGATGGGGTTGCTCCAGTAAAGAGGAAGGAAAATTGATGATGCAGGAGAAAATGAAAGAAAAAGGATAAGGCTCAAGTCCTTTAGTAGGTAAGATGGGAGCTAGTGTTGAAGTGAAGGGGTTCCTCACCAAGATACTAAAAAAAAAAAAAGAAAAAGAAAAAAGAAAACCACCAACAACAACAGCAAAAACCAGGGTATGAGCAGTTCATCATCACAAGAGAAGAGAGGGCAGTATTTATGAGCATAGATGTGCATATGCCCATGAGTGGGTGACGTTGGTCATGGGAGAACATGGGCGTGCTCTTCTAGGTACTGCTGGGTGCTGTTTTTCAGTGAAATGAGAAGCAAGGTCATCAGCTGAGGTTGAGGATGGGGATTGAGGAGGATTAGAGGCTGGAGGAGAGAGGAAAAGGTGTGGAAAACATCACTGGAAGTTGACTAAGGAAATGTGGAAGAAAAACTGGATAGCACTAAGGACTTACTTGAAGTTAATATCTGTGGATTTGTGGTTGTGTTTTACTCAGCACTCTTAAGCTGCTCAAGGACAGATTGAGAGTTGGATTCAATCAGGGTTGGGGATTTTTATCAGCTGGTATGATTGAGGGAGAAAGAGGCAGTGTTGTTGTGAGTTTGAAGGGAGTGAACCACATAATAGACCATGGAATCTAAGCCTGGTAAGGTGGCACATGAGGACACGAAGGTTTTGAGGGCTGAAAAGGAGGCACGCTCAGCAGGTGGGTGTCCTGAATTTTTATAATCAAGGTCCAGCGGGAGTGATCTGGAAAGATGGAAAATAGAAAGCTTAAAATCTTCCTTTCAACCAGCTGGGGTCCTTTTGGTCTTAGGGCTTTTCTGCATATTTGTCCACTCTCCTTGGACATTTAATTTTGGAATTTGGGCTGACACTTAACTATGTTGAAAAAGTCCTAGAGCTGTGGGATACAATGATACACTGACGGGAATGAAACCATATTAGTATCTCTAAAACAACTAACAAGCAATCATTCACCTTAACACTCTCATTTTACAGAAGGGGAAACCAAGGTCCAGAGGGGTTAGAATGACTCATCTGTGATCACTTGACAAAGTTGATACTCAAATCCAGACCTCCAGCCTTGGAATTCAGTACTCTGTTACCCCATGCTGATTCCCACATTTTCTTTGTGAACATAGGTTCAGCACCTTGGGGTACCATGGATGTCAGCTCAGAAAACATCCTCACAGCTCTCCTGCTTCCATGCCCCTCCCTCTGTCTTCCCTTCATGCTCCCATCCAAAGACACCACACATGTTCCAAAGAGATGGCCTCCAGAAAATTCCTTGGAGAGCTACATAAGTTTCTCCTTCCACACAACATTAAACCTATTTTATTAAAGTATAGAGATCAGCTTAGCAAATACTATTTACTCACTAATCAGGGCACCTCGTAGTCAAATTTGCTGGATATTTACATTCTTACAAAAATAGTACAAAAAATAATAATAATAAGGTGAGAAAATTAAGTCCAGTGCCTCTAGCCTTAATAGATCAGACAGTCTCACTGTTGGGTGGTGATCATCATGGCATGGTGAGGGGTCAGCAGAGAGAGTAGGATCGTATGTTTTCATTTCACCAACTCCCTGCCCCCCAACCCATCCTCCTGATAGGATTTCTCTGGGGGCGGGGTGGGACTTAGTGAGAAATCTGAAGAAATTTGAACCTTAATAATTCTTCTGATATTAGACATCCAGAACAGGTTTAAGTCCTTGGTTCTGACACTCGGTTATAGCTATGTTTCGAAGGCAATTCACTTCACCGCTCCAGTCCTTAATTTTGTTGTTGCCGTTGTTGTTTTTCATCTGTGAAGTAAGGTCTTGTTTCAGTGAGTTTCAAATGCCTCATATTTAGCCTCTCTTTTAGGGTTAGTGGACTCCATTTGCAGAGGAGTCATTTTGGAGCCAATTTTTTAACTTGCTCATTCCTATAAAAATCCTCACCCTTCACCCTGGGGAGGCCTTCCTGCCATGAGCCCCCAGGGGCTGCCAAAACAGAACTAAACTTGTTAAATAAAACACAGTGCCAACCACAAGCTCCAGACATTCAGAGGTATTTTCGAAACCTGTGTCACAAGTGATTAAAGTATATTAAATCAGTGATTATAAAAAAAGATTTGTTTGGGATAGATGGTCCTACAAGATAACTTCTGGCTGCTGCCAAGCTCTGAAATTTCATACTTCCGTAAACTCCATGTTAAAGAAGGTCAGTCAAGTTCACAGGCTTTGCTTTCTTGGAACTGCTCTTGGTACCTGGGGACTGATCTCAAAGGTGTGCTTTCTGGGAGGCCAGGCTAGGAAAGGAAGAAAGTGAGCAAAGTGGCTAAGCAGCTCCTGAAAATAGTATGGGCAGTTTTGAGGTGATTTCAGGATTACACATACACAGTTGTCAAACCCTTTCATCGGCATGCTGAAAGTGGCTGAATTTTAACGTGTATGAATTATATCCTGATAAAACTGACTTTAAAAAAAGTATCTGTAAGATGGTCTCCTGGTCAACATGTCGGACAAATCCCTTCGCCTTTCCCAGATGGCAAGTAAACAGCTGTGCTGTGGAGAAGGGCCCCCTTCTTGCCCTTCTTGATTCTCTTCCTCTCCAATCCAGGGGACTTGCAGGGTAATCAGTGTGGGCAAGAGTTGTCTGTGTCCTTAGTTAGTGATAAAGTAAAAGAAAGGGTTACCTGTCACTTCACCTTAAATTTCTTACGTTTTTCCTCTACTCGGTCCTTATAATCAGAGATATCATCAGGGCGATTTATTTTATGCACTTAGAGCAGTAGTTGTAAAAACAATATTGTTTAGAAGAATAAAAAATGGCTCTGCATTACATGTCAGAGATGTGTAATAGCCTTAAAAGAGGGTATAAAATGTGACAGTTGAGTAATAGGGAAACATTAAAATCATTTCATTCTCTTACAGATATGGGGGGAGGGATGGATAAATCTTACAGTGTGCATAATGGGAAAAGTCTCAGAAAGTCAGCATTGATGCAAGGCCCAGAAAATGATTATGTATATTAGTTAATATTATCTTCCCAACATGATAGTATACACCCAAAAAGTAAGCATTCCAAATTGGGGAAAGGCACTTGAAAAATGACTGGCAGGGTTCATTTGGCTGTCTCCAGATGGTAGATTATAGGGGAGTTTTGCTTTCTGAATCTCTGTGTTTTCCAGTTTTCTGATAATGGCTCTGTATTTCTTTTACATATTTAAATATTTTTAAAGTACAAAAAAATTTCAATATTTATTTTTTAACATTTTAAAGATTTTTTTTTTTTAAAGATTTTTATTTATTTGACAGAGAGAGGCACAGCGAGAGGGAACACAAGCAGGGGGAGTGGGAGAGGGAGAAGCAGGCTTCCCGCGAAGCAGGGAGCCCGATGTGGGACTTGATCCCAGGACCCTGGGATCATGACCTGAGCCGAAGGCAGACGCTTAACGACTGAGCCACCCAGGCGCCCCTTTTAAAGATATTTTTAAAAGTCGGTTTGAGACCGACTTTTGTGCTCCTTGCTGTCCCTGACACTAAACTAAGAAAAAGAAGCCAAAGCCTTCTGTGCGGCATTTCCAGGGCTGTGGCCTCACGCTGGGTTTCTGCCTGAGCCAGTGGTCACCGCTTGGTGGAGGTGGGAGGAAGGTGAGGCCAAGGCCACAAAGGAGCTTTCAGCATCAGACTGATGTTTACACTTTCAAACAGTGTGTTTGTGTAACTTTGCAACTGGGAAAAGTTATTGATGATTTATATGTTGCCAAAAACAACCCACAGGGCATGTGGTTACCTGAGGATCTGTCCCATTTCTCAGGAAATGAAGTGAGGGAAGAAGGTACAAGTCACAAGCTTATCTTTTGCCCTAATTATGTGGGGATACTTAAAGATCAGATGAGATCAAGAGCCTGGGAGGTGCCCTTTTAGGGAATATGCTCCATAAGCCAGTTTGCTACCAAACAAAAGCCACCGTTAGCAACCTGTATTGGGGAGCAATGTTTGATGGGGCTGTGGTGAGGGGCATGGATGGTTCTGTGTTCCAGGTACTCATCCTCACAAGTAGCAGACATTTACCGAAGCATCTAATACCCATAAGGCTGGGTGCTGAGGGTGCTACATGGAGGACTTTCATTCATTTAACAAATATTTACTGTGAGCACAACAAACTATTTGCTCTTAGTTTATATTTAGAAGAGGAGAAAGATGGATGATATAAAAATTAGTAACTTCAGATGATTATAATGCATTGGAAAAAAATAAACAGGGTGCTGTGCTGGAAGAATGATGGGCTAGACAGGGCACTTTATTAGATAGTGTAATCAGGAGACCTGGCATTTGAACGTAGGCTCAAAGGAGAAAGCAGCAGTCGTGGGCACTACCAGCCAGAGCAATGCAGCTTGGCAGACAGGGGAAATAGGAAGTGCAAGGGCCCTGGGGTGAAACCTGGCTTGGCCTGTTCAACCAGTGAAGACAGACAAACAGGGCAACTTCGGAGATAGAAGGATAGGGTATAATAAATATTTATGGGAGGAAGCCTGGACAAAATACTAATAATTAATAATGACAGTCAACGTGCAATTTTTTTTTTTAAAGATTTTATTTATTTATTTGACAGAGAGAGAGATAGCGAGAGCAGGAACACAAGCAGGGGGAGTGGGAGAGGGAGAAGCAGGCTTCCCGCCGAGCAGAGAGCCCGATGTGGGACTCGATCCCAGGACCCTGGGATCATGACCTGAGCCGAAGGCAGACGCTTAACGACTGAGCCACCCAGGCACCCAACGTGCAATTTTTTTAAAAAGGCCAGAGAAATAGCTTGGTTTCTTAGTAGAAAGAGGCTCCTGGGTGGGTATGAGTTTGAGGGACTGAGGAGGTCACTGTGGTAGGTAGCTGCTGAGGAAGGGTTCTCCGAGGAAGAGAGGCTAGGGCCTGGCTGTAAGATACAGCTGCACGTGAGGAAAAGAGCCGTATAGCGGAATCATGCCTGCCTCGGGCATGGGCTGTGTTGGGAGAACAGAAAACAGGCTTTTTTGGCTGAAAGTTAGGGCTAGTGATGTGGGGCGGCAGCAGGGCCTGTAGATTTTGATGGAAAAGCTGCTCTGCTGGTCTTCACACACAGGAAATAGACCTGAGGAGGAAGCAGAAGACAGTTAGCCTCAGGTGCTTGGCTTGCAAGTTTATTCTCTGCCCACAGGAAACCCTTACAAATGCTGTAGGTGGACGTGAGCCTTTCCCTCCAGAAGATACTAGTGAAAGATAGCAGCGCCTTCTTAGAATTATTGAGGGAGCCCACAGGGTTCTCACGTCTACTTCGTGGCTGGTTTCCGTAGAAACTTCCTATGTTTAACATGTGCACATGCTTCTGAGTCACACACTGTAAGCACTTAATAAATCCTTATTTACTAATTTCAAATCGCAATGGATTTTCAAATAATCGCCATCTCTTTAAGAAGTCATCAATGCAAATTAGAAATTTCAAAATGGGATGTGAAGATTTACCCACCTCCCCCCGCCCAAAAAAAGGTCCCAGTTAATAGAGGGCCCAGTTGGTCATAATCCTAGATTTTTCCCTCTGCCTTTTTTTTTTTTAAAGATTTTTATTTATTTATTGAGAGAGAGAATGATAGAGAGAGAGCATGAGAGGGAGGAGGGTCAGAGGGAGAAGCAGACTCCCTGCTGAGCAGGGAGCCTGATGCGGGACTCGATCCTGGGACTCCAGGATCATGACCTGAGCCGAAGGCAGTTGTTTAACCAACTGAGCCACCCAGGTGCCCCTCCCTCTGCCTTTCTTAGTCCCTGATTGCTTTTCCATGTTCCTTGTTGTGAGGATTGGAGATTATGTATGTAATGTTTCTAGGTTACAGAGCTTAGTAGTTGCTCAGTAAATGGTGGCGGTCATTTCCTGTTCGTGCCAGTTCCTTCTATAGCACTCTGTACTTTATAATGTGTTGTCACAAACATCAGGCACACTTGTGCAGTCCTACAATCCAGCTGAGCTCCTGAGGCCCAGAAAGATGAAGTGATTTTCTCACTAAAAAAAAAAAACAGCTAGGAATGTCAGAATGAACCAGAATTCAGGTCTACCGTCTCCTCGTACCTGTTTTTCTACTCTTGTACCACCTGTCAATTACATCACAGGAAATATCCCTGGACAACACGGTGATAACAAACTTCAGTGGAGGGGGTATGGTTCTTACTCGGGGGGCTGCATTGAAGAGCTCGGCCAAAGGACTTCGGATGTTACCATTTTGTGAGCCTAAGGGTCCATTTGAGCAGAGGCAAGAAAGCTCAGGCAGGCTAGTCTCCCTGAACTCCAGGGGTTGCCTAAGGCTTGAGATCCACTGAGGATTTAGAATTGAAGCAATGTTTTTTTTAGAGAAATTAATTAACCAATAAATAATTTCCTATAAGGAGGCAGAAGGCCACTGCCTGCCAGCTCCCCCTTGTCTGCTGTAGTGGGGCAGTAAGTTAACAGAGCCATTTCTATGGAAACAAGCTCATTATTTCTCTTTTGTAGGAACCTTACTGGTTCATGGTCAAGGCTTCCATTTTTTTTTTTTTTTAAAGAAAATCCAACTTATTCCATACAAAATATGGGTCTTTTTGCCTTCGAGCAATCAAAGCCCATCTAACATCTCAGAATGCCAGCTCCCATTTGTGGACACAGCCCCTTGCATTATCCAGGGCTCAGATAAAAACTCAAGCTCATGTATCATTTTTAAGTTGCGGCATGGTCTATTCATTCCTGTTTCATTTTACAAAATCTGTGAAACCCATGATTTTGAGCCAGCATTTTTCAAGGGCTATGTTTTGTCAAGGTGGTTAAAAGCAGCTAACCAGTGATGCTCTTTCCAAGCAGAAGGCTGCATCTCACAGAGATGTTGTTTCAGAAACAGCAGTTTACTGGAAAGCAGAGAGCTGTCATTTCAAATAATGGTTTCTGGCACCCAAATAAGTCAGGGAAGCTGTGTTGTGTCTTACTCGCCACCTACACAGCATAGACGGCTCCCATGCTGATTTGAGGGAAATCAGACACAATCGTGTCTTTCTCCCATTTGGTAAGTGGCAGTGTCCCAGCAAAACCACATGGAAATAGTCCAGAGTAGAGTTTAAGTTGATATGCTGGTCCCTTGGTTCATGTTCTTCCCCATTGGCCCCATAGCATTTTTGTTTGGTACAACTTCTGTACCAGATCTCATTCCCATTAGCTCTCTCTGTAGCTACAAAGACCGTAAAAATTGCTGTTACGTTTGTGAAACGGCCAAACATATACCACAGTCCCTAGATTAGGCTCAGTCTGCTGCATCTGAAAATGTGAATTGAGAAGGGCTGGAAGAACAGCTTTCCCTGGTGGGGGGCTTGCTTTAAAAACACTCGTCTCTAATGTTCTGACTTAATCCAAGCCCTGGTTTCCTCCAGGTAGGGATGCACTGCTTACGTCCCTGGCGTTGTAAGGAGGAAACAGGAACTTGGCCCAGAGCCTGGCACATGGCAAGCCCTTGGTTTAGAAGCTAATACTCATTTTTAGTATGAGTTCCTGGTCCTCTGAGAAAGAGAGTTTTGGGGCCTGTAAAATCAAATTCCCAGAAATGAGAAGCCCTGAAAGATGGGGAGGGGAGAGAGGAGGAGGGGGAAGGTGCTTGGAAGACTCCGGTTTTGTTTTATTTACAAATCCATCCTTAGCCAGCATTGTGCCATCTAGCTCTCTGCATTCTGGGTGCTCATGAACCCCCTGCATCTCCACAGGGGAGGTTATCTTCCTGTGCCTTTTCTCCCTTCCCCTGACTCCCCTCCCCTTCCTGGCTCTCCTTCCCCTCCCCTCCCCTATTCAAATACCAACCAGCGCCCCCTGGAGTCCAATATCATTTCATACCTTCCATCCCCAAATGCTTCCACGCCAAAGTCTGTGTGGACATCTGTTATCCTACCCCTTCCCTGACACCCCCCTCCCCATTCTCATCTCTTTTTTATTTGCCACCTGCAGCCTCCACACGGCTGCTCAAAAATGAGCAAAGGCAAGTGAGGAAACCAGGACATTGTGACACCCAAAAGATATCTTTGTGACGGCCCCATTGTTGAAACACATGATTAGGAAAGAGTGAGCATGTGAGGTGGATTCCAGCCCTGACACTCCAGGGCTTGAAAGTGTTGAGGGAGAAGCAACAAGCTTCACAAATAAATCCTCTATTGATTTAAAATATCCCTAGGGGTGGGAGAACCAAAAAGAAATTAGTGTTTGCTGATTAGTAGACATGGAAATGTGCTATTTTGGTATGTTCAGGTCAAAGTGGTCAACTGGTAATAGGAAAAGATAGCTCACAAAAAAAAAAGTACCGTGAAACCGGGCAGGCTGTTTTTACGATTATTATTCAACTCACATTGCAGCCACAACTCAGAAATTCACTTGTGTTCTGACTGTGAAAGCCCTTCCCCGGACTCTTTGTATATATACTCTCATCAATTTGATGATGGTGTTCTTACTTGCTACAGAATAAATTAGAGTAGGGATCCAAAAAACAAAAACAACAACAAAAAATGAGTTTGGCAAAATGACCAAGCTAAACTTGTGCTGAGTTATGAACAGTTAACAGAGACATTTACCCAGGTGACTAATTGTAGAGGCGCTGAAGAACTGTAAATTGAAATTGTTAGAAATTAGTCCTCTAACCCAAAAGCAGCAAACAACCGCTCACGAACGATATGGCTAACTGACAAATGAGATTAATAAAGATAGCATCAGGTGACTGGGAGACTGTAAACTTCTGATTTGTTTTCTAGGCCTAGAATTGTTTGTTTTATTGCCAGTGTCATCCTAACCTGTAAATATATAAAACAAGTAAATCAAGCCCCCTTAGCACCAACTGCACATATCAAAACACAGTTCTGAGAAACACACAGTTGTAATTAAAATGAAAGGCCAGAACGAAGACTGGATGCCATGCTTAAAAAACACCATTAGAACCTGAAAAGAATGGCATCCTCCACAATTAACCTATACTCTCTAACGCAAAGGTCTCATTATCAAAACATTTATTTATCTTTGTGCCACAGAAATAAGGAGTTGTGTGTTTACTCCCAAGCCTAAATGACAAGAAAATGTATGGTTTCTTAACAGAAAAGTTCCTCCCGAAAGAAATGAAAATGCTGGATGTATTTTTAGAAAAAGAAAACTCATCTAATGGTTATTATTCTATAACAAGCCTATCTCTCATGTTCAGGGGTAGGGGGAGGGATGCTCCTCTCATCAGTGAAAAGAATAAAATGCCTTCTGTATGATTCTCAGGCTTGGAATTCAGGTGGGATAATTAGGACATTCTCCCAGAGTCCTACCAATCTCTCTCACACAAGCTCTATAATTGTTCTAGGAGCTTTGGTTGTTTGTATTCTTTTTGCTCACTGGCAGATATGACCCAGCATAATCTCATTCCACCAGCACATTGCAAGAGATTGTGCTCTCTTTTAAATAAGCAGGGACTAAATATCCATAAAGCATAATAATGCTAATGATAATTATGAGCACTTACACTTATTCGTCCCTGGGAAGGTAATAGGGATCCTAAGATATAATATAAAAGCCAATTTACTTGAACCTTTCCTCGTGGAGTACTTTCTTTGAGCAGATTTTTCATGCATGGGTCTATGGCTATTTTTTCAGTGCCCTTTCTCACTGAGGGGCTGGGAGCAGTCCAACGCATTGTTGCCTGTCACTCCACAGGGCATTAGAGTTTCTGCCTCCGCTCTCTAAATGCCATTAGCACCCCTAATTACTGTCATAACCCACAGTTATGTGGCCACCCCCACACATTTCCAAATGCTTCCTAAGGGGTAGCACTTCCTCTGGTTGTGAACCATTGCCAGTGGGTCTAGTGTGGGGCTTTGAGAATAGGTTGAATCCCATTTGCAATTTCCAGAGGGTAGATTGTTCGAATTTTGAAAAGAGATCTTGGCTGTAGCATTCTGAAAGAATCTGCAGCATTATAGTTCTCCAATTCAAATTCAGAGTTGTGTAACCACCCATTTCAGTACTTGGAGGGGCTATCAATTGCTGGGCCGAAGATGGCTTGCTGGACGGAAGAGTGTCACGCCAGCACTACCAACCTTTGATCATCACCCCGGCTGATTCCCAGAGATGTTTTGAGGTTCCAGAAGGGAGCTCAGGAACCCAGAGTCTCCCTAGGAGAACCAGATGCTGACTCTATTTCCCTCTGCCTCACTGATTTCTAGAAGAGTTAGAGTCCACAGCTGGGTGCATCTTTGAGGTGGGCCTCTGATGGTTCCAGGGCCAGGCTGGGCCCCTGCAAAGGTAAACTATGGTGTATCACAATGCAGTCCAAAGACTAGCTGATAGAGTGAGGGGGGAGCAGTGTATAGAAATTAATCACCCTCTCTCTTTAACTAAAAGCTTTTTGTTGTTTGTTTTTTAAAAGGGGTGTGTGTGTGTGTGTGTTAAAGCTTTGTCTACATGATCTTTTCAGCAGAATTTTACTTTTAGCTATTTCAGTGGTTGGTATATTCAAACCATTTCCTTCCCTCTTAAAATACTGTCTGCCCAATTTCAGTCAGATGTAAAATGAAACAGGAACATTAGCTGAGGATATCTGATATGCCTCTATGCTTCTGCCTAAGCACCTAAAAGGACTCTGTCAACACCTTCTCTTGGCCTGATATGCTCACAAGGTGCAACACTCTTTTCTCAACAACATTTCTCATTGCATGCAATCGCTGTCAGCTCAGGTAGGGACAAAAGACAAAAGTTTTTGTCTCCCCCATTTGGAATCTGTGATGTAGCACTTATATACACTAACAATGAACAATCTGGAAAGGATATTAAGGAAACAATTCCATTTGACAATAGTGTCAAAGGCAATAAAATATGTAGGGACTTAGAATAGAATTAACTTAGGACTAGAGAGCCCAGAAATAAATGCTTACATATACGGTTAAATGATTTTCAACAAGGGTGACAAGACCATTCAACTTGGAAAAGACAATCTTTCAACAAATGGTACTAGGAAAACTAGATATACACATGCAAAAGAATGAAGTTGAACCCTTATCCAACACCATATACAAAAATTAACTCAAAGTACATCAAAGATGTAAATGTAAGAGCTAAAACTATAAAACTCTCAGAAGGAAACAGGGCAGAAACTTCACAACATTGGATTTGGCAGTGATTTCCTGGATATGACACCAGAGGCGCAGGCAACAAAAGAAAATTGGACTTTATGAAAATTAAAAACTCTTGTGCATCAGAGCACACTTTTGGGCACCTGGGTGGCTCAGTTGGTTAAGCGACTGCCTTCGGCTCAGGTCATGATCCTGGAGTCCCGGGATCGAGTCCCACATCGGGCTCCCTGCTCGGCGGGGAGTCTGCTTCTCCCTCTGACCCTCCCCCTTCTCATGCACTCTCTCTCTCTCTCTCTCATTCTCTCTTTCAAATAAATAAATAAATAAAATCTTAAAAAAAAAAAAGCACACTATTAACAGAGTGAAAAGGCAATCTATGGAATGAGTGACAATGTTTCCAAATCCCATATATCTGAGGAGAGATTAATATCCAGAGTATATAGAGAGCTAAAACTCAACAACAAAAAACCTGATTCAAAAATAAGCGAAGGTGGGGGGAGGGGTGCCTGACTGGCCCAGTTGGTGGAGCGTGCTACTCTTGATCTCGGGGTTGTGGGTTTGAGCCCCACATTGGGTGTGGAGATCACTTAAAAATAATAAAATCTATTTTTTAAAGATTTTATTTATTTATTTGAGAGAGAGAGAGAGAGCATGAGGGGGGGAGGGTCAGAGGGAGAAGCAGACTCCTCGCTGAGCAAGGAGCCCGATGCGGGACTCGATCCCGGGACTCCAGGATCATGACTTAGGCCGAAGGCAGTCGCCCAACCAACTGAGCCACCCAGGCACCCAATAAAATATATTTTTTAAATGGGCAAAGGACTTGAATAGATATTTCTCCAAAGGAGATATGCAAATGGTCAATAAGTAAATGAAAAATGCTCAACATCACTAATCATTAGGGAATGTAAATCAAAACCACAATGAGATATCACCTCACACCCATTAAGATGACTACTACCAAAAAACCAAACAAACAAACAAAAAAACAAAAATGGAAAATAGTGTTGGGAAGATGAGAAATTGGATCCCTTGTGCACTTTTGGTGGGAATGTAAAATGGCGTAGCTGCTACATAAATCAGGATGGCTATTCCTCAAGAAGTTAAAAATAGATTTACCATATGACCCAGAAATTCCACTTCTACGTATATATCCCAAAAAATTGGAAGTAGGGTCTTGAAGAGATATTTGTACATCCATGTTCATAGGAGTGTAATTCACAGTAGCTAAAATGTGGAGGCAATGGAAGTGTCTATCAACAGATGAATGAATAAGCAAAATGTGGTATATACATGTAGTGGAATATTATTCGGCCTTAAAGAGGAAGGAGATTCTGACACACGCTACAGCGTAGATGAAACCTGAGGGCATTATGCTCAGTGAAATAAGCCAATCATAAAAAGATAAATACTATATGATTCCAATTCGATGAGATACCTAGAGTAGCCAAAATCATAGAAACAGAAAGTAGAAGCTGGTTTCTAGGGCTGAGGGGAGGAAAGAATGGGACTTACATTTATTGGGTACAGAGTTTCAGTTTTATAAGATGAAAAGGGTTCTGAGTGTATGTATGTGTGTGTATGCATGTATGTGATGCATTGTCCAAATACCTCAAGCTTAGAAGACAGGCTAACTTTTCTTATTTACCATAGCCACTTTTTAGGAAAACACATATTTCTTTGGAACACTGGTCTAGGAATCTATGGCGCTTTCAGTCTTCAGGAGGAGGATTTTACGGGAAAGCAGCTAGATGTGAAAAAGAAGAAAATGCACAAAGTGATTCTAAAAGTTTGGGGCGCCTGGGTGGCACAGTGGGTTAGGTGTTCCACTCTTGGTTTCAGCTCAGGTCATGATCTCAGGGTCCTGGGACTGAGCCCCGAGTCAGGCTCTGTACTCAGCATGGAGTCTGCTTGAGATTCTCCTCTCCTTCTGCCCCTCCTGCTCATGCTTGCCTGCTCGCTCTCTCTCTCACCCTCTTTCTTTCTCTCTTTCTCAAATAAATAAATCTTTTAATAAATAAATGTGACACTGGACTTTTTTAAAATTTAAATTCAATTAACATATAATGTATTACTAGTTTCAGAGGTAGAGGTCAGTGATTCATCAGTCTTATATAATACCCAGTGCTCATTACATCATGTGCCCTTCTTAATGTCCACCACCCAGTTACCCTATCCCCCCACCCCCCTCCCTTCCAGCAACCATCAGTTTGTTTACTCTGATTAAGAGTCTCTTATGGCTTGTCTCCCTCTCTGGTTTCATCTTGTTTTATTTTTTCCTCTCTTCCCCTATTTTTCCTCTCCCCCTATGCTCTGTTTTATTTCTTAAATTCCACATATGAGTGAGATAATATAATAATTGTCTTTCTCTAATTAACTTATTTCGCTTAGCATAATACCCTCTAGTTCCATCCACGTCATTGCAAATGGCAATATTTCATTTTTTTGATGGCTGAGTAGTCTTCCATTGTATATATATACACCACATCTTCTTTATCCATTCATCTGTCAGTGGAAATCTGGGCTCTTTCCATAGTTGGCTAATGTGGACATTGCTGCTATAAACATTGGGGTGCACGTGACCCTTCGGATCACCACATTTTTTGTATCTTTGGGGTAAATCCCTAGTAGGTGACATTAGATTCTTTTGTGTCATATAGTAAAACTAGAACATTGAGGATGTATCTTCCTAAAACTAAAACCAAAGCCTGTGTTTACTTTTTCTACTAAGTCCATTTAGGCTTCAAATGTTTTCTCTCCCCAACATTTCTAGACTTGCATCCTGCCCCTCCCCTCTTCTTTTACTATCTCAGCCCCCATCTCCCCACTTCTCTTCTCTGCCTGTGCAGAGGTCTTCTTCCATGGTAGGTAGAATGAAGTACCCCAAAGATGTCCATGTCTCCATTCCTGGAACGTGTGACTATGTTATGTTACGTGGCAAAGGGCAATTAAGGTTGCAGATGGAATTAAGGTTGCTAGTCAGCTGACCTAAAGATAGGGAGATTGTCCTGGGTTATCTGAGGGGGCCCGGTAGAGTTGCAAGGTTCTTAAAAGTGGAAGAAGGGAGCAGAGCAGTCAGGGGGATGAAACTACAGAAGAGGTCAGAGTGATATGATGTAAGAATAACTCAACTCACCTTTGCTGGCTTTGAAAATGAGGAGTAGGGCCAAGAGCCAAGGAATGCCAGTAGCTCCTAGAAGCTAGGGAGAGGCAAGGAAACAGATTTTCCCTTACAGACTCCAGAAGGAATACAGTCCTGCTGACACCTTGATTTTAGCCCAGTGAGACCTATTTCAGACTTCTGACCTCCAGAACTATAAGATAATAAATTCCTATTATTTAAGCTCCTACATTTGTAGTAATATATCATAGCAGTAGAAAACTCATACACTTTCTATCTTAATCTCCTTGGGACAGCCATAGCTTTCCTAGGGAACATGAACAGGCGTTAGAACATAGACTTTCCTAGATACTCAAATGAAAATAATGGGTCATTTACTCAGTTAATGGCAGATCTATTATCCAATGGCAGAAATACTCTTAACAATAGTGATGTAAACAAAGTAGGTACTTACTTCTCTTCACATAGATGATAGCCAGTTCACTACTGGCATGGTGGCTCTACAGTGTCAGTACGCACCCAGATCCTTCCTGCTCACCCTAGAGTGTAAACCTAAAAGGTCAAGGTGGAGCACTATGGTCAACAAGACGATCTTCCAGGCCAGTATCTGGAGGAAAGGGAGGC
Organism: Mirounga angustirostris; assembly: GCF_029215605.1. Lineage (NCBI taxonomy): Eukaryota > Metazoa > Chordata > Mammalia > Carnivora > Phocidae > Mirounga > Mirounga angustirostris. The sequence continues at coordinate 97,860,334 of NW_026991717.1, forward strand.
AAAGAGCATACCTCCCGCCTTTCAAGGGCACTTCCGCTTATATCTCATTGGCCAAAACTTGGTCATATAACTATACCGACCTGCAAGGGAGGCTGAAGAATGTATATTTCAGTAAAGTATGACCAGCTAAACTTCAGGTTCTTGTGGTCTCCGTTAAAAAGAAAAAAAAATTGTTATTACTAATGAAAAAGAGGAGACGCGGTATTTGGAGGCAAGCTATGGTTTCTGACACAGGTTACTGTGTGATCTGGTTTGCATATTCAAGGGCAGATGAATAGGTGGCCAGATTCCCAAAGCTCCGTCAGGCCTAATGAGGATTTGGTAATTCTGTGATAATCTGTATTCTAGTCTGATAAATTCCAGTTTGGAAGAAATGTTAGCGTCACAGAACAGTGTCCAGGGTCTTATAGATCACGACTACTTCCAACTTTGGATGAATGAAAGAGGCGGGGCATCTGGGTGGCTCAGTTGTTAAGCATCTGCCTTCGGCTCAGGTCATGATTCCAGGGTCCTGGGATCAAGCCCGCATCGGGCTCCCTGCTTCGCGGGAAGCCTGCTTCTCCCTCTCCTGCTCCCCCCTGCTTGTGTTCCCTCTCTTGCTGTGTCTCTCTCTGTCAAATAAATAAATAAAATCTTAAAAAAAAGAAAAAGAAAAAGAAAGAGTTAGGCTACCCTTCTGGGGAAGTCAAGATTCCATCTTGGTCCTGTGACGTTTTGCAGGGGTGTTAGATTTTTGTTCAATTTGGGGACATGTAATTTTCCTGTGGGGCTGAGATGATTGGGTCCCTAATTATGCTGATGAAATCATAGTTGTTAAAGCCTCTTCTTGTTTTTTTTTTTATTATTTATTTATTTATTTATTTATTTTTAAAGATTTTATTTATTTATTTGACAGAGAGAGACACAGCGAGAGAGGGAACACAAGCAGGGGGAGTGGGAGAGGGAGAAGCAGGCTTCCCGCGGAGCGGGGAGCCCGATGCGGGGCTCGATCCCAGGACCCTGGGATCATGACCTGAGCTGAAGGCAGTCGCTTAACCGACTGAGCCACCCAGGCGCCCCTCTTTTTTTTTTTTTTTTTAAAGATTTTATTTATTTATTTGACAGAGAGAGAGATAGCAAGAGCAGGAACACAAGCAGGGCGAGTGGGAGTAGGAGTAGGAGAAGCAGGCTTCCCGCGGAGCAGGGAGCCCGATGTGGGGCTCGATCCCAGGACCCCGAGATCATGACCTGAGCCGAAGGCAGACGCTTAACGACTGAGCCACCCAGGCGCCCCTTGTTTTTTTGTTTTTACATAAAGATCCCTCCGCTGATCTTCAAGCATATGAAAGTAGAGTCCAGAGATCTTTCTGGCTTCAAAATCCCTTCAGTCTCCCTTTCCATTTTCTTGTCTCTGACGCCTTTGAAAATAAGTTGAGGGAACAGTTAATTATCTTCCAATTATACTGTAAATGCTATGCTATTGGGGTGGCTGATTTTGCAGTATTCTTTATAAAATAACACTCACTATGAAGGGACCTCTTTGTTTACAGAGAGTTACACATAATTTCTTTTTTTGCCTTGAAGAACAAGATACCAAGATATAAGAACCAAAGGAGACAATTTACATATTTATGCTCTTTTGGTAATTAAAAATTGTTTTTTGATTTTACTGAATAAGTAACAGTCTTGTATTGAACTTACTATGGGTTATATTTCCTTCCTCAGGTTTTCTATGTGTCTTCTGTCCTTTTTGAGATGGTAGCCTGATTTTACTTTATCCCTGGATAAAATATTCCCCAAAGCTAGCAGAAGTCATGGTTTTTAATATGTCTTCAGAACAAGATTCGACTGTTGACTGAAGCCAGGCTTTAATGCCTCTCATTTCTTGGGTCACGCACTCTAGCTAAATTGCTGCTCTCAGACATTGCTTCACTGTAGGGTGTCAGTGACCTCAAAGGGCACATTTACACAGACAGTCCTGAAATAGCATATGGCACCTTGACATGGAGCGAGACCCAATCAGAATGTGGAGGAAATGGGCACCAAAAATAAAATAGGGTACTTTCTGAAATGAACAACAAAAATAAATTGAGATAGTGGGTCAAGAAAGAATTAGAAGAGAAATGAAATTGGGATAGGACTTGAAGGGGGTAGGGGAAATGATGGGGAGGAGATCTGGCAAAGCCAGAGGCAAAGAAACCGTCTCATAATTTACATAAGTACAGAATTCCACTCTCTAAACATTTGTGTTCCATTTCCATATTTATAAAAGTAATAAGTCCGTTATACTGAACACAGAATTCTGCTGGTGAACTCACTGATGTAATTAATAATTTAGACATGGCAATCCTTCCCCCTTGACATTACAGATGAAGAATTGTGAGTTAAGTAAATAGTTGTGTCTAGCCATATTTCAAATAGAACAGAGAGAAAAGGCTATTCTTTAAAATGCTGGATAAACAACACTGTGGCTGAAAAGCCACACATCCTATGCAGTGTCTCTGCAGTATAATAGACTGAGGTGGTTACAGTTAACTAAAAAGCTGGTGTTGGATCCCATCAGGAGAACACCGTAAACTTGGTGTCTTTAGTCCTAAAGGATTATTTAATTTAGCATTCCTCTCTGCTTGCCTTTCATTCTTCATCATCTGAGGGCACTTAAACAGAGTATCTGACAATAGTAGTACCTGGAAAATGACAACAGTTAAAATACATACTGTCAACTTTACCATTTTGAGCTCATTTCATACATTAAGATAATTTTAGTGACTTGCTTTCTTAATTCAGCAGCATATCTTATTCTAACTGATTTGGTAAACAGTCTTCATTGTTTTTCCCAGAAGAAGGGATGGAAGTGCAGAGGAGTGTGTGCGTGTGTGTGTGTGTTGGGGTGGGGTGGGGTGGGGGAGTGCTGTTTGAAAAAGCACCTCATCTCCTGGTCTGCCTGCAATCAGACTTGGTGCTGGATTGGGGATGTAGAGGGCTGAGAGAGCCAGGCCTGACCACAGCCACTCTTTCGAAGTTCCCCCATGATGATGAACCTGCACATTTGGCAGCTCCTGAATTCTCTGATGCATTCTTTCTTCCTGTGTTCTTTTCTAGTGTATCTGAAAAACCCACCCATTCCAATGGCCAGCAACAACACCGCCAGCATAGCACAAGCCAGGAAGCTGGTAGAACAGCTGAAGATGGAAGCCAACATCGATAGGATAAAGGTGAGGACCACATAACCCACACAGATCCTCCAGCCTTGATTATAAGGAGCATGATTTGCAGCCATCTGTCACTTGACCCCCCTTCTATAGAGAGTGATGAAAGCAGCGAGGGCAGGAGAGAAACTTAGTAATTGGGCAAAAAGTTCATTTTTCTAATGTGTCTTTGCCTTCTCCAGATTTCTCCAGAATAAAATGACAGCATAAATTAAAACTGATTCTTCACGTAGAATTCAAAACAAAACAATAACAGAAAAACAGACAAATGAAAAACAAGCTCATGGTTGAATTCTAGCCAAGGAAATTGGAGAACACACAAAACTTACCAGGTCACCAGTTGACCTCTCTGACTCTGTAGAGACTGTCTTTTCATTTGGGTTTTAGCTTTTCTGTCTTGGTTTAGGTTCTAAGTTGAAGTGTCTGTCTGTCATGATTAATCTTTCTCTTCACCACTGCAGGTTGTAATTATCTCTTTTTAATAACTTATTGGATTTTTTTTCCTTCAAAACACAAAAATCACATATGATCTCCCTAAGAAGTCAAACAGCATAGTGGGTTAATGAAAGTATTTTATCAAATGGAACTCAGAAACATATCTCATTTTATTAAAATAAAGCTAGAACATTCATCCAAATGCCAAATTCTTTTTAAAACTAGGATATTTTTCCTATTTTCTCCATACCAGAGTTAGCAACCTAAACGACCCACCCAACTTTTGGAGTATGCTTCTAGAGCAAAGGTCAATAAATTAAGGCTCATGAGCCAGATCAGGGTTTTATTAGAACATAGCCATTCATGTACATATTGTCTATGGCTACTTTCTCACTACAACAGCAAAGCAGAGTAGTTGCAAGAGAGACCATGTGGCCCACAAAACATAAAATATTTACTCTCTGGCCTTTTACAGAAAACTTTGCTGACCCCCAGTCTAGAATAGTGGTTTTCAGCCCACCTGTACATTCAGATTACCCAGGGAACTCTGGAAAGACCAATTCCAAGACCACACTCTAGACTAATTAAATTAGAATCTCTTGGGGTATGATTCAGGCATCAGGTTTGTGGGTTTTTTGCATTTTTCTTTAATTATCAGTTAGTTTCATTGTGTAGCCAAGGTAAAGAACCCAGGGGAGGGACACCTGGGGTGGCTCAGTGGGTTAACTATCTGCCTTTGGCTCAGGTCATAATCCCAGGACCCTGGAATCAAACCCCTCGTTGGGCTCCCTGCTCATCAGTTAGTCTGCTTCTCCCTCTCTCTCTTTCCCTCTGCTCCTTCCCTCCCTGCCACCACCCCCTGCTCATGCTTGCTCTCTCTCTCAAATAAATAAAGTCTAAGGTTTGCTCCTCCTCCTCCTCCTCCTTTTTTTTTTTTAATTTAAGTAGGCTCCACACCTGATGTGGGGCTTGAACTCATGACCCTTATAGATCAAGAGTCACATGCTCTACTAACTGAGCCAGCCAGACACCTGGGTTTGCTCCTTCTAACTCCCATCAGATGCGGGCTAGAGAGTGAAAGGAAAGATGATCTTCCTTCATAAATAAGCTGAGCAAATATCCATGGGCATCTATCTGTCCTAATCTTTTTTGAGTTCTGATAATGCGGCCATGTAAACAGCTTCTCTTCTTTCAACAGCTTTAACTCTTCTTATTATTCATGAATGAGATAAATAAGGGGTCCTCATCATCTGCCTTGCTCCCTTACGACACCTTCCTCTTTTCCTCATTTCCCTTTGCCTCTTCTTTTTCACTCCCTTGCTGAAAAAGTACAAAGTGGAAGGTGGGCACAGAATCTGCTGCAAGAAGTGAGGTGGCTCAAGGACTGTGGAAGAGTCATTTAGTGCTTCTTTGGAAGGGGTGGGGAGAGAGGAAGCTTCTGCCCATGGACCTTCTGGAAAATGTCACTTTGCCTTTCAGAGTGGCCCAACTAAGATAAAAGTATTTGTGAAGCACTATTGTGGTTGGCATTTTCTGTTACTCCTCAGCATCCTCAGATCTGTCTCCTGAAGGAGGATGTGATGGTGTTGGAGGTGATGAGAAGCTGGCAGTGGGAGGAAGAGGACGGAAATAGGGCTTTTCAGCCATAAGTCAGACCTCCACCCTCCCTCACCTGAATTACTGACTGCAGGGGGCTCCTGGTTGATCCTGAAATCCATCTCAACCCTGTCTCCATCCCTGCCATCAATTACCCTCCATAGTGCTACCAAAGAAAATTTTCTCTAAGAAAATCTCATTATGTCCCTCTCCCACAGAAAATCTTTTCATGCTTCCCATCACCTGTAAAATAAAATTCAAACTCCTTAGCAGAGTATGCAAGGTCCTTCTGGCCTCTGCCACTCTTTTTAGCTTCATCCCCTTCTTTTTGCCCACTTGCCATACTGAGCCACTTCTGACGCCCTTGATGAAAATTTCAAATGCCTGGAACATTCACTCTCCTCCTTTCTAACCTTCTGCTTTAAACTCTGGTAACTCCGTGAAGACTCCGACCAATCATTACATCCTTCTCAAAGGCCCTCATCATAAGGTTGGATTTTTACCAATTTTCAGTTGTTCATTTATTCTTTTATCTAATAAATACTTTATTGACAGCTTTTTAAATGGCCAGACCTTGTTAGGGCCTAGAGATACAGAGATGGAGAAAGATGAAGACATGGGTCTTGCCCTCAAGGATCTCCTAGTCTAGGAGGGGGTTACAAAAAAATGTGAATAAGACCTATCACTGACATAAATAAGAGATCCAAGGAGCACAGGCACCAGATACCATCAGAAAGAAGGCGGCACCACACCCTGACTCCCTTCATACACTACTTCCGAAGGCACCGAAGACATCGCCGCTATGAGAGAGAGGAAGCGTTCTTCTAACAAACCGAGTGCTGGGTGGTGATCTTCCCAGGCAATCTTCACATCCAAATCTTTGGACCCTTGCTACATCGTTAGATCTCACGCTGTTGGAAATACAGCAGCAGCTTGTCATTCAGCCTTTGTCCAGCACATCAGAGCCAGGCAGGCATGCTGTGGCGAAGGGTCAGATTATTTTTAGTTCAAGCTGTTGGCTACACTGCGACTGTGTTGACAGAATTGTCAGCTGGCTGGTTTAGGGCTTGGTTATTTGCCTTTAGGAGTCCCTTCAAAGGCTTCTGAGCACTCCCGCTTCTCCACCTACTTTCCCTGCGTAATCCTGTCAGCAAGAAAGGGCTTCTCTCTGAAGATCCCATGTATGTGCTTCTGCAGTCGGAGTAGTGACCTCTTCAAGCTCTATAGGGCAGCAGTGTGTTACGTATATCCGGCAGAGCCCACTGTGACTGAGACCATGACAAACGGGGGGCAGGGAGCATAGCTGCCACTGGAGCTTCGAGAGTCCCATCAGCAGGGGCGGCCTTATCCCTCCTGTGGCCTCCAGAATAACTCGGGCTGCAGAGAGAAGCTGTACCGTAAGAGGATCTGAAGAGCGTATTCATTTTTAAACCTTCTTGAGTCCTATCCCTCTGCATCACAAATCCCGGGAGAATTGAGCTAATGAACCCATTATCTGTTCATAAGCCTCGGGCATATATAAATTATACTCCCAGGCTTTCTCTGTTTCTTTGTTAGCATTTCATTCAAGGACAGAAAGTAGAGAGAAATCAAAGCTGGGAAGGGATCTGGGGACAGGGACAGAGAGGGGCACGAAGACCGTGACACTCAGATGTATGAGACAGCAATATAGTCACACTGATGTCGAGCAAAGATGAATAAAAGGAAGCTTGTCCTTAGAGCACAAGTTGAGAGAGCATGTCCAAAAGTAAAGGACAGCAGGTTTCAGTAAATCTATTTATTCACCACTCTATTAGGGCTCGTTGGGTGTCTAATAATAGAAGCCTAGCCCAAGTTTGCTTAAGCAGGAAGAAGGGATTGATTATAAAAGATACAGTGTGTCTCAGATTCCAAGAGCAGAAATGTAGCTGGGTAAGCAGTAGAAATAAGAGTTGGAAGACCATCAGGACCAGGAGAGCTCTGTTATACGCCCCTGCCTCTCTCTGTGTGTCTGCCTCTTTCTTTTCCCGGGAAGAATAGATTTCTCAGCTGCCTGCTCCATGTGGCAGACATGGTGGCTGCTCACAGCTCCATGAAGAAAGAGATAGAGTCACTTCCAGCTCCATGAAGAAAGAGATAGAGTCAATTCCTTTTAGTCTCAAGTGCATATTGCTAGAATGGCATCTCTGTTCTAGCAAGAGTGAACCATCTGCAGTTCATGCAGTTCAATCAACGGACATTAGAATCAAACCACATTGCACAAACATTGCTCCTAGGAATTAACCCACCCCTATGAATGGAAAGGGTTGGATAGTTAAGGAGTGAGAATCATTGTAAGCTGGAAAGATGCCCTTTGACAGAGGGCATCGTTAGCATCATGAAGAATAATGTCGATGTAAGAACAAAAGAAAGCCAAGGCCAGGAGCGTGGGTGAAATGATTGCTTCTTAACTAATTGGATGCTCCATAAATTGACCCCCATAAAAATGTCAAATTTATTTCTCATTTCTCCCAAATATTCCTAATAGACATGTCCAGCTTGCTCCCCTTATTATCCTAAGAATATGCTATGAAAATTCCACCTGTCTGGTTACTCTGGGTCCCTCAGTGAGAATGCCCGCCCCCTCATTCTTTTCCTATCTACTACAGACTGAATGTTTTTCTCCCCCAACCCTCCCAAAAAATTCATTTGTTGAAATCCTAACCCCCAATATAATGGTATTTGGAGGTGGGGCCTTTGGAAGATGATTAGATCAGGAGGGTGAGCCCTCATGAATAGGATTAGTGCCCCTATAAAAGAGACCCCAGGGAGATCCCTCATCCCTGCCACCATGTGAGGTAATAGTGAGCAGACATCTGTGAACCAGGAAGTGACCCCACCAGACATTGAATTTGCCAGCACCTTGATCTTAGACTTTCCAGTCTCCGTAACTGTCAGAAATAAATTTATGTTGTTTATTATATACCCAGTCTACAATATTTTGTTACAGAAGCCTGAACCAACTAAGACCCTGTCCAAACCTTACTCCCTCATTAGGGGTCAGCTCCAGTCCCCATTTGTCCATGAATCTCTTGCCATTCTGACCATATTTACTAATTGGTTTCATTTTCTTCAAATAAATTTTTCCAATTAGAGTACACAGTCCTCAAAGTCAAAGACCATGTCATTTACTTCTCTGTATCCTTCAGAGTGCTGGGGTACAGGCATTCAAGAAATTTTTTTTTAGTGGATAGCTTACCATTTTCAGCTTAGATCATAATCTCAGGGTCCTGGGACCAAGCCCCGTGTTGGGCTCTGCACTCAGCAGCGAGTCTGCTTGAGGATTCTCTTTCCCTCTCTCTCCCTGGAAAAATAAATAAATCTTTAAAAAAAAAACATGATCATAGGAGAAAATTCACTGAAATACAAAAATGAAGAGAGGACAGGTAAATAGTTTCATGTCTTACGTTTGATTATAAGTAGCCAGCATTTATTGTATACCTTATTTTTATAACAGTTCAACATAAAAACAGACTGATTTTCATAACTGAAAAATACATATAAATTATTAAACAAACACAAGTGTTTCTAATGACTGAATCATCTTTCTGATGACTGACTCATAAAAGATTGGAATTGAACTTCACAGAAAATGGTACTGAGAAATGGACCAGTTAGACATCATCCTTGGTAGTAGAGAGGGGACATATATCCTAGGTTTGGGACTTTTGAAGTATTTTTCCAGAATTAGAAATGAAAGTTTTAGTACCTCTTCCCTAAAATGCTTGCATTTGAGGGGCGCCTGGGTGGCTCAGTCAGTTGAGCGTCTGACTCTTGGATTTAGCTCAGGTCATGATCTCATGGGTGGTGAGATTGAGCCCTGCATCCAGCTCCATGCTCAGTGGGAAGTCTGCTTGAAGATTCTCTCCCTCTGCTCCTCCCGCCACTTGCACTCTCTCTCTCCCGCTCTCTCTCAAATAAATAAATAAATAAATCTTTTTCCCTGAAATGCTTGCATTTGATTAGGGAGAATGAGATACTATCCTCCTCATAGGCCAGATGAGGTTATTTTTAGGGATAATAAAATCAGTATAGTATGTCAAAGGACATAAAGAGGAAAGGGTCGTATTCACAGATGGCCAGTCCTAATTCATTCAATTTGCTGAAAATGAAACAAAAAAATATAAAATTGAATTCACACATACATTAGTAACTGAGCTTGACACTTCATTTTTATGAGAGTTGATATAACTTTAAAAAATTCCATAGTTATTTATTAAGCACCATGTATGTCCTTAGCTTTATGCACTGTGTCTAGGAGCTATAGCAGTAGTATTGTTAAACCTTGATAATTTGAAATCCCTAGGAAATGAATTCTTCTGAATAGCCCAGTTTTCAGGCCAGATGAATTCTCCCTTCTTAAAAATGTAACTACTTTGGATGGCACTTTGAATGTCTTTCTTTTCTTATTAAATAGAGTAAATTAAATATAAGGTACTTTTTTGATGATTCTTTTGAAGTTATTAATTTCAAAAATATTATTCTATTTCCTTTTTTAGAAAAATCCTATTGATGTACCATTAGCTTAATACCAACTTGGAGGAGAGGGGAGGGGAAGACTACTTAGAAGATTCACTCGTTATTTTATAAATAAAAAATAGTCAATATTTATCCATACAATTTTACTTCCTCTAGTATCACAATCAAAGTTTGATCCTGGGTGCTCTTCACACCCAGGAAAGATCCTTTAGACTCCATTTTGGCCACCAGCAATGATGCAGGCACCATGATGTCGTGAGACATCGTGACGATTTGCTGCCTTTCATTGCTGACGTTAGTAATCTTGCTGTCCATAGCACCTCTCATATTCTCAGTATGTCTCCAAGGCATGTCGAAGAATCCTAAGGTTTTTTTCTGCACTCCCGAACTAGTGTTTAAGCTGGATGTTTTCATTTTTTCTTACTTGAATTACATATTAGTGATCCAAAGAAAAATGAAGACTTTAAAATAGCCAGTTGCTTTTGACCTGAGCAAAAGACCTTTCTAGACAAATGTCAGACCAGTCTCTCCTAGTTTGGAAATTCTATCTCTTCCCAGAGGCTTGGCAGTTTCTTTTGCCTTCAAGTATATTGCCAAGCCAATGACAGACAATGAACTTCCCATTTCAAGCCTCCATCCCAGAACAGTCTTTGAGGTCTTTTTAAGCAACAAATTAAAGTCAACCCTGGGTGGTGCTTTTAATGCAGGCAACTCAACTGAAGGACTTGACTGAATGACTGATGCTCTTAACACACATGTGACTTCCCACACATATAGGCAGTGACCACCCGTCAGTGCTTATTTCTTTGCCTGATGGCTTGCAAGAATTTTGCGACATCAATTTTAAAATGTGTCTTCATTTCAGAATGTAATGAAGACAGAACTATATCCTTACATACTGTTTAAAATCTTAGGTCTGATTTTTATCCTGACAATTGCTTCTCAGAGCTGTCAGAATGTCTGCCTAGAGTAGGTTCCTATTTTTTCAGAGCCTAAAATCATAGTTTGGCGGCCTTTTTGGGACTCTCTAGAGTCACCATTTCTTTACTTTCAGGTTCTCAGCCCCTGTCTAGTTTGGAGAGGTTGCTGGATAGCTGGGTTTCAGCAGTGGTCAATCTGAGGAGATCCACACTCTTGTCAAATGTAATTCCTTCACATGTGCATCAGATCTCATCTCCCTAATCCAAGGTCACACTCCACCACCTGTCCATCCTGAATCATCAGTTTGGGTTCTCTATGTCATCATTTCCATCATTGTACAAACATAGTGTTATTTCTCTATCTTAAATAAAATTTTATTTTTTTTCTCTGAATCGCCCACTTACTCTTCCAGCAACTGCCTCATTTGTTTGCTCTGCTTTTCAGAACTTCTTGAAAAAGTTGTCTATATTCACTATCTCTAATGTCTCTTTTCCCTTTCTTTTGAAAAATTATTTTTACTCTGGAAATAATCTCAAAGGTACAACAGGGTTGCAAATGCAGTACAAAGAATTTTCTTTTCCCCTGAACCATTTGAAAATAAGTTGTCAACGGTTGCCCCATCACCACCAAATACTTTAGTGTGTGTTTCCTATAAGTGAAAACATTCTTCTACATAATCATAATGCAGTCATCAGAATTAGGAGGTTAACACTGGTATGTTACTATTTTCTAATCTTCAGACCCCATTTAAGTATTGCAAATCACCCTAGTAATATCCCTTTGAGCAAAAGGACCCAGTTCAGAATCATGTGTTGCATTTAGTTGTCCTGTCCATAGAGTTCCTTGACTTTCATGGCCTTGACACCTTTGAAGATTATGGGCCATTCATTTTGTAGAATACCACTCAAGTTGGGTTTGTCAGATATTTCCTTATGATTAAATTCAGGTAACAAAACGGGAACATTAATATAGAATTGATGGGGATATTTGTCTCATTACATTTTATCAGTAGCATATGATTTCAAATTGTCATTTACTGGTGATGTTAACTTCGATTACTTAATTAAGGTGTTATCTTCCAGTTTTTTCATGTAAAGTTCTTCTTTTGTCTTTTGTTATTAATAAATACTAGGATCTTGGGAGATGGACCTTGAGACTATATTCACTATCCCACTCCTCATCAAACGTTCTATTTTTTTAATTATATTGATATAGACTCCTGGCTTCCTCTTTTATTTGGGGGTTTATAATTTGCTACTACCATCATTTATTTTGATGCTTTAATTGGCACAGGCTAAAAAGCTAGCTCTCATGTCCTTCTGACATGACTCCATCTTTCTTTGAGTGCGTCCTTAGTGCTTGGCACAAAAAGATGGTGTAGGGTCCTCTTATTATTTCCCTGCCACAACACTGGAATCACCCTTTTCCCTAAGAGCAATAGTTCCTTTGAGAATGGTATTTAGAAATGAAAACCTGGATGCTAGTTGTTCTCATTGCTGAAGTGTTTGAAGTGTTGCTGCTCAAGGTCCTCTCAGTGGATAGAGTTAAAGAATACTATAGATGTCTCTTTATTTCTTTATCTTTGTATCTGTGTATATGTAACCATGAGTTCACACGAACACCACCAGGTCCTGTCCTACACCACAGAGTATATTCTAGCTTTCTACTTCCCATATTTGTAACTCCCTTCACTGACAATGAGGATCCTAGCTCCCCTGGTCCTTATTTGGCCAACTCTCCTGTAGGGAACCAAGGTCCCATTCCATGACCTTTCTTCCCGACATGGATGCATTCACATCCCACTCGGGCTCCTACACTCCTCACCAGGCTATCCTCTGTACAGATGCTCTCCTCACCTTGCTCAAGCTCTGACCTCCCACTGTGGGCCCCTGACCTGGTGTGGAGCCCGCTTTGCTTAGTCTCACCCAATCCCTTTAAGACTGAATTGTTCATGAAGAAGAAGGAGGAGGAGGCCCCATTTGCTTGTAAACCCATTCCAGTGAGGTTTTCACCCCTACCATTCTCTTGAACCTTCTCTCACCAAGGTTGCTAATGACTGCAGATGGCTAAATCTAATAGTCAATTCTCCATTTCATTATACTTGACCTACTGGCAGCATTTATCATGGTTGATGATTCCTTATGCCTTGAAGCATTTTCTTCAGCATTTGGCTCCCAACAGTCCCCACCCACTCTCACAGGTAACTATGTCTAAATTTCCTTTTCTGGCTCCTCTTAGGCTCCCCAGCTTCTTACATTGAAACGTTCCAGGGTTCAGTACTTGTCCCTCTCTTTTCTATCTAAATACACTCTCTTGATGATCTTGTTCATTCCCAAGGCTTTACGTACCTTCTATATGGCCTTGATTCCCAAATTTATAGCTCTAGTCTACATCTCTCTCAAACTCCAGCATTGTATATCTCACTAACAGACATTTTAATTTCAAACTTAAACTATATTCCTGGTCTCACCCCCAAAACTTCTCCCTGCAGCTTTCACCAGCTGAAATGAGAACAGTTCTATTTGTTCAGTCCAAAAACTTTAAGAGATAGCCTTAATAGTTCTTTTGTATTCATACCCTTTCTCCAGTCCATCATAAAATCCTGGTGATTCTACATTCAAATACTGTTTATCCAGAATTATACCATTTTACACTGCATCTGAACCACTGCCACCTCTCTCTTGGATTACGACAGTAGCTTCCGGGGCAGTCTCTACTTCGACCCTTGACTCCCACAAAGTACTTGCTGTTTTCCACACAGCATTCAGAGTGCTCCTTTACAGTGCAAGTCAGTGCCTCCCCTTCATTCTGTAAGTTTTCACCCAAAGATTAATTGCCTTCTCAACTAAGCCTAACTACTGCAATCTGTTCCCCAGCCACCCCCCTCCAGCCCCCCCCCCCCCACACATTCTTAATCCCTTTTACCCTGCTCTACTTTTCATTTCCTTATAAAACTTACTACCCTCTGGGGCACCCGGGTGGCTCGGTTGGTTAAGTGTCTTGAATTCAGCTCAGGTCATGATCTCAGGGTTGTGAGACAGAGCCCCATGTTGGGCTCTGCAGGGAGTGTGGAGCCTGCTTGAGATTCTCTCCCTCTCCCTCTGCCTCTCCTGCCCCCTTTCTAAATAAATAAATTAGTTAATTGATTAATTAAATAAAACTTACTACCTTCTAACATTCTCTATAACTATTATGCTTTCTTTTCTGTTCTCCCCATTTTCCCATTCGAATACTGTATTGGCAATTTGATGATGCTGTACATTGGTGTAGTTTGATTGATGTTTCTTCATTTGGGGTTTGTTTTTTTCATCAGCCATTAAGTCTTTTTCAGCCACTATGTCTTCAGATATTGTTTCTTCCTTCTTCTGCACCCACAACCTTTCTCCTGTCCTTCGGAGACCCCAATTATGTCTATATTCAGGTCCTTAGGTTATCTTCTAGCCTGGTGTTCTGTTCATATTTTTTCAGTCTACTTTCTCTCTGTACTTCCTTTTGGAGAGTTCCTATTGTCTTCAAGTTCACTCATCTCTTCTTCTGCAGTGTCTAAATCTGCTGCTAATTCCATCCAGCATATTATTTATCTCCAGAGATTTGATTTGGGTCTTTTAAATATCTTCCATGTCTCTTTTTATCATGTTTTGCTTTCCTCTACCTTCTTGATTTTATGGACAGTATTTACAATAGCTGTCTTAACAACATCATTATCAATTTTATATCTGTGTCAATTCTGGGTCTTCCTCTTTGTATTTTTTTTTCCTTATATGGGAGAGATTTTGTTTTCCCACTTAATTATATGCTTGAATTTTTTTATTGGATTCTAGATATTGTGGCATCCTGGAATTTTTTGTATTCCTTTTAGTATTTGGGGGTTTTGTGCTGTAGTGCAATTAAGTTACTTGGAAACATTCTGATCTATTCAAGGCTTGCTACTGAACGTTGGCAGGTGGGTCCATAATAGCCCTTAACCTGGGCCAATTTGGCACCACTCCCACAGCAATACCCTTTATAGGACTCTACTCAACCCCCCAGTGTTATGAGATCTTTCTCCTCTGCCAGTAGAAAGGCACAAACTACTCCAGCCCTGTGTGATCACCAGGGATTGTTCCACTTGATCCTTTCTGAATATTTTTGCACAGCCTCAAGCAGTTTTCTCCCACATATGTGCTGATCAGTGTTCAGCTAAAGACTCAAAAGTAATCCTCTGGAGGCCTCCAGAGCTCACATTTTCTCTCTCCCTCTTTCTGTGTCTGTGTAGCTCTTTCTTCTCTGTTATTCTCTCCTCAACTCAAGGAGATTCCTTAACTCTGTTTTGGTGGCCCCTCCCTGTGCCATGGCCTAAAAACCCTTTTTACACAGTCAGCTGGGACAAGGCTTGTTATCTCCCTTCTCTCACTGATCACTGTCCTGTGCTGCCTGTTGCCTAACATTTATAAACTAATTGTTCCTATGTTTTTTCCAGTTTAATTAGTGTGTGTTTTATCATCATAGTCTGAATTGGAAGTCTAGAAAATTACATAAGTTCTGCAAGGACAGAAATCTTTGTGTATTTTCTTCCTTTATTATCCCAAGTATCCAGACCTATGCCTGGCTTATTAGGTACTCAGTAAGTATTAGTTGAATAGAATATTCATTGAATAGGATTATGTTTGAGAACTCCTTCAGCAATTATCTGAGTGTCTACCATGTATCTGGTATTAATCATACAATGGTAGATAAAGAAGACATGGTTTCTGCTTTCCTAGAGTATAGTGCCTAAAGTGAAAGAAAAATATGAAACAGCAAATAAACAATGGCTGTCATTATAAATTGTGAGAAGTGTTCTTCTATAAAGGAAGAGAATGGGATGAAAGAACATAATGAGGGAAGTTATTATTGGAGGAAGTGGTCATTAAAGACTCTGCAAAGAGGCATTATTTCAACTGATTCCTAAAGGAAGAGAAGGAGCCAGGCTGTTGAGAAAATGGGGAAAAGAATGTTCCGGGGAATTGTATATGTGAAGCTCTGAGGCAAAAAAGAACTTGGAGCTTCCATAACATTAGCTGAGGTGTGTGGGGGGAGGGAAGAATGCCACACATGAAATTGGAAATATGGGCAGGCCCAAAGCCTGCAGGACCCACAGGCTGTTTTAAGATGTTTTGGTTCTCTGCAAAGTACAATGGGAAACTATTAGAGTGGTATGAGCCAATTTATATTTTTAAATTAACTTTCTAGCTGCAGTGTGGAAAATACTACTCTTGGCACAGTAGTGAAAGCCGGGAATTCATTTACAGTTGAGATTCTTAAACTTTTTTCTGCCCTAGACCTGTTTGGCAGCCTACTGAAGCATATGGTCTCCTTCTCAGAGTAGTGTTTTCAAATTACAAAGGAAACTAATCATACTGAAATACAGTTTATCAGAATAGTTTTTAGAGAAACATTTGTGATAGTTATATATGTACTCCTTTATTAACTGATAATATAAGATATAATAGTGGGTCTATAATTATAAAGTGGATGAACATAAATGAAATGTTGAGATGTTTGCAAAAACTTCTAATGTGATGAGAAATATCCGATTTCTATGGCTAACCAAGTCGATGGACTACTAATGCTACTGTTGTGTGTTGTCTACATCTGGGAATGTAATGGACAGAAATGCTAAATCTCCATTTGAGGTTAGTGAAAATAGAGATGTAATTTTTATCATCAACATTCACAGACCAGACCACCCCCTAAATTCTATCTGTTGACCCTGTGTTAGTCCATTTGAGCTGCTAAGATAGAATATCATACTGGGTGGCTTATAAACAACAGACATTTTTTCTCACAGTTCTGGAGACTGGGAAATC
Source organism: Mirounga angustirostris (assembly GCF_029215605.1). Taxonomy (NCBI): domain Eukaryota; kingdom Metazoa; phylum Chordata; class Mammalia; order Carnivora; family Phocidae; genus Mirounga; species Mirounga angustirostris. The sequence goes on from NW_026991717.1 coordinate 97,876,799, forward strand.
CAACATCAAGGCACTGGCAGATTCCATGTGTAATGGGAGCCCACTTCCTGGTTAATAGATGGCTGATTCGCACTATGTTCTCACGTGGCAGAAAAGGGGTGAGGGAGCTCTGGGATCTCTCGTATAGCACTAATCCCATTCATGAGAACTCCAAATCCATCACATTGGGAATTAAGTTTTATTTTTTTTAATTTTTATTTTTTAAAACCTTTTATTTATATTTATTTATTTATTTATTTATTTAAAAGATTTTATTTATTTATTTATTAGAGAGAGAGAGTGAGAGAGCACAAGAGGGGGGAGCGGGAGAGGGAGGAGCAGACTCCCCGCTGAGCAGGGAGCCCGATGCGGGACTCGATCCTGGGACTCCAGGATCATGACCTGAGCCGAAGGCAGTCGCTTAACCGACTGAGCCACCCAGGCGCCCCTGGGAATTAAGTTTAACATGTAAATTTTGGAGGGCACAAACATTCAGTTTACAGCAGACCCCTTGGAAAACCCAAATTAATCACTTTTTATTTAAGAGGTTATTTCTGTAAACATGGACAAAGAAGAAGGGGCTTAAACATGGGTAGTCACAACAGCAGTGACAATAAGGAGACAAATTTGAGATATTTTTGGAATAATAAGCAATAGGACCGAAAAGAGAGAGATTGCCTAGGGTTATTGGGGAAATATTAATGGAAGTAGGCCTAAGGATATATAATATAAAGGACACTGTGTGCAGAACATTAGCAGGGATAGTCAGAAAGAGACTTGCCAGGCAGACTATTGCTGTGACTCATTTAAGACAGGGGACAAGGATGACACTATGGGTTAGAAAGGAAGATTATTCATAGGATTAAGTCAGGAACACTAGGACTCACTACTCAGCCACTCATGAGCTGTGAGACCTAGGCAAACACCTTCCTAATGAAGCCTCAAATTCACATATTTAAGATGAGGACAATAATAGCCTGTGACCCATAACGTTGTAAGGATTAAATAAGATACTGTATGTAAAGTGGTTAGCACAATTCTGACATATAGCAAGGGCAGATAAATATTAATAGTTATTCTCATTACTGCTAGGATTCTGACCATGTGTTGGATTATCACCCACAGGGAACTGCAATCTAGTTAAGGAAACAAGATAAAACTCAGAAAATAATTTGAGAAAGAAACCATTCGGAATCAAGTGTTCAAATATAAGATGTAAGCAACTCTTAAGCTATTAATTTTGCCCAATATAGCACTTTCTGTATCATAAAAAGATTTTGAAAATTTCTTCCACACACAGGCCTACCTTGTTTTATTGTGCTTTGCTTTGCTGCACTTCTCAGATACTGCAGTTTCTACACACTGAAGGGTTTTTGGCAACCCTGCATTGAGCAAGTCTATTTGTGTCATTTTGCCAGTAGCATTTGCTCCCTTCATATCGCTGTGTCACATTTGGGTAATTCTTGCAATATTTTAAACTCTTTCATGATTTGTTTTGGTGATCTGTGACTAGTGATTATGACTTGCTGAAAGCTCAGATGATGATTAGCATTTTTTAACAATGCAGTATTTTTGAATTAAAGAATGTACATTGTTTTCTTAGGCATAATGGATTTGCACACTTAATAGACCGCGGTATAGTTTAAACATAACTTTTATATGCCATAGGGAATCAAAAAATTCATCTGACTTGTTTTATTGTGGTATTCACTTTATTCCAGTAGTCTGGAACTGAACCTGCAATATTTCTAACGTATGCCTGTGTTTGTGTGTGAACATTGCAGAAGAGTGGGGGTGGTGCTGGATCTCTTCTTAACAAGTGAGTTTTAGATATTACTGTTGCCTGGTCTTTGCTGCTTACTGTTGAGCTCCTGTTTGCAGTAATAATGACTATGGCTCAAGCAAGTAAAAGACACACACACACACACACACAAAGTAATTGAGATTCAGTCTGAGAGTCTGTCCTTTGCTTTCATTTAGAGGAGCTAAGACAAGAACAGGCTGTTTCCTTTCATTCCATCATAGTAGCATTTCATAAAGATGTGCAAAGAATTTCAATTTCAACCTTTGGAACCAGCCCTGTATTTGAGTAGCTCGTATGTAGATATCTGTGGTTTGATGGCAAAGCATCAAGGGTTCAGTTCTTTTTCTGCCAAGTGCTTTGCTATATGACATTGAACAATTCAAGCCATCTGCTGAGCCTTAATTTTTCACCTATGAAAGGAATTTAATGCTTCTTACCTCAGGATTATTGTGTAGAGCAAAAGAGAAAACCCAATGTCTGAAACATAATAGGAGCATAATAAAAATATTTTTTATAAGCAATGCAATGTCAATTAAAGAGCAATGCTTTAAGCCAAAAACTGTAACAAGAGACAAAGATCCTCATATAATGATAAAGGGGTCAATTAATCAAGAGGATATAACCATCATAAATAGATATACACCCAAAACAAGAACACCTAAACATATTAACCAAATATTAGCAGACCTGGGATGCCTGGGTGGATCAGTTGGTTAAGCATCTGCCTTCGGCTCAGGTCATGATCCCAGGGTCCTGGGATAAAGTCCTGCATCGGGCTCCTTGCTCGGCAGGGAGCCTGCTTCTCCCTCCACCTGCAGCTCCCCATGCTTGTGCTTGCTCTCTTTCTGACAAATAAATAAATAAAATCTTTTTTTAAAAAAGCAAATTATTACCAGACCTGATGAGAGAAATAGACAATAATAAAATAATATAGCAAATTTAATAGCCCACTTTTAACAATGGATAGATCATCCAGACAGAAAATTCATAAGGAAATGTTGGACTTGAACTATACTTCAGACCAAATGGATCTAAAAGACATATACAGAACATTCCATCCAACAGCAGCAGAATATACATTCTTCTGAAGTGTACATGTTATATTCCCCAGGATAGGACAAATAATAGGCCACAAAATAAGTCTTAGCGAATTTAAGAAGATTGAAATTGTACCGGGCGCCTGGGTGGCTCAGTTGGTTAAGCAACTGCCTTCGGCTCAGGTCATGATCCTGGAGTCCTGGGATCGAGTCCCACATCAGGCTCCCTGCTCAGCAGGGAGTCTGCTTCTCCCTCTGACCCTCCTCCCTCTCATGCTCTCTGTCTCTCATTCTTTCTCTCGCAAATAAATAAAATCTTAAAAAAAAAAATTTAAAAAAAGAAATTGTACCAAGAATCTTTTCCAGCCACAGTGGTATGAAACTACAAATCAGTAATAAGAGGAAAACTGGATAATTCACACACGTGTGGAAATTATACAACACACCCATGAACAGCAAACCAATGGATCAAAGAAGAAATTAGAAGGTAGATAAATATCTGAAAACAAAAAAGTGGAAACACAACATCCCTAAACTTATGAGATGCAGCAAAAGCAGTTCCAAGAGGGAAGTTTCCTTTCACCTACATTTAAAAAAAAGAAGAAAGATCCTAAATAACCTAACTTTAAACCTTAGGAACTAAAAAAAGAACAAATTAAGCCTTAAGTTAGCAGAAAGAAGGAAATAAAGATAAGAGCAGAAATAAATGAAATAGAGACCAGAAAAATAATAGAAAAGATCAATGAAACCTAGAGCTGGTTTTTGAAAAGATAAACAAAACTGACAAATCCTTAGCTAGGCTAAGAAAAAAAAGAGCGAAGGCTGAAATAAAAGCAGAAATGAAAGAGGAGGGGCGGCTGGTGGCTCAGTCGTTAAGCGTCTGCCTTCGGCTCAGATCATGATCCCAGGGTCCTGGGATTGAGCCCCACATCAGGCTCCCTGCTCCGCGAGAAGCCTGCTTCTCCCTCTCCCACTCCCCCTGCTTGTGTTCCCTCTCTCGCTGTATCTCTCTGTGTCAAATAAATAAATTAAAAAAAAAAAAAAAAAAGAATGAAACGGGATCCACATCTTACACCACCCACAAAAATTAACTCAAAATGGATCAAAGGCTTAAATATGAGACCTGAAGCTGTAAAACTAGAAGAACACATAGGGGGTGAACTCCTTGACATTGGTCTTGGCCATGATTTCTTGAATATGACAGCAAACATACATGCAACAAAAGCAAAAATAAGGGGTCTGCATGAGACTAAAAGGTTCTGCACAGCAAAAGACAACAAAATGAAAAGGCAACCTATGGAAAAGGAGAAAATATTTGCAAACCATATATATGGTAAGGAGTTAATATCCAAAATATATAAAGAACTCATGCAAGAAAAAAAATCTGATTAAAAAATGGGCAGAGTAACTGAGTTGACATGTTTCCAAAGAAGACATATAACTGGCCAACAGGTATGTGAAAAGATGTTCAAAATACTAATTAGCGGAATGCAAATCAAAAGCACGAGATAGCACTTCACACCCGTTAGAATGGCTATTATCAAAAAGACAAGTGATAACAAGTGTTGGTGAAGATGCGGAGAAAAGGGAACCCTATGTGCTGTTGGTGGGAATGTATAATGGTGCAACCACTATGGAAAACACTATGGAGGGTCCTCAAAAAGTTAAAAGTAGAACTACCCTATGATCCAGCCATCCCAGTTCTGGATATATAGCCAAGGGAAATAAAATCAGAATTTCACAGAGTTATCTGCACCCCCATATTCATTGCAGCATTATTCACAATAGTCAAGATATGGAAACAACCTAAGTGTTCATCTGTAGATGAATGGATAAAGAAGATGTGTTATATACATACAACGGAATATTATTCAGCCATGAAAAAAGGAAATCTGGCCATTTGTGATAATATGATGGACTTTGAGGGCACTATGCTAAGTGAGATAAGTCAGACAGAGAAAGACAAATACTGTGTGATATCATGTGAAACCTAAAAAATCTGACTCACAGAAACAGTAGAATGGTGGTTACTGGGGGCTGGATGGTGAGGAAATGGGGAGAGGTTGGTCAAAGGCTATGAACTTCCAGTTATAAGATGAATAAATTCTGGGGATGGAATCCACAGCACGATTACTACAGTTAACAATACTGTATTATATACTTGCAAGTTGCTAAAAGAGTAGATCTTAAATGCTCTCATCATACACATAAAGAAAAAGGTAATTATGTGAGGTGTTAATTAACCTACTGTAGTTATCATTTCACAATATAGTAGTGTATCAAATCATTGCAATATACACCTTAAAGTTACACACTGTTATCTATCAATTATATCTCAATAAAGCTGGAAAAAAGGTAAATAAAAGATTATTTTAAATGCAAAAAGAAAGTGAGGCTGACTGACTTTTACACAACTATACTGCCATTGGACAGTGTCCCCTAAACCTACCTGGAACCTTAGAATGTGATCTTACTTGGAAGTAGGATATTTGTAGATGTAATCAAGTTGAGATGAGCTCATAGTGGATTAGGGTGGGCCCTAATCCAATGATAGGTAGGTAGCAGATTTGGGCACAGACAAAGAAGAGAATGTCATGGACAGAGACACAAAGGACAGAAGGCTATGTAAAGATATGGGCAGAGATTGGTGTGATACATTTACAAGCCAAGGGACACCAAGGATTGCTGGAAACCACCAGGCTAAGAAGCATGGAACAGATTCTCCTTGGGCCTCCAGTGGAAACCAACCCTGCTGATACCTTGATTTTGAACTTGCAGTCTCTAGCACCAACTGTCAGAGAATAAATTTCTGTTGTTTTAAGTCACCCAGTTTGTGGCAATTTGTTATGGCAGAAGAAGAAACTAACACACTAATACCTATACCTCTTTGTATCAGTCAGAGTAGACTGGATTTTGTTGCAGTAACAAAAGGTCCTCTCCTCCCATTCTTAGGGGCTTACAACAACAAAGTTATACTTCTTATTCCCACCACATGTCCTTTGCAGATCAGCTGCCACTCCACACCATGTCACTTTGAGCAGGGACCCTGGCACATGCAGCAGCCTCTACCCAGAATATTGCCTCTGTCTGGCCTGTGATGAAAGGATCAGAGTCCGAAAATTCTAAGACTTAGGGGGTTAGAAGAGGAAAGCATTAAACCATAAAATTGAAAGGTCTTTAAGTAACAAAGCTCTAATCAACGCAACCATAAGGCAAGGAACAAATCAAGGGTGTGGCCACTGTGCCTTTTGTTAAAACCTCTGAATCAATTAAGGTGGTTCTCAGTAAATTATTTCAGTTGGACAAATTGGCAGAGAGAAAGAGCATGGCAAAGGATGTATTGGTTCTTGATGCTTCTGCCCCAAAGTGACCCACATCACTTCTCTCACATCTCATTGGTGGAGCAAGTCTGATGTCACTGTGTGGGTATGTGTAATCCACTACCTGTAGGGTGGGGCAGTGAATTTTTTTTAGCAATGGTATCATCCATCCCAATCTTACAGAGGATTATCCTTTCAGTAGTCACTTTGAAAGGCTATCCTGGTAGTACAGTGATGTTAAAAACTCTTGGAGTGATCTCCAGAGCAAGTATATTATGTCATGTAAGAAAGTGACTCTTAACTTTATGGTTACTGAGCCCAAATTGATGTTCCTCAGGTGGATCATCCACCTAGCCCCCAGATGTGGTTGTAATTGACCTTTAGTTTATTTTCCCAAATTAAGTCCACCCTCAAGTAGTGAAAATTTGCCATTCTGAAGGCTGGTTGAAGGAAGGTATTCCAGACCATTCCCAAGAAGCTACAGGAATGTGAGAAGTAACTGCATCATTGAAATCACTGACCAGCCTCGCAGTGGGACCCCATAAAGGATACAGTACCAGATTGAAGTAATATATATTTCAGACGTACAATAAATTATATATAATGATATATAAAGACTGAGTCTGAGTGGCTCAGTTGGTTAAGCGTCTGCCTTCGGCTCAGGTCGTGATCCAGGGGTCCTGGGATGGAGGCACGCCAGGGGCTCCCTGCTCAGCAGGGAGTCTGCTTCTCTCTCTGCCTTTGCCCTCCCTGCCCCCCACCCTGCTCCTGCGCGCTCACTCTCTCAAATAAATAAATACAATTTTTAAATACATACATACATAAAAATACATAAATAAAAAGGAAATCAACATGGCTTCACGCATCCCGTGTGGAAAACCTACTATGTGCCAGGCACTAAGCTATTTCCGTGGATTATCTCATTTAACCCTTGCAGCCAGGGCTGGGACGAGGGTGAGGCGAGTAAGGAGGCACACAATTCAAGGCGACCCCCCATTGTCAGGGCTGTACAAACGCAGGGTTGATTATCACATGACCCTAACAGCACCCCATTCCGTTTGTGCCCTAAGAGCCTCACTCACCCCTCCCTAGTCCCGGACCTGGGACCTGCTGGAGACAGCCCCATGAGATCGAGATCACCAACGCCCTTCTTTGCAGATAAGAAAACGGAGGCCCTCAGGAGGTTGAGCGCCCCCCCCCTTCCCCCGCGAGCTGGTGACGCCCGCAGAGCACCGAGAGAGAGGAGCCCAAGTCCTGGGGCTGGACCCGGAAGTCCGTCCTGGGGCTGGACCCGGAAGTCCGCCCTGGCTGCTTGCGCATGCGTCGATGCTTCCGCAAATGCTTCTGCTTAAGGGCGGCTTGTTTTTGTCCCCTTCTTCAGGTATCCAAGGCTGCCGCAGACTTGATGGCCTACTGCGAGGCGCATGCCAAGGAAGACCCCCTGCTGACCCCCGTCCCGGCTTCAGAAAACCCATTTAGGGAGAAGAAGTTTTTCTGCGCCATCCTTTAAGTCTTCACGAGGAGCCTGAAGAGCCTCAGGGCTCCTGGGACACTGATGTCGAGTTTTCAGCAAAGTGGGCGCCTTTCTAGTCCACAGCATTTAAAGAGAGGGAGGAGAACCATCCTGGAAACTCCAGGCTATGCATGTTTAAAGAACCGGTCCCCTTGAGAATGAAAGCCAAACCACATCCCGAGTTAAGAGATCTGATAGCTGCAGAACTGCCTGGAGGAGGGGAATATGTAAAGATAAAATCCGCCTCGTTTCTTTTCTGCTATCCCTCCCCAAACCTTATGTTTCTGCTTCATATTTAAAAATAATAATAAAAATAAAAACAGACAGCTGTACTGAACTAAGATATGTATGACCTTCTTGGAATGAATATTGCCTTTAGAATACTCTTTGATAAGCTGAATTGTCCAGTGTAGCCGCGGTTTGGTTTAATGGCATTGATGTTTAGTCTTTGTGCCTTTTTTCTTTTTTCCTTCTCCCCTGCCTCTCCTTCCACCCTTCCCATTAGAGTAGTACAGAGAGAAGACTGGACTTGTCTGTAAGACTGAACTCCCAAGGATGAGCACCCAAATGTTTAGGGAGCTGTTCCCGGTGGTTTGTCCTCATGGTGATAACAAAAAATGCCGGTTGTCTGTGTTCTCTTATCACAGTTCCTAACATTTGTACATGATAGCTTTGATTCTGCAAGTAAAAGTAAATCATGTGTTGTGACTGGTGCTTTCATATATTTGTGACAATTTTTGAGTAATACTGCATGAAAATGTCCCTATGTTACATCCATTCAGAAGGTTTGTTGTTTTACTCAAGTTTGGAACAGGAACGAGAGAGAAAAGAAGCTGGAGAAGAAAAAACTCAGTGTCTTGAATACTGAGATTACTTCAGAGCCTTAGCCATGCCTAAAATACCTCTGAGTTCACAGTAGCGTAAACGCCTCTTCAACGTATTTTCCAGAATCCAAAGCATTTTGGTTGTATCCAGGATCCAGGGCAGCACAGGAACCACCAAGCAGGAGAGGGAAGGAAGGATTCACCATCAATGGGAAGGCGTTTTTGTCACAGAGTAAGAGCCAATTTCATCTTTCCCTGCATCATGGAAATTCTAGATTGAAAGAACACTTTCTGTTTCTTCAAGTATCAGGAGAAATAAACCAAGGACTCCAGAGAAGACCCATTCTCAGAATCCTAGCTGTTCACCTGCTAGGGAGAAGGGGGCAGGTGTGCCAGCACCACGAGAAAGGGTTCTGGCTCTCTTTTGCCACTGGGATTGTCTTCGCTTTTCACTCACCAAATTTTGCCATAGAACCTTTTCTGGTTTTGTTCTCCATCTTGTTTGTTAGAGTCTCTCAGTCTTTATTTACAACTTCCTTGCAGCTAGAGCTCTCTCTTCCTAAGAGATGATACTGAAAGTGATTTTTCATTACAGCTCTAGCCTTCATCAGTAATGGAAGGTCCTAGAAACCTGCATCACTTTTTTCCAGGCAAAAGAGGACTGGTCTTACAGCTTGCTTACTTTGAAATTGCAAAAGACCATTTCCAAATTAATTCTATTCTCTTTCCGTTCTCTTCCTTCTGTTAAAAAAAAAAAATGGAAAGGAAGGAAAGGAGAAGATATAAAAGCTTAATATGGCAAGGACAGATTTCGAAAGAGTTAATATTTTCCTTAGCTCCTTTTATGGGCATGATGACAAAAGAATAAATACATCCAAATAAAGCTCACACCTGGGGCAGGGGCAAGGGAATGCTAAGATATTTGCAAAATGTACAAATCTACTTCTATAACCAGATGCTTCTGTTCAAACCTTGGGATGTTGTTACAGTCAGCGAGACACTAATGAAGATTTAGTGGGAAGACCCCGGCAGAGTATTTATTAAACTACATACAGTATTGTACCTTTAGCTTAGTAATACTGTGGAATCAGCTAAAACCGTATCACATTTTTAAAATTAGCCAAAACATGAATTGAATATGTGGTCACATAAAAACAACTGTGAATGAAGCACCTTTTGATGGTGATTAAGGTGTCATTGTAAGACCCCAAGGATTTTCATAATCCACACCCATTTATTTTTCTTAGAGGAATGCTTTATATTTTTATGTAAATCTAGATCTTTGGAGCAATTAAAATGGAATTAAAACTTGAAGGAAGCACTATAATACGGCTCTGATAGTTAAAAGTTACGGAACTTCCAAACTTGTGACCTTGTTTACAAAAGAGAAAAAGCAGAAAATGTACAGCCCATCTGAAATTAAGTTTAAGGAAAATGTTTCGGCTTTTTAATAACTTCATGTCCTGTAGTATGGTATTATAATACCAGAGTCTTTATATGAGTTTTTGCTTATCGATATTTTTACTTGTTAAGGGGGAAAGAAATCTTTTGATGACTTATACCTCTAAAGAGCTTTAATTCTGTTAGAAATTCAACGATCATTTCCACCAGCATAACTTTATCTTAAGGAATAACTAATAGGAAAATTTAATTATTCAAGGCCCTAATTTCTGTATATAATGTATTGGATAGTAATGAAAATCTGTCATGCAGTTAGTTTAAACTCTAACAATAACCCTCAATATTAATTCTGATTCATTCATTCATTCTCTTTCTCTTTCTTTCTTTCTTTCTTTCTTTCTTTCTTTCTTTCTTTCTTTCTTTCTTTCTTTCTTTTTCAATTTTAAATCAAGTACTAATTTAATTTAAATTAGAGGTTGCAAAACAGTACTTTGATCTGAGGTTAATTTTGATAATAATATTTGAAGCAGATTGCTTACCAAGGAAAAATTGAAAACCATTTCTCCAACATACTCCTATTCACAAATGGGATTTGGGGAAATTGAGCATGCTGTCTTAGTTTTTGTAGTTGTTTCTTTTTTTTTTTTTAATATTTGCTTCAAGCTGCTCCTGGCAATGGTGAATTATTACGTATCATTAATGTTTTCCCAACCCAAGGATTGTTCACCTTTTTCCTATATAAGATCTATGGAGTGTGTCTTTCAAAGAGAGGGAAATACAGGAATGTTAAAGCAGGAACACCTGAATGTGATGTGCACATTTTCATCCCACATGGACAATGTATTTGTTTTAATAAATGGAATTTTCAAATTCATTTCATATGCAGTCAATTTCATTGTGAGGGCCTGGGGGCCAGCTCGCCCATCGATTTCAAGGTAAATTTGAGAAGGATGATGACCCATAACAGGGTGGGTGGGGAAATAGGATAATCCATTCATTTTCTTAAGGATTTTGTTAATAGAGGTGCTCTAAGGAAGGATTCACATGAGACTCTTTCTCCCTGGGTCCCTACATCTTAGAGGCCCATGCCTGGGGACAGAGAAAGGTGATGAGGAAGAGCCCAGGGCTCTGGCAGGCTGGACCGTGAGGACGGATGAGCTGCAATACAACGCTAACGTGCTGTTGAGTGTGCCACACTGGGATTTGTCCTTCACCAAAAACAAAAACAAAACAAACGAACAAAAAAACCCACAGAGAGTGCTGTTCTCCCTGAGTTGTTCACGATTTAAAAGGAGTACTGGAGAAGACGAAATGCCTAGAATTCTGGATTCAGCAGCTCCTCAGAGATAATCAACAAAACCTTCTGTAGGTCCCTCAAATGATGCCGGGGAGTGATAGACCCTGTTAGTAAAGAAGGGAGCACTGGCTCTCCCAGGACTTGTGTCAGGGACAGCAGCATCTCTTAAAACTGATAAAGGGGCCACTTGGAGTTAGTGCACTTGTCCACGTACATCACTGTTTTGCAGACAATGGTCCCTGGACCACCTACTTCAGAATCACGACTAAAGAGGCAGATGATGGGCCCCACTCAGAATTTCTGCAGTGGCTCCGCTGCAGGCTGTAGCCTGAGGACCACCGACGTCAGTATTTGCGACAGGTAGCTGTTCACAATGCCTAACGAAAGGCACAAACCAATCGTGGGTGTGCTCACTCTTACTCCCAGAGCCGCAGGAGGTGCCTGACCAGGAGTAGACATAGAACCTGTGGGTGAAAATGTAGACAGATCCTGGACACGAGACGCTGTGTGGAGGCAGCTGGTGGGTTTTAACTCTGCTCCTGTTTTGCTGAGCCCATGTGAAAGGATTGCCTTCAGCTCTGGTTCTTTAATAAGCTGGTCACATTTTAGACAGTACTTACAATGACGTGGGAATTGGAGCTGGGTCAGCTCCAATCCACAAATTGCAAATAATTTGCCAAGGGAAATCCCTTTCCCTTCGGTTCTGCCCCAAATCTACATTTTCTTCTATTTAGAACCAGGAGACTCAGGCAGAATTTATTTTTAATGAAAAGGGTCATGGGCTCCCAGGCCTTTCCTCAGTAAGAACTCCTACTGTTTCTCCATGTCCTGGGGGTGGGGATGCACCTCCATCCTAAGGTGACAGAAAGACGGTGCCTGGTGACTTCATACTGTACCCGTGCAAGAGCCCATCTAGCATGAGCTAGAGAATCAGAACTAGGCCCCAGTGTTCCCCTATGACCTTGGGCAAGTCCTTTAACTTCTCCACACTATAAAATGGGGACAAGAATACCTGCTTCATTTGCTTCACCAAGTTGTCAAAACCAAATGAAAGAGAGAAGTCATGGAAGCATCATGAAGGAAGAGGTGATAAAGAATCATTAGATGCTGCTTGCACAACTTTTGAAGAGAAGAAAGTCTCAATAGTTCCTTCTCAACTGCTTAACTCACCTCCTTTCCTCTCGGCCGCCATATCCCCCTGGTTCAGACCCTCGGTACCTCACATCTGAATTCCTGCAACACCTGCTGGTGTGGCCACTCTGACTCATCTCCTTCCACTCTGAGCCATCCCACCCACCCTGGGTATTCATCAGGACTCCTTTGGTTGCAAGTAGCAGGAACCTAACTGAAACTGAAAAGCTCAAAGATAGGTCCCACTTCAGGCTCAGCTGGATCCAGGTGCTAAGATGATGTCATCAGATGTCTTTCTTTGTCCTTTGGTCCTGCTTCCCCCTGCACTGCTTTAAGTCTCAGACTCTCCCCTGCAGCCTCAGTATAGTATCAGCAATTCCCTGCTTGCTCTCACCAGTTGAGCAATCACAGAAGAAAGAAAATAACAGCTCCAGCACAAGTCCCTGATTATATCCCTGCAACACTTCCTAAGACTCTTATTGGCTGGATCTGGTTTGCGATCCCACCCATCCCTGAACCCGGGCATGGAGGTGGGGTCACCGTACCATAGGGGCAGAACAGCAGGTCTAAGGAGATTGAAGCGCTACCTCTAGAGGAGGAGAGATGGAAGGTTAAAGGCAGAAACAAGTGATGTCAACCCCATCTTTCCAGACTCCTGGAAGCACCCTCCAGTTCCAGCACGCTCAGACACCCCGGGAGCACTGCCTCGTGGTGCTCTTACCAACCCAGCAGATCCACACTCGGGCCCTGGGGAGGCAAGCCCCACCCTACTAATTCTACTTTGTTTTCTAAACTTTCTTGTGGGTTCATCTTGTCTCCCATAAATATAATATTTTCAATCCTACCTCCATGTCTTTGTTTATGGCCCCCAGAATGCCATTACTCAACTCAAGTAAATAAATCTTGCTCATTTTTCAAACCTCGTCTGAACTCCATACTGTCGGTGAATGACTGCAGGAAATACTTCTCTCTTTCCTCTCGACTCCTATTGCCCTTGTCATCAGCCTCAAATAATTTAGTATTTGACTGTGTATGAGGCATGTGCTGGGGTAGACACTGCACCCCTGCCTTCACGCACTTTGCAGTTTAGTGGAGGAAGGAGACCAGGAAATAGTCAATTACCAATCGGAATGAACAGTTGTAGAACACAGGTAGCTGAGGGGAGGAGGGCAGAGGAGGGGATGCTAGAATCCGTGGCTTATTATATGAAAATCTTGTCTTTCTGGTTAAACCCTAATTTCCTTGGGAGTAGAAGACACCAGTTGAACAGCCCTCGGTGCCTCGCACCGCACTTGAGAACGTTAACGATCATGGCCAAGTACTGTGGGTTCAGCATGGCACACATGCCTGCAGAGAGAAATGGGACAAGGCAGAGGTACAACTAGTAAACGCTGGTCTTGCGAGCCTTCCAAAGGCAACTAAGAAGGCGGCTCCCTGCCGCACGATGGTCAGCAATTGGCTCTGTGCACAGAACAATGATCCAAACTGCACTGAGCTTGTGGCCTCTCTTCCCCCAAACCGGTTCCAGCTAGTGTTGCTGGGACTTCATTCTCTTCAGTCAGCAGCTCCCTGACCCCAGTGATACCACCACCCTCCAAACCAGAAGTGAGATCTAGCGGGCACCTGTGGGCCCAGGGGCCAGATGAATTACACCACTGGCCACATCACCTTCATTTTAGCCCCAGGGGCAGGGTCTTTTCCACGATGCACTGGGAACACTATCCTTAAGTGCCCTCTACTGTGTTTACATGTGGCTATTTAAACTGAGACAGAAATTAACTAGAATGGAATAAAAGTAAAAATTCAGTCCCTCAACCACACTAGCCATATCTCAAGTGTCCAAGAGCCACATGCAGCTAGTGGCTACCGTATGGGATAGCAGAGATCTAGAACATTTCCATCATTGTAGGAAGTCCTATTAGAGCTCCTCCAAAGCAACGGTTAGCAGCCTTTTTTCCACCCATACAGCTGACAGAATGTGCCTTATCTTCGTGCCCGAATTTTGGCAAAACACACACACACACAAAAGGAGAAAATAAGAGTACTGTGATAATCACAACAACTGGCCCTAGGTCATGGTAAATCATACAGGCTGTGGTACGGAAGAGATGGGCTGTGGATTAGGTACCATCCCTGGAGTCCCCTAAGCCATCAAGTCACCCCTGTGTCTCTCACTGAAGAACGTGCAGTGATCACAATCACGATGATGACTGTCATAATAGGGGCAACAACCAAGCAAACACTTATCAGGCACTTAACCATGTGCCTGACACAATGCTCAACGATTTTAAGATACCGTTGCGTTTCATGCTCACAGTGACTCTATGACACGGATGTCATCTATCTCCTGTAGCAGATATCTTGTGTGCCTCGTGTCACATCCAGTGACCCACTTTGATTTCAGCCACAGTTGTGGTGGAGATTCATTCTTCCCTGGGGAAATTCATTCCCCCCACCCCCCCACTCCCCAGAGGCAATCCTCAAGCAATGAGGGATGAGATTAATGTCTCAGGCACCCACCCTTCAGAGGATAATTCTGGGGTACATTTCATATGGTTTCTTGGAGGGTCTCCGACAGGATTGAGCCTCAATTGTCCAGAATAGTAACCAGCCCAGGAACACACCCTATTGATTTTTTCCCCTCTGATCTGTCTCATTTTTTTTTTTCTTCCTACTTTTCTGCTTTCTAAGATCACTCTCACCACCATTAAACTATGTTCACCCAAGGTCTAGGTCCAGCTCTGCTTCGGGGGACACTTGAACTAATTCCCCTCCATTTTACAGCTAAGGAATTTGAGATCTGGAAAGGTTGACATTTCCCCCAAGTTCCCATTGCTATGAAGTGGAGATCAAAGATAAGAACCTACATCTGTCTTGATTCCAAAAATTTAACCCTTAATTACTATCTTATCATGGAAATTGGAACACAAGTACTTGAGAAGTAGGCTATTAGAAAGTTCTGAATCTGTTCTTATTTGTAGAATAAGTAGATTGTTTGTAAACTTCAAACCCCTGGATCGCTTTTCTGGAAGGAAGAAATCAGGGAACTCTTTCTTGTCGATCCTTGCCTCTTCTTCACTGTGGTCATTTGGTACCTAGAAAGTGGTCACTTGCACAAGAAATATTTCCTGGTATCACTGAACCCGTGCAGGGAAAACCATGAAGGAGGAGTCTGACAGGGAAGGTCTGAAGTGTTTTGTTTTGTTTTTTTCCGGATTTTCAGGAGGGGAAAATCCCTTCCCTTTCCAGTTGCTGTTCTAACAACTGCTCCCTTGTAATCTCAGAGCCCAGTGACCCTCCAAGGGTCAGAAGCAGGGTCTGGGTGGCAGTGGAGGCTTCCAGGGGCTTCATTCCAAAAGCCCCGATTTGAGAAGGGATCAGGAAGAATCTCAGGACAGAGGCCCTTGCAAATGCAGTTTCAAGAATTCACCCAGAGCTTCTTGGAAAGAGATAAGAATGGTGCTCATTCCCATTTCCCCTCCCCATCCCCACCCCATTTCCTATCCTGACTCCAGGAATATGCAATATCCCACCAGAGCTTGTCACACAGGATCCCAGCACAGAGCAACAGATGCTCCTGCATTTGCATAAGTACACACATGAGAAAAAGCTTACTCTTCCAGACTGTTTGCCAAAGCAAACTGTCGCTTTAAGAAAGGGGTCGGTCGGCATGATGCCCTGGTACATCCCATCATCAAAAAATCGCTGCTTCCACCTGTAGGACATCTTGGTTTACTTTACAACAGCTGGTCTCAAATAATATTCCAGAACTCCTGAGGGTCCTGAGATCCTTTCTGGGGGTCTGATAGCTCAAAATTATAATGATATGATATTATTTGCCTTTTCTATTCTCATTATCTCATGAATGTACAATGGAGCTTCTAGAGCCTACGTAATGTTGACGTCACCGCAGATTGAATGCAAATGCACATATGAGAATCCAGCACTCGTATTAAGCCAAGCAATAAAAGCATTTGCCAAAATGTAAAACAATGCCATTCGTCTCACTGTATGTTTTGTTTTAGAACATATTTATATTTCATAAAAATGTTATTTATATTAACATGTAATGGGTTTGTTATTGTTACTTCAATGAATTAATAAGTGCATATCTTTAAAGAAAATTCTGTTTTACTTTCCAATGTGATAAATGGCAATAGATATAACCCACATAAACCAAAGCCTTAATAATTTGAGGGTGTTCTCAATAATTTTAAAAGTAGAAAGGAGTCCTTCGACCATAAAGTTTGAAAACTGCCACTTTATGAACAGTTTCCTCCTCCAACCCCTTATTTTGCAGATGAGGAAATGTGTCATTCTAAGTCTTATAGCTATTTAGTGTCAGAGTCCCGAGTAGAACCTAAGAGAAGATGATTCAAAAGGCAAGACAGAAATATGTTAGGTTGTCCCCTGGGATGCTGTTCAAATGTTTTCTAAAAAGACATTCCTGAATTCAGTTTCACAATTAAACGGTGTGTTAGGAGATAATTTTCCACAAAATAGTTAAAAATCATGCCTCTCACACAGGTGTAAGAAACACACGTCGAGGATTTTACTTAACTCATTATTGATAAGGAAATCAGGTAAATGCTACAACTGGTTATAAAGCAGAAGTCAAAAAGCCGAGACATTTGCCGATCAGGAATACTGAAATGAATTTGCTCATGGTACAAAACTATCTTCTTCCACAAAGGGAGAGAGAAGTCTATTGAACCTCCCCGAGACAGAATTTAGTTGCATATCTAAAGTAAGAAGCATTTCACATGGCTATCAGTTTCCCGTAACTCACAGAGTTGTAAAATAGCTCAAAGGCAAGAAAAGGTGCAGAGCCCCCATGGGAACCAGATAACCAAGAAGCGTGTGCTCGCAGCAACGCACGGCTTTCCATCAGGGCACAGGTGTTCCTCAACAACGGAGGCCCTCTTTAGGTGCCAGGCACTGACTAAGGGAGTCAGAAAAAGAGGAACTCTGTGTGTGCCCTGCTCTCAAGGATCTTACCATCCAGTCGTATTACCGTATTCTAGACACGGCATGTTTGTGTCCCCCCAAATTCATCTGTTGAAATCTTAGCCCCCGATGTGATGGTATTTGGAGGTGGGCCCTTTAAAAGTGGTGATTAGGTCATGAGGGTGACTGCTCATGAATGGGATTAGTGCCCTTAGAAAAGAGACTCCAGAACAATCCCTCATTCCTTCCTCTGTGTGAGGACACAGAAAAGACAGCTGTCTGTGAACCAGGAAGCAGGTCCTTACCAGACGCCTTGATCTTGGACTTCCCAGCCTGCAAAACTGTGAGTAATACATTTCTGTTGTTTATGATCTACCCTGTCTATGGTATCCAGCCCACATGGACTACTATATTCTGTGACAATTGCAGCCCAGATGGACTGAGACACTATATAACCCATTACTAATGTTGGAGCATATGCTGGTTCTCATACACTGATGAAATATTTCTGAGGGCTCATTTCTATCTTCTGGGTAATAAAAGCTACTGTCCGTTTAGTGCCTACTGCATTTCAGGTTCTTGGCATCCTCCTTAAAGGCCCTTTGGTTAGAGAATATCATCCCGTCATTTTACAGAGAAAGAAGGAGCAGCTGAAGAAGTTCAGTCACACACATGTCCAAGACCCTGGTGTATCTGGCTTCGCTTACACTCTCCCTGCTAGTTCAGTGCTGACCCAGCAGAGCCTCCCGAGCAAAACATGCATTTTGCAGTAAATAGTCACACCAGAAAAAGTAGTTAGTTGTGTTGACCCTTGAAAATCATGTGTTTTTATGAACCCCTGAACCCAGTGCAGAATTTTCAACAACTCTTGCTCAGTAATAGTAGGACCTCAAAGAGCTGTTTTGTTTCCTTTATCGTTTTTGGAGGATATTGCTAGATGGTCTCGGGGAGAAAAATTTACAAAGATATTCTCTCAGGGAGGTGTTGCAATTACAGATGGAGTTAAAAGGGGGCTGACAGATGGCTTAGAGCAGGAGTTTGGCAAACCACGGGCTATGGGCCAAATCTGGTCTTTGTAATGGCCTACAAATGAAAAACGGTTTTTACATTTTTAAATGGTTGGAAAAAATCAAAAGAAGAATGACACTTGTGACCTGTGAAAATTAGACAAAATTTAAAATTTCAGGGTCCATAAATTAAGTTTTGTTAGAAAACAACCACACCCATATGTTTAATTTTTGTGCTACAACAGCAGACTTGGGAAGTTATGACAGAAACTGCAGAGCCTGCAAGCAACAGTGAAAATACCTATTATTACCAGAAGAAGTTTGCCAACTCCTGGCTTAGGGGGGCTTTCTGCATGAACGTTGAGAATAATTTCTCAGGAACGCCAAAGTAAGTAGTTCTGACTTTAACGCAGCATGAGCTAAATGTGGCAGGTTTCTGAATTACTTGGGGGAAATTCCTCTTACTGCAGGAGTCTTGGTAAGGAAGCAAACCCCACTAGAGGCTTTAAATCCTCATCTGAGCGCCACTTTGGGAAGGTTCTCTGCTGGGTTTCCCGCCCTTGGCACTTCTTTCACTCTGTGCCTGTTCTGGTGTATGTCCTGTGGAAGCTCCACTTGCATTTACCATTAATTACAATAATTAAAATTAAATGGTGCCTCCTGTGTGGGAATTTTCCGGTCCCGGCAAAGCGGCTTCCAAATAATTCTTTTTTAAAGAGCACCCTCTGCTGGTAAGTTCTCAGAAGGCACCACGTCATCGTGTTTCCATCTGCAGGTGGGTTTTGGGGCCAGGAAGAAGCCGAAGGAAGATTTTGAGCTAGAGACATGAAGCATCGTCTCAGTGCTGTGGTCAGGTTTTTCACAGCACACGGGCATTACATTTAAAGATAGAGAATTTCATTGTCGAACTTGGTGAGAGAACCAAACTCCCTTTGAATGCAAACTAACAATCCCCTCGTTAGGTAGGAGAAGCCTGGAGAAGACAAAGCCCTTTTGACTGCTGGCTTCCCAAACAACCTGTCAATGAGGCAAAGCTGAGTTTCTTGCTAACCACCATACGGAAGTCTGATCGTGTCTTGATAGGGAAAGGGGAAGGTCTGATTAAGACTTTGAGGTCTGGTTTAAGGTAGGTTTTGGGTTTTGTTTTGTTTCTTTAAGTTGTTGTTTTTTTTTTTTTTTTCTATGTTTAAGTAATCTCTACACCCACCGTGGGGCTTGAACTTTCAACCTCCAAGATCAAGAGACGCATTCTCTACTGACTGAGCCAGCCGCACACCCCTAAGGTAGATCTTTTGATGTGGGGAGAAGGAGGTTTGTTTAGGATTCGGTAAGGATTGGGTAAGGAAGGCCTGGGTAAGGATTCGGTTAGGATTTGGGTAAGGATTGGGTAAGGATTATAACAGTCTACGACTGCGGGAAACAACAAGGTAAGGCAAATCTAGGATGTAAACTATCTGCTGATGACTTGACAAGACTTCCCAGAATTTCTATAATGAAACAAAGTTTTGCAACTTTGCTTTTCCAAGGTAAGAGTCTCTAGACTAGTAAAGTTATGCTAATGGAGGTGACAGAATAGTGAGGATGAATTCCTAAAGATAGTAAGCTGCAGGGTTTGGGGATAGAGGGTTTAGGTTCTCAGCTTCTTAAGAGGGTGAATGTTGTCTAAGGAGCCTAATGTGGATGGGATGGCAGCACAGCCAGGGCCCTGGTGACTTGAGGCAAAATGTGGGACCTGCTCTGGGTTTCCAGATTTGTTAGGAGTTGGAACGTGTTTACAACTCTTCATGCTTAGATGTGGGACTCTGTGGCTATGAGGTAGCCCATGAAGGAAACCAGAATATGTCACCCCAAATTATACCTCTTTGACATGAAAGTTATTTTGAGGGTTCCTGGGTGACTTAGTTAACCATCCAACTCTTGATTTTGGCTCAGGGTTGAGAGATTGGGGTCTGTGTTGGCTCCTCACACACCAGGAGTCTGCTTGAGATTCTCTCTCTCCCTCTGCCTCCTCACCACATGCACATGGTCTCTCTCTCTTTCTAAAATAAATCAATAAACCTTGGGCGCCTGGGTGGCTCAGTCCGTTAAGTGTCTGCCTTCAGCTCAGGTCATGATCCCAGGGTCCTGGGATCGAGCCCCGCATCGGGCTCCCTGCTCCGCGGGAAGCCTGCTTCTCCCTCTCCCCCTGCTCCTGTGTGTGTGCTCTCTCTCTCTCAAATAAATAAAATCTTAATAAATAAATACAAATAAATCAATAAACCTTAAAAAAATTGAGCTGAAGGCAGTTAGGGAGCAACAAACCTTGAGGGGAAAACTCCCCCTTTTCTATCAGCAGGAAATAAATTCTTCTTTTACTGGGGTCAGACTCCAATCAACCCAGAGATGGGATCAGAGCAATCTGCAAACAAATCTTGTTAAATTAACCCTTATCTTCCGAGAACTACGTAGCCCTAGTTGGATTACCCCTGGCCCAAATCCCTTTGTCTTATCAATTCTTCACAAATTCACTGTTTCTTTGTCTAAATGGTATAAAAGCTTCCTGCTCTGGTCACCTTTCTCTCTTACAAAGACTCTCAGTACACGTAAACATTTAAAAAATGTGTATGCTTTTCTCTTGTTCATCTGTCCTCATCAGCTTAATTTTCAGACTCAGTCAGGGAACCTAATAGGGTAGAGGAAAATGTCCTCCCCAACACCTGGAAAGGGGTTGATCCCTGTAGGCTGCTGCAGTACTTGTTAGTGTCTGCATTAGGCCCCAAGGGGGCCAAGGCAAATGAAAGACCACCATATCCCCTCCTAGTAGGGGATGTGCAGGGGCTCTCATTTAAATGAGAGCTCTGCAGGTGCACAGGGGATAGGGACCAGGCTTGGCTGGATGTGAGGAGAAGTCAGGGAAATCTCCAGAGTTGACACTAGAGCTGGGATACATGGGCTGGTGGGAAATCGCCAAACTGGGAAAGGAGGGCCCACCGGTAGGCCTCCCAGGCCCAGAGGCAGGAAGGCTCGTGTGTTCTGGGAATGGCAAATGGTTCTGTGTGGTTGGACTCCAGCATGCTTTGGGAACAACACAGGAAAGAAGTTTGGGATCAGGTGCTCAAGGGCCTGGTTTGCGAGTGTTGAACTTTATCCAGCAGGTGGTAGTGGAAAAAGTTTTCAGAGGGAAGTGCCAAATGATTTGATTTGTTATTTAAAATCTGCTTCAGCTGCTGAGTAGGGGGCAGGTGCAGAAAGGACTGCCCAGCTTGGAAGCTGTTTTCTCAATAGACTGCGGATCTTCACTAAGAACGTGGCTTTCAGGGTACAAGGAGGAAAGATTCAGGATGAAGGGGCAGAATCCCCACACCTTGCTAACCCACCGAACGTGTATGAGGAAGAGGCAAGGTTTTCTGGCTTGGATGATGCAGCAGACTTTGGCTCAATTAACTGAGATGGGAAAGGCAAAAAAATAAGTGGGTTATTGTGGAAGGT
Source organism: Mirounga angustirostris (assembly GCF_029215605.1). NCBI lineage: Eukaryota > Metazoa > Chordata > Mammalia > Carnivora > Phocidae > Mirounga > Mirounga angustirostris. The sequence continues at coordinate 97,898,527 of NW_026991717.1, forward strand.
GAAGGGTGAGAATTTGTCATCCCCAAATAAGCCCTGTGGCATAAAGATTGTTTTGAGCTGATTATTTTAAGAAACAGCAGACAGAGGAGAAGCTCTGAAAACAGAGTCGAAGTTACCCTTTTGTAAGGGAAAGTTACATTTATAAAACTGCATTTGTGAGGGCTTTTCCCTTCTATACCTGGAAGAGAGGGGTGAGTGAATCCTAAAAAAGTCTTATCAGTGGGGAAGCCACCAACTTAAATCTGCATAATAAAACTCTGATGGACCAAACTTTCCCTGGTTATCCCCATACACTGGCCTTCCCCATACCCTTTTTTGTTTCTAGCTAAAGATGGTACTTCAGCCTGAATTCTAAACCACCTCTTGGAGAGTTTCTCATTTTTCCCCTGGGTGTGTCCCATGTATACATGAGATATACAAGCTAATAAACTTGTTTGTTTTTCTTTTGTTAATCTGTTTTTTGTAGTGGGGGCCCCAGCCAAGAATTTAGAAAGGTAGAGGGAAAATTTTTTTCCCCTCCCCTCAAAGGTGATATGTTCTAGCTTTGGACCTGTTGGCTGGGAGTTTCAGAGGATGGGGATAACCCAGGGAATGCAACAGTAGAGCTTCTCTGAGAGGTGGGGGTGGAACAGAGAAGATGGTTAGGCTTCCCTGGCAGGTAGGAAGCTGAAGCATGAAATAGCTGAAATCAGCATAGTTGAGAGCATAGGGGGAGAAGAGATGAAGAAGCTGCCTGCAGGAAACAGTGATATTGAGACAGAGAAACTAAAGGGACCCCAGGAGGGAAAAAGCCGGTTTTTTCCCTTTGCTTTTTTTCTGGCTTCTATTCTTGCCAGGACCTGCACCCCCACCTCACTCTACACACGCCTTGTAATGCAAATAGTATATGTCCTCCTTGTAAGGGACAAGGAGTTAATGATTTCTCTAGAATAGATAACATCTAAGGAAGGAAGGACCAGCTGAGACGGACCAGAGGAAGGAAGTTATCCTGCATATTCCAGACCACTGGTGCTAGACATCTCAACGTCAAGACCCCTGACTTCAGGGAATAAGTGACTTATGATGTCCACTTGGATCTTGTCCTCATTCTGACAAGTTTCTGGATGTCTGAGAGGACAAGTGCACCAGACAATCATCAATAAAAACCCCAGAGCCCAAGCAAAGATGAGACTCCCTCTTTTCGTTTCCTAGTGTCCCAGATGCTCTGTCTGTATCTCTCTCTGTATATATCTTCAGTAAACTCTGCTTTTACCTACTGCCGGCTCACATTTGATTTCCATCCTTCTCGAAGCCAAGGACCCTCTTGACTGGTTCTGTGGGACTCCAGTCTGGGCCCTTGGACTTGTCCTGCCGGCATCAATATATACACTGCAGTGTCAATGGCTGAGCAAAGCAAGATGGCTTACAAGCTCCTATGATTCTCCCTTCAGGGATAGTGGTTCTGCTCAGAGGACCAGAGACGCCTCTTAGAGCACCTACGCAACATCTGAGATCCTCGTGCCCCCCTGCCCCATGGGGAGGGCCTTGACACCGTAGAAGACCATGCTGAGAAAAAGGAAGGAACAAGATTACCCCACCTCACAGGACAGAATGAGGAGGACAGAGAAGGTAACTGCTTTTTATGGAACAGAGGATTTGACCTATTTCTTCCTCTGAATTTAATCAACTCAATGCCCGAAAGATTGGGAAACAATAAGGTGGGAAGGAAATTGTTCCAAAGAAGGCTGTGCTAGCTGCAGGAAAAGTGAGTGTGTCTGTTGCTCATGTCTCAGTGGCTGAACCAGAATGATGAATGGCCCTGAAGGGAGGCAGGGCTGAGCCCAAGCTGGGGGAAGGGTCTGAAGTAGAGACTCCTGGGTAGAGGAAGTCAGCTCATGGGAGTGCACCAACTTCTCTGACAGCCATTCTCAATCTTGAGCGCATCACCTGGGGGGGCCTGTTTAAACACAGATTGCTGGCCCCACCCTCAGTCTGAGAGTCAATAACTCTGGGTGGGGCTGGAGAATGGCATTCTTAACAGGTTCCCAGGTGATGCTAATGCCCTTGATCCAGGGAGTCCCCCTTTGAGCACCACCCGTGTCTGAGATTCCCCAAAGGGTAATGAGCATGCCATCACCCAAGATCATTGTAGAAACCACGCAGATGACTATTACACATTGTAACAGTTATATTTTTTTTTACGTGTATTCAGAAGTGCCCCTTTCATATCAAATTCATGAATTTAAGAATATTTTTGCTTAGAACAAGGCTAAAGTCGGCATAAATAAAAAGTGATGAACTTAAATAAAAATGTTAAGCCAAAAATGAGTGTAGGTAAAATGTGAATATAGGAAAAATCAGAAAGTGGTATGCAAATGACTAATATTTATGAAATATGAGACGAAAAGGAAAGCAACTTGACATTTATACCTAACATGTAGCTAGGGGCTAGGGTGGCTGTTTGAAGCTAACAACCAGAAAGGCATGGACACTGCCCAGTCAGGAGGGACACAGCCCGAAGTAGTCCACTCTGCCGCAGAGGTCGATCCAGCTAAACGCCATCACAGGTAGAGTAGTTAATTGGGGATGAGGAAGTTGAAGTTAAGCGAAGTTGTTTTCCAAGATCACAGTCAAATTAGGGGCAAAGCTATGGCTGGAACCTACAGCACTGCAGAGATAAGAGCAGCAAAATGTACCCAGGGCACTCACCTGCAAAGCTGGCCATATTCCTGCTAACCCTGCCCCCTTCCTCCACCACCCGGGAAATAGTGGGTCTTCTCCCATTGTACTACCCTATGCCCTCCTCCCTCTCCTGTAGATGGCCCAGGCTCTCCACAGTGGTCATTGTCCACACTTACATATGTATATATGAGCCCTGTCTATAGATTTTTTTAGATTGCACTTGTTCAGCAAATATTTTGTGAGCCCTGCTCTGTGCCTGGACACTGTGCTAGATGATGAGCGTACCAAAGAAGTAAGACACAAATGCTACCAAGGAGTTCACAGTCTAGTGATGGGGACAGATAAGAAATAATTACATGGAGTGGCGATATGCTGAAGGGAGTTGCCATGTGGAAAGGACACCTAACTGGAGAGAAGGTGATCTAAGGCCACCTAAAGGTGGTGACCTGATCTGAGTCAGAAAGACAGCCAAATGGAGGCTATTCTAGGCTGAGAGAGGAACAAGTGCAAAGGAGCAGAGAAGAGAGGAAACCACTGTTGATTCAGTATGGTTCAAGCACTGAGCATGAGAAGAAAATAATACAATGTGTACTATGTTGCAAGCAGTTTATATACACATAAACACATTCCTTGTATATTCATGTATACACATATGAATTAACATTCACACAAACCTATGCACATGTATGTATATAAAACATGCATGATATGTATGTCACTGCATACAAATTTGTGTGTGCTGTGTCTATACATATATGTACATGTATGCATGTGTAATATATGTACAATATATTGGTGCATATATTAATTAAATTTTAAACTTCACAAGCCTATGAAGCAAGTGCCATTATTATTCCCATTTAACAGATCCAGAAACTGAGGCATAGAAGGCTTAATAATTTCCCCAGACCTGAGGGTATATGTTTGAGAATAAGCAAACATATGGCAATTAAAACCATGGAAATGAATAAGAATGTTGGGGGATGTTTGACTATACAGGGGGAAATGGCTGCAAATGGTTCCCAAGACAGACTAAGAGGCAAATATTCAAAATTTGGGGGGCAGAAAGAAGGGAACATCAGCCACAAATAACCTGAACCCCCATGTCTTGGCTGAATTCCAAACAGTCTCACATACAGACTTTTAACTTCCACGTCAAGCTACAAATGCTGTGTGTGTGTGTGTGTGAGAGAGAGAGAGAGAGAGAAGTAGTAATTTGGTATATATTAAACATTTAATATATACCACAATTTTTACAAGGTTTTGAGTTCCTTAATTTTTAAAATCAACCTAAAACCTCAAAAACTGGAAATGGTCTAGCCTCCTTCAACTTCAGGGAGGCCCTGAATGGGAAGTCAGGATTTTACATGTGTCCTCAATATCCCTCCCAAGCTGGCTGGTTCCTTCCCTGTTGCAGCCCTGAGAGGTGTTCTTCTCCAAGAACAATCTCTTTGAAGCTGGATGATCTCCCTCTAGCACCCACCTGAGTAACACCCTTTTGGATCTCTTGATTCTCTTGAGTTCCTCTCCCCATCCCCTTTTTTAAGCCAGAAAAAGAATTAGGAATTCCCATTCTTGGGTGAACATGTACCAAGGTCAAAGAACATGTGAATTGTAATTCTGAGGCTTTTACATGTACTTCTTCAAGATGTCTGAACATTCATTATAATTCAGGTAAGATACTCAGACTGCCAAATTTCACTCGGCAACAATAAATAGAGCTGTGGTTTTTTTTGTTCATCAGATTTTTCTGTGATACTCTATAATAGCTCAAGGTTTTTTGTTTTTACTTTTGCTTCTAAAATTGAGATATGCCATAAAATATCGTGTAAGTTTAAGGTGTGTAACTGAACCAAATGAGAGTTTGTCTCCCCAAAGTGCAGCAAGCCAATAAAAATGGACTCGGAGCTTTTTCGGAGAAGAAAGAGAGCTTGTCTATTGGTGTGGCATCACCCAGGGGAACAGGGAGCTAATGCTCAGAAGTCCTGAACTCCCTGATGGCTTGCAAATGGAGGAGTTTTAAGGGCAAAATTTGGGTAGGGGTCTTTTGAGAAAGTGGATGCTGTTGGTTGGATGCCCATGATATCCTGCTAGCAGGTTCTCTGGTACTGCTTTGTCAGGTCCCTCAAGGTCTTTTCCCTTTCGAGAGATTTGGAATCTGAAAAGATTTCTTTATTCTTTATATTAGAGAATTCATTAGGTACACTTGGTGATTATATCTCTAAGGTCATGCTGGTTAACTACTCGTAAGCTAGGGGGTTGCAATTCCTACAGGTTCCTTGGTTAGTTGGGCTGAGCCTGGGGGTGATAGGACATCTAGGGTTAATGGACGCTGGCTTCAGGTATAGACATGTTGGGTTGGTGCATTTATATAATGCAATAGGATTAGCTAACACCTCTATCACGTCACATAATTATCATTTCTTTTTTGTGGTGAGGACAAGATCTAGTCTCTTAGCAACTTTGAAGTTTATGATACAGTATTATTGACTGTGTTCACTATTCTGCGCATTAGATCTCCAGAACTAATTTATCTGCTAGCTGTACCCTTAACAACATCTCCCCAGTGTAGTAATCCTAGTAACCACCATTCTAATTTCCATATATATGAGTTTGGCTTAATTTTTAGGTTTCACATGTAAGTGATGTCATACAGTATTTGTTTTTCTCTGTCTGACTTACCTCACTTTTAGGGCTAAATTTGTGAGAATTCGTGGTAATTAAACTAAGAGCCCAAAGCACTGAGTTTTGTTCCCACTTTGCCAGTAACACTCTGTGACCAATCCAATGGCTTCCTCGCTTTTTTTTTTTTTTTTCATTGAAGTACTTCAACCCAGCAATGGTGTGTTGAAAGCTTACCATGTACAAGGCTCTGGGTTAGTACCGTGAGAAAGTGCTTGAGCTGAGGAGGTTTAACATCAGGTAGGGGTATGATGACAGAGTGCACAATTATCATTATACGATGCCAAGGGGATGAGAGTCAGTCTGTGCCCAAAGGGGGTTCCCAGAGCAGGGAAGATGCCTCCTACCAGAGGCTACATTTGAAAGGGCCTTGAAGGATCAGAAGGTCTTCGGAAGTTGAACCCGATGTGGGGGAGGGAAGGAAGGGAAGGTGGACAGCAAGCAGGGCATCCTGGTAGAGGGAAGAGCATAAGCAAAGCCACGAAGGCAGAGAAGTCTGGGAATTGTTTAGGGCCATGCTTACAATTGTTATTGATCCACAGTGAGGGAAGTACAGAAACTCAGAGTAAGCGTTTAAAAAGCTTATATAGCAATTTTATAGAGTAATTTTGTTTCTGTTCACACTAATAATAATAATAAATTGAGCTTGTATTTGTGTTTATCTTTTTCATTTTTCTGGTATTACATTTTATTATTATTTTTTTTTTAGAAAACGATTGATTTGTGATAGATTGGAAACTTAAAAATTGGTCCTCCACCACAAAGAGTTGGAGAAACGTGGGGTTTAGGGAATGTTGAGTCTTTAGGGCCATACAGTGTTACCTATGAAGCAGAACTGGAAAAGAAAGCTTGAAGTGGTTGATTGAGGCATGTTGTGGGCAGTGATTTTTTTTTCAGGTGATATAAGCCTGTTTGTGGGCTCTGAGAACACCAAGAGACAGAAAAGGATGGGAGGAGAATCTGAAATATGTGAAATCTTCTGATTTATGGGATGGCTCTAATTTTTAATTTTTTCATCAGTCAGTACATATCAAACAAGACACACCTGAGGGCCGCATGTGGGCCACCAGGTGCAATCTTCAATGTGAGCAGGTAGGGCTGAGTTACTCTGTTTCACAGGCTGTGGCAGGGGATCAATGCTGCGGTGCCAGGGGTCCCAGTGGCCATGGAAATGGAGTTCCTGTCACTTTGATGGGGCAGGAGCCCTGAGGTGTTTCTGAACAACGGAGGGCAGCACAACACAGAGAAGCCGGAGACCCGGTGGTGGGCAAGAGGCAGGCACAGCAGTCTGGCCACAAATGAGAACATCCCAGTGGAGGTCAAGGAGGACACTGAACCGATCTGCCACTTGACACCCACTCCTTGGCTTTAGAGAAGTTGCCCCCAAATTTAAGAGCAACCCCTAGAGAAAGAGACCCTACGTGTGACTTGGCTTCTACCTTGTGTGGAAAGGAGGTTCAAGGCAGAAAACAGGTTCACATTTGTGGACTGCTTTTATTTCCCTTTCTCCAGCGATGCTTGGAGTGGACAGGCTGGGACCTACTTTATTTCCCAGGGGCACTATCAAAGACACCCACATAAAAAAAATTCCAAATATTTGCTGATTCTGAGGCAAGGGTGTGAAAATGACAGCAGCTGCCAGAAAGCTGGGCTCAATGGGAAAATAACTCAAGCCCTCATTAACAATCTCAATTATTTATTCCTATGCAGTCATTAGCGGGACCGATGAAGTGCGGTCTCAGGTTCCAGCAGTGCCGTCTGGGAGACTGCCTGATTTCAGCTGCAGAGGAAAGGAGGGGAGAGACAGCCTGTCCCCTGCCCTTGCTGACACCTGTGCCCACCATGGAATATTAGGTACCGAACGCTGACTTCCCAGGAGGCTGCTTGCTGTTCTCATTTGCCAAAACTAAAAGCAGGAATGATCCAGCAAACATGAAAAACAGAGACTGTATTCAAGTGTTAGAGGAAAAAATTTGCTCTTAGTATCCAATGTCGCAGTGCATTGGCAATATTTTCCAGGAGCTTTGTTAAAGAAAAAGCATATAGGGAAATTACCGTGCTTTTCCTGAGCTGAGGGGAGGAATGGGGACCAGCATCTCACTGGAAAATAGGAAAATCTTTGAATTAAGAGGCACAGTGGGAGAGCTGGGAAATGTGTGTCCTGACTGATCACATTTGTATTTCTCCCTTTCTTTCTAATGTTCTCTTTCTCTAGGCATTAGAATTTATTTTTCTACATTTGAAAAATTACCCAAATGGTGATCCAGCTCTCCCAGCAATGCTGAGTAATAAATGGGAGAAGTAGGGAAGCAAACAGTTCACGGGAATGACTCTCACTCACCCACAGTGATGGCCGAAAGAGAGTAAAGGGTAATTTGTGACAGCTACCTCTTGATAGTTTATGATGTACTAGATAGATACTGTGCATAGCTTGGATGTTCACCCACCCACTGCAGTGGCCTAACTGGCCTCTGACTCTCATTCTTTCCCAGCTACATTCTGTTCTGCACACAGTAGCCAGAGGGATCTTAAAACCTAAGTCGTAGCTTGTTAACCCTGTTTAAACCCTTCACGGACTTTCTGTTACACTTAGAATAAAACTCAGACTTCTGGCCGTGCCTTGAAGGTCCTGCTGGCCTGAGTCGAAGATAAACAAAGCTGGACACTAATTAGAGTGGCAAGGACAGATTTTAATCAGTAATAACTATTGCAATAGGAAAAAGGAGTCCATCCTGAACTGAACTCAACCTGGATTTGTAGAGCTGAATGGGCCAATGAGGGAGTAGGGAGAGGAGGCAAATGGGGCCTTAGCACAGTCGGGGAAGTGACAAATTACAGATTACAAAGAGATGGTATAAATGTGGTTAGGCCAGCTACGTCTGCTAGCTGGCAACTACCCACATTTGGACTATATCCTCCCATGGAACTGAGGGCCAGGGGCCCTGTCCTCAGGTGATGGCTCAGGAACAAACAGTAAAGGTTTTTGACAGCCTTGAGTTTTCTCAGGCAGGTACTTTAAGGTGGGGGGCGGGGGGCTGGAGTCATCTTAGGGATGTGGCTGTGAGCTGTTAGAAGCTGGTCTTTATACACCAAGGTTGAGGGCTAGTCGAGAGCAGAGGGCTCAGAGGACCCGAGGGTCTTTCACTTGCCCTTCCCCTGTCCTCATTCCCTCCTCCCTGAACCCTGAACACCCCCTCCCCCTTCCTACCACTTGGTGTACCTTCACTTCCACAGTGTCACACCCTTCCTACCAAATGGCCTTTGTGCTCACACTGGTTTGTGTTTTTTCCCCTCATTTTTACATCTAATAACAGCTCATGTCTTATGACTTAGCCTAAATGACATCTCCTCCAACAGGCCCCCTCTGACCACCCTTATCTACGGTAGTCCCATCATGTTCATCTCTATCTCCTCTGCCTGTTGCTGTTGTTCCCAATCTCCTTGGGCTGTAAACACCATGGAAGTGAGCATCAAGTCTGTCTTCATCATTATAATCTCAAGGGTCTCGCATGGTACATAATCGGTGCTCAATAAATATCTGCTGAAAGAGTGAATGAATGTCCTCGACCCTCGCCCAGGTCTGACTTCCCCCTAAACTGCCCTAATTTGACAAAATCCAACCCAACCTGGCTCAGGCACCAAAAGGAACTTATTGGCTTACGCACCTGAATGTCATTTGAGCACAGAATAATTCTGTGACGCTTTGAAGCAAAAGGGAGAGAATCTTGTGTTCCTGCATCAAAATAGAATTTTCCCTAAAATGTCCTCCTATGTGAGAGCCAGTGTGAGATCTGGGCCGATCTGGAGGAGTTCACCATCCCCTGCCTTCTTTGCAGCTTGCAGGCTGAGCTCCAGTGCTGTGGTTTGCAGGGAGGTGCCTGGGAAGTCTGGTCCCAAAGTGAAGCCTGAATTTGGAGCCTACCCTACAGGACAGTGCCTTTTACAAGATGATCATGGTCCTTTGAGAAACCTGACTTTCCAGCACGACCAGGATCCCTGCAGTAGTAGCCTGGGGCCAACTCCCAGCATCCTGGAGTAAGACCAGTTCTCAGAAATTTGAAAAAAAAAAAGGAAATGGCCAAGACTTTGTGGCTGCCTCAGAGTGAGCCAATCTGCCTGAGCGCTCACTGGGGTGATGAGGAGAGGGATGAGGAGTATCAGTGGGAGTCTATAAAGCAGATTATCTAAGTTGGACTGTATGTTAGTTACTATATGAGATCGTAATCTCTCCCTTATTACTTGCTTTCAAGCCCTCTAAGGTGGCTTTTTTTTTTTTTAAAGATTTTATTTGTTTATTTGAGAGAGAGAATGAGATAGAGAGCATGAGAGGGGGGAGGGTCAGAGGGAGAAGCAGACTCCCCGCCGAGCAGGGAGCCCGATGCGGGACTCGATCCCGGGACTCCAGGATCATGACCTGAGCCGAAGGCAGTTGCTTAACCAACTGAGCCACCCAGGCACCCTAAGGTGGCTTTTTAATAACTTTCAGGAGAAGGCTCCACAGAATTCTGTCCCCCAAATGTTGATCTCCATTGTCCTGCCCTGCCTCTCCAAACCCTCTCCTCTCTGCCTTTTGGGACACGATGTATTCCTTGTACCATTTATCCTTCCAACCACTTTCTCATGAAAACTTTTCCATGACTCTCTCCTACCCACTCGAATGGGGATACTGGGTTTTCCTGAGATGCAGTTATCACCCCTCTTTTCTTTCCACGGCTTCTCAGGGAGCTCATCTTAGTGGTTTTCAACTACAACTTGACGTGGATGGTTCCCCCGCTGACATTTCTAGTCTGGATGACTCACTCTAGCTCAGTCCTGAGTCTCAGGAGTGTGTATGGGTGTACTAGAGAAGACCTAATTTTCCCTTTACCCTCTGAGTTCTTGGCTGAGACCCCAGTAACAAAAAGATTAACAGGAGAAAACAGTTCACAGGAGTACCTTGTTTTATTGTGCTTCACTTTATTGTGCATCACAGATACTGTGGTTTTGTTGTTGTTCTTTTGTTTTTTACAAAGTGAAGGTTTGTGGCAACCCAACATCAAGCAGGTCTATCAGCACCATTTTTCCAACTGCATTTGTTCACTTCACATCTCTGTGTCACAGTTTGGTAATTCTCACAATATTTCAAACTTTTTAAATTATATTCATTATGGTGATCTGTGGTCAGTGATCCTTGATGTTGCTAATTGTTTCGGGGCACCACAAGTCGTGCCCACAGAGAACAGCAAACTTAATTGACAATGTTGCTTGTGTTCTGACTACCCCACCGACCTGCTGTGTTCCTGTCTCTCTCCCCCCTCCTCAGGCCTCCCTAGTCCCTGAGAAACAATAATATTGAAATGAGGCCAATAATCACCCCATGATGGCCTCTAAGTGTTCAAGTGAAAAGAAGAGTTGCACGTCTCACTCTTTAAATCAGAAGCTAGAAATGGTTAAGCTTCACAAAGAAGACATGTTGAAAGCAGAGATGGGCTGAAAGCTAGGCCTCCTGCACCAGTTAGCCAGGTTGCAAATGCAAAGGAATAGTTCTTGAAGGAAATTAAAAGTGCTTCTCCAGTGAACACATGAATGGTAAGACAGCAAAACAGCTTTGTTGCTGATAAGGAGACACTTTCAGTGGTCTGGATAGAAGATCAAACCAGCCACAACGTTTCCCTAAGCCAAAGCCTAATCCAGAGCCAGGCTCTCACTCTCTTCAATTCTGGGGAGGCTGAGAGTGGTGAGGAAGCTGCAGAAGAAATGTTTGAAGCTAGCAGAGGGTGGTTGTAATCTACTCCTGGTGGAGAAGTTGTGAAGAAGTTGAAATGATAGCACAGGATTTAGAATATGACACAGACTTAGTTGAAAAAGCGGCAGCAGGGATTGAGAGGAGTGGCTCCAGTTTTGAAAGAAGTTCTAATGTGGATAAAATGCTACCAAACAGCAAGCATGCTACAGAGAAATCATTCGTGAAAGAGGAGTCAATGTGGCAAACTTCATCACTGTCTTATTTTAAGAAGTTGCCCCAGCCACCCCAACCTTCAGCAACCACCGCCTGATCAGTCAGCAACCATCAGTGCCGAGGCAAGACCTTCCAGCAGCAAAAAAAAGTGACTTGATGGTCACATTCAGTTGGTGGTTAGCATTTTTTCAGCAATAAAGTATTTTTTAATTAACACTATACATTTTTAGGGATGCCTGGGTGGCTCAGCCAGTTAAGCGTCTGCCTTCAGCTCAGGTCGTGATGCCGGGGTCCTAGGATAGAGCCCCGCATTGGGCTCCCTGCTCAGCAGGGAGTCTGCTTCTCCCTCTTCCCCTCCCCCCTGCTCATGCATGCGCTCTCTTTCTCAAATAAATAAAATCTTAAAAAAAAATTATACATTTTTTAGACATAATGCTATATAGCATACTCAATAGACTACAGCATAAACATAACTTTTGCATGCACTGGGAAATAAAAAAATTCATTTGCCTCACTTTATTGTGATATTTGCTTTATTGCAGTGGTCTGGAATCAAACCTGCAATATCTTCGAGGTACGCCTGTATTAATACATGCAGCGCACATCACGCAGCAGAAACCTAAACCAAAAGTAACTCGAAATGAAGGCTTCGAATTCCAGCTCATGTAGCATCTTCAACAATTCATTTGTAAAGAAATGACAGGACAAAGCAGTTTTAGTCTCCAAGGGCAGCAAACCATGGGAAGGTAAATAGATGAGCGGAAACAAATGGAGTTAAGTTTGTTTGCAGATTCCTCTGTTGCGTCTCTGGGCCGGTAAGAGTCTGTCTCTAGTAAAAGGAGAATTTATGCCCTGTCTTTAGGTATAAAAGGGGGAGATTTTGATAGGTTTAGCTGCTTCTAATTGCTTTCAGCTCAAAATAATTTTTATGTTATAACAGCATATTTAGAGGTTTCCTACATAGGCTACACCTACCATCACTTCAAATTCAACTTGAACTTGATTCCTGAGCCTGCCCAGCTGGTTCACTTCTACCAGTGTTCCTGTTTCTATGCCTGTACCCACTGTTCTTCAAACCTCTGATGTGCGACACTTCCAAGGTCACCTTTAAGCCATCTATCTCCTTCTCATCCCTCATTGAGTCCCACCAACTCTGTGGATCATCTCTTCTAACTCTTCCTGGAATCTGTCCTCATGTTCGGACTGCTTCAGTTTTGTTTTGTTTTAAGATTTCATTATTAAGTAATCTCTATACCCAATGTGGGGCTCGAACTCACAACCCTGAGATCAAGAGTCACATGCTCTACCGACTGAGCCAGTCATGTGCCCAAGGACTATTTCAGTTGTAAGTGACAAAACCCAACCCAAACCGGCTCAAGCACCAAAAGGACTTTATTGGCTCACATATCTGAAAGGCTGGGTCTAGGCCCTCATAAGACATTTTCAGAAATTGCCTTTCTCCACCTCTTGGGTCTGTTTTCTCTTTGTTGTTTTCATTATCGGGCAAGCTTTTCCCATGCTGTATCAAATATGGAAGGTGAATGCTTCATGATCCTTGTATGACTGAGGAAATTCCTATTTATTCCTATTCTGTTTCTACGTTTCAAATTGAGCTCTACTGGCTTGCTTTTAGCTTTTAGCTTTTAGCTTTTCATGCTAAATCATGAAATTCCAGTGCCTGACTTAAATTAAAAAGAAAAAGAAAAAGCAAGTCTTCATAATTAACAAAAAGACTCTCAGAAAGAGATGAAGGAGATGTTTGCTCTTCAGTAGCCTCCGAGGAAGAAAGACCTCTTCACATTTACAACTTGTTAAAAAACATCTGATTTAATGGGGTGTTAAACTGATAACATTCATTAGAACATCAAACTTGTTTTTCTGTGCAATATAGAGACTTCTGTGGATATTCCTAAGTGTTACCAACTTGTTCTGTTCACTGTCTTGGAAGAATAATTCAAACAAAGGGGTCTAGTAAAACAGCTAAGGCTTTAAGAAATGTTGCGAAAATAACCTTCAAAGAACAGCCTGTATCTATGATTTGTTATCTTACTTGATAATGTGTTGGCCTGGTAATAATGGTGAAATTGCCACCTCTGCATTTATGAAACCATATAAACTCTTACAAATATTTTAGTGTTTGTGCCCTAGTTTCTGTTAAAACTATTCCACTCAGTCCTTGTAGCGCCAGAGCAGCCAATAAGCAAATGGGTGTGGCTGTGGTCCGTTACCACTTTATTTAAGGACACTGAGGTTTGAATTTCATACAACTTCCCTGTGTCATGAACTCCTATTTTTCTTTCGATTTTTCAACTATTTAAAAATCTATAAGCCCTTCTTACGGCTCATTTGTACCAAGTGCTTGATCTTGAACTGTCTTCCTCCATTCACTCACGTAGCTAACTCCTTTATCTCCTTCAAGTCTCTGCATTTCTGTTTCTCAATGAGGCCTAACCTGACCATCCTGTTTAAAACTGCAACCTGCATCATTTCCCACTGCCTGCCCCGCATGGTCCCCACCTCTACCCTACACTCCTCTTATTTCATTATGATTTTCCCATAAGACTTACACATTCTAAAATACTAAATAATGTACTTATTTATAATAATACTGTCTTCCCTTGCCAGATGGCAGGCTGTCTGGGGGCACAGGTTTCCATGTAAATGTTCACAGGTGCATCCAAAGTGCCTGGAAGACTTCCTGGCACACAGATGACACTTAACAGCTTTGCTGGATAATTAAACAGATGGATTCATGACCCATCAAACCCTAGATCAACCACTAGGTTGGAGTTCAGGTTATTTGATGGTAAAAGTTGGTTTCTCCTCCTTGAAGCATAGAGGGCTTAGTCTTCAGAGATGAAATTGTCTATGATTCACTTCCCGTTGGACACTTCATTCAAGATAGACCAAAGGAACTCCTTCCAATGCAGGAAAAAAAGACAAAAGATTTTCTTGTAAAAAAGAGATTGAATGCTTATAACCTATTATACTTCTTTTCCAGAATTAGCTTTATCCTCTACTCAAGTCTGGTAGGTCCCTTCAGCATTCTGTCTGAATCCTCTTTCAACTGCTCATCAGCTAGAGCTGATGACCAGAGACAGTTCCAAATGACTGGAACCTTAGGGCCCTGAAATAGATAGTTAGGTGCAAAAAACTTAGGTTATTGTTGTTGTTGTTGCTGTTGTTGTTTTGCATTAAAGGGTCAATTGCAGAAAACAAATCTTAACAGATGCTTTTTTCGGCTTGTTAAAGAAATGCGTTATCTGCAACTGCATGTAAACATTCCTTTATTATTTTCCCTTCCTTGTCTGGTTCATTTTTTCTTCTTTTTTTCACTAGTATTTCATTGATTATACAACTAGCATGCACCACAGTATATGCCTAAAGCTGCAGCTTTGATCAAATTTCAGTTGAGGCAAGACACTCTTGAAACTGGTTTTCTTGATTCACTCTTTGAGCAGCTTAGTTGGAAACTACAGATTGTCTCACAGTGCCTCCTCAAAGCTGTACAGGTATCCCCCGCTTTTCAAAAGTTTGCATTATGCTACTTCACTTTTACGAAAGACCGCTATCAGCCCCTCTTTTTGCTAACTGTAAGAAATCTGAAGGGGCTTTTTGCTTTTACAATAAAAGGCGAGAAGCAAAAATAGTTTGCAACTTTTGTTTTGCAGTGAGCCATCCTAGAGACAGCAGCACCCAAAGCAGCAACAGGGGCACAGCCAAGCCCCCTTCCCCAAGAACTACACTTAACATCTCTGCATCAAGCCTCAGGGCTTTGAAGTCTATCTGTGAGCATCTGTGCTTTATTTTGATTTATTTTGTGCATTCATTAGTGAGATGTGTTTTAAGGTATCAGAAAAGCCTAAGAGAGGTCATTTTTGAGGTCTGGGAACACTTACAATTTTTTTCCATATAAATTAATGGTAATTGCTTCTTAGCTTACACCATTTATAGCTTATGAAAGTTTTCATAGGAGCGCTCTACTTTGGGATAGCGGGGGATACCTGTATTTTGATCTAACAGCACACTTTGCATTTCCTATAAATTATTACTTTCTAACCCTAGATTATAAGTATTTTTTTATGTATCTTTGCTATTAAACTTCCTGAAAATATCTTATTTTATGCCCCACAAGTGCTAATACAGTATTTAATAATAATCTGTTGAATGAAATGGAACACATAGAATTGGCTTACCACCAAGAACTTCAGTAGCTCCTCTTTTCATGGCATGAAAGGCTTTTCTTGATCAGGCCCCCGTCTCTGCCCACTGTCATATCAGCTGTCATTCTCTCCTACCTTCCAGATCCCATAAGCTCTAGCCCGTCTGGACCATGCTGCTGCTCACTCCTTGCCTTTGTACATTTGCCTCCCTCAAAACACATTTTTTGACTGCCTGGTGAACTCCTGGCCATCTTCAAGCCATAGTTCATACTTATTTATCTCTTTATTGTTTGTCTTCCCTCGGTGGCCTTTTAAATGTTATGAAAGTGGGGGCCTGGTCTGTCTTGCTCACTGCTGTCTCACCCATGTCTGAAAACAGGGACTCGATCAGTCTTAAATACAGTGAGTTTTGACTATTTCCAAAAGGCAACAAGGAATCACCCAAAGATACTAACCATTAAAAAATTATAAATAGATCTTTGTTTTAGAAAGGCACTATGGTTGCTGTAGAGAGTGGGAGGGAACGGATTGGAGAAGGCAAGACTGACCCTAAGAAATCTGATCATTGGGGGCGCCTGGGTGGCTCAGTTGGTTGGACGACTGCCTTCGGCTCAGGTCATGATCCTGGAGTCCCTGGATCGAGTCCCGCATCGGGCTCCCTGCTCGGCGGGGAGTCTGCTTCTCCCTCTGACCCTCCCGACCCTCCCCCCTCTCATGTGCTCTCTCTGTCTCATTCTCTCTCTCTCAAATAAATAAATAAAATCTTAAAAAAAAAAAAGAAATCTGATCATTGGAGTAAGCAAAAATGATGAAGGCCTGATTTGAGGTAGCATCAGTGGGCTGGGACGAGGTGAGGGATATGAGACATGAGAGAACAGCAGGAATGGATGATCTATGGGATGCTATGACAGGGGGTGAGAGGTAGTAAAGGATGGCTCCCAGTTTCTGGCGTCAGAGATTCTGCAGCTGGTGGTGATGTCTGGAATGATCACACAGTGTTACAGTTGTATGTTTACTTGTGGGTGTCTCCCAACTAGTCTGAAAGGGACCTTGCTAAAAGTCTTTGAATTAGCAGTGTAACAAGAGCACCTATTGGGCACCTGGGTGGCTCAGTTGGTTAAACAGCTGCCTTCACCTCAGGTCATGATCCCAGGGTCCTGGGATCCAGTCAAGAGTGGGATTCCCTGCTCAGTGGGGAGTCTGCTTCCCCCTCTCCCCTGCTCATGCTCGCTCATGCTCTCTCGCACGCGCGCTCTCTCAAATAAATAATCTTTTTTTTTAAAAAAGAGCACCTATTATGTGGGAGGCATATAATGAATGAACGAACACATTAAAAATACTAAACAGTACTTCTATGGCCCAATGAGAGGAATGGCTAATAGAAATTCTACATTTACTATTCTCTGCCTGCCCTATCAAGAAGGCAAGCAAAACAAAAGGAAACTTGGCTCGGAAAACGAGATAACTGGCTTCCCAGCCGCTTTCTGCCTATTGTACAACCAGGAAGCTGACAATAAAGTTTATTTGAGCGTCGACGTGCCCCGACGTGGCCCCGCCTCCCCAGCCGGAGCCGCGATTGGTGGGCATTCGCCGGCTCCGCCGTTCCTAAGCCCCGATTGGCGAGGGCCGCCGTCATTTCGGAGCGTCCCGGCGCCTGCCCGCCCTTTCGCCGCGTCGCCGGTGCCTGTGCCGCCCGCTCCTCCTCGCCTGTCCTCTCCCGGCCGAAGCCCGGGGGACCAGAGCGAGACGCGGGGACCATGTTCCGACGCAAGCTGACGGCCCTCGACTACCACAACCCGGCTGGCTTCAACTGCAAAGGTGAGGCGGCGGCCCCAGGCCGGCCGCGCAGCTGTGACCCCGCCGGCGGCCGCTCCCTCAACGCCGCCACCTGGGCTTCCCACCGGGACCCTCCGCGGCCTTGTGTCCGCCCCCCGGGGGTCCCCTGGCCCCTCTTCTCGGCCGCCAAACACCTGTTTTCCGCCGCCCGTGCTTGGCTTCGGAGCCCCCTCACCCACTCCTGCCAGGGCATTGCCACTTTGTGCACTTGCTAAACTCCAGCCTCTACCCCCCCACCCACACCTTCAGCACACGAGAGGGTATTCGCTTTCTCACTTAGCTCTTCACTCCATCGTTCCCCGGGTAATTGGGCGATATTTTAAGCACATTGCTGAAATCTGAGGAATGTGCTGAGTAACTTGAAGACTAGTTCACTGCCCGCCAGGAACTAAGGGGTGACTGGGGGTGTGGGTGCAGTCGGAGCCCACCCAGCAGTTTGAAATCAAGAGAGTGCACAGTTAAGTCCAGGACCGACAGTTTTGGGGTAAGCACGCAGAGTAACAGGCTTGTGGGGTCGTGCAAAAAAGTTAATAGGTGATCAGGGCGGTTGAACTGTAAATGGAAAGGTATTTGGGATTTCCCAGCATTAAAATTTAAAAATGCATTAACATTGCTACCCGTGTTATTCAGTTACTACCCACCACTACTCATTTCTTCCAGAGTGTTTGGCCTGTGGTAGACTAGTACGTTTGAAAGTGATCCGATACAACTCAGGGTACTAAGACCATTGTATAATTCTCAAGACTTCATCATGGAAGCCTGAATTTGAAATTGAAAATGATTTCTGAGCAGTATAAGGGTGTTTTGTTGATCTCCTGTAGAAGGAAAAAAAAGGGTCAGTGGTAACAGAGCTTCGATCTAGATTTGAATCTTTGGACTTCAGTTTTCTCATGTGTAAATTGGGGATATTACCTTCCTCAGAAAGCTGTGGGAGGATTAAATGAAATGAATGAAATTTTCTAATGTATGCACTTAGGACAGTAAATGACAATGGTATCTTCTGTTCTTCTGTGTTGTCATTTAGTTTCTTGTACTTTACTATTACGTTGCTATAAATTTTACTTTGCCCAGTCCTCCCTCATTCTCCCCCCTCAAAATAACTGGAATAATAACCAACACTTAAATAGCAAAACTATGTGCCAGACACTGTTTTTATCTTTTATTTTCATAACAACCCCAAGAGGTAAGTCCTATTATTACGCTCATTTTGTAACTCAAACTGAGGCACAAAAATTTAAGGTGATAAGCCCAAATCCACACAACCACTGAGTGTCTGTAGCTAGAATATGAATGCAGGCCAGAATTTGAACAGAACTTGTTAATCTGTTCATCCAAAACCTGCACTTTCAACTCCTACTTCAAGCAGCTCAGTTAATTTACTATTTGAGTTTTTAAAAGAATCCATGAGACCTTTTATTTGTAAGAAGAAAGTGTTTTTATCGAGTGCTTCTAGTGACTTATGAGATATTTTTGTTGCAGATGAAACAGAATTTAGAAACTTTATTGTTTGGCTTGAAGACCAGAAAATCAGACACTACAAGATTGAAGACAGAGGTAATTTAAGAAACATCCACAGCAGTGACTGGCCCAAGTTCTTTGAAAAGGTAATGAATTAGAAAGTTAAATAAAAGTAGTACAGAGAGCTTTTCTAAAAATTATGTGATGACAGTTAAGCTAAAAATTACTTTGTTCTGGGGCGCCTGGGTGGCTCAGTCATTAAGTGTCTGCCTTCAGCCCAGGTCATGATCCCAGGGTCCTGGGATCGAGCTCCGCATCAGGCTCCCTGCTCCTCAGGAAGCCTGCTTCTCCCTCTCCCGCTCCCCCCTCTCTCGCTATTAATTAATTAATTAATTAATTTGTTCTTTTAAAATAAGTATAATAATGATCGGTGTTAGAAAAGCTAGATTTCAGGGATTTATTTTTTTTATTTGTTTTTAAAGCAAATCATGTTACCTTTTACAAGGTTTCAGTGTTAGAAAGTTTTGTCTGAAAACACTGAGATTTCTTAAATAAACGGTGACATGTATTCTATAAATGGTAAAGGTGGCCAAAATCAGATTTTTTCTTTAGACCAAAAGGTAGCTATAACACACTTACTTTGTTAAAGGAAGACACTGACATGCTTGAAAACTAAGATTATTTCTTGTTTGTGGTTCTGTTTAACGTACACAGATGTCCATTGTTGTGCACAATATAAGTAATCCTGAAAAGGTCTGTGTATATATCTTATTTTTGTGGCTGGGCTAATTTTCCTGTTGACTTAGTGTAATTGTGGTAACATTTTTGCAGAAAAGGGAATTGTTTTCAAAGTAGAATAAAGATCACATTTTCAGCATCATTATTTACATTAAACATTTTAATCAGCTATATTACTTTGAAGAGTAAGATATTTTCCTTTAAAAATATGAAAAGTGACTAAATTTTTTATTTGCTGTAAAGTGATCAGGTACTTTCTCTTTAGAATCAGAGAGTTTATAAATTAGGGAATTGTGTAAGTTACACACTAGCTCTATGACCACAGGCAAGTTTTATTAAGCTTTCTGTGTCTCAATGTTGTCATCAATAAATGGGATAACAGTGGTTCCTATGTCAGAGCAGTGGCATGTATTGTTAATGAGTGATGCATAGATCTGCTTGGCCCATAGCAAGTGCTATGTGCTTTATTATTTCCCCTGCCTGTACTACCATTATTGCTACTACTGGGTTATTTTCTTTTGCTCTTAAAAAGTTTTTCTTGTTTGTTTGTTTGTTTTGAAATTTTTGATATGTTTAAGACTTGGAAATATGTTGTTAGGATTTTATATTTGTTTATATCACATCTCATGACCCATTCATGTAACAAGACAACACATAGTTTCACAGAAGGGTATTTGAAGAATATAAAAAATTTTCTAATGAAAAACACCTAGAAGTGATGACAGTAGAGGAGGATAACTTAAACAATCCAGACAGACATTATCTTTCAAGTTGGTCTCTTTGGAATGATGATGTCATTGTTTAAAGCATATTCATAACTTTTGGAATTACTTTTAGATCATGAGACATACTTTGAATATCTTTATTGGTACTTTTTTATACTTTGAAGGTAGATTTGTTTTTTGCATCATGACCAAATCTTGTGAATGAGGTGTTTTCTTTAAAGCAGGGGTATAAAATTTTTGGTTAGAAAATGAGTTACAGCTAAAAGTACTGATTTATTAATTAGGCCCAAAAGGATTTCCAAAGGGGAGTTGCAGAAGTTTTGACTAATAGCATTGTTCCTGGAATGAGATTTTAAGCTCCTAAGAGACCCATTTGAAGGACAGTGGTCACTTGGATATATAGCTTCTGGCAATCATCTAAAATGCTTGGTTACATTCTACATGTATGTCACATGGTTTACTCTATTCAGTGGCATTTCCGTAATACGAAAGCTAAGGTTTAGATAATAATTGGTTTATTTGTATATTCTTCTTTTTAAAGGTTTTTTTTTTTTTTAATTGTTCCATGTGTTTTCAGACCTGAAATCAGAAAGTTTTAGGTTCAAGTCCCAGATCTAAGTTGTGTAAATGTTGGCAAGTGTTATACTATCTAGGCCTTTTTTCCTCATCTGTAAAATAAGGAAGTTGTTTTAGAACAGTGGCACCCTACCTGGAATCTGCAAAAGTAAAAATTTCCAAAAGCATGATGGAAATACATTTTTTCTTTAAGTGGTACATTTAAATGTTTCCTTCCTTTGGATTATATAATTGTGTCAACAGTTTAGTAATGTAAATGTTGTTTATATTCTTAGAGCTCCAAACTAAGATCTCTTTCAGCTCTACCATTTTTTTCATTCTCTGATGTTATAGTAATAGTGAAACTAGATATTTTTTTTCTTCACAGTATCTCAAAGATGTAAACTGTCCTTTCAAGATTCAAGATCGACAAGAAGCAATTGACTGGCTTCTTGGTTTAGCTGTTAGACTTGAATATGGAGATAATGGTATGTTTTGTGGGGAATGTGTGTTTTAAAGAGAGGGAGAGGAAAGGCGGGGCAAAAGGAGTGTTAAAATGTAGGGAATTTACCAGTTTGAGTTTCTTTGTCTTACATTGTTTTACCTTGGGTTCGTTGTAAATAAGTTTTATATAGCCTCATTTCCCTTTTTAGCATCTATTAAAAAGTTTACCTTTGTAACCATCCTTCTGTGTCCAGCTCTCACCCCCCCCCTCCACCCCCGGTAACTCCCAAATTGTCTGGGAAAGAGTTTTCTTTTCAAAAATTATAGTCTTTTATCATAAAACATGAAAAGCAACTGTTTTTCATTGGTATTTAGATTTTTCTTTTATAATTTGAGAATGGTGTCTCCTGGTTAATTGTCTTCTCACAAAGTAACATTACGTTGGTAAATTTGGTATCTTTCACAGTCTGTACCTTAGCCTTCTGGGTTAAATTGTTAGAGCCCCAGAATTGATAGGATTTCAGAGTGTTGGTTGCAGCAGGTAATTTCACCAGAGACTGAAACATACATCTAATGCCAATAGGTACTATAGGCCAAAATATGTTTCTTATTTATGTTTCGTGTTGTTTTATTGTAGATACTTATATTATTGGAAACTTTTAAATATTAGTACCAGTAGTAAAAAAAAAAAATTAGTACCTGTAGTAAAAAAAAAAAAAAAATCCAGTAAACTTGTGTTTCCTCTCATTAGACCATTTGATTTTGAAAGGCCTGCCAATGTCTAAATGCAAATCCAATTATCTTACCTATATCCTCTGAGTTTTATGTTCTCTTCTATGGGGCTGTCACTTCCAGTCCTTTTCGTCTTCTGCTTTTGAGGCCTTTTTTTTTTTTTTTAAGGTTTATTTATTTTAGAGAGGGCATGCATGTGTGCATACTAAGTCGGGGGTTGGGGGAGGGACAGAGGGAAGGAACCTCAAGCAGACTCCCTGCTGAGTGTGGAGCCCGAGGCAGCTTAGTCTCAGGACCCATGAGATCATGACCTGAGCTGAAACCCAAGAGTGGCTCAGTCATTAAGTGTCTGCCTTCGGCTCAGGTCATGATCCCAGGGTCCTGGGATGGAGCCCTACATTGGGCTCCTGCTTGGCAGGAAGCCTGCTTCTCCCTCTCCCACTCCCCCTGCTTGTGTTCCCTCTCTCGCTCTGTCTCTCTCTGTCAAATAAATAAGTAAAATCTTTAAAAAAAAAAAAAAAAAGAAAAGAAAACCCAAGAGTCAGATGCTTAACCATCCAAGCGCCTCTTTTGAAGCCTTTTTGCCTTCTCCTTTTTCCTCCCATTCTGTCACCATCCATCTTTTCCGATGTCCATTGTACCTTTTCTTCTTTATTCCCACTACTATCACCCTGGTTCAGGCTCTTGTCATTTTCTGCTGAGTTTATTGTAGTATCTTTCAAACTCATCTCCCCTTAGCGTCATCCTCTATTTTCATCCTCATGGCCCACCAGGTTTAGTTTTTGAAACATAAATGTTTTAAAATGTTATGCTTTGCTTTCAAAGAACAGCTCTTATTATATATTCAGAAACACCATTGCTTTCCCTTTTTCTACAAAAGGAGCTCCAGGTCCTTTGGCCTGGTATTCAAGGCCTTTGAATACTGGTGTCTAACCAGGATTCACATACTTGACATCCCAGCCAGACTATAAGAGTGCTGTTTCCTGTTTACATCTTTTTTTCTCCCCCTAGATTTCTTTGCTTACACTTTTCCTTGGCCGTTATGCCATGTCAGTCTATCTCTACACATCTAAATTCTATCCATCCTTGTAAGATCCAGCTTAAATGCCACCTAGCAACAATAATATTTTTTTCAACTTTCATAGGTTTTAACTCTGTGCCTTGTATACTCTTTATGTCATTTGTCACTTTCCGTTTTGCTTATATGTCTTACTTGCCTCATTGTTTCCTATGTAGTACCTCTCTCTCTTATTGATGCTGTAACAAATTACCACAAATTGATGACTTAAGACACAATTTATTATCTTACAGTTTTGGAGGTCAGAAGTCCCAACATCTACTGGACTAAAGTCAGTTTGCCCACAGGGCTGGTTCCTTTTGGAGGCCTTATGGGAAGATCCATTTCTTTTGTCTTTTTTGCCTTCTAGAGGCTGCCTGCATTCCTTATCTCTGGCTCGTTTATCTTCAGATTTATAGCATAGCATCTTCAAATCTCTCTCGGGACTCTGCTTCCATTGTCACATCTTCTCTGACTCTGATCTTCATGCCTCTTGTAAGGATGCTGTGATTATATTGAGCCCACCTGGATATAAGCCCCCCCCCCCATTTCAAGGTCCTTAATTTAATCACATATGCGGAGTTCCTTTTGCCATGTAATGTAACATAATTGTAGGTTCCAGGAATTGGGATAATGGACATCTTGGGGCTGGGGGAGTTGGGGAGGCAGGGGACCAGTCATGATTTTACTGCCGCAGTATCTGACACAGTAGATGTGCTTATCATCTTTAATAAATATTTGGTGAATATAGTGTATGAATGTTTACATATACTGATATGGAGCATCAATCAGTGTGTTTTGCTGGTTCCTCAGACTTAAATTTCAGAAGCCTCATGGCAGAAATCTTAAGGAAAGCTCTAAGGCTTTCTTTACTTTCAATTTTAGTTTAGAAAGAAAATACCGTGATTCTCTTCCTTTAATAAATAAATGTAATCATAAGCCTTGGTAGCATTAGTTGATTTTTAGCGTCTTTAGCAAAATCTTTATCTGTTGTGGTCTGAGTTGGCAGAAACTCTGTTACTTTGCAACAAAATTTTCTCCAGCTTTTCCAAAGTGTTTTTCAGCTATTCCCAAATAAAATTGTTGTCACATCTCAGTTTATTTCTGTTTTACCCTTCTTTTATTTCACTTGTCCCGTTTTTATAATACTGCAGTTTAGGTTACCTAGGTACTGAGAACAGTAGATGCCATATAATTGTGTGTCCCTCCTACAGTTGACTGTAGCTCTTAAGTACATTTATCTATCAGTGATAGCATGATCTTTTTTAGTGGGAAAAAACAAAAACTGAATTTGTATCTGAAATATGGTAAATTTTTTTATATGGAAAAATTGTAATTGATTTTTATTTGAAACTTTAGGTGAATTACAGTTTAAAAGTAAGTAGTATCAAAAGCGTATTAAAAATTTAAACTAGAAAACAAGTTTTTGTTTAATTTTTTGGAAAAAGTTTTAAAGTAGTAATACTGTCCCTTATCAATAGGAGGTGCTGTTGTTCTTTTCTTTTACATTAATATGTTGCATTCTTCTTGACTTTTAAGGTATTTAAATTTTGTATTATTTGATGAAACCATTGTGGAGTTTTATTATCTGTGCCTTAACATTTTTTAACCCTTTCATTAGCTTGTCAATTAAGGTGATTAAAATCTGACTTAAATGTTTTCTTTTAACTTCTTTGACATAATTTCAGATTTACAGAAGTTGCAAAATAATACAAAGAATTTTTACATTTCCATATTTTGCAAATGTTAACATTTTACTTCATTTGCCTTATTGTCTACGTACACATACACATATATGTAATTTTTTTCTCAACAATATGATAAGTTGTGAATGATTCTTTTCCCCTTACATACTTTAATGCACATTTCCAAAAAAAAAAAAAAAAGACATTGCTTCACATAATTATAATAAAGTACTGACTCAGAACTGTTCTATATAGCTGTTACTCACATTTCACCAGTTGTCTCAATAATGTTCTTTATAAAAGCAAAAAACAAAAGCAATCCTGGACCATGTGTTTCATTCAGTTATTATATCTCTTTAGCCTCCTGTCATCTGGAACATTTACTCAGTCATTATTTGTGCTGCTTCATGTTGACATTTATTTTGTAGAATGTCTCTCAGTTTGGGTTTGTTTGATGTTTCTTCATAAGTAGATTCAAGGTTTGTACTTTTGTTAAGAATAACACAGAAGTAATGTGTTCTTTTAAGTTAGTGATATGCCCTGTTACTGGTCATGTTGTTCTGATCCCTTCGATAAGTTTTCTCCACTGTAAAGTTAATATTTTCCCCTCTGTAATAAATATGTATCTTGTGGGGAGATACTTTGAGATGATGTCAGTATGCTTTTGCTCCTCAAAGTTTACCTCTACCTTTAGCTTCCATTTGATTATTCTTGCCTGAGTCAATTATTATGTTGATGATGGTTGCTAGACGTGTTTTTCTAATTTCATCATTCATTCTACATTTGTTGGCTTTTTAATGTGAAGAGGAACTTTTCCTTCTCTCCAATTTATGTTTGTTTGTTTAAATTAGTGTAGGTATGTGTATTCTTATTTTACTCAGTGGGCATAATGGTTTTTTTTGTTGTTGTATATTTTGATGTTTACACTGTTCTGATTTGGCCAGTGGGAACTCCTTTAAGCTAACCCCTGTCTGACTTAAAGTTTAATGCTTTTATTTTCCCTCCTGTTTCATTACAAATCACAGAAACACTGTAACCGAAGATGGCATTTTGGGCATTACTTTTAATAAATTATTAAATACTTAACATTTGTAAAGTCTTTTTAAGTATTGTTAAGTATTTCTCGAGTAAAAGTAATAAAACCTGCCTTCTAAGTTTCAGGTCTCCATAGAATTATTTTAGGTTTATGTATGATGGTGTATTTGAAGTGCTGATTTTTTTAGAAGGCAAGGTTTTTGGATTCCATATATGGCATTCAAGAGATTTGGAAAGAAACTTTTTAGTGAATTTGTATTGAATCTCATGTAACCTATACCTACCTTCCTCCCACTCTTCTACCCCTGCTAAGTTTCTCAGCAAGCTGTAAATGCACACCCTCTCTCCTCAAACTTAGATGGTGTTGAAATGTCTTACTTTTACAAATGATAATGAAGAGATATTTGTATAGATATTTCAGTAATCATTTTAGCTTAATCAGAAAGCTACAGTCACATTGTCTTCTGATGGATTTTTTAATAACATAAAATAACTTTGGATGAGTTATCTTAGTCTTACCAGTTTGGCTCAAGTAAATTCAGTAAATAAGCAATGTTTATTTTACCTTAAGGTACAGTTGTACAGATTGTATTTTTGCCTCTGTTTACAGCTGAAAAATACAAGGACTTGGTACCTGATAATACAAAAAATGCTGACAATGCAGCTAAAAATGCAGAGCCATTGATCAACTTGGATGGTAAGTATGTAAGTGCATAAAAATAATCAACTTTTTTGGTCCCTTAAATGTTCTTTATTTCCTAAAATGAGGAAGCCTGGGTTTCTTTGGTTTTAGTAAATTAAGAGTGCTTTATGTTGATGTTTTAATCTCTGTTGTTTTTTATTATCATTTACAAGATGTTTTCTCCCTCCTCTTATAGCTGAATATCTGTTAGAATGCTGTTCTTTGATCTCTTCATAACTGATTTGGGGGTTTTGATTTGTATTTAATCATGGTGGTGATTGTTTGCCTTCCTGAATGCATAAAATATTTTTTCTAACCTAACGACATGAGACAAGTGGTAAAATTTTTCATTATTTTTGCTTCCAGATGCCTTTAAGTATTCTCTTTTTAAAAGTATAAAGTTTTTAATTCTATTATAATAATTTAAGTTACTGTTCCGTGACAGATTCATTGTGACTTATAATTTACAAGTTGCTTTTATGAATTAATAAGCTGCTTACCCTTATGAATTAATATGCTGCTTGGACAGACTGCTGCTGCTTAGAGAAACGGTTTTGGGAAAATTGTCCGTTGAAGGGGTCTAGTTTAAAATTAATAGCGTTGGGAAGAAATATTACTTAAAAGTGCTACATAAATGTGCCTTGCAGGAAAAGTTACAGCACAATCCTACTGTGAGTTAACTTAGTCATTTGTTGGTTTGTTCAGTGTGGCTTATCAATAGGGTACCCATTGATCTGATCAGCTTACCTAGTTGTCAGTGTCCCTACACTGCTCTTAGCAGCAGCAGTTTTAAAAACAAAGATTTTTTTTGTTAGGAAAATTAAAAATGGTGTTTTGTAAGTTTATATGCTTACATATATGTCTGTAATTACATGCTTGCAGAGCTATAAGTATCCATTTTCAATCTTTTGTAGTAAATAATCCTGATTTTAAGGCTGGTGTAATGGCTTTGGCTAACCTTCTTCAGATTCAGCGTCATGATGATTACCTGGTAATGCTTAAGGTTAGTTTCGTATTCTTGATTCTTGACAGTAACTCTGTATGTAGAAGAAAAACCTCATTTTCTAAAAATTACCTATGTTTGATATGTAGATACATGGCTAAATGACTGAAATGTGGAGGAGTGTGGGACTTAAAGCAGATTTCATGATTTCATCTGTTTTAGATTATCTAGTAACCAATATGAAAGTGTGTTTATTTTGTGCCTGCTACTGTGCTCAGTCCTTGGCAAAGACGATTTCATTCAGTCCTCCCGGCAATCCTGGAGGTAGTGAAGGTAGATGCTGATATCCTTTCATTTTAACATGAAGAAATTGAGACCTAAAGAGAATAGGTAATGTCCCAGATGACACAGAAAATGAGAGAGCCAGATTTTAATCTAGGCACTCTGACCATGTGGTCCATTCTTTTTCCTGTATCTTCCTATTTATATTTAATCAATCCTTTTAAAGATTTGTGATCTGTATTCACTAAGATAATAGAAAATGCCATATGAGTCATGGTGGATTTGGCAAAAAATATATGCCCCAAAATCTCTTTGAGGACTGAATGTTTTTGTTTTCCTAGTGCTCCATCCTACATAGGCCACTCAGTTCATACCTATATTTCAGGTAACCCAATGATCTGAACGAGATCTCTTATTTCTAAGAGGAAAAGTATACTTCTACTTCAGAAGATTATGTCACGTAATTGTGATAGTACAGTGGGCCAGGATGGGGGAAAGGGAGTAGTATTTAAGATAATTAAGATTCCAGACTTAGAAATTATTATTGATTTTATGAGAAATTGAAGAGCATTTGGCTATACCTTATACATGTAAATTATTTTAATCTACTTTGCAGTAAATTTAAGAGTTAAATTCCATTCTACCCACCAGAGATTAGCCATAACTTATTCTACTCTTTTTAGAATTGTATGTTCTAAATGATAGTTGTAACATGAGAAAAACTTTCTAGATTATTATAATTCTCTATACTGAATCTGCATGTTAACTCAAATTTTCTCAACTCAGACTGGATGCCAAGAGACAAAAAGTTGAGAGTTGGTAGAGCATGTGACTCTTGATCTCAGGGTCATGAGTTTGAGCCTCAACGTTGGGTGTAGAGATTACTTAAATGAATAAATAAAAACTTCTTAAAAAGAGACAAAAAGTTGTTTTTATTGAAATTTAGCTCTTTCAAAGGCTTGTTCCTTACTCAGGCAGTTGTGTAGATTGCTTTGGAACAGTTGGGCAGTGGTCATGTCACCTTTAATCATAAACTGAGTGAGAAGACAAATAGACTAGCATATTTGGGGTACTTTTGTTAGACTTTAAAACCCCAAAGGGAAAAAGTATAAATCAGCAATAATCAAAAGCTTTATAAAATTGTAAGCTGCATGTTTGGAGTTATTTTAAGAAGCATTCAAACAATCCATGAGAGCATGGAAAACATCTTGATAGATTTGCCACGTGTGAGAATCAATATATATTGACTATTGGGCAACTGAACTGATTAATAAATTTGTGACTCCTATTAAAGACTGGTTTAGTGGTTCTTTTTAAATGTAGCATTTGGCTTGTTCTAGTAATAATTTTTCAAGTTTTTGCACTTGAGTTACAATTGTTATCCACTAATTAAAATTCCATTTAAAAAATCTTATTTTTTGAGTGTGTGTAGGTGCATGAATGCACTTGTATCTGCTATAATAAAATGCCTTGGTGATGAAGAAAAACAATGTGTCGTATGAGAGATCTGAAAACATTTTACTATAATTAAGTGAAAAAAAATTAAGGGTAGTGTATATGTTATGCTACCCTTTGTGTCAAGAGTTTGCGCCTGTGTGCGTATTTATACTTGAGCATGTTTGTAATATAATAGAATCCTTGTAAGGATACATAGTAATCTGGTTCCAGTGATTGTCTGGAGGGATGGTTGAGGCTTGGGTAGGAAGGAGACGCTTTTTTTTTTTTTTTTTAAACCACGTATCCTTTGTTTAAAAATTTTTTTTCATGCATATAAATTACCTATTCCAAAAAATGTTTTAAATTGTTGTGAGCATCTTTCCACATTATAAAGTATTAAAATGAAAACTTTCATTCTATTAGCAGTTTTGTTTTTAATTTATTGGTGAATTTTGTTAATGAACTAGGTAATTCTGACTTCATCAAACTGGGTATCCTTATTCTCTAGACTCAGAGCAGAAAAGATGAACAGCCAGTAAAAAGTCAAAAAACTATTTTTGCGTTTCTTAGGCAATTCGCATTTTGGTCCAGGAGCGCCTGACCCAGGATGCAGTTGCTAAAGCAAATCAAACGAAAGAGGTATGCGTTATTTTTTAAATAAATTTTAAATTAATTATTAATGAAAGTTTCTTCTGGTATTGTCATGAGTTTAAATTTTGTATGTATCTGCTTAAGATAACCATTCTTTGTTAGAACTGTCCGGAGAAAGGGTAGCTTATTTCAGTGGGATTGAATTTGGTTCTTAAGCAAATTACAGCCATTTTTGAGTGAAAAACTTCTCACTTCCTACCTTCAAGCAGCTGTCAATAGCACATCCACAGTCTACCAGCACAAACCACTGCACGTGCCCAGTGGTTTATTTAAGAGAATTTACCTTGTAAAATTTACTGGGTTATTTTGACTCATTGCTGGAAAACGGAACACACATTGTCTTTCTTACTAATTTCCTTCTCTTGACTTAAATCCTGTCCTTTCTCTTTTGTTTCTTCAGAGAAATCTGTTCTCATTTTATTCACATTTCCTAGTATCACTTATGAGAAAGTAACTTACCTCAGGCCATCTAGTTGGTAAGTGGTTGAGCTCAGGCAGTCTGATTGAAGAGCCAAGTGCTCTTAGGGTAGTTGGGGACAGAGGTCTTTGTGTGAAGGCCTACATGAGCTAGTTGACCACCCCACATGAAGGGGTAGGGGTGTAGAGGCTATATTAGACTAAGTTTCTGGGTACAGGTGACTGTACCTGTCCTCTTTCAGGCCTACTTTGTAGGCTGAGGAAACCATACACTGTAACTATTTTTCCCTTAATTCTGAGATATTTTAGATGAAGTGCATTAGATATCCAAATACTCCGTAAAGTCTCACTGACTGTATGGACAGTTCTCAGAATGTCCTCAGGGGTTAGCAGCAGCAGCTGCAGGTGTCTGATAAC
The DNA here is from genome assembly GCF_029215605.1 of Mirounga angustirostris. Classification (NCBI taxonomy): domain Eukaryota; kingdom Metazoa; phylum Chordata; class Mammalia; order Carnivora; family Phocidae; genus Mirounga; species Mirounga angustirostris. The sequence goes on from NW_026991717.1 coordinate 97,929,065, forward strand.
GCTTCTTGCTGTGCATAGATACTGCAGTGAATGCCTTGGGCACAAGGGACATTCTTGATTCTGGTCCTTTTTTGTCTCCCCTAATTCCCCAGTGTCTTTTGTCCTCTGATCTCATCTTTAGCAGGGCCCAGCAGTGTGAAAAGGTTATTAATGCCAGGGCAGTGTAGTCCCCCCCTGAAAGACACTGTTTGTTTTAAAGGCTCTTATTGCTTATTAATTATGTATGAATCGGGCCACTGGAAATTGGATTAAAGATCAGCTTCTTTCACCCACACTGTAGAACAGTCAGTAAATTGTTCTGGCATAATAAAATCATTCATTCATTCATTCAGCAAAACTATGCCTTAGGTTTGAAGGCAGTGTAAATAAGGGCATAGCCAGATCTTTTTGCTCTTGTTTGCAAAGTAAAATTTTATTTTCAGTGCTCTAAGTCTTAAGTTTAGTTCATCTCAAGGTACCATGCTATATAGTAATACAGAGGAGAAGTTCTTACAGTTAGTGTTCTTGTTTATAACCATAATTAGCATTTGGTCACGATCTTTAGGGGTAGCTGTTCCTTGGTGGTCTGTTGGCAAATAAAATGAAAACAAGACTGACCTAGAAAGCCACTCAGTGCAATTCTACTTGTTAGTTTTGCTTGCTGAATTTACATACCCGTTTATTTCTTCATTACATAATGTAGTATTATTTGAAAGCAGTTGGAGCCTAGGTAGATTTGCGTTAATAGATTAGGCAAGAATCAAGTAGTGACAGCTTAGCATTTTGTAACATTGAAAGTGTAGATTTTATACAGAATACGATCAGCAGAGTGTTTAGACTGCCTGTTCTTGTTACTGTGAACTCCACAGAGTTCGGCATCATGGTCACCATCTTTGGTGTACCTCTGGAGAGCTGCTGACGGGTTAACTAAATGCTTTAGAATCCATTCAGTTTCCTAGATTTTAGAGTAACTTCCAAATGAACTCTTAGTGAAAGTTAAATTATATATAGGTAATCTGGTAATCATGCGCTGAAAAAAAGGTAATGGATAGTTTATATTTTGTATAAAGACAATTTAATATAATCCCATTCCATTGCCCTGTAGTCTGCTGCTTGCTGTAGCTGGAAGAGGATAGAGCAGCCCTGCTCCGTCGTCCTTCTGTAGCAGCAGCAACAGAGCATAGCCGTCAAAGGAGCTACTGTTTTATATGCCTAGTCTTAAAGGAGGGACTGGGCGATGGAACTAGCTTCCCACTACGTGCGGGGGCCATTCTTGCACTCATCAAAAGGCAAATCTAAAGAGAAAATTCTCCACCCCCTTGCCACTGCAGCTCAAAGGCCTAACAAGAGCTAGCTTAGTTCAGTTATAGATGAGAACAGAACATGAATCTTAACTATAAAGTTTTATTTTGTCTTTTTTTTTTTAAGGGCTTGCCTGTTGCTTTAGACAAACATATTCTTGGTTTTGACACAGGAGGTGAGTGATTTTGTTTGAATTCAAACTATTTTTAGAGAATAGGTGAATATTTGGGGGAGAAATGGGCAAGTAAATGGTCTTGAATACTGATTAATGCAGTTTTCTTATAAAATAGATGCAGTTCTTAATGAAGCTGCTCAAATTCTGCGATTGCTGCATATAGAAGAGCTCAGAGAGCTACAGACAAAAATTAATGAAGCCATAGTAGCTGTTCAGGCAATTATTGCTGATCCAAAGACAGACCACAGACTGGGGAAAGTTGGAAGATGAACATTTTAGGATTTCAGCTTCTCACCTCCTTAGTACCATTGGGAACCATGTACGCTCTGGCATGTGTTTGGAAATCAAATGTCACATTTTCAAGGGAAGAATCCTAGAAAATTGACTCTGTTCTCGAGATTTACCATCATTGCTTTTTCTTTAATAAAGTTCAGGAAAGTGGATTTTTTTTTTGACTGTTATGTTTATGTATCTATAATGCCGACCCCGAGCTTTGTTACAGAGACAATACAGATAGTCAAATCATAGGAAAACTTAAAATATTTTATTGGAGTAATCTAGAAAATTTGAGAATTGTTACATCTTTGGTATTTATAAATGTAATAACTTCTGTGGGTAACTATAGAGGGACTTACAGAATCAGAAGATACAAATTGAAACATTCTAGCACCTTTTAATATAAATAGAAATGCAGTGATGCAGAGGTAAAAAAAAAACAAAACTTAGAACTTCCGCTGGAAAACTATAAATAAGTTGTTTTTTTCCCCACCAGTTCTGCATAGCCTTCTCCAGGTCAAGGCTTATGATCTTTAGGATTGCATCTTTATATGGATAACCTTGCTTTAATTTCTTGGCCAGAAAATTAGATTTAAAAAATTAGATTTAGGGTTGTCACATATTCTGATTGGTTCTTAGTTGAATGAACTTGACCTTTTAAATATGATAGAAATGTTTATTAAAAAATTGCTTTAATAAGCAGCAATTAAAATTGTTACTTTTTAAAACTTGTGGTAACTTTTGTTTTTCAAAATACAGTAGTAAAGATTGAGGTATAAACTTTTCACAAGTTATATAGTTTTTGTCCTGCAAGTGTTCATCTTGTAAGTCCAATTCCTTTTTCACTTTCTTCACCTTTGCAGTAAATGTTCTTTAGGGTCCAGATTCTGATTGTAAACTCCAAGTCCTTTGTGATGCCATATTTACTTTCTTCCTGTGAGGAGAGGTGGAAGGAACAGTGGGTGAATATCTTATAACCAGTTGCAACAGCAAGTATTGTTAAGGGGAAATATCCTAATAGGCTGACCTTTTATGTGTATAGTTAAGGTAGGTAGACTTAGGGGTGAACAATCGTTAGTACCCTATGTGTTGGCCATTAACTTTTCCATTCAAAATGGCTCTCACTGGCGGTGGCAGCCGTATTTGGGCCACAGGTAATTGGTTACCAGATACATCCTTCTCTACCCTGCTGGTCCAAAGGAGCAGCCTGAGCATTTTATTTACCTGTTGGGCAGTAGGGATAGACCGCAGTTATCCCGTAGAGATGAGATCGCTGCTCTGGGAGATACTCATCAGCAAACTGGCCGCTGTCTCTATTTACTGATATAACACCATCCCTGGTAACAGAAAGGAAGAGTAAATTCGTAGGATTTAAGGTGGGGAAGAAAAAAAGTCACTTTCAATAGAGAATCTCTGTTCGCTAGCCTTCTAGAATGTATTTTTTAAATTTAACCAAATGTGTTTTGACTCATTTAGATTCAAAGATTTTCTCTATCACTGGTTCTCAAAGTGGTCCCCAGACCAGCATCATCTGGGAACTTGCTAGAAATGCAAATTCTTGGGCCTTAGCTCAGACCTACTGAATCCGGAATTATGGGATGGGACCTGGCAATATATTTTAACAATCCCTTGGAATGATTCTGATGCCACCGTAAAATTTTGAGAACCACTGGTGCAAATCAGTGCTTCTCAACCCTTGCTGAACAAATTACTTGAGGATCTAGTAAGTAGTAAGATACTGATGCCTGGGCCTCCTGCCAGACCAATTAAATCAAGACTGCAAGGGATGGGGTAGAAGGGCTTAGACATCTAGATATGTTTTTAATGTTCCTCCTTGGAGAACTAGTCTAAATTACAGTACTTTTTCTTCTCCCAGGTGGACAACTAGTATGTCCATAATGTCATTTTTAAAAAAATCAATTTAAATCACACAGCTAATAGAGCTCAGGGTACCACTTAAGTGTAGTCTTTTATTCTCTGAAGATCAGACTTAGATTAATGCACTTCCTTTTTTGGATAGTTTAGTATCAGTTCTGCCACTTTTGAGCAGCTTGTGAGCAATACCGTTAAGTATGATTTTAAAAGCAATAACACTTGAACAATGGTTATCTACTAATTAAGAGATAATGAAAACTTCAGTGAAAAGCTTTCTTACTAAAGTCATTAGTGACATTAGGTAAAAGGTCATAAACGGTGGTATGTCTTCCAGACTAGTCTGCCTTTTCAGGCTTGGTCAGGGTGTGTCAGGCTCACCTCCTCCAGTCTGTGTGGTAGAAGTGATCTGCATAGCTGACAATACTGAAGGGGTAGTTGAGGTTGTTCTGAATGACGCGACGTCCGGTCCCATCAGGTAGTGTACACTCTAGTTTTTTGGTTCCTTTTAAAACACCAGAGAGGGAAAATGAGATCATTCATACCATGAGAAAAGAAAACTTGGCCAAAAATTGTGGCAGGTAGAAGCCTTCTGAGGTAGAATAGGAAATAAGACCTTTTAATTATATAGTGATACAAATTAGAAACTAAAATCTTCCTATTCTATTACCATTCTTCAGTTTGTTTAATAGCATTGTAGTTTTTAGAATTTAGACTCTTGATCCTTTCTTGGAAGAGAGGATTGCATTTTTTTCTCCCAAAATAGGACATTAGAGATGAAATTAATTAGAACAAAGTTTAAGTGTCACCTCGTAAATTGTAAACATAACATCTAGATAAATACTTGCTCTCCATAAGCAGTGTATAATGCCTTTTAACTAAAATCCTTAAATATTTTTTAAAGACCTGTTATTTCCTAGGTAGGAATTAAAAGTAGCTAAAATGGTAACATGGCTCATGTTTTTCAGTGTAAAAGAAGCAGTCTTCAAAATTTTGTAATACCTAAACAAATTTCTTATGGAACCTGGCTTTAAATTTCAAATACTTTTTCTTTAAAGTTACATTTTTAAAAACTAACTGTTGTTTTGGACCAACTGGATTATAATATTGACTCATCTGCGTTCTAGTCCTTTTTATTACATTATAAATTCTTTAAGAATGGACCTTTTTGTATTCTTTAGTATGTAAGTAGACATATATAGCATCTTTTCAAATTGTTCTAAGGAAATCACACTACAGAAAGAGGGAACTTCGGTATTGGCAACCGGAACTTACTACTGATGGCCATCCTGCCACATCACTTTCCAAAGAATGTTCTCAGCATACTAGCCTCCTGACTGGTAAAGCAACAGATATTTAAAAATGTCCTAATACTGGCAAAAAAGGAAAACCTTTTGTTCACTTACTAAGTTTGTCAGTTTCAAAAGTAAAATTTCTTTTTAAAAAGTATACCAAGTGCTTGTGTGGGAGAAGGGCAAGCATTACAAAAATGAGTTGGACATAGTACTAGCCCTCAAATTACCACCTAATTCACAGACCACCGCCCCCCCCCCCGAAAACCCCAGGAAGGATTATAAGTATCAATACAAAGTGTTCTTTAACAGTTTGTACACCTACTAAAAGGAGTAAGTTCTGTGCTGTACTGTTAAAAATTTAAGCCAAAAGCTCTACATGATGGCATCTGGTTTTGTTGTAAACTCTGAGGTAGAGAGCGGCCCCCAGGGTAATGAAGTGCTGTGTGTTCGCTACCATCAGTAATACCTGCGTCTGCCCAACAGAGCAGTTTGGAGAAGGGGTCAAAGGTTAAACCATTAGGTAGTCCAATGTCTTTATTCACCAGAATTCTTCTGTTTTCTCCTTCTAAAGAAGATGTTTCAATTTTGGGAGCTTCTCGATTCCAGTCCGTCCAGTACAAGTTGCTGTGGGATAAATTAAATATAGTGAAAATGCAGTCCAAGAAATAAGGGTCAGTTTCAGAGTTTTGGTTGCTTTCACCATTTAATGAAGATAAACGTAGGATTTCAACACTAGGATTTCCTAATGCATTGCTGAAGGAGACCCGCCTCATTCCAGGTTAAGTGTTAGGCAGCCTGGCCTGATCATCTGATCCGCATCAGCCCCAGTCCTTCTGACATAGTCTCTGAATTCTCTATGTACTGTACCACAGTCTTAATAATTTTCTAGTTTATTCATTAGTTTACTACCTTACTTCCTCCTAGAATGTTCTCAGCATACTAGCCTACTGACTGGTAAAGCAGCAGATATTTAAAAATGTCCTAATACTAGCAAAAAAAAAGAAAACCTTTTGTTCACTAAGTTTGTCAGTTTCAACAGTAGGTAAAATTTTTTTTACTTTAAAAAGTATACCAAGTGCTTGTGTGGGGAAAGGCAAGCATTCATGAAAGAATGGACCTTGTCTTTACCTAGAAGAGTGTCTACACCCAGTAGATCCTATATACTGTTAAATTCACACATTGGAGCTTTTACGTTCTTGTTCTGACCCTCCCCACGTGGCATTTAAAATCCAAGGGCTTCAAATTAGGATCTACAGCAGGCAGGGGAATCGGGAAGCCCAGCTGACCCTTGGATTGGATCCACAGCAATGGCCCGAGGATTCACCAGGTCCGTGTGGAAGAGGGCTTGGCGCTCAGAGCCGTCCAGCCTGGCCCTCTCTATCTTGTCCAGGCCACTGTCCGTCCAGTACATTGTTCTACGGAAGTGGTCGATGGCAAGTCCTTCAGGGCTTATCAGACCTGGAAATAGAACAATGGCAGGACTGGAGCATTTGCAGTATGAAAAGGGAACCTGAAGTGGAGACATATTCTAGGTTTGAAAAGTTTAAAAAATAAAGTCCTGAGAGGCTCTCAGTTGCAAGGAGCAGGTTCACAGAGGAACTTGTTCTGCCACCTCTCGTTCTCTTCTAGACTAATACACCGTCCGGCCTGGTGGCACCAGGCATATTCACAGTGTGGGGCCAGGCAGCGTCAGCTGTGGCCTCCCTGAGTTCTCTCGGGAGCCTTGTTTCTCAGGAAGAATCACCTCCTCGTTTCTTACATATGAATGTGTGTTTACAGAGGGGCTGGTATGTACCGTTACCACTCAGTGAAGTGACTTGTATGGCACTTGACCTCCCTTTTTTTTTTTTTTTTAAGATTTTATTTATTTATTTGACAGAGAGAGAGAGAGAGCGAGAGCAGGAACACAAGCAGGGGGAGTGGGAGAGGGAGAAGCAGGCTTCCCGCCAAGCAGGGAGCCCGATGTGGGACTCGATCCCAGGACCCTGGGATCATGACCCAAGCCGAAGGCAGACGCTTAACGACTGAGCCACCCAGGCGCCCCCTGACCTCCCCTTTTGCACTTAGTAGAGTCAGATGAAATACAAAGGGGTCTTCTGGAGGAAGACCTGACCTGAGTTGATGATCGTCTCAGGCTCTGCTCCTGGTTCCAGACTGGCACGGCTGATTGTCCGTCCAGCAACATCTGTCCAGTACACCATCCTCTCGCGGCAGTCATAGTCAATTCCCACAACTATGGAGCCCTTTGTGGACCAAGACACGAAATTGGAAGAATTAGGACTCCTTGCGTTTCCCTGGAGCTCGCGCTCAGCTGCCCCTCGCATGGCCGTAGTGAACAACCCGTACGTAGTCTCAGGGGCAGCTAAGCAGCGTGGTTACACGAGTGGGCCTGGAGGCGGACTTCCGGGGGCCTGGCCAGGCTTAGCCACCGACTAGCCGTGCGACTTAACCTCTCTAGGCCTGGGTTTGTTCGTTCGCAAAATGAAGATAACAGGACCTCCTTTATAGTGCTGCTCTAAAAATTAACACCATAAATTCTTCTACAGTGTCCTAATCAGTCATTAGTCTGCAGCAAGTGCTTAATAAGCGCTATTACTGCCAGCACTAGTAAGATGATTTCATGAAAAACAATCAGCCCCTTCAGTGATTAAAGGACAAACGTTAGTCTTAGCAAAGTAAGTTCTTAATATTTTACTGGGCAAAAAATACCCGTTATTCCTTCCAAGTGGTCTCTGCACTTTTGAAACAGCCTTTCTAAAATTCACCAACATATGACGACAACATCTGTTCCCCTCCCCCTGTGAATATAATCCTTCCCCTGAGGTGTCCTCCCTCACCCCATCTCTCTGCTTACTACAAAGCAAACTTTTTGGTTGTACGCTTAAGTAAAAGTCTCCAGTTGGATGGGTTAAGGAATTGGAGACTGGTGGTCACCAAACCTCTGGCTAGGAAGGTCTTCCCTTCTTCATTGCTAAATAAATAACAGTCTTTTTTTTTTTTTTTTAATGCTGAGTCTGTGATATGTCTTTGCAAAACTCTGCACAGTACTTGCTTCATTCAATTTCCAGCTCAGACTCCTGGTCTGAGAAACTGAACAGATGTGCAAAGCCAACATCTAGGGGCCATCTGGCTGTCCCTGAGATCACACCAGTTCCTGACTTGCCTAACAGAGCCTCCTGGGGCTGGCTTGACATGCCTCTGGGAGCAGAGTCAATATAAAAAACACTGAACAAAGCAGGATTTGGCTCCTGTGAAAAAGTGGGCAGTATATATGGAAGGATCTGAAGGTCAAAGTATCGTTTCACTTGAAAAGTAAAAGTCCTCTGTCTCAGGCAGGAATGCACATCCACGTCCGTTTCCATTGACCTAGGGAATCATGGGATCTGTTAACCCATGTATTGACTTCCAAGTTTCTTGGAAGAATAAATCATTTTAAGTAAATTTCCCCAAGATGTGCTTACAGCCCATGTTCCATTCTCTTTCAAAAGAGTTCCACTAGCAGCACCACCACCCTGCCCTAGGAGCGGCAAGTTCAGAGAGGCAGGACAGCCGTCAGACTCGGCTGGATGGTTAGACTGAGGTGTTGGCAATTTCTTAGTTTCTACATCTTTTACAGAAACTTACACAACAGCTTGCTAGTGTTTGCCAACACGACTACAAAACCTAAATCTTAAGGAAAAACACATCTTCCTCTGAATACTGGCTGCTTCTACACTTTTTTTGGAATCTGATAAGGCATTAGTTCATTAACAAAAGTAAAGGCAAACATGGACATCGTACTGTTCTTTATCCTAGATAGCAAGTACCTGCGGCATGAGGTTTAGAAATGGAATCAGATGGCTTTCCTTTATAAGTGGCAGTGCCTTTCTGGTGAACTCCCTTCTCTTCTCTCCATTTTAGAGAAGAAATCCCTCCTCCAAAATGGAGTGCCTTGTCAGTAGGGATGCTGCTGGTGCAGGAAGCAACAGGCATCTAGGGAAAGCTTGTCGGCTCCTTTCCCAGCATCCCCCCCTCCACCCAGATCTTCTGTGAAGGAGTTAGAGAAGAGACTGATCCACAGAACCAGAATGGGAGGGGAGGGGGCTGCAACAATGAGGCAGTCATTAATTTCTTCCCACTTGGGATTCGTAACTGACCACAGAAACCACACCCTTTCGCTGGTCCTCCTGGACCCTCTGGAGAGGTCTGGCATGGAGAGGACCCTGGGGACTTGGGCTAAGGTTCTGTCACTTTTGCCTTGGATCACCATACTGCCTCAATATCCTGACAGATCTGAAACTCCCTTTCCACTTATCCGAAACCCCATGAACCATTGGAGAAAGCCTGGGTCAGTCAGACAGAACTCCCGGCAGCAGTGCCCCCACTTCCTGTGAGAGCAGTGTCAGACTGAGAGAGTCGGAGTCCAGCCCAGAAACTCTCCAGGACCTCCCTCTACCTCCGGCCCTTGCCCAGATCTGAAAGCCCTGTGCAGCCCCGCCCCCACGGCAGAAATCCACTTTACATGCAGTGACAGCAGGGTCTTGGCCATGTCCTTCTGAAGCCTGGTTCCATTGAGGGGCAAGTGACCGATCTGCTGGCCCTGGGCGTAGAGCAGGAAGGTGCCCACAGATGGAGGGGTCACGTCAGGCCGAGGCACGGGCCGGACTGTGGGCGGAGCAACCGTGGGGATACCTGCCGTGGGAAAGTACGAAGAACAGAGAGGAAAGGCAACAAGGGTAGGTGGGGAGAGGGGAAGAAGTTACTTTCCACACAGAACCTCCAAAAACATCAAAAGGTTTTTACCCTAGACAGATGTGTTCCAGATGTTCCTTAAAAGAAATTCTAATTTCTAGGGTTTTTTTCTTCCCAAGGATTATGTAAAACACTGCCAATTACTAGGGAGGAAGACAACAAAACATTTCCCCTCAGAACAAAGCAAAAGGTTTTTTCTTTTTAAAGGAAAGAAACTAGTCAGTATTGTATCCGCTTTTCTCTGGGCCCCCAGGGTGACACGTGTCTCCTTTCACCCTGCGCTGGGGAGGAGGAGTAACTGCACGTTGAGCTGAGTTCCAGATGTTCTAATTACAGAAACTGCTAATGACAAAACCAAACATGAAATCCAAATTGGGATCTTGGGTAGACCAGATTATAAATCAACACGGCGTATTAGTGACTTCTTTCACCGGCCTTGGGAACCCCCTATTTCCCCATCTTCACCCAGAGCTGGCAGTTGCCCTCCAGCAAACCCTCCGAGCAGATGTGGTGAACGGGGGTGGTCCCTGGGTGCTTACAGGCAGGGGTGGTGCCTGGCTGCGAGCGGGTGCCCTGCACTTCTCTGCCATCTTTGTCCACGCACCAGCAGAAGTCACTCGTCCCGTGGCACTGCAGGGGGATGAAGTGGCCCAGGTCATCACACTGGGGCACATACTGGTCGTCCCTGGGCGTGCCACCGTAGTGCTCCAGCAGGTTTTCCCTCCAGCGCTCACAGACGGTCCGGGGCCTCTGGGTGGGCTCTGAGCAGATGGGGACAAAAAGCCTTTGATGGTGAGCCCAGGACAGAATACAGCATGTAGCTGAAGTTCCCCACACCTGGCCTCCCTCCTCCTAGTGTCCGCCAGCAAGGCCTCGGCCAAGCCCCCGGACACTGGACCGAAGCAGTAAAGTGCTCTACGAAGCTCTCCACAGGAATCCGGAGAAACAAAGTCTCCTGGGCCAAGAGGATCTGTCATCAAGGCCCAGCCACATCGGTAGCAAGAGGAGGTCAGATCAGGGGTGCAAGGCACGCTCCGGCCGGGAGAGGCCCACGGGGACCACTCTGCCTGGGCCCAGAGCTCTGCTAACAGAGCACTTGGTGGGGACCCTCATCGGGAACTCAGTGGCCTACATGATAATTAAAGGTAGTATTTATTCTTTCCCACTTGGTTCAGGCTCCAGGACCTACACCCCAGAGGGCAATCTTGAGACTGGCCATGTGTCTTAGAAACTCCCTGAGTGCTCTACTTACGTGGCCCTCGGTGTCTGCTCACTGGGAAACTATATGGAGTAAGACTTGCTGTAATTAGCATCTGTGAGCACAGCAGAGGTGGGGGCCAACTCCATACTGACTGACAGACACTCCAGTTCCTGGAAGCCCTTTGGCTCAGAGCTGAACCTTTATTTCGGCAGGCTCCAGCTTCCCGCCATAGAGCTCTGCCCCCTCCCTTCTCCAGCATCCTCCCCTCTCTGCTCCCCCTCCCAGCTCCCCACCAGGCTCAACCTCCTGCGAGCTCTTGCAGAGTGGTTTCTCTGGCTGTTTTCTCCCAGCCTTGCTTCCAAAGGGCTGTCACTCTGTCGTAAACATAGCGGTTCTTGGTCTGCAGGAACTCTGCTGCAGGATGTTTAAATAACTCGTCCACCCATCTAGCATAGGCTTATCTAAAGGAACTCAAATAGAAGGTGCTGCTTTTTTAATTCCTGCAACTGAAAGCGTGTGGTCTGTAGAGTCATACAGCCAAGTACCTACTCGATACCACCACCTAGGTGTTTAACATCCATCTCAGAACAAAAATGGGGCCCCTCCTTTCCACCACCAAAGCTGCTCTGCCCTAGACTTTTCCCTATCAGTAAACAGCACCTCCATTTTCCATTGTTCGGGCCCAATCATCCTTGATTGCTTTCTCTCGCTTTCCACATCTGATAGGTCAGAAAATGTCAGCTGTCCCTTCAAAATACATTCAGAAAATCACTTCTCACCTCATCCACCCCATCACCCTGGTCCAAGCCCCATGGTCTCCTGCTAGGATTATTACCAAAGCTTTCTTACTCGTTCCGTGGCTTCCCCTCCCTTTCCTGCCCCCCAGTGTAAACTACCAGCAGCCAGGAAGAGTCCCTTTAAAACAATCATTTCATGGCACTCCTTTGGTCAAAACCTCCAATGGCTTCAAAGAACAAAGTAGGAAACGTTACACTTTGGTTCTAGTACCAAAGGGTACCTCTAGGAAAGCGGGAGGGTGGTAAATAAAATCCTCAGAGCTCAAACCCAACTAGCTCAACTACAAGACTCACTGGGTTTGGGGGAAGTGGATGCTTTTCAGGTCGTCTCTATAGCTCATGACCCTTGGGAAGCCAAGTTCTTTTTAAGACCTCATGGAGGAGGAGTCTCGCTCTTCCTCCCCTAGATGTGTCTCAAAGACCCCAGACGGGGAAATGTCGCTTCCTCAAACCACTAGCCATCCATCTCAAGGTGGGATTCCCTGCAGAAGCTCCCAACACTGCCCCAGGCCCACATTGCAAACTCAGAGGGTACGTTCTTGGTTCAGGGGACCACCCAATAAGGCAAAGTTCTTTGTCTGGAATGCAGACACACAGCACACCCAGCTTCTGGGAAATGGGCACCTCACATCACTGATATGTGTGCCTCCCTCTTGTTCCTTACTATTTGGAGCTCCTCCTTAATTCAACCACAGATTTCTCTCTTTTCTGTTTTTGGTTGGCAGGGCTTTTAAATATTTTGAAATCTTGGACACAGAGTGTTTTCCCTCCCTTCAAGCCAACCCCATTAATGCAGAGACTAGTCAGAAATGGCAGCCAAGGCCGAACCAGCACCAAGAGAGAAGTCTGGGCCATGGAGAAAGATTCTGCACAAGAGAACATGTCCCTCCTTGAGTCGTTAACTTCTCATTCTCTTGGCTTCCTTCTGAATCACTGTCCTTAACACAGGCTTGTCTTAGTAAGTGTAACAGAACTCTGAACCATTCCCAACCATCTGATTTTTTTAAATCCCAGATGGAGTTAGAACCGAGACTTTTTAAAGAGTAGACATGAGTGAAACAGGATTTTTCTGGGTGGGTGTGTTTTTTTTTGGACCTACAAAATCTTTTACTAAAAATAGGGACAGAGAGGAACTAGGAGTGTCACTGTGGAAACAAGGACATACATCGGAATCAAGCATTACCAATTTTTACCTATATGCACCTTAGAAGCACTAATGTGCTGGCCATAACGATATTATTGAAGGGATCAAAACTGGTGGTAATTCTCCAGCTCTTCTTACTCTTATACGTGAAAAGCCAAAATTAGTACTTATCTTTCTCAGTAGTAAAAATGGACCTCTGAATAGCAAGTTCATGGCTTTAGGAATTACTTTGGCTAAAATGGTATCAAATCAGTCCTATGTTCTTCATAATAAAGTTCTGCCCACTCTGAACAACTCAGCAAGGAACACAAGCTGCCCTGGCATGAAACGTGAGCACTTGACCGCCAGGCTCCACCCAGACAGGGAGTGCTCAGACGGTAACAGACGAGTTCACTGTCAGCATCTCCGACCACACGGGCTAACACAACAGGTTCCTGCGCCTCTTCTGATGGTGGCCGGGGCAGGCGAGGGGTTCCCCATCCACATGCCAGGCCTGGCTGGAGAGAGCTGGGGTGATCAGTTTAGTGCAAACCAGCTAGACCCACCCCCAGGTGTCCTACCTATTCTTCCTATCAGTACTAAAATGGCCTTCATACTGTTTGCTGCAATTCGGAAGGCGGAGCGAAGGGATAGGAATGTGGGCAGGCAGTTTTCCTTTTGGACGAAAGGCCAGTCTGGCAGGATCCTCTCGCTCTAAGATCTCCCAAAGCTGCCGTAACAGATGCAGGGCAGTGGCCTCAGCCTGACCGACACACTCAATCTCCACTTCCAGGCTTGTCCTGGACAAGTGTGAGGCCACAGTCTAGCATGCGGCAGTGATCACATATGTACCTCTGTCCGTCCCTGTCACAGCAACATGCACACGGGTGTGCACAGACCATTCCAGTGTTCCTAGGAGGAAGGAGCCGATGACAGGGCGGAGATCGGCCCAGGGTCTGCACGGTCTGGGCAGGGGTGATCATCTGCCCCCCCGGTCAGCACCGTTCTGCTTCTGGAGCCCCAGGCCGAGGCTGGAAGCGGTTCTCTTCCCTGACTGGCTCACCTGGTGGTCCGCAGCGCGGCGGCATGGAGCCGGGGGGAGTCCGCGTGCCGGGGACTTCGCGGCCGTCGGGGTCCACGCACCAGCAGAAGCCGGTCATGCCGTGACACTGCAGTGGCAGGAAGCGACCCTGCTCATCGCACTGGGGAATGTGCAGCCGGCTGCCGGTAGAGGTGTGCTGAGCCTGCGCGTGGCGCTGCTGCTGTTCGCAGGGCTTCAGCCCTGAGGAGGGGTCTTCCGAGGCCGGGGTAAAGGAGACGGACAAAGGACGAATAAAAGACTGCAACCCATCCACTTATACCAGCTAACTTCAAAGCTCCTATCCGAGGGGTTTTTTGTTTTTCCCTCTGTATACTTGGACGGTAGCATCGCATGGGAAAAAGAGCAAGGCACTGAGATTTTGAACTCCTGGATTCTTTTAGTTCTGTCACTATCTCCCTAATTTCTCCGATTCTCACAGTTCACCCTGTCCTGAGCTGACTCCCCACTGCTGTCTGGGTAAAATGAAGAAACACCCATGGCTTCTGTCCAAACATCCCAAGAGACTTGGGAGAAAATTCAGCCCCTGAAGTCCAGAATTTAAGTCTGAGAAGCTCCGAGTCAATGGCAATCACTAGATTGCACCGTGCTGGCCAAGACCCCCTCGAATAGTCATGGGGGCTGACTACCAACTCACTAGTGCATACGTTTAGTAAGCTTGATCTCAGTACTTCATCTCAATCACACTTACTGAGGCAAAGCCCATCACGAAGGGAGCTGACCACTAGGTGGGACGCTAGGTAGGACAACGGATGGCTCATACTCCTGGCCTCCCAGAACGCTAATAACCAGTGAGCTCTCCGTAAACTAGGCAGCTAGAGGGAACAGGAGAAGCCTTGGTCTCCAATAGGAGTGGACTGAAGGCTGTAGAAAAATCGCACTGAAGGAGTCAGGGTTTTCTGTGCCTTGTCTGGCTCTCCAAACCTTACCTGGTGTGCACTTAAGTCCATCCCCATGGTAGCCAGGGTGGCATCGGCAGGAGAAGGAGCCTGGGGTATTGTAGCAGGTAGCCAAGGGGTGACATCTGTTTTCCGAGCATTCATCGACATCTGCGGAGGCAGGAACAGGGATGAGGGGGTGGGGGTGGGAGGAAGGAACAGCATGACTTCACTGCACACAATCGGGGCTACTACACGGCCTTAATACACGTGGGTCAACGGCAAGGGGTCAACCTCAGAAGACCTCTGGGCATGAGCAGGAATATGATGACAGCTAAAGGCAAGCTTAATGTACAAGGTTGAGGGACATGGGAGTTAATGTGCAATGTGGTCACTTCCAGAAAAAAAATATCCTGCAGTGTATTTCTAGAGCATCTTTCATCCACAGTGAATTCCAGGAAGTCATCACCTTTGAACTAGCCTTTAGACTGTAAATCATTCACTTCCTGTCCGTCCCGCAGCAGTGAATGTGTGTAACAATGGCTTTGTTCTTGCACTGCTGGCTCGCTGTCCCTCTAGCATCGAGATGCAGATGCAAAGCAGCCAGAAGAGGCTCCCAGGGCTTTTTCAACTAAGGTAGAAGCACGTTCAGTCTCATGCAATCAGAGTCCTACTATCTACAATGCCCAATCAATCAGAAATTTTCTCTACTTTCTACCTTTAGAAAAAATAGAAAAGTGTAAGAAAAATATCACAAGTTTTGAACCAACACATAAAAAAGTCTAAATTTGTTAGGCTTATCAGTGTCAACAATTCAGCACCCCCCCTCCACACGATACCAGAAGATTTTCATAATTCTCAAAACTGCAACATCCCGGAACTTCAAACGCCAGCTTATAGTCCTTTTATTTACTGCAATCAGCATGGGCTGACAGTAGCAAGGCTCTCCTCCCTCTCCCCACAAAAAACCTCAGAGAGTCAGACTATTAAAACCAATGGCCAGGGGTGCCTGGTGGAGCATACAACTCTTGATCTCGGAGCTGTGAGTTCGAGCCCCACGTTGGGTGTAGAGATTACTTCAAAATTTAAAAAAGAATTCTTAAAAAAAATACATAAAACAAAAGCAATGGCCCATGATTAAGCTATCTGCAAAGACAAGAAGTCTTCCAGAGTAAAAGGAAGATAAAGGGTGTAGGTCTGATCAAGTCTCGACTGAAAATAAAAGAAAGCAGTCGCTTCCACAATGATACCCCAAAAATGATTTAAAAATGTGTTTATAGGAAAAAATGTGGGTTGGGATGATCAGTGTGAAACCTAGAAGTCCCAGAAGTGAATTGCATCCATTCGCTACAGCCCGCCAGGATGCCGGAGGGTGACAGCCTGAATGTGATGTGAATCGGCTGGGGACAGAGGTGGCTCCTCGCCCAGCCTCCCAGGCACCTGATGAAATCTGCTCTAGGGCTGTCGGTACCAGCCTTGTTATGACCACGCTCTCACCGAGCCCCCTTCCCATGGCTCAGCTCCTTTCCCAGGTACTGGTGAGTGGACATGCTGGATGTGAAACCCAGATGTCTGTTCACAGGAGAGGAATCTCTTACACTGTAATTAGCAAATTCACATTCTGTGTGTCCTCAGGCTTGGGGAAGTTTGGTCAAAATAAATGAGCTCCCTTAAGTCCAAAAGAATCCTGAATGCTTGACACAACCAAGTTCAATGCCACCCAGAGAGGCTCTGCCCAGATGAGCAGCTGGCCTCCCTGGTTACCTTCCTGTCCACCTACAAAGGTGGGAAAGTAGTTACACATTCATCTGCAAAGTCAGAAACAAACAAGGTTTTCTGGTTAGCTCCTCAGTTACCCAAAAGAAACCAAACCAATCACAACAAAAACCCTATCTCTGATCTAATCAATAAGGGTTCTCTATTGTCATATTTAATTATCCCTGAATTTGGCTCTTGTCTCTTCAGAAGGACAACCCCAGTACCTAGCTGGGTGAAGCCGGTGGCCATCCAGCTCCCTGGGCCTGCAAAACGCTGTGAAACCAAAGCTGTAAAAATGAACATCCAGCAGGAAAGTAAATGCAGGAAGTTAAAGCTATTCATAATACATATGCTAAAAGTACTTCTCATGCTAACAGGAACCCCAGGCAATGACAGGAAGCAGGAATTCCTGAGACACAGGGCCTAATTCTAGAACCCAGGGATCAGTTTCTTGAGATTATTTTTGAACTCAGAGAGAGGGGACGCCCCAGAGCTACCAAGTTAACTCATGTTCAGAAAGCCTATGGCCTAGGAGTTCTGATCAGAGTGAAAGAGCAGGTATCCTCCCCACAGATACGAGAGTTACGGGGAGGGTAGTAATGGGTATAAATGACCAACTGGGAGATGGAAAGCATTACAAGTGGGGAGCCCCCGTCCCTTAAAGGCTGGAGGAGGTTAAGTCTCCCCAAAGCACAGTCCTTGATGCCTCCTTGAAAGACAGACCTCCCACCATGACAGAAGATAATCCTGTCAGCCACTCCAGGGCCTGAGCTCAGAGCAGGCTATGACTCCTCCTCAGGAATGCTAACACTGCGGGGGGTGTTTGGAGGGAACTGGAGCTTTTGAGTAAAGAAGGGGAGCTCCTCCCTATGTCACAGGATGTCGGGTGTCAGGACAGAAAGCATGGAAAGACTTTCAGCCCCTTGGCAAGGGAGAAACTCCTTGTACCACTGGGGGAGGGGGCTGCCATTGATGCTTATCAATGTCAGGGGTCTTTAGGAGCTGTCAGGACACTGAGGTCAAGACAACAAAGCTCAAGGCATAGTAGAGCTCCTTTGCTCTTCAGATGATGAAACATGGCTTCATCTCAGCATAATTCTCCATTCTATTACCTATTAAACTGGTAAAAAGAACAAAACAAAACAAAAAAACCTGTATGGAAAATTTGTTAAAATCCTCCATTTTGAATTCACACTTTGGTGTTCCAACACTCTTGTCACTGCCCTCCTTCTGCCCACACCCAAAACCAGGTGAAGTCCCTTTGAAACAAACCCAGTCACTGGATTACCAGATTCTAGCTCCCCCCAACCCATCCCACCCCACCCCCTTTGCTTCCAAACCATCCAGTGAAATTTCCAGAGCCCAGTAAAGGCTTCTGCCCACAAGTTCTCATTCCCCACCTATTCAATCAAGCACCCGGCTGGTTGTGCCCTGGTGTGGTATGCGGTGACCCTTTCTCTGGGACCCGTGAGTGTAAGAAACTCCCTCCTTTCAAGCCCTGCTCTCCTCTGCTGTGGCTGCATCGACTTTACCATACCTTACCTAACCTCTCCATTCTTAGAACAGGAGACCTGAGAAAGACTACTCCACATACCTCTTCTCATGTCCCTCCTGAGCAGTCAGGGCTCTGAGCGACCGCCCACCTGTTCAACTCACGCTTGCTCTTCCCTGGAAAGAGCCTAACTCAAGACAATCTGCTTTTGCACCTAGCAAAGTCACCAAGATCTAGGAGGACCAACAGGCCTGAGAAACACTGGCTCACTCCAATACAAGGTTGGAATCAACCCTGAAACCGTTGAAATCGGGGTTGATTGAGGGAAGCTGGAAAAGATTTAACTCTACTCGGGTAAAAGTGATTCCTGCTGGTGACTCAGACTAGACTGAGAGCCCAAAGCCAAGTCCAGTCTCTCCAGGGAACTCCGTTTTTGACCAACCGGCTAGAGCAAACCCCCACACCCTTTTATTGCTACTTTAATGGAGGAAAGAAAAATACCCGTGCTTCAAGAATGCACACTTGCCACAAAGTAGAGCCTTTCTCTCTCTTTTTCCCGTTTTGCTCTTTTCTCTCTCTCTGTGGTCAGAGACACATGCACACTGTGGCATGCCTTTAAATATGTGTACACACACACACACACACATCCTGCAAGTTGCCTTCATGTAGGCATGGCATAGATCTTTAGGAAAATGACTATTCATTTGCTATTCTTGCAGTCTGAAAAGCCTAAATGGCAACTGATTTTGGGAGGCAGCTCTAAGGAAGCCCAAAGATCCCTCCCTCCTAGTATTTGTAACCTTGTGTAATCTCCTTCCCTTGAGTAACTTGCATCTAACTTCCACTTTGCTCACAGACTTTCTGCTACTGGCTTTGAGGAAGTAAGCCACTTTGTTCAAGGTCTGTGTGTCAAGAAGCTGAAGGTACCTCCTGGCAATAGCTAGCAAGGACCCGAGGCTCTCTGTCTTCAAGGAACTGAATCCTGCCAGTAACCATGTGAGGATCTTTCTCCAGTTAGGCCTTTAGATGAGATCCCAAGTCTACCACACCCCTTGTCGCAGCCTTGTAGGATCCTTTAAAGCAGAGGACCAAACTAAGCCATTCCCAGGCCCTTGACCTATAGACAATAAATGTGTACTGTTTTAAGCTGCCATACTTGGGGGTAATTTGTTATGCAGCAATAGATAACTAATACACTAGGGAGGCAACTGATGGGTTTGGCATGTTTTCAAGTTTGTGGGTTCCAGAGAAAATCCCAAAAGTAGAGAAGCAGAGATTGAATAAGGACAATTAAAAATGGCAGAAATCAGCAAGAAGGCAGTAATAACAATGAATGGCATTATTCCAAAGTCCTCAATTTGGAAAAATGGCCAATTTCAGGGTCCTAATATGACCCCAAAGGTAATCAAAGTCTTACAGGACAAGTAGAAGTTAAAAGAAGGAGAAGAGAATGATTCAGAAGGGATTAGGGCAAGAAACATCTAACTCAATTAACATTGATTATTAACACTCATCACATCTAGACTGCAACTAATTTCAACTTGTTAGCTTTAAACCAAAGACCTGAGGAGTTAAATACCTTGAAAGCACTATCTCTGCTGTCCCGAGCAGCCAGATGTTTAAATATGAAATTCTGACAAGATTTTGATTCTCCATGTAGTCTCATTTCTTAGAGCCAGTAGTGTGTTAAATGAAACTGAATGACGGGTGCCTGGGTGGCTCAGTTGGTTAAGCACCTGCCTTCAGCTCAGGTCATGGTCCCAGGGTCCTGGGATCAAGCCCTGCATCGGGCTCCCTGCTCAGCGGGAAGCCTGCTTCTCCTCCCTCTGCCCCCCACCCATGCACACACATGCACACACTCTTTCTCTCAACTCAAAATCTTAAAAAAAAAAAAAAAAAGAAAAGAAAAGAAACTGAATGACAAAGTTCCATGAGAGTGGAAAAAATATTATTCCCACTGTAAGAAATAACAAAACAATGAGGAGTTAGGGCACCTCACACCTTGACCCGCACACCTGTGGAGGCTACCCTCTCTCTGGAGAGTCCTATGACAGATGGAGCTCTTGGGCTGGTCAAGTGAGAGCATCTATGAATTCCAAATCTACCTCAGTCTAACTGGAGAAACACTTGAGCTCTAAAGCAGGGGGGTGTTTTTAGGAGGGGAAAAAAAAAAAAAAAGAAAACAGGGCTGAACTGAGCCACCACTTTGGGTCATTTCAGTATAAACTGTGTTTTTAAGAAAACCCTACAGCAGAGCTTCTGTACAACAGACGTGGAAACATTAAAGAGCCAGTTCAGACAATACCAAATGGCCCGTCACATCTGGGAAGGAGAGGACGGCTGGCTGCCCGGACACACTTGTTCTGTCCATAACATATGGCTTCCGTCTGCTGGTTCAGGCGGCCTCTCCAAGGAAACCAAAGGGAGGAGGAATGGGAGGAGGATGAGAAGCCAACATTTGGTAAAAGGTGGTGGTGGGGGGGGGGGCGTGCTATTTAAGCTGCTGTAAAACTCCCAGGAGTTACACAGCTGTTCTAGCAAATCAACTCAGGGTGCCCAGGTGTAGGGTGGCCTGGCCAATGCAAGCAGCAATTTGAAGAGAAGGGGGGGAAAGCCTATGTTTCGGGTTCATAATCTCCAAACAGATCCTCTCCCCACCATTCTCTCCCAGTGTCTCATTTTCCCATAATTTGGGGGTATTACTGACAGCATGAAATTGAGTTTCAATTCCATCATGTCACTGGATACATTTTGAAAACCTTTAGTGGATTATGCAGATTTGCTAAATAATCTCTGTATTAAAGTATTACTAATCTGGGTTTCATGAACATATATACCCAGAGAATTATACCCACTTTTGTAACAACGTCTCGCATCATTATTACTATTTAACCAGGTTAAACTTTAACAGTCCGCATTCCAGTTTAGTGATTTTATTAAATACTGTATCAAGCCTTAACCATCTTAAACATCTTTAGATTTCCGGGAGAAAAGTTGTGAGTGCTTAGGTATGCGTTACTATTCTTTCAGAACGGTAGAGTTCTTTCTCTCTCTCCCCCTCCCCCTCTCTCCGGGGAGAGGAGGGAGGGGAAAAAATGAGAGAGAAAGCATTGCATGTATGTTTAGAGATTGCTTAAAATGCCACTTCGACCAGTGGGATAGCAACCAAAAGTCAGGCATGACTGGAAGTGCCAGATTAAGCCATTAACCAAAGAGACTGAAGGATGGAGACCTCGCAACAGGTGAGTGGGCTTTCCCAAAGCTCCTCCAGCCTACACTAGCTCCCAGGAACAGGAGGTTACAAGCTGGCAGTGGCTTCCTAGAGCTCCAGGGACGTCTCCACCAAGGACAACCATATATGCTCAGCAGTCTAGTCCAAGAGAAATCACCCTTGGCTCAGCTTTTCGACTCAAAGGACAGCTTTTCTTTTGCTCTTTAGACAAGTCCAAGGCTGCGGGAGTCCAGCAAGGGAGAGGTCCTTCTGAGAAAGGTTCTGGCTATGTGGGGGTATTGCATCCAAGGCGACTTTCCAGAGTCACTGAGGCTGACAACCCACAGGTACTCACCACTACACTGGTGCCCATTGCCCGTGTAGCCAGGCAGGCAGGCGCAGCTGAATGTGCTGCCTCCGTGGTAAATGCACTGGGCCTGGGCAGCAGGAGCGCAGGAATGGCTGCCATCCTCACAGGGGTTGGGAGGGGGGGTGAGCACTGAAAAGAGAAGAAGGCAAGGACGTCCAAGAGTTCAGGCCTGCGAATGGGTGAGACTTGATCCTCACACTGTGATCCCCACACCAATAACATCAGGACAGCTGAGGGCTTCGAAGGCCCCATCCCAGAGCCAGCAAATCAGAATCTGACTTCGAACAAGATCCCTAGATGGCTTGTATGCATATTAAAGTTTGAGAAGCGCTGCTCTGGGTTTGTGGTTAAAACACTAGATTTGGAGAGCAGTCACTAAAATAGTCCTTGATTAAAGTTTATAACTCACCAGAACTACACACACACACATAGTTTCTATGATCATGGCTACCTTTTCATCTCACTGGGTTAAAAAGTGTATTTTCTCTATTATCACCTGGTTCTACCAATGGGATGAATCTGGAATCCTAGTTCTTTTGGATCTACTTTTAGGTCCAAAGATGTCTTTTTCTTTTTCTTTACCCTAGAAAGAGCTCTATTACAGAGGGTGTTCTATACCTGGGCACGTGGAACAAGCATCTTTGAATTATAATCCATTCCATTTAAATTTGAGAAATATTTTACTTCTATCTAGAACTGGTGGTATTAGAGGTTCATAGTCTTGCAACATGATTCGGCCAAATACCAAGACACATGGGAATCCCAACTGGGTGAACACCTTTCGACAACTCAACACCAAAAGTATCTATTTAGAGGAAAACGACAACAACACAGGGCTGAACTGATCCATAGCTTCGGGTTATTTCAACGTTAACTGTTTTCTAAAACCACATAGCAGAACTTCTGTAGGTCAGAGTGGAAACATTAATGAATCAGAGAACAAGATTCAACACCATTTTGGCCAAAAAGAGAAGCGCCTTAACACTCACAGATGCAAGTGTGCCGGTCATCTGCAAACTTATAACCACTCCGGCACTCACACCTGTAGCTTCCCGGCAAGTTGACACACACAGAGTTGGGGCCGCAGCGATGGAAGCCAGTGGCACATTCATTTACATCTAAGAAGAAATAAGGACAGAAAGGCACTGCTTAAATCAAGGGTTCCCCAAGTGGCAGGTCTGAAAACCCAATGTTTTCTCACTGCCATGATGCTCCAACAGAACAAATAAATTAGTGGGGGCGAAATATATCAAAATGTAGTATTTCTAAGCATCAGACGTGAATGCAGGTTGCAGGATAACCTTCAGATAATCTTTATCTCAAGTCATTCAAGTATGTAAGTCACAGGGAAAATATTTGAATATTCTGAGAATTCTTTAAACAGTAAAAAAATAAAACCCACTCAACATTTAAAAGAAAAACACACTAACAATTTTTCTTTTAGAAATGTAAAGAAATTTCTGTGGCTTGTGGGGATGTCATGGGTGAAAGGAACACAAGGTCTGAAACCTAAAGATAACCAGAAAACATATGTTTTCATAAATACAAGAAATACTTACTACAGGATTAAAATGACCAAACTTGAGAACTGGAAATATGCAGGAATTGCAAATACATGTCTTCTTTTCCCAGTCCCAGCCCCAAATACCCACCTCCAAACTCTCCTCTCAACTCTAACCAGAATGTGCTTTAGTGTTGAAATAAGAGCATTTAGGTTAACAGCTGCTAAACGTGTCTCGTGCATCAGTAGAGATCCTTAAGCAGACACGCTGGTCTTCTGTTAACACAGAGCTGGAGGACCCCGTGAACGAACAGGGCGCATACAACTTACCCACACAACTGCGTCCATCTCCCTGATACCCAGAGACACACTCGCAGGTGTAGTCTACCCCTGCCCCCGGGTGGCAACGAGCCCTCGTGTCACATGTGTGTCTCCCATCGTAGCAAGGATTCACACGGATGGGGTCTGAGTCCCCTGCAATGAGTAGAGAGGAAATAGATCACACAAGCACAATCTGGTTGTTATAAAGAGAACGGCACCAATGGGAGATCGAGGACTCCTCGGGACGGCCCACATACTCATCTGTTTGGGGGCGCGCCTGGCGACCTTGCTAAATTTTTAATACCCCAAGCTGGGCTAGATTATTTAAATTGCAGTATTAAATTCCAGAATGGCCTCCTCTTGCCTACCCTAGAGACAACTAACATTTTCTTGCTTACAGTAGGCTTGTGCCCAGGGAATAAAAACATCACATGGCATAGTTTTATCGTAGAGTGCTCTCACTCGACCACCTCGTGTGATTCTCAGGATGACTTTGTGAGGTGGGCTGTTATCCCCATGATTGGTAGTTTTCACAGATAATTGAGAGACATTGGAAAAATTGCCCCAGCTCACAAAGCCAGGAAACGGTACAGCAAGAACTCACACCCCAAATTTCTGCCTCTAAACTGGGCAGTCTCTCACTAAAATTCACTATTTCCTAGGTCAAAATTTAATTACTGGGAAAATCTTGCCTTTTTTAAGGTTTGGAAGACTAAAGAGGGATGATTTTTGCAGTATTTACTTTTTAGGATTAACCTTGCCACAGATCCATCCATCCACTAGGTCGTGGTAATACTTAACATCTGAAATCTTCCCTAAAGAGCTTTGTTTCTGGATAGAGCACAGTAGTAATGCTTATTGCAACCCTATTTGCCAGGCACTGTTCTAAAACCTTTATATATACCATCCCTTTAAATCCTCACGACTGCCCTTATGAGGAAGGTATTACTATCTTCATTTTTCCTATAGCACACAGAGGCCAAGTAACCTGGCAAAAGTCACACAGTCAGAAGAGGGGGACGGAGCAGGGATAAAAAGCCAGGCTGGCTGTGCTTTGCACCACTTTGCTACGGCCACCACCGAAGGAACTTCATACAGTTAGCTAAGCCGAGGGCGCAGAGATGACGTGGGAAAGAACCCCAGACACAATGAGTTCATTAACTCTGGGCAGTTCCATTCACTCCTCTGATTCCTCAGGTGTAAAACAGGAATAAAGATAAGGATTATATCTGCTAAAACTGAAGAAAATAAAGAAACCCTGACATGATATATATGAGTGGCAATTCCCCCCGTGGGCAGGCTTACCCAGTCCCTAGGGGCGACGTTCCTTCTTCCTCCTCAGTGGCACCCCTGCTCGTGCTCACTTGGTTTCAGCTTTGTCTCAGTCCCAAGAATTAATTCTGGTCTTAGATCTCAAAGGTTTCAGGAGCTTCACTCAAACCTCCCAGGCTTCACGTCAAGCCATCCCAGCTA
Source organism: Mirounga angustirostris (assembly GCF_029215605.1). Classification (NCBI taxonomy): domain Eukaryota; kingdom Metazoa; phylum Chordata; class Mammalia; order Carnivora; family Phocidae; genus Mirounga; species Mirounga angustirostris. Next base: position 97,953,919 of record NW_026991717.1, read on the forward strand.
CCAGTGGGGCTTCGTCTAAGTCATAACTTGAGCTTCTGCCTTGGATTTCGGCCAGTGCCGGAGTCCCTGTCTTGACGGCCAGCTCAGCACAACCCAAGTCCTGCCTCGCTCTCACGGCTCCAGGGACCAGCATCTTGGCATCAGTAGACACAGTGGCAGTACCACCTACCTTAACTTCCTAGTACCACTTCCTCCTGGATTCCCTCTCATTTCTCTCTAGCTCACCCACATCTCCTCACCCCTCTTACCTCAGGCAGGTGGGCCTTGCCTATGTAACTCCCAGTCTAGACCCAAGTGCTTGCTGCCGTCACCTGTGTCAGACTGGACACCCTGTCACCTGTGTCACCCTGTCCTTCAGGATGTCCAGCCACCTCCCCACAGCTTGCCCCACTACCCACGTGGACCCTCCCGCTATTCTGTGTTAGTCTGCTGTGAACTGGGGTGCCTTGGCTGAGTCTCTGAAGGGACCTCCCTGCATTCTGGTAAATTCCTCCCGTCGCCTTAGAAGACACCCCCACCATGTGCTCTTGCAGGAGAATATTCTTATTCTCATATTACGGCCTAAAAAGAAAAAAAGGAGGGCCATGGGTTTATCCTTGGATTGCTGCAATGATGCTAGCTGGACTAGGTTACAGAATCTTTGCCAAGAGAAAAGGACCAATAAATGGCTCCGGCACTTTTTAAACCTGATGAACTTAAGGATGTCAATGTGAGCCTAGCTCCAGATAGCAAGCAGACACCTTGCACATCCCTCGTTCTTCCCTCTGCACCTCTTGGTGGACAGGATGGAAACACAATGCTGGGGTTACGGGGTTGTACAGCCCAAGTTCCTGAGACAGTCCCCAGCATGGCTATAGTTAAGAACAACAGGGTCATGTCCTCCCTGAAGGCCTGATGCAAGACAATTCTTATTTCTCCATTTTAGGAGAAGATTCTGTATAAAATGCCTGGCCTACCCAGCCAAAGGGGGACGTGAGCTTTGAAATGATTTAATTTGTAAATACTAACGCTTAACCTTCTTGCCCCATACTTTCCAGCATCCAATTTGCACTGTGGCACATTCTGGCAAAGATTAGTAAGTATGCAGAGATGTCAAAAGCTTACCACCCAGCTAGGCATGCAAAAAATGCAGTCCAAAAGCTGACTTTCAGACTTGGATGGGATACCCTGGCCTACCTGAAACTGAGGGGGAAAAAAATGTCCATAATTACAGGACACTGATTTAAAATATGCTTCACTGACTCGGCAGGCCACATAATTCACAGAGCCCAGTGCAAGAGGAAAATGTGGAGCCCCTTGCTCAAAAATTAAGAGTTTCAAGAGGACAGCAGCAGAGCATTAAACCAGTGTGCAGGCCCCGAGCACAGGCCCCGTTCACGGAATTCGGTTTCCAAAACCCTTGTTTTAAAAATACATTCCTAAAACCACCGGGCTCTGCATGCTCTCTGGCATGTTCGCGTTCTCCCTATTGCAGCACGAACAACGGGATCCTCCTCACGACGAGTTCTAGTTCGCCCTCACCCTCTCCAACAGCCTGACTCTCTGACAGGAGAGCTGGAACTAATTTCCTCATTTAATCAAGAGAAGAGCGGTTTTCCTTCAAGGAACAGTCCGTCCCGCTTCCCTGCGTGGCCCTCTGCCCAGTCTCCTCAACTTGCCAGAAAGAGCCCCGAAGTGGGCGCCAGGGGGCCCGGTTCTAGGAGCCCAGGAGGGCCGACCCACACCTGAAGCGCAAACACTGGGCGAGGGGCGGGGGCTGCGGCTGGGCCAGGCCCCAGGCTCTGATGGCTCACCAGGCGGACGCAGCCCCGACAGCACAGCCTCCCCGGCCCTGGGAAGCCACGGGCGCCCACGTCGGCTGGGGCGGCCACTCTGTGTCCCAGACGTTCCAGCCGGACCGTCATTCCCTCTGGAGAGACGGAAACACTCAAGATGATAATGCTGTGCATGGAGGGCAGGGGAAAAGGGGGTGCAGGGGGGTGGGGGGTGCAGGGGGGGTGCAGGGGGGGCAGGGGGAAGGATTTTGTCATTTGTTTTCTTTTGCCCCCGTTTTTCTCCTATTCAGGGAGCATAACCCGTATTGCAGTGTTCTATAGGGGTGGATGCAATAAGGTGCAGACACACAGGGTTAAAACACACATTCCCTCTTGCAATTCGGCCCAAATTTTGAGGCGTCCAGTGGAGTCCATGTGGGAAAGCGGGGCCAGGCGAGGGACAGGGGTGGGCTCTGGAGCTGGTGCCCGGGATTGGGTCCCAGCTGGCTGCCTTGTAGCTGCGACTGGGCAAGTCTCTATAAAATGGGGGCTGATGATCCCCCTACTGGGCAGGGGGTTGTGTGGGACTAAGTACTCAGAACAGGGCTTGGCACCAAGTAAACTATCCTTTGCTATTGTTAGGCTTTGACTTGCATGGAAGGGAAAATCACATAAAGTTCTAAAGACAAATTAGCAGCCTGGTACCTGATAGTTTGCTGGCATTCTTTCTGTTACTCCCAGAGCTGGTCGGTCTCCAGGAAAAATCCACCCAGGGATTTATCTTTTCCCTACATACATCTAGAATCGGAGTGGGATTCCTTGGTCTGGGAGGCTCCTCCGCTAATCATTGGTTTTTACACATCAGACACCTTACACCAGGTGTAAAGGGCAGAAGGAGGTTTTCCTTTGTTTTTGTTCAAATCTTTTGAGAAAGAGGCAATAATCTTTTCCCTTCTTCCGATACACGTTTCTCTAAAATCAACTGACATTTTCATGCTATTAATTCAACACCTTATAATCCATGGGCTCCCAATGCCTGCACCCCCAAGCAAGTTTCCTAAAACCAAACTGCCCACCCACCCCACACCAGCAAACTCTGGATTCTCCTTTCAAGTCATCTCTGCATCCTTGAAGAGTCCAGCCCTCTGGCCTTAATCTCGGTATCCTATTGCTAAAGTGACCGTTGCACCCTGAGCGTGAGGAGGCTTCCGGAGCCCTCCTCTCTAATGCTGAGCAGAGACACCAATTCCGGCCTCAACGGTATCAATATGGAGCCCCATGTGGGAGACCCTCTCTGTTCTCCTCCTGTGCCCCTCGCATTCTAGGGGAAAGCACTAGCTACTGGCTTTCAGAATTAAACCGTCCCTTTCAGGCACCTGGGTGGTTCAGTCAGTTAAGCGTCTGCCTTCGGCTCAGGTCATGATCTCAGGGTCCTGGGATCGAGCCCCGCATCGGGCTACCTGCTCAGCGGGGAGTCTGCTTCTCCCTCTCCCTCTGTTCTTGCTCTCTCTCAAATAAATAAAATCTTTAGAAAAATAAATAAAAGGTCCCTTCCATCTGACAATTCCCTACCTGCTAGGGTTCCCGGACTTGGCAAGCTCATCTTCTGGCTCGCCTAAACATTTTTTATTTTTTTAATCAAGATTTATTTTTAAAGAACAGTTTTAGGTTTACAGAAAAACTGAGCAGTAAGTAAAGGTTCCATACCCTCCCCTTTCTCCAGTTTTCAGTTCATTAGCTTCTTGTATTAGTGTGGTACATTTATAACTGATAAACCAGTATGGATATAGTATTACCTAAAATCTCTAGTTTACATTAGGGCTCACTCTGTGTGTCATGCAGTTGTAGGTTTGGGTAATAGCTTCACTGTCCTAAAAATCCCATGCTCTCCCCATTCACCCCATCTCCCTCCCCCTGAACTCCTGCTAACCACGGATCTTTTTATTCTCTGTAGTTTCACTTTTCCTAGAATGTTATATACAGTTGACCCTTGAACAACGTGGGGGGTAGGGGTGCTGACCCCCTACATAGTTGAAAATCTGTATAACTCGACTCCCCCAAAACTAATAGCCTACTGTTGACCAAAAGCTTTACTAATAACACATATTTTATATATTATATACTGTATTCTTATAATAAAGTAAGCTAATGTTAAGAAAATACGTGTTCAGTACTGTATTGAAAAAAAACCCACGTATGAGTAAACCTGCCCAGTTCAAACCCATGTTGTTCAAGGGTCAACTATAGTTGGAATCACACCAAGGTAGCTTTCTTCAGACTGGCGTCTTTCGCTTAGCAATGTGTATTTTGGGTTACTCACGTCCTTAATGCTTCATAAGCCTAGAACATTTTTACCATCATGTTTATCAAGCTTCACAGTTGTGGTTAATTCTAACTGAAGCTTGAGAAACACTGCTCTGGTTTTTTTTCCCCCTACAGCTATTTTTTTTTTCCAGTTAAGATAGAACTCACAAACCATATAATTCCCGCATCTAAAGTACACAATTCAATGTTTTTTAGTATGTTTACAGTTACGCAACCATCACCACAATCAATTTTAAAACATTTTAATCCCCCCACAAAAGAAACTTGCATCCTTTGGCTATCCACTCCTTACCCTCCTATTATGCCCCAGCCCAACGCAACCACTAATCTACTGTTTTTGTGGATTTGCCTCTTTTGGGTATTTCATTAGATAGAATCAAAATGTTGTCCTTTGTGACAGTTACCCTCACTCAGCATATTTTCAAAATTCATTCCCATCAGTATTTCATTCCTTTTTTATGTGTTGATAATATTCCACTATATGGATACAGGACATTTTAAAAATTCATTCATCAGTTGATGGACATTTGGGTTGTTCCTACCTTTTGGCTATTCTGTATAATGCTGCCATGAATATTTGTGTCCAAGTTTTTGTGGGGACATAAACTTTCATTTCTCTTGGTTATATAGCTAGGAGTGGAATTGCTCAAGTGGTAACTCTGTGTTTAACTTCGAGAAACTGGACTGTTTTCCACAGTAGGTATACCATTTTATACTCCTGCCAGCAATGTATGAGGATTTCAGTTTCTCCACATCTTCACCAATACTTGTTATTATCTGTTTTTTATTGTAGCTGTCCACATGCATGTAAAGTAGCATCATTATGGTTTTGATTGTGCTTGCATTTCCCTGATGACTAATGATATCAAGCATCTTCTCATGTGCTTTGGGTGTTTATCTTCTGACAAAATGTTCTATCCAAATTTCTTTTTATTGTGTTGTAAGAGTTCTTCGTATATTCTAGATACAAGTCTCTTATTAAATAAAGGATTTTCAGGGGCTCCTGGGTGGCCCAGTAGGTTAAGCATCTGCTTTTGGCTCAGGTGATCCCAGGGTTCTGGGATCGAGCCCTGCATCAGGCTCCCTGCTCAGTGGGGAATCTGCTTCTCCCTCTCCCTCTGCAGCTCCCCCTGCTTGTGTTCTCTCTCTCTCTCTCAAATAGATAAATCTTTTAAAAAGTATAGGATTTTCAAATATTTTATCCCATTCTGTGGGTTGTATGTTCACTTTGTTGATAATATCCTCCAAAGCACAAGTTTTTAATTTTGATGACACCCAATTTTTTCCTTTGTTGCTTATGCTTTTAGTATTCTCTCTAAAGAAGCCATTGCCAAATGCAGAGTCACAAAAATTCACACCTATATTTTTTCTAAAATTTTAACTAAATTATATTAACATCTTTGACCCATTTTTGGTTAATTTTTTTTTAAAGATTTTATTTATTTGACAGAGAGAGAGATAGCAAGAGCAGGAACACAAGCAGGGGGAGTGAGAGAGGGAGAAGCAGGCTTCCCGTGGAGCAGAGAGCCCGATGCGGGGCTCGATCCCAGGACGCTGGGATCATGACCTGAGCCGAAGGCAGACGCTTAACGACTGAGCCACCCAGGTGCCCCTGGTTAATTTTTGCATATGGTATGAGATAAGAGGTCCCTCATTATTCTTTAGAATGTGGATACCCAGCTGTTCCAGAACCATTTGTTTAAAAAACCTATTCTCTCTCCTCACTGAATTGTTTTGGCAAGCTTGTCAAAAACCAACAAACTGTAAATGTGTTTGTGTTTATTTCTGGATTCTCGCTTCTATTGCATTGATCTGTATATCCATTTTTATGCTAGGACCACATGGTCTTCATTACTCTAAGTTTTGAAATCAGTAAGTGGAATTCCTCCAACTCTGTTCTTTTTCAGTATTGTTTTGGCTATTCTGGGTTCCTTAAATTTCCTTGAATTTTAGGATCAATTTCTCAGTTTTTGCCAAAAACCTAGCTAATAGGATTGTGTTGAATCTATAGATCAATTTAGGAAGCATTGCCATTTTAATACTAAGTCTTCTGATTCATAAACATGGAATTCAGTCTTCTAATTTTCTTTTTATTTAGGTCTTAATTTTTTTTTTCCAAAAATGCTTTATAGGTTTTAATGTAAAAGTATTATACTTAAAAATTTTTGGGGGGGCGCCTGGGTGGTTCAGTCGTTAAGCATCTGCCTTCGGCTCAGGTCATGATCCCAGGGTCCTGGGATGGAGCCCCGCATCAGGCTCCCTGCTCTGCGGGAAGCCTGTTTCTCCCTCTAACTCTCCCCCTGCTTGTGATCCTGCTCTCACTGTCTCTCTCTCTGTCAAATAAATAAATAAAATCTTTAAAAAAAAAAAAAATTTTTTTTTATTCCTAAACATTTTTGGAACAGAATCATTTAAAATTTCCTTTTCAGTTTGCTCATTGTTACTATATAGAAATACAAGATCAAAATACAAAAATTATATCCTGCAACTTTGCTGAACTTACTAGTTCTAATAGTTTAATGAATTAGATTTTCTACATATAAGATTACATCACAGGGGAACTTCTTCCTCTCCAGTCTGGATGCCTTTTTTTATTGTCTTGCCTAATTGCCCGGGCTAAAACTTCCAATCCAGGGCTAAATAGAAGTGGCAAGAACACACGCCCTTGTCTAATTCCTGATCTTAGAGTGAAAGCATCCAGTCTCTCCTTGTTGAGTACGATGTTAACTTGGGTTTTTCTTACATGCGGTTCTTTTTGTTTTTCCAGGCACTGGCTCTTTGTCTTATCTTCACTTGGTGAAATCGTTCTCTTCCTTTAAGTTCTAGCTAAAAATGTCACTTTCTAGGGACCTCTTCCCTGAACCTCCAGGCTAGGCTCATAGCACCCTGTTCTCATCACAATTGTAACAAATACTTGTCAGCATCATTTTCCCTCCTGACTTGGCCTCACCTTGTTCACAGGTGTCTCCCCAACACAGACTGGCACACATACGGGGTTTGGCTACAGATCAACTTCACATATCGTACTCTATTCCTTCGCTTGGCAGGGACACTGTTCTAAAAGTTCCATTTCTACCTCTGTCTCCACCTCTAAGACAAGACTCTGCTTTATTCATCCTTACCCCCAGCACCTAACACAGAGCCTGGCCCTCAGTAACCCTTAGGAACCTCTGTGAATCATTCTGAGGGGACTCAAAAAGGAAGCAATGTTAGATTCAATTTTTGCCCAAAACAACAGAAGGAAACGTACCTTCAACTGGGCCAATCTGACTGGTCACAGCAAATCTAAGCACCCTTTCTTCATCCGTGTACAAGGCAAAGACCCGGTCCACATTCAGCTGCTGGGTGGTGGGGATGGCCGGGTGTCTGGGGGCGTGCCTGCAGGCCTCGTAAGTGATGTTCTGGTAGATGCGGTAGGACCGTGTTTGGTTGATGGCACCTAAGGTGAGCGAGTAGTCTCTGGAACTTGTGGAGGTCACAGCTGCAAAAGACATTATTCAGCCCAACTGGTAAATGTTTAAAATCTTAGAGAGTTTCATGTGGGGTCGATTTTTTCTGTAGGGTTTTTCACCTAATGCCTGGAGCATATTCCCTTGGGAAATTCCTGAGTTTATATGGAAAACCCGCAAGGCAATTCCGGGAATCTGAGTAGATGCAAAGCCAAAGTGCCATCACTGCTGTCATTATTAGCAAAGAATAAATTCTGCTACCGTGTGCCAGCGACGCCAGGCACTCTAGAAACACTGCCTTCTTCATGCCTCATACCAGTGAGGTGGGCCTCGAGATCATGTGCAGGGAGCCTTACAGAGGTCAAGAAATAGCCTAAGACATGAGGCCAGCGTGTGATAGAGCTGGAACTGGAACACAAGTCAGCCTGACTCTACACCCCAAGTTTTCAACCAGTCCACACTCTAGAGGACACAGATGTGACCGCTCCCAACACCCTGCACTTAAGCCCGAAGGGCTCAGGCAAAGGAAGGGGCCGTTTCTCTCAGTCTCAGCGTGGAGTTGGAAGCCCGGACCAGTGTTCTGTTCACTGTCTGGGTCTCCACTACCCGTTCTCCTCCCTTCGTCTCCTGCCCGGCTTCCAACTCTCACACCACAGAAGGAAGAAAGGCACAGCTCCAAGCAAACCACTCTGCTGCAGGACAGCAACTGTGACCAAGCCAACACCTTGCATTCGGGTGGTTTTCCAGAACTCATCAGGATTGACACATGTCAACCATGGAAAGCAAGGAGAAAAGGTGTTCTTATGCTCATTCTGAAGAGAAAATAGGCTGTCAGATGATAAGTGACCTTATCCCCATATATTTTCAACTACAAATCTGTGATGTGAATTCCTATCTTCTGACTCCAAATCATTTTACAACACTGTGCAGCATCTCATTTTAAAACAGGCAGAAACAAAGGTACAGGACAAGTAAAAATTCCAATAATCCCTACTTTCCTGTGGTCCAGATGGTTTAAAACTGTATGTACTTATACAACCCTTACACACCCCCAGAGACAAGGTTGTGGTTTCTTACATTATCACTGGCATCACATTAATACTGGGATGGGGATACTGATATTCATTTGTGTAGCAGCCAACACTTCTCTCACTTATACTATATATTTGATAAGAGTAATAAAAAGGATATTGAGCTTCTTTTATGTAACACACGGTGTTCTAAGGACATTCCACGTAATAACTCATCATCCTCACAAATATCTCGTAAAATATGGACTATATCCCCATGTTATAGATGTCAAAACTAGTTATACATACCTAAGTCCGAGTAGTGGTAAATCTCCTTGTAGGGAGCTATGTGAACTGTGAAATTTGCTGGGATGTAAGGCACCTGGCCTTGAATATTGGTCTTAATGCTCAGATAGTTCTCTGGGTCAAGTCCCTCGGCAGTTTGAGTGATTCGAACCGTCTCTTCTCCTGGGTAGAAAGTAACTTCCATATCATGGGTAAAGGTAGCGCCTGGAGAGGAAGTAAGACTTCAGCACAGAGCTAGGATGAGGTAGCATCTTCCAGGAATAATTACCAGCGCATACTTAATTTCTACTGCTGCTGGAGATGGTGCCTAAGAAGATCATCTGATATCCAAGACTAAGTACTATTAGCTGCTGATTTCATCCAGTTCCCCAAATTTCTATTAAACAGTGAGGTTTCATCCCACCTCATTTCACACTGCTTCTCTTTCTAACAGCTTGTTTTCTGTGAGAAGCTACTGGGGACATCTTGACCCTTCTCTTTGTAAGGTTGCCAGACTTACAAAACAAACAAGCAAAAAAAACTTAGGACACCCAGTTAAATTTGAATTTCAGATAAATAATGAATATATTTTAGCAGAATACATCTCATACAATATTTGGCGCATACTTTTACTAAGTTATGCAGATGATGATTGTTTTATTCAAAACTTGCTGAAAAACAAGATCCTCCGAATAGCTCTTGAGTCTATAGCTGGAGGTGGGGGGGAAGAACTTTTCTCTCAGTACATTCTCTGTGATAAAGATAAATCCAGTAGGAAACAAGCCTTTGCAGGTAGGGAGGAAAGTGCCCCAAAGTATCCTCTACACCCTTGCTATCAAAGGGTGGTCCTTAGACCAGCATGAGCGTCTCTGGGGAGCTTGCTAGGAAAACAGAATCATAGACCCCACCGGACCCACAGAGCCAGCATCTGCCTTTTCACAAGGGCTACAGGTGATCTGTGTGCAGGTTAGAGTCTGAGAAGCACTGGTCTGTACCATTATCGGTCAGAGTTTTTGGGGTGAGAGGAGGAAGGAAGTTTACTCACGAAGTAAACTCCTCTTCAGATACCCTGTGATCACCATTTGTGCATCCCTATTTGACAGATCTGTGCCTAACAACTCAAGTAAATACAGCCTGACAAATAAGCTTCAACCCATTCGGGTGAGAGGATGTACGTGTTCCAAAGGTAATCATCCTATTCCTCAGGACAACGTGGAGAACATGTGGATGGAATCAGTCTTTCAAAAACAGTCCTGTGAGACCAAACCATTCCCAACTACCTCCCCACAGAAAACGAGACCCCCTGAGGCTCTGGAACACGGAACAAGCCAGTCCTCACTCACGGAATATCAAGACCAAAGCATGATGGCTGGTGACCAGCGGCCCCTTCAAAGGCCCCTCCTACTCACCTGTGAAGCTGAAGCCATTCTCCCAGCCTGGTTTCTGTAAAGCAAAGAGCCAGCCAAAAAGGCCTCCGATTGGTGTGAGCGGGAGAAGGGCTTGGGCTGCAGGCTGAGGGACGTGGCTGATGGCCGTGTAGGCTCTGCCGTCATTGCCCACAATGTAAGCATGCAGGTCCACGTCCTCGAAGTGCACGGGCGTGTGGCCCACGCGGAGGTGGCCACTCACTTTCCCATTGACCCGATGAGGTGCCCCTGAAAGACAGCAAACCCAGTCGACTAGGACCATCGTCCAGGTTGGCGATGGGCGCACGGAAAATCATTCCACTCTCGATTCCCAAAACCCAGTCTTTGGCCATCCTCATGATTCCGTAACTGACTGATTAACCATCTAGGTACAAAACAGACCTGTCTTCGATTTCTTTTCTCCCATCCTCCCACTCTCCCGTCCACTTTGACTCTAATGAGCTGGCAAAAAGGAGGAAAGACTTCTGGCTAATCCTCAAATTGGGAAAGGAGCCCAAATGTGTTCATTTCTCAAACATTTATCCAGCACCTGCGAGTGGCCAGTGCTGGGATCCACGCAGTGGAGATGCGCGGTCCGTAATGCAGAGTTCCCAGCCCCAGTCGCAAACCAGCGAGCAGCAAAATCATACACAGCGCAGCCCCCAGCCCAGTCAAGTGTGCACGCCTTACCTTCTGGGAGACAGTGCTTCCCATTTCCGTAAAACCTGGACTGGCAGTGGCAGCAGAAGCCGGTGGCGTAGTCGGTGCAGAAGGCGTGCCGGGAGCACTGTCCGTGGTGGTGTTCACAGGTTTCCTTGCTGGCAGCATTATACGTGAAGACTGGAAAGCAGAAACCAACTTGCATTAAAAGGACAGATTCCAGCACTGCTGCTGTCGAGCTTCATTATGGACACCACATCTGCACCATAAAATCGGCTTAGATAATCGGTCTTCTGGCAAGGAGTACTGCTGATGGCTCCCATCTGGTCTCAGTGCAGAGCAGGGGAAGGCGGAGGAGGCTGCACCACTCCGGGTGAGTGCAGGAACAGAAAGGCCAGCCAGGAAGCACACGTTAGGCTGAACTGCACAAAACTGCCGTCCTGTGGGTCTACAACGGTCAAATAGCAGGTTTATGTGGCTCAACCCGAGAGTAACGACCCCGAGAGGAAGACTGAAGAGAGAAATAATGAATGCGGTCTTGGGTCCAAGCATTCTTCTCTTCTAGGGGGACCCTGAACATAGAGAGAATAGCTTGTAGCTTGTCTCACTGCCCCGGGAAGTAGGTTTTCTTGTGAGAAGGGCCTGCAAGAGCACACACAACCCCCCCTAAAGAAAGTCTATGGAGAGGGAGGGAGGAGGGGGAAAGGAAGAGGGGAGCCAGCTCTTATTTGCCCCGTGCCCGTGCAGGGTTTCTGGTGGCGGGTATGGCACAAGCAGACTGCCACAGTATAAGAGAGGGGGCCACCTGTGGACCAGTAGCGGTTCCTGCCGTCTCCCACTTATTCTGCCCATTAAAAAAAAAAAAGAGGGCCATCTGTACTTCCAAGAAACAGGAATTGGAGCAGATGCCATTGTCCGTAAGAGAAATGGCCAAGGGAGCGGGGCGTGGCTGGGGGGCGCTAATGGAGAAGAGGAGGCTTTCTCAGGACACCAGGGATGATGCTAATCCTGAGCGTGGTCTCTCTATGTTCAGGGTCCCCCTAGAAGAGAAGAATGCTTGGACCCAAGACTGGACCCAAAGTGGCTGTGCACACCTGGCCTCCACCTCCCTGGGAGCAGCAGTTGGGGGGAGACTCCGGGAGCACAGGGGCAAGCAGGGACAGCACAGAAGCCTAGTGCTGGACCCCGCTGATGCTGCAAGGGGTCAGCTCCCGAGGAAGACAGATACCCGACTCCTGGGCGAACCTAGCTGGCAGCCGTGCTCCAGATCCAGGTCTGAGGAGGAGGAAACCGGAGGGCAAGGAAGAAATGGAAAGATTAACGGGTAGGGACACAGGATTCCAGAGAAGAACAGAGAAAAACCAAGGGAGGGAAGATGTAGCACCACGTTAAGTAACATCAGAGCCAGAGACTTATCAGCCAGTGAAAACAGCCCACAGTTAACATTTAAATAGTGCTTCCTCTATGCCAGATACTGCTCTATGAAGTTTATTCACGCTTTCAGTTTGCTCATGAGCACGGGCCGTTTTTATTCCAGTTCTGCAGATGAACAAGCCGAAGCACAGATTAAAGGGACTTTCCTGAAGTCATCCAGGCAGTAGGTAGCAGAGTTGGGATTTGCACCCAGGAGGTCTGGCTCCAGATTCCTAACAGCTGTACTCCAGTGGAACCCAAGTACCTAGACCGAGAGAGCTAGGTTAAGGATCTGATCAGGTGCTTGAGGTTGATCAGCATAGACTTCAGCCGGTCAGATTTGAGGCATACTTTATAAATCAAGCCTAATGAATGGTAGGAGAGCGCAGAGACGAGCCAGATGGGGCTTACAGCACGCTGGGGGCAAAGCACAGGAAGAGCATTAGCTTTTGGACAGTAGGACAGTCCTTGACTGATGCTAACGGGTTCTTGAGAAAGCGGCAGGCTGAGGCGTTGGCAGGACAGGTAATACGGTCTCAAGTGGAACATCTGGGAGCAGCGGGAGAATGAAGTCAGTATAGCACCTTGATGACACAGTTGAAAAATTTGTTTGATAAAAATAGATATTTAGGTATAACCCTGAACGTTTTTTTAAAATAGGAAAGTGATACAGAACTCACATCCCCCTCACCCCAAAAAACCCAGAGTGGATATTATAGACACTGTTGTGAAGAAAACTATGCATCACTGTCTACCATTGGTTTAAGAAGTCCTGGGGGATCCAGTTTGAGTAAAAAGAAACCAATGAAAAAAGAAAAGAAACCAATGTAACTCGTCAGTCTCAGGTGTCTCCAGCCCCTAAGGTAACCACTAAGTGTAAAGCAACAGCGCCTGGAGGACCTCGCCCAGGGGCAAGTGCTCAGGCAGGACTCACCTCCAGAACAAGGCAGGGAAGGGACATGGCTGTGTGGGGAGAACAGCAGGGTACTCCCCAACCTCTAGAACTCAACCTTGTCCATGGCTCAGGTAGCTCTGTGCAAACCGCAGAGATGCACTCTGTTCCCTCCTAGAATCGGGTGACACCCCTTCACACCTCCATTGCGAGAAGTCACATTTTTCCTGAACGTACTTCTGAGTACCAAGGTAAAGAAGCAATGTGATACAGGCCTAAAGGATAGTCATTTTCCGGTGAAGGTGAGTAAAAATAAAACCAAACTCTAAACACTATTCTCCGGAATTAAAGAAATGGTGGGTTTGTGTTATATTCCCTGTATTTGTTATTTGGTGAAGACTTGTCCTTGCACTCAGTCCCCATTGCAAGAGTGGGTCATCAAACAGGGAGAGACGGGAAGCAGGAAGACCACTGATAGGGAGAGTTAGGTTAATTTAACTAAAAGGCGCAGGCATGGCTTTCCTATGGGCAAAAGGAGAGGAGCTCAGCGATGCAGCCAGCAACTTACAAAGGTAACTGTGCAGAAGTTTGAGCTGATTGCCATACGGACTGCATTTTTCTCACAACAAAAAACAGTGGTTAGGCTCCCATGAAAGGCCATTAGACAACTGAAACTGTAATTATGACAGGTTATTGGTAAGCTGCTCAGGGATATTCATAAGCAGTTTTGTTGAATCTTGCATTCTCTGGATGGAGCTTACTGAGTCATAAACAGAAGCTCAACCTTCCAGCCCCATGAGAACTACACAGGGAAAGAAGATGGGTTCGCTTCTAACAGGGGCATCACAGGCTCCCCTTAGGATCCCTTTCCCGTGCCTGCCTTCACACAGGTGTGCTCACAGATGCACACACTTAAAACTTACAACATCAGCTTGTTAGGGGAAAGAGAAATGCCTGTTGCACTTTTCTTTCATTTATTAATTCAACAAATAATGGGAGCACTCACTATGGGCCTGGCTCTGATCTAGGAATTAGGGATAGAGCAGACAAACATTCTGTCCCGAAGCTTACATTCTCCTAGACAGCAGTGAACAAACAGGTAAATTATTTAGTACAGAGGTTGTCGTTAAGAGCTATGCAGAATCTTAGATCAGGGAAGGTCAAGAGGGCTGACGGGGGAGGGGACTTCGCTCTTTTAAACAGCGGGATCAGGAAAGAACTTGGGAGAAGGTGACCTCAGAGCAGAGGGCTAGAGGCAGGGACAACAGGACACAAGGGACATGGGAGAGGGGCAAGGGTGAGAGAAGGCTGGGGAGGTACTGGCCAGTTGGCAGAGGGTCCTGTAGGTCACAGGAAGGAGCTGGGCTTCAGTCTGAGTAAGAAGGGGAGCCACTGGGGCGTCTGGAACAGAAGAGTGATGACATCAGACTTACGATACCTCGAGAATGAGCCAGTAAGCAGGTGCTCTGGCAGCTGGAAGTGCTGTTGGAGAGAAGAAGGGCCCAGATACGGAATATTTTGAAGATGGAGCAGACAGGGTTTGCTGATGGGTTGGATGGAGCAGAGAAAGGGAGCAGAAAGGGGGAGAAGGTGAGAGCAAGGGAGAGAGAGAAGACAGAGCAGAGAGAGAGAAGTCCACGTGATATTCACATCTTGGTGAACTGCCATCTCTGGAGACAGGGACGCTGTGGCGGAGGTTTGTGAGCGATCGGTTCCAGCAACAGCTTGGAGGCATCAGGGAAGCTCTGCCCCCTCTGACAGGACCTACAGCCTCAGCAGGGCCCCATTCAACCACGCAGAAGGAGAGCTGCATTTCTCTGTGGGCTGGGGAGCGGGGACCATTGCATCAGAATCACCTGGGGTGCCTGTTAAAAACTCTAATTCCCAGGGCACACCTTAGCGCTACCAATCCAGATTCTAGGGGTGGATCCCAGGTATCTGCACCTGAGCCACTCCCCTGGTGGTTCTTATGCCCACTGGTGATGATGTTCAGGACGTCTGTAAACTTTCCATTTCTGAGCTAGGGAATGCTCGTTAACGTAGTTAATGAATTTCATCTGACAGCAGCTCCTAGGGTGGTGGGATTTCAGAGAACGCTCTCACATTCATTCCTGGCTGGCTGAGCAACAGGACTCAGTGCTTATTGCCCACTTGGGCCCAGATCCACCAGCAAGCAACGTGAAGATCCTTTCATGGAGGAAGCCCAGAAGCCAGACCCTTCCCTGAAGAAGAGGCAGAACTGCACCTAGAAACAGATCCCACATGCAGCTATCAATCCCAGGCAAGAAAAGCCAGACTTTTGGCCAATGGGCCTTCTCAAATTTCTATGGGAAATGCAGATAGATCCAAAGATGCTGCACTACTTGAAGGTGTAGAATCAGTGTCTGAAATCCCAGCTGGATGAGATGTGCGATGAGCTCATCCCAAAACAAAGTGGCAATTTTCTTTTTCAGTGATATGCCTCTTCACATCAGAGTTCTGGATGTATTTTCACACACTTCTTCCTAGTCTGGTAAAGAAATATTATCTCCAGGGGCGCCTGGGTGGCTCAGTTGGTTAAGCGACTGCCTTCGGCTCAGGTCATGATCCTGGGGTCCCGGGATCGAATCCCGCATCGGGCTCCCTGCTCGGCGGGGAGTCTGCTTCTCCCTCTGACCCTCCTCCCTCTCATGCTCTCTGTCTCTCATTCTCTCTCGCAAATAAATAAAAATCTATAAAAAAAAAAATCTCCATTTTACGGATGAGAAAATGGAGGTCCATGGACATGATAATGGTCTTCTGGCTCTAAATCCCATGCTTTTTCCATTACACGGGGCAGTACTCAGGTGTGGCCTTTGGAATCACCAGGGGACCTGGTTTAAAAATGCAGAGTCTAGTTCAGAAGGTGGAGGAGGGGTGTGGAAATCTGCATTTTAAAGAAGGGCCCCAGGTGAATCAGATGCAAGCGAACTAGAGCTCACCCTGAGAAATCCTTTTTCTTCCATGGCCTTCTTTCTCCTGAATTTACCCACAGGCTCTTTCGTAGACCCTCCTGGGACCCACTCTGCCCGAGAGCACCTGTCACAGAGACTCAAACAGTAGAGACAAGTCTGCTGGTTTTTCAGGGCACAGCAGGAGGGCGGAGGCCGGCCAGGTTTGAAACACTGAGTTTACAAAGGCTTTGTGAACTGTGGTTAGACAGCAGGTAAAGCAGTCTTCACATGAGGACTTTTAAATCTCTTTTCTTTTTCCCATTTAATGCTTTTTTTACTCTTCTCATATCCTTAATAGAAAGAAAAATGGGGGCGCCTGGGTGGCTCAGTTGGTTAAGCGACTGCCTTTGGCTCAGGTCATGATCCTGGAGTCCCTGGATCGAGTCCCGCATCGGGCTCCCTGCTCGGCAGGGAGTCTGCTT
The DNA here is from genome assembly GCF_029215605.1 of Mirounga angustirostris. Classification (NCBI taxonomy): domain Eukaryota; kingdom Metazoa; phylum Chordata; class Mammalia; order Carnivora; family Phocidae; genus Mirounga; species Mirounga angustirostris. Next base: position 97,970,507 of record NW_026991717.1, read on the forward strand.
CTCCCTCTGACCCTCCCCCCTCTCATGTGCTCTCTCTCAAATAAATAAATAAAATCTTTAAAAAAAGAAAGAAAGAAAGAAAGAAAAATGGGTACCTAAAAGAAGCAAAAGCATGGCCAAAGTACTTGAGATTTGTCCTAATTGGGAGTTACTCATGAAAATGGAAAACTCTGCACCAGATTTGATCTGTCCTTCAGTCTTCATTTTGCCAGCAACATTTAAGCACCTGTCTGCAGCCTTGGGCCTGCCCTCCCTTGTTAAGGGCTCTGGCCCAGCCACGTGGAAAAGGGAAGGCGGGCAGGTTCCAGGCACAGTGTGGGAGCACAGAGGGGATGGACGGTGTCCAGCGTGGGGCTGCCCCTGGCAGCTGGAGTGACTCTTACTTTTAACAGCTTTTACTACTCAAGAAAAGGACCCACATTTTCACTGCAGGAAAGATCTTCCTAAGTCTCCCTGCCTTGAAGAATGATGGATTAGTAAGAAAAACCACATCTAACTTTCTAATGAAAAACAGTGGCTTGCTTTTTCCTCCCGTTTTCATGTTTATTCCTGGTGTGTGTGTCTGTGTGTAGCGTATAGTGATGCGAGCTGGGCATCATTATTAGGACCAGGACCCCAGCAGGCTCTGCCATGCAGGTTTCTTCACGGGTATGGGAGGCCTTGGTGTTCGCAGACGCCGAGCAACCTGGAGCTGTACCCGGGAGAGAGGCTTTCTCATCTGGAAGGCGGGGTGGGGAGGCAGAGCCTGCTCTAATCCATCGCGGGGTGGAAGCCGCATGAGTAACACATTCCTGCAGCCTTTCCCAAAGCCAAAAGTAGGGTGGGACTAGAAGCCGCAGGGAAATCCCTGTGACACCCTGGGCTTTCCCGGCTCGACTGCCATCTAAGGAGGAACGCAAGGATCCAACAATGGAGTATGAAGAGGTTTTGAAAGCCAGGTGTCCCTCCCCCTTTCTAACTCACCATGCAGATGGAGGCGGGGTGCCGCTCCTCATAGGACCACCTCAGTAGGTGTAAGGATATCTAAGAGCTCTGTAAGGTATCATCCCTGCTCCCCACCACACAGGTGGTCCTGGTCAGCTGTCGTCCTCACCTCGCTCACCTGCCCCCTCGACTCTCTCCCTCTTTCCATTTCCACACTCGTCAGTCCTCTGTGCGGACTGTTTCCCCAGTTTCCCTCTCTGGACTCAGAGTCTGACCCCATGGGCTGGCTCAAGGCCCTCCTCCGCGAAGACTTCCCAGACTGTAGGGACACATGCGTCAGCTCACAGCTGGGGCCAGTCCTTCCATGGCTTCCTTGCCTCTTACTCAGACAAGTCCGTCAGTATTTCCAGGCTTCAGTTTCTTCCTCTGTAGCATGGGAAGACTAACAGTATCTACCTCACAGGGCAGTTCAGAAGAGCGACCGTGACAGCACAAACTAAAGCAAGTTCCCACTGAGTGGCCCAGTGGGAATGCAGGAAATGCCAGTCCCAACTTCTACTGGTGCCTCGGTCAGAGGAGGACACGTGGCAGGTGCGCACGCAACTTTCTGGGCTGTCGACAAGCTCCTGGAGCTCCCTGGAGAAACAAGACACCTCAGACAGAGGATGCTTGCGTTTCCATTTTATGGCTGGTTCTGTGCTCTATGAAAACAGACCACAGCAAATGATACACTTGAGGCCAGCACTGGAGTGTGGTTGGGACATTCTTGCGGGGTGTACACATGTTCTGAAAAGAATCTACATTTCTCAACAACAAGAAAAGTCTGTAAAAAGAGTCCCTAAGGGCAAAAAAAAATTTGAAAAGAAAGGGAGAGAGATTTGGGGTTTCTTTAGCTAAATCTTAAGATCTTCATTTGGCAAGATGACTTCTAAGTTTAAAGGGGAAATTAAAACATATGGGGCTTGGAGCTTCCCATATTCAATTTTGGTTCTCACAGCTACTTCACGAGGTCTACACTTCCTCCATCTTCTAGCTGAGGAAAATGAGGGTCAAACAGAGTATACATCTTACCCCAAACCACACAGCAGAGTTGGGAATCAAGCTCAAGTCCACCTAATACCAAAATCCATGCTTCTCCATGCCATCAGTAGAAACAGCCAGGCAGGATGGCTCACGGTGGGGCCCTTGTAGGCAATGTTCTGTGTGCGTCTCTGCCACCCCCCCTCACCAGCTGTCCCAGAGGAAGTCCGCTTCTGCCTGACGGACCTCTGGGGTGCCAATGTTTCGTCTGGAAAAAAAAAAGTATCTAACAACTGCATGGTTCCATAATCCACGCAATCTTCCTAAAGCCTGAGGTGAAAATAGAAGCTCACCCATTTTCCCTCTCTGCTTTCAGGTTTTAAAGTCTTCCCTCTGTGCTTTCTAACATGCGGTTGCTGATTTTTTTTGTCCTTCAAGGTTCAAAAATGTCCAGTTAGATATTTTTTTCTAAATGTCTTAGTGTATTAACCAGCTTTTTCATATGCATTCTGCCATTTCTAAGACGTCAGGAGTGGACGCCCTCCAGCAGCTGCTAAATATCAGAGTTCATGCCCCAGAAGTGTGATGGCTGCCGTCTCTGTTCTCAACGTTCCTTAAGCCTCCTCCCTGTCACTCCAGTGAGCTCAACCTCTCATAGCTCAAAGCAGGCTGTGCAGCCCTTTCTTCTGAACTCTTTAATAAGTCACTCCACAAATCTGCTTCTTCATTTTCCAACCTCTTCCCAGGGGAGGAAATCACAAAGCGAAAAGACCATTTTAGGATTCCATCTTCACTTCAAAATCCCTTTACTAAAAATCTTTGATACTTGGCTTTACATTTTCTTTAGATATATGGAATTTTCACTGAAAAGTCAGGAGATTGTCAGAGGGTATGAAGGTTCTGAAGCCTTCCAATCAAATTCACATCTTGGATTTGACAGAAATGTAGCCCGTCGGCACAAATTAAGGCTCGGTGATCCAACAAGCCTATTGGCTAGTCTCTAGCCAGCCCCCACCCTATTCCCACCCCTTTAAATCTCCTATAATTAGTAACAGCAGCCACAATTTATAAAGGATCAACTGGTGCAGACACTGAGAACTTTGTTATCTCATTTAGTCCCCTCAGCAAATTTAGGAGAAATCCGAGAGGCTTGGGGGTTCCATGAGTTGCCTCAGGTCACCCAGCAAGTGAGCGTGCAAGCAAGCGAGGCAGCTAGGATTCAAACCTAACTTTGACACCCGTGCTCTCCCTCTAATCATGACACGATGCCACTTTGATCACAAAATAGTTTCTTTCCTCCTAAAATAGCACTTCTTCAAGCATATTCTTGCAGATCACTACCACAGCAGAAGAACCCAGAAGGCCCTCTTTGCTGGGTCAACATGTCTTTACTACAAAAGAATGGGAAACAGAAAAGGTAGGTGGGGGGGCGGGGTGTGAAGGGGTAAAGAGGTCCTGAAGAGTGCTTTCACCTCTGGCCCCCTTCCTCCTATTAGAGGTCAGATGAGCAGTCCCTGGAACAAATGGAATGAATCCCTGCTCAGTTTCCCACTCACGTGTTTACATCCCTGACTGGGAAGAAAGAACTGAAGTGACAAGTCTCAACTAGGAGAAGAAGGCGAAATGGCTCCATGTCTGTATTAATTAACCACTTCCTCCTCCCGGCATTTCTTTTCTGGACCCTCACTCTGGTCAGTGAGTCATGAAATGAGGACAGGACTCCAGGGAGGTGAACACCACAGCTGCACAGCCATGAACCAGAAATGACAAGACACAGGTGGCTAGCGACTTGCTTTCCCCACGGGTCTCTGCTCCCACACACCACCGATGCATCTCTAAGCAAGGGGCGCACAAGCGTTGTCCCACAACAGAGAACGAATCAGGAATGTTCATCTGAGCCAGCACAACCAGCCACTTAAAACTACAGCCTGAACCCCTCCATCCCTGTAATGTCTATGAAACCTCAGAACGTTTCACCTTTGCTGAACTTTCAAACTGAAATACTTCATTACACTTGAGAGCGTAGCTGGCCCAAGCAGCCTAGTTCTTCCCCACTTGCTTCATGAGGCCCGTTTATAAAAAAAAAAAAAACATTATTAATGGTCAAGAGATTCCAAGAGAATTTGCCTGCCAAGATTTATCTGGCAAAGGAAACATACTCCATCTCCTGAAACATAGGTTTAAAAAGTCCGTTCCAATCTTCGTTTTGCTAAACGTTGCGCCAACTCACTTGAGAGAAAAATCGCAACTGTGCAAACCAGCATTTTAAAAATGAAACCCCAGCACCCGGTCTCGTCAGGCACTTACCCTCAGTGCTGGAACCGATGACGTCCTCCACGCCTAGCACTTGCCTCCCAGGGCCCAGCGGTGGAGTGTGAGCGGGCACGGGGTAATTTAGAAGAACGGCCTTTCTCTCAGGATGGATCGGAGGAACATCCTCTTCCGAAGGTGGTGCCCCTCCTTCTGGGTAGGGAGGTGGGGCTCCCCGGGCAGGACCCAGCGAATCTCCTTCTATCTCTGATGCAGCTGGGCCTCTGGTCCCTGGCTGTTCCCAAGACTCGACTGGGCCTTTTAAACCTGGGGCATCTACCCCGCCCAGAGCTCTCCCCTCTTTGGCTTGAGGGTCCAAGGTGGCAAATTCGGTTTCAGGGTAGAGGGGCCGATCACTAGCTGTCAGCTGTGGCAGAGGGGAGGCCGGGTCAGATTCCGACGGAGATACCCCACCTCCTAAAGGTCTTCTTGGCTCAGCTTTCGGCTGGAAGGAAACGTCAGTCCTGCTGTGGTCATCCCAGGCGTCCTCTGGCTCACTTGGGAGGTATTCCACTTCTCCCTCATTCTCATCATAATAATCCAGATTGTCCTCAGTGTAGTCACTTTCCGGGGCTGCCGTAGGGCTGAAGGACTGCTCTGGGGGAGATGAAGGGTGGGCTTTGGTAAGGTCTCCAACGGTGGCTGGCCTGATACTGTCCAGTGGGGAGGAGCTGCCGATATGAAAAGCCCACACTCCAGGAACCCCCAGGTTGCTCTGTCTAAATTAAAAGGAAACAGTGCATGACACAAGTGTCCATTTACCCACCACCCCACAACAGTGAGCAACTTATCATAAAACTGAAAGGCTATTAAGATCAGATGCAGAGTTTTCACTAGCATAAAACCAAATAAAAACCAGGCCTACATGCTAACTAAAAGGAGTACACTGGAATATTGACGTAAACTACCTCTTATTTAACTTTAGGTTTCAGAATGCTAGACCATCAAATTAGAAATCTGCTCTAAAATTCACATTTTGTCTAAAATCTGGCTATTTGAAAACAAACAGGGAATGTGGGAACACTTTATACTTTCTCTACTTTTAACTCACTCAGGAAAATGTATGCTTAAAAACCTTTGCCAAACACTTAAACAATAATGACTAGAACATACTTTTGAGACTTAGTCACGTACCAAATGCTTAATGTTCTTCGATACAATCTGCAAGGTAGAGGCAGTGATCGTGCCCAATTTTACGGAGGAGAAAACAGGTTTAGAGAGGCTAACTAATCTTCTTAAGGTCATACAACAAATAATTGGCAGAGCTTGGACCTGAATTCAGCACTGACACCAAAGCCCATGCTCCAAACATCTACATTAGGTCAAAAAACCAATATACTACAGTCTATCAGCATCTGAATTATCATTGATCTACAGAATGTTACAGACAGTTCCCTGTTCAAGCACATGGATTAATCAATTAACTAATTGACATACAATGGTGAGTTGATGTAAAAAAAAAAACCTCAAAGAAAAATAAATGCCCACGTCTAAAAAATATTGAGCAAGTGCAGAACAAAGTTAAGGGGAATATAAGAAAGCAGTTTAGTCAAAATGCCATGGGTTATAGGTGAGAGGTGTTCAGAAACATCTGGAACCAGAGAGCTCATGCATTTTCTTTACTAGAAAAGAACATGGACCCCATTCAGTCTTCCAAATGTTCCAGTGATGCATTATTTTACTCAATGATACATTCTAAAGAGAACAACTACATAAGATTTCTAAAAATTAAAAAAATAAAATAAACTTTGAACAAACAAGGGTCTGGCTAGCTTGAATGCACCAGTTTCTATACTTCTCTGGTAATGTGCAAAATACCAGGCTCAAAGCCCCCATGCTGTGAGATTTCCTCAAAAGTCAGTCAGTGAAGTATAAGAGTTAAAGACTAATAAGATAATAAGAAATTTATCCAATCATTATAAGAACAAGAGACTTTTGCTGATTTGGGTAGGTACTGATCACATTCACATGGAATCCTATAGCAGTAATATTTTTCAATACAATTCTGAGAATGTCTCTTTCCCTCCTTTCTTCCTCTTCACCTCTCCCTCTCTCTCTTTCGTGTGTGTGTGTGCATGCACATGCATGTAGTTATTTCTGCTGCTATTATAGTTACTTTAGGGAAAGAGGAGCAGAGAAAGCAAAACCATGATCCTTTGTGCAACATACTATGTATACTTGGTATGTTCTAAGACTTAATGTTGGTGTTTTTTGGCAAGCAAATAAGGAACACTTTAGTAAAAAGATAAGGGAGAGGGCGCCTGGGTGGCTCACTTGGTTAAGCGACTGCCTTCGGCTCAGGTCATGATCCTGGAGTCCCGGGATCGAGTCCCGCATCGGGCTCCCTGCTCGGCAGGGAGTCTGCTTCTCCCTCTGACCCTCCCCCCTCTCATGTGCTCTCTTTCTCTCTCAAATAAATAAATAAAATCTTTAAAAAAAAAAAAAAGATAAGGGAGAATCCTGAAGATCTGAGGATACTGCATTTATTATCACATCAGAGGTGTTGCAGCTGTGAAATTTCTTCTTGAAGTTAGAGAAAACTATAAAAGCTTCAAAGAGTAGGAAAATACAAGTTATGGCAGAAAGAAGCTAAGTAATATAACCTTCTAATGAAATACAAATCGCTACCTTGGCTTTTGTCATTGTGCGTGATGGAAAAGTAACCAATTTGAGCTTATCCTAAAATCCGAGGTCATTTGGAAAGCTTGGTGATAGAATTTATTTTCTAGAAAGGAAAACAAGGCTACAAAATGGGATGACAGCACCTTCCTCCCTGGGTCGTTAGGAGGAGTAAGTAAGAAAACCACATAAAATGCCTAGCATGAGGCTCTGCACATAATTAGTACTTAGTAATTATAATTTGTCTTCGAGGAGATAGAAAAGTATAATCTCGAAAAATACAAATGGGTGGATTCACATTTAAATTGCCGGAAGAGGAGTTATGCCAAATCCACTATGAATTACATAATTTATTACCTTTAAGCTTACAATTATGAGACAAATTTGAGGAAGACAAAGATTCTATTGACTAGGAAAATAACTTTATTCTTTAGAGATGCACACTGAAGTATCTAGTATTTAGTATGAGCATGATGTTGGTAATTTACTTTAAAATTCTTAAGCAAGGGGCGCCTGGGTGGCTCAGTTGGTTAAGCGACTGCCTTCGGCTCAGGTCATGATCCTAGAGTCCCTGGATCGAGTCCCGCATCGGGCTCCCTGCTCGGCAGGGAGTCTGCTTCTCCCTCTCCCACTCCCCGTTTGTGTTCCCTCTCTCGCTGTGTCTTTCTCTGTCAAATAAATAAATAAAATCTTTAAAAAAAAAAATTCTTAAGCAAAAAAAAATGATGAATATTGGCAAAATGTCAACAACTTCTAAATCTAAGTGATGAGCTTTTGGGCATTCATTTAGCTATTCCCTCCACTCTTCTGTGTATTTTTGAAAATTTAAATAGTGAAAAGTAAAACAGAAGATTAAATCGGGGAACATTTCTACAATTTGGAGGTAGAGAAGGCTTTCCCAAGAATAACAAAGATCTAAAATCATAAAAGAGCAATAACTTTGCCAACCCTAAACTTACAGCTTCTAGATGCTAAGAAACTTTAAAGATGAACAACTGGATAAAAATATTCACACCGTATAAGAGGATTAATTTCCTCACTATATTTTTTCTTATTTGTAAGAGCTCTTTGGACACACCTGGACAGAAAATAGCAAAGGACAGGGGCAGAGAAGTCACGAAGATAGATATATGGTTATTAAACATACGAAAAGGTGTTTGGTTTCACTAGTAATCAAATAAGAGTGAGAGTATGAACATTTGACACCGACCAGATTCACAAATATTGAAAAGAAAAGAAGCTGCCGATCACAGCTCTATCTTATTGGTGAGGACATAAACTGGACATTTCTGAAGGGCAGTGTGTTCATGTTCATCAAAATGTTTGACTAAGTATAGCTTTTCTCGGCAATTCTACTCTCAAGAAGTTATCTTTCACGGAAATGAGAATCTGACCAATGTGTGTTATGCTGTTTACTGCAATGATATTTATAAAAAGAAAATTAAAAAACAAGTTAAATGTTCATCAATAAGTTATTATCTTTTTTTAATTTTTTTTTAAAAGATTTTATTTATTTATCTGAGAGAGAATGAGATAGAGAGAGAGAGCATGAGAGGGAGGAGGGTCAGAGGGAGAAGCAGACTCCCCGCCGAGCAGGGAGCCCGATGCGGGACTCGATCCCGGGACCCCAGGATCATGACCTGAGCCGAAGGCAGTCGCTTAACCAACTGAGCCACCCAGGCGCCCATAAGTTATTATCTTAATAGTATATAAATATGACACGATATTTTGTAGCCTTAAGATAGTAAAACAAACATCTTCCTGAATGATACCTCTAAGACAATGATAAATGGGAAAATGTCACATGTATAGCAAAAGAACCATATTGGTTTTAAAAAGTTCTTGCATTCCAGAAGGACTACAAATACTGGCTAGCACTTGAAGTGCTGATGGTGGGTAATTTGTGCTTTTATTTCGCATTATTCTGCTTTCTTTTTTACGATAAGTAGGGGTTATACTAAGGAAAAATCCCTCTGTCAGTCCCATGTCTTCCGTCCTCGTCAAGCAACTCAGCGGTATCTGGGAAGCATCAAAGATACAAATGAGGGCAGGCGTGGAGGGCGGTACATGGGGGTGCTGTGTGGTGCACGTACATGCCTCTGTGTGTGAGTGAGTTCCGTGGGGTCTTTATCACCATGGTGGGGGAGCTCAACTGCTTTTTCCTACAGGCTTTTTGGCCCCCACTGCCTCCAGTACGCTGAGTACAGTTGGCACTCATTCCGGTGCTCCAGACCGTTGATCCGTTCATCTGTCCACCCTACCAGAGTGCAGGCTGCTCATGGGCGGGGCCTGCGCCTCAGATACCTTTGTATTTCAAGTGCTTGGCCCATTGTGATCTCTCAATAACATCTGAGGAGTAGAGGATCTCGGGGCTCCAGAGTGGAAGAGGAAAGTGGAACCAGAGGAGAGAAAGCAAGGAGCTCAGTTTTCTCACATCTGGACTTAAAGGCAGCCTGGAAGGAGACCTAAAGATGCCCAAGGTGGGTCCTAAGACTGGGAAAGGAGACCAGGCTTCGGCACAAAAGAAGTAGTTTGGGTCTCCAGGCTTGTGCTTGAATTTTTGCCACTGAGTAACTTCGAGGTCACAGGCAACTTAACTTCCCTAAACTCATTTGTCAAATTGAGGAAACAACAGAACTTACCTCCTAGGATTCTTGTGAGTTTTAAGTAAGATAACTTCTGGGAAGTGTTTTACACAGTGTTTGGCAAATAATAAGCTCTCAATAAATGTCAGCTCTAGGAAACCATATTTGGTGGTAGGGCCCGCTCCCTGGCAGCTGAGCAAAGCAGATGGCACGCAAAAGTGTAAGGGCTTCCAGTGCCCAGGAATAATGTAATGGAAGGGAGAAGCAGTTAGGCAAGGCTAAGTAACCGATGTGTTCTGCCTGGCTTCTAGACCAGGATTTGGGAAGGGAATAAAAGCAAAGATATTTTTTCACAAGCCCTGAAATTAATAAATCTCAACCGGTGCTAACCCAGATATGGTGCTATGTGGACTGACAAACAGCAAAAGGGGCTTATTTTTACGCTAGCAGGGTAAGCCTCTGCTGGGTCTCAGGAATGTGCTGGCTACCTCATGGAAAACCAACCAGTATGGTTTCAGTTAATGAAGCCATACAGAAACCCTGAGACCTCTAACTGCTACCCATGTGTCTGGTTTTCCCTTTTCCCCAAATTACACTATTCTTGATTTAACTTTTAACATGTATCTGTCTAAAGGACTAAATCACAACATCTCCTCCTTGTGAAATGATGAACCTGGAAAAATCTCACTCTGGGCAGTGACATTACTGGATATTTTTATGTGGTTCCCAAGAGCAATGTTTTTCATAGAAGCCTCAGTGGTTGAGCAAACACACACGCACTGCTCTGTTTCCGGTATCTATACCCAATAGGGCAGGAAGAATAAAGGGTCTTTTATATTTTGGTGAATTTGCTCCTCTCAGGGTCTAATCTGGTGTCTGGTTTTGACCTGACGCCTCCCTTAGAAGCCACCAAGATATTATTTAATGGTCTTATGGCTACTCGAGTGCGGGTAGCTCCGACGGGTCCTTACATCAGACGGGGAAGGGCTTACTTACTGGTAGAGATTTTTCACAGACTGTTCAGTGCTAGTCAAGCTGAAATAGGGTCCCTCTCTCTTCAGGTCATCGATCTCCCCTCGGCAGAAGCCCACCCGAGCGGGAAGCTCGAGCTGCACGTTGTAAGACTCCTTGGGGCGGGTTCCAAAGAACTGAAGGCCATTGGCAGGGTAAAGAAAGAGGGCGTAGGTATCGGATTCATCAGATGCCAAAACTGCCTGGAAAGTGTTCAACTATGAAAAACAAAAAATAGGAAATAATCTTAATAAAACAAACAAGAAAAAACAGAATGCAAGCAAAGCATCATGAAGTACAAGGGTCTTCCCCCTTCTCAGAACTCCTCCAAATTGCTTTTATACATTTTATTCTTTTTAATTTCCTCTTCAAGTTGTAATTGTGTAAGCCCTATTATTATCATAATCCTCCTTTATCATTTAATACTTGAAATATGCATAGGTAAGAACCACAGGTTACAAAAATAACGTTTTTAAGGTTTCAAACTTCTCTCATCCAAACCTCTTTAAGAGCTAAGAGCAAGTCCAAAATTAACCTGTATATTCCCACAGCCGCTGCCCTAGTTTACTGCCCTGGGCACTCATGTGGATCATTCACTCATTCATTCATTCATTCACCTGTTTACTGAATGCCTATTATGGGCAGGCATGGTGTTAGCCATTGGCTGATCAAAAGGCCTCCTTACTGTTCTCACAGCCTTGCTCTCTTTTCTCTTTCATCTGCCTTTTCACAACAGCACTTGAGTTATCCAACCCCCCTTTCACAGACCAGGAAACAAGACATGGGGGCTAACAGATCTGCCTAAGGCCAGGTAGCTGGTACACGGTGGCAGGCCAGCCCGCTCCAGAGTCCATGCCCTGCACCGCTAGTCCACCCCAACTATTCCTTAGCATCCCATTCAAGGTGGTTTATAATTGCCCCAAACTCTTTTCCCAGGTTTAGATCCACTGCATCTTCATCAGACTATGTCATATTCCCCCCCTGTGCCATGTACTTTAATGCTTCTGTATTTTTGCTCATTTTTCCCTGTGCCAGGAAACCCTCCTCACCCTCTACTGCTGCCCTTCTGAGGTATTCTGTGATCCCCTGTAGATTTATTTCTGTTCTCTGACCATCCATAACACCGGGTGTTTCTGGTTACCATTCCGGTTACCATCCACCTCATTTTGCCTGGTTAGCTGTTTAAGTGTTTGTAAACTCCACTTACTAATAATTCACTTGCACCTTAATTCAGCCAAGTGCCTACTAAGCTAGACATTATGCTTGGTGCTGAAGGAAAAGGTACCGAAGGAAGGGAGACTCTGCCCGGGACAGTCTCACACTTAGAAGGGAACAGCCGTGGCTGGCATTTAGGAGAGTTGGTGGAGAAGATAGTGGAGGCCAGAGAAGGGTGTGTGAGACGTCAGGCTTAGGTGCGGAGGCGTCCCCACAGAGGTGGCCTGTGAACGTTCATAAACACAGGAGGAACCAAGCAGACCAGAGTGAGAGACCAGGAGTCTGAATTAGCCGCAAACTCAGCACCCAGGCCCTCATAAAATCACTCCTTAAAGTTCAATTTATTCTTGTATTTTCAGCCAGATAGTTTTTGCCTTTACCTAAGTAATGCTACCTCCACCCACACCCCGACATGATCTGTTGGTGGTACTTCCTTATCTTAAAAAGGTATTATATTTAGGACACTGAGAACTCTTCTCTAAGTACCCCCCTTTTTATAATTTGGTAGGGAACTGGGAGCTATTTATAAATACCACTACTTCCTAAATAATGTGACTCTAAGAAATGTTACTTACTGGTAAAGGGTATCATTTCTCCATTTTGCTAGACAGACAAAGGTAGGCACAGAGAAGAACATCACATCTTACTAAATAAAATAGCAAACAACGGGAATATGTCCTGCATTTTGTTCTGTCCTGGGCCCTTCCCCATATGGTGCTCAGACTCTTCCAATGTTTATTCTTCCTTTCAGTGCTTAATTGCAAAGTATAGTTTTGACACTTTGCTGATAACACAAATCAATTCAGGTGTTAAATGCTTTTCAAGAAAAAAAGCACACAACCTTTCTTTTTGTTCTCTAACATAGAAACACTTACCTTATTTCGCTTTCTTTTTTCCCTTTTTTAAAGATTTATTTTTAAGTAATCTCTGCACCCAACATGGGACTCGAACTTACAACCCCGAGATCAAGAATCGCATGCTCTACTGACTAAGCCAGCCAGGCACCCCTGCTTTCTTTCTTTAAGCTCACATACTTCAAGATGGCGGGGGGGGGGGGGGGCGGGCAGTATATCTGTTATTTTGCAGTTGTTCATTGTTTCATCAGCAAAGCTTGCCTGTTCCAGAAACAAAAGGCAAAGGATGCTTTCTAGAATTTCTCAAAGCTAGGAAACCATAACTTCTGCCAAATGTAAACAAAGCCTCTTCTGCATCATGTCTATACATAATATATACTACATCATCGATTAACGTTGATTCCATAACATCAGAGTACTCCTTTAGTCAGAATCAACAAAGTTCAGCTAGGGAAAGGAAAGTACTTGAGGAAAGAGAAAGGACCTCTTGTAACAAGCTAGGCTTTCAAACCTCCTGGCATTGATTACTTACAACAAATGTAAGATAGGAAGAATCCTGGCTCTAAGTTTAGAGAAATTCTGTTAAGATAAGGAGGAGGGGGGGGTCCCACAGATCGTGAGGGAACTGAAGGGGATGGGGGAGGAAGGGAGGGAGAAAATAAACAGAGCTGTGAAGGGGAGTGTCTGGCTTTTACTGTGGAGTCTGGGAATTTAGCACTTTATTTTATTCATTCTGTCAGTCAATAAATTCATTTCGATGAAAATTTATTCAGTGCCTTTTATATGCCATCCCTGAGCCAAGCACTTATATACAGGTGGCAAGCCTTTATTTAATTTACTTGTCTCTACTGACAGGCAAAAAGGGGGATTTTAGATAGAATTTCTGATCCCAAAGTACAGGCCAAAAGAGTTTGGCTGTTTAAAAAAAACCACCCACACACCAAATGATCACTTTTAAAGTTCTCTCTCTTGGCTCTACAAAATTCTACATCTAACTGCTAAAGAGCACACTTCACGAAGTCCTGAAGGACTCCTCCTCCCAAAGCACTCCTCGACTAGCCTCCAGACGGGAAAGGAAAGGTCTTCACATTCCTGGAGATGAGCGCCTTTGCAAGAACCACACATGCTCTGTCTCTGAAGATAAACCCTCAGATGGGCTGCCAAACCCCACAAAAGGTTCACCGGTTCCCAACTTCCTCAGGATCCCAGGGAGGAGAGGGGGGCCTCCATTGGAGGATGAACAGCCCAGAGGATCAGGGCCAGGGGCTGCCTGGCTTCAAGGTTTCTGCCATCCTGTTATCCGAAAGAGAGACAAGCCAGAGTTGTCAGCAGAAACCCGGCAGGCTCTGACTCTCCCTTTCAGGTATGGGACATCAAGCACTGCTGACTTGACACTCGGCAGAGCCAGGCTGATGGATACAGAACATGCCCCTCTACAAGCTTCTAAATTTGCAATTCATTTAATTAATTTCAGCCATCTAGTGAAGAAACAGAAGACTGCCAGCCTTGTCCCAAACGGGTTTGCCTACGGTGACTTACAAAAATCACAGAGAAAATGAAGAAGTAGGGTGACTCTTACAGGGGTCACAAAGTTCTCTTTCCTGCCTTCCTTGGGATCACATACTCTCCATGGTGGTGGTATCACTGACTTCTGGCCGCCAGGGTTTGGGTTGAGCACTAACCTCCACTCCTTAATATACTTCCCCATCTCCCAGCCCCTGTGGGTCACTGTCACAGGCCTGATCTTCTCTCATTCATTGGTATGCCCTAAATCCTACAGATCCCGCCCCAAATTCAAAGATCTGTGCTCTAGTCTCTAAGGTGACATCCTTCCTGACACTTAGTCTTTAGCAACACTTAAGCATTTCATTAACCAATTTCCATATATGTCTCTATTCAGTACATCTTCATAGTGTATTTTAGCCTCAGGTTAAACGTTTTCAGATAGATCCCAGACCGCCCCTCTTCTGGACTTGAGCTCCAGAAGTCAAAAAGCTACAACAAAGTCCTTCTTTTACCTCTCCTCCTCTCTGTGGAATCGCCCCCCTCCATCAACAACAGTCATCCTTCGAAATAAGTCAACACGCTTTAGTCCCCACATTGAGGTTCCACGACTCCCCTCATCCATGTCTCCTACATCAGCTTTCTCTGCCTGCTCCCAGGACAAGGCCTTGCTCAGAACAATTTCTCCTGCTGCCTCATTCTCAAGATCCATTCTTTCAGCCCTTTTGGCTCAACCTAAATTCCAGGTCAACAACAAAAACATCTCCCATATCACACAGATTTGTGTGACCCAGTTCTCCACAACTCCCATCCGTCAAACAACAACAAAACAATTCTCCCCTCCCCCAAAAACCACAGCTGAAGTAAACACTAGTCCTCTTTATGTCTCCGTCAACAAGTTCTTTGAAGGTCAATACCATGACTTCTTTGCCCCGTAAAGTACCTATGACAGCTGAGGAGTCTCAGATTAACTGAACTGATAAGCACTATTTGTTCTTTTTTTTTTAGAGAGAGAGTGCACCACCCCGCCCCCCACCCCGGCAAGCCAGGGGGAGGGAATCTTAAGCAGGCTCCATGCCCAAGGCGCCCAACACAGCAGATCTCATGACCCTGAGACCAGGACCTGAGCCCAAATCAAGAGTTGGACACTTAACCAACTGAGCCACCGAGGCACCCCATATTTCTTCACCTTTTTTTTAGTTGTAGTTACACTTTGCCATTCCTGCAACATCACATACAGCATCCTGTCAGACCCATCATGAATATCCATGGAGAGAAAGGGCAACAACTGAAATAGTTTTAAGTGGTAAAGATGCCCTTCCTCTGATATCTTCAAGTTTGCAACATAGGGTTAGTGTGTGAAGGTTTAAGCCACGTAGAACTCACACAGCCCTTCACACAAGGCAGATTACTGTTTGCCAAAATCCATCTCTAAAGAATTATTAAAATAAGAACTCAAATCACAGGGCTCTTTAAAGTATTCAGAAGAAACTTCAATGTGGGTAATTGAAAAAACATCCTCTCTCCAAACAGAACCCTTATCTCCTTTCGAAACGAAACAAATTCTGAAGCCAACTCAGCATATGGCAATGTCTGAAGAATGATTTTAACTAGAAAAGAGAGATGGAATCTACAAATCCTCCTGTACTTCCCACCCAAAAGAGACCAGACAGAAGTTGTAGTTCAGAAAACCTAGCATTTAAAGAGTCCTTATGCAAAGGCCTTACATCACAGTGTCCTTACAAGATAGAGAAATTTAAAAACCAGAATCTTCCTATCAAGCCAACATGGAGGAGCACAGATTGGCTGAGCATCCACACCCACTAAGTCTAAAAGAATACAGTGACTACTTAAAAATGTCACCCTAATTAAAAATGCCACCTTAGTTAATTCTGACAACAATCCTGTAAGGTAGGCATTGCTCCCCCATTTTACAGGTTAGGAAATAAGAATGAGGCTGAGTCATTGCTTCCAAAGTCACTGGATAACCTTTCATAATGCACATCTTCTTTCAAAATGTTTTTATATTGTCATGGTCTTCACAACCACCCCGAAAGTTGGGTGAAAGAGTGGTATTCCCATGTTACAGATGAAATTGAAACAATAATTAACAAAGTCACCGTGTCTGTATTATAATTTTTGGTTTCAAATAAGCTGTGAAAAAATGGAATCTTAAAGCTCTAGTGTGATTTCACCATCCCAGCACGTCTGTGTAACTGCTCATCTCCGATTCATCTCACTCAACTCAACTTCATCCTTATTCTGTTGAAACAGTAAGACAAATGCAGCTGAATTCTCTTCAGAGCGCACAAGCTGGGGGTGGGGAGGGGCAGAGGGAGTGAGGGGAAGCAGACTCCCTGCTGAGCAGGGAGCCTGACACCAGGCTTGATCTCAGGACCATGAGATCATGACCTGAGGGGAAAATAAGAGTCGGTTGCTTAACGACTGAGCCACCCAGGTGCCCCTGATTTAAAATAAGTTTTTTAACCTTATATAAAAATGAGTGAATGAGTGAATGAATGTAACCTAATTCATCTTCCTCCAACCCTCCACCTAGCCCAATGCCCTGCACAAAGGAAGGCCCAATATATTTGTTTGACTTGAATGTATTCTGCTGGACTGAATCACTGAAATATCAAACCCGCACCTGTAAAAAAAAAAAAATTTAAGAAAAAACCTAAATGCTGCCCGACAAAAAAATGAATTTCAAAAAAAATTCAGGGTGCCTGGGTGGCTCAGTTGTTACGCATCTGCCTTCGGCTCAGGTCTTGATCCCAGGGTTCTGGGATCGAGCCCCACATCGGGCTCCCTGCTCTGCGGGAAGCCTGCTTCTCCCTCTCCAACTCCCGCTGCTTGTGTTCCTGTTCTCGCTATGTCTCTCTCTGTCAAAAAAATAAATAAAATCTTAAAAAAAAAAATTCAAATATCTTTTATTTCTAGATCTTCTTTGAATAGCCTTTTGGGACTATTTCTCTTACAGAACACAAAACAAGAATGGTCACCATCTTGAACTACTCAGTGAGAGCGGGTAAGCTGCTTAATCTTTCAGGGAGGATATGTGCCATCTTTCTATAGCTAAGAAACACTATGATGAGTTAAATAGAGATAAATCATAAGAGTGTCAGCCCTTTGAGTATGAAATTTAAAAAAAATTTTTTTCAAGATTTTATTTGTTTATTTGACAGAGAGAGAGAGAGAGAGAGAGAGAGCATAAGCCGGGGGAGTGGCAGACAGAGGAAGAGGGAGAAGCAGCCTTCCCGCTGAGCAGGGAACCCGATGTGGGACTCAGTCCCAGGACTCTGGGGTCATGACCTGAGCCGAAGGCAGATGCTTAACCGACTGAGCCACCCAGGTGCCCCTGAGTATGAAATTTAAATTCAGGTCTTATTTCACAGGAGGAAGCCCTTACCTATTCCAGGAAAAGCAGGTTACCATTTGCCAAGCCACCCTGGTCCCAACTGATGTCCGTTTGGAGTTCTTTAAATGTTGCTGCCAAGCCTACAGGGCTGGGAGCTCGGGTTGTTTTACCTTCTCAAGTAGAGACTATAAAACAAATGGAGGACAGTCTTCTATAACCCAGGGATCATGTAAACTGATGTTTCTAGGGCAATTTGGCAAAAGCTATCAAGAACCTTATAAAGTGGATCCTCTCTGGCCCACCAGTTCCACTTCCTGGAATATCAAGTAAGGACATGTGGAAAGATTTAGCTAAAAAAAAAAAAAAGTGCTTCACAAAATTATTTATAGTGATGAAAAATTGGAAATAACTTTAATGACCACTGGACACAGTGGTAAATTCACTGGGTAGAATATTATGCAGATATTATAAATGATGTTGTAGAACCATACTGAGTGACAATGAAACATATTCACAATATACTACTGAGTGAAAAAAATAGTTTACAAAACAGTATGTGCAGTGCAAACCCATTAGTGTTAATAGACAGTAACATAAATACAGATATTAATAGGAAAAAAACTTTTGGAAGATATAAATGAAAACGTTTAACAGTGATTATCTTTGAGTGGCAGGAAAATGAGTGGTTGTTCTTTTTTAAATTGCCTGTATTTGCTGATGTTTTCCCTTCAATGAACATATAATTAGAAATAATTCTTATATACTTAGAGGTGATTCTAAAAATAAACAACCAAACAGTGAACTGCCTTGTGTTCTGAGGGCTTTCCGCATCTGCACTGGGGCCCTCATTCCCGATCCTTGCTAGAAGTGGCCATCTCTCAGATCCTTAGAAGACGGGCTGGAGAAAACAGCCTTCTTCACTTCTAAGCCACTTCAGCCCTGGTGCCACCAAAGGATACATCAGGTTCGCACAAGAGCCGACTCAGAAGAAACTCCAAGCCAGTCCCTGGGCTCCAGCCCAGAATTCAAACCCATCCCTCCATTGGCTCAGCGGCCAAGCACCCCTGGTCAGTTACCTCTCCTGAGGGCGGCACCCGGCTGCTGGCCTCCTCGTAGGCGCCCACCTGCTCCCAGGTGGCCACGAAGGCGTGGGTGGGGGTGAAGTACGCCGCGGTGCGCGGGAAGCCTGCGCGCACGTAGCGGGCGGCCAGGCCCAGCACAGCCAGGGACGTGTCCTCACGGTACAGGACCTGGCCCCTGCCCCGGCTCGTGTCGATGTCCGCCAGGAAGGGGGCAATGGCCGGAAAGTCTGTGGGGAAATCATCGTCCACGTACTGGGTCTCCCTAGGGAAGTCCTGAGTGGAGATGATACCGTTGGTGCCCACCTGTGGGAGGAGAGGGACAAAAGGTGACGGTCGCGTACGCGGCAGGAGGCCCTCGGGCGGCCGCCACAAGTCCAAATGTGCGCGCGCCCACCCGGCTACGCACGGAGGGAAGGGGACCGCCCGAGGCTTGAAGCTGTCCCTTCCCTACCCGCTGGGAACCCGACTCCTGATTCAGGGCGACCAGCGCGACTTCAGCCCGCGTGCCGCTCGCCCCCCCACCCCCACCCCACAGCGCGGGGCGATAGGTCCAGGAGCCCTAAAACTCCTGGTTCACGTGTCTTCTCACTTGCCGCACAACGCTGGAGAAACCTCCGGGTCCGAGGAGGGAACGCACTAGCTCTGCAGACGTGCACAGCCTTCTCGCCGTCCTTACTGCAAACCCCACCGGCCGCCCCAGCATCCCCACCTCCTTTTCTGCCGGGGACGCTTTTGTAGCTGCGAATGTGTGGGTCTGAATTCTCGCCCTTCCCCTCGAGGTAAAGAAAAGCAACTCCGACAGCAGCATCGCTGCAGGGCCACGTCCCACCCAGGGGCGCTCGGGGACAGCCCGGAGTGCGGACTACTTCCTCCCCCTGGAAGGCAGGGGTTCGGTGAGATCCACACTACATCGGCCCGTGGGAAGAAGCTGCGAGAACTCTGCCGGTTCCCACACCAAGCGGGGGCTGAACTTACGTAGAGGTAGCTGAACTGGGCTTCGTAGAAGCGCAGGGGACTCGCCAGCTTCACCGGGGCTGAGCTTTCGTCGTCGCCCTCCTGCAGGAGCTGGTCCTCCCGCGACTGCCCGTAGGGGAAGAGCTCGTCTGGGTGCAGCGCCCCGGCCCGGGACAGCAGCAGCAGCAGCAGCAGTGGCGGCGGCCGCAGCGATTGCAGCGCCAGTCGCCGGGCTGCCCGGTCCCCCCGCATGCTGGCTCGGCTCCTGGGCGGCCCGGCGGCAGAGCGCGTCCCGGCCCGGCCCGCCAGCCCACTAGCCGCGCCGCGCCAGCCTCCAGCCTGGATCCCCGCGGGCGCCCGGGCGGGCCGGGCCTCCGGGCCCTCCCAGCGCGCTGACTGGCTGCGGCCCTCGGCCGGGGACCAATCACCCGCTCGGGGAAAGTTCGACAGCGGCGGCCACATCTGGTTCTTGTTAGAAGTCTTCTAAGGCAGCGGTCGCGGGAGCGGCGGGGCGGGCGAGCTAGAAGCCTCGGGCCAGGGCTGGCCGCAGCGCTGCTCCGCCTCCGCCTCCGCCTCCGCCTCCGCCTCCGCAGTCCCAGAGCGGCCGGGCCCGCTCCCGCCCTCCTGCGGGGACTGCTCCGCGGGGCCGACGAGCCCCTCCCCCGGGACCAAACGGCCCGCGAAGTCGAGGGCAGCGGCGCGGCGGGAGAGGACCTCAGCGCCAAGGGGGACCCCCGCAGCGGCGTGTGCTGGCTGGCGCGAGGCGCCCCGCCAGGCTGGCAGGGCGAGGGTGTGGTGGGGGGGTCCCGGGCGCCCCTCGCTCTGGGGGCGTTGTCGCAGCCGCAGCTCCCTTGCTCCACCCAGAGACGCCCTGCCGAGAAGCGCGCTTTTGTATGAAGCCGGAATGATGCGGGGGGGGTGGGGGGGGGGCGGGGGGGCGTCCAATTCCTAAGTTCCGACCTCCATCCAAAGACTACCGCCTGGGAAGACTGGGCTACCCGCCACAGGTCTGGGTCTGGGTCAAGAGAGCGCTGTGTACCTTTCCCAGGGAAACCGGGACCTGGAAGGACCATGAAACACTACTGTGTGTGATCGGCTGCATGTGGGGCATGGAATGAAGCATCCCATTTGGGCACCAAGCGGAAATGGGTGAGGCG
Organism: Mirounga angustirostris; assembly: GCF_029215605.1. Taxonomy (NCBI): domain Eukaryota; kingdom Metazoa; phylum Chordata; class Mammalia; order Carnivora; family Phocidae; genus Mirounga; species Mirounga angustirostris. Next base: position 97,991,099 of record NW_026991717.1, read on the forward strand.
CCAGGGTGGGGGCACCTTGGGTCTCTCACCCGCTGCCTTGCGGGCATCGGGGCTGCCTTTGCGGTGGGCAAGGCGATGGTAACCTGAGCCCCTCCCTGGGACAGGAAACCAGCTGCTAGATGTGGGGGAACCCCATCCACCACAAACAACCCCTCTGTGAAGCATCAGCAGCCAGACGAGATTTTATTACCACTTCTATTATCAAGAACTTGAAATTTACCAGATCGTCTGTTTTCCCTCTCTAGCCCCCATGGGGTCCTTGGAAGCAAAGGTATTTAAAAAGAAGGAAAAAAGTAGGGCGCCTGGGTGGCTCAGTTGGTTAAGCGACTGCCTTCGGCTCAGGTCATGATCCTGGAGTCCCGGGATCGAGTCCCACATCGGGCTTTCTGCTCAGCAGGGGGTCTGCTTCTCCCTCTGCCCTCTTCCCTCTCATGCTCTCTGTGTCTCATTCTCTCTCTCTCTCAAATAGATAAATAAAATCTTAAAAAAAAAAAAAAGAAGGAAAAAAGTAAGCCTGTGGAAATGCCTTAAGGGATGTTCAAAAGACAAATTTCTTTTTGTGGGTGTTTATTCCAGTTACACAAATCCTTCTGGGCCCAGAGCGCCAAGCCCTGAAAACTCTGAAGATACCAGACTGTGAGACTCACAGTATCAGCACAAAATGGAAAACTGGCTCAAAGCAGTTTGCTTCCTCTGACTGTGAAGAGTTGTTTGCTTGTTACAAAAGTGTATTTGTGTTTGCACATATATGTTCTCATTTCTATGGGAGATAGGTATTTTCACTGTACTGAGGAAGAAATGAAGGCTCAAAGACATGACGTGATTTGACCTAGCCAAGATCACCTAAGGTTACTCTTTGATATAAAATCCTACACCAGCTTTCTCTAGGTTTTCCCAGTCTCTCAACTGAACGTAATAAAAAAAAAGCTAACATTTATTTGGTGGTAATATAAGCTATCAGCTACTAATATAAGCTACCAGCTATAGGCTAGTGGCTTAAAATGACTCCCAAAGATCCCCATTTTATGGTGTTCCTTCCCTTGTAATAATCCCCTTCCCTGGAGTGTGGGCTGGCCTAGTGACTTTTAACCTATAGAATGGGGCAATAGTGACAAGAAGTCACTTCAGTGATTAGGCTACATCTGTCTTGGTCGCAGACCCTCTGTCACTGACTGATGACACAAGCTGTTATGCTGGGGAGGTCCACATGGCAAGGAACTAAGGGCGGGCTCCGGCCAACGGCCCTCCAGGCACTGACTTCTGCCAATAATCATGTAAGTGAGCTTGGAAATGGATCCTTCTCCAGTCATGTCTTGAGGTAACACCTCATCTCTGGCTGACACTTCGACTGCAGCCTTGTGGGAGACCCTGAAGCAGAAGACCAGATTCTGGACCCACAGGAACCGTGAGAACTTAATAAATGTGTGTTGTTTTAAGCTATTATGGTTTGGGATAATTTCTTATGCAGCAATAGATAAGTGATAACAGCTAGACACTATGCTAAGGAAGCCAAGACTTCGAGGAATTAAAAAAAAAAAGAAATCAGTTAGTTACATGGCTTGTAAGTACCAGAGCTGGGATTTGAACTCAGATTTGAACTAATCGGTCTGATTTCTAAATCTCTGCTCTGAAGCACTAAATCATATTGCCACAAGGTCCTTTGCGAGGCTGTTCTAGCCTACCTCTCCAACTTTAGCTCGGGCCACAGCTACCATTTCAGCTGAGACTTTAGTTCTCAAATGCAACCTTCTATTTTATGGCGTGGAACAGCTTCACATGCTAGTCCCTCTACCTATAATGCTTTTCCCAATCAGTCGCCTCTAGCCAACACTCATTCATCCTTCAACACTTGAATAAAAAATCATTCTCTTTCCAGAAGTTTCCTGGAAACCACAGTCTGATTGAGAATCTCCATGTGTCCTGTGTGTGCCATTAGCATATTGCCAATCCCACCGTATCTCCCCTAACCCCTGACCGCCCATGTCTCCCTCACCCCTGCCGCCACACCTTGAGGGCAGGGACTCTGTCTTACTTGGGGCCTGCCGCCATGCTTGCCTGGCTCCTCCGGAGAAACTTAGAGAAATGTTTGTTGAATGAGTGAAAGCAAGCAAACCAGCCTGGGGCTAAGATCCATGTCTGCTGACACAAAAGAAACATTCTTTCCCCGACACCACCTTTCCTGCTAATCTGACCTGAGTTTCAGACTCCTCTTTAACCAGGCTACAGAGCAGCTCACCTTCCACTGTTTTCCAGTTTGGGTCATTCTTTCATTCATCCACCCAACAACTATTTCCTGCAAGTTTATCATGACAAACACAACTCGGCAAGATATAATGGAGTATAATGGGTGACCCCTGACCTCAAGAAGCTCTTGAGCTGGTGGGGGAGGGGGGAACGAAGCAAGAATATGACAAAGCAGCCATATCACAACGTAGCACAGATTTAGCAGCACAACAAACAAAAAGAGCTGTTGCCCTGAGAGGGTGTCACCAGTTCCGAATCGGACGCGGAGCACAACGAAGTAGATCCGATAGGGCAGGGGCTGAAATGAGCAGTGCTGGCTCCCCAGCTGCTTAAAGTGGCCGAATTCTTCTTAAAATACGAGGCTATAGACAGTTGTGCTTGAGCAGACATTCCTTTGAGCTCTTATTCTAATATTATTTTTAAAAGACCATGGCACCCAGTGGTTTCTCCCTTAAAATGTCACTCTGTGTCTTCAGGAAAAGAAAAAATCTGTCATAGTCATTTCCCTGGTCAAAGTAAATACTGAGGAAATACTTCTCTTGTATCCAGTCCCAGAGTAGAATTTCCGTGACTTGCCAGACTGGCTGAAGAGACAGAGGCCCCTTTGGGGTTGGCAGTTCTATAATTTTTTTTTTTTAAAGATTTTATTTATTTATTTGACAGAGAGAGACACAGCGAGGGAGGGAACACAAGCAGGGGGAGTGGGAGAGGGAGAAGCAGGGGGAGTGGGAGAGGGAGAAGCAGGCTTCCCGCGGAGCAGGGAGCCCGATGCGGGGCTCAATCCCAGGACTCTGGGATCATGACCTGAGCCAAAGGCAGACGCTTAACAACTGAGCCACCCGGGCGCCCCTGGGGTTGGTAGTTCTAAGAGGACCTCTATAGACATCTTAGTCCTCTTGGATTGCCAATAGACCTTGTCAAGAGTCTCCACAGTTATATTTTTGTGTGTGTGGTTATATGTCTGTTAGAAATACCGAGACTTCAAGAATGATGATACTTCCTGTTATTTTAATCAAGAGAATGAAAACACATTTGCTCCACAGTGTGGCAAATAGATGTGGGGACTCAAGAGCAAGTTCTATGTATAGCCCTGCCTGGTATGTGTGTGTGTTTGTACTGGAGGTGGGCTTGGCAGAAAGTGTCTGGTTCTTGTTGTGCATAGTGATTCTTTGCATAACTTTACTATCCTTTAAGTTCCAGGGTGGGTATATTAGCATGTAGAAAAAAAACAGGGCTGTGCAAATTAGCACATCTCCGCAGACTTAGGCTTAATTGAAATCGTTAGGCCTAAGAAAAACCACGCACTGCTTAGAAGTTCTGAGTAGTGCTTGGGATAGATTTGGTGGGATCCCTTTACATTCTAACGACCTCCAAATATATCCCAAGCCCCAGGCTTTCGCTTGAGTTTTTCATTTATATCCCTCCCCAGGTGGGATGACATATGAAACCTACTTCTAGAATTAGATCCACTACTCAGAATTTCTGAGTTGTCAGTTTTGGCTGGTGACAGCAATAGGCACTCCTTCTTGATTACCATTGCCCTGTTTTCTGGTCCTCATCAGGCTCTCACCCACTAGCCTTTTGTGGCAGAAACGATAGGTTAGCTACCCAACCCATATTCCCAATCTCCTCCCTTGTGTGAATCCACCACAGACGGAAGGAGATGAGGGGTGCTCTCTCGGGTTCCCTTGCGGTTAGAGTTACCATCTAGTGGAGTCCTGGCCAAACTGCTAGCAGTGTGCGGAAAGGCTGGTGATTTGCTCTTAACTTGGTGATTTCTGGGGATAGTTGCATCTTTCTCCATTCTTGATGCCTTACATGTGGATGTGTTGGTTTGAGCTTGGACAACCCTCTTCTGACCGTAAAGTGACAACTATGAGGACAAAAGCCCAGCAAAGCAAAAAGACAGGTAGGAGATGAGTGTCTTAGTCGGTAACTGCCTCCCTCCAGACTATGTGTGAGGTGAGAAAACAAACCCACATTGGTGTAAGCCACGTTACGTGCTGCAGTACCTAATCCTGATACTTGGCTAACTCCTTTCTCTACCTCTGTCTAACACACAAATCTGACCCCCACATGTTCCTGTCTAGGACCCTTGGATGGATCCTCCCTCACCTGCAGGCTGAACCTTGAGCTGGAAAGGCCCTGAGGCTTGGCCTCTGTCACCTCCTGCCCTTTCCTAGCTAGACCTTTAGCAAAACTGAACTATTGGTAGTTCCCCATCCACACTGATAGCTTGACTCCAGTGTGCCCTGTTTATTCTGTTCCTTGCCTGGAACACCCTTCTTATCTTCTGATGATTTCTCATTGCCTCCAGGACTCAGGTCAGACATCACTTCACATGGGCAGCCTCCCAGAGTTCTGGCAGACTCTGAGGGTTGTAACATCTGGGCACACTCCCGTCTCATGTCCTCACCAAAAATACCGAAGTGGTCTATTTATATCTGTCCCTTCAACTGGCTAAAAGGGCCTCGGGGGTAGTTTCCATATAATGGCACACTTCAGTCTTCTTTTCTTCTTAGGCACTCTTATGGACTCGGTACATCTATATCAGATCCTTTTTACCACAAGCCTGAGCACAGAGAAAGAGCCAGGCCTTGATAGGCCACTAGAATGCAAACCAACCCTAAAGACAGGACCGTATCTTCCTCATCCTAAACATCACAGGTCTAGGAGAGTACCTGGTACAACCTTCTGGGCTATTTAGTAAACCGTTGTTGATTTGAATTGGGAACAAGTGTTGTAAAGAAATCTTCCCCCAAAATAAATAAATAAAAAGAAATCTTCCATAATGCCCACACTTTTTCCTGAATAACCCACTCCCTGATTTTTCACATACTAGTTATATTCTGGATTGTTGTGGAATAAGAGGAATTGAAAGGTGTGGCTTTTATGTTGATAGCCAGGATACCTTCACTCCTAATTATATTTGAAGGTATTATGGTTAACAGCATTATTTTCCTCTAGAAAGAATGGCATGGAAAGGCCAAAATTGTTCTCTCTCTTCTTGTAACTCCCTGGCGGGCACAGGCTGAACCTCACAAGTTAGCACTTAACATCAGCATCCATTTTCACAAAGACTTCTCTCCCCACCCAGACTATACGTTCCTCAAAGGGTCTACTTTTCACTTCCTTTAAGTACTCCCACCACTCTCTGACACAATGTTGAATAAATAGGGCTGGTCAACTTCTAATGAGTTGAGTGACTGCCCAAGAGTGACCTCAGTGTGTGCTGTCCCCGTTGGGTAGTGGCTGTGATTGTGTTTCCAAAGGCTGTTGTCCTTGGCTTCATCTGTGCTTCTTTCCTAGACATCCTGTGCTTCTTACCAAATTGAGTCACCTCGTTTCTATTGCATGTGACCTGCTGGCCATTGTCCCTTCCTCTAGAAGTTAGTGCATGAGTCAGAACAATGTTAATAAAGCCAAAGATAATAATAGCAAGCCTTAACTGAACCTCTATATTGTACCAGGTTCTAGTTAAGGACTGTATATACATTATTTCATTAATCCATTCAACATATCCAGTTTGCAGACGAAGAAACGAGCGGAGAGGGATTAAGCAAACTGATCAAAAACTCAGCCAGCAAGAATTGAAACCAGAATTCAAACTCAGCTGGTCTGACTCTAGCACCCAAGCTTTTACCCTTGGAAGACTGTGGATCTGAGTCCCTGGTAGACCAGTTACTTTGCTCAATAACATGTTCATAGATAGTATCTTTAATTCTGTAAGCCTGATAAAGGTAATTCGTTCTAATATTTCCTATCATTTACAAAGTTGGAATTGTGTTATCTTTATCGAAAACCATCTCATGCATGTTGAGGGAATTATAAATACCTAACCTTCATAGAGAGAATATGACCCAATACCCTTAATGAGTTTGCAATCTAGATTTGGAGATAATAATAGCTATAATTGATGGAGCATTTATTATGCAACAGACACTGTAATATATTATTTGCAATCCTCACAACAACCCTACAAGATAAGGAAAATGAGATTCTGAGGCTTTAACTGACTTGCTCAGGCTCTAACAACTAGCAGGAGCTGAGCTAGGATCTGATGGCGCCGGCAGTCACATCAAATATAAGTACTGTTCCATGCACCCGGTGACAGGAACCTGGTGCATAAGTCATACAGAACGACCGTGAGCACCAAAATGAGCCAGCAATCTTCCAAGCATAAATATCAGAAATAACAAAAACAACAAATAAATGAAGAAAAGACAAAAATGTGAAGGCTACAAAATCTTCTCAGTGCTTGATTCCATTAATATATTGATAGATTCCCCAAGCAGCAGCGCGCCCGTATCAGACACTACTCATTCATGTTTCTTTATAATGTAATACTACTACCAAGGTTAGCATGAGTAAGAACAAACTCTCAAGTTCTAAAGGATGTACAGTGGGCCATGGCCCATGGCTGCCCTCTTTTTTTGTTGTTTTGTTTCTACCGTGGCCATGTAACCTGATAAAGATACTCCATGAATTGGCCAGGGTGCATTTCTACTGCCAAAGTGAAGTACATCAAAGTGAAAAGCACTATTTTAGCACACGGTCATAGTAAATATGTATCTCTTTTTGGACCTTATTTTTCAGCCACCTTATGTCGGCAAGGCCCTTTGAGATATGGTCTTACTCTCAAGTCCAGTGTTCTACAGCTATAATTCTCAACAATAGCTGCACATGAGAATTACCTGCGAAATTTTTTCTCTCTCAAAGACAAAATAAAACAGAGCTCCTGGGGGTCAGACTTGGGGGTAATCAGTATGTTTTAATGTTCTCAAGGTGATTCAAAATATAGCCAAGGTTGAAAACCACTGTTCTACAGATACCTTATAAATAGCTTATGCTGGCTGCTTTGACCTAAGGAAAACCTATTTATAAGTCACTGATTGTTTGAGCCTACTCTTAGTATTATTTTCAAGATAAAATGGTCTCTTCTGTGGCTGTGGTACAAAGCAGTAAGGTTTAAACAAATCCTTTAGAAGTATGAGCAGATTCACTATACCTTTTTTTGGAGAAAACTATGATCTTACCATCTCTGTGACCCACCTCTGTGAGGAAGTAGAATGATCTCTGGCCTGGGAAAGAATAAAAAAAGTAAGGCTTCTAAATTTTCCCAGCAGCATGTCAACTCTGTTGGTATATATCTGTGGCCTACAGAGCTTTCTTTGATGAGCCGCAATGAATATTGCTGTATTAGGGAGCAGGCAGAGAATGTGGCCAGAAATTAACCAAAATCCACCCTTGGCAACAGTTTCCTAGACACATCTGATATTTGAAATACAGCCTACAGGACATATTCTCTATATTCTATCCCTATATTAATTTATGTCATTAGAAATAAATGTACTTGCATTATTTTGTCTTGCTCCCTCCAAAAACTACCTTGACTGAGTTAAGACTTACTTTTACGCTTTCAACTTTCCTGGAAGGTCTTTATGGGAAAAGTCAACTTGACATATATTTTAGTATCTTTTTATAAAACTATACTTATAGCTATTGTCTATGTTAATGAATTTCCTCATATTAGGTTTCAAAAAAAAAAAAAAGTCTCCTAAAATTTGGGACCAGGAATGAGTCCCAATCTGAATGTCTCTTTGATCAGACACTGAGAAACGACACCACTCCACATAGATCATCACCTGGTGCAAGTCACAAAACCCAAGAGTTGAAGCCAGAGCTCATTTCATTTTAGGAAAGCATTTTTTAAAAAAGATTTTTTTTTTTAAAGATTTTATTTATGTATTTGACAGAGAGAGACACAGCGAGAGAGGGAACACAAGCAGGGGGAGTGGGAGAGGGAGAAGCAGGCTTCCCGCGGAGCAGGGAGCCCGATGCGGGGCTCGATCCCAGGACCTGGAATCATGACCTGAGCCGAAGGCAGACGCTTAACGACTGAGCCACCCAGGCGCCCCTAAAAAAGATTTTATTTACTTATTTGACAGAGAGAGAGAGACAACATGAGAGAGGGAACACAAGCAGGGGGAGTGGGAGAGGGAGAAGCAGGCTTTCCACTGAGCAGGGAGCCCGATGTGGGACTCGATCCCAGGACCCTGGGATCATGACCTGAGCCGAAGGCAGATGCTTACGACTGAGCCACCCAGGCCCCCTGAAAGCATTTTAATTAGATATCAATTCTTCAAGTTCATTGTGCTGAGCGCTGAATGTGTCACCTTTCACACTGACCCAGTCTTCCTCCTGCCTTCCATTGCTGTCAATTGCACCAGCATTTCCCCAGATACGCAAGCTGGAAACCTCAGTCCCCTCTGCTGGATTTCCCCCTTTCCCTTTTCGCTGACTTCCAGTTACCTGACAAATGGAATGGACCATAATTTCACAGAGATCAAGATTCTGCCTATTTTACTTACTGATGTATTCCCTGGCGCAATCCCTGACACAAGGTAAATGTTCAATAAGTATTTATTGAGTGAATAATGTTCTATAGCCTTGCCAGCTTGCCTCCTACTCTCTTTAGTCTTTCCCTCCTCCTGCTCCTGCCTGCCATCATTCAAGTACAGGCTCTTCCCACCTTTCCTTGTCAGTAAATAACACGACTCTGTTCTGACCTCAGTCCCCATCTCCCAGTCTGTCAAATCAACTGTTGTTAGGTAAGCTTTCTAAAACGCCTGAATACGCCTCTTCCTTACTCAAAGGCTCCCCTTGACCTAGCATTCTAGATGACTGTCTGATATGATTCTTACATCTGCTTCCAATAATAACTATGTGGTATGAGAGAAAAGAAGTGGGAGCAGGGGCCAGACCATGGCAGCTGTGAAGAAAGATGCCGATGAGAATGAACCACAGGGTCAGGATGGGGACAAACAGCTTATGTGCCTTTCAGTGGGGACAGAAGGACGTTGCGTATGTGAACGTAGGTTAAAATGGTAAAACTCAAAAGGCAAGTATGTTGTGTCAGTAATAGATGTTCAGGAAGATAACCCTGAGCCATCCAAAAAAATTGCAAATTATTTCAATCTGTCTGAGAAAGACTTCTGTCCTGAATTTTCATTCATAATCTCAGTAGCTCCCAACAATCCTTGCATTTGCAGAGGAGTTTGTGGTTGACAGCGCGTGATCTCCCATGCATTGCCTCACCTAGCTCCTTCCAACATCCTTGAGGGATAAGCATTAGCACCCTCATGGGGAGACCGAGGCTTGGAGAGGTTGGGTGACATGGCCAAAGTCATCCAGCTAGGAAGTGGCAGTACACGCCTAATGTAATTTATACTGTGGCATTTGTTTGCGGGCACATTCTTGGTCTCTGTGTTATCTTGAACTAAAACCCGACTTTGGAGGCCAAGTCTGGTGCCTGAGTCACCCCACCACAGTCATCCCTCCGCCACCCCACCCGCTGCTCCGTGGAGTTCTGGAGCGAGTCGTTCACCACAAATTGTATGTAGTTGCAGTAGCAGAAGTGGTGTTGGTAACTGACTTCAAATGTGTCGAGATCCACGCCAGCAGGCATTATTTTATTTAATCCTCAGAGCAATTCTCTGAGGAGAATACTATTGTTATCACTTTTTACGTCCGAGAAACAGACGTAAAGAGCTCAAGAGAGACCCAAAGAAAGAAATGTGGCTAAGGATACACAGCTACCAAGTACTGAGACCTACACTTGAACCTGGGCAGGCTGACTCGAAAACCTGAGTATCTAACATCACTATGCCGTGTGCTCTAGAACTTTAGAAACATCTCCGATCTTTCCAAATTGTCTTTCTCTCGTAGTGTCACTTGTCTCCACCTGCCGCTGCTTGACTTTGTATTCTACATAGTGAATGAGTAGTATACTCCTACACAGGGGAGTTAATGATTCAGGAAGAATCCTAGGCCTCATGTATCCTTGAGCTCCATCACTGATTTGATCTCATTTTTTCCCCTTATTTCATAGACTCATGGCCTTTTAGAACTGGCAGGGGCCCAGGACACCCCGTCATCTAATCTCCTTGTTTTAGTGTGACAGAACTCTGACTCAGAAAGTTGCGGTCACTTGTTCACATGTCACAGCACCAGTAGGAACAAATCAAGCCTAGTTCCCAGGCTAGCAATCACTGAGCCAGAGCTCTAGGCCTTGCGGCCCCAGCGCAAGCATGCCGGGGATAAACAGTGATGATCAGAAGAAGCACCCTCTCTCAGATCAGTTCCAGGCAGCAGTGAGACTCTCTTTCCTGAGCTTTCTGGCTGTTACCCTGTCAAAGACAAAGACCCTGTTCACTTGACTGAGCTATGGAAGCATTAACTTGATGCTCTGGGTTAAAAAGACCTCCTTTTAGCACCTACTTGAAGCAACTGGGAGCCACAGTAAACAGAATACCAGAGAGAAGAAGGGAAATAAAACGATAGACAGGCATTTGGGGTAGGGCACTTCCTTCAGTGTAGACACTTGGGCAGGCTGTTACGTGAAGCGGTCACTTCATTAAAAACATCTGGTGCATCATAACCATTACTTAGGGTGCCACTTTAAAGACTTATTTATATGGAACAATCTGTTTCAGGCTCTTCTATTAACAAACCCAAATTTGTCAAGCCTGACTCATTAATAAGCCATGTGAAAAGGGGAGGCTTCCTTTCTAGGCTGAGCTGCAAAATGGATGTGACTGAGAAAAGCTCAGGCTTCTAGCCTTAGGCCGGCAGATTTTGTTATTTTATTTTCTCTTTTTTCCCCTTTAAAAAATTTATTTATTTTTTGTTGCCCCTCCACAAGACACACAAACTTAAAGGGAAAATATAATTGGAAACAGTGCTTTTATTTTGCCAAATACCATGCTAACTGCTAAAGATTATTCTAATGTTGCCCGCTAAGCATTACATAGATTTTGGAGCTCAAGCAGTATATGCAGGTCGGATCCACGAAACCGTTAGAGGGGAGAGAACCTTGCTTGTTCTGGCCCTCAAGGGCCTTCTTCACTCGAGGTTTGGATAAAAGGAAGAAGCAGCATAGGAATTTGAGACAAATGTGATCAACGATTTTTTGCATCTAATTGATGGGTGGCCAAGGCAACCTTCCGGTGCAAAGAGGGTTAAAGCCTTAACGGACAGCATCACAGTTTGTACAGTCTACTCCTGACTAACTGAGTATTGACCCACACTTGATACAGTTTGCACTTATACAGAGAGTTTACCAGCTATGGCCCTGAACTCCCAATCTCTCCTCAAGTAGCAAGAATATCGCAGTTAATTTACAATTGGCAAGCACCTCGGTCCATTTAAAAGCAGTTTCTACCCAGAAAATTTATAGGATGGATCAAGACTTGTGGACTTACAAAAATAAAACATTAATGAGATCTTTTTTAAATAGCATTTAAAATTTTTTTTAAATTTACATATAATAAAAGTCACCTTTGGGGTGTATAGTTTAGGAGTTTTGAAAATGCTTTGAGTTGTATAACTGCCACTGCAAACAAAAAACCGAACAGTTGCAGCACCCGAACACCCTGCCCAGTGCTTCCAAGTCCCTCACCCCACCCCTAATCCCTGGATACCAACTCCCAGTGGTGCCTTTTCCAGAATGTCATATAAATGGAATCATACCGCTCTTTGGGTTGGACTCCTACTCGGTGTAATGCATTTGAGATTCATCTACGTTGTTGCATATATTAAGAGCTTGTTTCTTTTGACTGCTGAAGAGTAGTTCATTTTATTGACATACCAGTTTATCCATTCACCAGTTGACAGACACTCAGCCGTTTCAGATGATGATGATTATGAATAAGACAGCTACAAACATTCATGTACAGGTGTTTGCATGAAATAAGTTTTTCTTTCCTTTATCCTAATAGTGGAACTACTGAGTCATATGCTAAGTGTATGTTTAGTTTTATAAGATATTGCCCAACTGTCTTCTAGAATGGTTGTACCATTTTACATTCCCACTAGCAATGTATCCACGATCTGTTTTTTGTTGCATGCTCTCCAGCATTTGATTTTGCCACAATCTCTCACTTTAGCCATTATGATGGATGTGTAATGGTAGCTCGTTGTGGTTTTAATTTGTATTTCTTTAATTATGAATGATATTGAGCAGCTTTTCATATGCTTATTTGCCAGCTGTATATACAGATTTTAAAAAACACTTTATCTGATTTCAAACATGATATACATGCTTATTATTAAAAAATTAAAATGTTCCAGAAATGTTATATTGAATACCAAAGTTTCCTTTAATAATTTTACTTTCTAGAGCCGAGATGCCCTTCAACAGATGAATGGATAAAGAAGATGTGGTCCATATATACAATGGAATATTACTCAGCCATCAGAAAGGATGACTACCCAACTTTTGCATCAACATGGATGGGAGTGGAGGAGATTATGCTAAGTGAAATAAGTCAAGCAGAGAAAGTCAATTTTCATATGGTTTCACTTATTTGTGGAACATAAGGAATACCATGGAGGACATTAGGAGAAGGAAGGGAAAAATGAAGGGGGGGGGATCGGAGGGGGAGATGACTACGAGAGACTATGGACTCTGAGAAACAAACTGAGGGTTTTAGAGGGGAGGGGGGCGGGGGATGGGTTAGCCTGGTGATGGGTATTAAGGAGGGCACATACTGCCTGGAGCACTGGGTGATATACACAAACAATGAAGCGTGGATCATTACATCAAAAACTAATGATGTATTGTATGGTGACTAAAATAACATAATAAAATAGAATAAAATAAATAATTTTACTTTCTAGTTATAGCTACAATTAACAGCTTAGCTGTATATTCCTCCATATAGTTTCCATGTATATGCTGTACTATGTATATAGTAAAGTTTCATACAAGCGCAAAAACAGTGGCATTTAAATATACAGTTTGAAAACTTGCTTTTATCACTTAATAATCTTGGCTAGCCTTCCACATCATGGTATTCAGTTGCATGCTTTATTCAATCATCTAATGTATTATATTTTCTAAAAAAACAAATTTTCTGGGGTTTCTTATGTAAAAAAAAAAATCACATTTTCACAATTCCATATGCTTCCCATGTAATAGCCATTATATTTCTAGTATATTCGAGTAAACTTTAAAGTTGTGCAAACTTTCTGATGAAATTATACACTGCACATTTCCCAGCTTTGAACTGAGAATTATGTTGCAACTTAAGGACTATTTTAAAAAGATGTGATCACTTGAATTGTGTGGAAATAAGAAACAAAGTCTAGTCAATTTCATGTTTATGTCTTAAGAAACTTGGCATATGAGTAGTTGTTGTATCATAAGGAATAGCAAGACTACAAAGAAATTTATTACACTGTATTATTGCTCACCAGGGTTTTCCATAATAAACTGGTCCTGGCATGTACTTTTAATTATTTCATTTCAAGGCAATTACTTTCCGCATCAATCACTCCCACTTACTCGTAATATTTTCATGGGGGTCAAATTACTATCACCATCCTTTCATTGATGATAGAGAATAGATATGGTGGCAAGGGAATGTAAATGTAAATAATTTATTTCTTGTGACTTAACCTTAGACTCCTATGCTTGCTTAAGCTGAGAGAGATAAAGGGAAAATGCTGATAATATGGTCATTCTTAAGTAGAAGATTCTTTTGGTCTTTTTAACCACGGATAGGCATTATTTAAATCTAGAAGGCTATACAGAAGTAGGAAAGAAAAAGGAAATATCAGAGCCCTTAGTGGGTATTTCTTCTCTCTCTTTCTCTCCTAAGAGTATTTAATCTTTTGGTTTTTAAAGCAAATCTCTTGCAGCTGCTTAGTTCTCTGTTCGTGCCAAGGACCCTTTGTTTATACTAACTGCACCCAAAGAATTCTTACACAAGTTGTACTACTTAAGCTCTTTTGCAAGGCTCAGACTTTATCACATCTATGGGGGAACAGAGCTATACTTTTCTTTCTCAACATTCCTTCTGGTCAAAAGAGAATGTAGAGGATTTAATTCCTTAAACATCAAGTCTTGATACTGCCTGTGATTTGCATGTATCAATGTATGAGAAAACTTTCATAAGCCTGTGTCTAGATTCACCTACCATTTCTCTGCAAAGTGAATTTAGAGACAGCTCTAAGAAGGGACCTGGAACAACAGTTTAGTCCATCTGCATTCAGGTGGTTTTCTATCCTAACCTTAAAATCAGCAAGAACAAAAAGGTCTAAGAAACAGAATAAAACAATTGGATCAAGTTCCCCTGGAGAAGACTGATTCCAGATATTCATCCATGAATTCACAACTTTTTAGTTCCATTTAAAAATACTCTTTTTGGACATATTCTTTAAAGCTCTTGAAGATTAAAAAATATGTATCATTTTTTCTATCATCAAAACCCAAATTACACAATAATTGATCTAATTCTCAATTTGTTTTTATTTTAAGCTCGTCGCCCCACGTAGGGCTCGAACTCATGACCCTGAGATCAAGAGTTGCATGCTCTACCAACTGAACCAGCCAGGTGCCTCTAATTCTCAATTTTTAACATTTTCCCTGAAAGCTCAAAAGTTGTGAACAAAAGGAAGTTTTGTTCAGCAGTGTCTGTTCAACACCAAAACTTAATATTATATAAACATTTGGATGATTAACGCCATTCACTTAAATTGCCTCAGTTGATGCCTACTCAATCATTTTAGAGATGAGATCATCAAAGCTAGGAAGGATCAAGGGACACATCTGAGATCATGATCTATCCACTGGCTAAAGTGAACCCAATCCAGACCCTTCAGTTCCTTCACATTCTTTTCACATGAGTTTCACCAAAATACTTAAACCCTCGCCTCTGTTTCCCCATTCTGTGAAAGAAGGAGAGCAACAACTATCTCCCCTTACAGAGAAAATCAGATGAGAAAATTGCGTGGGAAGCCTTTATGGCAGTGCTTGGCCAGGTGAAGAACCCAGGGGCAGTGCTCAAGAAAGCACCCTACAAGAGTAAGTGTGTGGGAATATGAGGAGTAAGAAGACTGCAGACCTTGCCACTCAATGGTGAGTGACACGGGTTTGCTCCAGGCTCTAAAATGTATTTGATAACAACATAATCTACAAGGTAAGCTGTGGTGTGCTGGGGGCAGCTGATAGAGCTGAGAGCAGCGAGAGTTGGTTTGGTGTATTTCTTCCCCACTCTGTGTTCAGTGAGGTCACGTTGGTGGCTTGAACGTTTGGTAGTTGAACATGTGGTAGTTGAATATTTGTACTACTGGAAACTGGCAAGCACTATAAGGCAGACCTCCCCTCCTTACTAGACAGCTGGATGT
Organism: Mirounga angustirostris; assembly: GCF_029215605.1. Lineage (NCBI taxonomy): Eukaryota > Metazoa > Chordata > Mammalia > Carnivora > Phocidae > Mirounga > Mirounga angustirostris. Next base: position 98,006,534 of record NW_026991717.1, read on the forward strand.
TGAACATTCATCAGCACACTACTGGCAGAGACCAGGCTTGGAGGTCAAATCAATCTAGGTTGGCAACCAAACCTAAATTATGTAGCTCCTAATGTACCCTAGGCAAGTTCCTGGAGCCACGATTCTCTGATTTCCGACCCTTAAAGTGAAGCTAATAGTACTACTGAGTTTAAAGACTATTGAGAAGATTAAGTGAGATAAAGTATGTGAAACACTTCGAACAGGACCTAGGACATAACATCAAATAGTAATTGATAGTGGTTATTATTGTTGTGGAAAGTCCGGAGTAGTTTAAAACTTACCAAATCCTATATATATTTCACTTCTTTTGCATGATACTTAATAAAGACATGAATGTGATTTTAGAGTGAACTTGTTAGTTTAAGTCAGGAAAGAATTTGCTTCACGGAAAAAAAATTTCTATTCAAGTTCTTTTATTGTTTCTATTTCAGAAAATATTTAAACAAATTTGAACATCTAAACAAAGAAAGTTTTAAAGCCAAACATCTAAGTGCTCTGAGTCTCCTCTGAGCATTTTTCAACAATGTTGGGCCCAAAGCCAGAATATGTTACAACCCTTTTGAACCCACCCCACCCTGCCCCAACACCAGGCCTCCCCCAGAGAAAAGAATTTGATATAATGCCAACAAGAGAATCTTCCTTCTCAGAATATCTTAAAGCTTTCATCCTTTTTGTTATTCTTAAAAAAAAAAAAAGTAGATAAAAATTTGGGTGTAACAAGCTTCAAAATACCCAAATGCACAGAGCCCAGAGAAATAAATATTCAGTATATAAAAATCTTTGGTTCAGAGGCATGTAGATGAAGGGCCTGGACCTGAGGTTCCCCTCGCCATACTGTAGAATAATCCAGACAACCACAGGGCTGGATTCCTGTCTACACCCAAGCCTTCCTCTTAGTTCCCACATCATTAAAGGAGTAGCTTGTCACACTCCTGTTGATGTCCTTTGGTGGAGGCACAATAGCTCAAGGCGGTCCAGTTGGGCAGTTGGGTGAATGGTCATCCATTCATTTTTCACTCTGTTGCCAGCACATGCTAGGGTGGGGCAGGAAAAGGAGAGAGCAGACATGACTTAAGAGCACTGGTGGAGTTCTGGAAGTTACACCATAGAAGCTGGTGAAGGAAGGATGTAGAAAGGATGGTCCCTTGCAGGTCCTCCAGTGTTCTGGGGAAGTTCTACCACTTCCTCTTTATCCCCACCATCCACCTCCTTTTGCTGGAGGGACCGTTGGGAACATGTAATATATAGTGGGGTAAAATCAAGATTTTCTACGGACAGCTGCTTCTTTATTCTGAACCATGAGCTGTACCACCCTTGCCCCATTACTATGGAAGCCAGAAAGACAAACAGGACTTTAGAATTGCACCTTGTTCTACTGATAGGACTCCAAGGGGTGAAATCCTTTTTCTGAGGTTCACAGCTTATTAATTGTGTGCCTAGAGCACAGATTTTTTTTTTTTACTTTCCTCCAAGTGCTATTTTCCCAGGCTATGGAGTGATAGCAGCTTTTCACCGCCAAGACCTTAAACTTCAAGTCTCTTTCTCTGAATTGACTTTCAGAATTCTGCTTCTTTAGGTTAATCTTGAACAAAAGTTCCACAGAACAATACCCCTTCCAGTCCACTTGCTTTGAACACCAACCTGCTTCTGGATTCATTTCTCCGCATGCAGAGGCTGGACCCCAGGGTCTGGCTCACAGCTTTCCCTGTGTAATCGGCCTCGTCTGGGTCTCTTCAGTCCTCAGCTTTTCCCACTATGATCTCAGGCTGCTGGGCCTGGCTGGGTTCACACATCCTTAGCTAGGTCCTAAGTGCTACTAAGAACCTTCTTGTTCATCGTTCCGTATGCTTACTTCAGCATTCATCATTGAGACAGAGCTAGGCTTTTCTCCCTGCCCAGTCCTCTTCACAGTCCTCCCGCCTGCCCCTACTTCTCTAAAAGCTCAAGAACTGAATTACGGCATAGTAAGAACAAATCAAAGATTACGTCATTCGATGCTCTCATTCTACACAGAAGGAATCAAGATCACTGATGCTCAGAAATTAATGGGTGCTTCAAGGCACGTGGCCTATGCCTTGCCTTCAGGTAGGTAGAATATTATGTCCATGTTAGAGACGAGGTACTAGACATCCAAAGACGTAATGTCATTTGTTCAAGGTCACAGAGCCAGCCAGGAGATGGTAGAGCAATACCCTCTACCTGACTCCCTGCCTTCATGATGCTCTCTAAGCAGGTATCTTTTTCACTTTCAAGTATCTTTTGTGCAACTTACAATTAATTTATACTGGTGAGCACACCAGAAAGGTACACTGTTTAAAATCAGAATTTCTACAGGAATTTAAATTTTTCTATGACTTCGGTGGCAATTAACAGTATCTTCTTTAAAAAATTTTTCCAATTTGAAAATGATCTGTTACATGCCACAGAACTTCAGAGTCTTGGAGTCTTAACTGTTTATCTATAAGTTAGAGTGGACCCAGAATTGTTTCCTGAGGATGATTTCCATTCTGCCATGGTTCTGTCCAAACAACTGTCCTGGCCAGGCTCCTTAATTTCAATAAGAGGATCATAATCTTACCTTTGACTCCACTGATTGTCAAAGCATTTGGATCTGGTTTTAATTAGCAACCCAGAATATCCCCACTCCAAGTTTTGCTAAATATTACAACTTTCAATTCTCTGTGGTCCGAGATGGATCCAAAGTTCAACCAAGAAGTGGAGCTTGACAAAAGCACATGATCCATCATTCTGCTGGAGATTAGAAATTTTGCCCTTAGCTCAAGCAGACTGTCCAGCAAACATGGCTGTACTGTTAGGCCTCCTCTCCTCCCTTAAAGTTATATTTTTAAATGATATTTACAACTGAAGAATCTCAAACAGCCATATCAATTCTGTATTATATGTAACCCCACTGAAGCAATGACCCAGAATGTGGGTGGAGTCCTAGTCAAAGCAACATAGTCCAGCAACCAAAAGGCAGTTTAAAAATAATGGAGACTCTTGGGGCATCTGGGTGGCTCAGTCGTTAAGCGTCTGCCTTCGGCTCAGGTCATGATCTCAGGGTTCTGGGATCGAGCCCCGCATCGGGCTCTCTGCTTGGCTGGGAGCCTGCTTCTCCCTCTCCCACTCCCCCTGCTTGTGTTCCCTCTCTAGCTGTCTCTCTCTCTCTCTGTCAAATAAATAAAATAAAATCTTTAAAAAAAAATAATGGAGACTCTTAACTTGTGTTTTTTAAACACAGCAAAGTTAATACACAGTCGTAGCAATATTTCCTAAAATGTCATCGATAAGTTGGTTGACCTAAAAAAAAAAAAAAAAAAGCCAGCTCTTTTAGCTACAAAATAAGTTTATTTAGGAATACCAGAGAATTGCAATTTGGGACAAGCAAACTATGGCAAACCACAGGCAAGACTGGAAAACAGGGGAGACCGGCTTGCTTTTACGGAAGAAAGGAGAAAGTTAGGAGGGACTGCTTCCAAGAGTTCAAGTAATGGCTCTTCACTGGCTGAGTGTAACAATTTCTCATTGGCTGGACTATTGCTGGACAAGGAGAAATTCTTCCCCTCCTCCTGCTGGAGTATGAATGGTAGTTGGTGAGAGCTCCCCCTTCAGGGCTTCCTGATTCCATTTTTGATCATTATGGTTTTCTTTATTTTCACAAGTTCATTATCTTGATTGTAATGATAGTTTCATGACTATCTACACATAGCAAAACTCATCAAATGGTACACTTTAGATATGTACAGTTTATTGGAGGTCAATTATACCTCAATGAAGTTGTAAAAACTAATAAAGCTACTGGAAAAAATGCCACCTGTCATCAACCATCTTACTACAGTTCCTACTGCATCTCTTACTCCTAAATCTCTAGGAAAATTCTGGATTTGTCCTATCCTGCCTACCCACTGTCCTTCGCCATCCTACCCCCTGTCCTATTGATTTTTCATCATGAAGCCTCAGAAGCACTGGTCTACTAAAGGCAGGACACTGCTTAGACAACAGGACAGGAGGAAGAAAGCTCACTAGCTAAAGCCAGAATTTTCTTGGGGAGCAACAGAAGTATGAAGGAGAGGCTAGGAACCCTCATTTTTTGTAGCCCTCACTAAGAAATGTCCTATAATTAAATGTGCTACTGGAACAATCACAATCATGCAGAACGTGAATCTGGCCTATACCTCTTCTTGGAGCTCTTTTAAAAAGGAGGCATTCATATATATTGACATAGAAAACAATTTCAAGTTAGTCATTTCTTGAGACTTCCTGTTCTGTTTTCATTTTATTTCTTTTTTAAAAAAGATTTATTTATTTGAGAGCGAGAGTATGCGCATGCGAGTGGGTGGGAGGGGCAGAGGGAGAGACTCTCAAGCAGACTCCCCGCTGAGGAGGGAGCCCAATCGGGGGACTCCATCTCACAACCCCTGAGATCATGACCTGAGCCAGAATCACAAGTTGGACACTTATCTGACGGAGCCACCCAGGCGCCCCTCATTTTATTTCTAATGAAACAACATTGGTTAAGTGAACACACACCAGTGCATTATCCCTTGGTTTGTAAATCAATGTGGATCAAGTCTTGTTTGTCTTCTGTTCCAATGTTTCAAGATCACCTGTGCTCTTGGCCTAACCATCAGAGTGAAACTGTTTCTTGACTCTTGTCTGCATTGGTGATTTCAGTCCAGCACCTGGGTCCACTATCCCACCTGAAGCCCCTTGTAGATACATAATGACACCATGACCCACATCCATCAGTCTCAGAGTGGTGCCAACATCCACAGAAAAACCTGCAGCAACCAACTAAGATTTCTAAATGAAGCAATCCCTGACTAATATTTCTCAAATGCTATGAGGGCGATGCATAATCAACAGCAATGTTTTTGTTCTTGGGGCACATGGGTGGCTCAGTCCGTTGAGCATCCAACTCTTGATTTCCGCTCAGGTCATGATCTCAGGGTTATGAAATTGAGCTCTTCATCAGGCTCCATGCTCAGTGGGGAGTATGCTTCAGATTCTCTCTCTCCCTCTCCTTCTGCCTCTCCCTCTGTTCTCTCTTTCTCTCTCTCTGTCTCTAAAAAGAGATAAGTAAATCTTAAAAAAAAAAAAAAAAAAAAAAGCATTTTATTCTCCTGTGTTTCTGTCATGCCTCATGACTTCTTCAAGCCAAAACTCCTCCAAAACTCCTTAGAGGGTTTCTCTCCCAATCTTCGTTTACACATATCTTGGCTCCCATCCTTCTCCCTTTCCTCCCAATTAGTCATCAACAAAATCCAGGGGGAAAAAGTCTGCAAAGGCAGAACTGTCTTCAACTGGTGGAGGGGGAGAAGCAGCTTAGTGAGCAAAACCAAAATATTCTTTAAAGAGCAGGGAGAAGGGAAGGCCAGCAGCATTCATATATTAATAAATTTGCACCATCATCAGTCCCTGTAGGGATTAAATGTGAGCATACATCATCTATTACAGCACTGTGCTTCTTTCTGTGAACACAGGGAAATATTCATATGTCAGTATCAGGAAAAGCTGTGCTCCCACCAAACAGTAGATTTGTCTTCATGGATACTAGAAATCCTCCACTGGTATGGCCTCTGTCCCTGCACAGGTCCTTAAGAAGTCTACAGCCACATTTACGCTATAACCCTAGTAATATGCAGTGTAGTGCTTTAGCATGCAAACCTATGTGCTGATACCCCATCTGACTGATACTGCCTGTGCTTATTTCTCTCGCCCACTAATTCTCTCATCATTTGTACTCTATATAATTTTATAAGTGGTTTCAGATCCATTGTGGAATGAGACGAAATGTTGAATGAATGAATGAATGAATGAAAACACACATAACTTTCCTTCTATCTCCTCCTTTACACGGTTACACATGCCTTTTCCCTTGCCTTTTAAATTTCAGCTCCACTGTACTCTAAACCCATTTCTGTCCTGGGTTCCCTTCTTTCTCCCAGTGACCTGGGATCACAGTTAGACATCATCTTCAGCTTCTTCTGTGCCTTCTCTCTCAGGCAGTCACTAAGACCTACCAGTTCTCACTTCATTCCCTGCAGCACATCATTCTCTTCCTTTCCATTCTCAAGGACAGACTCTTGTTCAGGTCCTCATTATCTCATAGCTAGACTATTGCAATATTTCCTAACTCATCTCCTTGGCTTCAGACCTTCTCCACTCCAAATCATCCTACAGATGCTTCATCATTATTCCTAAATGCATAGAGGCTCTTTTTTTTTTTAATTTAAATTCAATTAGCCAACATATAGTACATCATTAGTTTTTGATATAATAGAGATTCTTTTGTCTTTCCTAAATTTAAACCCCCAATTCAAATTTTATAAAAAAATCTGTGAAGATTCTTTTATACCTAAACTATCTTTGAGATTTTCTATATGGTCCCTAGGTAACTAAAAGGATTTATCCCCTCACCTTATAAAAGGAGTGATGCTAAAATAATAAGGGATGTTTCATGCTCTTTATATTTTAAGTAGCTCTATCAGCTATACAAGTGACTGAAATAATTCTGTCAGTGCTCGCTTTCTGGATCCAGATACCAAATGAGCCTTTCCTTTCTTAAGCAAAAACTAGACTAACTCCCTACTTTGGCCATTTTGACTTATACTAACCCCTTCTAACAATTTGTGCATAAAGGACAAGATTATATTTTAAGGGTACTTATTCCAAACCAGGAACTTATCATAAGCCCATTGCTTATGTTTCTCTTGACCCCTCATCTAAGGCTTATACACCTTGTTTATCTGCTGCAGGCAACCCAACAATAACCAACACTTTAGGCCAGTTGATTATCTACCACCTATTAAATTCTTGTGTTGAAAAAAAAAATTCCTGTGTTGTCTATTTCCAACAAACTAGTTAAATGTTGCTTTGATCTAAACCCAGTAACCCTACCTTCCCTTCCTTTTTTTAAAAGATTTTTAAAAAAATTTTTTAAGTAATCTCTACACCCAACATGGCGCTCAAACTCACAATCCCGAGATCAAGAGTTGCATGCTCTACCAACTGAGTCAGCCAGATGCCCCATTCTCTTCCTAATATAAGAGAATCTCATGACATCAAAGAGCTGCTCTAAGCATGTTCTGTTCTGATATGACTGATGTTCAACCCTCATGACAATGATATATTTGGTGATTACTCCCATCTTACGAATAATCAATGTATATTTTGTGCTGCATGAGTAATAGATTCTAGATATTCTGTTATCAATAGCTTATTCTCTTCAGATAGCTCTGACATGAGTATGCCACAATTAAGACAAGTCTAAGCTGATGTTTTGCATGATTTTGACATGTTATTCTAGAAAAGGGGGTTTTCTAACTTCTTTGGGAACTCCAATTAAAAACTTACAAAATAAATTAATGTCTGCTTATTGGAACAATCTAATATCTAAAGGAAGTCTCAGTAATTCAGACTGGTGCCCATTCTAAAAGAAAATAGACCAGCCTGCAATTATACAAACACCCCTTGCTGGTGTTACTACCATTAAAATACAGTGGTTCAATCTGATTTCTGAATAAAATAGACTTCCTCAAATAAGGAGGGCATGTGTTGTAAAGAGCACTGCGTGTTACACACAACTAAGGAACTGTTGAACACTGCATCAAAAACTAATGATGTACTATATGCTGGCTAACTGAACACAATAAAAAAAAAGAAAAAAATAACAATTTTCTCCACTTAAAAGATACTATTTCAAAATGTTCTCACATCCCTTGATGTCTTTCCAAACCATATCTCTAAATTTTTATACTTACACATTAAAACACACACACACACACACACAAGTGACAGTGGCAGGGCCAAATTGGTTCAGATTTTACAAAACTGAGTGGGAAAAAATTTATCTGACAGACTCAACAGATGATCAAGTCTTGCCATATATAGTTATCATAATCCAGGAACAACTGGATGATTTTTTAAAAATCTACTTTTCAATTAAAATTTTTGAAGAAACATGTTATTGATATAACCTTCCTGAAACTCTATGAACATAAAATACGCTAATGGTACTTGACAACAAAAAGTGTCCCAGTTTTCCATTTTAATGGGATCTGTCAAAACCTCCATAAATATGCACTGTAAAAAAAATTGTAAATAAAGTTGTTTCATAAAGCCCTGTGAGACTCAGCTTGACTCTTCCCTTGGCAGATTCTATTTGGTCTTGTCAGATATGATCAGGTATATATGTGGTCATAGGTCCAACAGATGTGAACTGCCATTACAAAAGGTACATAGTTGAATTTATCACTATATGATATAGATTTAGGAGACCAAGTATATTCAAACAGACCCCAATGAAAGTCAGCCTTAAAACTACACTGAGTTCAAGCCCCATGTTGGGTGTAGAGCTTACCTAAGAAAAAAAAATGCAGGGCACCTGGATGGCAAAGTCGGTTAAGTGTCCAATTCTTGATCTCAGCTCAGGTCTTGATCTCAGGGTCATGAGTTCAAGCCCCACAATGGGCTCCATGCTGGGCATGGAGTCTACTTTAAAAAATGCAATGCAATGCATTTTGGGGTGCCTGGCTGGTTCTGTTGGTAGAGCATGCAACTCTTGATCTCAGAGTCCTGAGTTCAAGGCCCACCTTGGACGTAGAGCCTACTTAAAAAAAAAATTACACCGAAAAGGGCTATTTCAGGTACTCTTAACCACAAAGACTTTTCTTAAGTTCTAAGACATATATTGTAGACACAAGTGTGCCAGTAAACATACTTAGGATCCTCCATTTGTATCCTAAAGTCTAGACCACTGTATATCTGACTCAAGGCTCACTTAAAAGTCCTTCAGGAGCAAGACAACTTCTGGAAGTCATCAGCTTACTTCCCAACCCTCTATGGATGAAAAAGGTGACATTAAGTATAGACAGTTTCTTTTCAACACCTTTGGATGAACATCTATGATTGGTCAAAGGACTTATTGAACTTAAGATTTATGGTCTCTTCTTTATTTCTTTCCTTTTGTGTTAATCTCTTTTGCTCTCTTTTCAACTACTTCCTCTCCTATAGAATTCTCTGAACTATATTTGCCTTTCTCAAAGAATTGCAGTGACCACCAAACTTTCTAAATATTAAATTTAATCTATCAAAATTCACTAAAATATATATATTTTAACTTTGAAACATTTCTATACTTCAGTGGGATTCTAGATCCCCATCAATTGGCTGTTGTTACTGATATTTTTCAGAGCTTCAAAGGGATGCAAGGATATTAGAAAATAAGGAGACACGTGACTAATTATGCAAACTGGTCCAAATTATTTTTCCATAAAACTGTGCAGGAATCACTGCATGATTTTCTCTTAACTCTCCTAGGATTTTTTTTTTAAAGATTTTATTTATTTATTTGACAGAGAAAGAGACAGCAGGAGAGGGAACACAAGCAGGGGGAGTGGGAGAGGCAGAAGCAGGCTTCCCGCCAAGCAGGGAGCCTGATGTGGGGCTCGATCCCAGGACCCTGGGAACATGACCTGAGCCGAAGGCAGACGCTTAACGACTGAGCCACCCAGGCGCCCTGACTTTCCTAGGATTTTGTCCTCTACAATTAGACCAATTAAGATCAGTTTGTTATTAGTACATATTCTCATTAAACAAGCACCTCAATACTCTTAAGTCTATTCTTCCTGAATAACAAAACAACCCTCTTGTCCTTACCATACTAAAATATCATCTGTTTTTTGGAAATGATAATCTGGTCTTTCCAAGCATTTAAAACCATTCTGTCATTTACTCACATTTTTTTAAAAGACTTTTTATTTCATTTATTTGACAGACAGTGAGAGAGGGAACACAAGCAGGGGGAGTGGGAGAGAGAGAAGCAGGCTTCCCGCCTAGCAGAGAGTCGGATGTGGGGCTTGATCCCAGGACCCTGGGACGGCATGACCTTAACGACTGAGCCACCCAGGCGCCCCTCATTTACTCACATTTTATTGAGAGCTTTACATGATAACTTACCAAGAGTTGTTCAATATAGATTTTGTTGGTTTACACAAAGATTCCTGAACAAAGATTCATAATTTATGTCTGATGATGGCCCCCAGTATAAAATAAGAAAACTCAATCTTAAGTTGCTTAAGAGGCTAGTATAAATTTATTGGCTAAAATAGTCCTAAATAATAAAATTGCCCTGGTCTCTTTCCTGGTCAGCCAAGATGCTGCCTGATAATATTTAATGCATTTTTCTGGAACTGGGTAAATAGATCAAAAAAGACAAAACAATCAGGGCGCCTGGGTGGCTCCGTTGGTTAAGCGACTGCCCTCGGCTCAGGTCATGATCCTGGAGTCCCGGGATCGAGTCCCGCATCGGGCTCCCTGCTCGGCAGGGAGTCTGCTTCTCCCTCTGACCCTCCTCCCTCTCATGCTCTCTGTCTCTCATTCTCTCTCTCTCAAATAAATAAATAAAATCTTTAAAAAAAAAAGACAAAACAATCAACGAAGGGGATAATAGTCACTTGGGTAATTAAAACCAAGCAAACTAATCCTTTGAGACTTAACTCTCCTGATTAGGCCTAGACTGACTAAAAATCAAATGCAAAACAGGTTCCAATTTTTTTTATATTTGTAATTATCCTCAAATATGTTTGCCTTGTTCTGCTCTTTACTGATGACACTGCACCAAAAAGAGACTAAGGCCCTCGGGAAAACTGATTCTTTAGGAGTTTGCTTTGACAAGATTGTGTCCTTGTTTGTTTATTGTCTTTCTCTTCCATTGGAAACATAAGTGCCATGAGAAGAGGGACTCTGTCATTTTCACCACTGTACCCTCTGCCTAGATGTAATAGTGCCTGGCACGTAATAGATGGTCAATAAGAACTTGTTGAATAAATAGGTGTCTCTCTCCTGCATTGATGGAGGACAATATAGAAGTATTCTCAACACTTGGAAGAACAGCCCAGCCACATCTTGGTAGGGACCACATGTAGAGCCTGTCAGTGGTCATGCAGAGTGAGCAGTATTCCCCTATCAGCAGAGACACCCCTCTGGGGGCTGTCAGAACTAGGAGCTCAGAACCTTGGCTTTGTCACCCACTGTTGCTTCAGTAACCAAGGCTGGGGCTTGGACACAAGTGTGCATTTCTGGGAATCCCGAGATTTATTTGGTGAGAAAGACACTATAAGACACTGAACCTCTGGTAATTGACTGCCATCAAGATGTGGACATGTATGTCAATGGGACCACAGTTGTGTTTACCAGCTTTAGACACTAGGATTACACCTATATTTTCCATTTTGAATATGTATAATCAGCCCCCTTGACTCAATTGTAAATTTCTCAAGGGCATGCATTTAACATGAATAAGGAGTTTTATTGATTGATGGTGGAATGAAAATAACCCCTACACGTTTAAGTCTAGAGAAATGAAGAACAATTAAAAGCAGGTCAAGATCTTCCTTTCTTATCCCATGCTCTACTCATAAGGCCTCTGAAAATAATTTTCAAGCCATGTGATATGGGAAAAGGCAGCGGCAAGGAGGTTGACTAGATTAATCTAATTTAACATCCAATGTGATTTGGTGGTAGTATCTGCTTATTATCTTCCAGCATAGTCAAAAATAAGCTTCTTGGGCGCCTGGGTGGCTCAGTTGGTTAGGCGACTGCCTTCGGCTCAGGTCATGATCCTGGAGTCCCTGGATCGAGTCCCGCATCGGGCTCCCTGCTCGGCAGGGAGTCTGCTTCTCCCTCTGACCCTCCCCCCTCTCATGTGCTCTTTCTCTCTCATTCTCTCTCTCAAATAAATAAATAAAATCTTTAAAAAAAAAAAAAAAAAGGCTTCTTTTTTCATGCTTGTTATTCAAAGACAGTAGCCCAAAAAGAACCTGACAAGAGTAATGGGGTCAGGGGCGCCTGGGTGGCTCAGTTGTTTGGCATCTGCCTTCGGCTCAGGTCATGATCCCAGGGTCCTGGGATCGAGTCCCGCATCGGGCTCCCTGCTCAGCAGGAAGCCTGCTTCTCCCTCTTTCACTCTCCCTGCTTGTGTTCCTGCTCTCACTATCTCTCTCTGTCAAATAAAAAATAAAATCTTTAAAAAAAAAAAAAGAGTAATGGGTCAAACTTGATTTAGCTGATGACTTCTTGTGTGATCCTGATTCCAATATTTAACTTCCTTCCAAATGTGTTTCCTCCTCTGCTAAACTAAACAAGGATCATATTTCTCTGTGTCACAGAGTTGTTATAAAAGATTATATAATTTTAGAAAGGCACTTAGAATGTAAAAGATTCTATATCAAAAGTGTTCTAGCATCCCTTCAGTCCTGGAATGCATTTTAAGCAGTATTATGCTGTGGGCCATTTGCTATCATTGAAAAAAACAGATGGTCCTCTATGGTACAAATTTATACGGATGACAAGGTCATTGTTTTGCAAAAATATATTGAAAGCAAAGAGTCCTCTGCATAAAGATGCAGAACAATTCAGAAAGATTCAACTATGATTTCCTCAGGATTTCCAAAAGTGGAAGAGAAATAAAGCATGCTGGGATCACTGAAAGCTACATCTGGCTCAGGCAAACAGCTTACCTGTTTGCTTTTATTTTGACTCCTGGCTCAGAGCAGACAGTATTATTGCTGCTGATGCCTACAGACGATATTGCTCACTGTTACCCTCAGCTTCTTGCTAATGCAGAAGCATCATACAGGAAACATTTCTACAGAATAGGTTAAACATTGAATGAATTAATAAATGTCAGAAAATTTTGTAAATAAGATAAATGCACTGACATAAGATACTTATAAAGATTCCAAAAACTTTCAAATATTTTCTGTTTTTCTTATTATCATCATGCAGTACAGTCTGGTGTTTGATAAATGCAAATCTCATTAAGAAAAAAAGACACAGTTTTATTTTCTGGCAAGTGAAGCACAGGGAATGCATAAGGCAGGCTCCATGTCTTTTAATCTCAGGATAATGTGAGAATCAGAGACCCAGGAGTGTCAGGCAAACATTTGGAAGGTTTTCTATTTTGTCTTAAAAGATTTTGCAAAGATGAATAGTCTATTCTCATCTCGCATGGTCTAATGTTTGAGCTCTTAATTTAGATCAACAGGCAGCTTCTCTGCCTGGCTGAGCTCTTTGTTGCTGCAAGTTGAACAAATATTCCATCTCCTCTGAAGGAGATGAAAAACAACTATCTAGCATTATCCACTTAACTACTGTCAGAATATACACTGCTACTGAATATCTATATATCAATATGTAAAAACTACACCTTCATGAGAATGAATGAGGAAAGATATATCCTCTGCATGGGTGCATATATTCTGGTGAGCCGAAGATGCCATGGTATGAGAAAAAGGTGCTCCTCTTACTGATGAATTCTGCCTGAGCCAGAGCAGATTGGCCAGCCCCCATTGGCTTCCTTGCTGCAACCCTTTGTGCAGTGTGCAAACCTTACAACTGTATAGAATAATTCATCGGTACTCAAGGATAGTCATTATCACAGCCTGGCTTCCTAGCAATAACACTGTCCCACATCTGTCTGTGTTTTAGAATTTACAAAGCCCTTTTAATATTATCTTCCTTAATTCCTTAAAGAGTCATTTAAGGAGATATTATTTCTATTACTTAGATAAAGAAGTTTAGCTAGGTTAAAGTACGTGACTAGAAGTGGCAAGACTGGGCATTAGAGACCAAGCCTTTTCTTTCACAGTGTCCTTGCTCTGCAGCATTAGAGCTGCTCCTTCTTTATTCCCATTTAAACATACCAGATTATTGGAGCATTTTTCGTACATCTGTTTCTCCCCACTTTAAAATCATCTTTGTAGAACCATCAGTCCCATGTCTTTCTAGCACTTGGAGATCCAACATTGATACCCTGATATAGATCAAGTCATGTGTCCATAGCCTTTATGGACTGAGTGTGTTGTGAGGGGATCCAGAGCACTAAAAAGTGCAGCCCCAGGGCTTGAGTCAAGTACTGATCTCAAATTGATAAGCATGTCATTGTTTGCTTTGAATTGTATGAGTTCTTTATATATTTCAGATATTAACCCCCTATAAGCACCTTACCTGTGTTTGCTTCTCTTGAGAATATGGCATTACTACTTAACACTATAATTTGACAACATTCATCACATTGTTAATGCCATACCCTCAGGTTTTCCTTATTTTGTTACCTGTAGCATTTCATTTTAGATCCTAGACGGCCACTTCAACTTAGTCATTTATCATATTTATTTTTAATACTTTTTCTGATATGTGATTAACAGTTCTTTCCTCCTCCTGCCTGATTTAGCAGGACTACAAATTTAGCCAACATAAGTTCAATACTTCATTTCAAGGCATGTGGGACATCTCTCTTATATCTTCTACTGTTGACAGAACCCCTCTGTAAGGATATTCAATTGTGTAAGGCTATGTCTCTAAATGCATTAGAGCAGGGGTCTACAAACTTTCCCTGCAAAGGGCCTGAGAATGAGTATTTTCGGTTTTGCAGGCCATACAGTCTCTGTTGCAAGGACTCCACTCTGCCATTAGAGCGCAAAGCAGCCGCAGAATATATAAGCAACCGGGCATGACTGTGTTCCAGGACAGCTTGTTTTATGGACGCTAAAATTTGAATTTCATATAATTTTCACATGTCATAAAATATTATTTTCCTTTAAATTTTCTTCTGACCATTTAAACTTTAAAATGATTCTTAGCTTATAGACTGTGCAAAAGCAGACTAGGATTGGGCTAGGTTTGGTAGCCTTAATATGGAGATCAATACTTAAATATTAACATATTGTGAGCTAGCTATATATCTTATAGGGGGTTAATATCTGAAATACATAAAGAACTCATACAATTCAATAACAAAAAACCCCCAAACTATCCAATTAAAAAATGGGCAGAGGAACTGAACAGACATTTTAATTTTTTTTAAAGATTTATTTATTTATTTTAGAGAGAGAGCACGTGTGTGTGTGTGAGGGGGAGGGGGAGAGGCAGAGGGAGCGGGAGAGAAAAATGTTAACAGACCCTGTGCTGAGTATGGAGCCCGATGCAGGGCTCGATCCCAGGATCCTAAGATCATGACCTGAGCTAAAACCAAGAGTCGGCCACTTAACCAACTGAGCCACCCAGGTGCCCCTGAATAGATATTTTTCTGAAGAAGACATACAGATGGCCAAGAGATACATGAAAAGGTACTCAACTTCACTAATCATCAGGGAAATACAAATCAAAACCACAATGAGATATTACCTCACACTCGTCAGAATGGCCATCATCAAAAAGGCAAGAGATAATAAGTATTACCAAGATGTGGAGAAAAGGGGATCCTTTTACACTTTGGTGGGAATATAAATTGGTGCAGTCACTATGGAAAACGGTATGAAGAATCCTCAAAAAAAACTGAAAATAGAACTATCACATAATCCAGCAACTCCACTTCTGGGTATTTATCCAAAGGAAATGAAATCACTATGTTGAAGAGGTATCTGCATCCCCCTGTTCCTTGCAGCATTACTTTTATTAGCCAAGACGGAAACAACCTAAGTGCCCACTGACAAATGAGTAGATAAAGAAAATGTGGTGTACACACACACACACACAGAGGAATATTATTGAGCCATAAGAAAACAAGGAAGTTCTGCCATTTGCTACAACATGGGTAGACCTTGAGGGCATTATGCTAAGTGAAATAACTCAGACAAAGATGAATACTATATGATCTCACTTACATCTAAAATCTAAAAGAACCAAACTCCTAGAAACAGAAAACAGACTGGTGGCTGTCAGAGGTGAGGGTGGGTGGGGTGGATGAAGGTGGTCAAAAGAGGCAAACTTCCAGGTATAAGATGTGTAAGTTCTGTGGGTGCCAAGTTCTAAAGATGTCAAGTCCTATTTATAGACAACTGGCGTGTCCTACATGGCAGGGAATCGTTTACTGGCTACCGCCAACTCTGTGGCTGCTATTTAACAAGGGATGATGTATTAAACACTGCTCGTCTCTTGGGGCTTCAGGATTAAAATTGACAGCATTAAGATTATGAACACACCTGGCACCCTGGCTACCAGAATTTCATATCAGCAAAATAATATTGTTTTAAAACCTAAAAAAAAAAAAAAAAAAAAAAAAAAAAAAAGATGTGTAAGTTCTGGGGATGTAAAGTGCAGACAGCATGCTGACTAAAGTTAACAAACTGTATCATATATTTGAAAGTGGCTAATAGAGTAGATCTTAAAAGTTCTTATCACAAGAAAAAAAATTATAACTATGTGAGGTGATAGATATTAACTAAACTTATTGTGGTGATCATTTCAGAATACATACACGTATCAAATCATCATGCTCTAGTCCTAAAACTAATACAATGTTACATGTCATTTACATTTCAATAAAACCAGAAAAAGGAAAAAGAAAAATAAGTCTACTATCTTCTTTAAATATTCTATTAGTTTTATATACAGGTATGTACTCTAGATGATATATTCTTATGAAAAGCCACTGAAATATAAATAAATAAAATACTCTATAAATGTTAGATGCCCAAAGTAATTGAGTCTACTCTAAGCAATATTATTTATACATTGATAAATATTACATATATAGATAGTCATCATTTATTGAAGAAGCATTTGTTAACTATTACTATGAACTTAAATAAAGGACACATAAAAAAGGAAGATGCACTCCTTTTAGGGAATTAACACTTTGGTGGAAAGTGTTAAAATATTAAAAATAAATATAATCAAAATAAATATATAAATATATATTAAAATACATATATATATCAAAAAGGATGGGAGGGGCAGAGGCACTGTTGGGAACCAAACCCCTAGCAAGTCTAATCACAAAGAGGAGGGATACCATAAGAAGGGAGAAGAACAGACCCCACATCAGGCACACCAGGCTCAAGGGACCTGCACTGGGAAGTCCCTGTCACATTTTGCCTTTGAAAACCAGTGGGGCTTAATTTTGTGAATTTTTACAATCAGTGGGGCTTAACTCTGAGTACTTTAAATAATCAGTAGGCTTAGCTCAGGGAGAGCCAGAGAATGATAGAAAACTGAGTCCCAACCCTTAAAGAGCTAGCATAACAAACAGCCCCTCCAGATACAGCATAGAAGCAGCAGTTTGAAAAGTGCCTGGGGTTTATGAGAAAGAGATTTATTTACTATCTCAGAACACACACTGGAGGGGCAGGAATATTTAGGGGATTTTTCCAAGAACAAAAGTACTGGCTGGTGTCATTTCTTTTCATATTCCCACCAACAACCATCCCCCCAGACTAGATAGCAGGACACTTAGGGGAAACAGTGTGATCACTCTCCACCTATCTCTATAACACCAGGCAACCCGCCCCCACATTCTCCTGCAGATCCACCCCGTCCAACCTGCCCCACTAGTAGGCATCCCTCCAAACCCGCTCCTGCTCCAACACACCCTGTAAGCAACCCCAGCAGGGACCAGTGCCACTTTATAGTGACTCCTGCACTGAGGAGAGGGAAAGATAACCACACACACCAGTGCACCCATAGTGCCAAGAGCTGAACCTTATAATAACCTGCAGTACAGATGGAGAACCCTGCAGAGCAGTGTAGCTGCAGCCCTGAACTGGGGCAAGTATTTGATCTGACTGCTGGTGCACCCACCAGTGAAAGCTTCTTAGAGGACAACGCATAGAGAGTGCCCTACAGGTTGGTGTAACTGCAGCCTCAGCTAATGGGCTGAGGGCAAGCTTTTGGTATGACAACTGACACTACCCAACTACAAACCCAGAGTACCCCAGACTGGCCCCTTAACAACAAAGGACCAAACCCTTCCTGGTGTACCCACAGCAGGCAAAGTGGACCATGGCAGCCGACTGGACTGAAGGTAAATGCAACTCAGAAACAACAGTAAGGCATATGCAGCCTACATAGGAAACATCCCTGAAGTGCCTGGTCCTGGTGAACAGGGGGCCTTGTGCTACAGGGCCTTCTTCTTCATAAAGCTATGACTTTCAAGAGCAGGAGACAAAGTTAACTTTCCTAATACACAAACACAGATTTAGACAAAATGAGGAGACAGAGGAATATGTCCCAGTTGAAAGAACAGAACAAAATCACAGCAAAAGAGCTAAATGAAATGGAGATAGGCAATATGCCTGATAAAGAATTCTAAGTAATGGTCATACAGACATTCCCTGGACTTGAGAAAAAAGAAGTGGAGGACCTCAGTGAGACCCTCAATAAACAGATAGGAAAAATAAAAAAGAACCAGTAAGAGATGAAGAACTCAATAACTGAGATAAAAAATACACGAGAGGGAATCAATAGTAGATTAGAGGAGACAAAAGAATGGATCAGTGACTTGGAAGACAGGGTAATGAAAGGAAGTCCAGATAAACAGCAAAATAAATAAATAAATAAATAAATAAATAAATAAATAAATAAATAAGACTAGGTTAAGGGAACTCAACAGCATCATCAAACATAATAATATTCACTTTATAGGGATCCCAGGAAGAGAA
The DNA here is from genome assembly GCF_029215605.1 of Mirounga angustirostris. Lineage (NCBI taxonomy): Eukaryota > Metazoa > Chordata > Mammalia > Carnivora > Phocidae > Mirounga > Mirounga angustirostris. Next base: position 98,024,998 of record NW_026991717.1, read on the forward strand.
AAGAGAGAGAAGGGGGCAGAAAATTTATTTGAAGAAATAATAGCTGAAAATTTTCCAAATCTGGGGAAGGAAAACACACATCTAGATCCAGGAGGCACAGAGAACTCCCAACAAGATCAACTCAATGAGGTCCACACCATGACACATAGTAATTAAAATGGCAAATGGTAGTGAAAAGAGAGAATTTTAAAGGCAGCAAGAGAAAAGAAAACATTTACATACAAAGTAACCCCATAAGCCTATCAGCTAAGTTTTTAGCAGAAATTTTGCAGGCCAGAAGAGAGGGGCATGATATATTCAAAGTGCTCAAGGAAAAAAACCTGCAACTACAAATACTCTATCCAGCAAGGTTATCATTCAGGATAGAAGGAGAGATCAACAGTTTCCCGGACAAACAAAATTAAAGGACTTGATGATCACTAAACCAACCTTACAAGAAATGTTAAAGGGAATTCTTTGAATGGAAAGAAAAGGCCATAATCAGGAGTAAGAAAATTAGGAAATGGATAAAATTTCACAGCAAGTATATAATAAAAGTAGTAGATTAATCACTTGTAAAACCAGTGTGGGAGTTAAAGCACAAAAGCAGTAAATCAATTATATCTACAAAATTTAGTTAAGGCTTTCACAAAATAAAATGATGTAAAGTATGAATCATATACATAAAACATGGGGGATGGAATACAAATTTAGTGCTTTTTAGAATGGGTTTGAACTTAAGCGACCAACAACTTAATATAGACTGCTATATGCATAACATGTTATATATGAACATAATGATAACCACAAATCAAAAACTATAATAGATACACAAAAAATAAAAAGAAAGGAATCCAAGCATAACAGTAAAGAAAGCCATCAAAAAGCAAGGGAAGAGAGCAGGAGGAGAAAAAAGGAACAGAGAACTCAAAAACAACTGTAACACAACTAACAAATGACAGTAAGTACATACCTATCAATAATAACTTTTGATGTAAATGGACTAAATGCTCCAATCAAAAGACATAGGGTGACGGAATGAATAAAAAAGCTAAGACCCATCTATACACTGCCTACAAGAGACTCACTTCAGACCTAAAGACACATGCAGATTGAAAGTGAAGGGATGGAAAAACTTTACCATGCAAATGAATGTGAAAAGAAAGCCATGGTACCAAGGTAGCAATACTTTGGCCAGACAAAACAGACTTTAAAACAAAAACTTTAACAAGAGACAAAGAAGGACACTACACAATGATAAAGGGAACAATACAACAAAAGGATATAACAATTGTAAATATCTATGCACCCACCATGGGAGCAAAAAGGAAGGTAAAAGTATATAAAAGGAAGGGAAAATATATAAAATCACTATTAAGAAACATATGGAAGAAACATACAGTAATACAATGCTAGTAGGGGACTCTAACACCCCACTTACATCAATGGATACATTATCCAGACAGAAAATGACAAGGAAATACTGGCTTTGAATGACACATTAGATCAGATGGACCTAACAGATATATTCAGAACATTTCATCCAAAGAATGGAATACACGTTCTTTTCAAGTGCGCATGGAATATTCTCCAGAATAAATCACATGTTAAGCCATAAAACAAGTCTCAATAAGTTTGAAAATAATGAAATCATATCATGCATCTTTTCTAACCACAACAGTATGAAACTAGAAGTCAATCACAAGAAAAATCTGGAAAAAAATATAAATACATGGAGACTAAAGAATATGCTACTAAACAATGAGTGGGCAAACCAATCAGAGGGGAAATTAAAAAAATACATGGAGACAAATTAAAATGAAAACACAACAGTCTAAAATCTTTGGGAGGCAACAAAGCTATTCTAAGAGGGCAGTTTATAGCAATACAGGCCTACCTCAAGAAAAAAGAAAAATCTCAAATAAACAACCTAAACTTACATGTAAAGGGGCTAAAAAAAAAAAAAAAAAAAAGAACAAACAAAGCCCAAAGCCAGTGGAAGGAAGGAAATAATAAAGATTAGAGCAGAAATAAATGATATAGAGACTAAAATAACAATAGAACAAATCAGTGAAACCAGGAACTGGTTCTTTGAAAAGATCAGCAAAATTGATAAACCTTTAGCCAGACTCATCAAGAAAAAAGAAAAAGAGGACTCAAATAAAATCAGAAATGACATCACAGAAATACAAAGGATTTTAACAGAATATCATGAAAAATTATATGCCAACAAAGTGGACAACCTAGAAAAAATGGATAACTTCCGAGCAACAGATAATCTTCCAAAACTAAATCAGGAAGGAATAGAAAATTTGAACAGACTGACTACTAGCAATGAAATTGAATCAGTAATCAAAAAACTCTAACAAGGGGCACCTGGGTGGCTCAGTCAGTTAAGTGTCTGACTGGCTCAGGTCATGATCTTGGGGTCCTGGGATTGAGCCTTGCATCTGGCTCCCTGCTCAGTGGGTAGTCTGCTTCTTCCTCTCTTTCTCCCTCAGTTCCTCCCACTGCTCACTCTCTCTCTCTCTCTCTCTCAAATAAATAAGTAAAATCGTTAAAAAAACCAACAACGCACAAATAGAAGTTCAGGACCAGAAGGCTTCACAGGTGAATGCTAACAAACATTTATAGAAGCATTAATATCTATTTTTCTCAAACAATTCCAAAAAATAGAAAAGGAGGGAAAGCTTCTAAATTCATTCTTTTTTTTTTTTTTAAAGATTTTATTTATTTATTTGACAGAGAGAGACACAGCGAGAGAGGGAACACAAGCAGGGGGAGTGGGAGAGGGAGAAGCAGGCTCCCCGCTGAGCAGGGAGCCCCATGTGGGGCTCGATCCCAGGACCCTGGGATCATGACCTGAGCTGAAGGCAGACGCTTAACTGACTGAGCCACCCAGGCGCCCCTCTAAATTCATTCTATGAGACCAGCATTATCCTGATACCCAAACCAGATAAAGACACTGCAAAAAAAGAAAACTGCCAGTATCTCTGAAGAACATCAATGTAAAAATCCTCAACAAAGTATCAGCAAACTGAATTCAACACTCCATTTAAAAAATCATTCACCATGATCTAGTGGGATTTATTCCAGGAATGCAAGGGTGGTTCAATATTGTAAATCAATCAATATGATACATCACATTAACAAGAGAAAGCATAAAGACCATATGATTATCTCATTAGATGCAGAAAAAGCATTTGACAAAGTACAACATCCATTCATGATAAAAACCCTCAACAAAGTAGGTTTAGAGGGAACATATGTCAACATAACAAAGGCCATTTGTGAAAAACCCCACAGCTAACATCATATTTAGTGGTAAAAAACAGAGCTTTTCCTCTAAGATCAGGAACAAGACAAGGATGGTCACTCTCACCACTTTTATTCAACATAGTACTGGAAGTCCTAGCCACAGCAATCAAATAACCAAAAGAAATACAAGGCATCCAACTTGGAAAGGAAGAAGTAAAACCTTTACTCTTTCAAGATGACATGATACTATATATAGAAAATCCTAAAGAATCCACCAAAAAAAACTACTAGAACTGATTAACAAATTCAGTGAAGTTGGAGGAAACAAAATTAATATATAGAAATCTGTTGCATTTCTTTAATAATGAAGTAGCAGAAAGAGAAATTAAGAAAATGATCCCACTTACAATTGCACCAAAAATAATAAGATATCTAGGAATAAACTTAACCAAGATAAAAGACCTGTGCTCTGAAAACTATAAAACACTGATGAAAGAAATTATAGATGACACAAACAAATGGAAAGATATTCCATGTTCATGGATTGGAAGAATTAATATTGTTAAAAAGCCCACACTACCCAAGGTAATCTACAGATTCAATGCAATCCCTATCAAAATACCAACAGAATTTTTCATAGAACTAAAACAATCCTAAAATTTGTATGGAACCACAAAAGACCCCGAATAGCCAAAGCAATCTTGAGAAAGAAGAACAAAACTGGAGGTATCACAATCCCAGATTTTACAATATACTACACAGCTGTAGTAATCAAATCAGCAGGGTACTGGCACAAAAACAGACTCATAGATCGATAGAACAGAGGAGAGCCTAGAAATAAAACTAAACATATATATTCAATTAATCTATGACAAAGGAGGCAAGAATAAACAATGGCGAAAACACAATCTCTTCAGTCTCTTCAACACAATGTCTTGGGGAAAGTGGATAGCTACATGCAAAAGAATGAAACTGAACCACTTTCTTACACCATACATAAAAATAAACACAAGAAGGATTAAAGACCTACATGTGAGACCTGAAACCATAAACTCCTAGAAAAAAAACATAGGCAGTAATTTCTTTGACATCAACTATAGAAACATTTTTTCTAGATATGTCTCCTAGGCAGGGGAATCAAAAACAAAATAAAACTGTTGGAACTACACCAAAATAACAAACATTTGCACAGCAAAGGAAACAATCAATGAAACAACAAGGCAACCTACTGAATGGGAGAAGATATTTGCAAATGACAAATATATCTGATAAAGGGTTAGTATCCAAAATATATAAAGAACTTATACAAGTCAACATAAAAAAAAAACAAAAACAAATATTCTGATTTAAAAATGTGCAGAGGAAAAAAAATTAATTTAAAAAGTGCAAAGGACCCTAATAGATATTTTTCTAAGGAAGACATACAAATGGCCAACATGAAAAGATGGCCAACAGCACTAATTGTCAGGGAAATGCAAATCGAAACTGCAATGAGATATCACCTCACACCTATCAGAATGGCTAAAATCAAAAGCACAAGAAATAACAAGTGTTGACAAAGATGTGAAGTAAAAAGAACCCTCATGCACTGTTGGGAACGCAAACTGGTGTAGCTACCGTGAAAGCAGTATGGAGTTTCCTCAAAAAATTAAAAATAGAATTACCATAGGACCCAGTAATTCCCCCACTGGATATTTACCCAAAGAAAATGAAATTACTATTTTTAAAAGATAGATGCACCCCTATGTTTATGGCAGCATTATTTACAATAGCCAAGATATGAAAGCAACCCAAGTGTGCATCCATAGATGAATGGATAAAGATGTACTGTGTATATAGAGAGATTTAGATACAAATATAGATAATGAAATATTACTCGGACATAAAAAGGAATGAGATCTTGCCATTTGAAACATGAATGGATCTAGAGGGTATAATGGTATGTGGAATAAGTCAGACTGACAAAGACAAATACCATATGATTTCACTCACATGTGGAATTTAAGAAACAAAACAAATGAGCAAAGAAAAAAGATACGAAAGAACCTAGACTGATAAATACAGAGAACAAAACGTTGCCAGAGGAAAGGTGGGTGGCGGATGGGTGAAACAGATAAAGTAGATTAAGAGTCCTCTTTTTGTGATGAGCCCTGAGAAATGCAGAGAATTGTTGAGTCAGTATATTGTACAGCTGAAACTAATATAACATTGTATGTTAATTAAAAATAAATAAGGGGCGCCTGGGTGGCTCAGTCAGTTAAGCGTCTGCCTTTGGCTCAGGTCATGATCCTAGGGTCCTGGGATCGAGTCCCGTGTCAGACTCTGGGCTCAGCGCAGTCTGCTTGTCTCTCTCCCTCTGCTCCTTTCTCTCTCAAATAGATAAATGAATAAAATCTTAAAATAAATAAATAAATAAAATAAAAACAAAAAGTATTCTTAGCTCACAAATTGTACAAAAGCAGGTGAGAGTTTGGCAAGGTTTGTTGGCCCTGATGTGGAGATCAATGTTTATATTAACATTTTGTGAGCTAGGGACACCTATAAATTTCATGCTCCCTACTCTCAATTTCCCAGGCAGTAAAGTCACTAGAATCAAATCCTAAAGACTAGAGATAAAAACTAATCAAAATGCCTTCGATGAAATAAATTTGAAATTAAAATCTAGAAACAACTGCTCCCTTCAAGTTTAATTCCATATTACTGTAGCTAAGAATATTCATTTATTCCTACGAGGTTTCAGATTTTCATATTTCCCTTCAAACTTCAGCTTTATGAAGTGTTCACTGAAAAAAATATATGAAAAGATTTTTGACTCCACATTAATAATAAATAGCTCCAGGCAGTGAACGCTGGCTACTCCTGATGTTACCCTTGGCTCCAAAGTCTGATTGGCCATGTTGACTTCTCCTTCCCGTCTTGAGTGATTTTAATTCAGGCCCCCAGTCCAGGTCCAAGGTACTTGATTTCTAGCTTAGTTACATGCTTCTGTAAGTTAAATAAATGATTTGGATTCGGGACAGTAAGTTCCGGAGAAATCCTTTCTCAAGAGGAATTTCAAGCGGGCAGGATGAACTGGGAAGAAAGATAAAGAAATGGAGAAATTACCGGTGGTAAAACTGTAAAGTGGCCTCCCAGACTCCTGGCCTCATTTGGCCTTTGGACCCAAAAACACCACACACTAGAAGACAAAAAACTTATATCCTGTGCAGTTAGCTATTTTGGGCTTTAGCGATGAGGTCTGCATCGTAGACTGCTGTCTAAACCTTCCTGGTTTTTGCAGGGCCGACTCCTGTGGTCTCCACTCCTTTGCCTCATTCTGCTCTCAGGTGCCTCTGCTCCTGGCTTCTTCTACCTTGGCTGGGGACTTCTGGGTCTCTGCCTCTAACACTCATTTCCACCTCCATTGTCGTGTCTGTGCCATGGCTGTCCCTTTGAATTAGGGAGACCCTTTCCTTGGTGTTCTGCCCTTTTCAAAGGGCAAAGTTGGGTTCTTGGGGACAAGAAGAATTCAAATTAAAAACAAAAGTTACCATGTTTCTGTATTAAATCAATAGTGAATATATAATATAAACATAAACATATATATACATTATATATTAAATATATATACATATATATATTTGATGCTTTTAAAGGTGTCAGGAAGCATAGTCTCACATAATGTAGGTACATGTTCAAATCAGAACACTTGGATAGCCCTGTTGGGATACACTTTGACAACATACATCAAGAGCCTTAAAATTGTTTCTACCCTTTAATTGCACAGCCCATTTCTAGGAATATATCCTAGCAGAAGAATCCTCAATATAGAAAAAAGTTTTTAGCAGAAAGATATTAATTGTAACATAATGATGACAGAAAAAGGAAAACCTAAATGTCCAACCATGGGGGAAGACTGTTGTTAACTAAGCTGCATATAGTTGATGAGGAATGTTAGTGTTTATAATACAAGAAAAGGTGAAAAAGATGGATACAAAATTGTATGTACAGTATGATTGCCACTACTTAAAAGGATATTTGCATAGGGAAAAAAAAAAATTCCAAATAATAGTTAATTTCCTCTTCATACTTTCATGTATTTGATATTTCCTCTTGTATACACACTAGTATAATCGGGAAGAAAACATGTACAGTACTGGAATAGTCAGGGAGAAAGGTTAGTGATAAGGGAAAAGGGCTGAGGGGCGCCTGGGTGGCTCAGTCATTAAGCGTCTGCTTTCAGCTCAGGTCATGATCCCAGGGTCCTGGGATCGAGCCCCGCATCGGGCTCCCTGCTCAGCGGGAAGCCTGCTTCTCCCTCTCCCACTCCCCCTCCTTGTGTTCCCTCTCTTGCTGTGTCTGTCAAATAAATAAATAAAATCTTTAAAAAGAAAAGAAAAGGGCTGAACATAAAATTGCATATGCAAAATGAATGCAATGATTAAAAAAACATTAAGGGCATCAAACTGAAATATCAACAGGAGCCAAATAGGCAGCATAAACAAACAAACAAAAAAAGAAACTGCATTGGGACAATGGCACATTGCAAGCATACATTCCTTTTGAAGGTGACTCTCTCCTCAGCTCCTGCCATTTGAAAATACAGGTTCAATATTTCTTTTTTTTTTTTAAGATTTATTTATTTATTTGTAGGGAGGAGGGGCAGAGAGAGAGGGAGAGGAGCAGACTCTCCGCTGAGTGCAGAGCCCAACATGGGGCTCTATCCCACAACCCTGAGATCAGGACCTGAGCCGAAATCAAGAGTTGGACACTTAACCCCACTGAGCCACCCAGGTGCCCCCAGGTTCAATTTTTCAAGAAAAATACTAAATCTGGATTTAATGTAAAAATCTCTTCATTTTTGCAGGTTAAAATCTAACTTAAATTATAAATATATTGCATGGGCCAAATAAAACATACCAGATTTTTTTTTTTTAGCCAAAAGGCTACCCATTTGCATCTTCTGCTCTATATTTGGATAAATACACACACACACACACACATAGAGAAATAGACCTTAGGGAGACTCCAACCAAAATGAAAGCAGTCATCATGGCTAGAAGGTGGGACTTTGGTGATTCCTACTATTTTCTGTGCTTTCATGTATTCTAAATTTTCTTTAATATGCACGGATGCTCTTATAATGGAAATTCCAAAGCATTATTTTTCACTGTAGTACAGACAGAGCTTATCTTTTTTGAAGATTTCTCAGGATCTGAGCTTCCTTTTCTCATTCCTTTCTACATATTACAGCCATTAAATTAAGCTTTTAATTGTTCTTAAAGGGATTTTTATAAATAGCACCACAGATCACACGTAGATAAAAGACTTAAAGACACCAGCATAAAAAATGACAACCATGTCAATTGGACAGTAAAACAGGATGCCATTTTGATGTCACTGCCTAGTCTCTCTCTCCCCACCCCCTTGCCCCTGTCCCACTGAAACCGAATCCAAAGGAATCACGTCCCTCCACCCTGCTTTCCTGCAACAGCAGAGCCCAGGAGCGGGGGGAGGAGAGGCAACAGCTAAGCTTATGAGAACTTATGAAATGCAGGAAGAGTTGATGGCTTGGAAAAGGTGAAAGATTTTACATCTTACCCCAAATTATTTTAATAATTCTACTTGAAAGCTGAGCCGTTTCTCTAGACATTAAAGAAAAAAAAAGTAACAGAAGACCATATCCAATTCTACTTGGGACAGAGCTGCAGATGAAGAAAAAGTAGAAAGGAAGTTAGATTTGCCCTTCTACAAGTCAAGTGCCATGAAGGCCTTTTTAATTTCCTTTATATTTTCCCTGTAAGTTCAAAGGGACCATTCAAGTTCACTTTGTGCTTAGAGATGCCAAGCCCTGTGCGTGGCAGGAGTCATATTTTCATTCATTCTTTTGCTTCTCCTTGAGAATGCGCCCTGTTTCCAGGCCTGTTCTAAGAGCCCTGGGGGGGCTTAGGCATAACAAGACAGTGTTTGGGAAGGTGGGTTCGGGGGGAGTCCTGGGGCACTGCCGTGCGCAGGGGTCGTGAGGTCAAGTCGTTGGGAGAAGTGCAACTGCTTGATGGAAGAGTTCCAGAGTTTTCTCTATTTTTGACTGGGGTGTCAAAATAGATTAGAGGGCAGGAGAAGTCTAGTGGGTTGCTTTTGGAAGCAGTTTAATGGAAGTGACAAAAATGTTATTACAGAGAGGAGAAACAATGAAATAACTTGTACTTAAAATTACAGCTGAAGGGAGGTGGGGATGAGGAGACAGGTCCTCAACCCAGATTTCCTTGAAAGGGGGAAGCATGTTAAATTAGGAACCTAGAAAGGTGGTGTACTGGGAACCGGCCTCAGAGATCTTGGAAGTTTGAGCTTTGGGACCAAGCTCAGCTGCCTCCTGAGAGAGAAACGATGTTGGCTCTGCTGTTCGGCTTGGAAATGTGCGTCTGTATTAGCTCCCGCTGCAGCTCCAGCATGTTTCAGACAACCCCCAGCTCAGCGCCTCAAGGGTAAAAGTTTCTTTCTCACTCACGGTCTGCAGCGCTCCTCTGCGGCTCAACGCTGATTCAGGAGGATACAGGTCTCTACGCGTATCTTCTGGGAGGACCCACGCTGAAGGACCACTGGCTTCCACAACGTGATCGAACGGGGCTTCGGGGGCCCAGAACTGTCATGTGGACTTCTGTCTACATCCCACTGGCCAAAGCGAGTCACACGGCCAAGCCCACCGAGGGAAGCCCGGAGAAGTAGGCTCTGCCCCAAAAGCAAAGGGAGCCTAGAGGTAAATATTTGCTGAACAATATTCAGTCAATCACAGCAGCTCTTCAAGGTGTTGCATATTTAATGAGGTAATAAGGTATTGCCCGAGCTAGTGTTTCGTGAAAGTGTTCCTGAGCTGAAAAAGAAAAGAATGGACAAGAAGAAGGTGGGAAGCAACAAAATGAGCAACTTGCTATATCATTCCCTAGAACGAAATCTCTCACACAAGCTCCTGGCCACCTCGAAGTAGTACTATCAAGAAGGAAAAAAGAAAGAAAGAAAGAAAGAAAGAAAGCGAGGGAGTTAAAAGTATTGCTTAATGGCAAGGGGGATCCTGATTTTGAGGGGCTTACAGTTTATGATTTAGGGGCTTTGAGAAAAGAAATCAAAATTACAGATATAAACTTAAATTTTAAAGTGTTAAAGCACATGTTTTGAAAAAATTGATCAACAAAAATGTACCAAACTACAAATATATATATATATATATATATATTTTTTTTAATTAACTAACTACCTGACACACCTCTATATGTCTTTCTTTTTTTTTTTTTTTTTTTAATATTTTATTTATTTATTCATGAGAGAGAGAGAGAGGCAGAGGCAGAGGGAGAAGCAGGCTCCCCGCGGAGCAGGGAGCCCGATGCGGGACTCGATCCCAGGACCCTGGGATCATGACCTGAGCTGAAGGCAGACGCTTAACCGACTGAGCCACCCAGGCGTCCCTCTATATGTCTTTCTACATTTTTTGGTTGCAAAAATTTTGCAAACCTCTTTATTTGACAATTTTGTAGTATCACTTCTATATGGAGAAGAGAGAGATTTAGTCATTCCTCTAACATGATAGCTTCTAACTGTATATTTCAAAGTGTTTCTCCACAACCCTCCACACTTCCAACATGGGGCACCCTGCCATCTCCATGGTGTGAGACCACCACTGGCCCTGGAGCTTCATGTTAGCTGAGTTCACACCTTGGTCAGGAGGAACATAACTGGAAATAACCAAAATGGCTACCAATTGATGAATGGATGAACAAAATGAAGTATTATTTAGCCATAAAAATGAATAGAGTCCTGATTCATGCTATAACATGAATGAAACTTGAAAACATTGTGCTAAGTAAAAAAAAAAAAAAAAAAAGCCAGACACAAAAGACCACATATTGTATGATTTCATTTATATGAAATGTTCAGAATAAGCAAATTCATAGAGACAGAAAGTAGATTAGGAGGGGATTAAGAGATCAGGAGCCGGCTGGCAGTGGGGGAAGGAGAGAATGAAGAGTGACTAATGGGGTTCCTTTGGGGGATGGAGTGTGAAAATGTTCTAGAATCCAATAGTTGTGACAGTTGCACAGCCTTGTGAATATACTAAAATAACTGAATTATATGCTTTAAAAGATTCATGGTAAAGGAGTTATATCTCAATTAAAAAACAAAAAAACCACAAAGCATTCCTGAAAGCCATTCCTATAAACAGCTGGAAATAACTATACCTGGAAGTGCCTGCAAACTATGTAAATACATCACACTGAACCAAATTCACTGTATCTTTGCTTTGACACCCCTTTCGTCAGATCCTGAAATACCCTTAGCCGCCACGTGATATGAAAGAATGGTGATGGAGAGAAGTCAGGGTAGAAGGAGACAATGGTTTTACTTTTGCAAATTTCACAAAAGCATATGACCAAGTGAACACATTGTCAGGGCCCTGAATGGGGTCCTTGCCAGTGAGAGCCCTGAAGTTCAAGCACCGCATTTAGTACTTCCATGGCCAGTCCCCTCCTCTCTCCACCACATCTTGCTCCCACCCTTTGCAGACCGCACTCATATAAATTTTAGAAAATGGTCAGGTGGTCCTGAATCTTTTTATCCAGTTTCTTGAAAGGAAACAAAGCAACGATTTCTTAACTAACTTATTAAATCCTGTTTCTGTTTACATTGTACCTGAATAGACTAAAACACTTCTAAACAAACAAGCAAATGAAACTGTTTTTTCTTTGTTCAGCACTTTGCAATTTTTTTCCCTTTTCCATGAAATAGAGAGTAGTCTCTGATTGGAATCTCTTTCAACAGGGTCTGCCCCTTCCCAGAGGATCAAAGCCGAAATTTCATTTCATCACCAACACCTAACCAGAATTCCCGAGCCCTCGGAATCCTCTCTGTACTGATGACTCAGCCCCTGAGGCTGACCCTCCCCCTCATGGAATTCCCTCTCTCCAGTTGTAGCCCTAATCTTGTCGTGCACCTGGCTGTCTCCTTCCCAAGCTTCTCTCCTGCTCAGTTGGATTGGATTCAGATGTCCATAAATTCTCCAGCTGCCTGGAACCAAACCATTTCTCAGTCTAGAGGAGGCCGCTCTGCCAGCTCCAGGGGCTTGAAATTCACTCATTTGGAGAGTATATAATTCCAAACACTAAAAGGCAAATAGAGATGTTTTTCTGACATTGTGTTTCTTTGAGTGACCCAATAACCAAAAAATACTCTTTTGGATATAAACTTCTAACTTCCCATTCAAGTATCAATAAGAAATCGGCTTTAAGTAAATACACTTTTCCTGCTTTCTAACCAAATTTCCATGTCCTCTGCTCATTTCAGCAAAGATGGGTGAATAAACACAAATCCCAGGGACCATCAAAGACTGGCTTCTGAGATACGTGGGTGGTTTACCCAGAACAGAGACTTCCATTTGAAAATGGTGGACCAAGTACAAGTTGCAGTTTCTTCCAAATTCCTAGAAATAATTGTGCTTAAAAACTAGATAAGACTTTGGTCACAAATAACTTAACAAAAATTGAGGGGTCCCTGGATGGCTCATTCAGTAGAGCATGGGACTTTTGATCTCAGGATTGTAAGTTGGAGCCCCATGTTGGGTGTAGAGATTAGTTAAAAATAAAATCCTTTTTATTTTTTCTTAAAGATTTTATTTGTTTATTTGACAGAGAGAGAGACACAGTGAGAGAGGGAACACAAGCAGGGGGAGTGGGAGAGGGAGAAGCAGGCTTCCCGCTGAGCAGGGAGCCCGATGCGGGGCTCGATCCCAGGACCCCGGGATCATGACCTGAGCCAAAGGCAGATGCTTAACCGACTGAGCCACCCAGGCGCCCCTAAAAATAAAATCCTTTTTAAAAAGGAATAAAAACTGAGAAGATTGGACTGAAAGGGAAATCTGTAGTTAAGACTCATCTGAGACTGCTGAGAAAAGTTGAATCCCACTAAGGGGGTATACAAATAGAGGCTGTCTAAACTTGTGGCAGAAGGGGGTCCTGGGCAAGAGACAGGGTAGAGATGTCAGAGTGACAGCAACCAGGCAGCAGTCATGGGGTGTCTGCCTCCAGGCTCCATCAGATCAGAGACGGGGCAGCAGGTGGCCGATGACGTTCGTGGGGAGTGGTGAGCACTAACCTCTAACAAACCAGTAAGGTGGCCTGCCAGGAGACGCATCCTGCCCTCCCTCTTCCTGAAAGCAGACCAGAATGCAAGCACGTCACCAGGACAACTCTTGCCTCTCTTCCAGGCAGATCATGCAAACAGATGTGACAGAATCTGACTGGGAATCTCAACCACACAGATGAGCCCACAGCCACAATATAGGAAGTACTCAAGAAAATCCACCTTCATGAAGGAGACAATGAACTAAAGAAGTGGAAGAACATATGTAGGAGGAAACGAAGTTAGTGGAACAATGAAAACAGCACTTAAGGATGAGAACCCGGCTTCCTCCTTCTGGGGCCACCAACCTGTCTTTCCCCTTCTTCATACTGCTATCCGTTCCTAAACAGGCACGCTCTATACAGTAGGAACAATTTTGAGACATTTCTTTATTTTCCCAAATAAAAGCAATTTTGGGAAAACACTTGCATTAGAGTGGGGAAAGGCCGCACAGATGGGTAACTACTTCATTTCCTCATTTCCTATCTTATTTTATTTTTTTTTAAAGATTTTATTTATTTATTTGAGAGGTAGAGTGATTGAAAGAGAGAGAGCACACGAGCAGGGACAGTGGGAGAGGGAGAAACAGGCTCCCTTGCTAAGCAAGGAGCCTGATGCGGGGCTTGATCCCAGGACCCAGGGATCATGACCTGAGCCGAAGGCAGACGCCCAACCAACCGAGCCACACAGGCACTCTCCTATTTTAAAGGAGGGCCTCCCCATCCACCATGAAATGTCTGTATCGCCCCCTCCCCGCAGCCCCATCCATCCATAGGCAAGGTCACCATCACCTCTCTCTAGAGGGGCCTCTGGGGGGCTCAGTCAGCTAAGTGTCTGACTCTTGATTTTTTGGCTCAGGTCATGATCTCAGGGTTGTGAGATGGAACTTAAGATTCGATTTTGTCTCCCTCTCCCTCCGCCCCTACCTCCCCACCCTGCCCCTGCTCATGCTCTATCCCTCTCTCTCTCAAAAAAAAAAAAAAAAAAGACTGCACAGCTTTGTCACTCTCTCTGCTGTCTCAAGGCTCCACTGCTGCCAATCTTGTCCAGTCTTATCTCTTGACCCTTCACAACCACTCTGCCTGAACCCCTTCGTTCTAGGACCCACCTTGGCAAACTTCTTTCATTTGTTCCTCTCTTCTCCAAGCCACTTTCTCTGCTTGAAACAGTCTTCCCTTCCCTTTTCACAAGGCAAATGCCTATTTATCCTTCAGCTTTCAGTTCTGGGAAGCCTTCCTGCACCTCCAGGGTCAGTGGTGCCTCTCTGTTCTCCTGTGACACTATGCATCTCATTCTGCATTTATCTCTCCGGACCATGTATTTTCTTGTCTATACCCCCCTACCATATAAGCCCCAGAGGGTAGAGATTTCTTTGTTCTCTATTTTGTTTGCACACGAAGCATGGGAAGTGCACAATGACAACCTTTTGCATAGATGAGCTGTCTGATACCTTTATCTGTGCTTTTGCAGTACACTGTGAATGGATTTAGAGCCCAAGAGAAACATGGCCATTTTCTTCTTTGACAGAATGGATTTGCAGGCTGTTTTCAGACCTACCTTGACTTATAGATCATCTATTGACTCAATAAGTTAATTCAACAAATGCTATGGAGGGCCAGGAACATTCTATAGGTTGGGTACAGCAACAAAGAGAACAGTGTCACTCACAAAGTGAAAGAAAAGGGGAGGGAGAATCTCTCTGGGAGGTTCTAAGTTTTATTTTGGATTTAGTAACAGGATATCCAAATATAAATATCAATTAGTCTGTTGGAAATGCAGGATTGGAATGTGGATGAAAGTGATAGAGAAGGTTTCAACTTACCCACCTAAAACTGACAGTTGAGGTCAGGTGTCTTTATTAGTTTTATGCATGAAGAATGGAAAGGGCGACAGGGAGAGGAAGGAAAAAGGTGGGAAGGGGACAGCAGGGGAAGTTGGGGAGAGGAAAAGAAAGGAAAGAACAGAAAAAGGAGAGCAGAATTGAGGAGAGGAGAAGGAAGAAGGAGCAAGTCAGTAGGAAGAAGAATCATGGCCATGGCAGAAAAAAAAAAAGATAAAAGCACCAGGATAGTAAAATAACCTCAAAAGTCAGAGTAGAGCCTTTTTAAAAAGAGAATTTTGGTCATGAGTGGGACTCTGTCGGTTGGAAAAGCCCACTGAATATGCATGATGTCATGTACTGTACATTCACGACACACACAAGACCACATTCAATCTGTTGACCTTAAGGGCAGAGCACAAAGCTCATTTGTTCTCCCCCTAGCACTTGCCTCTGAAAAGAAGGCGAAGTCTGTACTGGGAGAGATCTCATTCTTCAATCAGGCTAGTTTGCTGTGTTGTGAAAAAGGCTAGTTTTCAGAAATTGAAAAATTCATTTCCGCTTAAAGTCACTATAGTAAGTAAACGGCGGGTAATAGGCTTGGGAGACAAAGGGGCCCCAAATTTAGTGTCAGGGAAGAAGTGACAAAGTCAGGATTCACCACTGAAGAGCCAACTTAGCTTAGAAGGAATGAGCTGTGCCTCAACCTGAGCTATGATTCAAACAGGATTTCCTTGTGCAATTTGGGTGCCTCCGTTAGTGACTGCAGGAAAAATAGATCTAACCTATAACCACGGAAGACAAATGGAAGTCCTACAAATCACATTAATCATGGGAAATTGCACCATGGCATGGATTAGGTGGCATTACAAATTGAGACAGAAGGGAGATAGTTTTAGGAAAAAAGAGTCAGAAAAATTGGAATTTGTGTGTTACCAGAATCATATGGAAGAGAGGGAGTTGAGATCTAGAACACTGGTACTGACAACATAGAAATCAAGCAAGACAGAAGTAGAGGAGAGGGTTAGTTTGTCAGATTACTTTGTTCATTTAAATTTTCTTTTGGAGATACCCAGTTTTCTTTTTTTGTCCATGTTCTATGTTAACCAAGATTTATTTTTCCTATTGTTTTTAAAACTATGCTTTTTTAGAGATAACTTAGATTTCAACTATTCACCAATAATTTATCTTTTTCTTTATTTTTTTAAAAACCTAAATGATAGAAAATTTTGAATTTAGAAGTAGAAAGAACAGTCTAAGGAACTCACATGTACCTATTACCCAGTTTCGCCAATTTTTAAGCCCATCTAGAAATACTTCAATATGTATCTATCTTTTGCTGATCAAAACTTTTAAAAATGGCATTTATGCCATTATAATACAACTTAAAATAATTCCTTTATATAATTGAATACTAAGCCTATATTCAAATTTCCCTGATTATCTCAAAGATGTATTTTATAGCGAGTTTGCTTAAAGCAGGACCCAAACAAGGTTCATAAATTGGATTTGGTTGTTATATCTCATAAATACCTTTTATTCTCTAACTATCCATACCTCTATTTTTTATGCCATTATTTTATGGAGAAACTAGCTCATCTGACTTATAGAATATCGCATTCAGGATTTTCCTAAGTGGTGTGTTTTCCTACTATAGGACATCATTATATAGTCCAATTGTTTTAATGATACCAAGATGGATCAGTGGGTTCAGATGAGACTTCCATTATGAAGTTCTTCGTCGACTTTTAACTTAGTTGTTTTAGCAAACACTGATGATCATTGCCAAGATCATTAGGGGGTGCAAAATGCTGCTTTTCAAGTTCTGTCATTTTTTTCTGCATTCACTGGTTGGAATTACTCTACAATAGACCTTTTCCACATCAACAGTTTGGTTACCCTGAAACACAGTACATACAGGAAAGGCAGGATAAATCTTTCATATTTTCCTTTTCAATACAGTTTTGAGTAATGACTTGGTGGTGCCCTAGCAACCTCCAAAGATGACCAATGAAATATTTCTGAAAACCATATAAACTCAGGAATTTTATGTATCTGATTCTTTTTCATGCTCAAATTGCCCCATCTTTGGCAAATGGGAGCCTCAAAGGTGGCTTTTGTGTCCTTTCGATGTGATTCCATTTGTTTTGAAAGGCTTATTTCTTCCTTGACATAAAATGATGTCCCAGACTTACCTGTTAACTTCCTGCCCTAGACTTGCAATCAGGCACCTTTCTAAAGAGTTCTGGCTTCTCTTAGTGGGGAATGTATTTAGAGACCAGAATCTGAATGCTTGTTGTGCATATTACTACTGAATTATCATTGCTTCTCAGCCTTTTCAGGGACAGAGCAATGAAGTATGTATTTTTTCTTTATTTTAAGGGAAAAAAAATAATTCATACTGATATTTCCTATTCAAATGGAAGATTATGGAATTTTTACTTAATTTGTTTGATTTTATACTCTTATTTTAGTAATCTTACTGTTATTAGTAATACTGATGTTTTAGTATCTCTTATTTTTGAATCAATAGCCAAGGTTCCTCAGATATTTAAGAAAATCTAGGTAGTGAAAACGAAACAATAAAGGGAATAAAAGAAAACATTAATGCAAAAAGGAACTATGATTGATATGCTCAAGACATAAGAGACAATATTGCTTCTATGGAATTACTGTAAGAAAATCTTAACCTATGTTAAACGTGTTGTGAACTAGAGCTAATAAGTAATTATGTTAATATCATAGAAACCAAGGTTTTCAGTAAAGGAGAAGATACAAATGTAAAATCAAGTAAGTTAAGTAAAAAACCCTGCAACCATGAGATTAAATTGGAAATATTAATAGGGACTCAGTTTTTCTCATTTTCAAAAATAAATATTTTCTCACTATTTGCTCTGAAAAATCCATAAAACAATGACAATTCATTGGCAAAGAATATCCCTCATGCCCAGATGGCAGTCTCTAAATAACATTTCCTAATGAAAAGGAAGTAGGGATCCTGGGAAAAATACCACAAGGATGCAATGAGCCAAATCTAGGATGTGGGAAATTCTATAGAAACTTATGATGCAATTTCTCCTACAAATAAATGCCATAAAAAAAGAGAGAGGAACCAATATGTATTATGTGTGGATCTTGTTTGGATTCTGTGGTATAATAAGAAATATATTTGGTCTTTGTCTATGATATGATATTAAAAAATTACTAATTTTATTACATATGATATATGATCATCGTATTGTTATGTTAAAACAAAAGCGTCCTTATCTAGGGTCCCTGGTTGGTAGAGCATGTGACTCTTGATCTCAGGGTCGAGTTCAAGACCCACGTTGGTTGGGCCTACACCTTACTTTAAAAAAAAAAAGTCCTTATCTACTAGCAATACACTCTGAAATTTTTATAATTAAAATGATATGATATTTGGTATTTGCTTTAATACCATATACTCTAGATAAAAATAAAGTGGAGGAGACATAAGTGAAACGAATTTGGCAAAATATTGATAAATCCTGAAGGTAGGTGGTACAGTATAGTACTATCCTATTTTTTTGTATGTTTGAAAATGACATTAATAAAAAAGGTTTTAAAAAAGACATGATTTAGAAACACTGAAGAAGCCTGAAATAAATGGAGAGATAGAAGGATGCTTAAAAAGTAAGTAACTCATTTAACTAATTAAAGAAACACAAGAAGCAAGAGAGAATCCAGCTCAAATCCCATGCCTCAGGGTCCAGCAAGGAGCAGGATGTGCCTGAAATTCTTCCAAAGTCCCAGTTCAGGGCCTGGACTCGGGCTCCAGATGTCCCTTGACCCTTGGGCCTCCCTTGCCTAGGGCAGCAATTTGTGTTCCCAGCCTGCTGGTTGGAGACCCTTTGTGTAGCAGGCTACACGTGCCGCCTCATAATTCACAGAGCCCTTCTGGACACGCGTGAATAGTTGGTTGCATTCTCTACATTTTTATGCAGATGACATTGCACAGGGTGGAGATTGGGGGCTGGGGCAGCTGATTAAGAAATCACCAAAGGCGGCTCAAGAAAAAAAAAAAAAAAAAACACCTCCCTAAGGGACACCACAGGAAACCAGCATAAACTCACACGCCTTTGGGTTTGTTCCTTTACGGTGATTGCTGCTGGGTTTGAGCCTCAGGCCCGCTGCCGTGTTCCTCTCTCCAGCTTCAGTCTCCCCCACCAGCTGCTGTTTCCCTTCACTCCCTTTCCTCCCACCCAAGGTACAGGAGGACCTCATTCCATTTAGAGAATTCCTAGTGTTTCCTGGCGGCCAGCGATGATTCATTTTTATTCCCTTGAATCTTCTCCATGGCCAGAGCATTGTTTTCCATATCCTTCCCATCCCCCAGGGGAGAACAAAAGGCCACATTTGGTCTTCTGGCTGGAGTCTCTGCTAGATAGACCATGACATCCCACACCTTGGGCTGAGCATTCCTCCAATTCCCTTAGATTTCACAAAACATTTTGAGATAAACTCTTAACAGTAGGATACATTCAGTTTCCGGCTGAAATGATGTATTATGTGATTCATCTGTTCCCTAATATTTCCAGTCATCATCATGAAATCTGGCCTCTACCCCTGATGCAAACCCTTGTGTTTATAAGAAGTAACCTAAGTAACCTACCACATTTTCAGAGTTGAAATCATGCTTCCAGTCCCATGAGTTTGTAAACTCAGCAAGACAAAATTTTCTCTGTTGCAAATCAACCCTACTTGAAAAGTTGGTATAGTTGAAATAAGTTCTAAATAAGGCAGGTTTGAATAAGAATTTCATCTTCACACTTCTACCCTGAACTATGGCCAGATCAATGGGACCTTCAGTTGTATTTTATTTCAATTTTGTGATCCCAAATGGAGCCACAATCATGTCAGCAAAATTGAAGGATTAAAAAGTGACCCAAGTCATCCAGAATTAGATTTGCAGGACAAATCAGATTCCCAGAATCACAAAAAGTTTGTAGTAGACAGACTCTAGCCAGCATCAACCCTCTCTTTTCACAGATGAGAAAACTGAAGTCCGAAGAGAGTTATATTTTGCCTAAAGTAACAGAAGTAGTAAGTTGAAACCAGGTTCAAAACCAAGTTTACCACAAAAGACTCAAAATCTATTCTCCCACTCACATCAACATCTATAGTGTCCTCCTTGCTGGTCTCTTCTTATCCCTCCCACCTGTCCTCCATACTACGACCTGACACAGCCACCTTCTCTATCGCTGGCCTCTGATCATGTCTCTCCTGGCCCAGAACTGTCTCATCATTCTCGACTGGTCCACTGACATTTCAGTGGTATCTCACATTGCATGTGTCTGCCCTTCCCGGGTCACATGGAAAGTAGCTACTCCTCAAGCAAGCTCTGGGCTTACCTGTATCTTTTCCCATGTAGTTGTCTTTGCCCAGAAGATTCTTCCTCTTTATCTTTACCAGACAAGATCCTCTTACCTTTTAGAGGCTCAGTTCAGATACCACATCCTCCACAAATCTTTCATTTCTGCTACTAAGAGAAACCTCCTTCTCTCCTCTGGCTTCCTGCTTTGTACAGTTCGGAGCTCCACGTTAGTAGATATCACATTCCATCTGGTGTAACCCTGGAGTTAATTATGAACATTCTGCTTTTTCCCATTAAACTATACCTTCCTTTACGTCAAAGACCCGGTCTTATTTACAGCCCCAGCAGAGCTATTTCTCACAGTGAACATAAAAAATGTTTTTTATTAAATTGTGTTGAAACCCACCATCTTTGAGAATCCAATAGCATTTAGTTTAGACATGCCATTCTAAAGAGCTGAAATTAAGTATTTTATACGTTTCTAGCCTTGATGTTCTCAAGTATAATGAAGGGCATTTCTATCTCCCACGATGTGTCATGAATAAAAATAGGAAGGTTTCTTTCTCCTTTCCTATTTCCTTAGATCATGATCAGCCAAAAGTTCAACTAAACATATATTTATTGAACACTTTATAACAATTGCCAATCATCCCTGTCTGCTATTAAAGAAAGTTACAAAAGACTAATAGCCTTAGAAACTACCCTTGATTAGGAATCAGAAGACCTTGCTACTTCAGACTATACCAAATCTCTATCAATCTCTATCAATGTGCCAAATCACTCAAATCTCACAAAGCAGAGATTCCCAAAGTGTCATCCCGCAACCAGAAATATCTACTGGGAATTTGATTAAAAGGCACATTCTCAAGCTGTGCCCTGAACGAACTGAATCAGAAGCACTAGTTCCTTGGTCTGACGAACACCGAGTTCTGGTGCTTCCTCTTCTCCAAGTGGACGGTGGTACTGGACCTTTGGGGGGCTGCCCTGGGCTAGTTCCTCTCCATCCCACCAGCTCATTGTGCAGGCAGTCTAGAGGGATCTTTTATATCACTTTGAAACAATTCTGCTTACCAGAGGCACCACAGGCCAGGAATACCTAGCCTACTTTCCTCATAGACGTAAGCCTCTGAAGCTCAGTGGACAAATGTTATGAAACTACTTTGAAAACTGAGAGGAGCCATACAAATGTAAATATTGTTCAAGTTGCCAGGTCTTTAGGGAGAAGTCATATAAAGGAGGAAAACAATAAATGGAAGAGACACTGATGACATGATATAACTACTCTCAGCTTCTAGAAAAATCATCATTCTGACTGTATACATAGCTTCCCTCCCTTGATTTTACTCTGCTTGTCTGTTTATACTTGGAACACAGAGCTGTATAACAAATGGATAGAGTGAAGACACAGCAATTTAAATGGAAGCCCAGGGATGCCTGACTGGCTCAGTTGGTAGAACATGAGACTCTTGATCTTGGGTTGTGAGTTTGAGCCCATGTTGGGTGTAGAGATTACTTAAGAATAAAAATCTCTAACAAATAAAAAAAATAGAAACAAAAAATAAAAGGAAGCCCAGTACCCCAGGACCAGTATCAGGCTACTTTTCTTACTTGGCAGAGATTAAAAGCTCCAGTGCCCTCTTGAGGATTCAATGAAAAGGAGCACTATCTCTGATTATGAAGCAAATAGGATTTTCTCCCTATTCCCACAATTCCAGTCACTTGAATAAAGGATCTGAACTGTTTGCATGTAGTTTGGACCGCCACCTACCTCACCCAAGAGTCCCACTCTCTTCAGTCCTGCCTATCTCTGTGTGATACATTTGGTCTTTCTCAAACGCAGAATCGACCCACCTCTTTGATTTCTACCCCCCCGCCCCCCCAATAAACTGCTTGTGGAGAACTCTTTCCAGAGTAAGCAGTGTAATGAGGCAGCAAACGACCTTGAATCATAAAGCCAGGGTTTTAGTTAGGCTTCTGCTAGTTGCTGTATGACTAAGGGTAAATCCTATCTTGACCTCATTTTCCTTAGGGTATTTGAGTGGACTGTGTGGTATTTGAGTGTATGGTATTTATAAACTATGAAATATTTACAATGTAAGGTGATAGAATCATACTGCTGATAGCAAAGCCAAGTAAAATTATCTTGACCAAGATATTTTGTTTTCTAAAGAGGAAAGGTTGTAGACAAAGAAGGAAGCCAAGTTTATCTGTAGTAATTAAATGACAGGGAACAAATCAAGATATCTTATCCCTTGAATGTCTATTCAAAACATGGTAGAGTTAGTGGTTATGGGTTATCAGAGTATCATATGTCTGCTTCTACATTCAGTCTGTTTGTGCTCTTTTGTTTAGGTTGAAGCACGTGAAAAATATCCAGCCTCACCCAGATAAGGAGTTGGAAAAGGGAAAGGTATTTCAACAGCTTTTCAGACTTGCTGTTGGCTCTTTTTTCTTTCTTCCTTTCTTTTGGATATATGTTTGTTTCTTTTTTTAAAGTTTATTTATTTATTTTTTTGTAATCTCTACACCCAACCTGGGGCTCAAACTCACACCCCCAAGATCAAGAGTCACATGTTCTTCTGACTGAGCCAGCCAGGTGCCCTGCCTATGGCTCTTGATCTCTTAATACTACACCTAACTGCCAAATGTTAGTTTCTTAAAGATAAGTAACAATATAGAATCTGAAACCATATCAATGAACTTTTTTGTGCTCTGTTACATTGAAATACATTGAACTATCTTGTACTTTAAATAGACCCTTTACCCAGGCATAAGGTAATATAGTGGCTTGCTGAGCTATACAGATCTCCAAATTTTTGAAACATTTAATTATACAATATAAAACAAAATTCATTAGTATCACCACCATCATCAAATTAATCAGAAGAGTCTTCAAATATGGAGAACCCGTGAAACTCACTGTGAGAGATGAAAGTTTTCTGTATTTCTAATTTTCACTTGAAAGCTCAAATTTTATCACAAATACTGGCACAAATACTGTTAGTTGTTTTCCTTAAAGAAATATGCTCACTTTATTTTTGAGAAAATATCTGCCAAATACTGAAGTTTGAAAAACCACAATTTGTTTGCCAGACCTTTTTACTATTATTTTTTAAAGTAAAGATGGTATTGCCAAAAAAGGGACTCCTCTTCAGGCTGCACGAGTATTTTTCTTCAAGATGATCATTCTACTTTGAAATGCAACAAGACTGCTTTATGTGTACTTGCCTTTTGTCACACTGAATATTAAAAGGACATTGAATTCAAGGGTCAACGTTTGAGAAAATTAATAATTTCACCGCTTGATTAAGGCCATTCTTAGGTAAAATTGGCTCCCTCCCCTCCTTTTGCAACTGTGTGATGGTGAAGAATACACTAACTACTAATAGCTTGGTGCCAGTATCTTGAGTCATGTTAAGGTGCCAGCATTTTTAACCATCATCACTTCTGCACCCAGCGAAAGAGGCAAATAATGTCTTGATATCGGTGTGAAAATACTTTGACTTCATTGGCTCCCTGAAAGGGTCTCAGTGACCCCTGAGAATCTGGGAACCACACTTTGAAAATCATTGCTCAACCTTCCTGCCTCAAAGGTTGCACTGTAATTTCCTCTAAAACCTCTCCTGAGGGAGTTAGCCGGAAACAGACCATATATAGAGAGAGAAAGCTGGAAGAGAACTAGGGAGGCCAATACTCCAATGCAGAAGGAGCTTTCGGAGGAAAACTTTTATCTTCTTCTGCCCCCTAGTGGTCAACCGTCAATACAACAGTCGATTACCCCCAGGACTGTTCTATGTGAGACAAAGGAGAATGGTTTCCTCCTTGCTGTGGCAGAGGCAGTATTTTACAGCCATACTTCCCGCATTCACTTCTAGATCCAAGCGTGTTTGATCCTTTAGTGCCTAAAACCCAGGAGAATAAATTGTCATCCTGATAAAGGCTGAGGATAGGGACTTTGGTGAAAATAATTGGTCTCCTTACTCAGAGGACTGACTCCCTGCCATCTCTTTTCTCCCAGTGGCCCCAGGGCTTGGCTACCTGTATCTGTGAAAACCTTTGCCACTTTTCCATTGAGGAACAAACTATAGTCCTAGAGTTTTTCTTCTTATTTTTCTATCCCCCAAGCAAGTGGAAAAAAAAAAAAAGAAAAGAAAGAAAGAAAGGATTCTAAGTGTCTTCCTGTGTGGTAATAAAGGGGAGGCTGACCCAGGATTAAAAAAACTGTCCTATGTGCCTCATTCTGTTTTCACTGAGATCTCATGGAGAAAGACAAAATCCTCACAAAGATGTTCTAATACTTGCCCTCTTCACACTTCATGGTGGATTGGCAGATGTGGACATTTGAGAGAAACCTGAAGACCAAGGTTACCAGAGGTGTCCATGTATCATTGAAGCTGGTGCCTAAGTGGAGAACTGAGGTGAAATGAGGGACAGGGAAGAAGAAGCAGGACCCGGGGCAGGGGCCACCCACATCCCTCTCTCTTCCCCTCTTGCCAAACTACCTGTGCTGAGGTGAGAGCTGAAGCAAACCACCTCTAGGGCTGAGGGAAGCTGTTGTGCACAGCCCAGAGAAGATGGGGAGAGAGGAAAAGGAAGACATGCCATGGGTTTGGGGTGAGAGGTGGGGGGGAGGGAAGCCATGTGCCTCTGGTCTTCAGGAGCCCATGAAGCAGGGTTATTCATAGGTAACTAGGGTGCCAAGCTGAAGGCAAGCTGGGGACCATGAGTAACAAACTATAAAGGTGGAGATGGAAATTCACAACTCTGAGAGGTTGTGCTGAGAGAGGAGGGAGTAAATAAGATGTGCGAGCCATACAGCAATTCAGCAATGTGGCAGGATACAAAATCAATGCACAGAAATCAGTTGCTTTTCTATACACTAACAATGTAAGTGTAGAAAGAGAAATTAGGGAATCAATTCCATTTACAATACCACCAAAATCCATAAGATACTTTGGAATAAACCTAACCAAAGAGGTAAAGGATCTATACTCTAGGAACTACAGAACACTCAAGAACGAAATTGAAGACACAAAAAGATGGAAAAACATTCCATGCTTATGGATCGGAAGAATAAACATTGTTAAACTGTCTATGCTGCCCAGAGCAATCTATATTTTCAACACCATCCTGATCAAAATTCCAATGGCATTTTTCAAAGAGCTGGAACAAACAATCCTAAAATTTGTATGGAACCAGAAAAGACCCCAAATTGCCAAGGAAATGTTGAAAAGGAAAAACAAAGCTGAGGGCATCACGTTGCCTGATTTCAAGCTATATTACAAAGCTGTGATCACCAAGACAGCATGGCACTGGCACAAAAACAGACATATAGACCAATGGACCAGAATAGAGAGCCCAGAAATGGACCCTCAACTCTATAGTCAACTAATCTTTGACAAATCAGAAAAAAATATCCAATGGAAAAAAGACAGTCTCTTCAATAAATGGTGCTGGGAAAATTGGACAGCTATACACAGAAGAATGAAACTCGACCATTCTCTTACCCCGTACACAAAGATAAACTCTAAATGGATGAAAGACCTCAATGTGAGACAGGAATTCATCAAAATCCTAGAGGAGAATATAGGCAGTAACCTCTTCGACATTGGCCACAGCAACCAAAGGCAAGGGAACAAAGCAAAAATGAACTTTTGGGACTTCATCAAGATAAAAAGCTTCTGCACAGCAAAAGAAACAGTCAACAAAGCTAAGAGGCAACCCACGGAATGGGAGAAGATATTTGCAAATGACATTAGAGATAAAGGGCTGGTATTCAAGATCCATAGTGAACTTTTCAAACTCAACACCCAAAAAACAAATAATCCAGTCAAAAGATGGGCAGAAGACATGAACAGACACTTCTCCAAAGGAGACATGTGAATGGCTAACAGACACATGAAAAAATGTTCAACGTCAATAGCCATCAGGGAAATTCAAATCAAAACCACATTACACCAGTTAGAATGGCAAAAATTAACAAGGCAGGAAACAACAAATGTTGGAGAGGTTGTGGAGAAAGGGGAACCCTCTTACACTGTTGGTGGGAATGCAAGTTGGTACAGCCACTTTGGAAAACAGTGTGGAGGTGCCTCAAAAAGTTAAAAATAGAGCTACCCTATGACCCAGCAATTGCACTACTGGGTATTTACCCCAAAGATACAGATGTAGTAAAAAGAAGGGCCACATGCACCCCAATGTTCATAGCAGCAATGTCCACAATAGCCAAACCGTGGAAGGAGCCAAGATGTCCTTCAACAGACAAATGGATAAAGAAGATGTGGTCCATATATATAATGGAATATTACTCAGACATCAGAAAGGATGAATACCCAACTTTTGCATCAACATAGTTGGGACTGGAAGAGATTATGTCAAGTGAAATAAGTCAAGCAGAGAAAGACAATTATCATATGATTTCACTCATATGTGGAACATAAGGAATAGCACAGAGGACATTAGGGGAAGGAAGGGAAAACTGAAGAGGGGGTAATAAGAAGGGGAGATGAACTATGAGAGACTATTGACTCCGGGAAACAATCTGAGGGTTTCAGAGGAGAGAGGGGGTGGGGGGATGGGTTAGCCTGTGATGGGTATTAAGGAGGGCATGTGTTATAATGAGCACTGGGTGTTATACGAAAATAATGAATCATGGAACACTACATCAAAAACTAATGATGTACTGTATGGTGACTAACATAACATAATAAAAAAAAGACTTTAGGTATCAAAATCAATATGGCAAAAAGAAAATGAAAAAACCAATGTAACATTCTAATATGCCCTCTAGGAATATTACTGCAATGAAATAGTAAAAATAAAGTCCACCAAATATTTTCTTAAATTTTATCTTTAAAAATACAGCTTCAGAACTCTGATATTCAAATTCAACTTATAAAATACTATTTCTACTCTCTGTAAAAGTGTTTCTGCAGGGAATAACAAAGCTGGCTAACTGGTTCTGTTTTTCAAACCCCATAGATACAATTTATTTTAAGGACAAAGTGAGAACTTCTTGACATAAAAAAAAATGAGAAAAAAGGGGAATGGAACATTTTCTGCCCATTTTGTGTCACAACTGCCTCTGTACATCAAATAAAGAAAAAATAGTTTTAAAAAAGGTTGGGGGGGGTACCTGGGTGGCTCAGTCGGTTGGGCATCTGCCTTTGGCTGAGGTCATGATCCCAGGGTCCTGGAATTGAGTCCCATATGGGACTCCTTGCTTAGCAGGGAGTCTGCATCTCCCTCTGCTGCTCCCCCGGCTTGTGCTCTCTCTCTGTCAAATAAATAGATAAAATCTTTAAAAAAAAAATCTAAAAAATAAATTAAAGAAAAAAGGATTCTTAAGTTCTTTGTTCCCTGGCCCTTCTGACAGTCTGGGGAATTCTGTGGACCCCTTCTCTGAATAATATTTTTAAATGCATGTTTTAAAACAAATTACAAAGGAAACCAATGACATTGAAATATAGATATTAAAAGAATTTTAAAAATTATGGTACAGTGTATGTGCTTCTTTATTAGCTCATAGCTACCACCATGTCAAAGTCCAGATGCAAGGTTATGATCTTTAAAGGTGTCTGCGACAACTGTAATGTGTTCTGAAAATATCTGTGTCTCCCATGGTGTGAGAGTCAGAGGCACTGCTGTTGCGGCTGGAGTATGTTGCCTATGCTCCGAATGGAAGGAAATGCCTAATTTCAGCTTGAGGTTACTGAAAAGAAATATTTTTTTCTTATCCAAGGTCAATGACCTTTGAATTCTTCTCTCCAAAGAGTCCAGCTCCCTAGGCTAAAAACAAGCAAACAAAAACAACTTGCTCGAAGAGCTTATTAAGAATTTATTGCAAGACGGGCACCTGTCTGGCTCAGTCGGTTAGGGGGCTGTCTTCGGCTCAGGTCATGTTCTCAGGGTCCTGGGATGGAGCCCTGGGTGGGGCTCCCTGCTCAGCGGGGAGTCTGCTTCTCCCTCTCCCTCTGCCTACTGCTTCCCCTGCTTGTGCTCTCTTTGTCAAATAAATAAATAAAATCTTTAAAAAAATTTACTGGTGCAAGAAACTGATGTTAAGAACTTGGATAGAAAAGGATGGAAAAAGGGGAAACCCTGATACAGTAGTCTCACATTTTAAAATGCCTAAGAAATCTGGAAAGCTTACTGATGATGTAGGTTCTACTCCCACAGATTCTGGTTCCCCAGGTCTGCGGGGTAGGGTCTGGGATTCCTCCCAAGGTGCCATAGCTAGTAAATGGCTCTGCTGGAATTAGAACCCAGGTCTATCTGCCCCCAGAGCCCGAGACTCTGTACACTCTATACACTCAATACACTCCGTGGCCATCTGTAGAGAAGAACAGAGTCAGGATACTGCCAAGGAAACCAACATCTGGGATATCCAGGAAATTGTACAAGGCACAGCTCACGTTAGATCCAGGCTTTGAATTCATGCTGCACCACCAGAGGGACATATAATGGAAGACTAAAGACCTCCTGGCAATTTTATCGGCTACTCTATGGCTGACCTGGCTCCATCTCCTACCACCACCTCCGCAAATGTCAAACAGTTGTCCTTTGACCATCGGGCAAGTAGCTCATTTCTTCCATTTGCCCTGCCTATTAGAAAAATAGACATGAGTCTTCACTCAGAAGACTATAGCTCTGCTTGTACATAGTGCTTGGTCCTATTGGAATGGGCAGCAAAAGACAACACGTATCAAACATCTGAAAAATGTCCCCTGTTAACAGAACAATCTAGTTTCTCCTTGTTTCCATCTGTTGAATTGGAAGCTCAAATAGCAGCAGAATGTTTTCACAGGCAACATTTCCATGCCTTGCTGGGCATACTTTAAGACACAATAGTAAGCTGTGATAGAAACAAAAGCACACTCCTCATGGAATTCCAAGGCGGGGAATTCAGAGACCACTGTCAGAGGGGAGTTCAACTCCCCTCATTTAATTTCTGGGACCTTGCAAGAGCCGAGAGACCAACCCTCAATTCCCCCCCCCTCTTCTGCTTTGATCCTGGGCTTTCAGTCTCTGACTGTTCCTTATGTGATTTACATCAGGAGTTTGTAATCTTTCAGAAATGTCATTCCAAGTATTCATTCATTCATTCCCTTACGGAAATAAAAGGGCAGTTACCTATTCTCTGCCAAAAGTTAGGTTGGTCTGAAATTATAACTAGGGCCACCCAAGATCCCCTACTCTCTCTCCGATCTTCTGCAGCTCCTGAGGAGAGAAGGCAGATTTTCTCCAAGCCCCTTCCTTAAAGGGAAAAGCTTCCCCAGCCCTTGTATCATGTAAGTCTCAAAATCATATATTGAATTGTTATTGGTAAACACCAAGATTATCTGCTGAACCTTCTAAGATATCTATTTCCTCTCAACAGCAGGCTGTTTTTTTTAAAATCAAGATATAATTAACGTGTAACATTATATTAATTTCATGTGTAAAAACATAATGATCCGTTATTTGTATATGTTACCAAATGATCACCACAGTAAGTCTAGGTAACATCATCACTACATGTAGTTTCAATTTTGTGAGGACTTTTAAGATCTATGCTCTTAGCAACTTTCAAGTATACAAAACAGAATCATTAACTATAGTCATCATGTTATACATTACATCTCCAGGACTTATTTCTTATACCTGGAAGTTTGTACTTTTTCACTCCCTTCACCCATTTTGCCCACCCCCAGCCTCCTGCCTCTGGAAACTACCAATCTGTTCTCTGTATCTATGACCTTTCTATTTTTGGTTTTGTTTTGTTTTGTTTTTTTAGATTCCACATATAAGTGAGATCATACGGTATTTGTCTCTCTCTGTCTGACTTATTTTACTTAGCATAATGCACTGAAGATCCACCCATGTTGTCACAAATGGCAAGATTTCCTCCTTTTTGTGGCTAAATAATATTCTATTTTAATACAGTATATACATATGCTATATATATTATATATATATGTACATATATACATGCTGCATGTTCTTCATCTAGTCATCTGTCAATGGATACTTAGGTTGCTCCTTGTCTTGGATATGGTGAATAATGCTGCACCCAGCTTCTTTTTTTTTTTTTAAGATTTTATTTATTTATTTGAGAGAGAACGAGAGAGAGCACATGAGAGGGGGGAGGGTCAGAGGGAGAAGCAGACTCCCTGCCGAGTAGGGAGCCCGATGTGGGACTCGATCCAGGGACTCCAGGATCATGACCTGAGCCGAAGGCAGTCGCTTAACCAACTGAGGCACCCAGGTGCCCTGCACCCAGCTTCTTAAAGTAGTAAATTCTTGCTGCCGCCACCCCCTCAGAAGCCCCTCACTTCTTTCCTCATAATCTGGCTCTACTCCCATCACAATATACTGGATGAACAACCTTTTCCAACCCTCCACAGCCTGTACCTCTGATTCCTGCAGAATTTGGCATGTTTGGCCCTATTTCTTGAGGGTCTTAGGTTCCCACACTCAGCCCCATCCCAGTTCAAATCCTGCATCCCTATGGCTGCTCCATCTCCTCTGTAGGCTCCTCCTCCCTCTCCTGCCTACCTGGGAGAATGTCCTGTTTCAGTCCTGGCTCCTTTGCTTCATTGATTTCTGCATCTCTGCAGCCACACCTCTGTTTGGGGAGATAGCCCCTCCTTCGGAATCAGCCACTTTGCCCAGAAGTTATGTCTGGCCCTGGGGAAAATGGTGGCCTGGACTGGTCAGGAAATGTTGCTCTTGGGACACTCTGCAGACAATTAATCAGGCTCCCTGTGGCACTCTGTCATTTCCACAGCAGGAAGCTGTCTGGTAACTCTTAAACCAGTGGCCTCGGGGCGCCTGGATGGCTCAGTTGGTTAAGCGACTGCCTTCAGCTCAGGTCATGATCCTGGAGTCCCGGGATCGAGTCCCGCATCGGGCTCCCTGCTCGGCAGGAAGTCTGCTTCTCCCTCTGACCCTCCCCCCTCTCATGTGCTCTCTCTCTCTCTCTCTCTCATTCTCTCTCTCAAATAAATAAATAAATAAAATCTTAAAAAAAAAAACCAAACAGTGGCCTTTCAGAGTCCTCTGGATTTGCTGCCTTTCTCACCCAGAATTGCTATTTTGCAGCCTTTAGGGATGTCTCCTGCCTCCCTGATTCTCCTCCCACTCATATATTTTGTAGAGTGGAAAGAATAATGAAATCAAGGCCAGGAATTCTGGGCGTAGTTCTGGCTTTATCACCAACTGTCTCCATAAGCCTCAGTTTCTCATCAGTGAAGTAAAAGGTGGGTGTACATCATCTCTGAGACTGCTTTAACATATGATAAGGAGGCCTCATCAGCTTACCCACTTTAGGGCTGGGGAGATATCAGGGCAGACCTCCAGCAGCTCTTGGCCAAAGGATGATGGAATTTTGAGGCTGACGGTCTTCAATAGAGGAGACTGTAACTTTGGAAAATCCATCTATTGGGGGACATAAAAGCTCTGTAAGTACTTAGAAACAGAATCTAAGCTTATCCAAAAGTGCTATGGAATCCAGAGAAAAGCTTCCCTTTAGCTTTTCAGCAGTGGTGTACCGGTGGAAGCAGTGGGAACAGCTGAGCAAACACAATTACAATAACTTCTAAAGTTTTTAAGATCATCATATAAGAAGGAAACAGCCTGCACCCCTGGGGTCTCTGTGGGTAATATCTGTGCCTAAGAATTTGATCCTGGATTATATTAAAGAACAACTGTAGTTTCAAAGCTTTGGCCAGTTCCTTGTATTTTTTCACGATAAAGTCATAAAGCAAATAATTCCTTGTTTAGCTGAGCCAAAAATAAATTCTTATATATGCAAAGTCAGGACACAACCTCATTTGGAATGGTGGGAGAGAGCTCTAGGGCTTCACATGAATTGGGAAGTAGTCCTCAGATAACTGGGGAGAAAGATGGAGGGAGCAATTCAAGTGACATCCAGAAGAGAGTAGGTAGGACCAAAGGGAAATTTTCTGGAGCTGGGATGGTAGAACAATTAAAAAAAAAAATGTTTACATCATAATGCCTGATGTCCAATTGTTGTTTCCTTCTTTGAGCTGCAATTAACCTACATCATCTTATTATTTCTGAAAATGTCTATAGCAGGCAACAATCTGTTTTCAATGGAATTTGGGGAACTGAAGAGAAAAGGGGGATTCCCAGTTGACATTGAGTAAGCCCACAAGAAGAGACAGCAGCTGGAGAAGGACTAGTTATGGACAAGGAACAGGGGAGATGTGGGTGCCAAAAAGAGGATGAGGCTGAAGATACAGAAGAGAGAAAAAATGGTGGGGAAATGTTCCTGAGAAGATACAGGAATTGGAGCCCATGGTATGAAAGGAAGTACTCACTTTGACCGGGAGGAAGGACCCTCTCTTTCCCTAGGCCCTGTCTCAGCAGTTGGCACCACTAATTTGAATCCATCCCCATTTCCAGGCCTCCATATTTGGCATCCTATCTGGGCACACCATTTTTCAGACTTTTCTGTTATTATCTGCCTGTCATGTCCTAGTCTCTCAAAGACTATTTTGCCATGCTTCACATGACATCAATTAGTTAAACATAAAGTATCTTTTTTTTTTTAAGATTTTATTTATTTATTTGAGAGAGAGAATGAGAGAGAGAGAGAGCACATGAGAGTGGGGAGGGTCAGAGGGAGAAGCAGACTCCCTGCTGAGCAGGGAGCCCGATGCGGGACTCGATCCCGGGACTCCAGGATCATGACCTGAGCCGAAGGCAGTCGCTTAACCAACTGAGCCACCCAGGCGCCCAAACATAAAGTATCTTAAGACATGCTGTCCAATATGGTAGCTACTGGCTACATGTGGTTACAGAACACTTGAAATGTGGCTAGTCTGAATTGAGGTGTGCTGTAAGTGTGAAATGCATACCAAATTGTGAAGCTTTAGTATGAAAAAAGTGTAAAATAATTCATTAGTTATATATTGATTAATGTTGAAATGATAATGTTTTGGATATACAGGTTTAAATAAGCTATATTATTAAAATTAATTTCTCCCATCTCTTGATCCTTTTTAAAATGTACCCCCTAGAAAATTTAAATTATATTGCTCACATTATATTTCTATTGGAAAGCAATGATCTAGACTAATGGATAGTGGACTGGATGTACCAGTTAAGCCTCTATGAGATCACTGCCCCCCACTTCCTTGGGAAACTGCTGAGACTATTCTATATCTTGTAAACCTACTCCTCTCACCCTAGCCACTTCCTCCATCAGCTTCCTGAGAAAGAGCACTGACAGGTGATATTTTGAATTTTGCATAATAAAAAAAACCTTTATTTTACCTTTACATTTGATTGATAGTTAAATCTAATTTTTCTTTTTTTTTTTTTAAAGATTTTATTTATGTATTTGACAGAGAGAGACACAGCGAGAGAGGGAACACAAACAGGGGGAGTGGGAGAGGGAGAAGCAGGCTCCCCGCAGAGCAGGGAGCCCGATGCGGGACTCGATCCCAGGACTCTGGGATCATGACCTGAGCTGAAGGCAGTCGCTTAACCAACTGAGCGACCCAGGCATCCTAAATCTAATTTTTCACCCAGAATTTTGTAAGAATCACTCCCTTGTTGTTTACTTGCCAATGCTGGTATTTTATTATTATTTTTAAAATTTATTTATTTATTTATTTATTTTTAAAGATTTTATTTATTTATTTGAGAGAGAGAGAATGAGAGACAGAGAGCACAAGAGGGAAGAGGGCAGAGGGAGAAGCAGACCCCCTGCTCAGCAGGGAGCCCGATGCGGGACTCGATCCCTGGACTCCAGGATCATGACCTGAGCCGAAGGCAGTCGCTTAACCAACTGAGCCACCCAGGCGCCCTTTAAAATTTATTTTATTTTATTTTAATTTTTTAAAAGATTTTATTTATTTATTTGACAGAGAGAGAGACAGCGAGAGAGGAAACACAAGCAGGGGGAGTGGGAAAGGGAGAAGCAGGCTTCCTGCCAAGCAGGGAGCCCGATGGGGCTCGATCCCAGGACCCTGGAACATGACCTAAGCTGAAGGCAGACGCTTAATGATTGAGCCACTCAGGCACCCCTAAAAAAACAAAACATTTGGCTCTGAAGTGTATGTTTTTAATCTGTAGTCTATACCACTTGCAGACCAGCTTCCCTTATCATATTCTTCTTTTTTCTCCATAAAATGCAGTAATTATTGATATATTTGTTTTGTTATATGCATTCTCCCGCTTTATTGAGAATAAAAGTAAATGATGTAAAATGTAAGCATGTAAAAATATTAATAAATGTAAACAATTATTTAGTCCATATTCCAATACTCAGGGGTAGGCCCTGTAAGCAAGCATTTTCTTCTGGTTCCTTAACACATATACAATCCACTAGGATGAATATGCTTCTCAGAGGGAAAGGTACTATTTGTTCACTGCTGTATCTCAGTGCCCAGAACAGTGCCTGTGCATATTTGTCACTCAATAAACACTTCTTACAGTAATTAACAAATCGTTTTAATTTCAGATAATGTAGTATTTATGGATTTTCATTTCCCTTAATTCACCTATTTCTTGTAATAAACTATTCCCCATATATATGTATATATGTCACATTTTCCTTATCCATTCATCAATCATGGACCTAACTCCATCCTTAAAAGTGAAAGTCTGTGAATAAATTTGCTTGGTTTGTATCTCATGTCCATCATTTACTAGCTATGGGATCTATGCAAATTACTTAATCTCTTTGGCTTTGGTTTTCTGTAAAATGAAGTTAACAGTAGTACCTTCCATAGTAAGAATTAAACAAGATCATGTAAATAAAACTCTTACTAGTGCTGATACATAAGAAGAGTGCAACATAAGTTAGGTACCCAGTTGTTATTTTGCTATTTATAGAGCTCTGAATATACCTTGCATACTTTCTATAAAACCCTTGTGAATTACATTCACATCAGCAGTGTGGTCAACAGATTTATATCCAAAAGTGCCAAGAAAAATAATATGCCAAACAGATAACCTGCATATAACAGAACCCACTTCCTGTTGCTTGTACCTAATATGTCCACCTTAAAAATGTTGTTTAGATTTTCCCCACTAAGTTTTCTTCCTATTCTTTGCCAGGATGTTCATTTTGGAAGGAGGAATGTAAATAGGTAAAGTGGAGAATTGACAGAGTAATTCTGGTAAACGAATTTTTTTTTTTTTGGGTAAATGAAACTCTTAAAATTAATTTGATATGAAACCTCTGGTTAATGAGGGATTGTTTGAAGTTATAGATAATCTCATCATTATCCTACAATTTTTAACAAATTTTGTATTCAACTTATTTAAACTAAAAAAAGAAAGACAGTTCACTCATTACCCTGTGATGTTTTTTCTTCTATGTGTACACGATGCTAGAGGAAGAGAAAGGAGAAATAACTGGGTTCTTGAGACTGCTTGATGTTTGAATCACTAATAAAATAGAGACATATTTAACTTATATATGTGATTATTTATTTCATTCAATTTTATCATATTCTTCTGCAACACCATTTTTAGCTACTACTTAGCATTCCATTGCATGGATAAATAATAATTTATTTAGCAAATCTCCTCTAATTGGACGTCTAGACCATTTCTATTTTTTCCCTAATACATAATCTTGAGCTGAATCTAATTATAGCCCATCTTTGTGCCATCTGATGAATTCCCTGAATTAAAGATGTGTATTTTAACCATGGCTATTTAGAACTGAAACCAATATAACACTATATGTTAACTATACTGGAATTAAAATGAAAAACTTAATTAAAAAAAAAGAAGGTGATTAACATAACAATAAAAATTTTTTTTAAAAAAAGAAAGAAAAAGTAGAACTGTTATAAAATGTAGCTCCACCCACCCTCCTGCCTTGAGGGCAGGTCTCAAACCAAAACGTTAGTTCCACCTTGCTTTGACAGTTTCACCTACCAAGGCTTTCCTTCTGGTCTTATGGTTTCACAGCCGGTCCCTTTAAATCTCCCTCAGTGTTTCTCCCTTGCTATGCTCACTGCTAAACAATGCACGCTTGTACCACGCAGAGCCATTGATCTCATTTCCACACACTTCTAATACAGCCCCAAGTGAAGCTGGGGATAATAAACAAGGTAAATTATGTGTGCAAAGCCTCATATTCTTAATTGAGCCTGGCTTGAAGCATTTCTTCAGCTTTCCCGGCTCTTCTTTTTCGATCTCCCTCAGATATTTTCTGTTTTCTGACCCTGGACTGACACTGTCCTGTCCTTTCTATTAGGCTGAGCTAAAGGACTCCTTTGGACCTACAAAAATGGAAATTCTACCTGGTTCAACCTAACAAGGCTGAGATGTTAGCCCATCAGAGAAGATGGCAACCATTTGTCATGCTGCGAAGCTGTTCAAAACCTGTGTAAACCCTTCCTATACTGGGGGAAATTTCCATCTTTTAAATCCTATTCTCCCTGGGGTAATTCCAGAAACTCACTTTCCCAGACTTCTTGAGACTAGAATATATGAATGTGGCCCAGTTTCCTCCAATCAGATGCAAGATTTTTGACTCAGAAGAGAATGTCAGGAAGAGCTATTCTTCCTTTAAGGAGAGATAGGGATAGAGGTAGGGACTGGGAGGAGGAGGAAATTCTAGGATGCTTTAAATTCTATTTCCTGACGTGGGTAGTAGTTATATGGAAGCTTGCTTTGCAGTAATTCTTTTATGCCTTGTGCATTTTTTAATTGTGTATTATTCTTCATTAGAAAAGATTTTTAATTCAATTCTGGCAAAGATAGAGGGAGACAAGGAGCTTCCAGAAGGCAGACAGCAGCTCTGGAAGTTGTCCCAAGCCCTGATCAGCAGTGTGAACTGCAACCCTGGCGTTCATTGTGCTCTGTGGTAGCAGTCCTGTGCGGAATGTGTGTCTAGCTCTTAGCCTCTAGACTCCAAGCCTGTTTCTCTGGCTCTCCTGGTGTTCTGTGTGCTATCCTTCAGTAAATAGTCTTCCTACTCTAACTAGCTAGAGAAGGTTCTTGGTTCGCAACTAAGAGCTCTGGCTGATAATAGGGAGTTCATGTTCTTTTCAGGTGAGATCTTAACTTGAGGCTGAAAATGCTGTCCTTGAGACCACCAGAATTCTGGCTTTCTGGTACCTCCAGACCCTAGGGATTCCTCTATTCTACAATCAGAGCATATAGGGTTGAAACCATGCATAGTGTAGTTTCTGCTGCTTTGGATTATTATCTTCTCTGAAAGTCCTAAGTTTTTCTCCATTAATCTCCACTATTTCCCTTCCCCCACTGCCCCACAGGAAATACACACACACAAACACACATACGCACACCACTGCCACCCTGCAACCCAGGTTACCCAGGAATATGTG
This sequence comes from Mirounga angustirostris, assembly GCF_029215605.1. Taxonomy (NCBI): domain Eukaryota; kingdom Metazoa; phylum Chordata; class Mammalia; order Carnivora; family Phocidae; genus Mirounga; species Mirounga angustirostris. The sequence goes on from NW_026991717.1 coordinate 98,062,856, forward strand.
AAAATCATGACGTACTCGTATAGCACTAGAAGGTAAGCTTCAAGGAGATATTTATCTGTTTTGTTCAGTGCCACATCAGAGCATTTAGAATGGCACCTGGCACATGTTAGATACCCAATAAATACCTGAAATTAATGAGTACCCTGTCCTAAAATGCATTGTCTATTAGCTCACCTAACAAAGAACAAATGCTTACACATACTGACATGCTAGTGAAGGCACTGGCTGTTGGGGATGTCAAGGTGATTAAGGCACAATTCTGCCCATGAGCAATTCAGCATGAACTGCTTATTCCAGAAACATTGCCACCAATCCTCAGAATATATTTTGTCACCTCTATAGACCCTCGTAGAGCTTCTCTTTAGTGGAGATGTGGGGTAGTAAAGGTAGGAGGGGTTTTTTTGTGGGTTTTTTTTTTTTTTTTATCAACTAGCAATGCTTTCCCTCTGTCAATCTCAGTTTCAGGCTAAACAGGAGGGAGGCAGCAACAATGCAGAATGGTAGGTGAGACATTCAGATATTGCCCACATCTTTTGTCCAATCGAGGGACCTGACACAATGGTTGTGAATCAACTTTGACCATAAATAAGGCAATATTGGGGTGGCTATGATCCAATCAATATCAGATCCTATCACACTCCCCAGTGGTTTTTCTTCTGACTTGGAATTAAGCCCTCTCTATGATCTGGCCCCTACATGGTCCTCGCCCCTATGTAATATTGCCTTGCTTGCCTCTCTGACTGCCCTGCAGTTGCCTCCTCCTCTCCAACCCCACTGACCTCCAACATAAGCTTCTCCCCATTCTTGGTCCTTTCTCCCAACATTTCCTTTTCTAGGTATGTTCTCTTTCTCCCCCTTCCCTCCTTTCCTCCCTTCTCTCTCTCTTTTTGTCTGCCATCTCCACTAGATTCTTAGCTCCATGAAAACAGGAGCTTGTTGATCTGATTCACCCATGTATTCCCAGTGTCTGAAACAATGCTTCACATACAGCAGGCATGCAATTACACATTTTCTTGAGGAATACATTAATCTCGACCTTTAAAAGCCAAGGCTGACATCACTCCCTTCCAAGGTAAAATATTAGATGCCACTGGTTAAGCAATCATGGTAGATTTTTCATAATTCTGGAGAAACCACGTGTAATGCAAAAACCGAGCTTCCTGAGAAAAGTGTTCGTTAGAATTACAGTCTGGGATATCACTGGCTGAAGGAATATGAAAACAGGAAGTGGTCTGAGCAGCTAAAATTCAACCTAATGTATCTAGACGACCAAGAAGAAAGTTAGCACTTCATTGTCCAGAGCATTACATTTATTCCTTGTTAATGTAAAAATTAGAAAAGCTCGATGTCTTTCATACACAGCTTAGGGAATAGTTATTCAAACAAACATGCTCCCCTTCCTAAGGGCCAACTTGTATATTACTGCACTTAACCCTTACAGCAGCTCTTTCAGCAGGGCCTGTTATTATCCCCATTTTTTTTAGGTGAAGAAACTGAGCTTAATGAAATCAAGCAATTTGCTCAAAGATAGAAAGCCAGGTCTGTCATCAGAGCAATTAGGAATTTTTACTAGGCTCAGAAATGAACAACAATAATGTATATGGTATAAGAGTCCTTGGGGACTCCAGAAAAAAATTCCCAGCTACTCCAAGGCTGGAAGATGATGACTCTGTTCCAGCTCTGCAGCCCACCAGCTGTGACAGTGGATGAGTCACTTAAGATTACAGATGAGATAAAAGCACAGACAGTAGGAAATAATTCACTTGGCCCAAGATATTTTTTCAGCAAAATGCTCAGAATATAAAAGCTCTTGGTGCATTTTTGGTTGATTTTAAAGGATTAGTTTCATCAAAATGACTGAGAGAAAAAGAAAAAGAGTCAGAGATACTTACCTAATGATGCAAGAAATATTTAATGAGCAGAAAAAATAGCTCATATCAGGAAATTTGTAAGACACCATCTGGAACATCTGGAACACATGATCCATTTTCCATGTACCAGAGTAATGAATTTACTGTGGCCCTAACAAAGCTAAAGCTTCAGGTCTCCTTGCACAGGTAACTTTCAAGGAACTGTATCCAATTTTGTACGGTTTCTATATTTTATCTTAAAGGAAGGTCTCATAGAAACTTAAATACATGCCCACTATTGCTTTAGGGGAAGGTTCCCTGTTTGATGGAACAGGTTAGCATTTAAGTTATAGTTGTGGTCTTTAAATAGTAGGGTGCTAAAATCACTTTTTTCTTTTCATCAGCCATTAATGATAAGAAATAAAACAAATGATGTGAGTAAAGTAAAAAAAAAAAAAATTAAGAAGAAGAAAAAGAAGAAAGAAAAAAAAAAAAGAAAGGCCCCATAAAATCTGGTCAGTTTTGCATGCCCTACATGGGAAAAAGAGCTAAAATTAAATAGTCCTGAGAAAGCTAACAGAAAATTAGCCCCTGCTGAGAGGCTGCACCTCTATGTCCCAAATCTGCTTAACTTTCTTTGTAAATATTTAGGGTTAGGCTGGGTTGGTGGGTTGTTTGGTGTTCATTAATCAAGCATAACACAAAAATGAGAATTTAAGTAAATTTTTGTTAGTCATTTAACGCATTTTAGAGGCTAGTTTATAAGATTATCAAAATGGATTTCAACAGGACAAAATGATACTGTATTTTCAGTTTGACACAAAAGCAATGAATTTGAACATGCTGTCACATTCATATCTCAGAATTTTGTGGTTTGAATTGGCTCCTACATAAAATAAACACCATTCTTTCTTTATTTTGTTATCTGGCAATATATAATAGAGAAGACCTAGAAGAAATACTGTTGTATTATTAAAGTTATTCCGAGTCCATTTTGCATAGAATTTTTAAAACATTAACTCACATTCACACCTAGATATAAAGACAATGGACATTCTAACTGGTCCCAAAATGATGTGTACAATATTGGGTGGAACACACACACACAAAATGACAAGAGAACATTTACCTTGCCAATCAGATTAATAGAACCAACACAGGAAATGGTTCATCCAGAGGGTCATCATACCCATCAAAATAATGAATATGAATAACTTTAAAGTTTATGTTTTTTTGAAAGCTTCTTTGAAAGAGTCATCAGAGCTTTATTCCCTCAACAGAGGAACAGGAAGTTTTGAAGTCCTTCTGGTTAGTCTAAATTGGGAGGTTCTCAGAATCTTAGATTCATAGGTTATTTTTGTGGGGGTTTAAGAAAGAGAAAAGAATAGAACATTTAACTTGTGATTCCAGTACCTTTTTCCATTTTTCCATTTACTTTTGAAACCCGAGTGTGGTGTGTGTAGGTGCATGTGTGTGTGTGTGTGTGTGTGTGTGTGTGTGTGTGTGGTGGCGACGGTGATGGTAGTGGGGGTGGTGGAAGTGGAGGGGGTGGTTATTTGAAGTTTATCTGGGGTTAATTTAATCCCAGATCTTGGTAAGAACTGCCTTATCTCCTCCTAATCATGATCAGCATCACATTGTCCCCACCCTCCACTTCCCCATTCATCCAACAATCCCACCCCATGCACACCTCACAGTGTCTGTGGTTTATCTCTTCCAACCAAAAATGGGTTCTAGTGGAGGAATGAGAAAGAAAGAAAGGAAGGAAGGAAGGAAGGAAGGAAGGAAGGAAGGAAGGAAGGAAGGAAGGAAGAAGAAAGAAAGAAAGAAAGAAAGAAAGAAAGAAAGAAAGAAAGAAAGAAAGAAAATGCTACCACCATGACCATAGTCCCCAACCAATCATTCTTGCTCCTCATGGCCCACCTCGTATCCTAGAAAAAAAGGCACCCCCAGAAGTGGAGTTGGAGACTGTTATCCCTCATGATTATAGATGTAAAAAATCCTTTAAAAATATTAGTAAACAGAATTTAGCAATATACAAATAACTCACACCATGACTAAGTGGGTCTTCTTCCAGGAATGCAACCTGGTTCAATGTATGAATACCAATGAATAAAACCCACCATATCAAAGATACAGAAAAATCATTCGACAAATCTAAAAATCATTTGTGATTTGTGATATTGAGAAAAAACTCTCAGAAAAATAGGAGTAGAGGAGAACTTTCTCAGCTTGCAATAAGCATCTACAAAAGACCTACAGCTAACATCATATTACAAGTGAGGCTGAGTGCTTTTCCCCTAAGATCAGGAACCAGGCAAGGATGCCTACTCTCACCACTCTCATTCAGCACAATGCTGGAATTTCTAGTTAGTACATTAAGAAAAGAAAATGAGATGCATAAACAACAACGAAGAAATAAATCCTCCCCATTTGCAGACGACATATGCAGAAAACCCCAAGGATTGCAACCAACCAACCAACTAACTAACAAAACTCTAGAACTAATATGTGAATTCAATGAGGTGGTAAGATACAAGATAAATATATAAAAATCTATTGTATGTTCATATACTAGTGATATACTTATAGACACCAACTCGTTTAAAAAGAGATATGCTTAGGTATAAATCTAACAAAACATGTGCAAGACTTGTGTGTTGAAAGCTACAGAATGTTGAAGAAATCAAGGAAGATCTAAATAAATGAAGAGACATACTGAATTTACAGATTGGAAGTCTCACTCTAACAAAGATGTCAATTTTCCCAAGTTGATATTGAGGTTTAATATAATCTCTATCAAAATCTCAATGAGATTTTTTTTGTAGATATAGGCAATATTATTTAAAATTTATATGGAAAAGAAAACCAATAGAGTAACTAAAATAACTTTGAAAAGGTAGAATAAATTGAGAAGAGTCAGTCTACCTGACTTTAAGACTTACTATGTTGCCACAGTAATCATGATTGTATGATATTTGGGGTCGGCTAAATACATTGATCAACAGAACAGAGCAGAAAACCAAAAAATAGACCCATATAAATATGCTTAAATGATTTTTGACAAAGATGAAAAAAGCAATTAAATGAAGCAAAGATAGCCTTTTCAACAAATGGTGACCAAAGCAATTGAACATCCATAGGCAAAAAAGGAACTATGGCCTAACTCACACCTTATTAAAAAAATTAACTCAAAATGGGTGGACTTAAATGTTAACATGGAACTATAAAACTTTTAGGAAAAAGAAACGAGAGAATCTTCCAGATCCAGGGCTAAGTAAAGATTTCCTAAACTTGGCACCAAAAGCAAGATCCATAAAAGAAAAAAATTGATAAACTGAACTTCATCAATATTAAAAACTTTTACTCCATGAAAGCTCTGGTAAGAGGATGAAAAGACAAGCCACATAGTGGGAAAAAATATTTGCAAGTCATATATCTGATAAGGGACTAGTATCTAGAATATATAAAGAATTCTCAAAACTCACAGTAAAAAAAGCAAACAATCCATGGACAAAAGACATTTCACCAAAGAAGACAGATATACAGATGGCAAGTAAGTCCATGAAAAGATGTTAAACACCATTAGCCATAAGAAAAATGCAAATTAAAACCACAATGAGAAATCACTAAATACCTATCAAAATGGCTAAAATAAAAAAAGAAAGAAAATGCCAAATGTTAGAGAGAATGTGGAAAAACCAAAATCATTTTGTACTGCTGATAGGAATGCAAAATGATACAACTACTTTAGAAAACAGTTTGACAGTTACTTTAAAAAATAAACATGCAACCATCACACCCAACAATTGCACTTCTGGGCATTTATCCCAGAGAAATGAAGACTTGGTTCACACAAAAATCTGTATGTAAATGTTGATAACAGCTTTACTCACAATTGCCAAAAAAAACCTGGAAACAAACCAGCTGTCCTTCAATGGGTGAATTATTAAACTATGGGAATTCCATACTGTGGAATATTGTATTTGCAATAAAAAGGAACAACTGATTGTTACATGCAACAATCTGAATGAACCTACCAAGAATCATATTGAGTGAAAAAAGTCACTTTCAAAAGGCTTTCTCACATGTGTGTAAATACATGATTCTATTTATAATATAATACATTCTTGGAATGACGAAATTGAGAAATGGAAAACGGGTTAGTGGTTGTCAGGAACTGAGGAAGAGGAAGGCGTGGGAGGAGAGTGGGGGTGGTTACAAAAGAGCAATATGAGCTATCCTTGTGGTGATGGAACTGTTCTACATCTTGACTCTATCAGTGTCAATATTCTGGTTGTGATATTATACTATAGCCTTGCAAATGTTACCATTGGGGAAGCTGGGTAAAAGGTACAGGAAATTACTCTGTATTATTTCTTACAACTGAATGTCAGTCTACAAGTACCCCCAAATTAAAAGTTTAACTTAAAAACTAAAAAGTAAAATTATCATTTTAATCACAGATCTCTGTAAGAACTGCGTTATCTCCACTGTATCCTGTTGTACATCATGCCTCTTCTCACCCTTCCTCATCCAATCCACATGTGAACCACACAGTATCTGTGGTTTATTTTTCTTGACCAAAATTAGATTCTAAGAGGGTAAGGGTAGGACAGATAGGGACACCAAAAAATGCTATCACCAGGACCATGCCCACCAATCAACCGCTGGTTCTCCTCATGGTCTAATCCCCTCCCACTTCGGCAGGAATGATGTTCCCAGTGGTAGAGTCAAGAGTTAGGAATCCATCTAGGGCTTGGGATTACTATCCGGTGACATGTCTTGGTCCTACCTGACTCCCTGGCTACCCCTGATGTTTCTCACTGACCTACCATCTTACTTCCCTTTCCCACTGCCCACCCCTGTTTCTTACCTTTGACATGTTTTTTTTTTTTTTTTCACTCTCTGTTCAACAATAATCTCATTAGTTCTCTCTTTTGGGTGGGGGGAACACATAGGCCTTTTGAGATGTGTTAAGCATTGCATTTCCTTTTTGTCTTAATAACAAAAGGAATGTAGTCTGAGATAAAACAACAATGACACAGTTCCTGTGTCAAATGTCAGAGTAGAACATGCCTCCATTTACTCTCTTTAATTTAAACCAGGTAGGAAAAGACAAAGGGCTACATATTTGACTCTCCGGCTGTTGCCAATTCTGGTTATGCATTATGACACCTGAAAGGATGGAGAGCTTTTAAATAAACACCAAAGCCTGGCCCTACTCCACATTCATTGCCTCAAAACTCAGGACCTGGGACCCAACATTGGTGTCTTTATAAAGCTCCAAAGATTGCTTTGATACCCAGGTGCTGTTGAGAACCATAATTCTACAAAACATATTAAAACAGTATTCTTCTCTAAATCAAACAAAAAGCAGATACTCTGTAAATTAATCTGAGGTCAACAGGCTCTTGCATTGGCAAAACCTTGAGGCCTGATATCTGGGATTTGAAGAGCTGAATTAGGAGCTGGGAAGCTGGGCTGACTCCAGGAGGTGCTGATCTTTATGAGGAATAAAACGTCCCTCCTTTAAACCAGAGCTAAGGCATAAGTCTAGTGCGTTACAGGGGAAACACAAATAGGACTTGTTTCAATGGGAGGTGACATTGCCTTCTTTAAAATAAACATCAGCAAATATTAAAAGAATGTTATTTGAAGCGTTGTCCTGTATTCTTTTGCTAAGGCTGCCATAACAAAGTACCATGAACTGGATGGCTTAAATAACAAATATTCCTCAGATATTCTTTGATTTGTAGATAGTCATTTCTCCCACCATCTCTTCACATGACCTTCTCCCTGTGTTCATGACTATCTCTGCATGTGAATTTCCCCTTCTTATATGGACATCAGTCATATTGGATTAGCCCCCCACCCCCAACTCCAGTATGGCCTCATCTTAACTAATTACATCTGCAATAAACCTATTTCCAAATAAGATCACATTCTGAAGTATTGGGGGGTTAAGTGTTCAACATATGAATTTTGGGAGGATACCATTCAATAGGGCCCATTGTTTTAGCTACCTCAGGAGTGCTCACATGGGTTGGTATGGCTTTGGGATGAGGAGAAAGATAGGAAGATTCAGGGAGACAGAGGAGAATGAGGAGCCTGGGATAAGGGATGTGGGTGAGAGAATTAATTATCCAGAAGGAGGGAGGGGAGTTGTATGGTCCTACTCTCTCATTTCCCAGTACACCATCAGCACTGAACAGAATGGGAATGAAGACATGCTAAGCCATAGCCATGGAAGAACCTGCAGAAGCAATGGAAAAAACAAAAAGCAGTTCCCACTTCCAACAAGGGGACAACAGTGGAACAGGACAGCTGCTCCTAACATTCCCCTCTAAGTGACATCAGGAAACTCCCTGAATTTTGCTTTTAATATCATGATATTTGGATTACTTAATTTCTTAAAAAGTCAAAGAAGTTTTAAAATACTAATGAAATAATAAAAAAAGGTAATTGTTTTTAAATATTATTTTACCATGGTAAGTTGACTATTGTAAGAAGAAAACCAACAAATCCACTTTGGACTTTTTTTTAGGGGTCTGGTTGAAAAGCACACTTTGTATGATTTATAGGCATGGCTGGTTTACCCAAGAAATGGGGTCATATTTAATATTAGTTCCACTTCACTTTGTATCCAACTAGCACATTTTTTTTTCTGAAAACTTGAAATAACTGTCATGTGTTATCTCTCCTAGGCTGATCATAAAGATGGACAATATTAATATCAAGTTTTATAAGTCCCTAGGAAGATCAAGCTGCTTGCCTAACTCACTCAGTCCATAGCCAAACTGTAATTCAAACCTGCTGTGTGTTTTGTGTTACTTAAATGGAGTTTATATTCCTTTGCTGTTTGTTCAAGAGGATGGAAATCTCTGAGAGTCATATTAAAATTCTAAGCAATTTAGGTCTTACTTTCCAGAGAGAAATCAAGACATCAGTGTAAATTGAACTGTATGGGAAGACAGGAATAACATTATATAATGGACTGGCTTAAAAATATGCAGTTAGGAAAAAACTGGGAAGTAATCAGCAAATACATGGACAATGGCTTGTGCTCAGCTATTCTCCCTTATTCTCTGGCTGCTTTTTGTACTCTTTCTTTTGCTGCTTGGATGGTTCACTTCAGTCTAATTGACTCATCACCATGATGCTTCTGTTAAGGATACTCAAGATGCTCACTGGTCTAGCTCTGAATTTATGTCCTCTAGCCAGGCAGAGCCCAGCTTTAAAAAATACTTTCCTTTTATGAACATATTTGATATAGTGTTGTCCTTTATTAAACTTTCTATTTTTATAAATTTCACAATGTTCTTATCTTATAAGAAATATTTGGTACTTAAAAAAACAACTGTCTTCCTTAAAAGAAATGTAAAATTATTAATTTTGGGCATTTTCGGTGATTCTTATTTGACCTTGGAAATTCCCCAAATTTTTTGATAAATAAATTAAACTTTTAAAGATGAAAGTCACCTTTACATTGCAAAAGGATTGTTTATAAGTATTTCTGAACTACATTGACTGTCTGCTCAGGAGCTCATGTCTAAGGAAATGTTTTTCCTTTGAAAATTCATTTTATGCTGCTCTGAGTGCTTTGAGTTTGGTTAGTCTCAAGAATTCTCTTTTAGCATATGAATTAATTAAAACCTGGATTTTTGGATGTTAAAAAAATCCCCAATTTTTTTATTAGGATGTTTCTAACTTGAACATGAGGTTCATCTTTCTTCAAGCGACCTCTTTATAAAAAAATAATTTTTTAGCCAAAAAAATTTTTTAGCAGAGAACTTGTGGTTTCAAAGTTGTTAAAATTGGTTCAGTATCCTGCTTCATTTCCTGTGTCAAATGTCAGAGTAGAACATTTAATATCATGAATTATTTCTAGACTAATGAAATTATAGATTGAATGGTGAGTCCACAAGCAGTAGACTTTGGTTTCGATACTATACCTTTTGCTTATTCAGAAGGAAAATAATAGTATTTTTAAATAAAAAAGTCTAATGTAAAATATAAGACATATAGATGGTCAAAAATCAGATTTGTACACATGCATCTTTTCATAAAATATGTTTGGTGTTTTGGTTGAAACCTCCTGAAGTTATAATTTTATAACATTAAGAAGGCTTTCCTTCTCAGACTCTGCATGCTCAGACACCAAATATCTGTACAGGCAAAGGTTCACTTCCCACTTGAAAGCTCTACAAGGTATCAAGATGTTCAAGAATTTCAACCTAGATCTGGTTAACAAGGAAAACAGGGGTGGAATCCACAGCAGCTTACAAAGATAACATTTACTTGGAGGATGTGTCGTACTTTAATTAATAGGGATTTCTCCAAAAAATATTAATTAGTGACTTAGTGAGTTAATATCATAAGCTGAGTGCTGCAGTGTTTAATTTTTCTAATGTTCTACTTCTTATTTTAGCAATGGTTTATTGGGTACCACTAACTTATCTTTACTTTATGAGATCTCACTCCATTTATTCTGGAATCTTTGCTGGTCTCTGTTTTTGTTCCAAATGTATACTTTAGTGAGCAGTATATCTTAACCACTGATTTCCTTCAATAATATGTAAGACCAATAAGCTGGAAATTATTATTTTTTTCCTCATTTAAAAATAGTAAATGAAGTTATGATGTTTTCTCCAAAACTGTCCACTTAAAAGGCCTAGAAGTAATGGTCAGCGCATTGAAATGAGAACCAACTAGCACAAGATAAACCTGAAATACCTGTCACATCACAAAGAAAGGGAACAAAGAATGTTACAAATTGAAAAGTTTCCTACTGATCAAAGATGGGCCAAGTGAAGTGTCAAAAGTAATGCAAGGTTTGAAATATATCCTGTTAGACCCCATGAGTCCATAATGATATTATTTTTTAAAAATCAATGGTCATTCTTGTAAATAACTAGAACACTAATTCATTAGTATGAAAAATGGTAAATAAAAGGATAGAAACAAATATTTATTCTGTCCTTCCTATATAAATGGAATTCCAGCTAATACGAGATGGAATGATATAATTAAATTATCATCTATTTATAACCCCTAATGAAATAATGGATCTTAACTGCTAAAATTATTAGGTAAAAAGCTGATAAGGAACATTAAAGTGGATGAATTAGTATTAGTCTAACAACACCTAAAGGTACAGCTCAATCTTAACATCACAAAGAGAGAGATAGGCAGGCATCATTGCTTCCTGGTGTGATACAATAGGAAATATATAGCACCACCTGTGAACCTAAATCACAAATTCAGAATGTGGGCAATTTTATAAGACAAATGACTGGCAGGGGAAACCGGTATAGATTAAAAGACATTTTAAGAAACTTAACAAAATGCAACACTTGGACCTTGTTTGGCTCCTGATTCAAACAAATCAACTTTAAAAAAGACACTCATGAGACAAATAGAAAATTTGAACACTGAGTTCAATTAGACAATGTTAAGTATAATAGATATTAAGGAACTTAATATGTTTCAATGTGTTTATTTTTAGGGGAAATAACATTGTGGTCATATGAAATAAAAGGGAGCCTTGTCTTAATCAAGATACAGACTGATGTGTTAGTGGAAGAAATGACATAGTATCTGAGAATTACTTAAAATAATCTATGGTGTGTGGGGATCGTGAAGCCAGCTGTTGCATAAAATAGGGGTTTATTATGCTTTCTTCTTTCTTTTTTGAATATATTTGAAAATTTCCATAATAAAATGTTTCAAAGACAAATACCCATCTGCTCATGCCTTTTGACACTCACGTGTGCCCCATGCGTAAGGTGCTAAAGCAGGTCCCAGGCATCCCAACACAATGAAGACACTTGGCATATTCCCTTCTTTTATGGTGGGGGGAGAAGAAAATCGCTAAGTATGTTGATAAAAACAGAAATAAAAAGGTGTGTTGGAAAATGTTTCCTAAGAGAGATAACATTTTTTCTGGGCTGTGAAAGAGCAATAATGTCTGAGGCTAGATCGTTAGAGCATCTTTGAATCTGAAGAGAATGTAGAGTTCCCTAATTAGAACTGTCATTGAATCCAGAACTTCCCCTCTCAGATTCCCAAAAGGTGGTTATCTAATCTTAAGACCACCAAACCAATACAGTACACTAATAAATAACAAATTCTCCTCATTTCTTTTAAGCTTTTAAAAAAACATATTTTGTAGACACAGAAATAACAAGCATCCAGTGAGTTGAGTGTGGCTAAAGAAAATCCTCCCATTGCACAGATTGGTGCCTTGGTAGAATGTCTGTCTCTAACCTTTTTTGGGGCCTCAATGCTACTTTCCTTCTTAGAGTCTCTTAGCTTCTTAGAGCCTTTTTAGAGCCTCTTAGCTCTCTCTCCTATTCTCCACAAAACCTATTTTAAATCTCCTTACCCAATCTTCCAAAAATTCCTGGCTCCTCCCCCAGTTATGCTCAGCAGATGAACTCAGCTTCCGTTGTATGCCATCAAATGGAATGTACCCCAAATCACTGAGCCCCAACAATCAAGTTTGCACATCTGTAGCTGTTTTGCCATCAGCTTGGAAGAGGCATTTGCTTCTATAAAGCTAGTTTTTCACCTCTGTTCTTTTTCCATTCCCTCCTGCCTCCTCAGGAGCCTTCCTTCCGACATTAGCACCTTGCTTCTGTGTCTTTAATATGTCTTTTCTGCTGGTGTTTTCCACCAGCATTAAATATGTGCTTGAACTTTCTCATCTTAAAAAAAAAAAAATCGACCAGGGCACCTGGGTGGCTCAGTTGGTTGGGCGTCTGCCTTCCGCTCGGGTTGTGATCCCAGCGTCCTGGGACCGAGCCCCGCCTTGGGCTCCCTGCTCATCAGAGAGTCAGCTTTTCCCTCTCCCTCTGCCACACCCCCTGCTTGTGCGCGCTCTCTCTCTTTCTCTGGATGTCAAATAAATAAATAAAATCTTTAAAAAAAAAATCAACCTACATTTTACTCTATCACCTTCTCTTTCCCTTCAGCCAAGCCTCTTGGAAGCTTTATCTATGCCTATCCTCACTTCCTTAAGTTCCATTTACTCTTCAATCCACCACAGTCTGGATCCAGCCACTCTGTCCCTGCCCCCACCCACTATCATCAAAACTGCTCTGACAAATATGCAAGATAAAGCAAGATATTAATAATACTTGAAACTGTATGCATGAATGAAGGGGGTATATGGGAACTCTCTCTCCTTTCCATTTGATTTTTCTGGAGACCAAAAACTACTCTAAAAATTGTTTATTGATTTAAAAAAATGAACAAGGGTTCAGTGACCTTTGGAACAATACTGAGTGATGTAGCATGTGCATAGTCAGCAGTTCTAGGAAGAGTGGGGAAGATAAAGTAGTTGGAGAAATAATGCCTAAAACTTTTTCAAATTTGAAGAGAAATATCAACACACAGGTCTAAGACATTTAACAAACACTAAGAGGGATAATCCCTCTCCCTCCTTGGAGAACCAAGGAGGATCCTTGGAAAACCACTCCAAGCCATATTGTAATTACATTGTTCAAAATCAATGATCAAAAAAGTCTTTAAAACAACCAGAGACAAAGGTACATTACATACAGGGAAGATGATAAGAGTCATGGCTGATGTTATCAAAACCAATGCAAATCAGGAATCAACGGAATGACATTTAAAAATTTCTGGAGAGGGAGGGGGTAGGATCCATCAAACTCTATCAACCTATAATTGCATATCCAGCAAATATAGTCTTCAAAAATGAAGGCGAAATAAAGACATTTTCTTATCAGCAAATCTGCACTGCAAGAAATGTTCAGGTTGAGGGAAAATGATACCAAATGGAAACTTAGATTTATACAAAGGAATAAAGATCATGCAAAGTGGTAATATATCATATGGAAAATTCATTTTTGATTCTGAAAACATAATACGTATCTGAACATCCAAATGTAGAAGTTTTAGGCAGTCAGTAGGTCAATGGCCACTGTAGCTTTCTAATTTTGTGTTTTGAAAAAATTTGAGCACTCATTAGATTATGAATGAAAAAACTGATTATGAAGTATTAATATATGACATTTAGCCAATGCAACCTTTATTATCCCATGTTTCTCTTTTCCTGTTTCCTTTGGTGACTTATTAGAATATTACATTAACATGAATCAGATGCATAAGTTCATGTTAGCATTTAATATTTTGATAGTAATTCTTTCTTTTTATAATCTTTGCCTTTTGATTTATCTATTATATCATTCTTCCCTCCCAACCTGTTCATGCCACTCTTCCTCACATGTACTTTCAAACCAATTATTAACAGAGAATATAAGATTATATTAAAGAAAATCTAGAAGGGAGAACCATACATATTCCTACCTAAGTTCTTTATGCAATTTGGGCTACAAGCAAATATATTTTTATTGTTATAGTAACACTGTAAGTGTAATTTTGTATTTCACTTAAAAAAAAAAAGATTTATTTATTTGACGGAGAGAGAGAGCACAAGCAGGGGGAGTGGGAGAAAAAGACGAAGCAGTCTCCCGGCTGATCAGGAAGCCTGATGCGGGGCTCAATCCCAGGGTCCTGGGATCATGACCTGAGCTGAAGGCAGAGGCTTAATGACTGAGCCACCCAGGCGACCCTGTATCTCCCTTTTTTACTCAATACTAAATGATACCACTGTCACATATCTGCATAATATTCCATGTGATAGCTTCTATTCTTTTATTCTTTCTTCTATTACTTGTGATTAGGAGCTTTATTTCAGTCTTGATATTTTGATATTAATAGGTAGTTTTAGTGGATAACTCTTAGTTCACATGTTTTTTATTTTACTTATTCTTGAATGAACTGTTTCCGATCTAAAACTGGTTCTTGTAATATCTCATTTACAACTGAATAATCAAACATCACAGGGGTTTATTTTTTCAACTTTCCCCCTTTTCCACCTCTTGCATCCTACCCCCCAACTGTGTAATCTCATCCATCTTACAGTGTCCATTTCAAATCTTAGCCTCTTTATTTAACTTTATCTGCACTTGCCTGATCCTTTGTAGTACAGGATATGTAGTAATGTTCAATAAATATGTAGGTGTGTTGACTTCAGGTTGAACAAGAAGTATGTTAAAATGAAATTGAATCTAGGACTAGTCATTTATAGCTCAATACAAATTAGTTTAATAACATTTTATTGGAAGTTGTGAAGGTTTGGGAAAATCTTAGTGATTCAACCATTTAATTAACTTTATTTTCCTTTTTCTGTATGCAAAAAAAGTACTATGTGTAAAAAAATTAAGTGTAATTCTCATGATTTCAGTTTTTAAATGATAAGATACAGTGCTTACTGTATATAATTTAATTGGCATCATTTTTTATAGTGGTACAAAGAATTACGGTATGTTTTGTAATTGATAACATCTTCAATTCAATAAATAGGTACTTGAGTTTAGATGTGGTGGGAACGCTCTGGGAGGGTACACTCTGAGTGTCTGGGAAATTAGAGAGGAAGACCCAGGGAGGAGGAGAGGAGCAGAGAAATAAGGACTTGAGAGAAATAAGGCTAAGCAAATGTCACAATTTTGTGTCAGGACAGCTTTGTATGTTCCACAGAGTTAACGGTAAATTACATAACCACTTGCACAATTCCCTTGTGTTCCTTATGTGCTAGTTCTGTCTTCCCAAATAAATCATAAGTTTTGTAAAGGGAAATATGATATCTTCTTCCCCCAGAGAGTTGGTGAGGCACTTGAGTTGCAAGTGTCCCACCAGTGTATAGTGATTATGCTTTGTTTCGTCTAGGCATATACCTACCAGAAAGATATTTTCACCAAATTATCCTTTCATATTTCTGGTCTTGTGAGTTAATATAAATCAATAAAAAAAGACACTGCTCTTTATTTAAGACCACTCTGCTAACTGGACATCCCACTGACCATATTGTCATGCCCATTTATGAAGATTTGATTATCACAAAAAGAAATCAACAAAACTTTGCTAATGATAACACAAACTGATGCTAACATAGAGAAATGGAAATCTTCAAGTTCATCCCTAAATTATCTTAGGGTATACTATAGAGATTTATTTAAAATTTTTTTCAAATATTTTAAAAGATTTTTAAAAACTCAAAACATAAACAGGGAAAAATAAACAAACAGGAGACTGATGGAAGAGAAGGCAGTATAGGTAAAGAAAGTAAAGATAAGACTTAATTCTAAGATCTGGTAATAGTGGATCAAGGTCATTTGCAGATTTGCTCACTATTGACAATGGTAACCACATGAAAACATATTGCTCTGTACAGGATGAGATTTGGGAGAAAAGGTCAGTTTTCAGATCTCTCATGCATTGAAAGAAAGTACCCTCATTTTTAATTAAAGCTCATAGGCATATTCTGGAAATAACGCTATTTTCATCACTCAAAACACTTTAAAACATTCACGTGGCTCAGGAAACAGATATTATTAAAATTTTTACAGTTATCTATGTTAAAAATGTCCATGCACTGCTGGAGTTTATTTATTTTTTTTTAAAGATTTTATTTATTTATTCATGAGAGACAGAGAGAGAGAGAGAGAGGCAGAGGGAGAAGCAGGCTCCCAAGGAGCAGGGAGCCCGATGCGGGACTCGATCCCAGGACCCTGGGATCATGACCTGAGCCGAAGGCAGACGCTTAACCATCTGAGCCACCCAGGCGCCCTGGAGTTTATTTTTAAGCCAACATTCACTTCATAACAAAATATTTCCATCAATTTATAATTATCTTTCTAATACAGTATTTGCTTTGGAAATTTGTCAAAAGCCTTTTGAAAATCTAAATAAATTACATTGACTAGTTCCTCCTTGTCTACATTTCTAATTAACCCATCCCTTCCCAGAATGCTAATAAAATTTTACTAAAGCTTCAGACTGTAAAAATGGAGTCTACAGTAGTAGCAAAATAACCAAACAAAAATTCCAGTTAAGAGTTTAGAAGCCCCACCCAAAGTTATTATCTGCAATTTACAACCACTACATTTCTCCCCCCGGCAGTTGACCATAAATTCACAAGACAAGAATTATGAGTTTAGGTAGGGGAAATGTAATGGGTGGGGGAGAATTTTGCAAATAAGTATATCACAGATTAATAACGTATATTTTTATACATGTATGCATGTTAAAAAGACACATAGCATACATATATTTATGCATAGTAAAATATATATGTATTTTCCATGTGTATTTATAATGTGTGTGTACATATATGATTATGATGAGTTCACTATAACATGGAGAAGAGCTGGAGGCAGAAGAGGGGTTTGGGAAAGTGATCTGAGAGGATTCAGAGGCAGAGGGGAGGGATATGTGTGATGACATAGAGGGAAGAAATGAAGCTTGTTTTCTATGAATCACAATTCAAAATGCCCCCAAACTTGACTTATCATCTGTTGGTATTCCAGTGGAAGAAAGGAAAGAAGAGAAAATTTTGGAAAGATATGTAGAAAACAAAATCACCAGGACTTGGAAGACAGCATGATACAGTGGAGAGAGCACAGTCTGTGGGATCACGCCTGACCTTGCAGCCCAGCTCTGCCATTAACCAGCTGTGTGACTCTGGGCAACTTACTCAAACTCTTGGAGCCTTCATTTCCTCGTCTGAAAAATGTGTGCAATAACACTACCTATCTCATTTGCCTGCTGGGAATATTAGAGTCCTCACTAGGCTCTACAGATTATCCCTTTCCTGTGATTCCATCTCATCATCTCTTTCAGCTCCTTTTCCCAGCCTATAAACATGCTCACACTTCCCTTATCCTTTATTAAAACAAACAAAGCCTCCCATGAGCTCTGACCTTTTCTAGCCTTATACCTCTCTTTGTAATATTGTCTTTGCTTCATCTTGGATAACTTCATGCCAAATGCTGATCAGCACTTTCCCAAATGATCTTTACGGAGCAAAATTCAATAAAATGTTAATGGAATAGGATTATTTGAGAAAAAGTGCCCTCTATGGTCAAATAAATTTAGGTAGTTTTGGGTTAGAGAAAATTAAACAAGGATCTTCTACTTGAGGATTTCTCAGAGCCTTTACTGTGCATTATAAATTTGCAAGAGAGGTAGATAGATAGTGTGCAGTTTTCACAAACTTAATTGAACCTATGACTATTTTACCTGAAGAATAATATGACACTAATATTCCCCCCAAAACATTTTTTGGTAGAGGGAGATAGTGGATCAAACTCTGCCTATGGTTACCACATCCTTCTTTTTTCCACTCCCTCCTTTTTGGGAAATCCTAGTTTGGGGTTTTTGACTTTCTCCAACTGCCTTCTCACAAGAGTCAACTGGGCCATAATAGGCTGAATTAAAAAATGTTCACTTAGTATAAGAAGTCTTCAATTAATACAGGAAAGTAACATGAAGATTGTTGATGAAAATCACTATCTAGTTGATGATAATCCAACTAGATGGCAAAGCCTTTAAAAGATCAAATCTTGTTGATTCATAATCTTGAGAAGCAATAGAAAACATAAAGACAAATGTACAGCTCTGGTGGGGGAGGCTATGCATATGTAGGGGCAGGGCGGGTATATCAGAAATCTGTGCCTTCCGCTTGATTTTGCTGTGCCCTAAAATTGCTCTAAAAATTAAATCCATCAAAAAAACTGAAAAAAAACTCCCAAAAACAAACATAAGGAAAATTCTGCATTCTGAAAAACAAGGACCATTAGTGCTAGTAACTGTTAAACAGAAGTTTTTCCTTATGTATTATTTTAAAATTATTTTAAGATCATTGTAATATCCAAGAATTTATATTGCTTCCCATCTCTATATCAGTGACAACTTAATTATCCTAGCCACAGGATTATAAATTACTACCAGGTCATTAGTTATAGTTTTGAGTCTTGTGTCTAAATCCTAGGGGACTTGAAAGAGCAGCTAGTAGAACAGTTCCAAGTATTTAAAACATGATCCTGGAATGACATGAAGTGGTCATTTTTTTAATACATATTTTTTAAAGATTTATTTATTTTAGAGAGAGAGCAAGTGAATGGGGGAGGGTCGAGTGGGAAGGGGCAGAGGGAGAGGGAGAAACTTAAGCAGACTCCATGCTGAACACTGAGCTTGACCCAGGGCTCAATCCCACCACCGTGAGATCATGACCTGAGCCCAAACCAAGAGTCAGATGCTAAACCTACTGCACCACCCAGACACCCCTTTTTAATATTTTAAGACTGATTTTACCTATCTTGATGTGATTTTATGGTTAATGATTTATACATGTAAACATGCTATAGTTAATTCAATTCACTGCCATGTAGATAGGAGAATGAAAGACTTGTTCACTGACTTCCCACCCCCTTAAATAAATAGAATTGAACTAAAACCCAAAATCCTGATATCCTTTACCTTTTCTCTCAATGTCCCTATAAGCATATTCTAATTTCTCTATCTTGAAGATCCCTGGGCTAGTTTGGGGTGAGAGATTTAACTCTACCATTATAACAGGTGTCCTAACTTGAGAAGAAGCTGGGACCCAAACTCATTGGTATCTGGGAATTGGTAACACCTTTCTGTGCATCTGGCCTGGGCAGAAGAAGCTTACAAACCTCCTCTCCTCCTAGTTCCTCAGCCTTTTTTCTTGCACCCTAGGGAGAATGAATATTGATCTGGATTGGTCAGTTGTCAGGGCACTGTTTTGACCTAGTTTTCTTCCCTTTCCTTTTTTTTTAAGTTTATTTATTTATTTTAATTAATCTCTATACCCAATGTGGGGCTCAGACTCATGGCCCTGAGATCAAGAGTCATATGCCAGGCACCCCTTGACCTAGTTTTCTAATGGGTACAGTCACAAGTTTTAAAAGTCATATAGAGTATGGCTCACTTTCTTTCAACTCCTTTTTCCTCTTGGCTGGAGTCCTAAGTCAGAGTCTGTTCCCAAATGGAAGGAAATCAACTTCTCTCCCTCTACCCCATCCTTCCTAATGGTTGGGCCAGGACTAGGCCCTAGCTGTGGCCTTGTTCAGCTTCACACTGTGGGGAAGCACATGGATGCCATTTTCTCTGTGGTGTCATCTGGTCAGGTGCTGGCAGGTGTGTGTTGGATTAGTCTCCAAGATACCCAAGGGTGTTACAGGGGATGGTAGAGAAGGATGTAATGGGTGAAAGAAAGAAAGGGCTCACAGCTTCTTTGGTCTGAGGCCATACTGCCTAATAGCTTATATAAAAGGAGAGCTCCACAAAGCAGCCCACCTTACCAGAATTCTCTAAAATAGGGACTCGAGTCTAAGACACACAAAAATTAAAGTGTGACTTTCCTTCTCCTGCTATTTTCCTTGTACATATACTTACTTTCGAAACCACAATAAAAGGGGTAGCTGTGGTCAAAGGAAAACTTGAGTAGCTCTAGATCTCATGGTCATGGTGATCTCTAATGAAACACTCCTTAATGGCCATGAGATACTCAAAGAGGGTTAAACAAGAATCTAACCCCCTCCTCTAATTTCTCTAGAGCCTAGAAGTCCTACTGCAAGAGAATCTAATCTCTCTCCACAATTAGAGTATCAGAATTCAAATAATACATAGGTGTACTTGGTATAGTTGATTGGGATTGGAAGGAGCCACAGAAGCCAAATCACAGAGGAGAAAATAGGTGGGTTTTTTGTTTTGTTTTTAAATAATAAGGAAAATCTAACCCAGTGAACATTGCCAGACCTGAATGTTAGACAAACAAGATATCCAGGAGTCACAGGAATTCAGTCTTGAACTCTTCTAGCTCGCCCTTACCAGAGTATCAGTGCATCCTAAGAAAGAAAAGTTTGCATGATATAATGGGAAGACCCAAGACAGTCTTCTGTGGACTCCACCCTCTTTTAGAAAGGAGTCTTAACTGCAAAAAAACTGAAAGCAACTCTGTTCTGTTTTAAATAGAAAAATAATTTATTAAAGGATTTTAAGTTTATTTGATAGCCAGAGAAACAAGATTTGGAGGCAACCTCACCAGGAACCATGTCCTAAATCACACTGCAGAGCTCACCACTGATGCTGCCACCCTGGGCTAGACGATGCAGCTTGCATCACCAAGACTATTGTTGTTAGACAACAGGCCTAGGTACCACGTTAGAACCTGCAATGTCACCCCCTCTGAAAACAGCATACAGTCTCCCCCAACCTTGCCAGAATGAATGCCTCCATTCCTTTAGGGTTCAAGCTTTGGTATCTGACTGGTGGATCTCAGGATACATGACTATGCTCCAGCTTCTGTAGGGGGAGATAGGGACTCAAATGGGGACTCTCCTGCCTAAACATTGAGAAATATGTTCAAAGGTACTGATGGCCAACAGAAACAGACCCGAGTCCACTCTTTAGCTGACACTAGAAGGAGAAAGATTTTTTCTGACTAGCCAGTGAGCCTCGGTAATTAGAAACTAAGACAAGATTTAAACCTGGGCAGTTTGGATCTCAAGCTTTTATTCTTACATACTAGAGAATTCTGCCAAGATAAGTGATCTTATCTAGGACAACAAACTGGTAGAACTTGGACACATCTAACTCATAACAAGTTAATTTTGGATGCATCTTAGTCCTTTACCATAAAACGCGTGAAAAAGACCAGAATTTAGTTTATTCTTTGCTCTAGAAACTGTTCTTTCATTGCTAACGAAGAAGTGGATATTAAGATGTTCACTGTAGCATTGATTATAATGGCAAATAGTTGGAAAACACAACACACATCAAGAAAAGAATGGGAATAAATAAAATGTGGTATACAATATGATGGAATATACACAGTTAAAAGGAACAAACTCGATCAACATATATAAACATGGTTAGAGCTCAAAAATATGTTCAGTGACAAAAGCAGGTTGTCCAACAATATGCACAGTATGATCTACTTACTCTTTTTTTTTTTTTTAAAGTAGGCTCCGTGCTGGGCTTGAACTCAGGACCCTGAGATCAAGATCTGAGCTGATATCAAGAGTCAGACATTTAACTAGCTGAACCAACCAGGTGCCCCATTACTCTATTTTTAAAACAGACAAAACAATACATTATATTGTTTGTGGGCAAATATATGTATAGTAACAAAATTTTAAAATTTCATTTATTTTTTTCTTTTCAAATTTTTATTTAAATTCTAGTTAGTTAACATATAGTGTAACATTGATTTCAGGAGTAGAATTTAGTGAATCTTCACTTACATATAACATCGGTGCTCATCATAGCAAGTGCCCTCCTTAATGCCCATCACCCATTTAGCCCATCCCCAAACCACCTCCCTCCATCAACCCTCAATTTGTTCTCTATCATTAAGAGTCCTTATGGGGGGTGCCTGGATGGCTCAGTCTGTTAAGCATCTGCCTTCCACTCACGTCATGATCCCAGGGTCCTGGGATCAAGCCCCACACTGGGCTCCCTGTTCAGCGGGGAGCCTGCTTCTCCCTCTGCCCCTCCCCCTGCTCATGCTCTCTCTCAAATAAATAAAATCTTAAAGAAAAGTCTCTTACGGCTTGTTTCCCTCTCTCTCTTTTTCCCCCCTTCCTCTATGTTCATCTGTTTCTTATATTCCACATATGAGTGAAATCATGGTATTTGTCTTTCTCTGACTTATGTCACTTAGCATAATACACTCTAGCTCCATCCACTTCATTGTAAATGGCAAGATTTCATTCTTTCTGATGGCTGAGTAATATTCCATTGTGTGTATATGTGTGTGTATATATATTGTTAATAATGCTGCTATGAACATTGGGGTGCATGTACCCCTTCAAATCTGTACTTTTATATCATTTGGGTAAATATCTAGTGGTGTAACTGTTGGATTGCAGGGTAATTCTATTTTTAACTTTTTGAGGAAACTCCATACTGTTTTCCAGAGTGGCTGCACCAGTTTGTATTCCCACCAACAGTGCAAGAGGGTTCCCTTTGCCCTCATCCTCGCTAACACTTGCTTCTTGTGTTGCTAATTTTAGCCATTCTGACAGGTGTGAGGTGATATGTCATCATGGTTTTGATTTGTATTTCCCTGATGATGAGTGAATAACACAATTTTTTAAAGTGTGGACTAGAAGAATCTGCACCAAATTCATGACTGTAGATGTGCTTGGGCAGGGAAGGAGGTGAACAGGACTGAGAAGAGGGACAACTTTATTTGTCATTCTATTTGATTAAAAATATTTGAAGCAAACATGATAAAATGTTAACATTTGTCCATTCTGAGCGGCAGAACATATATAAAGTTTTCTCCAGATTAAAAAAAGAGAAGAGAGGAGAAAAAGGAGATGAATGGAAAAGAGGGGAAGGGATGGATCTCAAGTTTCAGATAGAAAGACAAAGTATCTGATTATTTAAGAAGCAATTCCTTCCAGATGCCCTGTCTAAAAATGAACTCCCCTAAGCCATCCAAGTGGGAATTCCAACACAAACTCATTGTGAACAGGCTTGATTTTGAACAACTTAGTTTCTTTCTTGCTTTTGAGCCTTCAACCCTGTTTATCCTTGACATTGGTCTTTAGTACTTTGCCCTTTAGAGCCTGTCATTTTTCTGGCTTCAGCCTGGATCTTCTTGATGAAATCCTGTTTTCCTCCCTGGGAATGTTATCTCTGCCACTTCAGCCCACTTCTCTGCTACTGCTATTAATAGATTTTATTTTGTGCTTAACAGACTCCTTTTATCCTTAAAAATCTTTTCTACTGAGGGCGCCTGGGTGGCTCAGTTGGTTAAGCGACTGCCTTCGGCTCAGGTCATGATCCTGGAGTCCCTGGATCGAGTCCCGCATCGGGCTCCCTGCTCGGCAGGGAGTCTGCTTCTCCCTCTGATCCTCCCCCCCTCTCATGTGCTCTCTCTCATTCTCTCTCAAATAAATAAATAAAATCTTTAAAAAAAAAAATCTTTTCTACTGAGATAGGTACTATTGTGACCCTCATCATTAGGTACAGAAACAAAGATACAGAGGGTTAAGCTCTAGATCACATGACCAATAAATGAGTATGAAGACACATCATTTACTTATCTGTTCTTCTGTTCATAGGCATCAATGAGATTTCCAGTTATTTATCATTATAAATAATGCTGCAGTGAACATCCTGTATATGCCTTTGTGCACCTGCACAAGTTTCTAGGGTATACACCTTGAAGTGAAATTGCAGCATTATAGGGAATAAGCATTCTCAACTTTGCTACATTTTGCCAAATTGCTCTAAGTGATGATTGTAATTTATACTCCCCAGCCCCACCCCAGCAGTGTTAACCAATATTGTTCCCACCTCCCAGAGAAGTGAAACTTTAAAATTTTTATTAATATGATAGGTGTGAAATAGAACTTCACTGTGGTTTTCATTTGCATTTCCTTGATTCCTCTTAAGGTTAAACTCCTTTTAAAGTTTTCTATGAATTGCCTGTCTATACACTTTACCATTTCTATACTGTGTTATCTGTTATTTTTGTCTTTTTAGGAATCCTTTACATATTAAATACCAATCCTTTGTCTATAACCCGCACTGTAAATACCTTCTCCCAGCCTGTGGCTTATCATTTCCTCCATGGGATCTTCTGTAATACAGATTCTTTTTCCTTTTTTTAAATCTAGTCAAATTTTCCAATCTTTTACTTACAGTTAAACTTATTTTGTCCTACCTAAAAAAAAATATATTTTTACACCCTGACATAAAATAATTCTCTTAAATTTTTCTCCAAAAGAGTTAAAATTTTGCTTTGGACATCCAGGTCTAAATTAGCTGGAGTCATATTTGTGTATGGTGAGATGTGGTGCTCTAGTTATCTTTCCCTTATATGGTTCACAATTTTCCCCAGGACCATTTCCCACACAGTCCATCTGCTGATCTGTATCACCATCTTTTTTTTTTTTTTGAAGTGTGTATTTTATTTATTTGTACTTAAACCTATAAACCAATCAGCCAAGCTGGTACTATTATCATGACACATTAAAATACAAAACATCTTTCTACAAATACTAGAATAATGAACAGATTAACAGTTCTAGTAAAACATCACAAGAGACAGAGGAAATCAATGAAGCACATTAAGGCTTAACCCTTCACCGTTAGAGGTTATTAACAAGAAAAGCCTCACAATCTCAGAAAATACAAATTATCCTTCATCACACGTCTTTGTATCTTCACTTCCTATTCTTGAGGTTAGATTCTAGAGCCTAAAGATATCCACATTAGTATTGTATCTAGTTATCCATAGTGAGAAACACCTTTTATCATGTTGTCCATAGAGCCAACGCTACTGAAACCTCTTTGACTCCAATCATACCCCTTCAATGGACACAGTAAGAATAACGGGAAACAGAATATTGAGGCAGAGATATATGGTTTAGCAATGAACAAAACTAAGAAGTCAGTGAAAAGAAAGCAGAAACTTAAAAGCTTCCTGTCACCTGACTCACACTCTTGCTCTCCTTTGGCCAGTGGTTTTTCTGCCACTTCTTACATTTCATTCTCTGGTTCTGGAACCAGGTCTTCACCTGCTTATAGCTAAGGTTGTTGTTCAGAATGTTGGAAAGTTCTTGCATCTGCTGGAGACTGAGGTATTTCTGTCTCTGAAATTGATCATTGAGGACATAGAGTTGGGTCTGAGAGAACACAGTCCTGATCTTCTGTTTCTTGCCCTGGGACGTATCTTCCTTCCTCACTGTTCTCTCCTCTCCAGAAGTGGGTGGTGGTTTTACCTTGGGACTCATGGAGGAGTCGGGGCTGTCCTGAACAAGCAGATCCATGGACGAAGGAAGAGGAAAGACAGTCTCAGCATGGCGTGTCTCAGCAGATGACATTTGCAGGGATGCATAATTTTCTTCAGGCCCGTAAATCTCAGGCATTGGAGAAGAGTCCCTAGAACTGGGTGCTTCGGGGCCAGGCGGGCATAGGGGCAGAGCTGGATCTACACTCATGTTGGTGAGTTAAGAGTAGACGGAAAAAAAAAAGAGCAAGATTGTAAGAAAGGCCCAGGCTTATGGATCTAGGTGGAAGAGCTGACTCACCATCTCTTTTATTTAGAAAGTTTTCTTAAGTTCATAGGCCTGTTCCTGGACTCTCTAAGCTGTCTCATTATTCCATGTGTTTATTTCTGCATTTATGTCACACTGTTTTAATTACTTAACTTCATTATAAATATTGATATCTGATAAGGCATGTCTCCCTGCTTGTTCATCTTTAAAATATCTCTTGACTCTTCTTGGCCCTTTGCTCTTTTTTTTTTTTTAAAGATTTTATTTATTTATTTGAGAGAGAGAGTGAGAGAGAGCACGCAGAGGGGGTAGGGTTAGAGGGAGAAGCGGACTCCCCGCCGAGCAGGGAGCCCGATGTGGGACTCGATCCCGGGACTCCAGGATCATGACCTGAGCCGAAGGCAGTCGCTTGACCAACTGAGCCACCCAGGCACCCGGCCCTTTGCTCTTTTATATAAAATTTTGAGTCAGCTTATTAAGTTCCACAAAAATGGAATTTTTAATTGTATCAACACTTATCAATCCAAGATTTATATTAATATTATGGAATAATTTGGCAAAATCAACCTTTTATGTTGAGTACCTATTCACAAAAGATATAAATATTTCCATCTATTTAGGTCTTCTTTAATATCTTTTGATAAAATGTCAAAATACTTCAAAGATCTTGTACATGTTCAATTATATTTGTTCCTTGGCACTTTGTTTCTTATTGCCCTTAAAAATAATTTTTATTTTAAAAATTTACATTAATAAAATAAACAAGTGCCTGGGTGGCTCAGTAAGTTAAGCATCTGCCTTTGGCTCAGGTCATGATCCTAGGGTCCTTGGATTGAGCCCAGCATTGGGCTCTCTGCTCAGTGGGGAGCCTGCTTCTCCCTTTCCCTCTGCCTACCACTCTGCCTACCTGTGCTCCCTCTCTCTCTGTCAAATAAAATCTTAAAAAAATAATAAAAAATAAACAAGTCACAAGGATGAAAAGTACAGTATAGGGAATATACTCAATAATACTATAATAACTTTGGTAACAGAGTGTAACTATATTTATTGTGGTGAGCATTTTGTAATGTATATAATTGTTAAATCACTGTTGTACATCTGAAACTAATATTACATGTCAACTGTACTTCAATTAAAAATAAAAGGAAAAAAATACATAGACCTAACTTACTGGTATAAAGGAATGTAACTGATTTTTGTCTAAGAATCTTTTATCAAATACCCTTGATGAATTCCACTATTTTTTTTTTTAATTTTTTATTCTTATGTTAATCCCCATACATTACATCATTAGTTTTAGATGAAGTGTTCCATGATTCATTGTTTGTGCATAACACCCAGTGCTCCATGCAGAATGTGCCCTCCTCAATACCCACCACCAGGCTAACCCATCCTCCCACCCCCCTCCCCTCTAGAACCCTCAGTTTGTTTTTCAGAGTCCATCGTCTCTCATGGTTCGTCTCCCCCTCCGATTTCCCCCGCTTCATTCTTCTCCTCCCGCTACCTTCCTCTTCTTCTTTTTTTTTTCTCAACATATATTGCATTATTTGTTTCAGAGGTACAGATCTGAGATTCAACAGTCTTGCACAATTCACAGCGCTTACCAGAGCACATACCCTCCCCAGTGTCTATCACCCAGTCACCCCATCCCTCCCACCCCACCCCCCACTCCGACAACCCTCAGTTTGATTCCTGCGATTAAGAATTCCTCATATCAGTGAGATCATATGATACATGTCTTTCTCTTTTTGACTTATTTCACTCAACATAATACCCTCCAGTTCCATCCACGTCGTTGCAAATGGCAAGATCTCATTCCTTTTGATGGCCGCATAATAGATGAATTCCACTATTAATTTCAATAACATGTCAGTCAATTCTTCTGGATTCTCTTAATCATCCTTCCCCCTTTTTTCTTTTAAATTTTATTATGTTATGTTAGTCACCATACAATACATCATTAGTTTTTGATGTGGTGATCCACAATCCATTGTTTTCGTATAACACCAAGCGCTCCATGCAGTACATGCCCTCCTTAATACCCATCACTGGGCTAATCAATCCCCCTCCCCGCTGATGTTGTTTTTATAGATTGTCCCTGTAAATTTCTGTTGTATATCACTCTTGGGGTCTTTCTCCTTTTATAGAACCCCCCTTAATATTTCTTGGAGGGCTGGCTTAGTGGTCACATTTTCTTTCAGTTTCTGCCGGTCATGGAAGCTCTGCATCTCTCCATCCATTCTAAATGACAGCCTTGCCAGATAAAGTATTCTTGGCTGCATGTTCTTCTCATTTAGTACCCTGAACATGTCTTCCCAGGCCTTTCTGGCTTGCCAGGTCTCTGTGGATAGGTCTGATGTTATTCTGATGTTCCTTCCTCTGTACGTAAGGAATCTCTTCCCCCTAACTGCCCTTAAGATGGTTTCCTTGGTTCTAAGATTTGCAAGTTTTACTATTACATGCCGGGTTGTTGGCCTGTTTTCCTTGATCTTGGGAGGGGTCCTCTCTGCCTCTAGGATGCGAATGTTTGTTTCATTCCCCAGCTTAGGGAAGTTCTCAGCTACGATTTGCTCAAATACATCTTCTAGTCCTCTCTCTCTCCACTCCCTCCATGATTCCAATTATTCTGACACTGGAATGCTTCATGGTGTCACTTATTTCTCTAATTCTATTTTCATGGATTCTGAGTTGTTTTTCCCTGGCCTCCTCTTTTCCCTTTTTATCTATTATATTGTCTTCCAGGTCGCTTATTCGTTCTTCTGCCTCACTTACCCTAACTGTTAGATTATCTAGATTGGATTGGATCTCATTGATAGCATTTTTAAGTTCTGCCAATTCAGCTTTCATTTCTGCCCTTAGAGACTCCTTGTTGCCATTAATTGATTTCTCCATTCCAGCCATTGTCTTCACAATTGCTAGCCTGAATTCCGTCTCTGACATCTTGGTTATATCTGCATCCATTTGTAAATCTGCAGCATAAGTCATAATCTCTGAGTCTTTTCTATTTTGGGGGCTCCTCCTCCTAGTCATTCTGTTGATGGGTGTTTGAGGGAATGTATAGAGTCGGAATTATTGACCAGAACCCAAGCAAGATGCACCTGTTTTCTTGGGACCTTAGGGTTGCTGGCCTCTTGTTTTCCCAGCCTGTCTTCTGCGGGAGGGGCCTGCCGCGCTGTTACTCAAGCAACCCTGTTTGGGCGGAGTTGCCTGGGGCCCCCCTGTGGTGGGGGATGGGCTCAGTGGGAATCCGCTTTTGGGGCTTTTGTTCTCTGGCGGCTTTCCCTGGCAGCTTTCCGCATCTCTTCTGCGAGTCAGAGCAGAAGAGACCGTTTCCAACCCTCTGCCTCAGAGCAGAGAGACCGCAGTCTGTTCTTCAGTGAGCTCTCCAGGCCACACTGTCTCCGTTTCTGTCCGTGCTGCTATAAATTGCAGTGCCCTGGGTTGTGTGTCCCTCCGCAGCGCCCCCGGTCCTGCCTCCAGGTCGGGGCACGTCTCTGCCCTTTGTGCTTCTAAAACTGCCAGCAGCTCCCAGTTCACGTGCTAGTGGCCCCACTGCTCTGGGTTTCCGTCCAGGGGCTGCAGTTCGCAGGCACAACCCCGCCACTCCAGCTTCCGCCCCAGGGGCTGCCCTAAAGTCCTTTCCCCGCTGCTACCGGTCTGCAAGGCTGTCGCTCACTGGCGATGTAGGATCCCCACAGCCAGGCACCCTCCCGCTGCTGCTTATCCTCCGATATCTGCCCGCGGAATCACGGCTCCCTGCTTCAGACCTTGAAACCAACCACCTGCGATATTCTGTTTGTAGAGATCCAGATCTTACATCTCAGGCTGATTTCGTGGGTGCTCAGAGTGGTCACCAGCTCAATTCCGGGGACCAGTTGGAATAGGGTCCCCTACTCCTCCACCATCTTTCCTCTCCCCTTCCCCTTTTTTGGTTTCTTGATCTAAAAAAGGAATGTGTCTAACTTTTCTTCATTTAGAAAATTGATTACCATTAGTTTTTGGTGTATAGAAATTAAGGTAGCTCTCATTTACTCCTAGTTTCCTTAGGGTTTATTTTTTAATTATTTTAGGTGTTAACTTACCAAATGTTCTTTCTACATCTATTGAAACAGTCATGTCATTTTTCTCTTTTATTCCATTGAAGGGATGAGTTATATTAAGAGATTTCTCAGATTTTAGAATATCCTTGCATTCTTGAAATTACTTGATCATAATATATTTTAATATGCCATTTGATTTAATTAACTAATAGTTGACTTATAATTTTATGTCTTTGTCAATAAGTGAAAATGGGCCTATAACTTTCTTTCCTTGTCCTTTCCTTATTCAATTTTGGGAACAAGGTTAAACTAACCTCATTAAAAAAAAGGAGTTGAGGTATCTTTTTCTCCTATTTTCAGAAACAACTTAAACAAGTATTATCTATTCCCCAAAAGCTTTGTGGAATTCAACTATAATACTCTCTGAGCCTGGAGGTTTTAGGGTGATTGGGGGAGATCTCTGATGACTGCCATTTTCATTTCTTTAGTGATTATTATTAACCTGTTCAAGTTATCTTTTTGTGACAATATTAGTATTTTCTATTTTTACCAGAAATTCACTTTTATAGGTTTCAAATATGTCATTAGCATCTAGTTGTAAAAAATATTCTGTGTCATATGGATACAATTAGCTACAAAGAAGGCTGAGAAACATAGTTTTTATTCTGGATAATCATGTGTCTAGCTAAAAATGGATCATTTTTCTTATGAAAATTAAAAATGGATATTACTAGACAAGTTATAGTCATCTTCATAGCTTCCATGATTAGCAACATGCTCCAGGAGATGGACTAATGCCAGGGACTGAGTTTGTGTCCTCCTGGTAGGTTTAAGAGGCAAGGTCTAGAGGTAGGTTAAGAGGTAGGGTTAAGGGCAGATGCCAGAGCCTATGGTGCCATAAATTGGGTCCCTCAGGAACCCCCACTTAGTCTTTTACCCTAGAAATAGGCTGTTCTATTTAAAGTTTTCTTCCTTGTTCTATTCCCCTGGGTCTCAAGGAATGGAAGGGCAGAGGCCAGTGAGGGCAGAGGCAGGACCACCCCCAGGTGTCCCAACCCCAGTATCAAGACACCATGCCAGCCCCTACAGTCTCAGGCCACCCCACGGAGAAGGCAAGGAAAAGAGGGAGAGGGAAAATGCCACTTGAATAGCGCCATTAGGCAAAAGTGGTTATGTTTTAAAACAGAAGGTAGTGAATCAAAGCAAATTGGCAAGTGTAAGTTTTCTACCATTAGCAAAGACTGAATTGAGCCAAAGAGATATAAGGAAAAGCACCCGTCCCCCTTTTAGCACACCCAAACTGAAATAGTGACTTTCATACTTGAGACAAACCTCACTTTGGCTTTTATCTTTTTGGTTTAAGCATTTTTAAAAATCATTTAAACTGGGGCACCTGGGTGGCTCAGATGGTTAGGCATCTGCCTTCGGCTCAGGTCATGATCCCAGGGTCCTGGGATCGAGCCCCGCATCGGGCTCCCTGCTCCACGGGAAGCCTGCTTCTCCCTCTTCCACTCCCCCTGCTTGTGTTCCCTCTCTTGCTTATCTCTCTCTGTCAAATAAATAAAATCTTTAAAAAAAAAATCATTTAAACTTTCTCGTTTTGTTGTTTATTGATCACTAAATTATTTCTTTTTAAGCTTTTCTGCCTTTTCCTCTATGTTCTCTATTTTACTGATTCATCTTTATTTTATCATTGATTCATCTTTATCTTTCCTTTTATTAAATGTTTATTAAAATCTCATCTACTTATCTTTTTAGAGTTAACATATATTTGCAATGAATAGCAAATTCTATATAGCTAGGTCTGTAAGGTAATGTCTTCAACCACCAGTTCAACACTTTAAAAAAGAAAATGGTGTAACAATTATTTAAAATGGAAGATAAGCCAGGCAATTTAATATAGATCTGTATAATTTAACTTAATCTGTATAACTGTATAACTGTATAACCATGTAGCTTAACTCCATCAAAGATGGAGTCTGGAAGCCCTGAAGGGGGAGCTCTCACACACTACCACTTGCCACAAGAGCATACCTCACATTCCCTAACAGGAAGAAGCTTATTTTACAGACCACACAGCATGTAGAAGGAAGAATCTCTCCTCGCCCAGCAACAGCTCAGCCAATGAGAATGCAGCAACACAGCCCCTCCCAGCTCTTTGGCCCTATAAATGCAAGCCCTTCTCTTCTGTTCTCTAGACTTGTCTATAATTTGTCATAGTTTTCTTGTGGAAATTCCTGTTATTCCTGAATAAGCTCATTTTGCTGGTGAAATAACTGGCTCTTCTGTTTTTTAAGGTCAACATTACATGGCAATCACAAAGGTACCTGCATGAGATAAACCCCTATGGGACTAACAACCCCCCAAACTGTGTTAGGTACTCACATGAGCTCCTGTGCTCTCTCTCTCTGCTTCCATGGGTCATCTCTTTCCTTTTGGTTCAGTGAGTCTCCTCTTAGATCCGAGCTCCCTCCTTCTGGTTGACTTTTGGTCTGACTTTACTCAGGATCTGGTTTTTTGTTGTTGTCCTTTTTATGAAGGCATTGTCCTTCCTGGTGAGTACTCTTCTGCTTTCTGAACCTCTGGTTTTGAGTAATGGTATCCCAATCTGTTAAAATTTCTCAGGGGGGTCTTCCTTCTGGGACCCTGGCTGGTTTTACATTTAAAAATTACAGTTCCGGGGTGCCTGGGTGGCTCAGATGGTTAAGTATCTGCCTTTGGCTCATGTCATGATCCCAGGGTCCTGGGATCGAGCCCCATATCAGGCTCCTGGCTCAGCGGGGAGCCTGCTTCTCCTCCTCCCTCTGCCTCTCTCCCTGCTCATGCTCTCTCTCTCCCTCTCTGTATCTCTGTGTCTCAAGTGAATAAATAAAATCTTTAAAAATAAAAAAATAAAAAAGAATAAAAATTACAGTTCCTTCTCATGCACATTTTTAACTAATTGGACCAACATAACAATACATAATTTAGAACTCCTGTGACCATTATGGGGGATTTTTGATCTCCTCAAACTTGCTTTTCTTAGAACCGAGTTAGAAGGCCATGACTGTAAAATAAAACACACTGAATGGGATGCCTATTTCAATTGTTATCTTGAGGCTTCCAAGAATATTCAGGACTCTAAAATCCCCTCTTTACAAAGTACCATTTCTAAACTAACCAAGGCACACAAACAAAAGAAATTTAAGAAGGTTTTGAGGCCTTCCTCTCCCATCCCTTTTGTCTTTATCTCTACCTCCTTTATACCATCTAATTCCTCATTCCAGTTCTCTCACTAAACTTTCCTTTTTCTTGGAATGTCTCCCTGCTCCCTCCTCCTCTAAGGCCATTAGAACCTGCCCTTTTAAAATTAAATCCTCTGAGGATTCTCATGCTAAGCACCTAATTTCCTATGTCCCCTGGACTAAGTCCATACTATAAGCCATAATCAAAGATTTTCCTAGAATTACTGAAAATCCTCATAAATTTGCCAAGAACTTAATATAGTCACCCAGACTTACTAACCGGGTTCCTCAATTTGTACCAACTAGTTCACATGCTCATTGGTGAAGGCCAAGCCCAACAGTGGATGAAACAGCTAACTGGGACGATTCTGTTTTCAGAATCTTTACAAACTGTGCATGTAACTGCCTTGTTATATGATCAGGCTCAGCAATCACTAAACTACTTCACCTGGGAATCCCAGCACTTTCCCCAAACCTGTTGATCGAAATAAGATTCAGACTTGTACTCAAAAATGCAGTGAACCTGTGCGTAACTATTAGCATCAACTCCCAATTGTTTTCAAGGAAAATTCTGGCCTTCCTATGGATGTTGAGTCCACTCAGGTAGCCTTCTACTCTATGTTCATTAACAGATTGAACTGAGATCTTTCCCTTGTGGTGAAAATGCAAATCACCTTGCTGTACCCTAGAGGATTCAATTAACAGGAAGGCCACTTAAATCCTTATTTTTCAATTCCAATAAATGGTGGCGTCTAAACAAAACCAAACCCCTCCCGGTCTCTGCCACTATTGCAAAAATCCAGGATGTTGAAAGAAAGATTGTTACAAACTTAAGCACTCCAGGTGCCCTTAGCTCTCTAACCAGCCTTTTCAGTGCCCTCCTAACTCCCAATCTGAGGACTCCAAGGAATCACAGGGCCTTCTTCCAATCCTTCCTCATAACCAGCTTGGATAAATAACTCTCCAGATTGGGAATGAATTTCTCTGTCATTGACACTGGAGCTACAAGCTTGGTGCTCAACCCTACTGTTATTAAACAGCTCCTGCTTCCAAGTATTGAAATAATTCAAATAGCAGAGGTCTCTAACAAACTTCAACAGGTTTCTGTCTCTAAGCCCATTTTTTTTTTCCTTTTGTTTAGGCCCTCTGAAAGATACTCATTCTTTTCTCCTTAGTTCCCCCACCCTTGTGCATATATTGAGCTGTGATTTCTTAGAGAACTATCTTGCTGGAATTTCTTTCTCCTAAAAGGGGGAGATAATTTTAGAATTTGATAGCAGCAACCAAATAGCCAACTAGGTGAATCAAATGACCCTTCAGCATCTTTTATTTGCTCCTTCTCTGATGGCACTAGAGCTAATTTTAAGGACACTAGCAATTTGTCCCTATTGGATCAGCTTTCACCCTCATTATGGGCAAAATCTTCAACTGATATTGGTAGAATCCACAGTGCATCTCCAATTAAGATCCAAGTATATCCCTCAAGATCCAAGTATATCCCTTAAGATCTCTGCCAGAACTAATCAATACACTATAAACAAAGAAGCCCTTCAAGGCATTAAGCCCACAATAGAATATTATGACCAAGGGCCTTCTCCACCCTGCACTAGTCCTTGTAATACTCCTTTTTGCCCGTGAGGAAACCCAATAGAGATTTATCCAGGATCTCTGAGCCATAAACAATATTGTCATCCTTCATCACCCTGTTGTTCCAAATCCCCATACTTTGTTAGATTATATTCATGTAGTGCCTTATTTAGCATCCCTGTGGATAAGGCCAGCCAGTATCTCTTTGCCTCAACTGGGGAAGGGAAATGTTATACCTGACAGTAATGCTTCAAAACCTTAAAGTCCTTTCCAAACCTTAAGAGCAGATTTAGATGATATAAAGTTACCTAGAGACTGTACTTTATGACAATATATAGACAACTTCTCTGCTCCCCTTCTCAGGCCTCTGCAGGAAGACAGCACTCACTTGTTAAAACTTCTAGCCTTATGGGGACAACAAAATCTCCAAGGAGAAATTGTGGTTTGCTTAAACTCAGGTTTGATATTTGGAGCACCTGCTTTTAGAACAAGGGCTATATTTAGGTCTAAATGGGTTTCATGGTATCCTGAACTTTTCTAAACCCAAAACCAAGTGCCAGTTGCAAGGTTTTCTTGGGCTAATGGGCCACTATCAAAATTGGATTCCAAACTTCCCTCTTATGACCCAACCCCAATGTGTTTTATCAAAAACAACAAGCCTGACCCTATTATTTGGGAAGATCAGGGTAAACTTAACCTTGAAAGCTCTAAAGGAAAGCTTGATAAATTCTCCTGCCCTTGGACATACCAATTATCAACTTCCATTTTTTCTTTTTGTATTTGAAAGGGAAGGGAACTCCCTTGGGGTACTCACCCAAAAACATGGAACCACCATCAACTCATAGGGTATTATAGCCAACAGCTAGATCCTGTGGCACAAAGATACCCCCCTTGCCTCAGGGCTATTCCTGCCACCACCCTGTTAGTCAAGGCCACTGGAGAGCTAGTCATGGGATACCTTCTAACAATCTATCACCCCATGCAGTAGAAGCACCCCCTGAATTCTCATCAAACCCAACACATTTTGGCCAGTCCTCTCGCCTCCTATGAAATCCTCTTGCTAACCATTCCTCATTTAACTCTTTGTCACTGGAATAATCTTAACCATGTAACCCTTCTTCCCACTGCTATGGATGATACTCTTCATGATTGGCAGATCACCTCCTGACCCCCTGTGATGATTTATAGGAAACTCCTTTGGATAATGCTGACTTTTTGTGATGTACTGATGGTTCTTATTTAAAAGGTGAAAATGGTAAATGCTATTCTATTGCAACTCCCTACAAAGTTGTCAAGGCTGAACTTTGCCCTTGGCTACCTTGGCTCAACAGGCTGGATTGTACACTCTTGCTTAGGCCTGCATTTCAGCAAGGGAAAAAATTGCAAACATTAATACTGATAGAAGGTATGCCTTTGCAGTAGCTCATGACTCTGGAATGACATGGTATTTAGTGAGGTTTCCTCCTTTCCAGTGGGGGAAAAAGAACCCAGCCTTTATGTCCAGGAATTATTAGATGCCATGTCCTTGCCAGCTGCTTTATCCATTTTCAAGGTACCTGGGCATTCCTGATATGATTGTCTGGAGGCTAAAGGAAACCACCTCGCTGATATTTCTTCAAAGAGCATGCTTTCAAAGGAAGGAACAACCAAGCCTATGCATGGTCCAAAGGAATGTTCCCCCAAGTGATAATCTAGAAAAATTGACCAGAGATGCCCAAATTGGCCTCCCAAAAGGAAAAACAATATTGGAAATCTAATAACTGTTGGTTCAATTAAAAAAAAAACAACAACTCTGGCTTGGGCCAAATAATAATCCAGTTCTGCCAGAGACTATCTAAAGTTCCTATTACTACTGTATATACATTGAACCATTGGTCTACTGATAAAATGATAAACTTCCTGAACCAATACTGGTGGGGATATATTAACAAGCCTGCAAAAACTGCCTACTTTGCTTGCCCCCTGCCTGAAGTACGATTCAGGAAAACCTGTTCACACTGCTCCCAGACACTTTAAATTGTCCAATGGACTACTTGAGATTTGGCAAGTGGATTTTATTCAGCTACCCCCATTTCATGGATATTAATATGTCTTGGTAATGGTTTGTATGTTTTCTCATTAAACTGAAGTCTTACCTTGTAGATAGCTACTGCTAGTTCTGCGGCTAAACTCCTACTAGGAAAGATCACCCCTACCTGTGGAACCTCCCTCAAATCTCAGGTCTACCTTCTTTGGAACCCATAAACTCATACCCTTTGAGATAATCATAGGATGCTCAATGAACTTGGCTCCTGCTTCTTCCAATCCACAGCTGGTAAAGGGGGGTTGTGTATAATCCAATATTGCAAAGGCCTAATAGTTTCTGTTGAGAATAACCATGCTTTAGTAGAAGAATCGGCAGCATGTTCCCAAAACACAAAGACCTTAAACACCACATCTTGCAGCCTGGAGATTTCATCTATCAAGGAAGACCTCTCCAGAAAGACTCTTCAATCCCACTGGACAGGCCCCTATCAGGTACCGTTAACCCACCCTTGTGCCATCAAACTCCAAGGAATAGGCTCTTGGATCCATGTGTCACATCTAGAGAAAGCACTAAACCCTGACTTGACATACACACCAACTGATGACCTGAAAATAAAGATTTCCAGGAACTGAAGCAAACGACAGCTGAAGGGGACAGCTTTCCCAAGATGACTGGACTAGGCCTATATACATTTTTCTCACTGTTGCTTCTTACCTTATTTCCTCCCTTTCTTTCTTGGCCCAACATGTTGCAAAAGGGGAAAACCTTTCTGACTATTGGATCTGTCACCAGAAACTCCAATCTGTTCATAATGCCAGAGATCCCTTAGTCTTCCCTATTTAAATACTGTGTTCCCCTGTATCCAAGAGAAATACAAATGGACTAACTCATAGAACTGTAACAAGGCTTTTAGAAAGGACACCTTTAGCCTGGGATGGTTCCTTGAAGAATGTCTACTTCTCATCTTATTCTGTATAATCATTGGTAAGCTTTACACCTGTTGCCTGTTGAATCTTAATTGAAATGATAAGCCCACTAGAGTAATGCTAGCTCAGTGCTTCGAGGTGATTTCCAGTGCTTATCTACAATGGGAAATGACTGATAGGCTTCCCTCCTACCCTTCCCTGTTACTCAAATGTGGCTTTAGTGCTTTCTAATCTATGCACTTTCCCCCTGATGTGGGATATGACAACCAGGAAAGGTCTTTCCTGGCACTCAGGATTGAAACCTCTAACTACAAAAAGCTACTCTTAACCAGCTATGCTTTTGAGGAAAGATCTTGATCAAAAAAGGAAACATAATTTTTTTTTTTTGGAGGATGACCTATTTTTTTTTATTATGTTATGTTAATCACCATACATTACATCATTAGTTTTTGAGGTAGTGTTCCATGATTCATTGTTTGCATATAACACCCAGTGCTCCATGCAGAACGTGCCCTCTTTAATACCCATCACCAGGCTAACCCATCCTCCCACCCCCCTCCCCTCTAGAACCCTCAGTTTGTTTTCAGAGTCCATAGTCTCTCATGGTTCATCTCCCCCTCCGATTTCCCCCCTTCATTCTTCCCCTCCTGCTATCTTCTTCTTCTTCTTTTTTTTAAACATATAATGTATTATTTGCTTCAGAGGTACAGATCTGTGATTCAACAGTCTTGCACACTTCACAGCACTCACCATAGCACATACCCTCCCCAATGTCTATCACCCAGCCACCCCATCCCTCCCACCCCCCAACAAACACTCCAGCAACCCTCAGTTTGTTTCCTGAGATTAAGAATTCCTCATATCAGTGAGATCATATGATACTTGTCTTTCTCTGATTGACTTATTTCGTTCAGCATAATACCCTCCAGTTCCAGCCACATCGTCGCAAATGGCAAGATTTCATTCTTTTTTATGGTTGCATAATATTCCATTGTATATATATATACCACATCTTCTTTATCCATTCATCTGTCGATAGACATCTTGGCTCTTTCCACAGTTTGGCTATTGTGGACATTGCTGCTGTAAACATCGGGGTGCACATACCCCTTCAGATCCCTACATATGTACCTTTGGGGTAAACATCCAGTAGTGCAATTGCTGGATCATATGGTAGCTCTATTTTCAACTTTTTGAAGAACCTCCATACTGTTTTCCAGAGTGGCTGCACCAGCTTGCATTCCCACCAACAGTGTAGGAGGGTTCCCCTTTCTCCGCATCCCTGCCAACATCTGTCATTTTCTGACTTGTTAATTTTAGCCATTCTGACTGGTGTGAGGTGGTATCTCATTGAGGTTTTGATTTGGATTTCCCTGATGCCAAGCGATGTTGAGCACTTTTTCATGTGTCTGTTGGCCATTTGGATGTCTTCTTTGGAAAAATGTCTGTTCATGTCTTCTGCCCATTTCTTGATTGGATCATTTGTTCTTTGGGTGTTGAGTTTAAGAAGTTCTTTATAGATTTTGGATAAAAGCCCTTTATCTGATATGTCATTTGCAAATATCTTCTCCCATTCTGTCAGTTGTCTTTTGGTTTTGGTGACTGTTTCTTTTGCTGTGCAAAAGCTTTTTATCTTGATGAGGTCCCAATAGTTTATTTTTGCCCTTGCTTCCCTTGCCTTTGGCGATGTTTCTGGGAAGGAGTTGCTGCGGCTGAGGTCGGAGAGGTTGCTGCCTGTATTCTCCTTTAGGATGTTGATGGACTCCTGTCTCACACTGAGGTCTTTCAACCATTTGGAGTCTATTTTTGTGTGTGGTGTAAGGAAATGGTCCAGTTTCATTCTTCTGCATGTGGCTGTCCAATTTTCCCAACACCATTTGTTGAAGAGACTGTCTTTGTTCCATTGGACATTCTCTCCTGCTTTGTCGAAGATTAGTTGACCATAGAGTTGAGGGTCCATTTCTGGGCTCTCTATTCTGTTCCATTGATCGATGTGTCTGTTTTTGTGCCAGTACCATACTGTCTTGATGATGACAGCTTTGTAATAGAGCTTGAAGTCCGGAACTGTGATGCCACCAGCTTTGCTTTTCTTTTTCAACATTCCTCTGGCTATTCGAGATCTTTTCTGGTTCCATACAAATTTTAGGATGATTTGTTCCATTTCTTTGAAAAAAGTGGATGGTATTTTGATGGGGATTGCATTGAATGTGTAGATTGCTCTAGGTAGCATTGACATCTTCATAATATTTGTTCTTCCAGTCCATGAGCATGGAACGTTTTTCTATTTCTTTGTGTCTTCCTCAATTTCTTTCATGAGTATTTTATAGTTTTCTAGGTACAGATTCTTTGCCTCTTTGGTTAGATATATTCCTAGGTATCTTATGGCTTTGGGTGCAATTGTAAATGGGATCAACTCCTTAATTTCTCTTTCTTCTGTCTTGTTGTTGGTGTATAGGAATGCCACTGATTTCTGTGCATTGATTTTATATCCTGCCACTTGACTGAATTCCTGTATGAGTTCTAGCAGTTTTGGGGTGGAGTCTTTTGGGTTTTCCACATAAAGTATCATATCATCTGCAAAGAGTGAGAGTTTGACTTCTTCTTTGCCGATTTGGATGCCTTTGATTTCTTTTTGTTGTCTGATTGCTGAAGTTAGAACTTCTAGTACTATGTTGAATAGCAGTGGTGATAGTGGACAACCCTGCAGTGTTCCTGACCTTAGGGGAAAACTCTCAGTTTTTCCCCATTGAGAATGATATTCACTGTTGGTTTTTCATAGATGGTTTTTATGATATTGAGGTATGTACCCTCTATCCCTACACTTTGAAGAATTTTAATCAAGAAAGGATGCTGTACTTTGTCAAATGTTTTTTCTGCAGCTATTGAGAGGATCATATGGTTCTTGTTCTTTCTTTTATTAATGTATTGTATCACATTGATTGATTTGTGGATGTTGAGCCAAACTTGCAGCCCAGGAATAAATCCCACTTGATCATAGTGAATAATCCTTTTAATGTACTGTTGGATCCTATTGGCTAGTATTTTGGCAAGAATTTTTGCATCCGTGTTCATCAGGGATATTGGTCTGTAATTCTCCTTTTTGATGGGGTCTTTGTCTGGTTTGGGGATCAAGGTAATGGTGGCCTCATAAAATGAGTTTGGAAGTTTTCCTTCCATTTCTATTTTTTGGAACAGTTTCAGAAGAATAGGTATTAATTCTTCTTGAAATGTTTGGTAGAATTCCCCTGGGAAGTCATCTGGCCCTGGGCTCTTGTTTTTGGGGGGATTTTTAATGACTGCTTCAATTTCCTTAGTGGTTATGGGTCTGTTCAGGTTTTCTATTTCTTCCTGGTTCAGTTTTGGTAGTTGATACATCTCTAAGGAATGCATCCATTTCTTCCAGATTATCTAATTTGCTGGCATATAGTTGCTTGTAATATGTTCTCATAATTGTATTTCTTTGCTGTTGGTTGTGATCTCTCCTCTTTCATTCATGATTTTATTTATTTGGGTCCTTTCTCTTTTATTTTTGATAAGTCTGGCCAGGGGTTTATCAGTCTTATTAATTCTTTCAAAGAACCAGCTCCTAGTTTCATTGATCTGTTCCAAGGTTCTTTTGGTTTCTATTTCATTGATTTCTGCTCTGATCTTTATTATTTCTCTTCTTTTGCTGGGTTTAGGCTTTATTTGCTGTTCTCTCTCCAGCTCCTTTAGGTGTAGGGTTAGGTTGTGTATTTGAGACCTTTCTTGTTTCTTGAGAAAGGCTTGTATTGCTATATACTTTCCTCTTAGGACTGCCTTTGCTTCATCCCAAAGATTTTGAACAGTTGTGTTTTCATTTTCATTGGTTTCCATGAATTTTTTTAATTCTTCTTTAATTTCCTGGTTGCCCCATTCTTTAGTAGGATGCTCTTTAGCCTCCATGTATTTGAGTTCTTTCCAACTTTCCTCTTGTGATTGAGTTCTAGTTTCAAAGCATTGTGGTCTGAAAATAGGCAGGGAATGATCCCAATCTTTTGGTACTGGTTGAGACCTGATTTGTGACTTAGGATGTGATTTATTCTGGAAAATGTTCCATGGGCACTAGAGAAGAATGTGTATTCTGTTGCTTTGGGATGGAATGTTCTGAATATATCTATGAAGTCCATTTGGTTCAGTGTGTCATTTAAAGCCTTTATTTCCTTGTTGATCTTTTGCTTAGATGATCTGTCCATTTCAGTGAGGGGGGGGTGTTAAAGTCCCCCACTATTATTGTATTATTGTCGATGTGTTTCTCTGATTTTATTATTAATTGGCTTATATAATTGACTGCTCCCATGTTAGGGGCATAGATATTTACAATTGTTAGATCTTCTTGTTGGATAGACCCTTTAAGTAGGATATAGTGTCCTTCCTCATCTCTTATTACAGTCTTTGGTTTAAAATCTAATTTGTCTGATATAAGGATTGCCATCCCAGCTTTCTTTTGATGTCCAAAAGACATCATGGTAAATGGTTTTCCACCTCCTTACTTTCAATCTGAAGGTGTCTTTGGATCTAAAATGAGTCTCTTGCAGGCAGCATATCAATGGGTCTTGTCTTTTTATCCAATCTGATAGCCTGTGTCTTTTGATTGGGGCATTTAGCCCATTTACATTCAGGGTAACTATTGAATGATATGAATTTAGTGCCATTGTATTGCCTGTAAGGTGACTGTTACTGCATATTGTCTCTGTTCCTTTCTGATCTATGTTACTTTTAGG
Source organism: Mirounga angustirostris (assembly GCF_029215605.1). NCBI lineage: Eukaryota > Metazoa > Chordata > Mammalia > Carnivora > Phocidae > Mirounga > Mirounga angustirostris. The sequence continues at coordinate 98,105,160 of NW_026991717.1, forward strand.
CTCTCTCTTTGCTTAAAGGACCCCTTCCGATATTTCTTGTAGGGCTGGTTTGGTGTTTGCAAATTCCTATAGTTTTTGTTTGTCCTGGAAGCTTTTTATCTCTCCTCTATTTTCAATGACAGCCTAGCTGGATATAGTATTCTTGGCTGCATATTTTTCTCATTTAGTGCTCTGAATATATCATGCCAGTCCTTTCTGGCCTGCCAGGTCTCTGTGGATAGGTCTGCTGCCAATCTAATGTTTCTACCATTATAGGTTACAGACCTCTTGTCCCGAGCTGCTTTCAGGATTTTCTCTTTGTCTCTGAGACTTGTAAGTTTTATTATTAGATGTCCAGGTTTTGACCTATTTTTATTGATTTTGAGGGGGGTTCTCTGTGCCCCCTGGATTTTGATGCCTGTTTCCTTCCCCAAATTAGGGAAGTTCTTTGCTATAATTCGCTCCATTATACCTTCTGTCCCTCTCTCTCTTTCTTCTTCTTCTGGGATCCCAGTTATTCTAATATTGTTTTATCTATGGTATCACTTATCTCTCAAATTCTGCCCTCATGATCCAGTAGTTGTTTATCTCTCTTTTTCTCAGCTTCTTTATTCTCCATCATTTGGTCTTCTATATCACTGATTCTCTCTTCTGCCTCATTTATCCTAGCAGTTAGAGCCTCCATTTTTGATTGCACCTCATTAATAGCCTTTTTTATTTTGATTTTGTTAGATTTTAGTTCTTCCATTTCTCCAGAAAGGGATTCTCTAATATCTTCCATGCTTGTTTCAAGCCCAGCTAGTACTTTTATAATTGTCATTCTGAACTCTAGTTCCAATATCGTACTAATATCCATATTGATTAGGTCCCTGGCAGTCGGTACTGCCTCTTGTTCCTTTTTCTTGAGGTGAGTTTTTCTGTCTTGTCATTTTGTCCAGAGGAGAATAGATGAATAAGAGAACAAAATGCTAACAGGGTAACAACGACCCCAGAAAAATATACACTAAACAAATCAGAAGAGGCCCAACACTGGGGAAAAAGAAAAGGAAAGAACGAAAAAAGAAAAAAAAAAAAGAATATGATCAAATATGATCAGGCTGCTACATAGATCAATGCCACACACTGGATTTCAGGCATATTTCGGTCTGTTAGAAGAAACTGCCTCCCAAAATTTTAAAGAAAGAAAAACTTATATATGAACAAAAATAAGGGTAAATATGATGAAGGGATGGAATATGACTGTAAAGTTGAAAATCATAAGAGATTTTTTTTAAAGGAATTGATAAGATAATAAGTCGGTTGAAAAAAGAAAGAAGAAAAATCAAAAAAAAAAAAAGGGGAGAGAATGTGATCAGGCAGGAAACTAGAACAAAGCCATACACTAGAGATTTAGGGCATATTTTGGTCTGTTAGAAGAAACTGTATCCCAAAATTTTAAGGAGAGAAAATCTTATATATACACAAAAAATAAGGTTAACCACAATGAAGGGACAGAATATGACTCTAAAAATGAAAATTAAAAAAGATTTTTAAAAAAGGAATTGATAAGATGTTGGTTGGAAAAGGAAAAAGAAAAATGTAAAAAATAGAAAAAGAAAAAAATAAAGAAAATTTTAAAAATTAACTTTGAAAGACTAAAGAATCATAGGGATAACAGCCATGAATTCTGTGTGCTGTGTTCCCCTAGTGCTGGAGTTCTGCTGTTCTCATTGATCCATAAACTTGGTCTTGGCTGGCTGTTCTTGCTGATCCTCTGGGAGAGGGGCCTGTTGCCATGGTTCCCAAATGTCTTTGCTGGAGGCGGAATTGCCCTGCCCTTGCCAGTCCTGGCTAAGTAATCTGCTCAGGTTTGCTCTTGGGAGCTTTTGTTCCCTGCAAGCTTTCCACACATCTTTGGAGGAGGAGAATGAAAATAGCGGCCTCCCAATCTCCGCCCTGGAGGAGCCAAGGACTCAGGGCCCACTCCTCAGTGCACCCCCAGAGAAAAGCAGTCAATCACTCCCATCTCCCTGGTCTCCGGTCTCACTCTGTGCTCACCCAGCCTGTGACTGAGCGTTTCTATCTCTGGTACCCGACCCGTATGGAGTCTCCAAACCCAGCAGATCCCTGCGGTGCGCTCCCATGCCACTCCTCTCAGGGGAGGAAGGGGAGTCTCCCCAGATCTGCCGCTTCTTGGGTCCCTGCTGGAGGAGCATGGCCCGACTGTGCTGTGGATCACAGTTTATGGCAACCCCTGCGCCTTGGCTCCGTCTCTGCAGCTGGCTTCCCCACTCTGATACCTGGGAGCTCTGCTGCACTCAGGCATCCCCAGCCTTTCTGTGACCCTGAGGGTCCTGAGACCACACTTTCCCAGAGAGGGGTCTACCCCCTGCTAAGCCACTGGAGTGACGTCCCTCAGCAGAGCCGACTTCTAAAAGGTCCGATTTTGTGCTCCGCTGCTCTGTCACTTGCCAGAAGTGGCTGATGGAGGCCCCCTCCCCCCCTGTCTATCTTCCTGAATATTGCCTCGGATTCACTTCTCTGCACCTCCTACCTTCCAGAAAGTGGTCACTTTTCTGTTCAGAGAGTTGTGGCTATTCTTCTCTTTGATCTCCTGTTGAATTCATAGGTGTTCAGAATGGTTTGATCCCTATCCAGCTGAATTCCTGGGACCAGATGAAATCCAGGTCTCCTACTCCTCTGCCATCTTGCTCCTCCCCCTGACCCCTGATTTCTTTTAGGATTAAACCCTCTGTCTCTTTTAGAAATGAAAAATTATAAGACACATATTTTTAAATGCAGCCTTGGCTAGGAGCTATAGCTGAAGCCAGAGGATATCAATCTCAATCAGGGGTTTATTGAAGAACTTCAAGAAAGTAGACCCTGTGGACAGCTGCTTTGAGGAGACAAGACTGAGCCAGTCCTTTGTCTTATTAAATAAGAGTAAAAACTGGAGCATATTTAGAAGAATTTACCTTAAAAACATTATGAATATATATATTAAACCACATTAGGGTCATGATCCCATCTTGTGAGATACATACATATTCTGTATGTTGTTTTCATATTTTCTCTCTCCAGTTATGATTGCAAGCAAGAGTTCCCTTTAAGTCCTGACTTTTAAGTAATTAGTGTTGTCTTATATAACCTTAATCTTGTGGCTAAGCTATATTCAGTTATTTGTTACAGAAACATTAAATTTACTCATTATATGTTTGTTATAGGAAATTAAATTTGTTAAATATTGTTTTTATAGCATATTAAATTTAAATGAGCTGATATAAGAATGTGACCTAAATAAGTAGTGACTCAGATACGAGAGAAGTTTATTTCTCTCTCAGGTAATAGTCCAGAGGTAGGCAGACAGTCCAGGCAAATACGAGTCTCCATTCACCAGGTCACTTGGGGAACCCCACTCCTCTCTTGTTGCTCCATAATCACATAAAACAGAAGTCAGCAAACTTTTTCTGTAAAAAGCCAAATAGTAAATATTTTAGGCTTTGTAGGCCGTACATGCTCTGTCATAACTTCTCAAGGTGGCCACTGTAGCACGAAAGCAGTTACAGATAATGTATTAGTGAGTGGGTGTGGCTTTATTCCAATAAAACTTTATTTACAAAAACAAGTGGCAGGCTAGATTTGGCCCATGATACCTCCTGTCCTAGCATGTTGTCTTCATGGTTGAAGCTCCATTCATGTTCTGGTTTGTGGGAAGGGATAAGCAGGCAGTGGAAGGCAAGACATTACCCAGAAATGGATGTGTCATTTCTGTTAACATTCCATTGACCAAAACTTAATCATCCATCCATTGACATCCAATAGGAGCCTAGAAATGCTCTAGCTGAGCGATCACATACATAGATAAAACATAGGAGTTTGATAATGAAAAGAAAGGAGAGAGGGAAATCAGGGAAAAATAATAATGACATAATGACTTGATATACATATATTGTGAAGTGATTACCACAGTAAGTTTCATTAACATGTATCAGCTCATGTAGTTACAAAAAAAATTTGTTCTTGTGTTGAGAACCTTTACGATCTACTCTCTTAACAACTTTCAAGTTTACCACATAGCAGCACTAACTATAGCCATCATGTTATATACCACATCCCCGGGCCTTATTTATTTTTAAACTGTACATTTCTATAAGAACTCTAATTTTAATTGGGTGTCTTGCCATCCAGCTAAAAGATGGCACTTCCTGGCCTCCTTTATAGTTAACATTTAGCCATGTGAACAAGTTCTGGTCAGTGAAAAGTAAAAAGAAGTGATATATGGAACTTCTGGAATGTCTCCTTAAAAATGAAGAAAGCTTGGGGTGCCTGGGTAGCTCAGTCATTAGGCGTCTGCCTTCGGCTCGGGTTGTGGTCCCAGGGTCCTGGGATTCCCTGCTCAGCAGGGAGCCTGCTTGTCCCTCTCCCGCTCCCCCTGCTTGTGTTCCCTCTCTCGCTGTCTCTCTCTCTGTCAGATAAATAAATAAAAATCTTTAAAAAAAAATGAAGAAAGCTTTGCCCTTCAGATACAAAAGTATTCTCTTATAATTCTGGAGGCCAGAAGTCTAAAATGGAGATTCTAGGGGGAAGTCCATTTCCTTGCTTTCTCTAGTTTCTAGAAGCTATCTGCATTCCTTGGTTTGTGGCCCTGCCTCATTCCAACCTCTGCTTCCATTATGTCCTTCTCTGACTTTAACTTTGTTTCCCTCTTATAAAGACGCTTGTGATTACACTGGGCCCACCTGATAATTGAGGATAATCTCCCCAAGATCTTTAACATAATCACATTTCCAAAGTTCCATGGTCACAGGCTCCAGGCAGGTTATTATTCTGCCTATCACAGGAGGCAATGACTCCAGTCCCAAAGGATGAATCATAATTAGTCTAAACCAGCTATGACAATTCTGTTTGTTTACCTTTGACAGTAATGAGTCTGTGAGGGGAACATGTGACCCATTCTGTCCAGTGAGATGTAAGAAGTCTGGGGTGTCTGGCAAGATCTTCCACCTGGTCTCAATTGCACCATATATTAGATTGTAAGTTAAACAGGATAAGCCCTATAAAGTACCTAGAATAGAGCTATATAGTAAGTGTTCAACAAATTGTAGCTATTATTATCATATATTCTCTGTGCTTGATGGCTGGCATTTTATTTTGGCAGACTAAATCTCATGATTAATAATAGTGTCACCAAAGTCTCACCTTGAGAAAAATGTGACTGAGAAAATGCCTTCTATATATTCTAATCCTCTCTTGGAGAATTAATAATCACATCCAATACTGTAGAAATTAATCTCTGAGAAAACTCTGGGGAAATTTCACTTATTTTCCAATTAAAAGCCCATGTTAGAAATTAATAATAGATATTATTAGAAGTCTAATTGGGGGGTGCCTGGGTGGCTCAGTCATTAAGCGTCTGCCTTCGGCTTAGGTCATGATCCCGGGGTCCTGGGATCGAGCCCCGCATCGGGCTCCTTGCTCTGCGGGGAAGCCTGCTTCTCCCTCTCCCACTCCCCCTGCTTGTGTTCCCTCTCTCGCTATGTCTCTCTCTGTCAAATAAATAAAATCTTAAAAAAAAAAAGAAGTCTAATTGGGTTCTGGCATCAAAGAACAACATAGAACATTTGGGACAATTGTTGGAATAACAGTTCCATGAACAGTGACCAAGAAAAGGTGTATGAGCCCATTTTCGAGAGCTACATCTAGCCAATTATGCTGAAATACTGGATAAGTCTCATGGCTACATCCCCCTTGCCTAGAATGGTGCCTGGCTCATGACTGTGAATAATATTTTTTAATGATTTTTTAAATTTTTTAATTTTTTATTATTATGTTCAGTTAGCCAACATATCATTAGTTTTTGATGTAGTGTTCAACAATTCATTAATTGCATATAACACCCAGTGCTCATCACATCACGTGCCCTCCTTAATACCCATCACCCAGTTACCCCATCCCCCACCCCCCTTCTTTCTGTAACCCTCAGTTTGTTTCCCAGAGTCCAGAGTCTCCTTCTCTGATTTCTTCTCATTCAGTTTTCCCTCCCTTCCCCTGTGGTCCTCTGCACTATCCTTGTGTTCCACATATGAGTGAAACCATCAAAATCTTAGAGGAGAACATAGGCAGTAACCTCTTCAACACTGGCCACTACAACTTCTTTCAAGACACATCTCTAAAGGCAAGGGAAACAAAAGCAAAAATGAACTACTGGGACTTCATCAAGATAAAAAGCTTCTGCACAGCAAACAGTCAACAAACTAAGAGGCAACACATGGAATGGGAGAAGATATTTGCAAATGACATTACAGATAAAGGGCTGATATCCAAGATCTATAAAGAACTTCTCAAACTCAACACCCAAAAAACAAATAATCAAGTCAAGAAATGGGCAGAAGATATGAACAGACATTTCTCCAAAGAAGACATACAAATGGCTAACAGACACATGAAAAAATGTTCAACATCACTAGCCATCAGGGAAATACAAATCAAAACCACATTGAGATACCACCTTACACCATTTAGAATGGCAAAAATTAACAAGACAGGAAAAAACAAGTGTTGGCGAGGATGTGGCAAAGGGGGAATCCTCTTACACTGTTGGTGGGAATGCAAGTTGGTACAGCCACTCTTGGAAAACAGTATGGAGGTTCCTTAAAAAGTTGAAAATAGAGCTACCTTATGACCCAGCAATTGCACTACTGGCTATTTACCCCAAAGATACAGATGTAGTGAAAAGAAGGGCGATATGCACCCCAATGTTCATAGCAATGTCCACAATAGCCAAACTGTGGAAGGAGCCGAGATGCCCTTCAACAGATGAATGGATAAAGAAGATGTGGTTCATATATACAATGGAATATTACTGAGCCATCAGAAAGGATGAATGACTTTTTTAAACTGAGAGGGATCAGGAGGCTGCACTGCAGTGGTAGTCCGGAGGAAGTGAACTCTGTGACCTAAAGTCTTCTTTTGAGGCAAATGGAATTTTATTATACTGTTTCAAGCTAATTTGTTTAAAACGCCTCTCACTGATGCTTAACTCCTTTGCTAATGTATCCTCAAACCTTTAATTTCTATTATACTGCACTATCCCTCAAAGAGAAAGACTCTTGTTTTTAACTTTATACATATTTTATGTATTTTCATTTTCTGTAAACTGATTTTCTATGGCCCCCAGGAAAATGGTCATTGTTGTTCATTTGTAGGTTGTTGTTTCACACAATATGAAAAAATTGTTGGACTTAATTTTTCTATTGAACTGACCTGCTCCGGAACCATGCAGCAATAGCCTTTACTCAACTCACCGGATAAAACTGAAATTCAATCCACATTGTATTGGGCATTTTAAATCCAAGGCACTTAAAAACCTCCCCACACCAGAGGAAAAGCATGAGCCAAACAGACAAACTATATAGAGAGTCATTTAGCTGAGGCCACAGAAGAGAATCGTTCCATATCCATCCGACACTCCTTCATACAAACCTCAGCCCCTTGTTGGCTGTGTCCTCCCAACCAAGATGGATATTGCTAGAACTCAGTATGCAGGATGTGAAAAACTCAACTTTTCCTCTTTAGCCATGTTAAAAATCTTTGGGCTCATCCTTGGGAGGATGAGACTTATTGTTCTCTCCACTTCAGAGGGACTGAACTGCCCCAGGATTCCAGGGACAAGCACCAGAGCTTCTGTGTGAAGAACCAGGGATCCTTCAGACCCATCACTCCTGAGGGACTGCAGCATCACCTGTGGCATCTGCTACCCTTAACCTCCCTGCGCCACAGAATTAGGCATGGCCAAGACACTCGCATGGGCCAATGAAACGGGAGCAGAACACTTCTGGAAGGAGGCATTTTCCTGCAGGCGCTCAGGCTCTGGTCTGCTCTTCTCTGCTTTGATCATCAGGGTGGCACACGCTCAGCCCGGCCTGTGTTCTGACATCACTGTGACAGGCACAACCCTCCCGCCCGTCCATGTCAGACTTGCAGGACAAGAGAAAAAGAAACCTTCATTATTTTAAGCCACTTATATCGTTTTTAGCTCCATTGCAACCTAGTTCATTCTTACCGAGGAATATTAAGAATTATTGTGTGGGGAAAAAAGGCAAAATGAGGGGTTTTTTTTGTGAATGAAGGACTAAAGAGAGAAGCGGTGGCCCCAGGGAGAGGCTGAGGGGCAGTTTAGACAGTGGGTCCCTGCCTGGAATGGGCACTAGACCTCCATTCCTGTGAGCGCCGGGCCAAGTGCAGGAGAACTGAGTAGAACCAGACAACTCTCCTGGTCTAGGAAGCACATGCCAAGGGAGCTCCCAGGGTCTGGGGTGGTGGGGGACTATCGCTGCCAACAGCTTTAGGTGCTGTGGGATATTCACAGGAAGTCGAATGCACGGTCTACGTTCGTCTGCATCTAAGAAGCAGATGCTAAGACAAGATGAAGGCAGGCAAGAGATTTCTCAAGAAATGAAGACGGGCAACCCCAATGGAGAAAAATGAGGAGAGAGGTCGAGGGGGCAGGGAGAACAACCAGATTACAGTGAGTTCTGGCTCCTTGGAGGGAGGGAGGGGAAAGGGAGGAGGTTAAGTGGCAGAACAGTTTATAGGGAAGTTTCAGCAAGATTTATGAGAAGTCCATCCAAGGTCATCCTTCTGAGGAGCCTGTGTCTCCCATGTCCTAGACTCCCTGCCACACTTAGCCATCCACTGGGACCATTCCCTGGAAAACACTGCCTGGTGTTAACGCTGTGCTGGACGTCAGAGAGCAGCAACTGGGGATCCCAGGAAACTCTGCTCCCGCAGGACTTGGTGTCAGTGGAGAGTTGTCGCAGTGGCCACACAGCTCCCACACCCGCTTTCATACAGCTTATAAAAGTCAACCGGGGAAGAAGACCAACGAAGACACATAACACGTGATAACAGTACTGCCTTACATTTGTCTGAAGGTTTACAGCTCGCCAAGTGCTTCTACGTATCTCCTCTCATTGAACCATCAGGGTGACATTATCTATGTTATAAGGCTGTGAAGCCTGAAGCTCCTGCACACCTGTGCGTGCAGAGGGGAACCGAACCTCGCACTCAACCATCAACCTCATAGGGCTCGGTCTACTGGGCCATGGACGCACCTGCTGAAGCCCAGTGCCTCAGAAATGTTTGTCGTGTCCTTAAAAGAGAATGAGTCTTAGACCACTTGCTTATAAGTTGCTTAGAAAGAAAATCGACTCTGAAGAAGGCTCTTCCTGTGTTTATCCTTTCACGAGAGGTGGTATTCATAGGATGAGAATAGATTTATCTCTAGCACAGACACCCAACGGTGGGTCACGAGAGATCCTGCTTACCTGGAAACTCCTGGGGGTGAACATAGGCTGGTGTCTCCAATTGCCAGAGCAGTCCAGTGTGGCTCCAGGATTGAGGAGGACAGGCCTCCAGGCTGAGATACCTCACCCTATGTGAAGAGGAGAAGGTCTGGCTTCGAGACGCAGATACTGCAGAGAAAGCCCTCCCAAAGCCATGATGCCTTCCTCAGCCCGTCAACAGGCTTGTTTATGGGGGACAAGACTAGCATATACTTCCCATTAGCATTGATGGGGATTTTCCTCTTCCTAAAGAGAAAAAAACAAAAATGGTGAAGCAGGAATTACCCAGACTGCAGGAAAAAACCCAAACCACAGTTCCATTCTCTGAACTGGCACAGCTCAGTAAGGAAGGAGAAGGTGCAGGCTTTGTGCCAAGCTTTTGGGTTTCACCTAAAATCAGAGACCAGGAAAAGGCAACCTAATACCAGAAATATGGCACATGAGATGAAAATAAACACGAAATCTTCAAGTTCTAAGGAAAAACGGGTTGCAACATGTCAATTTTAGGATTGCTGATTAACCTTATCTTCGATACTTTGAAATATTTTCAATGTTTTCCACTGGGTGTCAGAAAAACATCCAGAAACAAGGACTTTTTAAACCATGAAATTATTTCCTAGGGAAATATCATGGGAAACATTTCTGTATTGCACTTCTCCATGCAACTTCCTTTCAGAGTAGGGTAGAAAGTAACGCACATTTGACCTCTCTGGGACTGCTTCCAGCACAGGAAAGTGTTCTGGTGATAGAGCACTCCATTAAACAGCACTGGGCCTGACTTTTATTTTATACTTAAGCAGAAGAGGAAATGATGGGCTGAAAAAGGTCTAAATTTGAGTCCTGATGTTGTCACTAACTAGGTCTTGTCAGGTCGGCCACATAACCACTCACAGCCTGTTTCCTTATTTGTAAAATAAAGTGATTGTTAATGGGTCAAAGTCTTTTTGCTCTTCTAATTGACCTGGGAAGCTTTGGAAGAGTACAGATGCCTGGGGCCTCACACAGACTTACAGAATCAGAACCTCTAGGAATCTAGGTTTTTTAAGCTCCCCGGGTGATTCCAACGTGGGCACTCCATAGACCAATATTTCAGGGGTAACTAGAGAAGCTGTTTAAGATCCCTTACCATTCTAAAATTCTGTGATGGTGAGGAGGTAGGAAGAGGAGGTCAGGGAGAAGTATTCTGTGCCACAGAGCAGAAGGGTCTACATCACCTGGGAGATTATTAGAAGTGCAAACTCGTGGACTCTATTCCAGAACCTCATGAATTGTAAGTTTATAAGTTTGTTTTTTAATTTTATTATTTTTTTAGTAAGCTCTATGCCCAATGTAGGGCTTGAACTCATGACCCCTAACAACTGAGACAGCCAGGCACCCCCAGAATCTATATTTTAATAAGATCCCCAGCAGTTCATAAATCCATGAAAGTTAGACAGCCCTGCCCTATTCCACATAGTCAGGAGTAAAACCCATCACAAGGGGAAACATTCAGCTTCAGGTGATATCTCTCCTGGCTGTGTTTCTCAAAGAACGCAAATTTGGGACACTGTCACCTCATGATAAGTTCCCTTTCAAACTTGTCTTAGGTGCCTATGGAGGCAAAAGAGTGAGGCCGAGAGAGTGAGCCAGGCTCTGTGTGTGTGTGTGCGCCCATGTGTGTATGCCTGTGTGTGTGTGTGTGTGTGTGTGTGATTATTCTTCCACTTATCAAGCAGGCAAAATATCCCAGGTGAATTGCCAGAGGTGAAATTAACCATTTGGGGGAAAAGAAAATTTTAACTTGTGTTTAATTGCTAGCCTTTGATTAAGTTAGGGGGAAATTAAAAATATTGCAGCTCACTTTTTCAGGGGTTTGCTATTCTTACCCACATCCTGTGTTGAGAGCTGATTCTCAAAGGAAGAGAAAAAACACCTCCACAAAGACAAGACTTATTTCTGCTGTTGGGGGAGGGACAGAAGTCCAATTTACAAAATTCAGATAGAGTAGGTAAAAGACAGAATTTAAAAACGGGTTGGGGGGGAGATAAAAAAATCTTTCACACAGAAGAACGTCTATTGCCATTTTTTTCTCAGGAAAATAAACACCCAGTTTTATTCTTTTATGACATTCCAGTGAAATAAAATTCTTAGAGAAACCCTACAGCCTCTGGGTGTGTGTTGGTAAGTGTTCATTATGAGGAGCAGATGATGTCTTTCCTGGGAACACAAATATTCTTTCTGCTACTTTGAAGATGTGTCACTTTTACATTTTCTTCCAAGATAAAACTGAACTTTTCATGATAATTTTTTTCATAAATTTTCATTTATTATTCATAGAAATTATTCCTGATATAACACAAGAGTAATGTGTTTCACTTGCCTACATTTGTAAAGAAAGAAATCCCTGGCAAAGAAGTATAGCACTTTATTTTTAAATCTCTATACCCATAAATAAAATTAAAATTTGCAAATGGGCTTCCATGTTGCCTGGCCCTAGGACCGAGGACAAGAAAAAGGCTCTTCCCAGGCCTGCCCACAACTGCTGCCCCCCAAACACACAACACATATCCCAAACCACTGCCAATTACATCCTTGTTTCCTAAAGATAGGTGAGCCAATGGCCATTCATAACACAGAAATTCCTCAGATTGTCATCGTTGGGCACTAAGCAACCTGGAAACTTTGGGAGGGAATCTGGTGGAGAGGAGATAGGAAAGGGGAAGGACACAGTTTGTCTGTGTTTTCATATATTTTTTAAGATTTTATTTATTTACTTATTTACTTATTTATTTAGCGTGCAAGCAGGGGGAGGAGCAGAAGCAGAGAGAGAGAGAGAGAATCTCAACCAGACTCCATGCCAGTGTGGAACCCAACATGGGGCTCGATCCCAAGACCCCGAGATCATGACCTGAGGCAAAATCAAGAGTCTGACACTCAACTGACTGCGTCACCCAGGCGCCCCAGGACAAAGTTTTATTAGGGACTTCATTAAGGTTAAATCTCTAGGAATGAGGGAGTCAGGATCACAAAGCCCACAAAGCCTCCTCAAATCTCACAGCAAACCACAGGCTCTTTGGTGGGATCAACCTCTCAGTTCCAGGTGCAGGTTAGTACAAGGACACAGCTTTGGCTCTACAGGCTGGTAGGTGGGTAATTCTTCCCAGCCCAAAACATGAAACAGCATGAAAGTCAGGAAGCCAAGGGGCTGCTTAAACATTAGATTTCAAAAAATGGGTGTGGGAGATGTGGCCACACGGTTCCTGATTGTGTGTTTAGATCCGGGCAATGGTTCACCCTAGTTCAACCTCAGACGTGGGTAATCCCAGTCATACCGTGAACCACTCTCCTGCTGTGAGTGCTCACGGAGGTTCTGGTAATCATCATACTCCATGTCATCAACCAGGTACTGCTTCTAGCTTTCCATCCACATAGTACATTTTTGGCAGCACAACTAGTTCTTCTGCAGTCTTGGGATAGGACCCCCTGGGAGAATGTCCTTAGTAATGCGGAAGACTGTCTGCACACCCATGTACCAGCTGCGCTTTGCAGCCATAGGCTTCCCCGGACTCCTGTCTGGGCTGCCAACTCTTCACCTTCTTTATTAATTTACTATTAGTTTACCTGGAAACTATTTTCAACAGTTCTAAACCTAACATCTATTTAAGACCCTATGTAATTCTAATTTAAACTTGTGCTAGTTTTGCTAACAAAGCAAACAGACAAACATGATTAGCAGTGTTCTCTTTCCTTTAGTGAATTGGATGGTGCATTGATTACACTTATTTTTCAGACTAATGAGTATCAAGCTTGTTAGTACGTTAGAATTACCTGGGGAGCTTTTAAAAAATTATAATGCCCAGGCCTTACTTCAGACTGTCTAAATCAGAATCTCTGAGGGGGTGGAAGTCAAGCATCAGTATTTTTAATACTCCCCAGATAATTCAAATGTGCATCCAAGGTTGAAAACAATCCAGAAAGGGGAAAAAATAGAGGAAGAGCTCAATGTGAAAGGCCAGTGTGAGAAATGTGAGTTTTTGGCCGGTTGATTTGATGGCTGGTTGAATGAATGGTTATTTGAAAGGACAATGGTGTGGCTCTCCGTGTGATTTAGGACTTAGAGCAAAGTTGGAAAGGATATCAGAACTCCCACTTTCAGAGCACGTGGGAGGAGCATGGCTCTTTACTTCACAGAGTTCACTTCATAGACACCTACACTTATCCCTTCCCTGGGCATGTTCAGAACCTCTCCTGGTCGGGAGAATTTCTCTCTCTGCCTTTTTTCCCTCCACGGCCCCTGCAGGCCCTTCTGCTGACCTCTCCACCTGCCAGCCGGAGGTGGCTCCATAGCTGCTCCAGATGCCCCCTTGCAATGGCAGTCTGTGGGATGGGTGGCTCTAATTCTGGCAGGCAGTATGAAGACAGGAGGGAAATTTCTCCCACTTCCTCCCTCATGATCCTTGACTAATGCACCAGAGATGCAATTGGTTTACTGACAACCTCAAAAAGACCCTACATTTTAGCTAGTGCTTACCTCCTCTTATGGGCAGCCCCTGCTAACCCACTTCCTGGTTTATGTAATTCCCCCTTTTTTTGTTTTAAAGATTTTATTTATTTATTTGAGAGAGAGAGAGAGAAAGAGAGCACAAGAGGGGGTAGGGTCAGACGGAGAAGCAGGATTCCCGAACGGCAGGGAGCCCAATATGGGCTCCATCCCTGGACTCTGGTATCATGACCTGAGCCGAAGGCAGTTGCTTACCCAACTGAGCCACCCAGGCGCCCCCAGTTTATGTAATTTCCATGCTTTACACAAAGCAAGAGGTGGAAAAGAAATGTGTGTTGAATAAATTAATTTTTCACCTCTTCTTTTTTTCATAACACTTGTAACACTTATGTCTGCCAGCCTTGCCAGACTGAAAACTTTGTGTCTAGTTTCTTCCCAGTGTATCTCCAGCACCTATCAGGTGGCTCTCAATAAATATTTGCTGAGTGATAAATGTATAACTAATTAAATGCTTTGATTCTCATACAACATCCACTATGATGCTAACTCTAGATAATATTTGGGTTAATTGAACGCAATGAATGTTGGTTTGCAAACTGTCCCTGCACACAGAGGGCAAGGAGGGACCAAAGAGGTGGACTGCTCCAGATTGGTAGGTGGCAGGTTTCATAAGCAGAGAACTTACGGGGCTTGCCTTGGGCAGCTGCAAGATGAGTAAATCTTTATACCTGCTTGCCAAATCCTAAAAGTTTATGTAGAGGCCTTAACTGGGATCAATCATGTATTCAGTCCAGATGACCTCAACAACACATTGCTCTCCTGAGGCTCTGCCCTTGAAACAACTTTCACTGTGGGAATGGTAGGCATAGCGTAAATTCAAGGACAGGGGAGGGAGGAAGTAGTCTCCAGTTGTCTGGGTCCAGCTTGAGGGTCAACAGCCAGTCTTGATGATCTCCTCCAATACTCCACCCCTCGTGACCGGCTCTTACAATCTTACATGCCCTCCTCTTCCAAGTGTGCCCTGAGTGGTGTGCAAGGGGTTTCACTAGCATGGAGGTGGCTTGTTGGGTGGCCATCTGGTTGCACTGGCGGTTGACAGCACAGCAACAATACGGACACATGAAAAAGAAAACGCAGACTAAGTTGATTCCCAAAAAAAGTCACAAGAGCCAAGAGCCCCAGGATTCAAACTATTGATTTACTAAGTCCCCTAGACTGGTGGTTGAATCACTCAGGGTGTCCACTTTTGTCCTCATGTGATTTAACAGAGATGATACATTGGCAGATGCATCAGGTATGAACACACCACCCTCTGGGTAATGACACAGGTGTCCCTTTGTAAGGCAATAATAATATCCAAGGCCATTCTATTGTGGAGGATAGTTTTTCTCATATGAGACATTTCAGTATTAAGTAAGAGTAGGGTGTGATGGCTATCATTTAAGGCTTGATCAGTAAATATAGTAAGGGCTTCTATATATATATTCTAATGTCCCCAGGCCAATGGAGGGGACAAAGATGGTGACTAAATGATTGTAACAGTGGAAAACAGAACATGCCCACCTGGCCTCGAGGAGAGGTAGGTTGGCAGCCTTGGGAACGTGAACTGGTTATGCTCACCATACATGTTCACCAGGGGAGGCAGCATTGTCAGGCATGAGAAGACAGGCTGGGGACAGGACCGGGATCCCTCCCTTCTTCCCTCTTTTAATGGTGCATATTCCTTTCCAGGTATAGTATGTTTCAACAGTTCTAGCCCGCAGCAGGTCAATGGGATCCTAGTGGAGACTGAGTAGTTTCCCCTCACTCAGCAGTTTGAAGCAATTCACCCATCCCAGCAGGCCATCCCATTGCAAATTCCAATAAATAACTCCTCTCCCAGGCATGACAGTGCTTGGTGTTCTTAGCAGCATATCGCATTGACCTACATTGAGAGTTAGGGCAATGGCTGTTTCCCTCAACTTCCGTATTTTTTCAATATTGGCTGCCTCAGCGGGGGTCCCCTGTCTAGCATATGGGACAAGAGGCCCTACTGGTTGCTCATTCAAATGTATTAGAGCCTGAGAAAGTACTTCAGTCCACCTGGCCAACATGGTTTTACCTGTTAGTAACTTAATCTGCTGCTTTAATATCCATTTTTCCTTTCTATAATCCTGCTGCTTGCAGGTTATAGGGGAGATGGAACTTCCATTCAGTGTCATGTTCTTTTGTCCAGTCTTACACATGATGACCTTTGAAATGTGACCCCCAATCACTGTCTGTTCAATGAGAGTATCTATACACGGTGCTCAGTTTCTCTAATCCCCTAATGGTAGCAGCCTGGTTTGCATGGCAACAGTGGAAAGCTTGGGTTCGGCCAGACACAGCATCCACACAAACCAGGGCACATTTAGAACCCTCACTCAGAGGGAGGAGGCCAATACAGTTAATTTGCCAATCCATCACTGCTTGGGAGCTCCAGTGGATGTCCTCACACCCCTTTGACAGTTGCCTCGGGCATTGTTTATAATATACATGACATGCTGTTAGTGCATCATCCATGTCGCTGTACTTCAAGGGCAGCCCAGCATTCTCGGCAATAGGCTATCCCACCTGGGCATAACGATGGCTGTCCTTCCTATGCAACCAATCTGCTGTGTCTACTGAAGGGTCGGTTGTGAGGGCTTGTACCCAGTCTAGGGCATCAGCTTTCTGATTGGCAGGGATGTCAGTGCCTTATGAGCCGGGATGTGGAAAACAGTGAGGATTGATTCAGACCCTTGCAGGCAAACCCACATATCTTTCCACATATCCTGACCCCACAAGGGCTTATTCATGATCATCTACCCCTCGGCTTGCCATTGTCCCAACGCTAGGGTTAATCCCTTTAGAATAGCTCAACAGTCACTGCAAAGGGTTAATGTCCAGGCCTTAGGAGTGATCAAGGGCCAAACTGCTCCAAGTTCAGCCCACCGCCTGCTTTGATTTGTTCCTGGTTCCAGGCATCTGTATACCAGGCATCAGTAGGAATTTCTCTCACTCCCTCTCTACAGGCCACAGGGGCCAACACAAGAAGAGGAGTGGGGGTATTCGGAGCATGTACATGCTTTACAGGGTCTAGCAGCATCCACATTTCTGGAGACAGTGGGCTGGCAGACAGGGCACTCCTCTGCTGTAAACAGGCAGGCCAGTTAGTCAAAGTGGGAGTTCGAGCCATGGCAGAGATGGGTCAATGGGCTATGTTCTCAACCCACCCCTTGGTAAGAAGGGAAGTTCTTGCCACAATATACTGTTCCTATATGAGAGGCTCTACCTGGAGGAGCACTGTGTCCACTGGCAGGAGCTGTTGCTTGGTGGAGGGTATATTGGGTTTCCACCCCCTTCCAGAGCTGAGGCCAAAATTGTGAGGATATTCTTTTCTTCTGTTGTCTCTGCCACAGTGCCCAACACATACCTTCTGGAGTCAAAGACACATCTCACTCAAATGGTAGCCCTCTGTGGGAGCTTTCATCTGCTACACTAGTATAATAATAAGCAGCTTTAATCCGCTTCACTAGTATTTTGCCTTTCTAGAGCTGGCTTGTTGCTCTGATACCCAGTCCCACACATGCCCTCTCTTCATCAGGCAACATGAGGGATGGAGGCACTGCGCCAGGTGGGGAATAAAAATCTTCCCAAACCCCCGAATCCCTACAGAGGCGTGCAACTTTTTCATGGCCTTAGGAGTTGGATGGGCTTGCACCTTAACAATCACAGCTTCTGGGACAATGCACATTTCACCTGACCAGATGACTCCCAAAAACCTCAGCTGTGCCTGAGCCTTGAATTTTATGTGGGTTCACCTCCCAACCTCTCTCTCACAGATGTTCCAGCAAAGCTTGCAGAGTGTCCTGCAGCTGATGTGGAGAAGGAAAACAGGGGCAGGTCTCGAGCTAATATCCCAGGATATATTGTGGGATTGTACAGGTAGCCTTGGAGAAGCACTGGAAAGGTCCCTTGCTGCCCCTCCCATGTGAAGGCAAATTGATCTTAGCTATCAGGAATCTATACTTGTCAATCAGTGTCTTTTCCATGGATCTCCTTGAAAATAATGCACTTTTGCAGGAACACTTCTGCAAAAGTGTCAGAGTAAAACAAGAAATGTCTGTAAGTGAAAAAAGGCTTTAAAATAACCATGGTTAAAGATCTGACAAGAGTTCATTATAATACAGCTAGCAGGGAAATCTGGCTATTTCTGTGACATACATTTTATTTATTTATTTATTTCACTTATTTAAAAAATTTTTTAAATTCAATTAGCCAACATTTAGTACATCATTAGTGTACTAATTATTAAATTAGTACATAATTTTAAAATTATGACTGACAAAATTATATCAAGACATATCAGATTTTTAGGGATTTCATACAAATATACTCTAAAGAAAGCTGAGCATCACTTCGTATTTGGCCATGTTTCCCATGTGATTTAACATATCAAATAGACTTAATCGGTTTAATATCTCTTTTTATAAGGAGAGAGAATGCATCTTATGAGATTTTCCAGGACCCTCTGGAAAATCCCTAAGTAAGTTCAAGATCAACAAGACTTCATTAACAATTTCATTTTTAGGAAGCTTGTCAAAAATACCAGAAGGTTTTAAAACACTTGATGAAATAGGATCCTAAGTCACTGTGAAACAATACTTAGTTATCTATTTAACCAAAATGACAAAGACCTCAAAGGCAAATACAGGAAGTTACATTGTGGTTAAAAAGAACAAAAAACAGAAAACTTTGCTCTTTTAATAGAGAAGACTCTTAAGTAATTGAAGATCTACTAAAGACAACAAGAAGCACAGAAAATTATTTTGATAAAACAAAAAATTTTTGTTTTCTAGGCAGATTAATTAAAAGGTAAAGAAAAACCTTTCACAATCCCATCAAGAACTGACCAATAGTCCAAGAAAACCTTGTCCTTATAGCAGATGAAAGAAAATTAAGTTTCAGTTTTATAAGTACACTATTGATATTTTCTTTTAAAGATTTTATTTATTTATTTGACAGAGACACAGCGAGAGAGGGAACATAAGCAGGGGGAGCGGGAGAGGGAGAAGCATGCTTCCCGCTGAGCAGAGAGTCCGATGTGGGGCTCGATCCCAGGACCCTGGGATCCTGACCTGAACCGAAGGCAGACGCTTAACGACTGAGCCACCCAGGCGCCCCAGTACACTATTGATATTAAAGCTTATTTTTCTTGATGCCAATTAAATAGAGCTCTTTTACAAAATAATTTGGGCAATACCCTCTGGAGGCAAAGAAACATCACATATATATGACATGCATCCACAGACAGACATAAACATACAGACAGACACAAACAGAGACCCTACAGCTCTCATCCCAAAACTTTATCCATGAGTCAGGTACCCACTCACACAGCTAAAGCTTTTTAGTAATATATGTGGAGAAGACTTTTAAGATTTGAATTTGCTCTTGATGAATAATCTTATGGAGCTGTGGACTTGGTTTCTGGGCAAGGGAACAGTCTGTATTTTACAAAACCCCTTTCTCCCTCTCTCCCCCATCAATTATTGTGGGCATTGTTTTAGTTATCTTCTGAGATGTTTACATGATAAGATTTACAAACAACTTCAAAGGACAGAGAAAGAATGCAAATTTTCTCCTAGGAGTTCTGGGGTATGTTTCTCTATCATCAGAAGTCCAGGGCGATTGTTATTTGTAATTTTTCTTTGTATTAGGGGGTTGGATGGCATGGAGCACTCCATCCATTTTACTGTTGATCACAACACCCTGCCCTTTGCTCTCCTCCCCTTTCCAGAGATTCCACCTCTTAGTGCTCTAATCAGGCTTAGTCTCAAGCACTCAGAGCTTAATCTGTGGCAGCTTGTGCGCTCATAGCTTTGCAAAATGGCACACGCAGGTCTCCAACGTATTGTCTTGTTCTCCGACCTTGTCTGCCGGCTCCGAAGCGAACAGAGCAGCCAACGATTGCACATCCTTCTCTAACTTCAGCGTCCTTCCAACTTTCTAACTTGAGATTCAGCATCTAGTTGGGCATCAGTGACCAGCTGAGCTGCCTCCAGCAGAGCCCAGTGCACTGCAGCAGCCATCT
This sequence comes from Mirounga angustirostris, assembly GCF_029215605.1. Taxonomy (NCBI): domain Eukaryota; kingdom Metazoa; phylum Chordata; class Mammalia; order Carnivora; family Phocidae; genus Mirounga; species Mirounga angustirostris. The sequence goes on from NW_026991717.1 coordinate 98,125,036, forward strand.
GCTTCCCTTTGGCCACAGCGTGCTACGTGCATGTTTCTCAAGCAAACACATGAAAGCAGCCTACCTTTGAGGGACGTTCCTATACTGGGCAGCAGTCCAGAAGCATCTAACATACAAGCCATTCCTCCCACAGAGAGGTCAATGGCTCACTCAGGATATCCTTTATGGTTGCTTCTTTCTTTCTTTTCTTTTTTTTTTTTTTTAAGACTTTATTTATTTATTTGACAGAGACACGGCGAGAGAGGGAACACAAGCAGGGGGAGTGGGAGAGGGAGAAGCAGGCTTCCCACTGAGCAGGGAGCCCGATGTAGGGCTCGATCCCAGGACCCCGGAATCACGACCTGAGCCAAAGGCAGACGCTTAACGACTGAGCCACCCAGGCGTCCCAATGGTTGCTTCTGTATCAAGGCCCATTTCTTCAGTCTCCTGGCTGGCTCACCAATTGTTGGTTCCCAAACTGGACTCACACACAGAAGGCAAGACAAGAGCAAAGAAAGGCAGGCCACTCCAGGTTGGTAGGTGGCAGGTTTAATAAATAAGGGAACTTAGTTACAAGGCTTGTCTTGGGTGGCCACAAGATAAGTAGATCTCAACACCCACTCATCCAAACTTAAAAGTTTATATATAGGTTTTAACTGCGTTCATTCATGTGTACCATGCAGATAGTCTCGGCAGAAAATTGCTAGCTCAGGTCTCTGTCATTGGAACACCCCCTCTATGGGAATAATGGGCAGAGTGTACATTCTAAGGATTGGGGTGGCGGGATGGGGGGAGGGCTCCAATTGCCTGGGTCCTGCTCAAGGGTCAACTGGAGGTCATGTCCTCTTGATTACCTCCTTCAACAATAAAGTTACTGGAAACTGAAACCATTCTAGAAACTACAATGCCATGAATCTCCATTATTTCTCTGTCTCCAGGTCACTGGTGATATTTTGCAATTTCCTCAAATGTAAAGCCACAGTAGTAATAAGCATTAGGCTGGGAGGGGCACCAATAAAATTAGTTGTAAGTGTGAAATTAAATTTAAAAAACTGTACCAAAGAAACCACAGAGCACTAAATGATAGTGGTCAGTGAAAGATCATTTCCTGCTGCTTCCTGCTCCATGATCTATGTGCAGAAAACAAACCAGGGGAAAAGCTGTATTTTAGGAGAAAATGTGAAGAGATAATAACTTGGTGGTATGCTTGAAATACTAATGACAGGGCAAGGAAAACATTAAAACAGAGGAAAACAAGTGTTCTAAGAGATGTATAGGATTGTGCAAAACTATGCTTAAGTGTGACTCTGCTGAGGATAGCAGTATTAGGGTTCCTAACATGTCTGGAAAGTCCGCAAGATATTGGTTAGTCTGCATTAAATGTTAACATTCATGTAATCATAAAGTTAGAAAGCCCCTCAAGCAATCAGCTGTCTTTCATTCCTTTCCCCTCAGCAGGATAAGAGTCAAGCATGACAGAGAGAAAGAAACACCAGACATTAAAAAAAAAAAAAATTCCCACAACAGTGTTCAACATTTTCTTTTGAAGTATGCTTCACTCCCAAGTCAGACTTATATTAAAAAAACACACACACACAAGAAACAAACCAAAACAACAACAACAACAACAACAACAAAAACCCAAAACATTTTGTTTAACTGAAACCCATGCTGCAATTTAGACCTATTTCCTCCTTTGGTTCTCAGTAGCAATGGAAATTTCTTCTTCATGATACATCCAGCCAGTGTAATACCCCTAAACCATTCAACTTTTCCCATTAAATACATTATCTATAATCCTTTTTTACATTCTGAATACTAAAATCCTAAATGCTAAACCCCAAAATACTAAAAAATATTTAAAATGCTTTTATAATAATTAATGACTTGGAAAAAGGAGCAGTGATAAGCATTATAATATGTGCAATAAAAGGATTTTAAACATTATTTACAAAAAGTTAAAGTTCACACAGGAGATTTTACCCATTAGAGATTAAAACACTGTATGAAACTGCATGAAATTAAAGCACTACAGTCCTGGTATAAATGAACAGATCAACAGAATAGAATAGAGTCCCCCCAAAATCTATTAATCCTGCTATACTGCTATGTCAAAATGATGCCCAACATGATGACATTAGTCAATGACCCTTTGGTGTCAGTACCGCAAGTAAACTGTCTGCACGCATCCCCACAGCAGCAGGGAAGAGGTAGAGCTGGAAGTCACCATGCGCACCCAGACCTCTCTGACCCCAAACTCTGTGCTCTTACTGAAAATATGCTAGGGCCTTCACGGCAACTCAGTGAATCAGTAACAGCTAAAATTGGAGAAACGGCCCTGGAGCAATTAGCCAAACCTGTGAGAAAAAGTAAAGTATTACTTCCTCACATCACACACAAAAATAAAATTAGGTGGACTAAAATCTGAAATGTAAAAATAAATAAATAAACAAATAAACAAAATAAAATGTACTATATTAAGTATTGAACAGTTTTATAATCTTAGAGTGAAGAAGGACATTCCTAGAATGACACCAAGGTCAGAAGCCAAAAAAGGAAAAGGGCCATATTTGACCACCGGCACGGAAGAAGACACTGTGAAGAAGGTTAAACGAACCTAGAAAAACTCTTGCATGTGTACACCAGAAACAAAGGGTTTCTCATAAGGAAATGCCCTTAGTTATAAAATGCATTTACAAATAAATATGAAAAATATCAACATCCCAATCAAAACCGAGTAAAGGATGAACAGACATCTCACAAAGGAAAAACGATACATTGCCGATGAACATATATAAATAGACCCAAATTTACTCTCCGGGGTACAGGACCCTGAAAACAGCCAGGCTCATGAGAACGTGTGCACAGCAACACACACTTAGACACTGCTGGAAGACACCTACATCAGTGCGAAGGAAGATACCTTTCTTTACCCAGAAAATAGAGGAGATGGGTTAAGTGATCTCCGTGAGTCAAGATTTAAAATTCTGAGAGTCTGTATTTCTCTGGGTTGTGCCAATGATGTATAAATGTTGTAGCAATCAATAAAATATATTTTTACCTTAATAAATTGTTAAGATATGTTTCTCTCTCCAGTGAGTTGAATCGATTTTGAGAACTTATGTGACTCATATTGAAAACCGTACTGCACCCAAGACAAATACCAACACAAACATTTACCAAGCTATTACATGCCAAACATATGGAAATGTTGGGAGTGCTGGAGGCAGCCAGGAGCTGATTGGACCACGAAGTAAAAACACACTATGACGCCCAGGGTGAAAAGCTTTACAGGAGCTAAGCACTGGCTGAGGGAAGGCATGAGACAGGCATTTAAAACACTCTTGGGGATAAAAGGAGTTGCAAAGATGTCTCATAGGCAACTGCTGAAATGTGTCCAAAAAGCATAAGCAAACATGACACATATGAAAGAGATGTGCCTTTCCAGGGAAGAGAGCAGCATATGCAAAGACAAGGGCCCATTGGAGAGAGCAAGGTGGGTCCAAGAACTCGTGGTATCTCCTGAGGCTGCAGAGATGGATAGCTAGAAGCCCAGAGAGGAATGACAGGTGTTCTAGGTCATCATAAGAAGCCTTGATTTTATTCTGATGGTAATTGTAAACCAGCAAAGGATTTTACATATGGCCTAATCAGCTCCATACTTGAGAAAAATCACTCTAGGGCACTCTCATTTCCAGTAATATGGTAGGGTGAGATAGCCAGGAGAAAAATTCCAAATATAAAGCCATGAAATGCATAGAAGTTTAAAAAATGGTTTAAAAGCACAGTCAAAATTACAAGTGAAATCCCTAGACACCAAACATGAAGAGGGAACTGAAAATTGGAGAGGACAGTGCCTGAGCTGATGCAAAAGTCTCTGTGGAAATGTGGGAAACTGTGTCCTTCTATTTCAGGGACTGGAGCTGAACTGACTCCAGACAAGGCTTGGGACTGGGAGAAGCGGGGAGTTGGAGCAAAGACTCTTTGAAGAGATTCCCTGCCAGTGACCTCAGTGACCTCATCCTTTCTTACCTACGCAAGAACCTCGCTCCTTCTCACTTCAGTCTCTGCTTACACCATCAATTTTTTTTTTTTTTTTAAGTAGGCTCCACATCCAGCATGGAGCCCAATGTGGGGCTTGAACTCAGAACCCTGAGATCAAGACCTGAGCTGAGATCAAGAGTCAGACGCTTAAACTGACAGAGCCACCCAGGTGCCCCTACACCATCAATTTTTTATCTTTACTGGATCATTCCTAACAGCATACTAATATACTGTGATTTCTTACATCGTAAGAGCCTTTTCTTTGACCTCAATTCCCCTGCAGGCTACTGAACCATTTCTCAGTTCCCCTTTGCAAAAAAGTTGCCTACACTCAGCATCTCCAATTCTTGTCTTCTCATTGCCTCTCTTTTTTTTTTTAATTTTTAACTTTATTATTTTTTAAAATTAAAGTATATTTGACATTAGTTTCAGGTGTCCAACATAATGATTTAATATTTGTATACATTTCAAAATAATCACCACAATAAGTCTCATTGCCATCTGTCACCACACAAAGCTACAAAAAAATTTTTTTCTTGTGATGGGAGCTTTTAAGATTTACTTTCTTATCATCTATCAAATTTGCTCTGAGTTCCAGATCATTGATTCTTTCTTCTGCTCCATCTGGTCTGCTTTGAACCCCTTTAATGTATTTTTCAGTTCATTAAGTGTGTATTCTTCAAATATGTGACTTCTGTTTGGTACTTTCTTATATTTTCTATCTCTTTCTTAAAGTTCTCACTGTGTCCATCCATTTTGCTTTTGAGTTTGGTGAGCATATTTACTTTGATGTAAAGTACTTTATTTTAACTTGATTACTTTGAACTATCAGGTAAATTACTTACCTCCATTTCATTGGGTTTTTTTTCTGGGGATTTATCTTGTTCTTTTGTTTGGAAAGACATATTCTTCTGTCTCCTCATTTTGCTTAACTCTGTGTTGTTTCTATGTATTAGGTGAAACAGCTACCTTTCCTGATCTTTAAGAAGTGGCCTGTGTAGTAGATGAACCTTATTGTTTAACTTTGCCCTAGCTCTTGGTTGTCTGTTGAAACCTTTGCAGTTTGTCTAAGCATCTTGATTTATTCTTGGTAGGTCCCACTTGTTGAGAGAATGTCAAGACCTGTGTGTTCCAGAGGGAGGGATCTCAGTCAACCCCTAGTTTCAGGCTGATTGGAAGCTGGACTCTCAGGCAGCATCTTTTAAGGTATGCAATATACACAGTCCTGTGGGACTGCAAATGTAAACCCTGTTGGCCTCCAGACCAGACAATCTGAAGGTGTACTCTTGGCAACAGTTTCAAAAATCAGGGCCCTAGACAAGTGTATAAGCCTTTCTGGGAGGTATCAGTGAGCTGTAGTGAGGCCAAAGGAGAGAGTAAAAATGATGTCTCCCAGTCTGCATTCCCTGAGAGCATCTCCATACCCTCTAGATGTATTGTAATCCTGAAGCATGCAACTCAGGCTGAAGCTCCAGGGCAAGTAACTAGGCCTTTTTCATAGGAAGACTGGGTATATTTTTGTCTGCTATCTGCTGAGCAGTGCATTGAGGGTGGTAGCCTATCAAGAACTGTCTCTGATTGTTTCAGACCCATGGGGTCCAGAATCATGGTCCTTCTTGGTCACCAGAGCCAGGCGCTCAAGGGGAGTCCCCTTTATGGGCTATATGTGCCTGATGGATTTGGTGATGCCACAGGGGCAGCACAAGGACAGGGTACTTGGCTGCCTGACTCTGGTGGGATTGCTGGGGGGTGCTAGCAGGTTAGAGGGAGAGTGCAAAAATGGCACCTGCCAGCATTAGTAAGGTGGATGGAGAACAAGAAATAGCACCTGCCAGTGCCTCCACCCCTGGAGTCCTAACAGCCCCTGCCCCTCCAGCAGACACTTTAAGGCAAATGAATCTCCTTCATGTACAGTCTAAGTACTTGTCAGACTGCTGCTTTTGTGCTTGATCCTGTGGTGAATGAGTCTGCAAGTGAGCCCTTTAAGGATGGAAATTCTAGCCTTACGATTCTCCTGCACATAAGCCCCATTGGTTTTCAAAGCCAGATGTTTGGGGGGCTTTGTCTCTCTCGGGCAAGTCCCAAGGGTTGAGGTGCCTGATTTGGGACACAGACCCCTCACTTTCAGGAGGGAACTCCGTATTTGTAAGATCCTTCCTGATTATTAGTCATTGCATGAGGGATGGTTTTTTTGGTGAGACCACATCTCTGCCTCTCCTACCCATCTAGATGTGGTTTTTTTACTCTTTGTAGTGGAGGAGCTACAGCTAGTTTGCAGTCTTTGAGCCAGTTTCCCTTTAGAATTATTCCATGACCAATAGGAATGAGTCTTCACTCATATCCCAGCTGTGCCAGTCATGTGCCATGTTGTGTGTGAACATGGTGGTAGATATAGAGGGCTTGTTAGTCAACTACACTCTCCATAGCAGATCTCAGTGACTCATTTCCATACCAGCCATAGTCCACCCCTTAAGCTGCACAGATCTATGCACAGTTTTCTATGTAAGTGGAAGCAGCTGGGGAGCAGTTCTTTCATGGTTCCCATGTCCTCCAGTCTTAAGGGAAAACTTAGAGGAGGTGCATTATTGGAGTTGCTACCAAGGCATGACTGACATTCATCATCTCCTCCCTCCATTATCCATTCTGAATTTCTCTCACGCTCAGCTATCTCCTCAGCAGGTCTTGGTGCCTTCCTTGGTGGTATGACCCAACCCTCATTCCTGAGGTGTCTTCTCAGGTTGGGGTTGTTACATATGTCCATTCACAGTTACAAGGAGCCAGGGAGCACCAAGAGGCTCCAAGTAGATTGTTTAGTTCCACATGTATTCTTCCTGCCCCCTTGTGTAACAACAGCTCTACCTCCTGCCAAGATAGTGATACCTCTGCTTTCCTGCTTGACTCTAGATACAAGGAATCCAAAGTGCTTTGATAGTGACTGTAGTTTGTAGTTCAGTAGTTCCCTGGTAAGGTGAGCCTCTTTGGAGAACCATAGTCTCTGACCCTGCAAATCCCAGAGCTGTAGGGACAGGAAGCACAATGCCCCCCAGTGGATCACTGGGAGTAATGGGGGGCATTCATGCTTCCACCTATTGGTTCCCCAACCTGTGTATTATTCCTAATGGGGACACAGTGCTATACAGAGATCTCTGATTTAGCACATATACTGCATCCTAAATAATACCCAGGCTCTCTGCATGTTGTCTCTGAGGTGGTGCTTCAGCTGCACCTCTGGAATACCGTTTCAGAATTCTATAAGGCCTGCTTCTTCTGGGGGATGTGGTATATGGATCCCATGGGTATTGGTTCAGTCCCACACATTCTTAATGTGAAATGGATCTCCTTTGCTGTGTGGGATCCCATGCCTGTGGATCAAGCATTGTATAAGCCCATAGATAAGGATGCTGGCTGAGGCTCAGTCTATGGGCAGGAAAGGCAAAGTATACCCAGAAAAAGTATCTCTCTGCTTATCCTTCCAGAATGAAAGAGGCCTAATTTAATTGACTTGCCACCAGGTGGCTGATTGATCTCAAGGAATAGTATCATATCCAGTTGCTTAGTATTGGTCTCTATTGCTGACAGGGCAGACATTTAGAGGCAGTAGTAGCTAAATCAGGTCTGTAGCCTCCATCTCAATTGCCATGCCCACTCCATTCATGTGCCCATCATGCCATTGCTGGGATGGCTGATGATGAAGGCTGGCTAATGTCAATTGGCTGAGTCAATTTGTCTACCTGGTTGTTCAGAGCCTCTTCCATGGTAGATGCTTTCTGGTGGGCATTATATATGACACAAAGGTCATCATACTTCATACCTCCTCCCATATGTCCATCAAATATTTTTACACCAGACTTCCTTGTCTCTGATTTTCCAGTACATTTCCTTTCCAGACAGCCAGGCCATTGGCTGTTGGTCAGGAATCTATATGCACTCTCAGCTCAGGCCACTTCTTCAACATAAAGTAGATGACCAGGTACACCTCTCACGGTTCCAGCCATTGGAAAGATTTTCATTTTCCATGTCCTTCAAGGCCACTCCTGAATGTGACTATAATGCAGCCACTGTTCATTTTTAGTTTACACAACATACCAACCCAACTCATCTGTAAACCAAACTTGAGATTATGCCTCTTTCAGTTGGTCATATGGGTCTCTCCAGATGGCCATAACTAAGGGCAGGGGCACTGGTGCAAATGTGGGGGTGACATGAGGATTTGGATAACTGGCTAATACAGCTTATTTATGCCCTCTGGTCCTACTTGAGCTTGATCTCAGATATACATTTCCCTCATACAATGGAGTGCAGCTGAGCTCATCTGACTTAAGACTTGGTAGGTTTAATGATAAGAATTTTGGTCAGTTTTGTTTACTGACTTATTTCAAGTGACTAGAACAGTGTTTGGAATATAATAAGCTCAGCAAATACCTACTGAGGAAATAAAGAACAGAAATGAATGTAATGGAAAAGAAAGAAAAATTTAAAGAATTTTTTTAAAGTTAGTTCCTTAAAAAGACTAACAAAATCAATAAAATGTTAGTAAAATTTATCAATTTTAAAAAGGGAGATGGTGCAAATAAATAATATTATCAATCAAAAAATGATACAGAGGTGTAGCTATGATAGCTTTAAAAATTAGTAAACCACTTCTCATCTTTACTGCTACCATCTTTACTCTTCCAAACCACCTTTCCTGAATGTCTACTTGTTTTCTCTGTGTCCAGTTTGTCCCTACCCCCAGTCTATTTTCTACACAACTACCAGAATGATTTCTTTTTTAAAACTTTTTACTTTAAACTAATTTTAGACTTACAGAAAAGTTGCAAGAATAGATTTCCCATATACCTTCACCATTTCTCTTAATGTTATATAACCATAGTACAAAGATCAGAACCAAGAAATTAACATTGGCACAGTATTATTAACTAAATTTCAGACCTTATTCAAATCTCACTTGCCTTTCCACTATGTTCTTTTTCTGTTCCAGGATCTTATGCAGGCCCTCATGTGCATTTAATTGTTATTTTTCCTTAGTCTCCTCCAATGTGTGACTTTTCCTTAGACTTTACTTCTTTTTTATGATATTGACACTTTTGAAGAGTACTGAGCAATTAAAGAAGTAAATTATATTGCATTTAGAGAGAGAGAGACTTTATATCCATAAATTTTGAAAATTTGGATTGAGGAACAGTTCCTAGAAAAACAAACTAGTCAAAGGAAACTCAAGAAGAAACCCTGATTAGGCCTATAACTATTAAAGAAATCAAAATCTGCTTCTAAAAATAAAATAAAATAAACATTAGGTCTAATCAGTTTTATAAGTGAGCTCTAGCAAACCATTAAGAAACATATAATTTCAATCTTCTACAAACTGTTCTAATGAGGAAGAAGAGAGGTCCATTCCCCATCTTATATAATGAGCCAAGTATATGCTTGATACTAACCCTAGGTAAGAGCAATATGAGAAAAGAAAAATGCAGAACAATCTACAGAGTAAATAGAGAAGCATGATTCTTGCCAATTTATGTGGGTCAAAAATAGGATCATCTCAAGATATTTAGAAAAAAAATAGTAAAAGATAACACACATTAGGACTTTAAAAAAAATCTCTTAGCAGGCTAGAAATACATGAGAACTTTCTTAACTTGATAAAGAGTATCTACCAAAAACTTAGAGCAAATTTTATACTCAACGATGAATCATTAGAATCATTTCCTTTTGAGAAGAAACAAGATAGATGCCATCATTATTTCCATTTAACATTTTACTGGATGCCCAAGGAAAAGATAAAAAGGCATACTGACTGGAAGGAAAAAAACAAAATGGTCATTACACACATAGATGATATCCTTCTCTGCACAAGAATTCAAGAGGATATATGGATAAGTTATTTAAAATAAGAAAGTTCATTTATTTTAGAAATTTAGAAGCAGATCTGATTTGGTGATTGAGTAAGAGAAGGAAGAAATAAGAATGATACCTGGTGTTCTGACTTGAGGAAATATGTGATGTGGTAACATTTACTGAGATTGCTAATTCTGCAGGGGAGTGAGCCTTGAGTTAGGGCAGAGTCTACTAGGTGGGCGGCTTCCTGGAGACCTTATCTATATGGGGCCTTAAACATCACTGGCAATATAAAGAGATGCAGAAAACTGTCTACAGACCTTCTGTGAAAGAGATTATTACATGTAGTTCTAAGGAATACTCTCATAAGCCACTTCAGATTGGGGTAAGACTCCTCTCTTCCCAAGATGGTAACTCACCTGACTCCTAAAAATGTAGGTTCTGATAAGCCATGTTGGTTTTGTTTTTCTGAATGGGATATCCAAGTCTGGTACCAAGCTGATTTGGGCCAGGAAAGTAGAAGAGAGGCTGGGGTTTTGGAACAGTAACAATTCATTCTCTACTCTTCCTCACAGAAGTTCTCAGCCTCTATTCTAAATAAAGGCTAAAAGGATGAAGTGTGGAGTGCCAAGTTAGTAACTAGCTAAGAGGCGCCTGTATCTCAGGCTGGGTGGTAGAAACCGATGACTTCAGCTCAGTGTGACAAGTGAGTTGTGAAGATTTCAAGAAGATAGTCAGATATGTGTGTGTGGAGCCTGGAAATTCATATTTGAGGCTTATGAGCAGATGAAGGAGAGCTGAAATCATGGACATGGATGAATGGATTACCCTGAGAGGATGTAGAGAGCAAGACAGAAGTGAGGTGCTCCAAGAATTGAATGCTGAGAAAGAGAAACAGAATGGGTGGCCAGAGAAGAAGAAAACTATCTTGAAACTATCTTGAAAGAGCCCAGGAGAAGGGAGAACATGCAGGAGAAAATGTACATTAGTGACAAATATTAGCAGAGTGAGAAGTGCTCACTGTCAAAGTCACATAGGCAAATTAACCAAGTTCCATCTACTCGGTGCAATATGGTGATCTTAAAGCAATAAGATTTTACCCTGACAAATTCATTCCTTAACTCATTTGTTCACTCATATTTAGTGAAGACCAACTGTGTATGGAAGATCTGTTCCAATATCTCTTCCCTTTTCCCCTCTTGAGCTAAATTCAAACTCTCTTGGTTGTTTCCTGAGTTTCTGAGAACAGGCATGGATGGACTCAATATATAAGCTTTCTTTTTTTTACTTAATTCTTAAACCCCTCTGACTCAGCATTTCATTCTTGTGTACATTAAAATCAAATTGTTTTCTAAGGTTACAACCTTCAGCTTCCTATATATTTCTCCCAGGGTTTTATATTCATTAAAAAATGAATCTATTTGCTCATTCTTTTGCTGTTCCCATGTAATTTATTTCAGAATCTTCTAAGTGGACTCTATTCAGTAGTCTCTGCAGATCATGTAGATACTCTGTAAAGACATTTCCACTGAATCTAATGTAATGCTTTCCTCACTGGATTAGGATACATGGCCCCATATTACTCCATTCATGATCATCTACTATTCAACACTGACTAGGTGTTCTTTTGCCATCAAAGAACTTAGAATCTTGTAAGGAAGATAAATCATGGAATTAAATGATTATAACACAAGGCATAATATGCCAGAAGAATGAGCAAAAGACTATGAGACTTCACTGGAGAACAAATCAGCTTTGGCTTGAGTGACCTGAGAGGGCTTCCTAGAAAAGGTGGCATTTAAGGAAGTCAAAGGATTTCAATAGATGAGGGTGGTGGTGGTGGGGGGACCCTCCAGGGAGAGGCAATGATGTGAGTAAGATGGGAAGCACAGAGAAAGCCTAGGAAATGATGTATAGGTACCCTTGGTAGAAGAAAATATATCAGAGACAAGAAGAGACAGATTAAAATGCTGACAGCTAACTCTGAGCATTTATTACAAGCCGGCAATCTACAGAGTGCCCTATGTTCAATATGCCAGTGAATCCTCACACAACTCAAAGGGACATGTACTATTCCCATTTCTGTTTAACAGATGAGGAAAGTAAGATATAATGATTTGCCCAACATTGCATAGATAGGAAGTGGCAGAGCCAGGATTTGAACCCAGTAAGTCTGACTGCAGAACCACACCGTGCCCAATGTGGCCAGAGAAGGTGGGGGGTGGGGGGTGGTGCAAGAAGCATGGCAGAGATCCAGGAGAACACTGGATCATGGATACGAAGAGAGGAATTTCAAGAAGGCAAAGTCATTCATAGTGATAAATCTCTCAAATAGTCCATAGCCCCAGACTGAGAAAAATGATTAGTTGGGCTCTGGAGACTTTAGGAATGTTTGTTCAGCAGAGCAGTGTCAAAGAAGCCAAAACTCAGAGGATTAAATATGAAGCAAGTGGTGGGGCTGAGAGGCAGCCACCTTTCTAGAATTCTGGTGCCTAAGGTAAGGAAAGAGAGGACAGTAGCCAGAAAAGCAGGATCAGTCTGTGGTTTTGTTTTTCAGGCTAACTATACTTGTGCTTATTTGTGTAGAGGAAAGTTAAAGTGCTAAAGAGAGAAAACAACTGAAGTGACAAAGTCTTTTGCCGGGGGTGGGGGGGGCGGTATAGGGAGGGTGGATACAGAGATCAAGGACACAGGGGAAGGCTCAGAATGCTGAGGGAGCCAGAAAGGTAACACGTCTCTGAGACAACAGGAAGGGAAGGCAGGAAGTGAGGTAATGAGTTGGAGGTTGAGCAAGTCTACTCCTGAGGACCTCAATCCCCCTACTAAAGTAGGAGGCTGGGGCCACTGCTGAAAGAGGTAGGTTGGACGGTTGTCTCAGAGACTTAAGAATTGCAGTAGTGATTTAAAAAAATCAGTGGAAGGTTAACAAAAGTTGTGTTGGGTCTGGCCTGGCATAATTAACCTAGCAGGCTCACACCTCTCTGCACCCTACTGTGATGCTAGGCCTTGTTAAGAGCTCATCTGTAACAACCTCACCTCTTCTGTGCTTATTTATTTATTTATTTATTTATTTATTTATTTATTTATTTATTTATTTATTATTTCTTTTTCTTTTTTTTTATTAAGTTCAATTAGCCAACATATAGTACATCATTAGTTTTTGATGTAGTGTTCAACGATTCATTAGTTGTGTATAACACCCAGTACGCATCACCACACGTGCCCTCCTTAATACCCACCACCTGGCTCCCTTCCGTAACCTTCAGTTTGTTTCCCAGAGTCCAGAGTCTCTCATGGTTTGTCTCTCTCTGGTTTCTTCCCATTCAGTTTTCCCTCCCTTGCCCTGTGGTCCTCCACGCTATTCCTATGTTCCACATATGAGTGAAACCATATGATAATTCTGTGCTTTTCTTCCTGAACTGGCTGCCTCCACCAATCCTGCCCTCTACATCATGCTCTTCCTGGTCTCATTATTCCAACTCCTTTATCCCTTCCTCTAACAGCCTCACTCCTTAGACTTATGTTTGCTATTCTGCAGCCAGCTCTGACTTCTAGCTTCCATATTCATTACAATTCTAATTCATCCCTTTGAATTCCCTGCTTTGTAGCTAATCATTTGCTCAATCCAGCCTAAACCGTGGGGTTTCCTTTCACAGCATATGCCCAAGAGGCATACTCCATTAAAGGAGAGCATGTAGAAGGGCTTCAAGGCATCTCTGATGGCTGATTCAGATAGCCTCTGTGCTAGACAGCCTCGGTTTGCCCTCCAGGTCCACTCTCCATGCTTTTCTACCTGCTCCATGCCCCAGAAGGCTGACCCTTATGGATAATATCAAACAGTTGCCCTTGCCCACTGATCCACTGATGTTCAGTTGGGGCCAGGTGGGAAAGAGAGAGCAGGAAATTTATTTCTCAAGTTTCCTCCTGTGTGCTCTTAGGTTGGCAGTGGCTGCATGCCTCCACCGAAGACCACAACTTCTCTCCAGCAGCCTCACCTACAGCTATAGCTAGAACCACAGTTCCGGCTCCACCCTCATAAATGCCAGTAACCACTCTTTGCCTTTGCAAGACCAAGAAACGTTATTTCCCTTAACGTCTTTGTAAATAGTCCATTAAACCCTCTTCAGTTTTCCTGCTTAAATGTGGTATCTCTTTCCTGCCACAACCCTAACTGACATAGTCCTGATCTTGAATAGATACAGTCAGCATCATTTCAAGACACATGTAGCAGGACTGGGAATCCAGGAGGGTCTGGGAGAATGTAGGTGAGAGAGAGTCTCTATCTGAATGCCCCACTGGTATCCTCAAACTTAAAGTACCTAAAATCTAATTCATTATCGCCTCCCCTTATCTAAATTTATTCCTCCTCCAGACTTCCCCACTTTTTTCCCATTCATTAATTAATTTATTTAAGTACTAACCATTTATAGAATGCTTCCTACATGCTGGACACTGTGCTAGGCACTAGAGATTCCAAGATAGAAAAATGTTCCCTCCTCTCGGAGCTAACTACTAGTGGGGGAGATCCAACGTTGACCTTAAAATGGTATGATACATGTTTTTTTTTTCTTTTTGTAAACAGTAGGGACTACATGCTGGCAAAGCCCAGAGAAGAACCCAGGACAGGCACAGGAAAAAGGCTTCTCCAAGGAAGTAATGAAAGAGTTGAACTTTAAAGACCAAGTAAACTTTCAGCAGTGGAGGGCATAAGAGGGTGGACGAGCATTCTAGGCAGAGACAACATGAGCAAAGAACGGAGGCATGAAAGTGCACAGCATGTTCAGAAAATGAAAACTGTTCTGTACAGCTGGACTATAGGATAAATGGTGAGTGGCAGGCAGGCTGGAGTGGGGATGGAGGAAGAAAAGGAATAAGTTAACAAACTGAGGGTTGCTGGAGTGGGGGGTGGGGTGGGAGGGATGGGGTGACTGGGTGATAGACACTGGGGAGGGTATGTGCTATGGTGAGCGCTGTGAATTGTGCAAGACTGTTGAATCTCAGATCTGTACCTCTGAAACAAATAATGCAATATATGTTAAGAAGAAAAAAAAAAGAAGAAGATAGCAGGAGGGGAAGAATGAAGGGGGGGAAATCAGAGGGGGAGATGAACCATGAGAGACGATGGACTCTGAAAAACAAACTGAGGGTTCCAGAGGGGAGGGGGGGGAGGATGGGTTAGCCTGGTGATGGGTATTAAAGAGGGCACGTTCTGCATGGAGTACTGGGTGTTATGCACAAACAATGAATCATGGAACACTACATCTAAAACTAATGATGTAATGTATGGTGATTAACATAACAATAAAATGATTTAAATTCAAAAAAAAAAAAAGAAAAGAAAAGGAATAAGTTAAAAGGCTAAAAAGAGAGGAGAGGGACTCGGCCAGATTATGAAGGGTTTTAGTTGTTGTATTGGTATGATACCTAATGTGGTGAACCTTTCTACCTGTCCCCCAGAACAAACAGATAGGGCTTTCTACCTTTGCCTTAAGAAAAAGATATAACAAAAACAGCCAAGAAGCAAAGAAAGGAAGGCCTGGCTTTTGAGTTTCTAGCTAGGATTTTTTTTTTTTTTTTAAAGGTTCCATTTATTTATTTGACAGAGAGATGCAGCAAGAGAGGGAACACAAGCAGGGGGAGTGGAAGAGGGAGAAGCAGGCTTCCCACTGAGCAGAGAGCCCAATGCGAGGCTTGATTCCAGGACCCTGGGATCATGACCTGAGCCGAAGGCAGAGGCCCAGTGACTGGGCCACCCAGGCGCCCCTCTAGCTAGGATTTCGACTTGTGTTAGAGCCCGTAGTTCTGAGAAGAAAAGGGCTTCTGAATTTCCAAAATCTTGGGCCCTAATGGACTAAGGATTCAGCTTGTGTCATCAACTCTACTTCTGGGCGGGACTGCTGGAGAGTCATGCTGGCTGGCCTTAGAGCTTTTCCTTCCCATTTCAGATGCCCTATCTAAGGCCAACAGCTGGGAATGGAAAAGATAGAACAGAAGAGGCCTAATACTTTCTTGCTTATACTGACATTAGTCACCCAGGGAATATCCAGATGGAATGGAGCAGGGCAAGGAGCAAAGACCCCTGGACAGAACACAGATACATATATTAAGAAAGAATGAAAAGTCACAAGAGAGACTTTTTCCCAGAGATCTCCTTCTTTCATATTTGGGTATGTCTAATTGGAAATTCATCAATTACTCTGAATGAACTTTAATAAATGTGCAAATAGAAACCACCTATAAATATCTCCTGAAAATAAACAGTTGAAAAATGCAATATAAGCTTCAGCTCTTTTTTCTTTTTGTTTCATGTAATTCACCCTAATTGATGAATACATGGAAAATATTATATAATTGCAAAGTTCATTCCAGTTAAATCAAATTGTGCTTCCTATTTATTTGTTTATTTACTTACTTACTCATTCATTCATTCATTCATTCATTCCATGTTTCAAGTTTTTATTTAAATTCTAGTTAGTTAACATATAGTGTAGGGGCACGTGGGTGGCTCAGTCGTTAAGCGTCTGCCTTCAGCTCAGGTCATGATCCCAGGGTCCTGGGATCGAGCCCTGCGTCAGCTCCCTGCTCAGTGGGAAGCCTGCTTCTCCCTCTCCCACTCCCCCTGCTTGTGTTCCCTCTCTCGCTGTGTCTCTCTCTGTCAAATAAATAAATAAAATCTTAAAAAAAAAAACCATATAGTGTAATATTGGTTTCAGGAGTAGAATTTAGTGATTCATCACTTACATATAACACTCAGTGAAGTTGTGCTTCCTTTAGTTAAAAATTACTGCAAGGGTTACTTTTAAATGATTTTTTAAGAAGATTTTTACTTTATTTATTTGACAGAGAGAGAGATTGCACAAGCAGGAGAAATAGCAGAGGGAGAGGGAGAAGCAGGCTCCCCGCTAAGCAGGGAGCTTGATGCAGAACTCGATCCCAGGACCCTGGGATCATGACCTGAGCCGAAGGCAGACACTTAACCAACTGAGCCACCCAGGTGCCCTTAAATGATATTTTTGTTGTCTGGGGCCCAAATGTGTACAAATAAAGTGACTTAAATAAGTAAAAAGGTTTTGTCTATTTATGTCTATTGTGGGTCAGCCTTAAAGGACCACTTAGATCAGGCAGCCTGGTTTCTAGCTTTAGCTGAGATTCTAATTATTTGCCATGTCTTCTCCTCTCTTTGCTCCCATCATCTTGAAACCAAGAAGGCTTATAAATGTTCACTGAACATACCTGTGGGATTTTAGAGAAAATGTGCCGGAGTTACTCTTCAGATAGCTTGCCATTCAGTCCTGCCCTGAATTAATTAGACATCAGAACATCTCAGGACAATGTTTTTGTTTTTTCTTTTACACAATTATTATTAAATGTAGACTTAACATATCATGATGCCACATTCATGGGGTTTTGTTTTTTGGTTTTTGTTTTGTTTTTTTTAAAAGGGGCCAGTGCCACTCTTTTTAGTATATTTGCCTTACGAGCTTCTTGGAATTTCAGAACTACAGGTTTTGGAAAGCCAGAGCCATTAACTTAGGTTGCCCTAAGAGGCCTATTTCCGTGCCTCGTTTTCCCAAAAACAAAAGTGATGAGAAGAGGTGAAAATGGACTACTAGTCCATACGCGTTCCTTTGCGTCAGTTGAACAGAACACCCTTTTCTTTGGGCAGATGCAGGTCACAACAGGAATCATGGCTTAGGAGTAGAGTTACCAGCTGGATTTCAGCCCCCCTCATTCCTCTAGCCAAGATAGCCCAAAATACTGCAACCCAGCCTCAAGTCAGCTCAGTCCCTGAACAGATTAAGGTATTTTGCCCTTCCTCTAGTTATCCACTAAAAGTTAGGTGAGCCCTCTCTGGAGAAAGATAACTTCATGAAAGCCTCTACAGTATTTTTACACAATGCCCAGTATTTAATAAAAAAAATATTAGGCAGGACCAATAGAAAAAGCAGACAATAGAAATGTACTTATAGATGGCTGAAGTGTTAGAATGATTCACCACAGGCTTTAAAGTAACAGTAATTAAAATGTTTGATAAAATACATGATAGGATAGAGAATCTCACACAAAGACTGGAATATGTAAAAAACACAAACTAATTTTATAACTCTAAAATTTTGGATCGCATATACCTAAGCTGTAAGTTATTAAGGATTCGTACAAAAGTTATGAAGAGAAAAAGGAGGTGAAGTGTATGAAGGAGCCTGGGAGGAGGCCTTTTGGAATGCAGCCATAGGAAAATAAAAGAATTTGAAGTAAATTTCTTCCTGAATCCTGTACCTGCATTCCTGACACTGTGGGGAGAGAGTGGAGCTACGTTTCTCTCATCAGCAATGTGCTGAGGTATGCTAGAGGGGAGTTATTGGGGGAATGCCAAGTTTTTTAAATCCTAGGAACAGGGAAAGAAATTTGAAAAATACAGACACACTGGTGGCTCAGTCGGTTAAGTGTGTGCCTCTGGCTCAGGGATCGAGTCCCGCATCAGGCTCCCTGCTCTCTCTCTCCTGCTCCTACTCTCCCCAGCTCTCCTTCTCCCCCTGCCAACCCCCACCCCCATGCCCTCTCTCTCACTCTCTCTCAAATAAATAAATAAAATCTTTTTTTTAAAACTGGAAATTTAAGAAGTTTAAAAAATATACCTGCATACACCAAGAGAATCGTTAAATAAAGAGTTCAAAACCAAAGCCTCCCAGGCTCTGACGTATACTTCACCTCCCTTTCCTCTTAGCAACTCTCCCATTAATCTTTAATATCAGTGACTAGAAATATACAAACACATTATCCAACATGTTCACAATTATAGGAAAGGTATTAAATCAATTGGTATGTATTAAAATTTTGTGTAAAGAAATTCAAGTTTAGGAAGGGCTTGCCATATTCCGACTAGACAACTGCCTCATTATTAAGTAAGCCCACTTCCCATCTGATTACTAATTTGATTACTTAGGGAAAGAAATGCCAGATAGCTGCTATAACAAGCAAGCCTCAGAATTTCAGAGGCCTAACACAATAGTTTACGCTCAGTAGAGTTCAACTGGATTTTCAGGGGGCAGCCTTTCATATGGAATTCAGTGAGCCTGGCTCCTTAAATCCCTGGGATTCGGAGTCCTCCACTGGATGCTCTGCATTCAGCCAGCAGGTGAAAGAAGAGAGTGACCAGAGGCTCACAAATGGCTAGTTTTCATAGGTGGAGTCTGCTAGTGGCATGCATCACTTCCGCCTACATTCCTACATTCCATGGGCCAGAACTCAGGCAATAGCCACATCTGAATGTAAGAGAGGCTGAGAGATGTCGTCTAGCTGAGTGCCCAGAAAAAAAAGAGGAAACTGGGTGAGTGAGCGGTTGGTCTCTATCACAGTAATTCAATTTAAAATCATTAACTTTTGGGGTGCCTGGGAGGCTCAGTCGTTAAGCGTCTGCCTTCGGCTCAGGTCATGATCCCAGGGTCCTGGGATCGAGCCCCGCATCGGGCTCCCTGCTCAACAGGAAGCCTGCTTCTCCCTTTCCCACTCCCCCTGCTTGTGTTCCCTCTCTCGCTGTATCTCTCTGTCAAATAAATAAAATCTTAAAAAATAAAATAAAATAAAATCATTAACTTTTTCCAAACCATGCTCGAGAAATTAAGAACTCTTTAATGTATGTTCAATCTGGGCTCAAAATACCTTGCAAATGATAGAAATTGGTATTTACTAAAGTGTAACTTATCCCTATTAGGGTTCTTTTTCTCTTCAACTAACTTACACAAAGATCATAAAACTAATGGATTTTAAATAATTGATTGTATAGGATTTTCACTTATTTGGACCATTGTTCCAGAAATCACCACACTTAACATTAGAGACAGAATACTCCCTAAAGTGACCCAGGTGTTTTCAGTCCTGCCTTCGGGTCACAGAGTATGGATGAGAAAGTAAAGTATGCTAAAGGACTCACTACAAATTCATTCTCACTTCAGCTGCTTTTTGTTAACCACTACCACATCCTAGAGGTGCCTCAGGGCCTTCCCCATACTGGCTGCTCCATTCTTCTCATTTTTTATATCCCAGACACTCTATACCTTCAAGACAAACTCATCGCCTCACTCTTCTTGTTTAATTTTTTGCTCAATGATCACCTCTCCCCGTCTATGTAAGCAGGGAC
The DNA here is from genome assembly GCF_029215605.1 of Mirounga angustirostris. Classification (NCBI taxonomy): domain Eukaryota; kingdom Metazoa; phylum Chordata; class Mammalia; order Carnivora; family Phocidae; genus Mirounga; species Mirounga angustirostris. Next base: position 98,145,035 of record NW_026991717.1, read on the forward strand.
CACGTCTTTCGCATTCACAGCTCTGTCTACACTGGTATTTGGCAAATGAACAGATGAGGCTACTTAGGGTCAGCTCTACCATGGAGCCCACTTTTCACCTCAAGATATCTGTCTCTATATGCACCACCTTTTCTTAACTCCTATCATGGGAGAAGATTTTTCCTTTCCTTTCCTCATCTCTTCTTCCCTGCCAAGTCCCATCCCAGTATGTTTGAATCTTCTTCTCTCAGTCTTCTCTTTCTCTAGAGTTTTTTTTTTTTTTTTAACATTTTATTTATTTATTTGCGAGAGAGAGAATGAGAGACAGAGAGCACGAGAGGGAAGAGGGTCAGAGGGAGAAGCAGACTCCCTGCTGAGCAGGGAGCCCGATGTGGGACTCGATCCCGGGACTCCAGGATCATGACCTGAGCCGAAGGCAGTCGCTTAACCAACTGAGCCACCCAGGCGCCCTCTCTAGAGTTTTTAATCTGCTTTTCTACTCTTCTTTCTCTAGAATTTCTACTCTGGGTTTCCTTTGTCAGGTCTCAAAGTGTGAACAAGTTTACCCCAGTTTGAAAATCCTTTATTTCATCCCTCTGCCACTCAAACTTTTCATTTCTTTCTTTCCATTCACAGCCCAAACTAACTGCTGTTTTCAATGACGCATGGCCCGTGTACTCCTTCATCTTCTGCAATCTAATAATGACTCTACTCTGGGTTCCCAAAGGTCATCAGTGACTTTCTAGTTGCCAAACGGAATGATCTTTCCTCATTCTCATTTTCCTCAATCACTCTGCAATATCTAAACTATTACACATTGTGGCAGAGACTGCTGGTTGACCACCAAATGTCCCATTCCCCCCTTCTTCCTTACCAGCCCAATTCCAACCATATCCCTCTCTTGCAGTGGTGTTGGCCTTATGAAATATAAGCTGACAAGATTGTCTTTGTTAGATTAATGCCAGCTGTTCTAACAGATAAATTCTAAATTCTTATCAGCTTATACAATAGTACTTTTGTTACTTGCTTACACAACACCCAAAATGTGTGTTCCTGGCCAACAGCAAGCCTTCTCCATGGTCATTCCAGGACACAAGCTCTTTCCATATATTGGCTTACCTTTTCCTAGTACCTTAAAGTCCTTTACATTCAGCTAGCAGATGGGAAAAGGGTAGGGAGGACAGCATGTAGATATATGGTGACACATAATGACAAGGAAGTCAGAAAAAAGGTAGTTTATGTGACTGCCCAAGAAGAGGAAATGGATTTGGTGGGAAACTAGCAGTCTCTGCCTCACAGCTAAGCTAATTCAATAATGGATTCTGGCTCAGCCAAATCAGCAGGCATGATTGGAAAAGGCCACAGTCCCTGCTCCCTGACTCAGTACACTCCAGGGCAGAAAATTTCATTTGATCAGTCCTCTAAGCCAAAGATTAGCATGTCTTCTTTACTCTCTGCCATCACAAGTTTATCACTCAATATTTTTTTCTCTTACTATTTTTGTCATAAACCATGACATAAGAGTAGTTCCCAGTCACAATCAGACTCATCAGCCTTTACGGTTGTAAATAAATAAATAAATAAATAAATAATAAAGTTTGAAGACTACTGAGATAAGCAAATGGATGAGATAAGCTTACCACGAATTTGTATTTAAAATCCCCAAAGTGGGGCACCTGGGTGGCTCAGTTGCTTAAGTATCTGCCTTCGGCTTGGGTCATGATCCCAGAATCCCGGGATTGAGCCCTGCATCCGGCTCCCCGCTCAGTGGGGAGTCTGCTTCTCCCTCTGCCCCTCACCCTGCTCATGCTCTCTCTCTCTTGCTCTCTCTCTCTCAAATAAATAAATAAAATCTTTTAAAAAAAATCCCCAAAGAGAGCCAAAATTGCAAAATTTGAGTTGTTGGCTGTTGTTCACAATCACATTTTTTGCCAAGTACAAAATAAATACAGATGAGGTTTATAAGACATACAGAGATCACTGTCTCACTGCCCAGATTAACAATACTCCTGCTCATTTCATTCACTCCGCAGACTCTAAATCAAAGTCTTCCCCAACATTCCTTTACCATATTTCCTCACCTAGATGACGTTTACTGACCACCCTTGATCTGCTGTTAAAAGTGGCATGCCTGCAAATTATCCTTTGTTCAATTCATATTACTTTGTTATAGGAGCACATTTATCACAAGATGATTGCAGAAATATTTAAAGCAGATAATTTCTCCTTCTCTCTCCCCAATCATATTGAGAGTAATAATTCATCCTTAAATTTGGAAGTTTCCAACTCTTCCAGTTGTTTGTTCTCAAGGTTTTTCTACTAAGAATATGTGTTATTTTAAATAATCCATCTTCCATATAAATTAGCATGGACACAGAGAAACAACTGATTTCAAAAGTCAATCACAACTATTTCCTTTAGGTCTTCCTCCAGAGCCACAGCCAGGTATATGAAACAGTTTTAAGACCCAGACTTGTATTTGCAAGCAGCTTATATTTATTTGAGCTGGGCTTTCTGCCTGGTAGTTGAATATGAAAGAATATCTTAGCTTTTTAGTATCAAAGATCAAAATCGTTTAAGACTCAAGAAGAGAGCCTTTCAGGACAAGGAAAAATAGAAGGTATCATGGTTATCCATTCATGCAGTAAACATTTACTGAGAGCCTATTGTGTGCCTAGCTGAGACATGGGGTTAGGGGGACAAAGTTGAACAAGACATGACCCTTGCCTTTGAGAGACTCACACCTGAACATGCAAACACACAACACAATATAATATAGTAAATGCTATGGGACATTTGAGGGAGCCCAAGAGAGTGGGTCACTTAGGTTTGGGGATGAGGGTGAGGAACTTCTGGGAAGAATCTGAAGACTGTTGAGTGATCAGAGAGATGAAATAAAAAATCAAGATGATGCTAAGGAAAGCTAGATCAAAATGGTATGAATTAAAAACAGCTCTGAATGCTATGACCTAGGCATGGGCCTATCTTGCCTGAGGTCACCAGAAAATGTGTTTAGGGAGGCTCCTTTAAACCTGAGATAGGTATAGGTGGAGCTTAAGGGCCCCTGCCCCTGGGTCTCAGCTGAGATGCCCATCAGCACTGTCCCGGTAGTGGTCACTGTGATGTGCCACGTAGATCGCCTTCCAGACAAAAGGACTTATTCCTCCAGATGCCAACACGTAGCCCTTAGCTGTCAGCCTCCTCCAGGTACTGCTTTGTCTCAAGAGACTGGCTGCACCCAAGGCCATGTTCCCTTCCCTTGGGCCCCAGTGCCTGACCCACCAAGAGTGTAAAGGCCCTCACCTCCAACTCAGGATAACCTGGGGCCCCTTTCATCTTCGAGTTTCTGGTTGGTTTGGGTAAGACCTTTTACTGAAACTGTATCACAGCACAATTTCTCTCTCTGTCCAATCCTGCTTCTGTTTATTCCCTTTCACAGGTGTCAATCCAAAAGCCCTCCCTAATAAATACCCTACATGCTAATCTCCATCTTAGAGTCTGCTTTACAGGGAACCGGCCACACTTCCAACCACTTCCCTTCGAACCACAAGCAAAATGCCAGAAAACCTAAGTATCTGGTGAACTGTCACAACCTATCATTGAGTTAACGAATGTATTACTCCACCATTTATGTACTCGTAGGTCATCACCCAAAGAGATTTTCAAAAATTCATGCTGATCTTCAGGGTTTAAACTACAGCTAAGCTAAAACTGAGAGTATGTTTTCTCTAAGTCTGAACATACAGAGATTCTGATTCGGATTTACACGTGGACACAAAAGGTCAACCGAGGCTGGCCAAGACACTCCCACTCCCCAGAATCTCTGAAGGATTTAATCTCTTGCTCTGGCAGCAAAAGATATCAAAATGGAATTTCTTGCTGGATGAAAGGTTGGGGGACCCTATAAAGCTGAAATCAAAATCAGACAAAATGAAGACTTTACTAAACTACCTGCAAATTTTAGCAAACAGATGCTGAAATGACATTTGTGCTGACGTGGTCCCAAGATATTACGCAGCTAGCAGAAATGTAGGGGACAGGCATGCTGTCTGACCCCGCTGGTAACTCTGCCTCCCAACTTCTGAGCACACACAGGGAATTGCAGAGTCCTTTCTTTTTCTCTCACTCTCTTATCTCCTCTGCTCTTCCTTTTCTCCAAAGCAGAGGCTTAAGGAAACTGAAAGACCTAGATGCCATTCTATCCTCATCCCTTATTAGTTATGTGAGCTTGAAGAAGTTATTAACCTGAGTCTCATTTTCCTTACCTGCAAAAAGGGAGGTAAAAAAATTCTTTGGTGCTGTTGGCAGGAATGAAAACATTAACTCCACTGGCAGAGGCATGCAAAGCATGTCATAGCACCGTGCTTCACACTAACACGAACTAGTAGTGGTTCTCACCTTAGCTGCGCAGTGGAACGAACTGGGGACCTTCAAAAATACTGAAGCTGGGAAAGCATCCCCAGAGAGTCTGATATAATTGGTTGGGGATGCTGAAGCATCAAAAACGTGTAAAGCTCTCTCCAGGTGATTCTACAATGCAGCCAAGGTTGAGAACTACTGCTCTCTGCAGATACTTTTACTGAAGCCACATAACTACCCCACGGGTTTAGTACAATTATCTGTCCTCCCCTCATTTTTACAAACAAGGAAATTGAGGTTTAGAAAGGTTAGAAGATTGCTCACGCGTATGAAACTATTAAGGGGCAAAGCTGAGAGTTAAATTCACACAGTATGACTCCAAAGACCTTACCCATCATCAGCACGTTGCTGTCCTATCATCCCACCTACTAAATGTAAAGAACCTTCTTCCAGCATGAATTGAGCATGCAGAGGATACTCCAAAATTGGTAGCTTATTCGTTCTTTGCTTTTTAGCTTTCCTCTTCTCCATTCTCTGCTTTTCACAATCCACAACCTGAAATATTGCTTGCAGTTCACTAGGAGTGAGGGATGGATAAGATTTAGAAGCAGAGTCAAGAAGGACCTAGGAAAAACTATTCTTTTTCCTTCTCCTCCCCCTCCTAAAACCAGGCTGTGAGCATACACTTGATTTCTGCTTAAAATCTTTTGAGATAACTATTAGAGATACTATATTGGATATATCAGAAAGCCAAAAAGAAATTTTTCTACCATCACTTCTCAAATTTACGTCAATGTTTCCTGTGCCTATGTCAACTTCTAGGTCTTGTTCATGAGCACATATGGTTTTTACAATCACAAAATCATAATTATATATTCAGATTTGTCTACTCACATTATGCCATGCATATTTTTCCAGACTGTTTTTAAGCCAATTAAGCCGCCTAGTACAGCTCTGCAAATAATGAAGATAATTTACTTTATAATTGGGCCCAAGATATTTTCATTACAAGTTTTCCTCTTACCAGAAAAAAAGAAGTTTAGCCTTATTACTCTGAAAACTGATATAAAAATCTGTAGCCATGTAAAAGTCACAGGACATGACATCTGCCTTCCTTTATTTGCTGTGCACTGCTCAGTCCCCACATCCCTCACTGCCATGCTTGGCACCAAAGTAAGAGCTCAAAAAGTGCATGATGCATGAACAAATTACACTTTTCTTGGCCGAACAGTAAATTTGTAAAATCAGACTTCTTAGGAGATTCCGAAGTTAAGCCTGAGAACTGAGCAGGGTGAACAGGAGCGAAGTGGGCAGGAAAGCAGCCGGAAACCCCATGGTAAAGGCCAGCTATGTTAGCCAGGAGGAAACATGTGGTTTCCTGAATTGTACCCATGCAAGGCCATCAACATTTGAGGCATGACATATATAAACACTATCAAGGATCACAGCTCTCCCTTCAGTCACTCTTTGGAGTTGTTTCTAAAAAGTTGCTTACATTTGTGGGCTCCTCTCTCCTGCACGAATCTTAGAAGGGGTACAGAGGTGAAGGCAGCTGTAACAGAACAACAAGGCTGCAAAGAATTGGAGTAGGTATGCTTCAGAGAACACTCTGGGACAACGTCCTTAGAGGAGGTTTTTAAGCTAGTCCATTGGACCTCCTCTGGGCACCACAGTGGGACTTCAGGAAACTGGTAACACAGCATAATTAGAGTAAATTGTGAGTGTTTGTGTTTGTATGTATGTGTGTGTGTGTGTGTCTGTTTGTCTGAAAAGGAGACCTCAGATGTCATCAGATTTTGTGTCTTGGTTTTAGAGCCTGCTCCTTCTTCCACTTCATCAACTCAAGTGATGCTCCTCTAAACCCTTCATTCTTCATTAAGGGCTGGAGGTGGGGATGAGTGGGAGAAGATGGATGACAAGGGAACTCACCCTGTGGGAGGTCAGCATAAATCCCATATCCCATTTGCAAGGAGATTTACTAAGAGAGATTGAGTAAACTAAACCAGGGCCACAGCTATCCAATTCCAGAACTATCCAATTGCAAAGACTGGACTCTTCACCTCTATTCCATGGCCTGAATTTCTGGCCACACTTTCAGTCTGGAGGCAGCTTCTCTGGCTTTCATATCGAAAACTCAAGAGTCTTGCTCTCTCCCCCGAGTCTATCCATCCAAACAGGCACTGAGCCCAAGAATGAGCTTCTTGAAGCCAAGCATAATCTATTTGCTGGTGTAATATGGTCCCAATAATCAATCCCACTCAAATTCCACACTCAAAGCCAGTTGCTCTCCTAGCTTATCAAGGGTTATAGAAAGAAATCACACTTACCAGCGTGAACTCCCTTGCCTCTATGATGCAGGCAAGTTAAAGGCCAGAAGGGAACCAATGTTTTCTAGTAGTCACAAAACAGAGAAAGCTCTAAATCAAGTCTACTGTTTTCTGGTTTCAAAATCCATGCTAAAAACTGCAGTTAAATTTTCTGCTACTAAAACAGGTGAAAATCCTGACAATTGCATTGTACCGAGCACTTCCTAGGTGTCTGCCCTTTACAAATGTGATCCCTGCACCTCAGAAGAGCCAAGCAGGCTGGCTAGAGGTTACTTCGTGAGAAGTTAAGCAAGGCCCTCAGGCTCACAAAAGCAGTGAGTGGAAGGCCGAATCAGAACTCGAACCCACGTCTATACGATAACAGCATTAGTGCTCTTAACCATACTCCTCCCACCGTCTACACACAACCACTGTGATTCATGGTACCCAAGGCTAGCATCTCTTCTTGGTTTTTCCTGGAGCCACTTCCCTGAAATCTAGCCAACCTCTCCAGAGGAGAAGGTATGGAAGCAAGACCGATGGACTCTATAAATACAAGATCCCGGTTCCAGGTCCACTTCTGCCACTTACTGGCTCTGTCACCTTGGGCAAAGACAGCTTAACAACCCGAGGTCTCACTTTCCTCACCTATACAATAAAGATCATTGTTCAACTTGCAAGGACCTGCAAGACGCCGCGCGCTAAGGCTTAAGTATTATGCAAATGTGAGTTACCTTTACCCCTCCTTACCGCACGAATTCAGAAACCAGTGGTTTTTCTCAGCCTCCCCTCCGCGCGTCTCCCAAGAGTTCGCCACCACGTGCTCCTCACGCCCCTCTCTTCCCTAGTGGCTGCGGCTTAATCTCCCGTCCACTTCAGCAGTTCCCTTGCCTCGTAGGAAGGACAGGCCTCGGGTGCTCAGGCTCTGGCTACGTTTCTTTCTTTCCGACTGTGGGCGCGAGGGCTCGACCCTCCCAGCGCGGAGATCTTTGCGCGGCTGCTGGGGGCTCCGCAATGGCAGCGCGGGGTGGGCACTCGGCCGCGCGGCCCGCCCCGAGAGGCGGGGTGTGACCCGAGAGTTTAGAAGGAGGCGCCTGCCGTGCTTAACACCCCTATGCCCGCGGAGCTGCCTCTGCGGCGCAGCCTCTCGTCCGGAGCCGCCGGGGGTTCCCATACGCAGACGCCTGGGCCCTGGCCCTCCCGCAGCCCCGCTCCTGCCCGCTGCGCCGCCCGCCATGCGGCCGCCGCTCTCCCGCTGCCACAACACCACCTCCGTGGAGAAGGGCAACTCGGCGACGATGGGCGGGGTGCTCTTCAGCGCCGGCCTCCTGGGCAACCTGCTGGCCCTGGGGCTGCTGGCGCGCTCGGGGCTGGGGTCGTGCCCGCCGCGCCCGCCGCCCTCGGTCTTCTACGTGCTGGTGTGCGGCCTGACGGTCACAGACTTGCTGGGCAAATCCCTCGTGAGCCCCTTCGTGCTGGCCGCCTACGCGCAGAACCGGAGCCTGTGGGGACTGGCGCCCACGTCGGGCAGCTCGCTGTGCCAAGCCTTCGCCTTCTTCATGTCCTTCTTTGGGCTCGCCTCGACGTTGCAGCTCCTGGCCATGGCCCTGGAGTGCTGGCTGTCCTTGGGGCACCCCTTTTTCTACCGACGGCACATCACCCTGCGCCGCGGCGCGCTCGTGGCGCCGGTCGTGGGCGCCTTCTGCCTGGCTTTCTGCGCGCTGCCCTTCGCGGGCTTCGGGAAGTTCGTGCAGTACTGCCCCGGCACCTGGTGCTTCATCCAGATGGTGCACGAGGAGCGCTCGTTGTTGGTGCTGGGCTACTCAGTGCTCTACGCCAGCCTCATGGCGCTGCTGGTCCTCGCCATCGTGCTGTGCAACTTGAGCGCCATGCGCAACCTCTACGTGATGCACCGGCGGCTCCCGCGGCGCCAAGTCTCCGGCACTCGCGACCGCGCGGAGCCTGGCGCCGACGAGAGGGAGGCGGCCGCGCAGCCCCTGGAGGAGCTGGACCATCTGCTGCTGCTGGCCCTCATGACCGTGCTCTTCACCATGTGCTCCCTGCCTTTAATAGTGAGTCCCTTCGTGCTGAGGCATCTGGGGGCACTGGAGCCCGGCCGGCGGCGGGTGCGGGAGGGAAGGGTGGAGCGTGCTGGACGCCGCGCAGGAGGAGCTGCGCCCTGGGTCAGGACGGTTTGTCGTGGAGCTCCCCACATCTGGTTACCTCCACAGCCCCGAGGACTTGGAACCGAGTTTGTTGAGCCCGAACAAGGAAGGGAGAGACCGAGTCTGATGGTGTCTTCCTAGCCCCGCAAAACCTCTCCGGTTAGCAGCATCCCCTCATCTCTCTTCCCTCTGGGAAGATCTCGGGGTTGTTTTGAGGAGCAGAATTTTGTTCCTCCTTGGCAGTACGAGTCCTTTCTTTCCCGGTGGCTAGGTAACGTTTTATTTCTTAGACCTGCCGATGATTTTAATGGCATCAGATACGGGCTAATGCACCTGGTCGTTTTTCCCCAGGTGCTGGCGTGGGAAGAGAGTAAGGGAAGGTGTACTCATGCCAGGGTGATTTGCACAGGTGAGAGACTAAAGGTAGATTAGTTTTTAAAAACTCGTAGGGAAACTTGGAGGCGTGGCGGCTGCTGTTCTTGGTGCTGCGGCCGCGGAGGATGGTGGCGACAGAGGCGGAGAGGCTGTCTGGATAGGCAGGGGTGTAGGTACGGTTCAGCCAGTGGTGTTGTTTGGATAACCTGCCTTGACAGGTCTTGTGTCTGTCTCGGCAAGCGGGGTGACACGGAAGTCATTATCCCGGGTTTCAGTTTACTAATGGCGGTGGTGGTGGAAATGGAATTAATCAGTCGTTTTGAAGGTATTTCCCCCTGGGATCCCGGCCAAGACTTCTGGCAGCGGCTGATGCTGAGAAGACTTTCTGAGGGTTGCTCCTCTCCCCCAGGCCCAGTGTACTTGTTCAACACGAACAACATTTAAATCAATTCACTGCCAATTCAGTGCCTTTGAACCCTGAGACTTCTGTGAATAGGAATGTTAAGTTTCTTATGGCAATGCAGCAATTTTGGATGTTACTTTCAAGATTGCATAGAGGTGAAATATAATGTGATTGTCCTTAAACGAAGGCCTTAATGTGTGGGAAAAGAGTTGTCTGTGGCATCATCATGCAGGGTTAAGATCAGAATTCCCAAAAAATGAATAAATAAATCTATATGAATAGAGAAGATATGGGCATAGATATTTAGCAGTGGTTCTCAAACTTTAGCCTGCTGGGAATCACCAGCAGGGCTCTTAAAAACACAGATGGCTGTCCCCACCCATCCCCCGAGTTTCTGGTTCAGATGTTTTTGAAGAATTTTATTCTTAACAAGTTCCCAGGTAAGGTGAAAGCTGCTCATCCAGGGATCCCATCTGGGAGAACCACACTCTAAGGCAGGAGTTGGCAAACCACAGCCCACAGTCCAAATCCATCCTGCTGTTGTTTTTGTACAGTGGGTGGAATTAAGAAGAGTTTTTGCAAATGAACCGATTTTGAAATCAATTTGATGATAGTGCACAGGAACTCTAAACTCCAACTAGCTCAAATACTATTCCAAGAAAAAAAAAAGACTTCGATTTTTCTCCATAGTAGACATGAATTACCCCCCCAAAGTACTTAATTATTATTACATTTTAAATTTCACCAATGAAAGTTGTGAAAATGTGTTTTCTCTCTTGTTATAAAAGTACCTACCAAACACTCATCATTTGCCTCTTGATCTATAAAACTTAAAATATTTACTCTTGAGCTCTTTACAGAGAATGTTTGCAGACCCCTGCTCTAAACTCATAGCCTTACTTACCTATGCTGTGGAAAAGCAGACAGTAGACAAATGCATGGATGTTATGTCCTCAGTTTGAATGTCTTAGGAATAATAATGCAGAAAAGAGCATAATAGAGTATAATACGAGAGCATTGCATTTGGACATGTCTCTCAGGGGACTTGAATAACTGACTTATAGGGGATTGTGAGGATGGAAGGAAATAATGGATTTGAAAATGATTTTATAAAAAACTGTAATGTTCCAAGGATATGCAACTCAGACAGCATTCTTCACAGGAACTAAAACTTTCTAGAAAGGATAAGGGCTTTAGCATAATACATGGGTTTGAATTAGCCTTTATCACTTACTAGCTGTGATAGTGGCTTATTTATCTTTTCTAACTTCAGTTTTCTTTTCTTTATTTTTTTAAAAGATTTTGTTTATTTATTTGACAAAGAGAGAGAGACAGCGAGAGAGGGAACACAAGCAGGGGGAGTGGGAGAGGGAGAAGCAGGCTCCCTGCCAAGCAGGGAGCCTGACACCAGGCTGGATCCCAGGGGATCAGGACCTGAGCCAAAGGCAGTCACTTAAAAACTGAGCCACCCAGGTGCCCCTAACCTCAGTTCTCTTATCTGTAACAAGGATAACCATACTTGCCCTATAAGATAGTTATGAAGATTTGATATATATAAAGCCCCTAGCCAGGTGCCTGGCATCAAAAATCAGTACTATTATTCCTAATTATAATTTCCATTTATTATTATTGCCTGCTGGATATAGAAAATTAACCAAGAAATATGATCTCCTCAGGAAATAGCATTATTTTCTTTTTAAAAAAATTTTTTAAATTTAAACTCCAGTTAGTTAACATACAGTGTAATATTAGTTTTTGGTGTACAATATAGCGATTCAACACTTCCAGACATCACCCAGTGAGCATTATTTTGTAATGCAGTGGTTTTCTAACATTTTTTGGTCTAAGAACCCCTTTTCACTCTTAAAAATTATTAAGGATGCAAAGAACTTTTATTTTTGTAGATTATATCTATCAGTATTATCATATTAGAAATTTAAAATAAGAGAAATTTTAAACATTATTGCAAAACAATTTAACAAAATGTACTTCTTGTGTTTTCGCATAGGTGTAAGGAAAACTTTGGGCTTTCACAATGAGTTAATGAATGATAATACAATTATAGAGATTATAGCAGGTAAAACAGAAAAAAGCATGTTAAGAGCACAGGCAGGAGGGTGCCTGGACGTGGGGATCCTACACCACCGGTGAGTGACAGCCTCGCGCGCTGCGGACGGGGCACAGACTCGCAGACCGATAGCCTGGGAAAAGAACTTTAGGGCAGCACCGGGGTGGAAAACCAGACCGGTGGGGTCGCGCGCACGTGAACTGCAGCCCCCCAGACAGAAACCGGAGCGACGGTCGCGCGCACGCGATCTGCAGCCTCTGAGATGGACACCCGATGCGCCGGGGTCGTGCGGGTGAACTGCAACCCCCAGGGGTGGAAACCCCAAGCAGCAGAGTCGGGCACGCGGGAATTGGGAGCAGCTGGCGGTTTTAGAAGCACAAAGGGCAGAGATGTTCCCCGACCTGGAGGCAGGACTGGGAGCGCTGCGGAGGGGCGCACAACCCAGGACGCTGCAGTTTATAGCAGCACGGACAGAAACGGAGACAGTGTGGCCTGGAGAGCTCACTGAAGAACAGATTGAGGTCTCTCTGCCCTGAGGCAGAGGGTTGGAAATGGTCTCTTCTGCTCTGACTCGCGGAGGAGACGTGGAAAGCTGCCAGGGAAAGGCGCCAGAGGACAAAAGCCCCAAAGACTGATTCCCACTGAGCCCATCCCCCACCACAGGGGTGCAGGGCAACTCCGCCCAAACAGGGTTGCCTGAGTAACAGCGCAGAAGGCCCCTCCTGCAGAAGACAGGCTGGGAAAATGAGAGGCCAGCAACCCTAAGGTCCCAAGAAAACAGGTGCATCTTGCTTGGGTTCTGGTCAATAATTCTGACTCTATACATTCCCTCAAACACCCATCAACAGAATGACTAGGAGGAGGAGCCCCCAAAATAGAAAAGACTCAGAGATTATGACTTATGCTGCCGATTTACAAATGGATGCAGATATAACCAAGATGTCAGAGATGGCATTCAGGCTAGCAATTGTGAAGACAATGGCTAGAATGGAGAAATCAATTAATGGCAACATAGAGTCTCTAAGGGCAGAAATGAAAGCTGAATTGGCAGAACTTAAAAATGCTATCAATGAGATCCAATCCAATCTAGATAATCTAACAGCTAGGGTAACTGAGACAGAAGAGAGAATAAGCGATCTGGAAGACAGTATAATAGATAAAAAGGGAAAAGAGGAGGCCAGGGAAAAACAACTCAGAATCCATGAAAATAGAATCAGAGAAATAAGTGACACCATGAGACATTCCAATGTCAATAATTGGAATCCCGGAGGGAGTGGAGAGAGAGAGGGCTAGAAAATGTATTTGAGCAAATCGTAGCTGAGAACTTCCCTAAGCTGGGGAATGAAACAAACATTCGAGTCCTAGAGGCAGAGAGGACCCCTCCCAAGATCAAGGAAAACAGGCCAATACCCCGGCATGTAATAGTAAAACTTGCAAATCTTAGAACCAAGGAAACCATCTTAAGGGCAGTTAGGGGGAAGAGATTCCTTACGTACAGAGGGAGGAACATCAGAATAACGTCAGACCTATCTACAGACACCTGGCAAGCCAGAAAGGCCTGGCAAGACATATTCAGGGTGCTAAATGAGAAGAACATGCAGCCAAGAATACTTTATCCGGCAAGGCTTTCATTTAGAATGGATGGAGAGATGCAGAGCTTCCATGACCGGCAGAAGTTGAAAGAATATGTGACCACTAAGCTGGCCCTGCACAAAATATCAAGAGGGATCCTATAAAGGAGAAAGACCCCAAGAGTGATCTACAACAGAAATATACAGGGACAATCTATAAAAACAATGTCTTCACAGAAAACATGATGACAATTAATTCATATCTTTCAATAATCACTCTCAACGTGAATGGCCTAAACGCTCCCATAAAACGGCACAGGGTTGCAGATTGGATAAAAAGACAGGACCCATCCATATGCTGTCTACAAGAGACTCATTTTGAACCTAAAGATACATCCAGACTGAAAGTGAAGGGATGGAGATCTATCTTCCATGCCAGCGGACCTCAAAAGAAAGCTGGGGTAGCAATTCTTATATCAGACAAATTAGATTTTAAACTAAAGTCTGTAATAAGAGACACAGAAGGACACTAGATCATTCTTAAAGGGTCTATCCAACAAGAAGATCTAACAATTGTAAATATCTATGCCCCCAACATGGGAGCAGCCATCTACATAAGCCAACTGTTAACCAAAATAAAGAGTCATATTGATAACAATACGTTAATTGTAGGAGACCTCAATACTCCACTCTCAGCAATGGACAGATCATCTAAGCAGAAAATCAACTAGGAAACAAGAGCTTTGAATGATACATTGGACCAGATGGACCTCTTAGATATTTACAGAACATTCCACCCTGAAAAGGTGGTGGAGAGAATGAAAACTCATTCTCAAGCGCACATGGAACTTTCTCCAGAATAGACCATATACTGGGTCACAAATCAGGTCTCAACTGATACCAAAAGATTGAAATTATTCCCTGCATATTCTCAGACCACAATGCTCTAAAACTGGAACTCAATCACAAGAAAAAATTTGGCAGAAATTCAAACACTTGGAAGCTAAAGACCACTCTGCTCAAGAATGTTTGGGTCAATCAAGAAATCAAAGAAGAACTTAAACAATTCATGGAAATCAATGAGAATGAAAACACATCGGTCCAAAACCTATGGGATACTGCAAAGGCGGTCCTAAGGGGAAAATACATGGCCATCCAAGCCTCACTCAAAAAAATAGAAAAATCCTGAATTCACCAATTAACTCTACACCTTAAAGAACTAGAGAAAAAGCAACAAATGACACCTAAGCCACACATTAGAAGAGAAATAATTAAAATTAGAGCAGAAATCAATGAATTAGAAACCAGAAACACAGTAGATCAGATCAATGAAACTAGAAGTTGGTTCTTTGAAAGAATTAATAAGATTGATAAACCACTGGCCAGATTTATCCAAAAGACGAGAGAGAGGACCCAAATTAATAAAATTGTGAATGAAAGGGGAGAGATCATGACTAACACCAAGGAAATAGAAACAATTATTAGAAATTATTATCAACAACTATATGCCAATAAACTGAGCAATCTGGATGAAATGGAGGTCTTCCTGGAAACCTATAAGCTGCCCAGACTGAAACAGGAAGAAATTGACAACCTGAATAGACCAATAACCAGTAACGAGATTGAAGCAGTGATCAAAAACCTCCCAAAAAACAAGAGTCCAGGGCCTGATGGATTCCCTGGGGAATTCTACCAAACATTCAAAGAAGAAATAATACCTATTCTACTGAAGGTGTTTCAAAAAATAGAAACAGAAGGAAAACTTCCAAACTCATTCTATGAGGCCAGCATTACCTTAATCCCCAAACCAGCCAAAGACCCCATCAAAAAGGAGAATTTCAGACCGATATCCCTGATGAATATGGATTCCAAAATCCTCAACAAAATCCTAGCTAATAGGATCCAACAATACATTAAAAGGATCATCCACCACGACCAAGTGGGATTTATCCCCGGGATGCAAGGGTGGTTCAACATTCGCAAATCAATCAATGTGATAGAACACATTAATAAGAGGAAGGAGAAGAACCATATGGTCCTCTCAATTGATGCAGAAAAAGCATTTGACAAAATACAACATCCTTTCCTGATTAAAACTCTCCAGAGTATAGAGATAGAGGGAACATTCCTCAAGCTTATAAAATCCATCTATGAAAAACCCACAGCGAATATCATCTTTAATGGGCAAAAGCTGAGAGCCTTTCCCTTAAGATCAGGAACACGTCAAGGGTGCCCACTCTCACCACTGTTGTTCAACATAGTACTAGAAGTCCTAGCAACAGCAATCAGACAACAAAAAGAAATAAAAGGTATTCAAATTGGCAAAGAAGTCAAACTCTCTCTTTTCGCAGACGACATGATACTTTATGTGGAAAACCCAAAAGACTCCATCCCCAATTACTAGAACTCATCCAGCAATTCAGTAATGTGGCAGGATACAAAATCAATGCACAGAAATCAGTTGCTTTCTTATACACTAACAACGCAACTGTAGAAAGGGAAATTAGAGAAACGATTCCATTTACAATAGCACCAAAAACCATAAGATACCTCAGAATAAACCTAACCAAAGAGGTGAAGGATCTATACTCTAGGAACTACAAAACAGTCATGAAAGAAATTGAAGAAGACACAAAAAGATGGAAAAATATTCCATGCTCATGGATCGGAAGAATAAACATTGTTAAAATGTCTATGCTACCCAGAGCAATCTATACCTTCAATGCCATCCCAATCAAAATTCCAATGACATTTTTCAAAGTGCTGGAACAAACAATCCTAAAATTTGCATGGAATCAGAAAAGACCCCAAATCGCCAAGGAGATGTTGAAAAAGAAAAACAAAGCTGGGGGCATCACATTGCCTGATTTCAAGCTATATTACAAATCAGTGATCACCAAGACAGCATGGTACTGGCACAAAAACAGACATACAGACCAATGGAACAGAGTAGAGAACCCAGATATGGACCCTCAACTCTATGGTCAAATAATCTTTGACAAAGCAGGAAAAAACATGCAATGGAAAAAAGACAGTCTCTTCAATAAATGGTGCTGGGAAAATTGGACGGCCACATGCAGAAGATTGAAACTCGACCATTCTCTAACACCACTCACAAAGATAAACTCAAAGTGGATAAAAGACCTCAATGTGAGACAGGAATCTATCAAAATCCTAGAGGAGAACATAGGCAGTAACCTCTTTGACATGGGCCACAGCAACTTCTTTCAAGATACATCTCCAAAAGCTAGTGAAACAAAAGCAAAAATGAACTTTTGGGACTTCATAAAGATAAAAAGCTTCTGCACAGCAAAGGAAACAGTCAACAAAACAAAGAGGCTACCCACAGAATGGGAGAAGATATTTGCAAATGACACTACAGATAAAGGGCTGGTATCCAAAATCTATAAAGAACTTCTCAAACTCCACACCCAAAAAACAAATAATCAAGTCAAAAAGTGGGCAGAAGAGATGAACAGACACTTCTCTGAAGAAGACATACAAATGGCTAACAGACACATGAAAAAATGTTCATCATCATTAGCCATCAGGGAAATTCAAATCAAAACCACACTGAGATACCACCTTACACCAGTTAGAATGGACAAAATGGACAGGGAAAGAAACAACAAATGTTGGAGAGGTTATGGAGAAAGGGGAACCCTCTTACACTGTTGGTGGGAATGCAAATTGATACAGCCACTTTGGAAAATAGTGTGGAGGTTCCTCAAAAATTTAAAAATAGAGCTACCCTGTGACCCAGCAATTGCACTACTGGGTATTTACCCCAAAGACACAGATGTAGTGAAAAGGAGGGCCATATGCACCCCAATGTTCATAGCAGCAATGTCTGCAATAGCCAAACTGTGGAAAGAGCCGAGATGCCCTTCAACAGATGAATGGATAAAGAAGATGTGGTCCATATATACAATGGAATATTACTCAGCCATCAGAAAAGATGAATACCCAACTTTTACATCAACATGGATGGGACTGGAGGAGATTATGCTAAGCGAAATAAGTCAAGCAGAGAAAGTCAATTATCATATGGTTTCACTTATTTGTAGAACATAAGGAATAGCATGGAGGACATTAGGAGAAGGAAGGGAAAAATGGGGGCGGGAATTGGAGGGAGAGATGAACCATGAGAGACTATGGACCTGAGAAACAAACAGGGTTCTAGAGGGGAGGGGGGGGGGGATTGGTTAGCCCGGTGATGGGTATTAAGGAGGGCACGTACTGCATGGAGCACTGGGT
The DNA here is from genome assembly GCF_029215605.1 of Mirounga angustirostris. NCBI lineage: Eukaryota > Metazoa > Chordata > Mammalia > Carnivora > Phocidae > Mirounga > Mirounga angustirostris. The sequence continues at coordinate 98,162,518 of NW_026991717.1, forward strand.
GTTATACGAAAACAATGGATCGTGGATCAATACATCAAAAACTAATGATGTATTGTATGGTGACTAACATAATATAATAAAATTAAAAACTACAAAAAAAAAAAGAAAAGAAAATGTACATATGTGTATACCCCAAATCAACTACCTTAGAAAGGTATAGAAAACACAAGAATACACACTATATATTCCATTAGATGTGGGAGTGATGATGTTAGTAAAACTTACTGTACACCTGTGAGTGAAAAAGGCACATAATTTCGGTTTTATGAAAATAGTTTTGACTCTGAAGACACACTGACAGAGTATTGGAAACCTCCACACTTTGAAAATCACTCTTCTAATCACTCTTCTGGGTCTAGTGATTGGGAAAAATAAGGCTATATATGAAGGGAGAAAAGAACCTTAAGAAGAAACCTTGCTCATAGCATGAATATTGTATTTCATTAAGCCAATGAAAAGTGTGTTGGGGTTTGATCTTTTAAATTAATTTTGCTATAATGTTGCATTAGAGCAAGGTACTTTCCCAAATTGAATTTTCAAATTTCCAACTTGAAAACTTCCTCAGGAAGAAAGTACAGAGAATATGGGATGAGCTTTAGAAGCCGTTTGCAGCACATTTTCTAATGCATATAACATATTTTCATCAAAATTAATTTTACCAGGGCGCCTGGGTGGCTCAGTCGTTAAGCATCTGCCTTCAGCTCAGGTCATGATTCCAGGCTCCTGGGATTGAGCCCCGCATCGGGCTCCCTGCTCAGCGGGAAGCCTGCTTCTCCCTCTCCCACTCCCCCTACTTGTGTTCCCTCTTGCTGTGTCTCTCTCTGTCAAATAAATAAATAAAATCTTTAAAAAAAATTCATTTTACCTTAGAGACCTAACGTATTGGAGGATGGTAGGTGAGCAGGGACAGATGAGAGAGGGATCTAATGAGAGATTGGACATAATAGCTTGAGAGGTTGACAAGCCAGGTAAAGATAAGTATGAGCTTGTGTAATTGCATATATCAGAATCCATGGAGTCAGAGACATGATGGAGGACATCTTGCATGTATTGAGATATGTATGTATTTCATTCTGGTGGGCAAAAAGAATGAGTGTGATGCTCCTTTCAAAAGAAGCTGATAGAAATACGTAAGGGATGGTGGGCAAAACATGGGCCCAGGGAAAAGGGTTGAAAGTGGATTTGAAGGGCTAGAGCAGAGGATGAGGTCTAGGGTGTTGTGATGGATGAACTGGATGGAAGGGGCATTAGAATCCAGAGAGCTCTCCTCAGCAGGGATGTCCAGCTACATGAGTCTCCAGCAAACTGACAACAGCAACATTTTTTCATGGACTCCTAAGTCCAATAGAAGGAGCTCTTCTCACACCATTCCCTGTGAAAATTGAACTACTTTAAGCATGTAGGGTGTATATTCTGAGGTTATTCATTAATCTAGCCATCTTTTACAGGAGCAGTTTATAAAGTGTGTTCTAAGGAATAGTGTTGAGCAACAGATTTTTTGAAAGTCTAAATTGAGTTCAAATTGATACCTTTTTCAGAATTAATAGAATATGTACTTTGATCACTGTCATAAATGAATTAATTTCTGTCACATTTTTAGTAAACCTAAAATAAAATAAATAAAAATAAAATTAAAATAAAATTAAAATTAAAAAGCCAGGTATAGAACAATACATTTCTAATATAAATCAAGTGACTTGAAAATACAAATAACCTAATTATATGCAATAGAATTGACATGGATAAATACTACATAGAAATAAAATGGTTTTGGTTATGTAGATGTCATTTCATTACTCAGATCCCAACTAATCAAGTATTCTGAAATAGTTGGAATTATATTTTGCTGTACTTCACTTTCAAGAAGAAGGAGCAAATGTAAAAACAAACTTACATAAAGTATTTGCTTTTTAAATCAGCTTAAGTGTATAGCCTATTGTCAACCATTAATCAAATTAAGCATGCAGCTGGTACCTACAACATTCAACACACTGTAGTTCATTGTGGGGATATAAAATAAGAAAAATATTACATCTGCCCATGTAAGCTGTAATACTGGGTGAGGGATGGAGTGATTGGGGCCATAAAGGAGTTTAGAGGAGAAAAGGAGTCCCTACTAACTGATAAAATAATAATAACAAACTTTTGAGTTCTTACTATGTGCTAGGACCTGTTGTCAAGGTCCTACTCATACCATCTTGTTCAGACTTCCTAACAGTCACAGAAGGAAGGTAGGTACAATTATCCCCATTGTGTAGATGAGGAAATGGAATTACATGCCCGATTTCACACAGCCAGTGAGGGGATTTCATCCAACCCCATAGTCAGATTCCAAAGCTGCTGGGCTTAGCCACTCTCTCAGAGAGGCTTCCTGAAGGGCGTAGTATTTGAGACAGACCTTGAAAGGAGCTAGGATTTGGGCATGTAAAATCCAAAAGATTTTAAAGTAAAATGTTCAGTTTCTACATCTGTAAAATGGCGATAACGGTCATCCTTACTTCATAGGACTTTTGTGAGGGTAAAAAGAAGTTTTTGAAGTAAAATGCTTAGGGTGTCTGGGTGGCTCAGTCGGTTAAGCGTCTCCCTGCGGCTCAGGTCACGATCCCGGAGTCCCGGAAACGAGTCCCACATCGGGCTCCCTGCTTAGCGAGGTGTCTGCTTCTCCCTCTGCCCTTTACCCTGCTTGTGCTCTCTCTCACTCTCTCTCTCTCTCAAATAAATTAAGAAAAATCTTTAAAAATTTAAAAAATAGAATGCTTAGAACAGTGCCTGGGTATAGTAAGTTCTACATGGGCAGTAGCCATTATTATTAGTAGTAGTCGGTAGTAATTGATGATGGGAAAGGGCATTCAGATATATCTTCTTTTTTTTAAAGATTTTATTTGAGAGAGAGTGAGCACAAGTGGGGGGAGGGGCAGAGAGAAAGGGAAAGAGACAAGCAGACTCCTTGCTGATGTGGAGCCCAACACGGGGCTCAATCCCAGGACCCTGAGATCATGACCTGCACCCAAGTCAGATGCTTAACCGACTGAGCCACCCAGGTGCCCTACAAGTATATCTTCTTAAGTGGGGTAGACGGGAATGTCTGAGCCTGCTGAAATGCTCTATAAAAAAGAGAGTAAAAGGTAAGGAAACAATTATGGGAAAACACATCTCATGTTTCTTGATTGCCCCGAGTGGGTCTAGTCTGGGCAGTTATTCATATCCCCTTCCACAGATGTTGAGTTTACATATTTTCTGTCCTATTAGAGTCCATTTTGTCCCATTATGGATTTAGAATCTCAGTAGGCATGGAGAAAGGAATGGCTGGCCTCCAACAGAGTGGGAGGCAGCTGTGGTACTAGCCGACATGTCGGCCATTTTGGCTCAATGGCAGGAAAAGCCATGCGAGGGGGCAGTTTGCAGGGCGCCAAGGAGGACTGACACCTCCAGGAAGATCAAGACAATAGGGGTGGTCAGGCGCAAGTAAGTGGGCTTATATTTCTGTGTGTGTGTGTGTGTGTTCTAGTCTGAAAAGAGGGTGTTAACCACAGTAAAGGTAATAACCATCTATTCTAAGAATAAGTAATTCACAGGAATTAAAGAAATCCTTTTCTAAATCTCCTCCAGTCTTCTCACTGGAGTATTTCCTGATTAAAATTTCTGTATCATTTTTGTCTCCATATACATAACGTTTCACCAAGTAAGGCTTATTTCTGGGCTAATAAGAGGACAGGAAGCAGTCAGAAGAAAGAAAGGATAACTGAAGGAAAGAGAACCTCTGTGTTTACGGGAGTGTGCTGACCCTGTTCATAAGAGATTCAGTGCACTGGGTTGGCTCCACCTCAACTCTTCCTCTGCGTGGAGGGACCTGGAGACTCCAGCCCTGCAGCCTCACAGCAGGCAGAACAGCCTCCAGGGACTGAGACCCGGGCTCCCAGGAGTACCCCTCTTCCACTGAGCCTTCAGCTCAGCCCTGCACCTGCTCGGCTCCTCACTCACCCCCATTCACAGCAGTGGCCTTTGCGGCTTATACATTTACCAAAAATGAATCTTCCAAGCCAAGCTGCCATGTTCATAAGAAATTAATGTTTCTAAAGTAAGGTAAGTGCATTTATTTCTGTCATCAAACTTTCAATATCATAATGGGATGTTTTTCCTTAAAACAGTATCGTGCTTACTATGGAGCATTTAAAACTGCCCATGAGAAAGATGCAACCTCTGAAGAAATGGAAGACCTCCGAGCCTTGCGTTTTCTATCTGTAATCTCCATTGTGGACCCTTGGATTTTCATAATTTTCAGAACACCAGTATTTCGGAAGGTTTTTCACAAGATTTTCATAAGGCCTCTTATGTACAGAAATTGGCCCAGCAATTCCTGCCGAACTAACATGGAGTCCAGTCTGTGACACTGTTTTACCACCCAGTCTCTGGTAAGCTGAGGAATATGTTACATTTTCTGTCAAAGAACCATGTTAAAAAAAAAAAAAACTTACATTTTAAAAGTTATCTCCTATAACAAAACATCTAAATGTATTTTCAAAACTATTTGATAACATCTTTAACAATGTGCAGTCACTCTATATTCATGAGCCAGTTCGGTAGATGTTTTCATTTCGAGTTGTTAACAGCAACTACAATTTCACATATTGTAACCAATGTTAAAAGTCTTAAAGCGATGATATGATGATATTAATTGTTCCAACGTTTGTGCTTGGTGTCCCTAATTTGTTAGAGAGGTCTAGAGACCTCTGGTGTCCCTAATTTTTTAGACAGGTCTAGAGACCTCTGGTGTCCCTAATCTTTTTGACAGGTCTAGAGACCTCTAGGTCTTTATTCAAAGCTAACAGAAACACCACTGTTTACAATTATGTGATGTGTGTTCTTAAAATTTCTTACCCTATTCATTTCTAGTGAAACCTGATTTGTTGACTCTGTATCGTAATAGCCTGAATTATAGATGCTCCACAGAGAAATGAGATGGGGAATACAGCCAGGTCAGGGTTTGGGGAGACCTTCCCCAGCCGCCCTCTGGAGGCTCATGTGGGGAGGTGATCTATAAATAAGTAGACACAGACAAGGTGTGACTATGGTCCACAACCCAGAGAAGAAAAATTAGTTTTTATCTTTTGGAGTCTAGTTTCTTGTGTGTTAAGGTATCAAAATTTGGGAGTGGGTTACAAAATGTTGCAATTTTTGGAAACTTCGTTTTATAGGTTTATCATATTGATGGATTCTTTGCAGGAGGGATTTATGCTTCTTTGAAAAACAGGGATGTATGACTTACCAGAGAGTCATGTTTACTGCATTTGGCTATGTGAAGCAGCAGGGCATTCAGCACAGAGCAAAGCCCACCCAGGACTCAGCCAACCTCAATTGAGGATGATAGCAACAACCTTAACATCTACCTATTAACAGTCATATTCTGCTCTTTGTGGAAACCGTAAGATCATGTTGAGGTTCCTGAGAACTATGCTTTCAAAACTAGAGAGAATGTGGCTCAGATGGAGCACAAGTGAGCACTTTAATTGTACATTTAAATGTTTACAAAGGTTAGCAACACTATGGCCAAAGGGGAGAAGTGGGGAAAATACAGCTGCAGCTAATAAACCAAACAAGAAACCGTAAGCCCAGTTCGTAAGTAAGAACTTTCACCTTTGGTAAAAGAACACATGGGGCATGTTAGAGAGGTTTCAGCCCCTCTGGGGTCCCTTTGTACCCCAACACACTCAGACTCTGAGCTGGCCTCCTCATCAATCAAAGGTAGATCAAATAGACAAAAAGACATTTGTTTAAATACATATTTCTGGTTCCACATAACTCAAAACTTGGATTCCTATTCAGTAGGGAGAGTATATTTAGGATGGTCTGTTTTTAAGCATAAGCTATGATAAAGACTTACAGATCACTTTTGGGGTCTCAAAGGCACCACAAGAAAATCATGCATTGGTTCTTCAGAGCAGCTCAAACAAACAGGTTCAATAAGAAGCTTGTGTCACTGAGGAAGATCCATCCCATATGTAAAACTGTGGTGGGCAGAGAAAATGAACGGTGTTTCAAACAGGAACCCCAAAATCAAAGTCCCAAGGAACAGAATCTCTGGCTCTTAGATGTTTGTGATCTAGCTGCTTTGTGCATGCGAAATTCTGTATACTGTGATCTAGGATGAATATCAGTCAGGGTTTTGTTTGTTTAATGATGGTTAGCAATTCTCCAAGCAACAATGGACAAGCCAGCTGGTGATTTATATCACTGCCAATGGTCCCCTCTTGGTGTTCATGCTCTGGTGTAATCCTTTCCTCTCAAGTGTGAGCTGGACCTAGAAACTTCTTCTAATGAATAGAAAACAGCAAAAAAGATCTGGGATGTAAACATCTGGGTTAGATAGACAAAAGAGACTGGCTTCTGCCTTGCTTGCTTGCTCTAATGGAAACCAGCTGCCATGCTCTGAGAGGCTCACAAGGCAAAAAACTGAGGAAGGTTGCTCAGCCAACAGCCAGCAAGGAGCTGACGCCCTCAGTGCAATTAGCCCACAAGGAAGTGAATCCTGCAACCACGTGAGCATTCTTGGAAGTGGAGCCTTTGGAGTCCCAGCCTTGCGGGAGCTGTGGTCCCAGCCAACACCTTGACTGCAATCTTGTGAGAGACCCAGAGGACCCAGCTATGCCGTGCCCTGACTCCTGATACACAGAAACCGTGAGAGAAAGTGTTGTTTTTTTTTTTAAGCTGCTAAATTTGGGGGTAATTTTTTGAGCAGTCATAGATGACTAATACAATCATTATACCAATGACATAAAAATCCATAGCACAGGGGTGCCTGGAGGGCTCAGTCAGTAGAGCATGTGACTCTTGATCTCGGGGTTGTGAATTTGAGTCCCATGTTGGGTATAGAGATTACTTAAAAATAAAATCTTAAAAAAATCCATAGCATATTTTATTGATAAATGTGATACATGAAATAGTTTACAAGCCTTGATATATTAGGCTACAAGGAAGATCTCAACAAATGTAAGAAAGCACAAATTAAACAGTTCATCTTCTCTGATACGTTCTTATTTAACTCGCAACAAAAAATCTCTTTAATTACTTATAAATTTTTCTTCTTTTTGCATATATCATACATGCTAAATGGTGCATAAACATGCACATACAGTTTTTTTTTTTAAAGATTTTATTTATTTATTTGACAGAGACACAGCGAGAGAGGGAACACAAGCAGGGGGAGTGGGAGTGGGAGAAGCAGGCTTCCTGGTGAGCAGGGAGCCCGATGCGGGGCTCAATCCCAGGACCCTGGAATCATGACCTGAGCTGAAGGCAGACGCTTAACGACTGAACCACCCAGGCACCCCACGCACATACAATTTAAGTAATAATTATAAAGTGAATATCCACAGAGACACCATGCAGGTCAAGAAATAGAACATTGCCAGTACCAGAAGCCCCCTGTGTACCTTCCCTGATCACAGCTCCAGAGGTGAACACTATTCTGACTTCCTTTATTTTACCACTTATGTGTATATCATAATATATATACCCTTTTGTGTCTTTCTCTCTAGCTTAGCTATATGTCTCAGGTCAGATTCCTCACATGCAAAGGTGAAGACAGGGATTCAGGTGTATATAATTTGTGGAGCTCGAGATCTCAGGAGAAAGGGGGCAGAGGAAGCAGGACAGGGATAGGAGCTAAGCAAGGATGAGGTCTCTGCTTCAGCTTGAACCCCAGCGGAGCCCTGGAGCATGGAAAGTACCACAATGTTGGTCCCACTGAGATACTTGTGACAGCATGTCATAAAAAGTCTTCGGCCAGTGTGTACCAGGAGTACCCTTTTGGCCAAGGACAATTGTCCAGATTAGGGGCCTGCTGCAAGCCATTAGCAACCAATACAGGAGCTGAGGGGTGGAGCACTAGCCAGGGCTCCCCAAAGGGGATCTGGGCAGCATCCACGATATAGTCTGTTTGAGACTCAGCCTTGCTGTATGAGTAGCTGCAGTTCATACATTTTCATTGACAAATAGCATTCTGTTGTATGACTATATCATATGCTGTCAGTCAACATGTAGGTTGTTTCTGGATTTACCTATTACAAATCATGCTGCTTTGACTATTCTTACCATGCATTGGGTTGGACATACTATGTCGGCATATACCTAGGAGTGGAATGGCAGTGTTACAGGGTATGTGCACGTTTGATTTTACCGTATTATAAAAATTGTTTTCCAGTTCACACCACACAGCAGCCTCATTTAGGTAGCTCCCAATGCTCTACTTGTATTTTTGGACTTGATAGATGTTAGCCCTTCTGGTAAGTTTGTAATGGCATCTCATTAAGGATTTAATGTGTTTTCCTTCTTGATAATAATGACATTGCACACATTTTCATACCTTTATTGGCTCTTGGAAGTTCTCTTTTTATAAAGTTTTTGTTCAGGTCTTTTGCCTAGATTTTTCATAAAATGTCTGTCTTCTCTTACTGACTTGAAGATGTCTGACCTGCTGATACTTTGTCAGTTCTATGTGTTTCAAAAATCGTCTTCCATTCTGTAATCCCTCTTTTCAGTCTCTTTATGGTGACTTTTAATGAATAGAGGTTTTCATTTTATTCAAATCTAGTTTATTAAGCTTTTATTTCATGATTAACCTTTTTTGTCTTATTTGAGAATTTTTTTTCCTAGCCTGAAACCTGAAATCATGAAATATTTTTTATATTATTCTATAAAAGCTTTATAGTTTTATCTTTTACTTTTGTTTTTGTTTTTTTGTTTTTTTTGTTTTTTTTTTTTGGAGGAGGGGAAGGGGCAGAGGGAGAGGTAGAGAGAGAATCTTAAGCACGGCTCCACGCCCAGCACAGAGCCCTATGCGGGGCTCGATCTCACAACCCTGAGATCAGAACCTGAGCCAAAATCCAGAGTCAGACACTTAACCAACTGAGCCACCCAGGCGCCCTTTAACTTTTAGGTTTTAATCCGACTATAATTTATTTTGCATATGGTATTATGTAGATAACTAATTTTGTATTTTTACCATATAAATAACCAGTTGTCTCCAACTGAACTTTTTACTGGAAAGTTTTTTTTTCCCCATTGATATTAAATGTCATATCTTGGTCACATAGCAAGTTTCTAGATATCTCTCTGTACTATAAGATAACTGTACTAAGATAACTGGCCTGTTATCTTAGTTACTATAGTTTTATAATACCTGGTACATTCAGTCCTCCCATCTGGTTCTTTTTTTTTTTTTTCCATCTGGTTCTTTTTGAAGCAGGCCCTGCTTTGTGTTTCCATATAAATTTTTAAATAACCTTGCCAAGTTCCACCAAAACCAACCAAACAACAACAACAACAAAACCTGCTGGTTTTATTATTATCATTATTATTGAGATTAGGCTGGATCTATTGATTAATTTGGTTTACCTCCCAATTTACTTTGGTCTTCTTCCGTATCTCTTTTTAAGGTTTTAGCTTTTGTTAAAGTATAATACACATAGTAGATGATGGAATGAATTTTCACAAAGTAAACATACCTAAGTACCCAGCACTCAGACCAAGAAACAATACCATCAGAATCCCAGACCCTTGTTGTATGTAAGTGTTGGATCACTAAATTGTACACCTGAAACTCATATTACACTGTATGTTAACTAACTGGAATTTAAATAAAAACAAAAAAAGAGAGAGAGAGAAAGAAAGAAATGTAAATTTGGAGGCCCCTTCCAGAACTACTGAATCAGAACTCGTGGTGGTAGATTCCAGGAACCTGTGTTATAACAACCCCTCCAGGAATTTTTTTTTTTTTTTTAATTTGAGTATACTTGACACACAACGTTACATTAGTTTCTGGTGCGCAGCTGTGTTTTAACTTCTCTATCCTTTATACTATGCTCACCACAAGGGTAGCTGCTACCCGTCACCGTACAACACTCTTCTAATGCCATTGATTGTATTTCCCATACTGTGATTTTTATTCCTGTGACAGGAATGCATGCTAAAGTTTGACAAGCTTTGCTTTTGTTCTTCCCTTGGGAAGGCGGGCTGTCCATGAAGGATAGTCAGTGCTGCATCTGGAGTGGCATCTGTAGGAAAGCAGTGACGATTTCCGAGCAGATGCACTATAATTTGCTTATATTTACGGAGGAGACCAGCATGAAGCACGCTTTCATTAGTGAGTGTGGGGGGTGCGAAGCAGCATCAATCACACAGTGCTGGCCAGGGGAGGCTGGTGAGTCTCGATTTCCCACAGGACCCTCCATCTTCAGAGCTTTTGTAACATTTTATACCATGGGCAGAGAGTAATACACTTCCTCTTATTCAAGTGACAAGCAGTTTGGAATCTTTGATTTTAGTAGATCCATAAAGATGAAAGAAAACCTACTTAGGATATATAAGAGAGTGTAGGGAAATGATATAGTTAATTCTTTAGATTCTGGTGTATGTTAAAGCCTGAGATTATGGGCCCAAAATATAAGGGTTTCCAAAAATCTCCTCAAATAATGGATAACCAAACTGTATATCATTCTATTATTTATGCCCACAAGTTGCAGAAATAAGTAATAAAATTAACTTAGCATTTACTGATCAAAAAAAGAAAGAAAGAAAAACAATCCTAGACCCTCAAAACTTTTTTAGCCACTAACTTCACCCGTAAAGGGTAACCACTTTCTTTTTTTTTTTTTTTAAAGATTTTATTTATTTATTTGAGAGAGAGAGAGAGAGCACATGAGAGGGGGGAGGGTCAGAGGGAGAAGCAGACTCCCTGCTGAGCAGGGAGCCCGATGCGGGACTGGATCCGGGGACTCCAGGATCATGACCTGAGCCGAAGGCAGTCGCTTAACCAACTGAGCCACCCAGGCACCCAAGGGTAACCACTTTCTTGACTTCTGATATCATATATTAACTTTCTCTGCTTTTGAACTTCATGTAAATAAAATCACACAGTATATACTTGGCATTTTTCTTTTTTTTTTTTTTTTTTTTAATTTTTTTTTATTCTTATGTTAATCCCCTTACATTACAACATTAGTTTTAGATGAAGTGTTCCATGATTCATTGTTTGTGCACAACACCCAGTGCTCCATGCAGAATGTGCCCTCCTAAATACCCACCACCAGGCTAACCCATCCTCCCACCCCCCTCCCCTCTAGAACCCTGTTTGTTTTTCAGAGTCCATCATCTCTCATGGTTCGTCTACCCCTCCGATTTCCCCCACTTCATTCTTCCCCTCCCGCTACCTTCTTCTTCTTCTTCTTTTTTTTTTTCTTAACATATATTGCATTATTTGTTTCAGAGGTACAGATCTGAGATTCAACAGTCTTGCACAATTCACAGCGCTTACCAGAGCACATACACTCCCCATTGTCTATCACCCAGTCCCCCCATCCCTCCCATCCCACCCCCCACTCCAACAACACTCAGTTTGTTTCCTGCGATTAAGAATTCCTCATATCAGTGAGATCATATGATACATGTCTTTCTCTGTTTGACTTATTTCACTCAACATAATACCCTCCAGTTCCATCCACGTCGTTGCAAATGGCAAGATCTCATTCCTTTTGATGGCTGCATAATATTCCATTGTATATATATACCACATCTTCTTTATCCATTCATCTGTCGATGGACATCTTGGCTCTTTCCACAGTTTGGCTATTGTGGACATTGCTGCTATAAACATCGGGGTGCACGTACCCCTTCGGATCCCTACTTTTGTATCTTTGGAGTAAATACCCAGTAGTGCAATTGCTGGATCATATGGTAGCTCTATTTTCAACTTTTTGAGGAACCTCCATACAGTTTTCCAGAGTGGCTGCACCAGTTTGCATTCCCACCAACAGTGTAGGAGGGTTCCCCTTTCTCCGCATCCCCGCCAACATCTGTCGTTTCCTGACTTGTTAATTTTAGCCATTCTGACTGGTGTGAGGTGATATCTCATTGAGGTTTTGATTTGGATTTCCCTGATGCCGAGTGATATTGAGCACTTTTTCATGTGTCTGTTGGCCATTTGGATGTCTTCTTTGGAAAAATGTCTGTTCATGTCTTCTGCCCATTTCTTAATTGGATTCTTTGTTCTTTGGGTGTTGAGTTTGATGAGTTCTTTATAGATTTTGGATACTAGCCCTTTATCTGATATGTCATTTGCAAATATCTTCTCCCATTCTGTCGGTTGTCTTTTGGTTTTGTTGACTGTTTCCTTTGCTTTGCAAAAGCTTTTTATCTTGATGAAGTCCCAATAGTTCATTTTTGCCCTTGCTTCCCTTGCCTTTGGCGATGTTTCTAGGAAGAAGTTGCTTCGGCTGAGGTCAAAGAGGTTGTTGCCTGTGTTCTCCTTTAGGATTTTGATGGACTCCTGTCTCACATTGAGGTCTTTCAACCATTTGGAGTCTATTTTTGTGTGTGGTGTAAGGAAGTGGTCCAGTTTCATTCTTCTGCATGTGTCTATCCAATTTTCCCAACACCATTTGTTGAAGAGACTGTCTTTGTTCCATTGGACATTCTTTCCTGCTTTGTCGAAGATTAGTTGACCATAGAGTTGAGGGTCCATTTCTGGGCTCTCTATTCTGTTCCATTGATCTATGTGTCTGTTTTTGTGCCAGTACCATGCTGTCTTGATGATGACAGCTTTGTAATAGAGCTTGAAGTCCGGAATTGTGATGCCACCGGCTTTGCTTTTCTTTTTCAATATTCCTCTGGCTATGCGGGGTCTTTTCTGGTTCCATACAAATTTTAGGATGATTTGTTCCATTTCTTTGAAAAAAGTGGATGGTATTTTGATGGGGATTGCATTGAATGTGTAGATTGCTCTAGGTAGCATTGACATCTTCACAATATTTGTTCTTCCAATCCATGAGCATGGAACGTTTTTCCATTTCTTTGTGTCTTCCTCAATTTCTTTCATGAGTATTTTATAGTTTTCTGAGTACAGATCCTTTGTCTCTTTGGTTAGATTTATTCCTAGGTATCTTATGGTTTTGGGTGCAATTGTAAATGGGATCAACTCCTTAATTTCTCTTTCTTCTGTCTTGTTGTTGGTGTATAGGAATGCCACTGACCTCTGTGCATTGATTTTATATCCTGCCACTTTACTGAATTCCTGTATGAGTTCTAGCAGTTTTGGGGTGGAGTCTTTTGGGTTTTCCACATAAAGTATCATATCATCTGCAAAGAGTGAGAGTTTGACTTCTTCTTTGCCAATTTGGATGCCTTTGATTTCTTTTTGTTGTCTGATTGCTGTGGCTAGGACTTCCAATACTATGTTGAATAGCAGTGGTGATAGTGGACATCCCTGCCGCGTTCCTGACCTTAGGGGGAAAGCTCTCAGTTTTTCCCCATTGAGAATAATATTTGCTGTAGGTTTTTCATAGATGGCTTTTATGATATTGAGGTATGTACCCTCTATCCCTATACTCTGAAGAGTTTTAATCAAGAAAGGATGCTGTACTTTGTCAAAAGCTTTTTCTGCATCTATTGAGAGGATCATATGATTCTTGTTCTTTCCTTTGTTAATGTACTGTATCACATTGATTGATTTGCGGATGTTGAACCAACCTTGCAGCCCAGGGATAAATCCCACTTGGTCATGGTGAATAATCCTTTTAATGTACTGTTGGATCCTATTGGCTAGTATTTTGGTGAGAATTTTTGCATCCATGTTCATCAGGGATATTGGTCTGTAATTCTCCTTTTTGATGGGGTCTTTGTCTGGTTTGGGGATCAAGGTAATGCTGGCCTCATAAAATGAGTTTGGAAGTTTTCCTTCCATTTCTATTTTTTGGAACAGTTTCAGAAGAATAGGTATTAATTCTTCTTGAAATGTTTGGTAGAATTCCCCTGGGAAGCCATCTGGCCCTGGGCTTTTGATTTTTGGGAGATTTTTGATGACTGCTTCAATTTCCTTAGTGGTTATAGGTCTGTTCAGGTTTTCTATTTCATCCTGGTTCAGTTTTGGTAGTTGATACATCTCTAGGAATGCATCCATCTCTTCCAGGTTATCTAATTTGCTGGCATAGAGTTGCTCATAATATGTTCTTATAATTGTTTGTATTTCTTTGGTGTTGGTTGTGATCTCTCCTCTTTCATTCATGATTTTGTTGATTTGGGTCATTTCTCTTCTCTTTTTGATAAGTCTGGCCAGGGGTTTATCAATCTTGTTAATTCTTTCAAAGAACCAGCTCCTAGTTTCGTTGATCTGTTCTACTGTTCTTTTAGTTTCTATTTCATTGATTTCTGCTCTGATCTTTATGATTTCTCTTCTCCTGCTGGGTTTAGGCTTTATTTGCTGTTCTTTCTCCAGCTCCTTTAGGTGTAGGGCTAGGTTGTGTACTTGAGACCTTTCTTGTTTCTTGAGAAAGGCTTGTATTGCTATATACTTTCCTCTTAGGACTGCCTTTGCTGCATCCCAAAGATTTTGAACAGTTGTGTTTTCATTTTCATTGGTTTCCATGTATTTTTTTAATTCTTCTTTAATTTCCTGGTTGACCCATTCATTCTTCAGTAGGATGTTCTTTAGCCTCCATGTATTTGAGTTCTTTCCGACTTTCCTCTTGGGATTGAGTTCTAGTTTCAAAGCATTGTGGTCTGAAAATAGGCAGGGAATGATCCCAATCTTTTGGTACCGGTTGAGACCTGATTTATGACCTAGGATGTGGTCGATTCTGGAGAATGTTCCATGGGCAGTAGAGAAGAATGTGTATTCTGTTGCTTTGGGGTGGAATGTTCTGAATATGTCTGTGAAGTCCATTTGGTCCAGTGTGTCATTTAAAGTCTTTATTTCCTTGTTGATCTTTTGCTTAGATGATCTGTCCATTTCAGTGAGGGGGATGTTAAAGTCCCCCACTATTATTGTATTGTTGTTGATGTGTTTCTTTGCTTTTGTTATTAATTGCCTTATATAATTGGCTGCTCCCATGTTAGGGGCATAGATATTTACAATTGTTAGATCTTCTTGTTGGATAGATCCTTTAAGTAGGATATAGTGTCCTTCCTCATCTCTTATTACAGTCTTTGGTTTAAAATCTAATTTGTCTGATATAAGGATTGCCACCCCAGCTTTCTTTTGGTGTCCATTAGCATGGTAAATGGTTTTCCACCCCCTCACTTTCAATCTGGGGGTGCCTTTGGGTCTAAAATGAGTCTCTTGCAGACAGCATATCGATGGATCTTGTTTTTTAATCCAGTCTGTTAGCCTGTGTCTTTTGATTGGGGCATTTAGCCCATTTACATTCAAGGTAACTATTGAAAGATAGGAATTTAGTGCCATTGTATTGCCTGTAAGGTGACTGTTACCGTATATTGTCTGTGTTCCTTTCTGGTCTATGTTGCTTTTAGGGTCTCTCTTTGCTTAGAGGACCCCTTTCAAGATTTCCTGTAGGGCTGGTTTTGTGTTTGCAAATTCCTTTAGTTTTTGTTTGTCCTGGAAGCTTTTTATCTCTCCTTCAATTTTCAATGACAGCCTAGCTGGATAGAGTATTCTTGGCTGCATATTTTTCTCATTTAGTGCTCTGAATATATCCTGCCAGTCCTTTCTGGCCTGCCAGGTCTCTGTGGATAGGTCTGTTGCCAATCTAATGTTTCTACCATTGTAGGTTACATATCTCTTCTCCCGAGCTGCTTTCAGGATTTTCTCTTTGTCTATGAGACTCGTAAGTTTTACTATTAGATGTCGGGGTGTTGACCTATTTTTATTGATTTTGAGAGGGGTTCTCTGTGCTTCCTGGATTTTCATGCCTGTTTCTTTCCCCAAATTAGGGAAGTTCTCTGCTATAATTTGCTCCATTATACCTTCTGCCCCCCTCTCTCTTTCTTCTTCTTCTGGGATCCCAATTATTCTAATGTTGTTTCGTCTTATGGTATCACTTATCTCTCGAATTCTGCCATGATCCAGTAGTTGTTTATCTCTCTTTTTCTCAGCTTCTTTATTTTCCAGCATTTCATCTTCTATATTACTGATTCTCTCTTCTGCCTCATTTATTCTAGCAGTTAGCGCCCCCATTTTTGATTGCACCTCATTAATAGCCTTTTTGATTTCTACTTGGTTGGATTTTAGCTCTTTTACTTCTCCAGAAAGCGTTTCTCTAATAACTTCCATATTTTTTTCAAGCCCAGCTAGTATCTTTAAAGTGATGATTCTGAACTCTAGATCTGACATCGTACTAATGTCCGTATTGAGTAGGTCCCTGGCAGTCGGTACTGCCTCTTGTTCTTTTTGTTGAGGTGATTTTTTTCGTCTCGTCATTTTGTGCAGAGGAGAATAGATTAATGAGAGAACAAAATGCTAGCAGAGTAACCACGTCCCCAGAAAATATACTCTAAACAAATCAGAAAAGACCTGAAGCAGTGGGATAAGAAGGGGAAAGAGAGAAAAAAGAAAAAGAAAAAAAAAGAAAAAGATAAAGATAAAAACAACAACAAACAAAACAAAACAACAACAACAAAAGAAAAACCAGAATGTGATCAAATATGATCTATATGGTATATAGATCAGTGCCACACACTAGATTTGGGGTGTGTTTTGGTCTTTTAGAAGAAAGTGTCTCCCAAAATTTTAAAGAAAGAAAAACTTATATATGTACAAAAATAAGGGTTGATACGATGAAGGGATGGAAAATGACTGTAAAAATGGAAATTATAAAAAATTTTATAAAAGGAATTGATAAGAAGTTGTTTGAAAAAAGAAAGAGGACTTAAAAAAAGAAAAAAGAAAAAGAAAAAAAAAGGGAGAGGATGTGATCAGGCAGGGGAATAGAGAACACCATATACTAGAGATTTAGGGTATATTTTAATCTGTTAGACGAAACTATCTCAAAATTTTAAAGAGAGAACAACTTATATATATAAGCCAAAAATATGGGTAACTACTATGAAGGGATAGAATATGACTCTAAAAATGAAAAATAAAAATGTTTTTTTTAAAAAAAGGGGATTGATAAGATGTTGTTTGAAAAAGGGAAAAAGAAAAATTCAAAAAGAAAAAGACAAAAAGTTAAAAAAAAAATAACTTTAAAAGACTAAGGAATCATGGTAAAAAAGCCATGAATTCTATGTGCAGTAGTCCCTTAGCGCTGGAGTTCTGCTGTTCTCATTGATCGGTGAACTTGGTCTTGGCCGGCTGTTCTCGCTGATCTTCTGGGGAGGGGCCTGTTGCCGTGGTTTCCAAATGTCTCTGCCGGAGGCGGAATAGCCCCGCCCTTGCCCCCTTCCGGCTAAGTAATCTGCTCGGGTTTGCTCTCCGGGGCTTTTGTTCCCTGCGAGCTTTCCGTACAGCTTTGGAGGCGGAGAGTGAAAATGGCGGCCTCCCAATCTCCGCCCCGGAGGAGCCGAGAACTCGGGGCCCCGCTCCTCAGTGAGCCCCCAGAGAAAAGCCGTCAGTCACTCCCGTCTCCCCGGTCTGCAGCTGCACTCCGTGCTCAACCGGCCTGTGACCGCGCGTTTCTATCTCTGGCACTGGACCCGGTCTGGAGTCTCCAAACCCAGCAGATCCCTGCGGTGCACTCCCGCGCGGCTCCTCCCGGGGGAGGAAGGTGAGTCTCCCCGGATCTGCCGCTTGTGGGGTCCCTGCTGGAGGAGCAGGGGCCCGACTGGGCCGCGGATCACGGTTTATGGCAGCCCCGAGCTGAGGGCCCGCGCCTGGGCTCCGCCTCTGCAGCCGGCTTCCCCGCTCCGATACCTGGGAGCTCTGCCGCCCTCAGGCACCCCCGGTCTTTCTGTGACCCCGAGGGTCCTGAGACCACACTGTCCCGGAGGGTTCCACCCCCCGCTTAGCCAGCTTAGCCACCCGAGTGACGTCCCTCGGCGGAGCAGACTTTTAAAAGTTCCGACTTTGTGCTCCGCGGCTCTATCACTTGCCAGAAGCGGCCGACGGAGGCCCCTCCCCCGCCGTCTATCCTCCCGAATATCGCGTCGGATTCCCTTCTCCGCATGTCCTACCTTCCAGAAAGTGGTTGCTTTTCTGATGAGAGAGTTGTTGCTCTTCTTTTCTTCGATCTCCTGTTGAGTTTGTAGGTGTTCAGAATGGTTTGATCCCTATCCAGCTGAATTCCTGAGAGGAGACGAAATCCAGGTCTCCTACTCCTCCGCCATCTTGCTCCGCCCCCCTATACTTGGCATTTTTCACTCAACATTATGCTCATGAAATCCACCCATGTTGTTCAGATAGTTTTGTTTCTTCTCAACACTGAAGTGTATAGTATTCCACAGTGTGAATTTACTATTAATAGATTAATTCACTCTGTTGTAGATGGACATTTGAGTTATTTCTAACTGGGCTGTTACAAATAGTAATAACCATTCTGGTACACATCTTTGTGGAACACATGCACGCATTTCTACTAAGGATATAACTGTGAAGTAATTACTAGGTCATAAGGTTTTGTCCTTGGTAAATACTGCCAAGCAGTCTTCCAAAATGGATTGTATCAATTTATACTTCTACAGCAGTATTTGAAAGTTCTAGTCAATTCATATGCTCATCAATACTTCGTATAGTCTATTTCACTTTAGCCATTATGGGACTATACAGTGGTATCATATTGTGGTTTTAATTTGCATATTCCTGATAGGCACCCTTTCATATGTTTATTGGCCTTTGGATATCCCTCTGTAAAGGATCCGTGCAAGTCTTTTCCCATTTTATAAGAGGGTATGTGTGCAAATCTTTTCCCATTTTATAAGAGGTTTTGCTTATTGATTTATGAGTTTCATCATCTGAATCTACTAAGTTGTTGAGTTTTGCACTTTGGCTAGCATGTGGCAAAATTTTGCACAGTGTGGAAATTCTAGTAAATCCAAATCTATTTGGTTCCTAGAATTCAAAATGAGAATTTCAATAATGAAGGATACCTGAAGCCATTGTAGGTGTTTTTCTGTTGATTCTGGCTTCTGGTTCCCCTCATTTCCTTGGGAGCCTGATAATTATGCTAACTGCTCATATTTCTGAGATTCTCTGACACCTAAGGTGGTGGCACCTTCCTCCAGAGAGGAACTGCATTTGCCAAGTGCCTACGGTCAGTTCAGGACTACTTGGGTTTTTTGGACCATCCGGGTAAGGTGAATTGGGGTTACAAACTCACAATCACTACCAGCATGTGGCTAAAACTACCAGCATGTGGTTAAAACATAGGGTTTTCTTTACTGCCTCTGCACTGTTCAGCATCGAAGGATTTTATTTTTCTTACAGTCTCCCGGGGGTGGGGATAGAGAGGGAAAAACAAGGTTTACTTCTGGTTCATTCTTAATCTGAGGAAAGAGCCCTTTGGGATCCTAACCTTATGGGGGTAGGTTTCCTATTAAACTCTCCATCTTTACCAGAATTTAGACTTGCATTTCTGAACTTGTGGGCCCTGAGAGGGCATAACAAATAAAAACCAAGTTTTTTTAGTTGGCAGATGTTCTCAGAGGCAAAAGCAACATCCGTGTTCTGCTTTTCCCTCTAAATTTCCATTTTCATTTAGATTTTGGCCGGATAAATAAAGCCTTCCTATCTTACCATCTTTTTCATGTTCTTTAGACTTTTGAAATCTTTGCACATTTTTTAGTTGTTTTCAACTGGAAGATTAGTCTGAAGAGTCTAGCCTGCTACATTACCCAAAATAAGACTTCTTTTAAGTTTTCAGGCTATCAAACAACTCTGGGAAGAGGAAGGGAATCTCTTAAATGAGATCACTAAAATAGTTTAATAAATAATTATAACAAGATCAGTTAAAGTAAAAAAAAATGTATAGGGTGTATTCAGTTCTGCATGTTAGAGGTAAATCTGTAGCAACAAATAATATTAAAAAAAGAGAAAGGGATTACATTATTTGCAATTTTAGAAAAAGAACTCAGATCCTAAGCAAAATGGATTTAAAAATGGTAAAGATAAATAAAGGATAAAAAAATATACATAAGTAAACTAAAACCTGATTCTTTGGCAGTGGGGAAAGAGATAAGAAAGACAAAGTTAACTAATTAATTGGGAAAACAACACAAAACAAAATTAAAGATAAAGGAGATATGACACTGATACAAATTTGTAATTGTAGACAGCTACTAGGCAGCTGTCATTTTCAAGGTCCCCACCCCCACCCCCAGCCCAGAGCCCCTGGGGAGTAGGCATTAGAGAGGAGTGGCAGGAGATAAAGTCAGGAGGGTCCAAACCTTTCTCCTCTGAAGGCAGGCAGAGCAGGTCTGTTTATATTGATACCTACACTTGACAAAAACACCACACCTAAGAGATAAGCATTACAAATTGTATCAGGGGCCTCCAAGACCACCCTCAGTTTTGAGGATTCTCTACAAGGACTCACAAGACTCAACATATATATAGTTGTGTTCATGGCTATGATTTGGAAAGGATACAAAGCAAAATAAACAATGGGAGAAAGCATATGGAGTGAAGTCCAGAGATAACCAGGAACAAGCTTCCTAGAGTCCTCTCCAGTGGAATTACACAGACGTGCTTCATCCCTCCAGACAATACTAGTGAAGTGTTGTCCTTCAGGGATGCTCATTAGGGATTCAGTGTCTAAGCGTTTTATTGGGAGTTGCTCACATAGGCAGCCTCTGCCTCGTACATACCAAAATTTCAGACTCCTAGAGGGAAAGCTGGTGTTCAGCATAAACCAATATTGCTTGTACAAACAGTGTAGGCACAGTAATCAACCTTGATCACTTAGGGAACAGTGGGAACCCTCCTCAAATCCAAGTTCCCAGAAACCAACCACAGGCCAACCTTGTAAGCAGGCCTTTCCAAGACAGCTGTCTCAGACCTGCCCTGTTAATTCTTTCCTACACAGAATGTTATACGAAAGAAAAGCATCATTCTTAACTAATATTATTTGTTTCTAGAAAATATAAAAGGGGGCACCTAGGTGGCTCAGTTGGTTAAGTGTCTGCCTTCAGCTCAGGTCATGATCTCAGGTCATGATCTCACTGAATCCCACATCCCCCTCCCTGCTCAGCGGAGAGTCTGCTTCTCCCTCTCCCTCTGCCTCTTCCTGGCTTATGCGCTCTCTCTCTCTCAAATAAATAAATAAAATCTTAAAAATATATACAAATAAAAGAATCATCTGACAAACTATTAAAAATTAATAAGAGCTTATAAATATGGCTTAATATGAAATATATAAAAATCAATAACATTTTTCTATACTAGCAGCAACCTGTACAAAAACAAACAATATAGGTCCTGTTTGCAATGGCATTTAAAACACATATAATGCCTGGAAATAATCTTAACAAGGTATGTAGTGACACGTGAAGAAGAAAATACAAATTATATTAAAAATATAAAATAAAGGGGCACCTGGGTGGCTCAGTCAGTTAAGTGTCTGCCTTCGGCTCAGGTCATGGTCCTAGAGTCCCGGATCGAGCCTCAAGCCTCACACAGGGCTCCCTGCTCAGCAGGAAGTCTGCTTCTCCCTCTTCCTCTGTCCCTCCCCTCACTCCTGCTCTCTCTCACTCACTCTCTCTCAAATAAATAGAATCTTTTTTTAAAATATAAAAATATATAAAATATAAAAATAATTTTTAAATATAAAAATATATAAAATAAGACTTGGAAAGTAGCCAGATATTTATTCCTGGTTAGGAAGACTGCATATGAAAATAACTATGTCTGAATTTAATTTGTGGGTTTAATGTAACCCAATCAAAATCTCTATTGCTTTAAGTTCCTTCTTTGAAAGAAAAATATGTTTTTGCCTACATTGACAAAATGATCCAAAAGTTTACTTGGAAAATAAAAAGGGAAGAAAATTCTGAAGAAAAAAAAAGTTGTGGGAGGATTAGTTCTATTCTGTTTTAATCATCTTACAAAGATAAGGTAATTAAAACAATATGGTATTTGTACAAAGGATAACTAGATCAACAAAACAGGTCCAATTATAGATCTTACTATCTGAATGACAAAGAATGCATCATAAATCAATGAGGAAAAGAAAGATTAGTCAATATATGATAGGCAAATAACTGTTTAACAATTTGAAACTAGACCCTAATTTGTCTTTGGAGAAATACAAGCATGTCTTATCTTTTTATCACTTTAAATGGCTATTCTGTACTACCTGATTAAGCCCAGATAGGTTTGGCTTTGAAAAGGATTTACAGTTTACAGTATTAGATGCCACTTCTGTATGTCCAAACAATAACTAAAATAAAAGTGCTGACAAGCCTAGGGAAAGTATTGCAAAGGGTTAATATCTTCATTAGAAAATTAAGATATATCTTTACATGAGGCAGAAGCCGTAGTAGAAAGTAACCTGTCCAAGATCATGTGGCCTTGAGTCAGCTGTTTAGCTCTTCTGAGACTCAATTTCCTTCTTCCTTGCAGGGTGTGACAAGGGTTAAAAATACACATAAAGCTGTGAGCATGATCTTTGACATATTATGGCTGCTCAACAAATGATAGCTAGTTAGTAGAGGCAGTGGTAGTGGTCATTAACAGTAAGAGCTCACAGAGTAAGAAAATGTTAAGTCCCCAAAAGACAAATGCTGAAGAAGGTAAACAGAAATTCTCAAAAGAGGAATTAAAACTCTTAATCTGGGAAAAATGCTCAACCTTACCAAAAGTCAAAGCAATGCAAACTGAAACAATAAGGTAACATTTGAAAACATCTTAATAACATTTAATAAATAAAACATTTAATACTCTGGGCTAGGAGGGTTCCTGGAATTGGTATTTTCATACATTAATGATAATATACAAATTGGTACAACCCTCTTAGGAAGTGATATGGAAATATGTACTGTCATTCCAAAAAAAAGATCATATTCTTCAATTCAGTGATTTCACTTCTAACATTCAGTACTAGAACAGAATCCCAAATGTGGAAATGCTACATGCAAGAAAGATGTTACATGTAGTTGTTATCAAATAATGGAAACTATCAGCAATGGGAGGAATGATTGGGATTTACTCAGAAGAATGACAATTACAGTGATATTACATACAAAATACAGTTAAGAGAGAAAAGCAGGTTGCAACATTTTCTGTGTATTGTATAGCAGACAAAACTGGAAGGACATATTTCAAATTGGAAACAGGAATCACATTAAAGTGGTATGATTATGGAAAATTATTACTTTTATAATATAAAAATTATAGTTAATTGAAACTAGGTTTTTCTGACTATTTCCAAATCAGTTCTTTCTCTTTTAAATGACACCAGAGGGGCACCTGGGTGGCTCAGTCGGTTAAGTCTCTACTTTTGGCTCAGGTCATGATCCCGGAGTCCAGGGATGGAGCCCTGAGTTGGACTCCCTCCTCAGCAGGGAGTTGGCTTCTCCCTCTGCCCCCCCCAATAAATAAATAAATAAAATCTTTTAAAAAAATAAATGCCACCAGAATTTAATTTAAAAACTCTTGACAAAAGCTGACAGACTGATTTCTCTATATTGCTCCTCTAGGTGGAGCACAAGTACTTAAAATATGTTATAACCATACTTGTAGTCCAGAATTCTAGAGCTCATGGGACTTCAAAGATAATCTAATGTGTTTTCTTTGATGTTAGGGATATACAGAAGGCACTCCCTAGCTACAAAACATTTATTTTCTGTTATTAGTGCTGCTTTTACATGACCTAGACTTTCTCACAATGAGTATATAATCTTGTTCAGTGGAAGTTCCCAGTGGAGAGGAAGATAGTAATAGGGGGAAAAATCTAGGATGCAAACTTTTCTGAAAGCCCTAACATTACTGACATAGAATTATAATCTAATAACTATCCCCTGAAATTCCAAAAAAAAAAAAAAAAAATTCTGTCAGCTCATTTAATGGTTTTGCTTTTTGTTTTTGTTTTTGGTATCCTAGTAAGACTGGGCTCCACAGAAGAAAAGGAGAGAATTTGTGACTTTGATGTGCGGTTAATTTTACTAGGGCTCTATCTGGGCAGGGCAAGTCTGATCAAGGGTCAACTTTGGGGCCTGAAATGTCTCTCCCATGATGCCAATTGCAACAGGAGCTGGGGTTTGGCTTTAGAAGTCCTTGGGTTACGGGGTGCCTGGGTGGCTCAGTCGTTAAGCGTCTGCCTTGGGCTCAGGTCATGATCCCAGGGTCCCTGCTCTGCAGGAAGCCTGCTTCTCCCTCTCCCACTCCCCCTGCTTGTGTTCCCTCTCTCGCTGTGTCTCTCTCTGTCAAATAAATAAAAAATCTTTAAAAAAAAAAAAAAAGAAGTCCTTGGGTTACTTCTGGCCCTCACTCTGAGTTCACTCTAAACGTTCTCAACTGTTTGTTGGATTTAAATTTCAAAACCCTAAGATTCATAAACTCTTTCTTATAACCCAGTTTTGCCACAAAATGTCTCATGTCTCAGCTCAGATTGCCATAAGCCTCGAGCCAGGCTGGTTGATAATCGCTCTTCTCTTGGGCAGCATGAAAAAATCTGGAACCTGCACCTGCAACCGGGCAAAAACTCCCAAAGCAGTAACGGTGTAGAAAGGGCTTTAGAGCAGCTTTCAGACATGATCCAGGAGCTTCGGGTGCACCCTTGAGCCCGCGGCTGCTCGCAGTTTTAGAAGCACAAAGGGCAGTGGCACTGCAGGGCCCCTGGGACTACCACCGAGAGAGTTGCTGCAGACGCACACCAGGGGAGGCTGCAGTCTTCAGTGGCTCAATGCCAAAGTGGAGACTGTCCTGGAGGGCTTATTAAAGGGCAGCCTGTGAATTTTCTGCTCTGAACCAGAGGTTTGGCTGTGGCCATTTTTGCTCTGATCCTCTGAAGAGGAGCAGAAAGCCCCCAGGGAACAAAAGCCACACAGAAGACCAGTTTCCACTGAGCCCATCACCCTGAGAGGGAGCAGAGCAACTCCGCCCAGGCAGGGTTACCTGAGAAACAGCATGGCAGACCCCTCCCCTGGAAGACAGGCTGGAAGAATAGGTGCACTGTAAAATCCCAACATCAGGGGAAAATTATATATTGAGGTCCAGGTGTGGCCTCATGACTTGTTTATTTGTCAGATAAAATTCTCCTTTTATTTTTTCTTTTGCTTATGCTTTTTCTGTTTTTTTTTTCTTTTACTTTCTCATTTCAACTAGATGTTTATTATATCAACTTATATTTCATAGCTTTTTAACTTGTATTTTTTCACACCTAAATTTTTTATAGATATATGCTATATTGTAGTCCTTTTTTCACTAGTCAATTTTACCTTTATATATACAAGTTTTACTTTTCTTATAATTTTGGGATGTAGTGTCCTTTAACACACAGACCAAAATATACCCAGGAACAACTGAAACACCCTGTATTGTCCATACTGAGAGATTATAACCCCCCTACCCCTACCCCCTTTTTAAAATTTTTTTATTTTAAAAATTTTATTCTTGTGTTTCATTTTGGCTTTGTTTTTTTGGTGGTGGCTTCAGACCACTCCGGATTTTGTTAGGGTGCATATTGCTTGGGTTGTGGTTGAGACGTTGGACTCTGCTCATTTACTCAACCATCCCTTGACAGAATGATTAGGAGGAGGAACTCTCAACAAAGAAAAGAAACAGAGAAATGTTCTCTGCCACAGAACTAATGGATATGGATATAAGCAAGATGTC
The DNA here is from genome assembly GCF_029215605.1 of Mirounga angustirostris. NCBI lineage: Eukaryota > Metazoa > Chordata > Mammalia > Carnivora > Phocidae > Mirounga > Mirounga angustirostris. Next base: position 98,188,010 of record NW_026991717.1, read on the forward strand.
AGAGATAGAATTAAGGATAGCAATCATAAGGTCAATAGCTAGGCTTGAAAAAAGCATTAGTGACAATAGAGAATCTCTAAGAGCAGAAATGAGATCTAATCAGGCCAAATGCTATGCATGAGATGCAGTCTAAACTGGATACTATAACAGCCAGGGTAAATGAGGCAGAAGAGAGAATTAGTGATCTAGAAGATCAGCTGATGGAAAGGAAGGAAGCTGAGGAAAACAGAGATAGGCTGCTAGTAGCACATGAGAAAAGGATTGGAGAGATTAATGATACCATAAAATGTTCCAATATCAGAATTTTGGGGATCCCTGAGGGGGTGGAGAGAGGGCTAGAAGGTATATTTCAGCAAATAATAGCTGAGAACTTCCCTAATCTGGAGAAGGAAACAAGCATTTGAGTCCAAGAGGGAGAGAAGACCCCTCCTAAAATCAATAAAAATAGATCAACACCCTGACATATAATAGTGAAACTTGCAAATTTTATAGCCAAGGAAATAATCCCTGAGAATAGCCAGGGAGGGGAGGTTCCTTACATATGGAGGGAGGAACATCACAATAACATCAGACCTGTCCACAGAAACCTGGCAAGCCAGAAAGGGCTGGCAACCCATATTCAGGGTACTGAATGAAAAGAACATTCAGCCAATAGTACTTTATACAGCAAGGTTTTCATTCAGAATGAACAGAGAGATAAAGAGCTTTCAGGACAGGCAGAAACTGAAATAATATGCAACCACCAAGCCAGCCCTGCAAGAAATATTAAGGGGGATTCTGTAAGCGAGGAGAGACCCCAGAGTCACATAGACCAAAAGAAACTGAGAAAATCTATAGAAACAGGAACTTTACAGGCAATATAATGACACGAAATTCATATCTTTCAATAGTTACTCTCAATGTGAACAGGCTGAATGTTCCCATGAAAAGACACAGGGATTCAGACCGGATAAAAAAACAGGACCCATCCATATGCTGTCTACAGAAGACTCATTGTGAACCTAAAGACACCTCCAGATTGAAAATGAGGGGATGGAGAACCATTTACCGTGCTAATGAACATCAAAAGAAAGCCAGGGTAGCAATCCTCATATCAGACAAATTAGATTTTAAACCAAAGACCATAGTAAGAGATGTAGAGGGACACTATATCATACTTAAAGGGTCTATCCAACAAGAAGATCTAATAATTGTAAATATCTATGCCCCCAACATGGGAGCAGCCAATTATATAAACCAACTATTAACCAAAATAAAGAAACATATTGATAATAATACATTAATAGTAGGAGACCTCAACATTCCACTCATAGCAAAGGACAGATCATCTAAACAGATCAACAAAGAATGTGAAGGACACATTGGACCAGATGGACTTCATAAATATATACAGAACATTCCATCCTAAAACAACAGAATATTCATTCTTCTTGAGTGCACATGGAACTTTCTCCAGAATAGACCACATACTGGGTCACAAATCAGGACTCAACTGATACCAAAAGACTGAGATTATTCCCAGCATATTTTCAGACCATACTGCTTTGAAACTGGAACTCAACCACAAGAAGAAATTTGGAAGGAACTCAAACACTTGGAAGTTAAAGAACACCCTGCTAAAGAATGTTTGGGTCAACCAGGTAATTAAAGAAGAACTTAAACAATTCATTGAAACTAATGAGAATGAAAACACATTAGTCCAAAACCTATGGGATACTGCAAAGGCGATCCTAAGAGGGAAATACATAACCATCCAAGCCTCACTCAAAAGAAACAAACAAACAAACAGAAAATCCCAAATGTACAAGCTAACATGACACCTAAAGGACCCAGAGAAAGAAGAGCAAATAAAGCCTAAACCAAGCACAAAAAGAGAAATAATAAAGATTAGAGCAGAAATCAGTGAAGTAGAAATCAGAAAAATAGTAGAACAGATCAACAGAACTAGAAGCTGGTTCTTTGAAAGAATTAATAAGATCAATAAACCTCTGGCCAGACTTATCCAATAGAAAAGGAAAAGGATCCAACTCAATAAAATCGTGAATGAAAGGGGAGAGATCATGACTAACACCAAGGAAATAGAAACAATTATTAGAAATTACTACCAGCAACTATATGCCAACAAATTAAGCAATCTGGGAGAAATGGATGCATGCCTGAGCACTTATAAACTACCAAGACTGAAGCAGGAAGAAATAGACAATCTGAACAGACCAATAATTAGTAAGGAATTTGAAGCAGTAATCAAAAACCTCCCCAAAAAACAAGAGTTCAGGGCAAGATGGCTTCCCAGGGGAATTCTACCAAACATTTAAAAAAGAAATAATACCTATTCTACTGAAGCTGTTTCAAAAAATAGAAATGGAAGGGAAACTTTCAAAACTCGTTCTATGACACCAGGATTACCTTGATCCCAAATCAGGCAAAGACTCCATCAAAAAGGAGAATTACAGACCAATATCCCTGATAAACATGGATGCCAAAATACTCAACAAGATCCTAGCCAATAGGATCCAACAGTACATTAAGAGGATCATTCAGCAGGACCAGGTGGGGTTTATTCCTGGAATGCAAGGGTGGTTCAACATTCAGAAATCAATCAGTGTGATAGAGCACATTAATAAAAGAAAAGATAAGAACTATATGATCCTCTCAATTGATGTAGAAAAAGCATTTGACAAAATACAACATCCTTTCCTGATTAAAACTCTTCAAAGTATAGGGATAGAGGGAACATACCTTAATGTCATAAAAGTCATCTATGAAAAGCCCATGGTGAATATCATTCTCAATGGGGAAAAACTGCGAGCTTTTTCCCTCAAGGTCAGGAACACAACAGGGAAGCCCACTCTTACCATTATTGTTCAATATGGTACTAGAAGTCTTAGCCTCAGCAATCAGACAACAAAAAGAAATAAAAGGCATTCAAATTGGCAAAGAAGAAGTCAAACTCTCTCTCTTCACAGATGACATGATACTTTATGTGCAAAACCCAAAAGGATCCACCCTCAAATTACTAGAACTCATACAGCAATTCAGCAACATGGCAGGATACAAAATCAACACACAGAAATCAGTTGCATTTATATACATTAACAATGTAACTGAAGAAAGAGAAATTAAGGAATGATTCCATTTACAATAGCACCAAAAACCATAAGATACCTAGGAATAAACCTAACCAAAGAGGTAAAGGATCTATACTCTAGAAGCTACAGAACACTTATGAAAGAAACTGAGGAAGACACAAGGAGATGGAAAAACATTCCATGCTCATGGATTGGAAGAATAAACATTGTGAAAACGTCTATGCTGCCCAGAGCAATCTACACTTTCAGTGCAATCCCTATCAAAATACCATTGACATTTTTCACAGAGCTGGAACAACCAATCCTAAAATTTGTATGGAACCAGAAAAGACCCCAAATCGCAGGGGGACTGTTGAAAAAGAAAACCAAAGCTGGGGGCATCACAATGCCTGGCTTTAAGCTATATTACAAAGCTGTGATCATCAAGACAGCATGGTATTGGCACAAAAACAGACATAGATCAATGGAACAGAATAGAGAACCCAGAAAATGGACCCTCAACTCTATGGTCAACTAATCTTCAACAAATCAGGAAAGAATATCCAATGGAAAAAAGACAGTCTCTTCAATAAATGGTGCTGGGAAAATTGGACAGCCACATGCAGAAGAATGAAACTCGACCATTCTCTTACACAATACACAAAGATAAACTCTAAATGGATGAAAGACCTCAATGTGAGACAGGAATCCATCAAAATCCTAGAGGAGAACATAGGCAGTAACCTCTTTGACATCGGCCACAGCAACTTCTTTCACTGTATCAAAAACTAATGAGGCAGATAAAGGGCTGGTATCCAAGATCTATAAAGAACTTCTCAAACTCAACACCCAAAACTAATGATGCAGATAAAGGGCTGGTATCCAAGATCTATAAAGAACTTCTCAAACTCAACACCCAAAGTACAAATAATCTAGTCAAGAAATGGGCAGAAGACATGAACAGACACTTCTCCAAAGAAGACGTATAAATGGTTAACCAACACATGAAAAAAGTGTTCAACATCACAAGCCATCAGGAAAATATAAAACAAAACCACAATGAGATATCACCTTACACCAGTTAGAATAGCAAAAATTAACAAGAGAGGAAACGGCAAATGTTGGCAAGAATGTGGAGAAAGGGGAACCCTCTTACACTATTGGTGGGAGGTAACACTATTATATATCTGTGTTTTGTTTCATGTAAACAATTTTCTACCTATTAATTGTCACCTTGACAATTCATGTTGGCTAACTGAACATAATAAAAAAAATATTTTTTTTAAAGGAGGGCACGTGATGTGATGAGCACTGGGTATAAGACTGATGAGTCACTGAACTCTACCTCTGAAACTAATAATACACTAAATACACTATATGTTAATTAATTGAATTTAAATTTAAAAAAAAAAAAAAAAGCCAGGATCCTGGACTTCCATCCCAGCTGTGGACCCGTTGCCAAAGTGGAGGCGCTGTTCCTCGCCACCTGCCCAAAGGTGTTCCCTCACCCATCTTCTTTGACCTTTCTTCCTCGTCCTCCTCCTCATAATAATAATAATAATCCTATTATATAAAAAGATGTTTACATTATAGAAAGTTACCCCCCAAAAAAAGAAGCAAAACTAAAATAACACCATATTCCTACCACCAAGAAATTACCATTATTAACACCTTAGTGTATGTGCTTCCAAATATTTGTGTGTGTGTCTGTTACCAAAATGAGACTATTATCTGCTGTTTTGTTATCTGCTTATTTTACTTAAGGTTTTCCAACTTTTCATGTCAACACATTTTCATCTTGTCTCATACCTGCCCCAGATTCAAATTCCACAGTTTGTTCCCAAAATGACCTTTATAGTTCAATTGTCCAAATGACAACCCAATCCAAGGCCATGCTTTGCATCTGGTCATTTATGTCCCTTAAGTGTCTGGATATAGCACACTTCCTCTTTTTTCTTTTAATGACTCTTACTTGTTAAAGAGACCCAGTCAGTTGTCCCCTTTCTGAGTTTGCCTGCTTGCCACCTTGTCATGCCATTCAGCTCGTTCTTCTTGAAACTGAAATCTGAGAGTTAAAACCAAAGAGTTGATGAATTTAAATTTTTATTTTAGCTAGGATATATAACAGATGATATTGTACTTCATGTTGCATTTTCAACCTGTCAGAGAAATACATTATTAATAGACATTATTACATACAAACATATTCCATATTTTATACATGATACATTATTATATTAACTGATTGCTGCCCTAATCCTGAGTTAGGATAAGAATTTGAGTCTTTTATTGAATAATTTTTTTTAAAGATTTTATTTATTTATTTGACAGAGAGAGACACAGCGAGAGAGGGAACACAAGCAGGGGGAGTGGGAGAGGGAGAAGCAGGCTTCCTGCAGAGCAGGGAGCCCGATGCGGGGCTCGATCCCAGGACCCTGGGATCATGACCTGAGCCGAAGGCAGATGCTTAATGACTGAGCCACCCAGGTGCCCCTTTTTATTGAATAATTAATATACTTTGTACCCCTTGCATCAATAAAATGATCTCTGTGGTATTAGTTTTGCCCTTAATATGTCTAGTTCCTAGGAATCGCATACCTAAATGCTATGAATATAGCAATGGAACATCCTTGTCTAAATCAATAATTTTAAGAGAGGGGACAGAATAATGATTTTCTGATTTTATCATTCCTTCTACATTCTGAGGCTAGCATTCTTTTGTGAAATAGAATTTTCCCTCATCAGTTGAGGCTGTTCTGTTACTCTAATTTATTACAGGAGAAGTTGGATAAATATTTAATTATCTTTAGTTACCCATTATCAAAGCAAGAAGTCAATTTATGACTTATGAGTTTTTTGACTTTCTCTTTTTTATCTTTATATATAGACATGTGGATTTTATCAAATCCCCTAAATAATTTTTTTTTGATGTTCAAATTATTGTAACTTTGGACAGTGGCTGGACTCCCTATTTTGACATATTTTTAACTTAAATTTTACAGATAAAATGTCTTCCTCCAGGTTCTATCCTAGTCTTCAATTGTATGTTTAATATTTTTTGCCAATGTTCTTCTCTGTCTTTAATTTAGGTAACACTCTTTATTATATATCTGTGTTTTGTTGCATGTAAACAATTTTCTACCTTTTAATTGTCACCTCGACAATTCATGATCATAAAAAGTATTTACCTCTGGCCTGCCACATCAGTAGTTTTATGTCCATTATCTTTATAATTTTTAAAATTGTATTGCTATTGTTTCTTCTACTGCCTTTGTCTTCACAGAGAAGTAGGTAGGACCAGAGCATGACAGGTTTCATATACCAACTTGAAGAATTTAAACTTTAACCTGATGCAGTGGGAAGACACTGACTAGACATAGGCAGGGGAGTGTAATGATCAGATCTCCTTTTTGGAATGACCAATCAGGCTGTAATATGGAGAACTGAACCAAGGTGAACGGGACTAGCGCCTGGAAAACCAGTTAGGAAGCCTCCTAACCTGCAGTCTAACCAGGTAACCAGGTAACCAGATCTAAGAAAGTGGAAGTGCAGATAGAAAGAAGTGGACAAATCAGAAAAGTGTCCAAACAGGTTTTGGTGGTTACATGTAGAGGTCAAGGGAGAGGGAAGAGCCAAGGATGATCCCAGGTTTCTGGCTTGAGCAACTACATGAGCAATGATGCATATTCATTGAGATGGAGAATAATGGATGCAAATCCAGCTTGAGGGGGAGTATGGAATGCTGCCTTTACAAATGCCAACTTTCACCACAGCTTATTCTAATATAAGCAACCACCTTCCCAACAAATGCACTTTCCTACTCCAGGAGGTAATTACATATTATTTCTACCTGGAATTGCCAACATTTCCTCATCCTTCTCTTTTTGGACAACTTCCTCATCCTCCCAACTACCACAGATTCCATTCAGCTTCAGTGGCAGAAATGTGCCCGCTCCCCTTTCTGACATGACTTTACTTGTGCCCTAAATCTTTCTCCTCTCAAAATTCTTAACTTGTTTGCACTGGCAAGTACTGATTTCCTCTTTTGTATCATCTTTTTCTCCCTCTATACATGTGATTTCCATCTACATGCTACCACCCATTTTAAAAAGAAAACTCTTTACCTCACAATCACTCCAGCCACCACTGAATTTCTCAGAGGGCATAGCTCTCCAGACTCATCCAAATAGTTGTCTTCATTATTCTTTCTTTTCTCATCTATGGTTCTCTCCCCATTCTCTCCCCTAGCTCCTCTCATGTCAGGTTTTTTCCCCCACCACGCTGCCAAAAGTGCTCTTAGCAGGTCACCAGTGAAGTACCTCCTATAAAAGTCAGTGGCTACTTCTCTGCACTCATTGTATTAGGCTTCTCAGTAGCACCAGTCCAGCCTGCCAGGCCCTCTTTATTCATTCAACATATATTTATTTGTTTTTTTTAATTTAATTTAATTTTATTATGTTATGTTAGTCACCATACATTACAGCATTAGTTTTTTTTTTAGATTTATTATTTATTTATTTATTTGAGAGAGAGAGAATGAGAGAGAGAGAGTACGAGAGGGAAGAGGGCAGAGGGAGAAGCAGACCCCCTGCCGAGCAGGGAGCCCGATGCGGGACTCGATCCAGGGACTCCGGATCATGACCTGAGCCGAAGGCAGTCGCTTAACCAACTGAGCCACGCAGGCGCCCTACAGCATTAGTTTTTGATGCAGTGTTCCATAATTCATTTTTTCCATATAATACCCAGTGCTCCATGCAATATCAACACATATTTATTGAGTGCTTACTATATGCCAGGCACAGTTCTAATTTTGGGGACACACCAATGAAGTAAAGAGACAGATATTCTATCAGAGGGAGGCACTTAACAAGCAAAAACTAGGAACCCCAAGGGGCGGAGCAAGATGGCGGAGGAGTAGGAGACCTGGATTTCGTCTCCTCTCAGGAATTCAGCTGGATAGGGATCAAACCATCTGAACACCTACAAACCCAACAGGAGATCGAAGAAAAGAAGAGCAACAACTCTCTCATCAGAAAAGCGACCACTTTCTGGAAGGTAGGACGTGCGGAGAAGTGAATCCGAGGCGATATTCGGGAGGATAGACGGCGGGGGAGGGGCCTCCGTCGGCCGCTTCTGGCAAGTGATAGAACCACGGAGCACAAAATCGGAACTTTTAAAAGTCTGCTCCGCCGAGGGACGTCACTCTGGTGGCTAAGCGGGGGGTGGAACCCTCCGGGACAGTGTGGTCTCAGGACCCTCGGGGTCACAGAAAGACCGGGGGTGCCTGAGTGCGGGAGAGCTCCCAGGTAACGGAGCAGGGAAGCCGGCTGCAGAGGCGGAGCCCAGGCGCGGGCTCTCAGCTCGGGGTGGCCATAAACCGTGATCCGCGGCACAGTCGGGCCCCTGCTCCTCCAGCAGGGACCCAACAAGCGGCAGATCCGGGGAGACTCACCTTCCTCCCCCGGGAGGAGCCGCGCGGGAGCGCACCGCAGGGATCTGCTGGGTTTGGAGACTCCACCCGGGGTCCAGTGCCGGAGATAGAGGCGCGCGGTCGCAGGCGGGGTGAGCACGGATTGTGGCCGGAGACCGGGGAGACGGGAGTGACTGACGGCTTTTCTCTGGGGGCTCACTGGGGAGCGGGGCCCCGAGTTCTCGGCTCCTCTGGGGCGGAGATTGGGAGGCCGCCATTTTCACTCTCCGCCTCCAAAGCTGTACGGAAAGCTCGCAGGGAACAAAAGCCCCGGAGAGCAAACCCGAGCAGATTACTTAGCGGGGAGGGGGCAAGGGCGGGGCAATTCCGCCTCCGGCAGAGACATTTGGAAACCATGGCAACAGGCCCCTCCCCAGAAGATCAGCGAGAACAGCCAGCCAAGACCAAGTTTACCGATCAATGAGAACGGCAGAACTCCAGCGCTAGGGGACTACTGCACATAGAATTCACGGCTTTTTTACCATGATTCTTTAGTCTTTTAAAGTTAATTTTTTTTAACTGTCTTTTTTGTCTTTTTATTTCTTTTTGAATTTTTCTTTTTCCCTTTTTCAACCAACATCTTATCAATCCCTTTTTTTAACAAGCAAAAACTAGTAGATAACTAAGTTGTTGATATATTATGGTCAATAAGGGCTATGGAAAAGAGAAAACAGAAGTCAGCAGTGATCTTGTAGAATTTTCCTTTAACACACAATTATCACTAAAACACACCTATGTGACAACAGTATTTAATGTCAAATCATAAGATATGTCTATATGTCCCCACATAATAAAAATGAATCACATTTTCATTCGCTATCCTACTTGAGTCCATATTTTTCTCCCTCCTACTTCTCTTGGATTTGATGTGAGGACACTGCAGGAAACAAAATGTAGAAACTCAGGAGAAGGGATAGTGAGGAGTTGGTATTTCATGGTTTGCGACACTACATATTGGGTTTTGGGCACAGGTAACAGAAATAGAAGTGACCAGACCTCTAGGGCATAAGCTAACTCATTTTTCACCGCTTTTCAAAACCATGTCAAGTAACACTTTTCTGGCAGTGGCAGGACTCAAAGAATGATAACATGGTCAAGGAGTAGAGTTTTCTATGGGTAATGCTTTTTGTTTTAATCTTAAAGAAAATAGGAGGAGTTAAGATGGTGGAGGAGTAGGGGGACCCTAAGCTTGCTTCATCCCTTGAACATAGCTAGATAAATATCAAATCATTCTGAACACCAAAGAAATCAGCCTGAGGACTGAGAGAATAAAACTGCAAGTCTACAAGTACAATCATGGAAAGTAGGAGCTATAGAGAGTTGATTTGGGGGAGATAAGAGCTGCAGGGACTGTAGAGGGGAGGGAGCCTGCCTACGGAGACTACCGTAAGGTATCCTAAGCAGCAGAGCATAAAATCTGAAGTTTTAGAAGTCCACCACTGCAGGGTTGTGCCTGGCTTATCGATGCTTCTGTGGGAAAGGAGGATAGAGAGCCAGGAGCAGACAGTGTGGTCTGAGGATCCCCTGGTTCCCACGAGGAGATATGGTTCTCCTGCTTTGTGTGCATTTGGGAGCAGTGGCAAGGCCTCTCTGGGGACAGAAGAATGGATGGTGCCAATGTGCTGCACTGTTCCCAGTCATGGAAGTGAGAATGCTGGCTGAGGGCAGTGAATCTTGGTGTCACCTTTCTGCTCTGCTTAGCCATAAACTCTGAACCACTGGGAGGCTATGCAACCACTTTCGTGGGACAGACCACCAAATGGCCAAAGTATGGCAAGACCCTACCCCAGAGGATCAGCATATGACCTCACCACATGAGTCCCTAAAATTTGGAGTTTAGAAACCCAGCCAAGTGCCCGAGATAAAACACAGGACTATTGTGCCACCTGGCAGGCTGACAGCTCAGACACGGACAAGGTGAAGGCAGGGACCTGATGGAAGCCAGGGACACAAGAGAGGAGATTGTTTGCTCTTCTGTGAGGGCTTCCTGAAGAGTGGCAGGTGCGAGCTCTCTCCAGGCCTAGAAGGTGAAGCCACACCATTTTACCCCCTGCCCATCAGTCTGACCTACTTCAGTGAGCTAAACAGCACCACCACGTGGAGACCAGAGCCACTTATACCGAGCCCCTTGCTTGGACCAAGTCTACTGATCTCAGAGTGCTGCAAAGCTTCAGCTCTAGGGGAAATAGGATCTAGCTTCTTTTAACAAGGAGACCAACACACTTAGGGTCTAGCCGCTTTTTTTTTTTTTCTTGGACAAAATAATAAGATGAAGGAATTCACCCCAAAAGAAAGACTAAGAAGTAGAAGTAATGGTCAGGGATTTAACCAATACAGATTTAAGTAAGATGTCTGACCTAGAATTTAAAACAACAATTATAAGGATACTAGTGGGCTTGAAAAAAAGCATAGAAGATATTAGAGAATACTGTACTGCAGATAAAGAAGAACTAAAATCTAGTCAGGCTGAAATTAAAAATGCTATAACCAAGATGCAAATCTGAATGGATGCCATAACAATGAGGATGGATGAAGAAGAACAAATCAGTGATATAGAAAATTAAAATTATGGAGAATAATGAAGCTAAAAAGAGGAGGGAAAGAAAGATATTGGATCACAAAGGTAGACTTAGGGAACTTGGCAACTTCTTAAAATGTAATAACATTCATATCATAGGAGTCCCAGAAGATGAAGAGAGAGAAAAGGGGGCAGAAGGTTTGTTTGAGCAAATTATAGCTGAAAACTTCCCTAATCTGGGGAAGGACACAGACCTCGAACTCCAAGAAGCACAGAGACCTCCCATTAAATTCAACAAAAGCTGGTGATCACCAAGACATATCATAGTCAAATTCACAAACTACACAAACAAGGAAAGAATCCTGAGAGCAGCAAGGGGGAAAAAATGTCCTTAACCTACAAGGGAAGACAGATCAGGTTTGCAGCAGATCTGTCCACAGAAACTTGGCAGGCCAGAAGAGAATGTTAGGATATATTCAAAGTGCTGAATGGCAAAAATATACACGCAAGAATACTTTATCCAACAAGGCTGTCATTCAGAATAAAAGGAGAGATAAAGAGTTTCCCAGACAAATAAAAACTAAACCAACCCAGCAAGAAATATTAAAGGAGACTCTTTGAATGGGGGGAAAAAGACCAAAAGCAACAAAGACTAGAAAGAAACAGAGAACATCACCAGAACCACCAACTTTATAGGTAACACAGTGGCACTAAATTCATATCTATCAATAATCACCCTGAGTGTAAATGGACTAAATGGTCCAATCAAAAGACATAGGATGGGGCACCTGGGTGACTCAGTTGGTTGAGCATCCAAATCTTGGTTTTGGCTCAGGTTTTGATCTCAGGGTCATGGGATCAAGCCCCCCCAATTGGGCTCTGCACTCAGTGTGGCAGCTGCTTATCTCTCTCCCTCCCCCCGTCCCTCCCCCTGCTCACTCTCTCTCACACACACACTCTTAAATAAATAAATAAATAAATAAATAAATAAATAAATAAATAATAAAATAAATTTTTAAAAAAAGAAATGTATACTTTCCTTAAAAATGAAACATTTTCATTTAAAAAAATATATAGGTATCAGATTGGATTTTAAAAAAAACCAGACCCATCTATATGCTGCTTACAAGAGATTCATTTTAGACTTAAAGACAACTGCAGAGTGAAAGTGAAGGGATGGAGAGCCATCTATCATGCTAAGGGATGTCAAAAGAAATCCAGAGTAGCCATACTTATATCAGACAAACTACATTTTAAAACAAGGACTGTAACAAGAGATGAGAAAGGGCATTATATCATAATAAAGGAGTCTATCCATCAAGAAGATCTAACAATTGTAAATATTTATGCCCCCAACTTGGGAGCACCCAAATATATAAAACAATAACAAACATAAAGAAACTCATTGATAATAATACAATCATAGTAGGGGACTTTAACACCCCACTTACAGCAATGGACAGATCATCTAAGTAGAAAATCAACAAGGAAACAACAATGCCTTTGAATGATACACTGACCCAGATGTACTTTACAGATATATTCCAAACACTTCATCCTAAAGCAGCAGAATACACATTCTTTTCGAGTGCACATGGGATATTCTCCAGAATAGATCACATATTAGGTCACAAATCAGGCATCAACAAGAACAAAAAGATTGAGATCATACCATGCATATTTTCAGACCACAAGGCTATGAAACTTGAAGTCAACCACAAGAAAAAATGTGGAAAGACCTCAAATACATGGAGGTTAAAAAACATCCTACTAAAGAATGAATAGGTTAATCAGGAAATTAAAAAATTAAAGAAGTACATGGAAGCAAGTAAAATGAAAACAAAGGTCCAAAACCTTTGGGATGCAGCAAAGGCAGTCCTAAAAGGGAAATATATTGCAAAACAGGCCTAACTCAAGAAGCAAGAAAAGTCTCAAATACAAAACCTAACCTTACACCTAAAGGAGCTAGAAAAGGAACAGCAAATGAAGCCTGAAGCCAGCAGAAGAAGGAAAATAATAAAGATTAGAGCAGAAATAAATGATATAGGAACAAATAAACAAGTAAACAAAAAAACCAGAACAGATTAAGGAAATGAAGAGCTGGTTCTTTGAAAGAATTAATAAAATTGATAAACCCCTAGCCAGACTTATCACAAAGAAAAGTGAAAGGACCAAAATAAATAAAATCATGAATGAAAGAGGAGAGATCATAACCAACACCACAGAAAATTACAAATAATCATAAGAGAATATTATGAAGAAATATATGCCAACAAGTTGGGCAATCTGGAAGAAATGGACAGATTCATAGAAACATACAAACTACCAAAACTGAAACAGGAAGAAATAGAAAATTTGAGCAGACCCATAACCAGCAAAGAAGTTCAGTCAGTAATCAAAAATCTCCCAACAAACAAAAGTCCAGAGCCAGATGGCTTCCCAGGGGAATTCTATCAGACATTTAAAGAAGAGTTAATGGGGCGCCTGGGTGGCTCAGATGGTTAAGCGTCTGCCTTCGGCTCAGGTCATGGTCCCGGAGTCCTGGGATCGAGTCCCGCATCGGGCTCCCCGCTCTGTGGGAAGTCTGCTTCTCCCTCTGCCTCTCTCTCTCTCTCTCTCTCTCATGAATAAATAAAATCTTTTAAAAAAAAATAAAAAAAATAAAGAAGAGTTAATACCTATTCATCTCAAATTGTTCTAAAAAATAGAAATGGGAGGAAAATTTGCAAACTCCTTCTGTGAGGCTAGCATTACTTTGATTCCAAAACCAGACAAACACCCCACTAAAAAGGAGAGTTATAGGCCAATATCTCTGATGAACACAAATATAAAAATTCACAAAAGATACTAGCAAATTGAATCCAGCAGTACATTAAAAGAATTACTCATCATGATCAAGTGGGTTTTACTCCTGGACTGCAGGGGTAGTTCAATATTCACAAATCAATCAACATGATACATCACATCAGTAAAAGAAAGGATAATAACTTTATGATCCATTCAATAGATGCAGAAAAAGCACTTGACAAAATACACCATCCCTTCTTGATTAAAAAAAAACAAAAACAAAAAAACCTCAACAAAGTAGGAATAGATAGAACATACCACAATATCATAAAGGCCATATACAAAAGACCCACAGCTAATAATATCATCCTCAATGAGGAAAAACTGAGAGCTTTTCCTCTATGGTCAGGAACAAGACAGGGATGTCCATTGTCATTATTACTATTTAACATAATACTGGAAGTCTTCCCTCAGCAATTAGAAAACAAAAAGAAATAAAAGGCATCCAAACTGGCGAGGAAGAAGTCAAACTTTCATTATTTGCAGATGACATGATACTCTACGTAGAAAACCCGAAAGACTCCACCAAAAAATTGCTAGGACTAATATATGAATTCAGCAAAGTTGCAGGATATAAAATCAATGTACAGAAATATGTTGCATTTCTATACACCAATAATGAAGCAACAGAAAAAGAAATTAAGGAATTGATCCCATTTACAATTTCACCAAAAACTGTAAGATACCTAGGAATAAACCTAACCAAAGAGGTAAAAGATCTGTACTCTGAAAACTATAGAACACTTATGAAGGAAATTGAAGAGGACACAAAGAAATGGTAAAACATCCCATGCTCATGGATTTGAAGAACAAATATTGTTAAAATGTCTATACTACCCAAAGCAATCTACACATTTAATGCAATCCCTATCAAAATACCACCAGCATTTTTCACAGAGGTAGAACAAACAAACCTAAAATCTGTATGGAACCACAGAAGACCCCAAATAGCCAGAGTATTCCTGAAAAAGAAGAGCAAAGCTGGAGGCCTCATAATTCCAGATGTCAAGCTATATTACAAAGCTGTTGTCATCAAGACAATATGGTACTGGCACAAAAACAGACCCATAGATCAATGGAACAGAATACAGAACTCAGAAATGAACCCACAACTATACTGTCAACTAATCTTCAACAAAGCAGGGAAGAATATCCAATGGGGGGAAAAAAAACTAGTCTCTTCAACAAATGGTGTTGGGAAAACTGGACAGCAACATGCAGAAGAATGAAACTGGACCACTTTCTTATACCATATACAAAAATAAATTCAAAATGGATGAAAGACCTAAACATGAGACAGGAAACCATCAAAATCCTAGAGGAGTTCGAACACAGGCTCTAACTTCTTTGATCTCAGCTGCAGCAACTTCTTACTAGAAACATTGCCGGAGGCAAGGGAGAGAAAAGCAAAAATGAACTATTGGGACTTCTTCAAAATAAAAAGCTTTTGCACAGTGAGGGAAACAATCAACAAAACTAAAAGGCAGCCTAGGGAATGGGAGAATATATTTACAAATGACATATCTGATAAAGGATTAGTATCCAGAATCTATAAAGAACTTAACAAATTCAACACCCAAAAAATAAACAATCTAGTTAAGAAATGGGTGGACGACATGAATAGACATTTTTCTAAAGAAGACATACAGATTGCCAACAGACACATGAAAAGATGCTCAACATCACTCATTATCAGGGACATGCAAATCAAAACCATGATGAGATACCACTTCATACCTGTCAGAATGGCTAAAATTAACAACACAGGAAACAACAGGTGTTGGTGAGGATGCAAAGAAAGAGGAACCCTCTTGCACTGTTGGTGGGAATGCAAACTGGTGCAGCCACTCTGGGGAAAACAGTATGGATGTTCCTCAAAAAAGTTAAAAATAAAACTACCCTGTGAACCAGCAATTGCACTACTAGGTACTTATCTAAAAAATACAAAAATACTAATTCAAAGGGATACATGCACCTGATGTTCGTAGAAGCATTATCTACAATAGCCAAACTATGGAAAGAGCCCAAATATCCATCGATTGATGAACGGATATAGAAGAGGTGGTACACACACACACACACACACACACACACACACACACACTAGAATATTATTCAGCCATAAAAAAGAATGAAATTTTTTAAAAAAGAATGAAATCTTGCCATTTGCAATGATGACATGGATGGATCTAGACAGTATAATGCTAAGTGAAATAGCTCAGACAGAGAAAGACAAATACCATATGATTTCATGCATATGTGGAATTTAAGAAACAAAACGAACAAGCAAAGAGGGGATAAAGAGAGACAAACCAAGAAACAGACCCTTAACTATAGAGAACAAACTGATGGTTACATTGTGGGGGGGGGGTCGGTGAAAGAGGTGATGGGCCTTAAGGAGGGCACTTGCTGTAATGAGCACCAGGTGATGTATGGAAGTGTTGAATCACTATATTGCACCTGAATCTAATATAACACTGTATGTTAACTACCTGGAATTTAAATAAAAACTTGAAAAAAACCCAAAGCAATCTGACTCTAGAACCCTTGTTCTTCAAACTATACTCTGCTGCCTCAGTAAATACATACCTTAATAAATTGTTGTTGAGTGAATAAATAAATGGACTATAGATTTCTAGAAGTACAATTTCTGGATCTCAGAGCATGAACATTTTTAAGGCCTTTAATGCATATTGCAATATAAGCTAGTCAACATGCTTTTAAGTTTTTTAAAAAACAGTATAGAAAAATTTACATATAATATTATCACAGCTGTGAAAACAAAAAAAAGTGCATTGAAGAAAAATTGAAACAAACACATCAAGTGTTGCGGGTGACTTTTTCCTTCCTTCTAATTTTTCCAAAATCTTTGTGATGAGTTGTTACTTTATACAAACAAATTGAATAAATATAGCCTGATTTTTCTGTTATATGTGCTTTTCTGCCCTATATTTGGTTTTGTCCTTGGAAGCAAACCTTTCTAAGTAAAGAGAATTTTCATGACTATATTGGATTCTTTGTTCTCTATCAATCTTAAAAAGGAAATTAGAATCATAGGCCATTTGCCTTCCTGGCATTATTGGAGTAACTCATTTTATCTAACTCCTGGTGCTAATAAGCGGTTCTGACATTTCCCATCTAAGGACAAGAAAACTATTGTACTACATCCATTTGTAAAGCACTTTTTATTGACTCAGGTCTTACAAAGACTTTATCAAATTGTTTCTCAAACAATCCTATGAGGTTGTAATAAGTCCCACCAAGCCTTGGATATACACACACCTACGTGAAAGCAAATGTTATAATTTGACATATTAACCTATGTATTTTGTTGCCCAGTACTTGCTGATAGTCCAGCCCTTTACCTAGTTTTAGCAGCAGCTGGGGTGTGGTATTGACTGCCTCAGGAAAAGGACAATTTAACAGAACACAGGTGTCAATGTTTGGCATAGGACTTTTGAAAGACTAGGCATAGAGGAGACCTAGGTCCGAAGAGACGAGGAAGAACAAAGTTGTCCCACTTCTTCCCCCACTGGGTCCACAGGCTGCGAAGGAGGGATGGTGAAGTTCAAGAGAACAAGAGAGCTTAAATGTTAACACAGGCATTTCCTAGATAATGTGGCTCTGCACCCCATATCTCAGAGAGGTTTGAGGGATCTGAGAGAACAGAAAACCCATGCTTCACTTCATGGATAAAAACAGGGCAAGCCTCACATGTTATGGGAAGAGTGAGACTATTTCCAATGAGCACAAAAGTAATGATGACAAGGAAAGAAAGGTGACCAGATGTAATTAGTCCTTAAGCTCACTCTTTCTTCTGCCAACTCCAAGCTGCTGTAAATTTTAATTCTAGAATTTCCATTCAGTTCTTTTTTATAGTTTCTATTTCTATACTAAGATTCTGTATCTACCCACTCACAATTACCCTTTTTTTTTTTTTTAACCTGTCTCAAAACTGACTTTTATTGACTGCATTTGGGTTGGGGTTTTTGGGTTTTTTTTTTACTTCTCTTCCCACCTTTATGAAAGAGGGACTTCCTGACAATGGTAGTATCAGAATTGGGTTAAGGGATGACAAAAATCTAATGTCAGAGCAGTCACTTGAAGTAGGGCAGGACAACATCTCGTTAGAAATGGTGCAAAATATGTGATGATTTCCAATCTTCAAATAAGAATAACAGTTGCAAAACCCTTATGAAAAATATAAGGATATATCTCCAATCTTCTTCAGTCTCAAATAGCTGGCAAGATCTGCCTACTTGTTAAATAGTAGAACTGGAAGAGGATTTAAAACATTAGCATCTAACTTGCTGCTTTCTGTCAAGTAGAAAAGACAGTCTCCTCCAATGATTAATTTTTTCTAAACAAAAAGCAGCTTCCTTGAATTTCCTAAAATGAAGGTAATAGATATTTATAGAAAAATTGGCCAAAACAGACAGGCCTAAAGAAGAAAGTCCTACCCAGAGAAATTACTACTAACATTTTGCTGAACATCCTTCTAGAAGCTGCTCTATGCAAATATTTATGCATATAATTTTATATGAATGAAATAATATACATGCTTTTAACTCAATATGTGGTAAAGATCATTATCAAGAGATATAGATATACGTCATCCTTTTTAATGACTATATATTCTCTCGCATGGGTACACCAAAATTTATTAAACCAGTCCTCTATGGAAGGACATTTAGTTCTAGATTCTTGAAATAATGAACATTCTTCCTGCTGTGTGTGTGTGTGTGTGACAACTTTGTGTATTTGTTAGATTATGTCTCCTTGAGGCAGTACATTTCTATAACATTATTTCTGTGCTGGAGCATATTCAAAGCTTGTGATAATTAATAAACCATTCTCACCAGAAAGGTTGTACCCACACTCACACTTCCACCAACAACAAGCCCCTTTCTCTCTCTGTTTGGTCATCCTGGATATGTGTAATCTTTTCAAACTTTATCAATAGGTTAGGCAAAAAGTAACATCTAAATTGTGTTGAGTGATTTGCCAGTGAGCTCTAATGCAGGATTGAGGATGGGTATTGTGCCAAGGGCTCCTTTCTGGCTTTAAATGGACAGTGTGTGCAATATGCAGAGATCTGTAATGTAAACGAGACGGTCTGGCTTCCATACTCCTAGCTTTGCACTAACTTTGTATATCCTTGGGTAAGATACGCAACTTTTCTGTGCGTCAGTTTCTTCAACTGCAAATGAAGGACTCGGAATGGGTGTTCTTGCACTTCCTTCCTGGTTGTAAGAAGGGGAGAGTGGTGACCCCACTGTGCAGATCTGCAGCAGACACTTTCAGCTGACCAACCCAATGCCATTCTGAGCCCCTTCTCCCCTGCCTGCCTCTACTCTGGAAGAAGCCGGAAATGTTCAGTACCCCCTCTTTCTCAGCCTCCTTTGGAGCTAAGGAGTGGCCATTTTACCCTAATTCTGGCTAATGAGATATGAAGGGAAGGCTATCGGGGTACTTCTGGAAAACGAGCTTTTCTGAAGAAAGAAACAGGCACGAGAGAGAGCAAGCTCACAGAGGCTGCCTCTTTCTCACCATCTGCTTTCGGTGCAGACTTAATGCCTGGACCTGTGGGGCAGTGTGGTAGCTTTATACTGAGTTCACTCAGCTGAGCAGGATCTGTTCTTCAGAATCCTGCATGGTTTCAAGGTTAGCATTAGCCACAAGACAAGCGTTGTGTGAGATTGAGAAGACAGCAGTGAAGCAGCACCTATGGTTTTCATGCTCTGAAGGACAAGGCAGGGCTCCAGGCACGGTGGTAACTCCAGTACATTGTCCCTGATCTGCCGGCTCACCTTGCAGGTATGAGGCAGCACGCAGACTCCAGCTGCCATCAGATCTCCTCCTTCAGCTTCTCTGCATCCTAAGCCAAGTGCATGTGCAGCCCCATGCAGGATGCCAGCTTCTCCCACAGTATACCTGCATTATCAGGGTCAGAGGTGGTGAGAGACACACACAAATTCAGCCTGTCTTTGAAGATTCTAGTTGTTTGTGAATTCCAGTTTATCCCTGTAGGCTCCAAGCCTGTACTTGCTTTTATCCACAACCAGCTTTCTACCCCGACCACCACTCTGTCTGACCTATGGTGACTTCAGGTTCAATCAACACTAGAACCAAAGACAGCAAACAGCTTTGCATGGACTTCTCCAGGAGCTCCCACAATCGCGTAGGGTCTAATGCATCACTCTCCAATAGGACTTCTGTGATGATCGAAGTGTTTTGTATATGAGCTGCCCAATATGATAGTCACTAATCACATGCCTGTGGCTACTGAGCACTTGAAATGTACCTAGTGCAAATGAGAAACTACATTTTTACTTAGTTAATTTTAACTCACTTAACTTTAAATTGCCACATGTGGCTAGTGGCTACCGTACTGAACAGCGCAGGTTTAGTGCCTAATAATAAATCTCTCATTCTTCATCACTTACAGTGGTTCTGTTTCTCTGGTTGCATCCTGACTGATATAGGCAGCGGCTGGTGACTATATGGGGGAAAAACATGTAGACAGAAAACCAGCATGCTAGGAATGAAGGGCTGTAGAACACAAAGAGACTGGGTCCCGGGAGGCTCACCTGCCTGTGACTGCTGAACTTCTTATTTGAGAAAAATAGACTCCATTTGAACTTGCCCTGTTGGGAGCCCCATCTCCATTCCAATCCCAAGGCCAGAATTATCAAGGTGAGCTAAAATATTCATGGAGAGCAAGCAGGCTGTGGTAAGATGTTCGTCGGCAGGTAATTTTTTCTTTATTCCACCATGATGACTTTTACCCCTTGCCTGTTCCCTATGCAGATCCTTCCATCTCCCAGTCCTTCCTCCTTCCCCAAGTGAATGTGACCTTCCTTACAGAATATAATTACCCCCTTTTGTCTGTCAAACTGGATTTTATTTGTTTAGACAGTTTTATTTATTTATTTAAGATTTTATTTATTTATTTGAGAGCGAGAGAATGAGAGAGAGCACATGAGAGGGGGGAGGGTCAGAGGGAGAAGCAGACTCCCTGCTAAGCAGGGAGCCCGATGCGGGACTCGATCCAGGGACTCCAGGATCATGACCTGAGCCGAAGGCAGTCGCTTAACCAACTGAGCCACCCAGGCGCCCTTGTTTAAACAGTTTTAAACACCAGCCCATTTTCAGGAGTCTGCAATTGTGACAACACAAAAGTGTTGTCTACTTTTGTCAGCTCTAGTTTCTAAAACCGGCCACTTACTAAAAAGCTTTACCAGGAATGGGTCTTTCCAGATGTGCTCTGCAAGGTTATCGTGAAGAAATTAATCCTGAACAAGATTTTCTTTCAAGGCTGTGCTTGACTAGAGAACAATGTGCAATGATTTCAAGCTGTGTTCACAAGCACAATTCTACACACAAGGAACATTTCTTTCTTTTTCTTTTCTTTCTTTTCTTGCTTACTTAAACAAGTGGGGATCCGTTAGGGTGTTGACATAGGAAAAGGCGAAATGCTGGCAACTGAATCAAAGCCAACAGCTCAACAGATAGCTCAGCGGTGCGCAGGGTTTGGTTCCTTGGACAACCACGCGAGCTTTTCACTTCCTCCTAATTCTGGTCCCGCCTTCTTAGTTTATCTTCCTGAGAATGTCAAAAGAAAAAGCAAAAGAAGATATTGGTTCTACTGCAAGAGGTCTTTGGTGCCTGCTGTTCCCTTCTTACACACATCTCCCGGGACTGGGTCCTTCTAACTTCTCTATTGTTCGGTGAGTCACTTTGCTTTCCCGTTGTTGCCTTGGGTGAATTCTGCGCACACCGCACAAGTGCCCCGCACTCCCTCCCGGCCCTCTGCTGGGGCTAAACGCTTCCTAGCCAAGGTCAGCGGCCGTGCGGCTTCCAGTACCCAACCCCGAGGGAACGGAACCGGGGGCACCGCGCCCCCGCCCAGCGCCGCGCGGGGCCGGCGTTCCGGCCCTCTCTTCTCCCGGTCCCGGCCGAGGCACTCGCAGTGCCCCCACGGGGTGTGGCGCGCGTTCCAGCCCTTGGGCAGCTGGCGGGCGCTAGCCCCAGGCGCCGTGACCCCGCGTCTGAGTCCGTCCCCAGGAGGGTGCGGAAGCGGTGGCGGCTGCCCCTGGGTGCGGGCTCCCGGCTGAGGTGGGCGCGGCTCGGCAAAGGAGCCTCGAGCGCCGCCCGGATGCTGCAGCCTAGCGGTGGCCTCTCCGAGAGCAACGCGAGCCCTGGGGCCGAGCCTTCCCTGGGCGCGCTGGGGGCCGGAAGGGGGCTCTGGACTTGGGTCCCTCCCCCTTTCCTTCAGCTTCTCGGAGCACTCCTGCTCTCAGACCCTCGTCCTCCCAGGTACGAGCCGGGAGAGGAGGGCGCATCTCTCCTCCCGGCACTCCGCCATGGGCAATATCTCCAATGACTCCTTGCCGAAAGACTGCAGGTCTCTGGAGTGGCTCCGCTCCGGCGAAAGCCCGGCCATCAGCTCGGTGATGTTCTCGGCCGGGGTGCTGGGGAACCTCATCGCGCTGGCGCTGCTGGCGCGCCGCTGGCAGGGGGACGCGGGACGCAGCGCAGGACGCGGCAACTCTATCTCCCTGTTCCACGTGCTGGTGACAGAGCTGGTGTTCACCGACCTGCTTGGGACCTGCCTCATCAGCCCGGTGGTGCTGGCTTCCTACGCTCGGAACCAGACCCTGGTGGCACTGGCGCCTAAGCGCCGCGCGTGCACCTACTTCGCCTTCGCCATGACCTTCTTCAGCCTGGCCACGATGCTCATGCTCTTCGCCATGGCCCTGGAGCGCTACCTAGCCATCGGGCACCCCTACTTCTACCAGCGCTGGGTCACGCGCCGAGGCGGCCTGGCCGTGCTGCCCGCCATCTACACGGTCTCTCTGCTCTTTTGCTCCCTGCCGTTGCTGGACTCCAAGCAGTACGTCCAGTACTGCCCCGGGACGTGGTGCTTCCTCCAGCCCGAGGACACCACGTACCTGCAGCTGTACGCCACCGTGCTACTGCTCCTCATCGTCGCGGTGCTCGCCTGCAACTTCAGTGTCATCCTCAACCTCATCCGCATGCACCGTCGGAGCAGGAGAAGTCGCTGCGGACCCAACTTGGGCAGCTGCCGGCATGGCCCTGGGACCCGCAGGAGAGGGGAAAGGGTGTCCATGGCGGAGGAGACGGACCACCTCATTCTCCTGGCTATTATGACCATCACCTTTGCGGTCTGCTCCTTGCCTTTCACGGTGAGTTAACTCACTTCGTTTCCACAGCCCAGCTCTGAGCAGCCTTCTCACTCTCTCCCCTCTCGCTCCCACACTGTCCACCGCCATGCCTTTGCAACTTCTAAAAATAAGTTCGGATTCTTGAGGTCTAGAGCCTTCTCTTCTCCCTGCTCACCTTCACCCCACTTCCTTCCTCCTCTAACTCTGGCCTTCAGCAGCTCTCTGCCAGTGTTTTCTCACACCTAATACAGTCCCCCTGAAAGGGATCCTTGGCCCTCTGCTAAGCCGGCCCAGACCCCCAGCCTAGAGTTACAAGGGGGGATATGTCCCTGTCCGCCTCTGCCAGCCTGGCTTCCTGTCTGAGGAGGAGGCAGCCCCTTCCACCTGTGGATGGGTATCAGCTACAACCTGACTTCCCCGAGCTGCAGTTCGCCTCTAGGTATTCCCCATTCACTGGTGCGAGTTCTCCATGCTTTGCCTTCTGTTTCTCCCAACACAAAATGTGGTACCCGACACCCAGCATTCTAGCTGCCATTTAGAATGGTCCCAAGTGAGAAGCATCCCTGTTGGTAAGCTTAGAGCATTCATTACTTGTCCTAAAAGTTCAACAAACACAGACTTTACAAGTTTCCCAATTTACATATTAGGAGCGTAACTCTTTGTGGCCATGAAAAAAAAAAGTGGACATTATATTATGTCCATAATGATAATTAAAGGGAAAGATGGTTGCTTGGGGAAACCTCTTGCTAAGCTTTTGCAATCCCTCTAAAGGAGGCATTTGTATCTTCTTACAAAATACCCTCTTCATATCACTATCAGAAATATCTACAGTTGTTCTTCAGCTTATAGTCATCCATTTGCTGAGCACAAAGCTACACACAGGAATGGCTGGTCCATCTCAGGGATGGGAGTTAGGCACGTCCAGCTGGTTCCATGACCAAGCAAGCCAGAGGCTGTCCCGGGGAACTGAAGACAGGAGCCCAGGTTTGGGAATGGCATGCTGTCCTAGTTTGGGGCAAGCTTAGCAGTTAGTTCCGTGTCGCTGTGAGTTTGAGCCTCCCCAGGCGTAACACAGGTAGCAGAGCCCGGGATGTGTCTGAGCATGGCCTCTTACCAGAAGGTGGGGCCGAGGAGTTTTGGTAGCCCCTCTTCCCACTCTTTTTTTTTTTTTAAGATTTTATTTATTTATCTGAGAGAGAGAGAATGAGAGAGAGCACATGAGAGGGGGGAGGGTCAGAGGGAGAAGCAGACTCCCTGCCGAGCAGGGAGCCCTATGCGGGACTCTATCCAGGGACTCCAGGATCATGACCTGAGCCGAAGGCAGTCGCTTAACCAACTGAGCCACCCAGGCGCCCGACCCCTCTTCCCACTCTTCAAAAGAACAAGACTGACCCTACAGGGAGTAAGCAGTCGGCAGTGACTCCCGCCTGCCACAGTCTTGGAGAAAAGAAAGAGCTAGACAGTGCCTACCATTAGCAGGTCTGAGCTGTAGAAACTAAAGCAGTAACTTTATCATACTTCCCACCTCCATCACTGCTGTGGATTATCTTCATATGCTCCTCCTCCGGGGTGGGGAAGGACACCTGTCCTCCTACGTGAACTGATTCATGGCTATGTTCTCTTCTCCCTGGTCCCCATTGTCCTCACACTCCTACCCCATTCTCCGTCAGGGCGGAAGCTGGTCTGAATCCATAAGTGACAGGAAGGTACCCCCTTATGAACTGAGGTAGCACTGCAGGACCCTGCCTCTTCCATTCCACCCTGAACCAGAGCATTTGTACAGCAGAAAGGCTGTGATGTAGAAACCGGCATGGCTTCTACGCCTTTCTTTTGCGTTACTAGTAGAAACTTTTGATGTCATGTTAGGAGTTAAATCAACTTTTTTGGGTCGGGACAAAGATGCAGAACACGTATCTATGAGAGAAAAAGCATTTCCAGTTCCACTAAACAACTTAGAATCCAACTTAGAGGATTAAAGGATTAAAGAATCCAACCCTTTCTGAGTTGGGCAGTGCCGGTCTTGGCCTGGTGAGAATTGGGAGGTCAGTTCTTGGAGTCTCATCTGTGATTCTTGAGTGTATAATTAAAAATAGCCCCTATCCCCAGCCACTTAAATAGCTTGGGAATGGGCTCTGAGGGGACCACATGCTTGTGAACAGGATTATTATTCCCTAAACCCTTTAGAGGAAGACAACAGGAGGAAAAGGTCTCTCCTTTGATCATGACTAACTCATTGCATAAATATATTATAAAACATAAAGGCAGTGATTTTCAACAGGTTCCCCTGTTTTCAAGTCAATTTGCCTTTTATCATGAGAACTCAATCCTTGCTATATGTCGATTTTCAAGTCTCCCTGTCTAAACACACACACACACACACACATTTATATGAATATTTATTTTCCCCCTTTATTTACTATTAAGCCAGGGGCAGCTCCAGAGTTGCCAAATGGAAGGGGCTTGGAGCTAGAAGTCTGGTTAGAAGGAGTAGGGGAGTAGGAGGTTTGCTTTGAAGCTGTGTTTTTATTTAGATGGCCTGTTTATGGCTTGAGGACGCCAGATGAAGATTATGAGGGCCCTTTATGATAGTGGCATTAACACTATCAGCAAATATTACCCAGGTTTGCTTCTGCATGGATTCATGGCCAAGATTCCCAAAGAGTGGGGGAAACCTAGGGTAAACATAATCAGAAAGCCAGACACACTGATCCTTGCCTTGGGGCTAACATGACATGTTATCCAGATGAAGAATTGGTAACTCACGAGGCCCCAAATAGATATTTGAACTGTACCTTGAATGGGGAGTATCAAGTTGACTTTTAGTAAGGAAATTTACATTGACCATTGACTAATTTTACTTTGTCAATAGATTATTGATACTTGTTAGAACCTTTCATTTGCACAGCACTTTAAACCTTATGAAATACTGTAGTATCCTGATTTTGGTTATCTCGTGGAGGGCTTACCTGATGATTCCAAAGCTGCAGCTACTGTCTGGTGCATACATTCTGCTATTTCAGAATGCTTGCCATGGGCCCTGGGAGGGGGGACACCTTCCCCTCATGTCCTTTTCGTCTACTTGGCCCGCACTAAAACTGTGGTCAGAAATGGCCTTCACCAATCTCCCACAGAAGGCAGGTATCATTTCCACACATCCTAACTGGGACACCGTTAGACAAGGCAAAGACTTGTGGTGGCCTTCAGAAATTCTCCTGTTCCTCCAACAGAACATATGCAGTCCAATAGAAGTACATTGAGCCACATATGGAATTTTAAATGTTTTATTAGCCAAATAACAAAAAGTAAAAAGAAATGGTAAAAATTAATCAGTAATTTTATTTAACCCAATATATCCAAAATATTTTCACTTCAAAATGTAATCAATGTAAAGTGATTATTAATGAGCTATTCCAACTAATTGACTTCCTTGTTCCCAGAAAGTACTAGCAATCTACTCTATCTCTGTCTGTTTCTTCCTCAGGATAACAGAGCTGCTTTCTATGTCCCTCAAAAGTGGGCCACACCACTAGCCCAGTAAAGAGATTTCACAGCTGTGTACCCAGTGGGGCACCAGCCTTTTCCAGTGATCCAGGAGTGAGGGAAGGAGGGGAGTGGGAAATTTAGGAAACCTGGAACCATTCATGTCAGCATTGTCCCAAGGGGGGGAGGGTGCAGGTTAGAATTACTGCTTCCTCCAAGAACACCAGTCTTCCACACATCCTAACTGGGACTTCCAATGTTTGGAAGTGATAACTATGGAAATGTAAAATACCCAGCACCCTGTAATGAAGTCAAGTTCAACCTTCAAATATCATTATTGTCAACATCAAAATGGCTAACTTTTTGACTGTTAATTTTTACGTACACTAACCCATTATCTTCACAACAACCTGCAAAATAGATAGTATTATTGTTTCCGTTTTACAGATGAGGCAAATAACACCCTGGGTCCCCCAGCTAGTGAGTGCTAGAGCTGGGATTCAAAGCCAGACAGTTTAAAAATGCACAGAGTCTACCCTCCCAACCACAGTACTATCAGAGAAAAAGTACTTCTTTCAGGGGTAACGTGTGAAAAGATTTCATAAAGGAATGGTGAAGATGTTATAAGTATCTAGATCATTTTGTCTCAATTCCAACTTGTTAGCCTTTTTTTTTTAAGATTTTTTTAATTAATTAATTTATTTATTTGAGAGAGAGCGAGAGAGCACTCACACCCCAGTTGGGATGGGGAGGAAGGAGCAGAGGGGGAAAGAATCCCAAGTGGACTCGGTGTTAAGCACTGGGGTGGGGGGGGTGGGGCTCAATCCCACAACCCTATGATCATGACCTGAGCCAAAACCAAGAATCAACACTCAACTGACTGAGCCACCCAGGTGCCCCCCCCCCAACTTGTTCACTTTAAAAATAAAATGGCAAAGACCTTTTTTTCCATGCCATCAAGGGGCCTGAGCTGGGGCCAAGTATGCGGTTCCTTTCTTTCTTCTCCACAGTCCTATGAATTGAAAGGCTGACACTGAGATTTAAGGAGATTGGCTAATATAAATACTGGTCTAAATTAAGAAATAATCAGATTACCCCTCACATAAAATCTTCTGTTGTTACACATAAAACATTTCTTATGTGATAAAAAAAACCCCAAAAAACCTCTGTTGTCGTTAGGAAATGGCATTAATTTGGCTGCCCAATATGAAATCATGCATGGGACCAACAACATATTCCAAACTGTTTATGTACTAAAGGGATAGTGTATAAATTAATGAATTCCTCCTTATGTTGATCAGCTGTTGCCACCATTTCACAGAGATAAATAGAAACTTTTTTCCTGAAATGGAACAGAACACAGAAATTATATCAGACCTCCATTCTTGCCTCAGATACTGTTTGTGTTTTAATTTCCAACCCACGTCAAGTTACTTGGTCACTACTTTGCCAATAGCTGTGGACAGCTGCTGGTCATTTTAAACTGCTTTCTACTTGCCATTAGAATATTTTATTCAGTTCCAAAATTTCAAAAGTGAACCATTGCCTCATTCTAAAACTGTTTTCATCTTTAGAAATTCTTTAGGGCTGTAATTTCTAGGCAAACCTGATTAGTGGAAATATGATCTTCAAAATACAGAACAAACTCAAGTAAACAGTGCTGGAGTTTCCTGTTCATTCCTGGAACTCTTCATGTAAAATGTAACATGAATGGGGGTTGTAAAACTTTTATGAAATTTGTTGTTTATGTACATGGAAAATACCACCGTTCTAGTAGGGATAAAAGAGAAATTCAGAACTCTTCATGCATAACCACAGTGAATTTGCTTGGTAATATTTTAAGTTATATCCATGAACTATGGGAAATCCTTTTATCATTTCTGCATCACCAATGGTATGCTTGGGGATTGGTGAAATCATTTTAAGACACGTGACCTTTTAAGAGAACGTTCCTCTATATGAGTGTTTTCATTTGACACCTTTTCCTTTGCCATTATAAAATGGTGGTTGTGATAAAGAAAAACAGCTTTTAAGGATGGTGTTTCTTTCTTTGGCATGTCAAGAGCCCGTCACAGTATTAAGTTAAAAATAAAGGGTCTGCCTTGGGCTCAGGTCATGATCTGGGGTCCTAGGATGAGTCTCGCATCAGGCTTCCTGCTCAGCAGGGAGTCTGCGTCCCCCTCCTTCTGCCCCTCCCCTGATCATGCTTGCTCTCTCTCTGTCTCATAAATAAATAAAATCTTTTTTTTTTTTTAAAGGAATGGAATGGAATAGGATAGGATAGAAATGGTGAGGGACTGATCTCCAGAAACATGGTGTTTAGGAAGACAAGTTTCTTTCCACCTTAAGGTTTAAGACCCAGTTAATTTGCAACTTGGTCTGCTCGGTTTCCATTCGCTTCTCCTGTCCTCTATTTTGTAGCTTCTGACCACCAAACTCCACCCTTATCTTGATCTCACATCCACTGTGCCTCAGTTTATATGACCAATATATACCAAGCTTCATTCTTCTCAGAATAATTTGCTGCCTAAAATTGCCCCCCTCTAACAGAACACTAGACTGAAGTCTTCTGCAGTTAGGACATATGGGTGATGGGAAGGGCCAGGAATAGGGAAAGTGCATTTGGGCAAGCCAAAACTTCCCGTGGACCAGGGTTCTTCCTGAATTCCATGGACAGCACCTGGATCACTTTGAAATCATTTGCAAAATCTTGTGTTTATATGAGTTCTGGGTAGATGTTCCAGTGTGCCCATCATTTTTTTTTTAAGAATTAAGAGCCATGAGCCTGGAATATACAAGCCCAGAGCTCTAAACTTTAGCATTAACTCTCTTTGTTTCCAGCCCTGGGGTTACTGGAAGCACAATGCAGGGAACACTCTTTGGTGCTGGAGCCCTATCTATGCCCCAGTCTTTCCTCAAAGGGACAGAGGCTCCTGTTCCCTCCACCACAAAGCACCTGGGATTTGGGGGAAGGGATTTCTTTAAAACATCATATACCTGGAAAATACTGTCCCCCCAAAAGTTTTTTGTTTAAAAAAAATTTTTTTTTGAAGTATAGCTGACACCAAAAGTTTTTTAAAGAAGGGATTATATAGGGGCACCTGGGTGGCTCAGTTGGTTAAGCATCTGCCTTTGGCTCAGGTCATGATCCCAGGATCCTGGGATCGAGCCCCGCATCGGGCTCCTTGCTCAGCAGGAAGCCTGCTTCTCCCTCTCCCTCTGTTCCTCCCCCTGCTTGTGCTCTCTCTCTCTCTGTCAAATAAATAAATAAAATCTTAAAAAAAAAAAAGAATGGATTATATAAAGCCATAGCCAGGACACCCAAATGTCTTTCACAAGGCAGGTAAACATATAATAATCTCTGCCTGCAATTTAACTGTGCAAAGTGTGGAGGAAAGAGGGGTGCCTGGGTGGCTCAGTCGATTGAGCATCCGACTCTTGATTAAGACTTACGAATCGCTGACCTCTACCTCTGAAGCTAATAATATTATATGTTAATTAATTGAATTTAAATAAAAAATACAAGTGAAAAAAATTTTTAAATAAAATCTTTTAGTAAACATCCAATATATTTATACATATATATAAATTATACATATGTAGCACTATGCAGACATATCATGTAGATTACCAAAAAAAAGGTGTGAAGGAAAGAAAAGCCCCAAAGAAAGACAAGTAGATACAGCCGTGGTTTTTAAGTTGATAAACAAGAACAGTCATACCCACAAACCTTTGTGACAACTTTGCAAACAAGGCTCTTATGAAACCATATCAGTTAGTGGTGAACTTCACGTGAGACTTTACATCACAGGCCTTTTTTTTTTTATTTAAGATTTTATATATTTATTTGAGAGAGAGAGCACAAGCAAGGGAGCAGCAGAGGGAGGGGGAGAAGCAGGCTCCCCACTGAGCATCGAGCCTGGACAAGGGGCATGATCCCAGGACTCTGAAGGCAGACGCTTAACCGACTGCGCCACCCATGTGCCCCGCATCACAAGCTTTTTATGTAGAAGTTGGCAGAGTGTGTGGTGGCTAAAAGGCAAGTTCTGGTCCCACTGCTTGGGAGTGTGGTTCTGTGGCTTCCCTACTTACCTGGAGTGTGATTTGGGGCATGGTAACTAATCTTCTAGGCCCTGATTTCCTCTTTGCTAAAATAGGAATAATAATATTTTGCAAGTTGGTGTAAGGATTAAACAGAATAAGGCCTACAAATTGCTTAGCCCCATGCCTGACACACAGAGGTCTTCAGTAAATATTAACTGCTATCTGCATAGGGTTCAACTTCCAAAGGAAAATCAGATTGCATATTAATGATCAGAAATTGGATTCTGGAAGCTCAACGTCATTTGTTTGACCAGGCCCTAAGTGGGTCTTTTATTTTTAAGTGTGATAAATGAATAATTTTAAACTCTTTCAGGTGTTGGATAAAGGTTCTAAAACAGAGGTTCTCAACCTTGGCTGCAGGTTAGAATCACCCAGGTTGATTTAAAACCCTTGATACCCATGTTACAGCCCAGATTAATTATATCAGAGTCTCTGGGGGTGGGAGCAAGCCATCAGAGTAGTTTTAACAATCCTCAGGTGATTTCAATGAACAACCAAATAAAGTTCTCATCTGCTCTAACGTTCTGAAACCACAATGGAGTTGCATTAACAGTAGGGAAGTAGCTCAGAAGAACAGTGCCCCGGCCGGAGCCAAGATGAAATTTTCCACGGGAGGCTGAAAGGATTCTATATCATCATAGAAGTTGAATCTAAAGAACACAGATTTTCATCCATACCACTTTGTAGGTATCAAAACAAACTCTATATTCTTAGCAAAGCCCTATAGAGTGAGCCTATCCTAAGAACTTAAAACTAACTTGTTTAGATTTTTCTCATAGCAAATTGATTAGTAGTGTAGGCAAAAACGTGTTTAAGTTCTATCAGCCTCCGAAGCTGAATTCCGGAATCTCACTGAAACATCACTCATTAACTGACCTATCAATTGGGTCAGCCTTTAATTAAAGTCTAGGATCAGCTGGAAGGAGAGGGGAATGTGGAGTTATTGGGTTTCAGTTTGGGGTGATGAAAAAAAGATTCTGGAGAAGGATGGTGGTGATGTAGTCTGTGTTCTTTTACCTGATGGCCAGTCAGGGGCGGCCACCAGAGGAGCACGGGAGAGGCTCAGGAAAATAAAGTTTGTCATACTGACAGGTCCTGTGCACAACACCAGGGCCAACACCAGGGCCACAAGGGAAAACAGTAGTGTGGGTCCGGAGGCAGAAGGGACAGAAGCAGGAGGACAACCTGGGCCTTTACAGAGGAATATTGCCTCCTGGGATATAGGGCCAGATGGAGGGGCCCCCGGCTTGATTACTGTGCATATCAAAGGACTGCTTCAGGGGAGCCCTGGGCTGTTCTTAAGAATGTAGCCCTGGGGAGGGGCAGTCTCTTCCCTGCCAGAAAGCTTTTAAGATGTCAAAGCATCTTGATATACAGAAAACAAAAAACATAGACAATACAGTTGCACAACAATATATATATACTAATGTCACTGATGATACACTTGAAAATGGTTAAAATGGTAGATTTTATGCTGTGTGTATTTCACAATCAAAAACAAACCCAAGTATCCACAATATCAAAAACTGTGAACTCTAGGCAAGAGGCAAGAACCAAAGGGGGAAAAATGGGGAGGTCGGAAAAGACAAAACTTACATCAGAAACTTCAAGGGTCGCTTTTCCCAGCGTCAAAAGAATAAATTGCCTTCTATAAAATCTTTGCTAACTTCTGAGATGCAAATTTTAAGCATTTCTAAAAATTACCCAGTATAGTGGACAAAAAGGAAAGGAAACAAATAGTACAGAATTGCTTCATCCTCTAAAACCATTTTTCACTTCTCATTGCTCTGTCACTCTAACGAGATCAGGAGCGATGATACCGTACAGGTCATTCACCACTGAAAACCCGACTCGTCTCCATGTGTGACGCCGGAGCACTAAACCCTCGCCACACCGCCCAGGATGGCTGCCCAATTCACTGTCATCGCATGCTTTAGTGAAGCTCGATCATAAACTCTGCTACAGACTTTTTGTCCAACAGAGTGTCAGTTGTTTGTGTAGTAACTAATATACTTGAATCTATCAGACTTTTGTACGCTCTTATCCTGAATTTCTAAACTCCCAAATCGCTCCTTAGACATACCATATAAGCACTGTATATTTCTCAGCCAAAATAGTTTGGCTGACAAGAAAATGATTGCTCCATTGCATATTCCCACCTAACTTTCCTCTTCTCTGTATAAATCAGGGAAATCCACCATCACTTCTTTTTCCTTGCTCATGCGCCAAGTCTCTCCTCCATCCCCTATTCCAAGATTCTTGGCATAAACACCTGTGGCTGCCAAACCTTCCCACTCTTATGCTAACATAAGCAACCCAAAGATGACTACTCTTCTCCTTCCCTGCAATTCGCTTTGTAGAACCAGTTGCCAGATGCCTGCAGAATAAGTACCAGGGGAAAAGGAAATAAACCATTCCTTTTTCTGGGAAAGGACTGTGGAGGAATGAAGTTGTAGCTCTCTAACTCACTCCCACTGGTAAGAAAGTCCCTAGAACATTATAAAGAATTGGTTTCAAAGATTGGGTATGAGGGGCGCCCGGGTGGCTCAGTCGGTTAAGCATCTGCCTTCAGCTCTGGTCATGATCCCAGGGTTTGGGGATCCAGCCCCGAGGCAGGCTCCCTGCTCAGTGGGGAGTCTGCTTCTCCTTCTCCCTCTCCCCAGACCCCTGCTCCTGTGTTCACTCTCTTTCTCTCTCAAATAAATCTTAAAAAAAAAGACAAAAAAAGACTGGGTGTGATTTCTTTCCATTTGTTTTCCTCTTTTCTGTAAGCTATGTGAAGTGTTTGATCGTTATCAAGCATGTCCTGTTCTATTCCTTTCAATCTTACCAAAAAGTTGCATTGATCCCAAAATATATAAGGAATCAGATGAGAGCTGGTATACCTGTTTGAAAACATTAGTCAGCGTGCAAAATATGTCATGTTTCCAGTATTTAGAACATTGTTCTAAAGGCCTTTGTTTTGGCTATCTGAATATAGCCCATGGTTGAGCCCTTTACTAACTAGTGTCAAGGAAGTTGTAATTTATGTCCTGAGTCTGCCAACTAAGTGGCCTGGGAACTTGGGCAAGTCACCTAACTTCTCTCATGTCAGTGTCCTCACTGGTAATCTGGAGATATGGACAACATTGTGGGGTCCTTACTGAGCAAGCACTGTTTTAAATAGTGTACACATACTACTTCCTGTCATCTTCCCAACAAACCTAAGAAGTAGTATTGCTATCATTATCACCCATTTTAAAGATGTAGTAACTGAGGCACAAAGAGGTTAGTGTTCTTTCCTGTGGTTCCAAAGCTATATATG
Source organism: Mirounga angustirostris (assembly GCF_029215605.1). Lineage (NCBI taxonomy): Eukaryota > Metazoa > Chordata > Mammalia > Carnivora > Phocidae > Mirounga > Mirounga angustirostris. The sequence goes on from NW_026991717.1 coordinate 98,221,989, forward strand.
GAGCCAGGATTGAAACCCAGGCAGTCCCATGTCCAGAACCCATGCTCTGGGTACCTTTTCTCACTGAACTGTGATAATTAAATCAGATTAAATATTTGGACGTAAATGTAACATATTGTTATTACCTCTCCTGAAGTTCACTTCCTCGTCTGTCAAAAGGAGACAATACTTATATTTCAGAGTTTTTGTCAGGAATAAACATATGGAAGAAAACTGAGATTTGCTACCCATCTGTCAACACCCCTGGTACACAAAAAAAACCCATTTTGCTCTTAAGAAATTGCACATGCTCCAAGCCTGTCCACTGCTACAATATAAAACTAATATCATTTTTCCTTTTTGCTTCTTACAGATTTTTGCATATATGGATGAAACCGCCCAAAAAAACAAGTGGGACCTCCAAGCTCTTAGATTTTTATCAATCAATTCAATAATTGACCCTTGGGTCTTTGCCATCCTTAGGCCTCCTGTTCTGAGACTAATGCGTTCAGTCCTCTGTTGTCGGGTTTCATTAAGAACACAAGATGCAACACCAACTTCCTGTTCTCTACAGTCCAATGCCAGTAAGTAGATTGACCTTTGTCGACAATAGTTAAGAAGTGCTTCATTAGCCAGCATCTGGAAGATCATTTTGAAATGGCTGCTTGGAGAAATGAGAAAAGTAAGTTTACAAATCCAACAACGCCACCCTAATAAAACAGAGTGAACAAACCTCTCAGCGATAGATTGGGGCTACAGAGGTGCTGACAAGGCACTTCATGGAAGGTGTTGGAAGGATCTATAAGACCTACCCTCCATGAGCAGGTCAATGAGGTTGGGCTTTGGAGGAAAAACCAACTGCTTTGAGGATCCAGTTGCCTTTTGATTTAAGCTTTCCTGTTGAGTGAGAAAGCATGTGGTTTTGTAATTTGTTTAAAACCCTAAATAGTTACTGTGTTTTCTATTTTAATCTTCTACGCTACTGTCGTTATAAACATGCAGTGTGCAGTCAGACCAGATGAAACTTCGGGTGTCTCCTCTACGAAGGCAGTACTTGGAAGCGACTAAGACTGGTGTCTTGTGTTGCTTAACAAACCCTTTGTCTGGCCAATGAATTTGGAAATCACAGGCACTTTGTACCGTCCTATTTGTGTATATGGGAGGTCTCTCTGGTCACCACGGTATTATGTGTGAAGAAGGCTCAGCTGGTTAACGTCACCTTTTTACTAGTCCTTTAGAAGCTGTGTGTCAAAGTATTTGGTTATTTATTTTATAATGTCCATTGTGCTAAGAGTAATCAAGAACACTTTTGGAATTTTCCTCTCAACAAGAAATAATAGGCTATTAAGAGAGTCTCAAATTCTGATTAATACTCTTCATTCTATTTCCAGGGAGGGGAAATGTGGCTATGTCTGTAGCTGAATATTAGAATTAAAAACTGAAAAATCTGGTCAATTCTCAATAAACCCTGAAACTCCTCTATTGCTCATGATGAGGCTGTGACTAACATCTACTTGATAAGATGACTGTGTTTTAGCAAAACTCATGCATCTACACTTTTATCCAGGAAACATGGTTTGACTCATACTATATAGGAAATCATGCAACAGTGAGTCATGTCTTAATATGTTTCTAAATCTAGATGTTTGGCATGGTATAAACCCGACATCAGTGTTTCAGCAAATTTGCACCGTTCAATCATCTTAGTTACTGCGTAAACTCATCTGAAATGTTATGAAAATAAACTATGAAACAAAAATTTGAAAATGGAATAGTATTTGATGAATTCCCCCAAGTAACAGTTTCTAGAGTAGATATAATATTTTTAATAAGATAAAAGTAGAAAAAATATATTTATTTTGGCAGGCAGGTTTTTAAAGTGTGGTTGCATTATAATTTAGATATTAAAATATTCAGTATAGTACTTGGTATTAGAGGATTTTTTTCCCCTTACAGTATGATCTTCAGAATAGTAGAACCATTTTATTTATTTATTTATTTTGCAGTGAGTGTTATTACAGGATAGCTGTTATAAAAAAAGAAAAAGGGATGTTAGTTTTTTCCAAAGTCTCATTGAATTGCTTATGTAAAACCAGCTCCTATAAGTAGTTATCAAACTAGGTGATCACTTAAAGTGATTCCAAGCCAATCTAGCATCAGACACAATCTATGTCAAATCAGCTCTTATTTTTAAAAGAATAAATAAATGGTTTGCTTTTCTACTAATTTAAACAAACCAGGCAAAATTTAACTTAACTGAAATCTGGACGGGTAAATAAATCTTCCCTGCACACAAGTATTCTAAAGTTAAGAAATTGTTCTAAATAGGATTAATTACGCTCATGGGTAATTCCTAAACATAAAATTCTGAAGTTACTTTGAATCTGGAAGATTGATTTCTTTTATTAGATGACTGTTTTTTCCACCAAATGAAAATGTTAACTACAATCCTTTACTCCACCTCACCACTCCCCAGAAATTCTGGAATAATGCCTGAGAACTTTTAAAAAAGGAAAAGGCACACTTGAACATAGTATCACTAGTAGGAACACAATGATTCACTCTGGGGGCCCAATATATAAGAATTTAAACCACTTATTTAAGAACTAGTAGGTTTCTAGAGCTTTGTTTCTTAATGTACTCCTGCTCCTTGCATTGTGTTAAATGGCTAAATCCTGTTGTTTCGCCTGCATATACAAAGAAGGAATTGAATGTAAAAATCCTATGTAATAGTGAATCACCTATTACTAATGGCAATTTAAAGGTAACAAAAAAATTTACTTAGAATAGATATGTAAATATTTCCTTTCTAAAAATCTCATCACATCAGACATGCCTGTTTATACTTACTGACTCATTTTCAAATTAAATAAAAAGCAAGGGCTTAGCCTGGTATATTAGAGAACTGAGCTGTGATAAAAGAAGATACCAATTTTATTCATTGTCCCCGACAGTCAGTGGGATGAAAAGGGAGAAACTATAGTGGATTTTCACCTCAAAATGCCAGCCCTAAATTTAGGTGTCCAGGAATTGGATGGGCCAGAGTAGTCGGCCCTGAGCCAAATTGTTCCCAGTTCCCTGTGGCCTCAGGTCATCCAAGAGGGAACTGGGAAATTCTGGTACTGAAGTGTGGTCTTGAATCTCCAAAGATCTGATAGATGCTACAGAAAGCCTCCAAAAGACCTGAATCTCAAAGTTGTTTGGGCCCATGACAACCCAGAGCCAGAACAAAGCTCTAGAAACAGTGCCAACCCAAAACCACCATGTTGGCCAAGGCTGGGAAAATCCAGTCTGCATCACTACATCCTTGGTGTAATTCAGTTAAATTTTTGGCATCCCTGTCTGCTCATGCCAGTGCACTTTGAAAGGGTTGTTCGAATGTTCACGTGATGTCAGCTCTGATTGGAATCAAGAAAAAACCAATATATTCAGGTTTAAAATTTGATGGCATTGAAAGGCAGGGGAAGACAATTAGCTGGCACTCATGTAAAGGTTTGTTTATTTCATTTAGCCAAAACTCATGGTTTTCTGAATTTAGGAAGAGCCCCCACTTGAGCCATTTACAGATGGAGAAGCAGTCTTCTCTGCAAATGAGAAGTTTCTGTGTGTGGGCGGACAATGCCTGCTCATGCAGGTGGTGTTGCAACTTAAGTATTTGATGACGATCTTCTGCCCCATCGCACACTTAACTTCATTGGATTTCCTCCCTGAGGATGCATTTATAACATACCTCCAATCACCTAACAGCATTATAATTTTAATTCACAAAGCATTTTTATTACCATAAATGCACACTATGGAAATAAATATTATTTTAGCAAGTCACAAAAACTCTAGTCTCTACAGGAGACCAAGGACATGTACTGGGCATTAATTTTTATTTCAGAAAGCTACTTTTTTGGGGGGTAGATTTTACAATGCTTTTAATTGTTAAGTAAATTTTCTTGCATTATATTTTTTTATTCCCTATAAAATGAATGTACTATTAAAGTCCAGTTTGGGTGGTTTAATTCCATGACCCAAGTGTTTAATTTTTAAAATCTGCCACGAGTCAAATCAGGAAAGTTACCAACAGAAAAAAGAGATGGCGTGCTCCATCTCTTTCGTGGACTGTTGAATGAAAGGAATATTTACAGAGGGCTGGGCACGTGCTCGCTTCAGCAGCACACATACAGAGGGGTGCGCAGAGTTAAGGGAATCAGCAAGGGATGGTGAGATGTCCCTCACAAGCTCTTCCACTCCTCAGCCTGAAGGGACAAGGGAGGAGCCATCACCCAATTGGAGCTGTAGCCTTAAGTAGGGAAGTAAGCACAACTGTTGCCAGACCTCAGGGAGGCAACAAGGGATCCACCTTCCCGGAAGATCTCTCCTCCTACTCTCTACTCTTCAGCCTGTTTCTCCCATTGGCCAAACCCAACTGTAATCCACAGAGTTAGGGGAGCCTGGGTAAAGCAGTCCATGAAGGCCTTCCTACAGGGGGAGAGTAGATTAATAGAGGGCAAGTGGAGAATATCCAGCATAAGTAAATTAAAAATATGTTCTCCTTTTTTTTTTTTTTTATTGCACCAACACAAAAAATGAAACCACAAAGTGAGCAGCCTCTCTTCCTGCCTTCTACTTCAAATATCCTCTAACAAGCTTGGGGAATAGAAATCAGCCCCATCTGTATGAAAGGGGGTGAAGTACTATAGATTCCTTCATCAAAATATTGGTCCTTAGCCCTGCTCTCCTGAGGCTGGGCGTTTACATTTATCTAACTTTGGAAGCATATGATTTTATATAATTGGAGAAAGAGAAGGGGGATCAGACCAAAGCATCTTTGTGTTTCCCCTGCCCATAGCAGTATAGCTATCTCTAGGCAGAACAAAGAGAGGGAACCATGTACACTGGTCTAGAAATGAACTGGAGCCTCATTGTTAAGGTGGACCACTAGAGTGAGAAAAATCTAGAAAAACCTCACTTAGGGACACCTGGGTGGCTCAGTCTGTTAGGCATCTGACTCTTGGTTTCAGCTCAGGTCATGATCTCATGGGTTGTGGGATTAAGTCCCTCATCAGGCTCCATGCTCAGTGGGGTGTCTGCTTGAGGATTCTCTCCCTCTGCCCCTCTGCCCACTCGTGCTCTCTCTCTCATAAATAAGTAAATCTTAAAAAAAGAAGAAGAAGAAAGAAAGAAAGAAAGGAAAAGAAAAACATCACTTAACAATGCAGGGCAGGTTGTTCCCAAATTTAACATAGCAGGGATGGGTCTACACAGCTAAGGTAAAGAAAGAGTATATGTAGCAATTCTGCATAATTTTAAATGCTGACAGAAGTACAAGGAAAAAGCAAATTTTAACAAAATGGAAAAAGAGTAGACAAAGTTTGACTCCCAAGCCATCTGTCAGTTACCCTTTCTGCTACCACAGGATCTGTTTCTGCTCCTCCTTTACTCATTTCCTTTCATCCCGTTCCAGAGCCCACTGTTCCCAGCACAAACTGTCCCCTCTCTGCCCCACCACTGGGTCCTGTGTCATCTTTGATGTACACACTCAACCTTTGTCCTTTCAACAAACTCTAGATTTATTCAGGGGTTATTATAGATTTGCCAGACTGCTGAGTCTTTTTCAGACAAGTTATTTAACCTCTCTGACTCTTACTTTCCTTGTCTGTAACAGAAGGATAATGAAATTATCTATCTCTTCAATTATTTTGAAGCTCAAATGAGTAAATACATGCAGGAAATTCAGCACAGTGCCTGGACATGGTAAATGCGAATAAGGTTAAGGATTAGTATCATCTTAGAAGCCCAGTTCAACGGCTCTTCTGACATCTTCACGTGCCTCTGGCTCAGAGTGCTCGTTCCTGGAGGGGGGCATGGTGTGAGGGGTCATGGTATCTATTTGTTGACTCTGGGTAACTGTCAAGAACAATGATGATAGGGCACCTGGGTGGCTCAGTTGGTTAAGCGACTTGCCTTCAGCTCAGGTCATGATCCCAGGGTCCTGGGATTGAGTCCCGCATCTGGCTCCCTGCTCTGCGGGGAGCCTGCTTCTCCCTCTCCCACTCCCCCTGCTTGTGTTCCCTCTCTCGCTGTGTCTCTCTCTGTCAAATAAATAAATAAAATCTTTAAAAAAAAAAAAAAAAGAACAATGATGATAATCAGCATTAGGACAAGTTTGTATTTCAGAGAATGCAGTGTAGACTGGCACACACAGGACAGTGTAGAGGAATGTGTAAGCATAAAAGAGAGAGCAAGAGACACAGACAGACAACAGGTCATATAACATGGCTCGGAGCCAAGTAGGGGAGCTTAGAGGGGACAGTACCTAAAACATTATTCAAACAGGATATGTTATGTGTTGGGAAACACACTCTATCACAGAGCTGAAACTGAGGGGCACCTGGGTGGCTCACTGGGTTAAGGGTCCGACTTTTGATTTCAGCTCAGGTCCTGATCTCGGGGTCGTGAGATCGAGCCCCGCATCGGGCTCCGTGCTCAGGAGGGAATCTGCTTGAGATTCTCTCTTTCCTGCTCCCTCTGCCCCTCCCCCTGCTCACACTCTCTCTCTCTCTCTCTCTAAAATAAATAAATTAACATCTTTTATTTTACATCTTTTTAACATCTTTAAAAAAAACCTGAAACTGAGCAGATTTCATTTACACATCATCTTCCAAAGATCCCCGGAGTAAGTCCAACCCATGTGCCACAGACAACCTTTCCTATTTCTGAAAACAGCACCCAGGACTTCTCCAGGCAAATATTTCTGATTACTTCAGCTATCACTTATGCGACACCTCACCATTTTGGTGCCTCCCCCAGATCTTATCCGACTTATCAATGTCCACCTTAATATGCAGGGCCAGAACCAAACACGAACACATAATTCTAAACCAGTCGATACTGAGTGCTGACACATCAGTTGTTGGCTTGATCTGAACATTATTCTCATTAATGAACCTGAGTATTACAAGCCTTATTAACAATTAGGTCATAACTTTATAACCTTCAACAAATGAAAGAAGCACAGTGTTCCACTTTACATAGAGGAAAACTGAGTGCAGGGGTGAAGTGAGTTGCTCACTAAGGACATTCTCATAAGATCCCCCTTATGATTATGGTGCCGATCTTGCCACCTGACATCACACAGTCATTTGGTTTCTCATGAGTCATTTGCCTATAAATTCTTGGATTGGTTCTGCAGACTAGGAATCGTAAGCTTTGAACTTATCAGCTGAAACTTGTCTTTTGTGTTAAAAACTTGGGCCTTGACATGATGTGGAATTAGATGCCTGTGCTAAGGCCCAGAGAATAATCTCTTTCCTTGAAAATGGAACTCACTTTTAGTCATCAAATGATATTTTTGCCAGAATTAACTGACCAATACTCATCTCAGTCCTAAGAGTATGCATGATACATCATAAATTAAACACTTCAAAAATCAACAGCTGCACAACTAAACCTTTGAAGACACAGTTGAGACTATCTTTCAGGTTGTAGAAAGCTTCTTAACATACCCTCATTGTGAAGAGCCCAGAGGAACAAGCCAAAAAGGCTTAGGCTTTTGAAAATTCAACGTTAACTTTTCATGTTTTTTTTTTTTTAAAGATTTTATTTATTTATTTGACAGAGAGAGACACAGCAAGAGAGGGAACACAGGCAGGGGGAGTGGGAGAGGGAGAAGCAGGCTTCCCGCCGAGCAGGGAGCCCGATGCGGGGCTCGATCCCAGGACCGTGGGATCATGACCTGAGCCGAAGGCAGACGCTTAACGACTGAGCCACCCAGGCGCCCCAACTTTTCATGTTTTTAAAAATACCTGACCTCATGTTACTTGTAAAATGAAAGACACAGGAGCACCTGGGTGGCTCAGTCATTGGGCGTCTGCCTTCGGCTCAGGTCATGATCCCAGGGTCCTGGGATCGAGTCCCACATCGGGCTCCCTCCTTGGGGGGAAGCCTGCTTCTCCCTCTCCCACTCCCCCTGCTTCTGTTCCTGCTCTCGCTGTCTCTGTCTCTGTCAAATAAATGGATAAAATCTTAAAAAAAAAAAAAAAAAAAAAGAAAGACACAATAACCACATCACAGTGGGCACTTCCCTGACCTGTAAAAATAAATCTTTCTGGTGTAAGTACGCATTCCAATAAAAGAAGGGCAAGCTTAACTATAAACGTGGGATCTTTATTCTCTTTACTACCTATTATGGTGACCAGGGAGTCAGACGCCCACTTCTAAGATGAAACACTAGTTCAGATGTTCACATCTGTCCATGAAATGCCAGTCTGGAAAACTAAGGAAGGTGGAGAGTCCTATCTTCCTTCCACAAATTTCTTCTGTGTTCTCAATTAAGTTATAGTGAATCACAACTGTTGCAAAAATATACTAAGTGAGGAAACAAAATTATCCTGTGTTATCAGTATTAATAGTTTTTTAAATGCCTTGCCTTTAGTTCACCTACTTGACCAGGTTAAAATACGACTATTTGGAATTCTTTGTAATCGGAATTTGGGATTAAGAGACAAATCACATGAAAAAAAAAAAAACAAAACCTGATAGCTTTATATGTAAACAACAGTCAGAGTGGTAAAGCTGGGATTGGAATGCAGACATCAGTTTGGTGACATGATGTGTCCGCATTCCCTAGGCCCCCTATCCCACCCCTCTCCCCCACTGCTGACTCCGGCCCCCAGCCCAGCGTGCTGTGCCTAGTGCAGGCCAGCAAGCTCCCATCTCAGATCACTTCCCTGGCTGCTGCCTTGACCTGGAATAAATGCTCTTCTTCCAGACAGCCATGGCTCACTTCTTCACTTCCTCATCTTTAAAATTTTACTCCAGTGACAGCTTCTCAGTGAGGTCTTCACTGACTCCCCTTCCTAAAATTGCACCCCCCACTCCTCATTCCCTTTATCCTAGTCCGTCCTTTTCCAATATGAGTGACCTTAAACATACTTCAAGGTTGACATATTTATAACATTCATGGTCTCTCTCCTTGCACTAGATTGTGAGTTGCAGGAGGGAGAGACTGTTGTGTCTTTTGTTTTGATGCCCCACGTTTTAGTATCTTCCAGTCCATTCAGAGGAGCAGCCTTGCATGGGTTATCAGAGCCCAAGGGGAATGAGGAGGCTATCCACACAGGGGGTGAACTGGTGTAGGGGCTCAGAACCTGAGTGGGAGACTAGGGTATCCTTGCAAGCGGACAGCCCGGCAACAGAGTTTAGGAACCTGAGCGGCTTGAGAAGGGCATGCACTGGGGGGCTGCCTGGCATGGGCTGTCAGAACCCAAGCAGAGTGAGAACAGATGTACAAGTGGGGCAGTCGGGGGCTCAGACTGGGGCAGATTGAGCAGAAAGAGGTAGATGTGGGGGGAAAGGCTGATGGTGGGGATGGGAGACTAGTTACAAATGGATTTATCAAACAAGCAATTATACTAAGGATAATGGAAACCAGGTCTGTCACTGCTAGAGAAATATAAAAAGAGAGAAAAGTAGAATGAATGCTGTAGTATTGAATTGGAATTGGGGGTATTGGTATTAATTCCTGTTTTTCAATTTATACAGATAAATATAGAAATAAAGGCATATCTAAGTAGGTGTGTGTGTTTTCTGGTTTTTCCTGCTGAGACTGAGATTAGCAACTGCGTTCCCCAGCCAATAGCAATAAGCACATCTACTACACAGATCCTGATCTCTAAATGCCATTTTCCTCTAAAAGGAACCAGGGCTCCTTGGAGAAATGTCTCACCCCAGGCCAAGGGCAGAAAAAGTGTAAGACAAAACAGGAACATATGATTGTGCAAGAAAATTAGTGTTCAAGGAAAGAAGGAGCCATCAACAGGATATTTATATGGTCTCAGAGTACTCTGGACAAAATAACTATTAATTACAAAAGGGAAAGAGTAACTTTACAGTCAGAAATGCTGATAGACCCTGATTTAACCAGGGGATCCAAGTAAACATCCTCAGTAATGGAACCCATTTGCACTGTGAGCCGGAAGACGGGACGCAGTAGGAACACGGTGTCAGTTCTGTGGTATTTCTCCCTGCCAGAACTTTGTAACCTGAATCTAATCATGGGGAAACACCAGACTAACCCAAATTGAAGAATATTCTACAAAATGCCTGGCCTGTTAATCTTCAAAAGAGTCAAGGTCATGAAAATCAAGAGAAGAGTGAAGAACCGTTCCAGACTGAAGGAAACCAAATGGACAGGACAACTAATGGCAGGGTGTGGTTCTGAACTTGACCGCATCACTATGAAGGACCCTGGGGCAACTAGCACAATTTACATGGGTTTTGAAGAACAGATGATAGGAGGCAGCAGTGTTAACTTCTCGGTTTGGGTGATTATATTGTGTTATGCAGCAGAATGTCTTTGGAGGCACTCCGTCCGTCGCAGTCCCGGGTAAGGATGCATCATCACGTCTGAAACGTAATCACAAATAATTCAAGGAAAAAATTTACAGTGTTCCCGTGAGTTTATGATGATTCCAACATTAAAAAAAAAATTTAATGAAACAGGAAGCACAGTCCCTGCAAAAGAAAGAAAGCCAAAAAATTCATGCTTTTTGTACATAGGGAGAAATTAACAAGGTAAACTAAAATCAGAATCTAATTTCTATCACTCTGATTCAGTTTTCCTCACAAGTTTTGTTTTTGAGCCGTGAATGAGTATCTGTGAAATGAAAACTAAAACCAAATATTAATGATGGATATCTCACTGGCAGGAGAAGAGCTGTTATCTTAATCTTTCCAACCCGTTCACCACCAAGTCAGACCAAGCATCAGTATGATGCTAATGGTTTGGCTTAAAGAATTTATACACCTGTCATCACATTCCCATTAGGGAAAAGGAGATCAAACACATTTACAATTATGAGCGGTCATTTGAATTTACATGAGTTATTTTGGGGGGGCGAATGCAGCTATCTAAGCATCCACTTATTTTTAGATATCATAAGAGAAAATGATTCTGCCCAAAAGAAAACACGGTTTATCCACCAGAGGTCCAGCCCCATGCTGTGATTATTTGAGTTTGTGGACTTACGCAGCTTCCACAGAATCATCAGTTCATTCTTAACTATAAAATAGCCCGACTTCAACCTTCTTATTTCTCAGTTCAACCCGCACAGATACAATACAGTTTTGAATCTTACAAATGAAGATTATTCTTAAAGATGAATTTCTGTAAAAACTTGTCCTCATAGGAAATCTGTCTGCTCAATCATAAGTCTATGCTTAGACACGTAGAAGAGTTGTGTTTATTCTGGAGGCTACGTGAACAGGATGCCCAGGTAAGGTAGCAGGTTGTCAGGAAATTATTCAAAACTACTGCCTCCTCCTGTTTAGCGCTCACATCCTCCCCAGCCCATCCTCCATACTGCTCTCGGTGGTATTACCCTTGGAGGCAGACCAGTGCCGTGCTTGGTATAAAGTTTGGACTCTGAAGTTGGACAGACCCCATTTCAAACCTAACTGTTGGCTGTATAATCTTGAGCAAGTTAACTTAGACTTTCTAGGCCCCTTCTGTCACCTCTATCAGGAGGACAGTACTTGTCCATCTCACATGCTTTAAAAAAAAATGATGGTTGCTGTTATCATCATTGATTTTTTTAATGAGAATGTGATCATATTATTAAGATCCCATATTGATAGTGTATTGGCTTCCAGCCCTCTGATGTTCAAAACTGTCTTACCATACGGCTGCACACACCTAGACCACCAGCTGCACCACCACCACCAACACAAACGTCATCATACTGGTGTCTATCCAATGACACGTTACCAACAAATCTGAGGTTGACTGCGGACACTGAGGAGTCTGGTGAAGTCAGAGATGATGCAACTGACCGAATCTACATCTATGTTCACAGCAAGGATTCACCAAAGCAGTAGTGACTTGAGCAACTGCCCCACCTAGCTCCATGCCATGCAGACAATGGGAGGCACTCATACATGTCTTTTCCCCAGACGGTCCCATGATTGTTCTCTCATTTCCTTCATGGTTCTGCTCAAATGTCACTTCCACAGAGAAATCTTCCTTGACTAATATAAAATGACTCTATAAAATGTCCCCATCACTCTCTTTCCTTTTTCCCTCAGTCTCTTCATTTTTCTTTATAACCTTTATTACCCTTCTCACTACCTGGCATTATAGTTGGGGGAAGGGAGAGGGCATGTGTGCATGCACCTGTGCGGGGGCTTATTGTCTTTCTCTCCGAGTGGAAAAAAAAAATCTCCATAATGGCAGGGTTTTTGTCTTTTTCATTTGCCATCAGAACAATATCTCATATGATAGGTGTTCAATAAATATTTATTAAATAAATGAAGGGATGAGTCCAATTGTCAGCTCGCAGTTTGGAGACAAACCACCCCAATTTTTAATTGGGGCCAAAGGTCTTTGGGAAAAAAAATCCCCATGTTTGCTACAGGGAGATTTACAAGGAAAGAAGACAACTTCGGTACAATTCATGCAAAACAAAACAGAGCAAGCAAACAAACAAAAAAACCCAAAGTAGCCTTCGCCACATAGCTTTTAAAACACATTTGTAAAAGCATATATTTTTGTATTGTTTCTTTTCTCTTTGTTGTCATGATTGGGGCTTTTCTTTTTATGGAATAAGTTTCCAAAAATAGAACACTATAACATTGCACTTCTAGGACCTAGGAGTCTAACCTGTAACTCTTGTCCAGAACCAAATCATTTCTAAGTCATCACTGGCTCCCTATCATCCCCAGGGTAAGAGCTAAGCTCCTTAGCAGGCAAGCCAGGTTGGCCTGGGGCTGCTCACTCCCTCCTCTCATCTGAGGTACCTGTGGTGTCTGGTCTCAGTGCTGAGATACTTGCAGTTTCACCCACCATTGGCTCATGTTGCCCCTCAGTGTGCAGTACTCTGCTCCTCTCTCCGGGTACACACCTACCCATCTTTAAGTCTCTGAGGGAGCTATTCCTGACCTTTTACTCCTACCATGACATCAATGAAGATCAAATTAATTCAACATCATGGTCAATAGTATGTTTGTAACTCTGCTAAAACTGGTTAGGACAACTTAAATTAATCCAGGTAATAAAGGTTATAAACAAAAATGAACAGACTGAGGGGAAAAGGAAAGAGAGTGAGGGGACATTTTATAATATATATATATACACACACACACACACTCTATATGTACCTCTGAACACATATCTTTAAAATGTTTTCTTTTAATTTACAAAAAAATTCATCCTATTCCATATAGACTATAGCTTCTGAGATCCTAATTATGATAATATAATACCAATAATATAACACCAATACCTGTGGAATCATACCATCATCTACATCTATAAAAGAAACTGAATACAGGTAGAAAAACATACCTGAGACTAGTTGTTTATTCCCCTGCAAATAATCTTACAGATAGTCCCCAACTTTTTTTTCTTTTTTTTTTTAATTATGTTATGTTAATCACCATACATTACATCATTAGTTTTTGGTGTAGTGTTCCATGATTCATTGTTTGAGTATAACACCCAGTGCTCCATGCAGAACGTGCCCACTTTAATACCCATCACCAGGCTAACCCATCTCCCCATCCCCCTCCCCTCTAGAACCCTCAGTTTGTTTTTCAGAGTCCATCGTCTCTCATGGTTCATCTCCCCCTCTGATTTCCCCCCCTTCATTCTTCCCCTCCTGCTATCTTCTTCTGCTTTTTAAAAAATATAATGTATTATTTGTTTCAGAGGTACAGATCTGTGATTCAACAGTCTTACACAATTCACAATGCTCACCATAGCACATACCCTCCCCAATGTCTATCACCCAGCCACCGCATCCCTCCGACCCTCCACCACTCCAGCTACCCTCAGTTTGTTTCCTGAGATTAAGAATTCCTCATATCAGTGAGGTCATATGATACATGTCTTTCTCTGATTGAAATAGTCCCCAACTTTTAAGAAAAATACAAAAAACACTTAACACTGGTTCAGTCAGATGTATCTCTGTGAACCTATTTATCATCTTAACTCAACAAGAACTTGAAATAAGGAAATCCAGTTTGTTCAGTCACAAAGTATCATATTCCAAGAAGACTTCCCGAGTATAAATTATAGCACAGAAATAATGGTGTTATACTTAGATACATTATTTTACATGAAATTTTCTCTAGGCAAAACATAAAATAAAACTGGTTTCTGATAAAAAAAAAACTGGTTTCTGATAAGTATCTTTATTTCTTATGCCAAAGAACAGTTCCCCAGGGTTTAAAACTAGAGGCTGTAGTTTGAGTTTCCTAAGGAATGAAAGATAAGATCTCAAAAGTGACATAAATAATGAAGTAGACCAGATACCATATACCAAAAACTTTTTAGTAGGCTTCCACTTCAAATCCTTATCCGAAAGTTTTGTTCTGTATTCAGACTTTTTATTTTGAGTCAAGAATTTTTACCCAAGACACAGGAGAAACAAGGGCATCTAGCTTTGGCTGAGGAAGAAACACACACACAAAATTAGCAAATACATGCACATAAAAAGAGACCCTGTGCTTTCATTTTAATGAGATCATTTTGACCATATATCTTGTTTCCAAACATCAGTAAATAAAAAGTGATCATTGAGAGGATTCTTCTTCAGAAATGCAAGTGTTAAGAGGATTCTTCTTTGAACTTTTCTTTGGAAAGTTCTGTGAAAATCAAACATTCTCGAGAAAATATTCTGTTTTTATTTTTTGTATCCCATGGCTTCCAGAAAGGATTTGAGGAAAGTTACAATGGTAAATCACATATGCAACAAATAATCATGTATACTTTTATATATTTCTTTAAAACAATTTTGGCTTGTCTTTTGTGCTGATGATGTGGTAGACATTTATTATCTAATACAAATAGATACAAAATAAAGAAAGAGAAAAAGTCAACTGTCAACTATGAGGGACTGTGGAAAAATATAGTGGACAATGTCCAATGTTGGAAGATAAGAAATATTTTTCAAATGAAGCTTTCATAGACTTTTATTAAAAATTTTAAAACTTGGGGGGTGCCTGGGTGACTCAGTTGGTTAAGCGACTGCCTTCGGCTCAGGTCATGATCCCGGAGTCCCGGGATCAAGTCCCGCATCGGGCTCCCTGCTCGGCGGGGAGTCTGCTTCTCCCTCTGACCCCCCCCCCATGTGCTCTCTCTCTCTCTCATTCTCGCTCTCTCAAATAAATAAATAAATAAACCTTTAAAAAAAAATTTAAAACTTGCCCCAGTAAAGGTATTCTGTATGCAGTCAACATGATATACATAAGGTACTTTCTGACTATCTAGCAAGACAACAATTATGGTGGCTTTTTATTGTCAATGTAGTTAAGTTAAAACCATGTTTCCCAGATTTCCCTCTCTGCATGGTTCTGGGTTCAGGTTGGCCACAAGAGAAATTTTTCCCAGATTTGGGAAGCAGAGGTGAAGCCACAGCCATATTTAAGCTTAGGATGTTGGTGTCAGGTCAGGCGCCATTGCAGCTCATACACTTTGTTGTGCGTTTGCGGACTCATTGTGTTGGCCTGGGAAGGCTGGGCCCTCAGTTTCCCACCTCCTCGCAGAGCTCTGTAGGACAGCAGCTGAGCCCACCACACCTCCAACAGGGGCTGGGTTTATCTCCTTCAGTTTGTTTGAATTTGGGACCAGACTTCTTTGTTGCTCTAAGAGTACACCAGATCTTCTTCAGGTTGTTCAGTAAAATCACTGAGAAAGTGGTGGGAGCCTGATAAAGAATATTCTAGATATTTATCCTGAATATCCTAGACTGATAAAAGAAATCCTAGCAAAAGATAATATTGTTACTAAGATTTACTTGGCTTATTGCTCCCTTTAGGGATATTTTTAACTTTATACCATAAACAGGGTTTGTAAGAGCGACCTACCAACTTTCCCAAGAAGGCTGTCTTTTGGGCCAAGGAAAACAAATGGCACAAAGATGGAAGCTCATTCTAGAAAGATTTTTGTAGAACTAACAGCATAAAAGAAGTAGCTAGTCTCCATAATTTGGACAGGCTATCCCCAGAACAGTACAAGTTGCTTCATCATTCAAAATAGGGCAAAAATATATATAACTACAAAGCCAGTCAACTAGAACAAGAAGGAAATACTATCACTGTTTTATTCTACTGACCTGAAAGCCGAATCAAAGCAGTTAGACAACAGACCAAAATAAGAAGGATGAGGACTAGAAAGGAACATTTACATGGGGGGCCAAGGGGACATTATTTTGTCTACCACACCAAGGCAATTTTGAAGAAGAACCAGGAGAGGGAAATTGACATATTAGATACTAAGACTTATAACAAAGCTGTAATAATAGAAATTGGGTGACACACAAAGAAGTATAAACAAACAGAACCCAGAACTTGGTATACAACAGAGGTAATATTACAAATTAGGAGGGAAAGTCAATAAATACTGTTAAGATGATTAGTTATCCATGTAGGGAAAAAAATAATTAGATCCCTACCTCATGTTATATGTAAAAATAATTTCTAGATAAATTGTGTGGACCTAAAAGTAAGGAAAATATAAAAATACAGGCAAATAATTTTATGACCTCAGAAAGAGAAAGATTTCTTAAACAGACCCCAAAACCACAAATAATAAATTGTATACATTAAAATGTAATACTGCGACAGGGCTCCTGGTTGACTCAGTCAGTTAACCCTCCAACTCTTGATTTTGGCCCAGGTCATGATCTCGGTGTCCTGGAATCAAGCCCCATGTTGGGCTCACACTCAGTAGGAAGTCTGCTTGAGATTCTCTCCCTCTCCTTCTGCCCCTTTTCCCCCACTGGTGCTGTCTTTCTCTCTCTCAAATAAATAAATCTTTTTTAAAAATGTAATACTTCTACACAATAAAAGAGCTTATGAATAAAATAAAAAGACAAATCACAAATTCTAAAAGGCCTTTGCCATCCATGTAACAAAGCATTAACACTGAGAATATAGGAAGAATATCTCTAAGTCATAAGAAATTTCAATTATATAAAAATTAACTCAAAATGGATTAGAGACCTAATTATAAGAGCTAAAACCATGAAATCTTAGGAAAAAATAGTGGTAAATGTTCATGGCCTTGGATTTAGCAATTGGGTCTTAGATATGACATCAAAAGCACAAGCAACAAAAGAAAAATATAGAAAAATTGGAGTTCATCAAAATTAAAAACTTTTGCACATCAAAGGACACTACCAAGAAAGTGAGAAGAAACTACAGAATGGGAGAAATATTTGCAAATTGATAAGCATCTAATATCCAGAATATATAAAGAGCTATGACAACTCAATAACAAAAAGAGAACTCATTAAAAATGGGCAAAGAGGGCGCCTGGGTGGCTCAGTTGGTTAAGCGACTGCCTTCGGCTCAGGTCATGATCCCAGGGTCCTGGGATCGAGTCCCACATCAGGCTCCCGGCTCAGCGGGGAGCCTGCATCTCCCTCTGACCCTCTCCTCTCTCATGCTGTTTCTCTCTCGCTCACTCTCTAATAAATAAATAAATAAAATCTTTTAAAAAAAAGGGCAAAGGACTTGACTAGACATTTCTCCAAAAAAGATATAAAAACAGCCAACAAATAAACATGAAAAGATGTTCAATGTCATTAGTCATTAGGGAAATGCCAGTCAAAACCACAATGAGGTAAGCTCACACCCACTAGAATAGTTATAATAATAGTAATTTTTAAAATGGAAAATAACAAGTGTTAATAAGGATGTGGAGAAATCGGAAACCCTCATACATTATCGGTAGGAATGTAAAATGGTGTAGCTATTGTGGAATGCAGCTTTGGGTGTTCCTCAGAAAGCTAAACATAGAATTCCCATTATGACTCAGCAATTCCATTCCTAGAAATACACCCAAAAAATCGAAAACACGGACTTAAACAGAGTATGGCGATGTTCATAGCAACACTATTCACAATAGCCAAAGGGCGAAAACAATCCAAATGTCCATTAACTGTTGAATGGATAACATTGAATGGATAAACATAATGTGGATTATCCACACTATTTGTTTGTGGTATATACAAATCAGTATTATTCAGCCATAAAAGGAATGAAGTACTGATACCTGCTACAACGTGAATGAGGCTTGGAAACATGCTAAGTGAAAAGAAGCCAGTCACAAAATGCCACATGTTATATAGGGGGAGAAGAAGGAGTGACTGTTTATCAGGTGTGGGGGGCCTTTTGGCAGAATGAAAACCTTCTAAAACTAGATGGTGATGATGGTTGCACATCATTGTGACTGTACTAAATGTCAATAATGGTCAATTTTATGCTATGTGTATTTCACCACAATGAAAAAAAAGCACCAGTGATAGATTTTATACATTAAGATGCAATACTCCTACCTGGTAAAAGACAACATAAATAATGTGTAAGGACAATCCACAAACTCTAAAAGACTTATGCCACTCATGCAGCCAAAAAGCATAATATCAGGAATATAAAAAGAATTTCTATAAATCTATGAGAAAATACAAATAACAAAATGGAAAAATGAGCAAGGACACCATTAAGCAATTTATAAAAGAGAGAAACTAAATGGCCAAAAAAAAGTATGACAAAATTTTCAGCCTCATTGGTAATCAGGAAAATGCAAATGACAATATATTTTGCACCCATCAGACAAGTAATACTTGGAAGTCTGATAATAATAATACTTGGTATTAGTGAGGATACAAGGAAATAGAATTATAGAACAGAATAGAATAGATGTGATAGAAATAGAATTCTAATATGTGACCAGTAATATGCACATTGGAACAACTTTGGAGACCAGTTTGGCAATAGCTGATAAAGTTGAAAATCTGTATATTGTACTGATAAAGCAATTCCACTTTTAGAAATATACTCTAGAGAATAGTATTTTAGTACAAGGAGACATATACAAATATGCCCACAATAACATTGTTTATTACTGCCGATAGGGATTGGGGAGGGAGGAAAGAACTTTAAATAGATAGATAAATAAATTGTGGAATACTCCTACACCAATTAGAATGAATGGCTAAACTAGATCTAAATGCTTCCTATGGATAAATCTCAAAAACAATGCTGAGTATTAAAAAAGACAAGTTTCAGACTGATTTATAAGATAAACTGAACTTGCATCAAGTCTTAAAATACAAACATGAACCAAATATTGTCATCAATTCAGACATCTGTAGCAAAGATATACGATCTTAGAAGGAAACTGTACCCAGCAACTTCCCGATGGTCTTGTGTCTAGGAATAGAAGGAGGGGAATGAGGTGGCACAAAAGAGACATTGTCTCTAATTTTTATGTCTTGAAAAAATCTGAAGCAAATATAACACATTGTTAATATGTGTTAATTCTGAAGAGTGAGCACCCACATTTTTGTTATATTACTTTCCATGCTTTCTGTGAGTCTAACATTTTTCAGAATAAAATTACCAATAATCTGTTAATGTTGGGAAGTAAAGAAGCAACTCTGCAAAGACTAAGTACGAAAATGTGTACATTTTACTAGGGTGACAAAATCAACTAAATAAGTTGTGTGTGTGTGAGAGAGAGAGAGAGAGAATGTTCCATGCGATAGAAGGAGCCAAGTTGTATTTCTTTGAAGAGAGCTCAAAACGACAATTTTGGGGACACACCCCAGCCAGAGATCCCCGGACAGCTCAGTGCCCACCCACTTGTATGTTTGCCTAGGACAATGTGTGCTGCAGTCAACTAAGGACACTTCCTGTTGCTTTTCCAGAGAAGGCAGCCAAAAAATAGCAGATCCAGAACAAAAATGATCACCCGCTCCAGGCTAACTCAATATCCCTCCATTCATTTATTTGCTTATTGACTTAGATCTGATATAAGACATACTGTTATGGATTGAATCAAACAGTTTTTTGGATTACTTTCGCTATTATAAATACAACTGGAAAAAAGTGATCTCTAATCCATTTACCTTTGAGACGGTTTCAGGACACCAGCTCATGTTTTCTGACAGATAACAAATGGAAAATGTTGTCACCACTCATGTAACCTGCTGTTGATTTTCTGGGCTGCACACTCTGAGTGAACATTCGAATGGCCATTCACAAATGAACCCTTATTGACAAAGGGGCCAAGAGACTTCAGCAGTGCTACAGTTCAGATCTCTTCTTGGTGTGATGCGTCCAGATTCTCTGCCTGCTCAGCATGCAGGAATGCTTCATTTACATGCTACTTTTGCAAACTAATAAACACTCCTTCCTAATGCAGCGCTAGCTGGCAGAAGCCCTGACTTAGTGCTCTTGGGGTTTTTGAACCTTACCACAGGAGATAAAGCAGGGAATTCTGTTCCTCAGAATCATCACAAATGTATAAATATTGCATGTCAGTAAATGCTACATTAAGATGGGATTTCTGTTTGGTCAGATTGGTCAGCGATTATTTGCACAGCAGGCTTTCTGAAATAAGGACAGAGTACTTACTCCTGAAGCAGAGTCAATGATAAAATTCATAACATTTTCCTACATCTCATTATTCCAGATTTTCTCGAACACAACTTTTCCTGTTAGAATATAAACCTGGGGGCTGGAACATGGTCCTACTTAGCTAGCACAGGGCCTGGCACCTAGTCGGGAGCAGCTGAGAATAGTGCAAACATCAGATGATCACATGGATCATGGATGGCCTTATTTAACCAAGACACAAGAAGCATGTTCTCTCCTCTAGTCTTAGAAGATTGACAACAAAAAGAACTAAAAATACTGGGATTCTAATCATCCTCAATCAAGAACACCCTCTTTTTACATATGAAGAAAGCATAAGTACGGTGATTGTAATTTGGAAAAAAGACTATCTCATGCCAAAATCTGTAATGATAAATAGCTCATGAACAATTACCCATTAATCTCTGAAGAACAATTCTTGATATTGAAGGACAAGACCAAGATACTAACTTTTATGGGTGTGCATATGCACACTTACAAAACAGGAAATATTTACTCTCATCTATAACCTTAAAGTTTCCAGACTCTAGGTGGATGGGCCAGGGTACCTAAGGGAGACTCTTTGCTAAGCAGCCTGATGCATCTGGATGTGGAAATTTGTGCATAAGCAAGATGGCAGAGCCGGATAGTTCTGTGTCATAGCAGAGAGAGGACTTTGCAACCTGAAGGATTTTGGAATTCAGGGCACAGCTACAATACATTTGAAAAAGAGAAGAGCCTGAAACATTGATGTGCTGTGTAGAAGAAAGATCAGAGAGAGAAACCCCTGTGGAAGACACGGCCAAGGACCAGGAGGAGCCTTTTCCAAACAACGGTCTAATTAGTGTTTGAGTTGTTTGCTATGAGATTTACGACGTAAAATGCCTCTGCCATCTCCTGAACAAAATCTTCAGTTTACGTTACTCATGAGCAAATGCTATTTAAGGATCTAAGAGATACGCTGAGTTCTGTTTCTGGGTTTACATGGAGCAAAAGGCTGTAGAGGATGGCGGTTCAGCTGATGCCCTGACAGTCCCTCTTGGATGTCTCTTAAGAATCTCAAATTAGGGGCGCCTGGGTGGCTCAGTTATCAAGCGTCTGCCTTCGGCTCAGGTCATGATTCCAGGGTCCTGGGATCGAGCCCCGCATCGGGCTCCCTGCTTGGCGGGAAGCCTGCTTCTCCCTCTCCCACTCCCCCTGCTTGTGTTCCCTCTCTCACTGTCTCTCTCTCTCCGTCAAATAAATAAATAAATAAAATCTTCAAAAAAAAAATCTCAAACTTAACATGGTCAAAACAGAACTCTATTCTGCTCCTTCCCCAGGCTTCCTCATGTTGTTAAACGGCACTACAACCACCAGGCTGCTCAAGGAAAACCTACATATCTGCTTTACTTCCTCACCTTCTTACTCCAACTCCACCCCACAAACATACCCCAAATCCATCCACTCGGCCACCCTTGTCCAAAACCCCACGTCTGTCAGGAGCTACAGCAACAGCCTCCTAACTGATCCCCTTACTTCTGCTTTTACCAGTCACACCCACCCTGCACTGACTCGCAGTCTCTTCTTCATTTGGCAACTATGGTGACCCTTAAAACTCAAGATCATATCTGTCCTTGTCATGCTCAGAACTCTCCAATATTTGTCCATCCTACTGAGAATATCATCTTCCTTCACCATGGCCCACAGATGTGACTTGACCCAACCTTTGGGCCACATCTTTCCCCTCTCTCCCGTTCCCCTTTTATCTCAGCGGTACTGCATGACTTCTGTTTCTCAAATGCCTTGGCCACAAGAGCATCCCCTTTTCCTGGAATGTTCTTCCACCAGATTTTTGCATGGCTAGTTCCTTTTTTAAATAAGATCTCAGCTCAAATGATACTTCCTCCAAAAATTGTTCCCTATTCTAAAGCAGCCGTACTTTCACTAGAAGTGTTTCATCATATGATCCTGACTTACTATCCTCATAGCACTTATCACTAGGGGAAATTTTTTTCACCTCTATTTTCTGCCTTCCCTCATCAGAATGTATGATTCATAGGGGAGAAACTGTATTGTTCACTACCACATCTCAAGACAATGCCTGGCACACAGTAGAAATTCAGGAGACACTAAGTGAGAGGCAGAATAGCATGGTGGTTAAACATCCGAACCCTGGCAGCACTGCCATTTACTAGCTGTGCAACCTTAGGTTGCTAACTTAACCTCTCTGTTTCCTCCTCTATAAAATGAGATGATGATAATAGCATTTGCCTCATAGAGTTTTTGTGTTGATTAAATGAGTTAAACTATTTTAAATGTTTAGAGAAATTCCTGGCATAATAAGGACTATATAGGCTAGCCATTATTCACTTACTCTGATCTATCCTTAATTTCTTATGCATAGACAGAAAAAAATCCTGCGTGTTCAGACTTTTAATTCATTCATAGCCAGCAACATACACCAAATGATTTACATACTTTCCATTCGTCTTTAATGCAGCCTAGGAAAGAATCAGCAAAGGGGCATGGATGTTCCCATTCTGTGACTAGGAGAATATGTGGCCAAGAGCACATGACCAGAGGCATTTGAGGTCACAGAACTTACAAAAAGTTAAAGACTTGGGAGTGTGAGAGCAGAGCCTCAGTATCCTTCCCTTGTAAACCCTCAGAGAACACATAACCTCTTCTGCAGGTGTAACAATCAAGTTATTTTCAAATATATTATTACTAGGGTGGAATGAACTCTACCACACTTCCTACATGCCCCTCCCCCACCAACAAATAAGTTTCATGTTGGTAGGGTTGCCAGATAAATTACAAGACACCAATTAATTTGAACTTCAGATAAATAAGTCATTTTTTATCTGAAATTCAAATTTAACTGAATGTCATATATTTTTTATTTGCTACATCTGCATGCTGGGTACTGAAGGACACTGGGCCTGATATCGGGAAGAGGCTTTGCAACAGACAGATCTGGGATCAAATCTAAATTCGTGGACGTCATATGGAAGCAACTTTGAGCAAGTTACTTAATTCTCACTGGACTTCAATTTCCTCCTCATCAAATTCCTTCATTCCTTCATTTCCTCAACAAACCTACCTCACAGAGTGTCTATGGAGCGCTATAAGGTAAGCTTTGGGGGAGCACTTCGCGTAGTGCCAGAGGGATGGATAAATAGGAGATTTGCAAAAAAAACCCACACATTAGTCTGCCTTCTATCCCTTCTGATGCTTCAAGTCTCATCTCTGGCTGAGATGCTTAAAGCCATTTTTGTCTAGGATAATTAGAATTAGCCTTAAATGTGATTGAATTAAGGAAATAAAATTATATTTAAACATCACATTCCCCCATATCAATTATCTATTGTCACGATAACGCTGTATAACAGCAACTGTGAAACCTCAGTGGCATTCAACAGTAACATCTATTCTTGTTCATAAGTCCAGAGGTTGGCTCAGCGATTGTGCTGATATGAGCTGACCTAGTTGGGCTGACTTACACATTTGTGGTCAGGTCTCAGGTTGGCTGGGGACTGGCTGGTCTAGGATGACCTCAGCTGGGATGACTTGGTTCTGTGCTACCTGATCTCTCATCCTCCAGGAAGCTGCCATAGGCCTGCCCTTAAGACAAGGATAAGGGGGGCGCCTGGGTGGCTCAGTTGGTTGAGCAACTGCCTTCGGCTCAGGTCATGATCCCAGAGTCCTGGGATCGAGCCCCACATCGGGCTCCCGGCTCGGTGGGGAGCCTGTTTCTCCCTCTGACCTTCCCCCCTCTCATGCTGTTTCTCTCTCGCTCGCTCTCTAATAAATAAATAAATAAATAAAATCTTTAAAAAAAAAAAAAAAGACAAGGATAAGGGTCTGAGAGAAGAAGCAGAAATATGCAAGTGCTTTTGTAAGACCATTTGTCCTACTGGCTAAAGCAAGGCATGTGGTCAAGGTCAGAGCAGGTGAGAAGGGCACTACCAAAAGGTATAAATATATAGAGGAATGAAACAATGGGACCATTATTGTGATCAATCTACAACACCCCAATACATGGAATTTGTAGAGTAAAATTTTAAATTTAAGAGATTGACAAATGAAGGCATGAACAATGTAGTAGGCACCTGTTGAGAGGCCTGCCCTGCCTCTCATCCCCAGGAGCTGCCCAGCCCATCCACAGGAGTGGGTTCCTGGCAGCCTTGCTTATGCTGTGTGATCCTACAGCCTGGTTTTGGCTGGCCAGCCACAGGGGGATCCCCTGACCCAAGCTGACCCGGGCACCTTCACTCTTTGGAAGTTGGGAACGGAACCAAGAAAGCTGAGTCAGAATCTGTGATGGTACCTGCAACACGTAACCTTGGGCACGCTGGAGAGATGGTGTTCTTGCCACATGAACTGAAGAGCAGAAAAACAGCCAGTCTCTTAGCCAATAGAGGAAGCCAAATGAAGTCAATGCTGTATTAGTTTCCTACTGATACAGTAACAAATTACCACAAATTTAGTGGTTTAAAACAAGCCAATTTATTATTTTACAATTCTGGAGGTCAGAAGCCTAAAATGGGTTGTCAGAGCTGCATTCCTTCTGAAAGATCTACAGGAAATCCCCCTTCCTTGCCTTTTCCATCTCCTGGAGACTGCCTGCATACCTTGGCTTATGGTTGCATCACTACAACCTCTGCTCCAATTGTTATATCTCCTCTTCTGACCGACTCTCCTATCTCCCTCTTTTAAGGCCCACTTTGTGATTATACTGGGCTCACCTTGCCCCATCTCAAGATCTTTCACTTCATCTCATTAGCAGAGTCCCTCCTGCCATGTGAAGTAGCATTTTCACAGGTTCCAGGGATTAGAACATCTGAGGGGGCCATTATCCTGCCCACCACAAATGCTCATGAGGAACAGAGAAGAAAGGTAGAGAAAAGGCTTCAAGAGCCTTGTGCTTCTTGAGCTGGTCAGGGCATTCCTTCATTCCTGCCCTTGGTTGCCATGACACACTCTCATATCCTTCTAAGAAGTCTTTTGGGAGATGACTGCTCGGAGTGCTCTGCAGAGGAAAGTTCTGAAGGCTTATTGGACTGAATGATCATTAACAATGTCTGATATGTATGTGTCACAAATCCACCACCCTTGCTCTAGATTAGAAAGAGTAGTATGAGCATGGCTGAGTGGGAAGAATAATTTTTTCTTATCAAAATGGAGCTTAAACTAAGAAAATGTAAATCTAGGTCAATGATAGCCGAACCTGAATTAAGGGATATCCCTTTGGAGATGTACTGTCTGTACATGTACATATCCCTTGGGGGCTATGTGTGCACGGCATTTTACCATGTACCAGATTTTAGAAGACCAAAAAAAGAAAAAAAAAAAAGGAAAAATTCAACTTGGTGATTTTTCTAGCCAATACCTTTCCCTTTGAACAAAACAGGTAGGGCCCAATCACAAGCCCCCATAGAAAGCCTGCTCCTCAGCATGGCCACAACCCGGAGGCAGCCTGTGTCACTACTCAAAACGTTTTTCCTTGTCAGAGCACTTTCTCACAGAGAAGGTTGTTGGTTTCAGGAGCTCCAAGTTTATTTCTGTCAGTTTTGTTTAGTGCTGTGTGCCAGGAGCTCACTTATGCCCAGATCCTTGGTTTAGCTTTTATAGGGAATTCTGCCGAGTAACACTTAATAAGTTCACTAATCACGCACTCCAGGGTTCTCGGTGACTTGATGGTGCTAAAGTTATGGTGTCACATTCACACCAGAAAGGAAGAAAGATAAGAAGAGCCTGTCGTGCCCGGGGATTGATGAGCAACCAAAGGGTGGGCTGGAGGGTATGGCTCTGTTTTTGAAGTGGCATCAAGAATTCAAACTCTCGCTGGGGGCGGAGCAAGATGGCGGAGGAGTAGGAGACCTGGATTTCGTCTCCTCTCAGGAATTCAGCTGGATAGGGATCAAACCATTCTGAACACCTACAAACTCAACAGGAGATCGAAGAAAAGAAGAGCAACAACTCTCTCATCAGAAAAGCGACCACTTTCTGGAAGGTAGGACGTGCGGAGAAGTGAATCCGCGGCGATATTCGATATTCGGGAGGATAGACGGCGGGGGAGGGGCCTCCGTCGGCCGCTTCTGGCAAGTGATAGAACCACGGAGCACAAAATCGGAACTTTTAAAAGTCTGCTCCGCTGAGGGACGTCACTCTGGTGGCTAAGCGGGGGGTGGAACCCTCCGGGACAGTGTGGTCTCAGGACCCTCGGGGTCACAGAAAGACCGGGGGTGCCTGAGGGCGGCAGAGCTCCCAGGTATCGGAGCGGGGAAGCCGGCTGCAGAGGCGGAGCCCAGGCGCGGGCTCTCAGCTCGGGGTGGCCATAAACCGTGATCCGCGGCACAGTCGGGCCCCTGCTCCTCCAGCAGGGACCCAACAAGCGGCAGATCCGGGGAGACTCACCTTCCTCCCCCGGGAGGAGCCGCGCGGGAGCGCACCGCAGGGATCTGCTGGGTTTGGAGACTCCACCCGGGGTCGGAGGCCAGAGATAGAAACGCACGGTCACAGGCCGGGCGAGCACGGAGTGCGGCTGGAGACCAGGGAGACGGGAGTGACTGACGGCTTTTCTCTGGGGGCTCACTGGGGAGCGGGGCCCCGAGTTCTCGGCTCCTCCGGGGCGGAGATTGGGAGGCCGCCATTTTCACTCTCCGCCTCCAAAGCTGTACGGAAAGCTCGCAGGGAACAAAAGCCCCGGAGAGCAAACCCGAGCAGATTACTTAGCCGGGAGGGGGCAAGGGCGGGGCAATTCCGCCTCCGGCAGAGACATTTGGAAACCACGGCAACAGGCCCCTCCCCAGAAGATCAGCGAGAACAGCCAGCCAAGACCAAGTTTACCGATCAATGAGAACGGCAGAACTCCAGCGCTAGGGGACTACTGCACATAGAATTCACGGCTTTTTTACCATGATTCTTTAGTCTTTTAAAGTTAATTTTTTTTAGCTGTCTTTTTGTCTTTTTATTTCTTTTTGAATTTTTCTTTTTCCCTTTTTCAACCAACATCTTATCAATCCCTTTTTAAAAAAAAAATTTATTTTTCATTTTTAGAGTCATATTCTATCCCTTCATAGTAGTAACCCATATTTTTGGCTTATATATATAAGTTGTTCTCTCTTTAAAATTTTGAGATAGTTTCTTCTAACAGATTAAAATATACCCTAAATCTCTAGTATATGGTGTTTTCTACTCCCCTGCCTGATCACATCCTCTTCCTTTTTTTTTCTCTTTTTCTTTTTTCTTTTTTTAAATCCTCTTCTTTCTTTTTTCAAACAACTTCTTTTTAATTCCTTTTATAACATTTTTTATAATTTCCATTTTTACAGTCATATTCCATCTCTTCATCATATCAACCCTTATTTTTGTACATATATAAGTTTTACTTTCTTTAAAATTTTGGGAGGCACTTTCTTCTAAAAGACCAAAATACACCCCAAATCTAGTGTGTGGCACTGATCTATATACCATATAGATCATATTTGATCACATTCTGGTTTTTCTTTTGTTGTTGTTGTTTTGTTTTGTTTGTTTTTGTTTTTATCTTTATCTTTTTCTTTTTTTTCTTTTTCTTTTTTCTCTCTTTCCCTTTCTTATCCCACTGCTTCAGGTCTTTTCTGATTTGTTTAGAGTATATTTTCTGGGGACGTGGTTACTCTGCTAGCATTTTGTTCTCTCATTAATCTATTCTCCTCTGCACAAAATGACAAGACGGAAAAAATCACCTCAACAAAAAGAACAAGAGGTAGTACCGACTGCCAGGGACCTACTCAATATGGACATTAGTACGATGTCAGATCTAGAGTTCAGAATCATCACTTTAAAGATACTAGCTGGGCTTGAAAAAAATATGGAAGTTATTAGAGAAACCCTTTCTGGAGAAGTAAAAGAGCTAAAATCCAACCAAGTAGAAATCAAAAAGGCTATTAATGAGGTGCAATCAAAAATAGGGGCGCTAAGTGCTAGAATAAATGAGGCAGAAGAGAGAATCAGTAATATAGAAGATGAAATGATGGAAAATAAAGAAGCTGAGAAAAAGAGAGATAAATAACTACTGGATCATGAGGGCAGAATTCGAGAGATAAGCGATACCATAAGACGAAACAACATTAGAATAATTGGGATCCCAGAAGAAGAAGAAAGAGAGAGAGGGGCAGAAGGTATAATGGAGCAAATTATAGCAGAGAACTTCCCTAATTTGGGGAAAGAAACAGGCATGAAAATCCAGGAAGCACAGAGAACCCCTCTCAAAATCAATAAAAATAGGTCAACTCCCCGACATCTAATAGTAAAACTTACGAGTCTCATAGACAAAGAGAAAATCCTGAAAGCAGCTCGGGAGAAGAGATATGTAACCTACAATGGTAGAAACATTAGATTGGCAACAGACCTATCCACAGAGACCTGGCAGGCCAGAAAGGACTGGCAGGATATATTCAGAGCACTAAATGAGAAAAATAGGCAGCCAAGAATACTCTATCCAGCTAGGCTGTCATTGAAAATTGAAGGAGAGATAAAAAGCTTCCAGGACAAACAAAAACTAAAGGAATTTGCAAACACAAAACCAGCCCTACAGGAAATCTTGAAAGGGGTCCTCTAAGCAAAGAGAGAGCCTAAAAGCAACATAGACCAGAAAGGAACACAGACAATATACAGTAACAGTCACCTTACAGGCAATACATTGGCACTAAATTCCTATCTTTCAATAGTTACCCTGAATGTAAATGGGCTAAATGCCCCAATCAAAAGACACAGGCTAACAGACTGGATTAAAAAACAAGACCCATCGATATGCTGTCTGCAAGAGACTCATTTTAGAACCAAAGACACCCCCAGATTGAAAGTGAGGGGGTGGAAAACCATTTACCATGCTAATGGACACCAAAAGAAAGCTGGGGTGGCAATCCTTATATCAGACAAATTAGATTTTAAACCAAAGACTGTAATAAGAGATGAGGAAGGACACTATATCCTACTTAAAGGATCTATCCAACAAGAAGATCTAACAATTGTAAATATCTCTGCCCCTAACATGGGAGCAGCCAATTATATAAGGCAATTAATAACAAAAGCAAAGAAACACATCGACAACAATACAATAATAGTGGGGGACTTTAACACCCCCCTCACTGAAATGGACAGATCGTCTAAGCAAAAGATCAACAAGGAAATAAAGACTTTAAATGACACACTGGACCAAATGGACTTCACAGACATATTCAGAACATTCCACCCCAAAGCAACGGAATACACATTCTTCTCTAGTGCCCATGGAACATTCTCCAGAATCGATCACATCCTAGGTCATAAATCAGGTCTCAACCGGTACCAAAAGATTGGGATCATTCCCGCCTATTTTCAGACCACAATGCTTTGAAACTAGAACTCAATCACAAGAGGAAAGTCGGAAAGAACTCAAATACATGGAGGCTAAAGAGCATCCTACTGAAGAATGAATGGGTCAACCAGGAAATTAAAGAAGAATTAAAAAAATACATGGAAACCAATGAAAATGAAAACACAACTGTTCAAAATCTTTGGGATGCAGCAAAGGCAGTCCTAAGAGGAAAGTATATAGCAATACAAGCCTTTCTCAAGAAACAAGAAAGGTCTCAAGTACACAACCTAACCCTACACCTAAAGGAGCTGGAGAAAGAACAGCAAATAAAGCCTAAACCCAGCAGGAGAAGAGAAATCATAAAGATCAGAGCAGAAATCAATGAAATAGAAACTAAAAGAACAGTAGAACAGATCAACAAAACTAGGAGCTGGTTCTTTGAAAGAATTAACAAGATTGATAAACCCCTGGCCAGACTTATCAAAAAGAGAAGAGAAATGACCCAAATCAACAAAATCATGAATGAAAGAGGAGAGATCACAACCAACACCAAAGAAATACAAACAATTATAAGAACATATTATGAGCAACTCTATGGCAGCAAATTAGTTAACCTGGAAGAGATGGATGCATTCCTAGATGTATCAACTACCAAAACTGAACCAGGATGAAATAGAAAACCTGAACAGACCTATAACCACTAAGGAAATTGAAGCAGTCATCAAAAATCTCCCCAAAAACAAAAGCCCAGGGCCAGATGGCTTCCCAGGGGAATTCTACCAAACATTTCAAGAAGAATTAATACCTATTCTTCTGAAACTGTTCCAAAAAATAGAAATGGAAGGAAAACTTCCAAACTCATTTTATGAGGCCAGCATTACCTTGATCCCAAAACCAGACAAAGACCCCATCAAAAAGGAGAATTACAGACCAATATCCCTGATGAACATGGATGCAAAAATTCTCACCAAAATACTAGCCAATAGGATCCAACAGTACATTAAAAGGATTATTCACCATGACCAAGTGGGATTTATTCCTGGGCTGCAAGGTTGGTTCAACATCTGCAAATCAATCAATGTGATACAATACATTAACAAAAGAAAGAACAAGAATCATATTATCCTCTCAATAGATGCAGAAAAAGCTTTTGACAAAGTACAGCATCCTTTCTTGATCAAAACTCTTCAGAGTATAGGGATCGAGGGTACATACCTCAATATCATAAAAGCCATCTATGAAAAACCTACAGCAAATATTATTCTCAATGGAGAAAAACTGAGAGCTTTCCCCCTAAGGTCAGGAACACGGCAGGGATGTCCACTATCACCACTGCTATTCAACATAGTATTGGAAGTCCTAGCCACAGCAATCAGACAACAAAAAGAAATCAAAGGCGTCCAAATTGGCAAAGAAGAAGTCAAACTCTCACTCTTGGCAGATGATATGATACTTTATGTGGAAAACCCAAAAGACTCCACCCCAAAACTGCTAGAACTCATACAGGAATTCAGTAAAGTGGCAGGATATAAAATCAATGCACAGAGGTCAGTGGCATTCCTATACACCAACAACAAGACAGAAGAAAGAGAAATTAAGGAGTTGATCCCATTTACAATTGCACCCAAAACCATAAGATACCTAGGAATAAATCTAACCAAAGAGACAAAGGATCTGTACTCAGAAAACTATAAAATACTCATGAAAGAAATTGAGGAAGACACAAAGAAATGGAAAAACGTTCCATGCTCATGGATTGGAAGAACAAATATTGTGAAGATGTCAATGCTACCTAGAGCAATCTACATATTCAATGCAATCCCCATCAAAATACCATCCACTTTTTTCAAAGAAATGGAACAAATCATCCTAAAATTTGTATGGAACCAGAAAAGACCCCGCATAGCCAGAGGAATATTGAAAAAGAAAAGCAAAGCCGGCGGCATCACAATTCCGGACTTCAAGCTCTATTACAAAGCTGTCATCATCAAGACAGCATGGTACTGGCACAAAAACAGACACATAGATCAATGGAACAGAACAGAGAGCCCAGAAATGGACCCTCAACTCTATGGTCAACTAATCTTTGACAAAGCAGGAAAGAATGTCCAATGGAACAAAGACAGTCTCTTCAACAAATGGTGTTGGGAAAATTGGACAGCCACATGCAGAAGATTGAAACTGGACCATTTCCTTACACCACACACAAAAATAGACTCCAAATGGTTGAAAGACCTCAATGTGAGACAGGAGTCCATCAAAATCCTAAAGGAGAACACAGGCAGCAACCTCTTTGACCTCAGCTGAAGCAACTTCTTCCTAGAAACATCGCCAAAGGCAAGGGAAGCAAGGGCAAAAATGAACTATTGGGACTTCATCAAGATAAAAAGCTTTTGCAAAGCAAAGGAAACAGTCAACAAAACCAAAAGACAACCGACAGAATGGGAGAAGATATTTGCAAATGACATATCAGATAAAGGGCTAGTATCCAAAATCTATAAAGAACTCATCAAACTCAACACACAAAGAACAAAGAATCCAATCAAGAAATGGGCAGAAGACATGAACAGACATTTTTCCAAATGGCCAACAGACACATGAAAAAGTGCTCAATATCGCTCAGCATCAGGGAAATCCAAATCAAAACCTCAATGAGATACCACCTCACACCAGTCAGAATGGCTAAAATTAACAAGTCAGGAAACGACAGATGTTGGCGGGGATGCGGAGAAAGGGGAACCCTCCTACACTGTTGGTGGGAATGCAAGCTGGTGCAGCCACTCTGGAAAACTGTATGGAGGTTCCTCAAAAAGTTGAA
Organism: Mirounga angustirostris; assembly: GCF_029215605.1. Taxonomy (NCBI): domain Eukaryota; kingdom Metazoa; phylum Chordata; class Mammalia; order Carnivora; family Phocidae; genus Mirounga; species Mirounga angustirostris. The sequence goes on from NW_026991717.1 coordinate 98,254,526, forward strand.
AATAGAGCTACCATATGATCCAGCAATTGCACTACTGGGTATTTACCCCAAAGATACAAAAGTAGGGATCCGAAGGGGTACATGCACCCCGATGTTCATAGCAGCAATGTCCACAATAGCCAAATTGTGGAAAGAGCCAAGATGTCCATCGACAGATGAATGGATAAAGAAGATGTGGTATATATATACAATGGAATATTATGTAGCCATCAAAAGGAATGAGATCTTGCCATTTGCAACGACGTGGATGGAACTGGAGGTTATTATGTTGAGTGAAATAAGTCAAAAAGAGAAAGACATGTATCATATGACCTTACTGATATGAGGAATTCTTAATCGCAGGAATCAAACTGAGAGTTGTTGGAGTGGGGGGGTGGGGTGAGAGGGATGGGGTGACTGGGTGATAGACACTGGGGAGGGTATGTGCTCTGGTAAGCGCTGTGAATGATGCAAGACTGTTGAATCTCAGATCTGTACCTCTGAAACAAATAATGCAATATATGTTAAGAAAAAAAAAAAGAAGAAGAAGAGAGTAGCGGGAGGGGAAGAGTGAAGCGGGGGAAATCGGAGGGATAGACGAACCATGAGAGACGGTGGACTCTGAAAAACAAACGGGATTCTAGAGGGGAGGGGGGTGGGAGGATGGGTTAGCCTGGTGGTGGGTATTGAGGAGGGCACGTTCTGTATGGAGCACTGGGTGTTGTGCACAAACAATGAATCATGGAACACTTCATCTAAAACTAATGATGTAATGTATGGGGATTAACATAAGAATAAAAAAAATATATATATATATATATATAAAAAAAAAAGAATTCAAACTCTCGCAGAATCAGTAAGAACACTTAGTAGGACAGGAGACAGACCAAATACCCCCCAACAAAAGAGACTCCTTCCTGTTAACTGCCCGGATATTCCTTTTTCATGAAGAATTCTTTCCTCTCTGAAGATTTAAGGAGGCCTAAGTGATTTAATCCTGTCCTGCAGCTTTTAAACTGTAGAGTGAGTGTTTACAAAGTAGGATCTTTTACTAGATATTGTAAAAGAGATTTCTGTGCGTATGTTTTGCCAAGAAATTAAAATCCAGTGTTTGCCAAGGAGCATAAATATACTTGGCAGAATCCAGAGGCTCAGTAGCAGAGATAAAAGTAATTGTTCCCTTCAGCCAATTGCTCACACTTATTACAAAACATTTGTCTTCCCTTGGGGTGGATTTTCTCCCCTCATACCATCTGGCTCTGGGAGATATCGTCTGTCCTCTGGCTCAAGAAGGGCCATGAGACAAGCTTTGAAGGGAGATGCTCTGAGCCCCATAATTACATCTTTATGCAGCTCCAGATGCATACAGACCCACAGAGGCTCAATTGTAGACCTGAGACATTTCAGCTTTCCACAGTCTGCCATTTTCCTTTTCAATAATGATCGATTCTAAAGAAAGACATTTATGTTTTAACTGTGTCACCCTTTTCACTGCTTTAAAATCTGATTCACTTCTCTTCATATATATATATATATATATATATTCTCTTTATATAATTGTCAGTAAGCTGAATGTGTTGTCAACACTTGGACCAATAATCAGGTAACAGGAGAGTTCTTGGCTTTACACTCAGTGAAACAACTCAGGGACTGCTAATACGAACATTCTGGTGCTTTTATGATTTCTTCCTTAACCCCTGCATTTGTCCCCAAAGACTATCACCCTGGGAGAAAAACAACCACAATGGCCTGATTCCGAGCAAAACCTCTTTGTTCTTCCTTTTACTGGGACATGTACCCCAAACAACCAAATATCAGGAAACAACTGTTTCATACACCCAAATTCAAGACTGGATCTTTTTAAACTGGTTAGAACATGTCAAATTGATTTAAAGGTGAAAAAATTCTAACATTTCAGCAAAAACTTGAGTCATCATCAGTAACTAAAATTTGATACTATTCCTTGGCAGTTAATTCAATTTACTCTTTGTACTTGACAATCCTACAGCTCTATTTCTTCGAAAAATAACCTATAAAACTTATTGAATTGCTCATTTGTTTAGAACTATAGTTGTTGGTGTATTTATCTCACTTTTCCTCTGAATGATGAGTTCCTGGAGGGGAGGCCCCTCAGAGCATTGTTACCAGAAAGCCACACACAGTGCCTGTCCTTCAGGAGCTTAGACAAATGCAGGAGAGGGATCTCTACACAAAGCACTATCTTCATCTTCTAAGGACCCTCTTTATTTCTCTGTCCACTCACTGCTACCCTTGCACAAAAAAAATAAGCATTTCTTATTATTTATTATTTAGCTTTTGACAAAAACTTCTAGAAAAAAAGCAGTCACCTCAAAACCTTTTTTAAAAAAAGTAATGTGCATTATAAATCATTCCTATAAATCATAATAATATAAAGGAAGACTACTACTTGGAATTCTTCGGACTAGGAGGTGGAGTAGATAGAAGAAAGAAGGAAGAAGGAGTTTTCTTTTAAGGGAATGACAGAAAGAAGGCCATTTGGCACCCTTGTGACAGTGTAGATTCCTTTTAAATAAAAGTTGCACATTGCAGGTTTTAGATTATAAATCAGTTTTAAAAGTCAGACATCCTGGGGAAACATTTTTAGTCTGCTAATAATATTATTCCTGAGATCTTTTCCCGAAAAACTACAAATGAAAGGGCATGAAACATCAGGCTTCTGCCCGTTTTATTGTTTTGACAATAAAGTTATAGTGATACAAACCAAAGTCAAGTTTATTCCAGGAAAAAGAAAAAATAAAATAGGAACAAGCTGAAATCTACCATTGAGATTTCCAGATGATAAACCACGGAAGAGTAACTACTTTCCACCTTCCTTTAGCAAACGTAATATACCAAAACTTGGATTTGTACAAACAGTAACCTAACACGTACTTCTTCTTTGATAACATGAAGTAAAATTTCCTTAAGTATCCAATTTTTCTATTACTCAGTTTGTAAACATAATTTAGTATTTTATGTGTGAAGTTAAACAAAGTATATAATGGGAAACAGCCTCCCTTATGAGTAAAACATGAATCTTCCAAGATTTTAGCAGAACAAAAGTCCCAGGAAGTCACTCCAGAATGGGAGTCCCCTTAGGTTTTCCACATGTTAATCGCCAAATGAAGCTCTGACTCAATAGTCACACTCCCATTCTTTAGTTCCCCTTGACCTAGTTGAAACTGATTTAATATTTTTTTGTACTTGTAAATGTATACTCGTGTTACTCTCAATTTTGTTGCAGTCTATGGTTGATATTGAAAAGATACTTGACTAAATAAGGGAGAACATGAGAAATAATTATGGAAAATCCAACGCAAAAAAGTAGGCACATTTCCAAAGCACATATTTCTGATCCTAAAATAACCTCCCTTTAGCCCTGAAGGACCAGTAGAACTTTGTAGACACCTTGTCCAGCTTCCACCTCCAGTTCCCTGCATGTCCCACATGTGCAAAGAAGTCTTGGAACCTATACCGATAAGAATTAATCTAAAATGACTTACCTTAGACACCAAATGTGACCTTTTCCCTTTATTGCCTTTCTTTAAATTTCCTTTACCCCCCAGATTTTCCACTTATACCTGGCTTCCCATCTGAGGGACACAAATGATTTATAGGGACATGATGATTAGAATAATGAATTGTCCATCTCTTCCTAGCCCAGTTTACTGGCCCTGCCCACTTTCGTAGGAGGCAATGATTGACATTTCACCAAATATAGAGCCATCTGTGTGTTATCTCTGGACTGGACAACAGCAGTTGCATGCACACAATACCATGGCTAGCCCCACACCCCTGGCCTTGGAAAGCATGGAAGTCAGGAGAGCCCAGGTTGCCCACATCTGATCCATTAAACTATTCACATCAGCTGAGCATGTGAAGGCCAAAGCCCCCCAAAACTGCAGGAATAAACAGCATTAGAGGAGACAGTCAAAAAGAAAGGAGCCAGAGGACTGACCATTTGAGCAGTGAAGGGGGGAGGCTGGGGGCATTAGGAAATGAACCTCCAGGCTAACAGCTCGGTGAGAACTGGGATTTGACTACATGTTGTTTATGTCTCAATGTGGAATGTTACCAAATTCCATTCGTGTACTTTTATTCATATCTGAAACATAAACTAGGGGAAAGAATCCAAACAAAAAAAAAATAGCAACAAACTCAGTAATTAGAACAGGTTCTATATTTCTGCTGTTGGTAGAAAAACTATAGTTCAAGAGTGGTAGTTTCTTATAAACTAATTAACTCTTAATATCCCAGAGAACATAGCAGAAACCAAAGATTGATGAGTTTTCATTTTTTCAGATGGGTTCTTTACTCCATTTTCTTCTCTTTGCTGTCATACTTACCCTCTTCCCAAAGAGAGACGTGTATTGAGAGTAAAGTCCTAAGGAGGATGGTCTTTTTTTTTTTTTTTAAGATTTTGTTTATTTAGAGAGAGAGAGAGCAGGGAGAGGGGCAGAGAGAGAGGGAGAGAGAGAATCTCAAGCAGACTCCAAGCTGAGCATGGAGACTGAGATGGGGCTCCATCTCATGACCCTGAGATCATGACCTGAGTTTAAACCAAGAGTCAGACAATTAACAGATTGAGCTACCAGGCACCCCAAAGAGGATGGTCTTTTTATAAAATTACAAAGTCCTGATCTTCAGACTTGCTCCAAACCTAATCCCTTTCCAAGGGTCAGGCCAAGCTTTCCCCATGTTGACTGTCTCTCTCCTTAAGCATTCCACCCCTGCCCTTAAATTCTAATGGGCAACTCTGACCCAGGTATTCACATAATCTGACCTTCAGAATTATCTTCCATGAAGTGTGAATGAGTAAAAAGTAATATTTTCAGTGTTTAAACATAGTATTTTGGGGGCGCCTGAGCGGCTCAGTTGGTTAAGAGTCTGCCTTCAGCTGAGGTCATGATCCCAGGGTCCTGAGATCGAGCCCCATGTCAGGCTCTCTGTTCAATGGGAAGCCTGCTTCTCCCTCTCCCTCTGCTTGCCACTTCTCCGGCTTGTGCTCTCTCTCTCTGTCAAATAAATAAATAAAATCTTTAAAAAAATAATAAACATGATATATTTTTTTAAGTAATCTCTACACCCAACATGGGCCTTGAACTCACGACCCTGAAATCAAGAGTTGCACACTCCACAGACTGAGCCAGCCAGGAGCCCCAAACATGATATTTTTGAATAAGATTGTTTTTTTCTTCAGTGGTTTGTGACATTAACATTTTTTTAAAGATTTTATTTATTTATTTATTTGAGAGAGAGAGAGCCCGCGTGAGAGAGCATGAGCAGGGGGAGAGGCAGATGGAGAGGGAGAGGCAGACTTCCTCGCTGAGCAGGGAGCCCTATGAGGGGCTTAATCCCAGGACCCCAGGATGGTGATCTGAGCTAAAGGCAGACACTTCACCATCTGAGCCACCCAGGCGCCCCTGACATCAGCATTTTTAACTATTTTCCATTAGAAAATTTTCTATCCACTTAGTTATTCAAGTGTCTCTTTCCAGGAGGTGAATAGAAAAGAGCCTGACATTGCTAAGACTTTTATAATCTCAGCATGGGCCTTCAATACATTTTCACTAAATTATGATGCTTCCATAACTTCTCTTGGCCCTAAGAATCATGTTACTCAGTGATAAAATGAGGGAGAGAAGATTGCATTGAACAGAAGTTGGCACAAGAAGAAATGGATCCACGTTGCAAAGCTTTAATCAGTTATTTATCATGGAAAGAACAGACCTGAAATCCTGGGCTCCACACTGGCTTCTACCTCCAAGGAGCCCATATTCCTGTTTGGCCTGTTTCTTAGATAGCATGATATATTCGGGAAAACGGATCTCATTCCTTCTGATCTGAAGTCAGACACTAGTAATGCCAAAGAAGTATGTCCTCACACTAATCATACTGGCAATTCTTTGGGGTTGGTTTGTTTGCTTTTGTTTTTGAAAGGTGTTAAATAGCCAGGTAGCACTGTGTTCTGGCTCATGATGCAGCCCTTTTCTCTTCACCACCAACATTCTTGCGTGTACGGAACACAACCTCCCAGTCTGGGACAAAGTGGCCGTAGCTGTTTATTACCAGAATCAAGACCAACGTCAGTCAGTTCCCACAAGGTGTACGTCCTCTGAGTCTCTCTTTATTATATCAATAAAGACTCACAGCCCTGGACTCTTTTTCCCCAAAAGGCATGACTTTGAGTTTGTCCACAGGCCTGGAAGAGCAATGTGAAACGCCGCGGCCCTGACCCCACAGCAGGCACCCCCTTTCGGTGTGCACATGTGCAAATGGCGGGAAGGCCGGATGAAGCAGGCTTCTGTGGGGACAGCTGCTTGGCCAGTTATTCAGAGCACCTGAACCTTGACTTCTAGAATTGTGGCTTCCCAGAAATTGTTATTCTTACAAAATATCTAACGTTTATGTAGTACTCATACTATGCCAGACATCTAGATAGATAGCTCAACTCATCTTCACCACATTCCTGTGGGGTAGGTTCCTAATCTCACAGATGAGAAACAGAAGCTCAGAGAAGTTCAGAAAGGTGCTGAAGGTCATACAGTCTCGGAGTTGGTAGAGATGGGGTTCAAATGCAAGGAGTATGACTCCAGATCCTTCACCATCTTTTGAGCAGTAGTGTTGACCTTTTGGAATGAGAGAATACAATTAACTAATTGAACATATGAATAAATAATAACAGTGCCTATAAGAGTTCTTTAACTCAGGACTTCATATGAAAATCATAGGAGAATTAGTTGAGAATGACGGGTTAATTTAAAATATCCCATAAACTATATAAAAATGTATGGTGAAGTTCTTACATAAACTTCCAATTTCTTCTCTCAGAGGAGTTGATGAAAACTTTCCCCAGGTGGGGTTAAGAGAATCATCATCTTTTTCTTGTCCACTCTAAATGTCTCCCTCTCTGTTCACTCTCCCAAATTCTCTTACGTCATGGTGTCCTTGCCCCAAAATGATTTGGAATCGTCCAAAGTTGATTTTAAATACCAAATCATTATCATGGGTTACTAACGAGGTTTGCAAAGTGCCTGCCATAGATATACTTAAACTTAGTAAAGGGGTTCTCTCTCGGTCCCTCTCATCCCCTCCCTTACAGTGTTTGCCAATCCTTAACACTTCACTTACACCTCTGTTTCAGGAGCTCTCTATCTTCCATCTGTTTCTGAGCTATGTTCTGCCCTCTGCGGCAATGTCAAAATTATTGTATTTTGCTTCTTTGGGCATTAAGTGTGGTTCCCTGACAGAGATCTGTAGCCAACAAGATTGGTGCCCCATCCATATTCTCTCAGCGTTTGCCTCACTGATGACTGAGAACAATCGTCACTCTCCATGTAAGGCTTTCTTCCTGGACAGGGAGCAAACTTACAGGCTGAGCCAGAAGTCTCAGAGACCCTGAGAGAAGTGCTCAATCCACTGATAGATGGGGAATTGGTAGAAAAATATTTTAACTTTCTCACTTCTGGCTGGTACCCAGGTGCCATGGCAAATCCATGTAATACCATCAACATACCCATAGGCAGAGCAATTCCAGTGTGGTTCTGTTCAATCATTTTGCAAGAAGGCTCAGTGGGGACTAGAGAAGTGAGCCAAAGTGGGCTGGTGCCAATGTCATTAAAGTATCAGATTATAAAGATTATAAACATTGACTCTATACAGGACTGGGGAGTGTGTAAGAAAACAGGCATTCTCACTCAAGCTTTGTTGTAGGGGGCAATGATATAATTCCTTGAAGGCAATTTGGCAGGATCTATCAAAACTTTGAATGTGTGCACACACTTTGGCCCAGAAATTCTTCTTTTAGGAATTTACTCTGCAGAAATACTTGCATATGTATGTCTAGGAATTTTCAACACAGCATATTTATAACAGCAAAAACAATGCCCATCAAAAGGACACAAATAAATAAAGAGAAATCCCTCAAAAAATAATCTGTGCCCATTGCAAATAGCTTGCACATAAACTATTTCTACAGTGGTAATTAAAAGGAGAACATAAACATTTATTGTGCCTATCCTGGACAAGAATATTTTATATTTTGAAGTATGCAAGTAGTTCTAATTAATGTCAAAAAGTACTGTTTTATAGAACACTTCCAGCTAATAAGTGTAGAAGGAATGATAGAATCTAAAAACATCTATTTTGTAATCCCTAATGAAATAATGATTCGGGTTATGGTCATCAACAGATGATAAAATTTTAGAAGAAAGGCCAATAGGAACTAGATATTTGCAGGGTGCCAAGCACTGATTACTTGTTGGTTATAAAGAGAAAAGAAAAACTTTCTATTGGAGAGAACATGCTGTCACTTTGACCACACTAATGAATCTTGTCAACACTAACAGTGAGACAACTAGCTATGACCCTCCTTGGGTGATGCAGTCTGGAGGACATGGTGCCACTTACAACGTATTCTCGCCAAAAATGTTGATCCTGAAACTAATCAACTGCAGAAAGATGTTTTTTACAATTGTAAAGAGGCAATCAGGGAAACTGCAAATAGACTGGATGGAGGAATTATTGTCAATTTTGTTAGATGCCATTAGGAAAATGAGCTTTTTGTGTGTGTGTGTGGAACTGTATACTGGAGTATTTAGGAGTGAAATGTCCTGACATTTCAAATTTGGTTTGAATACTTCAGCAAAGAAAAAATAGATTTAAAAAGATGCAATATGGCAAATTGTTAATCACTATTAATACTCATAGAGAGGTACTCAGATGAAGAGTTTATAATGGCGGCGCCTGGGTAGTTCAGTTGGTTAAGGGTCCAACTCTTGATTTCAGCTCAGGTCATGATCTCAGGGTCGTGGGATCAAGCCCCATGCTGGGCTCCACACTCAGTAGGGAGGCTGCTGGAAATTCTCTCTCTCCCTCTCCCTCTGCCCCTCCCCACCACACAATCTCTCTCTTTCTCTCAAATAAATAAATCTTTTAAAGAGTTCATTATAATCATTTATCTTCTGAATGTATGTTTGAAATTTTTCAAAAAATTAAAAAGGAACAACATAAAAACTAAAATTTTTATACATTCCATTTTTATTCTTAAAATATATATATATGATTTTCTGTATATAGGGAAAGTTTACTTTCACTCACGCATTCATTAATCAATATATATATTCTGTGACTGGTGCTGCTCATCTCGATGGGAACATAATCCAGGCTTTCATGGAGCTGACATTACAGCAAAGGAAGCAAACATTAAACTAATTATGAAATTAATTATTTAACTGAACCTGGGATGAGACCTCAAAGAAGTCCAAGCTATGAGCAGATCATCTAACATCAGGAGATCTGGCCTCATCTGGGGAAGTGATGGTTAAGCCAAATACAAGACAAATGTATTGTTTCCCAAATGCAATAGAATCTTAGGAATTCATGAACAGCACTGGCTAAATTATTGGCAGCAAGAAAGGACTTAAAGTTTAGGGGCTGGAGTCAGCTTCCAGATGGGCCCAGAGTTCAGTCAGGTGTGGACAGTGTCCAAAGGCCCAGACTCTCTAGGGAGCCACACACAGGCTTTATCCTATATTAATCTAGCAGGAAAACTGGCTTCTACCAAGCCTGACCAGACAGAGGTGGAGAGGAAGGGAGAGAAGCTGGTTAGGGACTTCCAGCTTGGAATCACTGGAGCTGCATTTGCAGATGGAGAGAGCTAAGGGCCAGCTGGGAAAAGCTGGGGAAGAGAAAAGCCAGGGAAATTGGGCAGGACTCACCCAAATACACATAAACTTGGATGAAAGTCAGACTCCAGTTTATTTACTAACAACAGTGCATTACTTGAATTCCCCAAAGTAATATTCCTGGAATATTAACTATTAACTAGAAGTCCCTCCAGATTGCAAACTTCTCTGAGAACAATAATAAAGCATCCTGTCACTTCTGTCAAAGGAAGAGATTGGATTGTCTCTTGGGTTTGGCTAGGTAAATGTATCCTCCTTGGAACAGCTAAGGTAAAGCATGCTTTCCTGTTTCCTTGCCCTTTAAGGTGGAACAAATGTGGTGAGTCTAAAAGAGCCTGTACCTATCACTTAATCCTTTTTTAAAAAATTATGAAATATTGTACATGAGAAGTTCAGAGAGTAATATACAATATCTTACCACTCAGAATCGTTTAAATTTAATATATGATTAATATACTTGTTATTTAAGAATAAAACATTATGGGGACACCTGGGTGGCTTAGTGGGTTAAGCATCTGCCTTCGGCTCAGGTCATGATCCCAGGGTCCTGGGATTGAGCCCCACATGGGGTTCCCTGCTCTGCGGGAAGCCTGCTTCTTCCCATCCCTCTGCTCCTTCCCCTGCTTGTGCTCTCTCTCTCTCTCTTTCTCTCTCGCTCGCTGTCAAATAAATAAATAAATAAAATCTTAAAAAAAAAAAAGAAAACATGACACACACAGTTGAAGTCCCTTATATATTTTTCCCCAAACCTATTCTCCTTCCCTTCTGGAGATAACTTTTTTCCTGAATTGATCTGTTACCTATGCTTCATATATAACATATGTGAAAAGTATATGAACATATATATATGAAAAGTATGCATCCACAAATAACATATAGTATAGTTTTGTGTATCTTTAAACAATTTTTACAATAAATTACCCAAGTCTTATCATACTATAAAGTATCAGTCTGCAACTTCTTTTTGTCACTTAATATTGTTTTCTAAGATTCATAAATATAAATCTAGTTTATTCATTTTAACTATTGGGTGTATTCAGTGACTATCCTTGCGTATTACTTTAGGCATACATGTGCAAGAATTTCTCTAAGATTTATACCAAGCAGTACAATTTCTGTGGTTCTACCTTTTAATCTAAATATGATTCTAGCATCCTTAGGTGCACAATCTATCTTCCAACTGCTTTGACCTTGGGGTAACAGAGAGATTCACAAGGATTGTTGATGGGAGCTATCATCTTGTGGAATAATTAATATACATTTATTTGTGGGACATCTATATATTGCTTTATTTATTATAATTTTGTTAATCAGTTAATGACTATGCATATGGGTTTGTGTATTAAAATTTACTTACCATAAATAACTTTAATTGTAAGTTTCTATTTTGTTGGTATATACTCCCTTCATCCTAGGTTATCTAGTAAAACAAAACAAATCTTAGTTCCCCTGGAGAAATCTGGGAATCACATCTTCTTTTTATCTTTGTAACCCATGGACTGTTTTCCTATTAAACTACATAAAAATTAATCTGTTTTCTTATATTAATAAGAACTCTTTGATCTAAGTTTTGGATTTTTAGAAGATAACTCTGTTTTCACACTGTGCTTATCACATTTCCACTGTAAATCAAGAATTTTTAATACTTTAGCTATCCTAAGATTGCTTCAAAGGAAACCTGCTTCAGTGACACCACTAGTCTGGAACCCAGTTATGCTCACTTGTAAAACCTAAATTTTTGAATTAATAAAAAATTTTAACTATTAACATATTAAAACATACCACTTTAAATATTTATTTGTGCAAATCATATATTACCTAGAAAGATATGAGAGAAAAGAAAATAATCAAATGTTAGGAGCAAAGTAAATCAATCACTTGTGCGGATTATGCATTGATGAAGAGCTTTCTAATGGGTTCGTAGCTAGATTTTTTTTCCTTTTTGTCACGGTCTTGTTTTCCATCTACAGAGGAGATAATGCAACGCCTCTTCCATTCACATTTCCTTGGGAAAGATGTGAGAGCTGATATGTAGCTTTAGTCACACTCACTAAATTGTCAGGTTTATTTCATTCACTTAATTCAGTTAGTTAAGAGAAGTCAGTTTATCTCAACTCAGACCACCTTTCTGTAGTATTATCTGGAAAAAAACATGGGCTAGACCAACTGCAGGAATGGGAGAGTCTGTTTTCCATCCCCGACTACATAATATCTTCTAAACTTTGGATGACTTGAGATCATTTCAAAATGGGTCAGAAACCCTGGATTCTCCTGCATTTGGGATTGTACTGTTGAAGCTGGACCAAAAGGAAGCAACACACAATGTGTATATCAGCACCAATAACTAGCAAGTTCTGAGGGCCAACGTGGAATGAGATAAGGAAAACTTACTCAGCCCTATGGATGCTTTTAGTTTCTATGCAGACAATATATGCACTTTGTACATTGCAAAAACACAGAGGTACAGCTCCATAAACAATTATAGAGACCAGGTGTCCATACTTCAATCTCAGCAGATAGAAAGAAAACTTATTTTTCCCGAGAAGAAAGTGTATAGTTTTAGGCATTCCTTAATGATGCTATTTGTGTGCAGTCAGAATGCAAATGCTTAACCAACTGAGCCACACAGGCATCCCTATATACCACATTTTCTTTCTCCACGCATCTATCAATAGCAATAGTTTTGAGGGGTAAGATTGCATGTGGGAGAAGATTTTGTTGCTAATTTGCACTTAGGCTGAATCCACCAGGTGAGAGCCACTGACTTGAGCAAATGTTGAGGTAAAGGGCTTCTCTGCCCATCATCACATATATAGGGCAGCCTCCAAGATTTAAGTCCAGAACTGGTAATAGCTAATGGTATTTAACATGTATGTGCTTTCACGTGTATTCACCAAATCCTCCCATAACCGCGTGGGATCGATGCCCTTATTACCCCCATTTCACAGATGAGGATATTGAAAGAGAGATTAAGTAACTTACCCAAGTTACACAGTTTCAGAGCTTGTGGTACCAGCCCTCGCTGGTTATTTTCCAGAGCTCCAGCGGGGCCCGTCAGATACTCACTGGCTGTGGCATCAAGGCCTCAGGGAACTGGATCTCTTCTGGGGCCATGCCAGGCTTTGGGGTCCCACAGCTAGACCCAAAACACAGAGGGGAAGACAAAGATGACCAAAAGTTGAACCTGCCGTTCACTCAAGTGGTATCAAAATGTCCCAGAGACTTCCAAAATCAAAGCCAGTTTGGAGCCAGATCAGGCTTCCTAGGTTTATCTCCAGGCTGGAATTTCATAAACCCAGTAATGATTCTTCAAATCCTGATAACTGAACTATTAAAAGGTAAGGGGAGACATTGTGGTCAAATAAATTTGAAAAAAAAAAAAAGCACAGTATTTTATTGCAATTCACAATGAATCATAATGAATGTGAAAATATTAAAGATTCATAGAAATCCTCCAATAAAGAAACATGTTCAACTTTGCTTAAGCAAGCATTTCCCAAACTTGTACTCCTTAACATTTACATGGAACATCATTTGATACCAGTGCTCCAGAATGAAGTTGACCAGTGGCACCTTGAGATAGATGCTGTCTGGTCCGCCATGTCCTGAAAACATTCCACAAGATATATTACAGCCCCTGCATCACCTCTCCTCCCCGCCTGACCTCAGGAACGACTTCTCCTCTGAGAACTTTGGTAAGGCCTGGGTTCCAAGGTTGGCACTCCATACTCCCAGGCCTAGGCTTAGCTTCCTAAGTCCCCTTGGACTTTTCTATCAACAGCTTGATGTGTGGCCCTGAGCAACTTGAAAATGAGCCATTCAGTTCTGATCCCAAAACTAGGGAGTAAGACATTTTGTTTGGATTTTCCAAAGATCCTTGGCAACTTTCCATATAAGTGGTTCCTCAGTAAGCAATGAATCATAAACATCCATTATGGACAGGAGCAACTGGGTAATAACAGAACAGACTAATGCTGTCTTTATGGCCTTTCCTCCAAAGGGGGGCTCAATTGAATTAAGTCTGTTCCCACAGTATATTACTCAATGTTTCTTAGGGGTATGAGAAACCTGGAAATTACAAGGCAAACCACGAATGAATTGCTGTTCGGTCAAGTCACACAACTAATAGAAAGTTAAATTCTTCTGTGACCAAACACAGCATCTAGTTCCCAATCTATCAAAGAACAACAAGCCAGGAAGTGAACACTTTACAGGTATCTGCCTTCCACCCAACAAAGGATCTCAGAACATTTTAAAAGCATATTCCTCTTAATGGAGAAGAACAGTACATTGGCTAGTGAAGTTTTATGACATCCCCATTATCTTTTTCTTTTTCAGTTGCTAGGGAAGGTGGGAATCAGGACTGACTTTTTTCTCTAAAACCTCTTAATTGAGGTATGATTCACATGCAAACAGAGGTATATATTTAATGTACACAAAAGTTTTCTCCTACCCTCTTTGTTGGTGGTTGTGGTGTTATTATTACTATTGTGTGTGTGTGTGTGTGTATGTGATGAAAATATTTCACATAAGATCTACCCTCTTAGTAAATGTTTAAATATACAAGAGAGTATTTTTCACTGTAGGCTTTATGCTGTACAGTAGATCTCAAAGACATATTTATCTTGCATAACTGAAATTTAGTCCCCTTTGACTAATACCTCCCCACAGCCCCCAGCAAATGCCATTTCACTCTCCACTTCTGAGTTTGACTGTTTTAGATTCCTCATGTTAGAGGTATCATGTAATATTTGTCCTTCTGTGTCTGATTTAATTCACTTAGCATAATGTCCTTCAAGTTCATTCATATTGTCACAAATGGCAGGATTTCCTTCTTTCAAAAAGCTAAATAATATTCCACTGTGTGTATATACCACATTTTCTTTTTTTTCTTTTTTTTTTTAATTTTATTTATTTATTTGTCAGAGAGAGAGAGAGAGAATGCACAAACTAGGAGAGTGGCAGGCAGAGGGAGACCCGATGTGGGGCTCATTCCCAGGACCCTGGGATCATGACCTGAGCCGAAGGCAAATGCTTAACCAACTGAGCCACACAGGCATCCCTATATACCACATTTTCTTTCTCCACACATCTATCAATAGCAAGAAATGGTCTAAGGTCTTAGTTAGAAAACGAAGTCATAATAGAAAGGAATTGATTCAGGAATTCCCCAACATTGGACTGGCCAAACATGATAGCAGAGTCAGCAGGGGGACTACCACTGGAGCAAAGTCTGGAAATGAAGAAACTCTAAATGATAATGATACTAGATACCCTAGTGCTCAGTTCCACCAAGCACAAGTAGCAGGGAGGCTAAGCAGTGGTGACAAGGTCACTTCCAGGGCCTGCTATGTTGGCCTAGTCCATCTGCAAGGTACATCAAGCTCCTTGGGCTCTTCATAAGCACAAGACATTGAGTGGGTACACACAGAATAGGAAAAAGGAAGGCAGATTTCCATGTTTAGTGGGTTCTCTAAATGTTATACTTCCACAGGATCAGGGAAAGGGACAATAACACTTATTAGGTACCAGATGCTCTACGTGCACAATTGTATTTAATTCTCACAACAACTATATGAGGTAGGCCCTATTTCTTCCAATTTTTCAAGAAACCAAGGCTTAGTGAGGTGTATTGCTTGCTCAAGCTAGCTGGAATCTGGACCCAGTCCCCCACACCCCTAAGCACTCTCTGAGAGTGCATGTCAACATTCAGTAGATATGTGCTGGGCACTGTATCAGACCTATGCAGGTTAGAAACATGAATCAGACACAGTTCCTGTGCTCAAGGAGTTTATGAGTTATTAAGATAAATAAAACCAAGTCAAATGGGTATAATACAAAGCAGAATTAAGTGCCATAAGAAATACACACAACTATAGAAATTGGAGATAATGTAAATAGTAGGAATCCTTGTGTCAGAGAAGAAAAGCACAAGATGGACACCAGGAATGCTGATTAATTCAGGACTGCTTAGGAGAGAAAGTTTGAAAGGAGGTAGAGGGAGGTATAGTCAGAATGAGTCAGAAAGGTAGTTTGGGGTAGATAATGAGGAACTCTAAATTTTTAGCCCAGATTTGATTGTATACAGTCCAGAGAACAATGAATGTTTTCAAGCAGGAAAGCGTTTTAGAAAAAGAAGGAAGGAAGTGGTCTGCAGTGAGGATTGAAAGTAGATCAGCTTGAGTGAGAAAGGACATTAAGGAGGCCAGAAACTATGGAGGCTGAGAACTCCAGCCAGGAGGTATTTAGAGGATATTTTCTCTTAGAAGAAGGAAGGAGAAGAAACAGACAGAATACTGTCTCAGATGTCAAAGGAGAAGAAATTTCAAGAAAGAAAAAGTGAAAATTTTGCATAGAAAATTAATTTGTTATGATTATTCCATTAACATTTATCAAGTGTCTTGGACCTACTAAACATAGACCAGAAGACCAGCAAGAGAGTCTACGCTGGGGGAAACTTACATTCCAGTAAAAGGAAGCCAAGTCAACAAATTAAACAAGATAGTTATGCATTGTCACAAGTACCATAAGGAAATAAACAGGATGAAGCAGGGAAGAGAAGGTAAGAAGAGAGAGAGAAATCTTTATAGGGCTTCCAGGTGAGACCTCTTAAAGAAGTGACATTTGAACTGAGAATGATCAGCTATTCTGGAGCAGAAGAGAGAGTGTTCTAGGCAGAAAGAACAAGTACAAAAGTGTGGAGTCATTAGAAAGGGTCATTAGAGGAATATAAAAGAGGGCAGCATGGCCGGAACATCCTGAACAGACAGAACACTGGTATGTAATGAGGTCAGTGGTCTAGCAGAGAGGAGATGTGCCTTGCCTTGGATTGGTGACCAAGAAGATAAGGAAAGGGTCAGATCTGGAACTAGAATCAATAGAATTTGTTGAAAGATTAGCTATGGGGTACCTGCACCCCAATGTTCATAGCAGCAATGTCCACAATAGTCAAACTGTGGAAGGAGCCGAGATGCCCTTCAACAGACAAATGGATAAAGAAACTGTGGTTCATATATACAATGGAATATTACTCAGCCATTAGAAAAGATGAATACCCACCATTTGCATCAACATGGATGGACCTGGAGGGAATTATACCAGGTGAAATAAGTCAAGCAGAGAAAGACAATTATCATATGGTTTCACTCATATGTGGAACATAAGGAATAGCACGGAGAACATTAGGGGAAGAAAGGGAACACTGAAGGGAGGGAAATCAGAAAGGGAGACAAACCATGAGAGACTCTGGGAAACAATCTGAGGGTTTCAGAGGGGAGGAGGGTGGGGGGATGGGTGAGCCCGGTGATGGGTATTAAGGAGGGCATGTGTTGCAGTGAGCACCGGGTGTTATACGCAAACAATGAATCACGGAGCACTACATCAAAAACTAATGATGTACTGTATGGTGACGAACGTGACGATAAAAAAATAAATAAATAAAAATAAAAAATAAATTTAAATTAATTAAAATTTAAAAAAATATCTGTTGAACTGAATTTTAAATTTCTATTATAAAGCAATAGGATTGGGGCTTGAAAGGTAGGTTGGGGCCAGATGATAGAAGGCTCTGAATGCCTGATTTGGAGCACTAGGTTTGACAGAACTCCTCTCAGTGTTTGCGTGGAAGAATGACAGGACCCAAGCAGTGCCTTAGGAAGCTTGGCTTGGGGAGAAGTAGGGGAAGCATGGGGCTGACAGGGAGGTGTCAAGAGGTCACTACAACCTCCATGCTTGACTGGTACAGCTGAGCTAGGGAGATGGTAGCACTAGAAAAAAAAAGATGGGTGGAAGAGAGGGCATGAGGAAATGTTTGACAGGACTGGAGAATAGTAGGTAGGGAAGAATTTCAGAGAGGAAGGAAAAGAGAAAGTAGTCCAAAGTGACTGATGTTTTGAGCTTAGTGAAAAGGAAAAAGGAAGTTTTGCTGTAGAAACAGGAAGGTCTGGAGGTTTGGGGAAGACATGGCTAGTTGACCTTAGACGTAGTTTATTAGGCCCGAGTCACCAGGAGGACAGCCTGGAGGAGATTTTCAGCAGTGTGTTGGGCATGTAGAACTGGAACCAGAAAAGTCATCAGCCTGAAGACAAACCCTTGAATGGCATTAGAGGCAGATGTGATAGCGAGAGCGGTCTCTGGGCAGAGAGGGAAGGACTGAGGTCAGAACCTTGGGAAGTACATTTAGGAATCAGGTAGAGACACGAGTCAGAGTGGAGTCCGAAGAGAGGCCAAAGAGTCAAAGGGAAAATGTGGTTGCGACAGAAGCCGAAGAATGATCAGCCATGTCTTTCATATCAATTAACCTGGTACCAGAGAAACAGTTACTTTGCGGCACATTGAAAACACATCTTTAATCCTTCATCAGCTCATGGGGCCCATCCTTGGGCTGAGTAGAGATTTGCATGCAAAATGTGCTACCAGTTAAGTGAGATTTGGCACTCTGGTTTGGAAGCGCCTCTGTCAGAGGAGTTAGAACAACAAAGAGGGCAGCCTTGACCCCACAGGTCCGGTCTGGACTGCTGTGGCTCCCTTCTCAACTTGATTCAGGGGTGGAGTGGGAGCTGGAGGAAGTGGAGCCAGCAAACTTGAGATTCAAAGAAAGGAAGTTCACGTAGAGGCACATTGGAGGGGCGGACTGTGTAGGGGAAAGGAGGATTTTTCGGTAGGGGAATTAGAAAACTGTATCTAGATGCTGTTTTTTTCTCTCTCTCACTAGGAGAAGGGAAAGAATTGAAAATGAAAATTAAAAGGGGAAATAAGATATGAAAACAATGATGTTGTCAGATATTTAGTAAATTCCATTTCCTGATTCAGAAACTTGCATGCTACATTATACGTGAATTGCCTGCTTTTAAAAGTAACTGAAAATCACTTATTTCTAAGAAAATAATGCACCCTGAACCTAGAAAGTGTGGAACACACACACACACAAAAGTGCAAAGAAAAAAACAGGTTACCACTAACCTTAATCCAGAGAAACTTCTTTTAAATGTTTAAATGTTGGTATATGAAATTTCATCTGGAATTAGACAACTAGGCAATTTCTAATCTTTTACTATTATAAACAATATTACGATGAATACCCTTATACATTCCTTTTTGAATACTTGCTCTACTATTTTCCTACCTCTCCCTTTAAGTGGAGCTGCTGGGTAAAAAGAGAGGCACACTTTTTAAAGCTTTTGATAAATACTGACAAATTACTGTTCAAATAATTTTACAGTTGGACCTTCCACCAGCATTGCATCAGAGTGCCTATTTCCCCCCATGTTCTCATCAAATCTTTTGTATTAGTTTATATTTCACTAAATACATAGCTGGGTTGAATTTTTTCCCAAATACTATTGACCATTGGTATCTATTCTTTTGTGAGTTGTTTATATATGCCTTTTGGGTATGTTCATCCTTGTTTTTACTCTATACGAGTTTTTTATTTAATAAAGGATATTCATTCTTTATCTATCACATACATTGCAAATGTTCTATTCACAGTTTTCTACATTCTGGTGTTTAGATTAATTTTACAGTTTTTTAAATATATAGAAACATTTAAAATTTTTAAATGTATATAGTCAAATATGTTGCTATTTATCATTTCTGCTGTGCATGTTATGGGAAAGTCTTCCCCACCACAAGAATAAGAAATATTCACCTATATTTTCTTATAGTTTTTTAGTTGTATATATGTATGTATATATGTGTGTATATATGTGTATTAATCGTATGTGTATGTATATGTGTGTGTTTTATATATAGCATTTTGATCCATGCAGATTTTATTTTTGTATTTTGTATTTTTGTATATGAATAGTTAATCAGCTATCCTAGAATAACATTTCACAAACTTTGTTCTGGGGACTTTTGTTCAGGGAGATGCAAATCGATGCTGTGAAAAATGGGTCCTAATATCTCTTAAGTTTGGACTGACTCGCATACTATAATGCCTCTTTTAAGAATTGATAATAAGCTCCCTCTCCCTCTGCCCCTTCCCCCTGCTTGCACTCTCTCTCTCTATGTAATAGATAAATAAATCTTAAAAAAGGAAGAATTGATAATAATCATTAGCAATCTAATAAGGAATCCTGATTAACTTCAACTCAGTACTTTATAAATGTGTTTGAACACTCTCTTTGAAACTCAACTATTAAATTCAAACAAGTATTCATTGCATGCCTGCTATCTTTAAACATATAGAATTACAGGGATTTAAAGGTAAGCAAGATAGAATCTTTATCCTCAAAGAACTTAAAACCAAAGGGAAATTATAGTCTAATGGGGACTGCTTTAGAGGGCAGAATATGATACTTGCTGCTAGAAGTGGCCAAAATCTATAGGGCTTGTCAACTGAATATGTACGGGGTGGGGGAGGAACAGGTCAGACAAGAGTCCCAGGGGCTGACAGAGGATGCCATGCTGAGTCTAGACTAGCTAGCTTGGCCTGACAGTGGCACACCCAACTAGGGGCAACGAAAAATATAGAGTAAGAGTTTGGATGAAGAGCGCAGAGATATAGATATGGAAGACACCAGCAAGAGAAGATATAGAAAGCCCTCAGGGTAGATTAATACTATATGATAGAAGAGCAGAGAGCCACAGCATGAGCCCTGGGGTGTGGCTACATTTAGGGAGCAGCAGGAAGAGCTCTGGAAAGCAAAAGATGATGGCATCAGCGAGGAAGAAGGAGAACCTTGAATAAATTTACAAGTCTTCGGGATAGGTTTGTTTCACAAGATCATTCTGAAATATTTTATTAAAATTGAATTGGTAATTTCCTGGATGGGAAGCTTGGGACAGAGGGTCAAGTGATTTGCTCAGGGGACCATCATGAATCAGCAGCTACACATCAGTCCACCACAAATGAAACGCAACTGGAAACGCCAAAGCTGAGACAGGCATGAAAACTGAAATTCTACAAATTACATATCAGAACTACATCCTTTAAAAATGCAAAGAGTTAAAAAAATGCAAAGAGTTTAAAATACATGGTTGTAATTTCAAAATCATTGTGCCTGCATATAAAAATTGCTTTTTCTGCTTTGGGAAAGGAGAAGGAAGACTAGTGGCAGAAAGAATGGTGGAGGTGGTGGTTATTCAATGAACTGGGGCTATCTGAGTTTAACAGTCAACTCTCCAGTTTTGAAGGGTGGTGAGTAAGCAGAAGAGTTTACTAATAATGAGTAAAGCCACAAGAACCTCCAGAAAGAGTCGACAGAATTCCAGAATGTTAGGGTTTGTAAGAAATGTTTGGGAAACCACAGGCAGAGGTGCCCCAGATTCTGATGTGGGAATCGAACATTCCAAATTGGGTCACAAATAAAAATCCCTCTGCTTAAAACTGTTCTTGTGGCTTCCATAAGGGCATCCTCTCTGCTGTGCCTTTTTTTCTCTCTGGTTGCTTGTTCTTTGACCTGTTTCTCACCCATTCCTTAAATTCCATGTTCATGAACTTGATCCCCTGATTCCAAGTCTCACCTCTTCTATCTTTAGAGTCAGTGGCTTAAACTATTTCCGAAGATATTTTCATCTTATCTCCATTCATTGTCTCTTCTTTGCCCATAAACAAAACCAACCTCCTCAGCCCTCTACTCCCAGCTATCGCCGTCTGTGGAAGTGTTTCCTGAGGGTGTGGGAGCTCAGACAGGGCCAGGATCTGGGAGTGATGCTGGTAGTGGCAGAAGTTAGGGGGGGTAGCACCTCACTTAAGCCACCATGTCCAGGGTCTCACCCTCACTCAGCCTCCCTTGCCCAGGCCCTGGATGATTACTAGTGCCTCCAAAGATGATCCCCATAGGTTACCACTTTAATTTTTGAAATGGTCTCAACACCTCCCAAGGAATAGTTAACATTATAATTAACATTGCTTACTATGTACTAACTACTGCTGTAAAAACTTTATATACATTAATGGAGTGAATCATTATTAACTCCTCTTTAAAGATGGGGAAACTAAGGTGAAAGGTGTTAAATAACTTGCCCCGCCAGTGAGTGGGGGAGCCAGGATTCAGCCCAAGCCATCTAACTCCTGACATAGCATAAAGAAAGCCTGGGCAGGGCGCCTGGGTGGCTCAGTTGGTTAAGCGACTGCCTTCGGCTCAGGTCATGATCCTGGAGTCCCTGGATCGAGTCCTGCATCGGGCTCCCTGCTCTGCGGGGAGTCTGCTTCTCCCTCTGACCCTCCCCCCTCTCATGTGCTCTCTCTCATTCTCTCTCTCTCAAATAAATAAATAAAATCTTTAAAAAAAAAAAGAAAGCCTGGGCAGAGAGAGAGGAATACAGTATTCAGAACACACAAATCGTTCTGGCAAGTGCTAAGAGATGGAGTTGGGTATAAGGCAAAAGGGACAGGTACAGTGAGGCAGGTTTGGGCAGGGAAAAAAGGACTTCTAGCTGCTAGAAAATGACCTGATACTTTGACCCAATCATTCTGCCAACTAGTTCCATCTTCCCTCCCGTATATGCTGCCCTTGTTTCCTGCTTGTCTCCTCCTGGAATATCCTTTCTGTCCAATTTCCCTGTCCACACTCTGTCCAGCCCAGGAAAACCCCCTCTGTCTTCATTACATTCACTTTCCGTGAACACCCATCATCCTTAATAGGTTTCATGGTTTACTTAAATACATAACCTCACCTGGCTTTATATTGTTACTTAGCAGTTTCATGTGTTTCCAGCTTATTCCTCCAAATCAGTGAAGGCTCCTCAAAGTTAGGGACCATGTCTTAGCACGGTCCTTCATGAGTGCCCCTTCCCATCCTCCACCATCCCCTCATAAAGCTGTCCACATAAAAGGTATTCAATGAATACTTGTTTACTCAAATCCCATTATTGTGGGAAACCTTCTAAGTGACCTTTGAATGAGTAAGTTATCAATCTTTAACTTTCTATTTGTATGTGGCACGCAACAGAGACCCAATTGTTTGAAATTACATCCAGAACTTCTGTTTACTAAGTATGGTTTGAGTTATTTCATGCAGACAAAAAAAAAAAGAGAGAGAGAGAGAAAGAGACTGCTTGCTTCCGGAAAACATTTTTTATAACATTATTATTGGCGACTCATGCTGACATGGAACTACTTTATTTTGGCTGAACTTTGAACACAGATTCACATTGTCCAAGTTTCTCTTGGAGGCAACTTCAGTCTCATACAAACTTCCGAAGATTACCAGCTACATCTCTCAATGTGAAGCAGAAATGGCCATGTGTGCAGAAAATTTATTTAACTCAAAGTCCAAAGTCTGTGTTTATTTTACTGCTTTTAGTTAAAATGTGCAAGTCTAGAATTTCCAAATGTTCACCATATGGGTAAGCCCAAGCAAATCAAACAATTTTCAATTATAATTGGGTAATAATATGGTCTACTTTCTGTCTTACTATTTGGGCTTGCAATGTGAGCAGTAGCAGACAAATACTAGTTCTCATTTCTCATTTCCCAGGCCAGTATCACTCCAGAATTCACAGCACACATCACCCAGAGTTCTACACACACCAGGAATTACCCCATCTTCCCAATGTCTTTGAAACATCCATCAGGGAGGTTCCTTTGCTTAATGATAATAAATTCTCATACTCTAATCTTGTAAAGTTCTTCAGCTCTCTTGCATTTAAATGCAGTCTTCCAAATAAATAAATAAATAAATAGTAAATTCAGTCTTCCAATTGGATGTCAAACTGTAAGTAAATAGAGTATTTTTAACATTCTTTTGTGCCTTCTACAACACCTGATTCCAATGCTTTGAAAAAAATAACAAAAAATTTAATTGACTCATGAACAAGTCCACAAAAGCTTAAGTGGTTTTTTCCATCCAAGATTGCAGGAGGGTTTTTTTGTTTTCTTTTGTTTTTATTCTGTACTCAGAGAATGTGACCATCCTTTATAAATTTTCCATATAAATATTTATCCTATATTTAGTCAGAAGGTTACTTAGACTTAAAGAAATAGGTAATAGAAAGCTAGAAGGTACTTCAGTATATGTTGGATTTTTTAAATAGATTTTGTTAAATTACTGAACTTTTTGTTAATTTTTGTACCAGACCTAGTCCCATCTCAGACAACTGTTCTCCTTAAACCAATGCAAAGCCAGCTGGACATTTAATAAAAAGCATCCTTACCGATAACTTGTGGGGTTGACAAATATGCTATTGCTTCCACCCATGTCTGATAGCTAGTCCTAGCACAAAGAAGCTAGGACCCACTAATCCCTGCTGCCCAACTCTTTCATGTCCCCCACGTTCCTCCACCCCCCCCCCAGGGTACCCAGAGCCAGTGGGACCCTATTCCATGCTATGTACACCAGCCAGCTGGCTTGGTCCTAACTCCCCACTTCTCTCTTTTATTTTTTCTTTCTCTTCTCTCCTCTCCTCCTTTCTGCTCTCTCCTCCCCTCCCCTCCCTTCCCCTCTCTCTTTTTCCCCTTCCCTATCTCCTCGTTCTTTCTCTTCCTTCTTTATTTCATTCATCAAATATTTCTTAACAACATTTTTTATTATTTACGGGGTCCTGTGTCAAGCAATAGGGACACTGTGTTAGAGCTTATGGTTAAATAGAGAGATGAATATTAATAAAATGATCACAAGCTGTGATGAGTTCTATAAAGGTAAAGAACAGAGAGATATGATAGCAGGTTCCAGAGACCTGGTCTGATCTGGAGTGTTGAGAACACAGGCCTAATTTTACACTTAAATCTCAGAGGTAAGTTGAATTTATTAATTTATTCCCCTTTTCTCTTCTCTGTTTCATTTCTGAAATACCAGCTGCTGGCACCTAGGGCCTAATGTAATGTGTGTGTGTGTATGTGTGTGTATTTTACCTTCTCTCTTGCTATGCTAGAATTTACCCAGTAATCAATAAATATATCCTGAAATTAGGTTTGGACATGTATTTGACATTTAACAAGTGTAAAAGGTGGTATCAGTGCCGAACTGATCTTGCTTCTCCCCATAGACTGTGGCCCTGCAGACATATGTCCTCTTCTGCCCTTCTTTCCCTTCTAGCTGCCTCAAACTGTACAGCTCCTTGGGGTCCCCAACACTTGGTTTGGGGCTGGCCTCATTTGCCACACCCCAGGCTGGACTTGACCTCTCTAGGCTTCCTCACCCATGTTTCTTCTTCCTACTAGTTCTTCCCTAAGCATCTCCTTAATGAAACACATCAGAAATCTTATTCACTGAAGAAAGTTTCCATTATTGCCAATACATTTACTCTATTCTAGGGCCAAAAAAAAAGTATATTTTATTCACATTTTTAAGAGCAAGGGATGACTCACATCAGTTTTATTTGATAAAGCTTAATGTTGGCAAAGGTATGCGGAAAATAGAAATTTTAATGCAATCTTACTGACACTGTATAATTTTGGAAAATCACTGTCAGTATCTACCAAAACTTTCAAATGTACATGCTCCTTGACCCAGCAGATCCTCTTCTAGGACATACTTCTACAAGCTGTGCAAAGATGTATGTAAGAGAGTATTAATTCCCTCTATTACAATAAAAAATTTTAAACAACCAAAAGATGATTGGAGAAATAAAGAATGGTTCGATCATACACTGGGCTACTTGCTGCCAATTTAATCAATGAGATAAATCAGTTTGGGCTGACGTGGAAAAGTGCTCACAATATATTTTTAAGTGGAAAAAGTCAAGCTATAGAACAGTAGAGTACTATGATCCCACTTCTGAAAAAATAATCATAAATAGCAATTTTGAAATAACGTGTGAACAGAATCACCTCTGGGTGGTGGGATATCCGGGAACATTCATTTACTTGATGCATCACCTCTGTAATGCTTGAGCTTTAACAGTCAGCATGTCTTATTTTGTTAAATAAGTAATCATGGCTTTATAATATTTTTATATCTTAATTTACAATGGAGTTTCCCTCCTCCTATTCCCTTCCCTTTCTTTGAACAGTTTCTGTCCATTTTCTCAAGGAATGTAACAGAACATAAAAATAGCCTTTCCAGTCTTTCTGGCTTTTGTGTGTCCCAAAAGCATAAGTTCCTAGGGGAAGGGAATTTATTATGCACAGAAACAAAATGTTTTATTCAGCAGCCAGGGGAAGGCAGAGTGTTCTCCAGCCTAGGAAGAGACACCACCTGACTGAGGTGATGAGGGAAAGAGAGTGTTAGAGGTGGTCAGAGGGAGGACGAGATCTTTGAGTTACTAGAGCAGAAATAACCCACATAGTGTTCTCAGTAGCTGGCGAGTAGAGCAAGGGACAGGGGTGGGAGTAGGTAAGATTCCAGAAAATAAATGTCTGTATCTAAGCCAGGAAGTTACATTACAACTAAGATACCTTCAGGTGTCCTGGAGCAAAATGGCCCACCTTGCAGGGTGGCTGTTACTCAGAGTCTGCCCGCTGCTGTCCAGCAGGAGTGGGGCCCAGCATTGCCAGACTTTCTGATTTTTCAAATCCAGAGTTCAGGTAATTTTTAACTGGATCCATTCCACGGGTCAAATTAAATGTACCTGTCTCAGTTTGTGAGGGCTGCTATAACAAAAACGCTGTAGCCTGGGTGGCTTAGGAACAACACAAATTTCTCTCAGGTCTAGAAGCTGGGAAGTCCAAGATCAAGGGGCCAGAAGATTCTGTGTCTGGTGAAGACCTGCTTCCTTGTTCATAGTCATCTTCTCACTATGTCTACACAGGGTGGAAGGGGTGAGAGAGCTCTCTGGGGCTTCTTTTATAAGGGTACTAATCCCATCACCAGCGCTCCATGCTCATGACCCAAGCACCTCCCAAAAGCCCCACCTCCAAATACCATCACCCTGAGGGCTAGGACTTCAACATTTGAATTTGGGGGAGACATAAACATTCAGTCCACTGTAGGACCTGTGGGTTTAACCCAACCTATAGGCCTCACATGTGTGAACTGATTGAAGACGAAGAGATGACCTTCACAAAACAACTCCTGTGCTCCAAGCATGGGCCGGGCAGCAAGAGCTATGGGCATTCTCTTCACAGGTGCCAGTGTAGACCGGGCCCACGTGCTCCTTCCCACCTCCAGTGCCCTCTTCGTGAGATCCACAGCCGTAGATGCTGGTTTAAAGAAGAGAGGTGAGGGGACAAGAAACCCAAGAGGTCCCAATGTTGTACTTTTTATCTACCACGGCAGGTGAATAGAGATGCAGTCAGAAGTGAAATGGAATGAAGAAAGAATCATTAATATATGGATTATTTCATGTCCTTGCAGGAAAAGCAGAGGCTCTCTGCTGGGCCCTGGAGAGCCAGCCTTCAAAAAAAAATTTCTTTTTTTTGTTTAAAGATTTTATTTATTGATTTGACAGAGACAGAGAGAGAGAGTGTGTGTGTATGTGTGTGTGTGCACGCACACAAGCAGGGGGAGCTGCAGAGGGAGAGGGAGAAACAGGCTCCCTGCTGAGTAGGGAGCCCAATGCAGAGCTTGATCCCAGGACCCTGGGATCATGACCTGAGCCGAAGGCAGATGTTCAACCGACTGAGCCACCCAGGTGCCCTTTTTTTGGTGTGTGTGTGTGTGTGTGTGTGTGTGTGTGGGTAGCATTCCCTTTATTAATTCAGGACAGAAACTCCAGTCCCCCTCCAACTGCCCTACTCCTCTCCGCCCCCCACACCCCTTTGGCCTCCCTGTTCCCCGCTACCTTTCTTCCCTTCCTGCCCCACCCATGCCAGGAAGCCCCAGTGCCCATCTCCTGCCACTGTCACTGGGACACATGAGAAAGGCAGGCCCCCTGTAAGTAGGGTTGGGGTGACAGGCAGGGAGGGGGCACTTTTATTTTGGGGGATTGTGAGAAAAATGAGTTCTTGGACTCCCCAGTTGGAACCTGGAACAAATAGAAACAACATAGTAAGGAGGGATTTGTTTCTCTGGTTCTATGAATATTATAGTTTGGCCATATTAAGTCATGTTATGAGAACCGGCCTGGAAAACCAAATCAACTCATGATTTAAAAAAAATATCAGGGGGAGGCGTTTGAATGCCACTAATGGGTACAGTCAAACCTAAGGTTCTCCTCACCACTTTGCTCTCTTCCATCTCTACTTCCTCGCCCGCATTCAGCCCACTGATTCTTAGGGCTCCAACACCTCTACACAGATGAGTCAAAACCTAGACCACAGGTGCAACTTCTCTGAGCACCAGACACACTCTCCCCAGCCGGGGGCACGTCTCTGCTTGGGCTGTTGGAAGCTTTCCCAGAGAACGATGGGAATCTTAATAAGGAACTCCCCGGAGGTGGGGGGCAGTGAGGGAAAGGGGGAGAAACATGAGAAATGACCACCCGTTGCTTCAGGGGAATAGAGATGTGGATCACCAGGCCAGAGCACTGGCTGAATTTCAACTCCTGGGCTGGGCATTCTTGTATGGAGTCTCTTCCTCCCATCTTCCCTTTCCCTGTCACTGTTTTTCCAGTCACTATGACTTGAGTTTAGATGTCATTTCCTCCAGAAAGTCTTCCCTGACCCTTCAAGTTGGAATCAGATGCCCCTCCGTGTCCTGTACTCCCACCCTCAAAACCCTTCATGCACCGCGGTGTAAAGCCCTGCTATTCGGGGGGTGTCTTATACTCCACAGTTCCTGCCTTATGATGGTTCAACTTTACGATGGTGTAAAAGCAACACGCACTCATTAGAAACGTTACTCTGAATTGTGAATTTGGATCTTTCCGCAGGCTAGTGATATACAGCACAACACGCACTTGCTCGGGATGCTGGGCAGCAGCAGGCAGCCCCAGCTCCCAGGCAGCCATGTGGTCCCCGGGACGGACAACCATCCTGTAGTCACACAACCATCCTGTGTTTCACTTTCAGTACAGTATTCAATAAGTTACATGAGCTATTCAACACTTTATTATAAAGTAGGCTTTGTGTTAGATGAGTTTTCCCAACTGTAGGCTGATGTAGGTGTTCTGGACGCACTTAATGTAGGTGTTCTGGACGCACTTAAGGTAGGCCAGGCCAAGCTATTATGTTCAGTAGGCTAGGTGTATTAAATGCCTCATTTTTGACTAAGATTTTTCAACTTTCGATGTTTTCAACTTTCAACAGGTTGGTCAGGACGTAAGCCCATTGTAAGTTGAGGAAGATCTGTATTTAAAGAGAGGTGGAAGGAATGAAGAAACCTAGCTGTCTTCTTTACATGCCTTTTATGGCAGCAATCTTATTTCATTTTTTATTTATGGTTTAGACAGTTGAGCAAGAAATACTAGATTTCCTTATTTTCCTCCAACCAATTTATTTTTATTTTTTAAAAGATTTTATTTATTTATTTGACAGAGAGAGCGAGAGAGCACAAGCAGGGGGAGCAGGAGAAGGAGAGGGAGAAGCAGGCTCCCCGCTGAGCAGGGAGCCCGATGTGAGGCTTGATCCCAGGACCTTGGGATCATGACCAGAGTGAAGGCAGATGCTTAACCATCTGAGCCACTCAGGTGCCCCTCCAACCAATTTATTTTTGATCCCAAGCCCCCATCCTGCCACGCTGGGGTGTGTTATGATTTCAGTCATCCTCAGTTCTCCGTGCAGGACTAAGATCCCAGGGAGGTTGTTCTGGACCTCAGTCACCAGGACACCTCCCCAGATTCCAGGTTACTGCAGTTATGCTGATCCTGGGTTATGCCCGAGGGCACTGGGATCCTGGCAAAGCCAAGAGCCATGCAGTTCTTTGAGCTCTCACCACGTCCAAGGAGCAAGAGCTCCACAGCCCACTCTTCATCCCAGCCACTCAGCCCGTAAGCAAGAAGGAATCCCTCTCTGTCTCCATGCTGCCCTCTCAGCTCTCCCTGGAACACCCTGCTCAACTTGCTCAATGCACTTAGGCTTTAAAAATCAAGTCAGAGAGGGAAATGTACTGCCAACAACTTCAGCTTTCTGCCCCTCTGAGGCAGGTCAGAGCCTGGCTCCCTGCTTAAAGGAGGGAAGATAAAGAATAAAATACAGGGGCACCTGGGTGGCGCAGTCAGTTGAGCGTCTGACTCTTGGTTTTGGCTCAGGTCATGATCTCAGGGTCCTGATCTTAAATTAAGGTCATGAGATTAAGCCCCATCAGTGCTCAGCACAGAGTCCACTTAAGACTCTCTTTCCCTCTCCCTCTGCCCCTCCCCCCAGTGCTCTCATGCTCTCTCTCTCAAATAAATAAATAAATCTTAAAAAAAAAATAAAATATGGGAAAAAAACATAGATTTGTATCGCAGAAAAGTTTCTAGCCATTTATATCTTATCATGTACCTCTCCTCTTGGCAGTCCTGTGGTAAATAGGACCTCCACCAAGGTCTCTACACCCTTTTTTTCTTTTTTTTAAGATTTTATTTATTTATTTGAGAGAGAGAGAGAGAGCACAAGCAGGGGAAGGGACAGAGGGAGAGGGAGAAGCAGACTCCCCATTGAGCAGGGAGCTCCTGGCGGGGCTCGATCCCAGGACCCTGGGATCATGACCTGAGAAGAAGGCAGACGCTTAACCGACTGAGCCACCCAGGCACCCAGGGGTCCACATCCTAATCCCTGGACTTGTGAATATGCTACCTTATATACTAAAAGGGACTTTTGGATGTGATGAAATTAAGGATCTTGAGATAGGGAGTTTATCCTGGATTATCTGAGTGGGCCCAACCTAATACAAGGGTCCTATTAAGGGGGGGGTCAGAGTCAGAGAGAGAAGACATCAGTGGGAGAAGAGGTCAGAAAAGGGAGGTGCTGCTTGCTGCCTTTCAATTTGGAGGAAGAGGCTATAAGCCAAGGAATGTAGGCAGCCTCTTGAACCTGGAAAAGGCGAGGAAACAAATTCTTCCTTAGAGCCTCCAGAAGGAACACAGGATTGCCAACACTTTGATGTTAGCCCAGTGAGACTGGGGTTGGGTTTCTGACCTCCAGGACTAATATATTTGCACTGTTCTAAGCCACTAGTCTGTGGTAATTTGTTACAGTAACAATGGATAACTAATATACACCTGAGGGCACCAGCTGTGTATATGTATCTCATCTAGGACCTTATGAAGTGTCTTGTACAGAGTACTCAAAAAATGTTTATATAATTCTCTGCCTCTCATAAATAGAAGCCTGAAAAATGGAAAGACATTTGGCATACTGGACTTAAAATATAGTTTCATCTGAGGGATTTGGGCAGGATTATGTTTCGGTTTAGCATATTGTCCAGGGGCGCCTGGGTGGTACAGTTGGTTAAGTGTCCAACTCTTGGTTTCGGCTCAGGTCATAATCTCAGGGTCCTGGGATCCAGCCCTGTGTTGGGCTCCAAGCTCAGCACATAGTCTGCTTGAGATTCTCTCTCCCTCTCCCTCTGCCCCTCCTGCTCATGCTCTCTCTCTCTCTCTCAAATAAATAAATAAATTTTTAGGGGCACCTGGGTGGCTCAGTCGTTAAGCATCTGCCTTCGGCTCAGGTCATGATCCCACGGTCCTGGGATCGAGCCCCGCATCGGGCTCCCTGCTCCTCGGAGAGCCTGCCTCTCCCTCTCCCACCGCCCCTGCTTGTGTTCCCTCTCTTGCTGTGTCTCTCTCTGTCAAATAAATAAATAAATAAATCTTAAAAAAAATAATAATAAATTTTTAAAACCAAAACCAAAACCAAAACCGTATTGTCCAGGTTTCTTTCCCCTATTGCTCTTCTCTTCACCACCCAAGTAGTACTGGGGGCTTTCTTTGTAGGCTGCTCTCAGGGTTGGGTGACACAGCCTGGAAAGAGGAAGCCTCTTTCCTGCACCTGGCTTTTGAGCACCTGGGGAGACCCTCATCCAGCTATACAATTCTAGCACTGAGGTAAAAAAGGAGTCTTCTCAATTAAAAAAAATATATATATATATATGTATAAGAGCCACTTGTGATGAACATTGGGTGATGTATGGAAGTCCTGAATCACTATATTGTACACCTGATAAGAATATAACACTGTATATTAACTATACTGGAATTAAAATTTAAAAAAATATCAAAAGCCACAAACTGGCCAAATTAGCACATTGAATTTATACCGTGAACGGTGCAACTGAAGAAATGCAAAAATATGTAAGCACAGTTCGCACCAGAAAGACAGGCATTCCACAAACAGGAAGGCAAGAGAGATTCCTAGACTCTGAAACTAGGGTTCAGTGGCCATGGGTCTCTGAAAAATGCCAGTGCTTTGCATCCCTCCTCTCTGGGTCTAGCCGGGAAAGGGGTGGGCAGAACAGGGAAACCTGCAGGCAAGTTTGGGAGAGCCTAGAGCAGAAAGGACAACTGGGATGAAGTGAATGCAGGTCACCTGACCCTGCGGGGAGCAGGCAAAGCTGACACCAGAAGTGTTGAGACCAGACCACATGACACCACCCAGCTACACAGGCACAGCACGTGATGCCTATTCCTGTCCCAGTGTCAAACATTACAGAAGCACCCTCACCCTCAGCTTCATCCTTCAGAGGGAGGAAATGCTGATTTTTGCCCCACATTTAATCCTAGGAGATGGTTTGTTCTGTTCAGGTGACCCTGACTTGATAATATTAAGTCTTCTACCATTGGCAGAACTGAGTGCTGCAGAGTGAAGTAATTTCAGTTATGGAGGGTCATATACAATTACATCTCCTCACATCTAAGATTTGTAGCCTGGAAAAATTTATACCAACAAACAATTTTAAGCAGAGCTGAAATGGAAACTTTTATTGGAATGAAACTCAACCTTTGTTACTTAAGTTTTTTTTAAGATTTATTTATTTAATTGAGACAGGGAGAGAAGCAAACACCCCACTGAGCAGAGAGCTCGACCACGAAGGGTTGATCCCAGGACCCTGAGATCATGACCTGAGCCAACATCAAGAGTTGACACTTAACCAACTGAGCCACTCAGGTGCCCCTTTTACCCAACTATAGTTCAAAGAAAATAATTCTATTTTATTGCTTCATACTTAAAGATTCTTTTCTTTCTTAAAAGAGTGTTTATTCAGTAATTGTACTACAGTTTTTTGCTGAGACCAAAGTAAAATTAGACTTTACAGATTAATTCTACTTGTATATATTTTATCTTAGGAGTCTTTCCCCCTTTTTCAAACATGAGGTGATCATTGAAAGCCCCATTTTCCATCCCACAGCCTGGAAACATCCTTGATACAGAGGAAAGATAACAATCTGGATCCACTCAGGGAAAGAGACCCACAATAATTTATTTTCATGGCATATCAGCATAATGCAGTGGAAAAGCCACAAGGCCAGGAATCAGTAGACATGGTCTCCCGGCTCTCAGTGTGGGAGTTGAGGCTCTGAGCGGGAGTTCTGTCAGCCTGTTGGTGCCCTGTTTCCTTTCCCCTATTTGTAAAATGTAGGGGCTGACAGAGAAGATCTCCAAGGCAGTGCTTCTCACACTTCAACGTGTGGATCTTGCTCAAGTGTGTGGATCTAGGGGAGAGCCTGACATTCCGCATGACCAGCGTCCAAGAGATGCACATGCTCAAACCACACTCAAATACACATTGAGTAACTCCAAGGGACAGCCCATACCCAAAAGGTTTTGTATTTTGTTAACTCATGTATGTCTTCAAAGTACTGCCATTGTCCACATTCTTAAAAATACATTTTGTACAGTTAGAAAGGACGCATATTGTTCAAGTTCAAGTTAATTAGGGATTGGGATCTCTATTGAGAGTTGCCGATCCCTGCAAACAAATACATAAACACACACCTTTTTTCTATAGCCCTGGCTCTAGCTGCACATTAGTATCACCTGAGGTGCTTTCTTCGCAAACTACCAGTGCCCGCCCATCCGCCCCACTTCCGTGCGCACCAGAATACAATTGAACCGGTCTGGGGAGGGGCCCAGCCACCAGAGTGTTTCTCAAAAGCTCGGCTTGTCTTGTGATTCTAATGTGCAGCCAAGATGGAGAACCACTGCAGACTAGCCTCTCCGACTATGAAGGCCCTCCAGGTATGGTCAAGTTGTTTTTAAAGCTACTCACGGCTGTTATCCATTAACTCAGGCCATTTTCATGGAAAGCTTTGGTAAATTATACAACTCACATAAGCATTTCGCTTATGAACTTGTAATTCAATAAAGGTTCTCAGCAAGGGAGATGATACAGAGAAATCTCTAGCTTTGTTTGGTCCTTTTTCAAAAAAAAGAAAGAAAAAGGTCCAGTTTTAATGCACACTGGGGCTCTTACAGAGCACACAGGCTTTAAGGGAGATTCTGTCCACTTTCTCATTTGCAAGGCTCAACTTTAAACAGCGAAGTTTTATAAAGTCAGCAGAAACCAGCAGAGGCAATAAAAGTTCCTGAAGGTTCAGATGTCATCAGAACAATCCCTCCCCAGGGAACAAGTCTTTCCAGAATGTTGCCATGGTTAGGAAGCCACATTGTCAGTTGAAATCCTGGCTACAGTGCTTTCTTGGGCAATTTTAACACCCGAATTTCCTTTTTTGGCAAAATGTGATAAGGATTAGTTTATAAAGATTAAAATGAGTTAATGTATACAGAGTGCTTTTTGTACAATGACTGTTATATATTAACTACTATTATCACCTACCCCGAGATTAGAAGTGGGACATTACTGGGGCACCTGGGTGGTTCAGTTGGTTAAGCGTCTGACTTGATTTCAGCTCAGGTTCAGTTGGTTAAGCGTCTGACTTGATTTCAGCTCAGGTCATGATCTCAGGGTCGTGAGATCGAGCCCCATATCGGGCTCCACCCTGAGCATGGAGCCTGCTTAAGATTCTCTCTCCTTCTTCTCTGCCCCTCTCCCCACACCTCTCAAATAAATAATTTTTAAAATTTTAAAAAAAGAAGTGGAACAATACTATTTCCGCCTTTAAAGTTACACTTTAGCATTGCCTCAGCCAGACTACAGCACGTGTGCATTTGTTTAGAGAACGATGAAAATAGTGTGGCTTTGGTAGGCGCGAGGTAGTCATAAAGCCAGAGAGATAAGCTGAGGCTGCTTTGTGGCAGACCTTACAGGCCAGGCCAAAAAGTCTAGATTAATCTGGTTGGCAATGGAGAAATTTTTGAAATGTTTGCGCCAGAGAATGACATGACCATTTTTCTGTTTTTAAAACAGACCAGTGCAGAGTTTGAATGGGGCTTGCAAGTATCTCCCCTCTTTTGAAGCTGCAAGAATTTCTCTGCCCTACTTCGACAGGTGATAAAACCACAACACTTACATTTGTAGTTTGTGGTTTTTCTGAGGCAAAGAAGGACTCTCAAACCACTGATGTTTCCACTTCTGCCCCAAGAAGGTGACAGCTGAACAAAACCTTGAAGTCCTAAAATACATTCTAACAACTCCCAGCTAACTACAGCCCTGAAATAATTTTATTTTTCCCTTAAATCTTAAAACATATTTGTATTATCTAAGGCACTTGGGAGATTGACCTTCCAGTGCCTCAGCAGGACTCAGGTCAAAGTAAAAGAACAAGGCAATGGAATGATGTCCTGGGTCATCCATACCTGGAAATGGGGCTGAAAAAGCAAATACATGGGATTTCACCTGGCAGAGAGAGTGAAGACATTCTAGGTGGAGGAACAAGTGTGAACAAAGGCATGGAGGCAAATATCTAACGGACTTGGAGAACGTCACTATTGTGCTTTAGTAAAGGAGTGTGACAGAGCCATGGAGATTAGCTCTGGGGAAGCCGAGAGGAATGACAAAGGTCTGAACCAGCTGGTAATTGGAGGAAAAGAAAGTAGGAAAGAAATTTAGGAGACATTAACTGAGGAAAAATGCTGAGAATTTGGCTCCTCTTTAAGACTATGTCTAATTCAGCTTTGTTTTGGGGGGTGCCTAGCCTTACTTCTGGCACATAGTGCACTCTAAAGTCACATTTGCTGAATGAATAAAGGGGAGAAAGTGTCAAAAAGAACCAAAGATGGGAGAGGAAGTAGATGAGGTATAAATAAGTCAATAAGTGCGATAAAAGAACCTTGAGGTTTTGTACATGAGTAAATGGTGGATCCATGAACTTGAATAGAAAAGTCAAGAAAAGAAACTGGTTTGGAGGGTTGCCAGGCTACCTCACAAGGTTCTGGTGAAGGCAAAAGCAAACGAGGTTAGTAGGACACTTCTGTAGCTCTATGAGAGGTATACTTGTTTGCATTTATTTATTCCCTAAACATTCTTGAGTGTTCTTTGTGTTGTGCATTCATTCAAAAAATATTTCATGAACATCTATGATCTGTGTTATAAAGATGAATAGAACACTTGTCTGAGAAACTCATTGGCTAGTGATTGAGGTAGAAATGAAATACAGTAATAGCCAGTGTTTATTGGATATTGACTATATGCCAGACAAAAATATTTTGCATATTGATTCATTTTATCCTCATTACATTCCTGTGAGATGTATGTTATTACTATCTGTGATTAGTGGACTAATAGCCCCCGTCAGATGCTCATATTTCAATCTCCCAAACTGTGAGTATGGTATGTTATAAGGCAAAGGGGGATTAAGCTGCAGATAGAATTAAGATTGCTAATCAACTGACATTAAGTTAGAGAGAGAAGCCTGGGTTAACCAGTGAGTCCCATGTAATCACAAGGACCTTTAAAAGTGGAAGGGATGGGGGAAAGCAAAAGAGCCGGCAGAGTCGGAAAGAGATGGACACAAGTTTGGGGAGATGTCAAGTCTCAACCTGCCATTGTTAGCTTTAAAGAGGAAAGGGAGTTCTAAGTCAAGGAACGTCAGCAGCTTCTAGAAGCTGGAAAAAAGCAAAGAAACAGATTATCCCTTAGAGCTTCCAGAAGGAACCAGGCCTGCTGACACATTGATATTAGCCTATTACAGGTGTAAAAGACCTGTTTTAGACTTCTGACCTCCAGAAATGTAAGATGATACAGTTTTGTTGCTTTCAGCCATGAAGTCTATGGTACTTTGTTATAGCAGCAATAGAAAACTAATACACTACTCTATTTTTTTATTTAAGAAAAAGTCTATTAATGTATTTTATAAATTTTTATTTTAGAGATAAGGAAACAGAGGCACGGAAAGACTGTTGTAACCCAAATTTTGATTACTTAACATTGTTCTGACGTGAGCGCTTCCTGGTCTTTCTCACCTCTCTGGACACCTCCAGTTCCTTGCAAGTTCCTTTACTCATAACCAGTCTCGAAGTGATAGTGTTTCTCAGGGATTTCTCCTAAATAATTTTCTTTTTCTGTTTGAATATTTTTCCTAGGTGATCTCATCCATTACCAGGGTTTTAAATACTGTTTATAACCTGATTACTCCCGACACGGTATTTCTAACTTTGTCCCCTCCTCTTAGCTCCACACTAGTAAGTTTGTCATCTGCCAACTTGACATCTTTGTTTGGATAGCTTACAAACATTCCAAACCTAACATATGTTCAAAACAATCTGTTGCTACCACATAGTGGCTCCCCACTCCCACATTCAATTATATTTGTCGCAAGTCAAAAAACTGAGTCAAGTTTTGTCCTCTGTCTCTCCCTCCACCTCCATGTTCACCCCACCAGTAACCCATCCATGTCTTTCTGCTTTACTACTACCAACCTGGTCCAAGCCACCACCACTTCCTACCTCGAAAACCACAGTAGCCTCTCTGTGTCTATCCTTGTTCCTCTGTGGATCTGTTTTCTTCACCACAATGAGTGTCCTTCTTAGATGGTAAATCAGATCTTGTCATGTCCCAGCTTAACACTTTTCAATGGCTTTCCATTCTACTTAGAATAAGATCCAAACTCCTTTTCAGTGACTCATAGAGCCCTGCACAGTCCACCTCCTGCTTACCTTGTCAGCCTCACCTGTTACCACTGGCCTTCATTCATGTACCTTTTTCCAACCCCACCCGGTTTCTCTCTGAAGTTAATCTCCTGCCTCAAGAGCTTTGTATCTGCAGCTTCCTATTCATGGAGCACATGTGCGTGTGCATGCACACACACGTACCTTTCACCTATATATTACCCACTCTTCAGTGTTCAGATGAAATGTTTCCCCCTTATAAAGGCCAACATCAAACCATTGCATTT
This sequence comes from Mirounga angustirostris, assembly GCF_029215605.1. NCBI lineage: Eukaryota > Metazoa > Chordata > Mammalia > Carnivora > Phocidae > Mirounga > Mirounga angustirostris. The sequence continues at coordinate 98,292,133 of NW_026991717.1, forward strand.
GGTTTGTTCAAAGCATCTTTACTCTGCCACCAAGCACCTCTCCAATCTGATTCTCTATCCTAGCCATTTGTTTCCTTTTAACACTTATGGCAACTTGCAGTAATTTGTCATTTTAATGACTTGGGTTTTTTGCTTTTTGTCTTTCCAGTATGTTAGTTGCATAAGGGCAGGAACTGTGTCTGCCTTGGTTACCAGTGTAACCCCAGAGCACTATGCCTGGCACATAGTAGGTGCTCAATAAATATTTGTTGACTGTTGAATAAAGGTTGTATATACAAAGTTAGTAATGTTTAAAATGGTACTGATAACTCTCTGTGCCATTATCTATAGCATATCTATAACAATGCTATGACTACTTAAATGGTGAGTTTGAATTTAAGTCAGTAACTGATCACTAGCCATTTGAATTTACATTTTATAATATCCTTTTATTTGATTGATTTTACTTATCTAAACATTAAATCGATTATGCATTTAAAAGTAAAATTTCATGTCATGAAAAAATTTTGAATTTTAAATGTGATGTTATGACAAATTTTATATATATATATATAATTTTTTCCCTAAAGACTTTGAATCAATTAGCTTCTTTTGCCTTTACACTTACAGTAAAATCAAATGGTACAGATTCAGAGTAAGAAAATATATATTTAGAATAGATCAGATCAGTGCACAACAGCATATTTTTTCCCAAAGTTGGAGGTGTTAACGAGAAGTTTATGTGCCAGATACAGTTTATAGGAAATCCCCAATGAGAAATAACTGTAGAATATAAATTGTTCAAATTATGTGTAGCAAATGACTAATGCTTCTCAACTAGGTATTTGGAGATAAGCAACAAGTGATAAAACATAGTAGCAGGCAGATGAAGTAATAATGTTGATTATATTTAACTTCAAGTAAGGCTATATTTGTAGCCAGAAAGGAGCCTACTCCTTTGAAAAATATGTGGAATGAGAAACACTGTCATTCTTCCTCCACCCTTCATTAAAGCAACATATACCCAACCCCCCAAAGAGGACAAATGGAGATGTGGGATCTGTTAGTTTGAAGTATAACATTCAATTCAATCAGTAAAGTTTTATTTTGAGGCTACAGAATGTTGGGTATTTATGAAAATAAGTAAGATGCATGAGTCACTATACCTGACTTTATATAGGTTATAATCTTGTTGGAAAAACAAGACAAAATACCTAGAGTCAGGCAACAAACCCATCAGGACCGAAGGTTTTACAAAACCATACAAACTGACTACATATGTCCCTTCAAGAGACAAATATGGTGTCAAATTCTGGCTCTAAATCTTTACCAGCTACGCAACTTTTGTTAAGCTTCTCAACCTCTGAGCCCCAATCCCTCCTCTATTAGAAGAGGATTATAGAAGCATACGATGCCTCATGGGGTCATGATAGGATCAAATGAGACCATCTTGGTGGAGTGCTTGGCATTGAGCATAGCACCAAGTAAGTGCTCATTAAATATTAGCTACTGTTATGACTATTTTAGTCTTTTGTAAGTTATATGAGAAATTGCTTCTATAAATGGTAATGGAGAAAAGGCTTTGTTGAAAAGTATTATTTGCAAACTGTGTCATTTGTTGTAAAGGATTCATCACAAACTTACTAACATTGTTGGGACGAATCCCACTGTAGTTTTTGCCAGGGGTTTGCAACCTTGAGGTGTTAATTTCTGGAGTTAAAAGGCTCTTTTCTTTTCTTAGACAGCTTTTTTTTTTTTTTTTTTTTTTTAATATTAAATGCTGCCCCAAGTGAGAGGTACTGGAATCTTATTTATGATCACATGGCCTAATATGAAAAGATAATTATTCAACAAAACCTTACTTATTTTGAAGGATACAAAACTGCATCCTATATATACATATACACACATACACACACACAGGCACGCACACATAATCTGTCTGCTGTGGAGAGAAAGAATACATACCAAAAACTACATTATAAATCAGTAAAGAAGTATGTAACATTCTGTTTGGGAATTCCTCCTCTCTTATGGTTTTAACTACCTCCTGCATTCTGATGACTCCCAAATCCATACCTGGAAATTTAATCTCTCTGGGCCATTGTAGGTTCAAACAATTGCTGGATAGCTCCAATAATGTAGCATGTCCAGAGCTACACTTACCATCTTGCTGCCAGGTATCTACTTCCCCTGCTTTGTTACTACTACTCATCAACCAGTCAGGCAAAGAACTCAGAGCCTAAGGGACTCTTCCTACCTTCTCCCTAAATACCATCAATCCTTCAGTCCTGGATTCTGCCTTCTACATTTTCTTTACTCTATCCCTTCCTCTATGCTGATAATCATCCCCATCATCTTGATTTTGGGTCTTCCTTTTCTCTCATGTATATTAAAGCTGGTAAATTGGTCTCCCTACCTTGTTCTGTCCCCTTCCAAATCCTCCACACCAGGCAAAGTCCTCTATCTAAAAATTAAGCCTCATATCCTCTGTTTAATACCCTTCCATGTCTCCCTCTGTTTAATGACTCCCCAATATTGGCAGTATTGGCATTTACTCAGTTATTTAACTTTTACTGACTGCCTACTGTGGAATAGACACCATTATAAGTACTGGGAGAAGAATATAAAAAAACCCACATAAGATTCTTAACTTCATAACTGTATATTCTCAGAGACCCCCCCCCAAATAAAAGTAAACAAAGACCTACTATAATGTCAGGTAGTGATAATCCATATGAAAAAAAGTAAAGCAGGGTATGGGGATAGAACCAGATGAATATCATTATTTTAGGTAGAATAATTAGAGAAGGTTTTTCTGAAGAGAGGACTCTTAAGCAAAGATTTTAATGAAGTTATAATTTTAAGTTAGAACCAAGAAGACTTGTTAATGAAAGAGAAAAAGAAAAATCAGATATGACTCCAGAGTTTTTGGATTGAGCAACTGAGTTAACAGTTGGTATAGTCATTAATAGTTTCACCATTTTCTACGTTAAAAAGACTGAGAGAGGAAAAATAAAGAGTTGCATTTTGGACCTATGAAGTTTGAGATGTCTATTGAACAACCAGTTGTGAGGCTTACACAGGCATCTGTTGCTTTTGCCTCCATCATCCATTTACCTCTCTCTTTTTTTTTTTTTACTTAAATTCTACTTTGATAACATTCAATGTTATATTAGTTTCAGGTGTACAATATAGTGATTCAACACTTCCATACATCACCTTGTGCTCATCATGACAAGTGCACTCACCTTTCACCCATCCCCCTAACCCCCTCCCCTCTAGTAACCATCAGGTTTTTTTTCTATAGTTAAGAGTCTGTTTCTTGATATGTCCATCTCTTTTTTTTCCCATTTGCTCATTTGTTTCTTAAATTCCACATATGAGTGAAATCATGTGGTATTTGTCTTTCTCTGACTTATTTTGCTTAGCATTATACTCTCTAGCTCCATCCATGTAGTTGCAAATGGCAAGATTTCATTCTTTTCATGGCTGAATTATATCCCATTGTGTATATATATCTTCTTTATCCATTCATCTATCAATGTCCATTGATTTTGGGCTGCTTCCATATCTTGGCTATTATAAATAATGCTGCTATAAACTTAGGAGTGCTTGTATCCCTTTGAATTAGTGTTTTTGTATTCTTTGGGTAAATAGTAGTGCAATTTCTGGATCGTAGGATAGTTCTATTTTTAACTATTTGAGGAAGCTCCATACTGTTTTCCAGAGTGGCTGTATCAGTTTGCAGTTTCTACCCACAGGGCAAGAGGGTTCCCCTTTCTCCACATCCTTGCCAACACCTGTTGTTTCTTGTGTTGTTGATTTAAAAAAAAATTTTTTTTTTAAGATTTTATTGCGAGAGAGAGAATGAAAGGCAGCATGAGAGGGAGGAGGGTCAGAGGGAGAAGCAGACTCCCTGCTGAGCAGGGAGCCCGATGTGGGACTCGATCCGGGGACTCCAGGATCATGACCTGAGCCGAAGGCAGTCACTTAACCAACTGAGCCACCCAGGAGCCCTCTTGTGTTGTTGATTTTAGCCATTCTGACAGATGTGTGGTGATATCTCATTGTAGTTTTGATTTACATTTTCCTGATGGTAAGTGATGATGAACATCTTTTCATGTGCCTGTTGGCCATCCAGATGTCTTCTTTGGAAAAATGTCTATTCATGTCTTCTGCCCATTTTTTAACTGGATTATTTGTTTTGCTGGTGTTGTTTTATAAGTTCTTTATATATTTTATATACTAACCCTTTATCAGATATGTCGCTTGCAAATATCTTCTCCCATTCCATAGGTTACATTTTAGTTTTATTGATTGTTTTGCTTCACTGTGCAGAAGCTTTTATTTTGATGTAGTCCCAATACTTTATTATTGTTTTTGTTTCCCTTGCCCAGGAGACATCTAGAAAAAAGTTTCTATGCCTGATATAAAAGAGATTACTGCCTGTGTTCTCTTCTAAGATTTTTATGGTTTCAGGTTTCACATTTAGGTTTTAAATCCATTCGGAATTTATTTTTGTGTGTGGTATAAGAAAGTGGTCCATTTTCTTTCTTTTGAATGTTGCTGTGCAGTTTTCCCGCACCATTTGTTGAAGAGACTGTCTTTTTCCAATTGGATATTCTTTCCTGCTTTGTTGAAGATTAATTGACCATGTAGTTATTGATTTATTTCTGGTTTTTCTATTCTATTGATCTTTATGCCCAGTACCATACTGTTGTGATTACTACAGTTTTATAATATAACTTGATGTCTGTAATTTTGATACCTCCAACTTTGCTTTTCTTTTTCAAGATTGCTTTGGCTATTCAGGGTCTTTTGTGGTTCCATACAAATTTTAGGATTGTTTGTTCTAGTTTTGTGGAAAATGCTGCTGGAATTTTAATAGGGATTGCATTAAATGTGTAGATTGCTTGGGTATGTAGACAGTTTAACAATATTTGTTCTTCTAATCCATGAACATGGAATGTTTTTCCATTTCTTTGTGTCCTCTTCAATTTCTTTCATAAATATTTGATAGTTTTCAGAGTACAGGTCTTTTACCTCTTTGGCTAGGTTTATTTGTAGGTATCTTATTTAGGTGCAGTTGTAAATGGGATTGTTTTCTTAATTTCTCACTCTGCTTCATTTTTGGTGGCTAGAAATTCAACAGATTTCTGTACATTGATTTTGTATCCTGTGACTTTACTAAATTCATTTAACAGTGCTAGTAGCTTTTGGTTGAGTCTTTCGGGTTTTCTACATACAGTATCAGATCATCTGCAAATAGTGAAAGTCTTACTTCTTCCTTATCAATTTGGATGCCTTTTACTTCTTTTGGTTGTCTTATTGCTATGGCTAGGGTGTCCAGTACTATTTTTTTTTATTCTTATGTTAATCTCCATACATTACATCATTAGTTTTAGATGAAGTGTTCCATGATTCATTGTTTGTGCATAACACCCAGTGCTCCATGCAGAATGTGCCCTCCTCAATACCCACCACCAGGCTAACCCATCCTCCCACCCCCCTCCCCTCTAGAACCCTGTTTGTTTTTCAGAGTCCATCGTCTCTCATGGTTCGTCTACCCCTCAGATTTCCCCCGCTTCATTCTTCCCCTCCGGCTACCTTCTTCTTCTTCTTCTTTTTTTTCTTAACATATATTGCAGTATTTGTTTCAGAGGTACAGATCTGAGATTCAACAGTCTTGCACAATTCACAGCGCTTACCAGAGCACATACCCTCCCCAGTGTCTATCACCCAGTCACCCCATCCCTCCCACTCCACCCCCCACTCCAGCAACCCTCAGTTTGTTTCCTGCAATTAAGAATTCCTCATATCAGTGAGATCATATGATACATGTCTTTCTCTGTTTGACTTATTTCACTCAACATAATACCCTCCAGTTCCATCCACATCGTTGCAAATGGCAAGATCTCATTCCTTTTGATGGCTGCATAATATTCCATTGTATATATATACCACATCTTCTTTATCCATTCATCTGTCGATGTGTCCAGTACTATTTTGAATAAAAGTGGTGAAAGTGGACATCCCGACCATAGAGGAAAAGCTCTCAGTTTTTCTCCATTAAGGATGATATTAGCTGTGGGTTTTTCACATATGGCCTTTATTATATTGAGACATGTTCCCTCTAAACCAAATTTGTTGAGGGTTTTTGTCATGAATGGATGGTATATTTTGTCAAATGTTTTTCCGCATCTACTGAAATGATCAGACGGTTCTTATTCTTTCTTTTATTAATGTGATGCATCACATTGATTTGATTTGCAAATATTGAACCACCCTTGCAACCCAGGAATAAATCCTAATTGATAGTGGTGAATAATTTTTTTTAATGTGTTGTTGGATTCAGTTTGCTAGTATTTTTTTGAGGATTTTTGCATCTATGTTTATCAGGGATATTGGCCTGTAGTTCTTCTTTAGTGGTGTTTTTATCTGGTTTTGGTATCAAGGTAATGCTGACCTCATAAAATGAATTTGGAACTTTTCTTTTCTGTTTTTTGGAGTAGTTTGAGAAAAATAGGTATTAACTCTTCTTTAAATGTTTGGTAGAACTTGCCTGTGAAGCCATCTGGTGCTGGACTTTTGTTTGTTGGGAGGTTTTTTTGTCTGTTGGTTTTTTGTTTTTTGTTTTTTTTTATTACTGATTCAATTTCTTTGCTGGTTATTGGTCTGGTCAAATTTTCTATTTCTGGGGCACCTGGGTGGCTCAGTCATTAAGCGTCTGCCTTTGGCTCAAGTCATGATCCCATGGTCCTGGGATTGAGCCCCACATTGGACTCCCTGCTCCATGGGAAGCCTGCTTCTCCCTCTGCCCTCCCCTGCTTGTGTTCCTGCTCTCGCTATCTTTCTGTCAAATAAAAATTTTCAAAAATCTTAAAAAAATTTTTTTCTATTTCTTTCTGCTTCTGTTCTGATTCTGCTTCTGATTCTGATATGTTTTAGGAATTTATCCATTTCTTCTAGGTTTCCAATTTGTTGGCATATAGTTCTTCACAATATTCTCTTATAATTGCATTTCTGTAGTGTTGCTTGTTATGTCTCCTCTCTTATTTGTGATTTTATTTATTTGAGTCCTTTCTCCTTTCTCCTTGATAAGTCTGGCTAGAGCCTTACCAATTTTATTGATTTTTTTTTTTTTCCAAAAAACGAGCTCCTGGTTTCATTGATCTGTTCTATTGCTTTTTTAATTTCTATATCATTCACTTCTGCTCTAATCTTTATTATTTCCTTCCTTCTGCTGGTTTTAGGTTTTGTCTCTTAATTTTCTAGTTCCTTTAGATATAAGATTAGGTTGTTTATTGGGTTTTTTTTTTTTTTTTAGCCTGGATTGCTATAAACTTCCCTCTTAGAACCACTTTTGCTGCATCCCAAAGGTTTGGGACCATTGTGTTTTTATTTTCGTTTGTTTCCATGTACTTTTTATTTCTTCTTTAGTTCTTGGTTGACCCAGTCATTGTTTAGTAGCATGTAATATAACCTCCATGTATTTGTGGTCTTTCCAGATTTTTTCTGTTTTTTCTGGTTGACTTCTAGTTTCATAGCATTGTGGTCAGAAAAGATTCATGGTATGATTTCAGTCTTCTTGAATTTGTTGAGGCTTCTTTTGTGGACTAATATGTGATCTGTTCTGGAGAATGTTCTATGTGTACTCAAAAAAATGTGTATTGTACTGTTTTAGGATGGAATGTTCTGAATATATCTGTTAGATCCATCTGGCGCAATGTGCCATTCAAAGCCATGTTTCCTTGTTGATTTTCTGTAGATGATCTGTTCATTGATGTGAGTGGGGTGTTCAAGTCCCCTACTATTATTATCAATTAGTTCCTTTATGTTTGTTATTACGGTTTTATGTATTTGGGTGCTCCTATCTAGGGTGCATCAATATTTACAATTATTATATCTTCTTATAGGATTGTCCCCTTTATTATTATATGGTGTCCTTCTCTGTCTCTTGTTACAGGCTTTGTTTTAAAATCTAGTTTGTCTGATATAAGTATTGCTACTCTGGCTTTCTTTGACACCCACTTCCATGATAGATGTTTCTCTATCCCCTCACTTTCAACCTTCATGTGTGTTTAGGTCAGAAATGAAGCTCTTGTAGGTAGCATATAGATGCGTCTTGTTTTTTTTTTATCCATTCTGTCACACTATGTCTTTAGATTAAAGCATTTAGCCCATTTACATTCAAAGGATTGATAGATATGTTTTTATTGCCATTTTATTGTTTTGTGGCTGTTTCTGGAGATTTTCTCTGATCCTTTCTTGTCTTTCTCTCTCTTGTGGTTTGCTAATTTCTTTCGTGATATATTTGGATTTCTTTCTCTTTATTCTTTGCATATTTATTAGTAGCTTTTGATATATGGTTACCTTAGATTTATACATAAACTCTCCTGCATATAGCAGTCCTTGACTGATTTTTTACAGAAACATTCATTTTTACTGCTTTTGTGTTTCCTTCATACTGTCACTTTGGTCTCTCATTTCCATCGAAAGAATCCCGTTTAATAAACTCTGTTTCTCATTCTATTATGAATGATAGCCTTACTGGAAAGAGGATTCTTGGCGGCAGCTTTTTCCCATTCAGAACTTTCAAGATATCATTCCCGTCCCTTCTGGCTTGCCAAGTTTCTGTTGAAAAATCTCCTGCTAGCCTTATAGGTTTTCCCTTGTAAGTTACTGTCTTCTTTTTCTAGCTGCTTTTAAAATTTTTTCTTTGTCACTATGTTCTGCCAGTTTAATTACAATATGTGTTGGTGTGGGTCTGCTTTTGTTAATTTTGATGAGAGTTCTCTGTGCCCCCTGGATCTGGATATCTGTGTTCTTCCCAGATTAGGGAAGTTTTTTGCTACTATTTCTTCAAATAAATTTTCTGCCCCCTTTTCTCTTTCCCTCCTCTGGGACTCCTATAATATGAATGTTATTACATTTGATGGAGTCACTGAGCTCTCTAAGTCTATTCTCGCTTTGCATAATTCTTTTTGTTCTCTTTTATTCAGCTTGATTACTTTACATTATTCTGTCTTCTAGGACACTAGGTTGTTCTTCTGCTTCTTCCGTCCTGCTGTTCATTCCATCAAGGATGTTTCTCACTTCACTTATTGAGCCCTTTATCTCTGCTATGTTGTTCCTTATCTCTGTGTTAAGGGTTTCACTTATGTCTTCCCCTCTTTTGTCAAGTTCAGTGAGTATCCTTATAATCATTGCTTTAAGCTTTTTGGTCCCAAAGCTGGCAGGGCTGGGCCAGCAGCACCCACCTGCTGGCTTTCCTCACCTCCACTCCACTATCTGCCCATTGCTCCATCTGCCCTGACACCCATGACAGAACAGGCCATATCCTTCCTCACAGACTTCCTGACTGGAGGCATCACCACTGCCATCTCCAAGACAGCTGTGGCCCCAATCAAATGGGTCAAGCTGCTGCTGCAGGTATAGCACACCAGCAAGCAGATTACAGCTGATAAGTAGTACAAGGCCATCATGGACTGTGTTGTATGCATCCCCAAGGAGCAGGGTGTGCTGTCCTGAAGGGGCAACCTAGCCAACATCATCTGCTACTTGCCCACACAAGCCCTCAATTTTGCCTTCAAGGATAAGTACAAGCAGATCATCCAGAGGGTCACAGACAAGCATACACAGTTCTGGAGGTATTTTGTAAACTGCCATTTTTATGTCATCTCTCCACTCAGGCTGCTATCTCTTTAAGGGTGGCAACCCAGTGATCACTTGCCCTCCTGACTTGCCCAGGGCTGAATGAGTTGACTTTTAAAGCCCCAGGCTCCAAGTCCCAGGGGTTATACAAACCCACAGAATTCAGCCCTTCTGGTTTTCAAAGCCAAACGTTATGGGGATTAGTCTTGCCCATGTGAGCTCCCTGGTGCAAGGACCCATTTCTCTGCCTTATCTGCATGTGCAGCTCCCTCCGTCCTGCAGGCAGCTTCCCTCTGTCTTTCTGGATTTCCTAACCTTTTAGATACAGTTTCTTCTCTATATTTAGGTTGTGGAGTTTGTTCTGCCAGTCTTTATATCCCTCTCTGGTTTATTTACTTGGATATGAATGACATCCAGTTGTAAAGGAGGGACAGGTTGAGCCAGGGTCCTCCTACTCACCATCTTCCCAAGCTCCTCCTACCCTTTTTCTGATAAGGGCCTCACTTCCTCTAAGGGAACCAGCCTCACCCACTTCTGGAAGGCCACAGGCCATGACCTTCCAGAGGGATAGACTTCATGTTCAGGAGTGGGCATGTGATTCAGAGTATCATATCTTCCCAACCATATTGCTCTGTCTGAAGACAATAAAATTAGGAACCATGAAATTTTTGCTGGCATCGTTGAAGGACATTCTCTTTTCTGCTGCTTGCTGAAAGTGTAGGATCCTACTTAATAACCAACTTATCACCACCAGCAAAAAGCCTCAATGAGAAATCAGAAGGAAGCAGAGGTACAACAATCTGAGAGATCACATCTTGATGTCAGAGTTTGGGCTCTTGGATCCAGCTATGCTTAAATCTTACTCTTCAGGATTTCAATTATGTAAACCATTAAATACCATTTTTAATTGTTCCAATTTGAGTTGGGGTTTCTGTCACTTGGAACTAGTAAAACCCCAAATAATAAATAGGATATCTCAAATTTTTCCACTGATAAAGCTCTATGGCAAAGAACAATAAATCAGTGGTAACCTGATAGTGTAGTCCAGAGAGGGTCAAAATATGCATTAGATGTCTTTAAAATCTCCTATCCTCTTAACATTTGAAGTGAATTTTACATTACTCTTCTTTGTGTTTCATATCAGTAAAAAAGAATGCCCTCCATCCTCAAACAAAAAGTGATACTTTGTAAAAATGTACCATTTTTTGCCTGTGGCTCTGTTTACCCCATTTTGAGGATTGCTCATGACCCTAAGAGAGCTAGAATTCATCGTAGGAATTGGATGGATGGGACTGAGATCAAGAGAATGTGCAGTTCATTGTGGAGAATGAACTTAGAGGCAAAAGGCCTGGATATGAATCCTGTTTATACACTTGCCAGATGACTTTTAAAAAGTTTCTGTTTCCACATTGAAAAATAGGCCTGCATGTTCCATCTCTCTAACACTCTGTAATTTTTAACGCTTCCTACTTCACCTGGCTATCGTAAGGACCAATCTAGTGGTAAGATAATGCCTATTCTCCTTAAGAAGATTTAGGAATCAATGACCCCTAGGAGTCAGCATAGACTAAGAACTCATCATCATAGTTTTCAAAACTGAAAGCTTGATTGTTTTTTAAAATGGAGTTACTAGTAACCATATTTTAACTCACTTTGGAAATTTAATGGAGAATCTTAAATATACTGTATCTTGATTTTTAGAAAGCATTTGACAAACTTTCTCATGGTATTTTTATGGATAAAATGATGAACACTAATATCACTGCAGTGCTTAGTAGAAGTACAGCTGATTGAATATACCTTGAAAGAATATTGATTACTGGCTCTGAAAAATGTTTACTTAATGTCATACCACCCACCAGTCTCTGTTCTTGGGCCTGTCAGGTACAATATTTTGCATTAATAAAATGAAGGAGGGCGCCTGGGTGGTTCAGTTGGTTAAGCAACTGCCTTCGGCTCAGGTCATGATCCTGGAGTCCCGGGATCGAGTCCCGCATTGGGCTCCCTGCTCAGCGAGGAGCCTGCTTCTCCCTCTGACCCTCCCCCCTCTCATGTACTCTCTCTCATTCTCGCTCTCTCAAATAAATAAATAAATCTTAAAAAAAAAAATGAAGGAAAATTACATATAATTGACCAACACAAACAACCAGAGATTGAAAATGATCCTGACATGCTAGAATATTTACAGAAATTTTAAAAAAATAATTCAAACAAATGTTAACTTTGACATTTAGCTTCAGGTGAGGAAATTCTGTTCAATAGATCTGAGTATATAGTTAATTACAAGTATAAAATTAGTTAGGAAAAAGTGTGGCTGCTTTCAGCTAACTTAGCTTGAGGTATTAACAGAAGTGCAATACCCAGAACTCAGGAAGTAATGTATCCCACACCCTTCAGCACTGATGAGATAATATCTAGTGTTTATATTCTGAAGAGATATGTAGTAGAAAAACTAGCCTATGTCCTGGAAAAAGTGACCAAATGGTGGGAGATCTGGAAATATGGAGGTTGAAAGGGGTTTGTTCTGGGCTGTGTAACTGATGAGGACAAGGACTGAGGGGGAAACATGGCTATCTTGTCCTTCCAGGTTGTTACGGAGCAGAGGCTACAGAATTGCTCCTCCTACTTCAGAGGGGAGGGCCAGGACCAAGAAGGAAAGGGGGCAGGTGAAGTGAGCTCTGGTTCAGGATGAGAAAGAACCAGAAACCACCAAACAGACTCCCAAAAGGCAAACCCTCTGTCACAGGCTGGACTTTGACAAAGACTGCATGCTCTTCATCTAGGATCTTAAAGAAGAGAGGTTTTACTCATCTGGTAAAACTAGATTAGAGAAATTGTGGTTCCTTCCAAACCTACATTTATGTAATTTATTATAAGTTATTAAGACAAGAAGTTAAATCATATAGACACCAGACCCTTACAACATACATATTTTCACAAATGTGAGGCAAGTCAGGAGGTGCCCATGGGTATCTTGTTGTCTCACTATTTACCTTTTGTAGCAATTGTTTTGCTTCAGTCACTACTGGCAACCAGACTGGAATTTCTGTCTGGTTTTACTCCATTTGTATAGCCGTGAGGAACATGAGCTCTGGAGACAGAATGGCTGTGATTGAATTTTGGTTTTACAGTGCAGGTTCGGGGTATGTTATTTGAAGTTTCAAGCCTCTTTTTCCAACCTGAAACCTGGAATAATTGACCGACTCATTGGGTAGCTGTGAGGATCAGATGAGACCGCTCGTGTAAAGCACTCAGTGCAGTGCCTGCCACAGAGCAAACCCTCAGTGAATGTTACCTGTGATGACTACCTTTGCAATGTCGCTCCTGGGTTTGACCTTCAAATTTACTCTATTTACTTTAGAGGCTGAATAACTCCATTTGTTTTGCTTATTGTCCTGCTTTGGGAACAGAATTTGAAAATATGAAATGGGCTTCTTAAACAGATGAAGGGCAGCAGTGCTGTGGTAGGAGCAGAGGCTGATCCCAGTCCTCCATTTAGACCAGTGCTGTGACTAGACAAACCACTTAGGCTCAACATCAATAAAATGAGAGGTTTATGTTTTTCCAGCTAAAATGTTTTATCCTAAATTGGGCCATGAATGGAAAAGAATAATAAGTCATGAGGATAGGCAGAAGGAATGGGAATACTGAAAAGCCTAAACATTGACTATTTAGAGTAGTCTGTGAACAAAGTACCTCCTTTACAAGCTTCACGGTACAATGAATGGTCCTTGTGAGCTCTATGAAAAAAAGACAATAATAACCATATATTCCGATTACTTCCAATGATAAATTACTAAAATTGCCCTAAATTTTAATAAGAGTATGTATACTTCATTCACCTGAGGTGAAGTTAAAGGTGACGTCTGTCAGACATTGCCACATTAATCACCTATAGCCTTCCTCATAGGCTGGTATGCTATGTTAAAGGGTCACAGCTAAATGGAATAGAAAATTACCTGCCATATAACCCCAGTGCATTGTTTATTTGATTTTCACTGGAATTCTGTAGATTAACTACAGAATCAGGAACAGATGGAATTAAAAGAGTCCTTTTATGGGGGCACCTGGGTGGCTCAGTCGTTAAGCATCTGCCTTCGGCTCAGGTCATGATCCCGGGGTCCTGGGATCGAGCCCCGCATTGGGCTCCCTGCTCCGCAGGAAGCCTGCTTCTCCCTCTCCCACTCCCCCTGCTTGTGATCCCTCTCTCACTGTCTCTCTCTGTCAAATAAATAAATAAAATCTTTTTAAAAAATTAATTAAAAAAAAATCCTTTTATGGCCTGATGGCCTCCTGAAGCTTTCCCCTAACCCAGAGCCACATGCTCTCTGTATCAATAGATAGGCCCAGCAATCAAGGGCATAAGTTTCACTACCTTCCACCCCCTCCTTCCTCTACTCTCTTCCCCCAATTTACCCAGCACCTCCAGTGTGAATGTTCTGTGCATACAAGGAATAAGATGCTCCTCAGTTGCAAGGAATTCAGGTCAACAGAAGAAATAGATACATAAATAGACAATTCTTATATAATGGATGAGTGCAATAGAGAAATGTGTCTGGAGCAGTGTAGTAGCATTAGGGGAGGGCTATCCTGTTCAAATGAGGAGCTGGGAAGGCAATTTAAATGATAGAGAAGATTCTGTCATTGGGGGATGATGGACACTGATTCATTAAAGTTAAATAGTCATTAGCCAGGTAAATACATGGAACAAGGAGGGGTGGAACGTGAACACAGGCATGGCAATAGGAAACAGCATAGTGACCACCAAGGGCATTGTAAGCAATTCCACGTTGCTGAACTATGAAGATCCATTTGTGCAATGCTAAGTAGCCTAAACTAGTGGTTCACAGTGGGGCCCATGGACCAGCAGTGTCAACATCACCTGGGAATTTGTTGGACATATAAATGCTCAGGTCCTATCCTGGACCTACTAAATCAGAAATTTTGGAGGTAGGATCCAGCAATTGATGTTTCCACAGTTGATTCTAATGTACACTACAGTTTGAAAAACACTGGCCTAGGTTTTATACTATAGTGGGAAGGGAAATTTTAAAGACTGTTAAGAAGAGTGCCATGGACTCTTTATGATATCAAATACACTTTCCCCTGCCTTTTGTGATTTTAGAGATTATTGCTCTAATGAAAGGCCACTCAAGAAGATGGACTTGCATTTGGGAAACAAAGTCAGTTACATTTTCTTACATATATTTAACTATAGAGCTGGATGGAATCAAGCTATTGGGAAGGTATGTGTCCTGAAAATCCTTATCATAGAGATAATATTTGATAGGCTACAAAAAATATGTGTGGCACATTTTGAGATATTACCAACTCATCAGTCAAAAATTACACTAAAACTTTTTGTTAAACTCATTCAGATACCATAAATATGTAAACTTTGAGAAAGTGGTCCATCCTAACCATAACCCTGTCATTTTCAAGCTTTACTTTTAGCAGTGGAATGTTTTTTGAAGAATCATTTATACAATCTTCCAAAATATAAATAAAAGTCAAGTCACTCTGGTTGAAGCTCAGGAAGGGAAGTGCTTTACTTGTCCCCTTTGGCAGTCTGAGACCCCTCCATGGGGCCCATTGTTTTAGAATCGTTGACCTATTTTATTTCTGGGAGACATGAAAAATCCCACTTCATTAATAAGGCTGATTGTAGCTGTATTAGTCAGAATTCTTGAGAGAAACAGAACCAATAGGATGTGTGTGTGTGAGTGTGTGGTGTATCCTAATTCACTAGCTCGTGTGTGTGTGTAATAAACACAGAGAGAGAGAATAGAAAAGAGGGTAGATTTAAGAAATTGACTTGTGTAATTATGGGGGGGCTAACAAGTCTACAGTTTGCAGGGCAGGCCAGCAGCCTGGAAATTCCAGCAGGAGTTGACATTGTAGGCTTGAGTCCAAAGGCAGTCTGGAGGCAGAACTTCCTTCTTCCTTCAGGGACCCAAGTCTTTTCTCTTAAGACCTTCAACTGATTATATGAGGCCCACCCATATTATGGAGGATAATATGCTTTACTCAATGTCTACTAATACACTTTAAAAAGACCTTCACAGTAATAGGTAGGTTGGTGTTTGACCAAACAACTGGGCCAAAGTCATAGCCTAGCCAATTTGACAAATAGCTAAAATAGATTGTGCTGATTTTTCTAGCTACTATAGTAATAAGAAAGGTTCTGAAGAGCCAGGTGATGAGAGACAAAAACCAAATATCTTAAAGTGTGGATGAGTTTAAAAACTGCTTCTTTGAAATGAATGATGTAACTAGAGGTCTAGCAAGGACCATATGCAGAAAGGCGGGGGGGTGGGGGGGAAGATGGTGGAGGAGTAGGGGACGCTACTCCAACCAGTCCCCATAATTGAGTTGGATATCTACCAGATCACACTGAACACCCACAAAATCAGCCTGAGATGTAAGACAGATCTGGATCTCTACAAACAGAATATCCCAGGCAATTGGTTTCAAGGTACAAAGTGGGGAGACATGATTCCACAGACAGATATTGGAGGATAAATGCCCGGGGGGGGAGACTGGCCGTGGGGATCCTACACCGCCGGTGAGCGATAGCCTCCCGTGCTAAGGATGGGGCACAGACTCACAGACCAGTAGCGGTGGGGAAAGGACTTTAGGGCAGCCCCCCAGATGGAAACCCGGAGCGGTGGAGCCCCTTGTGCAAACTGGGGGCAGCTGGCGGTTCTAGAAGCACAAAGGGCAGAGACATTCTCCGACCTGGAGGTGAGGACTGGGAGCGCTGTGGAGGGGAAAAGAACCCAGGACACTGCAGTTTATAGCAGCACAGACAGAAACAGAGTGTGGCCTGGAGAGCTCACTGAAGAACAGATGTGATCTCTTTGCTCTGAGGCAGAGGGCTGGAAATGATCTCTCCTGCTCTCTTGGAAGAGATGCGGAAAGCCACCAGAGAAAGCCACCAGAGAACAAAAGCCCCCAAAAACCGGTTTTCACTGAGCCCATCCCCACCACAGGGGGCAGGGCAACTCTGCCCAAACAGGGTTGCCTGAATAACAGTGCAGCAGACCCCTCCCTGAGAAGACAGGCTGGGAGAACAAGAGAACAGCAAGCCTAAGGTCCCTAGAAAACAGGTGCATCTTGCTTGGGTTGTGGTCAATAATTTGGACTCTATACATTCCCTCAACCACCCCTCAACCAGAATGATTAGGAGGAACCCCCAAAATAGGGGTTCCTAAATAGAAAGACTCAGAGACTGTAACCTCTGCCACAGATTTACAAATGGATTCAGATATAACCAAGATGTCGGAGATAGAATTCAGGGTAGCAATTGTGAAGATAGTAGTAGAATGGAGAGATTGATTAATGGCAACATAGAGTCTCTAAGAGCAGAAATGAAAGCTGAATTGGCAGAACTTAAAAATGCTATCAATGAGATCCAATCTAATCTAGATAATCTAACAGCTAGGGTAAGCGAGGCAGAAGAACGAATTAGTGACCTGGAAGACCATTTAATAGATAAAAAGGGAAAAGAGGAGGCCAGAGAAAACTCAAAATCCATGAAAATAGAATCAGAGAAATAAGTGACATCATGAAACATTCCAATGTCAGAATTATTGGAATCCAGGAGCGGGTGGAGAGAGAGACAGGACTAGAAGATATATTTGAGCAAATTGTAGCTGAGAACTTCCCTAATCTGGAGAATGAAACAAACATTCGTATCCTAGAGGCAGAGAGGACCCCTCCCAAGATCAAGGAAAACAGGCCAACGCCCTGGCATGTAATAGTAAAACTCGCAAATCTTAGAACCAAGGAAACCATCTTAAGGGCAGTTAGGGGGAAGAGATTCCTTACGTACAGAGGGAGGAACATCAGAATAACGTCAGACCTATCCACAGACACCTGGAAGACAGAAAGGCCTGGCAAGTCATATTCAGGGTACTAAAGGAGAAGAACATGCAGCCAAGAATACTTTATCTGGCAAGGCTGTCATTTAGAATGGATGGAGAGGTGAAGAGCTTCCAAGACCGGCAGAAACTGAAAGAATATGTGACCATTAAGCCGGCCCTGCACGAAATATTAAGGGGGGGTTCTATAAAAGGAGAAAGACCCCAAGAGTGATATACAACAGAAATTTACAGGGACAATCTGTAAAAACAAGGTCTTCACAAGCAATATGATGACAATGAATTCATATCTTTCAATAATCACTCTCAACGTGAATGGCCTAAATGCTCCCATAAAACGGCACAGGGTTGCAGTTTGGATAAAAAGACAGGACCCACCCATAGGCTGTCTACAAGAGACTCATTTTGAACCTAAAGATACATCCAGGCTGAAAGTGAAGGGATGGACATCCATCTTCCATGCCAGCGGACCTCAAAAGAAAGCTGGGGTAGCAATTCTTATATCAGACAAATTAGATTTTAAACTAAAGACTGTAGTTAGAGACACAGAAGGACACTATATCATTCTTAAAGGGTCTATCCAACAAGAAGATCTAACAATTGTAAATACCTATGTCCCAAACATGGGAGCAGCCATCTACATAAGCCAACTGTTAACCAAAATAAAGAGTCATATTGATAACAATACGTTAATTGTAGGAGACCTCAACACTCCACTCACAGCAATAGACAGATCGTCTAAGCAGAAAATCAACAAAGAAACAAGAGCTTTGAATGACACACTGGACCAGATGGACCTCGTAGATATATACAGAACATTCCACCCTAAAACAACAGAATACTCATTCTTGTCGAGTGCACATGGAACTTTCTCCAGAATAGACCATATACTCGGTCACAAATTAGGTCTCAACCGATACCAAAAATTGAGATTATTCCCTGCATATTCTTAGACCATAATGCTTTAAAACTGGAACTCAATCACAAGAAAAAATTTGGCAGAAATTCAAACACTTGGAAGCTAAAGACCACTCTGCTCAAGAATGTTTGGTTCAACCAGAAATCAAAGAAGAACTTAAAACAATTCATGGAAACCAGTGAGAATGAGAACACATCGGTCCAAAACCTATGGGATACTGCAAAGGCGGTCCTAAGGGGGAGATACATAGCCATCCAAGCCTCACTCAAAAAAATAGAAAAATCCCAAATTCACCAACTAACTTTACACCTTAAAGAATTAGAGAAAAAGCAACAAACAATGCCTAAGCCACATATTAGAAGATAAATAATTAAGATTAGAGCACTAGATCAATGAATTAGAAACCAGAAATACAGTAGATCAGATCAACGAAACTAGAAGCTGGTTCTTTGAAAGAATTAATAAGATCAATAAACCACTGACCAGACTTATCAAAAGAAAAGAGAAAGGACCCATATTAATAAAATTATGAATGAAAGGGGAGAGATCATGACTAACACCAAGGAAATAGAAACAATTACTAGAAACTATTATCAACAACTATATGCCAATAAACTGAGCAACCTGGATGAAAAGGATGCCTTCCTGGGAACCTATAAACCCCCAAGACTGAAACAGGAAGAAATTGACAATGTGAATAGGCCAATAACCAGTAATGAGATTGAAGCAGTGATCAAAAACCTCCCAAAAAACAAGAGTCCAGGGCCTGATGGATTCCCTAGGGAATCAATTTACCAAACTTTCAAAGAAGAAATAATACCTATACTCCTGAAGCTGTTTCAAAAAATAGAAACAGAAGGAAAGCTTCCAGACTCATTCTATGAGGCCAGCATTACCTTAATCCCCAAACCAGCCAAAGACCCCATCAAAAAGGAGAATTTCAGACCGATATCCCTGATGAATATGGATTCCAAAATCCTCAACAAAATCCTAGCTAATAGGATCCAACAATACATTAAAAGGATCATCCACCATGACCAAGTGGGATTTATCCCAGGGATGCAAGGGTCGTTCAACATTTGCAAATCAGTCAATGTGATAGAACACATTAATAAGAGGAGAGAGAAGAACCATATGGTTCTCTCAATTGATTCAGAAAAAACATTTGACAAAACCCAGCATCCTTTCCTGATTAAAACTCTTCAGAGTATAGAGGTAGAGGGAACATTCCTCAAGTTCATAAAATCCATCTATGAAAAACCCACAGCAAATATCATCCTCAATGGGGAAAAGCTGAGAGCCTTTCCCTTAAGATCAGGAACACGTCAAGGGTGCCCACTCTCACCACTGTTGTTCAACATAGTACTAGAAGTCCTAGCAACAGCAATCAGACAACAAAAAGAAATAAAAGTATTCAAATTGGCAAAGAAGTCGTCAAACTATCTCTTTTCGCAGATGACATGATACTTTATGTGGAAAATCCAAACGACTCCACCCCCAAATTACTAGAACTCATAACAGCAATTCAGTAATGTGGCAGGATACAAAATTAATGCACAGAAATCAGTTGCTTTCTTATACACTAACAACACAAGTGTAGAAAGAGAAATTAGAGAAACGATTCTATTTACAATAGCACCAAAAACCATAAGATACCTTGGAATAAACCTAACCAAAGAGGTAAAGGATCTATACTGTAGGAACTACACAACACTCATGAAAGAAATTGAAGAAGACACAAAAAGATGCAAAAACATTCCATGCTCATGGATCGGAAGAATAAACATTGTTAAAATGTCTATGCTACCCAGAGCAATCTATACCTTCAGTGCCATCCTGATCAAAATTCCAATGACATTTTTCAAAGTGCTGGAACAAACAATCCTAAAATTTGTATGGAATCAGAAAAGACCCTGAATCACCAAGGAAATGTTGAAAAAGAAAAACAAAGCTGGGGGCATCACGTTGCTGGATTTCAAGCTATATTACAAATCAGCGATCACCAAGACAGCATGGTACTGGCACAAAAACAGACATATAGACCAATGGAACAGAATAGAGAGCCCAGATATGGACCCTCAACTCCATGGTCAAATAAACTTCGACAAAGCAGGAAAAAATATGCAATGGAAAAAAGACAGTCTCTTCAATGAATGGTGCTAGGAAAACTGGATAGTCACGTGCAGAAGAATGAAACTGGACCATTCTCTAACCCCATACACAAAGATAAACTCCAAATGGATGAAAGACCTCAATGTGAGACAGGAATCCATCAAAATCCTAGAGGAGAACATAGGCAGTAACCTCTTTGACATGGGCCACAGCAACTTCTTTCAAGATACATCTCCAAAAGCTAGTGAAACAAAAGCAAAAATGAACTTTTGGGACTTCATAAAGATAAAAAGCTTCTGCACAGCAAAGGAAATAGTCAACAAAACAAAGAGGCAACCCACAGATTGGGAGAAGATATTTGCAAATGACACTATAGATAAAGAGCTGGTATCCAAGATCTATGAAGAACTTCTCAAACTCCACACCCAAAAAACAAATAATGAAGTCAAAAAGTGGGCAGAAGAGATGAACAGACACTTCTCTGAAGAAGACCTACAAATGGCTAACAGACACATGAAAAAATGTTCATCATCATTAGCCATCAGGGAAATTCAGATCAAAACCACATTGAGATACCACCTTACACAAGTTAGAGCGGCAAAAGTTGACAGGGCAAGAAACAACAAATGTTGGAGAGGTTGTGGAGAAAGGGGAACCCTCTTCCACTGTTGGTGGGAATGTAAGTTGGTACAGCCACTTTGGAAAACAGTGTGGAGGTTCCTCAAAAATTTAAAAATAGAGCTACCCTATGACCCAGCAATTGCACTCCTGGGTATTTACCCCAAAGACATAGATGTAGTGAAAAGAAGGGCCATATGCACCCCAATGTTTATAGCAGCAGTGTCCGCAATAGCCAAACTGTGGAAAGAGCCAAGATGCCCTTCAACAGATGAATGGATAAAGAAGATGTGGTCCATATATACAATGGAATATTACTCAGCCATCAGAAAGGATGAAT
Source organism: Mirounga angustirostris (assembly GCF_029215605.1). NCBI lineage: Eukaryota > Metazoa > Chordata > Mammalia > Carnivora > Phocidae > Mirounga > Mirounga angustirostris. The sequence goes on from NW_026991717.1 coordinate 98,313,641, forward strand.
ACCCAACTTTTACATCAACATGGATGGGACTGGAGGAGATTATGCTAAGTGAAATAAGTCCAGCAGAGAAAGTCAATTATATGGTTTCACTTATTTGTAGAACATAAGGAATAGCATGGAGGACATTAGGAGAAGGAAGGGAAAAATGAAGGGAGGGAAATCGGAGGGAGAGATGAACCATGAGAGACTATGAACTCTGAGAAATAAACTGAGGGTTTTAGAGGGGAAGGGATTGGGGGGATGGGTTAGCCTGGTGATGGGTATTAAGGAGGGCACATACTGTATGGAGCAGTGGGTGTTATACGAAAACAATGAATCATGGAACACTACATCAAAAACTAATGATGTACTGTATGGTGACTAACAACATAAAGAAAGAAAGGAAGGAAGAAAGGAAGGAAAGAAAGAAAGAGGAAACCTGGCCTAATTTTGATGAATTTGTCTTATTTCAAAAACAAATTATACAGAAAAAATTAGTCACCAAAACTGCCAAAAACTAAAACCTTACTTAAGATCTATTAGCATTTGAGGCTGACACAGCAGCAGATTGGAGCTTCATGCATAACTCTGACCTATTTCCTAACAACTGGTTTTTGTTACCAGGGATGTCAGTGAAGGAAATGAAATTCTTGCCTGTTGAAAGCTGAGCTCATGCTTCTTCCCCAAAGGAATATTAGCTCTTCAATCTAAAAGAAAGTAGTCCAGAAATGAGTGGTTGAATGATAATACAGGCCATTCATGCATTTAATCACTTAACAAGTTTTAGGACTGTAAACTCTTGCACAGCACAAGTCTCAAAACAGGCCTTCCCTCGAAACCCACTGCCAGGCTGGACTGTGTGAGTTACTATGCTGGTACCACCCTCCTCAGTTTGGCCACAGCCCTTGGTTTGTGGCAGCCATTTTGTATGCCAACAGCCTTTGAGGTAATCTGGCATGAAAAAAAAAGTACCCCCACAGGGAAGATGGTGACTAAATGAACAAACCTAATTCTCCCTTTGAGAAAGGTTTGAGTCCTAAAAAGAAATTCAATCAAAAGTAGCTGGTGAGGGGAGCAAAGACTAAAAAACACACAGAGAAGCCAGGGGATCAGAGCACAGAGATGACCAAGGCACAGAACATGACTTCATAATCTAGTAGAGGGGCCTGACAAGAAAAGGAGAATTATAATACAATATGATAAATGTTGCAACAGCAAGACGCATAGAAGACTATGGGAACACATTGAAAGGATACTTGGAAGGTGACTAAGAATGGCTTTTTGGAGGAGACAATACGAATAGCTGAGGAGTGATAATGGCAAAGTGTTATCAAGGGCTCCATAAAGTTCTGCTATTGAGGGGGTGACTGATGGCTCCCTAAAGCTAGAATTGGATCTTGAGAAGTAGAAATCTTCTAGTTCTCAAATTACCTCGTGATTGTCATGTAGCCCATATAGTCTGTGGTGCTTTTTACATGACTTCCACTTCTGTTGCTGATACTTGGTTCCCATGTGGCACCTAGACATCTATTTCCTTACTCTTTTTCCATGTGTATTTAGAGTGAGACCTCTGACAATCAGGAGAGTTGATGTTACTTGTAACGTGAAAGCCAAACATGCCACTTTGGTTAATTATTTGTTATATAAAGAAGCTTTGCAAATCAAGACCAAAACAACCTAAAAGCCAAAATTTTGGTTCACAGTAAGTCATAGTATCCTTAAAATTCAAATTTCTAAAATGAAAAAAGAAAAGACTTATTCCATCTAATTTTTTTTGTTTAACCCCTGAAGGATTTTACTTAACACAAATTGTGACTGATGTGTAGTAGACAAACTAAGGGGGAATTTATACTGTCCTCCTTTCGAGTTAGGGATTGGAAATGATGAGTCAAAAATCAGAAGTTGCTGTACCTCAAACCATCTTCAAATGTCAATTAAATTTTCCACAGAGCACTGAATCAAAATGAAAATGAAACACATACATACATACATGCATACATTATGAAAACCAACCCTCCTCTTAACCGGTGTTTCATTTGGTTCAATTTCTCCTTCCTTTTGGGTTTCCTTAGTTGTCAGCCTGCTACAGGATATGAAAGCAACACAACATGGATAACCACTGAAGAATGGAGAGAAATTTATTCCCTTTACAGATTAGTTGAGCCATTAATTACAATGATTGTACCAACAATGGTGTTAGTTGTTCTATCAATTGTGTAAAATTATTTGTGAATGATATCTTGCAAGAGATAAATTGAGTTAAAAATTTGAGCATCCTAATAATTAGAAGGGGTGAAATTTCAGTTTACTGTATAGAGTGTACCATACCTAATGGAAATGTATGCAAATTTACCTTGTGTTAACTTGAAAAAGCTGAATTTCAATTATCAATAAAGTTCTGTTTTCAGCACAAAATTAGGAATAATGTAAATCAATTTTTTTAACTTTGAAGAATTCTGATTTTAAGTTGGAGGAAGGATGAATGAATTACCAACTGTTTTATGTTAGTGGCATATGACTTGACCACTTCAGCTTGTAAATATCTTTGTCGGTCCTGTGAGAGCAATTCAATGTGAAATATGCAAATTTTGAGTTTTGCAAGGTCTTTAGGATACATCATTTTCATAAAATGAAACTATGATCTACTTTCTCTGCTTTGATCATATGCCTGTACCATTCATGTGATAAAATTTCTGCAGTTTATTGACTGGCATCTGGGTCTTAAGAGGTGGAAAAGTCATGATAAGTTTATGTTTCAGGCTATTAAGTTGTGATGGTTAATTTTATGTGTCAACTTGACTGGGCTAAGGGATGCCCAGATAGCTGGTAAAAAACTATTTCTGGAAATGTCTGTGACGGTTTTTCCAGAAGAGATTAGCATCTGAATTGCTGAACTGAGTAAAGCAGATGACCCTCCCCAATGTGGGTGGGCATGATCCAATCTGTGGAGGGCCTGAATAGAACAAAAAGGTCCTTGAACTGAGACATCCATCTTCTCCTGACCTCAGGCATTGGTGCTCCTGGTTCTCTGACTTTTGGACTCCGACTGGGACTCACATTTTAGGCCCCTGTTCTCAGACCTTCAGACTTGAACAGCTGTCCTGGTTCTCCAGACTGCAGATCAAGGGATTTCTTGGCCTCCATAACCATGTGAGTCCATTTTTATTGGTTCTATTTCTCTGGAGAACCCTAATACATAAGTGATATTCAGAAAGTCTGAAATATTTAGGTCATTGGATACAGTCATCTGGTAAGTTTTTAGTCTAATAGGTTTTTTTGTTTGTTTGTTTGTTTTTGCCTTTTTTGGGTTATGAAACCCTTTGAAAGTCTATAACTCTAACCACCAGAAAAATGCATATATGCATATGTACACTCCATTCTGCCTACATATATCATGGACCCCAAATAAAGAAGCCCTCTTTAGATAGACAATATTTATGGAAAGGAGGTCTGTTTAAGCAAGTATATGCCCTCTACCACAACCACCACTACCAGGAATTCAGCAGTCATTCTGTAGTATGCCATACACATATGTAGGTAGATTATGGTTCTGGGTTCAGATTACTGTTTTAATTACTCTTCCTTCAACACTCTTAAATGTTCTGGAATTTCTCTTTGTATTCAGAATCAAAGAATTTGAGAACATTAAACCAAAGATGAAACTAGGTTCCCAATGTTATAAATAATTGTAAAAATTCTTTTTGGTAACAATTAGAGAGCAGTAATGACAAAACAAAAGTTAAACCACAAAAACAGAACAAACCATGTTCATGTGTTAAATTTCATACAATAAAAGTAAAATACAAGGGTATTTTTTTCTCTTAAAATAGTTTAAGTCAATTTGTACCAATTATACACACACACACACACAGATTGACATAAATAGGCTTATAGAGCCAAGGTCTGAAATTACATCAACATACATAGAATTTATGTTAATATATATATTTTTTATTGTTTATTGAGACTATGCTTTTCTCTAAAAGATAGCAAGATTTGAAAATCCAAAAATATAACACAAGGATTTGTGGGGGAGTTTTTATTTAGAAAGCAATTCTTAAATAAGTCAATCAGAGAAACACAGTTATCATATGATCTCACTGATATGAAGAATTTGAGAAACAAGGCAGAGGATCATAGGGGAAGGGAGGGAAAAATGAAACAAGATGAAATCACAGAGGGAGACAAACCATAAAAGACTTAATCTCAGGAAACAAACTGAGGGTTGCTGGAGTGGTGGGGGGGTGGGAGGGATGGGGCGGCTGGGTGATGGACACTGGGGAGGGTATGTGCTATGGTGAGCATTGTAAATTGTGTAAGACTGTTGAATCATAGACCTGTACCCCTGAAACAAATAATACATTATGTTAATAAAAATAGAAAAAAGAAAGCAATTTTTAATTGTCTAAACAAAAGTAAGGGACAAAATGGTTTCTTTTTTTTTTTTTAAAGATTTTATTTATTTATTAGAGAGAGACAGCGAGAGAGAGGGAACACAAGCAGGGGGAGTGGGAGAGGGAGAAGCAGGCTTCCTGCGGAGCAGGGAGCCCGATGTGGGACTCAATCCCAGGACCCTGGGATCGTGACCTGAGCTGAAGGCAGACGCTTAATGACTGAGCCACCCAGGTGCCCAAAATGGTTTCATTAACTAAAAGTTTTGTCTGTTCAACTGCCTGTCATACAGATATACAAACGGGCATTTACCCATAGGATTATTCATTTAGAAAATAAAAAATGTGAGTTGAAATATATTCTCAAAGGAAAAGAAGGCTCTGTTTTAAAGACACTTGAGAGCCATAAAAATTATTTTCTCTGGCCTTTAGACGACAAGCTAAAGGCCATTCCCAAGGGGAACAATAGCAGTGGACAGATCTGAACTCTCAGATTCCCTGTTGTGTTAGTGGGGATGGAAAGCCTCCATTTGTGAAGTTAAGATTAGAGCAAGTGTTAACAAAATAAAGTCAGCTACACATTGAAAAAAAAAATCTGATACCAGTCCATTAAGGGAACAAGGGAATTACTAGAAATAACTCTGAAATTCTTTCCCACCAATACTGAATTTAATTACAGACAGGCATTGTCAAGAGTCTATGAGAAGGAAGAGTAAAACAAGGAAAACAAAGAAATTACTGCATGGTAAGTATTGTTTTATGGGTTTCATTATGAACAAATGTATTTTATACATGTTATGTTCTCAATGTTAGACACATCTTATATGTTTATAAAAATTGCATTTGAGGTTATTTCTAGAGGCTTAGTAAAGAATAAACTATAGTTTATCAGGTTTGCATTTACTTTTTTTTAAATCTTTTTTTTAAGATTTTATTTATTTCAGAGAGAGAGAGAGGAGAGAGAGGAGAGAGAGAGAGCATGCAAGCATGAGCAGGGGGAGGGGCAGAGGGAGAATCAGACTCCCTGCTGAGCAGGGAGCCTGTCGCAGGGCTCAATCCCAGGACCCCAGGATCATGACCTGAGCCAAAGGTGCTTGCAGTATACTACTTAAGATGGCATTATCCAAAACAAAAATTCTCAACAGGGGATATGTAGCAGCATAAATTATCTAAGATGTATCCTCCATCAACTCTGTTTTTTTTTTTTTAATACTGCCTAAGGATTTTTTTTATTGACTTCTGAATAAGAATTTGGAAGGTTCCAATGTGAAATGTCCAAGAAGAAATTTCATGATCATAGCTCAGTGGTGTTCTTCGGTGATAAACATGGTAAAGCAATGTTACATTCCATCAACCTCACAGAATGCATTACCTAGGCCTTCCTTCAGTCTCCTAGAGCTTACTTTCTTTCTTTTGTGGGTTCTTCTTTATGCTGCCATGTATTACGGTCCTAGCTTGATAGAAAACTTGAATTTACAGTTTCACATTCCTTTCTCCCACGTATTCACCAAACATCTTAGGCAACATCCTTCTTGGAGCCTTCGTTTCATTACTTGTAATACTAAATGAAAATACCTATCACTCAGATCTTCCTTCCTAGGGCTTGAGTATAACTCCTTTTCTAAAATATGCAGTATCTTTTCCCTATATACCTGGGAATTTACTTCAGTTTGATGGCAACTCTCTTTTCTCTTAGTTATGTTCTCAGTGTTAGACACAATATCTTATATGTTTATAAAAATTGCATTTGAGAGGATTTCTGTGGGCCCAGGAGAAAACAATCATATAGTTTGCGGGTTTTGCATTTACTTTTTTTTTTTTTAAGAAAGGCAAATTATTTTAGAAAAGCAGTTATTTGTCTTCAACTTTCCAACTTATGGATTTTTTTCCACCTTGGCTTCTGAAAAGATACAAAGAGCAATCCTACCATTTCCTTTGTCTCCTTTAACCACATTTCTTGTTTTTCATGGATAGAAACAGTTTACACTCATATCCATACTAACAACATGACCTATCCTCTTTCCCCATCATCAGTGATCTATGGGAAATACCTTTGACTTACAGTCAGCATCTCTAGTTTGAGTTCTGGTTTTATCCCTTAAGAGGTCTTGGAAAATCCCCTTAATCAGGGTTGCCGGTTGGGTTTACTATCCACACCATCTGGGCAGTCTTTTGACTTTTAAAGTGGCATCTTGGAGACTTAGTGGAGAGAGTGAAGCACAGGAATCTATTTTATGAAATGCTGTCCTAGATGATGCAAATGAAGACTTAATTTTTGGGATCTAGTGGCCAAAATCTCTGAATTACTTCCTTAGCCTGCAAAATGCCAGGTCTCATTTATAGTGATATCATGAAGGTTAAACAAGACAATGTATGGGAAGAGCATTATAAATTGGAAAACTGAATATAATTCAAGGTATTATGAGTCAATATTCTTGTGGAATTTGGAGTAGAATAAGTTCATTGTCAATCATTCCTGCAGCCACATACACAGAGGATGAGAAACAAACATTATTAATACTAATGACCTGAAATGCTTGTAGTATAAAATCTGAGGGTATACCAGAACACAATTTTAAAAACACATAAAGGCATTTTAGACCAATAGACAAAATGTTTTTACTGTACTTTAAAATAAAAAACATCTGTAAATAAATTCCCTCCTTTCTGACTTCCTGAATTACATTGACTTCATTGTGGGAATTTGCTTCTCAAAGTCCCAGTGTTGGGGTGTCTGGGGGGCTCAGTGGGTTGAGTCTCAACTCTTGGTTTTAGCTCAGGTCATGATTTCAGGGTCCTGGAATCAAGCTCCAAGTCAGGCTCCCCACTCAGCACAGAGTCTGCTTGAGATTCTCTCTCTCCCTCTGCCTTTCCCCTGGCGAGTGTGCTCTCTCTCTCTCTCTAGCATCCTCTCTCTCAAATAAATAAATCTTTTTTTGAAAAGACAAAAACAAAGTCCTGGTATTGTAGGAAACCAGAGAAACATTGGAACACTTTGAAGCCAAACTAAAGAAAGACAATTGATGTGCAAATATTGGTCTCTATTCTTCCCATACCTAACTTGTTTCCTGGAACTATAATAATTGAGATGCTAAGGGAGGTTTACTAACTCAGTCCCCATTTTGTGCATTTTACATTGCAAGGAAATAAATGGTACTCTAATAGCTTGGAAAAAACACTGCAGGAAATGACTTCAGCTTTGGAGAGTTTCTAATTCATTATAATTTCCACAATAAAACATTCATCTACAACTTTTAAGTCCCCAGAGGGTTTAATCTACTTAAGCTGATGCAAGCAGACAGGCTGGTATAAAGGGACTATTACTCTAAAATAATTGTAATTATCATTTTGGGAAGACCATGGGCTTTACATTCAATCTATCATAGGTGTTTAATTTTCCTCTTTCAAGAAAATAGAAACATTTGAGGTTCATTTTTTCACTCTTGGCGGGGGACCATCTAATAAGCTTGTAAGCTAAATTCATAATCTACAATCCAGACTTCAAGCTCATTAATTCAGTATTTTACAATATCTGGCTCCTGTTCCTCTCTGGTCCCCTAGACTTCCTTTCTCCAAATACCCTTCATTTTGTATGGAACTCCTCTTGTTGTTTCTGCATGTATTGGTTATATGAAGAAGTGGCAGGTGCAGAAATGATCTGGTGTGTGCAGAAACAATTCCATGAGCACACTGTCATCACCCATCCTCTCCCTGGAAAATCCTTTAGCAAATTCTACTCATACTTCAAAATTCAGCTCAAGGATCCTCTCTCCTAGAAAGTTTTCTGGCCCCTAGCCTGATTTAGCTGCCCCTACTCTGGGATTCCCTACCATCCTCGGCACCCCTCTGCCCTAGCACCCAAAATAACAGGTAAAAATGATTTCCACATCTCTCCCACACCATAACTGCTAAGGTCCAAGTAGTGGACTGTGCCTAATTTGACTCTGTATCCATAGCACTTACCTCAGGGTCTGGTACCTAGTGAGTACCACAGATGTTTGTCAGTTGAAGGAAGGTTCTGTAATGAATAAGTGATGTGATCTGAAGATGTGTTACATGAAACTTCAGAAAATCAATTTTGCCACTTGCAGGTATTGCAATTAGTGCACATTTTCTAATTGTTTGGTATGGCTAGTTTTTTTTTTTTTTTTTTTCCAGGTAAGTGAAGGTGAGCTCCATCTAGCTGGTAAACAAGTAGGCAATATAGAGAATCACCTTGGATGATATTCCTTGTTCTTTAGTCATTCAAATCATTCTTATGTGTAAAGCAAACATAAGCCAAGTTCCTCAGCCTATAAAAAAAGGACGTGTGGAGACCATTCCCCTTTGGAATGCAAAATTCCAAGAAGGAGTGAACTTATTTGCATAAGGATCCCTGGACTTAGAAAGACCTTCCCAGTGGGCCAGACTGTCCATGAACAATACTCAGGGACAGGGAAGGAAGGGTACCCAAAATAAACCTTGAGGGTAGAAAAGTACTAGAATTGGTAGCTGAATTTGGAACTGAGCTGATAGAGAAGAACAACAAGGATCCTGGGTCAACAGATGGCAGATGATAGAACTTCATCAACCCAGCCAAGGGCATATTTGGACCCTGGCAAGTAGGTTCAATGTATGAACCAAAGGAGATCGTCATTAAAAGCTATAACAATTGGGTGTACCCAGTATTCTCTTGGCATGGAGTTTCTGAATGGTGAGTTTATGGGTCATCTTTACTGCTATGATGGGCATGTCTTCATAACAGCACCAACAAGAACAAAGCAGGATAGTCATAGCCCACCTCCTTATCTCCCACTGTCTCTCATGTCCCAGAGGCTATGGATTGGTTATACCATTTTTCATTGCTGTTTCCCACTGTACAGATTGAAAAACCAAGTATAAGACTTGCTTCCCAGCTCTTCTGCAGGTAGGAATTGTTGTGTGGCCCACTCATGACAAACAAGCGAAGTCTCCTAGGGAACTTCTTATTAAGCCTTTGTTTTCCATATAACGTAGAGAAAGACCTGTCTGGCACCACTCTCCCTCCTTTTTTCCTGCCTCGAATACAATGCTAGATGCTTGATCTCCAGCAAGCATCTCGCAGTCAAGAGCAAACAAGCCATTACATTATGGATGGCAAAGCAGAAAGAACTAGAGCAATTGACACTATCATGGAGTTTCTATATCTGCAGACTTCTGGTCACTTAAGTAAAATAAAATCCTATGTGTTTCAGCTATTGTTAGATTACCTGTTACGTGCAGTTAAAACATTCTCAGCTGATAACATTCACACCCACAGTCATACTCATCAAGCACTACTAACCACAAGTGATACCTAGATGCCTGGGGGACTTAGTCTTTAGCAGGACATCTGATGGAGTGCTACTCCATACAGAATAGTGCTCTCCAGTATTGCATTTTGGGATGCCAGGGAGATGGTCTTTTCAGCCAAGCAAAGGACAATGTAGATATAAGTGTGTTAATTTTTAAAGTTCAGGTTTGAAGAGCAAACCCCAAATACCAAAAAGTGAAAGAAGAAGTAAGCAGAATAAAAAATGTGTGCTGATTAGGCATCTCCAACCCTAAGAATAAGAAGTGAAACTTTTAGAAGGTCAAATACAAATCAAATTGTTAATAGTGGTTACCACTAGACTCTGTAGGTGAAGTTAGAAGGAAGTGAGGCAGCTATTGCATTTTTTAAATATGTTTTTGTATATTTCTGTATTTGAATTTTTGCTACAAAAATGTATTACTTTGCTAATAGAAAAAAAATTCCGATAAACTCACCTCTAAGATGATATTTATCAAATGCTTGCTATGCATTCTGCCATTTAATCCTCAAAACTATGCAGTGAGTAGCGTCTTTATTTTCACCAGTAAAGAAACTAAGATGCGAGGCCCTTAAGTAACTTTGCCATGTCACACAGCTAGTGCCTGGGAGAATAAGGACTCAGAGATTCCTCAATCCACATAGATGCAAAGCCCATTCTCTACCCACTGTGCATACTGCCTCTCCCAGATCTTTCCAGATATGCAGATATTCTTAATTTGCTTCACCAAATATAAGAGTTTCTCTGGATGACACTTTCATTAGACTACATGAAGGAAACTGTCTTCCAGTAGTTTCTCCCCATGCCCTTCCCCCCCGTATAAATACCTTTAGAAACAAGAATGAGCCTACCTTCTTTTAGTGTCTCATTGGGGATTTGCTTACAGTTGTTAAAAAAGAAGCCTAAAATTGAGTCATTTGCTCCCAAAGACAACAAACCAAGACTTAATTACAGTTTCAACCTTTCCCAGGAATGTGATCTTTTTTTTAAATAAAGATTTTTATTTATTTAATAGAGAGAGAGAGAGAGCGCACAAACAAGGGAAGCAGCAGGCAGAGGGAGAGGGCTTCCCATCAAGCAGGGAGCCCAATGTGGGGCTTGATCCCAGGACTCTGGGATCATGACCTGAGCCGAAGGCAGACACTTAACTGACTGAGCCACCCAGGTGCCCCCAGGAATGTGACTTTTTAACATTCAATATGAAATGTCCTGATGAGCACTAGTGATGCATGATAAAACCCTACCCTTCCCTTCCTCCCAAAAAGAAGAGATCTTGGACTGAAACATTCTTTTTTTTCCTTTTACTAATAACTTCCTGCCCCACCCTCCTTCCTATGACATCTTTCCATTTTGTACATCTCCTCAGAGCATCTCTCCACTTACTAGATGGGATGCTGCCTGACTCATGAATCATTGAATAAAGCCAATTAGATCTTTAACTCAGTTGAATTTTGTTTCTTCACACTGTTTATATTTGTCAAGACCATCTAGGGCTAGTGTACAATCCTTAGAGTCCAAACCTGGTAACTTTGGGAAAGAGCTTTAAATGCATTAGTCACTTAATACAATAAACAGACATTCAGAAGGAGTTTCGTGGCACAAGAAATGGGTGGCTGGTTACGTTCTACATCTAACAGGGAAATATGTTTAAATGTGAGGAAAATTAATTCTTCAAAAACAGGCTTCATAACTATATAAAATATCAGCATGAAAAACAAAATCCAGACTGTATCTAATGTCAGAGGAAATGAGTGCTTTATTTGATTAAAAGGCTGATGTGAAATTTTGCCTACTAAAAGTCAGGAGGACTGTCTGGAATATTTTACAAGACTCCAGATTCTGCATCTGCTTTTTTTTTTTTTTTTAAGATCTCTTGAAGTCTATATAAGGCCTTGGCCCTGGGTTATCCGAACCAAATCTTGGATAAGCTTCCATTAACATATCTTATTTGCATAAGTCTTATTTTAAGAGACTATGAAATTACAACCTACAACCATAAAGTGTTAGAACATGAATCACCTCTAAGTGGGAGAGATGTTTGAATTCTCTGCTTATACAATAATCCAGTATTAGACCATTAAAGTATTATTTTTATGAATTGTATATATTCTCAATGCAGAAAGAAATGTTTTGGACAGAAAAGACTTTATATGGAGTCATCCCCCTAAATGGTTGTGAAGGAGAGTCAGGTTTAATTCCAAGTTTTGCCACTAAAAAACTCTATGATTCCCAGATTTTTTAATCTCAAATTCAGGCTTGCATATCCAGCTCCTTAATTCTACATGGCTAGTTAGGATTTTTTTACTCATTTCTAGTTTAATTTCACTGTGGTCAGAGAACATGTTCTGAATGATTTTACTCCTTTTAACGATTTTTGAGACTTGCTTTATGGCTCAGAATGTGTCAATTTTTATAAATGTTCTTGTGCATGCTTAAAACTGCAGATGTACAATCTGCAGTTGGGTGTAGGTCAGTTAGGTAAAGTTTATTAGTGACTTACATCTTCAGTAACTTCCCTTATTTTTTTCTGCAGACACCATTAACCACATAGGTACTTAAAAATCTAGTATGATGGCAAATTTGTGAATGTCTATTAATTTTTGCTTCATGTAATTTGAAACTGTGTTATTAGGTGATTACAGATTTACAACTGTTATAACTTACTGGTGAATTGAACAGTTTATCCTCATAAAGTGACCTTTCATTTTTAATAATGTTTAATGTCTATTTTACCGGACACTAAGTCTGTCTTATCCGATCAGCTTTCTCTTACTTAGAAATTGAATGATGTATATTTTTGCTATCCTTTTACTTGAAACCTCTTTTTCTTCCTTAATTAAATATCCAGTTTTATTTCTGTAAGGTCCTGCCTTCCACAAAACACACAAATATGAATGCAATTCAGTCAAGTTCTTTAACAGTTTGTAAAAAAGATCATCTTGTCGACACTGTCCGACCATCATGTTGACACTGTCCGACCATCATGTTCCTCATTTCCCTTTGAGACCTCATCAGAATGGCCTTTACCACCCAATTTCCACAATCATTCTGCTCAGAATTACTTTGGTATTGTCTAAGAGGATGCAGACTTTCCCTGCACCTCTCTTCTTTTCATTCTGAGCCATCAACAGAATGGCCATTAAAGGTTCATTCATGGGAAGTTAGGGCTTTTTCTATCAGGTGCCTCCAAACTCTTCCAGCCTCCCTTTATCACCTATTGCCAAAGCTGCTGTGACATTTTTAGGTATCTGTTAGAGCAGCAATCTACTTCTTTCTCTTTTTTAATGTTTCAAGTTTTTATTTAAATTCTAACTAGTTAACATATAGTGTAATATTAGTTTCAGGAGTATAATTTTATGATTCATCACTTCCATACAACACCCAGTGCTCATCACAGCGAGTGCCCAACTTAATGCCCATCACCCATTTAGCCCATCCCCTGCCTACCTCCCCTCCAGCAACCCTCAAGTTTGTTCTCTATAGTTAAGAGTCTCTTACGGTTTGCCCCCCCTTTTTTTTTCTTTCCCCTATGTTCATATGTTTTGTTTCTTAAATTCCACATATGAGTGAAATCATATGGTATTTGTCTTTCTCTGACTGATTTATTTCGCTTAACATAATACACTCTAGCTCCATCCACATTGTTTCAAATGGCAAGATTCCTTTTTTTGTGGCTGAGTAATATTCCATTATATATATATATATCACACCACATCTTCTTTATCCGTTCATCATCAGTCAATTGACATCTGGACTCTTTCCAAAATTTGCCTATTGTTGATAATGCTGCTATAAACATTGGGGTGCATGTGCCCTTTTGAATCAATATTTTTGTATCCTTTGGGTAAATGCCTAGTAGTATAATTTCTGGTTCATAGGGTAGCTCTATTTTTAACTTTTTGAGGAACCTCTATACTGTTTTCCAGAGTGGCTGCACCAGTTTGCATTCCCACCAACAGTGCAAGAAGGTTCTCCTTTCTCTACATCCTCACCAACACCTGTTGTTTCCTGTGTTGTTAATTTTAGCCATTCTGACAGGTGGGAGGTGATATCTCACTCTAGTTTTGATTTGTATTTCCCTGATGATGTGTTATGTTGAGCATCTTTTCATGTGTCTGTCAGCCATCTGGATGTCTTCTTTGGAAAAATGTCTATTCACATCTTCTGCCTATTTCTTAAACAGATTATTTATTTTGGGGGTGTTGAATTTGGTAAGTTCTTTGTAGATTTTGGATCTTAACCCTTTATCAGATATGTCATTTGCAAATATCTTCTCCCATTCCAAAGGCTTTTAGTTTTGTTGATTGTTTCTGTCACTGTACAGAAACTTTTTATCTTGATGAAGTCCCAGTAGTTCATTTTTGCTCTCCTTTCCCTTGCCTCAGGAGACATATCTAGTAGGAAGTTGCTATGGGTGATGTCAAAGAGGTTAGTGCCTGTGTTCTCCTCTAGGATTTTGATGGTTTCCTGTCTCACGTTTAGGTCTTTCATCCATTTTGAATTTATTTTTGTCTATGGTATAAGAAAGTGGTCCAGTTTCATTCTTCTGCATGTTGCTGTCCAATTTTCCCAACACCATTTGTTGAAGAGACTCTTTTTCCATTGGATATTATTTGCTGCTTTGTTGAAGATTAGTTGACAGTATAGTTGTGGGTTCATTTCTGGGTTCTGTATTCTGTTCCATTGATCTATGGGTCTGTTTTTGTTTCAGTACCACACTGTCTAGATGACTACAGCTTTGTAATAGAGCTTGAAGTTCAGAATTGTGATGCTACCAACTATGCTTTTCTTTTTCAAGGTTGCTTTGGCTATTCGGGGTCTTTTTTGGGTTCATACACAATTTAAGATTGTTTGTTCTAGCTCTATGAAAAATGCTGGTGGTATTTTGATAGGGATTGCATGAAATGTGTAAATTGCTTTGGGTAGTATAGACATTTTAACAATGTGTGTTCTTCCAACCGATGAGCATGGAATGTTTTCCCATTTCTTTGTGTTCTCTTCAATTTCTTTCACAAGTGTTCTATAGTTTTCAGAGTACAGATCTTTTACCTCTTTGGTTAGATTTGTTCTCAGGTATCTTATGTTTCTTGGTGCAATTGTGAATGGGATCAATTCCTTGAATTCTCTGCTGCTTCATTATTGGTGTATAGAAATGTAACAGATTTCTGTACGCTGATTTTGTATCCTGTGACATTACTGAATTCGTGGAGTACTGGTGGAATCTTTTGGGTTTTCTACAGAGAGTATCATGTTGTCTGCAAATAGTGAAAGTTTGGCTTCTTGCTTGCTGATTTGGATGCCTTTTAATTTTTGTTGTTGTTTTTGTCTGTTGAGGTTAGGACTTCCAGTACTATGTTAAGTAACAGTGGTGAGAGAGGACATTCCTGTCTTGTTCCTGACTGTAGAGGAGAAGTTTTCAGTTTTTCCCTATTGAGAATAATAATAATAAACAAAATAATATTTTATTAAAATATTCCTCATTGAGTATATGGCCTTTATGATGTTGAGGCATATTTCCTCTATCCCTACTTTGTTGAGGGTTTTTATCAAGAAGGGGTGCTGTATTTTGTCAAATGCTTTTTCCTCATCTATTGAGTGGATCACATGGTTCTTATCCTCTCTTTTATTAATGTGGTATATCATGTCGATTGATTTGTGAATATTGAACCACCCTTGAATCCCAGGAATAAATCCCACTTGATCATGGTGAATGATTCTTTGAATGTACTGTTGGATTCAACTTACTAGTATTTTGTTGAGAATTTTTGCATCCATGTTCATCAGGGATATTGGCCTGTAAGACTCCTTTTTAGTGGGGTCTTTGGCTTTGGAATCAAGGTAACGCTGGCCTCATAGAATGAGTTTGGAAATTTTCCTTCCCTTTCTATTTTTTAGAACAGTTTGAGAAGAATAATATTAACTCTTCTTTAAATGTTTGGTAGAATTCCCCTGGAAAGCCATCTGGCCCTGACTTTTATTTATTGGGAGATATTTTATTGCTGATTCAGTTTCTTTGCTGGTTATTGGTCTGTTCACATTTTCTTTCTATTTCTTCCTGTTTCCATTTTGGTAGTTTATGTTTTTAGGAATTTATCCATTTCTTCCAGATTACTCAATTTGTTGGCATATGATTTTTCATAATAGTCTCGTAATTCTATTTTTCTGTGGTTGTGATCTCTCCTCTCTCATTCTTTCATTCATGATTTTATTTATTTGGGTCCTATCTCTTTTCTTTTTGATAAGTCTGGCTAGGCATTTATCAATTTTATTAATTCTTTCAAAGAACCAGCTCCTAGTTTCATTGATCTGTTCTACTGGGGTTTTTTGCTTGTTTTAGATCATTTATTTCTGCTCTAATCTTTATTATTTCCCTTCTTCTGCTGGCTTTAGGCTTCATTTGCTGTTCCTTTTCTAGCTTCTTTAGTGTAAAGTTAGGTTGTATATTTGAGACTTTTCTTGCTTCTTGAGGTAGGCCTGTATTGTGATATATTTCCCTCTTATGACTGTTTTTGTTGCATCCCAAAGGTTTAGGACCCGTGTTTTCATTTTCATTTGTTTCCATGTATTTTTTTTTATTTCTTCTGTAATCTCCTGGTTAACCCATTCATTCTTTAGTAGGATGTTCTTTAACCTCTATGAATTTGTGGTCTTTCCAAATATTTTCTTGTGGTTGACTTCAAGTTTCAAAGAGTTGTGCTCTGAAAATATGCATGTGTGATCGCTATCTTGTTGTTCTTGTTGAGGCCTGATTTGTGACCTAGTATGTGATCTTTTCTGGAGAATGTCCCATGTGCACTTGAAAAGAATGTGTATTCTGCTTCTTTAGGCTAAAGTGTTCTGAGTTTATCTGTTAAGTCCATCTGGTCCAGTGTGTCATTCAAAGCCATCATTTCCTTGTAGATTTTTTGCTTGGATCATCTGTTCATTGCTGTGAGTGGGGTGTTAAAGTCCCCTACTATGATTGTATTATTATCAATGAGTTTCATTATGTTTGTTATTGTTTTATATATTTAGGTGCTCCTAATTTGGGGGGCATAAATATTTACAATTGTTAGATCTTCTTGTTGGATAGACCCCTATATTATGATATAGTGCCTTCTTCATCTCTTGTTACAGTCTTTGTTTTATTCTTTTTTTAAAAAATTTTAAAATTTTATTATGTTATGTTAGTCACCATACAATACATCATTAGTTTTTGATGTGGTGATCCACAATTCATTGCTTTCATATAACACCCACTGCGCCATGCAGTATATGCCCTCCTTAATACCCATCACCAGGCTAACCAATCCCCCCTCCCCCATCCCCTCCAAAAAAAGTCATTGTTTTAAAATCTAGTTTATCTAAGTATGGCCACTCTGCCTTTCTTTTGACATCTATTAGCATGATAAATGGTTCTCCATCCCCTCACTTTCAATCTGCAGGTGTCTTTAGGTCTAAAATGAGTCTCTTAGAGGCAGCATATAAATGGGTCTTGGTTTTTTATCCATTCTAACACCCTATGTCATTTACTTGGAGCATTTAGTCCATTTATGTTCAGAGTAATTATTGATAGATATGAATTTAGTGTCATTGTATTACTTGTTAAGTCGTTATTTCTGGAGATTTTCTCTGTTCTAGTCTTGTCACTTTTGGTCTTTCTTTCCCACTCACAGAGTCTCCTTTAATATTTCTTGCAGGGCTGGTTTAGTGGTCACAAACTTTTTTAGTTTTTATTTATCTGAGAAGCTCTTTATTTCTCCTTCTGTTCTTAATGACAGCCTTGCTGGATAGAGTATTCTTGGCTGTATATTTTTCCCCTGCAGCACATTGAATATATCCTGCCACTCTCTTCTTGCCTGCCAAGTTTCTGTGGAGATAACTACTGCTAACCTTATTCATCTTCCTTTGTCAGTTAGGGATTTCTTTTCCCCGCTGCTTTTAGGATTTTTTCCTTATCTCTATATTTTGCAAATTTTACTACGATATGTCTTGGTGTTGGCCTGCTTTTGTTGATTTTGATGGGAGTTCTCTGTGCCTCCTGGATTTGGATGTCTGTTTCCTTTCCCAGATTAGGCAAGTATTCAGCTGTAATTTCCTCAAATAAACCTTCTGCCCGCTTTTCCCTCTTCTTCTTCTGGACTCCTATGATATGAATGTTGTTATGCTTTATGGAGTCGCTGAGTTCCTTAAGTCTACATTCGTGATCCAATATTTTTCTTTCCCTCTTCAGCTTCATTATTATTTCATTATATCACTTATTTGCTCCTCTGCTTCTTCCATCCTTGTGGTCATTACATCATTACATTCAGTCAGTTTCCCCACATTTTTTATTTAGGCCTCACAGTTTTTAGGTCTTTTATCTCTGTGGTAAGGGACTCCCTGTTGTCTTCACGGATTTTCTCAAGCCCAACTAGTATCCTTATGATTGTTGTTTTAAATTCTGGATCAGGCATATTACTTATATCTGTTTTGATTAGATCCTTGGCTATGACCTTTTCTTCTTCTTTCTTTTGGGGTGAATCCCTCAATCTTGGCATTTTGTCAACATCTCTGTCTTCTTCTGTGTGTTAGGAAAGCCTGTTATGTTTCCTGCTCCTGAGGTAATGGCTTTATTAAGAAGAGGTCATATATGGTCCGTGGTCTGGCATTTCAGGAAGTGTTTCTGATGTATGTTTTGTGCATTCTGCTGCTGCATTTTGGCTGTTCTTTTGCTCAGGTCAGTCCTCTGCAGAGTTTCTCCTTGCCTACAGTGGTGAGTGTTTAGAATTTGTCCAGAGTGTGATGAGTTTTAAGTAGGTGTGCTCTGGTCTGCTTGTTAAAAGAGGCCTGGTCCTATTTCCATTAGAGCTGAAGCTTTGTGGCACTCTACGGTCAGTAGACTTGGTGCCTAGGTGTTTGTTCTGGTCTCCTGGGGAAGAAGACTGCTGCTTCTGGTTCTCAAACACACTTGCACTAGTAAAGAAGCACCAGTTGAGCACAGGGAGTCAGGGCTTGGTATAAGTGGCTTAAGCCTCCACTGTGGGAACTGTGTTGCTTACTGAAGAAAGTCTGTGCTAATGGGGAGGGGAGAAATGGTGCCTCTCCCTCATCCCCAGATTAGGGAGTTTACACCCACCACCATCCAGTAAGCCCTCACAGAAGAGCAAACAGACTCCCCTCCTGTGTCCCAGGTGTGTCTCAGATCCCTGCCTTCACCCTGTCTGTGTCCAGGGCAGCCCAGTGCTGTGTATATCTCAGGTATGCCAGCTGGGTTTCAAAACTCCAAATATTAGGGGTCCTGCACAATATAGACCCAGTCTCATCCTCTGGGGGAGGCTCTTGCCACACCAGGGCTGGTGCCAGGTTGTCCCAGAAGGGCAGTTGCAGAAACACACAGGGGCTTGGAGTTTATGGTAAAACACAGCAAAAGGCCAGCGTCCAGATTAGCTGCCCTCAGCAGCTGCCTCTGCTTGTATGCTAATGAATGGGGCAGCTCAGTGGCACCCACCAGCTCTTTTGTCCCTGGAGAGGCAGTGCCATCTCTCCAAGAGGCACTCCAAGAAGGGTGAAACTTCTCTCCCAGTGCATCCCAGAGGATCCTCAGATCACGTTATCCACTCCCAGGCCTCTGCCCTCCTTCACCACAGGAGCACTGGCCCAACACCAGCCACTGTGCAGACTTCTAAAACTCCCAATCTTTGAGCTCCACTGGTTATAAAAATTCACAATAATCAGCCCCTTTCATTTTCTCAGTTAATGGCTTTGGGGAAGTGTTTTCCTTGTGCAATCCCTTGTGCATTGTTCTCTCTCTCTCTCTCTCTCACCTCTCTCTGTGATCAGGGCTCCCTCCTCTCCACAGCACCCATGATCTCTTTCTCCTCTAAATCACATCTCTGCACCTCCTACCTTCCACTATATGGCCTCTTCTCTCCCTCTAGTTGTGCAGTTTGTTCTGTCAGTCCTCAGATTGATTTCTTGGGTGTTCAGAATGATTTGATATTTATCTTTCCGTGTTCAAGGGATGAGGCAAGGAGAAGGTCCTTCTGCTACTGCACATCTTAACTCTCCCCAACTTTTTTTCTATTTAAGTTTAACATGTATCTCTTGTATCTTTTATATAATTGACATTTTTGATCCTTCATGACAATCATTTAATTGGAATATTTGGTCCATTTGCACTTTTTTACTGACATTTCAGTTTAAATTGCTGCCTTATTTTGTGCTATTTCTCCCACCTGTTCTGTGTTTCATTTATTTTCCTTTCTTGCCTTCTTTTGTTTATTTTTATAGCTACAATTTTTTCCCCTCTCATAGTTCAAAAGTTTTCTATTCTTTTAGTGGTTACTCTAGAAATTACAAAATGCATACTTATTGCTTTTTATAAACTAAAATTAATCAAAAACTTTATCTTTTTTCCAGAAAACTTAGAATACATTAACTCTATTGACTCCTTTCCCTATTTACATATTGTTGTGTATGTTAATTTCATCATGTTTGCTTTTTAATCCCATAAGACATTATTGTTTTATACATTCAGTGCTCATGGAGATTTAACTACAGACTTACCACTTTGCTCCTCATTCTCTTTTGCTTCTCTGTCCCCCAATCCAGAAGCTCTTTCCTCCCATATGAGGTGTAGATCCTGAATCTCTTTATTTTGCTGATGGCAACTTTGTTTCTGCTATTCTGAAATGTCTATCTTATTCCTTTTTCTTGAAAAAATGTTCACTGAATATAAAATTCTGTGTTAGCAATTATTTTTTGGTCAGCCTACTGAAAATATCATTCCATTGTCTTCTGGTTTATCTGTTGTCTAACTGCCACTACTCTGAATGTGATCTGTTTTTTTTCTGTCACCTTTTAAGATTTTCTTTGCCTTTGATGTTCAGTAGTTTCACTGTGTACCTAGTGTGGATTTCTTATTTATTTAATCTGTTTCGGAATGTATAAGCTTATTGAATTTGTGAACTGTGAATTAGGGAGGGGAAAATTTTATTCTACCCTTCAAGTTTCTTTTGGCCGGTCTAAGAATTAAATGGACACAAGACAGATTAACAAGAGAAAATTAAATTTAATTATGTGCATATGGGGGTTCTTAAGTATATGAGACCCAGACACAGACAATTGAGGCTTATATGCCATCCAGAGCCAAGGAGAAGGGGATAGAGGTCTGGGACTTCAACGGGATGAAAGACAATTTACAAGAAGATGAAAAAGAGTAAATGTTTGGTAAACAAATGTTTGCTGGGCCACACAGAAACAATGAGACATAGAGGAATGTTAACAAACAGTCTGCTACGTTCCTCTCTGTCTACCACCCCTAGTTCATATTACATTGTAGTCATCTATGGTGATAGCTCCCTTCCTGGAATAGGTCCTCTATCTAAATTCTTTTAGACATTTAGGGGGAAGGTCACAGGTTCTTCCTAAGCCTTCTGTTTCTTAGATATAATGACTCTAAAATGAATCCACATGTCAAAAAGACACATTGTAGGGTGTCAAAATTTGCTCCCCTATGGTAGCTTTCAACATTCTGAATTTTTTCAGTAATTGCCTCCTCATTTGGAACCTTGCCCCCATTCTATCTCTTTCCTCTCCTTCTAGAACTCCTATTACATGTATATTAATCTTTCTCACTTCATCTCCCAGGACTTTAAATCTTTTTGTATATTTCACCTTTTTGCCTCTCCGTGGTATATTCTGAATAATATCTATCCTCTATCTTTCAGTTAACTCTCTCATTCCAGCTGTGTCTAATTTGAATTTTTTATTTTAGTTATTGTATTTTTTTATTTCTAAAAGTTCTATTTGGATTTTTTCAAATCAGCTCTGGTATCTTCTATAACAGCCTATTTTCTGTGGTATGTTCAATCTTGCCTTTTATTTCTTAAAACATGGTAAATGTAATTGTTTTATACTATGTGTCTCATAATATTAATATCTGAAGTTTTTATTGGTTTGTTTTTGCTGTTAACTCAAGCTAGTTCTCATTCATAGTATGCTTGTTTTTTCCTTGTGTACTTGCTTATTCTTTACTACATGTAGATCATTGTCCTTGAAAAGGTTACTTGCAGGAATCATCTGAGGCCTAGTATGAAAGTGGCTTTCCCCCAAAAGTATCTTGTTTTTTCCAGATTCCTAGTTCCAGAACCTTTTTGGGACCATTTAAAATTCGTTTGTTACTTGAAGTTTTCCTGAACCACACAGATTATGTCAATTTGATTTGTACATCTTCTCAAGCCTAGATGTAGTTCTATATTCTGAGACAGTATTTAACATTTTGGGTTTTGTTCTTGTTTTTGTTTTTGTTTAGCTCTGTTTTATTTTTTGCTTACCTAGTATCAAAACATTTCTCCTTGTAGTACTTGAGTGTGCAGAGATAGAGGTGGTGGTAGTTGTGCTTTTTTCCCCCCAGTTTACTTTTCCCTCACAGATGTAGGCGCTCTTTGGAGTCCCAACTTTCCATCCTGGACCTTGATTCTGGCCCCTACAACAAAGCTGAAGTTCAAATTAGCTCACATGGACAAATGCTTTTCCAGAAAAGCACCTAAAGTGCTTCTTTCACTTCTCTGGTTTCCTGCTTTTACTTAGATTTTGATCTGATAATTTCTTGGTCTCTTGTTAGCCCCTCAATCCTTTTAAGAAAGATTATTTTTAAAATTACCTAGCATTTTAAACTGTATTCAGTAACAGGATCGATCCAAATGACATAGGCTGCCATATCCCTGGAACCACTTGGTAGTTGCTGTTCTCAACTGCGTATTTTTCAGGTATTTGATTCATGCCTAGTTGTGCATTTGGGATGCTAGATGACATTCTGGTTAAATGGTATTATGAGCTTATCAGTGGCCTTTCTCTGCATTCTTTACTTAACAGTTGGCCAAAGTGCCCCCCAAATATTATCTCTATTAGTGCCAGCAAATAGTTTTACAAGAAGTCTTGGTATCTTTTCCACCCACCAAATCATTTTTTTGACATTTGATCTCTCATCCTTATCTGATGCTAGTGAATAGTCACTGTTCCGTAAGATACTCTACTCTTGCCTAAAGGCACTAACATGGTAACATGTTCCCTTGGTTTTCCTCCTACTGGCAGCTGCTTAAAATACTTGAGTTCCCTAGGACTCAGTCTATTTTCATCCTCCATTCTTTCTCTAGGTGATCTTTTTTCTCCTTTCCCAAGGATTTAAACACCATCTATATGCTAAGGACTTCCAAACTGATCTCTCTGACGCCTAAATGTTGAGCAATTGAAATGCCTTTCTGCTCTATCTACATTCATTCCCTTGTGTTTTCATTCAGTCATGTAGCTTTAAATATTACCTGTACCCCAACAACTCCCAAATCTATCTTTTTAAAAAAAGATTTATTTATTTATTTATTTATTTATTTATTTATTTATTTATTTATTTATTTATTTGAGCAAGAGAGCACAGGGTGCAGGGGGGACGGGAGAGGGAGAGAGAATTTTCAAGCAGACTCCCTGCTGAGCACGGAGCCTGATGTGGGGCTGGATCCCACAACTCATGAGGACATGACCTGAGCTGAAACCAAGAGCTGGGTACTTAACAAAGTGAGCCCACCCAGGCACCCTTCTCCCAAATCTGTATCTTTAGATCAGACCCCAACTTTCAACTCTTGATTTGTATATACAATTGAATATCTAATAGACATCTTAAACCTAATAGTTTAAAATTAAACTCCTGATTCCCCACTCACCTCCCACCTGCTCCTACTGTTTCTCCTATCTCCATTAATAGTAATTCTATTCTTTCAGTTGTGCAGCCCAAAAATCTTGGGTGTCACCTTTGACTTGTCTCTCTCCCTATACCACACATTTATGTTTTTTTGTTATGTTCAATTAGCCAGTATATAATACTTTATTAGTTTTTGGTGTAGTGTTCAGTGATTAATTAGTTGCATATGACACCCAGTGCTCATCACCACACGTGCCCTCCTTAATACCCACCACCCAGTTACCCCATCCCGCCAACCCTCTCCTTTCTGTAACCCTCAGTTTCTTTCCTGGAGTCCAGAGTCTCTTATGGTTTGTCTGCCTCTCTGATTTCTTCCCATTCAGTTTTCCCTCCATACTCCTCCCCCTCTGTGGTCCTCTGCACTAATCCTTACATTCCACATATGAGTGAAATCATATGATAATTGTCTTTCTTTGCTTGAATTATTTCACTTAGCATAATCCCCTCTAGTTCCATCCATGTCAGTGCAAATGGTAGGTATTCATCCTTTCTGATGGCTGAGTACTATTCCATTGTATATATGAACCACACCTTCTCTATCCATTCATCTGTTGAAGGACATCTCGGCTCTTTCCACAGTTTGGCTATTGTGGACATTGCTACTATGAACGTTGGGGTGCATGTGCCCCTTATTTTCATTATGTCTGCATCTTTGGGGGTAGATATCTAGTAGTGCAATTGCTGGGTCATATTTTTAACGTCTTGAGGAACCTCCATACTGTTTTCCAGAGTAGCTATACCAGCTTGCATTCCCACCAACAGGGTAAGAGGGTTCCCCTTTCTCCACATCCTCACTAACTGTTGTTTCCTCTCTTGTTAATTTTTGCCATTCTAACTGGTGTAAGGTGGTATTTCATTGTGGTTTTAATTTGTATTTCCCTGATGGCTAGTGATGTTGAACATTTTTTCATGTGTCTGTTAACCATTTGTATGTCTTCTTTGGAGAAGTGTCTGTTCATGTCTTCTGCCCATTTTTTGACTTGATTATTTGTTTTTTGTGTGTTGAGTTTGAGAAGTTCTTTATAGATCTTGGATACCAGCACTTTATCTGTAGTGTCATTTGCAAATATCTTCTCCCATTCTGTGGGTCGCCTCTTTGTTTTGTTGACTGTTTCCTTTGCTGTGCAGAAGGTTTTTATCTTGATGAAGTCCCAAAAGTTCATTTTTGCTTTTGTTTCCCTTGCCTTCCTTTAGAGATGTGTCTTAAAAGAAGTCGCTGTGGCCGATGTCAAAGAGGTTACTGCCTATGTTCTCCTCTAGGATTTTGATGGATTCCTGTCTCACATTGAGGTCTTTCATCCATTTAGAGTTAATCTCTGTGTATGGGGTTAGAGAATGGTCTAGTTTCATTCTTCTGTATATAATTGTCCAATTTTCCTAGCATCATTTATTGAAGAGACTGTCTTTTTTTCCATTGGATATTCTTTCCTGATTTGTCGAAGCTTATTTGACCATAGAGTTGAGGGTCCATATCTGGGTTCTCTATTCTGTTCCATTGATCTGTGTCTGTTTTTGTGCCAATACCATGCTGCCTTGATGATCACAGCTTTGTAATATAGCTTGAAGTCAGGCATCATTATGCCCCCAACTTTGGTTTTCTTTTTCAAAAGTCCCCTGGCTATTCGGGGTCTTTTCTGATTCCATACAAATCTTAGGATTGTTCATTCCAGCTCTGTGAAAAATGTCAATGGCATTTTGATAGGGATTGCACTGAAAGTGTAGGTTGCTCTAGGCAGCATAGACATTTTCACATTTGTTCTTCCAATCCATGAGCATGGAATGTTTTTCCATCTCTGTGTCTTCCTCAATTTCTTCTTTAAGCATTCTGTAGTGTCTAGAGTACAGATCCTTTACCTCTTTGGTTAGGTTTATTCCTAGGTATATTATGGTTTTGGGTGTTATTGTAAATGGAAGCGATTCCTTAATTTCTCTTTCTTCAGTTACATTGTTAGTGTATATAAATGCAACTGATTTCTGTGTATTGGTTTTGTATCCTGCCACATTGCTGAATTGCTGTATGAGTTCTAGTAATTTGGGGGTGGAGTCTTTTCGGTTCTCCACATAAAGTATCATGTCATTGGCAAAGAGAGAGAGTTTGATTTTTTCTTTGCCAATTTGAATGCGTTTTATTTCTTTTTGTTGTCTGATTGCTGTTGCTAGGACTTCTAGTACTATGTTGGACAATAGTGGCGAGAGTGGGCATCCCTGTTGTGTTCCTAACCCTAAAGGAAAAGCTCCCAGTTTTTCCCCATTGAGAATGATATTCACTGTGGGCTTTTCATAGATGGTTTTTATGATATTGTGATAGGTACCCTCTATCCCAATATTTTGAAGAGTTTTAATCAGGAAAAGATGCTATATTTGTCAAATGCTTTTTCTGCATCAATTGGGAGGATCAAATAGCCCTTGTCTCTTCTTTTGTTTTTTAATTTAATTTAATTTTATTATGTTATCTTAGTCACCATATAATACATAATTATTTTTTGAGGTAGTGATCCATGATTTATTGTTTTCGTATAACACCCAGTGTTCCATGCAGTACATGCCCTCCTTAATACCAATTACTGGGCTACCCATCCTCCCACCTCCATCCCCTCTAAAATCCTCAGCTTGTTTCTCAGAGTCCATAGTCTCTCATGATTCATCTCTCCCTCTGATTCCCCCTCTTCAGTTTTCCCTTCCTTCTCCTAATGTCCTCCATGCTATTCCTTATGTTCTACAAATAAGTGAAACCATATGATAATTGACTTTCTCTGTTTGACTTAGTTCACTTAGCATAACCTCCTCCAGTCCCATCCATGTTGATGTCAAAGTTGGGTAATCATCTTTTCTGATGGCTGAGTAATATTCCATTGTATATATGGACCACATCTTCTTTATCCATTCATCTGTTGAAGGGCATCTCGGCTCTTTCCACAGTTTGGCTATTGCGGACATTGCTGCTATGAACATTGGGGTGCATATGGCTCTTCTTTTCACTACATCTGTGTCTTTGGGGTAAATACCTGGTAGTGCAATTGCTTGGTCATAGGGTAGCTCTATTTTTAATTTTTTGAGGTACCTCCACACTGTTTTACAAAGTGGCTGTACCAACTTACATTCCCACCAGCAGTGAAAGAGGGTTCCCCTTTCTCCACTACCTCTCCAACATTTGTTGTTTCTTGCCTTGTGAATTTTTGCCATCCTAACTGGTGTAAGGTGGTATCTCAATGTGGTTTTGATTTGAATTTCCCTGATGGCTAATGACGATGAACATTTTTCATGTGTCTATTAGCCTGTATTTGTATGTCTTCTTTGAAGAAGTGTCTGTTCATGTCTTCTGCCTATTTTTTGACTTGATTATTTGTTTTTTGTGTGTTGAGTTTGAGAAGTTCTTTATAGATCTTGGATACCAGCCCTTTATCTGTAGTGTCATTTGCAAATATCTTCTCCCATTCTGTGGGTCACCTCTTTGTTTTGTTGACTGTTTCCTTTGCTGTGCAGAAGCTTTTTATCCTAATGAAGTCCCAGAAGTTCATTTTTGCTTTTTTTTTTTTTTAAAGATTTTATTTATTTATTTGACAGAGACAGAGACAGCAAGAGCAGGAACACAAGCGGGGGGAGTGGGAGAGGGAGAAGCAGGCTTCCCACCGAGCAGGGAGCCCGATGCAGGGCTCAATCCCAGGACCCTGGGATCATGACCTGAGCCGAAGGCAGACACTTAATGACTGAGCCACCCAGGTGCCCCCATTTTTGCTTTTGTTTCACTAGCCTTTGGAGATGTATCTTGAAAGAAGTTGCTGTGGCCCATGTCAAAGAGGTTACTGCCTATGTTCTCCTCTAGGATTTTGATGGATTCCTGTCTCACATTGAGGTCTTTCATCCATTTAGAGTTTAACTTTGTGTATGGGGTTAGAGAATGGTCTAGTTTCATTCTTCTGTATATAACTGTCCAATTTTCCCAGCACCATTTATTGAAGAGACTGTCTTTTTTCCATTGCATTTTTTTTCCTGCTTTGTCGAAGTTATTTGACCATAGAGTTGAGAGTCCATACCTGGGTTCTCTATTCTGTTCCATTGGTCTATATGTCTGTTTTTGTGTCAGTACCATGCTGTCTTGGTGATGGCTGCTTTGTAATATAGCTTGAAATCCAGCAACGTGATGCCCCCAGCTTTGTTTTTCTTTTTAAACATTTCCTTGGTGATTCAGGGCCTTTTCTGATTCCATACAAATTTTAGAATTGTTTGTTCCAGCACTTTGAAAAATGTCATTGGAGTTTTGATCAGGATGATGTTGAAGGTATAGATTGCTCTGGGTAGCATAGACATTTTAATAATGTTCATTCTTCTGATCCATGAGCATGGAATGTTTTTCCATCATTTTGTGTCTTCTTCAATTTTTTCATGAGTGTTGTGTAGTTCCTACAGTATAGATCCTTTACCTCTTTGGTTAGGTTTATTCCAAGGTATCTTATGGTTTTTGGTGCTATTGTAAATGGAATCATTTCTCTAATTTCTCTTTCTACAGTTGCATTGTTAGTGTATAAGAAAGCAACTAATTTCTGTGTATTGATTTTGTATCCTGCCACATTACTGAATTGCTGTTATGAGTTCTAGTAATTTGGGGGTGGAGTCGTTTGGATTTTCCACATAAAGTATCATATCATCTGCAAAGAGAGAGAGTTTGACTTCTTCTTTGCCAATTTGAATACCTTTTATTTCTTTTTGTTGTCTGATTGCTTTTGCTAGGACATCTAGTACTATGTTGAACAATAGTGGCAAGAGTGGGCATCCTTGTTGTGTTCCTGATCTTAAGGGAAAAGCTCTCAGCTTTTCCCCATTAAGGATGATATTTGATGTGGGCTTTTCATAGATGGATTTTATGAACTTGAGGAATGTTCCCTCTGTCCTTATACTCTGAAGAGTTTTAATCAGGAAAGGATGCTGGATTTTGTCAAATGCTGTTTCTGCACCAATTGAGAGAACCATATGGTTCTTCTCTCTCCTCTTATTAATGTGTTCTATCGCATTGATTGATTTGCAAATGTTGAACCACCCTTGCATCCCTGGGGTAAATTCCACTTGGTCGTGGTGGATGATCCTTTTAATGTATTGTTGGATCTTATTAGCTAGGATTTTGTTGAGGATTTTGGAATCCATATTCAGATATCAGTCTGAAATTCTCCTTTTTGATGGGGTCTTTGCCTGGCTTGGAGATTAAAGTACTGCCGGCCTCATAGAATGAGTCTGGAAGCTTTCCTTCTGTTTCTATTTTTTGAAATAGCTTCAGGATTATAGGTATTATTTCTTCTTTGAATGTTTGGTAGAATTCCCCAGGGAATCCATTAGGCCCTGGACTCTTGTTTTTGGGGAGGTTTTTGATCACTGCTTCAATCTCATTACTGGTTATTGGCCTATTCATGTTGTCAATTTCTTCCTATTTCAGTCTTGGGGGTTTATAGGTTTCCAGGAAGGCATCTATTACTTCCAGGTTGCTCAATTTATTGGCATATAGTTGTTGAAAATAATTTCTAATAATTGTTTCTATTTCCTTAGTGTTAGTCATGATCTCTCCCCTTTCATTCATAATTTTATTAATTTGTGTCCTTTCTCTTTTCTTTTGGATAAGTCTGGCCAGTGGTTTATTGATCTTATTAATTCTTTCAAAGAACCAGCTTCTAGTTTCATTGATCTGATCTACTATATTTCTGGTTTCTAATTCATTGATCTCTGCTCTAATCTTAATTATTTCTCTTCTAATGCATGGCTTAGGCATCGTTTGTTGTTTTTCTCTAGTTCAAGGTGTAAAGTTAGTTGGTGAATTCGGGATTTTTCTATTTTTTTGAGTGAGGCTTGGATGGTTATGTATTTCCCTCTTAGGACTGCCTTTGCAGTATCCCATAGGTTTTGGACCGATGTGTTTTCATTCTCATTGATTTCCATGAATTGTTTAAGTTCTTCTTTGATTTCCTGGTTGAACCAAACATTCTTGAGCAGAGCAGTCTTTAGCTTCCAGGTGTTTAAATTTCTTCCAAAATTTTTCTTGTGATTGAGTTCCAGTTTTAAAGCATTATGGTCTGAGGATATGCAGAGAATAATCTTAATCTTTTGGTATCGATTGAGACCTGATTTGTGACCCAGTATGTGGTCTATTATGGAGAAAGTTCCATGTGCGCTCGAGAAGAAGGAGTGTTCTCTTGTTTTAGGGTGGAATGTTCTGTATATATCTACGAGGTCCATCTGGTCCAGTGTGTCATTCAAAGCTCTTGTTTCTTTGTTGATTTTCTGCTTAGATGATCTGTCTATTGCTGAGAGTGGAGTATTGAGGTCTCCTACAATTAACGTATTGTTATCAATATGACTCTTTATTTTGGTTAACAGTTGGCTTATGTAGATGGCTGCTCCCATGTTGGGGGCATAGATATTTACAATTGTTAGATCTTCTTGTTGGATAGACCCTTTAAGAATGATATAGTGTCCTTCTGTGTCTCTAACTACAGTCTTTAGCTTAAAATCTAATTTGTCTGATATAAGAATTGCTACCCCAGCTTTCTTTTGAGGTCCATTGGCATGGAAGATGGAACTCCATCCCTTCACTTTCAGTCTGGATGTATCTTTAGGTTCAAAATGTGTCTCTTGTAGACAGCATATGGGTGGATCCTGTCTTTTTATCCAAATGCAACCCTGTGCCGTTTTATGGTAGCATTTATGCCGTTCATGTTGAGAGTGATTGTTGAAAGATATGAATTTATTGTCATCATGTTGCCTGTGATGACCTTGTTTCTATAGATTGTCTCTGTAAATTTCAGTTCTAAATCACTCTTGGGGTCTTTCTCCTTTTATAGAACCCCCCCTTAATATTTCGTGCAGGGCCGGCTTAATGGTCACATATTCTTTCAGTTTCTGCTGGCCTTGGAAACTCTGCATCTCTCCATCCATTCTAAATGACAGCCTTGCCAGATAAAGTATTCTTGGCTGCATGTTCTTCTCATTTAGTACCCTGAATATGACTTGCCAGGCCTTTCTGTCTTCCAGGTGTCTGTGGATAGGTCTGACGTTATTCTGATGTTCCTCCCTCTGTACGTAAGGAATCTCTTCCCCCTAACTGCCCTTAAGATGGTTTCCTTGGTTCTAAGATTTGCGAGTTTTACTATTACATGCTGGGGTATTGGCCTGTTTTCCTTAATCTTGGGAGGGGTTCTCTCTGCTTCTAGGACACGAGTGTTTGTTTCATTCCCCAGATTAGAGAAGTTCTCAGCTACAATTTGCTGAAATATATCTTCTAGTCCTCTCTCTCTCTCCACCCCCTCAGGGATCCCAATAATTCTGACATTGGAACATTTCATGGTGTCACTTATTTCTCTGATTCTATTTTCATGGATTTTGAGTTGTTTTTCCCTGGCCTCCTCTTTTCCCTTCTTGTCTATTAATTGGTCTTCTCAATCACTAATTTGTTCTGCCTCGCTTACCCTAGCTGTTAGATTATCTAGATTAGATTGGATCTCATTGATAGCATTTTTAAGTTCTGCCAATTCAGCTTTCATTTCTGCCCTTAGAGACTATGTTGCCATTAATCGATTTCTCCATTCTAGCTATTTTCTTCACAATTGTTACCCTGAATTCCATCTCCGACATCTTGGTTATATCTGAATTCATTTGTAAATCTGTGGCAGAGGTCACAGTGTCTGAGTCTTTCCTATTTTGGGGGTTTCTCCTCCTAGTCATTCTGTTGAGGGGTGGTTGAGGGAATGTACAGAGTCCAAATTATTGATCACAACCTGAGCAAGATGCACCTGTTTTCTAGGGACCTTAGGGTTGCTGTTCTCTTGTTATCACAGCCTGTCTTTGGGGGAAGGGGCCTGCCACACTGTTACTCAGGCAACCCTGTTTGGGCAGAGTTGCCTGCCCCCTGTGGTGGGGGATAGGCTCAGTGAAAACCGGTTTTGGGGGGCTTTTGTTCTCTGGCAGCTTTCCTTGGTGGCTTTCCCTGGTGGCTTTCTGCGTTTTCTTCCTAGAGTCAGAACAGAAGAGATCATTTCCAACCCTCTGCCTCAGAGCAAAGAGATTGCAGTCTGTTCTTCAGTGAACTCTCCAGGCCACACTATCTCCATTTCTGTCTGTGGTGCTATAAACTGCAGTGTCCTGGGTTGTGCGCCCCTCAGCAGCGCTCCCAGTCCTTGCCTCCAGGTCAGGGCATGTCTCTGCCCTTTGTGCTTCTAAAACTGCCAGCCACCCCCAGTTCACACATGCGGCCCCACCACTCTGGGTTTCAGTATGAGGCTGCCCTAAAGTCCTTTCCCTGCCACTACCAGTCTCGAGTCTGTGCCCTGTCCCCAACACGGGAGGCTATGGCTCACTGGTGGTGTAGGATCACCCTTCGATTTATCCTCCAACATCTCCCTGAGGAATCTGGGTCCCCGCTTCATACCTCGAAACCAACCACCTGCGATATTCTGTTCTTAGGGATCCAGATTTATCTTCTTACATCTCAGCCTGATTTCATAGGTGTTCAGAGTGGTCTCTTAGATATCCAGCTCAATTCCGGGGACCAGTTGGAATAGGGTCCCCTACTCCTCCGCCATCTTTTCCATCTCCTTCTTCTTTGTTAATGTGATCTATCACATTGATTGATTTGCAAATGTGGACCCAACCTTGCATCCCAGCAATAAGCCCTACCTGGTCATGGTGAATAATCCTTCTAATGTACTGTCCTATTGGCTAGGATCTTGTTGAGTATTTTGGCATCCATGTCCATCAGGGATATTGGTCTGTAATTCTCCTTTTTGATGGGGCTTTGCCTGATTTTGGGATCAGGGTAATGCTGGCCTCATAGAACATGTTTAGAAGTTTTCCTTCCGTTTCTCTTTTTTTGGAAAAGCTTCAGTAGAATAGATATGATTTCTTCTTTAAATGTTTGGTAGAATTCCCCTGGGAAGCCATCTGGCCCTGAACTCTTGTTTTTGGGGAGGTTTTTGATTACTGTTTCAGTTTCCTTGCTGACTATTGGTCTGTTCAGATTGTCTATTTCTTCCTGTTTCAGTCTTCGTAGTTTATACGTGTCTAGGAATGCATTGATTTCTTTCAGATTGCCTAATGTGTTGGCATATAGCTGCTGGTAATAAGTTCTAATAACCATCTCTATTTCCTTAGTATTGGTCATGAAGTCTCCCCTTTCATTCATGATTTTATTGATTTGGGTCCTTTCCCTTTTCTATTGGATAAGTCTAGCCAGAGGTCTATTGATCGTATTAATTCTTTCAAAGAACCAGCTTCTAGTTTTGTTGATCTGTTCTACTGTTCTTGTAGTTTCTATTTCACTGATTTCTGCTCTTATCTTTATTACTTATTTTCTCCTGCTTGATTTAGGCTTTATTTGCTGTTCTTTCTACAGAGCCTTTAGGTGTAAGGTTAGCTTGTGCATTTGTGATTTTTCTAATTTTTTGAGAGAGGCTTGGATGGCTATGTACTTCCCTCTAAGGACCACCTTTGCAGTATCCCTTAGGTTCTAAACCAATGTGTTTTCATTTTCATTGGTTTGCATGAACTGTTTAAGTTCCTCTTTAATTTCCTGGTTGACCCATTCATTCTTTAGCAGGATGCTTTTTAACCTCTAAGTGTTTGCATCCCTTCCAAATTTTTCCTTGTGGTTGAGTTCCAGTTTCAATGCATTGTGGTCTGAAAATATGCAGGGAGTAATCTCAATCTTTTGGTATTGGTTGAGACCTGATTTGTGACCCAGAATGTGATCTATTCTGGAGAAAGTTCCATGTGCACTCGAGAAGAATGAATATTCTGTTGTTTTAGGATGGAATGTTCTGTATATATCTACGAAGTTCATTTTGTCCAATGTCTTTCAGAGCTCTTGTTTCTTTGTTGATCTTCTGCTTAGATGGTCTGTCTATTGCTGTGAGGCCTGACCAGTGTGATAATGACCAGTGTGGTGATGATGACCAGTTGATGAAGTCTCCTACTATTAATGTATTATTATCAATATGATTCTTTATTTTAGTTAATAGTTGGTTTATGTAATTGGCTGCTCCCATGCTGGGGCCATAGATATTTACAATTGTTAGATCTTCTTGTTGGATAGACCCTTTAAGTATGATATAGTGTCCCTCTGCATCTGTTACTACAATTTTTGGTTTAAAATCTAATTTGTCTGATATGAGAATTGCTACCCAATTTTCTTTTGATGTCCATTGGCATGATAAATGATTCTCCATCCCCTCACTTTCAGTCTGGAGGTGTCTTTAGGTTCAAAATTCAGGCAACATATGGATGGGTCCTGCTTTTTTATCCAATCTGAAACCCTGTGCCTTTTGATGGGAACATTCAGCCTGTTCATGTTGAGAGTAACTATTGAAAACATGAATTTAGTACCATCATATTGCCTGTAAAGTCCCTGTTTCTATAGATTGTCTCTGTTAATTTCTGGTCTATATTACTCATGGGGTCTTTCTTCTTTTATAGAATCCTCCTTAATATTTCTTGCAGGGCTGGCTTGGTGGTCACATATTCTTTCAGTTCCTGCCAGTCCTGGATGCTCTTTATCTCTCTGTCCATTCTGAATGACAGCCTTGCTGGATAAAGTATTCTTGGCTGCACGTTCTTCTCATTTAGTACCCTGAATATGTCTTGCCAGCCC
This sequence comes from Mirounga angustirostris, assembly GCF_029215605.1. Classification (NCBI taxonomy): domain Eukaryota; kingdom Metazoa; phylum Chordata; class Mammalia; order Carnivora; family Phocidae; genus Mirounga; species Mirounga angustirostris. Next base: position 98,347,661 of record NW_026991717.1, read on the forward strand.
TTTCTGTCTTGCCAGGTATCTGTGGACGGGTATAATGTTATTCTGATGTTCCTGCCTCCATACATAAGAAATCTCTACCCCCCCACCCCCAGCTGCTTTCAGGATAGCTTCCTTGACCCTAAGATTTGCAAGCATCACCCTTACATGCTGGGCTGTTGGTCTATTTTTATTGATTTTGGGAGGGGTCCTCTCTGCCTCTTGGACATGAATGCTTGTTTCCTTCCCCAGATTAGGGAAGTTCTCAGCTATGACTTGCTCAAATATACCTTCTAGTCCTCTCTCTCTCTCCACCCCTTTGGGGATCCCAATAATTTTGACATTGGAACGTCTCATGGCATCAATGATCTAAGTCTGTTCTCATAGGCTTCTGGCTGCCTATCCCTATCTTCCTCTGCTTCCTTCCTCTGTTTATCTTGTAGATCACTAATTTGTTCTTCTGCCTCATTTACCCTGCCTGTTAGAGTATCCAGTTTAGACTGCATCTCATTCATAGCGTTTGGCCTGATTACCTCTCATTTCTGCCCTTAGAGATTCTATATTGTCACTAATGCTTTTCTCAAGCTCAGCTATTGACTTCATGATTGCTACCCTGAAGTCTATCTCTGACCTCTTGCTTATATCCATATCCATTAGATCTGTGGCAGAGGACATTGTTTCTGGTTCTTTTCTTTATTGGGAGTTCCTTCTCCTAGTCACTCTGTTGAGGGATGCTTGAGGGAATGTACCAAAATATCAACCACTACCCAAGCAAAATGCACCTTAGAAAAAAATCTGAAGTGGTCAAAAGCTACCACAGATATGCCACCAAAGCCAAGATGATCCAATACAACAAAAAAGAAAGAAAAAAGAAAAGAGGAAAAAAAGAGGGCAGTGGGGAGAGAGATTATTATCTCTCAGGGTAGACACAGCAAGGTGATCTGCCTGTTCCTGCTTGATTTTTGGTCTGTGTGTTAGAAGAAAGTATATCTCAAAATTGCAAGGAAATCAGAACTTACGTATATATCAAGATAAAATTGAATAGAGTGAAAAATGGGCTAGTATGGGGCATAAATGTATAAATACATATATGTGAAAAAAATAAAAGTTTAGAAGTGACTTAAAAACATAGGTTGGGAAATACAAATCTATCTGAAACAAGAGCAAGGTGAAAAAAAAAGGAATAAGAAAAGAAACTAAAAAAGAAATGTAAAATTTTAGCCTGAAGTATAAGCGAGTCATGAGGGAACACCTGGAGTTCCCTGTATTATTTTCCCCTGGTGCTGGAGTTTTACAGTCCTATGGGAAATAAGCTTAAGCTTATTCCCCTGTTCTTCCAGTCTGTCTTCTGGGGGAGGGGCCTACTACTCAGCTTCTCTGGTGTCTTTGCCTGGGTGGAGTTGCCCCACCCCCTGTCAGGGGAATGGGCTTAATGTGAGCTGGTTGGCTGAGCTGCTTTTGTTCATTGACGTCTTTCCACATCTCTTTAGAGGGTCAGAGCAAATATGGCCTTGCAGGAATCTCCATCCCAGAGCTGCAGTGTCACAGTCCACCCCCCTCAACAAATCTTCCAGGTCTGTCTCCACCCCTGCAGGTACCAAACTCTACAGACTTGCACAATTCATGCCCACCACACCTCTCCTGGGGGAGTCATGGGGACCTGAGAGCCTCTCTGCGCTTTGTGACTTTGCAATTGCTAGCAGCTGTGGGCTCACACATGCGCCCTCCTCTGCAGCTCCTAGGTCATGCTGGGTGCCGCCCCAGTGTTTCCTAATGGGCCATACCACCCTGAGAGCTGTCCCTGTAATGGACGCAGGCAGTTCTATATCTCCCCTAGGATGTTAGACAGCCCGCACCGACTAGTCCTTTTCAGGATGGTCAGGCAGAAGGCAGTCTCCCTACTGGCTCAGCTTCTGGTTTATGGTGACCAGAGCTGAAAGTCCTCTCTGGGCTCACTGACCATAACCAGTCTCCCTGCTCCACTGCTTTGGTACTCTATCGGTTTGGGCTCCCCCATTCTTTCTGAGTTTCCTGGAATCCTGAGACCACAATGATCTACCTAGAATTCTGCCCTACTCGCCGCCTGTGCCCTTTTCAGAAGGGGGTGCTTCTCACTAGAGTAAATTTCCAAGGGTCCCAATTTTTTGCTGTGGTGTTATATCATTTTCCGGTGGCTGGCTTATGGAGGCTCCCTCCCCACTCCACTTATCTTTGGATATTTCCCCTGAAGATTCAAGATTCTACACCTTCTACTTTGCAAAAAGTAGTCATTTTTCTGCTTGTGGAGATCCAGATAAATCTTCTTACATCTCAGGTAGAATTCGTGTGTGTTCAGAATTGTTTGATAGATATCCAGCTAAATTCGAGGGACCAGATGAAATGAGGTCCCCTACTCTGCCACCATCTTGCCCCCCCATACCTCACATTTAATCCATCCACAAATCCTGATAGCTATACTTTCAAAATAAATCCCGAATCCTTACTACCTTCACCATTCTAGATTAAGCCATACGCTCAGCGCTCCTCTGAATTATTGCAATAGCCTTTCCACCAGTCTGCCTTCTGTCCTTACTCACCTACAATCTATTCTCAGATCAGCAGTCAGACTAATCACTATGACTGAAAAATTAGATCCTATCACTCTCCTCAGAACCATCTAATGGCTTCTCATCACACTTAGAATGTGAGGTCTTTGCCATGCTTACAAGGCCTTAAATGATATGACGTTTGGCTGTATCTCCAACCTCATTTTCTATTATTCCTTCTTCATATTCTAGCCGGTGATCTTGGTGTTCCTCAAACACATCAAGCTTTTTCACCACTCAGGGCTTTTACACTTGCTATTTCCTTTTTTTTTTTTTAGATTTTATTTATTTATTTGACAGAAAGAGAGCACAAGCAAGGGGAGCAGGAGAGGGAGAGTGAGAAGCAAGCTCTCCACTGAACAAGGATCCCAATGCACAGCTTGGTCCCAGGACCCTGGAATCATGACCTGAGCCGAAGGCAGATGCTTAACTGACTGAGCCACCCAGGTGCCCCTGCACTTATTATTAAATCTATCTGAGACATTCTTTTTCCCTCTCACAAAGAACTCTAAGTCTTGCTCCTTGCTTCTTTTTTTCTTTTCAAATATCTTATCAGTGAGGATTTCCTTAACCATTTCCTATTAAGAAAAAAATCGTTCATACCACTTCTTACCCACCTTTGCATTATTCTTCTTCATAAGTTATCATCACTAACCAACTGTGTATTTACTTGTTTATTTTCTATCTCACATGCATTAGGATGTAAGTTCCACGAAGGAGAAGGGACTATGTTTTATTCACACTGCTGAAAACAGTTACACACATTCTTTATCTCACAATTTCTGTGGGTCAGGAGTCCAAGCATAAATTTACTGTGTCTTCTGCTCAGAGTTTCATAAGCTGAATTCTTACCTGGGAGTGCAATGAGGAAGAGTCCATTTCCAAATTCATCCAGACTGCTGACAAAATTTATTTCCTTGGGCTATATAACTGAGGGTCCTCTGTTTTTGCCTGGCTGCTGACCAGAGGTCACCCTCAGGTCCTAGAGGCAGCTTGCAATGTCTAGAGGAATTCCTACTTACTTTCTTAAATCATCAAAGAGAATCTCTAAGTGCATGCTAGTAAGATGGATATACATATGTATTGTATATACGTATTGTAATTGTGGGAGTGATATTCATCACCTTTGCTATATTCTATTGGTTGGAAGCAAGCCATGGGTCCCACCCACACCTGAAGGGAGCAAATTATATAGTGTGTAAACATATGGTGGCCCCCCCAGGTTCTGTCCACTAAATTAGTGTACAACTGGTGAATAGGTGAATTAAACTATAACCAGTTTATTTATATGAGATTTTTAGTACAGAGAGACCCTCTTTACTCAGAGATAAGCCATCAAATATATATATATATTTTTTGTATTTTACATTTCCCACAGTGGTCTATGCAACTTTTGTTTTGGGAAAACTCAAATGACTTGTCTGAATTTGTCAAGTCACAATCTCCAAGATAAGTGATTTTCCCATATTCCTAAAATGTCAGGAAAGTGGCAAAGAGTAATGGCAATTTCTCCATGTCTTCTAATTTCAATTTTATCATGCTTTTTTCTTTTCCCTAATTCAGCAGGTTTGGTGGTCATTATGACACTTTGGGGGAAAAAGGAGGGTAGGAGTAGGACAGTGTCAGTTAAAAAATGTTTCTTTGGGGCACCTAGGTGGCAGTTGGTTGAGCATCTGGCTTTTGGTTTCAGTTCAGGTCATGATCTCAGGGTCATGAAATCCAGCCCCACCTCAGCTCCACTCAGCAGAATCTGCATGGGACTCTCTCCCTCTCCCTCTGCCCCTTTCCCCCCACTCTTTCTATCACATAAATAAATAAAGGGAGGTTGGGGAGGGGCAGAGGGAGAGGGACAAGCAGACTCCCTGCTGAGCAGGGAGCCTCTCATGGGGCTTGATGCCAGGATCTTGAAATCATGACCTGATCCAAAGTCAGACACATAACTGACTGAACCACCCAGGTGTCCCATAAATAAATCTTAAAAAAAAAAAAAAAAAGAATATCTGTCTTTGATGAAGCAGTAAAAGTGTTACTTTACTTGATTAAATTCTGAAACAAGTGCATATCTTATTGTTAAGTGACGAAATGGAAAGTATACACAAAGAAGTGCTGGAGCGTCCCAAAGTGTGATGTTTGTCTTGGGAAAAAACAATTGTGTGATTGTATTGAGAGTTGAACTAGCCAAGGTTTTTTGTTTGCTTTTTCCATAGAATATCATTTGTGCTGGAAAGGACAAACTGTAGTTATCTAGACTTGGGTATTTGGCATATTTCTAAAATATGAATGAAGTAAACAAAAGAGTACTGAGCCAACCTGGCACCCTTGATATAACCTCTACTTACTCATGATGTGCTAACTTTTTCATATATTGTTGGATTAGATTTGCTAATATTTGCTGAAGATTTTGTGTGTATGCCTATGAAGAATATTGGTTGTTTTATTGTAATGTCTTTCTCTATATTTGGTTTCAGGGTAATACAGGCCAAGTCTATCCTTCTGTTTTATTTTTTTGGAAGATCTTGTGTAGAATTCATATTACTTCTCCTGAAATGTTTGGATAAATTTGCCAGTGAAACTGTCCGGGCCTGGAACTTTCTTTGTGGAGACATTTTAAACTACAAATTCCATTTCTTCAATAGATATAGGGTAATTAATTTCTTCTTGAGTGAAAATCGATATTTGGGTCTTTTAAGGAATTTATCTAACTCATCTAAGTTAGGGGTTGACAATCTTTTTAAAAAGTGTTATATAACTAATATTTTAGGCTTGCAGGCTACAGGGTCTCTGCTGCAACTACTCAGCCATACACAATATATAAACAAATGCGCATGGCTGTATTCTAATAAAACTTTATTTACAAAACAGGCAATAGCCCACCTCAAAATTACCAAACTTATTGCATAAAGCTGTTCATATTACCTTACTATCTTTTTAATGTCTATAGAATCTGTGGTGATGCTCCCTCTCTTGTTGCTAATATTGATAATTTGTGTCTTTCTTTTTTCCTTGACTACTCGAGCTAGAGGTTTGTCATTTTTATTGACCATCTTAAAAAATCAGCTTTTGGGAGTGTGTAGGTGGCTCATTCGGTTAAGTGTCCAACTCTTGGCTTCAGCTCAGGTCATGATCTCAGTGTCATGAGATCAAGCCCCATGTCAGGCTCTGCACTGGGTGTGCAAACTGCTTAAGATTCTCTCTCCCTCTCCCTTTGCCCCTCCCCTCCTCTCTAAAATAAACAAAATCAGCTTTCAGTTTCACAAATTTTTGTCTATTGTTTTCCTGTTTTCAATTTCATTGCTTTATGCTTTTACCTTTATAAATTTTTTTCTTCTTCTTTTGGGCCTAAATTTTTCCTTTTTTTCTAGTTTCTTAGGGGTTTAGATTATTCAGATCTTTGTTTTCAAATCTAGGTATTTAGTGGTATATATTTCCCGCTAAGCCCTGTTTTAGCTGTGTCATACATCTCAGTATGTTTAGTTGTCTAATTCTCTTGTGACTTTTTCTTTGACCCATGGTTATTTAGAAGAACATTGATTAATTTACAGAAATTTGGAAAATTCCAAGGTATTTTTCTATTATTGATATCTAGTCTAATTCTGTTGTGCCAGAGAACAAACTTTGTATGGCTAAATCTCTTCAATTAGTTTATTGTATAACCCAGAATATAATCTACCTTGGTGAATATTTTATGTGCGCTTAAAAAAGAATGTGTATTCTCTTGTTAGGTGGAATGTCCTGTAAATGTCTATTAAGTAAATTGTCGTTTAGGTCTTTTATACCCTTACAGATTTTCTGTTTATTATTATATCAATTACTGAGAGTGTTGATGTCTCCAACTATTTAATAGATTTGTCTATTTCTCCTTGCAGTTCTATCAACTTTTAAAGATCTCATTTTAGATGCATGTGCATTTAGATTTGTTACATCCTCTTGATGAATTACTTCTTTGTTGTTATGCAATGTACCTCTTTATCCCTGCTAATAGTCCTTGTTCTGGTCTCTTTTGCCTAATATTAATATAACTCCAGATAGGGACGCCTGGGTGGCTCAGATGGTTGGGCATCTGTCTTCGGCTCAGGTCATGGTCCCAGGGTCCTGCGATCGAGCCCTGCATGGGGCTCCCTGCTCGGCGGGAGGCCTGGCTTCTCCCTCTCCCACTCCCCCTGCTTGTGTTCCCTCTCTCACTGTGTATCTCTCTGTCAAATAAATAAATAAAATCTTTAAAATATATATATAACTCCAGATATTAATATTAAGATAACCCCAGTTATCTTTTTTGATTAGTGCTTGCAAGTTTTATCTCATCTCTTTAATTTTAACCTATCTACATCTTCATATTTAAAGTTGTGGGTTTTTTATAGAGTATATAATTCTTTTAAAATCTACTCTGACAATCTCTGCCTTTTAATTTGGGTGTATAGGCCATTTATATTAATATATATATTACTCCAGGTATATTTAACTCTACCATTTTGCTGGGTGTTTCTTATTTGTCCTATTTTTGTTATTGTCTTCCCTTTTTTGGATTATTTTTTATTTAGTTATATCTTTTAATTTTATTTTATTTAGTTGTATCTCTTTTTTATTTTTAGCAATTACTAGGGGCTTATCACAGTTCACCTCTAAATAGTATTATACCACTTCATATAAAGTGAGACCCTTGCTACAGTATATTTCAATTTCTTCCCTCAGGCTTTGTGCTGTTATTGTCACAGATGTTTTTTGGCATAGATTTTACTTTTATATATGCAGGAGTCTCACAATATATTGTTGTTCCAGTTTTTGCTTTAGACTTGGGGTCGGCAAATTATGGCCAGCAGGCCAAATTCAGCCCTGGGCCTGTTTTTGTATGACCCCTGAACTAAGAATGGCTTTTATATTTTTTAAAAGGCTGTAAAAAGGAGAGAATGAGAGAGAGCAAAGAGGAGGATGGGACTCTGTTTCTTGCTCTGGCTATCTTCAAGATTTTATCTTTGTTTTTTAGTATTTTGACTATTATGTGTCTAGGTGTTTTATTTTTAAGTTATCCTACTTGGGGTTCTCTGAGCATCTTAGATATGTGATTTATTGTCTTTCATTAATTTTTGAAATTTCTCAACTACTCTCTCTTCAAATACTTCTCTCTCTCTTTTCTCCTGGAATTCCAATTACATGTCTGTTAGACTGATATTATCCCACAGCTTTTGAATCATCTATCTTGTTTTATTCATTTATTGTTTTTCTCTCTGTGTTTCACTCTGGATAATTTCCACTGACGTATCTTCAAATTCAGATTCTTTCCTCAGCTGTGACAAATCTATCAATAAGCCCACCAAAGGCTTCATTGCTGTTAGCATGTTTTTTCATTTCTAACCCAGCTAAAGTTTCCCATTGTTCAGGTAGGTTGCCCATCTTTTCCACCAAATCCTTTAACACATTAATCGCAGTTCCAGTACCTAGGATGTCTCTGAGTTCAGTTCTGTCATGTTTCATCTCTTCACAATGGATTGTTTTTTCTTGTTTCTTTTAGTCTTAGAATTTTTGAAGGCTTATTTAGAGAGAGAGTGTGAGCAGGGGGAGAGGAAAAGGGAGAGAGAGAGAGAAGCAGACTCTTCACATAGCGCAGAGCCTGACATGGGGCTCAATCTCATGACCTTGAGATCATGACCTGAGCTGAAATCAAGAGTTGGGTGCTTAACCGACTGAGCCAGCCAGATGTCCCTAGTCTTAGACTTTTTTAACTGAGTGCCACACATCCTGTGGAAAACAGTAGAGATAGATTGATAACATCTACATCGGGGCCATTAGTGTGAAGGCCTGTGTAAATCTAGTCAGTTGAAACTGGTTTTGATTTTGTTATTTTTACTTTTACTGCACTATCATCTTGTACTTAGAGTCAGACCCAGGTGCCAGAGGGTTCATTTTCCAGCTCCACCCTCAGCTTTCAGCAATTCCTGGTTGCCCATGTCATCCCACAATCTTGTGCTTCCCGAAGTTGTGAACTGCTATTGCTTGTTATTTGATACTGAGCTGATAATAAGTGGGAGTGTAAGTTCTTGGTTCCCCTGGCCCATCCTCAGACTTAAGTCTGTGTACCTGGACTCTGTGGTAGCACCTTCTGAAAATTTCTAACTCCTCCCCCATGGCAGTTAAACATGGCAGAGACACTTCTCACAGTTCTTAAACAGAAGTATTCTTACATTCTCCCAGGGATAGATTTCTGCTTGGTATTGGGGCAGGATCCTGGGCCTAAGAGGTATTCTGCCTCTCCCCAGGGGCAAAAGTTCTTGTACTTGCCCTTCCCCCAGAGGCAGTGGATGTTTGCCTGGGCCCTGGAGGCAGGAAGGCTTGCTGTCCCTCCACCAGTGCCTAATGGCTTTTACTTATGCAAGAGAAAGATCTGAGGAAGTGGGTAGTGTTTCACATCTGCCACCCAGTACCATTCTATCAACGACTACCTGCATGCCTGTGTCACTGAGAGATCTCTTCTTGCCAGGCTTCTGCCCTAGGGGTTCTCATTAGTACCCAGTGAAGGCTTGTGACTGAATGTTAACTGTTGTCCTGTCAGGGTCCCCACTTATTCCAAGCTTATATTTTTATCCACACACAGTCTTTAAAGAATACTTTAAAATTTTAGCTGAATCCTGTTGGGAGATAAATCTTCCAAGGTCTCCCACTTCTGAGTGATTTATGAATAGAAGCACTGATTGCCTTTGTCTTGGACTACCTTTTCAGCCTGGGAAAATAAGAGCTAGGTTTGATTACTGTCCACTATCATAAAGATGTCTCCCTTCAGAGGAAAGGGCAGGCATACTTTATACCTATTACAAAATATTTAGGTTCCCTGAACTCAGGCTTCCTCCCTTGCAATGCGACCCACTGCCCGTATAGGTGTCACCTGGCCCTCTTCTGATGGCACTGTAGGATTGGGGATCAGGGAACTAGCACTCTGATAAATGCTATTACACTGAGTAATAAAGTCCTTTTCCCCTGATTCAGGAAACTGTGGCACACTAACATAACTTGAAGGTAGGGTAATACCTTAGACTCTTCCAAGTTCTTGATAATTTCTTCTTACTTGCTTTAGTATTATACTCTCTGCCAAAGGGGAAACCATTCATATATCCTGTCTCCCCTTGAAAGGTCTTGATCAGTTCCTTTGGTTGCCTTCTCTGATGGGGAGTAAGAAAAACTATGATTTTTTTCCTTGATGTTAGGATGGGGGTAACATTCTCATTCAGCTTTCTACATATTAAGGAGAAGCACAGCTCCTAAGATGTATTTATTTGATTACTTTCTATTATCAAAGATAGACACTTACTGATTTGTAAACTCCATCGTTCTGCTTATGCACATGTTTAATTAGTTTTTTAAAGCAGTGTAAACTTGGATGAAGAACTCTAAGAATTTTGAAAAACTGTCCATGGAATGTTTCATCCCAGAGCTGGAAGCAATGGACCAAGGATGTTTACCTTCTAGCACAGGTGAAGCAGGAAAGGGTGAAAGAATGATTCGTGAGAGATATTCTGCAGAATGTACATATGAAGTGACCAAGTCTTATAGAAATCAGGGGGACATTGAGGAAAACTCCAACCACTTGGAGTTAGAAAGAGGGCTTTTGAAGCTCTCAAAAATGAACAGGAGGATATGGCAGAAAGACCTGAAAAGGATACAAAGCTAGAAGAACAGCAAGTGGTGTCGTGGGAAAACCCTCTCTACATTCACTCTCTTTTTTTGGTAAACAAAATCTAGATTTCTTCTGTGAGATTTACCTCTTCTGCATTGTGGAAGTCTGGTAAGGGCTCCCAAATAAAGTGCCCACTCTTCCCCTAAGCAAGTTTCCTAGGATTCCCTGAGTCACAAAAGATAGAAAAACAGTCGGACTGATTCGTCACCGAGCTGTTGGTTCCTCACACATAGATCCCAGAAGAGCCTTGGTTCCTATTATTTTTAAGTGTGGCTTATTCTTTCTTCTAACTCTATGAATTACCCACTATTTCTATTTTGCTTAAGTTTCTGTTGCTTACAACCAAAGAAACCCAACTGATACAGGGTAAGTGGTCCAATAGAGGGCAATGACAGAGGTTAAAGGAAGTTTTTGAAGGTAGCCTGAAATCCAGATACTTTATTTAAAATTATTAAAAGAACATGTTATTAACAACTGTCAAAATTGCTGGCTATGATACAATAACTAATCAACTTCATGTTTCTGTGTGCTTATAGTTAATTAACATTATCTAATAGGTTAATAATGTTTTATTACTACAAACTTTATTTACAGTTCATTCTCATATCTCCCATGTTAGAAATCAAAACAAATGAGAATGAACTGAAATAATATGCATTACATGCTAGAGAAAAAATATCAAGGAAGGGATGTGAACAGTAGCAAATGATCTATTTAGAATGAAATACAGCTATTTTTGCTTTTTTAGATTCCAATTATGAACTCAGTTGTATTAGGCAAACTGTATGTGCAGAAAATTTCAAGAACAAGATACCCCAAGTAGGTATTAAAAGGGAGAAATACAGTGGAGCACCAAGTAGGATGTTCTCAACAAATGTCTCAAAAAAAAAAAAAAAAAAAAAGCATGGAGTGAAAATGAGACAACTGCTACAAACAGATCAGTCTGACAAGTAAGTGCTTTTAGAATAAAAATTAATTTTTTGGCTGATCTTTCCCTCATTATATAGATGAGGCCCTATGGCTTCTCCTCTCATTAGATAGATGAGGGAGACCAATTGATTTGTCCAAAACTTACAAAGGTAGATTTCACACATGGTTCAGAGGAGGGAGCCTCTCTTTTTGTGAAGAGGATAGCAGAATGTCTAAGTCCTCTTCAATTTAGCAATATAACTTGTAGAATTAAGAGCAGGTTTTAAGATTTTCTTATATACCTTTATACATACATATCTTTATCTCATATACCTTTATACATACACACCAATTATAGTTATATATAAATTTATAATTTATATTAAATTATAACTAAATGATATATATTATATATAACTATATAACTCTCTCTATATATAATTCTGAGTCCTTTTTAGAGTTATCTCATCACCTTTCAAAAATACTATAAAAATGAATTTATAATAAAAGACATGGTTGTGTCCAGATAATAATCAGGATAAGACCACCTAATATTTATCTCTAATATTCGAGATTTTTTCAGACGTAAGTGAGTAAAACAAGAACATTCTACCACAGGTTAGTTTAACACAGGGTTACTCAACCTTGGCACTAGTGACGTTTGGGCAGGATAGTTCTTTGCCATGAGGGGCTGTCCTATGCATGACAGGGTGTTTAGCAGCATTCCTGGCCTCTACCAACTAGATGCCTGTAACAACCCTAGTCATGACAAGCAAAAATGTCTCTTGACATTGCCAGATGTCCTCTGGGGGGCAAAAGTGCTCCCTTGTTTAAAAACACTGGTTTTAACATCATGTCTACAACAAAACAAATACAATTTCCAGCTGTGTGATACCATTGTGGAACTGACTGTGATTAAACTAGAGTTGCATTTTTACTCTAATTCATGGCTAGACCTAAGTTAAATTAAGTATACCAGTTTTTGTCTAGAGCTGAGCTATCCACTACAGCAGTCACGAGCCATATGTGGCTACTCTGGAGTGAAATGTACAGTAAGGGTAAAATATGCACTGGATTTTGAAGACTTGATAGGAAAAAAGGATGTAAAATATCATAATTTTTATGTTAACTGAGCTATTTTGGTATACTTACTGGGTGAAAGATTAAAATTAATTTCACCTGCTCATTTTCATTTTTTTAAAATGTGCTACTAGAAAATGCTAAGTTACATATATGACTCACATTATATTTCCATTGGACAAAACTGGTCTAGAAACTTGAAATGATTTAGTATTATCTTTTAATAAATTCTTCAGTCTATCAAATAAACTAAAAAGACTTTGTAAAGCTCTCCACAGCCCTATGAAACCAGCTCGTTAACTCTTTAGAGCATCATAACTCTTTATTATCATGCTTAAATGATTTTTCTCCTTCTTTAAACAAATTACTTCTATTCCAATGCTTTATTCTCAGTGTTTCAATTGGTTCTTTTCTGAATGCTGATTTATCTTCATGTTTTTTATCATTCTCCTGTGCATCCGTTTCTTTTGCACACTCAGGATCTTTCCTTGTGGGATGATGAGATGCTGCAGCATCCATCATACTTAGAAAATCATAAGCAGGAAGAGGAGGTTTCCATTCCTGAGCAGGTAAAATTGCTGCAAGGAAGATACAACCAAAGGTTAATAATGAACAGCTATAAAATCATCATATAAATACTAGAAAATATTATATTTTGAAAAATATATTTGTAGGAGTAAAGGCTTTATCAGTTTTACTTATCTAAATGAAACTAGATTTTTTTATTGTCATTGTCTAAGAAACTTGATACATTTGTCATTACTAGCCATTTTCACTTTTTTATATATTTGCAAGCTATTCTAAATAAAGGTTAGTATTTTTTTAAAACATTTGTTTTTTAAAAAGGTTTTATTTGAGAGAGAGAGACTGAAAGAGAGAGAGAGCACAAGTGGGGTGAGGGGTAGAGGGAGAAGTAGACTCCCTGCTGAGCAGGGAGCCTGACATGGGGCTCAATCCCCGGACTCTGGGATCATGACCTGAGCCAAAGGCAGACATTTAACGACTGAGCCACCCAAGTGCCCCTAAACATTAGTATTAATAGAGGGAAAAAAAGGTCCCAAATCTCCCGACTAGTTAACCCTTGTTGAGGTTTTTAAAAAAATAGCAATATGGTAATGAGATTACATACAGATAGAAGTTAAAATGAAAAAGCCTCCTGCTTTCCACCCTACCCAACTTTATCCCAAAGAACTGGAACTTTTTTTTTTTTAATTCCAGTATACTTAACATAGTGTTATATTAGTTGCAATATAGTGATTCATCAATTCTATACATTACTCAGTGCTCATCAGGATAAGTGCGCTCTTAATCCCCTTCACTTACTTCACCCATTCCCCCACGCACCTCCCCTGTGGTAACCATCAGTTTGTTCTCTACAGTTAAGAGTCTGATTTTTGGTTTGTCTTTTTTCTTTGTTCATTTTGTTTCTTAAATTCCACATATAAGTGAAATCATATGGGTATTTGTCTTCTCTGACTGATTTATTTCCCTTAGCATTATTACTCTCTAGATCCATCCATGTTGTTGCAAATGACAAGATTTCATTCTTTTGTATGGCTGAGTAATATTCCTGTGTGTGTGTCTGTGTGTGTGTGTACACACAGATCTTCTTTATTCACTTATCAATGGACAGTCTGCTTCCATAATTTGGCAATTGTAAATACTGCAATAAAGATAGGAGTGCATATATCTTTTTGAATTAGATACTGTCTTCATATTCCTTGGGTAAATACTCAGTAGTGGTATTACTGGATCATATGGTAATTCTGTTTTTAATTTTTTTTTTAAGATTTTATTTATTTGACAGAGAGACACACAGTGAAAAAGGGAACACAAGCAGGGGGAGTGGGAGAGGGAAAAGCAGGCTTCCCACAGAGCAGGAAGCCCAATGCGGGGCTCCATCCCAGGACCCCTGGGACTATGACCTGAGCCAAAAGCAGACGTTTAATGACTGAGCCACCCAGGTGGCCCTGTTTTTAATTTTTTTGAGGAACCTCCATGCTGTTTTCCACAGGGACTGCACGAGCTTGCAGTCCCATCAACAATGCACAAGGAGTCCTTATTCTCCGCATCCTTGTCAACACTTGCTATTTCATGTATTTTTTATTTTAGCCAATCTGACAGGTATGAGGTAATATCTCATTGTGGTTTTGATTTGCATTTCCCTGACAATGAGTGACATTGAGCATCTTTTCACATGTCTTGTTGACCATCTGGATGTCTTTTTTGGAGAAATATCTATTCATTTATTCTGTCCCTTTTTAATTGGACTACTTTTTTGGGGGGTGTTAAGTTGTGTAAGTTCTTTATATATTTTGGATACTAACCCTTTATTAGATATGTCATTTGCAAATATCTTATCCCATTCAGTAGGCTGTCTTTTCGTTTTGTTGATTGTTTCCTTTGCCATGCAGAAGTCCTTTATTTTGCTGGGCTCCAATAGTTTAATTTAATTTAATTAATAATTTAATTTTGCTTTTGTTTCCCTTGCCTCAGGAGACATATTAGAAAAATGCTGCTATGGCCAATGCCAAAGAAATTACTGCCAGTGCTCTCTTCTAGGATTTTTATGGTTCAGATCTCACATTTATGTCCTTAATAATGTTAACGACTCACCTTAAAAATGGATTAATCCATTTTAAGGTGTGAGAAAGTGGTCCAGTTTCATTTGTTTGTTATGGAGCTGTCCAGTTTGCCAACACCATCTTTTTCCCATTGCATATTCTCACCTTCTTTGTCAAAGATTAATTGACCATATAATCATGGGTTTATTTCTGGGCTCTCTATTCTCCATTGATCTATGTGTCTATTTTTGTGCCAGTACCATACTGTTGTGATTACCACAGCTTTGTAGTATATCTTGAAATCTGGGATTGTTCTCCTTGTTTTGTTCTTCTTGCACAAGATTGCTTTGGTTATTCAGGTTCTTTTCTGGTTCCATACAAATTTTACAATTGCTTGATCTACTCCTATGAAAAATTCTGTTGGTACTGTGATAGGGATTGCATTAAAATCTGTAGATTGCTTTGGGTAGTATGGACATTTTAACAATATTAATTCTTCCAACCCATGAGCATTTTCATTTGTTTATGTTGTCTTTGTTTCATCAATGTTTTATAGTTTTCACAGTACAGGTCTTACCTGCTTGGTTAAGTTTTTTCCTAGATATTTTATTATTTTGGGTGCAACTTTAAATGGAACTGTTTTCTCAATTTCTCTTTCTGCTATTTCATTGTTTTTTGGGTTTTTTTAATTATGTTAATCACCATACATTACATCATTAGTTTTTGATGTAGTGTTCTATGATTCATTGTTTGCATATAACACCCAGTGCTCCATTGTTAGTGTATGGAAATGCAACAGATACCTGTTTATTGACTTCATACCCTGCGACCTTATGGAATTCATCATCAGTTCTAGTAGTTTTTTGGTGGAGTCTATAGTATCGGGTCATCTACAAATAGTAACAGTTTTACTTCTTCCTTACCAATTTGGATGCCTTTTATTTCTTTTTGTTGCCTGATTGCTGTGGCTAGGGCTTCTAGTACTAAGTTTAATAGAAGTGGTAAGAGTGGACATTCTTATTACTGACCTTAGGGTAAAAGCTGTTTTTCACCATTGAGTATGATGTTAGCTGTGGGTTTTTCATATATGGCCTTTATTATGTTGAAGTATGTTCCCTCTAAGCTTACTTTGTTGTTTTTATCATCAATGGATGTTGTACTTTGTCAAATGCTTTGTCTGCATCTATTTAAATGATCATATGGTTTTTTATCCTTTCTCTTGTTGATTTGATGTATCACAATGATGATTTATGAATAACGAACCACCCTTGCATCCCAGGAATAAATCCCACTTGATAATGGTGAATGATTTTTTAAATGTATTGTTAGATTCAGTTTGCTAATATTTTGTTGAGGATTTTTGCATCTATGTTCATCAGAAATATTAACCTGTGATTCTTTTTTTATAGGGTCTTTATCTGGCCTCATGGAATGAATTTGAAAGCTTTTCTTCCTCTCTTTTCTTTAATAGTTTGAGAACAAGGTATTAAATCTTCCTTAAATGTTTGGTAGAATTCACCTGTGTAGCCATTTGGACTTTTCTTTGTTGGGAGTCTTTTTTTTTTTTTTTTTTTAAGATTTTATTTATTTATTTGAGACCGAGAGAATGAGAGACAGAGAGCATGAGAGGGAGGAGGGTCAGAGGGAGAAGCAGACTCCCTGCCAAGCAGGGAGCCCGATGCGGGACTCGATCCAGGGACTCCAGGATCATGACCTGAGCCGAAGGCAGTCGCTTAACCAACTGAGCCACCCAGGCGCCCCTTGTTGGGAGTCTTTTCATTACTGATTCAATTTCATTGCTGGCTCAAAGTTTCTATTTCTTTCTGATTCAGTTTTGGGAGGTTACATGTTTCTAGGAATTTAACCATTTCTTCTAGGTTGTCCAATTTGTTGACATAGAATTTTTCATAACATTCTCTTATAATCCTTCATATTTCTGTGCTGTCAGTTGTTATTTCTATCACTTCTGATTTTGAGTCCCCTCTATTTTTCATGATCTGGCTAAAGGTCTATCAATTTTGTTGACCTTTTCCAAGAACTAGCTCCTAGTTTCACTGATCTATTGTTTTTTTAGTTTCTATTTCCTTTATATCTGCTCTGATCTTTATTATTTCCTTTCTTCTACTGGTTTGGGGTTTTGTTTGTTCTTTTCCTACCGCCTTTAGGTGTAAGGTGAGGTTATTTGAGATTTTTCTTGCTTCTTGAGGTAGGCCTGTATTGCTATAAACTTCCCTTTTAGAACAACTTTTGCTGCACCCCAAAGATTTTGCACCATTGTTTTCATTTTCCTCATCTCTATTTCTTATTTCCTCTTTGATTTCTTTGTTGACCCATTCATTGTTTAGTAGAATGTTACTTAACCTCCATGTAGTTGTGTTGTTTCCATATTTTTTCTTGTAACTAATTTCTAGTTTTATAGAGTTGTGCTCAGAAGAAATGCATGGTATGACTTCAATCTTTTTTAATTTGTTGAGACTTGTTTTGGGGGTCTGATATGTGATCTATTCTGGAGAATGTTCCATGTGCACTTGAAAAGAATGTGAATTCTGCTGTTTTAAAAGGATAGACTGTTCTGAATATATCTGTTAGGTCCAACTGGGCCAATGTGTCATTCAAAGCCACTGTTTCCTTGTTGATTTTTCTATTTGGATGATCTATCCATTGATGTGACTGGGGTGTTAAATTCCCCTACTATTATTATATTACTATCAGTTACTTCCTTTATGTTTGTTACTAGATGCTATTATGTATTTGGGTGCTCCCATGTTGGTGCATAAATATTTACAATTGTTCTATCTCTTTGGTTAAAAGCTTATTTTGTCTGATATACATATTGCTACCCTGGCTTTCTTTTCACTTCCATTTGCATGATAAATGCTTTTCTATTGGTTCACTTTCAAATTGCACGTGTCTTTACGTTTGAAATTAGTCTCTTATAGGCAGCATATAGATGGGTCTTGTTTTTTATCCATTCCCTCACCCTATGTCTTTTGAATGGAGCATTTAGTCCATTTACATTCAAAGCAATTATTGATAGGTATGTTATTTATTGTCATTTGGTTAATTTGTTTTATGGTTGTTTTTGTGGTTCCTCTTTGTTCCTTTCCTTTCCTCTCTTGCTTTATTCTCTCATGGTTTACTGGCTTTCTTTAATGATATATTGGATTCCTTTTGCTTTATTTTTTCCATATCTATTACTGATTTTTGATCTGTTGTTACCATTTGGTTTATATATAACATCTTATGCATATAGTAGTCTATATTAAGTTAATGGTCACTTAAGTTTGAACACATTCTTTACTCCTCTTCCCCCACATTTTAGGTATATGGCATCATATTTTATATCCTTTTATTTTGTGAATCCCTTGACTGACTTTTTAAATTTAATTAATTTTATTATGTGAGTCACCACACAATACATCATTAGTTTTTGATGTAGTGATCCATGATTCATTGTTTTCGTATAACACCCAGTGCTCCATTCAATACGTGCCCTCTTTAATACCCATCACCAGGCTAACACATCCCCCCACCCCCCTCCCCTCTAGAACCCTCAGTGTGTTTCTCAGAGTCCATAGTATCTCATGGTTCATCTCTCCCTCTGATTCCCCCCCCTTCATTTTTCCCTTCCTTCTCCTAATGTCCTCCATGCTATTCCTTATGTTCTACAAATAAGTGAAACCATATGATAATTGACTTTCTCTGCTTCACCTATTTCACTTAGCATAATCTCCTCTAGTCCCATCCATGTTGATGTCAAAGTTGGGTATTCATCCTTTCTGATGGCTGAGTAATACTCCATTGTACACATGGACCACATCTTCTTTATTCATTCATCTATTGAAGGGCATCTCGGCTCTTTCCACAGTTTGGCTATTGCGGACATTGCTGCTATGAACATTGGGGTGCATATGGCTCTTCACTACATCTGTGTCTTTGGGGTAAATACTCAGTAGTGCAATTGCTGGGTCATAGGGTAGCTCTATTTTTAATTTTTTGAGGCACCTCCACCCTGTTTTCCAAAGTGGCTGTACCAACTTACATTCCCACCAACAGTGGAAGAGGGTTCCCCTTTCTCCACAACCTCTCCAACATTTGTTGTTTCTTGCCTTGTCAATTTTTGCCATCCTAACTGGTGTAAGGTGGTATCTCAATGTGGTTTTGATCTGAATTTCCCTGATGGCTAATGATGATGAACATTTTTTCATGTGTCTGTTAGCCATTTGTATGTCTTCTTTGGAGAAGTGTCTGTTCATGTCTTCTGCCCATTTTTTGACCTGATTTTTGTTTTTGGGGTGTTGAGTTTGAGAAGTTCTTTATAGATCTTGGATACCAGCCCTTTATCTATAGTGTCATTTGCAAATATCTTCTCCCATTCTGTGGCTTGCCTCTTTGTTTTGTTGACTATTTCCTTTGCGGAAGCTTTTTATCTTGATGAAGAAGCTTTTTATCTTGACGAAGTCCCAAAAGTTCATTTTACTTTTGTTTCACTAGCCTTTGGAGATGTATCTTGAAAGAAGTTGCTGTGGCCCATGTCAAAGAGGTTACTGCCTATGTTCTCCTCTAGGATTTTGATGGATTCCTTTCTCACATTGAGGTCTTTCATCCATTTGGAGTTTATCTTTGTGTATGGGGTTAGAGAACGGTCTAGTTTCATTCTTCTGCATGTGGCTATCCAATTTTCCCAGCACCATTTATTGAAGAGACTGTCTTTTCCATTGCATATTTTTTCCTGCTTTGTCAAAGATTATTTGACACTAGAGTTGAGGGTCCATATCTGGGTTCTCTATTCTGTTCCATTGGTCTATATGTCTGTTTTTGTGCCAGTACCATGCTGTCTTGGTGATCGCTGCTTTGTAATATAGCTTGAAATCCAGCAACGTGATGCCCCCAGCTTTGTTTTTCTTTTTCAACATTTCCTTGGCGATTTGGGGTCTTTTCTGATTCCATACAAATTTTAGGATTCTTTGTTCCAGCACTTTGAAAAATGTCATTGGATCTTTGATTGGGATGGTGATGAAGGTATAGATTGCTCTGGGTAGCACAGACATTTTAAGAATGTTCATTCTTCTGATCCATGAGCATAGAATGTTTTTCCAACTTTTTGTGTCTTCTTCAATTTCCTTCATGAGTGTTGTGTAATTCCTAGAGTATAGATCCTTTACCTCTTTGGTTAGGTTTATTCTGAGGTATCCTACGGGTTTTGGTGCTATTGTAATGGAACCGTTTCTCTAATTTCTCTTTCTACAGTTGCATTATTAGTGTATGAGAAAGCAACGGATTTCTGTGCATTGACTTTGTATCCTGCCACATTACTGAATTGCTGTTACGAGTTCTAGTAATTTGGGGGTGGAGTCGTTTGGATTTTCCACATAAAGTATCATGTCATCTGCAAAGAGAGAGAGTTTGACTTCTTTGCCAATTTGAATACCTTTTATTTCTTTTTGTTGTCTGATTGCTTTTGCTAGGACTTCTAGTACTATGTTGAACAATAGTGGTGAGAGTGGGCATCCTTGTCGTATTCCTGATTTTAAGGGAAAGGCTCTCAGCTTTTCGCCATTGAGGATGATATTCGCTGTGGGTTTTTCATAGATGGATTTTATGAATTTGAGGAATGTTCCCTCTGTCCTTATACTCTGAAGAGTTTTAATCAGGAAAGGATGCTGGATTTTGTCAAATGCTGTTTCTGCATCAATTGAGAGAACCATATGGTTCTTCTCTCTCCTCTTATTAATGTGTTCTATCACATTGACTGATTTGCAAATGTTGAACCACCCTTACATCCTGGGGATAAATCCCACTTGGACCTGGTGGATGACCCTTTTAATGTATTGTTAGATCCTATTGGCTAGGATTTTGTTGAGGATTTTGGAATCCATATTCATCAGGGATATCGGTCTGAAATTCTCCTTTTTGATGGGGTCTTTGGCTGGTTTGGGGATTAAGGTAATGCTGGCCTCATAGAATGAGTCTGGAAGCTTTCCTTCTGTTTCTATTTTTTGAAACAGCTTCAGGAGAATAGATATTATTTCTTCTTTGAATGTTTGGTAGAATTCCCCAGGGAATCCATCAGGCCCTGGACTCTTGTTTTGGGGGAGGTTTTTGATCACTGCTTCAATCTTGTTACTGGTTATTGTCCTATTCACGTTGTCAATTTCTTCCTGTTTCAGTCTTGGCAGTTTATAGGTTTCCAGGAAGGCATCCATTTCTTCCAGGTTGCTTAATTTTTTGGCATATAGTTGTTGATAATAATTTTTTTTTGTAGTTTTTTTTCCTTTTAAAATTTTTTAAAATTTTATTATGTTAGTCACCATACAATACATCATTAGTTTGTGATGTGGTGATCCACGATCCATTGTTTTCGTATTAATACCCAATGCCCCATGCATTATGTGCCCTTCTTAATATACATCACCAGACTAACCCATCCCCCCATCCCTCTCCCCTCTAAAACCCTGTTTGTTTCTAAGAGTCTATAGTCTCTCATGGTTCATCTCTCCCTCCAATTTCCCCACTTCATTTTTCCCTTCCTTCTCCTAATGTCCTCCATGCTATTCCTTATGTTCTACAAATAAATGAAACCATATAATTGACTTTCTCTGCTTGACTTATTTCACTTAGGATAATCTCCTCCAGTCCCATCCATGTTGATGTAAAAATTGGGTATTCATCCTTTCTGATGGCTGAGTAATATTCCATTGTAGTTGTGGATAATAATTCCTAATAATTGTTTCTATTTCCTTGGTGTTAGTCGTGATCTCTCCCCTTTCATCATAATTTTATTAATTTGGGTCCTTTCTCTTTTCTTTTGGATAAGTCTGGCCAGTGGTTTATCGATCTCATTAATTCTTTCAAAGAACAAGTTTCTAGTTTCATTGATCTATCTACTGTGTTTCTGGTTTCTAATTCATTGATCTCTGCTCTAATCTCAATTATTTCTCTTCTAATGCGTGGCTTAGGCATCGTTTGTTGCTTTTTCTCTATCTCTTTAAGGTGTAAAATTAGTTGGTGAATTTGGGATTTTTCTATTTTTTTGAGTGAGGCTTGGATGGCTATGTATTTTCCCATTAGGACTGCCTTTGCAGTATCCCATAGGTTTTGGACTGATGTGTTTTTGTTCTCATTGGTTTCCATGAATTGTTTAAGTTCTTCTTTGATTTCCTGGTTGACCCAAACATTCTTTAGCAGAGTGGTCTTTTAGCTTCCAAGTGTTTGAATTTCTGCCAAATTTTTTCTTGTGATTGAGTTCCAGTTTTAAAGCGTTATGGTTTAACAATATGCAGGAAATAATATCAATCTTTTGGTAACGATTGAGACCTAATTTGTGACCCAGTATGTGGTCTATTATGGAGAAAGTTCCATGTGCACTCGACAAGAATGAGTATTCTGTTGTTTTAGGGTGGAATGTTCTGTATATATCTATGAGGTCCATCTGGTCCAATGGGTCATTCGAAGCTATTGTTTCTTTGTTGATTTTCTGCTTAGATGATCTGTCTATTGCTGAGAGTGGAGTGTTGAGGTCTCCTACAATTAACGTATTGTTATCAATATGACTCTTTATTTTGGTTAACAGTTGGCTTATGTAGATGGCTGCTCCCATGTTGGGGGCATAGATATTTACAATTGTTAGATCTTCTTGTTGGATAGACCCTTTAAGAATGATATAGTATCCTTCTGTGTCTCTAACTACAGTCTTTAGTTTAAAATCTAATTTTTCTGATACAAGAATTGCTACCCCAGCTTTCTTTTGAGGTCCGTTGGCGTGGAAGATGGAACTCCATCCCTTCACTTTCAGTCTGGATGTATCTTTAGGTTCAAAATGTGTCTCTTGTAGATGGCATATGGGTGGATCCTGTCTTTTTATCCAATCTGCAACCCTGTGCCATTTTATGTAGCATTTATGCCGTTCATGTTGAGAGTGATTGTTGAAAGATATGAATCTATTGTCATCATGTTGCCTGTGATGACCTTGTTTCTATAGCTTGTCTCTGTAAATTTCAGTTCTAAATCACTCTTGGGGTCTTTCTCCTTTTATAGAACCCTCCCCTTAATATTTCGTGCAGGGCTGGCTTAGTGGTCACATATTCTTTCAGTTTCTGCTGGTCTTGGAAGCTCTGCATCTCTCCATCCATTCTAAATGACAGCCTTGCCAGATAAAGTATTCTTGGCTGCATGTTCTTCTCATTTAGTGCCCTGGCCAGCCCTTTCTGTCTTCCAGGTGTCTGTGGATAGGTCTGACGTTATTCTGATGTTCCTCCCTCTGTATGTAAGGAATCTCTTCCCCCTAACTGCCCTTAAGATGGTTTCCTTGGTTCTAAGATTTGCGAGTTTTACTATTACATGCTGGGGTGTTGGCCTGTTTTCCTTGATCTTGGGAGGGGTTCTCTCTGCCTCTAGGACACGAATGTTTGTTTCATTCCCCAGATTAGAGAAATTCTCAGCTACGATTTGCTGAAATATAGCTTCTAGTCCTCTCTCTCTCTCCACCCCCTCAGGGATCCCAATAATTCTGACATTGGAACATTTCATGGTGTCACTTATTTCTCTGATTCTATTTTCATGGATTCTGAGTTGTTTATCCCTGGCCACCTCTTTTTCCTTCTTGTCTATTAACTGGTCTTCCAGATCACTAATTCATTCTTCTGCCTCGCTTACCCTAGCTGTTAGATTATCTAGATTAGATTGGATCTCATTGATAGCATTTTTAAGTTCTGCCAATTCAGCTTTCATTTCTGCCCTTAGAGACTCTATGTTGCCATTAATCAGTTTCTCCATTCTAGCTACTGTCTTCACAATTGCTACCCTGAGTTCCATCTCCGCATCTTGGTTATATCTGAATTCATTTGTAAATCTGTGGCAGAGGTCAGTGTCTGAGTCTTTCCTATTTTGGGGGTTCCTCCTAATCATTCTGGTTGAGGGGTGGTTGAGGGAATGTATAGAGTCCAAATTATTGACCACAACCCAAGCAAGATGCACCTGTTTTCTAGGGACCTTAGGGTTGCTATTCTCTTGTTCTCCCAGCCTGTCTTCTGGGGGAGGGGCCTGCCGCACTGTTATTCAGACAACCCTGTTTGGGCAGAGTTGCCCTGCCCCCTGTGGTGGGGGATGGGCTCAGTGAAAACCGGTTTTGGGGGGCTTTTGTTCTCTGGCAGCTTTTCCTGGTGGCTTTCTGCGTCTCTTCGTAGAGTCAGAGCAGGAGAGATCATTTCCAACCCTCTGCCTCAGAGCAAAGAGATTGCAGTCTGTTCTTCAGTGAGCTCTCCAGGCCACACGCATCTCCATTTCTGTCTGTGCTGCTATAAACTGCAGCGTCCTTGATTGTGCACCCCTCAGCAATGCTCCCAGTCCTCGCCTCCATGTTGGGGCCCTTTGTGCTTCTAAAACTGCCAGCCACCCCCAGTTCGCACATGTGGCCCCACCGTTCTGGGTTTCTGTCTGGGGGGCTGCCCTAAATTCCTTTCCCCATTGCCACCAGTCTGCGAATCTGTGCCCTATCCCCAGCACGGGAGGCTATCGCTCACCAGCGGTGTAGGATCCCCATGGCTCAGCTCCCTCCCCCCTTATGTTTATCCTCTGATATCTGCGTGTGGAATCACGGTCCCCCACTTAGTACCTTGAAACCAACCACCTGCAATATTCTGTTTGTAGAGATCCAGAGCTATCTTCTTACATTTCAGGCTGATTTCATGGGTGTTCAGAGTGGTCTGGTAGATACCCAACTCAATTCTGGGGACCAGTTGGAATAGGGGCCCCTATTCCTCTGCCATCTTTTCCCCACCCCTCCACTGATTTTACAGATATACTTAATTTTACTGCTTTTGTGCTTCCCACTCTTCTTACTCCTGTTTATGGTCTTTCCTTTCCATTCAAAGAGTCCCCTTTAGGTCACGAATTCTTTTAACTTTTGTCTGGGAAACTCTCTCTCCTTCTATTCTAAATGATAGCCTTGCCAGATATTCTTGGCTGCCGATTTTTTTCTTTTAGCACTTTGCAGGCTACAAGGGAGTGGTATGATATATTCAAAGTTCCTGCTGAAAAATCTGTTGATAGCCTTACAGGGTTTCCCTCTTGCTGCTTTGAAAATTCTCTTATTACTACTTTTTGCCATTTTCATTACTATGTGTCTTAGTGTGTACATCTTTGGGTTGATTTTGTTGGGGGCTCTTGTGCCCCCTGGATCTAGATTTCTGTTTCCTTCCCCAGATTCAGAAATTTTTCAACTATTATTTCTTCAAATAGATTTTCTGCCCTTTCTGCCCTTTTTCTCCCCCTTCTCTTTCTGGGGTCCCTATAATGCAAACGTTATTTTACTTGATGGTGTCTGAGTTCCCTAAGTCTATTTTCATTTTTTATTATTTTTTTCTCTCTCCTGTTTAGCTTAATTGCTTTCCATTACTCTGTCCTCCAAGTTGCCAATCCATTCTTCTGTTTTCTCTAGTCTACTATTTATTCCATCTAGTATATTTTTAATTTCAGTTATTGAGTTCTTCATCTCTGACTGGTTCTTTTCTATGTTTTATATCTCTGTTAAAGGTCTTACTGAGGTCCTCCACTCTTCTCAAGTCCAGCAAGTATCTTTATGACCATTACTTTAAATTCCCTCTCAGGCATATGATATTTCCATTTTGTTTAGCTCTCCTGCTGTGATTTTGTCCTATTCCTTCATTTGGGACGTATTCCTCTGACTCCTCATTTTGTTGAACTGTTTCAATGTGTTAGTAAAGTCAGCTATGTCTCCTGCTCTTGAAAATAGTGGCTTTATGAAAAAGAGGTCTTGTAGTGCCCTACACTCCAATGTCCCTTGTTTATCAGAACCTGGCGCTTCACAGATGTCTCCTATGTGTGTTGCTTGTGTCCTACTATTGTTGTTGAGCTGCTTTTACCTCAGTTGCAGTTATCTGCAATGGCTCTTTGCCAGTGGTGGACAGGTATTAATCCCTGTGTTGTTAGTGGGACATTCTGGGGCCACAATGGGCTTGAGTAGGACCAGGTATTTGCCAGAGATATAGTAGTATGGGGCACTTCCCTGTGTTGTCCCCTGAGAAGCTTCTGTTCTGGGCAGGGTCTGCAGTCAGATTGGATGTCTGCCCCTATCCCACTGCTGGGGCTGAAGTTGGACTGGTGTGTGGCTGTCTTCCCCTCTCTCCAGTTTATCTATACTGGATATATAATTTCCTCATGTAGACTCAATTATATGAAATCCTAGTACGTGTACATTAGGAGGGTATTAAGTTTAGGCTACATCTATACTTGATGTTTTAAATCACTATTGCTGGATTAGCAGATTCAAAAGTGACCAGGAAAGGGGCGCCTACCTTCGGCTCATGTCATGATCCCAGGGTCCTGGGATCGAGTCCTGCATCTGGCTACTTGCTCAGCAGGGAGCCTGCTTCTCCCTCTCCCACTCCCCCGCTTGTGTTCCCTCTCTCACTGTGTCTCTCTGTCAAATAAATAAATAAAATCCTAAAAAAAAGTGACCAGGAAATAAAATATTTTCTTAAATATAAGGAATAGTAAGAGTAAAAATAACTGTTTATAGTTTGCAACATGCAGATAAAGTATCTTTTTTTAAAAAATTTTATTTATTTGAGAGAGTGAGTGAAAGAACGTGCATGAATGGTGGGGAGAGGCAGAGGCAGAGGGAGAAACAGACTCCACACTGAGCAGTGACCTTGAGATCATGACCTGAGTTTCTGAAGGCAGATGCCTAACCGACTATGTCACCCAGGCACCCCAACATTAAAGTATCTTTAAGGAAAGTCCAACTTAAAGTGTAACAAATATTTAGCATATTTATTTTTTAAGGTAAGCACTGCAGCCTAGTGGTCTGACATGATGGCAAAATGTCTGAAAGCAGGCATCTCAGTTCTGCTAATTATTTGCTAAGAAAATTATGCAAAGGTCCTGGATGTTTTCAATTGCAAATAAAACTGTATTGTCATCATATATGAATAATAAATGCTTTATTATCAAATTAGTATTGATAGTAATAACAGCTAACATTTATTGAACCTTTACTTTGTACCAGGCATTATTCTTTTAATCTTTACAACCCCATGCAGTAAGTATAATTTTTATCCCAATTTTATAAATGAGAAAATCAAGACCGAGAACGGTCTGAGAACTTGAAAGTTAAATGGAAATCTCGAATAAGAACAGCCAATGGTTACAATTTCACATAAATTAAGATGTGCAGCAAGCATGGTAAAGCAGATACACATGGCACCAAATCACAGATTCAGGCTTTTCTGGGAGTAGCTACAACACCCCACAGTCCAATCTGTCTCTCAAAGTGTGGTAAGACCAGGTCCTGTTGGCACAGAAGACAGGACCCAATACATAAAAGTACTGCTCAGTTTGCTTCTTTCCTGCTGCAGAGGCTGCAGGGATAATTTAAGAATAGGAACACTGATACAAAGAAATAATGGAAACCCCTCAAAGAGTTAACAAAGGCATTAACAAAATTACAATGGAAGATACTCTAATCTCTCAGGAAACTAAAAAATAGTAATAATAATAATTCTGGTTCTTTCCTCTTGGTAATGATTTGAGTTGAGGAATCAAAGCCCTACAAATACTCCTTGTAGAAAAGATCTCTGTAAGACTGATGATAATACTTTAGATTTCACACCTTACAAAGTATCTTTACATACATAATTTTACTTGATTTTTAAAATAAGTATGTGAGGGGCACCTGGGTGGCTTAGTTGGTTAAGCATCTGCCTTCGGCTCAGGTCATGAGCTCAGGGTCCTGGGATTAAACCCCATGTCTGGCTCCCTACTCAGCAGGGAGTCTGCTTCTCCCTCTCCCTCTGCCCCTCCCCTTGCTTGTGCTCATTCTGTCTCTCAGATAAATAAATTTTAAAAAGCTTTTAAAAAAT
Organism: Mirounga angustirostris; assembly: GCF_029215605.1. Lineage (NCBI taxonomy): Eukaryota > Metazoa > Chordata > Mammalia > Carnivora > Phocidae > Mirounga > Mirounga angustirostris. The sequence continues at coordinate 98,375,319 of NW_026991717.1, forward strand.
TAAGTATATGACAGAGTAGGAACTATTAATCTTACTTTACAGTTGCAGAGGAAGAAACAAAGACTTGCCTAGAGCCACACCATTAAATAATCAAGGGGGTTGGATTATGAGCTCAGGTTTTTGTACCTTTGAACATCACCACCTTTTTTATTATTTTTATTTTTTTAATTGAAGTACTGTTGACAACACAATATTAGCTTCAGGTATACAACAGAATGATTTGACATTCATATACATATGAAATGATCGCCGTATGTCTAGTTACTGTCACCATACAAAAATGGCATATTAACTATATTCCCTAAGATGTACTTTTCATCCCCATGACTTATAACTGAAGTTTGTACCTCTTAATCCCCTTCCCCTATTTTGTCCATCCGTCCTCCACTCCCCTCCCCTCTGAAAACCACTAGTTCCTGTGTCTGTTTTGTCCGTTTGTTTTGTTTTTTAGATTCCATGTATAAGTAATATCATACAGTATTTGTGCTCCTCTGTCTTATTTCACTTAGCATAATACTCCACGTCCACCTATGCTGTGACTAATGGCAAGATTTCATTCTTTTTTATGGCTGAGGAATATCCCATTGTTTAGTATAAATATCACACCTTCTTTTTCCATTTATCTATCAATGGACACTAGTGTTGTGTCCATGTCTTTGCTCTTGTAAATAATGCTACAGTAAACATAGGGGTGCATAGATCTTTTCAAATTAGTGTTCTCAATTTCTTTGTGTAAATACTCAGAAGTGGAATTACTAAGTTACACGGTATTTCTACTTTTAATTTCTTGAGGAACCTCCATACACTTTTCCACAGTAGCTGTACCAATTTACATTCCCACCAACAGTCCATAAGGGTTCTCTTTTCTCCACATCCTTGCCAACACTTACTATTTCTTGTCTTTTTGATATTAGCCATTCTGACTAGTATGAGGTGATATCTCATTGTGGTTTTGATTTGTATTTCCCTGATGATGAGTGATGCTGAACATCTTTTCATGTGTCTCTTGGCCACCTGTATGTCTTCTTAGGAAGATCCTCTGCCCATTTTTAAACAGGATTATTGGTTTTCTTGGTGTTGAGGTATATGTGTTCTTTAAACATTTTAGATATTAGCCCCTTATTGGATATATCATTTGCAAATATCTTCTCCCATTAAGTAGGTTGTCTTTTCATTTTGTTGATGGTTTCCTTTGCTGTGCAAAAGCTTTTTAGGTTGATACAGTACCAACTGTGTTTTTGCTTTTGTTTCCCTTGCCTCAGGACCATCCAGAAAAATATTGCTAAGGCTGATGTCCAAGAGTTTACTGCCTATGTTTTCCTTTAAGATTAAGTTTTATGATTTCAGTTCTTATATTTAGGTATTTAGTCTATTTTTAATTTATTTTTGGGTATGGTATAAGAAAGTGATCCAGTTTCATTCTTTTCCATGTAGATGTCCAGTTTTCCCAACACCATTTATTAAAGAAACTGTCTTTTCCCATTGTATATTCTGGCTTCATTTGCTATAGATTAACCTTTTAAGTGTGGGTTTATTGCTAGGCTCTCTCTTCAGTTCCATTGATCCACGTGTCTATTTTTGTACCAGTACCATTCTGTTTTGATTAATAATAGCTTTGTAATACTGTTTGAAAACTAGGATTGTGATACCTCCAGCTTTGTTCTTCTTTCTCAAGATTGCTTTGGAAGTCTTTTGTTGTTTCATACAAATTTTAGTTCTGTGAAGATATCCTTGGTATTCTAATAAGGACTGCATTGAATCTGTAGATTGCTTTGTAGTATGGACATATAAACAATATTAATTCTTCCAATCCATGAGTATGGTATATTAATTCTTCTTTAAATGTTTGGTAGAATTCACCTGTGAAGCCTTCTGGTCTAGGACTTTTTTTGTTGGAAGTTTTTTGATTATTGATTCAATATTGGTATGAGTAATTGTTTTTTTCAGACTTTGTTCCTGATTCAGTCTTGGAAGTTTGTAAGTTTCTAGGAATGTATCCATTTCTTCTAGCTTGTACAATTTTGTAGCATATAATTTTTCACGGTAGTCTCTTACAGGCCTTGATACTTCTGTGGTGTTGGTTATAACTTCTCTTTCATCTCTGAGTATATTTGAGTCCTCTTTCCTGCTTGAGTCTGGATAAAGGTCTATCAATTTATCTTTTTAAAGAACCAAATCTTAGTTTCATTGATTTTTTTTTTTAGTCTCTAATCATTTATTTCCATTCTAATCTTTATTAGTTCCTTCATTCTATAACTTTGGGCTTTGTTCTTTTTCTAGCTCTTTTAGGTATAAGGTTAGATTGTTTGAGATTTTTCTTGTTTCTTGAAGGAGGCCTATATTGCTATAGACTGCCCTCTTAGAAGTGTTTTTGCTGCCTCCCAAAGATTTTGAACTGATGTGTGTCCATTTTCATTTGTCTGCAGGTATTTTTTTATTTCCTCTTTGATTTCTTTGTTGACCCATTGGTTAATGACATGCTGTTTAACCTCTATGTGTTTGTGGGGTTTTTCTCCAGCTTTTTTCTTCTAATTAATTTCTAGTTCCATACCATTGTAGTGGGGGAAAAATGCATGATTTCAAACTTTTTGAATTTATTGAGACTTGTTTTGTGGCCTAACCTCTGATCTATCCTGGAGAATATTCCATGTGTACTTGCAAAGAATGTGTATTCTGCTGTTTTAGGATGAAATGTTCTCTATATATCTGTTAAGTCCATCTGATCTAATATGTCATTCAAAGCCACTGTTTTCTCTATTGATTTTCAGTCTGGGTGTTCTCTATCCATTGATGTATTGGGGTGTTAAAGTCCCCTACCAGTATTGTATTACTGTCAATTTCTCCCTTTATGTCTGGTTTTTTTTAAGATTTTATTTATTTGAGAAAGTGAGAGAATACGAGCAGAGGGGGAAGGGCAGAGGCAGAGGGAGAAGCAGAGCACCCCCTCCCTCTCCTCCCCCTGTGCTGAGCAGGGAGCCTGATATGGGGCTCAATCCCAGGACTCTGGGATCATGACCTGAGCTGAAGGCAGATGCTTAACCAACTGAGCCACCCAGGCACCCCTCCCTTTATGTCTGTTAATATTTGCTTTATATAATTAGGTGCTCCTATATTGGGTGCCTAGATATTTACAACTGTTGTATCTTCTTGTTGGATTGATCCCTTTATTATTGTTACGCCCTTCACTATCTCTTGTTAATGTTTATATTGCCTGATATAAGTATTATTACCCCAGCTTTCTTTTCATTTCCATTTGCATGAAATATCTTTTCTCATCCTTTCACTTTTAGTCTGTATGTATCTTTAAGTCTGAAGTGAGTCTCTTGTAGGAAGCATATAGATGGGTCTTGTTATTTCATCTTTTGATTGGCGCATTTAGCCTACTTATACTTAAAGTAATTATTAATAAGGGGTGCCTGGCTGGCTCAGTCAGTACAGCATGCGACTCATGATCTTGGGGTTGTGAGTTCAAGCCCCATGTTGGGTGTGGAAATTACTTAAAAATAAAATCTTTAGGGATGCCTGGGTGGCTCAGTTGGCTAAGCCTCTGCCTTTGGCTCAGGTCATGATCCCAGGGTCCTGGGATCAAGTCCCATATCAGGCTCCTTGCTCAGAGGGGAGCCTGCTTCTCCCTCTACCTGCTGCTCCCTCTGCTTGTGTGGCTCTCTTTCTCTCTGACCAATAAATAAAATCTTAAAAAAAAATAAAATCTTTAAAGCAATTATTGATAAGTGTGTATTTATTGCCATTTTATTAATGGTTTCTTTTTAAAGATATTATTTATTTAGTTGATAGAGACACAGTGGGAGAGGGAGAAGCAGGCTTCCCGCTGAGCAGGGAGCCCGATGTGGGACTCGATCAGGGCCTGAGCCGAAGGCAGACGCTTAACAACTGAGCCACCCAGGCACCCCTTATTAATGGTTTTCTGGCTGTTTCTGTAGTCCTTCTATGTTCCTTCTCTTGTCCTCTTCCCTTGTGATTTGATGACTTTTAGTGTTATGTTTGGATTCCTTTCTCTTAATTTTTTGAGTATCTATTACAGATTTTTGGTTTGTGGTTATCACAACTATGTATATAGCAGTCCATTTTAAGTTGATGGTCACTTAAGTTTGAAAACATTCTAAAAGCACTACATTTTTACTATTTCCCCCACACCCCAGTTTTCTGTCTTTGGTGTCATATTTTACATCTTTTTATTTTGTGTATCAATTAATTTAGAGATGGCTGATTTTACTACTTTTGTCTTTTAATCTTCATACTAGTTATAAGTGACTGATCCACTATCTTTATGTTTGCTTTTTTTTTTTTTAAGATTTTATTTATTTATTTGAGAGCGAGAAAGAGAGAGAGAGCATGAGAGGGGGAGGGTCAGAGGGAGAAGCAGACTCCCTGCCGAGCAGGGAGCCCGATGCGGGACTCGATCCCGGGACTCCAGGATCATGACCTGAGCCGAAGGCAGTCGCTTAACCAACTGAGCCACCCAGGCGCCCCTTTATGTTTGCTTTTAACAGTGAGATTTTTTTCTTTCATAATCTTCTTCTGGTTATGGCCTTTTCTTTTCCACTTAAATAATTCCCTTTAACATTTCTTGTAAGGCTGGCTTACTGGTGATGAGCTCCTTTAACTTTTGTTTGTCTGGGAAGCTCTTTCTCTCTCCTTCAATTGTCACACCATAACTACAAAATGATTACACCTCATTCAAGCCTATAAAATAGCAATGCAGATAGAGAAGTGAACACAGAGTGTCTCAAGAGCTCAAAACCTACAACTTAAAGGACCCCTATACCATGTGACCAGAATGAGTGAGTCAGAGATGAGTGGTAACAACACAGAAAGACCTCCTTCCAGATTACGTCTTAAACAATATAGTTATTTTTCACATTTCCTAGGAAAATATTAAAATTAAGACCTAATAATGCCATCTAACAGCATCCAGAATAGCCAGAATCATCTTGGAAATAAAGAACAAAGTTGGAGGATCAAATTTCCCAATTTAAAGCCAACTATAAAGCTGTAGCATTCAAGACAGTGTGGTACTGGTGTAAGGACAGACAAAAAAAAAAAACAAAACACCATGTACAGGAATGTTCATAGCACTATTTATAATAGCCAAAATGTGGGGGCAACCCAAATATCCAACTGGTGGATAAACAAATGTGGTATAACCATACAATGAAATACTCATCCATAAAAAGAAATGAACTATTGATTCATGTTTAACATCAATGATCCTTGAAAACTTAGATACTAAGTGAAAAAGCCAGATCCAAAGGCCACATATGATTCCATTTATATAAATTGTCTAGTATAGGTAAATCTACCAAGACATAAAGTATATTGCCAGGGAGTGGAGGGAAGGAGAAGAGAGAGTGACTGCTAATGGGTAGGGGGTTTCTTTTTGGGGTGATGAAATGTTCTGGAATTCAACAGTGGTAATGGTTGCATGACCTTGTGAATACACTAAACACTACTGAATTGTACACTTTAAAAGGATGAATTTTATGGTATGTGAATTATATTTCAATATAAAAATATCATCCATGGGGGCGCCTGGGTGGCTCAGTTGGTTAAGCAACTGCCTTCGGCTCAGGTCATGATCCCGGAGTCCCAGGATCGAGTCCCGCATCGGGCTCCCTGCTCAGCGAGGAGCCTGCTTCTCCCTCTGACCCTCCCCCCTCTCATGTGCTCTCTGTCTCTCTCATTCTCTCGCTCTCAAATAAATAGATAAAATCTTAAAAAAATATATATCATCCATGGGCAAGTTAAACATCGTTAAAACTGCCTAACTTAACAGAAATGAAGCAGACCACCTGGGAAGAACAGGTGTGCTGCAATGATTGACACTTAAATTAGCTATCTGATTAAATATAATGATAGAGTCACACTATGCAAGCTGGCTGAGAGACAATATAACACTGAATTGGAGTTTGTACATAAGAACTGTGTGTGTGTATATATACACATACATATTTATATACACACACCCCCTATTTCAGGACTCTGTCATGGAACAATGTCAAAATATAGTTCATCTGGTATCCAATAACAAAATCCTTGGTTAGTATCTCAGGAGATTTTTCATTACATCAAATTTCACACTATTTCCTCAATATACTAATGATCTAGTTTATTACTTCTTATTTAAATTATAGCAACAGGCCTGTTACCACAATTGTACATAAATTAACATTTACATCTGTACCAGATATAAATTCTCATATGTTTTAGAAAAGTAGAGACTATGACATATCATAAGCCAGCATCATAAATTTTGTTATGGTTCAAAATTCTGGCTCTGGAGTAAAAGAGATGCAGGTTGGAATCCAAGCTTCCTTATTTACTGGTTATTTAACTTTGAACTAGTTACCTAACTCTTCTACAGGTAACAATACTTCCTATGACTCTTAGGAGAATTAAATGAGTTAACACATGTGAATCATTTAGCATTGTGCTAGACACCTATTCAGCATTCAATAAATGTTATTACTGTCATTAAATTTAATAAAATGTAATGGTACTTATTTTCTCGGGGGTAATAAATACTTACCACAGAGAAGATTGTTCCATGGACAATGCTATAACATATTAATATTTAAGATATAAACATTACAATTCAACTCATTCTAGCATGTATTAGCTATAATTCAAGTTTAAAAATCTATGAAAACACATAACTGCGCGTATTAAAACAGGAAACTTACTGATGTGACTCTCAAGTCCTGCTTCCAGTTTCTTCAGCCACAATAAAAGGTTTTGTTCAGTGATAGCCTGGTCTGAAGGAAATGCAAATACTTGGCCACCTGAATGCAGATTGACCATAACAAGAAGAGGAAGGGGAGGCAGAGCATCAAAATATGCCTCCAAGATTCCTCTTCCCACAGGAGTATTCTTTCTGCAAAAGGGAGCAACTGAACACGTTAATATTTCTCTCTCTAACAAAATTATGAAAATAAAAGGTTGTGGAACATTAAACTTTAAATATAGTATCATGTCATTAAGTTTATTTTATAAAAAGAGATCTTAAAAACCAAGAGGTCTATAACTATGTTATTAGTAATCAGATTCTTAATGAGTTTCTTTTAATGTGGGCACTGTGTTTCTCTTAGGGCAAAAAAAAAAAAAAGGCAGTCAATGACTATTTTCACGAAAACCAGTTATAGTTCAAAGATCTGTCAATTTGGGTTTGATATAATCAACAGGTTCCTTCCAAAGCTGAGCCAAGTATCTGATCACATGTCAACTTAAAAATTAAATGGTTACAAAATATAAAATATTTATAATAAATACTTCTTCTCCAAATAAAGTTGTTTTTCCTCAGGAACAAAGAGAAGGGGTTAATTTCAAATTAAAAACATTTTTTAAAAGTTTTGGTCATACACAGAAACCATAACTTTTAAGATACCTAGGTTTCCTAAAACAGCACATTCCACACTATGGAAAATACTGTTTTACTCTGAGATACCTACAAAGCCCTGGGAAAATTTTGTCTTAAGCAGTATGTTGTACTGTTGGTGAACTCTTCATGGGAAAAAAAAAAAATGTACATTGCCTCATTCTTGTAATTTTTCAAATGAATTAAAAATGTCTTCATTTGATGAATTTGAACAATAGATAGTATTTATGTGAACTGTGTTCACAGACATTAAATGTAACACAAGCCATACATCTAGAAAACCTAACAGAAAATATTGTTGGTGAATGCACTGAAAATTATCTGTAACATTTTAGGCTGCATTTTAAAAATATAAAAGTGCAGAAAAAGGAACTGAAGAAAAATGCCAAAATATCACAATGTTTATTTTTCTGTATTTGCTTCAATGGATATCAATTACTTTTAAAATTAAAAAAATTACTACTTCTTAAAATTTGTATGACACCAAAAGGAAAAGGTAACATAAATAAAAAATAAGTGGACTACATCAAATTGAAAAGCTTCTGCATAGCAAAGGAAACCATCAACTAAATGAAAAGGCAACTTTTGGAATGAGAGAAAATATTTGCAAATCATCTATCTGATAAGGGGTTTATATCCAAAATAACTAAAGAACACACATAACAGCAAAGAATACAAACAATCCAATTTAAAAATTGGCAGAGGAACTGAATAGACATTTTTACAAAGACGACACATATGGCCAACAGACACAAGAAAAGATGTTCCACATCACTAGGGAAATTAGAGAATGCAAAACAAAACCACAATGAGATACCACCTCAACCCTGTTAAAATGACTAGTATCAAAAAGACAAAAGATAACAAATGTAAAGAAAAGGGAACCCTTGTACCCTGTTGGTGAGAATGTAAATTGGTACAACCACAACCTCAAAAAACTGAAAGAGAACTACCATCGATCCAGCAATCCTACTGCTGGGTATTTATCCAAAAGAGATGAAAACAAGACAGTGAAGAGATATATGCACTCCCGTGTTTATTGCAGCATTATTTGCAATAGCCAAATACGGAAACAACCTAAGATGTGGTACATATACAATGGAATATTATTATTCAGTCATGAGAAAGAAGAAAATCCTGCTCTTTGCTACAACATGGATGGACTCTGAGGGCATTAGGCCAAGTGAAATAAGCCAGACAGCGAAAGACAAATACTACATGGTATCACTTATGTGAAAAATCAAAAAGTCAAACTCACAGAACCAGAGTAGAAAAGTGGTTGCCCGGGACTCAGTGTTGGGGGAAATAGGAAGAGATTGGGAAAAGGAAAGAAACTTTCAGCTGTAAGATGAATAAATAAGGTCTGAGGATCTAACGTATAACATGGTGACTGTAGTTGTGAACACTATATAACTGAAATTTGCTAAGAGAGTAGAACTTAAATGTTCTTACTCCCTCCCTATATATATATATATATATAATGTGAGGTAATGAATATGTTAATTACATGGAAGAATCCTTCCACAATGTATACATGTATCAAATCACCACAATGTACACTTTAAATATCTTACAATTTTGTCAATTATACCTATATACCCCTGAAAAAAAAATAACATTCAGCAAAATAAAAAATTTATTGTAGAACAGAATTCAATCTAAAACAAGGTCATCTTAGACCATGAGGAAGTTTAGTTACTAAACTATCATAACTTATACACTGGTCCCATAATATTAACTCCAAAGACATAGTTAGAAAGTTTCATTTCCTGGGGCGCCTGGGTGGCTCAGTTGGTTAAGCAACTGCCTTCGGCTCAGGTCATGATCCTGGAGTCCTGGGATCGAGTCCCGCATCGGGCTCCCTGCTCAGCAGGGAGTCTGCTTCTCCCTCTGACCCTCCTCCCTCTCATGCTCTCTGTCTCTCATTCTCTCTCTCTCAAAAAAAAAAAAAAAAAAGTTTCATTTCCTAATGAAAATGTAATCATTATAGTTTCTTCCCTTTTACATATTAAAAAATAAAAATATACTTACAGATTTAACCAGCAAGGGGTAAGTGAATCCAAGTGTAATAAAAATATACTTACAGATTTAACCAGCAAGGGGTAAGTGAATCCAAGTGTTTCTCATTTACCAGCGTCAATATTGCTTTTTTATACTGAGGATTTATGCTGCCGTCACTGAATAAAATAAATAATGGTTTCTGAAGTCTTAAATAAATGGGAAGATTTTCCACAGTGATTTCTGGCTGTTAAAAAAACAAACAAACATGGAGAATGATGAGATAAAATAGAAAATAGCGTTCAAATCACTCATGCAATTTTAGTTTCTAAAATGTAATTCAAACATATTTTAAGTGGAGATTTTGTAATACTGACTAATAACTATAAATATCAAGAGCTTTTTATTTAAGCTCACTTTATCTTAGTTATTTCCAAAATAAAGCTAATTTGAAGATAAACAAGTTCCCTGTTTTACAAGGATGTACCACTTCTAATAATTTCTTATGCTAAAATCTGGACCAGATTAGACAACACACATATGACAAACAAAACTCTTATTGTATCTAACATAAAATTTTTGGGGAAAAAATGCTGAGCTCTAAAGATATAATCCTTCAACATCTATGATTATTTAAAATAAAAATCTTATTTTGTTTCAATATTTATGATTTTAGCATAATTAATATAATCAAAACATGTTTAAACAAATAAAAATATCAGTCTCATTTCTTTTCAGTTTAAGCCCAAATACCAAACTCCAGTATGTACTTTTCCTTATTTAGTTCTCAAAGCCACCTTCCTCTGCCAATTCTCATTTTTCTTCTAATTCTTTCTCTTTCACACTCGAAATCCTCTTCTCAGGTTTTTAATCCACTTTCATGACTTAAATCTTAGATCCCCTCTTTCCAAATTTCCCTATGTTGTCTTCTTATGTTAATTTTCATCCTTAATCTTCTACACAAGTTATATCCCCTTCCTAAAATTGATAGACCTCATCAGGCCGGCAGATCTCCTCACTCTGAACAGATCTGAAACGAGGGGAGATGGAGCCACCACTACAAAGTTCAAAATGTTAATGCTGGGCACTGAATCAGAAAGAAGGAAGATACTCTCCCTGCCCTTAAAGCGCTCCTACTCTCAAGGAGGAGACAGGTAGACAAACTGCTGTGAGCCAAGAAAATTTAATGTAGGACAACAAAATTAAGCTAAAAAAAACCAAAGTATGGGAGCTCATGGATGATTTTAGGAAGTGATATTTAATCTGACCTTGGGCAAGAAATAAGATCTTGACAGAAGAAGGTATGTGCTAGAGCCGGGATTCCCGATATAGGGAGCATCATGGGGATAGGCAGAGAGCTGTGAGAGCATTCATGCCATCTGGGAACAGTGAGGCATGCAAGAGGCAAATGTGGCTGTAAGACCAGATGGGAAAATACCTTGATAGGTGTTCTAGCTCTCAGAAATACTGAGAAGATCTTGTATCAAATGAGCGGCATGGTTATGCCTGTTTTAGAAAGCTAACTCGAATACGAATCTGTGAAAAGACAGACCGGTGACAGGCATTTCAGGGAAGAAAGACCAAGAGTTCTGTGAGTTGAGGAGGAAAAGATCAGGACCTCAGATTTAGGAATCATCAGTTGGTAATACTGATGGTAGAAATTGTGGGTATGGACAAAATTTCCGAAAGAAAGAAGAGCAAAAAGAAGAAAAAGACTGAAGGTTGAAGATGGAATTCTAGAGTGGCCAGAGGGTTGAAGGAGGTATCTGGAGAGGACTGAATTGCAAAAGCCAGAGGAACAGAGAATTTTGAAAAGAAAAAGCATTGTCAGTAGTTTTGGTTGCTACTTACAGAGAAGGTCATCAAACATGGTAATAGGAAGGTGTCCTTTGGCTATCTGAGTATACAAGAGGCTGTAACTTATCCATAATAAAAGCATAATTAAAGGAAATTAACATATCTGAGCAAAGTGCTATTAAACTATGTTTAAACGTGACAGCCTTGAATAGATCATTGCTTATGTAGTTAATTATCGTGTATTTCAGATTTGGGCATTATTTACCTAGCCTGATTTATCATCAGGTTCATTAAAATAAAAACTGAATGCCATATAAAAAATGTTTACTGTCTGTTCACCCATTTCTCCTTCCTATCCAGATGAAGAAACCAAAGTCTTTCTAGCACCTTAGTGCAGATGAGGAGATGAGCTTGTGGCTGGCTGGCTGGCTGCTACATACTCCAGACTTAAATCTCCAACATAGGGCAGCTTTAAGAAATTTAACCACCTTGGGCTCCTGGGTGGCTCAGTCAGTTAAGTGTCTGCCTTTAGCTCAGGTCATGATCCCAGAGTCCTGGGATCGAGTACCACATCGGGCTCCCTGCAGAGCAGGGAGCCTGCTTCTCCCTCTCCCTCTCTCTGTCTCTCATGAATAAATAAATAAAATCTTTTAAAAAAATTTAATAACTATTTGAGGGTTTTAGAATTTATGGAAAGGTCATAAACTAAACGCAAAACAATTTTTTATTATAGCTGTTCGGTTTTTAGTCAAACGCTGTAAACCAAAACACTATAAACTGGAAACACTGCCACAACGCTTAACTTATAAACAGATTCTGATCGTTAAGTTTGCCCCAAGTTTCTCAGCCTTAAAGAATATAATCTTAAAAAATAGATGCCAATTTTTTATTCATCAGTCAAGCAAAGATGAAAGAGTAAAATGTTCTAATCTCTTCTCATGCAAAACAGGAACAAGTATCAGCAGCCTTAAACATGTGCATGCCCTTTGGACTAGCAATTCAAATCTGTGCATTTACCATGAGTATGGAATCATGGAAACACCCAAAGATTATGCACAAGGCTGGTCCCTGAGTAAAACTAAAGACAACTTAAAATTCATCAACAGGAAAATAAATTGTGGCTTTTTTAGTGCAACAGAATATTATACAGATATTAAAAAAAAAAGTATGTATATCTTCATTTCTTTATGGAAATATCCCTTAATATAAAAAGACAATCACACAGATACACATGGAATTTTTTTTTTTGTTTGAGAAAATATTTCCCCCAATTTAAATTTGGTCAAAGAGGATATGGTTGATTCCAATTTTCTTCTCTTAATAGTTCTCTGTATTATCTGGGAAAAGGAAGGTAAAGGCTTATAATAATTCCAAAAATATTACACTATGTATATGGTTAAGGAAATATTCATTTAATAACATGTCATTAAATACAAAAATGTTACCTCAATAATTTGGAAAACTACATCCTGAAAATATTAATGATCTGATTTTAATTATAGCCTGTAACTTTAATGGGAAGAGGGGAGGGAACAGAACCAAGGTAACAAAAAGATTTAATAAAGGCTACAGCCATTATTCTGAGCCTAAAATGTAATGTTATTTAGACCATCATGGCAAGACACATAACAAGAGGAGGATATTCATTTAGTATTTATAGCTGATAATAATGCTTCTTATGTCACTTTAGAAATGCAGAAAAGCATAAATTTACAATATTCTAGCTATGTTTAACATAAATACAAAAACAACTGAAATTGAGAAATGCAGGTTACAACTGTTATGCCCCTGAATTCACTATTTTCAAAGGAAGCAGTGGAAAAGGCTTTTCATAAGACACTATTTTGTCCCAAAACTGTGTAAGTAAGAATACTAGCTAACATTTGTTGAACACTCACCACGGGCCAAATATGACACAGAACACCATACACATGTCTCACTTAGTCTTCACAATTAAGTCTCCGCAGCAGGTGCTATGACCACCTGCATTTTACACGCGGCAGAGAGAAGTCAAGAGCCAGTAAGCAATCAAGCAAGGATCTGAAGCTGAGTAGCCTGACTCTCCAAAATCCATGTGCTTTATATATATATACACCAAGTTTCAGCCTAGATTAAGTACTTCCTTCAACTGGCCATCAGCTACACTAGTCTCAGCAGTAAAAATAATCCAAAGACATGTAAACTTTCGGCAGTGGACTGGAGAAGCTGTACGCATAATGACTGAACAATGACACAGAGCAACCTGGTGAATCTTCAGCTCACAAAATGTCATGCCCTGTGCCAACAAAAGCTGGAAAATGGCATATTAAAACAGACTATTTTTAACTGGTCTCGATTTTATTTTAAATAACATCCTTATTACAAAATATACTCACAAATGTTTCCAGTAATGCATCTGTTATTATTTGAACTATGTCTTGTGCAGGGGAGTTAGCTAATGGAATGCTCTCTATTTCGCCTTCTTTGTGTCTGGCCAGCACCAGGGCTGGAAGGGTTGCAGCGTATTTGTGTGACCTATGGAGAAACGCAGTACTAAGATTTCCAATAAAATACAGCAAGTCGTCAAAAACATAAACAATTAGTCCGTGCGATCAGGGTGGGAAGTAGCAAATGAGGAAGCCCTACCACTAAAGAAAAAAATGAACTCAATTTCCCAGCAAACTTATCTTCTGTGTAAGGCTGAGGAAGTTCAGGAGCCTTGACAACCTAGATTAAAAGAAAGCAACAGAAAATAATACAGCCAGATTTTTTGTTTTTTTCCTCTAGACAACTTACCATCAAGAAAATGTCTAAACAGGATTAGGAACATACTGCATGGCTCTCAACCCTTTTGGACTGCTCACCATACTGCTGAGCAAGGAGAAAAGTATTTACTAGAAACCTATCATTTTCCAGGCACTCTTTCAGGTACTTTCGTTTTTATTTAACCCTCAGAATGGCCGTATAATGAGGCCACTATCACCTGCATTTGATAGATGAGGAAACCAGGACTCAGAGAGTGATAAATGGCAGAGACAGAATTCAAAGCAAGGTGCCCCAGATAAAAAGTCTATGCTCTCTCCACTGTAACCGAGCCCAAATCTGCTCCTTCTTACCACTACGTATGCTAACGAGAAAGGGAAATCACTAAATTAAATAGGAAAAAAATGCTTGGTGTGAAATGACCCGTGAGGTAGTCACATTTATATCATGTAAAATCTCAACTAATGCTAAAACAAAGTATAGATGTTATAATACTAAAAGCATTAGTAGAGGGTCCAGTCTTCAAATTACCTGAAAGACTCTCTTAATTGATTAGCTGACCACAGCTAAATGCACCATGACAGCAGAGTAGAAGATAGTAGGTGACTGTCCATGTGTCAGGTGAACAGGTCTCATACTTTCTAAAGATCTGGAGTTCAGTATGATTTCATGGATAGAAATGGAGCTTAATCATGAAGAGCATATGTCACCAGTGTTCAGGATGAAAGATGTAAGCCCAGAAATCACAATAGGAATATTACAGTCAGGAGGTAAGCAAGACAAATTATTGGGACTTACCAACTCCACTTGCACCTGAAAATAAGCCATTAATGCAGAATGTGATGTACATGTATTACTGTATGTATTGTTTATGCATTAATAATCTCCAAATTTTCAGTTCAGTCCTTCATTCTGAAGCAACTATCTGGTAGTTCACAAGAGTCCTACATTCTACAAATAAAGCAACTAATGTGGGTAAAAAAAAGCACTGATTTAGTATATGTTTGCAATAACTTAAAATTAGGTAGAACTGTCAGGTATAGTTATATCACCTAAAACTCTGGTAGAAATATGAGAAAATTCTGATTTTTACATATACCTTGGTGGCAAATCAAAACCCAGACACTCAAGATGTAAAATTCCCCCAAAAACTTTGATAATTCCAAAGAACCAAAACTGCAGGTAATAGAAACAAAAGAGGAAATTTTTTATAGGAAGATGAAATAGTATGAATCCAAGGTTTTCCCTATGGGGACTCTAGCCTAAAGCAAAAGAGTATCTAAAAATTCTAAATAGCCAGGTGGTACTTCCCAGATCTTCTTCGAAGAAAATTAAAAATTTAGTTATATTGCTGACCTATTTTCCTTCATCAACTGTGTAAAGACAAACAATATATTATTTTGCAAACTTCTTCCTCTCTAAAATTAGAAGACCAACAAACTTACAGTATCAAAACATCATCTTCAGAATAAATTCCAGTGATAACACATCCTTTTAGGTAGTTTCCTGCTTCAGTGAAATCTTCTTTTGCTATAAATACATAGACAAGACAAAAATCTGAAACCTTTAAAATTATGTGTGCTGATCAACTGACATTTATAAATGGTTGTAATTTATTATTAATTATAAAGACAAATATTTACAGGTAGACCTCATATAACTTAGCGGTTCTAAAATAAATCTGTGTTCTTTTTTTTTTTAAGTTTTTTTTTTTAAGATTTTATTTATTTATTTGAGAGAGAGAGAATGAGAAACAGAGAGCATGAGAGGGAGGAGGGTCAGAGGGAGAAGCAGACTCCCCGCCAAACAGGGAGCCCGATGCGGGACTCGATCCCAGGACTCCAGGATCGTGACCTGAGCCGAAGGCAGTCGCCTAACCAACTGAGCCACCCAGGCGCCCAAATCTGTGTTCTTTTTATGACCTTTGATTACTACAGAAATGTAAATTGATATAATGTAATTATGGTTCCCTAAACAAATGTACTCTATATGTGATTTATCAAATTTATAGCACTCTAATCATAGCACATCTAATCAGTAACTCAACAGAGTTACTGAATAAATATTTGTTGCTTTTTAATTTACTCCTAAGGTAAGGTAAATGGAAACAGCTATCTTATACATAGCCTGGAAAGAGAAGCAGTATGTGAAATGATGCACACATTATCATCACAAATCTAGAAGTCTATATGCACAGAAAAAAATAGAAGACTAGAAATTCTAGTCCTTTAACAGTATCTGTGTTAGGATTCTGCAATTATGAGGGATCTGTGTCTTTTTATATTTCCCATATTTTCTGTAATGTGTTTTTGTTACTTTTGAACTTTGATTAATTTGTGTATCAGTCTTTTTTCATTTGTTAGGATATAGATATTAAAAAATTATTTCAGGAGCTTTCTGAATACATTTCCATAAATAACAGTATATTCTGGATCATGTTAATGTGTATTTTATAACCAAGAAGCAAGTCTGAATTAAACAGTCATAGACTAATGAGAAAAGAACAGAGGTAAACTTATATAAATGATGTATTCTTGGGGCACCTGGGTGGCTTAGTTGTTAAGCGTTTGCATTCGGCTGAGGTCATGATCCCAGGGTCCTGGGATCGAGCACGCATTGGGCTCCCTGCTTGGCAGGAGGTGCTTCTCCCTCTCCCACTCCCCCCTGCTTGTGTTCCTGCTCTCGCTGTCTCTGTCAAATAAATAAATAAAATCTTTTTTAAAAAATGATGTATTCTTGCCAAGTGAAGGCCAAACGATAACTCAGCTCACTGCATGGAAGGTTCATGGCAATTCAAACAGAAAACTAATGATGGAAGAATTGAGTCATAAAGCACCTAGTATTCTGGACACGCTGAACCCAAGAGATCTGTACCTAAGCAGTCAGTACTGTATTCACGGTGTGAGTATCAGCACTGTTACCGTCTGGTAACCACAAGTTTTGTTCTTTAAAAAGGATGCATACTTTCCACAAGATTAAGAAATTCTACAGGAAAGCCAATTTACTAAAGTGGCACAGTCAGCCAGGAGGCAGCATTGAGAGCTCATTTATAACCATGAATTTAATGAGAAACTATTACTCCATGAAAATATTTTCTTCAGCCTGTGTTATACCAAAGCAGTAAAGATTCGTAAGAAAAATAAACAAAGGGATGCCTGGGTGACTCAGTCAGTTAAGCATCTAACTTGATTTCAGCCCAGGTCATGATTTTGGAGTTGAGATCAAGCCCTCCATCAGGTTCAGCCCTGGGCGTGGAGCCTGCTTAGGATTCTCTCTCTCCCTCTCTGCCCGCCCCCTCAAAAAAAAAAAAAGAGAGAGAGAGAAGAAAAGTAAACAATTAGGACTGAGTGCCTATACTTTCATTTCTCAAAACAGAACTAAATTCTGGTTAGTAGTTGATGATCATTATCTAAAGCAATGACATAATGGAATCTATTTCAGCTTCTTTTCAAGTAACAGTGGAAAATTACACTACTTCCATATAATTCCCTCATACAGAAGCCTCTCTCCTCATATGTTTCCTTTTTTTAAAAGATTTTACTTATTTATTTGAGAAAGAGAGATGCATCAGTGGGGGAGAGGAGCAGAGGGAAAGGGAGAAACAGGCTCCCCGCTGAGAGGGAGCCCAATGTGGGGTTCAATCCCGGGACCCCAAGATCATGACCTGAGCCAAAGACAGACACTTAACCAACTGAGCCACATGAATATGTTTTTAAAAAGGCTCTTCATAAATCCACTTGTTCATATATCTTGTTACTTCTGCAACAGAAGCATTTAAAACTGTAGACCTCAAAAACTAAATAAATAAATAAAAACTGTAGACCTTAGATACATATCCATTTCCACTAAACCAGACTGTCAATTTTTCTCTGAACATTTAAAACCAGACACACTCTCCTCCTTGGTGAAAACCACATATTTCAGAATATATTGCAACCCCAAGTATAAGAAAATAATCAGTTAATCTAAATAAAAGGATTCTTATATCACAATATATTTGGGATATAATATTAATGGTGACCTCCAATACTTAGTTGTGTAACTATAAACATGTTTTAATTGCATAAAATACATTAATTTAGCAATACTGCTTTTCCCCCACTATCACATGTTACTGAATCGTTACATTTATAGACATACATGTATACACATAGTACACATACATCTATTTTTTAACTCTACCAACAACAGTTGAGAAGCAAGAACACTCCAGTAACTAAAAGCACTAGATTTTGGTTTCTAAATTCAATGTCCCACTAAAAGGAACCTAGACTCTTGGTTGAGAAATGGCTGATTCCAGGAATGGGACTAGGAACATTTTGTGCCAAAAGGACATACCCAAAGAATGATGGAGATACGTCAAAAGGACACAGGAGTCAGATTGAAGGGGCATGATAGCAACCAATTATAACCCATTGAATAAAATTAAGGACTCAGGCATCTATACTGAAAATCAAACGAGAAGGAAAAGCTCGTACAGTAGTATGTGAACTATATTAGTACGTATATAGAAGGAATAGGTAGGGAGTCAGAAATTTTCCACTTGGCAACCATCATAGTTATAACTCTTTCAAGCAATGGATTCTAAAACTGGAATGCAAAAGTATAATGAGAAACAGGACATTTACAGGGCTTTAAATTCTATTCCCACAAGATACTTTTTTTCCCCTTTGTAATTAATAAGTATCTTCCAAGAGACCTGCCAGATACAACACTGGACAAAGGAGACATTTCAGCCCTCATGGAATCCACATTAATCTGTAAATCATTAGCATCTACATGAACAATAAATCACTATCTGATATAAAATAAGTGCTTGATAAATGTTAGTAGTTAGCTCTTATGAATAAAATACACATGTAAATAAAAGTGTTAGTGAATTCATAATAGCCTTTTATTGTTATACATTTTCCCATTCAATAGACATTGAAAGTCCAGTAACTATCATATGAATATCTGCAAAAAACAAACAAAAACAAAAAAGAAGAGACTCTAATACCTGACTGAAAAGTCTGAGAACAATCAATCTAGTGAAATAACAAAAAAGCATCCTATCCAGATTACATCATTCTGGCATACCAGAACAATCTCTATGTTGTTTAACATTATACTTTTGACTTATTTTTTAAAGATTTATTCATTTGGGAGGGAGATAGGGAGCGCATGCGTGTGCACGTGAATGGGGGGGGGGGGGAAGGAAGTGGGAGAGAGAGAAACTCAAGCAGACTCCCTGCTGAGCGCGGAGCCCCACACAGGGCTCTATCTCACAACCCTGAGATCATGACCTGAGCCAAAATCAAGAGTCAGACACTTAACCAGACATTTAACAAGCCACCCAGGTGCCCCTATACTTTTGACTTTCGTTAAGAGATAATTATGTGTAAATCTTATCATTTGTATAGAACTATCATAAAATATACTGTTCCCTATATCTCTCATATAAAAAAATATGAAAAATCCCTCTCAGCATTTACAATCAGGGAAAAGTTTTTTCTGTGGATGAGTCAGCATCCTAACTTTTATATTGCCATTTATTATATAATGATAAGATGGCAAAAATTTCATCTGTTTCCAATTGCTGCCAGATTGCTTAAGGTTAAGTTTTATGACCAACTGCAGTGTTTTCTAAGTATACTACACAATTATCCCCCTCTCTTTTACAGCTTAACTCTTATTCTTGTTTTAATGATTTTATTATATTTGTGCTTTTTGTTATCTGAAGACCTTAATTCTTTTTGGAAGGAAGCCCTGAGTAAATAATAGACAACCTCAGGGCACCAGGCACCTGACGTAGACTGAAGACAAAGTCAACGGGTAGAAGCAAAAACATTAGAAAGGCAAAGACAAAGGAGTAAACCACAGACTCATTCACGTCACAATTTTTCATAAAGAGAATACAAATGAAAAAGCGATCCCCTCTATGATTTTGCCTTCTAAGATGGGAAGCCACAGAACACACATTCACATTCTTATTATTTCTTTCAAGTTATTTTGGCTTTTATTTTAAAAAATTTTGAAGACAACATAGAGGGGAACAATTACTAGACAGAAATTTGTAGAAAGCAAAACTTAATAATTAGTTAACAGTATCCACTATCTGTAGATATGATGCTAGATATGGGGATACTCTTCCCAGAAAAATATCCTTAAAAAATTTTATTCAGAATTTGAAATTCATCTTAAATGAAAGAAATATAAGGGGGCAGGTTTGCTAGATAAATGCAAACAACTAACATGTGACGAAAAAAACATTAAAGGTTGTGTTACACAGTCAATTCAAGAAGCCATCCATATGCAAAGGCAAGAGAATAACATTCTAAGCAATAGAACTGGTTAGAAAAAAACCCCTATGGACCCTTCCTTTACAACTTACTGAAAGGCATTCCTATGAAGCTAGAAAAAAATAGTCTAAAAATAGTGAAGCTGTGATATTAAAAGAACACTATACTCTATGATGCTATGTAAAACTAACAAAGTAAAATTAATTGCTATAAGCACTGTATCAAAGCTGAATGAAAAAACATTAATATGAAATGCACCAAAAATAAGATGAATTAATTGATGGGTGGAAGGATGGACAGATGCACAGATATGTGCTAAATCAAGTACAAGTTAAATGTTAATAGTAGAATCTAGATGGTAGGTATATGGATGTTCATTATAAAATCTTTCAACTTTGCTTTATGTTTGAAAATTTTCATAATAAAATGTTGGAAAAATAAGTGCAAGAAACTTTTGAAAGAGAAAAATATAATGCAAAAATATTAAAGTTCAGCAATAATGATAATCTGAGTCTATAATATGAGGCTATAGAGGCCCATGTAGAGAAAAAGATGACAGAAGAAATTAAAAGCATCCTCATCTTCTATAGAAGTCAAAATAATTTTTTGTTTTTGGTTTTTAAAAAATGTGTTAAAATTTTATTGATTTTTATTATGCTATGTTAGTCACCATACAGTACTTCATTAGCTTTTGATGTAGTGTTCTATGATTCATTGTTTGGATATAACACCCAGTACTCACTGCAATACGTGCCCTCCTTAATACCCATCACTGGGCTAACCCATCCCCCCACCCCACCCCCTTCTGAAACCCTCAGTTTGTTTCCTGGAGTCCATAGTCTCTCAAAATCATTAAAAATGGTCTTTAATTTTATGGATTTAAATATTTTTGTTTGTTTTTTTAAAGAACATCTCTGGCTCTGGGGAAAATAAAACCAAAAGAAGCATACTCCATGTAGACTAAAGAAACACTAGTGGAGCATAAAACAAGCAAGAGAAATACAAATAAGTTTAGACAATATGTATAAATGATTAAAGTTCACCTGGAAGAGCCAAAAGCCAAAAAAGATAAAAAAAATTTATAAAAGACAAACAAGAGAGTTGACCCAATTATATATTCAACATGTATTATAATCGAGCCCCACATCGGGCTCCCTGCTCAGTGCAGAGTCTGCTTGTTTCTCTCTTCCTCTGCCCCTCCCCCTGCTTGCATGCTCGCTCGCTCTCTCAAATAAATAAAATAAATCTTAAAAAAAGAAAACGAATAGATTAGGTATTGACAGGGAGATAAAAGTGAATAAAACAGGGGCACCTGGGTGGCTCAGTTGTTAAGCATCTGCCTTCAGCTCAGGTCATGATCCCAGCGTCCTGGGATCGAGCCCCACATCGGGCTCCCTGCTCCACGGGAAGCCTGCTTCTCCCTCTCCCACTCCCCCTGCTTGTGTTTCTGCTCTTGCTAACTCTCTGTCAAATAAATAATTTTTTTAAAAAGTGAATAAAACAAAATGTTTAAACAGATTATACACACACACACACACATGGATTTAATTGGTGATGGTGGAATCAAAAAAAGAGAGGAAAAAAAAGGACAACTGTTAACTATTCAGACAAAATAAAGTTGGCCCCTAACCTCATACCATGCACAAAAATATCTAAATAAAGACTTAAAAAAGAAAAAAAAAAAACATTGAAGAACAAAATCAACAGAGTAGAAAGGTATCCTATGGGACAGAAGAAAATATATGCAATTCATATATATGATAAGGGTTAATTTCCAGAATAAAGAATTCCTGCAACTCAACAACAACAACAACCTGATTTAAAAATGAGCATAGGACTTGAATAGACATTTCTCCAAAGAAGATATACAAGTGGCCAAGGAGCACATAAAAAGATAGATGTTCAATATCGCTACTTATTAGGAAAGTGAAAATCAAAACCATGATCAAATCAAAACTTCACACCTATTAGGATGGCTACTATCAAAAAACCAGAAAATAACAAGAGTTGGTGAGGATGTAGAGAAATCAGAACCCTTGTATACTACAGGTAGGAATATAAAATGATACAGCCACTAGGGAAAACAGTATGGTGGTTCTTCAAAAAATTAAAAATAGGACCATCAGATGGCCCAGCAATTCCACTTCTTGGGTATACATCCAAAAGAACTGAAAGCAGGGTCCTGAAGAGATATTTGTACACCCATGTTTACAGAAGCATTACGCACAATAGCCAAGAGGTGAAAACAACCCAAGTGTCCATCAACAGATGAATGGATAAATAAAATGTTACATACATACAATGTAATATTATTTAGCCTTGTATTGAATGGAGCACTGGGTGTTATTCGCAAACAATGAATCATGGAACACTACATCAAAAACTAATAATGTAATGTATGGTGACTAACATAATAAAATAAAATTTAAAAAAATAAAAGGAAATTCCTTTTTTTTTTTTTAAGATTTATTTATTTATTTATTTTAGAGAGAGCATGAGAACGAGTGCAGGGAGGGGCAGAGGGAGAGAGAGAGAGAGAGAAACTCTGGAAGATGCCTCGCTGAGCTCAGAACCAGATCTCAAGACCCTGAGATCAGGACCTGAGCTGAAACCAAGAGTCAGATGCTTAACCAACTGTGCCACCCAGAGGCCCCTAAAAGGACAGAAATTCTGACACATGATACAACATGGATGAACCTTGAGGACATTGTGCTAAGTGAAATAAGCCAGCCAATAAAAGACAAATATTGTATGATTCCACTTATAGGCAGTACCTAGAGTAGTCAAACTCATAGAGTTACAAAGTAGAATTGAGGTTTCCAGGGGCTAGGGAAACAGGAAAATAGCTGTTTAACAGAGTTTCAGTTTTGAAACATGAAAAAGTTCTGGAGATTAGCTGCACAACAATGTAAATATACTCGACACTAGTGAACTATATGCTGAAACGTTAAGATGGTAAATTGTGTTACATGTATTTTATCACAGTTTTAAAAAAAATATATTCAAAGCAAGAAGACTATAAATTAGTGTAAGAAAATATAAATTAAAGCAAGAAGAAAATACAAGTGACTATTAACTGATAAGGACAATAGAGATTTTCTATAACTGAAATCAGCGGATAAATCTCAAAATCAATACATTTGAAAACAAATTTTAAACTGCTAGATATAAAATTATTAAAGCTAACAACCAAACTGGGGGGAAATAACAAACAAAATGACAAGAACTTAATATCCTTAATACATAAAAATCTCATAGTAATTCACTAGCCAAGCACTAAAACCCCATTTTTAAAAATGAATAACACATATAACACACAGTTTATAGAAAACATAAAGTTATCCTCCTATTGGGAATCTACACCCATTAAATCACCTAAATCCCACACAAAGACGCATAAAGAAAAATATTCTTTATAGCAAAAAGAAAAAAGGGAAACAAAAGATGTTATTTGTTGGTAAAGAGTTAAATAAATTATGGTATATGCATCCAAATATACAGCCATGATGATTTTGAAGAATATTAATCAGGGAAAAAATGCACCCACACAATATTATTATTTTTTTTTTTTAAAGATTTTTATTTATTTATTCATGAGAGACAGAGAGAGGAGAGGCAGAGGGAGAAGCAGGCTCCCAAGGAGCAGAGAGCCCGATGCGGGACTCGATCCCAGGACCCTGGGATCATGACCTGAGCCGAAGGCAGAAGCTTAACCATCTGAGCCACCCAGGCGCCCCGCACCCACACAATATTAAATAAAAACAGCAAGATACTAACCTAGATACACAGTACTAGCCCAATCACATTAAAATATATATAAAAATGCAATACATAGGTACACAGAAAAAAGAGGGAAGGAATTATATCAAAATTTAACAACTAGATAATCTTAGATTTTTCCTTCAAATTTCTCTATTTTCAAAATTCTATAATTTGAGTTCTCTATAATTGAAAAAGATGTTAATTCATTTTTAAAAAATCAAGTTTTTAACTATTACCTAACTACTTACCTGTTGTCATGTTTGGGCTGAACAGTCCTAGCACCGACACACTAGAGTAGGAGATCAGGTCTTTATATAATTCCCCACTTAAATATTCTTCTGCTTCTTGGACAGATGTTATGTTCACTGGGCATGAAATCCTGTTGCTGAATGAATATACTATATTCAAAATTAATTTTTAAAGATACTTTTCAGCTTGCAAAAAGATAAAACATACTACTAACATGGGCAAACACTGTATTCCACAGGATAAGTATCTGACAAAATAAAGACAACTAAATACTAGTGTAATAAAAAAAAAATCACCCTCATTAAACACAATTTCTATTTCCCCCAAAGTGAAGGAATAAGCTCTCTTCACCTTATCCTGTTATTTCAATTCATTCCTCCTTAACCTATTCAAAGTGTGTCAACAAAGCATAGGAATTAGAAGGTTTACAGACCCCAAAATTTAAGTCTTAGGGAGAAGCTGAATACTTACAGCTGGATAAATTTTAGGAGATCTTCAGTTCCTAACATTCCAGGGTAAGACACCGGGCTCTTGCCTTCCTTATACATCTTTACAACAGGAAATTCAGTAACATTTTGCTTAGTACATAAATCAGGCCAATCTGCACAGTTCACTCTAGTAAGCAGCATACTGGATGTGCCTAAACAACAGGAAACGCACACTTTATAAATATTAATGTAGAAAACTCAGTTGTGTAGACTTGACAATATTTTTATAGCCCATTCTTATTTTAACCTCTCATGAGCATGAACTGCTTCCACTGGACACTCTTCCCCTGATTTTTGCAACCCCTTCCCCAATTGGCTTATTTCCCCACCTCCCTTGCTGCTCAATTTGTGGGTCCCTTTTGCATGCTGGTCTGCCAGTAGAGTCTAAGTTGCCTGCAGTATTACATCCCCTATATTTTATCAATGCAGGAATTTCCCATGGTGTTCCTAATTTAAAGATTAAAAAAAAAAAAATTCTCTTAGCTACAGCTAACTAGGTACTAGGTAGGTATAAAAACTTGGTATTTGCTGCCATCTTGTGACTGAGTATAAAATATTCTTCATCATCTTAGATGAACAGTGGCTTTTTTCCATAAAGTCAATGTGAAAGGTTATAGGACTAAATGCCCGAAGCATTGCAGTATTCTCCCAATTTACAAAGTTATAGTATGGGCTTCAATGTAGACATAAAATAGTTACCTATACTATGCATTTCTACATTAAGCCCCCTGAACTTCTGAAACAGTCCCTTTATCTGATTATCTAATTACTAAAAGGATTGTTACTCATAAAGAACATCCTAAATGAAAAAGGAAATCAAGTCTTGGCTTGGTTATCTGCTTTTTTTATCCTACAAACATATACAACTCAGAGTCCTTGCATTGAGGGGCCAGGGAGCCTTTTTTCAATCATTAATAGAGAAGAATATAAGGGAATCTGTTTCCATTTTCATTTGGTATTGACAAATGGGATGGGTGGGGGGATAATTCTATTATTCAGGGACATTATCCAATTATTCCTTCATTGTGGTTTATATTTCCCCCCTTCCTTTTTCTTTCTTCTAATTTTTTGCCAATGAGGCTGGGGAACCTAAAAGAAGAAACTTAAATCTTTCCGTAGATTGCAACTACAAAGGAGAACCTGAAAGAGAGTAAGAGGATTTGATTTTTTTTTTTTTTTTTAAATATTAGGTGGGGCGCCTGGGTGGCTCAGTCATTGGGTGTCTGCCTTCGGCTCAGGTCGTGATCCCAGGGTCCCAGGATCGGGCCCCGCAGGGAGCCTACTTCTCTCTCC
This sequence comes from Mirounga angustirostris, assembly GCF_029215605.1. Lineage (NCBI taxonomy): Eukaryota > Metazoa > Chordata > Mammalia > Carnivora > Phocidae > Mirounga > Mirounga angustirostris. The sequence goes on from NW_026991717.1 coordinate 98,401,322, forward strand.
CCCTGCTTGTGTTCCCTCTCTCACTGTGTCTCTCTCAAATAAATAAATAAAAATCTTTAAATATATATATATATTAGGTAATCACATTATCTGTAGACTTAATCACCTCTTCATTCAGGTAATGAAGTAATCAAAAGTTGGATCAAATGTGGTTGAGAAATGAACTGAGGAAAAAAGTTTTAAAATCTCTGATGTTTTTATTACCATAGAACATGTTATATTTAGGATTGACTTTCCAGAATTAATTTAAGTTCACAAAAGTCCCTAATATATAAGCAAGTTGTACACTAGTAGACATTTTCCACTAAACTCCACCTTATTAGCTTATTCATTTATTCAACAATTTATTAAATACCAAATATTCTACGATGTAAGGCAATATGCCAAGTCCAGTGAACTGAGTATAAGATATACTACCTACCCATAAAGAACTTACTAAAAATTTAAAGAACCTAAAAAACTAAATGGTGGATACATTCCTAAAGTAGCTAAAAGAATAAGCCTATTTAACTGGAATAGCTAAGAAAAAAACAAGAAAAACAGTAGAAGAAAATCGTATTACAGATATGAAGCATGATACATTCTGTCTTATTCAAATGATTATAAAACATTATCCTAATCCATCATTATCTCTCTCTTATTAACATGCCTCCCTACCTCTCCCTACGTCTTTGCTAGAATGATGGCATAGATATTTTGAGTTCAAGTCTATTCCTTGGATTAGTTACCTACCCCTAGATGAGGTTTTCATAGAACAGTTAAAAGATCTTGGCTATTAAGAAATATCCCAGTCCAGGGTGCCTGGGTGGCTCAGTTGGTTAAGTGACTGCCTTCGGCTCAGGTCATGATCCTAGAGTCCCGGGATCGAGTCCCGCATCGGGCTCCCTGCTCGGCGGGGAGTCTGCTTCTCCCTCTGACCCTCCTCCCTCTCATGCTCTCTGTCTCTCATTCTCTCTGTCTCAAATAAATAAATAAAAAATCTTTAAGAAATATCCCAGTCCATAAGGAGTTAACTGAATAGCTTTAAGAACACTGAGATCTTAGATCTTTGGTTAGACTGTGAGATTGGGTCTTATCTGTCACATTTTTGTTTAAGTGCATTTAGTATTTATTTAATAATATTTAATAGTAACTAAGAGTAGGCACTCAATAAATGTTTGCTGAATGAATTCAGCCAAAAAGATTACTGGATTAACTGTCTGGCCACAAGTACTTTATACATAGGCTCTCTACTTTCTACTGAAGACAGTTCCATGAAAAGAACCAAGATGAATGCTTCTGAGCATTTCTGAAACTCATGGTTCATTAACATAAAGTTGGGAGACACAAATATAATAACAAATATAATTCATCTTTAGCATGATACAGCTTTACAAATAGCTATAGCTTAGAATCAAGAAAATAAGCATGCATACCATATTACATACCTTTCAATTTAATTGCCAAATCTATATAGGATTGCAGAAATGCCATGGATACTGCTTGCCCTACATTAAAATAAAAAATTCAACAGATATTGCAATATGCATATCTCCAAAGCATCCATACCTATACATTAACAAACATATAGATTTATAGGGTTTCCCAAAATTGTTATTCCTTCATAAGAAATATTTTAATATACAGTACTCAATATTGTGCAAACATTCAAGAGGATTCTAAATGCAACTAATTTTCTGCACTCAGACTGCAAAGGATATAGTTGAAGGGCTATTATTTGAAGGTAAAAGCAATATATGTCCTATAGATTCATAAGAACTGTTAATATATTTTTTAAAAAGAACTGTTAATATATTAAAAACATTAGCTTGAATTAACAATTTTTCTAAATTAGTAAATTAGTAAATCTTTCGATATGTGCAGTCTACTTGGGACAGTGCGAAAGCTATGTCATTCTACCACATGCAATATACAGAATGCAAAAATAAAATCCACCAACTTTAAATCCTCTAATACATAACAGTCCCTCCTCTAAAGGCTCATACTCACAACCAGCATAGAAAAGCACTATGCTATCAGAAGCCACCACTGTTGCATTAAACGTCTCTTCTGTTAGTTCTACCGTGAGTTCCAAAGGTAACCGTCTCTTCCTATCTCTGTAAACAGTTTCTGCCACTTCATCATCTTGAATATCTAAAATGTTCAAAAATACATTAATGTGTATATAAATACATAACTTATATAGATACAAATTCCACTGTATGACAACCACTGCGATGGACACTAGTCCCTGACCACATGGAGCTCCTGTTTACAGAAAAGTCAGACAATAAACTCATCACTGAATAAACACATAGTTATAAATTATGTCAGTTTAAGGAAAGAAAATGGTACATGATAAATTGTAATAGGGAGATTTAGGTTGGGGGAGCCAAAGCCTTCCAGCTAGAGAACCCAAAATTAAAAAAAAAAAAAAAGTCTTAGGCAAAAAGAAAAACCTATATGAAGGCTCTAAGACATAAAAGAGATTAGCATGTACTACGTACTGAAGGAAGGCAAATTTAGCTAAAACAAGATGGGATGAAGGAGTAAATGGCATGACAAAACTCTAGACTAGGCAATAGCTAGATCATAAAGAGCCATATGAGCCAAGAATTTTAGATTTTATTCTAAGTGCATCAAGTTATGTGGATTCTGAATATGTAAAAACCTATCGTTAACTTAGACCAACTAACCAACCAGTGGACCAATCCATTTATCCATCCATCCATCCATCCATGTATGGGGTTAAAAAAAAATTTTTGCACTTGTAAATATTCTGTTGGAAGTTTGTACAGATTATATGGTAACACTGAAGGGACATCTGACTTGATTAGAGAGACAAAGTTTCCTAGAAGAGTTCACACTAGCTGAATATTAAAAGAAAATGAAACTTAGGTAGGCAGTGAAGGAAGGCAGTGGAGGCATACAGAGCAAAGGGAATAGCATGTGCAAAGGCACAGTGGCATGAAGGAGCATGCAAATGGAAATGCAAACACTGATAATATTTAAGAGTACTGTTAGTTTTTGAGATGTAATAATAGCAATAATTATGGGGGTTTGGGGAAGTTTTTTTGGTTTTGCTTTTTTGGTTTTTTTTGGGGGGGGGTTGTTTTGTTTTTTAGAGAGAAAGAGCGAGCGAGCAAGCAAGCACAAGCCTCGGTCCGGGGGGAGGAGAGAGAATCCCAAACAGGTTTCATGCTCAGCACGGAGCCCGACATAGGGCTTGATCTCATGACCCTGAGATCATGACCTGAGCCAAAATCAAGAATTGGACACTTAACGGACTAAGTCACCCAACTAACTGCCCCAGTTATGCTCATTTTATTTTTTATTTTTATTTTTTAAATTTTTTATTAAATTCAATTTAATTATCATATATTCTATTATTAGTTTCAGAGGTAGAATTCAGTGATTCACCAGTTGCATAAAACACCCAGAGCTCATTATGTTCATTTTAAAAGGAGAATCCTTATATTTCTGAAAAACACAGGGAAATCTTTTTGGATGGAACTACATATTTGGGATCTGCAACAAAATAGTAAGGGGTGGGCAGTGACTAGAACAGGATAGCCATGGGTTGATGGTAGCTGGGTGGGGCCAGGTAATGGGATACCAGGAGATTTGTTCTATTATCCTGTCTACTTTATGCTAAGTTCATAATTCTTTATAATAACACATTACAAAGAAAGGAACGGAGGAAGACAATTTAAAAATGAAAGTATTGTTTTTATATGATTTCTAATATATAAAATAAAATACCAGATCTGAATTACAGTGCATTTCCACAGGTTTCAGCTGTGTGACTCCAGTGGGTCACATAACTCTATGGGCCTCAGTGTTCAAATCTGAAACCTAAGAGTTGCACTATACTAACTTAAAGGAACTTTAAAACACCACATTCTATGATACTAACAAGTTACAACTCCAATACCAAAATTAATAAAGGCCTATTTTCCTATTTACTGTATTTTTTCCTTCTTATTCACATATTTTCATTTTCCTTCCAATCCTTTATTTCCCAATCCATTCTTGTCCTCTTCTTCCAACACTTCCTTTCCCTCTTTCCTATTCTCTCTCTCTCAATAAGCTACCCTCACTTCTAAATTGATCCACTCTTTAGCTCTATCTTTCACCTATTCATCAATATATACACACGTTCTTTTAAGCCATACATGTGTAATATTTTTTCCATATCGTCCTTTTGTAGAATTCAATCCATTTTACTCTGATTCATTCTGTGCCCATTTCCTTTGAAGGACATTTTTCTTTGTGTTGTGCTCTCACATGGTAACAAACTCTTTCCTATACGTGTATTTTTCCTATACAAATGGGAACAAAACAAGGTGGGGGGATTATGTATATGGACATGACTACATACACTATTATGGGCCAATATGGATTACAGATGTAGAAAGTTAAGACAGAAAAAAAAAAACCCACAACAAAACAAACAAAAGGGAAAGCTGTAAAAGAAATCCTAGAACTAGGCTGGGGAGAGAAGACAGGCAGAGAAGAAAGAGAAGGCCACATCACAGGGCAAATTAAGGGGTGTGGCAAGGAAATCTTGAAACAAACAACTCCCACTGAGAACAGGAATCTCACTAAGCTGACACAGGGGCGATTCCCTTGACTGGAAGGGGGAATCTATGAACCATGATAGAAAACAGAGCCAGGAGAAAGAGACCAGAACACAGGTCTATGTAATGACAATGCTATAGAGAACTCTGGCTTAAACCATGAGCAGTTCCAACCTCTGCATATTAGAAAAGAGCTAGAACATAACTCAAACCAAAAAACTGGTCACTGGTAACCATTAAATCTCAGAGCCCTTATTAAATTTATAATATAGATTCTGATCAAAATAATGAATGGACCTCACAAAAAGAATACATAAATTACTCCCTTCTTGACACTCATAATAGTACTAGGTAAAACATTCAAGTATATACTAAATGCAATACAAAAATGAACAAGACATAATCCCTGCTTTAGAGATATTATAGACTAGTGGAGAAGAGAGAAAAGCAAGTGAGCAGTTACAGGATAGGATTAATGTTATGAAGGAGTGTCAGTAACAATAATGATAATGCATAAGATTTCAAGTCAGAATGCTTAAGTTCTAGTCCAGGCTCTACCACATGCCATTTGTTTGACTTTGGGTAGATCACTTAATCCTGCTAAAACACAGATTCTTGATCTACAAAGTGAAGGTGACATCAGCTAACTCAACCAAAGTAAATAATGTGTAGGAGAATAGCCTTGAAACTATAGAATACTTCAAAAACATACGCAATAAGTACAATAAAAAGAAATATAACATGTTAAAAAGAGGTTTTAAATGTTATTGAAATTTACTCCCAGACTGTCATCAGATTTATTTACAACTACAAATCCAACAATATTTATTAGAATTTCATTTCCTAATAGGAAAAATAAAAATAAAATACCCTGTTGTGGCTCCTGGGTCATTTTTAAACATGGAGTAGACCAGGAGGGCTGAAAGAACTGATTTAGAAGATAAAGGCACAGATGTGGAAAGCTACATCCTGGCATGTAACAATGAAAGGTATCACATTCAACAAAATACAGCATCCTTACCTTTTCCACCAAATCAACTTGATAAAATGTCATTCAAAATAGGTTTCTCCAGGTATTTTCATAGTCTTGAATGTCAAAACATTCTATGAGAAAGTTAATTCATTGAAATTTCACTGACCTCATGGGTGCCGAGGAGGAATGGAGGGTGGAGGGGAAAGGAGCATCACAAAACATATTACCCATATCTGGACTTCCCATGTCCTCATCTCCGTCTTCTTGTATTTCTTCAATGTGCATATTACTTTCCACACGGGATATTATTAAATCAATATCATGTAAGACCAAAAATTCCACTGGCACTCCCTAGAAATACATTCATTTTTAAAATCATGACTAAAAATATACCAAAGCATTTTAATAAAAATGTTTTACTTGTTTGATATTAAAATGAAACTAAATCTTTGAACTTCAGTTTTAAAATTAAACAAAAAAAGGAAATTCCATAATCATTATGAAAAGTACCCAAAGCATACTTTATATAAAATAGTGTGTACTAATGAAAAAAAAAGGCAAAAAAGAACTGAAAGTCTCACTTGCTTGACATAATGGTATTATACTGACGTCTGCAACATTTCACACATAACTGCATGTCCCACTTCAATATAAAACTTAATTGCAGGGCGCCTGGGTGGCTCAGTTGGTTAAGCGACTGCCTTCGGTTCAGGTCATGATCCTGGAGTCCTGGGATCGAGTCCCGCATCAGGCTCCCTGCTCGGCGGGGAGTCTGCTTCTCCCTCTGACCCTCCTCCCTCTCATGCTCTCTGTCTCTCACTCTCTCTCTCGCAAATAAATAAATAAAATCTTAAAAAAAAAAAAAACTTAATTGCAAATAGGGCCATCAAAATTATTTTGATATTCCACAGAAATATTCAAAATAATATCTCATCCTACAATAATTCCACTAAAATAAAACTACAATCTGCCCCCAGGTATTTTAAGAATACCAAATCTAGCCCACGGAGATTATTCCATTATAATTTCTTTTACTAATACCCAACTATCACATCTTAAAAACATGAAATTTTAGGCCACTAGATTATTTCAGTAAATCATTCCTGACTGTAACTATACATGAGAATAAAGCTATAAAATAACTGTGTGTTTGTTCTTTGATATCACATATTTATCTTTTTAATATTACATTCAAAGTGAGCAACTTTTTACTTCTGTGGAAATAATAACGGAGTTAAAAGGTAGAGTGATTAAAGTCAAACCAAATTTGTTTGAAGTATACATAGATATTGTGGTAGTAAACTTTTTTATTCAAATACAACATCCACACAGGAAAGAACACAAATTGTAAGTGTATAGTTTGATGAATTTTTACAGAGCTGATACACTTATATAACCACCACACAGGTTAAGATACAGAACATTACCAGCACACCGAGAGGCCATCTTCTTGCCGCTTCCTGTCATTACCCTCCCCCAAAGGTAATCACTATTCTGACTTTCATCACCATCTATAAATTTTGCCAGTTTTTGAATTTATATAATACAACTATATACGCCCTGTACTCTTTTTGTGACCACTTCTTTTGATCAACACTATTTGTGAGGTTTATCCATGTTACATTTAAAAGCAGTTTATCCTTTTTCAAAGATGAATGTACTAGTATGTACCATATATATGTACGTATGTGTTTATCCGTTCTATTGCTCATGGACATGTGTTATTTCCAGCTTCAGACCATTATAAAAGTATACTAACTGCTATGAACATTACTACAGCTGTCTTTTAGTGCACGTGTATACACATTTCTGTTGGGCAGTGCTTAGGAATGAAATTGCTGGTTCACATGATATATATATAGCCTCAGCTTCAGGAAGCACTGCCAAATATTTTTCCAGTTTTCATTGTACTAATTTTCACTCCTACCAAAAGTTCTTGTAACTCTACCTTCTTAAAAACACTTGGAATTGTTACTTCTTAAATTTTTAGCCATTCGGGGGGTGAGTACTGGTATGTCTTGTGGTTTTATTTGCATTTCCACCTACAGTTTATCTGCTAATTGGATAAGGGAAATGTATCTTATGATGGAGAGAATTAACTGTCTCCACATTAATTCAGTAATCAAATGTGGCATCATTAAGTGAGAAAACCAGACATCATCCACATTAGAATAAGATAAAATACCAGTAAGCCAGCACTGTGAAGTATTCTTACCCAAAACATTTAATGGAGCTAGGCAATCTAACTTCCAGTTTTTAGAAAACATAAGGGAACAGAGGAGCAAGGCAGACAAAAGCAAAAGGAAACAGACAAATCCAGAATATGGAAAACCTGGCCCATTTATCTAAAAGGCACCATCATGGGGGAGAAGAAGAGGGAGTGTTAAGACATTGAGACATTTAAGAAACACACCAAATGCAATTCGTAATCCTTAACTAAATTTTGGTTCACAAAAAACACCTATAGAAAATACTTTTAGATGAAAAAATTTGAATATGAACTGGCTATGAGATTAGGCTATGATAAAACAAATTCCTGTTAATTTTGTTAAGTGTGATAATAAAATTGTGATTGTATAAAGAAGAACAGTAATTTTTAAAGATTCATGTTGGATATTTATGAATCTGTAAATGCCATGATATCTAACATTCTTTGGAATGTTTTAGAAAAAAATTATAGGTGAAGCAAATATGATAAAATATTAATTGTTGAATCTAGGTAGTAAGTATATAGTTGTTCATTCTATTTTTCTACTTTTCAGTTTGTTTGATTTCATACAAAAAAAAAAAAAAACTCTGAAGAAAGGAATTAAAAAGGGCTTTTAAAAACTTAGATACTGGGGCACCTGGGTGGCTCAGTCATTAAGCGTCTGCCTTTGGCTCAGGTCATGATCCCAGGGTCCTGGGATTGAGCCCCACATCGGGCTCCCTGCTCAGCGGGAAGCCTGCTTCCCCCTCTCCCATTCCCCCTGCTTGTGTTCCCTCTCTCGCTGTGTCTCTCTCTGTCAAATAAATTAAAAAATCTTTAAAAAAAAAAAAAAACTTAGATACTAAGAAAGATCCTAAGCATTAATACTATTCCTCATACTACTATGCTAAAACACAAACAATTCTTCCCCTCAGGGCTTCTGCATGTGCATCCTCTCACACTCATCACTCTTTCCCCACATATCCACAGGCATATTCCTTTACTTTATTGTTACTAATCAGTGAGATCTTCCGAAACTACTCTCTCACCTTACCCTGTTTTTTTTTCCACTGTCCTTAACACCATCTGACATTCTAGCTATACTGGTTTTGTATTTGTCTCCTGCCACTAGTATATTAGCTCCATGAGGGCAAAAACTTGCTTTTGTTCACTGCCATATCCTCAGAGCCTAGGACTGTGCCTGAAACAAAGCAGGTACACAATAAATACTTATGGAAAGGATGAATGGATGAGTATAGTATTTATTGAGCACTTATGAATGTATTTGACCCTGTGCTAATTTAGCACTTTACATTATTTCTTTTAATATACTGACCCAACAACTCTTTAAAGTAGATATTATTATTAACCCTCCTTTACAATGAAAAAAAAAAAAAAGAGAGAGAGACATATAGAAGTAATTTGCCCAGAGTTACAAAGTTGGATTTGAACTAGGCAGTAAGATTCTATAGCATAAACTCTTAATACTATATTGCTAATTACTGCCGTAGGAAAAAAAATTCTGAAGAACTAATGCAATACCAAAAGATATGTTTTATAACTTACTATACAAGGCTTGTAATATAGTAATATGAGCATACAATACTATCTAAGCAGTTCTATACTTTAAGGACCCTCAAACCCTTTGCCTGGAAAGGGAGAGAGAAAGAATGATTATACAAACCCAGGATGAACATTATTGCCCTGATGAGAAGGTAAAAAAAAAAAGATTTACACTGAATTCAATACAGAGACTCATAGAAAAGACTCTTCTATCCTTTACAGAAAATTTCTTTGCAGAGATAGCTATCTTATAACCTCTCTTACCTCATGCTATACAAAATTGTTACATTTTAACAATTTAAGACATCAAAACTCAAAAACCATCATGAACTTTAATTTTTCCATAAAACCTATTTCCCAATAATAAATATTATAATTTCTTATTTAGGGATCTTGATCTACCAGCAAAAAGAAGAGCTTCAGAAAGTACTCCTTCCATGACCTAGCCAAAAAGCAGAGCATACTCGCCCCATACTATAGTATACACATTTGAACAATACTACAGTTTTCAAAGTATTTTCCTATTTTGTCTTATAAATTTCTTGTAAGTTAGAAGGGAAGGTTTTATGAATAGTTCACAAATGAGAAAACTGAGCTTGGAGAAGCTAATTCATTAATCTGGTTCCAGAACGAGAAGAAACAGAATCCAAGTCTTCTGACCTTTGACCCAGTGTTCATGCCATAGTCCTAGGCAAGAGAATTTAAGTTTAAATTGTCTGGCAGTTCAGGGGCCCCTGGCTGGCTCAGTCAGTAGAGCACCCAATTCTTGATCTCAGGATCATGAGTTTGAGCCCCATGTTGGGTGCAGAGATCACTTAGGTAAATTTAAAAAAATGTTTTTAAAAACTGGCAGTTCAAACCATGAGAGACTATGGACTCCAAGAAACAAACTGAGGGGAGGCGAGTGGGGGAATGGGTTAGCCCAGTGATGGGTATTAAAGAGGGCACGTACTGAATGGAGCACTGGGTGTTATATGCAAACAATGAATCATGGAACACTACACCAAAAACTAATGATGTAATGTATGGTGATTAACATAATAAAAAAAACTGGCAGTTCAAAAACATCAATCAATTGTTTAGCATATTTATATAATATTTTGAAATGTGCAGAATTAATGAGTTCTCAATAATTAAGAAAAATTTTAAGAAAAATATAAGAAAAAAAGAACATTAACAGAAATTTACAAAGGCAAATAAATGGGAAATAAGCCTTTAAAAAATGTTCAACCTCACCAGTAATCAAAAATATGCAAATTAAAACAGGAACTTTGTCGATAAAGAAGTTTTTTTTTTTTAAGATGGTGATGCTCAGTAGTGGCAAGATGTATGAGCAACAAGGAATTCCAAACCTTGCTGGTTTCTGGAGGGCAATTTGACAATATATTCTAACAGCCTTAAAAACCCCCATTTCCTTTGACAAACTTCACGTCCAGAAGTTTAGCCAAAGGAAAGAACCAGTGATATTCAAAACAGTGTACAAAGGCAGGCATCATATAGCACAATAGCAAGTAATTAAATATAATTTTACATGAAAAGTAGGCTATATAGCATGACCCTAATTTTCTTTAAAATATATATATATGAACATGAGAAAAGAGACAAACTAACAAATGGGGAAAAAAAAAAAAAAAGAACACCAAAATATTAAAAGCAATAATCTCTGACTAGTGGCAATTTACAGAATTTCTTTTCTGTAATAAGCATATATTATTTTATGACCACACATATTAACTTTCTTTAAATAAGCAGACATTGTAGAGCAATACATAAAATGACTAACCTCTTCTGCTCTTCTGAAGACCACGTTAGCATGCAGAGGAATGTCCACTTCCAATGAGTCCCTTTTTCAAAATGGAAATAAATGTTTTATATGGTTAATCTGAAGAACAGTCATCCAGGATGTCAACATAAAAGCGAACTTTAAGTTCTTACACTAAAAACTATAAGTTCTTACATAAAAACAATTTATGAAAAAAGATTACAATTTAGTAAGTCTGAGAAATTTTAGACATAAATACAGACTAGATGTTCCAGTCTCCATCTTCATTTTGCAAAGTTTAAAGGTCTAAATTTTAATCAAGTTATTAATGTACAGACTTTAGCTTAGCAACTGGTTCTATTAGAATTTACCAGAGTAAATTTATTAGAATTTACTAATACTAGAATTTACTAGAGATCTAAGTTTATTTACAAGTGAATATATTACCATATTTTAAAAAGAGAAAAACTCTAGTGTTTTGCTAAATACAGTGAATATTTAATGTTTAAGATACCTTAACAAGAGTAGAACTCCTGCTTTCCCCAGAAGACACCAAGCGACCCATTCTGCAGTCCTTCTATCAGCTTCATACGTCGCTTGCTGACTAACAATAAAAACCAGTGGTAATCCTAGTTGGAGATGAACAGTTGAAACCTGTTGAGGGTCTTCAGCAACTTCAGTCTTCATTTTAAAAAAAGAACAAAAGGTCTTCACTGTGTGAGAATAGGGTTCCAACATTTGGATTTAAACTCTAATTCTTATTAATAAAGTCATGAGTTAAAAAAAAATACAAGTCTGTTGAAATAAATCCAATATTAACAGAAATGACCTCATTATTTCCTAAGGTTAATCCTCCCAATGTACCTATATAGTTTAAGCATTATAAAACTAACACATTTACAAGGAGTTAAACATGAAATTACAACCACAAGGAATAAGCATATTATAAAGAAATTTTAAAAAAACAATTAATAAAACAGTGTGGTACTGATAAAGAGATATTTCAAATGAAATAGAATAACAAGAATAAATTCTTTTGTATAAGAATTTAACGACACATTACAAAACAATGAGGAACATCTGAGTTAGGACAGCAGTTTGAATATATACATCTAATTTTATTCCCTCCAGAAATCCCAGGAAAACTATAGCAGGAAGATTTTTTTTAAGGAGATAAACATACATATGTGAAGAAAGGAAAAGAGAAAAGGCAAACATTTTTTTGGAAGCTGAAGAACAGAATAATAACTGACTTAGGAGAATCTAACAAAGCAAAACCATAAGCCATGAGAGAGAAAGCTAAGAAACAATCAATTTTAACTGCAGCATCCCTAAAATTGCTCAGGACCTGTCCGTGCCTGGTATCTCTGGAACCAGGAGAGAAACGCTGGAGGGCAGCGGCAGGAAGGCTCTGAAATAAGGAGGAATAGGTAAAAGCTTTGGAGGAGTTAGATCCTGAGATTCTCCTCCCGACTCCATGAGTTTAGGCAACTGTTCCTCCCTCACACCAGAAGAAATCTGGGGGGACTTCAGAAAAATCTCAGAGTGTGAATACCATGCCAAAAGTGGGGGGATTAAGTAACCAAATGCTAAGACACCCCCAACTCCCTACCCACTCAGTTCCCAGAATAAAAGCAGCCAGACTTCTGTCCTCTGGGCAGAAGAAGGGAAGATCCTTTTCTGAGAACCGTAAGCCCAAGAAAAAGCCTGAGGATACTGACATTAGGGTTCACCAAAAAGCAGCCCAGGTCCAATCCCCTATAGAGCTCAGAATTAACAAGTCTCATCTACAGTCCCAGAATTTCCAATCAGCTTTTTAGGTTCATATTCTAAATCACAAACAGATATCCAAGGAGTAACATGGATCTGAGGGAAGCCTCTAACATAAAAGATAGAGACCAGAAAAAACAGAAAAACAGATAACATGGAGAAAACAAAGACTATTCAGGAAGCAGATTCAGAAAATCACCACCGGTAAGCTCCAGGTGATGGGAAGATACTGCATCCATAAAGAAATAAAAATTAAAATTGAACACATCTGCCAGAAAGTACATACAGCAAAAGATAGAAAATAGGAGAAAATGTAATAAAGGTGAAGGACAGGTTCAAGAGGTCCAATGTCCAACTAGGAGTCCCAGAAAGAGAGAAGGGAGAAAATAGAAGGAAGAATCATCACTGAAATAAACACAGAAGTTTCTCATGACTGAAGGAACATGAATTGCCAGACTGAAAGAGCCACTGAGTAACCAAATAGTGGATAAAAGTAGATATACAGGAAGATGCTTTCTTGCAAGCTTTGCAATTATTGAGAATTTTTGTTAATCCTCAAAGCTTCTAGAGAAAAATTGATATTTACCCATGGTAGACCGAATTCCAAAATGGTCCCCAAGATTTCTGGTGCACAAATTTTGTATAATACCAATCCCTAGGAGAGCCATTCCCTTGATTAGGTTACGTTATAGAAGGCTGTCAGCACAACGCAGTGAGATTGTCCTGCTGGCTCTGAAGGAGGAAGCTGCAATTTTTGGAGAAGGCCGTATGGCTAGGACCTGAGAATAGCCTGTACGAGCTAAGAGCAACACCAGCCAATGAGCAGCAAGAAAATGGAGACCTCAGTCCTACAACCACATCAAACTGAATTATACCAAAGCTTGAATGGGTAGAACAGCCTGAAGAAACAGAAAGACCTGGTTCCTTCTTTGTGTATTGGGAGAACAATCAGTAATTCAGCATTAAAAAGTGAAAACGAGGAATAAGCAATAAGGATGGAGATCTGGCAAGGAACCAAATCATTAAAAACTTTTATTTCTCCTAAGAAAGTGGGGCTTTCTTCTGTAAATGAATTGAAACCATTTAGAAATTGTAAGAAATATTATAACATGTGTGTTTAAAAATATTATTCTGCCAGCAATGGCAAGTATGAATTTCAAGGGAGTGAAAAAAAGGGGGGGGGGGGATAGAGACCAGATCAGTTACTATTACTAAAATAGAACATGAAAGATGGTGAAAACCTCGATTAAGGCATCGGCTGTTAGAACGAAGAATTCAAAAGATATTTAAGATGTAAAATTAGATGCGGGGAGATGCAGGAATTGAGAATGATTTCCCAGGTTTCTGCTATGAATGACTGGATAGTAAATTAACCAAGATAATGGAGAAAGAACAGATGGTGGAGAAGGACAACACACTGATGTTGGACATATTGAGCTTAAGGAGAGATACACCTAATTAGTAGTTAGAGATACAAGAAATACATCTAATTAGTAGTTAGATATATGGGTTAGGAAGTCCAAAGAAAAATTTGACCTGAAAGTTCAGATCTGAGAATCAGTGTAGTTAATGCCATAGAAACAGATGAGACCACTTGAAGGGTGTTTTCTAAGCATTATCATTGTGTGTGTAGCAAAGTACTCCAAAACCTGATGGCTTAAAATAACAAGAATCACTCATTTTGTTTGTATATCTGCAAGTTCATCTCTGATCCACATAGCATTAGGAGGGCCTCTGGACAGGAGGCAGAAGCTCTGCTTTAAAGATGGCTCATTCGGGACGCCTGGGTGGCTCAGTTGGTTAGGCATCTGCCTTCGGCTCAGGTCATGATCCCAGGGTCCTGGGATCAAGTCCTGCATCAGGCTCCTTGCTCCACAGGGAGCATGCTTCTCCCTCTGCCTGTCGCTCCCCCTGCTTCTGTGCTCGCGCACTCTCTCTGACAAATAAATAAAATCTTTAAAAAAATAAAATAAAATAAAGATGGCTCATTCACTGGCTTGTAAGCTGATGCTGACTATATGAGCTCAGCCAGGGCTGTGGGCTAGGGGCCTCAATTCTTCACCAAGCTTCTCCTCAGATTTAGTCTGACACCAAGGTACCCAAGTTTCAAGAATGAGCAACGAAAAAGAACAAAGGAGAAGTGCAAGGCATCTTGTGACAGACCTCAAAAGTCACACATCATCACTTCAGCCCTATTCTACTGGTCAAAGGCAGTCACAGAGGCCCAATCAGCTTTAGGGAGAGGGGACATAGACTCCACTGGATAGGCACAAAAATAAAATTAAATTAAATTTAAAAAAATACTTTTATATATTTTATGTAAAATATAGATTATATATATAAACTGATAGAATATACAAAAGTGACAAAAACACTCTTGCATTGCGGGGGATTACCAATATTTTTATTTTTATTTTTTAAGATCTTATTTATTTATTTGAGAGAGAGAGAGCAGGGGGAGGTACAGAGGAGAGACAAGCAGACTCCAAGCTGAGTGCAGAGCCCAACGTGGGGCTCAATCTCATGACCCTGAGATCATGACCTGAACCAAAATCAAGAGTCAGATGCCCAACCAGCTGAGCCACCCAGGTGCCCCACCAATATTTTTCTAAAATTCAC
Source organism: Mirounga angustirostris (assembly GCF_029215605.1). NCBI lineage: Eukaryota > Metazoa > Chordata > Mammalia > Carnivora > Phocidae > Mirounga > Mirounga angustirostris. Next base: position 98,416,756 of record NW_026991717.1, read on the forward strand.
AAATTATTATTAACTTAGAAATTAATTTTCAAAAAAGGATATCAAGGAAAAAAGAATTATAACAGACTGCTATTAACCATTGTACACTTATAAATTAGATAAACTAGAAGACAGGATAAATTCCCAGACACATACAACCTCCCAAGATTGAATCATGTAGAAATAGAAAATGTAAATAGATATATAATAAGGAGATTGAATCAGTAATCAAAAACCTCCCAACAAAGAAAAACCCAGGCCCACATAGCATCACTGGAGAATTCTATCAAACATTTAAAAAAGAATTGATGCTAATCCTTCTCAAACTGTTCCCAAAAAATGATGAGTAGGGAACACTCCCAAACTCATTGTATGAAGCCAACATTACTCTGATACCAAAGCCAGACAAAGATATTACAAAAAACTACAGACCAATATCCCTGATGAATATTGATGCAAATATCCTCAACAAAGTACTTTTAAACTGAATTCAGCAGGACATTAGAAAAAATTAAACCCATGACCAAGTATAATTTATCCCTAGGATGCAAGGATGGTTCAAAATCAGTCAATATAGAGGACAAAAATCACATCATCCTCTCAACTGATGAAGAAAAAGTATTTGACAAAATTCAATACACTTTCACAATAAAAACATTCAACAGACTAAGAATAGGATAAAAGTTACCTCAACATAATAAATGTCATACATGAAAAGGCCACAACTAACATCATACTCAATAGTGAAAAATTGAAAGCTTTTCCTCTAAGATCAGGAACAAAGCAAGGATGCCCACTATTGCCACTTCTATTCAACATAGTACTGGAAGCTGTAGCCAGAGCAACTAAGCAAAAAATAAACAAATAAAAAGCATACAAATTGGAAAAGAAAAAGCCAAAATTATCTCTGTTCACAGATGACATGATCTTGTATGTAGAAAACCCTAAAGATTCCACAAAAAATAGTCGGAATAATGAATGAATTCAACAACGTTGCAGGATATAAAATCAACACTGAAAAGTCAGTTGTGTTTTTATGCACTAACAAGGAACTCTCCTAAAAGGAAACTAAGAAAATAATCCCATTTATAATAGCATCAAAAAGAATAAAATATTTAGGAATAAGCTTAACCAAGAAAGAAGACTTATACATTGAGTGCTACAAAACATTGCTGAAAGAAATTAAAGAAGACACAAATAAATGTGAAGACATCCATTCATGTTCTTGGATTAGACTTAATATTGTTAAAATGTCCATACTAGCTTTGCGCAGTGGCAGTATCCTAGCCAATGAGGTTTATCCGAGGCGCGATTATTGCTAATTAAAATGTCCATACTACCCAAAGCCATCTACAAATTCAATGCAATCCCTAGCAAAATTCCAATGGCACTTTTGCAGAAATAGAAAAAAAAAAAATCCTAAAATTCATACGAAATCTCAAGGGACACCAAATAGCCAAATCAACATGAGGAAGAATAAAGCTGGAGGTCTCACAACTCCAGATTTCAAAACATACAGCAATCAAAACATGCAGTACCGGCATAAAGACAGACACAGACTAAGAGAAGAGAACAGAGAGCCCAGAAATAAGCTCTCGCATATGTGGTCAAATATCTTTGACAAGGGCACCGAGGCTACACAATGGGTAACAGAGAGTCTTCAACAAATGGTGCTGGGAAAACTAGATATTCACATGCAAAAGAATCAAGATGAATTTTCATCTTACACCAAATACAAAATAACTCAAAATGGACTACTGACCTAAATGAAACCATAAAACTCCTAGAAGAAAACATAGGGGAAAACCTTCATGACAATGGAATGTAAATGATTTCTTGGAAATGACACCACAGGCACAGACAACAAAAGCCAAAAAGACAAATGGAACTACATCAAACTTACACATGTCTGCACTGTGGGAAGAAACAATCAACAATAGTAAAAAGGCAACCTACACAATGGGAAAAAATACTGCAAACCATGTGTCAGATAAGGGGTTAATATCCAGAATAAACAATTCCTACAACTTAACAACAAAATAACAAACTAAAAAAGGGCAAGTAGACATTTCTCCAAAGAATAGACATTTGAATAGACATTTCTCCAAAGAAGATAGACAAATGGGCAACAAGCTTATGAAAAACTTAACTGATCATTAGGGATATGCAAGGCAAAAACACTATGGCATTATCAAAATCATTAGGATGGCTAATATCAAAACAAAAATAATGACACAAATAACAAGTATTGACAAGGATGTGGAGAGATTAAAAACTTCTGCACACTGCTAGAAGGCATATAAAATGATGTAGCCACTATAGAAAACAGTATGAAGGTTCCTCAAAAAATTAAAAACAGAACTACCATATGATCCAGCAAGTTCATTATCCAAAAGAATTAAAAACAGGATCTCAAAGAGATACTTGCAAACCCACATTCATTATAGCATTATTCACAATGCCCAAGATACGGGAGCAGCCTAAATACTCATTATTGGATGAATGGATAAATAAAATGTTATACACACACACATATATGTATATATATAATGGAATACTATATGGTCTTGAAGGTAATCCTCCAGAAGGGAGGTTGGTGGGGGTATGGGTGAAATAGGTGATGGGAATTAAAGAGTGCACTTGTGATGAGCACGGGGTGATACATGGAAGTGCTGAATCACTGTATTATACACCTGAAACTGTATGTTAACTAGAATTTAAATATTTTTTTAAAAATGCCAGTATTTACAACATAAAAAAAAAAAAAAGAAGGTAATCCTGACAAATACAACAACATGGATGAACCTTGAGGACATAAGGTTAAGTGAAATAAGCCAATTACAAAAGACACTTTTTATTATTTTAGACCACTTATAAGAGGTCTCTAAAATAATCAAATTCATAGAAACAGAAAGTAGAATGATTGCCAGGGCTGGAGAGACAGGGACATGGGGAACTGTTTCTCAATAGGTATAGCGTTTCAGTCATTCGAGATGAAAAGGTTTTAGAGATCTGTTGTACAACAAGGTGCATAGAGTTAAAAATACTTGTATTATACACTTACAAATTATGAGGGTAAATTTGTTATGTATTTTTTGCCACAATAAAAAAAAGGAAATGAGGCAATAATGTAAGGAGCCAACACCCTTCTAATATAATATTGTACACTGCCACATGACTCTTCAAGGAATAATAGAAGCTAAATGAATATAATAGCATCCTTCTAATTACTTATAGAAAGGAGCAGGTTTAATTCAACTGTTTTGAATCTGAGACAGAGAGCTATCCTCATGTACAAACAAAAAATGAAATTTTTCAGATAAATTATATTACATATTTATCTATTTTTAAACATTTTATCAGATATTTGCACTTGAAGAGTCTTCTTCGTATTCAGATAAAACTTTCTAACTACTAGAATAAACTGAGTCCAATACAGGGAAAACCATCAGCATCCAAAATGTCCTTGGTATTAGCCAACAGGACAATAACCAAATGATCTTCCCATCTGTTTTCATTGTTGGAAACCTTAAGAATGCATCTAGAGTAACTCCATACTTGCCAGAATGTCACTTAATCAATTGAGGACTGAAACCCACTTAAAATTCTATGCTCAGGGCGCCTGGGTGGCTCAGTCATTAAGTGTCTGCCTTCGGCTCAGGTCATGATCCCAGGGTCCTGGGATCGAGCCCCGCATCAGGCTCCCTGCTTGGCAGGAAGCCTGCTTCTCCCTCTCCCATTCCCCCTGCTTGTATTCCCTCTCTCACTGTGTCTCTCTCTGTCAAATAAATAAATAAAATCTTTTTTTAAAAAAATTTTAAAAAACAAAATAAAATTCTATACTCAAGATTTATTTTCAGTTTGTAAGGATTAAAATGACATGCCCCCAACCTAATAATAAGACATAGTTGTGTTATATATCTACAATAATTAAGTGTCCAAGCACCCTACTTCACACACACACACACACACACACACACAATCCCAATCTGCACCTATTTTCATATGCTTAGAAGTGAAGTATAATGCATAAAATTGCAATGATCAGGCACACAAAAAGTTTACAAAAAAGTCTAAATCCCAGTTTATATTTTTATTAATGTTTACAGATAATGAAAACACACAAATTCTTTCAGATTCTGAACCCATGAGCCTAGGCTAGTTTACAAGGCGCCTTACTAACCATACAAAACCCAACTATGATTGAACCCCAAAGGCCTGTATATAGATAGATGTGAAGACAATAAAGGAATGGTTAAGAGCCATGTGAGAGGGGAAGATAAGCATCAGTGGGGCTGTGAGAAAATAAGAACAGAGTAAGAAACATTAACCCAAAGTAAACTACGACTAAGTCTTGTAGGTAAGAACTTGTAAGTAATTAAATTTAGGTACTAACTTTCAGGACCTCTCTATCCCCTTCTAGCTTACTATACCATCAAAAGGCATAAGCCAGGTACATCAAATCTTGTTCTAAGAGGTGTTTTGTATCATGATGTTTGGCCTTACTTCGCTCTTTAACCTCCAGTATATTCTCCAAAAACAAAAACAACCTCAAATACTGATGCAGCCAAATGTTTAAAGTACCAAAATGTAAAAGTGACCAAACTAGCTCAGAACCCTTTATCATCTTCCCATTCCTGCCAAGGTTAAGCCCTAGCCATCCCACCAAGAGTCTCTGGGAACTTTTCATCAAGGCTTGTCTCCCTTTTCTGTACTTTGCATTTATTTGCTCTGTTCTGATATGGATAAATCCACTAACCTGTGTTGTTGGACTGCCAGGCCTTTCTAGGCTGACACCAAGGTTTAGATTCTCAGCCTAGCTCTCCAAGCTGGCACTGATCTTCAGTTCTGCTTTTCAGATCTTTCTTGGCTCCATGCTACTCTCCCCATGTCTAGCCAGGCTTCTGGAACCTCTGCCTGAATCCTACTTCCCAGTTCCCTAGTTGTCTAAGGAAAATAAGGTGCTTAGGTGATAATATGCTGATGTATCATTTTGTGAAAGTATTAAAACAAACTCCAATGTAGCAGGGACTTGGATTGCCAAATTAATATTCCTTTTGGGTGAACAGTGGCTTAGAGCAGGGTCACCTGCAGTGCACAGTTCCAGGAGTACCATTCACTTTGTTGTTCCTGAAATGTAGGTTTCAGGGGCTGGCACTGATATAGGTACAATATAAATGGTGTACATGATACACTGCTTTCAAGGGAAGCCACACTTAATTGAATACCAAGCCATTATGAAATCTTCAGTTTTTGTTTTTTAAAACTAATATTACATAATTCCTGGTAAGTATGCATAGTAAAATGAAGTAATATCGGAGAATTGCCCTCCTCATTATCTATCTTAAAAAAACAAACAATAGTTTTAAAACACAGCCAAACAAAAGTAACGAGCAGAAACTTTAGGAAAGGGACACGACTTAAAGCCAGAATGTAGTAGCCAAAAAAGGTACTGAAGATTTTTAGTAAAGCTTGGGGTGAGTTCTAGTCCTGCCCCCAATGGCAAAAGCAGTACTGGTGAGTAGACAAAATCCTGACAATTCTTTTCTTTTCTTTTTTTTTTTTTTTTTGAGAGAGAGAGTGCCCATAAGCAGGGCAGTATGGAAGAGGGGAAGAGGAAGAGGGAGAGAGAATCCCAAGCAAGCTCCATGCTCAACACGAGCCAAACCCAGAGCTCAGTCCCACAACCCTGAGATCATGACCCCAGCCAAAATCAAGAGTCGGACACTTAACCGACTGAGCCACCCAGGTGCCCCAAAATCCCGAGAATTCTTAATAATATTTTGGTACTGGGGGAAAAGGAAATGAGTCTGGAGAGAACAGAAGCTGGTGAAGAACCGAACGGTGAGCTGGTCTCTCTCTCTCTCTCTCTCTCTCTCTCTCTCTCTCTCGGGGCTCTATGCTGAAATGGGAGATCAAACAAATTCAGGGGGTATTCTCCCCAGTAGAGAATTCTCCCCTCTGCCATGTGAAAGGAAAGGAAAAAGACTTATAAACTGCTTTTTAAAAAAAATATTTGAAGGCAAGATCAGACTAAACAAAAACTGACTCAAAATAAAGAACTCAAGAAATATTAAAACAATATTTCCTAAAGAGCCCTCAAATGAACAAGTGACATATCAAAACTTCCATAACCCCTCACTTCACATCAGTTTCTTTTTCCTCTGCTAAATTCAAATAAGAGTATAAATTTCTTACTATAAAGCAGCACATGTAATAGTATGTGTCCATTAATCCACACACCCACAGACACTGTATGTGTCCATGTGGGCACAGACATGACTGGTGTGATGGTCACCTAACAGTTCATTTCTGAGTGACAGGATTAGATGGCTTTAAAAAAGCTTTTTTCCTTTATGCTTTGCAGCACCGTTTGGATCATTTGTAATACACATGCACCATTTTTATTTAAAAAGGATATACGGAGTGAGAAGGCCTACCGAAGGTTTTACACATGCTCAAGACAATCTGCAAACTTCCAGAGAGAAAGGTCTGCCGATCACCTCACTTAAGTCTCTATAAAATCCTTCCAGGCTAGTGCTAAGGGAAGTGGGGCACAGAAACACTACAGTCTCACTGTGTACCAACTTTTAAAGTGGTCATCAAAACATTCACAAAAGAGGTCTTTCCTTAACCATGATGTGGTCTTTGTGATCTTGGAGTGGCTGCAGTTCATTAAAACTACTTCCACTTACACAAGGCTATATTCGGATTTCAATACAATATTTCCAGGCATTAAAATGTCATTTCATGAATAGTGTATCTTCTATTCTACCTTTAATAAGTAACTACTCCTAAATCCCCTCAGTGAAAGAATTATGTCCAAAAAAAGGGAAAAAGAGGGGCACCTGGGTGGCTCAGTCGTTAAGCGTCTGCCTTCGGCTCAGGTCGTGATCCCAGGGTCCTGGGATTGAGCCCCTCATCGGGCTCCCTGCTCGGCAGGAAGCCTGATTCTCCCTCTCCCACTCCCCATTTGTGTTCCCTCTCTCGCTATGTCTCTCTCTGTCAAATAAATAAAATCTTTAAAATTAAAAAAAAGGGAAAAAGAGTTCATCTAACTAAAATGCGTATCTGCGAGTTAAAACCTAATAAATTTTATGTATGAATTCCCTAATATATTAAAATAAGAAACATACAGGGCTCCTGGGTGGCTCAGTCGGTTGAGCCTCCAACTCTTGGTTTCGGCTCAGGTCGTGATCTCAGGGTCATGGGATCAAGCCCAGCACTGAGCTCCGGGCTTAGCGTGGAGTCTGGTTGCGATTCTCTCCCTGTGCCTCTGCCCCTCCCCCTGCTTATGCATGCTCCCTCTCTCTCTCTCTCAAAGCAAACAAATAAAATCTTTAAAAAATAATAAAATAAAATAAGAAACATACCAGCAGAGGTGCTTCCATTGTCTTAATAAATCGATGAATATTCAGTGTAGTCAGTGGTGGTTCCATCAGTGTTCTTCTACATTGCTCAGTCAAATCCAAGACTTGTTTACAATGAAAAAAGTAGAGATGTGCATTTTCGATATCCTCAGTGCTACAAATTAAAAATTAGGGACAGATTCACTTGAAGAAGTTCAATGTGTTATCTTTCTACCATCCAGAAAGACATAGTTCCAAATATCTTTAAGTCTCATGCTTTTGAATTACTGTTGTAGTAAAAATCTAAAACAGTAAAACAAAATAAAATGGACCTAAGCAAAAGAAGAAACAAACAGTTTTAGAGTTGTATAAGCAATTTTTTCCCTAAACTTCTTGATATGGTAGCTTCTAAATTAGGTTATGGACAGGTCCACACAATTTTTTTTTTTTTTTAAATAAAAGGCTGTCACCTTGAGGACAAGGAGATTATCTTCGAATATAGTTGCTTTTCTAGAGCTATTCTAAATAAAGCCTTGTAACACAAATTTTCTAGGTTTAATTTAAACTCAAATCTGTTTTGAATAAACTTCAGCCAAAACATGCCTTAAGATAGAAACCATGTGACAGTTTGTGGGAGTTTGTGAGTTTGTATCTGAAATATTACAAAACTCAGCAAATATGGCTTATAATTTGAGTTCTGGCATCCCTTCAACATGAGAATTCAAAGATAAACTTATAGTGGGTAAGTAAGGCTTGCCAAAATTAAAATAGCATTTTAAAAATCTCCATATGGCATTAGCAGGGTTTGGCAAAATACTGCAAATTTTTATTTTTAAAATGTTATTTTAATTCTGGATACACGCTTAAACTGAGATCTGAGGTTCACTGATTTCAAATTTAATTATAAACTAATTTCTAATAGATTTAATGGTTAAAGAAATGATCAAAGATTATTTAAAGTCTACTCTGTGTTGGGCCCTGTACCAAATACAAAAGACTAAGATGAATAAGATGACTCAAATCTTTGAGGGGCTTAGATAAAAGGAGACACATTTAGTTTTTTTAATGTAGTTTGTAAGTGCTATAATATGCAAAGTACTATGAGAAAAAAAGAAATATTTCATTCTGCCTCAAGTCATAAAGGAGAAAGAAGGAAAGGGAAAAGAAGATCACAGAGATTAAAAACAGTAAAGGAAAGAAGGACTTCCCGAAGAAGACAAATGGGTACTTCCGACAAAGGAACTATACAGCCAAGACCCAATTAAAGTACTTAACTTTTGAACTCTTAAACTCAAAGTACGTATCTTTTGAACTATTTAGGTTCTCATATAGTCACATATATTAAAAGGAAATAGTCACATATATTAAAAGTAAAGTATTGAAAGCAGGAGGACCCAGTTGAGGTTGGACATCATAACCTCTGAAATAATAAAGTAATTTTGGAAAGTAATTTAATCAGAGATCATTGGTTGTAGGTAACAGAAACCAAAAAGGTGGGGAGGGGGGCTTACTGGAAGTGTAGAACTACATATCACAGAACACAAGGAAAATTCAAGTAATTAGATCAGAGAATAAATGTATAGATCTGAACAGCAAGAGTTCAAGGGACCTTCGTTTTGCCATTAATACTTTTCAGTTCCCAACTCTCTTTATAAAGATAACTCTCCCTTCTTTACTTCTACATGGTCAAAATATTCCTATGAGCAAGAGAGCCAAAACACTGTATAATCCCATTTCTCCATGCCCAATTCCAAGTTCCTGAAAGAGGGCATCTCATTTGCTCAGGTAAGCCAGTGGGCTGGTTGACCCCAGATCAGGTGGCCACCTCTGATCTGACTGACGGTAATATGTATGGTGTGAGGGGGTAACATCCTTGGCCTATACACAGATTCTTTAAGAGGGGAGTATGGGGAGGTCACAGAAAGTACTGGTGTCTCCATGGCACACCACCTCTTATACTACCTATCCTATACACCCTCCTTAACCAACATATGATTTCAAACAAATTCAGGCCATGTAATGATTAATATACTAGACTTTATCCAGTGTCATAGCTCCAGCAACTGGAATAGTGCCTAGCACATAGAGGGCATTCAATAAATATTTGTTAAATAAAAGAATGAACAAATGAAAGAAAAAATGCATTCATTCATTCCATTAGAAGACAACCCAAAGTCCTAGCCAACTACTTCATCCAGAAGTCATGCCATAGGATTATAGTACTCTGAATGCACAGTCCCTCCCTGTCATATCAGGTCTAAGTATGACTCCTTACCATCTTGCTATCCATGAATAAATGAGTACTGAAACATATCCAATGTATGTATCAAATACTCAAAAGTATACCAAAAAAAAAAAAGTAACTGGACATTTTAGAATTCTCATTTTAAAAATAGGGGAAAGCAAAAACCCTTCCAGAACATGACCATGTTTAGCCATAGATCAGAATATGCTATGTATATAGTATAGCTTGCTGAACAGATTTTGTAGGATAAATGATAGGACCTACGTATTGCTAATAAATAAATACTCTTCTGTGTTTTAAGCATGTCATCTTTATTTGCAACTATTCATCACCTGAAAAATAAGTACATAAAAAAAAGTACAAACAATTGACCGTCAGCAAAACTGCGGGGCTACCATAGAATTGCCATGAGATGAGAATAATCAGGCTTCCCCCATTCTGGGATGGGAAACTGGCAGTCTACGTTGGGAGTAGCAAAGCAGCTGCCTAAACCACTGCTTATCGTATCCTGAGACTCAGTGACTTACAGCAAAGCTTTGCGGTACTGTCAGCAGAAGTCCCAAATTGTTAAAAATATTAATTTTTATACAAACAGTAATCATACATTAAACTTTTCTTTAATTCATTAATGAGGGAATCAGCAGAATGACAGTTCAATCAGAAGAGATGAATGAGAAAAGAAATGCTCAACGGGGATCCTGCTTCTCTCTCTCCCTCTGCCTCTCCCCCTGCTTGTGCTTACTCTCTCTCTCTCCTTCTGATAAATGAATAAATAAAACCTTTAAACAAACAAACAAGCTCTTGCATGGTATAAAAAGTTCACACAATCACCATTTTGTCTTGCTTTGTATTAATTTTCTTGAAGAGCATTTTGAGGCAAAGTCTTTAAAATACACACTGGTTATTCCCTGTGTTCTACAAGCACCAAAGGAAAGAAAAACTTCAACCCTAGGTTGCCCAGGTAAAAAGTCAAAAGAAGGCCTCTACCTGAAATTGTAAGCTAAAAACTAGACAAGAAAAATAAACATTTAAAACATTCTGCTCAAAAACTGTACTTAAATACATTTAAGACTAGCCTAACAAAGTAACTTACAGAACTCTCAGGAAGAACTTCTGGAGCTTAGTTATGAAAGCTGTTATTTTATCACCTATCTGATCACTGTGGGAGATCCATTCCTAAAATACACTTGGCCACTCGTGGGATCACATATTGTGCTTATCCATATTGTCTTTATTCACCTTAGCCTAACATCATCTCTGCATATTTAAATTCATTTTCAGACTGTAGAATGGCAGACAATAATAATGAAGGGGATTTCCAGTTTCATTTATATATTCCCATCGGTGCTTACAATTCCTCTCGGTAAGTCAATGATGTGAGAGTCTGATGGAGATGTTGAATAGGTAATGTGAAAGAAGCAAACTTAAAACTGTTGACATATGCCTCTTGTACATACCCAATACTTTCCAAAAGGGCAGTTTCCGTGGTTAGGACAAACTGGTACGTAGTCCCATACACAAAAGCAGCTTCCATGACTGCTCTGTGCTCTGAAGAGGAGACAAGACAGTTGGGAGACACAAGAAGTTAGTTTGTGTGACTCTCTTCTGAATACTGCCCTACACTGTTTTAGGCTCTATTATAAAGAAAAATTCCTGGTAGGGATCCCAGTCGGGCAAATGCAGGCAGTTAAAGAAATTAAGAGTTAACAGGAAATAGAAATGAGTTATACTTGAGAATACAACATATGACAAATCTGTGACAGTTTCTTCCTCGTAGTAGGGGAGAGTCTCTACAGAGACTATGCATCCACCATCCAATTTTTATATGTTATATTTTATCTATGTGTATGCCTGCGTATTGTTTCTGGCTTGGTTTTCTTTTAATCAAACTTATCCTTATACATAGTTTAAAAAGAAACAATTCTACAAAACATATTAAGAAAAACAACAATTTCTCCCCCCTGCCCCACCCACCTCCACCCCATTTCCAATTCCCAAGGGACAGCTGCTTTCAATTCTTTTACTGTTTCTTTTGGTATTTACCTCCAAGTCTTTAAATGACATTCTTACACTCTTATTTCCTGATTTTTTAAAGTGTTATTAATATTATCTATTGACTTCCCACTATGGCAGATGATAACTCAGCTCTTTCCCAAAACCTCACTCCACAAACATGCACACTTCTATCCCCTCAATGATCCCAATATAGTTCTAATTTTTATTAGCTCAATTATCTGTATTTACATTGTCATAACTCAGTGTATACTATTTACAAGTGAGCCATAGAGTGCAAAATGAACGTTTCTCCTTTTTTGAGCAACTTTTTCACCAGTTATACTTTTTAATTTGTTTAAATTCATTTCTAATTTATTTCTAAATTCTTCGACTACTGGCTAATGCTCTCAATACTTCAAATAGATCAGCACACTAGCAGTTCCCTCTTCTTATAGACATTTCTGGAGAGCCTACTGATTTACTGCATTACGGACTCCTGCGACTGGGCCTGCTGCAGAGCTTCTATCTTGGGAACTCACTACTCACTTCATCATCATCCTGGGAATTCTCTTACTCTTTCTCCTTTGTTGGGTCCTTTGTCCTGTTATCCACATCCTCTTGACTGATTTGCTCCCTTGCTCCCATTCTCTAGCACCTTCTTGTGAGAGGATATATGAAATACACATATTTTGTGACCTTACGCTTCTGAAAGTGTCTTTATTCTATATTGTAACTAATTGTAGTTGTCTGCATATTGAATTCTACGTTCAAGTCATTTCCCCTGAGAATTCTGAAAGCATTGCTCCATTTTCTTCAGTTTCTAGGGCTGCAACTGAGAAGTCCAATGCGATTCTGATTCTTGATCCTTTAACTGTATACTCTTTCTGTATGGAAGCTTTTCGAACAGTGTTTGTTCCCAATATTCTGCACCTGCAAAATGAGATGCTTTGGTGTGGCTCTACATTCATCCATTATGCTGGGATTCAGTGAGCCCTTTCAGTTCGGAAGCTCAAATCCTTTAGTCCTGGGAAATTTTCTCAAACTATTTACTTGAAGCATTTCTTCCTTTCCATTTTATTTTATTTTCCCTTTTCTCCTCACTGCCATTTCTAGGCGTCATCTTCCTCACCCCCACTGAATCTGCTACCACGCGAGTCAAGTGTCATCAGAGTATTCCACTCACCATTCTGCCTTGGAGTCATCTACCACCCCAGCCAGAAACAACCCCCTTCATTCCACAAAAATAATTTAGCTTCTTTCACATTGTCATTCTCTCCAATACTATTTCCTCATAATCCTTGGTGATTTTATTATCCTCATAGATGATACTTGCCAATCCTAGCCTCTCAGTCTTTGGTCCTCTCTAGAGATTCCAGTGATCTCTCTTCAAGTCGACCTTAACCACCTGCTGCTATGGTCCCACACCAGGCCTTATAATTACCAATCACTTGCAAACCCCTCCAAAATCTCAAAGTCTAGCATTCCTCCAACCCCTTCCTTCCATAAACACACGCACCCTTCCATCTCCAGGTAACTCTGTCTAGCACATAATCCCCCAGGAACTACAGTCTTATCGTTTTCACTGTCCTCCACTCCTTCAGGTTTTCTCTTCCTTCTTAGCCCAGCTTACATTCCATGATCAGTCTTTATAATCACTCCCTTATCTGGCTAAAATGCAATCCAGGTTAAGTCAGATACTCTGCTTATTCTGTACTAAGTAAACATGGCTGCAGGGGAAAAAAAAAACAAAAACCTATTAGCATCACCACACTAATGATCTCACTTTATATATTTTTAAAAGATTTTATTTATTTATTTATTTATTTGAGAGAGAGAGAGAGAGAGAACACAAGCAGGGGAAAGGGCAGAGGGAGAGGATCTTAAGCAGACTCCTCACTTACACAGGGCACAATCCCACCACCCTGAGATCATGACCCGAGCCAAATCAAGAGTCCGACACTTAACCTACTGGGCCACCCGGGCACCCCATGATCTCACTTTAGATTACTGATATCAAATATTATTGCTGCCTGGCAACCATTCTTTTTTTTTTTTTTTTAAGATTTTATTTATTTATTTTAGAGAGAGAGAGAGAGCACAAGCTGGGGGTATGGGACAAAGGGAGGGGGAGAGAGAATCTTAAGCAGACTCCCCACTCATGGTGGAGCCCCACACAGTGCTCGATCTCAGGACCCTGAGACCATGACCTGAGCTGAAATCAAGAGTCAGACACTTAACAAGCACCAACCATTCTTTATTTTCAGGCCTTCTAAAACAACTATTTCATCTCTTCTCTCTTCAAACTATCTGATGATTTTATTTTTATTTCACTGAGAAAACATAGCCAATTACAAAAGCAAAACCAAAAAAAATTCCACAAGCATATTTATCTGCCCACTTAACAAAACTGATGCTCATATTCTCTGTCTTCCCTCCATTTACCATAGATGAATTTTCTGTGCTCCCAGCAAAGAACCACATCTCCCCTCATTCACTAGATTTCATCGCTTCTTGTTGACTCAAAGATGTTGTTCCAGTAATTCTCCCTGCTTTTTCCTCCATGCTGTAGTTTATGCTTTCTACTGGATCTTTCTTGTCAACATACAAATATACTTCTCAAGAAATTCTTCACTTGACCTACATACTCTTCCAGTCACTGCCCATTTTCCTCCTTCCCTTAACAGCAAAATTTCTCTAATGAGTCTCCATATTCACAGTCCCCAGTTGTTCTCTACCTAGTCTCTTGTACCCCTATCAGGCATTTACCCCACTTTACAGAAACTGTGCTTGTCAAGGTCACCAACAAATTCCATAGTGCTAAGCATAATTAGGCCAATTGGCAGCTCTTACCCTAATTAATCTTTCAGCATCATTTGACACAACCGTTTCTATCTCTTCCTTAAAACCCTATCTTCACTTTGCTTACAGGATATTCCTACCACACAGTCCATTCCTCCTGTCTCTTTATTCCATCTCACTTCAGTGACCTGTAGATGTTGACAGATCTGAACAGTTCAGTCTTCTCTTTCCCATCTAGCATCACTCACTTTGTGATCTCTTCTGGTCTCACAGCTTTATCCCCCAAATTTATAGCCCTAGTCTGTATCTCCACCATCAAATGCGGACTCATAGCATCCAACTACCTTGCTGACATATCTCCAAAGATGTCTACAGGGTATTTCACAAGTATGATGTCCAAATGTGAATTCCAGAGCTTCCTCTCCAAACTGTCTATTTTCAATCTACCCCACCTCAGTTATCAGCAATTTCACCTTTCAAGTAACTCAAGCTAAAACCCCAGAGCTACCGTGGTCTGTGCTATTTCTTTCTCACTCCACATCTAATATGTCAGCAAATTCAGTTAGTCCTACAACCAAAATACTGGCTGAGTTCAAATTTATTGCCACCTCCACTAACACCCTGATCCAAGCCACCCACCATCATCTCATCTCTCACCTCCCTTATTGCAATAACTTCCTAATTTTCCTTCCTTATTCTACTATTCCTCCTTCCAGCCTATTCCAAACACAGAAGTCAGACTGATCCTGTTAAAATACAAATCAGGGAGTTCTGGTTCCACTGTAGCAAGGTAAACTCTCTCTAGCTCATCCTTCTCATTGACGACAATTACAAACTATGTACAATAACCTGAGAACCCTGTAAAGTAAACAAAAACAGGCGAATTGTAGAGCATTATTTTACAAGTATATTAAATTTGTGGCATGCTATGTAGCCATCAAACTTTATGTTTATTTTTTTTAAAGATTTTATTTATTTATTTGACAGAGAGACAGACAGAGAGAGAACACAAGCAGGGGGAGCAGCAGAGGGAGAGGGAGATGCAGGCTCTCTGATGAGCAGGGAGCCCAGTGCAGGGCTTGATCCCGGGACCCTGGGATCATGACCTAAGCCAAAGGTAGACGCTTAACCGCTGAGCCATTCAGGTATCCCAAGCTTTATGTTTATAAAAATTGTGATTTCCAGTAAGTGATTTTATTTCATAGAGCATATACCATTTTAAAAATATCTTTAACATCTTATATTAACATGATCAAGTTAAAACCATTAACAAATGAAAGTCCTGAAATCATAATAATAATTTGTTCATAAGATGCTTATAAACTTCTTTACTACAAAATTACGTAATTTTACATATTACAGCTCAAGGTGATGCTGTCAAAATTATATATTTTTTTAAATCAGGAAAAAGTCATAAATAGCAAATGTTAAAATAAAACAGAAAACCATTGTCAATATTATCAAATACTGTAAACTACTATACCAGGTACCATGAGGACCATAAGGAAATAAAAATAGTAACTAACGCTTATAGGACACTCCTATACATCAGGAACTATTTTAATTATTTGAATTCATTTGGTCCTCACAATAACACTAAGAAGTAGGCATAGTTATTTTCACCATTTTATTGATTAGGAAACTAAAGTTACATAAGTTGTGCAAGGTCATAGTGTAAGTCATGGGGGCAGGGCATCTAACTAGGCAATCTGGCTATAGGGTTTTTGTTCAATCACATTACTAAGCTGTCTGCTTAAAGAAAGAAAACTTAATGGTAAGGATGCTATTTTAAGTCCTTCAACATACGCAGACAAGTGCAGAGGCACAACAAAGATTAAGAGAAAAGTTAAATACCTGGCGTTCCAATGGCTCTTACATAGGAGAATGCAATGTTGGCTTTTCCTTTCAGAGCATTTTCTATGTTCTGAAGGTCTTCCAGAGTGGTAATATATTTTACTTCATTAAAAAGAAGAGCACTGAAATAAACAGAGATGTTATTGGTAGAAGAACCTGATACGTAGTTATTTAATATGTATTTTCAGTAAGTTAAAGAACCTAATCAAAAAGAGAAACTTAACTCTTTTGAACAAATTATCAGTAGTAAGAACCTAAGCATTTTTTTAAAAGATTTTATTTATTTGAGAGAGAGAGCATGTCTGAGCACAAGCAGGTGGAGGGGAAGAGGGAGAGGGAGAAACAGACTCACTGCTGAGCAGGGAGCCTGACGCAGGGCTCAATCCCAGGACCCTGGGATCATGACCTGAACCCAAGGCAGACGCTCAACCAACTGAGCCCACCCAGGCACCCCAGAACCTAAGCATTTTAATACTGAATTAAAATCACTCTCTCAATCATTTGTCTATACCTGAGAACATCAGACAGGAACAGTTGCGAGAAATGGTGCTCCTTCTCCATCACAACTACCTTAATGTATTTAAGTTGTATTCACTAATATCCTACTTTGGCCCAATAATCCCGTAAACATCTCTCAGGCTTGAACATATTTGAACCCTTTACACGTCTAAACTGAAGGCTCTTTTCCACAGCATACAAGGCTCTGCATGACCTACTTCTCCAACTCCATTTTGTTTTACCATTTCTCATGTCTACCATACTTTAGGCACACCTCAAGGCCTTTGCACACACAGTTCTCTTTGCTGAAAACTACTCTCTCTGCTCCTTCTCATGTATCTGGTCTTAGTTTAAACATCACTGCCTCAGAGAAACCTACCCTGTTGGTCCTCTGTAATTAGGTCTGTAGCATTTTTCTCTTTAATTTCACACTATTTGATCCTTTGTAGCACTTATCACAATTTGTAATTGCTTATATATTTATTTACTTGTTTATGCCTGCATCTTTTATTAAAACTGTTACCTTCCTGAGTCAGGGCCTTGCATATTTTAATCACTATAATAACTTAGAATAGAGCCTAGTACATTCTAAGCAATCAATATTTGTTGAATGAATGAAAGAAAAAGCAGGGTAGGAATTATTTATTCCCATTCATTTGAAGAAATGCAAATCCAAAACATGGAATTGAGGAGCCAGGAACAGAACATAAGACAGGTCTCTTTGTTCCTAATTCAGTGATCTTTCCACCTGACCATAATTCTTCCAGATCATCTTTTCAATGTGTAGATCAGACTAATTAATCATATTTCTTCATCCAAAAGAATTTCCTTTTTAAATTTTCTACTTCTATATAAATTATCTATCCCTAACAGCTCATCCCACTTAATCCTCCACATGCATGTGTGTGTGTGTATGTGTGTGTGTGTATGTGTATATTTTAGGCTAAACTTCAAGGATTTTTAAAAACTGTTCCAAGTCCATATACTTAAATAATCAAACTGTCTCCAATAAATTAGTCAGCCATAGTTTCCTTTTATGGAAAACACGGCACTTTCTGAGAATACAACAGTTCTCAAACTTTTTGGTCTCAGGATCCTTTGTACCTTTAAAAATCACTGAACTCCTCAAAGAGCTTTTGTTTATGTAGGTTACCTCTATTTGTAGTTACCAAAATAGAAATTAAAACAGCAATTTAAAAATATTTGTTAATTCTTTAATAATAAACACCACTGCATATTAACACTCTATTTAAAAATAACTAAATTTTCCAAAACAAAAGAAAAATTTGGTGATAAGAGTGGCATTGTTTTATATTTTTGCAAATCTCTTTACTATTTGGGCTAAATAGAAGACAGCTGGATTCTCATATCTGTGTCTTCACTCAATCTGTTGTGACATCACACAACACATCATATAGCCTCTGGAAACTGAATTCATAAGAGAATGAAAATGAAAAAGGCAAATAAGGTCTTAGTATTATTATAAAACTATTGTGACTTAATGGATACCCTGAAATAGGTGCCCTAAATTACACTGGCTTACATATTTACCTATACATTATAGATTTCTTCAATTTTTTTTGAAGAAATGTAAAACTTAATCTTCTGTAATTCCCAGGGCTCTTTAAAGGAAATATTTACTGAGCAGTACTATTTGCTAGATATTTTCACATGTTTTCATTTAAATCCTCAATGGTATTATTTAAATATTTTTTTGGTAAAAACTGTGCTATTTTATTTTAAACATATCGTTTACAAAAAAAAAAAAATCAATGATTGCTACCTTTTTACACTCTCAGATTCCTTAATATAGACAGACCTTCCTGTTGAAATATCCCCTTACAGTTTCAGTCAAGGAGTGTATCATGACCACCAGGGCTCCCTCCATGTGGTTTAGTTTGTAATCAACATAGTATTCCTGGGCAGACATGGCAGCCATCTGATGCATGGTCCATTTCTGCTTTTGCTTCCTGCACTGCATGACAAAGCACTATCTGAGCTGCCTGAAGCTGGCTAGGAAACACTTTCAGGAGACAGAGAGCACCAGGACCACGATGAGGCAGGAGAAGATGAGGGCCATGGTGCCTGTGACCATCTTGTGGATCTGCATGGTGTTATCAGCATGCTTTCTGGGGGGAGAGCCATAGTAGCCAGCTCCTACGTGCCATCGAGCTGCCCCCCTCCCTGCCGTCAGCAAGTATGGTGGCCGGACTGGCTGGGAGCCCAGGTCACTGTGGTTGTGACGGCCCAGAGCAGATGGCCGCTGTGGACTTGGCCCCAACCTCGAAGAGGCAGAAGGTGCACACGGCATCTAGGATGTCTTTGCCCTGCACGTACTCCCGACTGGCACACTGCGATTTGTCATCATAGCACCCCTGGAAGCTGTGGAGCCATGAGGCCAGGCCGCACACATTACGTCCACAGTCCCATAGGTTCCTGGCCAGGATGATGCTCATCAATGACTTGAGGATCCAGGGCTCGATGTAGATGAGGCGGTTGGAGTCCAGCTGCAGAGACCGCAGGTGCAGCAAGGTCTCAAACACATGGGGCTCCATGTATTTGATCTTATTGCCCAACAGGTCCATTTTCTCCAAGTTCCAAACCCAGTCCAGTGAACTAGCCACAATGGCCACCTTGTCCCTCTTCAGGCAGAGGGAGTGTAGGGAGATGAGGCATGGGAGGTGGGCGAAGTTCACTTTGACCAAGTAGGTGTGTTCCAGGTGCAGCTCAGTGAGATTGAACAAGTCAGCAAAAGAGTTGCATGCCAGACTCCAGCTGACTGTATCTGATCTAAATATTCTTTATTATACACACATGGAACAACCTGAGGGATTATGTAACCTGTCCAGATCAGAGTGGTAGTCACAGGTAGAGCTGAGATTCAAATCCAGGTCTTCTGACACTGAGGCCAGAACTTTCTAAACTATGTTTAGTACTGACCACTCATAAATGGGAAACCAGGTGAAAAGGGAAGCAACTAATGAATGGCAGGGGAGTCTCGGTGGCAACCTGGGTTGTTTGTTGCTTATACATTTTGGCTAACCTGTCCAGAATTACCCTTGAAATATTTCAGTCCAGAGGGAGAGGACATCTAGTGAACTTAATTGGACTAGCACGTAAATTCTAGGCTTGGAAATTACATCTGCCCATTTATCTTTATTGCTCTAGCAGATCTAATCCACTTGCTTCAAAAATCCTATCTGGGAGTACAAATCTCCCTAACCTTGTTTCTCAGTAAAACTGGCAAATATAGGGGCGCCTGTGTGGCTCAGTCGGTTAAGCGGCTGCCTTTGGCTCAGGTCATGATCCCAGGGTCCTGGGATCGAGTCCCGCATTGGGCTCCCTGCTCTGCGGGGAGCCTGCTTCTCCCTCTCCATCTGCCTGCTTCTTTGCCTACTTGTGCTCTCTCTCTCTCTCTGTCAAATAAATAAATAGAATCTTTAAAAAAAAAAACAACTGGCAAATATAAATTAACAAAAGCCAACGTTTGGGGGGCACCTACCACATGTCAGGCATAGTACAAAGCACTCCACGGTAGTGGCAATTTTATCAGTCTGGGGACTGCCCAGCTCTGAACTCTCTTTTGCTTTGGGGATTTCCAGTTTTCTATGTCTTCACAGTGGGCAGAGCCCAAATCCCCCCACGAAAGCTAATAATATCATAAATTTGCTCTTCTAGGCTCCCTGCTGCAAGGCACGGCCATATGACCCAGAATCACTTGCCTGACATTCTGGATCAGGAGCCAGTGATGTAAAGAATAAGGGACAGTACAGAATTATTTCAAGAAGCAATAGAGCAATAGTCAGCTTTAAAAGCAGGAGCGACAACAGTGTCAATGACAGCCCAGCACAGGTGAGGCAAGCTGTCGCATCTGACACTCAGCACTAATGCAGCCGTCGCTCCCAGACTCGTTGTGGGTCATGCTTTTGACTCTAATTTAGAACCGTATTAACTCTGAGTCCAGTTCTCCAGCCCTTCTAGCAAGCCTGAGATTTCCTATATCCACTCCAAATCCTTTTCTGCTTAAGCCAGTCAGACCCAGATTTTGAGGCTTTTAACTAAAAACACTCAGAAATGCACTCAGTCTTGCTTAATTTTCATAGCAACCATCTGAGATCAGTACTATCATGAACTCCATTTTAGAGATAAGGTCACGGGGCTCTCTTAGAGAGGTTACCTTGCCTAATGTCCCAAAGCTCATTAAGTAGTCATTATCCATGAGGTAATAATAACCAAAACTAATGACATTCATAATCTAATGACCTCCGTGATTGTTCCCAGTGGCTTCCTAGCTTTAACAAATTTTTAATGTTAATTTCTAGAATATGGGGACATGCAGGGATCTCTAGGATCCATTCACAAGCCTGTGCTCCTTCACTCTAGTCACAAAGAGGAGAACTCCTGACAGAAATGGGTAAAAGGAAAAGCCTGTCTTGGCATTTTCTTGTTTAATGATGGGGTGAAACAGTCTGGAGCTGCTCTGACCCTGGGAGCTCTTCCCGCCCCAGAAAGGCCTTCCTTTTCTTTGGCATGCTTTTCCTGAGACCCTCCTATCAAAACTATAATATGGCCCAGAACTGAACCGGTGCCCAAAAAAAAAAAAAAAAAAAGCAAGGAAGGAAAGGAGAGGAAAGGAAGAAACTGAAGAGTCTACTTGATCCTGCTTTTGGAGTAGCAGGCCGTTCAACCTTTTTTCAGAAAGAAAAAAAAAAAAAAAAAAGACTATTTTTACATTAGGTTTGGGTCATTATTCCTAAAAAAAACCAGTAAAAAGGAAATGTTACCTTCTATTTTGCCATACCAAACCCTTATTAAAAAAAAAAAATTTTTTTTTTTAAAAGAAAGAAAGAAAAAAAGGGGAGGGGAAGGAGGAAAAACAACACTGGGAGAGGAACAAATTACTTTTATCTAAATTAATTACATTGTGACTGGGCAGATCCATGTATAAAATGAAATATCCCAAAATATTTATTAAGCATTTTCTAAATTAATACAGTTAAAATAACAAACAGAAGCCACCTCTGAAATATAAATGGAGAGTACAAGTAATAACAAATTCACAAATACACAAATACGGGTCTTAGCCTTTTTGTCGTATATTGTATATTCTCCTATTAGCTTACTCCTTATGAAACTGTATCACCAGAAACAATCTTGCAGGCTTGTAACATGAAAGGATTTCTGCTTCTCCCATTTTTAACAACCAAAGAGTGAAGCTTCCAAATTCACTCATCCATCAATCCAATATTTTATGAACACCTAATACATGTCATGCATAGTGCTATGCACTGGTATAAGGACTTGGTATAAAAGGGCACTGTATGAGGAAATAATCACTTCTACCAGTTAACACAGAGCTGTGAGGAATTCAAATCCAAGAAAGTAATTTTTTATTACAATTTCCCAGTAAAAAGTATGTCACTATCAAACAGGAACCCACCTGACAATACTGTGCACTAACAAACCTGACACAGATAAAAGAACAAGCAATAGCCAAACCTATTAAGACAGGACCAGCATGGGTGCAGTGTAGGATCTTAGAGGAAGACACTTCTAAGAGTAGCTTTTTCCAGAGGTTCTATAATAACGTCACCTTAAGACTTAATAGCCTGGCTTGGCAATAATGTATTAAAGGACAAAATATTAGCAGAAATTATGATAGTTGAAAATAACTCCCCTAATATTTGAAGTTCATGTTTTAATAAGTAGTATGTTAATTTAAAGGGAAAGAAACCACTTTGTGACAAAACACTGTCACAAGAATACCAAGTACCACATTTTAATGAAGAGTTCATGAGCTTTCATTGTTTCTTATAGTCCTGTATAATCTTTCCTTTTGCATCATTTGATGATGTTTAGGAATCAACAATGACTATAAGGATGGTCCTTCTTTGCAACTGCTACCTCACTGCAAATATCACAGCAACTATCACAGCATGAACTCGCATGAACTCACTTCTGTTAGCGCTGTGTGTGAAACAGAACATCTGAATTTGGATTCCTTTTTTTTTTTTCTTAATTGCAAAAGGAGACTTCCTGCATTTACACAGAAAAAAGCAACTAACACTCACAGAGTACTGGCTAAAACCCACAATTTATTTTCACAGGCATTACCTTATTTGATCTTCACAACAATCTCATGAGGTTGCAATCGTAACATTTAAAAATGAGGAAAACCAGAAAAGATAAATTGCTCAGATCGCACTATGGAAAATCAGGAATGGGGACTCATATCCTCAGTAAATCCTGACTTCTTCATATATCATACAACTTTCCAATCCACATTTGAGATTATAGTGCCTTAATCTCCTATCCTCTACCTGACCTGCCTCACACTGGTTAGATATATGATATTCTCAATCAACAAATAAAGATTAGTTGCTATTTTAACTCTCTTTTTCTAAATATCACCCTTTTTCATCCAGAAGCTGGGAATAAAATTTTCCTTATATGGTTATCAAACCACTCAATTCCACCAGTTTTAACTATGTATATTTTAGAAAACAGGGCTAAGAACTTTTAGACTCTAAATCCCAATTCTCAATTTAAATTTTATTTATTTTGCAAATTGGTAACAATTTCCATATGGTTCAAAACACAAGGTACGTTTGTACTGAAGAGTTGAGTCTACTTACACGCCTTCCCCCAATCCCAGCTTCCCCATTCCCTTCCTGTAAACCAATATTATCAGTTTTCCGTGAACCTTGAATATGTACGCCATATACATATAAGCCATAAACATGTGTTTATATGTGTCTCTGTTACAAGACAATGCTCCCTGGATTTCTCAGTGTTCCTACACAGTCCAAGTCTCCTACAGATGAAACCTAGCATGACATAACATTGGAGGTTGTCTCCTCTGCACCTTCTAAGCTTGCCTCCTTTCTCTGAAGCCACAAGCTCCCATTCAAGGAGCAATAAAACCTTTCCTATCCTCCCTGAAGCCAAAGGTTAAATTTAAGAGCAGAGATCTTCTCCTGCCCCAGGGAGGATCTGTTTACTTTCAGAGAAAAAAAATAAGCTGAGCAACCACTCTACCTCTAGAAAGAAAGATTAGACGTGTCAGCTCTTATAGAAGCTCAGAGATTCACGGGCCCCTGGGTGGCTCAGTTGGTTAAATGTCTGCCTTCAGCTCAGGTCATGATCCCAGGATTCTGGGATCGAGCCCCCACATCAGGGCTCCCTGCTCAGCGGAAAGCCTGCTTCTACTTCTCCCTCTGCTGCTCCCCCTGCTTGTGCTCTCTCGAGCTCTCTCAAAAAAATAAATAAAATCTAATAAAAAAAAGAAGCTCAGAGAGTCATAATTTCAGAGTTCTCCTTCTCCAAACCTCGCTATAAGTCCAGGTGTAAGCATATGGCTCTCACCTTGTTGCTCTATGGAGAACCGGGTAAGGAGGACCTAGTACTACCATGCTACCCTAGCTGCTGTCACTGCTCTGTGGTCTGACTTCTGATTCACAGCCCTAGTGTTTCTGCGATTATATATACAAGTAGGGTAACATCAGAGACCCTTCAGAGATCTAGACTTAATACCTGCCATCTTACATACATGGTGCTGTGCTACTCTCTAAAACACTTGGTTTATTTCACTTAATATATCCTGAAATATCAATGCAAGGAAAAAAAATTTTCTGAGAGTGAGCAAACACCCATGCACGCTCATGTGTGCCCGCACACACATGTGCACAAGTAGGGGTGGGGGAGAGGGAGAGAGAGAATCTTAAGGAGGCTCCACACCCAGCACAGAGCCGAGCATCGGGCTCGACCCTGAGATCATGACCTGGAGCCAAAATCAATAGTCAGAGGCTTAACTGACTAAGCCACCCAGGCGCCCCAATGTAGGAAAATTTTAATAGACCAATATGTCAGTATATTTTTAATCAATGATATTTTAGGAGTATTTTAAATATTTTACCAAAAAACACTACTTAACTGGCCATAACGGTCCAAAAATAGATAAAGCTTACCCTAACTTTATATGTATTATTCTATTCTTAGATTTTTACTAACTTAATCTTTCTCCTAAACACAATTTTCCTATATTCAGAGAATAAAAGTTAGCTAAAACCTTGATCTTTTCTGTTGCCAAAGAAGCAAAGTTCAAATATAATTGCAGATCGCTGATCTCAATGAAAACATTCTACATAAAGAACAAATTCAAATGCTTTGAAGAAAAAAGTAACAGCATGGGTTTACACATTTTTAAAAAGCAAGCCAAATAAAGCAATATAAATATTCTCAAATGCAAGTTTTGAGTATATATACAAGTATTTTGAGAAATATAAAAACAATATAATCTACAAATATTTTTTCTTCTTGATTACAAGGCTAAGAAGTGGATTTGAGTCACAAATAACTGACAAATTAATTGAAATTAACATATTTGAATAAATGCCAGTAAGCTTTGGCTCATCAGTTTATTGCCTAATAAAATGCTTAACTTAAACTTAGAAGAATTATTTATATATAACTATATACCTCCTATATAATATACTTACATATATAGATATATATATATACACACAGATATAGCTCATATATATATTTAGTATCAGATAATGGTGTCTTAGGAAAAAAGACAAAGCTCTCATATATATATATTAATATCAAATAACAGTGTCTTACGAAAAAAACTTAAGGATATAAACAAAAATAAATAACTATTTAGCTCTAGGAAATGGGATTATGAAGAATTTTAGGTGGGCTTTTCATGGCTTTCTATATTTTTCATGCATTCTACAATAAAGGTATTATTACTGTAATCTAGTTTGTTTTTCCAGTCTTCTTTAAAATAATAAAAATTCAGTAAGGTCAAAGGACATAAATTTAATACATATAATTATAATTATACATTATACTTCTATCTTTCCCATACACATATATTATACATACATATACACACATAAAATATTAATATGTGTATGCTAGGAGACAATGAAAGAAAAGAACCCATTTACAATAGAAACTAAAGAGATAAAATACCTAGCAATATTTTTAAGTGTCCAGTCATAAATGATGAAAGCATTAAAACTCTACTGGAGGTCACAAAAGAAAAGCTGAACAAATGGAAAGACATCAGGTCTGGGATGGAAAGATTCATTATAAAGATGTCAATTGTCCCTAAAAACAAATTTATAAATTTAATGCCAGTAGGATTTAGGGAGGGGGAGAAAGTGGACAAGCTAATTTTAAATGTCATATGTAAACAAAACGAACAAGCAATTCTGAAAACAGAAATATGAAGGGGCTGGACCTTCATATTATAAAGCCTCAATAATTAAAGCAACGGTACTAGTATGTATGTATATATATATACACATGAGAGTTTAGTATAAAAGGTAATGTCTTGAATAGTAAAGAGATTCACTAACCTCAGTTGTATTGAGACAACTGTGTAGCTACCTGGCTAGTATAGAGCTAAATCCATCCCTATACTAGTTAAATTCCAAACATCAAAGCTTTATGTTTAAAACTGAAACCACACAAATAGAGTCTCATCTTTGACAAAGGAGAAAAAGCAATTTAATGAAGAAAGGATAGCTAAAACAACTGGACATCCACATGCAAACAAATGAAATTAGACACCGGCTTTACACTTTCACAAGAGTAACTCAAATGAATCATAGATCTAAATGTAAAACATATAAACTTCTATAAAACTTATAGAAGATAATAGAGAAGAAAATCTTGGTGACCTCAGATTTGGCAATGAATTTTTGGATACAACACTGAAAGTACAATCCATAAAGAAAAAAATGTTAAGCTGGACTTCATTATTATTATTAAAAACTCCTGCTTTGTCAAAGACACTGTTAAGAGAATGAAAAAAAGCCAAGCCTGGGAGAGAATATTTGCAACATGTCTAATAAAGAATTTGTATTCAAGATACACAAAAGAACTCTTAAATGGTGTTGGGAAAACTGGATAGCTACATGCAAAAGAATAAAACTGGACCACTATATTATACCATGTACCAAAATAAAATGGATTAAAGACCTGGAATGTAAGACCTGGAACATAAAATTCCTGGAAGAAAACATAGGCAGTAAGCTCTTTCATATCTGTCTTAGCAATATTTTTTTGGACAGCAAAAAGCAAAACAAGCTAAAACAAACAAATGGGAGTATATCAAACTAAAAAGCTTTTACACAGCGAAGAAAATCATAAGGAAAAGACAACCTCTTGAATGGAAGAAGATATTAGCAAATTGTACATCCAATAAGGAGTTAGGGGGCAGAGCAAAATGGCGGAGGAGTAGGAGACCTGGATTTCCTCTGGTCTCAGGAATTCAGCTGGATAGGGATCAAAACATTCTGAACACCTACAAACTCAACAGAAGATCAAAGGAAAGAATAGCAACAACTCTCTGAACAGAAAGAAAAGCAACCACTTTCTGGAACGTAGGACGTGCGGAGAAGTGAATCCGAGGTGATATTCGGCAGGATAGATGGCGGGGGAGTGGGCCTCCGTCAGTCACTTCTGGCAAGTGATAGAGCCGTGGAGCACAAAATTGGAACTTTTAGAAGTCAGCTCCGCTGAGGGACATTGTTCCAGTGGCTAAGCGGGGGGGCGGGGGGGGGGGGTAAAACCCTCATGGGACAGTGTGGTCTCAGGACCCTTGGGGTAACAGAAAGACCGGGGGTGCCTGAGTGCGGCAGAGCTCCCAGGTATCAGAGCAGGGAAGCCGGCTGCAGAGACGGAGCCGAGGAGAGGGCTCTCAGCTCGGGGCTGCCATAAACCGTGATCCGTGGCACAGTCGGGCCACTGCTCCTCCAGCAGGGACCCAACAAGTGGCAGATCCGGGGAGACTCACCTTCCTCCCCCGGGAGGAGCGGCGCGGGAGTGCACCGCAGGGATCTGCTGGGTTTGGAGACCAAACCGAGTCGGGTGCCAGAGATAGAAATGCTCTGTCACAGGCCGGGTGAGCACAGAGTGTGGCCGGAGACCGGGGAGACGGGAGCGACTGACTGCTTTTCTCTGGGGGCTCACTGAGGAGTGGGGCCCCAAGTTCTCGGCTCCTCCAGGGTGGAGAGTGGGAGGCCCCCATTTTCACTCTCATCCTCCAAAGCTGTAGGGAAAGCGTGCAGGGAACAAAAGCTCCCGAGAGCAAATCCGAGCAGATTACCTAGCCCAGACCGGGCAAGGGTGGGGCAATTCCGCCTCCGGCAAAGACATTTGGGAACCACAGCCAACAGGCCCTTCCCCCAGAAGATCAGCGAGAACAGCCAGCCAAGACCAAGTTTACTGATCAATGAGAATGGCAGAACTCCAGCGCTAGGGGAATAATGCACATAGAATCCATGGCTTTTTTACCATGATTCTTTAGTCTTTCAAAGTTAATTTTTTTTAACTGTCTTTTTTTTTTTTTAATTTTTCTTTTTCCCTTTTTCAACCAACATCTTATCAATCTCCTTTTTAAAAAACATTTTTATTTTTCATTTTTAGAGTCATATTCTATACCTTCATAGTAGTTACCCTTATTTTTGGCGTATATATATATAAGTTGTTCTCTCTTTAAAATTTTGAGATAGTTTCTTCTAACAGATCAAAATATACCCTAAACCTCTAGTGTATGGTTTTGTTCTACTCTCCTGACTGATCACATTCTCTCCCTCCTTTTTTTTTTTAAATCCTCTTCTTTCTTTTTTCAAACAACTTATCAATTCTTTTTCTAAAATTTTTTATAATTTTCATCTTTACAATCATATTCCACCCCTTCATCATATCAACCCTTATTTTTGTACATATATAAGTTTTTCTTTCTTTAAAATTTTGGGAGGCACTATCTTCTAACAGACCAAAATACACCCAAATCTAGTGTGTGGCACTGATCTATGCACCAACCTGATCATATTTGATCATATTCTGTTTTTTTGTTTGTTTTGTTCTGTTTTTGTTTGTTTTTATATTTTTCTTTTTTTTTTTTCTTTTTCTTTTTCCTTTCTTTCCCTTTCTTTTCCCCCAGCTTCAGGTCTTTTCTGATTTGTTTAGAGTATATTTTCTAGGGACGTTGTTACCCTGTTAGCATTTTGTTCTCTCATTAATCTATTCTCCTCTAGACAAAATGACAAGACGGAAAAAATCACCTCAACAAAAAGAACAAGAGATAGTACCTACTGCCAGGGACCTACTCAATACGGACATTAGTACGATGTCGGATCTAGAGTTCAGAATCATCACTTTAAAGATACTAGCTGGACTTGAAAAAAGCATGGAAGATATTAGAGAAACACTTTCTGGAGAAAGAAAAGAACTAAAATCTAACCAAATCAAAATCAAAAAGGCTATTAATGAGGTGCAATCAAAAATGGGGGTGCTAACTGCTAGGATAAATGAGGCAGAAGAGAGAATCAGTGATATAGAAGACCAAATGATGGAAAATAAAGAAGCTGAGAAAAAGAGAGATAAATAACTCCTGGATCACGAGGGCAGAATTCGAGAGCTAAGCGATACCATAAGACAAAACAACATTAGAATAAGTGGGATCCCAGAAGAAGGAGAGAGAGGGGCAGAAGGTATATTGGAGCAAATTATAGCAGAGAACTTCCCTAATTTGGGGAAGGAAACAGGCATGAAAATCCAGGAAGCACAGAGAACCCCTCTCAAAATCAATAATAATAGGTCAACACCCCGACATCTAATAGTAAAACTTAGGAGTTTCAGAGACAAGGAGAAAATCCTGAAAGCAGCTTGGGAGAAGAGATATGTAACCTACAATGGTAGAAACATTAGATTGGCAACAGACCTATCCACAGAGACCTGGCAGGCCAGAAAGGATTGGCATGATATGTTCAGAACATGAAAGGAGAAAAATATGCAGCCAAGAATACTATAACCAGCTGGCTGTCATTGAAAATAGAAGGAGACATAAAAAGCTTCCAGAACAAACAAAAACTAAAGGAATTTGCAAACACAAAACCAGCCCTACAAGAAATATTGAAAGGGGTCCTCTAAGCAAAGAGAGAGCCTAAAAGCAACATAGACCAGAAAGGAACACAGACAATATACAGTAACAGTCACCTTACAGGCAATACAATGGCACTAAATTCCTATCTTTCAATGGTTACCCTGAATGTAAATGGGCTAAATGCCCCAATCAAAAGACATAGGCTATCAGATTGGATTAAAAAACAAGACCCATCGATATGCTATTTGCAAGACACTCATTTTAGACCCAAAGACACCCCCAGATTGAAAGTGAGGGGGTGGAAAACCAGTTACCATGCTAATGGACTCCAAAAGAAAGCTGGGGTGGCAATCCTTATATCAGACAAATTAGATTTTAAACCAAAGACTGTAATAAGAGATGAGGAAGGACACTATATTCTACTTAAAGGGTCTATCCAACAAGAAGATCTAACAATTGTAAATATCTATGCCCCTAACATGGGAGCAGCCAATTATATAAGGCAATTAATAACAAAAGCAAAGAAACACATCGACAACAATACAATAATAGTGGGGGACTTTAACACCCCCCTCACTGAAATGGACAGATCATCTAAGCAAAAGATCAACAAGTAAATAAAGACTTTAAATGACCAAATGGACTTCACAGACATATTCAGAACATTCCATCCCAAAGCAACAGAATACACATTCTTCTCTAGTGCCCATGGAACATTCTCCAGAATAGATCACAACCTAGGTCATAAATCAGGTCTCAACTGGTACCAAAAGATTGGGATCATTCCCTGCCTATTTTCAGACCACAGTGCTTTGAAATTAGAACTCAATCACAAGAGGAAAGTCGGAAGGAACTCAAATACATGGAGGCTAAAGAGCATCCTACTAGAGAATGAATGGGTCAACCAGGAAATTAAAGAAGAATTAAAAAAATTCATGGAAACCAATGAAAATGAAAACACAACTATTCAAAATCTTTGGGATGCAGCAAAAGCAGTCCTAAGAGGCAAGTACATGGCAATACAAGCCTTTCTCAAGAAACAAGAAAGGTCTCAAGTACACAACCTAACCCTACACCTAAAGGAGCTGGAGAAAGAACAGCAAATAAAGCCTAAACCCAGCAGGAGAAGAGAAATAATAAAGATCAAAGCAGAAATCAATGAAATAGAAACCAAAAGAACAGTAGAACAGATCAATGAAACTAGGAGCTGGTTCTTTGAAAGAATTAACAAGATTGATAAACCCCTGGCCAGACTTATCAAAAAGAAAAGAGAAATGACCCAAATCAACAAAATCATGAATGAAAGAGGAGAGATCACAACCAACACCAAAGAAATACAAACAATTATAAGAACATATTATGAGCAACTCTATGCCAGCAAATTAGGTAACCTGGAACAAATGGATGCATTCCTAGAGATGTATCAACTACCAAAACTGAACCAGGAAGAAACAGAAAACCTGAACAGACCTATAACCACTAAGGAAATTGAAGCAGTCATCAAAAATCACCCAACAAACAAAAGCCCAGGGCCAGATGGCTTCCCAGGGGAATTCTACCAAACATTTAAAGAAGAATTAATACCTATTCTTCTGAAACTGTTCCAAAAAATAGAAATGGAAGGAAAACTTCCAAACTCGTTTTATGACGCCACCATTACCTTGATCCCCAATCCAAAGACCCCATCAAAAAGAAGAATTACATACCAATATCCTTGATGAACATGGATGCAGAAATTCTCACCAAAATACTAGCCAATAGGATCCAACAGTACATTAAAAGGATTATTCACCAAGTGGGATTTATCCCTGGGCTGCAAGGCTGGTTCAACATCCGCAAATCAATCAACGAGATACAATACATTAACTAAAGAAAGAACAAGAATCATATGATCCTCTCAACTGATGCAGAAAAAGCATTTGACAAAGTACAGCATCCTTTCTTGATCAAAACTCTTCAGAGTATAGGGATAGAGGGTACATATCTCAATATCATAAAAGCCATCTATGAAAAACCCACAGCGAATATCATTCTCAATGGAGAAAAACTGAGAGCTTTCCCCCTAAGGTCAGGAACATGGCAGGGATGTCCACTATCATCACTGCTATTCAACATAGTATTAGAAGTCCTAGCCACAGCAATCAGACAACAAAAAGAAATCAAAGGCATCTGAATCGGCAAAGAAGAAGTCAAACTCTCACTGTTTGCAGATGATATGATATTTTATGTGGAAAACTCAAAAGACTCCACCCCAAAACTGCTAGAACTCATACAGGAATTCAGTAAAGTGGCAGGATATAAAATCAATGCACAGAAATCAGTGGCATTCCTATACACCAACAACAAGACAGAAGAAAGAGAAATTAAGGAGTCGATCCCATTTACAATTGCACCCAAAACCATAAGATATCTAGGAATAAATCTAACCAAAGAGGCAAAGGATCTGTACTCAGAAAACTATAAAATACTCATGAAAGAAATTGAGGAAGACACAAAAAAATGGAAAAACATTCCATGCTCATGGATTGGAAGAACAAATACTGTGAAGATGTCAATGCTACCTAGAGCAATCTACACATTCAATGCAATCCCCATCAAAATACCATCCACTTTTTTCAAAGAAATGGAACAAATCATCCTAAAATTTGTATGGAACCAGAAAAGACCCTGCATAGCCAGAGGAATGTTGAAAAAGAAAAGCAAAGCTGGCAGCATCACAATTCCGGACTTCCAGCTCTTTACAAAGCTGTCATCATCAAGACAGCATGGTACTGGCACAAAAGCAGACACGTAGATCAATGGAACAGAATAGAGAGCCCAGAAATGGACCCTCAACTCTATGGTCAACTAATCTTTGACAAAGCAGGAAAGAATGTCCAATGGAAAAAAGACAGTCTCTTCAACAAATGGTGCTGGGAAAATCGGACAGCCACATGCAGAAGAATGAAACTGGACCATTTCCTTACACCACACACAAAAATAGACTCCAAATGGTTGAAAGACCTCAATGTGAGACAGGAGTCCATCAAAATCCTAAAGAAGAACACAGGCAGCAACCTCTTCGACCTCAGCTGCAGCAACTCCTTCCTAGAAACATCGCCAAAGGCAAGGGAAGCAAGGGCAAAAATGAATTATTGGGACTTCATCAAGATAAAAAGCTTTTGCACAGCCAAAGAAACAGTCAACAAAACCAAAAGACAACCGACAGAATGGGAGAAGATATTTGCAAATGACGTATCAGATAAAGGGCTAGTATCCAAAATCTATAAAGAACTTCTCAAACTCAACACCCAAAGAACAACTAATCCAATCAAGAAATGGCAGAAGACATGAACATTCTTCCAAAGAAGACATCCAAATGGCTGACAGACACATGAAAAAGTGCTCAACATCGCTCGCCATCAGGGAAATCCAAATCAAAACCTCAGTGAGATACCACCTCACACCAGTCAGAATGGCTAAAATTAAGTCAGGAAATGACAGATGTTGGCGAGGATGCGGAGAAAGGGGAACCCTCCTACACTGTTGGTGGGAATGCAAGCTGGTGCAACCACTCTGGAAAATAGTATGGAGGTTCCTCAAAAAGTTGAAGATAGAGCTACCACATGATCCAGCAATTGCACTACTGGTTATTTACTCCAAAGATACAAATGTAGGAAGGGGTACGTGCACCCCGATGTTTATAGCAGCAATGTCCACAATAGCCAAACTGTGGAAAGAGCCAAGATGTCCATCGACAGATGAATGGATAAAGAAGATGTGGTATACACACACACACACACACACACACAATGGAATATTATGCAGCCATCAAAAGGTATGAGATCTTGGCATTTGCAATGACGTGGATGGAACTGGAGGGTGTTATGCTGAGCAAAATAAGTCAATCAGAGAAAGACATGTATCATATGACCTCACTGATATGAGGAATTCTTAATCTCAGGAAACAACTGAGGGTTGCTGGAGTGGGGGTTGGGGTGGGAGGGATGGGGTGGCTGGGTGATAGACATTGCGGAGGGTATGTGCTATGGTGAGTGCTATGAATTGTGCAAGACTGTACCTCTGAAACAAATAATACATTATATGTTAAGAAAAAAAAAAAGAAGATAACAGGAGGGGAAGAATGAAGGGGGGGAAATGGGAGGGGGAGACGAACCATGAGAGACGATGGACTCTGAAAAACAGGGTTCTAGAGGGGAGGGGGGTGGGAGGATGGATTAGCCTGGTGATGGGTATTAAAGAGGGCATGTTCCTCATGGAGCACTGGGTGTTATGCACAAACAATGAATCATGGAACACTACATCAAAAACTAATGATGTAATGTATGGTGATTAACATAATAAAAAAATTTAAAAAAATAAGGAGTTAATATCCAAAATATATAAAGGACTTATACAACTTAATATCAAAAAGCCCCAAATAACCCAATTAAAAAATGGGCAGAGGACTTGAATAGACATTTTTCCAAAGAAGACATACAGATAGCCAACAGGTACATGAAAAGATGCTCAACATCACTAATCATCAAGGAAATGCAAATCAAAACCACAATATTACCTCACACTTGTCAGATTGGCTATTATCAAAATGATTAAAAAAAAAAACTGCTCTTGAGGATATAGAGAAAAAGGATCCCTTGTACACTATTGGTGGGAATGTAAATTGGTATAGCCAATATGGAAAACAGTATGGAAGTTCCTCAAAAAATTACAAATAGAACTACCATATGATTCAGCAATCCTACTTGTGGGTATTTATCTGAAGGAAACAAAAACACTGATCTGTAAAAATATATGCACTTCTATATTCATTGCAGCATTATTTACAATAGCCAAAATATAGAAGCAATCTAAGTATCTATGGATGAATGGATTTTAAAAAAATGTGATACACACACACACATACACACAATGTAGTATTAGTCATAAAACAGAATGAAATCTTTTTTTTTTAAAAGATTTTTTATTTATTTATTTTAACAGAGATAGAGAGAGAGACAGCGGGAGAGGGAACACAAGCAGGGAGAGTGGGAGAGTGAGAAGCAGGCTTCCCACCAAGCAGGGAGCCCAACGCAGGGCTCGATCCCAGGACCCTGGGATCATGACCTGAGCCGAAGGCAGTCGCTTAACCAACTGAGCCACGCAGGCACCCAAAACAGAATGAAATCTTACCATTTGAGATAACACGGATGGACCTAGAGTGTATTCTGCTAAGTGAAGGAAGTCAAACAGAGAAAGACAAATACTATATGATTTCACTTACATGTGGAATCTAAAAAACAAAAGAACAAAACAGACTCAAGGTAGGAGGGGTTGAGGGCAAAATAGGTGAAGGGGATTAAAAGGTACAAACTCTCAGTTATAAAATAAAGTCATGGACTGCATGGAGCACTGGGTGTTATATGAAAACAATGAATCGTGGATCACTACATCAAAAACTAATGATGTATGGTGATTAACATAACATAATAAAATAAAATAAAATAAAAAAATAAAGTCATGGAAAGAGAAATCCATTGGTTTGATGAGAATCTGCAAGACCATGAGGTTCTTGATTTGTGCAGGGTATTAATGTGTAAGAGCTGCCTATTCCAGGATTTCTCTAGAGGCTGGCAAGAGTCCTGAACCAGTTGTCACTTCTACCTTGCTGGTCTGACAGGCTTGGGAATGTCCAAGCCTTAGGACCCACTTTCCTTTCTTACCCAATGTTTTCCTGCCAGAACACTGTGGACTGTTAATTGCTGTGAGCTGGAAAACAGTTTGCATTTACAACTATAAATTTATTCATCCTTTTAACTTATGTAAGGCTTTTGTACCCAATTCTCAATTCTTTAATATGACAGTAAATTTTGATTTTCTACTGTCATGAGAAAACATTAGGCCCCAGCAAAGCATCATTGTGTGAGGAAAATAAAGTGCTGCAGCAAAGAAAATAAAAAATAAAAAAATAAAGTCATGGAGATGTAATGTACAACATGGTGACAGTAGTCAACGGTATTATAATAATTTTACAATGTGACATGGCAATTGTTGAAATAATTTTGCAACGTATAAAAACATCAAATCACTATTATGTACACCAAACATTAATAGGCTATTGTGTGTCAATTATACTTCAGTAAAAAAAATAATAAAATTAAAAAATAAAGATTCTTGGTTGTCAAAAACACAAAACTTCAACAATAACAAAACAATCTAATTAAAATATGGGCAAAAGATGGGGCACCTGGGTGGCTCAGTCAGTTAAGCATCCAACTCTTGATTTTGCTCAGGTCATGATCTCAGGGTTGTGTGACTGAGCCCCGTGTAGGGCTCCATGCTCAGCAGGGACTCTGCTTGAGATTCTCTCTCTCTCCCTCTCCCTCTGCCCCTCCACCCCTCTAAAATAAATTTTTTTTTTAGTTTTTGATGTAATGTTCAATGATTCATTAGTTACGTATAACACCCAGTGCTCATCACCACACGTGCCCTCCTTAATACCCATCACCTGGTTACCCCATCCCCCCACTGAAACCCTCAGTTTGTTTCCCAGAGTCCAGAGTCTCTAATGGTTTGTCTCCCTCTCTGATTTCTTCCCATTCAGTTTTCCTTCCTTCCCCTATGGTCCTCTGCAATATAAAGCAGAGGACCATAAATACATCTTTAAAAAAACAAAAATATAGGCAAAAGATCTGAATAGATATTCCACCAAAGAAAATACACAGATGGAAAATAAGGATATTAAAAGATGCACAACATCATATGTAATTAGGAAATTGCAAATTAAAACAATGAGATATTACAACTGGAATGGTTAAAATTAAAAAAAAAAAATTGACAATACCAAATGCTGACAAGGATGTGGAACAACAGGAACTCACTCACTCATTGTAGGTGTGTATGCAAAAGAGTAGCAGCCACACTGCAAACAGCTTGGCAGTTTCTTACAAAGCTGAACATAATCCTCCCATATGATCCAGAAATCACATCCCTAAGTACTTACCCAAATGAGTTAAAAACTACATCCATACAAAAAAAACCTACACAGGAACATTTATAGAAGCTTTATTCATAATTGCCAAAACTTGGAATCAACCAAGATGTCTTCAATAGGTGAACATATAAACAAACACTGGTATAACCATATAATGGGATACTATTCAGTGACCAAAAGAAATGAGCCATCCAGAAGAAATAAACAGACATTACCCCAAAGAAGACATCCACATGTCCAAGAGACACATGAAAAGATGCTCAACATCACTCATCATCAGGGAAATGCAAATTAAAACTACAGTGAGATATCTGTTAGCTATCTCACACCTGTTAGAATGGCTAAAATAAAAAACACAAGAAACAGGGGTGCCTGGGTGCCTCAGTTGTGTCCAGACTCCTGATTTTGGCTCAGGTCAAGATCTCAGGGTCATGAGATCAAATCTGGTGCTGGGCTCCGCACTGGGCATGGAGCCTGCTTAAGATTCTCTCTCTCGGGGCACCTGGGTGGCTCAGTTGGTTAAGCAACTGCCTTCGGCTCAGGTCATGATCCTAGAGTCCTGGGATCAAGTCCCACATCGGGCTCCCTGCTCAGTGGGGAGTCTGCTTCTCCCTCTGATCCTCCCCCCTCATGCTCTCTGTCTCCCATTCTCTCTCTCAGATAAATAAATAAAATCTTTAAAAAAAAAAAAATTCTCTCTCTCCCTCTCTCTCTGCCCCTCCCCCACTCTCTCTTTCTCTCTCTCCCTCAAAATAAATAAATAAATAAACACAAGAAACAAGTGTTGGCAAGTATGTGGAGAAAAAGGAATCCTCATGTACTGCTGGTAGGAATGCAAACTGGTACAACCACTCTGAAAAACAGTATGGAGGTTCCTCAAAAAGTTAAAAATAGAACTACCCTATGATCCAGCAATTGCTCTACTAGGTACTTACCCAAAGGATATAAAAACACTAGTTCAAAGGGATACATGCACCCTGATGTTTATTGCAGCATTAATTACAACAGCCAAATTATGGAAGCAACCTAAATGTCCATCAATAGATGAATGGATAACGATGTAGTGTATATATATACAATGGAATATTATTCAGCCATGAAAAAGAATGAAACCTTGCCATTTGCAACAACTTGGATAGAGCTAGAGAGTATAATGTTAAGTGAAATAAGTCAGAGAAAGATAAATACCATATGATTTCACTCATACATAGAATTTAAGAAACAAACGAACAAAAAAAAGAACAAAGGAAAAAAAAGAGAGAAACAAACCAAGAAACAGACTCTTAACTATAGAGAACAAACTGATGGTTACCAGAGGGGAGGTGGATGGGGGGTATGGGTGAAATAGGTGATGGGGATTAAGGAGCGCACTTGTCATGATTAAGTACTGGGTGATGTATGGAATTGCTGAATCACTATTTTGTACACCTGAAACTAATATAGCACTGTATGTTAGGTATACTGGAATTAAAATTTTTTAAAAATGAGCCATCAAACCATGAAAAGACATGGAGGAAACTTAAATAAATACTGCTAAGTAAAAGAAGTCAATCTGAAAACTACATCTATATAGGATTCCAACTATATGACACTCGAAAAGGCAAAACTACAGAGACAGTAAAAAGATTAGTGGTTGTGGAGTGGAAGGGAGGGATAAACAGGTGAAGTATGGGAATTTTTTAGGCTAGTGAAACTATTCTGTTTGATACTATAATGGTGAATACATGTCATTACACATTTGTCAAAACTCACAGAACTGTACAACAGAAAGCCTGAATTCTACTGTAAACTATGTACTTTTGTTAATAAGGTATTGATCTTGGTTCATCAATTGTAACAAATGTACCACACTAATGCAAAATGTTAACAATAAGGGAAATTGAGTCCAGAAAAGGAGTTATACCAGAATTCTCTGCACTATATGCTCAACTTTCTCTAAATCTAAAACTGCTCTAAAAAAAAACAAAATCTAGGGGCACCTGGATGGCACAGTCAGTTGAGCATCCAACTCTTGGTTTTGGCTCAGGTCATGATCTCAGGGTCATGAGGTTGAGCCCTATATCAGGCTCTGCATTTAGCGTGGAGTCTGCTTGTCTTTCTCTCCCCTCCTAATGCTAACCCCCCCACCCCACCGCTTATGCTCATGCTCTCTCTCTTCTAAAATAAATAAAATCTTTAGGGTGCCTGGGTACCTCAGTTGGTTGAGTGACTGCCTTCAGCTTGGGTCATGATCCTGGAGTCCCAGGACTGAGTCCAGCATCAGGCTCCCTGCTGAGCGGGGAGTCTGCTTCTCCCTCTGACCCTCCCTCCTCTCATGCTCTCTCTCTCTCTCAAATAAATTAATAAAATCTTTTAAAAAATTAATTTAAGGGTGCCTGGGTGGCTCAGTTGGTTAAAAAATTAATTTAAAATAAATAAAATCTTTAAAAAAAAAATCTAGGTCATCCTCTAAATTGGAAGGGTAAGAGATTAGTAGTGGTGTCTTGTACACTCATAACCATATCTCAGACAGAGAGAATTCCCAGTACCATGGGCAGAAATTTACAAATTGCCGAACCTAGGTTTGATTTACTAATTCTTCTCTTTAATCAAGTTGTTTGTTTATGACAAAATTCTAAAACTGGAAAAAATGGAGGAGAAGCTAAAATGGAGTAGGAGGACCCTAGATTTGCCTCATCCCTCAAACACAGGTAGATAAATATCAAATCATTTTGAATACCCAAGACATTGATCTGAGGACTGACAGAATAAACTGCACAACTAGAGGGAGAGAAGAGGACATATCATGGAAGGTAGGAGGTGCAGAGATGTGGTTTGGGGGAGAAAGAGATCATGGGTGCTGCAGAGGGGAGGGAGCCCTGGTCACAGACAGAGGAGGGAGGGAGGGAGAAAGAGAGAGAGGTGGGAGGAGGGAAGGAGAGAGGGAGAGAGAGAGAGAGGAGTGCACAGGGGATTGCATAAGGAAAACACTTCCCCAAAGCCACTGACTGGGAAAATGAGAGGAGCTGATTTATAAGATTTTTTTTTTTGACAACCAGTGGGGCTCAAAGACTAGAGTTTTAGCTGTCCACAGCACGGCTGGTGTGGAGCCTGGCAGGGGCTGCAGTTCTCCTGTGGAGAAGGAGGGCAGATAGCCTGGGGGCAGATGTCGTGATCAGAGGATTCCCTGGGACCCACTGGGAGAGGTGGTTCCCCATTCTTGGAGCGCATCTGAGAGAGGTGGACTAAAGAGCTAGTGGGCACTATTTCCCTCCCCCACCTCTCAGCATAGGTGCAAAGACACCTGCTGAGGGCAGCTAACCTGGACACCAGCTTTTTGCTGTGCTTTATAC
Source organism: Mirounga angustirostris (assembly GCF_029215605.1). Classification (NCBI taxonomy): domain Eukaryota; kingdom Metazoa; phylum Chordata; class Mammalia; order Carnivora; family Phocidae; genus Mirounga; species Mirounga angustirostris. The sequence goes on from NW_026991717.1 coordinate 98,456,687, forward strand.
CAAACTCCAAACCCCTGCACTTTGGTGTGACTGCCCTTCTGAGACAAACCTGCATCACTCCCAGTACAGTGAGACCCTGCCCAGAGGACCAGCGCAGGTCCCCACCATGCCAGGTCCCTAAAGTTTGGAGTTTTAAAACTCAGCCAATCTGCCTGGGATAGACCCCAAGGTGCACTATGCTACCACGTGGGCAGCCATGCTGAACACAGACAGGGGAAAGGCAGGGATCTGAGGGATGCCTGGGACACACAAGGAGAGATTCTTTGCTCTTCTGGAAGGGCTTCCTGGACAGCAGCAGGTGTGTATTCCCCACTCTAGGGACAACAAAGAGGGTTGGCCCCATTTCCCTCCCCCACCCCTCAGCATAAACTAATTTCAGTAAGCAGCACAGAGCCAACAGTGGTGGCCTAAACAGCTCACACCAAGCCCCACCCCCTGTGCTCTGCTGGTGCTGCTTTCTTGGGCAAGTGTGCCTGAGAACCCGTGTAGTGGGCCCCTCCCCAAGAAGACCAGCACAACCCCCCCATCCCCCACCTAGCACATCTACTAACCATAAGGTTCTACAAAGCTTCAGCTCTAATGGAAATAGCATCGGGTCTCTCTTAACAAACAGACCAGAATACAACTAGTTAAAACTAGCCACACTCTGGCCAAGGTCCAAACACTCGCCACTGCAGGCAAGGAGAAACTCTGAAGAGGACTGACCTTTAGGAAAGAGGTGCCAAAACACACCGTAGCACAGTGCACACTCTGAAACACTTCCTGAAGCATCAGGCCCTGGACAGCATAGGACCTCTTCTTCATAAAACCATTACTCTCAAGAGCAGGAAAGATACCAGGCCTTCATTTTTGTTTGTTTTTAAGATTTTATTTATTTATTTGACAGAGTGAGAGAGAAAGCATAAGCAGAAGGAGCAGCAGAGCAAGCAGGCTCTCCACTGAGCAGGGAGCCTGATGTGGGGGCTCAATCCCAGGACCCTGGGATCATGACCCAAGCCAAAGACAGATGCTCAACTGACTAAGCCACCCAGGCACCCCCATAACAGGCTTTCCTAACACAAAGAAGAAGACAGAGACCTAGACAAAATGCCAAGACAGAGGAATTCATCCCAAAAGAAACAACAAGAAAAGGTCACGGCCAAGGATCTAATCAAAACAAATATAACTAATATTCCTGATCCAGAATGTAAAGCAACAATCATAAGAATACTAGTTGGGCTTGAGAAAAGCATAGAAGACACCACGGAGATCCTTACCAAAGAAATAAAAGACCTAAAACATAGGCTGAAATGAAAACTTCAATAACCAAGATGCAAAACTGACTGGATGTAATGACCACAAGGATGGAAGAAGAATAGGAACAAATAAGTGATATAGAAGATAAATTATGGAAAATAATGAAGCTGAGAGGGAAAGAAAAATAATGGATCATGAATGAAGACCTAGGGAACTCAGCGATTCCATAAAGCATAATAACATTTGTATCATAGGAGTCCCAGAAGAAGAAGAGGGGAAAGAGGGCAGGTTTATTTGAGGAAATTACAGCTGAAAACTTCCCCAATCTGGGAAAGGAAACAGATATCCAAATCAAGGAGGCACAGAGAACTGCCATCAAAATCAACAAAAGCAAGCCAACACCAAGACATATCAGAGTAAAATTTGCAAAATATAGAATAAGGAAAAAATCCTAAATGAAGCAGACAAAAGAAGTCCCTAACGAACAAGGGAAGACAAATAAGATTAGTAACAGATCTCTCCAAAGAAACTTAGCAGGCAAGAAGACAGTGACATGACATATTCAACATGCTGAATGGGGAAAATATACTGCCAAGAATGCTCTATCCTGCAAGGCTGTCATTCAGAACAGAAGGAGAGATAAAGAGTTTCCCAGACAGACAAAAGGAGTTCCTGACCACTAAACCAGCCCTGTAAGAAATATTAAAGGGGACTCTTTGAGTGGGAAAGAAAGACCAAAAGTGACAAAGACTAGAAAGGAACAAAGAAAATCTCCAGAAACAACAACAAAACAAGTAATAAAATTCCTATCTATCAAGAATCACTCTGAATGTAAATGAACTAAATGCTCCAATCAAAAGACATAGGGTGTCAGAATGGATTAAAAAAAAAAGACCCGGGCGCCTGGGTGGCTCAGGTGGTTGAGCATCTGCCTTTGGCTCAGGTCATGATCCCAGGGTCCTAGGATCAAGTTCCACATCAGAGTCCCTGCTCTACGGGGAGCCTGCTTCTCCCTCTGCCTCTGCCTCTCTCTCTCTGTCTCTCATGGATAAATAAAATCTTTAAAAACAATTTTTTTAATTTATTTGACAGAGAGAGACACAGCGACAGAGGGAACACAAGCAGGGGAAGTGGGAGAGGGAGAAGCAGGCTTCCCGCGGAGCAGGGAGCTCAATGTGGGCCAAAGGTAGACGCTTAACGACTGAGCCACTCAGACACCCTAAAAACAAATTTTAAAAAGACCCATCTATATGCTGCCTACAAGAGACTCTTTTTAGACCTAAAGACACCTGTATATTGAAAGTGAGAGGATGGAGAAATATTTACCATGCAAGTGAATGTCAAAAGAAAGGCAGAGTCACCATACTTACATCAGACAAACTAGATTTTAAACCAAAGACTGTAACAAGAGCTGAAAAAGGGCACTACATCATAATGAAGGGGTCTATCCAAAAAGAAGATCTAACAATTATAAGTATTTATGCCCAAAACTTGGGAGCACTAATAACAAACATAAAGGAACTCATTAATAATAATATAATAATAGTAGGAGACTTTAACGCCCCACTTACATCAATGGACAGATGATCCAAGCAGAAAATCAACAAGGAAACAATGGCTTTGAATGACACACTGGACCACATGGACTTAAAAGATATAGTCACAACATTTCAGCCCAGAGCAGCAGAATACACATTCTTTTCAAGTGCACATGGGACCTTCTCCAGAATAGATCACATACTAGGTCACAAATCAGGCCTCAACTAGTACAAAAAGACTGAGATCATCCCATGCATATTTTCTGATCACAATGGTATGAAACTTGAAGTCAACCACAAGAAAAAAATTGCAATGACCACAAATACATGGAGGCTAAAGAACATTATACTAAAGAATGAGTGGGTAAGGGAGCCTGGGTGGCTCAGGCAGTTAAGCATCCAACTCTTGATCTCAGCTCAGGTCTTGATCTCAGAGTTATGAGTTCAAGCCCTACATTGGGCTCTACTTAAAAAGAAAAAAAAATGAATGAATGGGTCAATCAGGAAATTAAAGAAGAAATTTTAAAAAATACATGGAAATAAATGAAAATGAAAGACAACAGTCCAAAAGCTTTGGGAAACAGCAAAAGGGTCCTAAGAGGGAAGTATAGGGCAATACAGGCATATCTCAAGAAGCAAGAAAAATCTTTTTTTTTTTTTTTTTTTAAAGATTTTATTTATTTATTTGACAGAGAGAGCACAAGCAGGGGAGTGGCAGGCAGAGGCAGAGGGAGAAGCAGGCTCCCTGCAGAGCAGGGGGAGCCTGATGTGGGACTCAATCCCAGGACCCTGGGATCATGACCTGAGCTGAAGGCAGTCGCTTAGCCAACTGAGCCACCCAGGCGCCCATAAGAAAAATCTTTTTTTTTTTTAAAGATTTTATTTATTTATTTATTTATTTTATTTATTTATTTTAAAGAGAGAGAGAATGAGAAAGAGAGCACATGAGAGGGGGTAGGGTCAGAGGGAGAAGCAGACTCCTTGCCGAGCAGGTAGCCCGATGCGGGACTCGATCCCGGGACTCCAGGATCATGACCTGAGCCGAAGGCAGTCGCTTAACCAACTGAGCCACCCAGGCGCCCCCGCAAGAAAAATCGTAAATATGCAACCTAACCTTACACCTAAAGGAGCTAGAAAAAGAACAATAAATGAAGCCTAAACCCAGCAGCAGAAGGGAAATAATAAAGATTAGAGGAGAAATAAATAATATAGAAACAACAACAACAACAACAACAAAACAGATCAATGAAATCAGGAGCTGATTCTTTGAAAAAACTAATAAAATTGATAAACCCCTAGCCAGACTTATCAAAAAGAAAAAAGACCTAAATGAATAAAATTGCGAATGAAAGAGAAGAGATCACAACCACCACCACAGAAATATAAACAATTATAAGAGAATATTATGAAAAACTGTATGCCAAGAAATTGGGTAATCTGGAAGAGATGGATAATATCCTAGAAACATATAAACCACCAACTGAATCAGGAAGAAATAGAAAACTTGAACACATCAATACACAGCAAAGAAATTTAATCAGTAATCAAAAATCTCCCAACAAACAAAAGTCCAGAGCCAGATGCCTTCACAGGGGAATTCCACCAAACATTTAAAGAATTAATACCTATTCTTCTCAAAAAAATAGAAATGGAAGGAAAACATCCAAACTCATTCTACAGAGCCAGTGTTATCCAGATAAAGACCCCACTAAAAAAGAGAACTATAGACCAATATCGCAGATGAACATGGATGTAAAACTTCTCAACAAAATACTAGCATATCAAATCCAACAGTACATTAAAGGAATCATTCACCATGATCAAGTGGGATATATTCCTAGGTTGCAAGGGTGGCTCAATTCTCAAATCAATCAACATGACATACCACATTAGTAAAAGAAAGGATAAGAACCATATGATCCTCTCAATAGATACAGAAAAAGCATTTGACAAAGTACAGCATCCTTCTTGATAAAAACCCTCAATAAAGTAGGGGTAGAGGGAAATTACCTCAATATCATAAAGGTCATATACAAAAGACCCACAGCTAATATTATCCTCAATGGGGAAAAACTGAAGGCTTTTCCTTTACAGTCAGGAACAAGGCAGGGGTGTCCACTATCACCACTGTTATTTAATACAGTACTAGAAGTCCTAGCCTCAGCAAACAGACAACAAAAAGAAATAAAAGGCATCCAAATTGGTAAGGAAGAAGTCAAACTCACTAATTGCAGGTGACATGACACTATGTAGAAAACCTGAAGATGCCACCAAAAAATTGCAAGAAATACATGAATTCAGTAAAGTCACAGGATACAAATATACAGAAATCTACTGCATTTCTATACACCAATAATGAAGCAGCAGAAAAAGAAATCAAGGAATTGATCCCATTTACAACTGCACAAAAACAGTAAGATACTTAGGAATGAACCTAACCAAAAAGGTAAAAGAGCTGTACTCTGAAAACTATAGAACCCTTATGAAAGAAATTAGAGAGGACACAAGGAAACATTCCATGCTCATGGATTGGAAAAAAATATATTGTTAAAACGTCTATACTACCCAAAGAAATCTACACACTTAATGCAATCCCTATCAAAAAATCACCAGCATTTTTCACAGAGCTAGAACAAATAATCCTAAAATGTGTATGGAACCACAAAAGACCCCGAATAGCCAAAGCAACCTTGAAAAAGAAAAGCAAAGCTAGAGACATCATAATACTGAATTTCAAGTTATATTACAAAACTGTAGTCATCAAGAGAGTATGGTACTGGCACAAAAACAGGCACATAGATCAATGAAACAGAATAGAAAACCCAGAAATAGACCTACAACTCTTTGGCGAGGATGCATAAAACTGGAAGTTATATGAAAACAATGAATCATGAATCACTACATCAAAAAACTAATGATGTATGGTGACTAACATAATAAAATAAAATGAAATTTAAAAAATTAAAAAATTAAAAATAATTTTTAAAAAAGGAGAAACAAATAAAAAAAAGAATATCCAATGGAAAAAGGACAGTCTCTTCAACAAATGGTGTCAGGAAAACTGGACAGCAACATGCAGAAGAATGAAACTGGACCATTTTCTTACACCTTACACAAAAATAAATTCAAAATGGATGAAAGACTTAAATATGAGACAGGAAACCATCAAAATCCAGAAGAGAACATAGGCACTAACCTCTTTGACATCAGCCATAGCAACTTCCTACTACATACATCTCCAGAGGCAAGGGAAAGAAAAGCAAAAATGAACTATTGGAACTTCATCAAGATAAAAAGTTCCCGCACAGCAACAGAAACAATCAACAAAACTAAAAGGCAGCCTACGGAATGGGAGAAGATATTTGCAAACGACATATCTGATAAACGGTTAGTATCTAAAAATCTATAAAGAACTTAACAAACTCGGGGCGCCTGGGTGGCTCAGTCATTAAGCATCTGCCTTTGGCTCGGGTCATGATCCCGGGGTCCTGGGATCGAGCCCCGCATCGGGCTCCCTGCTCAGAAGGAAGCCTGCTTCTCCCTCTCCCACTCCCCCTGCTTGTGTTCCCTCTCTCGCTGTGTCTCTCTCTGTCAAATAAATAAATAATATCTTTAAAAAAAAACCTTAACAAACTCAATACCCAAAAAAACACATAACCTAGTTAAGAAATGGGCAGAAGACATGAATAGACATTTTTCCAAAGAAGACATCAAGATGGTTAACAGACACATGAAAAGATGCTCAACATCACTCATCATCAGGGAAATACAAATAAAAACTACAATGAGATATCACCTCACTCCCATCAGAATGGCTATAAATAACAACACAGGGAACAACAGATGTTGGAGAGGATGCAGGGAAAGGGGAACCCTCTTGCAGTGTTGGTGGGAATGCAAACTGGTGTGGTCACTCTGGAAAACAATGTGGAAGTTCCTCACAGAATTAAAAATAGAACTACCCTAGGATTCAGCAACTGTACTACCAAAATACTGATTTGAAGGGATACGTGCACCCCAATGTTTATGGCAGCATTATTAACAACAGGCAAATTATGGAAAAAACCCAAATGTCCATCAACTGATGAATGGATAAAGAAGATGTGGTGTATATGTGGTATGTTTGGTGTGTGTGTGTGTAATGGAATATTACTCAGCCATCAAAAAGAATGAAATCTTGGCCATTTGCAATAGCATGGATGGACCCAGAGTGTATTATGCTAAGCAAAATAAGTCAGAAAAAGACAAATGCCATATGATCTCATTCATATGTGGAATTTAAGAAACAAAACAAATGAACATGGCGGGGGAGGGAAGGGGGCAAACCATAAAACAGGCCTTTAACTACAGAGAATAAATGGAGAATTGATGGAGGGAGGTAGGCCAGGGATGGGCTAAATGGGTGATGGATATTAAGGCGGGCACTAGTTGTAATGAGTACTGGGTGTTATATGTAAGTGATGAATCACTAAATCCTTCACCTGAAACTAATAATTACACAGATGTTGACTGGAATTTAAATAAAAACTTGAAAATAAATAAAAAATAAAACTGGAAAAATGTATAAATAAACAAAATCTATTATTTTTTTAAATGGGTAAATTCCTTTGAAACAAAAGCATAAAGGAAACCACAGTAAAACTTAAAACCTATAATTCAGAAGAGAAAAGATAAATCTGACCAGATAATTCTTTAAAGAATAGGGAAATTCAGGGGCATCTCAGTGGTTCAACTGGTTAAGCATCTGACTCAATTTCAACTCAGGTCATGATCTCAGGGTCATGAGATTGAGCCCCACATGGGGCTCTGTGCTCAGCATGGAGTCTATTTGAGATTCTCTCTGTACCTCTGCCCCTCCCCCTGTACTCTCCCACCTGTGCACTCTCTCTTTCAAATAAATAAAGTCTTAAAAAAAAAAATAGGGAAATTCAGATAATAAATGACAAACTTGGGGGGAATCTAGTTTGTGTCTGCTTCATATAAAGAAAGTATCTAGCAGTGCCTGGGTGACTCAGTGTGTTAAGCCTCCAACTCTTGGTTTTGGCTCAGGTCGTGACCTCATGGGTCATGGGACAGAAAAGAAGAGATTGGGGATGACTCCCTGCTTAGAAGATTCTCTCCCTGTGCCCCTTCCCCCACTCACTTGTGCACTCTCTCTCCCTCTCTAAAATAAATCAAAAAAAAAAAAAGTATCTAAAAGTTAATAAAGTTCAAACATGATAGAAAAATGGGCAAAAGATTCCAAACAGTTCAGGTCCTATTTCAATGAATAGTATGCACCGGCAAAATTACAGGAGAGAGAAACTGCTTGCCAGGCGCTGGATATCTCAAACTGATGGTTTTAGCACATAAAAGTAGAATGATAGATTGAAAGGTATTTTTTTCCCCCCTCATGGTTATTTGGAAGGTGCAGCTATGACATGGCACATTTAGCACAGTTCTTCAACATTCTAAATATCACTACTGAGAATTTTTGTAAAATACTATATTCTACAAGTCATTTTTTCTTACATTTTAAATTCAATTGAGGACATTGCCTCTTTGCAATTCCACCTCCTTGACATTTATTTTTCCCCGTTAGTTTCTTCTTCCCATAAGTGTTGGTGTTGTGTAAGATGCTCCCTGGATAACCTGTATGTTGCCTACACCTACATCTGTACTCCTCAGGGGTTCAAACTCCCACAGATCCCTACTAGAGTCTCAAGTCTGATGGGCATTCCCCTGTTGAAGTAGACTCATCTTCCCCTGTCAATCTGTTCTTCTTTCTTGCCTACTTCAGATGTTGATCAGAGAGGATTGAGGTTGAGATTGGAAAGACAGAATAGAAGAGATTAGGGAGTAAATTCAAGTTTGTACTTTTGCTGATTGTTACCAAATTAGCTCTTAGCAAATCCAGTTAATTTCACCTCCTAGGCATTAAAAAGAAAACCCCCTCTTTGCTATCTCTATTTTACCTCCCTAGATTGTATAATGGACACACAATGGTCTCTATGTGTGCTTGGACTTCACAAATCGGTCTCACATCCACCAGAGAGCTCGAAAGTACTATTCTGAGTATATCACTTATCTGCCTACAATCCTCTGTTGAACAATCACGTTTTGAGGTGGTCAGGACAGTGAGCCAAACTTAAAGTAACAATCAAGCCTTTATTCACTCACTGTGATAGCGCAAGCCAGAGGCCAAAAGAGAGGCACCAGTTCTGCAATGCTCCATTCCTTGCCCCGCCCACCATGGGCCAGCATTAGGCAAGGGTCGGGTGGGTGCAGTGCAGGTGCAAGGAGGCATCTCATTCCAAGGGGCCCCAAACAAAAGGCTCCTGACTCTTTATGGACTCATGGGTTGAGGGGAAAGAAAGGGGGAAGAGCCAGAAGTGGAAAGATACCGAGTCAAGTGGAGAAAAGTGCCTCAACCAAAGACCCCTGATAAGGAGGTCTTAGCAGAAGCACCTGGGAGGTGCCTCAGTCAAGGTCCCTGATAATGAGGCCTCTGAATGGAGACACTTGAGCTAAAAATACAGGTTACATATGAGCATGTCTGGCCTAGGTGCCTGAGTCTTGGACCTCAATTTTCTCTAGAAAACACAATGCACTGGGCATGCACCCAGTCTGGTGTGGGCAGGGCACCTTTCCCCTAGGAGGCCTGCCAGACAATGACTATAATTGCCTATGGTCAGGACTCATAGGTCATGCAAGGATTCTGGCTTGGAGCTAAACTCCTCACCCTCCAGTGGCTACCCCAAAGCCTCAACCTCTTCACATGGTAAACAAAGATCCCTTCATCTGACCCCCATACCTACTCTTCTGGTATAATCTCCTGCTTCACATTTCATACTCCAGTAAAAACTGCCCCCCTCCATGTGGCGCCTGGGTGGCTCAGTCAGTTAAGCATCTGCCTTTGGCTCAGGTCATGATTTCAACTCACAATGGGCTCCCTGCTCAGCAGGGAGTCAGCTTCTCCCTCTACCCCTCCCCCTGCTCTCTCTCTCTTAAAAAAAATAAAATCTTCTAAAAAATATATTTAAAAAAAAAAACTGCCCCCCTCCAAACCTCCATGCCTTTGTTCACAGTTTCCCCTGCTTTCCCCACCTTCTGTTTCTTCACCAAGCAAACTCCCACTTATCCTTTTAAGATTTATCCCAGGTGCCACCTCCACCAGGAAGCCTTCTTAACAAATATCCACCTTCATTCTAGACACAAGTAACTCTTCCCTATGCTGTGGATCCTTAAGCCCTCATGCACACAAATTGCTACCAACTTACTTACTACATAATATTTCCTGTTTCTGTATCTGTCTATGTAACAAAACACTATATTCCTAGAGAACAGAAGCCATATCAGCTCTTTGGAATTCCTCTCCAAAGGCCACCATTCACTCTTTACAATTGGCTTCTTAGTCTACAGGCCTTAGGCTCCATGGTTGTCAGGGATTTCTAAAATCTTTTCATTTATATATGATGAGTACTGGAACATTTAAAGGTGTCCATTTGCAAAGTGATAACCACAACTTTTCACCTGTAAGTTCTGAATTTCCTGTCATTTAACTTTCACCCAATTTTTATGGGAATCCAGTCCAAGAGGAGAAGGAAGAGGGGAGCCAAGCAGACAACAAAGATACTCAATGTCAGCAAAGGTCTTAGTAGCCAGCAGTCCTAACACAACATTAAACTGGACAAGTCCATGTAAACTTGTGTCCCTGATGAAGTTGTAGCTTCTAGCTGTGTCACCGAAGAGGAAACCAGACTTCATTCAGGGAGAGATTGCAAGAATGGACTCCACATAGGCCTAAATCCCAGGCCTAAAGATTCTATGCCAAGGAAATTTAGATTCTCTCTCTCTCTCTCTCTTTCAGTAAACACTAAGATGTGTGCTGGGACTATTTGCACTGTTTCTGCACCTACTGAGTAGGCAGAGAGCTACAGACTCTAGAAAAATCAGGCTGGGGTGAGAAGCATGCCAGACATTTTAAAAAATCCCAGTGAGAATAGCAAAGATGAGCTTTTTACCTGGTAAAATCCTTACTTCACAGTTATATTCAAAAGCAAAAGCAATACTATGACCATGTGATTGTGTCCTCTCCCATTTTTATACAAAGATGTTTCTGTATCCTTTGCCATTCAAGACATTTTAGATCCTCTACATAGGGAGAAGATAGACCAGGAATTTGTATGAAATGAATGTCTACAAATATAATGTTAAAACCCTAAAATATTTTAATGGATTGTGGCTGCCTCAAATGAAATCAAGAGATAAATAACAATAAATGAATGTGTACCCCCTGTACTTACAAGAGAACATGAGCAACGATGGCATTCACATCGAACAAGGTATCAGTAGGGAATTCTCTGAGTAAGATGTTGCCCCTATAAAAAAATTTAAAAAGCATTACAGAAATATCTCCTTGGAATTCATTTTTCTTGTCTCTCTAATACAGTAGGTTTTAAGTTCTTTGATGTTAGAGCCTGGGTGTTATACATTATCCCATGCACTTCACCTACCCGCGTGCTAACCGTAAAACACACAAAAATATTTATTGAATATTCACTCAATAAATATGTTGACTTTGAAGAGCCTAGACCCTGGGCTAGGCAAAAAGACTGGGAAAGCACAGAAGTCTCAACAAGGCTTCCTACCAACCTCCCAGTCACATACACACACTTTCCTAAATGGGCTGGGAAGGAGACAAGTAGGAGTGAAAAAGAACTGTCCTTACAGCTGATCTCTGAGGAGACAGAATATGTCCCCACTTCTTAGGCCAAATCCCAACAGTTTGAGAAAAAGACTTTGAGAAACCTGAGAGACTAGGAGACCAAAGTGGAGAGGAATCTGTAACTGGGACATTGGCAGATCTCTCAAAAATACATTTCTTTCACACCCAAATATGGACCTGACAGATCTATTTGAAACACTAAATTTGTGAAGTGCTTACTTTCCAGGCACTTATAGTAGGAGTTTACATAAGAATTCTCATGTAACATTCAAAACAAGCCTGTGAGGTAGGTTTTATAGCTATTTTACCTCATTTTATAGATAAGGAAGCTGAAGCACAGGTAACAAATCTATGACTTAGACTATTTGCTAAGCTTCATGTGACCTCCCCCCCACAACTGTATACAATTTTATTCTGGCTTAGTGATATTTTGTATATTTTAATATTCTAGAAGTATAGCTTTATATCCGCCTATCACACTCAAAAAAATACTTTACCTGAATAAATATGCTCTCACCAAATCCTTTTCTTTTCCACAGTATCTTGATGTTTCTTCTTTGACACAATTAACCTTTAAAAGATTATATTTAAGGTTTAGAGTATATATCAAAAGGTCAAGTTTCTTGGTTAGGGAAACAAGAAGGAAAATTAAACAGCACAGTCTGTCTCCAGGTCAAATTTTTTATTTTACTTTTCTTTCTGATTTGAATCCTATAATTGCTTATTTATTCAAGTGCTTGAGGTAACCCCGAGAAAGGAATTATTTCTACACCAGGAGTTATATTTAATTATACTTGAGAGAATACTTATGGAACAAGTAGAAAGTAACCAAGTAGAAAAGGAAAGAAACAATGAAGGCGGGACAAAAAAATCATGAGTAAAAGCCAAGAAGCAGAAGTAAGTGGTTAAGTTGGGAGCATGAAAGCATCTCAGCAGCTGGAATAAAGATACTGCTGGTTTCTTTTTATTATTATTATTTTTATTTTTATTTTTTTTAAAGATTTTATTTATTTATTTGACAGAGAGAGAGATAGCGAGAGCAGGAACACAAGCAGGGGGAGTGGGAGAGGGAGAAGCAGGCTTCCCGCCAAGCAGGGAGCCTGATGTGGGACTCCATCCCAGGACCCTGGGATCATGACCTGAGCCGAAGGCAGACGCTTAACGACTGAGCCACCCAGGCGCCCAATACTGCTGGTTTCTTATTCAAAATCCAGCCTTTCCTTTTGTTCTACTACCAGAACTTCCCTAAACGCAAGTGGCCCAATGAAAGACTTTTCCAGACTCCCCAACAGCTACAGATGGCCAAACAGTGTTAGAAGTCACTGGGGTTGGATTCCAGATGGTTCTTAAAAGGGAGCTGACTTATACTCTTTTTCTACTTCTTCCTGACAAAAAACAGACAAGGCAGCTGGGGCACCAGCAGTAATCATGGACCATAAGACATCTTTAAAGGAGAAACCCTTGCTGAGCATGGTGCCACAGAAAGAATGAACCCTAATCACTGATGACGTCAGAGCAGCCCTAATAGCCCTTGATAGTTTATAAACTGTGTGTGAAAAATATAAGAATAATCCTGGCAGCAACATGAAGATACAGTGGAAGGCAAGAGAGCACAAAGATAAGGTGGCAGGTTAAACAAATATCACATCAGTACAGGGCAAGGATGACTGGCACCTGAAGTAAAGCAGAGAAGGACAGAAGAGGTTCAAGAGATTTCTCAACAATCCAGTAAGGAGAACTAGGGAGAAGAAGAGGCATGTGTATGCAGCCTGGGATAGAGGGGGAAGGAAAGAGATAAAGAGAACAAAGAGGTTTACGAAATGGGGCAATGGGTAGCTACCAACAAAACTTAAACTAAGGCTGGAAGAAAAACAGTTATTTCATTTTAGATTTTGTTTTTGTTTGATTTTTTTAAATGGGTTTGGGTTTTTTTTTGTTTTGGGGTTTTTTTTTTTTAAAGATTTTTATTTATTTGAGAGAGAAAGAACGAGACAGAGAGAGAGGGCATGAGAAGGGGGAGGGTCAGAGGGAGAAGCAGACTCCCCGCTGAGCAGGGCACCCGATGCGGAACTCGATCCCAGGACTCCAGGATCATGACCTGAGCTGAAGGCAGTCACTTAACCAACTGAGCCACCCAGGTGCCCCATGGGTTTGGGATTTTGTGTGTGTCGTTCAATTTAATTTTAATGGAGTTTGAGGAAGCAGAATGACAACTGGGGAAGCTACATTTATTTTCAAAAGCTACAAAAGGAGAACTGACACTCAGAAAAAAATATTAGGAAAAAAGAATTAGAATTAAAAGTCAGAATACAGCTACACTCGCCAAAAAACTGAATGTTAGCAAGAATTTTTAAAAGTCAGAGCACAGGTGATGATTGACATTATGACAACAGATTTTTTTTCTATTTATCCCATTCAACATATATATGAACGCCTACCATATGTTAGTCACTCTTCTAGTCACTGGGGTACCGTTAGGTTCCAAATAAAGATCTTTATCTTTAGAACTTACATTCTAAAAGCAGAGACAGACAATTTTAAAAACTAATATGTAGTGTTAAGTCCCATATAGGAAAAAAAAAGTAAGGGGATAGTGTATGACAGGACATTTTAGATAGTAATCAAAGAAGGCTTGGGGGAGGGGGTGACCTTTGCACAAAGAACAGAAGGAATGGAACGACGCATATGATTATCATATAAATGTGTGGAAGAGAGGAGTTCTAAGCAGAAGGGAAAATATTCACAAAGGCCTTGTGGAAATAACACTTCCAGCAGGTTCAGGTAACAAAAAGATGACCTGTAGGTGTCAGGAACAAACTGAGCAAGGTAAAGGGACAAAAAATGAATCAGAGAGGAAGCCAGTGTCCACAAGAGTGAAGAGTTTCTATTTTATCCTAACTGTAACAGGAAACCTTTCTGAAGGGGTAGCAAAGGGACCTGACACATATGACTTATGTGTGGAGAAAAGTTTAGTGGGACAAGAGTGAGAGGAGAAAGACCAATTATTAGAAGGCTACCGTAGTTTCCCAGATGAGAATTGATGAAGGTTTAGACAAGGGGAGGGAGGGGTCAGATTTGGGAAGTTTTGATAATAGAACCTAAAGATTTCTTGATGGCTTGAGTTAGGTCCTCAATATAGGTCTGTCTTATTCACTAGTCTCCTTTTCACATAGCTTAGCATCCTCAACTGTAAAATCAAGACTTTAAGTTTTGTTAGTTCATAAAGGCAACACCCTGGGCATGAACCTTAATATTCTACTCTAGTTACTAGATACACAGTTACTAGCTACTAGATAAACAGCATGATTATCCCTTTTGAATGACCTACCAACTTAGTATTTCATTTCTAAACTTTAGAATTTTATTAAAAGCTCCTCAAAGATGAGTACCATTATCATTCTAGAGTGTTATCAGTTGTTTAAAGTTAACAAAGGTACATATAGAATTGACATAAAAAAAGATTTTTTTTTTTAAGTATTAAGCAGTGATATAATAAGAAATAGATAATTGGTTTTTGCCCCCCTGGTTCCTGACACAGGGCTCCTAAAACCCTTGTTATTTCCTGAGTGATAGGAGTGTTAGGAGTACCTTTTGTTCTAATATTTGGTCTTTAACCCCAGTTCCTTATATAAGAGCTTCTAAGACTCTTGGAAACCCTTGCAGTGTTTAAGAGTATCTTTCTGCATGCTAATGAGGTGACTGATCCCTGGGGGCCCCTATATAGCTTCGAGATGGAGACTGCTCACCAAAAGGACAAGGCATGATTAGAAGGTTGAACTTTCTGTCCCACCTCCTATCCTCAGGGCTGGAGATATAGTTAATCACCAGCAGCCAAAGATTTAATCAATCATGTCCACAAAATGGAACCCCCATAAAAACCCTAAACAATAGGTCTTGGAGAGCTTCCAGGGTGGTGAACATATCTAAGTACCAGTAGGGTGGCAGAGTCCAAACCAGAAGAGGACAGAAGCTCCTGTGCTCAAGACTTCCAGACCTCACCCTATGCATCTCGTCCTTTGGGCTATTCCAGGGCTCTATCATTTATAATAAATCAGTAATAGTAAACAAAGTGTCTTCCTTCAATCCTGTTAGTTATTATAGCAAATTATCGAACCCAAGGAGGCAGCTGTAAGAACCCCCAATTTGTAGCCAAGTCAGGCAGAAGTTGTAGGTAACCTGGGAATCCACTCCTTGTGATTGGCATCTGAACTGGAGGGCAGTCTTATAGGACTGAGCCCTTAACCTCTGAGATCTGGGCTAAGTGGGCAGCTAGTGTCAGAACTGATTGGTGTGGAAAACTCACACATTTGATGTCAGAAGTGTTCTCTGGGTAGAAGAAAGAGTTTCCCTTTAATAGCCAAGGTTAGTTAACCTTTCTAGGATTCCTGCCCTGGGAACTCTAACTGCAGG
This sequence comes from Mirounga angustirostris, assembly GCF_029215605.1. Lineage (NCBI taxonomy): Eukaryota > Metazoa > Chordata > Mammalia > Carnivora > Phocidae > Mirounga > Mirounga angustirostris. Next base: position 98,472,578 of record NW_026991717.1, read on the forward strand.
GACCAAGTGGGACAGCAGCTATCTCTCAGAGGTAGAAGGCTAGTGAACTAAGAAAGAATAAATGTACACAGAAAGTCAGGGAGACACTAATCTGAGAGAATTTAATAATCACTGGGTTTTAATCATTCAATTTTCTGAGGTACAAATTCTAAGATTAAAGTAAATGAAAAGCTCATGGAGCTATCTAATCTATGATGCATGTGGAAATTTTCCATAATACTCAACAACAAGTTTAAACATTCTTTTGAGAAAAAAATTAAATATGTCATTTCAAGTTAGGTTGTTTTGACTTTGTTCTAAAAATAAAGGAAAAACTGCAACATAAGCAATTATAAAGACCTAGAAGAATAGAAAAGGAAAAATACTTCAATTACCTCAATTTTGGTATCTCAGTTTGTGCTAACAGAAAATAAATAGTTGAATGTGGAGATCTATTATAATATATTTGTCAGGCAAAACAACAAAGCTTAACTATAGGATTGAAAACTGAGCTATAGCCTCAATAAAACAGTTTGCAAAATAAATTAAGTTCTAAGCTAAAGAATTTTGAACAGCTTTTTTTCATCATGTACTAATTTACACAATAATCTGGAACTTCCTGTGCTTCTGTTTTTTCGTATAAAAAAAGGTAGAAAAAATTATTTTTCCAATATGGAAAAGGTGTGAAACATAAGTATATTTAGATACTCAGCCTTAAGTCATACAATTGGAAAGTGTTTGTCACTAATAATTTAGTAACAAAAAATGTCTTTCTACCTTTGCAACTGAAATTCCATAGTCCTGGAGAGGTTTAACAGCCTCATTCAGTTCTTCAAGAAATACAGAGGTTCTTGGAGAATCTAAAATAAGAAATGTTTTATGAATGTTTTATGGCTTGCTCCTTAGGAAAGATGAATTTTTAAAATTAAAGCCCAAAGCTGCAAACTGGAGAAGAAATAGATTAGTTTGCCCCACAAGTAGACAAAACAATAAATAAACATACCTAGTTATATATTTTTACACCCTTATTTCCTATTGCCTCATTATTCTTATTTCTAATGTTTTTGTGATATATTTTAACTTTGTAAGTAAATTTTAAAAATTTCTAAAACAAAAATAGAATGTTTAATTTAAAGCTAACATTTGGCATTATTTTTCCAAGTTTAATACCACATACACAACACACATGAATGCATGCACAAAACTTTCAAAATGATTTTAAAGCTTTTTTTTATGAGAGAAAGAGAGAGAGAGAGAGAGAGAGAGAGAATGCATGCAAGTGAGGGGAGAGGCAGCAGGAGAGGAAGAGAATCTCAAGCAGCCTCCACACCCAGCACAGAGCCCATCGTGGGGCTCAATCTCACAACCCTAAGATCATGACCTGAGCTGAAATCAAGAGTCCAACACTTAACTGACTGAGCCACCCAGGCGCCCCTTAAAATGATTTTAAAATACCATTTTCAAATGACAATTATAAGAGAGCCAACAGAAATGTGGAGTCATTTCACTTACTAATTCCAAGAATAGTTTTTTTTAAGGGATAAAGACTTAATGAGACCATTACAATTTTTAGTTAAGTTCAATTGGTTAATCAGTGTAATTAATGGTACAGCTGAAGCAGAGTATTAAACAAAAGAACTACTGATACTTCGTTTAAAGTTTTAAAACACTTTTAAAATATTTGTTCACTAAAAATACCAAAAAGTATACTTTCAGAAATGACTAGTTGAAATTCAGATGTTATTCACTAATTCTTATCTAGTATTTACTATGGACTAGTAACATGAGTAAATTCATTTAATCCTCACAACAAATTTACAAAGCAAATATTATTTCCTCATTATGGATGACAACAAAAACAGAGAGGCTAAGTGACTTGATCAAAATCATACAGTGGCACAATCAGGATTTAAACTCAGGCAGACATATTTTAGTAGCAGTTTTATAGCACATAGTACTAATCCTGACAATAAATTCCCACTGAGAATATTGATTAAATAGCAATAGAAACATCACAAAAATAATGTAGAATATAAAAAATACTTACCAGCTTGACAAAAATAAGCTAAGGAGGCTTTTCCTGGTTGCAATGTACTGAAATATTTCTGAGGACTCAGTTCTGATAGAGAGTCTACTGCTGACTTATAAAAAACGCACATCATAACAAAAGAGATGCCAACTCTAAATATATTGAAACTGAAAGACATCATCAGCTGTAGTTGTACATGGGCAGGAGATTTTCGTCTGTTTTGTTCAGTGCTGTGGTTCTGTTGCCTAGGATAATACCTAGCAAGAATAGGTGTTCAACAAAGTTTTGCTGAATAAATTTGTTAAACAAATGAATGAAGTAAAATCTGCAAAAAGAATAATATAAGGCATTACTTATATATTTGATTTTGCCTGTACTTTCCTATTTCCCTCTAGTAAATATTTGAGAGGGATGACATAAAATGACATTGATTTAATACTATTGATTTTTCATACTTGCAAAAGATATAAAAGATATCTAGAAAAAGCAACATGAAATATTTTAAGTTTAATAGGTATTTACTAGAGTATGTTAAGCTAATTGTCATTTTTAAGGGTTCTAAAATTAATTCTCAAACATTATTTAATCCTTGTTTTAAATTGGGCATTTTATCTTTCTCTACCTAGAGCAGATTTACAATCAATACTCAGTTATTTAATACCATTAAATGGGAGTGAGACATCCAAAATCTGTATCTACTATGTCTACATTCTTTTTACTTTAAATTCCCTAGAAGATAGCAATTAAAACTATTTAAAGAACATTCCTTCTAAATATACTTTTAATACACGACTTAGACTTACTTACACAGTTTAGAAATTCAAGCCTCTTTTTCAACCCATATTTTAATTCAACTCTATCTTCTGAACTCAGATTTGTTTTAGATATCCTCCTCTCATCTTCTTTCAAGCTGTACTTACTTCTATGCTATCCTCTGCACCTGTTGTCAATTCTTTGTCTTCTATTTTGCTACCTTCAAATTTCTCTTGAACAATTTCTTCTTTCAGGAAGTTTTTCTACTGATGATCTATACTACCTAAGTTTAAAAAAAGATAGTTTGGGAAAATTAGTGTAACATAAATACATCATACTTCTAGAAGGTAAAGATACACCCACAAGCATAGGTGAGAATTTTAATTTTTTTAAAATTTCAAACAGAACCCTTACCTTTCAAACAAAGGATCACTACCCCAAAACAAGAGACAGTAAAAAAATAGCTAAAAATTACTCATAAGAGGGGTAGACTTTCTCAGTAAAGAATAAAACGATAAAAGAATGAAAAACTTAGGGACAATTACACTAAATTGGATATTTACTTCGCTCTTTCTTTTTTTAAGATTTTACTTATTTATTTGTCAGAGAGAGAGAGAGCATGCACAAGCAGGGGGGAGGTGCAGCAGAGGGAGAAGCAGGCTTCCGGCTGAGCAAGGAGCCAGGACTCTAGGATCACGACCTGAGCCAAAGACAGATGCTTAACCAACTGAGCCACCCAAGCAGCCCTACTTTGCTCTTTCAATCTTATCAGTAAGCCTATAATTTCTCTCCTTAAGAAGCAGGTATTCCTATGATCCTATGCCTTGTTTCTTAAATTCCACATATGAGTGAGATCACATGGTAATTGTCTTTCTCTGACTGACTTATTTCACTTAGAATAATACCCTCTAGTTCCATCCATGTTGTTGCATATGGCAAGATTTCATTTTTTTTTTTGATGGCTGCAGATCATGGGGGAAGAGAGAAAAAAAATGAAACAAGACAAAACCAGAGAGGGAGACAAACCATAAGAGACTCTTAATCTTAGGAAACAAACTGAGGGTTGCTGAAGGGGAGGGGGTGGTGAAGTGGGGTAACTGGGTGATGGACATTGGGGAGGGTATGTGTTGTAATGAGCACTGTGTATTATATAAGATTAATGAATCACAGACCTGTACCCCTGAAACAAATAATACATTATACGTTAATTAATTGAATTTAAATTTTAAAAAAATTTTTAAAGCAGGTATTCCTAAAAAAAAAAAGCTAATTACTCATCAATTACTTAACATTATTTTCATTAGAGCTAATTTATATCAGTGAACAAATCTGCCACTAGTATTTAATAATGAACCAAGAGTTCAAAAACTCAAGTAGAATGAGTGAGGACTGTGAGTGGTATTTTTAATGATATAATTAAGGGGTATCCTTGATATTAACACTGATTACACATTATAGCCATTTTATTTATTTTTAATTTTTTTTAAGATTTTATTTATTCATTCGAGACACAGAGATACAGAGAGAGAGAGCATGAGCAGGGGGAGAGGCAGAGGCAGGGAGAGGGAGAAGCAGGCTCCCCGCTGAGCCAGGAGCCGGACGTGGGGCTTGATCCCAGGACCCTGGGATCATGACCTGAGCCGAAGGCAGATGCCCAACCATCTGAGCCACCCAGGCGCCCCACATTATACCATTTTAAACCAGTGTATTTTAAAGCCACTTATATTAATGGGAATGGTTTAAAATAGGTCATTCAATATTTTCTTTATTGGGCGGGGTGGGAAATGCATGCATCCTGAGGCTAAGGGAATAACTATATAATATCTGTTACTATATGAAATAACTAAAACACAATGAAAAGATAAAACTTTTAAATAAAAGTACATTTGAACAATTCAAGTATAAATATAATTTTTCCTGGGCTTGTGGTTACAATTCACTTATTTTAACACTAAATTGGACAGTAGGGTTAACATATGATTCTTTTCCCATAGAATGAATTTGTAGCAGCAAAAGGTCTAACTGCACATTCAGTACTAGAATAGTTTTCCCACACCTATCTCATTGGACAAATGAAATTATAGATGTGGAAGTACTATGCATTTGGTCAATTAGAGATGTATGTGATTCTCACATACATACTTTCAGGGACAGGAACTCATTAGTAACTATAACCTTTGCAGTTTGTTCCATCTTTGATAAATTTGATTATTTAAGGAATTACTTAAAGCAGAGAATATTGCACAGGTCAGCCAGAAATAGTTTACATGGTTATAATAAAATAAACACTGAATAATGATTTAACCAAATTCAAGACAACCACAGTTCAGAGGATGGGGAGACAGAAATTAAGGAAACACAAAGTCAGGGTGGGAAGAGGAATAAAAGAGAGCTAAATCTTCGCTTTCACAACACCAAAAGCCAAGTTTATTAGAAATAGGAAAATCAATGCCAAAAGAAACAGGGAGCAATTTAAATAATTGCCTCTAAGGAATAAGAAATTGGAGGAGGAAGATACCAAGGGGACTTTTGGAGTCTTACGTAGAACCATCTGACTCTTTAAATAGTGTACCTTTTCATTTTGATTTTAAAAGTTAAAGTCATTCTATTTGGACTACGTCAAAATAAAAAGCTCTGCACAACAAAGGAAACAACCAAAAAACTAAAAGACAATCTACTGAATGGGAGAAGATATCTGCAAATGATGTATCCAAAGAAGTGTTAGAATCCAAAATATATAAAGAACTTATACAACTCAACATCAAAAAAAACCAAGTAATCCAATTTAAAAATGGGCAGAAGACAAGAACATTTTTCCAAAGATGACATACAGATGGCCGACAGACACATGAAAATATGCTCAACATCACTCATCATCAGGAAAATGCAAATAAAAATCACAATGAGATATCACCTTGTGCCTATCAGAATGGCTAAAATCAAAAGCTCAAGAAACAAAGCGTTGGTGAGGATGTGGAGAAAAAGGAACCCTCATGCACTGTTGGTGGGAGTGCAAACTGGTACAGCCACTGTGGAAAACAGTATGGAAGTTCCCCCCAAAATTACAAATATAACTACCCTATGATCCAATAATTGCACTACTGGGTATTTACCCAAAGAATACAAAAACATTAATTCAAAAGGATTTACATACATTTATGCTTATTGCAGCATTACTTGCATTTGCCAAACTATGGAAGCGGCCTAAGTGTCCATGATTAGATAAAAGGATAAAGAAGTTGTAGAATATACACAATAGATTATTCAGCCATAAAAAAGAATGAAATCCTGTCATTTGCAACAACATGGATGGATCTAGAAGGTATAATGCTAAGTGAAATAAGAGAAAGTCAAATACCATATGATTTCACTCAAATGTGGAAATTAAACAAAACAAATAAACAAATTAAAAAGAGAGCTACAAACCAAAAAACAGACTCTTAACTATAGAGAACAGAGGGTTACCAGAGGGGAGGTGGGTTGAGGGGGATGGGTAAAAAAGGTGAAGGGGATTAAGAGTACACTTCTCTTGGGGCACCTGGGTGGATCAGTCGGTTGAGTGTCCAACTCTTAGTTTTGTTTCAGGTTGAGATCTCAGGGTCCTGGTATCTAGTCTTGCCACCGGCTCCATGCTAAGCAGGTAATCTGCTTAAGGCTTCTTCCTCTCCCTCTCCCTCTGCCCTTCCCCAAGCTCACGTGCGCGCCCGTGCTCTCTCTTTAAAATAAATAAATAAATCTTTAAAAAAAAAAAAAAAGGAGTACACTTCTCTTGATGAGCACTGAGTAATATATGAAATTGAATTGCTATATTGTATACCTGAAACTAACACAACAGTGTATGTTGATTACACTGGAATTAAAATAATACAAATGGAGCTGGCTAAGTTGGTTAAGCGACTGCCTTCCGCTTGGGTCATGATCCCGGAATGCTAGGATCGAGTCCTGCATCGGGCTCCCTGCTCAGCGGGGAATCTGCTTCTCCCTTTCACCCTCCCCCCTCTCGTGCTCTCTCTCTCATTCTCGCTCTCAAATAATAAAAAAATTTTTAAAAATCTAAAAAAATAATACAAATGAAAATTAAAAATTAAAATTACTTGTATGTAATCAAATATTCCATAGCGTCTATGCATATTATTAATTCAACCTATCCCTGTGGGACCAAAGAAGAATGTTCATTTCACATGCATGGAAAATAAAATACATTTGCCCAGAGACATGTTCTCCATATAAAAATGTCTTTAAACCAAAGGAAGGGAAGTATGAATGGGAAAGGGTAGGGGAATGAGAGTACCAGTGAGAACAGAGTAAAAACAAAGATACAGAAGGTACTCGGTGACTCTTTTTCTCCAGTGAGTAGAAAATAGAATGAAAATGATACTTAATGATTCAAAATCTAAATATCGGGTGCCTGGGTGGCTCAGTTAGTTAAGCATCCATCTACCTTCAGCTCAGGTCATGATCTCAAGGTCCTGGGATCAAGTCCTGCATTGGGCTTGAGTCCTGCATTGGGCTCCCTGCTCAGCGGGGAGTCTGCTTCTCCCTCACCCCCTATCCTCCCCCTCTCTTGCAAAAACAAGTAAGTAAAAATCTTAAAAAAAAAACACACACACACAACATCTAAATATCAACAAAGAGATGAGTACCTTGGGAGAAATGTAACCTTGGTACTTTGGTGTAGTAGTTCATTGGTATGGGGTAAATAGCTCCAGTTCTCCTATAGAAGGTTGGATTATACTTAACTTCCTGCACGTCCCACCTCTAGTGAATTGGTTGTGGCCACCGGGTGACTTACTCTGGCCAATAAAATGTAAGCAAAAGTGGCATGTCTTGTTCGGGCAACAGTTTAACAGCTAGTCTGTGGTAGAGCAGGACTTACTTTCTTCTCTCGCAGTCATTAAAAATGCTCAGTTGGTGGCTACTCCTCAGCATGAGTCCCAGAATGAGCACAACACAGAGAACCCTCACTGATATGCAATGAGAATGTGACATGGGGGGAAATAAACCTTATTGTCATAAGCCACTGAGATTTGAGGGGTTATTATGGCAGCATAATCTAGTTTATCTTCACTGGTATACACACTAGAACAAGGTGCTACCTTAACAAGAACCCCAAACACTGGCTCAGAGGCCAAGGAGCAAGGACTGTTCAGGGCCTAATCAGGGAAACTTTCATCAGAGACTGGAGCTTGGCAATCCACATTAAGGAGTGACAAAACATTTGACAAAACGGTCACTACAATAATCTGGAGGTGACACACACCTAATGAATTTATAATGAGCATGTACCCAGACTTGTGTGGCTAATGAATGTATTTATGGCCCTAAAAGAGGCTGGTAGACAGAAGATGAGCACTGAGCAATAGCTGCTGTTGGTTATGTTTAACGAGGTATTCAAAGAAAGGTATTCAAAGAACCACCACCATCCAAGAGACTAGCGGTTTAAAACTTAAACAGTCCTTTAGCACCCACCCTTCTATTATCAGGAAGCAAGCTGACAAAACTGCTCAGCCATGGGAAGAGGCCATATTCTCCAAAGCCAACTTCAGATGTAGCCAAGGATAATAAAAATGGAAGGTCCTGCTGCAGAGTAAAGCCAAAGACCATGGAGAACTATGCCCTAGGGCATGTGCCAGAATATGAACTGTTTGTTACTGGTCTATAATAATGAGATAAACACAGACATTGAGTGTAAATGTCAAAAAGCTGTTATAGCTCATTTTACACAATAATTTTCTGTCTGTTGAATCTAAAAATTTTAAAATTGGGCTTGTCATTTGAAAAGTGTTTTCATTCCATTTTTGTTATAATTCATTTTTATTGTAGTTAACAAAAATTCAAATTTAGATTTTGAATCATTAAGAATTAAAACAAAACAAAACAAAACCCTGGTCATTCGTGACAGACAGTTTGAAAAGCACTGACCTGGAGAACCCAGTGAACAGAACAATAGCCCTAGCAATATCTGCCCAGTGAGATTTCAGAGTTCCTACAGTCTCGAGTCTGGTGTGTGTCTTCCATTCTTCTCCTCCCCAAATGGGAACACTTATACGTATTTGTCCCGACACTACCCTATGTATTCAACTGGGGGTGGGAAACAGATAACTTATAATGTCCAGACTAATAAGAGATTAGCATTACTGGGAATTACTCAGAGATCCTGGACTTTGAGCTTGAAACAATGACTGGATGGGATTTGGGGGTTATGTCCACGGGGAAGGGCCAAGGATGAACTATATGTAAGGAGAATACCTGTTCAGAAAAAGGGTGGACACTTCAAATGTTTCTAGTTCTCTACACATGTGTACTTCCCCACTTCCTTGAATTAGGTATAGCCATGACTTGATTTGGCCAATGAAATGTGCAGTGACAGATGTAACTTCCCAGAGTTTTTTCACAGTCAATATATTTTCATGACTCGCGACACATTTTTCTTCTGCTATGATGAATGACAACACTCAAAATGAGGCCTTCTCTGTTAAACCAAGTCTCAGAAAGAGGACAACATGGGGCAAACCTCCCAGCTAACCCAGAGTGAACATAAATTAAACAAACACCATTGTGTTAAATCTCTTAAGTTTGGGAGTTGTTATTACAGTATAACCCAGTCTAGACTTATTGGTTTTATTTTTTTTTTTTTTAAGATTTTATTTATTTATTTGAGAGAGAGCATGAGCAGGGGGAAGAGACAGAGGGAGAGGGAGAAAGAGACTCCCTGGTGAGCAGGGAGCCCGATGCCGGACTCGATCCCAAGACCCTGAGATCATGACCTGAGCCGAAGGCAGACGCTTAACCGACTGAGCCACCCAGGCGTCCCTAGACTTATTGGTTTTACTAACAGCTAAGAGGAGAGTGACTTGAACATAAATACATATACGGGATTTTCTTTTTTTTTTTTAATATTTTACTTATTTATTTGAGAGAGAGAGAGACAGCGAGAAAGGGAACACAAGCAGGGGGAGTGGGAGAGGGAGAAGCAGGCTTCCCACAGAGCAGGGAGCCCGAATGCGGGGTGCAATTCCGGGACTCTGGGATTATTACCTGAGCTGAAGGGAGACGCTTAACGACTGAGCCACCCAGGCACCCCTTTATACTGGATTTTCAAAGCAGTAACTATCAAAGAATTCACAGGAAATTGACCCAATTTCACTGTAGAACAATTCTAAAAGTGAAGAAGACTCTTTCAAATGCTACTGACTGTAACCACAACAGGGTGCCAATACCAAAAGAAGGAAGTCATAGGCAAATGTTTGCCAATACTACACACATACATCTCCCAACTACATGCAGACTCATACCCTTTGAGCCTGGAGGGGGCCCTCAATTTGATAGATGCTCCTGTCAGCACTAATCAGAGGTGGTATGCAAGGTGTAACTTTTGCTTCACCCCTAAACTCTAAACAAGTATGCCTGCACAGGTCATTTAAAAGTTGGTAGGGGCACCTGGGTGGCTCAGTCGGTTAAGCATCCAACTCTTGATCTCAGCTCAGGTCTTGATCTCAGGGTCATGAGTTTAAGCCCCACATTAGGCCCCATGGTGGGTGTGGAAACTACGTTGGAAAAAATATGTGACATTTAACTAAGGACAAATATAAGGTGACAAACACTGTGAGTTGGAACAATAAGGCAGTAGTATAAAAAGGGTTAAAGCTGGCAAACAAAACACTAAATAAAATGCAACAAAATTTGGGGGCACCTGGGTGGCTCAGCTGGTTAAGTGTCAACTCTTGATCTCAGCTCAGGTCTTGATGTCAGGGTCGTGGGTTTGGCCCTGCATTGGGCTCCACGCTAGGCGTGGAGCCAACTTAAAAAAAAAAAAAAAAGCAACAAAATTTTGCTTAGCACCAAAATACAGGGAGAGTCCCCAGAGGGCAATGAGGAGAAAGAATTTCAACAGAAAAACATTCATCTTCCTGCTAGTCAGGGGAGGGGGAAGGATCTGCCTTCGTTTGTTCCACAGCTGGAGCAGCTGGTGACTCTCTACAGTTAGAACAATCCCATTTTGGGATTGGGTCCTGTTTATAATAATACTTGGCAAATAGTTCTGCTTTTAAATGTTTGAAAGACCATTGTGCTGGAGTAATGTACCCTCCTAGAACAACAATATTCAACCACTGTGCATTTGGACACATTTCAAATTTTAGAATATCAAGCAGCAAGCTTTTCTAGAAGACCTTGGTTAGTTTCCCTTTATACGTTTAAATTTCCCTTATGATTAACCATAAAACTAAAAGTTTTCTCTCTCAAGAAAAAGAGGAAATTAACAACTGCAAACATTAAACAAATTATACCAAGTTCTGTGGGCATCATTCTCAGGGAAAAGACACATTTCATATTTTGCAACAAATGGGGCATATAATGCTTACAAACTTCTTGTAAGAACATTCTGGCAAAAATCAGCTTATAGTTTAATGCTGCTACTGGAAAAAACCTGCTCACTGAACCAGCTTCAAATAAAATGTTGGTTAGATATCATCAAAGTTTCATTTAAGACTCGATGGAAGCAATAAAAGGAGTCAACATCTCTCTACTTCAGAGCTCCTTCAAGACAGTTGAGGCAAAATCCTCTATCTGCACCCTTCATGTACCCCCAAAACAGGAAGAGGAAAAGAGACAGCCATCTGGACTTGCTCTGAAATAAGAAATTTCACAAGCAAAGACCTAAAACTAGTATGGGTACTATCCAGATGTTGTTTACTACAACTTTGAGTAGAGAATATAGGAGAAAAAGAAAAACCAGTTCATGGTGAAAGTCTATTCGTGAACTGAAACACGTACCTCATCGTTATGGAAGATACAAAAATAGGCATGTCAGGGAACAGGAGGTTCCCCTCATTTTATGAGTGCCTAAAATCACAGAACTCTGAGTTCATGCTTAATTTACAAGTTTAACAGGCCCCTGGGTGGCTCAGTCGATTAAGCATCTGCCTTAGGCTCAGGTCCTGATCCCAAGGTCCTGGGATAGAGTCCCACATCGGGATCCCCGCTCACCGGGAAGTCTACTCCTCCCTCTCCCTTGCGCTCGTGCCTGCTCTCTCTCAAATAAATATTTTTTTAAAAGAATAATAATTTCCCTTTAAAAAAATTTACAAGCTTAAGCACATAACTGCTTAACTCAGACCTATTAACTTCTTTCAACAAGTTGTACTCTGCTCTAGGCTGCACTGTACACCCTGCTCAGCTGAATGTTTCATCTGAGAGATCCACATAACTGTGCCAGGCCTAAACATCAGTTTGTCAATATACCTATAAAGAATCCAAAACACATGAGTATCTGGTGCCTGGGTGAACCACTGTCCCAGAATCTGGAGTACAAAATAGACTTTAATGTTCCCTGTGGATCACTTAGCTAGGAAAGAAGGTAGCAAAACTCTTAACACAAAGCATTAGGACAAAGGATGGTGAGTTACCAAAGGCTGAGTCTTAGTTGCACCAGTAAATGTAGCAGTGTCTTTCAAAAAGATACTGAATTTGTGATGTGCCACTCACTCTAAGGAGAAGACAAATTGTTTTCTCATCAGTTTGCACTACTGAGCAAATGTCGTCAGTCCAATATACGTTGGAAGATCTACTCCTCGCTTATTTACAGCAATAACATAATACAGCATTTGTTTTGTACCTTTCTGGGCCTCAAGAAGAGCGCCACCATCCACCAAATACAGGACTAAGGCTTGAAGGAATACATACGGAATTTAAGGAGTACAAGCTCCCTAGACATTCATCAGCCTTACAGTTCTGTTTCTGCCTTTTCCCCTAAACTTGTGCCCAGAGCATCCTTCCAAATTCTAAGTTTCAAAGACCCACATTCCCCCTGTTCACATCTCCTGTGGACATCCATCTCATCCTAATATCACTCCTCTAAGAGACATTTCCCGAGGAAGAATTTTGCTTAAAGCTTCAGTTCACTCCCTCATTCCATCCCCTCTCCCCCACAAAGGGCTCATGAAAGCAAAACGCCCCTCAGAAGGATGCAGGTGAAGCCCCTTTTAAGCCAAACTCCAGAGCTCAGTGGCGCAGCCCTTGTTAGGGGACGGCCGCCAGGCTGAATCCCCATCCCGGCAGACAGAAACCACAGCCCCTCCACTGAAGGACCCGCGCTGTCACCTACCTGCCCGAGACCTGCGGGCAAGACCTACCCGGAGGAACCCAGGTGGTTCCCGCGGCCGACAATTCCCGCCACGTGAAGGAGAGGCAGAAGGCGGGGCCGTGCCCCGCTGGCTGGCAGCGGCGAAACGCGGCGCCTACCTACTAGGGTGCAGCACCCCCGCCCTCAGCGCCTGCAGCCGCCACTGCACGCTGAGGTCGGCCTGCGGAGCAAAAAACAACCTCAAGGCTCCTCCCTCTCCTCGTGCTCCCTACGTGCGGCCTCTCCAACCAATGGAAAGCGCAGGAGGCGGAGCGAGAGCCGCCCCAGGTGACAGGCGACCACCGAGTCCTCCCGCCGGCGCGAGCGGGCCGTGCAGTTGCTGGGCCAATCGGCAGTGTGGGTGGGGAGTGGAGGGGAGGGAGAAAGTGAGGAAAGCGGATGCCCAATCAGATCTTGGAGCCTTCGAGCGACGGGTCCTGTGGCCCGTGGCCTTCCGAGCGCGGCGCGCAGGGGGCGTGCCCGCCTGGGCCAATCGGCGCGAGTCCACGGTGCGGAGCGAGCGCCTCAAATGCTCGGCTTTCTCAGCTGATTGTCTCCAGCCGAGAGTTGTTTTTTGCAGCTACCGAGCCGAGCCGCAGCAGGAGGAGCCGAGACCCCCGGGGCGGGGGTGGGGGGAGGCGGGGAGAGGAGGCGGGGTCCGGGGAGCCGCGGCTGCTCTGCACGGGGCTCCGGGTCCTGTCACGGCGCTTCCTGGGGTTGGAGGTTGGGGTGGGTGGGGGGTAAGGGGGAAATCTTTCTCCCCCTCGACGGCGGCTCCGAGTCCGGCCCCTTCCTTCCCGCGCTCTCTTACCGGCCCCCCAGCCCCCTCATGAGGGTGTCCGTGCCGGGTCCGGCGGCCGGCCGCGAGCCCTCGACGCCCGGAGGCGGAGGCGCCGTCGCTGCCGCCTCAGGCGCCGCGGTGCCGGGCTCGGTGCAGTTGGCGCTGAGCATCCTGCACGCCCTGCTCTACGCCGCGCTCTTCGCCTTTGCCTACCTGCAGCTGTGGCGGCTGCTCCTGTACCGGGAGCGGCGGCTGAGTTACCAGAGCCTCTGCCTCTTCCTCTGTCTCCTGTGGGCAGCGCTCAGGACCACCCTCTTCTCCGCCGCCTTCTCGCTCAGCGGCTCCCTGCCCCTGCTCCGGCCGCCCGCTCACCTGCACTTCTTCCCCCACTGGCTGCTCTACTGCTTCCCCTCCTGTCTCCAGTTCTCCACGCTCTGTCTCCTCAACCTCTACCTGGCGGAGGTAAGGCGGGAGGACCGGCATGCGGGGCCGGGCGGGTGAGCGGGGCTGCCGCGATCAACTCGGGCTGAGGACTGGGCGGGGGGGAGGGGGGCCGGGCAGTTCGAGGCGGACCCGAGAGCAGCTTGGGGAAACTGAGGCACGCCTGGAGTGTGCGCCACTGGGCTCGCCCTAAACTTAAGCGGCGGATAGACTCGGTTCCTGAGAGACTGGCGGGGTTGAGTGAGTGAGAGTGTGGGTTCTGACAACTTACAACAGGACCACCCTTTGTTCGGTGTTTTGGCCCTCCAAGGTAAGGTGTTGGTGGCACCAACAAAGTGGCATCGCAAGAAGTAGGAGCCCCGGTAGCTCTGCCGAAGCTGGACTGTGTTGAGAGAGGTTGGATGCTGAGGTAGCAGCAGCTCTGCTGAAGCTGGACTGCTGCCAGCCATTACGTCACCAGGCAGAGCTGTTCCTCTGCTATTGTTGCTGCGTTTCTTTTATTAGAAGCTTATATTCCCTCCTGCATCTCCTTTCCTGTGGCTCAATAAGCCTCACACAAATTCCGTTCGATAGTTCCCCAGCAGGGTTAATGATCAATAACCAAAGCCGAGGGTCAATATAAAGACCTCCATAAAGCTCTTAATGTTTGCCCCACTTGCTCCAAGCTTTAGCTATTTATCCTACCTCTTACATACAGCCTAGTGATTTGGTTTTTTTGGGTTTTTGGTGGGTTTTTTTTTTTTTTTTTTTTTTGGAGCTAATTAAGACAGAAAATACTAGCTTAACCTGTGACTATTGCAGAAACAAACCACTAAACTGTTTTTGCAATAACTTGCTTAATAGCTGGAACCTAATCACACCCCCTTTCTCTTTTATGGGGAATTGCTGGTTGGATTGCATTGTTCTGCAGCGCTTAGGTATTTGACCCATTTCAAACAGGTTTGAGAGTGTAAGGTTGTCAGTCAAGTGTGTCAGCTAGTGGTATTTAAGCCACAGAATTTTGAGAATTGCCCAAAAACTCTCCCTTCCCCCTCCCCCCACCAAAAAAAAAAAAAGCTTGAGGAGGGGAGGAAACAAGGTGACATCATATGCTTAATACTGACTAATATAGAACAATATTGGTCTATGCAGCTAATCCTCTCAAAGGCTTTTGGAGGTGATGAGAATTAACATAGTTCTGAGCAAAAGTAAAAAAAAAACATTTGAGGCAGATTGTTTATATTTTCTGCGTAAATCAACTCTTCTCCCATAATAGATGGAAAGTAGAATGCATAATTTTAAAATTACAGTCATAACTTCAGCTTTTTACCACATTAAAAACAACAGTTGAAAATAAGTAACAAAACTAATTTAACTTGAATTCTTTTCTTTCCCCATCCTTTGGAAGTCCAAGCAATGCAAGACAAAACCCAAACAGTTTAAAGCAAAAATAAAAAAAACATGGGCAATCATAAACCAAATAATCATGCCATAGTCATGTCACTTATTTGATGATGCTCTCATCTTCTAGTTGTTGTTAAAGCTGTCATAACACTTCGGTCCTTTATAGTTAAACTGATACATCGTATTCTTCCTGACACCTTTTCTGATAGAATACCAGTGACCTCTCATTACTGAAGCTTAAATCTAGCTTCAGACATAATTTACCTGAAAGTGACTAGCAATCCTTAAGCCATGAGCATCAGATAATTTGTTTTTCCCCTATACATTTTGACTTATAAAATCATATTAATGATTCCCTGTAAAATAGTGGGCATTTCATAAAGTAGCTAAACACTCTTTTTTACTTTTTTTGGAGAAATAAGGTAATGCCATAAAGGGCATAAATCTTAAGGATACAGCTATGAAATTTTATGTATGCGTATACTCATGTTACCACCCGGATTAAGATAGACAGCATTTCTGGTGCCCCAGGTTATTCCCGTGTGCCCTCTCCCAGTCATACCTCTCACCTTGAGGTAATCACAAAGTGGCTAAACACTATCACAATAGAAAAAGCATCTATAGTTAGGCTCAAAATTCTAAAAGTATGCTTCTACAGCATAAACTGCATGATATCTAGATTGGGTTTTCATACTTTTAATTGCTGATATTCCAAGGGAAGAATTTAAATGTCTAAAAGTCTTCCTGTTAAATGAATCTTTTGTGTGATGTAATTTTTCAAAAAGCAATAAAACTCAATAAACCTAGAAAACATTTGAAAAGAAGATAGACTAAAGCTTTTTCCTTTTGTAGTGGCTCCTAAAAAGAGTGTAGATTATCTATGCTTGTCTTTTTATAATCAAATTAACAATTTTAAAACACATAACTGTACTTAAAAGAACAAATTTTCAACTGTTTAAAGAGTGATATCTTGACCAGAAATCATTTCCCTATTATTAGAAAAAATCAGGAGGAATCTATATTTAAAAGAGTATTTGAATTCAAATTTTTATATCAATTCCAAGTAACTGGAAGTATACTTTCCATTGATTGTTCTGAATTAATGAAACTTTTTCAGTGAGTTCTTGGTATTATAGAAGTATGGTAAGGAAAATCTATCTGGTGACAAAACTGACATTTGATTTTTTTTTTTTTTTCACTAAAAGGCCCTATATCTGTTTTGAATAGTTGCACTTCTTGATTACCAAATCACTCTGTCTTTACTATCTATCATTAAATACCAATTTCATTTTGCTTTTGGCCTCTTTAAAGCATTTGTTGCATACATTTCTTATGATTAAAAATATTCTAACTTTAAGGACTTAGTTACAAAAAACCATGGAGCAGAATAAAAACAAAGTTAGAAAAACAACCATTACTACTTTGAAAGCATTTTGGTGGTTCTTCTAAAACTCATTTAGTTTTCAAAAAGTTAAGACTGCCTAAATCACTCTTTTGTTGACTACACTTGAGTGGAATTGAGATAAGGAGAAGTAGCCCTTCTGAAATAATTAGACTTTTCAACTTAATCTCCTGGAAGCAGATACTTGGGGTGGGGGACGACGAACTGTACACTAATCTAAAAACACCTACTGAGCTTTTTTTGGCATGATCAATAGAACATGTACTTTACCAGAGAAAGGTTCACACTCCTGTACTTTTACCAGAGAAGACTTCAATCTTTAAAACAGATTATCTGATAAAACTGATGCTACCTACCACTGAAATAAGTAAAAGGACTTAAGATGAGAGTTGATAGTACACTGTCTTTGGAGTATTGTTATATATGCCAAAATCAATGAGTTCATCTTCAAGGCCCATATTGACATTTTTTCTTACAGTTTTGTAACATGAATGCCAGTTGTTTAATCAGGATAAATATGGTGACTTAATCACAATGCCAAAATACCACAATGCCAGCTAGGAAAATTAAATTCAGAATCTTAACTCTCACATTCATGGATGCTGTCGTTGTCCCTGACAATGAATATATTCTTCCAAGTGTTGATGATATGTCAATAATGTGTAGTTTAACTTACATGTACTTGGGTGTCATTATAACGTTCTGTGATTTCTCACAAAAGCATTTTCGCCACCTAACATGAAAACTCCTTAAGGATTAAGTTAATTTATTATATTTTTATCTCATAGCAACTAGAACAATGGTGAATATATTATTGAATGACATTCTTGAAAAGGCCAAAACTAGAAAATATTTAGCCATCTAAAATTTGAGGGTTAACTTGATTTTGATGAACATTTGAGGTAAATTATTTGTGTACTTTCTGGGATCTTTATATTTTCTGCCTAAAAGATTGCCTATTGGTATGAATGCTACGATTCTCTTAGATTATCATGATTTAATTAGATAAAAGTTTATTTTGATTACCGCAGGTAAAGTATTACTAATGAAACCACTTGAATATATTCGAGTTTTGCTTAGCAATACTATTTTTACATCATGGCAAATGACCCATAGTAATTAGGTCTTTGCTAATTTGGCTTCAACAAATTCTATTAAATAGAAAAGTCTATAAAACAAGTAAGTTTCACATCAGGAGTCAGTTATTATTTGCTGGAAATAGTGATTTAGTTCAATGTTGGATTTTATAACCCTTGTCTTCACAAACCCCATGATATAGGTAGATACAAACAGGGTGTGATTTGTCCACAGTTATTGGGCTAATATGTATCAGATATAGGGCTACCATATAGCCAAAGGCTATAAAGTCTTATCAAGTGATCCATCCTTATGAACTTCCCTGGACACCTTCAACGTGTTATAATTTAGTGCTTTACTATTTCATTTGCTTTCCCACTTTCCCCATTTCAAACCTTTCCTCTCACCAGCAGACTTTCTTTTCCCTTCATTCTCAGCATTTGACTCTCAGCTCCTAGTTTATGGAAGAAACCCGGGCCATCTGGCTGAACAGAGATTCAGAAAGCTACCTTAAAATGCTGCAAAGAGTATTTAATCTTTTTCAATGAATGATTGAGCTAGTAAGTGAGGAAATTCCTCAGAGGCAAGAAACCACACACACAAGAAAGAAGTGAATGCAGAATGATAAAGTACCCCACAGATATTTGTCTTGGGGTTAGGAGTGGTTATTAGCTGCTTCCTGCTGGCTTAAAGGCTGGATTTTAAATTTTATGTGTTGGGGATCTGGGAAGGTGACATTGGAGGCAATACCTGTCGTGAAGTCTGATCAGAGACTTCATTCCCTCCAACTGAATCCCAGAATTCTCAAAGTGTATTTCTTCTGTGGATGGACTAGGAAAAATAAGCAGGTTCTCAAACATTGATGATGGTCTTTGTGCCTATCTCTGCCTTGGTTTTGGGTGAAGGAGGCACATATTGGGGAAGAAAAGTCTTCCCTGGGAATGCATAACAAGTTTATTCTCACACAAGTTTGAAGCCTGAATTCACACCACTTCTGTGACCTTGGAGGAAAAAAATAAAGCCAACCTGAAAATGTAGTTTAATGGTATCCGGGCTTGGTAGTAACCTGAAGAACTTGGAAGGAGCAAATGCAAATCATTTGTTGAGGAGTATAATTTAAACCCAGAATCCTGACAGATAAAATTTTACAGGACATGAGCTCAAAATGAAAAATTCACTACAGAATCTACCTACAAAGATTAAAGATATTAGAATTATCAAATACGTAATATAAAATATTTATGTGAATTAAGAAAGTGAACAGTATTGATATGATTTTAAAAAGTTAACTAGGCACATTTGGAAATAAATCGTTTTTAAGTTTAAAAAAATTAAAAACTGAAATGAATGGTTAAACAACAGATTGAACAAAAAGAAATTAGTGGAGGTGCCTGGGTTGAGTATCCAACTCTTCGTTTTGGCTCAGGTCATGATCTCAGTGTTGTGGGATCAGGCTCCGCATTAGGCTCCATGCTCAGTGCAGAGTCTGCTTGGGATTCTCTCCCTTTCCCTCTCCCTCCCCCTCTGCTCCTCCCCCAACTTGTGTGCCATCTCTCTCTCTCTCTCTCTCTCAAATAAATAAAATCTTAAAAGAAATTAGTGAAGATCTGAGAATAAAATCACCCAGAATATAGCCCAGAAAATAAGAAATCGAAAATATGAACAAAGGATTAAGGGAGAATGAAAATAGAGTAAGCAGGTTCAATATATATCTAACTGGAATTTCAGAGAAATTGTTCAAAGGAATAATGACTTAGAGTTTGCCCAAATTTATGAAAGACACCAAGTTTCAGAGTAAGCCCCCAAAATTTAAGACAGGCTAAATGAAAATGAACACAGAGTAAAACTTCAAAATAACAAAGACAAAATATTTTTAAAACAAGTAGAATGGCTAAAATAAAAAACACAAACAAGTGTTGGTGAAGATGTGGAGAAAAAGGAACCCTCATGCACTATTGGTGGGAATGTAAACTGGTGCAGACACTGTAGGAAACAGTATAGAGGTTCCTCAAAAAATTAAAAATAGAACTGTCATAACCAGTAACTCCACCACTGGGTGTTTACCAAAAGAATACAAAAATACTAATTCAAAAAGATATATGCACTCCCATGTTTATTGTAGCATTATTTATAATAGCCAAGACATGGAAACAGCCCAAGTGTCCATCAATATGTGAATGGAGAAAGAAAATGTGGTGTATGTATACAATAGACTATTATTCAGCATTAAAAAAAAAAAAAACAACAATGAAATCTTGTCATTTGCAACAACATGCATGGATCTAGAGGGTATAATGCTAAGTGAAATAAGCTAGAAAAAGACAAATACCATATGATTTCACTCATATGAGGAATTTAAGAAACAAAACAAATGAACAAAGGAAAAAGAGAGGAAGACAAATCAAGAAACTGACTTAACTATAGAGAACAAACTAATGGTAACCAGAGGGGAAGTGCATGGGGGAATGGGTGAACTAGGTGAAGGGGATTAAGAGTACATTTATCATAATGAGTACTGAGTAATGTATAGAATTCCTGAACTGCTATATTGTACACCTGAACCTAATACTGTTAACTATACTGGAATTAAACTAAATAAACATAATATCTATTAAAATTTTTTAAAACTACACGGAGTAGATATTACTAACAAAGGAAGAAAATTAAGAGTGTTGACATTTCATTAACAAAGAATTCAGAAGACAGTGAAACATCATCAGAATGCTGAGAAAAAGAAACCAGCAACATAAAATTCTACCCACAATGAAACTATCAACAATAAGGGTGAAGTTAGGAGGGACATCAGCAGGATGGTGCAGTAGGAAGCCATGGACCCTCCTTCCCCCTGCAAACAGCCAATTGAGCAACAATTCGCAGACAAATTCCCTTTGTGAGAAATCCAGAAACTAACTGAATGGCTTCTGCACCCCAGGTGAAAACAAAACCACAATCACCAAAATGAGTAAGGAAACCAGTCCCTGACCCCAGTGCAATACCTTATAACTGGGAAGAGACCTCCTAGCTTTCAGCTTCTTTCAGTAGAGGAGAGGTGTTTGTTCACTCATCCAGCAGCCTAACTTTTCCTGGGGGGTTCCCCAGGAAAGACTGTCTTTCCAGTCTTGGAGTTCTAATGGGTCCAATACAGTCTAACCACCTAGGGGGAGAACAGAGACAGCAATTTGAACTAGTAAGCAATAGCTCCCCTCCCATATTTCAGCACAGACCAAGCAAACCAGAACTACAGCTTCCTACATTTCCCTGGGGAGAAAAAGAGTTGGTAGAGGCCCCCAGAATCTCTGGACAAGCTGATTAGTGAGGGCCGTCTTCTGTATAAGGACAGTCTGTGAACCCTGGGAGAGGTGACTGTTTTGTTTGTTGCACAGACGCCAACACAGAAAATCAAGAAAAATGAATAATCAGGCAAAGATGTTCCAAATAAATCAGCAAGATACATTCAGAAATTCTAATGAAACAGCATCATATGATTTGCTTGACAGAGAATTCAAAATAACTGTCATAAAGATGCTAACCGAGGTCAAAAGAACAAAGCATGAACAATTTCAACAAAGCATGAGAATTCAAAAGAGAAAATATTTTAAAAGTACAAAACGGAACTCATGGAGCTGAAACAACAAAATCTGATGTGAAAAATTCATTTGAGGGGTTCATCATCAGACTAGATCAAATGGAAGAAAGGATCAATGAACTCAAAGACAAGTCATTGGAAATAATTTAGAAGAGCAAAAAGAAAATAGAATGAAGAGGGGTGCCTGGGTGGCTCAGATGGTTAAGCATCTGCCTTCGGCTCAGGTCATGATCCCGGGGTCCTGGGATCGAGTCCCGCATCGGGCTCCCTGCTCCTGGGGAGCCTGCTTCTCCCTCTACCTCTCTCTCTCTCTCTGTCTCTCATGAATAAATAAATAAAATCTTTAAAAAAAAAAAAAGAAAAGAAAATAGAATGAAGAAGAATGAACAAAGCTAAAGAGACTTACGGTACACCATTAAACAGACCAATATGTGCATTGAGTCCCAGTTGGAGAAGAAAGGACCAGAAAGCTGATCTAAAGAAATAATGGCTGAAGACTTCCAAATCTGGGGTAAAAATGAACATCCAGATCCAACAAGCCAAAAGAGCATTAAAAAAAAAGGAATCTAAAGAAATCCACACCAAGACAAATTATAATCAAATTGTCAAAAGTCAAAATGATTTTAGAAAGCAGAGAGAAAAATAGAGACTTGTCACATGGAAGGGAATCTCTATAGGACTATAAGCAGATGTTTCAGCAGAAATCTTGCAGGCCAGAAAAAAGTGGGGTGATCTAGTCAAAGTGCCAAAAGAAAAATACTACCAACCAAGAATAATATTTGTTTTGCAAAACTGTCCTTCAAAAATGGGAAAAATAATGACTTTTACAGATAAAAGCTGAAGGAGTTCATCACTACTAGACCTGCCTTACGAAAGATGCCAAAGAGAATTCTTCAAGTTAGAACAAAAGGATGCTAAAACGTAACACAATAGCATAAATATGAAACTCATTGGTAAAGATAAGTATATAGACAAATACAGAATACTGTATTACTGCAATGGTAGTTATTAAATCATTTTAATTCCAGTATAAATGTTAAGAAAAGAGTATTAAAATAACAGTAAAATGTTAAAAGATACACAAAATAAATAGATACAAATTGTGACAACAAAAAATGTTAAGGGGGAGAAGTTAAAGTGTAGAGTTTTTGTATACAGTTGAACTCGTTATTATCAGCTTAAAATAAACTTAACTATATTTTTTGTGTACTATAAGGTAACTACCCACACACAGGCACATATAAAAACCTATAGAAGTCGGGGCGACTGGGTGGCTCAGTCAGTTAAGTGTCTGCCTTCGGCTCAGGTCATGATCCCAGGGTCCTGGGATCAAGCCCCACATCAGGCTCCCTGCTCCACGGGAAGCCTGCTTCTCCCTCTCCCACTCCCCCTGCTTGTGTTCCCTCTCTCGCTGTGTCTCTCTCTGTCAAATAAATAAAATCTTTAAATAAATAAAAACCTATAGAAGTTATACAACAGGAAAAGGAATCAGAGCATATCAATACAAAAAAATCAACAAATCATAAAGAAGGACAGCAAGTGATGAAAAGAACAAAGAATGACAAAACTAACAAAAATATCAACAAATGCCAAAAGTAAATCTTTCCTTATTAATAATTCTTTAATGTAAATGGATTATGGGCGCCTGGGTGGCACAGTCGGTTAAGCATCTGACTCTTGATTTCAGCTCAGGTCATGAGATCGAGCCCTGCATTGGGCTCCATGCTCATCAAGAAGTCTGCTTGAGATTCTCTCCCTTTCCCTCTGCTCCTCCCCCCACTCACACACACACTCTCTCTCTCTCTAAAATAAATCTTTAAATAAATTTACATGGATTAAACTCCCCAATCAAATTGCTTAGAGTTGCTGAATGGATTGAAAAAAAATAAAAGACCCAACTATATACTGTCTACAAAAAACTTGCTTTAGATTTAAGGATACACATAAACTGAAAGTGAAGGGATAGAAAAAGATACTCCAGGCAAATAGTAACCAAAAGAGAGCAGTGGTGGCTATACTTAGACGAAATAGACCTTAAGTCAAAATCTGTCATAAGGGGCAAAGAAAGACATTTTATAATGATAAAAGGGTCAACCCACCAGGAAGATAGAACAATTATATATGCACCCAACGTCAGAGTACCTAAACATAAAAGGCAATATTGACAGAACTGAAGGAAGAAATACACAGTAATACCATAATAGAGACTTCAATACCACATTTTTAATAATGGATAGAACATCCAGAAAGTGGGGCGCCTGGATGGCTCAGTTGGTTAAGCATCTGCTTTCAGCTCAGTTCATGATCCCAGGGTTCTGGAATTGAGCCCCGTGTCAGGCTCCCTGATCAGTGGGGAGCCTGCTTCTCCCTCCCCCCTTCCTCCCCCCCCCCCCGCTTATACACGCTCTCTCTCTCTCAAATAAAATCTTAAAAAGAGAGAGAACATCGACAGATCAAAAAGGACACAAAGCACTTGAGTAAACTGTACACCAAATGGACCTAACAGACATATACAGAACATTTCACCCAATAACAGCAGAATACACACTTTTCTCAACCACATATGGATTTTTCTCCAGGGTATATGAGAATTTAAATCACAAAATAAGTCTTAGCAAATTTAACAAGATTGAAGTCATACCAAGCATCTTTTCTGAACACAATGAAATGAAACGGAAATTAATAGCAGAAGTAAAACTGGAAAATTCACAGCTATGTGAAAATTAAATAACACACCCTTCAACAGCCATTGGGTGAAAGAAGAAATTAAAAAAGGAAATTAGAGGGGTGCCTGGGTGGGTCAGTCAGTTAAGCGGCTGCCTTCAGCTCAGGTCATGATCCCAGGGTCCTGGGATCAAGCCCCACATCGGGCTCCTTCCTCAGCAGGGAGCCTGCTTCTCCCTCTCCCTCTGCCTGCCACTCCACCTGCTTGTGCTCCCCCTCTCTCTATCTCTATGAAATAAATAAATAAAATATTTTTTAAAAAAAGGAAAGTAGAAAATATCCTGTGACAAAGGAAAATACAACATATCAAAAATTATGTGAACAAAAGTAGTACTGAAAGGGAACTCTGTAGCTATAAATGCCTACATTAACAAAGAAAAAAGATCTTGGATAAACAGCCTAACCTTACACATCAAGGAGCTAGAAAAACAAAAAACAAAAAACCTAAGCCCAAAGTTAGTAGAAGGAAGGAAATAACAATGACCAGAGTAGAAATAAATGAAATAGAGAATTTTAAAAAATGGAAAAAGTTAATTAAAGGGTTGGTTTTTTATTTTTAAAATTTTTTATTATGTTAATCACCATACATTACATCATTAGTTTTTGATGCAGTGTTCCATGATTCATTGTTTGTGCATAACACCCAGTGCTCCATGCAGAACGTGCCCTGAAAGAGTTGGTTTTTTAAAAAGATAATTTTTTCAACTTTTAGCTAGACTAAGAAAAAATTGGAAACAAAAGAAGAGACATTACAACTGATGCCACAGAAATAAAAAGGGTCATAAAAGACCACTATGAACAATTATACACCAACAAACCAACAAAATGGATAAATTTCTGGAAACATAAAACCTACCAACACTGAATCATAAAGAAATAGAAAATCTGAAAAGACCTATGAATCAATAATCAAAAACCTCCCAACAGAGCAAAGCTTAGACTAAGATGACTTCACTGGAGAATTCCACCAAACATTTAAAGAAGAATTAATGCCAGTTTTTCTCAAACACTTCGAAAAAAAAAAATTGAAAAAGAACACTTCCTAACTTATATTATGGGGCCAGCATCACCCTGAGACCAGAGCCAGACAAAGACAACACATGAAAAAAAACCTACAGGGGCACCTGGGTGGCTCAGTCGTTAAGCGTCTGCCTTCGGCTCAGGTCATGACCCCAAGGTCCTGGGATCGAGCTTTGCATCAGGCTCACTGCTCCATGGGAAGCCTGCTTCTCCCTCTCCCACTCCCCCTGCTTGTGTTCCCTCTCTCGCTGTGTCTCTCTCTGTCAAATAAATAAATAAAATCTTTAAGAAAAAAAAAAAGAAACCTACAGGCCAATATCCTGATAAATATAGATGCAAAAATCCTCAAGAAAATATGAGCAAATTGAATCCAACAGCACATTAAGAGGATCATACTCCAAGTGGGATTTGTCTCTGGCATGCAAGAATGGTTCAACATAGGAAAATCAATTAATGTGCTACACCACATTAACAGAATAAAGGATAAAAGTCATGTGATCATTTCAATAGATACAGAAAAGCATTTGACAAAATTTAACATTCTTTTGTGATAAAAACTCTCAACAAAGAAGGCATAAAAGGAAATTACCTCAACATAATAAAGGCCATATATAAAATGCTGTGATAACATCATTTTCATATGTCTTGAGATATTGCCTAATTTCCCTTTGGGTTTCTTTTTTAACCCAACGGTTGTTCAAGAGTGTGTTGTTTAATTTCCACATAGGCATTTGCCTTTGGCTCAGATTGTGATCCCAGGGTCCTGGGATCAAGCCCTGCATTGGGCTCCCTGCTCGGTGGGAAGCCTGCTTCTCCCTCTCCCTCTGCATGGTGCTTCCCCTGCTTGTGCAGATGCCCAACCAACTGAGCCACCCAGGCGCCCCACATGTGGTCAATTTCTAAAAATATTCCATGTGTCAATAAAAAGAAAGTGTACCCTGTTGTTGGAAGTTGTATTCAATGAATGATCACTTTTTGTATTCCCGTATATTTTATATGCTTAAATTTTTATGTTCCTTATATTTTTTCAATAGCAGAAGTGAAAATGAAAAATTCACAACTCTCTCCCTTTGCCCCCACTGCTCATTCTGTCTCTCAAATAGATAAAATCTGAAAGAAAGAAAGAAAGAAAGAAAGAAAGAAAGAAAGAAAGAAAGAAAGAAAGAAAGAAAGAAAGAAAGAAAGAAAGAGAAAGGAAGGAGGGAGGGAGGGAAGGAAGGAAGGAAGGAAGGAAGGAAGGAAGGAAGGAAGGAAGGAAGGAAGGAAGGAAGGAAGGAAGGAAGGAAGGAATTTGACCACATGCTAGAGCATGAAAGCAACATTAACAAGTTAGAGACAGTGAGACAGTGATTGAGAGTGCATCTCAAAACTTACCAGCTAGCTGTGCCTATGTCCCATCTCCATAAATGGGTTATAATGCTGATCCCATAGAGTTGTTATGAGGACTAAATGATACCAAATTCAGAAAAAGTAATTATAAAAAATAGCTGCAAATATCTCTCATGAACCTAGATGCAAAAATCCTTAGCAAATCAAATCCAAAAATATACATAAAACATATCCTGACAAAATAAGTTTTATCCTAAGAATGCAACATTGGTTTAACATTCAAAAGTCAATGTAATAAACTTTACTGATGGTGTAAAGGAGAAAATCATATCATCTCGATAGATGCAGAAAAAGAATTTGACAAAATTCAACAACCATGATTTTTTAAAACTCGACTTGTAGCAAACTAGGCAAAAGAGGAGAAATTCCTCAATCTAATAAAGAACATCTACAAAAAAACCTACAGCCAACATTATACTTAATAATGAAAGATTGAAAGATTACTCCCATACCTGGCTGGCTTAGTTGGTGGAGCATACAACTCTTGATCTTGGGGTCATGAGTTTGAGCCCCACATTGGGTATGAAGATTACTTAAAAAAAAAAAAAAAAAAAAAAAAGAAGAAGAAAGATTACTCCCTAGGACAAGAAGGTACTTTCACTTCTTGTCCCAGCCATTGTGCTAGAGATTCGAGACATTGCAATAAAATAAGAAAAAAAAAAGGGCACCTGGGTGGCTCAGTTGGTTAAACGACTTCCTTCAGCTCAGGTCATGATCCTGGAGTCCCTGGATTGAGTCCCACATCGGGCTCCCTGCTTGGCAGGGAGTCTGCTTTGCCCTCTGACCCTCCCCCCTCTCATGTGGTTTCTCTCTCTCTCAAATAAATAAATAAAATCTTTAAAAAAAATAAGAAAAAAAAAAACTTAAAAATTACAAAGACAGGGATGCCTGGGTGGCTCAGTCAAGCATCTGCCTTCTGCTCAGGTCATGATCCCAGGGTCCTGGGATCAAGCCCTGGGGATGGGCTCTCTGCTCAGCGGGGAGTCTGCCTCTCCCTCTGCCCCTCCCCCTGCTCATGCTCTCTCTCTTTGACAAATAAAATCTTTTTTAAAAATTACAAAGACAGAAAACACACAAAAAAATCCAATTAAAGAGTGGGCAGAAGACATGAACAGACATTTCTCCAAATAAAATATATAGATGGCCAACATACACATGAAAAGATGCTCAACATCACTAATCATCAAGGAAATGCAAATCAAAACCACTATGAGATCACCTCACACCCATAAAAATGGTTAAAATCAAAAACACAAGAAACAACAAGTATTGACGAGGATTCAGAGAAAAAGAAACCCTCATGCACTGTTGGTGAGAGTGCAAACTGGTGTGGCCACTGTGGAAAACAGTATGTAGTTTCCTCAAACTAAAAATAGAATATCATATAATCCACTCCTAGGTATTTATCCAAAGAATACGAAAGAATACTGGCTATTTACCCAAAGAATATGAAAGAATACAAAAACACTAATTTTGAAATGATAGATGCACCCATGTGTTTATTACAGCATTATTTATAATAGCCAAGACATGGAAACAGCCCAAGTGTCCATCACACATTCCATATATATTACATATATTCCATACACACATATTCCATTGTGTGTATATATATGTATATGTATACACACACACACACTGGAATATTACTCAGCCATAAAAAAGAATGATATCTTGCCATTTGCAACAACATGGGTGGATCTAGAGGGTATAATGCTAAGTAAAATATGTCAGAGAAAGAGAAAATATGATTTCACTCATATGTGGAATTTAAGAAACAAAACAAAGGAAAAAAGAGACAAACCAAAGAACAGACTATTAACTATACAGAACAAACTGATGGTTACCAGAGGGTAAATGGGTTGGGGGGATCCGTGTACTAGGTGAAGGGGATTAAGAGTACTCTTACCATGATGAGCACTGAGTAATGTATAGAATTGTTGAATCACTATATTATACACCTGAAGCTAATATATCACTGTATATTAACTATACTGGGATTTAAATAATTTTTTTAAATTAGAAGGAAAGAAGCAAAATTATCTTCATTTGTAGGTAAAATGATTATTTAGGTAAAAATCCTAATCAACAAAAAATTGTTGTAGCTAATAAGTGAATTAAAGAAGCTTGCAGTATATCACTGTATTTTATATACTAGCAGAAAACAGTTGGAAAATGAAATAAAAATAATTCCATTTACAATAATGGCTCCCAAATTAAAATACTTAGGAATAAATGTAATAATAGATGTTCAAGTCCTCTACAATGGAAACTACAAAACTACTGAGAGAAATTAAAGGAGTCCTAATGGCAAGATATACCCTGGAAAGCTCATTATTTTTAAGATGTCACTTGTCCCCCAAATTGACCTATATATACAATGCAATCCCCATTAAAATATCAGCAGAATTTTTTAGTAGCAGTTGCCAAGATGATTTAAAAATGTATGTGGGGGCACCTGGGTGGCTCAGTCCCTCAAGTGTCTGCCTTTGGCTCAGGTCATGATCTCAGGGTCCTGGGATTGAGCCCAGTGTCCTGCATTAGGCTCCCTGCTCAGTGGGGAGTCTGCTTCTCCCTCTCCCTCTGCTCCTCCTCCCCACTTGTGTGTGCGTGCATGCACTCTCTCTCTCTCTCAAATAAATAAATAAAATCTTTTTAAAATGTATGTGGAAATACAAAGGACACATAATAGTTGAAACAATTTTGAAAAAGAATGAAGCTGGAGAATCATACTACCTGATTTTAAGACTTACTATAAAGCTACAGTGATCAAGACATTATAATACTGGGGAAAAATAGACGTACAGATCAATGGAGCAGAATAAACCAGAATTAGAGCCATACATATATAGTTAGTTGATTTTTTTTAACCATATGATTCCAGCCTCATCTTATACTGTGTCCCTCCTTATCCCTCACCACTCCAGCCACACTTAGCATTCTTTCAGTCCTTTGTACTTGCCATTTCCCTTCTACCACAGAACTTTCCATATTATTTTCCCTCTTCTTAGACTGTTATTTCTTTTACTTAGTTAACTCTCAGCTCCAGGGTGACACTTCTTCAGGAAAGACTTCACCCCAAGTATCCAACCAGATTAGATTCCAAAATTATAGACTCTCAGAGCATTATGCTCCTTTCCTTTGTATCATTTGCACATTTTCAATTTTATTTGTGGGAGTTTACTGGACTGTAAGCATTATAGGATTAGGAACCAAGTCTGTTCTTGCTGTATCCCTAGCATCTAAATTAACACCTGGCATGTATTAGGTGTTTGATAAATATGTACTGAATGAATGAAGCCCTTGTTCACCATATCTTAAATATTCTGGGGTAAAGGAGTCCCTGAATATATAATTTCACAGGAGAACTTTCTCTACCCATCTTTTCTTTTTTTCTCTTTTTCCACTTATCTCCCTCCTACCCTCAAAAAGAATATTTCCTTTAAAATAGAGGTCCTAAACTCAAATGCTTAAGCATCTGGTACTGTTATGTATGTGATCAATGCATTGATTTGGATAGTTGAACAATTCACGGAGTTTAAAAGAAACTTCTATCTATCTCCACAAATAAAATCAGAATGTCTAACTCAGCAAAGTAGAACTTTTCACCCAATGTGTTTTAAATAAAGACAAACTTTTATAAATTGTGTCCTTGTTATCTTTTAACTTTAACTTTGTTAAGAGATCTGTTTAAATAGTATAACTTTAGTAGCCCTGAACTAGATGTCTGGTAATCTGAGTTCTAGTCCAAATTCTGTTTTACTTGACTAACTGATGTTTGCCAAATCACTACTTTTCTGGGCCATTTGTTTAATTTCTAAAGTGATTAGTCTCCTTGATATCCAAGACATCTTTAATTCTAATAGTCTGACATTAATAAAGCAATCTATAATTTGAGGGTTTTATTTTTTTTAAGATTTTATTTATTTGAGAGAGAGAGAGAATGTGAATGCACGAGCGGGGGGGGGAAACAGAAGAGAGAGAAGCAGACTCCCCACTGAGCAGGGAACCTAACTTGGGGCTCCATCCCAGGACCCTAAGATCATGAGCTGAGCCAAAGGCAGATGCTTAACCAACTGAGCCACCCAGCTACCCCTAAAATTTGAGGGTTTTAAAAAAGAAAAACTCTTCTTTTTGACCTAGTTTTAAGATTTAATACACTGTAAATTGTGAGTTCTATGAGTTGTGAATACACTGAATTCTATCTCGGAGATATGAATGCCAATTTTATTTTTTTTAAGATTTATTTATTTATTTTAGAGAGAGCATGAGCAGGAGGGGCAGAGCAAGAAGGAAAGAGAATCTCAAGCAGACTCCATGCTGAATGTAGAGCCTGCCACAGGGCTTGATCTCAAAACCCTGAGATCACGACCTGAGCTGAAATCAAGAGTCAGATGCTTAACCAACTGTGCCACCCAGGTGCCCCATGAATGCCAACTTTTAAAAGTTCCACATATCATGTTAAAACTAATCAAAGTTTAGTTTGTTTAGGACATAAATACTTAAATATTTAGGATCATCTGCTTTCTAAAATAAGTTGTGGCTAGATACTTCAAATCTGTATATTATAACTTTTTACAAAAATTCAGTTATAGCTGCTATTTTTCATTAGCATATTGATCACACTCTAGAATTTCTTTTCAGCTTCAGTCTCAGTATAAAAATGTTTAAGTAGGGGCACCTGGGTAGCTCAGTCAGTTAAGTGTCCAAGTCTTGATTTCTGTTCAGGTCATGATCTCAGGGTTGTGAGATTGAGCCCAGTTCAGCTGTATGCTGGGCGTGGAGCCTGCTTAAGATTCTGTCTCTCCCTCTACCCCTTCCCTCTTTCCCCTCTCTAAAAAAAAAAAAAAAAAAAAAAAAAAGTGTTAAGTAACATTTTCTTAAACTTTTTTGCTCTTTTCCTCAGTTATTGAATAAGACTTTATTCAACTGCTGATGGAAACACTTGGGCTAATTTGAGGTGATACGATGTACTCTAGGGAACTTTTCCATCATACCATGGAATTCGAAGTTTTAAGCTAATGTAATTATGTTATGTTCAAACTGATTTTGTTCAAACTGTTACTGCTTTTAAGAAATCAAGATGAAAAGAAAGTAAGCAGTGTTCCTTCTGCTTCTTCCTTCCCTGGGATATTCTATTGCTTCTACTATATTCTGCCCATTTTTTTCTCCACCCTTATCAGTCAGACATATTCTCTAATGAATCTGGCTCTCTTTTTCTAAATCTACAAAAAGCAATCCTGCTATCTTCCTAGTTCAAAAAGCATGAAAGCCTTTATTTAAAAAATCAGTAATATATAATGGGGGATTTAGTGTTAGAAAAACCTTTTCAAAGGATAAAACAGTTTCAGCACAAATTCAATTTAAATCAGTTTCCTAAGGAGTCTAAATCTATAATGAGTGAGACTCTTGGTTCAGAAATAGATTCTGTATATTCCTTATCATAAAATATGTTAAATTATCTTCAAAAAGCTGTCATACTAATGAACAGTCCATAGTAATCTATTATATTTCAGAGTGATTTTCAATAATGAGCGCTCACAAATTTTTCTTCTCACTCATAGAATGAATATTTCATTCCTGGAAAATTTTATTTATGCTTTTAAAAATATATACTTCTGGTTAAGTAAAGGGTATGGTAAAGGTACTTGATAACATGCAAAACAACACAAAATGAAGGTGTTAAACTGCTTCAGGTTATTACATTTTACTAAACAATTTGGTTTCTGAATATATTTTTCTTGAACCTGTTAATTTTTCAAATCTTGAACAACTAACAAGTAGTTGCTGTGACATACAGATGATAACACTTTAATAAAGCAGTATTTGTCACCTTAAAAATTAGGGAATTAACTTGAACTATATACCATCAAAGATCTAAATGTGCAAATCTATCAAAGAAAACCAGGATTCCTATGAGCCTTAATTAGGAGTCAGGATAAAATCACCTGGATTTTAATCCTTTCAATTTCCTATGTGTTCCTGGACAATCCATTTAATCTCTAAAGCTCAGCTTTGTTATTTGTAAAATTAAGTTATTGGATTAAATCTCCAAGGTTTCTTTTAGTCCAGGAGAAACAAGAGACAAACTCTGGTTGCCCTCTCCAGGCAGTCTTACACAAGACACTTATTCTTCTAACAACAATATATCACAACACCTATGAAGTATTGCCAACCAGGAGAGCTTACCTAAGACACGGTGTCCAGGGTTTTTACTGGGGGTCAGTGATGTAGGCATGGGGTGTCTTTGGGGCTGACCTTTGTTTCTTAATCTCCAGCCTCCTCAAAGGTCAAATTGATACCACCTGTCCCAGGGCTTCCACCATAAATCACATCATTAGCATAGACTATTTGGTGTAGCCTGAGGCTCTAGGTAAGCAAAGACACTAGTATTAGGTAGGATTTAGGAATTATCTTCCAAGAGCCAGGGAGGGGCCAGATCTTTCTTTGAAATATGCAAAGTTCAGGCAACTCGGGCCTCCTGAGTTAATCCTTCACTGCCTATCTTGTTTCCATGAAGTAATCCTCCAGTACCTTCTTGAGAAAGGGTGCTTGGTAAGCAATTTTTTGAGGCTTTTCATATCTGAAATATTTTTATTTTACTGTCATATTTGATTGATAGTTTAGGCAGCTATAGAATTCTAGGTTGGAGATAATTTTCCCTAAGGATTTTTAAGGTGTTGCTCCACTTCCAGTGTTATTAGTGAAGTTTGAAAGCCATTCTGAATCTTGACCCTATATGGGTGACTTGTTTTTTCTTTACTGAAAACTTAGATTTTTCTTTGACTCTAGTGCTCCAAAATGTTGTCTCTTCATATGGTCTGTTTTCTATCCATTTTGATGGGCACTGAACAGGCCCTTTCAATTTAGTCACATGTATTCTTTAGGGAAACATTTTTTAATTTTTCAATGATTTTCTCTCCTCCTTTGTTTCTGTTCTCTCTTTCTGGAATTCCTAACATTTGGATGCTGGACCTCTAAGGCAGATCCTTTTCTTACCTCTTCTCTCTTATTTTGTATTTGTCTTTTTGCTCCACTTTTTTTTAGGTGATTTCTTCAACTTCCAGCCCTTCTCTTTTTCACTTCTCCCAACATGTTTAATTTCTATGAGCTCTTTTTTATTCTCTGAATTTTTTATTAATAGAATCTTGTTTTGTTTCATGATTGTAGTATCTTATCTTTATTAACCATAGGATTTTTTGTTTGTTTAGGTTTTTTTCTTTCTGTGTAGTTTTCTTTTTCCTGTTTGTTTTGATCTCTATCTTTCATTAAAAATTTTCGAGCTATCTGGTTATCCTTGGATCTCTGTTCATAGTTAAGAATGGAAGCTCTAAACATGGGTGAGACATGTACAAACTGTAGGGTGATCTGGCTGGTTAGCTTGTTAGGGATCCACTGATGCTGGTAAATTTAGGTTTTTCCTCTTGGGATTACTGGATTCTTCATGGTGAAAAATATTCTAATCCTTTAGAGAATAGAGGTCTAGTTTACAACATTTTGAGAACCTAATTGGGAAGAGGGTAAGAGATGGGAGAATCCCTGTACTTGGTATTCATCATTAAACTCTCTGTTTTTAGTATGATGCCAAACTATCAACTGTGCCTGGCATCTAACTTTCATACTTCAGGCCAGAGGACTCTCTCCAGAAAATAAAAACCCAGATATTTGTCAGGATGAATAAGGGGCATTTGCCCAGGGCATGGACTAGTAAAGAGATTTAGGGATTTAACTGCCATTAAATAGCTCTTCTCTACCTGTTTTAGCCACCCACATGTCTCAGTTTCTGTGGTATTTTATTTTCTGGGTTCCTATATCTTTTGAAGATTCTGAAATATATATTAGGTTGGTTCTCAACCCTTCTCACTACTGTCTTGGGATTCATCTTTCTTGGATAATCACATATTGTGTTGGGAATTTCCAAGACTATTCTCAGCATCGATAATTTGCTAGAAGGACTCATAGTTATTATACTCATGGTTATAGTTTATTACAGTAAAAGGATAGAGTAAAATCAACAAAGGGGAAAGACACATGGAGTAAAGTCCAGAGGAAATCAGGCACAAGCTTCCAAGCGTCCTCTCCCAGAGGAATCACAGGATAAACTTAATTCTTTCTGTAATGATATTTGACAACACATGTGAAATGTTACTTACCAGGGAAGCTCATTAGAAACTCAGTGCCAAAGTATTTTTATTGGGGTTGAAACAGGTAAGCACTCTCTGCCTAAGACGTACTAAAATTCCAGACTCCCAGAAGGAAAGCAGATGTTGAGTATAAACCATATTATTCACACAAACAGTTTAGGCCAATGAAGCACGCTTATCATTTAGGGGATGGTAGGAATCCTGAAATCCAAGTTCCCAAGTACCAGCCACGGAGCAACCTTCCAAGCAGGCTTTTCTAAATTAACAGTCTCAAGCATGCTATGTTAACTTTTCTGTACACACATCTGTCTGCTTTCTAGCTTCCAATTTTTTGTTATTGTATCCTTTCACATTCTACTCAAACTTGGAGGTTTATGACTTTTAAGAAAATTCCTTTACTATTGTTTTAGTGAAGTTTGAGGTGAGAAAAAATTAGATATGTATGTTCAATATTAACCAGGAATTTCATTTGATTATAAATCAAAACACCCCAGTTTGATTGTTTACATCATTTTTAAGCCAACTTGAAAGAAAACAAATGAAGCAGAGAGAAGAAACTTGTTTTAAAGTTTTTATTTTAATTCCAGTTAGTTAACACAGTGTTATATTAGTTTCAGATGTACAATATAGCAATTCAGGGATTTCATACATCACCCAGTGTTCATTATGACAAATGCACTTCATAATCCCCATCACCTATTTAATTCATCCCCCCACCCATTTCCCCTCTGGTAACCATCAGTTTGTTCTCTATAGTTAAGAGTCTGTTTCTTGATTTATCTCTTGCTCTGTCTTTTTTATCCATTTGCTCTTTTTTTTTTTTAATTCCACATACGAGTGAAATCATATATTTGTCTTTCTCTTGTTGACTTATTTTGCTAAGCATTACACTCTCTAGCTCCATCCAGGTCTTTGCAAATGGCAAGGTTTCATCCTTTTTAATGGCTGGATAATATTCCATTGTGTGTGTGTGTGTGTGTGTGTGTGTGTGTATATATATATATATATATATATATATATATATATATATATATATGGACGCCTGGATGGCTCAGTCAGTTAAGTGTCTGCCTTTGGCTCAGGTCATGATCCCAGGGTCCTGGGATCAAGTCCCACATCAGGCTCCTTGCTCAGCAGGGAGCCTGCTTCTCCCTCTCTCTGCCACTCTCTCACTCTAGCTCTCTCTCTCTGACAAATAAATAAAATCTTTAAAATAAATAAAATCTTTTAAAAATTATATATATCTTCTTTATTCATTTATCAGTTGATAAACACTTGGGCTGCTTTCACAGTTTGGCTATTGTAAATAATGCCGCAATGAACATGGGTGTGCATATATCTTTACAAATTGATGTTTTCATATTTTTTGAGGAGATACCAAGTCATGCAATTACTAGATCATAGCATAGTTCTATTTTTAA
Organism: Mirounga angustirostris; assembly: GCF_029215605.1. Taxonomy (NCBI): domain Eukaryota; kingdom Metazoa; phylum Chordata; class Mammalia; order Carnivora; family Phocidae; genus Mirounga; species Mirounga angustirostris. Next base: position 98,508,830 of record NW_026991717.1, read on the forward strand.
CTTTTTGAGACACCTCTATACTGTTTTCCATAGTGGCTGCACCAGTTTGCATTCCCACCAACAGTGCATGATGGTTCCTTTTTCTCCACATCCTTGCCAGCACTTGTCATTTCTTTTGTTGTTGATTTTAGCCATTTTGACAGGTGTGAGGTGGTATTTCATTGTGATTTTTAATTGCATTTCCCTGATGGAAGCAATGATGAATATCTTTGCACGTGTACGTATACGTTGGCCATCTGTATGTCTTCTTTGGAGAAATGTCTGTTCATGTCTCTGCTTATTTTTTAAATGGATTATTTTTTGTGTGTTGAGTTGTATAAGTTCTTTCTATATTTTGGATAATAATCCTTTATCAGATATGTCATTTGCAATATCTTCTTCCACTCCATAGGTTGCATTTTGGTTTTGTTGATTGTTTCCTTCTCTGTGCAGAAGCTTTTTATTTTGATGTAGTCCCAATAGTTTATTTTTGCTTTTGTTTCCTTTGCCTCAGGAGACATATTTAGAAAAAAACTGCTGTGGTTAATGTCAAAGAAATAACTGCCTTCTATGATTTTTATGGTTTCAGTTCTCACATTTAGGTTTGGAATTTATTTTTGTGTGTGGTACATGAAAGTGGTCCAACTTCTTTCTTTTGCATGCTGCTGTCCAGTTTTTCCAACACCATTTGTTGAAGAGACTGTCTTTTTCCCATTGGATATTCTTTCCTGCTTTGTTGAGATTAATTGTTCATATAGTTGTGGGTTTATTTCCAGATTTTGTATTCTGTTCTATTGATCTATGTGTCTGTTTTTGTGCCAGTATCATACTGTTTTCATTACTACAGGTTTGTAGAATTACTTGAAGTCTGTAATTATGATGCCTCCAGTTTTACTTTCCTTTTTCAAGATTGCTTTGGCTATTCAAGGTCTTTTGTGGTTCCATACACATTTTAGGATTGTTCATTTTGAAAAAAAAAAAAAATGCTATCAGTATTTTGATAGGGACTACATTAAATGTGTAGATTGTTTTTAAAATATTTTAACAATATTTGTTCTTCTAATCCATGAGCATGGAATGTCTTTCCATTTTTTTTTTTTAAGATTTTTTATTTATTTATTTGCCAGAGAGAACACAAGCAGGGAGAGCAGCAGGCAGAGGGAGAAGCAGGCAGAAGGAGAAACAGGCTCCCCACTGAGCGAGAAGCCCAATGCGGCACTCAGTCCCAGGACCCTGGGATCATGACCTGAGCCAAAAGCAGACGCTTAACTGACTGAGCCACCCAGGCATCCCTGTCTTTCCATTTCTTTGTGTTGTGTTCCATTTCTTTCATCAGTGTTTTATAGTTTTCAGAGTACAGGTCTTTCACCTCTTTGGTTGGTTTATTCCTAGGTGTTTTATTATTTTTGGTCCAATAGTAAATGAGATTGTTTTCTTAATTTCTCTTCCTGCTGCTTCATTATTGGTGGCTAGAAATGCAATAGACTTCTGTACATTGATTTGATATTCTGCAACTTTACTGTATTCGTACATCTGTTCTAGCAGTTTTTTGGTGGATCTTCAGGTTTTCTATATAGAGTATCATGTCATCTGCAAATAGTGAAAGTCTTATTTCTTCCTTACCAATTTGGATGCCTTTTATTTCTTTTGATTGTCTGATTGTTGTGGCTAGACCTTCTAGTACCATGTTGAATAAAAGTGGTGAGAATGGACATCTTTGTCCATTAAGGATGAGGTTAGCTGTGAGTTTTTCATATACGGCCTTTATTACGTTGAGGTATATTCACTCTAAACCAACTTCATTGAGGGTTTTTATCATGAATGGATGTTATACTTTGTCAAATGCTTTTTCTGTGTCTATTGAAATGATTATATGGTTCTTATCCTTTCTCTATTGATGTGATGTATCACGTTGATTGATTTGCAAATATTGAACCACTTTTTTTTTTTTTAAAGATTTTATTTTATTTATTTGACAGAGAGAGAGACAGTGAGAAAGGGAACCCAAGCAGGGGGAGTGGGAGAGGGAGAAGCAGGATTCCTGCTGAGCAGGGAGCCTGATGCGGGGCTCGATCCCAGGAGCCTGGGGTCATGACCTGAGCTGAAGGCAGACGCTTAACGACTGAGCCACCCAGGCGCCCCCACTTTTTTTTTTTTTTAAGATTTTATTTATTTGACAGAGAGAGACACAGTGAGAGAGGGAACACAAGCAGGGGGAGTCGGAGAGGGAGAAGCAGGCTTCCCGCGAAGCATGGAGCCCGATGCAGGGCTCAATCCCAGGACCCTGGGATCATGACCTGAGCCGAAGGCAGACACTTAACAACTGAGCCACCCAGGCGCCCCTTGAACCACTCTTGCAACCCAGGAATACATCCCACTTGATTGTGGTGAATGATTTTTTTAATGTATTGTTGGATTCAGTTTGCTAGTATTTTATTGAGTATTTTTGCATTTAAGCTCATCAAGGATATTGGCCTGTAGTTCTCTTTTTTTGTGTGGTGTCTTTATCTGGTTTTGGTATCAGGGTAATGCTGGCCTCATAGAATGAATTTAGAAGTTTTCCTTCCTTTTCTATTTTTTGGAATAGTTTGAGAAGAATAGATATTAGCTCTTCCTTAAATGATTGGTAGAATTTGCCTAGGAAGCCATCTGGTCGTGAACTTTTGTTTGTTGGGAATTTTTAAATTACTGACTCAATTTCTTTGCTGGTTATCTGTCTATTCAAATTTTCAATTTCTTCTTGTTTTAGTTTTGGTAGTTTATATGTTTTTATGAATTTATCCATTTCTTCTAGGTTGTCCAATTTGCTGGCATATAGTTTTTCATAATACTCTCTTATAATTGTTTGCATTTCTTTGGTGTTGGTTGTTATTTCTCCTCTCTCATTTATGATTTTATTTATTTCAGTCCTTTCTCTTTTTTTATTGATAAATCTGGCTAGAAGTTTATCAATTTTATTGATTTTTTTTTTTTTTTCAAAAAAACAGCTCCTGGTTTCATTGATCTGTTCTATTGGTTTTTTAGTTTTCTTTTTTTTTTTTTTTAAAGATTTTATTTATCTATTTGAGAGAGAGAGAATGAGAGACAGAGAGCACGAGAGGGAGGAGGGTCAGAGGGAGAAACAGACTCCCTACCGAGCAGGGAGCCCGATGCAGGACTCAATCCAGGGACTCCAGGATCATGACCTGAGCCGAAGGCAGCCGCCCAACCAACTGAGCCACCCAGGCGCCCCGGTTTTTTAGTTTTCTATATCATTTATTCTGCACTAATATTTATTATTTCCTTTCTTCTGCTAGTTTTAGATTATGTTTGTTGTTCTTTTTCTAGCTCCATTAGGTATAAGTTTGGGTTGTTTATTTGGAATTTTTCTTCCTTCTTGAGGTAGGCCTGTATTTTATAAATTTCCCTCTCAGAATCACTTTTTCTGCATCTCAAAGTTTTTGGACCATCGTATTTTCATTTCTATTTGTTTCCATGTACTTTTTTTAGTTCTTAACTTATTTCCTCATTGACCAATTCATTGTTTAGTAGCATGTTGTTTAACCTCCATATATTTGTGGTCTTTCCAGATTTTTTCTTGTGGTTGACTTCTAGTTTCAAAGCGTTGTGGTCAGAAAAGATGCATGGTATGTCTTCAGTCTTCTTGAATTTGTTGAGGCTTGTTTTGTGGGCTAATATGTGATCTATTCTGGAGAATGTTCCACGTGTACTTGAAAAGAATGTGTATTCTAGACTTTTAGGATGTAATGTTCTGAATATGTTAAATCCATCTGTTCCAGTGTGTCATTCAAAGCCATTGTTTCCTTATTGATTTTCTGTTTAGATGATCTGTCCTTTGATGTTAGTGGGGTGTTAAAGTCCCCTACTATTATTGTATTAAAGTCAGATTCATTTCTTCATGTTTGTTATTAACTGTTTTATGTATTTGGGTGCTCCAATGTTGGATGCATAACTATTTACAATTGTCATATCTTCTTGTTGGATTATTCCATTTATTATTATATAGTGTCCTTCTTTGTCTCTTGTTGCACTCTTTATTTTAGTCTAGTTTGTTTTGGGGCACCTGGGTGGCTCAGTCAGTTAAGCATCTGCCTTCGGCTCAGGTCATGGGACTGAGCCCCACTTTGGGCTCTCTGCTCAGCAGGGAGCCTGCTTCTCCCTCTCCCTCTGCCTGCTGCTCCCCCTGTTTGTGTGCTCTCTCTCTCTCTGTCATGTGAATAAATAAAATCTTTAAAAAAAATAAAGTCTAGGGTGCCTGGGTGGCTCAGATGGTTGAGTGTCTGCCTTCGGCTCAGGTCATGATCTCGGGGTCCTGGGATCGAGTCCCACATCGGGCTTCCTGCTCCTTGGGAGCATGCTTCTCCCTCTGCCTCTCTCTCTCTCTCTCTGTCTCTCATGAATAAATAAATAAAATCTTTAAAAAAAATAAAATAAAATAAAGTCTAGTTTGCCTGATATAAGTATTGCTACTCTGACTTTCTTTGGACATCCATTTGCATGTTAGATGTTTCTCCATCCCCTTACTTTCTATTTATTTTTTAAAGTAAGTTCTATGCCCAACTAGGGCTTGAACTCATGACCCCAAGATCAAGAATCCCATGCTATACCAACTGAGCCAGCCAGGCGCCCCCATCCCCTCACTTTCAATCTGTAGGTGTCTGTAGGTCTAAAATTAGTCTCTGATAGGCAACATGTAGATGAGTCTTGCTTTTTATCCATTCTGTCACCCTATGTCTTGATTGGAGCTTTTAGTCCATTTATATACAAAGTAATTATCGATAGATATGTATTAATTGCCATTTTATTTCTTGTTTTGTGGTTTTTTCCCATAGTATGAATGTTATTACATTTGATGAGGTCACTGAGTTTCCTAAGTCTGTTCTTGTTTTGCATAGTTCTCTTTTCTTTCTTTTGTTCAGCTTGATTACTTTCCAATACTCTGTCCTCTAAGTCATTAATTCATTCCTCTGATTCTTCCATCCTGCTGTTCATTCTGTCAAGCATCTTTCTCAATTTGTTTATTGAGCCCTTTATCTCTGCTATGTTGTTCCTTAAGGGTCTCACTTATATATCATCTACTCTTTTCTCATGCCCAGTGAATATCCTTATGATCATTGCTTTGAATTCTCTATCAGACATGTTATTTATATCTGTTTCACTTAGATCCTTGCTATGGCATTGTAGTGTTCTTTAATTTGGGTCAAATTTCTCTGTCTCTTCATTTTGTCTACCTGACAGAAGAAATTAAAAAAAAAAAAAAAAGAGGGGCACCTGGGTGTCTCAGTCATTAAGCATCTGCCTTCAGTTCAGGTCATGATCCTGGGGTCCTGGGATTGAGCCCCGTGTCAGGCTCCCTGCTCAACAGGGAGTCTGCTTCTCCCTCTCCCTCAGCCACTCTCCCCACTCATGCTCTCTCTCTCAAATACATAAATAAAATCTTTTAAGAAAGAAAGGTATTAGTATCCTAAGAGACAAAAAGGTATTGTATCCTAGAAAGAACAGGCTACTGTAAAGAAAAAATACTTTGAAGGTTAAAAAAAAGTTCTTAAAAATGAAATGTAGGCATTGAGAGAGAATATCTGAAAAAAAGTCTGGCTATTCAATTTATAGCTAGAGTAGCTAAGGCCTCATTTTTTTTTTTTTTTAATATGCAAGTAGTAGCAATGGTAGGCTTGAAAACGGTGCATTACTCTTCATGGGAACTTAAGCAATTGAGATGGAAACTATAGATAACTATGTCTGTGAAAGTAATCTACATAGATGGATATGTATGCCTATCTATTCACCATGGAGAAGAGATTATGTTCACCATAATTCATTTTTGCATCAATTCCAAATTTTCCAATAAAGTTTCCATTTGAAAATTCCAGTTTTTATTTAAAATTAACAAAAGTGGAAAAATCAACTTGACAAAAAGAAATTCTATAAAAAGCATTTGTTCTATAAGTATTTCAGTATTTACCATCTCTAAGCAACATGGTTCTACATGCAGTGAAAAACAATAAATAAAGCGTAGTTCCAGTTTAACTCTTCCTCAAATCTCGGGATACCTGTATTAACTAAACTTACATTAGAAAACATTCACAAATAAAACATATTTGTCATACTCTCATCTTTCTTCCCTTTATGTGAGGAGTTAAACAGGGAGACAAATATGGAATTGACATTTTAAGATGGAAAAATCATTTCAGATCACTTATAAATAGCCCCTCAACAGGGGCTTCTGGGTGGCTCAGTCAGGTAAGTGTCTGCCTTCAGCTCAAATCATGATCTCAGGCTCCTGGGATGGAGCCCTGTACTGGGGCTCCCTGCTCAGCGGGGAACCTGCTTCTCCCTATCCCTCTGCACCTCCCCCCACACATGCTCTCTCTCTCACACATAAATAAATAAAATCTTTAAAAAAAAAGATTGAAATTTTTTAATAAAATAAAGTGTGCTAATGATAACAGTATTTTAAATATTCATTAACTCAAAAATTCTAAATCAGTATTTTCTAAATTAGGGGCTACTACTTTATGGGATAAAGGTGGGTTATATGATGAAAAACATTTGATATCCATCAATCCATGTAATTCTTCTTACCTTTGTTTTTTTATTTTATTTAAATTCAATTAATATATAGTGTATTATTAGTTTCGGAGGTAGAGTGCAGTGATTCATCAGTTGCGTATAACACCCAGTACTCATTACATCACATGCCCTCATTAATGCCTATCACCCAGTTACCGATCCCCCCACCCACCTCCCCTCCAGCAACCCTCAGTGTTTCCTATAGTTAAGAGTTTCTTATGGTTTGTTTCCCTCTCTGACTTCATCTTATTTTATTTTTCCCTCTCTTCCCCTATGATCCTCTGTTTTGTTTCTTAAATTCTACATATGAGTGAAATCATATAATTGTCTTTCTCTGATAGACTTATTTCACTTAGCATAATACCCTCTAGTTCCATCCACATTGTTGCAAATGGTAAGATTTCTTTTTTGCGGGGCGCCTGAGTGGCTCAGTCGGTTAAGCGGCTGCCTTCAGCTCGGGTCATGATCCCAGGATCCTGGGATTGAGCCCCATGTGGGGCTCCCTGCTCAGTGGGAAGCCTGCTTCTCCCTCTCCCACTCCCCCTGCTTGTGTTCCCTCTCTTGCTGTCTCTCTCTGTCAAATAAATAAAATCTTAAAAAAAAAAAAAAAGATTTCTTTTTTTGATGGCTAAGTAATATTCCATTGTACTTCTTCATACCTTTGTAATAAAGAATAATATCCTTCTATAAATGGCCCATTTATTCAGTTCTTCTGATATTAAGAAAGCCCTGGAAAGATATGGTCCCTCTGACATAAATTAACACCAGCAAGTCATTTAGATGTATGTTATTTACCATTCTAAACTTCAAAAAAATCTACATAAAGTACATATTTATTATGTTTCATGAACTTTCATATTATCAAATAATATATAAATACTTGACATTTTTTATATTATTAACTTTTTTTTTACTCAGGATCATGTCCTGTTAGCTATATTCTATAAATACTTGGAATCTACCAGTATCAGATCATTGTTTGTAACCTTAGTATACTGTAAATGTGATTTAAGCACCTGGTTGAATCTATGATGCATTATAACATATTCTGCAAATCTGGGCAGATAGCTGACCTTTAATTCTTCCCTTATTCTGCTCAACTCCCTCTCAGGCCCATTATTTGACCCTGTACATGACCTTAGTCTTATTACACTTCCCACCCTCTTCCCATTCTGTTCTTCATTTGAAACTGTTAAATGCCTTCACTGAAATCTAGCTTTTTCTAGATGACACTTTGTGTATAAGGATAAACTGCCCCCCATCTCAATTTGTGGGAAGAACAATCAGCCTATTTTATGTTTCCCAATACTACTTACTGATGTTATATCATCATCATCTCTGAAATCCATGCCATCTGATTAGGTCATCATTGGCTATAATAATAACTTCCACTTTCCTGGATGAATCAGCACTTTCCTTCTTCTGGCGTGGTCTGCTGTTATAAAGATCTTTTTAAAGCCAATATCGATAATCCATCAATGTGTCTCAATTCAGTGGCTTCTCAGAGCTCTAAAACCCTCCCTTTCTATTTGAGCCACCCAACAACAAGGCCACACCTTGGCTCAGCTATTGAAAATGAAGCAATTCTTTAATACCCATCACCAGGGTATTAAAGAGGGCACATATTGAAGGGAGCACTGGGTGTTATACACAAACAATGAATCATGGAACACTACATCAAAAACTAATGATGTAATGTATGGTAATTAACATAACAAAATTAAATTAAATTTAAAAAAACTAATGATGTACTGTATGATGACTAACATAACATAATAAAAAAAAAAAAGGAAATGAAGCATTCTTTTTAACCAGTGTCTTCTCTTTTCCCTTATACAGCTTGAAATCATCCTTTAATCTGTTTTTCACCCTCATCTTAACTTTTGGTCACTTTACCACTTCTGTTTTCCCTACTCCATTAGCTTCCTTGTGATATTTTTTGCACTTAGAACCTATAGTCAATCTAGTATTCCCCTTCCTTGACTTTCTGCTGTGCCAATATAGTTCACTCACCCACTTTTTCTTTCTCTATAGTAGTGTCACATGTTACAGTTTTAAATTATTACATGAAAAATGCAGCCTAGTTATTTGAACTTTTTATAATAGCATCTATTTTTTTCCTATTAGATTGTTTCAATTTAAAAATTAGGAAATCTTGCAGACAGTGTCCACTGTCAACTACCTGACTTTAACTGGACCTATCTGCTCCTCAAAATATTCCTTTATAACCTTCTGTTCATGTGTTCAAAATGTTTTCCATATTATAAGTGCTTAAATCTAACATCCCTTCTCAGGATATGACCTTGCCTCCTACTTTACTAGAAAAAAATAGAATCCATCTGCCCAATTCTCTCATCCATCTTCTCTATATCAAAATGATTATATCCATGCTACATCCAAATTTCTGATTTTAACAGAGCTGGTTTATAGATTATTTTAAATTTTCTCTGCAGAACTCCTACTTTTTCAACTATCTTTTCTAACCTCTTGATTCAAAAGTATGTGTTTTCCTTTTAAAGGCTAACCTGCTTCTTCTAGAGCCTTCTTTAACAATAGAACTCTCCCTTCCTCTCTCCTGCTCTCCATTTATCATTTCACCATCTCTAGTTTATTTCTGACCAGCAGATTATTAAATCAGAAACTGTGAAAGGTCTGAGACCTTACCTTACTTGAAAGCTAACAGATTAGCTTGCCACAGTTGTATATACATATACTGACAGAAAACACAAGACCCATGGGGTCAGAGAAAAAGACCATTTATTACTCACGGCAAAAACAACAACCAAAGTAATGTCTTGCTTCAGGTCCTGAGCCCCAATTCCCATATAGTTAACACAGTGAGGGCCAGATGTTACTTATGCCTACCGCAAGATATGTTACAGGGTAAGAACCCTGAAATAAGGAAGGGAGACAGACAGTCAGACCTTATCTTTACTCTGGAATGTAAGCAAGGACAGATACAGAGACTTTATCATCCCCGCCCCGCTACACCCAAATGTCCCCAGGGAGAGAGATATTCTCTATCTTTATTCCACTAGCCAAGAAATAAATCTTCCCTCTGGACTTAAGGTAGACACTGTCTCTACTTTTCAAGGATGTTTGCTATGCAAAGCCCTTTGCTCAGAAGACCTGGACCATGCAGAAATGTGCAATGTTCATAGAGAAATGTCTCTCAACACAGATTTTCCCAGGTTTCTCTTATCTTCACATATATCTCATATAGTCTATACTCACTGTCTTTGTTGTTGTACTCTCTATTAACTCCTTGTACTTTTGTTCTGTTTATTCCACCGAAAACTATTCTCTCCAAGGTATCCATGACATACCGGTGACCCAACCAAATGGTCTTTTCTTTTCTTTTTTTTTTAATTTTTTTATTGTTATATTAATCACCATACATTACATCATTGGTTTTTGATGTAGTGTTCCACGATTCATTGTTTGTGCATAACACCCAGTGCTCCATGCAGAACGTGCCCTCCCCAATACCCATCACCAGGCTAACCCATCCTCCCACCCCCCCTCCCCTCTAGAACCCTCAGTTTGTTTTTCAGAGTCCGTCGTCTCTCATGGTTCGTCTCCCCCTCCGATTCCCCCCCCCTTCATTCTTCCCCTCCTGCTATCTTCTTTTTTTTTCTTAACATATATTGCATTATTTGTTTCAGAGGTACAGATCTGTGATTCAACTTTTCTTAATCATTCTTGACTTTTTGCAGAATTTAATAAAGGCTATCCTTGCTTCCTATTACCTCTAAACTAGTCTGCTGTTTTCTATGACTAATCTGATTCTTAGATTTGTCTCCTTTGCCTATCTCTCTTTCCTTCCCTCTTTTTGATTTTTCATTCTATTAGATGTGAACATATCATAGGTTGACTTTCTATTCTATATTGTTCCTTCAAATGTCTTCTAGTTTGAGTTTCAGTTGTCATCTCTGTGGTGACTGTAATTTCCTTATTATAATCCAAAACTCACCTATCTTCTCAATATTTCTGCCTATATGTAATAAATTTTAAACCTAAGAATCAATTCCACAATCTGACTTTTTAAAATTTTTGTCAGCGGTGCACTCATTCTATCAATGCTTTATTTTTTTTAAAGAACAAATTTATTCCTACACACAGCAATCTACATGCATCTCCAAAGAATTATGGTGAGTGAAAAAATCCAATTCCAAGAGGTTACATACTGTATAATTTCATTCATATAACATTATTTTCTTTTTTATCCAGTATAATTGTTTACAGTGTTATATTGGTTTTAGTGTACAATATAGTGATTCAACAATTCTGTACATTACTCACTGCTCATCACAATAAGTATACTCTTAATTCCCTTTACCTATTTCATCCATCCTTCCACTCACCTTCCTTCTGGTAACCACCAATTTGTTCTCTATATTTTCTCTAGGAGTCTTTTTTGTTATTTGTTTCTCTCTTTTTTTCTTTGTTCATTTGTTTGTTTCTTAGATTCCATATATGAGTGAAATCATATGGTATTTGTCTTTCTCTAACATTTCACTTAGACTAATATCCTCTAGATCCATCTCTGTTGTTGCAAATGGCAAGATTTTGTTGTTTTCTATGGCTGAGTAATATTCCATTGTATACATGTACCACATCTTCTTTATCCATTCATCTATCAATGGACACTTGGACTGCTTCTATGTCTTGGCTCTCATAAATAATGCTTCAGTAAACATATTTTCATATTAGTGTTTTTATATTCTTTGGGTAAATACCCAGTATTTGAATTACTGGATATTTAATTTTTTGAGGAACATCCATACTGTTTTCCACAGTGGCCACACCAGTTTGCATTCCCACCAATAGTGCACGAAGGGTTCCTTTTTTCCCACATCCTCACCAAGACTTGTTCTTTCTTTTTTTTTTTAAGATTTTATTTATTTATTTGTCAGAGAGAAAGAGAGAGAGAGAGCACAAGCAGGGAGAGCAGCAGGCAGAGGGAGAAGCAGGCTCCCTGCTGAGCAAGGAGCCCAATGTGGGACTCCATCCCAGGACCCTGGGATCATGACCTGAGCTGAAGGCAGACGCTTAACCGACTGAGCCACCCAGGCATCCCAAGACTTGTTCTTTCTTGTGTTTTTTATTTTAGGCATTCTGACAGGTGATATCTCATTGTGGTTTTGATTTGCATTTCCCGATAATGAGTGATGCTGAGCATCTTTTCATGTGTATGTTGGCCATCCGTATGTCTTCTTTGAAGAAATGTCTGTTCATGTCTTCTGTCCATTTTTAATTAGATTATTTGTTTTTTTGGTGTTGAGTTGTATAAGTTCTTCATATATTTTGGATATTAACCCCTTTTTGGATATATCGTTTGCAAATATCTTCTTCCATTCAGTAGGTTGTCTTTTTGTTTTGTCAATGGTTTCCTTTGTTGTACAGAAGCTTTTTATTTTGATGTGGTCCCAATAGTTTGTTTTTGCTTTTGTTTCCCTTGCCTGAGGAGACATAGCTAGATAAATGTTGCTGTGGTCAATGTCAGAAAAACTACTGTTTGTGCTCTCTTCTAGTATTTTTATATTTTCAGTTCTCACATTTAGGTCTTTAGGTTCATAACCTGAGAATGTGGTTGAGTAGACTCTGTCAAGTTCAACAATATTTTAACTAGAGTCCTTCACACCATTCTAATCCATTTTCTACACTTCACCTAAGAAATCACTCAAACATAAAATTGTATTACAGAGTTTATGGGAGTTAAAGACTAATTCTTTAGCATTTTTATACAACATCTCCACAACTGGACAACTGCTTGCCCCTCCAATTTCACTTGTGCTGTATTTCACCAAAACACTTGCTTTGACCTAAAATCACTGGTCATTTATTCCAACATGTTCTGAAAACTTACTATGAACCAAGCTTTATGCTCAGTACTAGGGCTATAAATATGAGTAAGTTCTGGTGTCTCTTAAGAGGTAAATAAAAATGTAAATAAATACTGTAAAATGTGATTAGTAAAGCAAGGATACAGAGTGGTGTTTCTCTTCCTAAGTCATTTAAGGTGACATATAAAAGATAACACAGGTAAAGTCTTGAAGGATGAGTTGGAATTTGTTATATGACACAGAAAGCTTATTTCAGGGAAAGTAAAAATGCATAGGAAGGCACAAAGATGTGAAACTGAATCCCTTATTTGAAGAGTTGTAGATAATCCAAAATGACTGACCATAAGATTGAAGATAGGGATAAAAGGATGCAATGATGGGAAGGTGGGGCAAGATGATGAAAGACCTGTTATGTCAAAAGGAGTGTGGGCTTTGTCCTGGAGTAATATGATCAGATTTACTTTTTAAAATAAAAATGCCCCATAATAATAATAATTTATTCAGGCAATAGATGCCAAAACTAGTGGATGAAAGTTTGAAGAACAAAAGATATTTACATTGTAAATATCTCTCCACATGGTACTCATTACAATGAGAAAAATGGTAACTTAGTGGAGAAATTTGGTAGACACCACCTTAACCAATTGCTCAAAGTGAGCATCACAATAATGGGATAAATCAACATCATGAGCCTCCTGATATAATTCATTGAGAAGAACGCAGCGCCATCACTTCTGTGGTATTCCTACCAAAATGGATATCCTGAATCTAATTATGAAGAAACAGATAAACCCAAACTGAGAAGCATTCTACAAAATCACTGAAAAGACAAAAGGAAAAATTGAAAATTAAAGGAGATTAAATGCACAGATTAATGCATAATCCTGCTATTTTTCCCCAAAAATGGCATTATTGGAACAAAAGGCAAAATCTAAATAAGGTCTGAAGATTAGGTAATAGTATTGTATTGACATTCAATTTTATAATATTCATAATTATATTGTGGTTACATAAGATAATTTTATTTTTTAAGGAAGTATACAATGAAGTACACATTTAGTGTTAAAGGAGCATCATATATACAACTTACTGTCAAATCATTTTTTTAAATCATATTAAAACATGTTCATATATAGAACATATTGTTTATAGCAGCATTATTCACAATACCCAAAAGGTGGAAGCTACTCAACTGTCCATTGATGGATGAATGGATAGACAAATTGTGATATATACATACAATGGAAACTTATTCAGCTTTTTTTTGTCCTACATTTATGTTTATTAAAAACTGACATAAACAAACAAAACCTGTACAAAAAATATCCCCAATCATGTATCACTTTGAAATAGTAATCTTGAGAGACATTATCGCCTAGGACCCCCTCTTCCTCTTCCTCGGCCTCGGCCTCTTCCTGCAAAGCTTCCCTTTTCTTAGATTTCACCTTTGGTTCAACATCCACAAGTAGTGTATCCAGAGGTAAGCTGTCTGATAGGATAAAATATCGAATGTTATTTCCTCAAATACTCAGTGTTTCCAGCTGTACCGGTTCTCTATTCTTCAAAGTCATTTTCACAGCTTTAAGATGGGTATTCATGCTGACCTCTACACCTGTGATTGTTCCGTGGACCTGTGTTCCATTCTTTAATTCGATGGTTACAGTTTCCTGACTCAGTGATGAAATTGAACCTTATTCAGCTTTAAAGGGGATGGAAAATGTGACACAAGTTACAACATGGATGAACCTTAAGGACATTATGCTAAGTGATATGAGCCAATCACAAAAGAACAAATACTGTATGATTCCCCTTAGATGAGGTTACTACAGCAGTCAAATTCACAGACAGAGGGCGCCTGGGTGGCTCAGTTGGTTAAGCGACTGCCTTCGGCTCAGGTCATGATCCTGGAGTCCCGGGATCGAGTCCTGCATCAGGCTCCCTGCTCAGCAGGGAGTCTGCTTCTCCCTCTGACCCTCCTCCCTCTCATGCTCTCAGTCTCTCATTCTCTCTCTCTCAAATAAATAAATAAAATCTTTAAAAAAAAAAATTCACAGACAGAAAGTATAATGGTGGTTGCCAGGTGCTGGAGGAGAGAAGAATCAGGAGTTATTGTTTAATGAATACAGAGTTTTAGTTTGGGGGGGTGAAAAAGTTCTGGAGATGGATGATGGTGATAGTTTGCACAACGATGTGAATGTACTTAATGTAATTGAACTATACACTTAAGAATGTTTAAATGGGGGCCGCCTGGGTGGCTCAGTTGGTAAGCTCCTGACTCTTGGTTTCAGCTTAGGTCGTGATATCAAGGTCATGGGATGGAGCTCAGTGTTGGACTCCAAGCTCAGCACAGAGCCTGCTTAAATTTCTCTCTCCCTCTCCCTCTGCCCCTCCCCCCACTCTCTCTTTCTCTCTTTCTGTGTAAAATAAATATAAAAGTCTCTAAAAAATGGTTGAGAGGTGTGTGGGTGGCTCAGTTGATTAAGCATCTGCCTTTGGCTCAGGTCATGATCTCAGTGCCCTGGAATGGGCTGTGTCAGCCTCCTGCTCGGCAGGGAGTCTGCTTCTCCCTCTCCCTCTGCACCCCCATGCCCACGCTCTCTCTCAAATAAATTTTAAAAATCTTTAACAAATGGTTAAATGGTGAGTTTTGTGTTATATATATATATATATATATTAGTACAATTTATAAAAATAAAAATAAAAATTATATATAGACAGGTGAGAATAAAGGAAAAGTAGTAAAATGAACACTTACCTTCAAAAGATATAGATGGAATAAAGAATGGGAGCAGAGAAACCAACTGAAAATGTGTTGTAATATGTACCTTAGTAGTGGAGACAGAGAAAATGGATACACCTGAGAATGATTAGGGAACTAATAGGATAATATTTTAGACGCCTGTATCACATCTAGCTTCTGGTTAACCAAAATACACAGATATGCATGTGTTCACAGGCTGCTATCTTTGCCTGAGCATTTACCTAACACTCATTTGCCCTTCATAACTTAGATCTGGTTCAAATGTTACTTCCTTTGAGAAGTCCTCACTGGCTCTACACAGTCTTTCCCTTTTCTCCTTACCTCACACCATTTCTTGGACTGAATTAATCTTTCCCCCTTCTTAGATGTTGTGATGGTATCTTTTGCATTGATATCACAGTGTGTCAAAATATATGGTTTATCTGTTTCTTCAATAAACTGAGCTCCTTGAGAGCAGAAACAATTACTATATTTATGAATCCACAGCACCTTTCATAATGTGTGCTCAATAAATGCTTAAATGGAATTAGTAAGTTATTGAGTACTTACACTATTTTTTTATTCTGTTTTATACTTGCCTCTTTCTTTCCATGTCCCCAAAGTTCACACCCTATTTCAATAGTCCTATAACCATAGTTCCTCTGTACTAGCCTGTGCACTGATGCCAGATTAATGAAATTTCATATTTTGGAGTTTCTACATAAAAAAACTTCAGTATCTTCCCATCATCTAAATAAATAAAGTCCAAATTCGCCAGGAAGAAATTAAAACCTTCCACACTATGCTCTCAGAATTTACCATGTTTATTTCAAATTCTATTTACCTACCTACTTAATTTATTCAACAAGTATTTGAGAACCTACCCTTTGCAAGGCTTTGTGAAGGAAGGAAGTTTACTAAATATGATATATGCTCATTATCTTTGTGTCCATTTTTTGGTCCCTTGTTTCCTTTTACTACTTCATTGAATCTTAGGGGAAAATAATCTTTGGAGAACATTCAGACATATTCATATTTAAGTAAGTAGTTCCATTTTAAGACAAAATGTAAGTGGGACACCTGGGTGGCTCAGTCAGTTAAACATCTGCCTTCAGCTCAGATTATGATCCTAGGTTCTTGGGATTGAGTCCCGCATCCAGCTCCTTGCTCAGCGGGGAGCCTGCTTCTCCCTGTGCCTGGTCTGCCTGCAGCTCTCCCTGCTTGTGTGCATTCTCTCTCTATCTCTTTGACAAATAACTAAATAAAATCTTTAAAAAAAAAAAAAAAAGACAAAATGTAAATAATATATTGAAGTTTAGAATAGGTGGCAAGCTATCCAGCACAATGTCTGGCTCATAATAAAAGTTCAATAAATGTTTAAACTGGATTAATTCTGTTTAAATTTTTAATGATAGAAATTTAAATTTGAGACTATAACAAAGAAAATTATTATTGATTTAAGCCTTTGGAAACCTTATTTTTGCTTCGTGGTAGTTCAAATGTTAACACTTGAATTTACTTATGTTATTCGTAACATATTATTATTTGTAGTTGTATCACTTTGAAACACAAAGTCAAAACAAGTTTATTTGGGCGCCGGGGCGCCTGGGTGGCTCAGTCACTAAGCGTCTGCCTTTGGCTCAGGTCATGATCCCAGGGTACTGGGATTGAGCCCTGCATTGGGCTCCCTGCACAGCAGGGAGTCTGCTTCTCCCTCTCCCTCTCCCCTTGCTTGTGTTCCCTCTCTCATTGTGTCTCTCTCTGTCAAATAAATAAAATCTTAAAAAAAAAAAAAAAAGAATATTTGGGAGCCTCGGTGGCTCAGATGGTTAAGTGTCTGCCTTCGGCTCAGGTCATGATCCCAGGGTCCTGGGATTGAGCCCCACATCCGGCTCCTAGCTCAGCGGGGAGCCTGCTTCTCCCTCTCCCTCTGCCTCTCTCCCTGCTCATGCTCTCTCTCTCTCTCTCTGTATCTCTGTGTCTCAAATGCATAAATAAAATCTTTTAAAAAAAAAGGAATACTATATTACATGTTTTTTCAAAACCTTTTTCTATACTCTCTTTATAGGTTATATGTAAAGTCAGATGTGCCACTGAACTTGACAAACACAAGTAAGTTTCATGAGTAGCAAGATCTAATTTTTTTTCACAATAGACTTTTCAAGGTAGAAGGGCATGGTAGCTGAAGGTCCTATAGCAATTTTATAGGAAGTCCAGTAGTTAGATTAGCACATGGGAAATGAATTGAGTAACCGACAGTTCTCCCCCTTCAGCCATATCGCTGCCTAACACCTTTTTTTGCTGCTCTGCTACAGATAGAGTTTCCTAGGGCCCACACATACTAAAGTTAGATTTTACTGTTTGGGGCACGCATGTATAGTAGTATAGTTCCATGAAATAAGGAATGCTTCTGTACTGACTAACATCAAAAATGA
Organism: Mirounga angustirostris; assembly: GCF_029215605.1. Classification (NCBI taxonomy): domain Eukaryota; kingdom Metazoa; phylum Chordata; class Mammalia; order Carnivora; family Phocidae; genus Mirounga; species Mirounga angustirostris. The sequence continues at coordinate 98,526,400 of NW_026991717.1, forward strand.
GAGTTGGGTTTCAGACCAATTCTCCAATTGTTGACCATGCAACTCATTTAACCTCTCTATACCTTGGTTTCCCCTGGGTATATGGGTAACTTTCAAGGTCCACTTTGGGTTTCAAGTTATATATTATTATTTTTATTACATAATCTGAGAGAATACTAAGATCTGAACTTCTCAAACTAAAATCTTTGTACTTTGAATGTACACTTTAAAAAGATTGCTTGTTACAGATTACACATTACCTTCGATTAACCTCTTGTAAACTAGTTCCAAAGGCAGACAACATTTTATGATTCCCACCCTTGAAAGTGACCCAAAATAGAAGATATTAGGATGCCAAATAAATTTCTGGCTCATATTAATTGAGGTTATAAACATATTTAAATTGGGAATAGATAGCTGTTATAGCTACTTGATACAAATATCCACACCTTACCTGAAGAGTCGCAGTGGTCTCATTTTTCTTAGGGGAATATAGTGGAGGCATTTCATTTTCAGAGTTGCTGTGTATGCATAATAAACATGCAACTTTATAGAAAGCCAGGGTATTGATGAGGTGCTTGAAACTCTACGTTTACTGTCCCTATGTTCTTCTTTGGTCATGTTTGAAAGTCATGTTTGCTATGGATAGTCAGAAGTTCATAAAAATTGAACATTATTTAAAACACATTTCCCTTAACCTCTTAAAATTAATATTAGTGATCAATTTAAATTTAGATAGAGTATATTAATTTTCCAAGCAAATTATAAAAGCCTGGTAATTCTTTGAATGGAAAGGTCAATGAAAATATGTTTAGTAGTTATAAAAATGAAAAGTGCAGGATTACTTTAATTAGTGTTAAAATAATCTTATATTATTCTTCCTGGTAGAGGCAACTGAGTTCAAGGCCCATTCAGTTATTTTTAAATTAATGTTTTAAAGCCTAATGCCATTTTAAAATTGTTTAGATACTAATTTCATAACAGCAAAGATATCCCAAGTAACTCTGATTCTTAAATTTGTATTTAATGAAATTATAAAGATTTTAAGCTGACAGTATTATTGTACCTGAAGTAGCACACTAATTCAGAATTAAGTCTACTCTCTCATTAATATATAAACATCTAATAAATTTATTTTTTTTCTTTCAGAATTCTGTTGCATTTGGGCTTTATATTGGCAAGCCTTCTTTTTTTAGTGGTGAACTTGACTTGTGCAATGCTAGTCCATGGAGATGTCCCAGAAAATCAGTTGAAATGGACTGTGTTTGTTCGAGCATTAATTAATGATAGCCTGTTTATTCTTTGTGCCATCTCTTTAGTTAGTTACATATGCAAAATTACAAAAATGTCATCAGCAAATGTCTACCTCGAATCAAAGGTAAGTATATTTCTTAAATTTATACTTGAAAATCTAGCTTCAAATCCTCATTCTGTGAAGCATATTTTAATGGAAAGCTTATGTTTTTTAAAAAGTGTTCTGAATGTAAGGCACATTTTTGAGCTTGAAAGAATGGTCACAAGATATTAAAAGGCATTCAAAACTTGGCCCTTACTAAATAATAGTTTTTTAAAAGTTTATATTGAGCATATTGTATTTTCTGTACTTATATCCTCTGCATAGGAGGGTAAATGAAATAAACCAGAATTTTGTGAATGTGTCACAAATGGTCTAATATATAAGCCACACTAACAATTTAAGATTTCGTCAGTAATGGTGATAATATTGCCATTAAACAAATTTACCAGATTATGTCTACATACATTTGGGTTAGCAGTGTTAAGATGTCATACTTCTAAGGTGGTGTTTATTTGTATAAAGATTTAGCAAATGTTACTTCATCCCATCATATGAAGACCCTATGATTTTAAAACAGCTAGTCATGTAATTAAATTTATAAATGCCTTGCTTCTGCCTTTCCTTATGCTTTGTTTGGATCAGCAAACAGAGGCCAATGCTAACTTATTAACAAAGAACCATAAAAGTCTCTACTGTCGATTGACAGTGTGGTTGAGCAGGAATCAGTCATCACAGTGTATATGTGTCACTGGGTATGTGGGTATAGATGTGTGGATTTGGGGGTGCGATTTATATATACTCACGAGCTTGCCCTAATTTAGCATCATTATCTATTCACTGAAGACAGGCAAGATAGTCTCTTAAACAGAACAGTTCTCTGAAATATAGTTAGACTTCACATATTGTTGCCTTCTTTCATATAATCCTAGTAAAAGCAAGGTGCTTTAATTGAATGTATGGTAATCAACTTGTCCTTTAAATTTAGGTAGATACTTTAATTTTAGTTTTTAAACATGTATCAATAGAATGCAATATAAATATAGATATAAAAATAAAAACATATATTCAGAGAGAGAGAGAGACTTTCAAACCTATTAATCTTACCTGGAAAATTATTGTATCCAATTTCCATCCTAAAAAGTTCCCAAAATGTAAATATTTTTGCTAATTCTGGCTTCAGCTTAGTGTTAAAAATGGTAATGTTATGGTATATAATCTTTTGGTGTAGCAACAGCATCTCCACTTAATGTAATAACATCGCCATAACATTCATACCTTGTGCTTATGTAGTGATAAAGCATAAATAGATGTGGTTGAATTTAAAAGGCTTCTTTTTGGGGTGCCTGGGTGACTCAGTCGTTAAGCGTCTGCCTTCGGCTCAGGTCCTGGGATCGAGTCCCACATGGGGCTCACTGCTCGGTGGGAAGCCTGCTTCTCCCTCTCCCACTCCCCCTGCTTGTATTTCCTCTCTCATGGTGTCTCTCTCTGTCAAATAAATTTAAAAAAAAAATCTTAAAAAAATAAATAAATAAAAGGCTTCTTTTCTGGATATCTAACAACTTTGAAAGTTTGGATTTACTTACTTTGAAATAAATATTTCTCTGCATATAGTAAAGTTGCAAAACCGAGAGGAAAATCTCATCTGATAACTCCTCCAGAATTATTTCAAACATCTTCCTCTATTGTATGAAAGGTATTCATTTTTTATTATTATTATTTTAGAAGTCTTACATTTAAAAGGTGCATGGATTCAGAATTCTCTAGGAACATTGGAGAGACATGCTTAAATACATGCCTTTAAAGGTAAATATAATATGAGATACTAGATTATTTGTATTACATTGTATTGTTATGTAGTTCTTGGTCTTCCTAACTAGGTCATAAACTTATTTATTCAAAGAGTACATCATGTTGTTTCCATGTTCTCCTTGTAAAATCACTAGGCCCATTTTTATTTTTTGACTTCTGTACAGGAATAGCCATTTCTTTTATTCAATCAACAAATATAGGCTGAACATCTACCTCTGCCACTTTCAAACTGAGTCTGCTTCCTACTCTCCCTAAGAGCATTTCCTTAAAGCTCAGACTTTGGTCTTGTTTTTCTTTTTATTCTTCTTTCCTTCTCCTACATATTCAGGGATAATGAGATCTTCCATGATTTGTTTCAACTCAATCTTACCTACCTTATTTCTAAATGACACACAATATTCTTTCCTGTCTCTGTATCCTTAGGCTGTTTCATTTTCCAGGAACATCTCTCTCCCACCCAGTGCTCTATACCTGTGGGTACTCATCTTACCAAACTTTGAAGGCATAACTCTAGTGTTTCCCGTTTTTATGAACTTAATTTGATTCCTTCTCCTTCACTTAAAAAATAAAATTTAGAAACAACTATCTGATTTCTCTTTAAAAAAATTTTTGTTTATTTGGTTAGCAACTAGGACAGTGCTGTGTATTGGTTCTCTTTTTCAAAGTAGCAACTCTGGGGTTTTTTAAATATTAGTTATTGTCAATTTGAATAGTTTATTTCTGCTCTTTCATTTTTTTATTTTCTTACATATTTAAGGTTTTTACTTTGTCCTTTGTCTGTGTTCTTACATAGATACATGATTTATTATTTTGTAAACAAGATATTTAGAGTGATATGTTTTCTCAAGTACTGCTTTGGCAGCTTCCCATCATCTTGTTATATTGTACGAACATTCTCATTTAACAAAACCAAAGGAAATTTTCTGTTTCAATTTCAGCCATGCCTCCAACATTACATACTTATATATCAATGTGAATTAGATATTATCTTTATCTATAGGTCTTCCTTCAACTTATTTTGGTGGAAGGTCTAAAATTTAGACATCTATTCAGGTCCCCCGACTTCCATGAGAAGTTACCAGTTTTACCCTCTGCTTGAGTGTCTATGCATATGAATCTGGCTTACTAAACATTATAGAATTTCTGTATTCCAGGTTCTTGAAATAAACTCTTAACTGTTAAATTAAAAAACTTAATCGCCAGAAAGATTACCTGAAAAGATATCTAGTCTTTCCTATCTATTCTACAGTTTATCTTTAGCCCAGTCCACATGTTTTGTACTCAGACTACATTGTACCATGGATAGAATTGTTTGTTCTGACTTGTACTTTGACATCATGCTTTGACCTATACAAAGAAATATGTAAGAAATGTTTATCTTAAAAGTCACTATTGTATAATGTTCTTAAGAATATTGTCTACACAGTGTTCCACAGAAAAGATCTTTTTCTCCAGTTCAGTACCAGGTAAAACAGTATTGATTAAATCCTTTTTTTCTCTGACCACTATGCCATTCAGCGGCAAATATGTGGCTCACCTCTACATCAATCATAGATGACCTTATGATATCCACTTTGGGTTCTGGCTCTACCTCTAGTTTTATCTCATTTTCTTATTCCCCAGCACCACCACACACATACACATTCCTGTATATTTTTTTTATTTTGTGTGCATCTCTGTAACTACTTCAAATTCTCTTTTGCAATGAGGGTGGTATAAATAAAAAATGGTATTGGATATATTTTGGATATGTTTATATCTTTTTTTCAGATATACCAATTTTTAGTTAATTTGGAAAGACCTTAGTGAAGTGTCATAATGATTAAGAGCTGGAAACCTGAGATCAAGGAGATAAGGCCATAAATCCCATCTCCGGTTTACTGGCTATGTGGCAGTGGACAAGTAACTGCATCTCTAAGCTTCAATCAGCTGATCTGTAAAATAGAAATAATGATAGTGCTGATCTTATAGGTTATTATTTAGGGTAAGGTCGTACCTTGTAAGGTGGTTAAAAGGACTAAATGAAATTTTATATAAAGTGCTTGGTATAATGCCTAGCACTTGGGACGTGCTTTTAAATGTTAGCTATTATGATCCTAACATGTACTAAGAGATGGTAATGTAGTTTCAGGAAGTTCTTGAATACCTGAAATTGTTGGCAAAATTTAACTGGAAAGGGGTCCTATACATGTAATCAAATTCTCAAAAGGAACAGTGATCCAAAACAGAATAAGAATCATTGAAGAAGTGAATTTCTCTTTTAAATATTTTATTTAAATATTTTATTTAAATTTTATGTGACTCCACCTTATTTATGTACCATTCCACACAGCTTTTGATAAGGGTTGAAGTCTCTAATAGGTCACATTTCATCTAATATTTAACTAGCTTCCCTTTAAAATTTTTAGAAAAAAATATTGTTGAAATTCTGTAATGCATTTTTAATCGTAGGCATCTTTGTTCTGAAAACTGTATCTTTTATTACAATCTTAATATTCTTTTATTTGCATGGTCATGATAGATGATGCTATCTTAACTTTTTATCTATTGCTAATATTTCAGGTATATTTCATTAACTTAAAATATAGATTTGTTGGGGTTTTAACAAACACTTTATATGGTAAACAAATCATTTGTATTTATTGACATGATTATGTGTTAGTATTGGTCTTTTTCTCCCATTAGGTTTTTTTTATTGCTGTTTGCTTTGCCTTCATTTCTATGATTTCTGTGGTACATTCGAATTTATTTAATTTTTATCAGAATTATAGCATAACTTTTAACATTAAAATGCATAGTGATGGGCATCTTGGTGGCTCAGTCGGTTAAGCGTCTGCCTTCAGCTCAGGTCATGATCCCGGGGTCCTGGGATCAACTCCTGCATCGGGCTCCCTGCTCTGCGGGGAGCCTGCTTCTCCCTCTCCTCCCACTGTGCTCTCTCTCACTATCTCTGTCTCTCTTCCTCTCAAATAAATAAATAAAATCTAAAAAAAAAAAAAATGCATACTGATGGGGCTTTTGGGTGGCATAGTTGGTTTAGTGTCCAACTCTTGGTTTCAGCTCAGATTGTGGTCTTAGGGTCATGAGATCGAGCCCCACATTAGGCTCCGAGCTCCAGGCTTTAGGCTCCGAGCTCCAGGCTCTGTGCTCCATGCTCCAGGCTCGGGGCTTGGGGCTCTAGGCTCAGGGTAGAGTCTGCTTAAGACTCTCTCCCTGTCTACCCCTCTCCCCAGCTCGCACTCGCTCTCACTGTGTCTCTCAAATAAATAAATCTTTTAAAAAATAAATGCATACTGATAAAATTATTTTTACTCTAATATTCCTTTCCATTTCAGAAAAAAATAAGAATAATTATAAAAATATAGAACACATATCATTTTTTTAAAAGATTTTATTTATTTATTTGACAGAGAGAGACACAGCAAGAGAGGGAATACAAGCAGGGGGAGAGAGAGAGGGAGAAGCAGGCCTCCCGCCAAGCAGGGAGCCCGATGTGGGGCTCGATCCCAGGACCCTGGGATCATGACCTGAGCCGAAGGCAGACGCTTAACGACTGAGCCACCCAGGCGCCTATAGAACATATATCATTTTTAATGAACAAAATAACTTATCAGCACAAAAACGTTTAAACCAATGTAGATGCTTAGTCCCTATAATGATAGGTTAGGATTATCTATATAAAAGACCACTCAGTGGCCTGGTTGGAATAAAAGTTAAGCTTTTAGGTTTATTTCTCTGGTCAGGGATATGCACAATTTTATATCTAGGTGAAATTGTAAAAGGAATCATTGTCTGATACTTAGTATCAGATCAGCTTGTCTCTCAGTCTAGTCAGCCATTTGCAAATAATGCATTCTCTCTCTCCTGAATTCGTAAGTTTTAATTACTATGTAAACCTTTCTGTCCAATGTTCACTCAACCCTTTATCCATATTAATTTAATGTATTGGAATGGGAAACAGCATCAGCATCTTGCAGAGACACAGTAACATTCAATTTGACTGATATTTCTGATCTTTCATGCAGACCAGCTGATCCTATAAAACCAAGGCAGTGGTTTATAGTAATTTAAGTCATAATTAAAGAAATAGGCTAAAATACTATGAGTGTCTCTCTTCCACCACCTCGAAATATGATTTAACCAGAATTTGGGGAGGATTCTGGTAGGGAAATAGAGGTTGCACCATCCTCTGTAATGGTATGATTACCACTTTCCCAGTACTTTGCTATAATTTCTCCTGAATTATGAGTATTTACTCTATCCATCTTAAGTTGTGGCACTTCTTTACTTTGCTGCCTTCATTACTCCAGTTCTTATACCCCAAGTCTTACTTATTATTCTGTTGCTGAGTAGACCCACCACAGACTTGTCCCATTTTTTAAAATCCATAAGAGCCAGAGATCTAATTTCATTGTCTTTGCAGCATGAAACTATTTTTGAAACTGTTTAGATCTTATAATTATCAAAATTCAGTTGACCCTTGAACAACAGAGGAATTAGGGACACTGACCCACTACACAGTTTAAAACCCACATATGACAGGGTGCCTGGGTGGCTCAGTTTGGTTAAGTGGCTGACTCTTGATTTTGGCTCAGGTCATGATCTCAGGGTCCTGGGATCGAGCCCCATGTTGGGGCTCTGCTCAGCGGGGAGTCTGCTTGAGATTCTCTCTCACAATCTCCCTCTGCCCCTTCCCCCACTCATAGTCTCTCTCTCATAAATAAATAAATCTTTTTAAAAATTAAAATAAAATAAAATCCACATATAACTTTTGACTCCCCAAAAACTTCTTCTAATATCTTTGTTTCTTTTTAAGTATAGGTGACACACTGACTCCCCAAAAATTTAACTACTAATAGCCTACTGTTGACTGGAAGCCTTATCAATAATAAAAACAATCAGTTAACATATACTTTGTTTGTATATTATATGTATTATATACTGTTTTCTTATAATAAAGTAAACTAGAGGAAAGAAAATGTTATTAAGAGGATCATAAGTAAGTAAGGGGTGCCTGGGTGGCTCAGGTGGTTAAGTGTCTGCCTTCAGCTCAGGTCATGATCCTGGGGTCCTGCGATTGAGCCTTGAGTCGGGCTCCCTGCTCAGCAGGGAGTCTGTTTCTCCCTCTCCCTCTGACTCTCCCCCCTGCTCGTGCTCTCACTCATGCTCTCTCTGTCTCTCTCCCTCTCTCTCTCAAATGAATAAATAAAAAGTCTTAAAAAAAAATCATAAGCAAGAGAAAATACATTTACAATACTGAGTATTAAACAAAAAAATCTGTGTATAAATGGACCCATGGAATTCAAACCTGTTGTTCAAGGATCAACTGTATTATTTTTTAATTTGCTAATTGCTATTACTTTGTTTTCTGATTGTTGATGCTTAGTTTGGCATTTTTGGTATTACTTTGTTTTCTTATTGTTGCTTAGTTTGGCATTTTAATTTCAAAATGGAAATAGCATTTGTGAGATTGTTTCAAAAAAATATACGTAGGATTCTGCTTCTGGTAATGGCTGAGTAGCTTCTATTGGACAAACTTCCACAGATAGCAATGATAAATTCTGGACAAAATATAAAAACACTGAAGGCACTGGAGAGCAACCGCTTAGAAGAAGAAAATGACACTGAGTAAGTTTCCTGTTTTTTACAGCTTCTAGCCTGAGGGAAGTTCTCATCCATGGGGCAGCCAAAACTTGAAGAGTTTTACTTGCTTGATGAATCAGAAGACAAAATTCAAGTAACTACCACAGATGGGAAATGAGTGGGAAATATCAGGAAGAAGACACCCAGATAGAGGAAGCTACAAATTCTGATGACAAATTCTGCCAAATTTTTATCTGATACCTGAACTACATATGAGCAGGACAGAATTAAAGCAGCATAGTTAAGGATATTCCAGCTGCTATCCATTCTTAGGAGATGGTTTGGGATTTGAGTCTAGCCAAGTTAATTTTTGCTTAAAAAAAAAAAAAAGGAAAAGAAAAAAAAATCAGTAATTTTCAGAAGAATATAACAGAATCCAAACTCTCTAAAACATGTCACTGGCAAGGTCCAGAACACAATCCAAGGTAACTGGATGTATGAAGAAACAGGAAAAATACAACTCATACTCAAAAAGCAAAAAACAATCATTGGAGGCAATTCCCCCTTCCAGATGACTTAGATGTTGGCCATATCAGACAAAGATTTTATAATATGCTCAAGTATGGTTAAGGAAAATATACTTTGATAGATAAATAAATAGGAAGTCTCAGGAGAAATAGAAACTATAAAATGAAATTCTAGAATTAAAAAGTCACCAGTTGGGCTTAACAGCAGATAGGGGATGGAAGAAGAAAAAGTCAATGAACTTAAATCAACAGAGAGTATCCAAATTGAAGAACAGAGGAGGGTGAGGGGAAAGATGATAATAAAATGAACAGAATCTCAGGACCTAAGTATGTATAAGTGGAATCCCCAAAGGAAAAGAGAAAAAATGAGGTTGGAAAAAATATTTGAAGAAATCATGATTGAAATTTTTCAATTTTGATGAAAGACATAAATTTACAGTTTCATGAAGCTCAGCAACCCCAATCAGGATAAATATAAAGAAAGGCTCACCTAAGTTCATTATAGTCAAAGTACTTAAAACCAAAAATAAAAAGCAAATCTTGAAAGCAGAGAAAAATGACACATACATAAGGGAACATTGATTCAAATGATCAATCACTTCTCATCAGAAATAAAGGAGGCCAGAAGACATGGAAACATCTTTAACATGCTGAAGGAAAAATGTGGTCAACTCTGAAATCTATATCCAATCAAAATATAAAGAATATAAAGCATGATGAAAAATAAAAGCATCTTCCAATAGAACTAAGAGGGTTAGTTACCAGCAGACCTGCATTATAAGAAATGTTAAGGAAATTCTACAGACTGAAGGGAAATAAAGTCAGTTTGAATTTCATCTCTTCAGGAAGGAATGAAGAATACAAGAAATAGTAAATATGTGGGTAAATATAATTTCTTAATTTCTAAAAAAGAAATATGACTATGCAAAGCAAAACATAATGTGAGGCTTACATAAGTACATATATAATTCTCTATATAGTATATATAACAACCATAGCAACTATAGCATAAAGGACAGGGGATAAATGTATCATATGGTTACAAAGTTCTTACATTTTATGTCAAGTGGTATGATATTAACTATTACTTAGACCATGAAAAGTTAAGGATATATATTATAATCTCTAGAGTAGTGGTTCTCAAACTTTTTAGTCTCAAGACCCCATTATTTCCCTGAAAATTATTGAGAACCCCAAAGAGCTCTTGTTTATATAGATTATAGTTACCTATATATACATTATTAGAAATAAAAATTGAGGAATTCTAAAAATATTTATTTATTAACTCATTTAAAATAACAATAAAAAATCCATTGTGTTAACATGTTTTTAGTATATGTGCTGCCGAAGTGAGCACTGTGTTAACATGTTTTTATGAAATATAATTGTATTTTCCAAAACAAAAATAAATTAGAAGATCGACATTGTTTTACCTTTTGCAGATCTCTTTAATTTCTAATTTAATGAAAGACAGCCGGATTTTCATGTTTTCTTCTGCATTTAATCTGCTGTGATATGTCATTTAAGTTGAAGTGTATGAAGAAAATCCTCCCACATATATGTAGTTGAAAAATGGAGGAGAATTTTAATAACCTTTTCAAATAATTGTGGATATTCTTCTCTAATACTACAGCAAAAATCTGAAGTGGAGGTTTCTTGAAGGTTAGTTGCCATGTGGAATCTAAAACCATATTAGTGAACCTTCTGTACTACCATTGGTCTATCTTGCACTTTGAATGACTGTGTAACATCATGCATTGATCATTGAAAGAGAGTGGTCACAGATCTTCAAAATGATGATACATTTCATTGGACAATATTCAAAATCACATGTGTTAATATCACCTCCAATCTCATTAGAAAAGTGTTTAAGTTTTCAGAAGCTGGCACACCAGTCTTGCCGTGGACATAAGTCCTTACAAGCTTTCAAAAATTTGAATTTGAATTTGAAAATTTATATTTCACCATTGGCAATAAGTGTCAGGTATTTTCCTTGAAGTGAAAGGCTCATTTCATTTATTTTCAAAAGAATGTATACCCAATAACCAAGTCTGAATAACCATTGTCTGTCTTCCATAGTTGTTTAAGTCAAAAATGGTGTTCTTTTCGTATCTGGTTAATACTCTGTGTATAACCAAAGAAAAAGTGGCTACTTCAGCTCACAAGTCAAACAACCACATAAGTGCTTTTACTCAAGACAACCACTCTACATGCAGTAGAATTGCTGTAATTGTCTCATCTCATCACACAGACTATTAAATAGACACATACTCTAGGGTTGGTAACTAATAAATATTTTCACTGCTTTATCAAGGATATTCTTAAGTGAAACTGACTTTCTTTTTCAATTGGGAGTGCATAGCAGTAAAGAATACAATACAGTTTGGTGCCACTGCTTTGATTTGTGCTAAGGCCCAGACGTTTTAGTTACCATTGTTTTTGTACCATTAGTGAGCGAAGCAACATAGTTGACCCACAATAAACAATCAGAAGAGTTTTCAACACTTTGGATATTTCAGCCACTTATGTTTCTTCTCAGACATTGACCTAAAAGAATATCTTCCTGGATGATTACCTGGTGCTGACAAAAGACGAATTCAAAAAAATTAGTCTTGCTCTATCAGGTTCATTTATTTGTAAGACAAAAAACAAATCTGTAGACAAGATATTAAATCACTCTTTGTTTTCAGTTACGTCTTTAAATCAGTGAATTTCTGTATTATTGGAAAATGGCAATGCCATAATTTCTTGAATGGACTTCCCATCCAGCAGGCATTCAGCAATGTCAACTCTGTAAGGCTTTACTGGTTTCTCAACTATGTGTCCTTTCTCAACCAATGTATAGTCAATGCTATATATTATAGCAATATAATAATGTAGTCTGTGAAATGTTTGAATGGCTTTTTCGCTCCTAGTTTGGAAAGTTATAAAAACAATTTTTGATATTTAAAGTGCTCACCACACCTGCATTTAAATTTTCAATTCCTTTTGCTTTTAAACTCTGAATGATTGGTCTCAAAATGACGCTGCAGCCTCACTGGGCCATAATACTATTCAAAAAGTTTCTCTCACAGAAGACACAATAAGGTAAATTACCAACATTTGCAAAGCCTATTGAAAGATAGTTTTCATTACATTTTATTTGATAAAACAAAACAGAAATCAGTCTCATCCAGTTCCTTTGAGGTAGATTCCTTTCTTTATTGAGTCAGAGAATTTAATCACTTTCATCTTTCTCAGCATCTTAGAGGTAAACAAGGACATTGTGTGTTGAGAAAGATATTTTTATTGTGGCAAAATATATATAACATTAACCATTTTACTCATTTTTAAGTTTACAATTCAGTGGCATTAAGTATATTCATATTGTTGTACAATCATCACCAGAACATTTCATTACCCCATACGAAACTCTGTATCCATTAAAAAATAATTCCCCATTTTTAACCCAACAATCCATTCTTAAATATGAAAAAAAATATGTTTTCACTTTAGAGTAAAATATGACTAATTTCTAAAATGAGTTTAATATCAAATTTTAAATTTTTTAAAATTCTTAAATATTGTAAAACAAATCTATCAGGAATACCTATTCCTGTTGTATTTCCATGGAGATACAGGATTTCAAAATAACTAAGTATTGGATGATATTAAGGTTTCAGCAGATATAACAGGTATAACCAAAGAAAACTAGTAAGAACCCAGTAAAAGTAAGAGAACAAGCTGAGTTCATCTCTGAAAGTGCACATATTTATACCCTAATTTTATTATAACAGGAATTCTAGAAAACACAAAAATACATATGCACACAAAATGTTGACATCACTTATCATGTAGCCTCTGGAAAACCCTGCTGTGCATTCTAAAGAGAATTAGAGTACAAAACATCTCAGTATTTTTAATCATTTTGATTTTGATCTTTAAGGTCCCTGGACCAGACTTTTTAAGAACTGCTGCCCTAGCGTGGGTGGCTCAGTTGGTTAAGTGACTGCCTTCGGCTCAGGTCATGATCCTGGAGTCCCTGGATCGAGTCCCATATTGGGCTCCCTGCTCATCAGGGAGTCTGCTTCTCCCTCTCACCCTCTCCCCTCTCATGTGCTTTCTCTCTCTCTTAAATAAATAAAATCTTAAAAAAAAAAAAAGAATTGCTGCCCTAGAGCAGCATGTAAGGCAAAACAAAACAAACAAACACTAGTTAAGTATAGTTAAAAATCCAATAGATAAATTAAAATGGAATTCTAAAAAATATTCAATTAACCCAAAAGAACACAGGAAATAAGAGATAGAGGAAAAACAAACAACACCAACAACAAAACACAAGAAGGGCAAACAGAAAACAAACAGTAAACTGTAAGATCTAAATCCAAACATATCACCAATTATATTCAACGTTAATGGACTAAACACTCCCATTACAAAGTAGAGACTGTCAAAATGGCACTTTAAATATAAAAAAGATATGTCAAAAATAAATAGATGGAAACTAATATACTATGTATTCACTATAAGAGTAGAAGGCCCTTTAATATCAGATAAAATAGACTTAAAGACAGAGTATTACCAGATATGAAAAGATACCTTTCATCAGGAAGCAAAGAGTATTACCAAATATAAAGAGATACATTTCTTCAGAAAGACATAAAAATTATAAATATGGGCATTAAGGAGGGCACGTGATGTGATGAGCACTGGGTGTTATATGCAACTGATGAATTACTGAACTCTACATCTGAAACTAATGATGTACTATATGTTAGCTAATTGAGTTTAAATTAAAAAAATATAAATGTGCACATGAAGCCAAGGAAATAAAGCAGAAAAAAGATTTACCAAATAGTAAGAAATAAAGGGGGGGAAATTTGTACAATTGTAGTTGGAGATTGTGATGCCCCATCCTCAACAATTGATAAAACAAAGAATCAGTGCAAGAAATCTGAACAACACTATCAACACGCTTAAGCTAATTGACTCTCAATAACTGGAGAGTACACATTTCTTTCAACTGAGCATGGAAATGGTCATCAAAATAAACCATAGTATCGTAGCCAATGAGGTTTATCCGAGGTGCGATTATTGCTAATTGAAAAGGACTGGATTCAAAGAGTGTTCTCTTGACATAATGCAATTAAATATCAATAACAATATGATATATTAAAAAATCCAAATATTTAAAAATTATACAATGTAATTCTAAATAACTCATGGGAAAAGGAAGAAATCACAAGGGAATTAGAAAATATTTCATGTAGGGATGCCTGGGTGGCTCATTAGTTAAGCATCTGCCTTTGGCTCAGGTCCTGATCCCAGGGTCCTGGGATCAAGTCCTACATCACAGGGAACCTGCTTCTCCCTCTGCTTGCAGCTCCCCCTGCTTATGCTCTCTCTCTGACAAATAAGTTAAATCTTTAAAAAAAAAAAAAGAAAGAAAGAAAAGAAAATATTTCATATAGAAGGATAATAAAATATAATATGCCAAAATTTGTAGGACACTGCTGAAATTGTGCTTGAAGAGAAAAATATACCTTTAAATGCTCTATATTAGAATAGAAGAAAGATAAAATTGTGACCTAAGATTTCACCTTAGAAACTACAAGGGGAAACTAGGAAAAAGTTAAAAAAAAAAAAAAGGAGACAAAATAAGTAGAAGGACTGCGATAATAAAGATAAGAATAGAAATCAGTGAAACAGAAAATAAACAATGAAGAAAATAAAACCAAAAGTTAATTCTGTGAATGGATCAACAAATTTCATGTACAGAAAAAAGCAGAGTGAAAATACAAACTGCCAATACCATGAATGAAAGAGAGAATATCACTATAGATCTTACTAGGCATTAAAAGAAAAATGAAGGAATATTATGAACAACTCTTTGTGGGTAAATTTGACAACTTAGAGGAAATGGACAAATTGCTTTAAAAATACAACTTAACAAATTGTTAGAAGACAAAATATAAAATCTGAATAGCCCTTAAATTTCTTAAGGAAATTTAAGTTGTTATCAGAAATTTCCCTCAAAGAAAACTCTAGGGCCAGATGGTTTCACTGGTTAATTTTATCAAATATTTTTAAAAATAATAAACAAGTTCTTTTGAAAATAGAGAAGGAAGGAACATTTTCCAACATATTTAATGAGGACAGCATTACTGTGATACCAAAACTTGACAAAGATATTATAAAACAAATAAAAATTACAAACTAGTGTCCCTTATACTTACAGACACAGAATCTAAGCAACACATAAAAAGAATAATAAATCATGACCAAGAAGAGTTTATCCCAGGAATGCGGCATTGGTTTAACATTTGAAAACCAATCAATTTAATTCACTACATTAAGAGAACAAAGAGAAAAAAAACAAATAATAAATTGAATTGATGTAGAAAAAGTATTTGACAAAATTCAGCACCCTCCATGATTTAAAAAAAAAAAAAACGAAATAGAGAATACTAGGAATATTCCTCAATCTGATAAAAAGACATCTATAAATACCTACAATCAATATCATACTAAAGTATTGTTTTGTCCCTAGGATTGGGAACAAAGCAAGGATGCCCATTCTCACCATTTCTATTCAATATTCCAATAAAACAAGAAAAAGAAACAAAAGGTATAAAATTGGAAATAAAAAAGTAAAACTGTCCTAATTGCAGACAACAGAATTGCTTATGTAGAACATCTTAAATAACTAAATATTTAAATAGCTAGATAGCTACTAGAACTTTGAATGTAGCAGGTTCTCAGGATACAAGGTCAAAATACAAAATTATATTGTATTTTTATAGATATCAAGAGCAGATAACTAGAAGATGAAATTCAAAAAAATAACCCCATTTATATTAACATCAAAAAACAAAATATTTAGGAACAAATTTTCCAAAAAATAATACCTCTATACTGAAAACTACAAAATATTGCTGAGAGAAAGTAAAGAAGACCTAAATCAGTGGAGACCATTGTTCATGGATTGGAAGATGCAATATGGTTAAGATGGCAATTCTCCCCAAAATGATCGACAGATTCAAAGCAATACTAATCATAATTCTACCATGAGGTTCTTAAAAATGGAAATTGGCAATTTTATTCTAAAACATATGTGGAAATGAAAAGGACCTAAAAATATATATTTTTTTAAAGATTTTATTTATTTATTCATGAGAGACAGAGAGAGGCAGAGGGCGAAGCAGGCTCCCAAGGAGCAGAGAGCCCAGTGCGGGATTCGATCTCAGGACCCTGGGATCATGACCTGAGCCGAAGGCAGACGCTCAACCATCTGAGCCACCCAGGCGCCCGGACCTAAAAATATTTTTAAAGTAGTGCTTTCTAGGGACGCCTGGGTGGCTCAGATGGTTGAGCGTCTGCCTTTGGCTTAGGTCATGATCCCAGGGTCCTGGGATGGAGTCCCACATAGGGCTCCTTGATCGGCAGGGAGTCTGCTTCTCTCTCTGCCTCTGTATGCCGCTCCCCCTGCTTGTGCTCATTCTCTCTGTCTTTCTCTATCTGATAAATAAATAATATTAAAAAAAATAAAGTAGTGCTTTCTAATAGAAGTTTGTGTGATGATGAAAGTATTTTATATCTCCATTATTCAGTATTGTAACTAGCCATATGTTAACTATTGAGCACTTGAAAGGTAGCTGTTGTGACAGAGGATTTGATAATTTAATTTTTAAATATTTTATTTAAATTCAATTAATTAACATATAGTTTATTATTAGTTTCAGAGGTAGAGTGCAGTGATTCATCGGTTGCATATAATATCCAGTGGTTCTCCCACTCCTTCTCCCTCTGCGCCTTCCTGCCCCTCATGCGCGGTGCGTTCTCTCTCTCTCAAGTAAATAAATAATTTAATTTAATTTAATTTAAATGTAAATACTCATATGTAGCTAATGGCTATTATATTGAACAATGCAGAAAGAAACCCTTAAAAAGCAGGGACTTACACTACATGGCTTTGAAATTTAGTATAAAGCTACAATAATTAAAACATTCTGTGACTAGCATAAAGAGGCAAACAGATCAATGGAACAGAACAGAAAGCCTAGAAATCAATCCACACTTATAAGGTCTTTTGATTTTTGACAAAGGTGCTAAAGCAGTCCAAAGGGAAAATGACGCTGGAAAAAATGGATCATAGACCTAAATATAAATGAAAAAACTCTTAAGCTTCTAGAGGTAAATACGGAAAAATATCTTTACAAGCTGGGAGTAAGCAAAGATCTCTTAGGTCATAGAAAGTAATCAGAAGGAATAAATTGATAAATTAAACTTAATTAAAAGTTCAAATTTCTCATGCAAATAAAAGACTAAGAAAATGCAAAGGCAAATCACAGACGTCAAGAAAATATTTGCAATACATATTTCTGACAAGGGACTCATTTCCAGCATATATAGAGATCTCCTACAACTCAAAAAAAAAAAAAAAAAAAAGATAGCCCAATTTAGAAGTGGTCAAAGATATGAACAGATTTTTCACAAAGAAGATATACAAATGGCCAATAAGCCAAATGTCAGTCTTTGGGGAAATGCAAATTAAAACCAAAATGAGATACAACTACACATCCACCAGCATGGCTAAAATTAGAAAGATTGAAAACCCCTAATATTGGCTAGGATGTGGAGCAACTGGAGCTTTCATACTTTGTTGGAAGTGTAGAAGTGTACATCCATTTTGGAAAAAGATCTGGCAGTTTCTTATACAGCTGAACTTATAGCTACCATATGACCCAGTAATTCCATTTTTAGGTATTTACCACAAAGAAGTGAAAAGCACATGTCCACAAAAAGATTTGTATAAGAATGTTTATAGAAACTGTGCATCAACAGACAAAACTGTCATATAAACAATCTCATCTAATTAGCGGAATTAGTGTGGTTAACTGTCCTGGTTTCTCTGGGGCTGAGAAGTTTTCTGGGATGTGGGACTTTCAGTGCCCAAACTAGGAACTCTTGAGCAAACCAGAAGGAGTTGGTCATTCTAATCATCCACCTTGGCGATATAAAGACCAAACTACTGAAACATCCAACAACATGGATGAAGCAGAAAACATTATGCTAGGTGATCGACATCTACGAAAGAGTTCAGAACTAAGTTGTGGTAAAAACAGAAGCAGGAGAGTATATGCGTCTGAGGGTTTGGCTGATGGGGAACGGGTGTGAGGAACTTTCTGGAGTGATGGTAATGTTCTCTATTTTGCTAGATATTTGGGTTATATTGGTGTACACATTTGTCAAAACTCAGTGAATGGTAAGTTGAAATTTCTGCATACCTGCATTTAAAAATACCTGTAAACAAATATTGAACTATAGTAAATGACATACATACCAATGTATTAATAATAGGCATCCTGGAGTGAGGTGTAACTCTTCTTTCCTTGTCTGGTATGGAATTTCTGAAAAAGTGCAGGGATGGAGGAAGGGAAAATGAGACCTTGAGGATTGCTCCTGAGTGGAATTGTCTGTTATGACTCTATCCATTTTAGGAAGATTTTCTTTAACTTTTGACAACAGCTTCCATGTTGCTGAATCCTTTTTTGTTTTGTTTTGTTTTGTAATTCTGTGTTTGCAGGAAGAATCTTCTTTTGCTTTCTAAATTAGTGGGCTTCTTTCATTGTTATATGTATGTAATTTGTCTGTAATCTTGTTTTATTAATTGCCTCAGTGTTATTGATTCTTTGCTCTTTTCTCACAACCTTTTTTTTTTTTTTAGTTTTTATAGTATTTACAGGTATAAGCAGAGTCTCTCTATATTATGTCTTTTTAGCAGTCATTTTATTTCTCTGTAAAGCTACCTATGATCATTTTAAAGGATGGTAATGTTTACAGCATTCTAACTTCTTGTTACCCAATGTTTCTTTAATAATACAGCACTTTTAAAATTGGATCTGGATTGGTTTTAGATTAGCTTTTTTATTAACAACTTTTTTGGGGATTCACAAAAATAAAAATGCACACTGTTAGAAAATTTTAGCCTTGACTTTAGAAAATTTTGATCTTGCTAGGGTTTTATTTATTTTCACACATAACTGTTTGTTATGGTAGTGAGTAAGCAATATGTTTCAAGGTACCTTTTATCTTTTAGTTCTCCTTCTTCTCATATATCTCTAAAATGTGTTGTTCTTATAAAGAAGTCAGTAATAATAATGGTTCTCAATCCTACCAAACCCAGAGCACCCTTCTGATGAGTATTTTTTTTTTTTAAAGATTTTATTTATTTGTTTGAGAGAGAGCACATGAGAGGGGGGAGGGTTGGGAGGGTCAGAGGGAGAAGCAGACTCCCTGCCAAGCAGGGAGCCCGATGCGAGACTCGATCCCAGGACTCCGGGATCATGACCTGAGCCGAAGGCAGTCGCTTAACCAACTGAGCCACCCAGGCGCCCTGATGAGTATTTTTAATAAACTCTTTCTATCCTGCAATTAACAGCTTATTATCTGCCTATACACGTACCTTCAAAAATTCAACATAATTGCCCTTGGTATAAAGAGGAAATAAAAGGAAGGTAATTGACCCAATATTTCAATTTGTAAATTGGGGGGCATACTGTACTAGTCAGATGCTTGTTATCTGTACATAGAAACCCAATGGGACAGCTACAAATACGGACTGTTGCACTGTGTTGTGTTGACGCCTTACGTACCACACACAGCACTGCTGTCAGTATCATGATTTTCCAAAATATCTGACCATTCTTGATACAAGTTCTGAATAAAACAAAGGACAAATTTCCCTCAGTTTCCGTGGTATATGTGTGTCTGGAAATGTTGGCATCTATTGAAACTATGCAAACATAAACATTGTTTATATATAAAACAATTAGGTTTTGGCTCCGATCATTACAAACAGATTTTTCATCTTCATGAATGTCTAAGAGAACATTGGAAAGTTATGAAGGTTAGAGAGGAAGTCTCTCATGTGGAGAACTCTCCTGTGAATTGCGGATCATCCAGCATCCCCGACACCTGTGTGCTGAATGCCAGCATTGTGACAACCAGAACACAAATTTCCAAAACACCCCATTGGGTTTTTTTTTTTTTTTGCAGTGCGTCTCTTTGGCAAATGTGTCACTTCTCAGAATAATGTTTTTAATGCATAAGGTAAATAGGATTACAAAGGAAACCAGCTATATTGAAATACAGACCCCAGGTTAAGAATCCCTGTAAAAAGTTGATCCTGCACCTTTCTCCAGTACACATACTCCAGTTGAGTGTGAGTACTAAATTGTGAGTGAGTAATAAATTATAAGGTTTTCTATTTGGAGGAACAATGGAAGCCTTGGTATTAAAATATTATGGATTTGAAAGTGCATTTGAGTGCCTACATCATTTTGTTGTCAACATAATGACATCAATAAGGGAGTAACATCAACTCATAGAATGAAGCAAATAACATAGGAGCTGTATTTCTATTCTAATTTTGTATCTCATTAGAAATTAAGTGTATGAAATGGAATAATTCTTCTATTTCCCATTCTTTTCTCATTATGACTAAACTACTTCTCTTATTAATATCAATTTTGCCAACTTATTTATTCATATATTACTTAAGGGAGTAAGGTAATCTTGACAGGACAAAATCTTCCTCCAGCTGCCAATGGGCAAATTGGCAAATAATTAGTTGTATCAATAGGGTAGTTTAAACACAAGTGGTTCTAAGGATAGGAATTGCAAAGCAGGATGACCAAGAGTTTATTCCAACAGGTGCTCACTCAGTGTTTTCTAAGAGTGCAGTGCAAGAGATGACTATGTTGTATGTGGATGAACAGCTTGTTGTGACAAATGTGCGGAGTGTCATGATGATGAGTTTTATCTCTTCTAGGGTATGTCTCTGTGCCAGACTGTTGTCGTAGGCTCTGTAGTCATTCTTCTCTACTCTTCAAGAGCATGTTATAATTTGGTGGTGATCACCATATCTCAGGATACATTAGAAAGTCCATTTAATTATGGCTGGGATAATCTTTCAGATAAGGTAAGTACCTACCATGTATTGCTAATCTAATAATATAATACTGAAACTAGGCTTAACCAAGAGAATATTTTAAGTGTTTGACTTACAAACACTTATCTCTAGCTACTAACAATAATCATACTTAAAGTTTATGCTTAAAAATCCTCATTTACATGTGTCGCTTAAAATCATTCTTCAGAGAGAACTTCTCCCAAAGGAGTATTTTCATTTCTTTTTGTAGATAATACTAATAGGGCCATAGACCTCTTGATCATAAACCTATATTTTACTAACTTTTTCAAGAATACTGTTTAAATATCTCTAGATAAATTGACTGCCTGTCATTAGCTAGTGAATATGGGTATGTTTTTAACTTGTTAGGATGAAACTTTTTTTTCTCTCAAACCCAAGACCTACATATAACCTAAATATGTGGTTCAGTTTTAGATACTTAAATAAGGGACTTTCCTGAAAATCTAGTATTATCAGTCATGATAATGGGAGAGCACTCATAGGTCCTGAGTGTCCAGGTGTTTGCTCTAGTAATTTCCCGGTACTCTAGCGATCATATTTAACCTCCCAGCTTTCTCCATCCCCTTCCTAAAAGTGCAGTTTGACATAGCTACATGTCATGTCTTTATATTAATATAACTTTGTACCGAATTTAAGGCATTCCAGAATATCATTTTTTCAGAATTTCCGTTACCTTTCTAAAGAAAAGGAATTTTCTTCATTTTTTTTTCCCTTCCCCAAAAAGGGACTTTTCACATGTAGTTCCAGCTGGCAGATGCTCTTCACTCCTTTTGCCATTTCTCTCTTCCGACGTCTAGTAGAATAAAAGCAAATTCCATATGAAGTTTAGGCCCCAAAGCATATTTTTAAATAGCAGTGGGGCTGAGCGACCTAACATGTGACATCTCCCTACAGGTGTGACTCATAAGCGCTATTATGGTAGCTGTGGAGTAGCTAGAACCAGGAGTCTCTTTTATACCTCTCTTCAGACTGTGGGGCCTACAAATGAGGTCACTCCAACCCACCCATATATTAAAAAATATTTTCATAAATTGATGCATTGAAAACATCAAAGCATTTTTATGTCCTTTAAAGGACATGAAACCATAAAATGTGGAAAATGAATTTAGAGACTTATGTGCCTCGAGTTGATGTGTTTTAACTTACCCTGACCTGAAGCAAATTAATTGTGGAGGGTGACTGCTTATACAAAAAACAGATTTAAAAACAGCCCTGTCATACTGTGTCTGCAGGCTCATCTAGAAGACCTAAGTGGAGAAGAGTATATAGTATTTGGAATGGTCCTCTTCCTGTGGGAACATGTACCGGCATGGTCAGTGGTCCTCTTTTTCCGGGCGCAGAGATTAAACCAGAATTTGGTATGATATCATAATATTTCCCAATACGTGTTCCCCTTATTTTTTTTAAAAAATAATGGAACATTTATATCGATTTTCTGTTTTTCTGGCAAAGCTTAAAACTAAAAAGCATTCTAGATCTCAGCCTCCTTTCTTAGTTGAAAAGTAAATCTTCATATGCTATCTAACACTTTGTTTACAGGCACCTGCTGGCATGATAAATAGTCACAATTATAGTTCCAGAGCTTACTTTTTCGACAATCCAAGACGATACGATAGTGATGATGACTTGCCAAGACTGGGAAGTTCAAGAGAAGGAAGGTAGATATACTGAATTAGTACTGAATAGATTGAAAAGAACAAACCTAAGCTTTACCCCAAACACGAGAAAGGTAGATTTGGTGCCATATGAGAGTAAACTGGATCTTAGAGTCCCCGTAGTGGGAACTGTACTATAAAGAACTATCATCTGACTCTAAGGCCATATATTACCTTTATTTGAGAAACGCCTTTAGGCGTAAAATGGTATGCCATCTCCTTTCAGGATTCCATGTTGGTTCAAAGCTGGCAGGGGTTGATGAGCAGGGAAGGAATACAATTAGAGTAATTATATGTTTCCTTATCTATAGTGCTATTCAAAACCCAGCAAGAAACTCCAGATGAAACTCTCAGGAAGCTTAGGTGCCATAGGAAATCTTGTGTCCTTCTTATTCTAAAACCATTGCAGCTCTACACCTTCAGCTGTGTAGCAGGGCAAAGAGAAAGCCTAAATGCATACCTCCATATGCACTGAGCTTGATATAGCATTTTCTGTAATTCTCACTTCATCTGGACAAGTTCCTTAACCCTTCTTTACAGCCTGTTCTTCATCTGTAAAACAGTGGTAATAGAATTTATCTAATAGGATTGTTGTGAAGACTAAATAGGGTATGTGCTTGTGTATACATTATCATAAATATACACACACACAAACATGTCTTAGCATAGAGCCTAGTCCTTGATAAGTACTATATTATTATCTGATCATCAAGTTCTAATTCTGATGTATTTATTCTTTTGTAATATGTGATATAAAATCAAGGATATTAGATAAAAGTCATTACATTTTATAGAAAACTATTATTTGGCAAAGAATATATTTCAATAGATGTGATACTAACTGGATTATAAAAGTCACTGAACGCTAAAAATGCCAATGTGACCTATATCCTGATCACAATCCTATGGGGTTTTTTTGCCTTTTGTTGTTGCAGTTTATCGAATTCGCAAGGTTTGGGCTGGTATGGCACCATGACCGGGTGTGGTGGCAACAGTTACACAGTCTCTCCCCACCTGAATGGACCTGTGACAGATAGTGCTCCTTTGCTCTTTACTTGTAGCAACTTAGATATGAGCAATCACCATAGCTTGTATGTAACACCGCAGAACTGACAGCCCTACCACGCTGGGATTCCTCCATTGTTTTTCATGAACGTGTATATTTGATGTGTTTAAATTCCACCTACATAAACATTCCATTATCTGTTGCAACTGAAAACAAAGTCTGGAAATGTTGCTGTGTTGAGCGAGGACAAACTTGTTACTTTCGACTTCTTCATAGCAAAACGAAGTTAAATGGGAAGTTTGGAGTGGGAGAAAAGAGGGATCTTAGATCTTAAGACACTTGATGGCTGCAAACATCCTGACTTTGGAAGAGCAAATGCATATTTGCATATTTGCACTTTTATCTTTGTTCTGAAAGAGTACACTGCAGTCCCCAAAGTCACCCTTCAGTGCTCAAACTGGGATATTATATTGTACACCTAATCAGGAGGCAATTTTCCTATGAAAAATCAAAGCCTGTATATTCAGTGGTGTATTCTATGTAGAATTCTTACCCAATAAAAATTTTACAGTGTGAACAGTGCACAGGATTAAGGCATAACAATGTATCATTCTTTTTTAAAATCTGAAATACATGTAATCATTGAAGATAGTTCTTTTAAGCATGATTGTAAAATACCAACTGAAATTATTCAATCATTTTTTTTAAACGACCATAGTAATCCTTTACAGTGATGACCAGCAGTGTTCTTTAGAAAGTCACAGCCATTTCTTCAAGAAGAAAGTATACCAGTGAAAATTATGTGGCTATTTTGAGTAGAATTGGTCAAGTGATTATTCTGTATGATTAAGATACCTGTAGTAGTTTAAGCATGATTCTTCAAGAAAGCAATAGTGATTTTTGCATAGGGAGATTTTGGTAGAAACTTCTTGGGACTAAACAAGTTTACAGATGCATTTAAGAATTATTCATAAAATGTACAATTCTAAGTTAAAACACGAATACATTTTCAAAAGCATTGGATTTAGCTGAACAAGATATAGCTGATTGTACCCATTGAATCAGAATTGTCCTCAGGTAAATTAAGTCATGATACATTATTGCAGTAAACCCAAGTGCAATACTTTGTAAGACATTTAATTCCTCCTTTAGTTTTCCCAGTTTTATATCTTGTAAATGGGCAAAGCCAGATTAAATTTAATTCAAATTAATTCCAGCACTAAATAAGCAAACTGACGTAAGGTACTAACTAGGTAAGTATAAAACCACCACTTAACAATTTTGAAATACTTCTAGAATTATATTAAAACTGTCTTAAATGTCCTATCCCAAATCTAATATATATATATGGCTAAGGTAATAAAGGATTTTAAAATGCACTTTCTACCAGTATCTATATGGAAAGAAGTAGATGCTGAATACCTCAAGATGCCAAGGAACCAGGCAACACTGGGAAGTCGTCACAACATGCTTAAAGACGACTAGCTACATAAAATTGTCTGCTGATCTATTTCTTCAGAACTGAACTCATACAATTGTCCTTCTCTGTCTTCTACTTTGATTAGACAAAGTTTTTATTTCTACTCTTAAAATACCTTCCAATGAAAAAAATACCATTCAATGTTTTAATAATTGCTTATTTAATAATAACTTCACAAAAGTGTAACAGAAACAAATTAAATTTTTAATACTTTTGATCTTTTGAGAGGCTGGTACACAGCTAAAGAAATTCCTTCTTTTTATCATACAAAATGACTTTGAACTCAATCAGAAGCATACACCTATAAATGTTACTTTGGATTTGTTTATAAGTTCTCTCATTGTAACCAAATTATTTAAAAATGTATAGTATAGAAGTTAACCTTGGTATTTACATGACAACGTAACATGCACTTAACTGAGTATGTTTTGGGGACTTCAGTTATTAGATTTCTTTTCAGAATGCCAACTATTTATTTTCCTAATAATGTTGGGTATCTACCTAGAACTATCTGAAAAGATGTGTTATCTCTGTGAATCCTTGGGGTTCAAAGTAAATAAGGTAAATTTTTTCTAAGGCCTCCCTAGGTAGTGTTCCTATTTGACCAGATAAGCAAAGATTATTTTAAAAAACTCCAGGTAAAATATCTTGGTTGTTTCAGCTGCATTAGTTGATTCTTCCAAATTTCAGATTTGTGTATTTCTTCTTATCCCTGACTAGGGTACCTGAATTCTTGCATTTGTCTCCTTATACACATCTCCCACAATACATCACCAAAGACAAAGAAAGATAAGCTTCTGGCCCAATATTTGCTTAAAAATTCCAAAGCACTAGGAGCACTTTAAGTTTGGTCTCGAAAGAAGGAGTTTTTGATGAAATCAAAGGGCTACCGATTCCCTGCTCATCCTGCACTGAAGCACATGACAAAAGACCTTCTTTTTCGGTTAATTAGAATGGTGAATTTCACTGCTTAAGTGTATAATTCTACAGTGATTAGCAGTACTTGTTTTTATCATTTCATTTGGGTGGTCATTAATTTTGAAACTCTTACCACTCATTATAGCTGGTTGTAGTTTTATGAAAGATGTAATTTATAGCTAAAGTGGCTTTTTTATGCATAGCTGCCTTTTTTATTGTTTAACAGTGTTTCTCAGCTATTCAATCAGTTTCAAACTGGTTGTAAAAGTATAGCTGTGGCCAATGAATGTATTTATTTGTTGTTTCACTAAATGGTAACAAAACACTACTGTTAAAAATAAAAGTGTGCTTTTATTTGGTCGTTTGGTTTGCTTAAATGTCCCCATTGACAACACTGAGTTTCTAGCATACAAGGGTAAGAACCCTAGTGCTACCAAAGAGAAAAATATCAGGAATTACAAATGACAGTTTGTTAGTGAGCTTGTATTTACATCTGAACATCATGCCCCTTAATATTATACACTGGTTTGATGTGAACTGGCATATACTTTAGTTTAAAACACCAGTATGATTTTGATAGTACATTTATTCAAACATTAAGCTAAGAAAAATCTTTGTATGAAATAAATTATAACACCTCTCTCTTTTTTGAATTTTAAACAGGAATAAATTTAGCTAGCCCGTAATCTTGGGCAGTTATTCTTTGATTATTCAAGAAATTCTTCAGTGATATTGCTTTTCCTCTGAAAGAATAGTTCTTACCATTTTTTCCATAAGGGACTCCCTTCATAACTTGCCAAAACCACACTAAATTTTTAATGCAACTTCAGGAGCTTTACTGACCTCCCCCCCAAAGTCCACAAATCCTTGGGAATCTATTGACTCTTGTCGTAAAGAATATTTGGAGTGAAGGTATGACCTCTAGTACAATAAAACTGTCATTTGAAAAGCAATTTATTCAACCAACATTTATTAAGTGTTCAAATGCCAAAAATTATGCTATGGAGATGCAACAGTGGATAAAGTTCCTTTTCCTGCCCTTAAGGAGCTCACATTCTAGTAAAGGAGGCTTAAAAGAAAATACAGTACAGTAAGCGGCACAATAGAGGTAGGTTGTAGTAACAGTGGTGACATTAAAGAGATTAGAGGATACTCCTTGGGTGGAGCAAGGGAGATTTCACAGAGGCGGGCTTTATGCTGGCCTGCAAGGAGAAATGGGAATTTTCCAGGTAGGGAAGGATGGCTAGGAGCACATGCACCAAGATGTGGTGACCTGACCCTTGGCACATTTGAAGAATTAAGTGTTTTACCAAAGCATAGGGGCTGGGGGCGGGACTGGGAGGACCTTGTTCAAGTGCTTCTAGAAAGACCACTGTGGCAGCATTGTGGGGTGCACGAGAGGAGACAGGCAGGTGAGTGTAGTACTCTAGATAAGAGCAAAGAAAAGGGAAAGACAGTAATGCATCAGAGATACGGAGATCAACTCCACAGCGCTTACACACTGACCGGATAGGGGAAGACGCAGAGGAGTGAGCCTACAGAATTTAGATGATGATGGTTCTGAAATTAACCAGAGTAAGGAACACAGGCATAAGAATAGAGCTGGGGGGAGAATGGTTCTTTTAAGACACACAGGTATCTGTGGGACAACAGTAAAGACATGTGGTAAACAGATGGATTGAGAAGTCTGGACTAATGGTAAGGACTTAGACATCATTGAATCGGAATTACCCAAGAGTGAGAAGTGGTGGTGATTTAGAGCAAGAATAAAATGTGAGGAATAACATTTAAGGCATAAATGAGAAAAGGCTAAAAAAGGACACATCCAGGAGCCCAGGAGTGAAATATAAGGAACCCGGGGCGGGGGGGCTGGGGGGGAGAGATTTTTAAAGAAGGGGCTGCCAAACAGCATCAAATGCAGAAAAAAAGTGAAATAAGAAATGGCTTGTGAACTGAACTATGAATTTAGAATTGGAATTTTTGACTTCAAAAGAAGAAATGGTTAGGAACTACAGAGCCAAAAGGAAGATTTTTGGTTAAGGAGCAAGTGGGAGGTGACAAAGTGATGATAGGAATATTCTTTCAAAAAGACTGACTTAAAAAAAGGGTGAGGGCATGACGTGAGAGTTAGAGAAGCACATAGACAAAATTGCCATTTAAACCCTTCCACCACATGTTCAGAGCACTACAAATGTCCTTTAAACTTTGCACAGGGTGCTCACGTCAGAGTCTGAGTCTCCAAGAATATTGACTTAATTAATAGGTAAATGTCTTTCTTTTCCTGCCGCATTCAAATGAGGGGGGAAGAGAGAAAATATGACACATATTGTTAAACGTAGCTCTGTGGTTTTTCATTTAAGATGTACCAAATACATATTCATACATTCATTCAACAAATATTTATTGGCTACCCACCATGTGCTTACTGTGTACTCAGCAGTACACCAGGCATTAGGGACACAGAAAAGTATACAGCAGTATAAAATGATATTTCTAAACCATTATATAAATAAACCCTGCTTTATTAATAATGTAACATCTCAACATGGTACAACTTGCTAGTATAAAGAGGGCACATCATTTTGAGGTATAGTTTCTTTTACAGTTTTTCTTTCACAATTACCATGTGATCAAAATTCTTAAACGCCTTCAAATATTTTTATCATTAAAGAACTGCCACTAATGAAAACCTCCCAAAATTAGTTTATTTTTAGGGAGAAGAAGGAAATGAACCTCATGTACAAAAACCAAAAATTATATGCCCTATGACTATACAAATCAAGCATCAAAAGGACAACAAACTCAAAAAGAACTTTACACCAGAACTCAAAATGATTCCTTATTCTAAGGCTTACAGTATTAGAGTTCCACACCCTTTTTTCCCTGAAAAAATCATTTAAAAAAATTACCCAGTATTACACACCAAAGTATTTAGGGTTCAAAGGGCATGATGCCTGGAACTGACTTTCGAATGATTTAGGAAAAATAGTATGCATGTGTATAGAGAGAAAAAGCATGAAAGATAAAGCAAGTATGAACAATTAGTGAATCTGGGTAAAGAGTTCTTTTGTACTATCCTGGAAACTTTTCTATAAATTTGAAATTATATAAAAATAAAAAGTTTTCCCAAATTTCTCCCAAATCCAACATTAGGTAAAGTATTATGAGAATAAATATATAAATCTATTCAACTTCTCACAATGTTTCGAAATCTCCTGTCTTTGAGTTGTCATTGTATTTTCTACACACTAAAACAAGCCAATCTAAACAGCAATATAATTCTCAAAGTGACTTATTTCATAGCAATGTAC
Organism: Mirounga angustirostris; assembly: GCF_029215605.1. Taxonomy (NCBI): domain Eukaryota; kingdom Metazoa; phylum Chordata; class Mammalia; order Carnivora; family Phocidae; genus Mirounga; species Mirounga angustirostris. Next base: position 98,555,939 of record NW_026991717.1, read on the forward strand.
TTTTGGGTTGCCAGATAAAACACAGGACTCCCAGTTAAATTTGAATTTTAAACAAGAAATTTTACGTATAAGTATGTCCCAAATATTGCATGCAACACACTTATATTAAAAAATTATTGTTTATCTGAAATTCAAATTTCACTGGGCATTCTGTATTTTTGTTTACTATATCTGGTAACTGTAAATGTATTGAAAACTTTTAGGTTGTTAATTATGGATTATTCATGAGCCTCCCTTAGCATTTTCCTATTAAATGCTCAACACACTGACCATAGCTTTATTTATATTACATCTTCTCACACAAATTTCTTGAGAGACTTACATTTACTTAGTTTTAACACATATGAATTTGATAGTCCTGATTTTATTCAATATTAAACTTTAAAATTTGTACCACATCATCAAAGCGTTACTTTTACTCACAATATTATACATAAACTTAACACAATTAAAAAAAAATTGTTTACTTAAAACAATATAATTCTCCTTTTACAAAAGCAGCTTTATATAAAATGTTTGGCTTAAGAATGTCATTGCTCTTATGCCTTTGAATGAAATTCCACTCTTTGGCCTTCATAGTTCAGAAACAGGCACAATTCAACTTGTTTTCTGTTTTCTTTAATGAATATTTTGTAACAAATTCCTGAAGTTTTCTAATTCTTTCACACTTGTGGAAATTCTGTAACGAAAAAAAAATTTCACTCAGAAGATATTTTAGATACTTCTTCTCTGTTATTCAACACCGCATTTTTAGAGCACAGAAAAATTTTCTAGTAATTTATTTCAATACATTTAAAGATGTATAAACCATTTAGTCAATTTTGATGTACTTGAGTTCTTAATTCGACATGGTAAAACCAAGATAATACTGCCCTGAAATTATTTATTTTTAAGTATTCAAAACTTAGTACTAAAGTTTTAAAATACACAATTAGAAACTACATAAATATTAAAATACTTAGGTAATTTTTCTTTTCTTTTCTTTTTTTTTTTTAAGTAGGCTCCACACCCAGTGTGGAGCCCAACACAGGGCTTGAACTCATGAACCTAGGATCAGGATCTGAGCTAAAATCAAGAATCGGACACTTAACCGACTGAGCCACCCAGGTGCCCCAAAATACTTAGGTATTTAAAGTATTCATAAGTATATTCACATGCTTAGTATTCAAAGTACATAAATATAAATTACATAAGCATTAAAATATGTATTTTAAATATGCATAAGTTGGAGTGCCTGGGTGGCTTGGTCAGATAAGCATCTGACTCAGTTTCAACTCAGGTCATGATGTCAGGGACATGAAACCAAGCCCTGTGTAGGGCTCCCACTCAGCATGGAACCTTCTTGAGATTCTCTCTCCCTCTTCTTCTCCCCCTGCTCACGCATGCTCTCTCACTCTAAAATATATAAATAAATAAAATCTTTAAATATGTATAAGTATACGAATACTGAAAACTAATCAATATTCCACATTTAGTAAATATACAAAGAATCAAAGCTTTTGGACTATAAAAAGTAAAAATAGTAAATGTGTGACCAAATTGTTTTCACTACTTTTTATAAAAAGTTTGTTCATTATTTTAAGTGTATTTTAGTTCTGCTTTCCACCATGAAAAAAGTAGCTGAATTCTCAATGAACTGTATCCATCAAGTTTCTGTGTACTAGAGAATAATTTTGAAGGTCAGTTATTTCAAACCCAAAATATTAAATCATAATTTTTTTAAAGTGAAGAAATGTAGTCCTTAGAAAATGTAGCTTGTATAAATCTCTGCATTCTTTACATATGAAAGGCCAAAAAGAAATGCATCTATACCTAAATTTTGTAATGTTAAGTTCCTTATTTCAAGCTTATCTTCCAATCATTTTCATGAAAATTTATTTTTAAAGAATTATTAATCTTTTTACAGGATGGTGAAAAAGAAATTTTATATGTATGGCTTATATTACACAACATGATTTTTTCAGGACCTTCAAAAAATATTTGGGCAGCACAAGAACTACTTTTAAATAATTAGAAAAAAATGTACAAATTCAGTAAGATGAATATGGAAGTCCAATCAGTAATCATAATTATAAAAATCAATAGATGAAAGTAAAGAATATCACCTAATGATTATGTGTGTGCACATACTTCAAGTATTTCATAAGATCACAGAATTTGGTAGTGAGATAATTTCACTAAAAAGGATATTCCTTACCCACTTTTAGACTTACTTAGCTAACAGAAATAATTTCAGTACACTCAAACTCACCTTCCAAATGCGTTAAATAATGATACTATTTCTTGTCGGGTTAGATGGAATTCATAGCTGGGCCCGCTTTCTGGCATATTTGCTATCAGTTTCTCAGAAAACAAAATCTTCAGAGCAGTACCCAAACCCTGAATCTATTGCAGAAATAAGAAAAAAATAAAAGTCAGAAAATTCTTTGCACAGAGAATAAATGAAAAATAAGATTGAACTTAGATTTGCTTACCTGAAGCTTTCCCCATAGTCGACATTTAAAACAACCAACACAATCCATGATTCTTGAAATATTTCTAAAATGCAGTCGAAAGTCCTCCTAAAAACAATTTAACGAGATTTTTATTAAGATGTAGCATCTAGTCAAACACTAAAGTATTTTCTGAGTGCCTTCTACGTGCCTAGCCCTGTGCAAGGGATCCTAGAGGGCACTGAAAAAGAGGAAGAGAATTCAAATCCACGTTCACTGAGCACCTCCTGCATACCAGAATCTACATATACAACTTCATTTCATCCTCACCACAAATCCAAAAGTAGATTTATTATAATCTATACCTAATGAATTAAAAACACAAGACTCAGAGGTTAGGTTGCCTAAATTCCCATACGTAGTAAACAGCAAACTTAAACCCCAAGCCTGCCTGACTCAAAAACTAAACTCTCTGCAAATATACACAAAAGTAATGGAGCTGAAGTGTTCTGTTTTATGTGATGTTTTTGTTGCTGTTGTTGTTGTTGTTTTATGTGATTATTAACTACATGTGAACATGAGAGGAAGGGGAAAGGGGGAGGCTGGCATCATTTACCAAAAAACAAAAAAAAAGAAAAGAAAGAGAAAGAAGGACAGAGGGGGTGGGATAAAGGGAGGGAGAAATTTCAAAATATGGCTTCATATTAAAGTCCTGCCTTCTGGTATTAATTAGGTAAAACAATCAGATATTTTATTAATATTATTTTATTATAATATTTTTAATTTTAAAATATATTTATAATTAATTAATGTTATCATACCAAAATATGCAGAATATAGTGAACAGCCAATCATTTTTTTTTTTTACCAATCTTGAGAAAGAAACCATTACAAGTACCATGAAGCCCTCTATGTATCCCTCCAAAGTCCTATATCCTACTTTCTATAATCTGAATTTGGTGTTTATCGTTCCTTTTTTTTTGTTCCTTTTTTAAATACTTTTAATACATATGTATATATCTATGAACCCTAAGGTATTATGTTGTTTACAATTGGACAAAATGAATCCAACTCATCCAAAAGTAGTATATGTCCTTCAGGGATAAGTAAAAAAGAAGGTAAGTCAAGGACACAACCTTCTTTTACTCCAATGGAAATTATTAATCGATCCACCAAGTGACTCCCTCTGTCCTGGACTTACATTGGAACCCCAAGGTTACAGTATTTTAAGCAGGAAATTAGACATTCATTCATTCATTCATTCATTCGAGAGAGAGCATGCAAGCAGGGGTCGGGGAAGGAGCAGAGGGAGAGGGAGGGGGAAAGAAACTCAAGGAGACTGTGCTGAGAGTGGAACCCCATGCAAGCTCCATCCCATGACCCTGAGATCATGACCTGAGCTAAAACCAACAGTCAAAAGTCCAACATCTGAATGAACCACCCAGGTGCCCCTTGACATACTTTATGATTGAAAATCCATTATACCAATCAGTCTACAATTTGAGGAGCATGTAGCATTTCTCTCTTTTTTTAATGTGATAAACCACATACAGGGCTCAACCAGAAAAGAACACGACCAAAGATCTAAAAGTGGGAATTAATCAGCAAAAACTGGTACCCACTATTCAAAGTAGACCTCAATTCATTTTGGGGATAGTTCTTCCCCAGATGCTTTATTCAGCTTCAGAATCTGAAACTGCTGTAATATATAAAAGATTTTTAATGGATCCCAGATTTTGTATCTTTATTAATACAAATTTTGTATTAACTTAATATAAACCCCATATTATTAATATTATTACCATATGTTAACAACATTCTACATCTTCTGTTTTTGTACCTTTTGGACTGAGTTCAGTAAGAGGTAATTTGAATTTTAAACCAACTTTTAAAAAATATTTACCCAGTAATATTACTCTAAGTAAATTTTGGTGGTTTAAGGCTTCCTTTAAACTTGTGTTTCGACCTTGAATTAAAGAAAAAATATCACACTTTTAACAATAATAACAGCATAGTAAAATTACTCTAAAGTAGATGTTCCCATCCTATGAGGTGCTAACGTCTGGAGGATTTAATAGTTATCATAAGGGCCTAAAATCCATATGTAGATAAGCACTGTATATAGACAGAATAGATAAGTCATGGGTATGCACTATAAATTTCCAAATGAATATAAATATTATGATCAATAAAACACAACTTTTATTTAAAAAGTGTTACTAAATGCATAGTGGCCTTTTGGCAATTACATTTTCACAATCAATATATACTAAAAATACTACTGTCATGGGGAGAGGCCTTGAATGTTTTTGACTTTAGAGACTCTCACACTTGTAAAGGTTGGAAGCTTCTGTTCTAAAAGACTATGCTTGCTTTTGTAGACATTGTCTAAGTTCAGTATTTGGATATGTTTGTTGATTCAAACACTTGAATGTGGCAGGTCTTGAGTAAATCTTTGTCTGGCATACACAGAGAGTAAGCATGGTTGCTTACGATAGCCAAAATAACACTGCAAAATTAAAACCAAGTACAAGTGCGTAAGCTAACATAATATGCAGAACCAAATTAATAAGCTAGAAGTTTACAAGATCAGAACAAGAGAAAATATCTGTGACCTCCACAGGTAACAATGTCCAATAACCTAAATACATCCCAAAGTTATCTCAGATTAGAAAAATTTATGATCCTTAAAATAACCAGAACCTAAATCACTTATACATTCTTGTTTAGGTATACAGCTTTTAGGTCAATACTTAAAATTACAGTCAGGGGCGCCTAGGTGGCTCAGTTGGTTAAGCGACTGCCTTCGGCTCAGGTCATGATCCTGGAGTCCCTGGATTGAGTCCCACATCAGGCTCCCTGCTCGGCAGGGAGTCTGCTTCTCCCTCTGACCCTCCCCCATCTCATGTGCTCTCTCTCTCTCATAGATAAAATCTTTAAAAAAAAAATTACAGTCAGTGGGTAGAATGATCAAACATGCTGTGGTTATCTACTGTAATTTACACTCAGGGAAACCAACTGACCAAAAAACAATTCTCACCCAATTCTTAAATGTTTTAGAAGCCTTCAAGTGAGCACCTACTCTATCTTGAACACTAAACAATTCTTTCATACCATCTTCTATTTCTAACCATATATGATAGAGTATAAAGCAGACAAGATGAGATTTTTAAAATGAGCTTATATACACCTGAAACTAGTGTAACAATCTATGTTAATTATAAAAAAATAAAATTCAGGTGGGAGGAGCAAGATGGCGGAAGAGTAGAAGAACTAAATTTCATCTAGTCCCAGGAATTCAGCTGGATAGGGATCAAACAATTCTGAACACCTACGAACTCAACAGGAGATCGAAGAGAAGAATAACAACACCTCTCTGAACAGAAAAGCGACCACTTTCTGGAAGGTAGGACATGCGGAGAAGTGAATCCGAGGAGATATTCGGGAGGATAGATGGCGGGGGAGGGGGCATCCCTCGGCCGCTTCTGGCAAGTGATAGAGCCACGGAGCACAAAATCGGAACTTTTAAGAAGTCGGCTCCGCTGAGGGACGACACTCCGGTGGCTAAGCAGGGGGTGGAACCCTCATGGGACAGTGTGGTCTCAGGACCCTTTGGGTCCCAGAAAGACCAGGGGTGCCTGAGTGCAGCAGAGCTCCCAGGTATCAGAGCGGGGAAGCCGGCTGCAGAGACAGAGCCCAGGCGCAGGCTCTCAGCTCGGGGTCGCTATAAACCATGATCCAGGGCACAGTCAGGCCACTGCTCCTCCAGCAGGGACCCAACAAGTGGCAGATCTGGGGAGACTCACCTTCTTCCCCCAGGAGGAGAGGCGCGGGAGCGCACCGCTGGGATCTGCTGGGTTTGGAGGCTCCACACGGGGTCGTGTGCCAGAGATAGAAATGCTCGGTCACAGGCCGGGTGAGCACAGAGTGCGGCCAGAGACCGGGGAGATGGGAGTGATTGACTTCTTTTCCCTGGGGGCTCACTGAGGAGGGGGGCCCCAAGTTCTCGGCTCCTCAGGGGCGGAGATTGGGAGACCGCCATTTTCACTCTCGTCCTCCAAAGCTGTACTGAAAGCTTGCAGGCAACAAAAGCTCCCGAGAGCAAACCCCAGCAGATTACTTAGCCTGGACCGGCAAGGGCAGGGCAATTCCGCCTCCAGCAAAAACATCTGGGAATCATGGCAACAGGACCCTCCCCCAAAAGATCAGCAGGAACAGCCAGCCAAGACCAAGTTTACCGATCAATGAGAACAGCAGAACTCCAGCGCTAGGGGAATACTGCACATAGAATCCATGGCTTTTTTACCATGATTCTTTAGTCTTTCAAAGTTAATTTTTTAAATTTTCTTTCTCTATTTTTTTTTTAGTTTTTCCCTTTTTCAACCAACAACTTATCAATCCCTTTTTTAAAAATCTCTTTTATTTTTCATTTTTAGAGTCATATTCTATCCCTCCATAGGAGTTAACCTTATTTTGGTATATATACATAAGTTGTTCTCTCTTTAAAATTTTGGGACACAGTTGCTTCTAACAAACAAAATTTACCCTAAATCTCTAGTGTATGGCTTTGTTCTAGTCTCCTGCCTGATCACATTCTCTCCCTTTTTGTTTCTTTAATTTCTCTTCTTTCTTTTTTCAACCAACTTCTTGTCTTATAAATTCCTTTTATAAAATTTTTTATAATTTTCATCTTTACAGTCATATTCCATCCCTTCATCATATTTACCCTTATTTTTGTACATATATAAGTTTTTCTTTCTTTAAAATTTTGGGAGGCACTTTCTTCTAACAGACCAAAATACACCCAAAATCTAGTGTGTGGCACTGATCTATGCACCAGCCTGATCATATTTGATCATATTCTATTTTTTTTGTTTCGTTTTTGTTTGTTTTTATCTTTTTCTTTTTTTCTTTCTTTCCCTTTCTTTTCCCCTGGTTTCAGGTCTTTTCTGATTTGTTTAGTGTATATTTTCTGGGGACGTTGTTACCCGGTTAGCATTTTTTCTCTCATTCATCTATTCTCCTCTGGACAAAATGACAAGACGGAAAAAATCACCTCAACAAAAAGAACACAAGGCAGTACCAACTGCCAGGGACCTATTCAATACGGACATTAGTAAGATGTCAGAACTAGAGTTCAGAATGATGATTTTAAAGAGACTAGCTGGGCTTGAAAAAAGCATGGAAGTTATTAGAGAAATGCTTTCTGGAGAAATAAAAGAACTAAAATCTAACCAAGTCAAAATCAAAAAGGCTATTAAAGAGGTGCAATCAAAAATGGAGGCTCTAACAGCTAGGATAAATGAGGCAGAAGAGAGAATCAGTGATATAGAAGACCAAATGATGGAAAATAAAGAAGCTGAGAAAAAGAGAGATAAACAACTACTGGATCATGAGGGCAGAATTCGAGAGATAAGCAATACCATAAGAAGAAACATTAGAATAACTGGGATACCAGAAGAAGAAAGAGAGAGAGGGGCAGAAGGTGTATTGGAGCAAATTATAGCAGAGAACTTCCCTAATTTGGGGAAGGAAACAGGCATCAAAATCCAGGAGGCACAGAGAACCCCTCTCAAAATCAATAAAAATAGGTCAACACCCTGACATCTAATAGTAAAACTTAGGAGTCTCAGAGACAAAGAGAAAATCCTGAAAGCAGCTCGGGACAAGAGGTCTGTAACCTACAACGGTAGAAACATTAGACTGGCAACAGACCTATCCACAGAGACCTGGAAGGCCAGAAAGGATTGGCATGATATATTCAGAGCACTAAATGAGAAAAATATGCAGCCAAGAATACTATATCCAGCTAGGCTGTCATTGAAAATAGAAGGAGAGATAAAAAGCTTCCAGAACAAACAAAAACTAAAGGAATTTGCAAACACGAAACCAGCCCTACAAGAAATATCGAAAGGGGTCCTCTAAGCAAAGAGAGAGCCTAAAAGCAACATAGACCAGAAAGGAACACAGACGATATACAGTAACAGTCACCTTACAGGCAATACAATGGCACTAAATTCCTATCTTTCAATACTTACCCTGAATGTAAATGGGCTAAATGCCCCAATCAAAAGACATAGGCTATCAGATTGGATTAAAAAACAAGACCCATCGATATGCTATCTGCAAGACACTCATTTTAGACCCAAAGACATCTCCAGATTGAAAGTGAGGGGGTGGAAAACCAGTTACCATGCTAATGGACACCAAAAGAAAGCTGGGGTGGCAATCCTTATATCAGACAAATTAGATTTTAAACCAAAGACTGTAATAAGAGATGAGGAAGGACACTATATCCTACTTAAAGGGTCTATCCAACAAGAACAATTGTAAATAATCTATACCCCTAACATGGGAGCAGCCAATTATATAGGCAAATTAATAACAAAAGCAAAGAAACACATCAACAACAATACAATAATAGTAGGGGACTTTAACATCCCCCTCACTGAAATAGACAGATTATCTAAGCAAAAGATCAGCAAGGAAATGAAGACTTTAAATGACAGATTGGACCAAATGGACTTCACAGATATATTCAGAACATTCCATCCCAAAGCAACAGAATACACATTCTTCTCTAGTGCCCATGGAACATTCTCCAGAATAGATCACATCCTAGGTCACAAATCAGGTCTCAACCAGTACCAAAAGATCAGGATTATTCCCTGCATATTTTCAGACCACAATGCTTTGAAACTAGAACTCAATCACAAGAGGAAAGTCAGAAAGAACTCAAATACATGGAGGCTAAAGAGCATCCTACTAAAGAATGAATGCGTCAACCAGGAAATTAAAGAAGAATTTAAAAAATTCATGGAAACCAATGAAAATGAAAACACAACTATTCAAAATCTTTGGGATGCAGCAAAGGCAGTCCTAAGAGGAAAGTATATAGCAATACAAGCCTTTCTCAAGAAACAAGAATGGTCTCAAATACACAACCTAACCCTACACCTAAAGGAGCTGGAGAAAGAACAGCAAATAAAGCCTAAACCCAGCAGGAGAAGAGAAATAATAAAGATCAGAGCAGAAATCAATGAAATAGAAACCAAAAGAACAGTAGAACAGATCTATGAAACTAGAAGCTTGTTCTTTGAAAGAATTAATAAGATTGAGAAACCCCTGGTCAAACTTATCAAAAATAAAAGAGAAAGGACCCAAATAAATAAAATCATGAATGAAAAAGGAGAGATCACAACCAACATCAAAGAAATACAAACAATTATAAGACATATTATGAGCAACTATATGCCAGCAAATTCGATAACCTAGAAGAAATGGATGCATTCCTAGAGATGTATAAACTACCAAAACTGAACCAGGAAGAAATAGAAAACCTGGACAGACCCATAACCACTAAGGAAACTGAAGCAGTAATCAAAAATCTCCCAACAAACAAGAGCCCAGGGCCAGATGGCTTCCCAGGGGAATTCTACCAAACATTTAAGTAAGAATTAATACCTATTCTTCTGAAACTGTTCCAAAAAATAGAAATGGAAGGAAAACTTCCAAACTCGTTTTATGAGGCCAGCATTACCCTGATCCCAAAATCAGACAAAGACCCCATCAAAAAGGAGAATTACAGACCAGTATCCCTGATGAACATGGATGCAAAAATTCTCACCAAAATACTAGCCAATAAGATCCAACAGTACATTAAAAGGATTATTCACCACGACCAAGTGGGATTTATTCCTGGGCTGCAATGTTGGTCAACATCCACAAATCAATCAAAAGAAAGAACAGAAACCATATTTTACTCTCAATAGATGCAGAAAAAGCATTTGACAAAGTACAGCATCCTTTCTTGATCAAAACTCTTCAGAGTATAGGGATAGAGGATACATACCTCAATATCATAAAAGCCATCTATGAAAAACCTACAGCGAATATCATTCTCAATGGAGAAAAACTGAGAGCTCTCCCCCTAAGGTCAGGAACACGGCAGGGATGTCCACTATCACCACTGCTATGCAACATAGTATTAGAAGTCCTGGCCACAGCAATCAGACAACAAAAAGAAATCAAAGGCAACCAAACTGGCAAAGAAGTCAAACTCTCACTGTCTGCAGATGATAGGATACTTTATGTGGAAAACCCAAAGACTCCACCCCAAAACTGCTAGAACTCATTCAGGAATTCAGTAAAGTGGCAGGATATAAAATCAATGCACAGAAATCAGTGGCATTCCTATACACCAACAACAAGACAGAATAAAAACATAAAAATCTTTTAAAAAAAAACAAACAGAAGAAAGAGAAATTAAGGAGTTGATCCCATTTACAACTGCACCCAAAACCATAAGATACCTAGGAATAAATCTAACCAAAGAGGCAAAGAATCTGTACTCAGAAAACTATAAAATACTCATGAAAGAAACTGAGGAAGACACAAAGAAATGGAAAAACATTCCATGCTCATGGATTGGAAGAACAAATATTGTGAAGATGTCATTGCTACCTAGAGCAATCTACACATTTAATGCAATCCCTATCAAAATACCATCCACTTTTTTCAAAGAAATGGAACAAATAATCCTAAAATTTGTATGGAAACAGAAAAGACCCCGAATAGCCAGAGGAATGTTGAAAAAGAAAAGAAAAGCTGGTGGCATCACAAGTCCGGACTTCAAGCTCTTTACAAAGCTGTAATCATCAAGACAGTAGGGTACTGGCAGAAAAACAGACACATAGATCAATGGAACAGAATAGAGAGCCCAGAAATGGACCCTCAACTCTATGGTCAACTAATCTTTGACAAAGCAGGAAAGAATGTCCAATGGAAAAAAGAAAGTCTCTTCAACAAATGGTGCTGGAAAAATCAGACAGCCACATGCAGAAGAATGAAACTGGACCATTTCCTTACACCACACACAAAAATAGACTCAAAATGGTTGAAAGACCTCAATGTGAGACAGGAGTCCATCAAAATCCTAAAGAACACAGGCAGCAACCTCTTCGACTTCAGCCACAGCAACTTCTTCCTAGAAACATCGCCAAAGGCAAGGGAAGCAAGGACAAAAATGAACTATTGGGACTTCATCAAGATAAAAAGCTTTTGCACAGCAAAGGAAACAGTCAATAAAACCAAAAGACAACCGACAGAATGGGAGAAGATATTTGCAAATGACTTAACAGATAAAGGGCTAGTATCCAAAATCTATAAAGAACTTATCAAACTCAACACCCAAAGAACAACTAATCCAATCAAGAAATGGGCAGAAGACATGAACAGATATTTTTCCAAAGAAGACATCCAAATGGCTGACAGACACATGAAAAAGTGCTCAACATTGCTCAGCATCAGGGAAATCCAAATCAAAACCTCAATGAGATACCACCTCACACCAGTCAGAATGGCTAAAATTAACAAGTCAGGAAACGACAGATGTTGGCGAGGATGCGGTGAAAGGGGAACCCTCCTACACTGTTGGTGGGAATGCAAGCTGGTGCAGCCACTCTGGAAAACAGTATGGAGATTCCTCAAAAAGTTGAAAATAGAGCTACTCTATGACCCAGCAATTGCACTACTGGGTATTTACCCCAAAGACACAAATGTAGTGATCCGAAGGGGTACACGCACCCCAATGTTTATAGCAGCAATGTCCACAATAGCCAAACTATGGAAAGAGCCAAGATGTCCATCGACAGATGAATGGATAAAGAAGATGTGGTATACACACACACACACATACACACACACACACACAATGGAATATTATGCAGCCATCAAAAAAACCGAAATCTTGCCATTTGCAATGACGTGGATGGAACTGGAGGGTATTATGCTGAGCGAAATAAGTCAATCAGAGAAAGACATGTACCATATGATCTCACTGATATGAGGAATTCTTAACCTCAGGAAACAAACTGAGGGTTGCTGCAGTGGTGGGGGGTGGGAGGGATGGGGTGGCTGGGTGATAGACATTGGGGAGGGTATGTGCTATGGTGAGCATTGTGAATTGTGTAAGACTGTTGAATCACAGACCTGTACCTCTGAAACAAATACATTATATATTAAAAAAGAAAAAGAAAGATAGTAGGACGGGATAAATGAAGGGGGGGAATCGGAGGGGGAGATGAACCATGAGAGACTATGGACTCTGAGAAACAAACTGAGGGTTCTAGAGGCAAGGGGGCTGGGGGGATAGGTCAGCCTGGTGATGGGTATTAAAGAGGGCACGTATTGAATGGAGCACTGGATGTCATACGCAAACAATGAATCATGGAACACTACATCAAAAACTAATGATGTAATGTATGATGATTAACATAACATTAATAAAATAAAATTTAAAAAAAAGTAAAATAAAAATATAACTCAGGCACCTGGCTGGCTCGGTCAGAAGAGCATGTGACTCTTGATCTCATGGACATGAGTTTGAGCCCCACCTTGGGTGCAGTGATTACATAAAATAAATAAAAATAAAAATAAAATTTAAAAATACTTAAAAATAAATAAATAAAACTCATGTTACTGTTCAAATCCATGATGTTCACCATAAACTACTTTTTCTTAAGAAAGTAAATCTGATATTAACAAGTTTTACTTCTTTATTATAAAAGAATTCAGAAAAATTATCTGTTAAACTCAATAGGACATCAAAGGTATTTCAGAGTTTTGATAAAATTAAAACATTATGAGCAATATTTTTAATCTGCACAATATAAAGAGTTGATGCCAAAACACTTTCCAAAAAACCAGCAAGTGTACTAAAAATAAGGAAGAGAGTGAAAATAGTAGGAAAAAAAAAAAAGCCTTATTACACTATCTTCCCCTCACTTCCCAGTTCCTGGAAGCTGCCTGGGAGGTTATATAAGCACTGAAGTATGTATTTCTAGCAAGAATGCTTTCCGTGGGAGGTAGATGGGAAATCAAAAATAACTATTATTTAACAGCAAAAAAAATCGGTGCAAGAAGTATTGTTTGCAAACTGCATAAAATCAGGTTCTTTCCTTACAGAAAGAAACAAAGAATACAAAACAGAGGAATATTGTCATAAATACTCTGAAGAAATCAGATCAAGCCCAGTGCTCTTGAGAGCTGCCTGCCTTTACTTACTTATAGCTTTGTAACAGAGAACACTAATACAATTTTACTTGCGTCCCCAAGTAGACTAGAAATCTACTGAGGGTAGGAGCTGTCCCTTCCTTTAATGACAAGAATCATATTTTCCACACAGTGTTTAATAAGTCTTCCTAGTAATATTTTATATTTGTACAATTTTGATGCAAATATACATAAAGATGGTCTTGTGTGAGCTTATATCTCTAGTAAGAGACAAGACAAAAACCAATCCCCATTTTGTAGGGCATCACATCTTCTCTTCTGCTGGCCTCCCTAAATACCTTTCATTCCCAATGAATAAGATGAATGACAAACCTTGGCCCCCTCCCCCTAAAGAGGACCCTTTAATTTATCCAAAACCATCTTCAGAATTCTCCTCAGCAAAAGACAAATACTACCATTCATGCTCTGGATCCCTTTCCTTTAATTTATAACTTCTATTTGTTATGAGACCATCAATGTGAAAGCCATCTGGAAAGTCTGGAGTGACATGCTTTGTTACTTTGAACACAACACAAACGAGATCTTAAGTTGGCCTGCCTTTGCACTTCCTTTTTTGGAGGAAAAGAATGATTATGACTCTGGCTTTTCTTATAATTTCCTAATATAGAATAAGATTTATTGTTAACTATAAAAACAGGGCTTACACTCGCACCTGCGTAAGCGTTTGAATCTAAAACTTAAAGAATGAAATAATTACCTTCAGTTTGTTTGCTTCTTTCTTATCCCCAGCAAAAAAGGAATTCTCATCAAAATGCAAAGGAAATGACCTACATGTTAAAACAGAGAGGATTCATTTTCAGGTATTATAAAATATTAAAAGTCCTGCTAAGATAACATTTTGCTGGCTGGTGATGAATAATATAATAAAAAGAGTAGAAAATCTAGTAAAATCAACACTCTGTTGCCCCAAAACAAAGTCTTATCCTCAAATCTAAAACAACTGCATAAAATAGAAGTCTGGCCCCAAACCCAGTATGTCCAACCACATACAAAAATAATGTAGGTATCAAATACTACAAGAATGACTCTGAAAACTAAACACTTGTGCCATTTAGTACCTAAGTCAAAACAAAAACAAAACTCAATTCCAAAAGACCTATAAGCAAAATTAGCTTTTATATTATTATTTTTTAATAATTTTCCTTTCTTGGGCCACCTGGGTGGCTCAGTCGGTTAAGCATCTGACTTCAGCTCAGGCCATAATCTCAGGGTCCTGGGATTGAGCCCCATGTGGGTCTTTGTGCTCAGCAGGGAGTCTGCTTCTCCCTCTCCCTCTGCCCCTTCCCCCTGCTGGTGCTCTCTCTCTCTCTAATATAAATAGAATCTTTAGAAAAATTTTTTCCTTTCTCTAAACTGAGTATTTTAAGAATTGAACTTTGAGGGCACCTGGGTGGCTCAGTTGGTTAAGCAACTGCCTTCGGCTCAGGTCATGATCCCGGAGTCCCGGGATCGAGTCCCCCTGCTTCTCCCTCTGACCCTCCCCCCTCTCATGTGCTCTCTCTCATTCTCTCTCTCTCAAATAAATAAATAAAATCTTTAAAAAAAAAAAAAAAAAAGAATTGAACTTTGATACCGCTTGTCACTCTCCTATTAATGTTTAAGTTGTACAAGTCATAATATGGAATTTACTTGATTTCATGAAGTATTTCCAAAAGCAGCATTTTCTTTTCTGCATCGTGAACTTTATTTCCAGTGAAGAGTTGAAAATCTGGGCGCTCAAAGAACGGTACCACTTTAGATAAAGCCCTTAATTCTATTAAGTAGAGAAAATACAAGTTCTTAAGCCTTCGTGGACCCTCTCCTTCAGTCAAAATTCCATCAAATCGCTGCTGAAATTCTGTAATGTTGTGTCCCCATTTCTTTTCCAACCAAGTTTCTGAGAAGAAAGAAGAATTAAATATTAAAATCTGAATTTTAAAAGTTTCAGTTTACTTACATTGGGTTACTTACACCTACAGAAGTATATCTGAAAATACAGAACAATGAAAGCTGCTTTTCATAATTTAGCTTTTAATGGTTCTACATCAATATTTTATCTTCTAGAACCCATCCTTAGGAGGAAAATAAATTCACTGTTTTACTGAGAAGTATGACTTCACAGAAATCAAATTTCTAAATATAAACATATTTATAAAACCAAAACACACAATTTAAAAATGACGACCTGAAGTTACTGATAAGTCTGAAACTCTATTTAAAATTCAAGTTACTGTATTTTGTTCCTGAGACATAGAGGTACTTGAAATTCCAAAAGAAATAGGCTCCTGATGAAAATCAAACATGGTCTTGTTTTGCAACAGCATTTTTAAAGCATAAAGAGCAGCAGAAAATACTTTTACCCATTAAACTCCAGGCCTGAAGTTGGCACACAAATAAAAGGGTTTTAATACAGTAAAAATATCTAATGAGTAACAAACGGGACCATTAGGAGCTATTTTAACTCCCACAACAAAAGAGTATTTCCAAAGAGATGTGCACAATTTTGAGCAGCTTCTTAAAAGAATCTGTAATTTCTACAGTTCTTACATTCCTGATTACTACCATTTAAGAATTAATTTTTAATGCCTAATATTCAATAGGATCAACTTTGTCCCCCTAAGGTAAATACCAAAAAATTTTAAGAATATCTGAAAATAAGTATGGTAAAATATTTTTTTTCTTTTTGTTTTTTTTGTGTGTGTGTATTTTTTTTAAGTATAGTAAAATAAATAAAAGTGAATGTCACATACCTTGTAGAAGATATCGTGCACTCAAATGCACATTAATGCTTGCATGCAGGCCAGATATAAGTCTGTAGAATGCTCTTTTTTCTACGCAGAGGCCTAAAAATAGTAATTTGGTAATTGAAATTTTATATGTGAAATGTACCATTTTAAAAATAATTTCATATGCCTTTAAAGATGAGAAAAATTTTTAACATTTAAATTTAAGTTTCCAATTACCTTCTAGCCAACTGTAAAAAGTGTTCTCTGAAATTAAAAGAAAAAGAAGTCACAAAGTTGTAAAAATGACAAAATGTTAAGTTTTTCCAATATATAATAGTAATCTGTGCCAAACAGTGATTTAAAAATTAACGAAAGGTCCAGGGGCGCCTGGGTGGCTCAGTCGGTTAAGTGTCTGCGTTCCGCTCAGGTCATGATCCCAGGGTCCTGAGATGGAGCCCTGCATTGGGCTCCCTGCTCAGCAGAAAGTCTGCTTCTCCCTCTGCCTGCTTCTCCCCCCTGCCTGTGCTCTCTCTCTCTGACAAATAAATAAATAAGATCTTTAAAAAAATTTATCACAATGTTAACAGAGAAGCAGTATGAGATAGTAACTGAGAGCATGAACCTTGGAGACAAACTAATTTCAATTCCAACTGTGCTTCTTACAAGTCATACATGATTTAGCTGAGTTGCAAATCCTCTCTGGCACTCATTTTTCTTGTCTATAAAATGGAAATAAAAATAATATCTCCTAAGAACGCTGGAAGGATTAAATGAAATCATACTTGTAAATTGCTTAGAAGAGTAGTACTGGCATGTAGTCTTAGCCATTACCATTATCAATTATTTTGAGGTTGTGGGATTACAAGTGATTTGTCTCCTTATAAAAACCTTCAGAGTTGGGGCACGTAGGTGGTGCCGTTGGTTAAGCGATCGACTCTTGGTTTCGGCTCAGGTCTGATCTCAGGGTCATGAGATTGAGCACGGTGTCAGGCTCCACGCTCATTGGTGGAGTCTGCTCTTTTAAGACTATTTCTCCTTTTCCCTCTCCCTTTCCCCCTGCACACACAAACTCTCTCTCTCTGAAGGTTGTTTGTTTTTTTTTAAGATTTATTTCTTTCTCTCTCAAATAAATAAATCTAAAAAAAAAAAAAAAAAACAACCTTCAGAGTTTTTGTTTTGTTTTGTTTCAAGTTTGGGACCATGAATCAGGGGGAATGGGAGTGTAATACTACTTGGGACCTAGTCTTCCAATGAAATTTTCAGTTCTGTTCCTGAAGTAGCTATCCTCAACTTTACATGGTTGTGATCCAATTAGATAATCACCTAATATGATAGCTGTCAGGGATAACTCTTTCAAATCTGACCAAAATGAAAAATTGTAAATATACTCATAAACAAGATTATTTCTCTAAAGATAGACTCCACAAGCTAACAATATTTTCCCTGACAATGAGAGACAGGATGAGGTCTTTAAACAGTATTGAAAAACTGAAATAATATCCTCTAAAATAGCTAAGAATACCCAAGGTAGAATAAAATCTCTCAAAACTGAAAATTATAGGGAAGAGGGCAGAAAAAAAACCCCTGAAAATTATAGATGACTACTAACAGTAATAAAATATGAGTCATCTTTGGAAGAATAATCTCAGGCTAAAGAATTTCTCTTCCAAATAGTACAGTTCTGATTCAGTATTTTACTTAGCTATTATTGTTACAATAATATAAAGCATAATAAAAAAGCAATGTTATCAGACATTGGTATTCTGTTATTTAGACAGAATACAAAAGCAATTTGTAAAACAAATGTTCAGAAGACAAAATTTTCAAGGAGAGGAAAGGGATACTTCACATTTTAGCAATTTCATCTAGCTGGACTAAAGCTAAGTACTGCCTTGTCTTTTCATATGGTTAAACACATGGCCTTAAGAATAAGAAAAATCATTTTAGGGGTGCCTGGGTGGCTCAGTCGGTTAAGTGTCTGCCTTCGGCTCAGGTCATGATCCCAGGGTCCTGGGATCAAGCCCCACATCAGGCTCAGCGGAAAGCCTGCTTCTCCCTCTCCCACTGCCCCCTCCTCCCCCACTTGTGCACTCTCTCTCTCTCTCTCAAATAAATAAAATCTTAAAAAAACAAAAAGAAAAATCACTCCAATTTCACTCAGAAAGCAAAAAGATTCTCACAAAGACAAAGTAAACCTAAAATACTTAAAAAATTTTAGCATTACAACTAAAATAGTTGGCAGTAACTACCCCCAAGAGCGAACGCAAGCCTTGGAAGCAGGTAGAGCAACAATGTGACCATGCCTAGAAGCTTCCTCTATGGACCCAGCAGATCCTAGAGGTCTGCTCCAGGAGTAAAGGAGAGGAGGTTTTCCCTGACAGAAGCTGGGCGGGGCAGGGCGGAATGCCTAGCTTCTGCAAGCAGTGGGTAAAATGCACAAGTGAATTATCAGAGGCTGAGGCAGGTTGTCGCTACTGCCTGATCCCAGGCACAGTCATGTTCCCTTAACCTGTGCTTTCAACTCCTGAATTTTAGATAAACAGGAGTTCTTAGAAGTAGGAAGAAAAGTTTGCCAAATAAACATCTGAATGTATCAGCAAATTCATATATATATGATAAAGAAATATTTACCTTCACTTTTCCCTGAAAAGCAAAACAAAATGTTGATTATTATAAAGTCCTTCCAGATGTCACTTTAAAATGCTATACTTCCACAAAAAATAAGACTTTGTATAAAGCAAAATCTGAGGGAGACACTTGTGACACAACCCTATCTAGTGGCAAATAGGAATTATGCCGGATTCGCTTCAAGGGCATCATCTCCAAGAGCCTGGGTGAGGAGTGGTTTCAGCTCGTACAAGATTTAATACGGGCTGACGGGAGAGAAAAATCTAATCCATCATCTGAGAGTACTCTCCAGTACCTTAAGGACTTACGGTTATTTGGTTGGCAGCGCCTTTTTCCACATTTATTTATCCTAAATCTATAACATGGTTTCTGCTAAAGAATTGTGTTCTTGAGGCGCCTGGGTGGCTCAGATGGTTAAGCGTCTGCCCTCGGCTCAGGTCATGATCCCAGGGTCCTGGATCGAGTCCCGCATAGGGCTCCCTGCTAGGTGGGGAGCCTGCTTCTCCCTCTGCCTCTGCCTCTCTCTCTCTCTCTCTCTGACTCTCATGAATAAATAAATAAAACATTTAAAAAAAAAGAATTGTGTTCTTGCTTTGAAACCTCCAGACTGACACTGTAAAATTTTACCTTATTTAGGAATATTCTGAAAGACTATTTGTGAAGATTCAAATTATGCACAGTTCGGCAGTTTGTAAGCAGCTGCTCATTTACTACTAAAAAACTGTCTTCATTTTGCCCATGCTTATTTAATGCCATCATTGTTTGATTATTAAAATAACACTGTTCATTGCAAATACATGGGTTTTTTTTAAGAAAGAAGACATAGACGAAATAAAAAATGTTAGCCGTAACTCCCTCTGCCCTAGATAAATACCATTTACATTTTGGTAAATGTCCTTTTTCTTTACATATAGACATTTAGATATTATATTAAGTATGTTTTTACAAAAATATACATACTGTTTGATGCCTGTTTCTTTTCTTCAATGTGCTATTGGTCATTACTGACCTAAATGAATACAAATTCTCAGCAATATTTCTAATGGCTATATTCTACTCAATGAATATACCATAAATCATTTAACCAGTTCCTTAATGATAAACATTTAAACTGTTCCCATTTATATTTATGATAAGTGAGGGTAGTTAATCAGATCATAATGTGAGTTCATACTGAGGATCACCCCTTACCTAGGAATTTGCACTCATCTGATATTAAATCAATAGCTTCCAATGAGTTACTATATGTGAGTCATATAAATCCAAACTCTTGTTTAAAGATGTTCTTTCATTTCTAATCTAGGAAAGACTAGTCTGCCAACATTTAGGGAATGATGCAATCTCACTGCTTTCCAGGAGGAAATTTATGTTTATTGACTGTATGAGATCAGCAGCTTTTCAAATTTTAAAAAATGAAAAACTTATACATTTCCTAAAAGCACATCAAAGACTTCATCAGTAAGCACGTATTACGGGAACAGGGATATAGATTTCCTAAGCAAAAAGTCTGAAATCATACACTGAACTGGTTTATTCAACAAACCATTCTGACTATTACAGACTGGGCAGGGTTTCTGAGTTTCAATTTTACACCCCCTCTGCCTCTGCACAGTGCCTAGCACATAGTAAACGGAGAGTAATCATTTGTTGAAGGAACAAGTGATCTTCCCAACGGTAGTCAAGCCCATTAAATGGGGAGAGCAGTTTTCATCAATCATTCACTTAACAAACTACTCCATCTGTTATGTGTCAGGCTCTCTATTAACAGATGAAACCAATAAATACTCCCCATATGCCCAAAGTACTAGGGTAGATCAATAGACACGTAATAGTAAAATAACGCCAGACAGTGGAAATGGGGTAAGAGACACAAAACGTGACATAAGATCACTTTATGCGGAGAGAGGGGTTACTTCCAGTTAGGAGAGTCAGGGAAGGTGGAAAAGGCAGCATTTGGGCAAGATCTTGTATGGAAGGAGAAAATGAAACATGTTAATGAAGCATAAAGACATGTGAATTTGAAATCAGACTCCCAATATGTACAATCATTTCAGGTTCTGGGAAAGATTTGAGGCAGTTTTTTTGGATATTCATTTAACTAGAAACTGAAGAAAAATAGTAAAAAACTAAACACACATTATGTAAAAATGCACAGAAGAATAAATATTTAACCTAATCTCCATCCTATGATAATCTAACACCATAAACTTCATTACACAAATACTCCTTACTGAGGTGTAAATATTTTAAACACCACTTTCTCTTAAGGGTGAGGCATGACTTCTATGGAAACAGGAATATATGATCTCCAATACTCTTGCCAACTCTTATCCGGCCTTCCTCCTCCTTTTAACCAAAGTTCACTGGCTGATAAATAATATAACAGTGCAAATAAATAACTCACCTTGACCAGAAGCCAAAGGACTTAAAGGTCTTTTAATTGTCTGTGGCCTAGAAACAATAAGAATTAAATTGTAAAATATAATTATGTTACCTATCTTGTTATAATTATCTAAGTAAAAGTGAAATTATCTCAGAGAGCCGCTTAATGACTACATCCAAAATCAAACTATTTTAAAAACACTGAGCTTATAAAATATTTAGTGTTCTCTAATTGCTTGTTTTAGCAAGTTTCTGATCTTTTCCCATTGTAGCAGCCAGAAAGCCATTTCCTAATCACTTCTTCAAACAAAGGAAGAAAACACCAGTCAAGCTCTTCTAGAGTTGCTAATGTTTTTACATATATTACATATACACATACGCTCTGCCTATGCACACGTACACATATGTGTGTTTGCATGTGGTACAAAGCGCACTCCTGATTGAAAGACGAACAAGCAAGAAATATAAATACCCAAACCAAGCATGAAAATAAAAAGGGGAAAAAGCACTGTGGGTAGATTATTTTCCACTTAGCTAATCTTATGTATGTCAACTGACCCTGTGGCCACCGAGTTTGTTATGATTTCAATAAAAGGTATTTTTTAATATAAAAAAAGAATTAAAATGTCACCGAAGTGCCTTTAAATCTCAAACTAAATATTCATTAGTATCATTAGTAAAATGTGGGGATTGCTTTGTCTGCGATTTGAATTTTATGAACTCTCACAACTTGAGACATTTTGAGAACAGAACATGTAAGCTATATTTTAACATACTGAATTTTGTGCCTCATATATTCTTTATATATTAGAAATATTTATACTGGGAATCATGATAAAAATTAGTTAGGGAATAGCTACAATACAAATATAAAATCTAACAAATGCTTCAGTTGGACTCTATTTTAGTTCATATTAAAAAAACAAACCAAAAAAAACCAAAAAACAAAAAAAAACAACAACCTTTAGGGGTGCCTGGCTCAGTCAGTAGAGCATGCAACTCTTGATCTTGGGGTTGTAAGTTAGAGCCCCAAGTTGGGTGTAGAGATTAGTTAAAAATAAAATCTAGGGCGCCTGGGTGGCTCAGATGGTTAAGCGTCTGCCTTCGGCTCAGGTCATGATCCCAGCGTCCTGGGATCGAGTCCCGCATCGGGCTCCGTGCTCCTTGGGAGCCTGCTTCTCCCCCTGCCTCTCTCTCAATCTCTGTCTCTCATGAATAAATAAATAAAAATCTTAAAAAAATAAAAAAATAAAAATAAATAAAAATAAAATCTAAAGCAAAACAAAACAAAACAAAAAACCTGTAAAGTAAGCCAATTAAGTCAAACATTCCTAATAATAAACCAGGGAATTTAAATGAAACACATGGCAGATATGAGTAAATAATGAAAATTCTCCACTTCAAAACTGGAAATTTTTCAAATCAAAAAAAGAAACAGACTTGGGCGCCTGGGTGGCTCAGTTGGTTAAGCATCTTCCTTCGGCTCCGGTCATGATCCCGGGGTCCTGGGATCGAGTCCCACATCAGGCTCCCTGCTCCATGGGGAGCCTGCCTCTCTCTCTCTCTCTCTTTCTCTGTCTCTCTGTGTCTCATGAATAAATAAATAAAATCTTTTTAAAAAAAAAAAGAAACAGACTTGACATTTTATTGGTATAAGCATAACTGCTAATCTCTTATATTTGACTTATGCAAAGTGAAATGTATTATTACTGTTACCTGGGAACTCCAAAGATTTTCTCAGAATTCCCCCCACCTCTGAGATAGTATAATGCAAATGCACACACAAATTCCTTCCAAAAACCAATAAGCACATTGGTTAGAGGCCAGTGGCTTATAAGAGGCGGGTAAACTTGAAGCATGTCCCAGTCACACAGGGATGAAACTATTTCTATTGTAGCAGTAAGAGTACAAAGTGGGTTCTTCCACTTACTAGATTTTTGACACTGGAAAAATCATTTAACCTTTGCAAGCCTCAAGTTTGTCCATCTGTAAACAGTGATGACTACAACATAGGGCTATTGCAGGGACTAAAAGAGAAAATGTATGTACCATGCTTAGCACAAGTCTGGCACACAGTGAGTGTTCAAGTGTTACCTATTATAATTATTCTCTGAAATTAATTTAACTTGAACTTGAAAGCAGGTAAAATAACTAGAGCCTCAAAAGATGAATACAGAGCACCAAAAAGAGATTTAGGAGTCATCTATTCTTTACTACTAAGAATATGATCCTGGGAAATGAAGTAAACCTGGCTGGCTCTACGTTATTCCATCTATAAAATGAGATTCTATAATCCATTAGAGGAACACCTGTGAAATGTCTACAATATTCCCATAAAAGTCTCATACTATTCTATGTCTTTCATTTTTATCTTTTATTTTTTTAAAGATTTTTTATTTATTTTTCTATGTCTATGTCTTTTAAAGAAGAAAAAAATATTTGTTGAAACTCATGTCCATATGTTTCCCCAGAGGAGAAGTGGATTAATGAATAAGAATGTTTCTATGTCCAGATGCATCCTTTAACAAAATGAATGTGATTTGCAATTTAGAGTCATTATTAACTGTTTATTTGTTTATAAATAAAAATCACTCTATATGTCAGGACTTTCTAAGTGAAAAGGACACATACTTAAAACAGTTTTCTTCATAGATGACGTTCCAAATCTTCCAAGCATCTGGCCCCTTGTAACCCGTGTAGCGCTCGGGATTAAGGAGCAAATCTACATATTCAGCATCAGGAGACTGTATGTCTGTAAAATGAAATGTTCCATTAAATCTTTTTCTTCAGTTACCTTAAAAAACTAGTATAATAGACTATACTCCACTGATTCTAAGGCACCACAAATGTAACAGTGCATCCAGACTTTAAAAACAACCTTTTACAAGAAAGATGAGAGAGAAAAGAGGAAGGCACAAACAGACACATTAAATGTACTCACTGGTTGCAAAAGCATCCTGCTTTTAAAAATGGTAAAAAATAGGAATATGTGAATTTTAGAATAGAAGAAACATGGTAATTTAATTCTGATAAGCTATCCAGATGAAAAATATACTATATATTTCCCTCCACATTAACTGCAAGCAGTTCATCAGTAACTAGGATAAATGAAGATGTATTACTACCAGACACTGTTTATTACCAGAAACTTCCTTCTTACATGACCACCATCAAGATCCACTACAAAGTTGTCCCAAAGGTATAATCCTAAACATGCAAAAAATTATAAGCA
The DNA here is from genome assembly GCF_029215605.1 of Mirounga angustirostris. Lineage (NCBI taxonomy): Eukaryota > Metazoa > Chordata > Mammalia > Carnivora > Phocidae > Mirounga > Mirounga angustirostris. The sequence continues at coordinate 98,580,391 of NW_026991717.1, forward strand.
GGATGATACTTGCATCAGCATTATTTATTAAAGGGAAAATTAGAAGCAACCTAAATGTCCAACAGCAGCACATGGGGCTCTGGAGCCAGAGTGCCTGGGTCAGAATCCAGGCTCTACTAGTTATTCAGTGTGGAACCCGGGGCAAATTACTTATGTTCTCGATGCATTGGTACCATTATTTATAATATGGAGATAATACTCAGTGTTACTGTGAGACTTAAGTAAGTTTATATGTGCAGAGTGCTCAGAACCACGGTACGAGTATAATACATATTAGCTAGTGGTATTATGAGATATCTTAACAGGACATTTTACAATCAACAAAACTGTTAAGTACGAATGCTACCTAATAAAATGAAAAGATAAGAATTATAGGAAAGTCAATTACAGATACCAGTGAAAAAACATATAAAAATTGGTGAGATACTGGTTTCTCATATGTTCTATAAATTTGTGTAATGGATTATAATTTTGAAACAAAAAAATGTCCCCTCGTTCTCCAGTGGCTTTGAGAAATTATTTAATATACAGTAATACCTTCCTCATTTATAAAGCTTAACAACATGAACCAACAAAAAATGAAGAAGTGGGCAAAAAAGCAACCAGAGTAGATGACAAAAATCTGAGCACACAGGTACTTATAAGAAAGTCCATCAAGCTCTCAAAAGTACCTACTTTTTTTTTTTTTTATGAAATTCAATTTATTTATTTTTTTTTAAGATTTTATTTATTTTTTGACAGTGAGAGAGGGAACACAAGCAGGGGGAGTGGGAGAGGGAGAAGCAGGCTTCCCGCCGAGCAGGGAGCCCGATGTGGGGCTTGATCCCAGGACCCCGGGATCATGACCTGAGCTGAAGGCAGACGCTTAATGACTGAGCCACCCAGGAGCCCGGAAAAGTTCCCATTTCTTATTAAAAACACAATGACAAAAACAAAAATAAAACTAAGCTTGGCTATTTTTATCCCAATTGACAGTACATTAGAGACATAAATTAGGGGAAATTTTGCTTCTAGAAGTAGCACAGTGACAGCATCTAGAAATAAGAGAGTCCATGCAGAAGTGGCAATTAAAATAACTAGAAAAAGTAGAAATAAAAACTTAAAAACAGGGGCGCTTGGCTGGTTCAGGCAGTAAAGCATGTGACCCCTGATCTTGGAGTTGTTAATTTAAACCCCAGGTTGGGTGTAGAGATTACTTTAAAAAACAAAACAAAACTTAAAACAAATTTGTATGGGATCCTCTGGTTCAGGAACAGATACTTCTGTTTATCTCAATTAATACTAAAAGCATTGCCACAGTATAGCAAATTAGGATAAATTCATAAAAAATAGCCCTCATTTTTAAAACATATAAATAATGCTCAGCATCTAGTACTTTAAGATTGAAAACAAATTACTAGTAATTAAATTTTTAATATTCTGCCTAATCAGGCATAAATATTAGTTGACTCATAATTTTACTTATAACAAATACTTCATCTTGCCTCAACTTTTTAATAAAAAATAACTGTTACTGGGGCGCCTGGGTGGCTCAGTCGGTTAAGTGTCTGCCTTGGGCTCAGGTCATGATCCCGGGCTGGGATGGAGCCCCATGTTGGGCTCTCTGCTCAGCAAGGAGTCTGCTTCTCCCTTTCCCTCTGTCCCTCCCCACTACTCGTGTTCTCTCTCATTTGCTCTAAGTAAATAAATACAAAATTTTTAAAAAATTGTTACTATAGCCATATTTTGTCAGATGACAAAAGCTCAAATTTCTAATTAAAATTTACAGAATACCTCTGTCTTCTACCTACCATTTACATATATTATATCTTCCTTATAAAGCTATCCCTTTTTTTTTAATATTCACCCTCCTTTAACAGAAGAAACAAATATAAAGGGACAAGTGATTCACCCAAGATAACAGAACTCCACCAGATAAGAATTATTCTCAGTCCTTCCTACACAAATATAAGCAGGTAGTCTCAAAAGTACACTTTGATAAACGAAGTTAAAGTATTACTTTCCTTTCTCTAATGCTGCAGGTCTAAAAAAAAATGTGCTGCATGTTAAAAGTTTAATTTTATCTCATAGTAATATTCAGGCCAAAGAATCCTTGTGAAAAAGATGGTAAAGTTAAGGGGCTGGGAGAGCATTTTGCCCCCCTTCTACACTAGTCTAAACCTTGGTGTAAGTCCACAACTCCTTATCCAACATCCCTGGGGCCAAATGTGTTTTGGAATTCAGAACTTTTCAGATTTTAGAAAAATATTATAGGGTGCCCGGGTGGCTCAGTCGGTTAAGCGACTGCCTTCGGCTCAGGTCATGATCCTGGAGTCCTGGGATCGAGTTCCGCATCGGGCTCCCTGCTCGGCAGGGAGTCTGCTTCTCCCTCTGACCCTCCCCCCTCTCATGTGCTCTCTCTCATTCTCTCTCTCTCAAATAAATAAATAAAATCTTAAAAAAAAAAAAAAGAAAAATATTATAGCATATGCAACATATACTGAATAATTACTCCAGCAGGGACTGGGGCAGCAACTTTTAATCCAACACCAAAAATATTTCTGTAGTGAAACATGTGAATGTTCACACTAAAAGAGTCTGTGCTAAACTTAGGGGGAAAATATTCATATTTCAGAGTTTTCAGATTTGGGAATTAGGAATAAAGGATTATAAATATTATTTGCCAAGGCATAACCATGTTTTACATTAAGGAAAGCATATGTTTCTTTTTTTTCCCCAAAAAATGAAACCACAAAGTTAAAAATAAGTACTTTCTCTTTGCCTTCCTCTTTTTGGAGGGAATTGCAGGATTTGTCTCTCACTTGCAATGAAAATGATCTATATCATTCTTTTTGCTTATTTTTTTTTTAAGATCATTAATCTGCTTCAAAAGAGCCACTGGAGGATACCAAAACTCAGTTTGATTTGATTGTGGTTAGCCAATTAAAAGGCTAACAGTTCAACTAAGAAAAAGGAAAAATAGGGGAATCCATAAATCTGAATAAAGGGTTCTAATAGGTCCTAGGGCTCCTGGATTTGAACAGTACCAGAACTCTGGCCCAGCTTCCCATATCTCAGATACAACTCATGGTTTATTCTTCTCTTTTCCAAAAGCAACACACACCATCAAGGAAAATATGTAACAATCCAAGGCCAGTACAACAAAAGCAAGTTTTTACAATCTCCATCTCTACATTTGAGCTATTTATGCAAAATGTGTATATTACAAAAATCATATATATATTTTATATATTACTGAGATACACAAAACTGTAAGAGTCAGACTCAGGAGGTAAATTTTTTCCAGAAACTGAGGGTTTGTTGTTTTTTTTTAACTGTGGTAAAACGTATATAACGTAAAACTTACCATTTTAACCATGTTTAAGAGTACAATCCAGTGACATTAATTATATTCACAACATTGTGCAACTGTCACCACTGTTTCCAAACTTTTCTATGACCTCAAACAGGAACTCTAACCATTAAACAATAACACCCCATTCTCCCCCTCCACTAACCTCTGGTTACTCTGTGAAACATACAATAGTTGTCCTTTTGTGTCTGGCTTATTTCATTTAGCATAGTATTTTCAAGGTTTATCCATGTTGCAGCACATATCAAAACTTTGTTTATGGGCTAAATAATATTCCATTGTATGTATTTATTACACTCTGTTTATCCATTCATTTGCTGATGGATATTTGGGTCATTTCTACGTTTTTTTGTGAAAAATGCCACCACAAATATGGGCATACAAGTATCTGTTTCCCTGTCTTCAATCTTTTTTTTTTTTAAATATTTTTTTAAATTTTATTTATTTATTCATGAGAGACAGAGAGAGAGAGAGAGAGGCAGAGGGAGAAGCAGGCTCCCAAGGAGCAGGGAGCCCGATGCGGGACTCGATCCGAGGACCCCGAGATCATGACCTGAGCCAAAGGCAGACGCTTAACCATCTGAGCCACCCAGGCGCCCCCTGTCTTCAATCTTTTTCGGTACCTATTTAGCAGTTGAATTGTTAGGTCATGTGGTAATTCCGTCTTTTGCTTTTTGAGGAACTGCCATACTTTAGAAACTGAGGTCTAAAAACCATTTTAAAAGATTTTTTTTTTCAGGGGCATCTGGCTGGCTCAGTCAGCTGGGTGCCTGCCTTCAGCTCGGGTCATGATCCCGGGGTCCTGGGATCGAGCCCCGCATTGGGTTATCTGCTTGGTGGGGAGCCTGCTTCTCCCTCTCCCTCTCCCTCTATCAGATAAATAAATAAAAAACCTTTAAAAAAAAAAGATTTTTTTTTCCTTACACCCAATTTTAAACAAAACACATACTATAAAAAATGTTATACCATCAGCTTCACAGAAGTTGTCTGAGGAATCATCATGCTTGGTCCACTGAAGAACAGCCTTCTGCGTTTCCTCACTTCAAATAAAGAAAACAGGTACAGTTATCCCTTTTTTTTAAGTTATCATTTCACAAGAAAAAACATAAAATACTACTGCAAAAAAAAAAAATCAAACCTCAGAGATTCATCCACAGCTCCAAGTCGTTCAGCTTGTTCACATTCTTCAATGAGATTATTGGCTACCTCAGAATACTAAAAGAAAAAGGAGAATAAACAGATTACAACTTACTGCATTTTAAAAACTTTTTAAAAGAACTTCAAAGTTATTTGAAGTTCTTTTATACCTAGCACCATTTCCTTGGCTTTAAAACTTAAAAAAAAAAATTAAGCCCTCACATCTCCCCTGAAGCTAAAAAAAAGACATAAAAGGCTTTGTCCCTTGTTTTTGTTGGTGAACACATTTACTATATGGTCACAAAATAAAGAATATAGTTCTGATAACTCATTACCAAGCTGTTCACTAAGAAAATCTCTGAGGTCTAAGGAACACTAGGCAAAGCATCATGAGATAATGTCCCACTTTTTTTTTTTACTTTTTTTTCTTAAAGTAGTCTCCATGCCCAGTGTGGAGTCCACCACAGGGCTTGAACTCATGACCCTGAGATCAAGGCCTGAGCTGAGATCAAGAGTCAGACGCTTAACCAACTGAGCCACCCAGGTGCCCCAATGTCCCACTTTTCTAATGGCCTAATTGGAAGCATCAGTATTCTCTTCCCTAAATAAGCAGTTGGACCAGATGACGTGTGTCTAGGTCCATCTCAACTCTAAATGCCAGGATTCTAAATATGCCCTGGGGCCCACCAAGTCTTATAAAAAGTATTCCAGTATCTTTAGGTTTTTAAAATATATTCTTTAACCACTTCCTTCTCAACATCTAAGCCTTACACACATGCACACGCATGCACACACACACACATTATTCTGCTAGGCATGTATGTGGCACAGCGGAAGTGAATGTAGATCATAAGATTTCACAACACACTGGTCATCACCACCACAAAGCTGAAAGATAACACTGGAAGCAGAAGGCACAGAGTCGGGCGCCTGGGTGGCACAGTTGGTTAAGCAACTGCCTTCGGCTCAGGTCATGATCCTGGAGTCCCTGGATTGAGTCCCGCATCGGACTCCCTGCTCAGCGGGGAGTCTGCTTCTCCCTCTGATCCTCCCCCTCTCATGCTCTCTGTCTCCCATTCTCTCTCTCAGATAAATAAATAAAAAATCTTAAAAAAAAAAAAAGAAGGCACAGAGTCAATCACTCAACAAATATTTATTGAGTGCCCTTATTGTTAGGATGACCATACTAATGACTGCCCAGCCTATCACACTTCCGAGGATAAAAGGGAACACTAAGATAACTGAAATGATACAATTTTTTGAAATATTTATTTACTGAACAACAACTCTGTTTCATTACATTGGTTGACCTATAAGACAGACAGCTCAATTCCAACACTATTTTTTTTTTTTAAAGATTATTTATTTATTTGACAGAGAGAGAGAGAGAACAAGTAGGCAGAGCAGAGGGCAGAGGGAGAGGGAGAAGCAGGCTTCCCGCTGAGCAGGGAGCCCAATGCGGGGCTCGATCCCAGGACCGGGAGATCATGAACTGAGCCGAAGGCAGATGCCCAACGACTGAGCCACCCAGGCGCTGCCCAACACTATTTTCAAAACTAAAATTCTTTCTACATAATTAAGTATTAAGGGGATATGATATATTCAACCTACTCTCAAATGGTTCCAAAAATAAGAATATGTATATAGAAAATAAGAATATGTATATATGTATACAGAATATGTATATAAAAATATGTATATAGAAAAATGAGGCAAAATACTAAAAATCAGTGAATCTGTAGAGTACACAAAATGTCTTTATACTAATCTTGCAACTTTTCTATGAGCTGTTAATTAGCTTAAAATAAAAAGTTAAAAATACATATCAAAAAATGAATAGAATTTGTTCAAAAAATGACATACCTATGTATATTAAAACAAAAAATTTTAAAACCTTATCATTATAACTATCTGATCATTAAAACATAAGTTAAACAAAATAACCTTTGGGTTTTTTTTTTTTTTTTACTATTCTTTGTTTCTATTTAAAAATTTGTTAAGTCACATATGTCTCAATTTTATATCACTGGCATTTTTCTGAAGAAATTTTTTTCAACTTATCATTTTTAATTTTTCATAAAACTACCCACAATCTTCTTCAAAGTTAATTTTTATGGCTAGTCAATTTGAAATCATCAATACCTTCAATTAGCTCTTCCCTGCATTTATAATTTTTAATTGAGAAAAATATTCTCTCTACAGGTAAAGATGTGAAACTATTTTAAAATACCAAATTATTTTCAGGTCTATTCTTTTGCCTCCAAAGTATGTTTCTTCACTAAATATTTTAAGACAAAACTCATCAAATAATTTTTTTATTATTTTAAATGTTTTGCTTAATACAGATACTACAAAATTGTAAGCCTTCTTATATCATTTCATTTCAGATGAGAATATAAACTTATCCAAATAAAAACACAAGTTTCATCAAGAAGAGACTCTTCCCACAAGAGGAGATACTCCAAAACACAATTATAAAATTTCAGAATTAAACCTTACAACACCATTTGAACTTTCTCCACCTAATGTGTTCAATCCCTTCCTAGCTTTTGCAGGAATAAATTTCGACGACTTTGTTTACAAGCTTTATTATAATAAGTGCAAGTTGCTAAACCTTCAAAAGCTAAGGATATTTTTCTTTAAGCATTCCATTCATCGATACTTTGAATAATAATTTTCCACTGATGTTAAACATATAGTAATCGACATTTAGAGATCTCACTTATTAGAAATTAGTTAATACCACTGAAGGACTCTTGGGTTGTTTTACAAAATAGTCTTCAAAAGCTCAAACATTTTTTTTTTTTAAGATTTTATTTATTTATTTGACAGAGAGAGGTACAGAGAGAGAGGGAACACAAGCAGGGGGGAGAGGGAGAAGCAGGCTTCCCGCGGAGCAGGGAGCCCGATGCGGGGCTCGATCCCAGGACCCCGGGATCATGAACTTAGCTGAAGGCTAACGCTTAACGACTGAGCCACCCAGGCACCCCAAGCTCAAACATTTATAAAAGATGGACAGCAAAGAAGGTACTCCTGCCCATGCCAAAGTAATATTTTCTTCAGTATTAGCTTCACCTCAAAAATTTTATGGTCATTAAGTGTATATATAAATATAAAAACCTGTACATTTTGACAATTACCACTTCAATCTTAATTGGTAAAATATCACAGCATGTTTGGACACAATTATGAATTATGTGTGTATCTTTTTTTTTTTTAGGTGATCTCTACACCCAATGTGGGGCTTGAACTCACAACCCCAAGATCAGGGGCGCCTGGGTGGCTGTCGTTAAGCATCTGCCTTCAGCTCAGGTCATGATTCCAGGGTCCTGGGATCAAGCCCTGCATCGGGCTCCCTGCTCAGCAAGGAGCCTGCTTCTCCCTCTCCCTCTGCTGCTCCCCCTGCTTGTGGTCTCTCTCTCGCTGTCAAATAAATAAATAAAATCTTTAAAAAATAAATAAATAAATAAATAAATAATAAAATTAAAAAAAAAAAAACCAACCCCGAGATCAAGAGTCACATGCTCTACTGACCGAGCCAGGTGCCCTTGAATTATGTGTATATCTTAACCAACTACAAATTCATTTCTGCTCCACAGATTTCTTGATTTAGTCAGAACTGTTTTTATCAAAATTTGTATATTATCACCACACAACAAATATTTTGTCTTCAGTTTTGAGCTTGAAATGAATTTATACTGGCATTCACAACAGGGACAAATGTTTTCCCTCAACAGCATGAACTTCAAAAAGTTTTGATGATGATCTCGTCATTTAACCATGTGCAAAGTTCTGTCGTTGCAGCCAACACATTAATAGCTATGACGTCATCCTTTGTATTTGACCAAGAAAACACGGAGGGGGCACCTCGGGGCTCAGTCGGTTAAGCGTCTGCCTTCAGCTCAGGGTCATGATCCTGAAGTCCTGGGATCGAGTCCCGCATCGGGCTCCCTGCTCAGCAGGAAGTCTGCTTCTCCCTCTGACACTCCCCCCTCTCATGCTCTCTCTGTCTCATTCTTTCTCTCTCAAATAAAGAAATAAAATCTTAAAAAAAAAACATGGAATCAAAAATGAGCAAAATTACTTTAGAATCTATGGTGGAAAAAGTGAATAGTGGTTGCCCCTGAGGGAAGAAGTAGAAATTGATTGGGACAGGGTATCAAGTGACTTTCTAGGGTAATGGTAATGTTCCCTATTATAATAGAAGCATAGATCACACAGGTATATGCATTTAGCATATGCACACTTAAGATCTGTGCATCTCATTGTATGTTAACTTTATAAAAAATACATATAAGGAAATACTGGACTCTGGTTAATGATACACTTCTACTTGTGTATATACATATATATATAGTTGATGACACATTTAAGGCAATGCACACTGATGCTTGCAATTTACTTTGAAATACATCCAGAAAATAATATTTTTTAATGGATAACTAGAAAGATGGACAGACACATATGAGATAATGTAAGTTTACAAAATGTAAATGGTAGAATCCAGGTGATGAGTTTGAGTGTTCACAGGAAAATTCCTTCAACTTTGCTGTATATATGAAAATTTTCATAATAAATTTTCATAACATCAGAAAATTTTAATTCAGAACAGTTATTTAGTCTAAATGAAAAATCACATATATCAGAATGATATGTAAATGTACCACTGCATCTACACATCAAGTTGTTTTTTTAAAAAATATTTTATTCATTTATTTTTTTGAGAGAGTGCCCATGAGCATGCGGGGGAGGAGGGAGTAGAGGGAGAGAGAATCTCAGACTCCCTGCTGAGCATGGAGCCCAACGCAGGGCTGGATCTTACCACCCTGACATCAAAACCTGAGCAAAAACCAAGAGCTGGATGCTTAACCAACTGTGCCACCCAGGAGCCCCAAGTTATCATTTTTAAACAGTTTTCTTAACCATTAATTTACAAAGTAGATGCTTAAACTTTGTCAGTAGATTTGTGTATTCATTCTGGCATTCATACGGTCAGAGATATTTCTATGGCCCTTGTGGATGGTAAATCATGACCTTTTATGCAAGTTACATATCATCAACTGTCGTGAGAAATCAAAATTTAATACTTTCTCATTAAGCATGCGCTTCTTTTTTTCTTTCTTAGTTATTTCGGCCAAAAGGATTCACTGTAAAACATTTTTTAATTACTAAATAGTAAAATCATTATAAATGTTGATTTACACTATACAAAAAAAATAAAACCACTATAGGAAGACTATTCTTTCTATGCAGGATTGCTCACCCTTTTTTTCCCATATATATATTTAATAAACTGGACCTATAATTTCCCAGGTTTAATACTGACCAGTCAAATGGCATCCTGGAAGCTTAGGACAGATTACAGGTATGACACAGGCCACAGCACAATTGGCTGATAAGTCCAAGAGACCAGCCGGGCAGAATGTCCAATGATGTTCTGTTTCCCCCACTTCCCAAGACTATAAGGAGTTAGCTGTCCCCGGCCATTGTGTCTGCCTGCAATTAGCTTATCAGCAGGTATTTTATCGCCCAGTATATTTTCCTTGAAAAATCATTTATTTACATCTAGAAAAGGTCATAAAAAGAAGTGCAAGTTATTATTGGTCATCTTGGGGTTAAAGTAAGAACTCCTTAGTATACATACATCTCAAATAGAGGAGACAACAGAGGAAGCTAGAAATACAAAGTATTTGGTCAACCAGAACCATTTTAACTTATTTTAACACAACTATTAATATTTCATTTAAAAAATTTAAAACTCAGGACAAATGATAAATCATTCAGGATGCCAGAACAACAGGCATAAGCCAGTTCTGCCTAAGGCAAACCGTGGCATATGGTCTCTTGATGTACTCTTGTTACTCTCTAAGTCCTCTGGATTTTACTCCAAGAGAGATGGAGCACATGGGAGGATTTTCAACAGAGAGATAAGACCTCATTTCTTTAAAAAAAAAAAAAAAAAAATTACTCTCTGGCTCCTGGGTGGCTCAGTCGGTTAAGTGTCTGCCTTCAGCTCAGGTCATGATCTCGGGGTCCTGGGATCGAGCCCCCCATCGGGCTCCCTGCTCAGTGGGGAGCCTGCTTCTCCCTCTGTTCCTCCTCGCCAACCCCCCACCTGCATCAAGTTCATGCTTTCTCTCTTTCTCTTGCACTCTCTCTCTCTCTCAAATAAATAAATAAAATCTTAAAAAAAAAAAAAATCACTCTGGCTGCTGTCTTTAGAAGAGACAATAGAGAGGCAAGGGCAGAAGGAGGCATGCCATGAAGAGGCTACTATAATAATCCAGGCAAAAAGTGATGATGGCTTTAAATGTGGCCGTAGCAATAAAGATTGTAAGATTCTGGGTATATTTTAAAACTCTGTAATTAGGGTGCCTGGGTGGCTCAGTCATTAAGCGTGTGCCTTTGGCTCAGGTCATGATCCCAGGGTCCCGGGATGGAGCCCTGCATCGGGCTCTCTGCTCAGCGGAACGTCTGCTTCTCCCTCTGCCCCTCCCCCTGCTTGTGCGTGCTCTCTCTCTTTCTCTCTCAAATAAATAAATAAAATCTTTAAAAAAAAAAACAACAACTCTGTAATCACAAATTGAACTTGGCCTACCAAAAAAGGCCTTGAAACAATAACAACCCAGTAACAACTAGCACCTCCCGGGGCCCAGATTATAATCTCTAAATACCATTTCCCACTAAAAGAAATAGGACTCCTTAGGGGGGGAAAAAAAAAAAAAGCTTAGAGTAAGAAAGGTACAAAACTAGCCTAGAAGCTCTTTTCATAATAGAAAGCAAAAAGTCTACTAAGACTAGTGGGATCATCTTAAAAGGCCATAATTACTAACTTGAAGGAGCTGCTAGTAGCCAAAGACAGAACAACTCAAGCATCAAAAGGAATAATAAAAAATGACTATAATAGAGTCCAATTCATAAAATATGTCAAAACTTTTTTTTAAAGATTTTATTTATTTATTTGACAGAGAGAGAGAGAGAACACAAGTAGGCAGAGTGGCAGGCAGAGGGAGAGGGAGAAGCAGACTCCCCACTGAGCAGGGAGCCCAGTGTGGGGCTCGATCCCAGGACCCTGGGATCATGACCTGAGCCGAAGGCAGACGCTTAACTGACTGAGCCACCCAGGCACCCCAATATGTCAAAACTCTTAAGTTCAAAATAACACTGAAAAATAAAAACCTTATTGGGCATCTTTGGAGGTGCTAGGGCACCAAATTCATAATTATTCTGAAAACTGGTAAACAAAGGAAAACAAGCATTTATCCTGTCTGTCCTGTATAAACTGTATTTCAGGGCATCCAAATAGCTGACAAGAAAAGATCTTTATAGAATAATAACAGATAATAAGTATAGAAAGAATGATATAATTAGAGTATCAACATTTTCAAAACCCTAATGAAAGAATACAACTAGGTAATAATCATCAAAGCTGCTAAAACTTTCATGGAGAAAGCTAGTAGGGAACTTTATATTGGATGTATAATGAACCTAATGATAGATCTTAACATCATAATAAAAAAAGAAAAGAGACATTATGTGTCTTCTGATATAACAGTAAGTACACAACACTAATCAATACATATCAGAAAATGAATCTGAAAAGCCATAATACATAACTGCCAGTTCATAGAAAATAATGTGTTGAATGCTGTGACAGGGATACAATCAACTAAAACACAATGTGGAAAATTCTATAGGATAAGGACTCATTTCCTTCAACACGTAATTTTGCAAAGAAGAAAAAAGAAGAGGGAATGAACATTGGTTAAAAGAGACGGAAGAGACAGAAATACGCAAGTAGTGCCAGAAAATAAGGAAGTGCTGAAGAAAGAGAAAAACCACAATGAAAAACCACAACCAAATGAGTATATCAAAGGGACACAGGACCAACTGAAACAGCTCCCAGTGGCCAAATTAGAATGATTTGAACAGTAAAATGAAGTTATACTAGATTATAATCCAGAGTAGAAAATAAACATCCATAAAGACTTATCTGAGAATGGCTTTAAAATAATTGGGAAAATGGAGCACGAGGGACCACAGACTAATAATTGCTGAAGCTGGGTGATGGTTTTTTTTCTTTTATTTATCCCTCATGCTTTCCATAATAAAAGGTTGAACAAAAGGAAAAAATAAAGAATTGGAGTCACTGAGTACAAATGACTCTCCAGGGGTTTCACTGTGAAGGAGAGCAGGAAGTGGGGTCGTACCTGGAAGGGGGAAATGAGTTTTACAAGTTTTTTGTTAAGATACTAGACACACTAGTAGGTATGTGTACATACCTTGTAGCTTGCAGATTTAATTCCATCAGGAACTTCATCCTGAAAAAAGAAAAAAAATGCTTTTATCAGATATTTATTCTATCTTCTGAAAAAAAATTAAGTTTCTATAATTTGAGATTATTTTTATTTTTTTAAAGTTTATTTTATTTATTTAAGTAATCTCTACACCTGTTGTGGTGCTCAAACTCATGACCCTAAGATCAAGAGTTGCATGCTCTTCCAACTGAGCCAACCAGGAGCCCCTATGAGATTATTTTTAAACTGAGAATAGTTACGCAGTTTTTATATTACTTCTTAAAAGTAAACAAAAACCCAACAACAAATTATTGTATAGGTTGCTGATCATATATTTTATTACTTACGTAATAGCATGGAAATGTAAAAATAGTCACTCCTTTTGATGCTCAAATTGTCCCACATTGGCAACCAGGGGACCCACAAAGTGCTGACTTGATATCTATACCTGTGTCCTATTGATAGGATCCCAGTAATCTTTAGAGCACTTTTTGTTTTCTGTTATGAGAAGATATTCCAGGCTCACCTTGTATTTTTTTTTTAACATATTTTATTTATTTATTTGAGAGAGAGAGAGAGTGCAAGCACATGAGTTGGGGGGAGGGGCAGAGAAAGAAGCAAACTCCCCACTGAACAGGGAGCCTCATGCGGGGCTCGATCCCAGGATCCCAGGATCATGACCTGGGCCAAAGGCAGATGCTTAACTGACTGAGCCATCCAAGCACCCCACCTTGTATATTTCTTGTTCCAGTCTTGGAATCAACTGTTTTTTAAGGAGCCCTAGTTCTTTTCAGAGCAAAACGGCACTGGTTTTTAGTCGTGTGTTGGCCACTTACCAACTATAGGACCTATCTGTCTATCTTCAAAGTGATGCTATGAATAGACATAATGATGTATGTACTCTGTAAATTGTAGGGCCCTATTCCAGTGCTAGGTATATTTCTGAAATAGATTATACCTGCCCAAAGGGAAGGACCCACACAGAGATAATCACTTTATTGTGTAACTTTCCAGACTTTGAACTACCTCAATGTATAATTCTTTTTCTAAGACCAGATATTTAGATGGTTTCTAATTTTTTCATATCATGCCAAATTCATAAACTAATTTTAGGAGAATTGACACCTTTACAATATTTATTACTGCTTTGGTCATCTTTGAACATCTGTCCAATTATTTTAGTAAGTGAAAATCCTGGTGGAATTGCTAGACCAAAAGATGTGTACCTTTTTAATTTTGTTGATACATTTGCTGAACTGATCTCCAAAAGGATTTAATGACCAGAGTGCTCATTTCTTATTCACAAACACTGGATGTTGTTATTTGTTTGCACATTAGTCAATTAATAATGGAGGGGAAAGAATGTGGTTTTGACCCATTGTAAAGGTAATAAATAAATGGTCTTTCAGTTTATAGAGAGAAGATTCCAGGTTGTGAGTTCAAGCCCCACATTGGGTGTAGAGATTACTTAAAATAAAATGTTTAGGGATGCCTGAGTTTCTGTCAGTTAAGCACCTGACTCTTGATCTCAGCTCAGGTCTTGATCTCAGGGTCGTTAGTTCAAGCCCTGAAAAAAAGATGTTAAAAAAAATTTGCTTAAAAAAAAAAAAAAAAGATGAGAGGAACCTGGTGGCTCAGTCAATTAAGTGTCTGCCTTTAGCTGAGGTCATGATCCCAGGATGCTGGGATCAAGCCCCACATTGGGCTCCCTACTCAGCAGACAGTCTGCTTCTGCCTCTTCCTCTGCCCCTACTCCCTGTTTGTGTGCTCTCACTCTCTCTCTTGCTCTCTCTCTCTCTTTAGCTTGTTCTCTCTCTCAAATAAATAAAATCTTAAAAGAAAAGAAACATTAAAAAAAAAGATGAGATTCAAATTTTCAATAATTGTAAAACGACCTGCCTGTTCTTGCATGTTTAATAAGTCATACATAAGTTATTTGTAAACTTGAATTCCCCCAACTAATGTTTCCTATTACTAAATATAAATGCTAGAACTTAGGAGATAAAATGAAACATTTAAACTGATGATATCACTTTAATGATATTTTCATAACAGAGGTTGGTTCACAAGTTAATTCTTGAATTTTCAAAAAGTTTTGTCTGTGAGGATGAGTATAACTAAAGACCTGATTCTCGGGGCACCTGGGTGGCTCAGTTGTTTCAGCATTTGCCTTTGGCTCAGGTCATGATCCCAGGGTCCTGGGATCGAACCCCGCATCAGGCTCCCTGCTCAGCGGGGAGCCTGCTTCTCCCTCTCCCTCTGCTGCTCCCTCTGCTTGTTCTCACTCTCTCTCTCTGTCAAATAAATAAAATCTTTAAAAAAATAAATAACTAAAGATATTATCTAATGATAAAATACCCATAATATATATACCCATAAATAATATTTTTACATTTGCTTTAATTCCATATGCTGGATAGGTCTATACAGCAATATTTACACATATAAAAATAAAACCACTCAAAATTATAGCACCACTTCATACCCATAGGATGGCTATTAACCTGAAAACAGAAAAAAGCGAGTATTAGTGAGGATATAGAGAAATTGGAAGCCTTGTACATCGCTGGTGGGAATGTAAAATGGTATAGCCACTATGAAGACATCATGATGTTCCTCAGAAACTTAAACCGAGAACTGCCGTACGATCCAGTAATTCTAATGAACCGAAATTAGGAATGCAAGCTGCATACTTGTGCACCCATATCCAGAGCAGCATCATGCGCAATGGCCAAAAGATGGGAATAACCCAAAAGCCAATCAATGGAAGAATGCATAAATGAAATGCAGATACACATACAATGCAATATTATTCAGGCTTAAAAAGGAAAAAAATTCAAATACATGCTACTACGAATAAACCCTGAAAACATGTCAAGTGAAACAAGCCAACACAAAAGGACAAATTCTGTAATAATCCCCCTTATACGAGGTACCTAGTATAATCAAATTCAAAGAGAAAGAAAGTAGCATAGTGGTCACCAGGGGCAAGAGGGAGGGCAGAATAGGGAGTTACTGTTTAATGAACGTGCAGTTTCAGTTTGCGATCAGGAAACAGTTCTGCAACTGGATGGTGGTGATGGTTGCACAACGTGACTGTACTTAATGCCAATAAACTGTACACTAAAAATGGTTAAAATTGTAAATTTTAGGTTATGCATATTTTAGGACAAAAAGTAAAATAGAAATATATGCTTTTAAAGGGGGAAAAAGGGGGCGCCTGGGTGGCTCAGTTGTTAAGCGTCTGCCTTCAGCTCAGGTCATGATCCCAGGCTCCTGGGATTGAGCCCCACATTGGGCTCTCTGCTCCGCAGGAAGCCTGCTTCTCCCTCTCCCACTCCCCCTGCTTGTGTTCCCTCTCTCGCTGTGTCTCTCTCTGTCAAATAAATAAAATCTTTTAAAAAAATAAAGGGAGAAAAAGGCTTTGTTGAAAGTGTTAAATTCTCTGTTTTCAGAGTAAAATGCTTCAAATTTTAATGTTCTGAGAATTCATTTTTTTTAAGATTGATTGATTGATTGATTGATTGATTTGCAGAGAGAGAGAGCGCGCACAAGCAGGGGGTGCAGCTGAGGCAGAGGGAGAAACAGGCTTCCCGCTGAGCAAGGAGTCCAATGCGGGACTCAATCCCAGGACCCTGGGATCATGACCTGAGCTGAAGGCAGGCACCAACCGACTGAGCCACTCAGGCATCCCTGTTCTGAGAATTCTTAAGTAAGACCAGGTGTTTTGTCCAATCCCTCCCCACCCACGGAAAACAATACACCCATGAAAAGAGGAGGGATTTTGTTTACACTTTGATTAATTTCACTTCGTTATACTATAAACACAACTTTGGGTAAGATGTAAGAAAAAAACAAACGGGCGCCTGGGTGGCTCAGTTGGTTAAGCGACTGCCTTCGGCTCAGGTCATGATCCCAGGGTCCTGGGATCGAGTCCCACATCGGGCTCCCGGCTCAGCAGGAAGCCTGCTTCTCCCTCTCCCACTCCCCCTGCTTGTGTTCCTGCTCTCGCTGTCTCTGTCTCTGTCAAATAAATAAATAAATAAATAAAAATCTTAAAAAAAAAAAAAAAGAAAAGAAAAAAACAAACATCAAGCCAAAAGAACTATTAATCTCACTAGTAAATCAAAGGATTATATTTATCACAAAATTTAAATTCTATGATTATGAAAGCAGAATAAGTCAATAATTTTTTTAAAGGTTTTATTTATTTATTTATTTTAAGTGTTTTTTTTTTTTAATTTATTTTTTGACAGAGAGAGAGACAGCGAGAGAGGGAACACAAGCAGGGAGAGTGGGAGAGGGAGAAGCAGGCTTCCCGCTGAGCAGGGAGCCCGATGTGGGACTCAATCACAGGACTCCGGGATCATGACCTGAGCTGAAGGCAGACACTTAACGACTGAGCCACCCAGGCGCCCGAAAGCAGAATAATTCAAAATAGGTTTCGTATTAGTAAGTTTAGGTTTTGGGTTTCTTTTTTTTTAAGATTTTATTAATTTATTTGAGAGAGAGAGAGAGCATAAACAACGGGAGCGGCAGGCAGAGGGAGAGAGAAGCAGGCTCCCCACTGAGCAGGGATCCTGATGCAGGGCTCGATCCCAGGACCCTGGGATCATGACCTGAGCCAAAGGCAGACACTTAACCATCTAAGCCACCCAGGCACCTAAGATTAGGTTTTTAACCTGTAAATATTAAACATTATACTTAACTTAAGGATTGAAATGTTATTTTAGTTGCATTGCCTCCTTTTTAAGAATTGCAATTATTTAGGGACGCCTGGGTGGCTCAGTTGTTTAAACGTCTGCCTTAGGGGCGCCTGGGTGGCTCAGTTGGTTAAGCGACTGCCTTCAGCTCAGGTCATGATCCTGGAGTCCCGGGATCAAGTCCCACATCGGGCTCCCTGCTCAGCAGGGGGTCTGCTTCTCTCTCTGACCCTCCTCTCTCTCATGCTCTCTCTCTCTCTCTCAATAAAATAAAATAAAATAAAATAAATCTTAAAAAAAAATAAACGTCTGCTTTCAGCTCAGGTCATGATACTGGGATCAAGTCCCACATGGGGCTCCCTGCTCAGCGGAGAGTCTGCTTCTCCCTTTGCCTGCTGTTCCCCTGCCTGTGCTCACTCTCTCTCTGACAAATAAATAAATAAAATCTTAAAAAAAAAAAAGAATTGCAATTATTTGAAAAACGATGTAATGTGCCTTAAATGTATATGTGGTTCTTACCGACTGACAAGGCCTGACAGCACAGTCTCTTCGCCCACACTGGCTGATATCATTCCAGAAAGGACACGGCCTCTTCAGGTTTACCTACAGGATAACAGAAAAGGTTATACAAGTAAGAATCTTGAGATTATTACTGATAGGCATTGAATTACGATGATATAACCTGGTCATGCTTTTGGCTGCAGCTTTTCTTTTTCTTCCACCTTCCAGTTGCCAAGTTCCAGCGATGGTATCAGTGTGTAGCTTTGTAAGTAAACTGGAAAACTTGCTTAGAAAGACACAGATGCTACTAACCAGACCCTGAACAGATGGTGACCAGGAGCCAGAGTAGCTCATATCATCACCGCTCCAATGATATTCTTTTTAAGCAGGTAACAGGCATTTGTGAACTCAGATGAGAACTACATACTCCAATGATCAGATATTCTAAACTCTTTCTGTAGATATCTCAAGTGACTAGTTAAAATAATACAGGTCAGAATAAAGTCATGCTTCTCAAAAAAATTTGATTATTTTAATTAAGTGGAGTTGACACAGTATTTTAGAAAAGTATGAATTAGCAATTTTGATAATAATATAATAGTTTCTGTTCTGACTTCAATTTAACCAACAAGTTTCTAACTCCAGAGTGCAAAACCGAGTTGTTGAAATTAAAAGTATCCAATGGATGGTTTCAGAACCACACTGTTCACTCTTGTGAACTGAATTTTAAATAATGGCCACAATTTGAAGCTCAGCAATTCCTAAGAAAATGCAGTTATCCATTTAAATTTTAAGTATTCTTGTACAAAAAAATTAAAAATAAAAATACCTTGTAATATCTAAAGTAGTCGCTTTCAAGAAGTTTTTGTAGTCTCGGGAAAAGCCTGTAGTTATTAAATCTATCGATGGTTTCAACGTCACAGGTACAATCATCCAAGTAACCACTAACCTGTTATAAAGAAAATGAAATAATACATCAAAATACCTTAGGTACAACAGGGCTCTTTTTCCTTATGAAGTTATGACTCAACCAACTCTTATCATCCCTCCTCCTCCTAATTTTCAGAAATGGGGTATGACAGTAATCTAATAATGCTATTGCTCTTACCATATACCTAGAGGAATGTAGTGCTGCTCTTTGTGGGGTGTACTGAGCTCACCATCACACACGTGTGCGCATACACATATGCAAAGAGTTGGTCCCCTGTAGCCACTCTGTAACCCCGCCCCAGGCCTGACCAGGGGTAGGCATCTAACCCAAACCAGGCCATGGTCCCTGCTCCAGGAATCTGGAATTGAGAGTAAGAAGAGATGTCTCTCCCTGCAGTTAGACCACTAAACAAGGAAACTCGGACCATATGCTATCAAGTGAGCCGAGGAGCACGTGAGCCAGTCGGCAAGATTTTAAAAGATACACAGGGAAGCAGAGATAGGAGATAGAGAACATATGCTACATGGGTTCCCTGGGGGTTTCCGGCGCCTACTTCTCCCCATCTTTCTTGAAGTCCCAGTTGCATTCCCATTCTTGGCTTTCCTGAGACTCCTATTCCTAAGATTCAATTGTCTCTGTCTTTCCTTTTAGTTTCCAACAGTATGTATAGTCTGGAGACAAGCTTAGTGAATGTATAAAAACAAGTGATACTGTATTTATAAGGGAAACAATAATTCATTATAAGGATCTAACAACTCTCAAATATTAGGCCACAATAATTTGTCTAGGTTAGAAACAGTGCTTAGAAATCACTTATACTAGCAGCACAGAGATAGCAAATTGACCACAAAGCCAATTCTGATCTTCAAATGCTTAAAACTAACAGTCTTAACTGTAATTACAATCAGACAATGTTATCGGAAGTGAAACTAAAAGTCTTAGATGTTTATTTGGGGACAGGCATATACCTCACAGAATTAATTATACATTGCAACATTGTAAGTAACAAATACATCATGATTTAAGAACAGTACCAAGATTTCTTTTTTTTTAAATACAGGGCATGCTGCAGAAAAGAGATCCTTATCATACTTTGGTCTGAATATTTGCATTATAAACTACTTAGAATTATATTTTAGGGAGACTTATAAAAAAAATTTTTTTTTTTTTTTTTTTTATTTGACAGAGACAGAGATAGCGAGAGCAGGAACACAAGCAGGGAGAGTGGGAGAGGGAGAAGCAGGCTTCCCGCAGAGCAGGGAGCCCGATGTGGGACTCGATCCCAGGACCCTGGGATCATGACCTGAGCCGAAGGCAGACGCTTAACAACTGAGCCACCCAGGCACCCCCCCCAAAAAATTTTTTTTTAAATCTACTGGTAAGTAAGCAAATAATCTTTATTGAAATACTGAATGTAGGTGTTTTCCCTTTGGAATACATAAAATCCTGCACTACCTTTCAATTTTACAACATCACAAAACAGTAATGCAAATTTTTCACCTAAGAGTGAATACGTTTGGATGACAGATAACACTATGGATGATGACAGCAGTATCTAAGAGCTAAGATTTTACACCAATTTACCTAGTCTTATTTGACTTGGACTTGTTTTGGACTAATTCGGGAACTAGAAATCTCATCTACATATTTTGTTACTGCAGTAACTACCTTCATTTCATATGCAAATTTGTCCTTGTTTCCTGCTAAAAATTCTCTGAGTATATAATAATCTTCCGTTCCTAATTTGGGGTGATAACAAAACAAAAGTGTTTCTAACCTAGGTTATTTGATTTTTCACACCTCTTTCTTTCAAGCATTAAAAACAGAACTTCTAAGGACATAAAAGAGCTACTGTTTTTCCCCTTGGATACAAATTATTATACAAAGAAATAACAGGCACAAAGACTGCAAAGGCCAAAGGGACACATGCCAAATAGAGACACTAGGTCACAAAAAGAAAGAAGCACACACAAAAAACAAGAGAAAGGGTTTGAAGCTTATTTTTTCCCCTTAAGTAATTGTGTTTTTTTTAATGTGTTCACCTTTTTTAAAAGATTTTATTTATTTATTTGAGAGAGAAAGAACACGGACGGAGAGGGAAAAGCAGACTAACTGCTGAGCAGAGAGCCCAATGCGGGACTCATGACCTGTGCCGAAGGCAGACGCCTGACCGACCTAGCCACCCAGGCGCCCCTTAAGTAATTCATTTTTAAGGTAAAAATCTATCTTTGAAATTCAAGTTCAAGCATCATCTCCTTTGGAAAGCTACCCCTGGAGTACCACTCAACCCCTGCTTGCTTAACTGTCCCTCCTATGTGCTCCCATGATACTCCACATACTCCTTACAAATTACCTCACTATATTGGGTTTATTTATTCCACTTCCTCCCTCTAGAGTTTAAAATCCTTGAGAGCAAAATCATGTTTGCTCATTTTGTATTCCTAGTCCTTAGCACTGTACTTCTAGAAAGCACAAAGTAGATGCTCAATATTTATTTGTAGAGTGGATATATATGTTTCAGTGAATGCTGTCCACTCTCATTCTCATTCACTGGAGACCAGCCCCACAGTCTAATTATGACTATGTACTACTATGTCACCTATGGTGGTGCTCAGCGCTCCAGACCACTCAAGCCCAAGTGGCAGGAATACACTCAGAACAAGGAAAGCAAGCAGCAAAGGTAAATAACCCACTGCATGCAACATTTTACCAAGCTGTACCTTAACCACAAAGGAAGCTAGAAGAAGCTCCAAACCACGCCTGGGTGGCTCAGTCGTTGAGCGTCTACCTTCGGCTCAGGTCATGATCCCAGGGTCCTGGGATCAAGCCCCGCATCGGGCTCCCTGCTCTGTGGAAAGCCTGCTTCTCTCTCTCCCACTCCCCCTGCTTGTGTTTCCTCTCTAGGTGTGTCTCTCTCTGTCAAATAAATAAATAAAATCTTAAAAAAAAGAAGCCCCAAACCATAAAGGAATGCAAGATGCATTCAGAGCAGAAATGGCTTATAGCCCAGAGACCTCAAAGAGAGAAGACAGGACAATGGTAGATTTAAAAATCCTCTGACTTTTGTCTTAGAAATTGAGTAGGAGGTATTTCCAGCTACTACAAAAGGTAGCACGGCAGTTATGGAGGCAGAGCAAGGGTGAGGAGTTTCAATAGATGGAGAGGGCCCAGCAAAGAACAGACAGGAAGATACTCAGAAATCCAAGCCATGTGACCGTTCAGATAAGCCTGCCAAAAGGCAAAACCCAATCCCTGGAAAGAAGTCTGGCAGGTATGATGCCAGGCCCAGTTGTAGAAACTACAGAACCAGGCATGTTACCAGAATACAGTCTCTGGGAAAGACAAAGGAAGAAATCCAGTGAACAGACCCAGAGCAGCACCTTGGAAACAAAGCAATGTCCTAGTACCTAGACTAAGACCAAAAGATGGGTGCTGATCTGGAACAAGGATGACCTGACACTAATGCAGCTTCAGGATGTGCTAAGGCTGCTGAAATAATGGCCACATTATCTCTAAACTGCAACGGAATTCTGAGCCTTCCACAGGGATCTGAATGTTTTGTTTAATGCCCGCCCCCCGCCCCCCCCCCCCCCGCCCCACCACACACATACACAAAGTGACTGATGCATGCTAACATTTGAAGCTCGCTGCTCTAGACTTCAGGCAGCAATCAGCATTGGGTAGGGGGCCGAACTAATAGGTGGCAAGTAGAAGGCCCTTGCTGAGGGATGGTGGATATAAGGACCCGGGTAGGCCGGACATAACATCACCCGGTTTAAAGTCCTAGTCTCTAAAGAGCTGAAAAGCCTTTGAGGGCCTTCTGCTGCAGCCTCCCAAGCACACAGCAATGCCCTCCTACACACTCTTGAGGAAGCAGCGTGCGACAATGGTTAGCACGTAGGCCCTGGGCTCAGGCCTTCTTGGGGTTGAATCCCATCTCTGCTGCTTATTAGTTATTGACCTCACCCAAGTTTTTTTAACCTCTCCAAGCCTCAGTTTCCTATCTCAACACAAAATGGCAATACGAATAGTTCCCATCTCTAAGAGTTGGTATCAAAATGAAATGTCAGACTAAACAGCCAGTAAATGTTAGTATTACTACCCTACCGCTATTTATATGCTTCTAGTGAAAGGGATCTTACTATTCCCCAAAGCAACCACAACATTTTTTTTTTTTTGAGAGAGAGAGAGTGTGTGTGTGTGTGTGTGCGCGCTAACACTTGAGTCCAGGGTGGGGGGCTGGGGGGAGGGACAGAGGGAGAGAGAATCTTTTTTTTTTTTTTTAAAGATTTTATTTATTTATTCATGAGAGACAGAGAGAGAGAGAGAGAAGCAGAGGGAGAAGCAGGCTCCCAAGGAGCAGGGAGCCCGATGCGGGACTCGATCCCAGGACTCTGGGATCATGACCTGAGCCGAAGGCAGACGCTTAACCGTCTGAGCCACCCAGGCGCCCCGGGAGAGAGAATCTTAAGCAGGCTCTACGCCTGGTGCAGAGCCTGATGTGGGGCTCGACCCCACGGCCCTGAAATCATGACCTGAGCCGAAATCAAGAGTCAGAAGCTAAACTGACTGAGCCACCGAGGCACCCCCTACATTTCTTTTTTTAATAAGGAAAAAAAAAGGCCCAGTTTGCAGATAAAATATTCCAAAAATTTTACGTCTGTAGCCCCAATGGAACATAGAACTGGACAGCCAGCAGTTAACTGCAGTGGTAGTCTCAAATAGTTCCTCCACAGACTGACTGGTTTGGACCAAATACCAAAATATAAAAGGCAAGAGAAAAGAAAATAACATGGGCCTGCTTGTTCACTATTTTCTTTGTTCACTATTTACAATGAAAGACAAAACAAAACAAAACAAAAAAACACTTTCTAAATAGTTTCCTTATGTACCAACAACTTCTAGTCCTACTACAGACTATCAATTTTTTCCCAAGCACTGTGAGAATATATTCTTCATACTTCTTTGAAATATGAAATACCTTTTAAAAGTGCTCAAAGTGTTATTTTTTTTGGCAAAGACCTTTAGTTGTATTTAATTTTGTAGTGGTTTGTGACCATCAAAAAGAACATGAAAATTATTCATTGACAGAGTTGACTGAGACACCTCTGTTAATGAAAGCATGGAGACACCAAAAATTCTACACTGGGTAGTTGGCATCATTCTAAGGACATGGAAAGCTACAAGCTATTTCTGCCTTAAAGCCTTAGTCTTTAGAACTTTAAATTGCTGTTGTGACCCAAAGTGTAGCAACCAATGTGAAACGTGCTTTGTTCCACATTCTTTGTTCAAAAAGGCGGGGAATGTAGTAAGTACTCAGAGTCAATGGACATCTCTGTCCATTGTATAGTTCAATGGACTCTGTCCATTGAAACAGTATAACTTGTTTCAAAGATTCCTCTGACTAAATTTTAATCCAGGCTTATTTCCACCTACCACGCAACATATTATGGAGTGTCTCTTCCATGGCCCAGCCACTCTGACTAACAAATAAAAACTATTTTTTTAAATTGACCTAAACCAGGGTGCCTGGGTGGCTCAGTTGGTTAAACACCTGACTCTTGATTTCAGCTCAGGTCATGATCTCAGGGTCTTGGGATCGAGCCTCACATTGGGCTCCTGAGGCTCCGCACTCCGCGGAGTGTCTGCTTGATATTCTCTCTCTCCCTCTTCTCCCCCCTCTGCCCCTCCCCTCATTCTCATTCGAGCTCTCTCTCTCTCTCTCTCTCTCTGTCAACAGCATATGCAGTAATTGACTAACTTTAAAGATTCATTTGGAGCCATCAACCCATCTGAAAGATCAATTCCAGAAAAACATGCAAATGGCTCGCTAAGCAGAATAACTGAAAGAATATACTCCTGGGCGCCTGGGTGGCTCAGTTGGTTGGGCGACTGCCTTCGGCTCAGGTCATGATCCTGGAGTCCCGGGATCGAGTCCCGCATCGGGCTCCCTGCTCAGCGGGGGGTCTGCTTCTCCCTCTGACCTTCTTCCCTCTCGTGCTATCTCTCATTCTCTCTCAAATAAATAAATAAATTAAAAAAAAAAAAAAGAATACTCTTAAAAAAATAAATAAATAAAATATCCTGTTCAAGCAAAGGATACAACTTGTTTGGGGCGCCTGGGTGGCTCAGTTGGTTAAGCGACTGCCTTCGGCTCAGGTCATGATCCTGGAGTCCCGGGATCGAGTCCCGCATCGGGCTCCCTGCTCAGCGGGGGGTCTGCTTCTCCCTCTGACCCTCTTCCCTCTCGTGCTATCTCTCATTCTCTCTCAAATAAATAAATAAATAAATCTTAAAAAAAAAAAAAAAGAATACTCTTAAAAAAATAAATAAATAAAATATCCTGTTCAAGCAAAGGATACAACTTGTTTGGGGCGCCTGGGTGGCTCAGTTGGTTAAGCGACTGCCTTCGGCTCAGGTCATGATCCTGGAGTCCCGGGATCGAGTCCCGCATCGGGCTCCCGCTCCGCAGGGAGTCTGCTTCTCCCTCTGACCCTCCTCCCTCTCATTCTCTCTGTCTGAAATAAATAAATAAAATCTTTAAAAAAAAAAGAATATACTCCTGCTAGCACAGTGCTCACATCCTGTATTGTAACTTCCCTAATACTTGCTGAGTACCAATTATGTACCAGGCTCAGTACTCTGGAGTATCAAGGAATGGGACTAAGTTTTTAAATTTTTAGCTTAGGTCTTGATCTCTCAAAACTTATTCATAATAGGCCTCAATAAATGCTTATTGAATTTAATCTGATTATTTGTAGAGCTTTGTACATTTTACTTCAATAACTTCCTAAGGCCAAATAACCGCATGCTGCTTTCGCTCCATTTAGAGTAGAATCCCTACTACCAGACACCTGCGCAAGAGTGTGATGAGGGGTGATGTGGTAATTCAAGGCAGAAGCATAAGAGAGACTGGCAACAGGAAGGGAGAAAAAGACTATTACCAAAGCAGACTCGACAGAACTTTGCTGCTAATCGGGTACTGCAAAGAGAATGAGAGATTTTAACTTTTATTTCTAAACTTTAGGTCGAAAGTTAGTCTTTAATTTAATGTCTAGCATTATTTACTAACTTTTTTTAAAGATTTTATTTTTTAAGTAATCGCTGTACCCAACATAGGGTTCGAACTTACAACACCGAGATCAAGAGTGGCATGCTCTACTGCATGAGCCAGCAAGGCATCCCGACTAACTTGTTTCTTAAAATGCTTAGGATCAAAACTAATGATGTAATGTATGGTGATTAACATAATAAAATTAAAAAATAAAATAAAATAAAATACGTAGGATTGGGGCATCTGGGTGGCTCAGTTGGTTAAGCACCTGCCTTCCGCTCAGGTCATGATCCCGGGATCCTGGGGCCCTGGGGTGGAGCCCCACATTGCAGGGAGCCTGCTTCTCCCTCTCCCTCTGCCACTCCCCCTGCTTGTGCTCTCTCACTCTGTCCAAAAAATAAACAAAATCTTTAAAAAAAAATGCTTAGCGACTGAGCCACCCAGGCGCCCTTTCTCTGCCTCTCCCCAAGCTCCAAAGAACTTTATTCACTAAATTTTAAGTTCTTAAGGGCAAGGATCACACCACAGTTATTTCTATATTCCAAATACTCAGGTCAATGTACACAGTATTTATAAATGTTTATTGAATGAATAATTTCCACCATTTGTCTCCTCTCATCTTTTCTTCCACCATTTTTTTCTTTAATTCTGTGTGTCTCTCTCATTTCTGTATACATCTATGTCTATATGCTTGTCTCCAATTTTCTCTTCATGTCTATTCATCACTTGTCCCTTATCCTCCTTACCCCCATCTCTTCCGTTACTACCATAACAGTATTTGTTTCAATCTATTGAATTGAAATTGATGGTCTCTGTTCTTAAATTGATTTAAATAGACCATTTTAAATTTTTTTTTTTAAGATTTTATTTATTTATTTATTTGACAGAGAGAGAGAGAGAGCAGGAGAGCACAGGCAGGGGGAGCGGCAGAGGGAGAGGGAGAAGCAGGCCCCCCGCCGAGCAGGGAGCCGTATGTGGGGCTCAATCCCAGGACCCCGGGATCATGACCAGAAGGCAGTCGCCTAACTGACTGAGCCACTCAGGCACCCCATTTTAAATTTTTCTTTTTTTTTTCTTTTTATTTATTTATTTATTTATTTTTTAAGATTTTATTTATTTGAGAGAGAGAGAATGAGAGAGAGCAAGCACATGAGAGGAGGGAGGGTCAGAGGGAGAAGCAGACTCCCTGCTGAGCAGGGAGCCCGATGTGGGACTTGATCCCGGGACTCCAGGATCATGACCTGAGCTGAAGGCAGTCGCTTAACCAACTGAGCCACCCAGGCGCCCTTAAATTTTTCTTAAAACTGTTTTTTACCATGTAGCCCTCAATTTATTATTTTTTTTAAAGATTTTATTTATTTATATGACAGACAGAGACACAGAGAGAGAGGGAACACAAGCAAGGGGAGTGGGAGAGGGAGAAGCAGGCTTCCCGCTGAGCAGAAAGCCCGATGTGGGGCTCTATCCCAGGAGTCTGGGATCATGACCTGAGCCAAAGGCAGACGCTTAACAATTGAGCCACCCAGGCACCCCTCAATTTATTATTTTTTAAAGTTGATTCTGAAAAGAAAAACAGCCACTCTTGTTCTAAAAGGAAAAGAAAGGGATATAACAGATGTTTGTGTTCGGGGACTATTCAAATCTTGAAAATATTATAAGGGTGGGGGAGCTAAAATACTAATCAGAAGAAAAAAATATTAAAAAATTAAAAACTCCCCAATTTTAATCAGATATCTAAAAAGGTTATGGGGGGGTAGTGAAAGTTGAAAAGTTCAACGTGTACTATTATTTCTAAAAATCTAAAGTGTAGTTGAAAATGTTACATTGGACATCTTCTTTCAACACTAACTTATTTTAAAATCTCTTAACTTCGACTTTACTTATTTGTAAATGTTTACACTTTGTGTTATGTTGTATTTGTAATCTGTAGAAAATGATCCTTCTTCCTTTGAAGTACTTGATTGTGTGCAGTTTGTCGAACCCTGAAAGTAAAGGAGCTTTTCAATCTTAGTTGTAAAGCAGCAATTTCCTTTCAGCCTGTCCTACTCAGTTAACATCTCAACTCCCAAATCACTAAGCAAATCAACAAAATGCAAGAATATAAAGCAGTGAAAGAGACAGTTCTTCCCCCATGATATTGATTTATTTTTTCCTCCCATAATATTTAAAGTTGTTTCTTTACTCTGTGAAGTAGTAGCATTGCCCCTACACATATAAAAGGTTATTTCTGATAATAGTACAATCCACTTAAAAGGAAAAATTTGGATGCCTACCCTCAATTTCGTTTATATGTAATTTTTATCAACAGAAGCCAACCAAAACGTGACTTGAAGAGTAATGACATTAAAATACAGAATACTGTAGATCCAAAAACCTCTAAATTTCTTTGACTTTTTTTCTCAAGGAACCCACATCGTTTACTAAAAAGAGAAAATGATCATAAGTTTGTGATTAAACTTGTGCACTGAGGAGTAAGGCTCATCCTCCCAAAATGGGCGTGACGTTAAGAGAATCTCATCGCATTTAGGAAAAAGAAAGGACGCACGGGGCGAGGAGCCACAGGGCAAGCCACGGCCCCAAAGACACAAGGCAGTTGGGCTTAGACACAGAAAAGCCCCACGAAGCCCTTCTCCTGCCTGACAACGAGATCTGAGAGTAGCGCCCCCTTCAAAAGCACATCCTGCCCAGGAAGGAGAGCAAAGGCACCCAGCATAGGCGCAACGTACACAGTTCCAGGTCAAGAGAGAAGTCAGGAAGACCCAGGTTCTACTAAAATAAATACTGAGTGTTCGCGCACAGCGTGCACGCCCTTCCGGGGCAGGGAAGACCAACAAAGATGCGTAAACCAACTCGGTAAGAACATAATAGCGTGCGCCCACACCTCTCACCCCACACCGGATCCGAAGCGCGGCTGCGTTGGGACTCCGGTCCACACCAAGCCAGGCGAGCTGCAGAGGACTCGGCCCGGCAAGAGAGCAGAAGCTCTGGGGGCTCGTCCAGGAGGGTGGAGACGCAGAGATACTCCCAGTCCCTCACCTGCAGGGGCGAGCGGGACCGAGCGCAGGGGGGAGGCGCGAAGCACCGGGAGCGGCGCGCACAACCCTCACCTGGCAGAAGCATCTCTGCGCCGCCGTCACAGGGGGCTGCTGCCCACCATGACCCGAGCCGAGCAGCCACACGGCCCCCACGAGGCCGATCAGGAAGACCCAGCGGCGGCCCATAGCCGCTCTAGCCGATCGTCACCCGGCGCCTCGCGGTCCCAGCACTCGGGCGCAGGCCGCGCGTCCGCAGATGAAGCCCGCGCGGGCCGGCCTCCGGCGGCGCCCCACCTCCGGGCCGCCTCCCAGGCCCGCCCTCGGCTCTCCCGCCTCTCAGCGGCCGCCACCTCCCGGCGGAGCCTGCGGACGTGCCTAGGCGCCCGCAGCGGGCCGCCCGGGGCCTCGAGTCGGCTTCCTTCCCCGCGCGTGAGGCTGACGCACAAAGCCGCTTCCCGGGTCGGCCCCGCCCGGCGCGCTGCGCCCGTCCCCGGCCCCCCTACGCCCGGCGCCTGGTCCCTCGCTCGGGTGCTGCCGCCCCAACCCCGCGCGGGAGTCGGGGGCCCTTCCCGCTGCGAGAGCGAGGGCGAAACCGGAGGGGTCTGGGTCTCCCCGCAGCGCCCCGCCCCACCCCACCCCCGCACTCCCGGCCAATCCTTCGGTATCTCAAAGCGAGGAAGGAAAACCGTACGGATTACGCGTCCGCAGTGTCCCTAGCCGTCTTAAAGCTGAAAGGGACATGAGTGATCATCTAGACCAGGGCTGCATAGGTAATTTAGGGTTTCTAGTAGTTACGTCGAAAGAGCAAAAAGAAACAGGTGAAGTTAATTTTAATATATTTTATTTAACCCAATATATGCGAAACATTTCGAAATATACTCAATACTAAATTATTCATAAAATATTTTACATGTTGTTTTTAAATCTAATCTGGTGTGCATTTTATGCAAACTAGCCACATTTCGTAGTCAAATGTAGCGAGTGGCTACGATTGTATCCGTCAGCGCAGGTGGAAACTTCCTCTCATTTCATCTCCCCAGAGCGGGGAGATGACGTGAGGAAAAGACGAGCTCGTCCTTTAATTCCGAGCCGTGGATCTGAGTCTAGAAGCCTTTTTTTTCAAGGAGAAATTTTCACGATGAAACTGGAAAGCTTCCCAACATCTTATTAACATTTCCAAATATTTCAAATTATCTTTTTTTTTTTTTTGGTATGTCATTTTTTTTTAAGATTGTATTTATTTATTTGACACAGAGAGAGAGAGCGAGAGCAGGAACACAAGCAGGGGGAGCAGGAGACGGAGAAGCAGGCTACCCACGGAGCAGGGCGCCCGATGTGGGGCTCGATTCCAGGACCCTGGGATCATGACCTGAGCCGAAGGCAGACGCTTAACGACTGAGCCACCCAGGCGCCCCTTGGTATGTCATTTTTAATGAAGTAGCTTAGGATATGGTAGGCCCCAAATAGGTATTACTTCTGTTTTCCAGCTGAGAAAAATAAGCATAGAAAGTTTATATATGTTATTCAAAGTTACATGATATGCTAGAGGTGAGACTCAAACTCAGATATTTCTTACTTCAATGCCCATAACCTATGCTCTGCTTTCACTTGGCAAGTGGACTGTCGCATCGTAAAATGTCATCAACCATCTGAGATCCTGGTGGGCCTGAGAAGCTCAGATTCTAATATCTACAATATGCTACATTTACATATTAATCCAATCTCCCTCTTTGCCTAGCAACTTCTTTTTCATCATACCTGTCTACTGATCCTACTTCTCTCTCCAGGGCCAGACCCAGCTCATTCATTGCCTCTTCAACATGGTCTTTCTGGTTTCCTCTTCACCCATTTCCAGTCTCTAAATGAATTTCAATTCAATAAACTTACTCTATGCCAGACTAAGCTTGACATTAGAGATATAAAGACATAAGGTCCAGTCCCTGCATACAGAGGGACACGCTACAGAACTTAGCATGTAATCCTTTATGACATTTCTACTTCATGTTTCTACCACTGAATTGTAATCTCTTTCAACTCTTCAAGCGGGAATTTTGCCTCAAACATACCTGTGACTCTCAGTATCTTAACAAGGCTTCTCTGCCTGTGTTTGTAAAATGAATGAATATTTTTTCATATACAGTATTAATATCTGAAGATTACACTCTCAAAAATAAGAGATGAAAATGGAGAAACTAAATGAATAAAGCCTAAAATTGCAGGAGGAAGCAATCTGAATATGAATCAGCTCTGGATTTCACCCTGATGCAATAAACCTGTAATTTGGGAGAGTTTAAAAGTATGAACGTTCCCAGGATGAAACCTCCATTCCTCAGATTTGAACTCTTGCCCACAACAAATTTCTAGCAAACTTGTAATCAGAAACCATCACCATATAAGACCATTTAGTTTTTACTTTATTGCTTTTTCAGCTTTATTGAAGTTTAATTGACTAATAAAATTGTAAGATATTTAAAATGTATGTCATGATGATCTGATACACAGATGCCATTGTCAAAGGATCCCCCCCACTGAGTTCATTAACACATCTATCATCTCACATATTTACCTTTTATTCCTCCTTGGTGAGAACATTTAAGTTCAACTCTCTTAGCAAATTTCAATTATACAAATAGTTACCAACTATAGTCACCATATTAGACATTAGATCCTAAGAACTTATTCATCTTATGTTTGAAGGTTTGTACACTTTTGCCAATTTCTCCCTACCCCTCCTCCCCCCAGCCCCTGCCAACCACTTTTCTACTCTCGTTTCTATGAGCTTGACTTTTTTATTTTTTTTTAAATTTCACATGTTAGTGATACCATGCAGTATTTGTCTTCCTCTGTCTGGCTTATTTCACTGGGCATGATGCCCTCAAGCCTATCTATGTTGTAGCAAACAGCAGGATTTCCTTCTTTCTCGTAGCTGAATCATAGTCCATTGTATATGTATACCACATCCCCTTTATCCATTTATCCACTGATGCACACTTAGCTTATTTCCATACTTTGGCAATTGGGAATATGCTGAATGAACATGGGAGTGCAGCTATCTCTTTGAGATAATGGTTTCATATGCACCCAGAAGTGGGATTGCTGGATCTTACTTTATTGTCTTAATAATTATAATTTTCCCTTTCAGCTTTGTCAGGGACTTTAGAATGTGTAAAACACAGTTTTATACACATTGCATAACGACCACTGACATTTATTTCCCCGAAAATCCTTCAAGTTGGTCCTTTTTGTGTGAGTTTACTTTTCCCACTCTGCCTGCTCTGGAAATCACCTCACCTGTGTTAGGGCCTATGAAATAACTGATTAGTCATTCAGTAACTATTAAGGAGCACCCACAGGGCACACAGTTCAACCTTTGCTCTCCAAAAGTCCAGCCTCCCTTCTATTATACCTTAGCTAAACAACATTAAATTTTTTAGAGATGAACAAGGTCACAACCTTGTTATTCTAATACCAGTGATTATAACAATAACATAACTTAGATTTAGTGTACACAGCATTTCTTGATGGAATTCTGATTACCTGTGCAAACAACAGCTATTTTTTTTTTTTTTTAATGACCAAAGCCGGAAATGGCTTGAACCCAATTTCTCAAAATGAGACATGGAGATTTCTGTAGGAAGCTTCTCAGTACCTAAACATTTTCTGGCACTGAATAGGCTGGAAGGAAATCATCTCAAGGGAAAAATTTGCTCAAGGAAAAGGAATATTATGACACGCAAGAGGAAGAAAGGCTAAGTAAAAATCTAAAGGTCTGGTGTTGATAGTTGATTAGATCTATTTATCTAATTAGTATTTATTGAATATAAATATACATGTTATACATTGCTAGAATTTTCTCCCAAGACACTTGAAATTATTTGAGATGGGGAGAAATGCCACCTAAGTTCTATCTTCACCTCCTTTCCCTCATATTCCTGGAATAACAAGCTTCATATAGTAGTAACTGACTTATTAACTTCCCACTTACACTTTAACCCCACTGTGCAGTGAGGTTTCTAACTCTACCCTCCTACTCCTCTATATCTGGCCATCTTATGGTCAAATCTAATTACCATTTTCATGAGATCATGAAATCTCTGCTGCACTTTGACAATGCTCATTCCATCCTCCAGTTCAGTGTCTATGCACCAAACACTCCAGATTCTCCTTACACTTCTCTAGTATTATTTAACTGTCTCCTTCATGGGCTTTCCCCAGGCTACATCTAAGATGTGAGTGTTCCCCAGGATTCTATCCTCTGTCCAGTGCTCTTCTTCTATACTTGCCCCTGATGAAACTTGCCCATTCTCACAATTTTAAATACCTCCTCCCTGCCAATGTCTCCCAAATCTATTTTTCTAGTTCAGATCTCTCCCCGACATTCAAAAGCCAACTGCCTATTGGACACAACCATCTGCTTTCCTCACCACCATCCATATCTAGACACCTAAGAAGCAGGAAGCCACCCTCAGTTTCTCCCTTTTTTTCACCAATCAATAGATTTGTTATCTATTAGTCAACCAAGTCCTGCCAGTTCTTTCTTCAATTTATTCCCTGCTCTCCATCTTTATGACCAAGGAGTTAGTTTCAGCCCTTATTGTCACTCACCTGATTTATTGTCACATTTTCTTAAATGATCACCCAGGCTCTAAGCTTGTCCCCATCAAAAAACAGCCTCAAAAAAAAAAAAAAAAAAAGAAACCCCACAAAAAACAGCCTCCATGCTAGCCTGATTTCTCAAAAATATAAATCTGACCACATCACATCTGTTTAAAAACTCCAATGCTCCCCACTATCTGAGGAATCAAATTCAAGATTCTCAGCATGATATTCAAAGTCCCCATGATCTGGCCTCACCTATTTTTCCAGCTATATCTCTAATACCTCTCTGCCTTACAGTCACTGAACTATTAACAATTCCCCGTATAGACCTTGTTTCCACCCTCCATGTTTTTACTCACTCTGTGTCCACTCCTGAAATGTTTTTTGCCCTGCCTTATATGGACCATCCTCACTTCATCTGGCTAACTCCTTTAAGATTAAGCTCAGGCAACTGCTACCTCCATGAAGTCTTCCCTAACTCCTCTGTGGTTGGATTAGGTTTCTCCTTTTTGGTTCTATAAGCTCATATAATTGTGCTTAGTATGTGGAATCAAATATGTATTTATGTAAATGTTCTCCCCATTCAACAGAGGGGTAGAGAACTTGCCTTGGTAGTCTCAGCTTCCTCAGCACTTAGTGTGTGAGTTTCACAAGATGACTTTTGAGTGAATTAATGAATGTACACGTAAATTAAATAATGAACTTGAGAAGATAACAGCATGAGATGTCACAGGGCAACATGTGATTATGTTTCAAACAAACATTATAAGCTTAGAGGCAAAGCAATCATTTTGGGCAGAAGTAAATTTGGATGGGACTGAGGACACAAGAGAATTGGAATTGACGAGAAAATTCACAAAAGGTATGGATGTGGGAAAATTGATGATAAAGCAGGAGCTCAACTACCAGTTGATGGATTAGAAAAAAATAAAAGAAACTTATCTAAAATTCATTTAGAACACATTTCAAGATCAAGATTGTCCAGTCAAGAAACAAGAGTGGCTACAAACTCAGGGACTCTAGACTCAGCACATTGACAGAGAGAGGGGAGAGAGTTCCAAAATGAAAGAAGGGTTGATTAAGTGAAGCCCCTCCTTGCTGAATATTAAAATGCCTCCCTTACCTCCAGCAGACCACCTGTAACACTCAGCTCCAAACCTGTAGACCTTATGCATTCCTGCTTTCCAGTCACCCCCTCATGCCTGATTTCCTCCTCTCCCATTCTAAAAGGAGAGTGGAGAATTCTTCCAGGAATAAACAACAGCATCAAAAACAACAGAACAGTTAGTGCCCCCCACTCACACACTCAGAATTCTTCTTTTATTTAATGACTCAGTATATGATCAGAATACCAAGGCTAACAAGATTGTTAAGGAAAGCCTCCAACATGAAATAGACCAAAGCAAATAAGAAAATAGGAACTTTGAGGAAACAAAGAGGGAAGAAAGAAAGACAAATAAAAAGCTATAATCATATCACCAAACACATAAGAACAGGAGTCTATAAAAAGGAACAACTAGAGGGGCACCTGGGTGGCTCAGTCGTTAAGTGTCTGCCCTCGGCTCAGGTCATGGTCCTAGGGTCCTGGGATCAGGCTCCCTGCTCAGCAGGAGGCCTGCTTCTCCCTCTCCCACTCTCCCTGCTTGTATTCTCTCTCTCTCTCTCTCTCTCTGCCAATAAATAAATAAAATCTTAAAAAAAAAAAAAAAAGGAACAACTAGAGAACAAGAAAGAGATCTTGGAAGCTAAATATATGATAGCCAAAATAAAAAGTTTTCACCAAAATATTAGAGGAAACATTAAGGAAATCTCCTAGATAGTGATATAAAAAAAAAAAGAGGTAGAAATAGATGAGAAGAGATGGAAAAAATAGAGGGTTAATTCAAGGAGAGCAGAGTCTGACTAATAAGTGTACCAGTAAGAGAGAACATGAAAACAGAGAGGAAATCGTCTTAGAGGTTATTCAGGAAAATAGCCAAAATTGAAGGATGGCTATCTGGATTGATAGGTACACTGAGGGCCCGGTCTATTGGGTGGAAAATGCCCCTAACAGAGGTAAAATTTTCAGAAAGAAAAACAAAACACCTGGTTCCCTACAAAGAATTAAGAATCAGAAGCACTGGAAGCTCCAGGACAATGGAGCAAGGCCCTCAAACTTCTGAGGATTCTTTAGCCAGCCAAGCTATTAATCAAGTCTGAGAATAGAATTCTTATTTTTTATTTATTTATTTGAAACAGGGAGAGAGATAGTGAGAGAGAGAGAGCACAAGCAGGGGGAGCAGCAGAGGGAGAGGGAGAAGCAGGCTCTCCACTGATCAAGGAACCCGATGTGGGACTCGATCCCAGGACGCTGGGATCATGACCTGAGCTGAATGCAGCCGCTTAACTGACTGAGCCACCCAGGCACCCCTGAGAATAGAATTATTAAAGTATTGTTATATATGAAGAATAATGTACATCTTTAAATCCTTTCTCAGACAATTTATGGGAGGATATGATCCAACCAAAGGAGTAAACCAGAAATGAGGAAACATGGGTATTCAGAAAGAAAAGATAGCACCCAAGAGAGGAGTTAAAGTTCCGAGAAGACAGCCGTGTAACAGACCTAGGGCCTAGATTAGACAGCGGGGAGGCCTCCAGGGGAGTGTAACTAGGTGAATTGAAGGGAAACCTGATGTGACTGACTTTAGGAAAAACACTCTTCAGGGGAAGTTAACAATTATATTGTAAAGTGGGGAGAAGTCATTAAAAAAAAAAAAGAACATTTAAAAAATGGGGCAGCTTTAATTCTAGGAAGTTCAAACAATTGTACAATAAAATGTACCTATTATATATTGCTTTGATTTCCATAGCTCCACAATAAGACAAATACTGGATGGTGATTTAACCAAACTTGTATATATTGTATACCTGGAGGATGGTGGTAGGGAAAGTGGGGATCTGGAGTGATATAAGGGTGCTACATCTTTATCTTCTTTATTAGCAAGTCAAAGATAAATCCTAAAATTGGTTCATCAAGAAATAGCAGCATAAGCATGTTATTTAGAAAGAAAATGTAGAAGGAACATGTTAAAGAGTTGAGGAATAAGACCCAGGAGTAGAATAAGGTGGGGCAGTGGACTCCTCTTTTTCTATCTAGGTGTTGTGGTACTTAAAAAAAAAGTCTTTATATATTACTTTATTAAAGAAAAGTATTTCCCAGAAGCATAAGAATTCTAACTTCTATTCCTACCTCAACATCTTACTGCTTAGCCATGCATACATTCAACTACATGCATTCCGGTAGGCATTTGGGGTAGATATTTGGGATGACAAATTTCCAAAATCTCGAGAGTTGCGGCTGATGTGGGAGCAAAAATAGTTGCTACTTGCCTATCTGGTAGTTTCCCAATTTCTCTCTAGAAAAATACCAGTTCTTGTCCTATTAGTTATCTATCCCTGTGTAACAGATTACCACAAAATTTAATGGCGTAAAACACTGAACACTGATCACTTCACAGTTTTTGTGGACCAGCAATTCAGGAGCAGTTGAACTGGGTGTGTGACTCAGTCTCTCACTGTGTTGCAATCAAGACTACGGCCTCAGTCAGCTGAAGGCTGCCGTAGGGTTGGAGGCTCTCCTTCCAAGATGGCTCACCTGCACCACTGCTGGCAGGAAGCCTCCGTTTCTGATGGAGAGGAATACAGTCTTATGGGTGCATATGAAAAGGAAACAGGGGACGCCTGGGTGTGGGTGGCTCAGTCAATTAAGCATCTGACTCTTGGTTTTCAGCTCAGGTCATGATCTCATGGGTCATAGGATCCAGCCCAGAGTTGGGCTTCTGCACTCAGCGGGGAGTCTGCCTGAAAGTTCTCTCCCTCTGCCCATTTCCCCACTTGTCTGTGCCTGCTCTCTCTCAAATAAATAAATCTTAAAAAGAAAGACAGACAGAAAGAAAGAAAGAAAGAAAAAGAAAGAAAAAGAAAGAGAAAGAAAGAAAGGAAAGAAAGAAAGAAAGAAAGAAAGAAAAAAAAAAAAAAAGAAAGAAAAAGGGGCTGTTCTGGAGCAGCCATGTAGAAAATAGTCCATCTGAAGTTGGACTTTTGCCAGATGGGTGACAGAAAAAGAACAAGGGTCAAGGGAGTTTAAAATTTTGGTGTGTTATGTTGAAATAACACACCAGTATGTGCTCATAAATATTTATTGAATTGAACCAAACCGAGCTGTCTTTTTTCTCTGTCTCATCCTCTCTTCTTTACTTCATAATGTCAGAGGTGATACATTTTGCTATTGTTGGACTAGTTTGACCAGAATACTTGCAGCTGAGAAGGAGAAGGGACTATCCCTGCTCAATCCATCTTCCTTGTTTATTAGCTACTGCAATTTTCAATTATATTTAGAAAAACAGAATTTTTTTTAGAAAAACAGTAGTCATGTAATTCCCATGAGATTTTTTTCCTAAAAATTTGAAGACCTGTTTTATGTGACTTTTGGTAATTTAATTCACATAAATTTGCACTTTATATGTATATGTAGAAATACCTTTTAAACTCAAATATCCAGGGCCACTGTGTAAGATAAGATCAAATGGAGTCTATTTGGGGACTTTTTTTTTGCTTAAAGATTTTATTTATTTATTTGACAGAGAGAGACACAGTGAGAGAGGGAACACAAGCAGGGGGAATGGGAGAGGGAGAAGCAGGCTTCCTGCCGAGCAGGAAGCCCGAGGCGGGACTCGATCCAGGACCCTGGGATCATGACCTGAGCTGAAGGCAGATGCTTAACGACTGAGCCACCCAGACGCCCCTATTTAGGGACTTTGACTTAGTCTATTGGAACAACAATAAATTATCCCCAGGAACAATGCTTGTAAGAGGTACAGCAATGGGGATCTGTTCTGCAAAAATCGAGGTTATTTCTACCCTTAAATAATTTAAAATCACTATTGAGTACTTACTATGTGCCAGACATTGTGTTAATAGCTATAGGCACATATCTTATTTAATACTATGATATCCCTATGAGATAGGTACAATTATAAT
Organism: Mirounga angustirostris; assembly: GCF_029215605.1. Lineage (NCBI taxonomy): Eukaryota > Metazoa > Chordata > Mammalia > Carnivora > Phocidae > Mirounga > Mirounga angustirostris. Next base: position 98,619,022 of record NW_026991717.1, read on the forward strand.
GCTCATTTTATAGAGATTTTGAGAGATTAAATAATTTGTCCAAAGCAAGTTCTGTCAGACTCTAACAAGTTCCTGACTCTAACTACCTCATCGCCTTTATCTTGTGCCCTGTATCTCTATAACCCACCCTCTTCCGGTCTCATTGGCCTCCTTTCTGTTCCTAGAAATGAGCCAACCTCTTTTTTACCTCAAGATCTTTGCACTTGCTGTTTCCTCTGTCTGGAAGGTTCTTCTCCACTTGGTTGCTTGGCTGGCTCCTATGTCAGATGCCTTCTAAATAAGTTCTCCTTACCTTGCTCTATAACATCACCATGTTTTATTTCCATTATAGTATTAATTACACCCTGAAATTATTTTTTAATCTCCCCACCAGATCGTATCCTTAGTACCTCATTCACTGAATGAGTAAGTGAATAAAATCGCCTCCTCCCGTTCCTGAAGGTCCTTGATAATAGTGTTATCCCAATAGGCTATCTGTGTTACCCGATAGTCCACTAGAACTATTTAGAGAGACTGCACATGGCCAACTTCACTGCCATCTCAGTTTATCACAAAGTCTTCCGTGGTTTCCAGGACAGCCAGTGGTTTAACAATATCGAGACGTGAGGGGACGACCAGGACAACAGCTCTCTGCTCTACCTAGCACGACCTGCAGGGGACGGTGTGTGTGGAGGCCTTCTTCGGTGAGCGACGGCGCTGTAGGCGAAACGAGACGCCGCAGAGGGAGGAGTGGAGTACAGAGGCGGAGCCAACCGGAAGGGGCGGGGTCATCCACAATTCCGCGCCCCCCCGGGAGGCTTTCCTCCCTCGCCCCGCCCCTTCCCCCGCCCGGGCGGCCATGGCCATTCCCGGCATCCCCTATGAGCGACGGCTTCTCATCATGGCGGACCCTAGAGATAAGGCGCTTCAGGACTACCGCAAGAAACTGCTGGAGCACAAGGAGATCGACGGCCGTCTCAAGGAGTGTGAGTGAACCTTTCTTTCCACACAATCCTATCCCTGGACGTGCTTCTGTCTCTAACAAAGCAGAGGCCCTTGGCCGAGCCCGGCAACCGAGCCCCGGGATAAGAAGGCCTCGGTCCAGGGACAAGGCGCTTTGTCATCGGCCCTGAGCTTGGGAAGCACAGCCTCTTCGTGCGTAGAAACGGCCCAGTCTGCTCCAGGTGACAGAGAGAACATCCCCAGTTCTGAGATGGAAGTGGAAGAGGACTAGAGGAGGAGTGAGGAAGAAGTGGGCCAGGGATGTTTGCCAGGTTGGGGTGCAAGGAGGGCGGCGTAAGTGAGTCCCGGGACCCAGAGAGGAGAGACGTGAGTCAAGGAAACTCAAGCAAGAGATGAGACTCGAGGTACTGGCTTGTTATTGGTGTGGAAAGCCAGAGCGGAGCTTGAGAGAGGAGTCCATCGGTGGGTCATAATAACCCTCCTCGTCTTTCCTCGTCTTTTGAGTACTCCCATCAGGCACACAAGTTTCTCTTACCTCCTGAACTAAAAGGGTGCTTACATTTTTTCGTAGTGCACCTTCATTGAAAAGCCTGAGTGGTTTGATTAAATGGAGAAAGAACGTAACCATATAATTCTGTAGATCACTGCACCTGTTGACCTTATTTAGGGTCGAAGGCCATAGAGTAATAATCCATGCGGGTAGCTGAAGAGGTGAGGAAGGGTCTCTTTTATCATTCGGATTTGTAGTCTCAAAGAGTGTCAATATCTGTTAAGAATGTAGCAATGTTATGAATGTGCTTGAACAAGTATTGCCAATCAAGAAAATTAAAATGTGCTTTTTCTGTAACATTTCATTTTTAAACATGTCCCCTACAAACAGCATTATTTCTTTTGTGGTTTCATACAATGGATATAAAATATATGTAAAGTGAAATAGACTGAAATAGACTTAAGTAAAGTGATACTTAGTGACTTAAACTCATTTAGATTATTGTTTAATTAAAAATGTTCAAATTATATTATTTCAGTAAGGGAACAATTAAAAGAACTTACCAAGCAGTATGAAAAGTCTGAAAATGATCTGAAGGCCCTACAGAGTGTTGGACAGGTAGGTAATGGAGTTTGGGGTATAAGGAGTGATGGCAATTTGTTTTTTAGTTATTGGCAAAAAGTAATGCCTTTTTTCCCCCCCCCCAGATTGTGGGTGAAGTACTTAAGCAACTAACTGAAGAAAAATGTAAGTGGATTGGACTGTTAATTAGTAAAGAAAAGAAGAGTAGACTCCCCTTCCTCCCACCATGAACTTTTGAAATGCTTATTAGTTTAATGATAATAATAAAGGTAGATGATATTTTTGCATAGACTGAGTTTTCTTTCAATTATTATCTTTTTGGAGGACAGAAATAAAACTCAACCTGCCATCAATGTGGATATATGTATTTATTTTCCACTTTCTATTTTTCAGTTTGTCCTTTCATTTTCTTCCTTTAGTCATTGTTAAAGCTACAAATGGACCAAGATATGTTGTGGGTTGTCGTCGACAGGTAACACTTTACATCTGTACAGTGCTTTGGTAAAAGTGCTTTCATATATGTTATTTAATTCTTGAGGTAAGCAGGTCAGGCATTATGCCCATAACTCCTACTAGAGGTGATTTGTTCAGATATAACTAACAAAACTTGGACTCAAAGCATGGACATTGACTTGGTATTCTCTATTTTCTACTCTGACCACATTGCCTCGGTAAGCTCTACGTATTTAGAAATCTAAGAATTTTATTTTTATTTATTTTTTATTTTTAAAGATTTTATTTATTTATTTGACAAAGAGACACAGCGAGAGAGGGAACACAAGCAAGGGCATAGGGAGAGGGAGAAGCAGGCTTCCCGCCGAGCAGGGAGCCCGACGTGGGGCTCAATCCCAGGACCCTGGGATCATGACCTGAGCCAAAGGCAGACGCTTAACGACTAAGCCACCCAGGCACCCCGAAATCTAAGAATTTTAGAATTGGAAAATATCTCAGACCTTTTTTTTTTTTTTTAAGATTTTATTTATTTATTTGACAGAGCGAGAGATAGAGAGAGCAGGAACACAAGCAGGGGGAATGGGAGAGGGAGAAGCAGGCTTCCCCCTGAGCAGGGAGCCTGATGTGGGGCTCGATCCCAGGACACTGGGATCATGACCCAAGCCGAAGGCAGACGCTCAATGACTGAGCCACCCAGGCGCCCCCTATCTCAGACCATTTTATTTTAATGTCTTTTTTGAAGAGACTTAGACCCTGTCAATTACTTATGTTTTATATTTAAACATTCAGAAATGTTACTCAAAGACTTTTCTGTAGCCTAAGTTGATTTTGTATGAGTTCGTTTAGATTAGAATAGGCAAATTGAAATAACTGCAAATTTCATTTTGCTGTCATAAAAAATGCCAACAAATAATAACCCAGGTGCCCCCAAAGCTATAGTTTTTAAAATAAATCTAAAGGGCATAGTACCAAAGTAACACTGTACATCTTTTTTTTTTTAAGATTTTATTTATTTATTCATGAGAGACAGAGAGAGAGAGGGAGAGGCAGAGGGAGAAGCAGGCTCCCAAGGAGCAGAGAGCCCGATGAGGGACTCGATCCCAGGACCCTGGGATCATGACCTGAGCCGAAGGCAGATGCTTAACACTGTACATCTGAAACTTAAACTTACACAATGTTATGTGCCAAATTTATTTAATAAAAAATAAATAAAAATAGACTTTAAAAGAAAAAAAAAATAAAGGGCATACCTTTAAAGTGCTTCCCTTTCCTTCCCCCAAAATGTTCACTTAGAGATTTCTGTATAAATACTTTGGTACCAATTGCCAAAGTCATTATACTATAGTGCCTGAATCAAAATAATGAGCAAAACTGTATGAAATAGCCTTTGAAAGTAAAATACTAATACCCATTTCTTTCTTTAAAAATAAGGCCTTTTCCACCACAAACTTTATATATCAGTGATTTCACATTTCACCCTGAGATTGCATAAAGGGCATTCTTTTAAGGAAAATAACTTTGAATTATGACCTTTATAAGCCCGTCTGTCGGCATGGTGTTTATAATCTGATATTAGTGTTCTCTCTGAAGGGTGAAAGTAATTATCTGACTTCTAAATATTGTGCTCGTTAGAGTATTATTTCCCCTTTTAACTGTTACATAACACTTTTTGTTTTATAAAATTAGCTTGATAAAAGTAAGCTGAAGCCAGGAACAAGAGTTGCTTTGGATATGACTACACTAACTATCATGAGGTAGGTTTCTTATTCTATTTATTTTACTTTTATTTTAACAGAGGGAAGATTTTAGCCAAGATATATGCTTCTTTGGGGGGTGGAGGGACGGGGTAACTGGGCGATGAGTATTAAGGAGGGCATGTGTGGTGATGAGCACTGGGTGTTCTACTCAACTAATGAATCGTTGAACACTTCATCAAAAACTAATGATGTACTCTATGTTGGCTAATTGAACATAATTAAAAAAAACCCCAAATACATGCTTTTTTTTTTTTTTAAGACTTTATTTATTTATTTGAGAGAGAGAGGTGTGTGCATGAGTGGGGTGGGGGGGTGTTGGGGGTGGGAAGGGCCCAGGGAGAGGGAGAAGCAGACTCCCTGCTGAGCAGGGAGCCTGAAGTGGGGCTCTATTGCAGGACCCTAAGATCATGACCTGAGCCAAAGGCAGATGCTTAACTGACTGAGCCACCCAGGTGCCCCCAAAATATATGCTTTTTGAGATCAATGAGTATCTTGCCGTTTTTCCCCTTTTACTAATTTCTATTTAATGTAAATGCATTTTTAGGAGATCATCTACAAGTGCTTGCATAAGCAAGTCATTTATACTCTGTCTATAGGCTGAGAGAAAATACATCTTGTAAAAGAAAAATACATATCTTATCATTATAGATATTTGCCACGAGAGGTGGATCCATTGGTCTACAACATGTCTCATGAGGACCCTGGGAATGTTTCTTATTCTGAGATTGGGGGACTATCAGAACAGATTCGGGAATTAAGAGAGGTTGGTAGTGTATGCTTTGTTCTCTGAACTTACTAATAGATAGTACTGGTTTTAAGACACCCAAAGGGAGAAAGAATGAAAGATTACTTTGTCCAAATAGTGGTTACTCAATATTATACATTTAAAATCTTGCTGAGAGAAAAATAGCACTGAATTTCTAGCTATGAAAATTATAGGTATTGTTAATTTGGAGATAATTTGGTGTTAGAAAACCCTGCTCTTTTTGTGACAAAAAAAGAAAAAAAAAGCTAATAATTGATATAAATCTAATGCCCATGCCATTTGTGGTTTGGTTATCATAGGTTACTGGGGTCAGAGTACATTTGGATCGTGTGTAATACAGTTTTTCCCAGAACCTTATTAATGTTAGCTTCCCATCCTTTTTTTTTTTTTTTTTTTTTTTAAAGATTTCATTTATTTATTTGAGAGAGAGAATGAGAGACAGAGCACATGAGAGGGGGGAGGGTCGGAGGGAGAAGCAGACTCCCTGCCGAGCAGGGAGCCCGATGCGGGACTCGATCCCGGGACTCCAGGATCATGACCTGAGCCGAAGGCAGTCGCTCAACCGACTGAGCCACCCAGGCGCCCTAGCTTCCCATCCTTAAAGTAAGTTACCTGTACCTTAAATTTTTTTTTTTAAGATTTAAAATTTTTTTTTTTTTAAGTAATCTCCACATCTAATGTGGGGCTCAGATTCACAACCCCAAGACTAAGAGTCGCATGCTTCACCAGCTGAGCCAGCCAAGTGCCCCTGAACCTTAAATATTTTGTTTTGATAAAGCTGTTTGCTGCCATTTAAGAAAAATATTGGCTTTAGGTAGCTTAAACCTTTTAAACTCTTGGGTGAAGAATCAAATCAGGATTTCCTTGCTTCATAGCACAGATGGCTTCTTAACAATTCTCCTTTTTTCATTTTTTATTTTTAAAGACTTTATTTATTTGACAAGAGAGGCACAGCGAGAGAGGGAACACAAGCAGGGGGAGTGGGAGAGGGAGAAGCAGGCTTCCCACCAACCAGGGAGCCTGATGCAGGGCTGTTCTGGGACCATGACCTGGACCAAAGGCAGATGCTTAACGACCAAGCCACCCAGGCACCCTGTCCTTTTTTTTTTTTTTTTTAAAGATTTTTAAAATTTATTCATTTGAGAGAGAGCATAAGCAGAGGGGAGAGGGAGAAGCAGACTCCCCACTGAGCAGGAAGCCTGACGCGGGCCTCGATCCTAGGACCTGGAGACCATGACCTGAGCTGGAGGCAGACACATAACCATCTGAGCCACCCAGGCGCCCCAACAATTCTCTTTAAAGCAAATTACATTGTCCTATTGGTTTCATCTTAATTGAGGATGGAAATGTTTAGGAATAAATGAGGATAGTTAGTATGGCTTATATCATCTGATTTAAGTGCTAAGCCAGTAGTTTGCAGACATTAGCATATTAAGTTTTCTGGAACTCTTATTAAAGATACGGATTCCTAGGCTCTCTGCATGATTTTGATGCAGTAGATTGGGGGTGGGACACAGGAGTTAGCATTTAAACAAGCATTCCAGGTGATTATGAAACCAAATTGTTTTGACCATACTTGAGGAAGGACTAGCATCATTACAAATAAAAGTCTATTCTCACTTTGTAGTTAATGAAAGGGCAGCAGAGGAAGAATGAGTGCTTCATGGAACTGTGAGATCTTGTCTTTTACAGTGATTTGCTGCATCAGCCATAGAAGCAGAAAGTCTTTGTGTGTGTGTCTCTCTCTCATACACACACACACCCCCCCCACAAAACATGCACATGCAATACTCTCTTCCATCTGCAGACGCTAAGAATATTGATTTCTTACACTTTTTGTTTATTTTAATCATACCTGGTGGACATGACTCTTCAATAGAAGCTTATTTCTCAAGTTACTGGTACTATAAGGAGTTTAATTTGGGCAGTCACACCCTCAATTTTTCTATTATCCAGCTTTTTTCTTTCTTTTTTTTTTATTCTCCAGCTTTCTTTGCTTGAATCAATCTTAGTAGGAGATTGAGAGCAGAATATATGGTTCTTTTTTTTTTAAAGTTTATTTTTTTTCATAATCAACACCCGTTGTAGGGCTTGAACTCACGATCCCAAGATTTAAGAGTCACATGCTGTCCCAACTGAGCCAGCCAGGTGCCCTGAAATATGATTCTTTTAAGGCTGCTATGACAAAATGACAGTATGAAAATTTTATATGCCTTTTCTCCTAATGGCAGTCCTAACTTACTAAATTTCCCCATTTTATAATTATTTTGTGTTGTAGTCCCAAATGCAAAATAATACAGATCTTTTTTGTTTTTTCTTTTTTGCTTACCTGACTTTTTTGTAGTGTGATTTTTCATTGAGGCTTAATTTACATTCAGTAAAATGCACAGATTTTAAGTGTACAATTCAAATATGTTTTGATAAATTAGGTGCTTGTGTAACCATCACTTTAGTCAAGTGTATAGTTTGTTAAAAGAGCTACAGACTTTTTAATTTTTACATAATTAAAAAAATATCTCTTAAATCTACCTGAAGAATAACCTCTAGTAAATGGCTTTACATAGCATGGAATTTTAGATCTATTATGAATTATAATGTATATATCTAACTATGCTGATATTTCACTTAAAGTATTTTAAAGTTCATCAAAATCTTTACTGACTTTTTAAGAAACAGTCAACTTCTTTTCTAGGTGATAGAATTACCTCTTACAAACCCAGAATTATTCCAGCGTGTAGGAATAATACCTCCAAAAGGCTGTTTGTTATATGGACCACCAGGTTAGTGTTGAATTATGTCTGACCTACTAATAAATGAATGAATTAAGGAATAAAAAAAGTAAGGTGAAAATTTAATGTGGGCTATTTTAGCCTACACTCTGTTTAGAGTAAGGAAGAAATAGGAGATGTCTGTCTACTATTCTCTCAGGTATGCTTAGTCCTTTTGTGCCTCATAGGATGTGCATCTTAACATGCCATATGATTCTGGTGCATTGGTCCTGTGTGGTTCACAGACCTCTGGCTGTTCCTGAAACACTTCGAGGGAGTCTGCCAAGTCAAACCTTACTTCGATAATACTTAAGACGTTAGTTGCCATTTTCACTCTGTTGACTTCTGTGCTGATGGTGGAAAAGCAGTGTGGGTAAAACTGCTCATTCCATAGCATGAGTCAGTTAAGTCAGTGACATGAAATGGTACAAGTAGTCACTGTGTTATTGACTGCTCATACTTGCAGTATTTAAAAAAATGTGTTTCACTTTTAGTTGTTCTTGGTGAAGCCGTAAAAGTTATTTTTATTAAATCCTGATCTTTGAATAATGTTTTATATTCTATGTGATCAAATGGGAAATACATGTAAAGTATTTCTGTTGCATCCTGAATAGGATAGTTATCTCTAGGAAAAGCACTTGTGCCTTGAGTTGTCAGCTAAATTAGCTGCTTTTCATAGAATAGCATTTTTACTTGAAAACATAATTTACAGACATTCTGTCATTGTCAGACTGGTTTTTGATTATTCAGACTGGTTATTGCTTATCTGGCAAACCTTTTTTTTCAAAAATGAATGAAGTTAGCCTGTTACGTTAAAACAACTGACACCATCTGTAGCCAGTGATAAATTTGAGCTTTCAAATGAAAGGACTAGCATCATTATAAAACTTATAATGTTTTCAAAACTTATATCTGACAACTTTTTAAGCGAGTGCGCATGTGTAGGGATTGGGAGGAGGGGAAAGGGAAAAAGAATCTTAAGCAGGCTTCACACTCAACAGGGAACCCAACGCTGGGCTCCAGCTCACAACCCTAAGATCATGACCTGAGCTGAAATCAAGAGTTGGACCTTAACCAACTGAGCCAGGCGCCCCCATCTGAGAACTTTCTGATGTTAATACTTAAAAGATGAGATGAGATTGGTGATATTAACAAATGTGGCTTTTAAATATTATATAATGAAAAATGCCAACATTTGGAAGATTTTCATAACTCACTGAACCAGTAGTTTCCAAATAACCAATAGTTGTTGTTACAGTATCATGCATAGGTAAAAGATCCATTCATTATGCAGGATAGACCAATGATTATAATGTAACAGACTTCGGTAGTGTCTGTAAATAGGGGTTGATATATTTTTGAAGATATGTATTCAGCATGTTTAGAATTATAAGGGATATTTTGAATAAAATTTAAAATTTTAATATTGCAAGTTGAAGTGCTTTAGAATTTTAAATGGAAATTCTCTTTAGGATTTAGCTTTCATTTTGCAAAATTTACTGTCCAGAGGATAACATATAAAAGGCTTTTGAGAATTTGTTTTGCTTTCCATCTAATTAGGACTTCTTTTGTCATTTTAGGCACAGGAAAAACACTCTTGGCACGAGCTGTTGCTAGCCAGCTGGACTGCAATTTCTTAAAGGTAAAGGGAAGATTCTTTTTGTAGCTGTTGAAATTAAATTTTATTTGAATTGTCTTATGTTTACCTTCATGTTTTTCCTTTAATCAGGTTGTATCTAGTTCTATTGTAGACAAGTACATTGGTGAAAGTGCTCGTTTGATCAGAGAAATGTTTAATTATGCCAGGGATCATCAACCATGCATTATTTTTATGGATGAAATAGATGCTATTGGTAAGAATAACACCTTTTAAAGTTTATTTTGAACTTTTTTTGAAAGTGTTAGGAAATTTCTTAAAAATCTAAAGGAACCGCACTCCTTTACTTCTGATTGCAATTTGTGTGAAGTAGCAAAATGAATGTCACTTTAAAAAAAATTCTTAAGAAAGTTTAACCAGTTTTAATTTGACATTGACAAAAGAGAAACATCATACCAAAATCAATTCTAACTTTGTCAGTATAATTCTTACTATTTAATTTTTATCTTGATTTTTTAACTCCAGACACTATTATTCTGTCTTCTTAAATGATGGTTGTAGAAGAAAAGAGTAACTCATATGAGAGTTTCCATATCATTATTTTAGGTGGTCGTCGGTTTTCTGAGGGTACTTCAGCTGATAGAGAGATACAGAGAACTTTGATGGAGGTAATATTTGGTAAAGGGGGTTTAAAAAGAAGGCAGTGTGTATTAAATGAAAACATTGGATATTTGAAGGTCAAAATATGTAAAATGGTTTAAATGAAGAACACACTTAAGGGGTGCTGGGTGGCTCAGTTGGTTGAGTGTCCATCTCTTGATTTCAGCTCAGGTCATGATCTCAGGGTTATGGGATCAAGCCCCAAGTCAGGCTCCATGCTCAGCAGGGAGTCTGCTTGAGATTCTTTCCCTCTGCCCCTCCCCCTGCTCGCAGGCTTTCTCAAATAAATGAATAAATCTTAAAAAAAAAAACCACACTTAAGTATAAAATTTGAAAATATTGCCAGGAATAAACACATTTCTTTACCACAATCTCTAGTAAGAAAATGTCTATTTATTGGAAAGTAATAGGGGTATTTACAAAATTCTATATGATGTATAGCTATACTACTCCGTGTATTTTGAGCATACCAGCCATTCAGATATTTAAATTGTATATTCTTCTGATATTCACATACCAGAACGTGGTCTTGCACTAGTTTCATTAAGACATTTTATAAGTAATGGACGTATTGAAACTGGGGACAATAAATGAGTTACAATTATGAATGACTAAATCACTAAAATCACTAACATTTTCCTCTTGCTGAGAATAAGAAGAAACTATAAAATAGTTTTGATAATTGAAGAAGATGGATGATGGAATATTAGAATGTACATAAGGCCTTTCCCCACTCCAAATTCTGTGAAAGTGATGGCAAGATCCCAAACATTTTTCAGCTTCTACAAAGGAGCTAGGTAGCATAAGTAATAGTGTCAAATTCTCTCTCAGTAGGGGTATTTGAAAAGGACTCTTTATGAATTATAATGATCTACTCAAAATATATACAGTATTTTCAAATTAGTTCTATACTCCTGGAAACCTTCAATTGAAGTATTTTGAAACAACACAGATGCTAGTCTTTTTTTTCTTTTTTTTAAGATTTCATTTATTTGTCAGAGAGAGGGAGAGAGAGAGCACAAGCAGGGGGAGCAGCAGGAAGACGGAGGAGCAAGCTACCCACTGAGCAAGGAGCCCAATGCGGGACTCGATCCCAGGAGCCTGGGATCGTGACCTGAGCCGAAGGCAGATGCTTAAACGGCTGAGCCACCCAGGCATCCTGCACTGATGCTAATCTTACTCACGTAACTGATAATGTTGTCAGCTATCAGATATTTTTGGAAAAGAAATAGACGTATTGTTAAGCTAGCTATATTTTAGAGTTTGTTGAATGCAGTTAGGTTTTTCAATATTTATTCAAGAAAACTTTAGTAATTGAAGGAAATATGCTTAGTGTCTCAGTATTTCTACGTATAGTAGAATTATTTGAAAAGATATTTATTATCAGATTAGTAGAAATGTCATTGTATCTGGTAATCTGAATGTAAATTTTATGTTTGGCATACCGTAATACTGTATACGTTAGATTTTATTAATAATGTTTTTAAAAGTAACTATGAAAAAAATTTGAACGTTGGAAATCAGATCCAAATAGTTTAATTTTATAACACTTGGCTAGATGGAAACCTTCAGATTTATTAAAACTTTTTGATAGCTATAAGAAGGTACATTGTTCATTAATCTATCTCAGAACTTCAAGGCTGAAAAATCTATCCCTTTATATAAGAGAAAGAAGAGATAGTCCATCAAATGGTCATTCTGGAGGTGGCATACTATCTGTAGACAATGTATTTCATAGTATTAGACATATAGAAGATGTGTACTGTATATTTTTTAAAGGTTGGGATATTCTGTAAAAATCTGTCAATGATTTTTATAAATTTATTAGTTACTGAATCAAATGGATGGATTTGATACTCTACATAGAGTTAAAATGATCATGGCTACAAACAGACCAGATACACTGGATCCTGCTTTGCTTCGTCCAGGAAGATTAGATAGAAAAATACGTGAGTTAAAGTTCTTTACCTGCTGTATGTTCTCTTTGTCTATGTCCACTTCTCTTTCCATATCCCTTCCTCACCCCCTACTTTGTTTAAAAAAACAAAAAACCTAACTGCAAAAGAATTTCTTATAATTTTTTATTTTCAGATATTGATTTACCAAACGAACAAGCAAGATTAGATATATTGAAAATCCATGCAGGTCCGATTACAAAGCATGGTGAAATAGGTAAGGAAATAACCTATTTTATGTATATTTACATTGGGTAAGTGAAGCAAAATGCTACTAGATATCACTGATAGTCCACCAAATCTGGTTTTAAATTCAGCAAACAGGGGTGCCTGGGTGGCTCAGTCGTTAAGCGTCTGCCTTCGGCTCAGGTCATGATCCCAGGGTCCTGGGATCAAGCCCCACATCGGGCTCCCTGCTCAGCGGGAAGCATGCTTCTCCGTCTCCCTCTGCCCCTGCTTGTGTTCCTGCTCTCTCTGTGTTTCTCTCTGTCAAATAAATAAATTAAAAAAAGCTATAAAAAAATAAATAAATAAATTCAGCAAACATGGAGATCTTAAATTCAGCTAATATTTATTGAGCATCTTTTGTATGTTAGGAATTGTTCTAAGTGCTGGGGATATAACAGTGAACAAAACAGACAAACTCCTGCCTTATAGAACTCATATTCTTGTCAGAAAAGACAGACAAGGTCAGTAAAATGTTTAGTATATTAGATGATGATATGTGCTATGGAGAAAAATAAAGCAAGAAAAGGGAAATAGGTAATGCCAGGAGCCAGAATGAATAGATACATTTTTAAATGGAGGTGAGGTGGGGGAAGCAGAGGGAAGCCTTAACCAAGTAGGTGATTTTTAAGCAATGACCTGAAAAGGTGAAGGAACTAGGTATAGGTATTTGGGGGGAAATGATACAGAGGGAACAGCAAGAGAAAGACCTTGAAGCAGGTGTATGGCTGGAACATTGCAGGAGTAGCAAAGATGCCAAGGTGTCTTTGGCAGAGTAAATGGGACAGTGGTAGCAAGAGAAGTCATAGAAGTGATGGGAATCAGATTGTGTACAGCCTTATTGAGGTCATTGTGTAGGAACTTTGGCTTTTATTTTATTTTTTATTTTTGTCATTGGAAGATTGTGAGCAGAGGAATGATATGATCTTACCGTATGTTATTTTTAACTTTGTAGTGTAGAAAATTAGAAATACATACAAGTAGAGATAAGAGAATAACAAACTTCTAACCCTAGGTTACTCATCCCCTACCTAGCTTTAATAATTATTAACTCTTGGCCAATCTTGTTTCATCTGTAGTCTCTTCCACCTCTTACCTTCCTTCTGGATTTTTAAAAAGCAAATCCCAGGCATTGTATCATTTCATCTGTAAATATTTTGAAATTGACTTATGTTAAATAAGATCATCTGGTTGCATGTAGAGGGGCAAGGATAGAAACAAGAGGATCAGTTAGGAGGATATTTCAATAATCCAGGCAAAAGATGGTGGTGTGGTCCAAGGTGGTACCAGAGTCTTAAAATAATGAGATTCTGGACATATTTTGAGATTAGAGGTGACAGGGCTTGCTAATGAATCAGATGTGGAGTGTGAGCTAAAGAGAAGAACCAGGGAAGACTTAGATTTTTGACTCACACAACTAGAAAGATGGAGTTGTCATCAATTAAAATGGGGGAAGACTGGAAAGATTAGGTTTTAAAGGGGGAATAAGGACTTTGATTCTGAATATATTAAAAACGAGATGCCAATTAGATACCAAATAAAGATGTTGATTGGTAATTCTATATGCATCAATAGTTTATTGGGGTGGTCTATGCTGGTGATATAATTGTGATAATAACAGCATAAAATTATTTTTAAAGTCTTGGGATTAGATGAGATTTCTGAGGAAGTAAATGTGGAGAAGAGGTTCAACAACTGAGCTGAGATAATTCCAATATTGAGAAGTTGAGATGAAAAACCATCAAAGGAGACTGAGAAGGTATAGTCACAGGGGAATTAAACCAGGAGCTGGTGATGTCCTGGAAGATAAATGAAGAAATTGTTACAAGGAGGGAGTAATTTTCTGTTAAATGCTGACAGTGGGTCAGAAAAAAAGACTTCTGAGAATGGACCTTTGGATTTACTATGTGGAGATGATTGGTGACGTTATCAAAGCAATTTCTTTGGAGCAGTGAGTGTAAGAGCCTACCTCAGATGGGTTTCAAGGAGACTGTAGGGAGAGGCTTTGAGTTCAGATTTTTTTTTTTTCCTCAAAGATTTTATTTTATTTATTCATGAGAGACAGAGAGAGAGAGAGAGGCAGAGGGAGAAGCAGGCTCCCAAGGAGCAGGGAGCCCGATGCGGGACTCGATCCCAGGACGCTGGGATCATGACCTGAGCCGAAGGCAGACGCTTAACCATCTGAGCCACCCAGGCGCCCAGTTCAGATATTCCTTTCAAGGAGTTCTGCAGCAAAGGGAGAAGAGAAGAAATGTAGCTGTAGTGGAAATGGAGATGAAGATTTGGAGGAGCTTTAAGATGGAAGAATTTACAACACGTTTTAATGCTAATGCGAGTGATCTAGGAGAGAGAGAGATTGGTGATGCACTTTCCTTGAAGAGAGGTTGGCCCTGTCTATGAGCATAGACTTTTCATTTATGAGAATAGGAGGAAAGGCAGAATAAATAGATGCTGATGATGATAGTATCTCAAATATGGCAAAAACTTGTAGAATTTTTCTTCTGAATGTGTTTATTTTCTCAGTGAAATAGGAAGCAGATTCAGAGTGAAGATGGGGAATTGTTAGACATTTGAGGACAGGAGAGAAATTATAAAATCGTTATCTTCAGAAGTGAGAGAGTGCACTCTAGGATAGAGGTCAGTGGGCCAAATTCTATCTGCCTTCTCTTCCTGTAAATAAAGTTTTATTGTAACAACCACTCCAGTTTGTTTATATATTGTCTGTGACTGGTTTCCCACTACAATATCAGAAATGAATAGTTTTGACAGAGACCACATGGCCTGCAAAGCCTAAAATATTTACTCTCCAGCCCATTACAGAAAATTTGCTGACTCCTTGACTGGGGGGTTATTATACTGTTCTAGTATAATTGCCAGGCAGCTTTACAAACCCTTAGAAATTAGTGGTCCAAAAATGATTACAAATAGTTGATTATTGCCTCTCACTAATTTTCTCATTGCTTATGTGAAAATAGTTTTGAGCTGGGAAGACTGAGCTAAACTAGGGATGCCAATTTTTTGGCATAGGTTTTTTTCAATACTGAGCTCTTGCTAGGTGCCAAATACTGTGCTAACCTTGGGAATCCCTGCTCTCAGGATGCTTACATGAACTTGAACCTGAATGAAAATTAATGAGTATCTGTCTAATTTCAAATAGAGATTGACATACTGTAGATGGCCTGACAAAGGGTATCTTATCAGAATTACACTGTAGTAGTCCATGCTGTCTCTTATTATTTCTCTCCTTATTCTGTATCAAGTCCTTAACTCCTATTCCAAACCAATAACTCTTTATTTCAAGTCTGTCATGTGGATAAAAAGGTTGCATAACCATTACTGTTATCATAGATCTGATACCTCACCACTTGGAGCTTGCACAGGAACCAGAAAAGCTAGCCATTTAAAATAGTTGTTTAAAAATATAGGATTAAAAATATGAAAATTATTTCTGATGACCATTTTTGGTATATTTTATATTAATGTCACTAAATTTCATTGTGGTTAACAGTTGGTTCTGAATGTTCTAGGTTTATTCAAATTAAAGATTTGGTTACAGTTTTTATAAGAGTCATGGCTTCACAGATAACTCAAGTTCATGTGTATATAACTTTCACTGCATAGAAACAGGTTAAGGTACTTTCAGATCTTGATGCTATTTCTTGGTTTTAAAGTTTCAGAAGTATAGTATTTCTGTTTAGTGCTGGTTTACTTAACAAAAGTATAATTTTTGGTGGTTAATATTGTGAAGGCCTTGCTAAATATTGTGGAGGAATGTTAACAGAGACGATGCCTAGTTGATCAAATTCAAAGCAAGCTCTGCAGTTAAGTTTTCCATATCAGCATAAATCAAGAAAAGGTCTAATTATTTTATTTTATTTTTTTATCTTTTTATTTATTTCTAATTTCCAATATTTTTTCCTAAACAGATTATGAAGCAATTGTGAAGCTTTCAGATGGCTTTAATGGAGCAGACCTGAGAAATGTTTGTACTGAAGCAGGTATGAATTTAAAGTGCAGTTTTTACTATTGATTTTGATTTGTTTAATTTGCTAAAACTGTGTTTGGGTTTATTCAAAAGCAGAGCCCGGGCTTTGCAAGGATATGGGTGCTTGGTTTTTTGAGAATTGATTCCAAGAAGCAGGAGAGAACAGACAAGTGAGTTGGAAAGAAGCAAAGCTATAATAAGGGTGCACCATTGAGGTAGATGCTGTAGACAGGGGGGGATTTGATTTGATGAGACCTCAGAGAAACAGAGAATGCCTTCCAGGATTACTTGGCTGAAATACAGAGACTGGAGCATTTCTTTACCAGCTCTCATCCTGCATGAGAATTTGCCCTGGGGGATGTTAACTCCTTTATACTTATGGATGCCTTAGGGCAGAATGTGGAAAGACCTGCATGTGATAGCATGCTGGCCCCCTGAAGTCTGAGACTGTACAGAACTGTCTGCCACACCTCTGGCTGAAATCAGACTGGGCCGGCACCAGAAGTAATCTGCTGCAAAACGGTAACATGTTTTCTGATACTAGTCTGTTAACAGTAAGCTTTGCAGGATTGATTTGTGAATTTTGTGATCATGCAACTTGTATAAAATTAATTTTTTTTTTAAAGATTTTATTTATCTGAGACAGAGAGAATGAGAGAGACAGAGAGCACATGAGAGGGGGGAAGGTCAGAGGGAGAAGCAGGCTCCCTGCCGAGCAGGGAGCCCGATGTGGGACTCGATCCAGGGACTCCAGGATCATGACCTAAGCCGAAGGCAGTCGCCCAACCAACTGAGCCACCCAGGCGCCCTAATTTTTTTTTTTTAAAGATTTTATTTATTAGAGAGAGAGAGAACAGGGGAAGGGCAGAAGGAGAAGGGAGGCTGAGCAGGGAGCCTGTCCTCTGGGGATTGATCACAGGACCCTGGGATCATGACCTGAGCTGAGGCAGATGCTTAACCTACTGAGCCACCCAGGCACCCCAAATGTAATTGTTTTTTAATACAATTTTCTCTGTGGATTGTATGATCCTATTTTTATTTTATTTCTGGTACCAAGTGGCTTTAAAACCATAGGTAAGAGTCATTTAGTCGTCTTCCACACAGAATCTTAAAATTAAAAAAATTAGTGGTACCTGGGTGGCTCAGTTGGTTAAGCGTCCAACTCTTGATCTCAGCTCAGGTCCTGATCTCAGAGTTGTGAGTTTATTATAATAATAATAAAAAAATTAAAAAAAATTTTTTTACAGTAGTTTTTATAGTTACTTTTCATAGGTTGTGGGTGAATACTTTTTAAGTATACAATATGTGATTTCCTCTTGTTTTTATATCACCTATAGCCTTATTTTAACATTTCTTATAAATTAAATAGTGTTTAAAGATGTTGCTCAGACATGGCTTCTCTGTAATAGTATCTTCATTGGGTATATTGTGACTCAGTATCTAGATCAAAAATCTGCAGGTCTAGAAACTCTCTCAGTACAGATCAGAGTACATCATGCTCACAAAAGACTTACTAATACACAAAAAATGTTATGTGGTAAACTTGCATGTGGCTTGAACTATTTGGAATAACTTACGACATTCTCTTCCCAAAATCTATACTGGACCAAATTACTAGAGTACTGCTTTGGTAAAACTGGAATCCAAACAAAAGCAATGTCATAATCCTAAAGGTTGATACCATCAAATTATGATATTTGCTTTTTTTTCCCATTTTATTTATTTATTTATTTTTATTGTTTTTTAAAGATTTTATTCATTTGAGAGAGACAGAGAGAGCACAAGTAAGGGGAGAGGCAGAGGGAGAGGGAGAAGCAGACTCCCCGCTGAGCTGGGAGCCAGACATGGGGCTCGATCCCCAGGACCTGGACATCATGACCTGAGCCAAAGGCAGATGCTTAACCATCTGAGCCACCTATTATTGAGAAATAATTTACATATATCACCACATAAGTCTTTGTTGTACAGCATGATGGTTTGATTTTTATTTATTGGGTAATGATTACCACAGTAGCTCAGCTAACATTTATCTTCTCATAGAGATACAATTAGAAAAAAGGAAAAATGAGGTGCCTGGGTGGCTCAGTCATTAAGCGTCTGCCTTCAGCCCAGGTCATGATCCCAGGCTCCTGGGATCGAGCCCCGCATGGAGCTCCCTGCTCGGCAGGAAGCCTGCTTCTCCCTCTCCCACTCCCCCTGCTTGTGTTCCTTCTCTTGCTGTGTCTCTCTCTGTCAAATGAATAAAATCTTTAAAAAAAAATAAAGGAAAAATAGTTTCTCCTTGTAATAAGAACCCTTAGGATTTACTCTCTTTCCTATATATCATATAGCAATATTAGCAATAGTCATCATGTTGTACATTACATCCCTGATACTTATTCCATAACTAGAAGTTTGTACCTCACATTTTTTTTTAAAAAAGTTATTTTTAGCTGGGGTGCCTGGCTGACTCAGTAGGTAGAGCATGAACTCTTGATCTCTGCATCATGAGTTCAAGTCCCATGTTGGGTATAGAGCTTACTTAAAAAATATATATATAATATATATATGTGTATATATATATTATATTTTAGCTGTTTCCAGTAAAGAGCTATAACTTCTTTGTGGATTACAATTTTAGTTTTTTAAATGGCCTGGGATATTCATATTTGGAGACACAGAAATTCTTTGGTTTTCTTTTTATTAGACTTCATTAGACTTCAAGCCTTTTATGCTAACATATCTTTCTGTAATTGAAAATAAACTTGATTCAGTTATATTTGTCTTTTCCATTGAAATCCTGAGATTATCATCCTTTTTGGATTAGAATGTATCTCACATTTGGTCATTCACTAAACAATGATTTGGAAATAGTCATTCACAAAGTTTGGAAAAATCACTTACCTACTTTAGTTGTAATTTTAAAACAGGTTTTAAAACTTCACTATTAAAAGACTAGAAATTCCTGGGGCACCTGGGTGGCTCAGTCGTTAAGCATCTGCCTTTGGCTCAGGTCATGATCCCGGGGTCCTGGGATGGAGCCCGGCATTGGGCTCCCTGCTCCGCGGGAAGCCTGCTTCTCCCTCTTCCACGCCCCTGCTTGTGTTCCCCCTCTCTCTGTGTCTCTGTCAAATAAATAAATAAAATCTTAAAGAAAAAAAAGATTTAAAAGACTAGAAATTTCCATTCACCTGATTTCTGAGTACAACATAGACTATTTCCAAGACTATATAGAAATCTTGAAAGGAAAGATAGAAAGTAACCCTTAAAATTTCCTCTTCCACTGATTGTATGTAAGTGAAAGTCAATATAAGCAGATCTTCAATGAAAATATTAGTAGGATTCATTTAATTAGCAGATAGTGATAACTTACTAGCGTTAGCTTATGAAATTAGGATTGTCTCAAAATCTTGGACCCATATCTATTATAATACCTAATGTTTCAAAAAACACACACACAAAACTTTTACCCCTTTATCAAGTAGTATTTGACAAGTAACTTATCAATAACTTGAGTTTTCCAAGTTTGTGATACTTGAATATCAAAGTATATAAAAATATCGATTTGTACATAAATAAGGTAAATTTTAATATGTGAATAATGGCATTGGTTTTTGATATAAAGCCAAGTGTTGACTTTTTTTAATTCCTATTCTCTAAACTTTTGATTATTAACAAGGAAAGACTATCAAAATTACTGGAGGTGTTTTGTGTTTTTCCAAATCATACATGTGTTCCCTCCTTCCAGGCAATCGTTGCCTATAGAGTTAAGAAGCTACTGCTTAAAATGTGTTTTGTTGATAGTTGAGTTGTGTTTATTTTGCTTTTTCAGAATGTCATTGGATACAGGGACTGTGTGAGCTAGATTTTAAATATCCAGATAGTTGTCTCATTGTTGTCTAGCTATTGGTTTGGAAAATAATGCTCAGTATAGTTAAGTAATTGAACAAGGATGGTTGTTTTGTTTTTTTTGTTTTTAAGATTTTATTTATTTATTCATGAGAGACAGAGAGAGAGAGAGGCAGAGGGAGAAGCAGGCTCCCAAGGAGCAGGGAGCCCGATGCTGGACTTGATCCCAGGACCCTGGGACCATGACCTGAGCCGAAGGCAGACGCTTAACCATCTGAGCCACCCAGGCGCCCAAGGATGGTTGTTTTTTAACAGATTAGAGCTACTGGCTCAGAAGTAGTAAATCTAGGCTCCTTCACATTTTTTCTGTAGGTTAGTTTTTGTAAAAAACATTTTTTTGAGATATAATTGACAAATAGCATTATGTTAATTTCAGGTGTACAGCATAATTATTTGATATTTGTTTTTATTGTGAAATAACCCCTACAATAAATCTAGTTAACATCCATCACCACATGTAGTTAACAAGGTATTTTTTCTTGTGATGAGAACCTTTAAGATTGACTCCGAGCAATTTTCAAATATACAATACAGTATTTTTTTTTTTTAAAGATTTTATTTACTTATTTGTCAGAGAGAGAGAGGAGCAGCAGGCAGAGGGAGAAGCAGGCTCCCTGCTGAGCAGGGAGCCCAATGTGGGATTTAATCCCCAGGACCCTAGAATCATGACCTGAGCCAAAGGCAGATGCTTAACTGACTGAACCACCCAGGCATCCCTACAATACAGTATTATTAAGTCGTGTCACCATGCTGTATATTGCATCCTCAGGACTTATTTTATAATTGGAAGTTTGTGCCTTTTGACTATCTTCACCCATTTTGCCCACCCCCCCTTAGTTTTCTTCTAATTAACAAATTATTCACATATTATATACAGCAGTCATGTTGTTTTATTCTCCACAGGTATGTTTGCAATTCGTGCTGATCATGATTTTGTAGTACAGGAAGACTTCATGAAAGCAGTCAGAAAAGTGGCTGATTCTAAGAAGCTAGAGTCTAAGTTGGACTACAAACCTGTGTAATTTTCTGGAAGGTTTTTGATGGCTGCATGACAGATACCGGGCTCAATGTAAAAATAAAGTTAAGGAAAATAATGTATGTATTGGCAGTGATCTCATTAAATACATATGAATAAAAATAAGTATGAATAACATTGTAAAAATTAGTAATTCAGTAATTCTACTTTTAAGATTGGTACAGAAGAAATTTGTATGTTTGTTAATGTTGCATTTATTGCAGCAGAAGTTATAAGACTATGTTAAAGCTTTTCGTATTTGCTGTGTGAGCATTTTGTAAAACATTAAAAGTAGTTTGAAATAGTACAAGAGAGCATTTCTTATGACTTATTTTATATCATTTGTTTTCCTCATCCTAAAAAGTTGAATAAAATCTGTTTGATTCAGTTCTCCAACACATATTTTTGTCTTTTTTAAAAGTACATTTATTATAGTCCTTTAAATTCTTTAGTAAATAAACTATTTAATAACCAAAATGAGTTGTATTTAGATGATGGGCTTTTGAATTTTAAAACTGTACCCACACTCAGTGCTCCTAAGAGTTGTTATACAAAGCATAGACGTGAATGTCTATATTGATAATGGAAGGTCTTTGTTTACTCTTCACCTACTATGATTAGGCTGTGCGATAGTTAATTGAAAAAGTACATGCACATCCATAACCTTTTTTTAGATTATGATTAAAAGTAATATTTGCTAACAAATGTGACTTGGTTTTCTTGATTTATGTGAGATGATCGTTCCCTTTTTATTTTTTATTTATTTTTTTAAATTTTTATTTATTTATTTGACAGAGAGAGACACAGCGAAAGAGGGAACACAAGCAGGGGGAGAGGGAGAGGGAGAAGCAGACTCCCCGCTGAGCAGGGAGCCCGATGTGGGGCTCGATCCCAGGACCCTGGGATCATGACCTGAGCCGAAGGCAGACGCTTAACGACTGAGCCACCCAGGCGCCCCGATCGTTCCCTTTTTAGAATGTTAAGGTCTGGACCCTCTTCCCAGAAAAAGTCACACATACATACACACAATTTTGCATATACTAAAAGGAGATTTATTATTTTCCAAGCTCACCCATTGACTGTAGGTATCTATGGATACCAAGCTAAGAGTGTCTGATGTAGGGGATGTTGATGTCAGAAATGTTCAAAGCCAAAGTTCTGTTACCTACACACAATTCTTTTTATATCATGTGGAATTAAAGCCTTAACAAATTAAAATAGGAAATCATCATTGGGCATCAATTGAGATCTTATTAAAGGTGCTGTTTAAAAAAAACCAAATTGACTTCAGTTTAATAAAGACTAAAGAATGTATGATATATGATGTGGGTAATTATACAATCATTCTTCAAATTAAAAACTTACTAGCAGAGTATAGTGTGTCTTTTTATAACTTTAAGAGATAACAGTTTACATAGTGGTAGAGAAAACGGAGCACTCAAGCTAACCATCAAATAAATTACTGAACAAGTTCTATTTCTATATATGTTGGCAGTATGTTTCATAAAAATGACAATATAAAAATAATACGATGTTTGTCAAGGGGGTCTTGGTCAAATATCCATGTGATTCTTTTAACTTTGTTCATTGTAATTAGCAATTTCGTTAATGACTTTCTCACCTTTCTACTTTGGTGGTTTTTGTTTTTTTTTTTTAAAGAATCAGTTTGGTTTACAAATCTTGAAAGTTTAAGTGTGGATTCTTCTGCTTCTACGTTTGGTTTTCCTCATCTGTTTAAAAATAAAAAGGGTAACTATCTCCCTAGGCCCAGAGAAAGTACCCTGTACCTCACCTCTATTTATAATATAGTATTAACAGACTCAAACTCCTTTTTTAAAAGATAATGAAAGCCATGTAGTTTAATATATATAATTATATATAATATTAATATTTCAACATAAACTTAGAATGAAAGGGAGAGAGCTTCCTTCAGTATCATGTATATACTGAGTGAACTATCAGTTGTTTCTTGTTCTTAGGATTTTCTATTTGCCATTGTTTGAGATTTTCTAGTCATGTTCCCAAGTATTAAAAGTCCACCGTTTCAGTTTGCTTAAAAGTGATGGGTGTTTCATTTTCTGTGTAGCGTAACAGAGTTTTAAGATGAACTCTTCATTTATTACTCTTTTGGTTATAACCTCACCACAGATTGCGCCAGGATTCTGAGGGAAGAAACTACAGTTTTCCTTTCGGATGCCAGTTTCTGGTGGCTGTATGTTTTACCCGTTCTTGTACTACAGAAGGGCTTTGCGTCCCGTCTGGAAAGGGCAGAGGTGGTCTGGTTTCCCACTGCCTTTCCCAGGACATTCAGTCGTTCCCTCCCTCCTGCCGCAGCCCCACCTCCTCCACACCCGGTGAGCTTCGGCCGTTGCTCCTCCGAGGCCCCGCCCCCTGCGTCTGCGCTCTGGCGAAGGGGCGGGGCGGCGGCGCGCTGACACCTGGCGGCCGCGGGGGGCGGGCCGAAGGCAAGCGTGGGCTGGGATTGGCTGGGGCAGTGCGGGGAGGGCGGGGGAAGGAGGGGAGACGGTTGTAGGGCTTTTGCTGGTGCCCGAGCCTGTGCGGCCTGAGGGGCGCGGAGACTCAGGGGGAGGGAGACGGTAGCAGCATGGCGGCAGGGTATGAGCCGCCCAACCCTCCTCTTCCCCGCTGTCGCCGCCGTCGCCGCCGGAGTCGCTGGGACCCTTTAGTCTGCGTGTTTTAGTTGTAAGCCCGCTGCCCGCCCGTCAGTCCTCCGGTCCACCCGCCCTCCTTCCTTTCTCTGCCACTGGCAGCCCGAGGGTCGGGCGGGCCGGGTAACTCCCACTCCCACCCCACCCACAAGCCCCGGGGCCGGGACCATGGAGGACGTGAAGCTGGAGTTCCCCTCGCTCCCGCAGTGCAAAGACGACGCCGAGGTGAGTCTGTCCGGCGACTGCCACGCACAGGCCTCCCCGTGTGGCTCCTCGGCCGCGGGGCGACCCCAGGCCCCAACCGTCGAAGTCTCCAGCTCCACCGGAGCCCTGTTGCCTCCTGAGACCGTCCTGGGACCTCGGGGAGGAGCGTCCCGCTCTGGGGCGGTGTGCTTTGACCCTCACTCACTGAGTACCTTTTCCCCTCCTGAGACCCTGCGGAGGGGCTGCTGGGTCTGGTCGACTTAATTAAATGGGAAGGGCAAAAGCAGCCGTTTCTCCCCCAGGCTCGGTGTCTAGGACTTACTTTGAGTAAGGTTCCCCATTTTATTGACAAGGCAGTACGAGGGTAATGTTTTAAATCTCCATTTGAGCTATATTTTTGGTGTCATCGATTCGCTTGTGGGACACATGGCCCCACATGTGAAATAGATCTGGGGCCTGAACTTTCGAAGTGCACCTTCAAAAAGTTTTCCAAAGTAGTTGTTTTGTTTTTGTTTTTTTGAGGCAAAGCCTTGGCCCGCAGAATAAAATGTCACAAAGCTAGCACATTTGAATCTAAAAACTTGCCCTTTGGAGGGGAGTTGATACTGAGAATGAAATTCTTTATAACCTGTTCTCCTGATTTCTAAATCGGGATTCTTTGTACTCCACCTTACTTCTTCTTTGCCTAAAGTTTGTATTGAGTTTTTTCCCCCCATCTATTGCTAGTTTAAAATAAAATGGTGTTACACTCTACTAAATTAGAATTTTCTGAAGACTAAATTAGTAACAAGACAAGGATACTCAGGAGAAAAAAAAAAAGACCAGGATACTCGGTTATGCTCTAGTAGGATCAAGAAAGATTAAAATTTCTAGTTCTAAATACCTTAAAAATAATTGGAAAATAAGGCTGTATTTTTAAGAAACCATTCAGTTTATACCAGATATTCTTTTGAATATCTTTTGGGGTTCTCATTTTTTATTTGGAGGGATCCTTTGTGGTAGTAGTCTTTCAGAATTTCATATATTAATAGTAGGCTGTTAAATAGGAAAAAAAGTTGAATTTAGGTTATTTAAAAAAATAAATTTACACTTTTTTGTTTAATATGGAATAATGTGAATGAGGAATATGCTTTTTTCCTTAAAACGATCCAGTGATTTCAGTCTGGAAGCAGCCCTAAGACATAGTGTAGAGCATTCTCTCTTTTCAGGTGAAGAAATTGTAGCTTACTAAGAATAAGTGATATGCCAAGGTAACAGTAGTGTAAGACACAGTTGAGGACCTTGGTCTCTTGATTCCTAAAACATTGTTTTTAATGTATGTCAATTCTTCCCTTCTCTGATCTTAAAAATTCTAGTTTAAAATGTTTACAGACTTGCATTTGATCTTTTATTATGTATGTGTCTTATTCCTGTAAAAATTATAAAATCTTAACTGGGAATATAGCTTTCCTCTGCAAGGACAGAAGTAATGCTTAAATCCTAGTAGATAATGATGCAAATACTATTTACTGAAAGCCAGTTCATTCCTTTTTTCATAGCATTGGATGTTTGTTTTCTTTTTGGTTGCAAGTGACAAAAACCAACTCAGACTAGCTTAAACAAAAGGAGAAGTAAATCCAGAAAGGTAGGGGTGCAGCTGGTCTCAGGGACTTGACTAGACCGTATTATAATGCATCAGAACTGCCTCTGCCTCTACTTTCTCTCAGGGTTTCTGCTTGTACTCTGGCTTCTCCACAGATAAGGAGTTTGACTGTCGGTTCCTTCAAGGTCACACCCTTACAGAGCTTACACACTAAGGAGTAGTATCTCTCTAAGCTTCACAGGATTGGCTTAACCTAGCTCATGTGCCATCCTTTGGATCAGTACCTATAGCCAGAAAAGGGCGAATACAATGAGGAGCCCAGACTCACTTCTGTGGCCACGGGAGTGAAGTTCATCATTGGTAGCCCTCCTACCAAAACCATAGGAGCATTTCCACAGAAGATGGGGGTTGCTTTCTGGGCAGACAAAACTATAAATAACCATTAAATAGGGCATATAGTTACTCACGATAAACTAATAGAATGTTAATTTTCTTTTTTTTTTTTAAGATTTTATTTATTTATTTGAGAGAGAATGAGATAGAGAGAGCATGAGAGTGGGGAGGGTCAGAGGGAGAAGCAGACTCCCCGCTGAGCAGGGAGCCCAACGTGGGACGCGATCCTGGGACTCCAGGATCATGACCTGAGCCGAAGGCAGTCACCCAACCAACTGAGCCACCCAGGTGCCCCAGAATGTTAATTTTCTAATATCCCATGAGATTTAATGGTCAAATGGTCTCACACAGTTACGGTGACCAGCCAATAAAGTGTTCTTCCATCTAGGAAGTATTTCATGGAAACCTAAATTACAATCCAAATCTTGTTTTTGTAAAAATGGAATTCAAGTAGAGAAATTTTAATGCATGCTCTTAATGAATGATGTGATCAATCTTTGACAGCTTGATGATCCTGTCACCTCTATAAGAATATTACTTCCACATTTCTTGAAATACTAGTCGGGGCATTCTTTTAGGACAGTCCTAGCAAAAATTTAACTGTTCAGATTGGTTTGCAAAAAGATTGTCACTCCTTTGTTTAAAACTTTGCTGTGATTTCCCATTGATTTAAGGATGAAGTTCAAACCCTTAACGTCTGCAAGGTTGTGTGTGATCTGCCATCTGCCTGCCTTTCTAACCTCATTATGAGCTACTCTTCCCCTTGCTCCCTTCTCTGCCCTAGCCATGTTCATCTTCTCTTGGTTCCTGGAATGCTTTGGTTCCTCCCACCCTCCCACCCCCAACCAGGACTTTTGCGTTTGCCATTTTCCTCTCTGTGACTGCCAGCACTACCCTTGTCTTCACCCAATTAACTATTTGCTCTTGGTAAGTTAGATCTCACTCTAGGTATCATTTCTTGAGAAAAGTGTTCCCTGATTTTGCCAACTCCTCCTGCTCCCCTCTCCAACCCTCTCACCCCCTGCCCCAGAGTAGTTTAATCCTCCAGGTTTATAAGTCTCTGTAGCACTTGGTACTTTTATACCTACCTTGTAAAAGATACCATACTGGTAGTTTGGGTCAATGTCTATTTTCCATGATAGACTGAAATTTTCATAAGGGAGTTTATTCACCAGTATGTTCCTATCTTATTCCCCACCCTTTCTTGCACTTAACACACTGTCTGGTATATACCATGAGTTTAACAAATGTTTGTTGAATTAATGAAAGAATCTTGATTGGTTTTGGTAGTAGAGTCTTGTGACAGGATTATAGTAGTTTCTCTTTAGATGTGAAGAAAAGAGCAGCTTACACTGTCAACTTTTAAATAAATTAGTTGCATAGTTAGGGCTGTTGATTT
This sequence comes from Mirounga angustirostris, assembly GCF_029215605.1. Lineage (NCBI taxonomy): Eukaryota > Metazoa > Chordata > Mammalia > Carnivora > Phocidae > Mirounga > Mirounga angustirostris. The sequence goes on from NW_026991717.1 coordinate 98,646,352, forward strand.
TATAATTCAGGAATTAATGTTTTCAGATAGAAAGTGTAATATAATTTATTTCAGTTGCAGTTTGGCAACTTAAATGTTACTCTATTTTTCTTTCTCCTTTGTTTCCCATAGTACAGAATAAAAAATAGGAATTGCTTAATAGTTCTGATTGAGGATCCTTTAAATTTAGAATGGTGCTTTTTAAACCTGACTGTAGAGTAGAATCACCCAGGGGGCTTTTTAAAAAATAACTATTTCTGGACCCTACCATCACCTATTCTGATTTAACTGGTCTGAGATGGAGTCAGATAATTCTAGCTGCAGCCAGGTTTATGAGTAACTGACTTAAAAGGATCTTACTTGAATGCCCTTCTGTCTCTTGTTTTTAGAGTGAAAAACTCCTTTGTCCTTTGGTTGAAGCAAAACTTGAAATAGGGATGAGAATTAAAGGAAAGGGCTTATTATGAAGAGGGCTGTTTTTTTTAGAGAAGAGAAGCTCTAGTACTAATTTTTCTGTTTTGTGAAATGTCCCAGCTCTAGTATAGTATTCTGATGATTAATTTTTTCTCTGAACTGCTCCTCCCATCAACTAAAATTCATAATCTATTTTAGTATTTCTAAAGGTTATGTTTCATCTAGCCTGATCCATCTGAAAATAAGAATTAAGTTTTTATTTTATTTTATTTTAAGATTTTATTTATTTATTTGACAGAGAGATAGCACAAATAGGCAGAGAGGCAGGCAGAGGGAGAGGGAGAAGCAGGCTCCCCGCCAAGCAGGGAGCCCGATGTGGGACTCCATCCCAGGAGCCTGGGATCATGACCTGAGCCGAAGGCAGCCGCTTAACTGACTGAGCCACCCAGGCGCCCCAAGAATTAAGGTTTTAATTTATCTAATGGTTACAGCCTATATTTTTTGCTGCGTTTATTATTTACTGATCTTTGAACATTTTTCTATCCCCTAAGTGCAGTTTTATAGCTCATGTAATTGCATTTGTATGAGAAGAAAGGAGAGAACGTGAAAGATGTTTTAATATGCCATACCTTCTAGCTCATATTGATGATTGAAGGATTTTCACTTGTGAATTAATTTTCATCAGAAGCGTAGTGTTTTGGGGCGCCTGGGTGGCTCAGTCCTTAAGCGTCTGCCTTCGGCTCAGGTCATGATCCCAGGCTCCTGGGATCGCCCGCATCGGGCTCCCTGCTCAGTGGGAAGCCTGCTTCTCCCTTTCCCACTCCCCCTGCTTGTATTCCCTCTCTCACTGTGTCTCTGTCAAATAAATAAAATCTTGAAAAAAAAAAAGAAGAAGCGTAGTGTTTTACAATGAGGGGTATTTTGGTTTAGCTGGCTTGCTTTGTTTTGAAAAATACAGTTGGACTGCTTGGCTAATCATCTAAGTTTGGGAAACTGATTCTACTAATTAAGTACAGTAGTAATTCACAGTAGATCATTGGGAATCTGCCCCATTACCACTACCATCCCTAAAGTGATGGATTTTAGCAGCCTTGTGGGCAGGCTGAGATTAAGATTGAGTGTGATACAGGCAAGATTTGGTTGTTAGAGACATGTTCAGACAGATGGCCATCTGGTAGAGCAAGACCGTGAGCATGAATGACTTAAAATCTTGATCTAGTATGCTAAAAACATTAGCAGAAGTGATAGGCAAGACAGGATTAAGATTTGTTTTGTAGGGTGGGTATTAGGGCTAGGTAAACAAAGAGGGTGGAAGCTTGAGATCAAAATCTAATTCTAGCACTAGGAATCTTCTGTGAGAGAAAGCCTTTTAGCTTGCAAAGGATCCACGCCTATTACAGCAAGTCTGACACTCAACAAAGTAGGCTGCTTTTTTGTGCAGTGAATAGGAATAATTTTTCATTCTCTCCTGCAATACAACTTGCTTTTTACTCCTATAATATCTTCCTTATATAAATACAGCATACACATTCTACTGTATACAATCTTTCGGAAGCTCAAAATTTCTTTGAAGCCTCTTATTTCACTTAAAACTTCAAGTAAGTTTTACATTCTATCCCATATGGTCACGTTTGTTTTAAAATAAATAAAAATAAAAATCAGTGGCCAGCCAGTGAAAACACTTTCTCCAAAAAAAAAAAAAAAAATCTTTTGGTAAAATTGATATTCCAGAGGAAGCACATTTATCCTGTGCCTTTGAGTGCCTTCTAGCATATATGGTGCCAGATATTCCCTGGAATATATGTATACCATTTTACTATATACGTCCTCTGTTTTTTTTTATGCACAGTTTAGAAATTTTATTTTAGTTAAACTCAAAAGTACACATTTCTTTAATCGCTTTTCTTCTTTCTCACAACTCTGATAAGTTTCTTCAGGAAGATAAAGCTATTAGACTAATCAAGAATCTTTAAAAAAAAAAAAGGGAAAAAAAGATCTAGCACCATATATCTCCATAATGTACATCTATCATGTGCTTATTTTGTGGCAGGCACTATGCTCGATGTTAGGGGTACCATGATGAAAATGACAGTCTTTGGCTTAAGTTCTTTAAAAATTTTTTAATATAAAAAGTTTATAATATATTGGTAAATTAAATGCACATTCATTTTGTACAGATAGATTACATTTCCCCCTCTACTGGCTTGGAAATTATATGCTTTATTTCTGTTAATCCCTATAGGTTAATCACCATCATTTTATGCAGTCAGCATTTGTCTAAATACAACTATGTCTGCCATATAGTTCCTTCTTACATTGAGAGGCTGTATAGTGCCAATGTTTCTGAAGTCAACTGCTTAGACTTCAAAGTTAAGTTACTTAGGCTCTTTGTGCCTAAAGTAGAAATGTAAGAGAAAACAATACCTTTTCTTTTGGGGAGGTGCAGAGAGAGAGGGACAATATTAAGCAGGCTCCAAATAGGCAATGAATATTATGATTTCTGTAACCACAGTTTAGTTTTATCTGTTCTTGAACTTCATATAAATGGAATCATGTAAAATGGACTCTGTTGTTTATGACTTTGTAAAAAGATTTATTTGAGTGTGCTTGGGGGAGGGGCAGAGGGAGGGAATCTGCAAGCAGACTCCCCGCTGAGTGTGGAGCCCGGCTGAGTGTGGAGCTCAACACAGGACTGGATCTCACCATGCAGGACTGGATCTCACCACCCGTGAGACCACAACCCGTGAAACCAAGAGTCAGATGCTCTGAGCTGAAACCAAGAGTCAGATGTTTAACATCATGACTGAGCCACCCAGGCATCCGTTTATGGCTTTTTTCATTAAACATAATATCTGTGAAATTCACCTATATTATGCTTATGAGTAGTAGTAGATTCTTTTTTATTGCTGAGTACTATTTCATTGTATGATAATTGTCATGATCTCAGGATCCTGAGATGGAGCCCTGCGTGGAGTTCCTTGCTCAGAGGAAGTCTGCTTGGGGCTTCTCTCTTCCCCTCCTTCTCCCCTTCCCTCTGCTCATGTGCTTGCATGCTCTCTCTCTCTCTCCCCCTTAAATAAATTTTTATTTTCTTTTTAAAGATTTTATTTATTTGAGAGGGAGAAAGAGAGAGAAAGGGAGAGAGTGAGAGCACAAGAATGGGGAGGCTGATGCAGGGCTCCATCCCAGGATGCTGGGATCATGACCTGAGCTAAAGGCAAAGTAAACCACCCAGGCTCTCCTTAAATGAATTTTTTTAAAAAAATTAAAAAAAAATCTTTTGTGCCCTTTTAAAGATCTTTGCTTTTTCCAGGGTTGTGAAGATATTCTATGTTTTCTTCTAGAAGTTTTGTCATTTTTTGCCCTTGTGTTTATACATACACACTTTTTTCCCCATATATTCAAGTATGTATTGAGTGCCTATTATGTGCCAGGCACTGTCATCAAGTGTTGGAAATAGATGCAACAGTGAAGACAGGCAAGATGTTTGTGTGTGGGGAGGGTTTGCCGGCAGGGGCGGGGCGGGGTGAGAGGTCAGGATCAGAATTCATTTTATTTTATAGACATTTATCTAATTGTTCTGGTACCAGTTGTTGAAGGACAGTTTTTTTTTTCCTCCATTGAATTGCCTTCTTGTCTTTCAGGAAGTTAATTGGCTGCATATGTGAACGTCTTTTGGACTCTTCTTTTCCATTCCTCTGTTTGCTTTTAGTCTGGAAAAAGAAATTCTCCTCTTCGTGTTTGGTATACTGCTATTTACTGTGTATTTCTTTCCCCTTAATCTTGCTTGGGATTTAGTGGGTTGCTTATTTCTGAGGTGTGGTGTCTTTAACCAGTTTTGGAAAATTTTCAGTAACATCTTATGTAATATTATCTCTCCTTTATTTTCTCTATCCTTCTTCTGGAACTTAGATTTTATGGATGTTAAACTTTTAAATTCTATCTTTTTTTTTTTTTTTTAAAGATTTTATTTATTTATTTGACAGAGAGAGACAGCGAGAGAGGGAACACAAGCAGGGGGAGTAGGAGAGGGAGAAGCAGGCTTCCTGCTGAGCAGGGAGCCTGATGCGGGGCTCGATCCCAGGACCCTGGGATCATGACCTGAGTCGAAGGCAGACGCTTAACCGACTGAGCCACCCAGGCGCCCCTTAAATTCTATCTTATATGTCTATTAACTGATCATATTTTCCAAACTCTGAATTTAGGTCATTTCTTCAGTTCTATTTTCCAGTTCACAAATTCTCTCTTTAACTCCGTCCTTTCTTCTGTTTAGCCTATCCACCGATTTTTAATTTCATTTGTATTTTTTTTCATTTCTACATATTCCTTTTGGTTCTCTTAATAAATTTCTTAATCCTTGGTCATACTTTTGATGCTCTCATACTTTTGATGCTCTAAATGTATTATATTTTTCCATTGTCCTAATATCTGCAGGCTTTGTGAATGTGATTTAGTTGTATCTGTTTTTTATGGTGGTTCGTTTCCTCCTCTTTTTTTTTTTTTTAAATTGTGAGCTCATTGAAACTTATCTCTGTGAATTATTTCTGATCTAGGTTTAGGGTATGCTTCTCCAGAGAGAAAATGCATTTGCTTTTCCCAAGAACCAATGGACACTATCTACCCAGGACCACTTGACACTGAATTTTCACTTGGCCTCACAAAAATAATTGAATTTTATTTTATTTTTTATTTTATTTTAATTTTTTTTTAAGATTTTATTTATTTGAGAGAGAGAATGAGAGAGAGAGAGAGCACATGAGAGGGGGGAGGTCAGAGGGAGAAGCAGACCCCCCGCTGAGCAGGGAGCCCTCACGGGACTCCAGGATCATGACCTGAGCCAAAGGCAGTCACTTAACCAACTGAGCCACCCAGGCGCCCAAAAATAATTGAATTTTAATGCCAGACATGAGCGAAGGCCAGATTGTAGTTAGGAAGACCCCATCCCACCACTACCACATTCTACTCAGACCTAAAGCTAAGAAAGGCAAGAGTACTCATTTCTATGGGGTTGAGGTGAGTTCTCCCTCCCTCCCCAATCTCCCCAGTTTATCATTCACTGAGTGTTGCCTTTTGGGATCTCAGCTTTTTGGTATCGATCTGCCTTCCCTCTTTGATCAGGTCCTACGCTTTGTCTTACGTCTCACATGTACAGTATCATTTTAAATAAGGCCATGGTGAGGATATGGAACAGCTAGAACTCCCATACATTGCTGGTAGAAGTGTAAGTTCGTTTTGGAAAACTTTTGGCAGTTTCTAATAAAGCCAAATATAGGCCTACCCTGTGACATATTAATTCCATTGCTTTTTTTTTTAAATTAACATATAATGTTTTATAGGGGCGCCTGGGTGGCTTGCCTTCAGCTCAGGTCATGATCTCACGGTCCTGGGATCAAGCCCCACATCAGGCTCCCTGCTCAGCAGAGTCTGCTTCTCCCTCTCTGACCCTCCTCCCCACTTGTGCACTCTCTCTCTCTCTCTCTCTGTCTCAAATAAATTAAATAAATTAAAAAAAAAAAACATATAATGTATTATTTCAGGGGTACAGGTCTGTGATTCATCAGTCTTATATAATACCTAGTGCTCATTATAACACAAACCCTCCCCAGTGTCCATCACCCTGCTACCCCATACCCCCCACTTTCTTTTTTTAAGATTTTATTTTTTTAAGTAATCTCTACACCCAGTGTGGAGTATCAACTCACAACCCCAAGATTAAGAGTCACATGCTCTTCCAGCTGAGCCATCCATGCAACAACATGGGTGAATCTCACAGACATTAGGTTGAGTGAAAGAAGCCAGGCATAAAATGGTACTGTTGTGATTCCATTTATATTAAGTTCAAGAACAGGCAAAACTAATTTATAGTGATAGAAGTCAATAGTCACCTCTGAAGAGAGGATATTGACTGAGAAGAGAAGGAGGGAACTTTCTAGGATGATGAAAATCTTCATCTGGGTGGTGATACATGGATGTATTGCCTGTGAAAGTTCATTGAGCTCTACATTCAGATTTGGGCATTTTAACACTTCATTGTGTGTTCTTTTATACCCCCATTTTAAAAGAACAAATACAAGGCTATGAAAGATCAGCAGATCCTCTCTGGATATGGCTTCTTAGGGTTTATAGCCTACTAATATCACATGGCCAAGATCCATTTTCAACATTAAAGACAAAAAAATACTTTGTTTCTTTATTAAAAAAGAAAAATTGCTGACTGTATTGCAGGAGTACCATTCTGTCTTTTCTGTAGCCAAATTCAAGAGGTGCATTAGATTGAACACAACCCAAGGAAGTATTGGAAGCAAAGAGTTTTGGGGCACCTGGGCAGCACAGTCAGTTAAGTGTCTGACTCTTGATTTCGGCTTAGATTATGATCTCAGGGTTGTGGAGCCTGCTTGAGAGTTTTTCTCTCTCCCTCTCCCTCTGCTCTCTCTCTTAAAACAAAAAAAAAAAAGGAGAAGAAAAAAGAAAGCAAAGAGTTTTTATTACTTGTCACAAGAAGACAGGGAAATGGCTCTCAAAGTACTGTCTCCTCTTGGGGTTCATGCATGAAACTTTTATTCTGTGTGCTAGGGAACAGGGCCAGGGAGCTTGATACATTAAGGAACTTACACATTCTGTTACCTAGGTATTTGGTTTCAACTGCTCATGCTTAGTATGTCAACATGCTAGTGCATACATTGTATGTTCAAAAAAAATGGTTGGAAAATCTTGCCCTTGGGAGGAGATCTTTATATTATAATGAGCTAGAGGTAACTTTAGGGCAACTCGGGGCTTCTGTGCAGGTCCTCAGCTCCAAACTGGCTCAAACTGGTTCACAGAAGAGGGTATCTGATGGCACACCTAGCCATAGCTTCTTGTTCTGCAAAACAGACACATTCTTTCCTGCCTTCCCCCCTTGCCCCTCCTCCCTTCTGCTGATAGCTTGAAGCTCTCTGATAGGAGTAATTCTCCATTGCATCCTAGCTAAGATTTCTGTTACAGATGTATAACATTTCTACTTTATGTGTTAAAAATACTTTTCTGACTTGGAAAATCTAGGTGAAGGGTAAAGGGAATTCCTTGCACTAGTTTTAACTTTCCTGTAACCCTAAAATTATTTTAAAATGAAAAAGGGTTTGTTTGATTTTTTGGATAGGTGGGAGGGGCTGAGGGAGGGAGAGAGGCAATCTCCGCTGAGCACAGAGCCTGATACGGGGCTTGATCATATGACCCTGAGATCATGACCTGAGCCAAACCAAGAGTATGACACTTAACTGACTGAGCCACCCAGGCACCCCTTGTTTGTTTGTTTGTTAATTTTTTTAATTTAAATTGTTCAGATTGGAACAAATAGCAAATGTACTTTTTTTTTTTTTTTTTTTTTTTTTTATTTGAGAGGGAGAGAGTGAGTGAGAGCATGAGTGCACACGAGGAGGGGGAGGGAGAAGCAGACTCTCCGTTGAGAAGGGAGCCCCACATGGGCCTTGATCCTGGGACAGTGGGATCATGACCTGAGCTAAAGGCAGACACTTAACCATCTGAGCCACCGAGGTGCCCCCACAAATGTACTTCTGAGCATGTCACTATATATGGTTGTAGAAATTGTCTGCATGCAGCATTCACTGGATATTGACTTAACAAGGCACATATTTTCTGCAAATTATTTCAATCACAGAGTATTTAAAATAAAATAACATTTTTGGGTTAAAAAAATAAATTCAATTTAGTTAACATACAGTGTGTTACTAATTTCAGGGGTAGAATTTAGTTGATTCATCAGTTGCATATAACACCCAGTGCACATTACATCAAGTGCTCTCCTTAATGCCCATCACCCAATTACCCCATTCCCCCACCCAGCAACCCTTAGTTTGTTCCCTGTAGTTAAGAGTCTCTTATGGTTTGCCTCCCTCTCTGTTTTTATCTTATTTTATTTTTCCTTCCCTTCCCCTATGTTCATCTGTTTTGTTTCTTAAGTTCCACATATGAGTGAAATCATTTGGTAGTTGTCTTTCTCTGAGTTATTTTGCTTAGCAGAATGCTTTCTAGTTCCATCCACATCATTGCAAATAGCAAGATTTCATTCTTTTTGATGGCTGAGTCATACTCCATTGTGTATACATACCACTTTATCCGTTCATCTGTCCATGGACATCTGGGCTCTTTTCATATTTTGGCTATTGTGGGCATTTCCACTATAAACATTGGGGTGCATGTGCACCTTCGAATCTCTGTTTTTATATCCTTTGGATAAATACATAGTAGTGTTGGGGCATCTGGGTGGCTCAGTCGGTTAAGCATCTGCCTTCAGCTCAGGTCATGATCCCAGGGTCCTGGGATGGAGCCCCACGTTGGGCTCCCCACTTGGCGGGGAGTCTGCTTTTCCCTCTGCCTGCTGCACTGTCTACTTGTGCTCTCTATCTCTCTGTCAAATAAATAAATAAAATCTTAAAAAAAAAAAACATAGTAGTGTAATTGCTGGGTTGTAGGGTATTGACTTATAATGTTATATTAGTTTCAGGTATATTACATAGTGATTGGACAGTTCTGTACACTGCCCAATGCTCACAATAAGTGTAGTTAACTTCTGTCACCATACAAAGTTATTCCAAATTATTGGCTATATTCCCAAACTGGAAGTTTGTACCCCTTAATTCCTTTCACCTGAAAATAAAGGATTTTTTTAAAAAGCTCTTCCAGTTTTCACTTTAGAAACCTTATTTCTGTTTATAATTCTGAGTTTTAAGCAACCAGGTTAGAAACTTTTGGAATACAGTCCATTTACAAATGAGGACTATCTGTACTTTGATTCTTCATATCAATTCACTGTAACTGCTTTTTTCTTTTCCCAATTTTTCTTTTTTTTTTTAAGAAGATTAATTTATTTATTTTGGGGAGGGAGGGGCAAAGAGAGAGGGGGAGAATCTCAAGCAGACTCCCTGCCTCTCAAGGAGCCCAGTGCAGGGCTTGATCCCAGGACCCTGAGACCATGATCTGAGCTGAAATCAAGAGTCAGGTGCTCAACCGACTGAGCCCCCAAGGTGCTCCTCTTCTCCCAACTTTTTTTTTTTTTTAAACATTTATTTTAGAGAGAGAGAGAGCGAGAGAGAGCATGTTCGCACACACAAGCGGGAGGAGCAGAGGGAGAGGGAGAGAAAATCTTAAGCAGATTCCTGCTGAGTGCAGAGGCGTTGGGGCTGATCTCTCGACCATGAGATCATGTGAGCTGAAACCAAGAGTCAGGCACTTAACCGATTGTGCCACCCAGGTGCCCCTTTGCCCAGCTTTTAAAATGTTTTCTGTCTTTTGCCATTGGCATTTTGCATTATTTTCCAGTTTATTTTGGTCTGCATTCCAAAGACAGAATGAACTCTATACTTTCATGAAGTGTATCTTTAAAGGGAATCAAACTAAAAGAATCTCAAGCCCAAGTAAGATATGAAAAAGGCTGATAAGCATTTAGAGGTTTAGGTCAGGGATGGCAAATACCTATCACCTAACATTCTTTCATCCGTTATGTATACTGCTCATTGATCACAGTACTTAAGTCTTTCCTCACACAGTGTTTTAGCTATCTGCTGCCAGTTGGTTAAAGTTGACATGAATCACAAAAAGGCTATTTGACATTTGACATTTCTGATTTGGAGGATCAGTTTTGGGGAGAAATTTCTGGAATATCTGTTTTAATTAATGAACTATTCCATCCACTGTATGAAGTAACATAATCGTAATTTTGGAAGCGCAGTTACCTAAGGAATACCTTAATCATTGTTTCTTTTTTTTTTTTTTTTAAGATTTTATTTATTTATTTCAGAGAGAGAGTACACAAGCTGGGGGAGACAGGCTGAGGGAACAGGAGAAGCAGACTCCCCATAAGTGGGGAGCCCAATGTAGGGCTTGATCTCAGGACCCTGAGATAATAACCTGAGCCGAAGGCGGACACTTAACTGACTAAGCCACCCAGATGCTCTTTAATCATTGTTTCTTGTCACTTAAATTTTTCAGGTGTTTGCGAAGCCAGTTCAATCTATAGAATATTCTTAAAGTACAATGTATTTTTTAAAAAATCCATACACTTTTATGTCACATCTTTAACTTTTAATTGGGTAACATTTTTTATATGTCATTTACTTTTATTCTTGTGTTTTCTTTCCATCTTTAAGGAATGGACATACCCTATGAGACGAGAGATGCAGGTAAGATAACCTTTTTGTTTATTCAAACCAACCCATATTATTATTATTATTATTAAATAACCTAATTTCACAAAGGATTTGAGACCTGTTGGCTCATGATCTGTAAGTTCATTGAGTCTTTTAAAAATCAGCATATTTGAGATTAATCATGGATCTTAAAAAGATAGGAAATGAATTGTTGCCTTTCTTAGATTAATCATGGACATAGTAATATATGTATGTGCTTAATGAATCACTTTGTTTTCCCTTATCTGAAAAATTGGGTACAATATTTTTATTCCTTTGAAAACACTTTGTATTCTGTGTCTGGCTAGTTTAGATAAGTCCAAAAGAGTTGACTATAAAGCAAATCACTCTTGAATAATTGCTCATTTTTGTGTCTGATTTTCAGTCAACTTCCATAATGAAGTCCTCCAGAAGACTGAGTTGAATACTCCCAATATGGAATGATAAAATGTTAACCCTCATAGCAGTTTTTCTTTTCCATTTCTTACCATTTACGTCACTCTGCTAGCCCCAGAATCAAGCAATGTCTCCTGTTCCCGGGAATACCTTGACTTAATAAAAATCTGTTTCTTTTCTCTGTTAGTGAAAATTCTCTTTTTCTAAAAGTATCTGAGTACCTGTGGGGCATTTTACTTGGTGCTATGGGGAATGCAAAGATGAGTAAAATGTAATTTCTGCCCGCAAGAAGCTGGTAGGAGACATCAGACCTATACACAAATAATTACAATTTTCCAAAGAACTGAACTGCAAAATTGCACTATATTAGTATCTAGGATATGATACAGCCCAACTAAAATCTTTCTATATTGAATTCACATAGAATAAATTTTAATCTAGCATTTGGAAGGTATTTATTTAAAATTGTTGAAACTGTCAGTAGGCAAACATTTGATATTGGTCTTTTTTAAATTTTGCAATAATACTTTTATGAACTATAGGTAACAACAGATTTGGCTGAATAAGGTTTTGTGTAATTCCAGAGGGGTAATTTTCTTTATGCCTAATTTATATCTTTTTTTTTTAAGACTTTATTTATTTATTTGACACAGAGAGACACAGCGAGAGAGGGAACACAAGCAGGGGGAGTGGGAGAGGGAGAAGCAGGCTTCCCGCTGAGCAGGGAGCCTGATGTGGGGCTCGATCCCAGGACCCTGGGATCATGACCTGAGCCAGGCAGTTGCTTAACCGACTGAGCCACCCAGGTGCCCCATGCCAAGTTTATTTTTAGACTATAGCAGAGAATATAAGTAAAATTAGAGATGTTTCATTAATATAGGGGCACCTGTATGGCTCAGTCGGTTAAGTGTTGGACTCTTGATTTTGGCTCAGGTCATGATCTCAGGGTCAGGAGACTGAGCCTCTCCGCAGGCTCCATGCTGGGCGTGGAGCCTGCTTGAGATTCTCTCTCCTCCCAATGCCTCTCTACCCCTCTCTTTAAAAAAATAAAAATAAAAAGACAGTCATATAATATGCTAATTTTACCCAAAGTGCTTCTAAAAAGTACTGTGGAAGTTCAGATATCTGACTTTTCAGAACTATATTTAAACTAAATGTCTCATTTGCTATTATAAAGCACATCTGTATTTCTCTTCCCAATCATTTGCTCAGTGTGGCTAGAAAATGTTCCCTAAATTACAAGCGTTTTAGCAAATTATTATAACAATTATGAAAATACTCCACAAATCCACTTATATGGTACATAGTTTGTGTAAATTTAAATTGTTAATGGTAAATATCTCAATTTTTTTTTCCCTAGGAAATTTTACCTGGATTGTTTTTAGGTCCATATTCTTCTGCTATGAAAAGCAAGGTATGAACTTTAGATTAGGTTCATCAAGAGACTATTAACCAGCTTTTTTGGAATAAATTTTTTTAGTAGTAAGAGTTTTATTTGAGGGAAGGTCCACAAATACTGCATGTTACTCTGGAGTACCTACCTCTTTTTAGATTTTACTGGACTAGTGATTGTCAGGTGTGTCACCACAAATCACAAATAAGTGTATTTGACATTTTAGTTAATCATTCCTTATCAAGGGTAAGTGTGTGTGTGTGCATGTGTATGCACGTTTTAATTGATAAAATCTGATTTCTGTTTTTCCAAACTTCAGAGACCTGGATGCTCCAGGCTGTAAAGTGTTATACCATATATATCTGTCTCCTGTATAGTCAAACTGAAATGGATTTCTTTAGTTGACACAGTTAACAGGGTAAATCTCATTTTAATATATGAAGCAATTTTGTTGCCACTTCGTACAGGATTCAGTCCTATGAATTAGGACAGTGCTACTAATTCGCTTTGAATTATAATGTGAAACATACCACATGCTTTCCCCAGTACCCTATTTAGAAGTCAGCATTCTTGTGTATAATATCTATCTACAGTAAGTTCTGTAAAAAAAAAAAAAAAACTGTAGAATTTTTAACTTTAATGTTTTAATTTAATATATTAGTTTTAGATGAGTAGGGAGTTTTTTAAAATTAGAGTCATTTCTTTGAAACTGGAAGGCTTTTTGACTATTGAGGTATACATAAGAGTAAACCTAGTTTTGATGGCCTACAAATAGGTTGGAAAGGGTGGGGTGTTGGTAAAAAAAGAAAAAAAAAAGTACTAAGGAAAAGATAGATAACTATAGACTTAACTGTGACTTACTTAAGATAAAGTCCAAATAATGTAGTATTTGCTGGCCTTCAAAATGGTTTTAGATTATTTGCTTTTTGTATTCCTACAGCATTTTATAAATATACCTATTATAGTATTTGTCACATTAAATTACAAGTATTTCTTTATAGATCTGCTCAAAACCTCTCCCCTCTCAGTTTCACCATGGTCTAATTATTAGACTGAGGAAGAGTTTCTATGACAAAATTTGATTATTTCCCATTCTGAATCACCATAGTACAGCTCATATTCCTTTTCATATCATCATCCAAAAGATATATAATAACAACAAATAATAATAAAAATAAAGAAATCTTAGGGAATAAATGCCTTTTCTAATACTCATTTAGTTAAGCCTACCTTTTATTGCATTCAAATACATTTAAACTGTTTCTTTGTGTATAATTTTTCTGCGGTTTGTAGGTATGAGATTAGGTCATAATTTGCTTCATACAAATGAAAATCCATTGAAAAGTAAAAAATATTCTGTTGCTTTTACATTTGGGTCCTATTTTGTTAAGGTTTGTTTTTTACTCAGTAATAGTCTAATATGCCTTCAAAGCTTGTTAAAGCAGGTTTTCATCCGTAGTTATGTATATCTTCTATGGTTTCTCACACTAATAAAGTAGGTATGAAAACTTCTTTATATATCAAGTATAAACAAAAGAACAGATGTTGAATACATTTTGGAGGTTTAATAAATATGAATATGGAACATTGATTAAATATTACTCCTACCAAATGCTTACCTCCCTTCTAACTCAGGATGCACTCAGGAAATACAAAGATAGTTAAACTCTTATCTAATCTATGCCAGACATAGGAAAATTTGCTGGAAAAAATAACATTTAAAACTTGAAAACGACACTTTCTTAGCTTGGGCTACTATAATAAAACATCATAGACCAATGGCTTCAACAACAGACATTTATTTCTCACAGTTGTAGAGGCTGGGAAATCTGAGATCAGGGTGCCAGCATGGTTAGATTTTGGTGAGGGCCCTCTTCCTGACTTGGAGATAGCAGTGTTCTTGCTGTATCTTTCCATGGCAGAAACAGGAAGCTCAGATAGTTCTTCCTCTTATCAGGGCACTAATTCCATCATGGGGCTTCACCCTCATGACCTCATCTAAATCTGTGTCTAATTAACTCCTACGAAAGGCCCCATCTCCTAATACCACCATCACCTTGGGGATTAGGGCTTCAACATATGAATTTTAGAGAGGCACAAATATTCAGTCCATAACAAATATAAATTATTCTTTGATTTCTCATGGATCATTAGTATTATTGTTATAGACTATTTAATGCAGAAAGTGGGAATTAAATATATAGGAGTATAAACTGAAAGTATCATAGAAAACTCAAGATTATGAATTCTGATTCCTCTTGCCAGGATGATTTTGTTCATTGAATTATTGAACAGTTAATGTGTTCAGGGTACTGTTACACATACTTAATATGAATCAGTGAACAAAATCCTTGTTCTCATGGAATTTACATTCTAACTATTGAAATATATATCATGTCATATACATTATATATTACATGTATATAACATGTACATTATCAAACATCATTATATTCACTGAAACCTATAATCACTTGCAAATAAAAACTTACTTGATAATATCTAGGATTGTCATATTAAATTGCTTTAAATGTAGAGCCAAAAAAGCACCACAGAATATAATATCATTTGGAGTTGCCAGTTTTAACTTTAGAAGAATTTTTAAACTGAAATGTTACTAGTCTGTGAACTGTATAAATTAATTCTGGCTTGTAGTAGAAGAAGTATACTGGGAGAGGCCTGGTGTAGTCCAGAGATCTGGGCCCTGGTACTGCTATTAACTGTGTCAGTGATGTTCAGTAACTGTATATGCCTTAGTAGTCCCTTCTAAAAAATAAAGGCTTTAGTCAGTATACGTGACTACCACTTACTGAACACTTGCCATGTGCTCCAGGCATTGTGCCAAACACCTGACAGGGGTAATTTGTCCAACCACTCAGTGAAAAGGTTAGTATTTCCCCCATTTTCCCATGGGAAAACTGAGCCACAGAGCTGGAATATAGAGCTTGGGCTCTCATGACTCCAAAGCCCGTGCCTTTAAATTAACCACTATCTAGTATTGTTTCTGAAATAAATTATCTTTAAGGTCTCAACAAGCTCTAAAATTATGTAAAATAATCCTGTTAGCCTTTTGAGGATATGTAGTATATATTAATCTTGAATCACTGAAATATCTTGCTGATCACTTCAGGTATTTTATTACAAAATTAGCTTTAATTCCCTGTACTTAAAGTTCAGATATGGTTATGCTAATTGTAGTGTTCAGCCCTATATATTTTCAAACATCTGTGTTACAATAAGATGATGTTTTGTATTTTAAACTATTTCTTTCCCTGTCCCTCTTTTTTTATAGCTACCTATACTGCAGAAATATGGAATAACCCATATAATATGCATAAGACAAAATATTGAAGCAAACTTTGTTAAACCAAACTTTCAACAATTATTTAGGTAAGAATTACTGCTGTGATTAATTAAAATGTTATGGGCAGCAAACATGTAATGTAGTTTATATTTCAATTGATTTTATTATAGCAGTCTTCTGTACATACCTGTTTTTGTGGGTGTGTGTGGTTTTGTTTTTTTTGTTTTCTTTTTCTTCTTGGTGTTTTGTTTTTTTTTTTTTGGTGGGCAGTAAAGCAAAGTTTATGTGATAAGTAAAGTGATGGTACAAAGCTCCCGAAGAGGGAGGGACCCGAGAGGGTTGCCCTGTACATATCTGTTTTATAAGGATGGTTATATAGTATATTACCTAAAAAATAAGTTTCCTTTAAATTTTAAATAAGTAATGCATATAATGCAGAATTTTAAAGATTCAAATGCATGTACAGTATGTATACTGAAGAGGTTCCCTATTTCTATGCCTTAGATACTCAGTTCCCCTCTCTAGAGGCATCCACTCTTACTTTTTGAGAATCTTCCCGGGGTTATATGTTACATATATACAATTTTTTTTTTTTACACTGGCTTTAAAAATGTTAATATATTTTAGAGATTGCTTCATATCCTTACTTAGATGCATTGGTTTTTTAAACTTGCATAGTAATCTGTTGTATGGCTATACTAAAATTTATTCAGCCTGTCACCTATTGGGCATTTTAGGTTGTTTCCAGTCTTTTGCTAATATAGTGGGTATCCCTAAATATGTCATTTAATTCATGTGTGAATATATCAATTGGATAAATTTGTAGAAGTGGAATTGCTGGATCAAAGAATGTGAGCATTTAAAATTTTAATGGATGTTGCAGATTGCCCTCCAGTGAGTTTTGTCAGTTTACATTCCCACTCTGAAGTGAATGACTCAATTTCCTAGAGTAAAAATGATGTCGCGTATAGTTCTAATTTGCCTTTCTCATTATAATGAGTGTGGTTGAGCATTTAATGGTTTTTAATGTTATTTTAACTTTATTTTAAAAATAAAGAATATGTATTACACATGGTACAAGAAAAGGGTAGAAAAAAGGTATATAAATAAAGTAAGTCTCTTTCCTCCTCTAAACCCAGCCATCTAGCTTCCCTCCTGGGAGGCGGCTACTATTAACCCTTAAATATCATTCTAGAGATATTCTCTGTGTATATAAAAGCATGTATGTTAAAAATATTTTAATGCGCTGCTTTATTGTTTGTAAAAATGAAAGCATCCTGAGTGTCCATCAGTATAAGACAACTCCCAAGTATATCGTGAAAATGTATAATAGGATACTGTAACCATGAAAAAGAATGAAATATTTCTAAGTGTGTTGATTGGGAATAATCACTAAGATTTATTAAATTAAAAAAGCAAGGTGTACAAACAAGTGTATACTCTCAGTGTGTTTAAAAATATACACAGTATATTAGGCATATATTCTTGTACATGCATAGAAAATTTCTAGGCTAAAAGACCAGGAATCTGACAGTGGTTGCTTCTGAGAAGGAAATTCAGGGTCTGGGATGCTAGAGGGGCCTATTTTTTATTGCAAATATTTTTATACTGTTAGAATTTTTTACCATGTGTACACATTTTTCAGTTAATAAAAGCTTGTTTTAAAAAAGGAATGTCTATATTCTAAAATAAAATAGATTGAATTTTTTTTTCTAATTGTAAAAGAAATCCTTGGTTTTGGGGTGCCTGGGTTGGCTCAGTCAGTTAAGCATTTGCCTTGGGCTCATGTCGTGATTCCAGGGTCGTAACATCGCAAGCCCTGCGTTGGGCTCCCTGCTCAGCAGGGAGTCTACTTCTCCCTTTCCCTCTGCCCTTGCCCACTGCTCCTTCTCTTTCTTTCTCAAATAGGTAAATAAAATCTTAAAAAAAAAAAATCCTTGTTCTTTATAGATACTTTGGAAAATACAGAATGATGCCAAGAAGAATATAAAATCATCCATAATTCACAACCTAGAGGAAACACTTTAGTTAACATTTTGGCATATTCCTCTAAATCTTAACTGTATTATACATATGTGTATTATGTCTACACACATACAGACTTACATATATTATAGAAAATGCCATGATATTTAAAAATGCCATACTATACATTTCTAATTTGTCTAGAGTTTTTGTTTTTAGTACCAAAATGTCCTGGGTACAGCTTCTTTATCCTAATGGAAGAACCCTTTCTCCTTAGATTTGGAATATTGGATTATAGATTGATAGTTCTGCTAATAGTTTTGTTTCTGTTTTTTTGTTTTTTAAAGATTTTATTTTTAAGTGATCTCTACACTCAGTGTGGGGCTCGAACTTACAACCCTGAGATCAAGAGCTGCAACTCTATGGATTGAGCCAGCCAGATGCCTCTCTGCTAATAGTTTTTTGTTTTGGGGGGGGGGGGGTTCTTTTTGTTTTTTTGTTTTTAAAAGTAGGCTCCACACCCAGCATGGAGCCCAACTCAGGGCTTGAAATCACAACATGAGATCGAGATCTGAGCTGAGATGAAGATTCGTATGCTTAACCGACACTCAGGCACCCTGACTGCTAATAGTTTTTAACATTCAAAATGAAATGCAGTAAAATATTTTAGATTGACTCTGAATTAACTTTTTTTTCTTAAAGCAGTGTTTTATGTAATAGTTCAGTCTACAGAATCACTTTAGGATACAGTCATTGTCTGAATCCTTTTGGTTTTTACATTGGATTATCCTTGGATACTGAGTTTCAGCTTCTCTCTGATAAACTCTGAATTTATTGAAGTTGTTACCACCTAAATGATCGCTTTACTAACTACTTAAATGATCACTAAAGGACTGTCATTTTTAAGGCAATATTGACTTTAAAAATTAATTTTGTAACTTGATTACTATAGGTGTCACCATACAGTACCTCATTAGTTTTTGATGTAGTGTTCCATGATTCATTGTTTGCGTATAACACCCAGTGCTCCGTGCAATACATGCCCTCCTTATGGTGACTAACATAATAAATAAATAAATAAGAAAAAAAAAGAAAAGAAAAAAATAATTACTATAGTTGTACCAATAAACAGGGGCTCTAGGATAGGTTAGGAAGGTTTTCACAAAATAAGCCTAGCATATTAATAATGTCTTGTTATCAGTATTTTCCAAAGTGCAAAATTATAGGACAGGTAGTCTCTTGGTTGATTTTTGCTCTACTGAAGGTTAGTTCAAGCAATGGATGTTTGACTCATTGCTCCGTTAAACTTCCATTTTGATTACCTTCTTCTCTTTCAGACTTTGGGCTTCCTCTGAATTGTCCTCTGTAGCATTGTGAGGAGGGAGCAGAGGGCCACTCAAAGAAGAATCTTCTAGTCCATGGGGAAGTTAGTAGAAATAGAAGAATAACAGTAAAGAATACAGACACTTTTTCTCTTTATATTATAGGTCCACTCTGATCTAGAGGAAAGTTTTCTTCCTTCATGTGATTTTTCAGTTTTAACCAGATAGATTTTTTTTATACAAAGGTGTCAGAAATGTTAACTTATTATTTAAGGCTTTAAATGCTGTGCATTTAAACAATATAAAATCTATGACCCAATTCTTGGGAATATGATACTTTGAAAGTTATTTTGCATTATTTTCATGGTTGTCAAGAACTTTTGAATTTTTTTATACACAGAGTTTTATCTGAAAGTGTGCTTATCACGAAATACTCTATTTTCAGATATTTAGTCTTGGATATTGCAGATAATCCAGTTGAAAATATAATACGTTATTTTCCCATGGTAAGTATCCTGCTTTAATTTCATTTAAATTTTATGATTTGACTTCTTAATTATGGTTCTAAAATTTAATAATAATGAAACTAATTCCTTCCTATGCTGCTTTTACTTTGTTATGACTGAAAACTATGGGATTATATTTTAAAGAATATTTATTTTTAAAACCTTTTTATGATCTCCAAATATCTGAGAAATCACATTTTGAATTTATTAAATTCAAATTAAATTTTAGATCCTGTATAATTTCTAAAATTTGTAATAGGTGCATTTGTAGCATTTTGGAAATTCTTGAATAAAGGCAATTTTTATTAATATAAATAAATAAATTTTTTCAGTATATTTGTTTTACCGTATGTATATTTTATGCTTGTATTAATCCACATGTTTTATTAAAACACTGTCTTTTGCCTTCAGACTAAAGAATTTATTGATGGAAGCTTACAAACTGGAGGTAAATAATATTTTCTTTACTTGCTCAATATTTAGTTTTAGGGGACTCTGTGTTAATGTTTTGTTTTTTGTTTTTTAAAGATTTTATTTATTTATTTGAGAGAGAGAGAATGAGAGAGCAAGCACATGAGAGAGGGGAGGGTCAGAGGGAGAAGCAGACTCCCTGCCGAGCAGGGAACCCGATGCGGGACTCGATCCAGGGACTCCAGGATCATGACCTGAGCCGAAGGCAGTCGCTCAACCAACTGAGCCACCCAGGCGCCCGCAGTTAATGTTTTAGTTAACATTTGTCTTAAATGCAGGATATGGAAGTTGCAATTGTATGTAATAGACTATTCCCAAATTTGTTTTTTCCCAACTCCTTGCTTCATTTGGATAGGCTTTCTTAAATATTCCTATATAACTATTTTCCAGTTTTGGGTCACTTTTAAATCCCTTTAATTTCAAAGTATAAATTGTAAAGATTGAAAGTTAATAAATATCTAAGTGTGGTATGTATAAAATATAAAATGTTTAAGAAAAGATTTATCATACTGTGATATGGTACATGGTTTCAATATATTTTAGTTGCTGAATTAGGTGTTTTTTTGTCAGAATAACTATTTCTTGTTTTTCAGGAAAAGTTCTTGTCCATGGAAATGCAGGAATCTCCAGGAGGTATGAAGTTAGGAGATTATCTTTCTTTCTCTAGCATTTCATTAATGAGTTCTGTTTTCTATTTTTTTCTAAAATTTTTTCCCCCTCTTCAGTGCTGCCTTTGTTATTGCATACATTATGGAAACATTTGGAATGAAGTACAGGTAAGAAAGTACTCTGAAACCTAGTCACAATTTAAATTCTCAGTAAAATGAAGCTTAAAGGAAACAGTTTCGGATTTTAAAGTTGGTAATCCTGATTTTGTCATCTATTCATGTTGATTAGGCAGGCTCTTTATCCCATAATTAGTCTCTTAACCTTTATAGCTTATCTACCTTATATAGATCTACTTGGCTAATATTTTGTGGTTTTAGGGAGCTAGTGCTAAATGTTGTTAAGAAGCCAGGGTACTTACAGTTAGGAAAAATTATGGAAAACTAATTATTTACTGCTAGAGAATTGTTTAGCCCGAGTTTAAAAACTCTTAGACACAGATGTTATTGCTTCCCTTGCTTAAAACGCTAATTTATTATGTTTTCCTTTAACAGTAGTTGGATGAAAAATTAACCTAGAAATTGTTTCAGCTTCTATTCGCAATTCAGTATAGTCTTTATTAACCAGAATCAACTTTTTGAAGCATACTGGATAGATAAAAAAGAGAGAGCCCCAAAACAAAAACCTGGCCAGTGTACAGTGTTTCTTTTTTTTAGTGTGTCTTGCTAGAAGTCTTGTAATCATTGACAACTCCTTGTCTTTCACTCCCTATCTCCCAACCTTACCCATTACCAAATCCTGTCTCTTTTATGTTCTAAAATATACCTTGAATCTGTCTCTTTATCTTTCTCTTCATCATCATTTAATCCCCTAATCCAAGCTCCAGTCACGTCTTTCTTGGACTCTAACAGTGGTAGCCTTGTTAGTGGTTTCATGTATTCTTTACTTCTCCAGTCTGTTTTTTTCCCTCACACTACAGTTGATCTTTTCAAAAGATAAATCTGACCAAATAATCACCTTACCCCAAAAAGCTCTCAGAGGTTTCTGATCCTTAATAATTCTTATCATGGTGAGTAAAACTTTGGTATGCCTGTGTCAACCTGTCCATCATTATACCATGTTCCCTGTTAACTCTCTTCATTTGAGCTGCGTTCAGCATTGGATCCACATTCCTGACACACAGTAGACATTCAAAATCTTTAGTTTGTTTGGTATCCTTTAAGTTTAAATTTTGATGGAAAGGTTGCTTAAAAGTATCAGTTAATATTATTTGAATACAAATGCTTTGTTCGTTGGTAGACTTGTTTTATATATTCTCTATTATTTGGTGTCTTGACAGTAATAATATTAATAGTGAATCTAGGTGCTATTCTAGGCTCTTTATCTCACTTAAGCCTCACAACAACACAAGAAAGTAGATATACTCCTTGTTTAAACAATGATAAAATTTTGAGCACATATTTTGTAATAGATGTTTCACAAGGTGCTTTACATTTACTATCACCCATCTTCATAATAGCCCTCCAAAATAGGAACTATTATAAACTCCAGTTTACACACAAGAAAAATAAAGCTTAGAAAGTTGAGCAGCTTCCCTTAGAACACAACCTGGTAAACAGAGGTATGGTGATCTTTCATCTGCCCATGCTGTTGATTATTCCACTATAGCTTGCTACCTCTCTGTAGCACAAGTTTTATGATTATGATTTCCTGTTCAGGTAAATTTTTAGATAAGTTCCTATTTTAGGTAGATACTAAAAAAATTGAGATTAATTCATGAACGAATACCATCACCTTAGTTTTCTTTTTTTTTTCTTTTCAGAGATGCATTTGCTTATGTTCAAGAAAGAAGATTTTGTATTAATCCTAATGCTGGATTTGTTCATCAACTTCAGGTAACTTCTCTCCTCCTCATGTTTAAAGTAGTCAGAAAGGAGGATAATTAAAATCTTACGTCTATGTAATTTAAGTGTAAAATTTATTTTCTTATTTTTTAAGTTTTATTTAAAGATTTTATTTATTTGAGAGGGAGATAGCAAGAGAGAGCATGAGTGGGGGATGGGGAGAGGGAGAGAAGCAGGCTCCCTGCTGAGCAGGGAGCCCATCACGGGGCTCGATCTCAGGACTCTGAGATCATGACCTGAGCTGAAGGCAGATGCTTAACTGACTGAGCCACCCAGACACCCTAGAATTTATTTTAAATACTTAAAAATTTCCATAATCTAATTTGATTGATTGATTTCATTATTATTTTTTTTTAAGTTTATTTTTATTTATTTATTTTTAAAGATTTATTTATTTGACAGAGAGAGACACAGCGAGAGAGGGCACACAACAAGCAGGGGGAGTGGGAGAGGGAGAAGCAGGCTTCCTGCTGAGCAGGGAGCCTGATGCAGGACTCGATTCCAGGACCCTGGGATCATGACCTGAGCCGAAGGCAGACGCTTAATGACTGAGCCACCCAGGCGCCCCTTTTTAAGTTTATTTTAAGTAATCTCTGCACCCAACATGGGGCTCAAATTCACAACCCTGAGATCAAGAGTTGCATGCTCCTCCAACTGAGCCAGGCAAGTACCTCCTAATTTGATTTTTCTATTCAAATTTACATTTCTAGTTAAAGGTATTTTCCTTTTTGTTTTTTAAGTCTTTTCTTAAAAGCTGCCATTACTGTGAAAAAAGGGCTAAAGGCACCTTGTTAAATGTAAGATAAAATAATTGATGTTAGAAGAGTCCAGGATGGCAGAGGAATAGGGGACCCTAGTTTCATCTCGTCCCAGGAATTCAGCTAGATAGCTATCAGATCATTCTGAACACCTGTGAACTCAACAGGAGATCTAAGAAAGGAATAAAAGAATAGCTGCAACTTAAATAAAAAATCTTTAGGGCGCCTGGGTGGCTCAGTTGGTTGAGCGACTGCCTTCGGCTCGGGTCATGATCCTGGAGTCCCGGGATTCAGTCCCGCATTGGGCTCCCTGCTTGGCGGGGAGTCTGCTTCTCCCTCTGACCCTCCTCCCTCTCATGCTCTGTCTCTCATTCTCTCTCTCTCTCAAATAAATAAATAAAATCTTTAAAAAAAAAAAAATCTTTAAAAGGAGGGGGCGTCTGGGTGGCTCAGTTGGTTAAGCGACTGCCTTTGGCTCAGGTCATGATCCTGGAGTCCTGGGATCGAGTCCCGCATCAGGCTCCCCACTCACAGGGAGTCTACTTCTCCCTCTGACCCTCCCCCCTCTCATGTGCTCTCTCTCTCTCACTCTCTCTCTCTCAAATAAATAAATAAATAATCTTAAAAAAAAAAAAAAAAGAATAGCTGCAACTCTGCACATAGAAAAGTGAGCACTTTCTGCAAGGTTGGAGGTAGGAGAAGTGAATCCAAGACGATATATGGGAAAATAAACCGTGAGGGGAGGGAGCCTCTCTAAGCCAGCTACAGGAAATTGATAGAGCGGCAAAGTGCAAATTCAGGACTTTTAGAAGTCTGCTCCGGTGGGGGGTAGGGGACATCCTAGCCTTAAAGGCACTCAAGGTGGCTAAGCGGGGGTGGAACCCTCGTTGGGACTGTGTGGTCTCAGAATCACAGGAGACCAGGGGTGTCTGAGTGTGGCAGAGTTCCCAGGCATTGGAGCGGGGAAGCTGGCTACAATGAGCCCAGGAGTGGACTCTCAGCTGGGGTGTTGCCATAAACCACAAACTGCGGCACAGTTGGGTGACTGCTTTCCAAGCAGGGGCTCAGCAAGTGGCAGAACCGGCAAGACCCCCCCTTGCTCCCCCAGGAGGAGTGGCGCAATAGCGCACCACAGAAGTCTGCAGAGTTTAGATGCTGGAAACGGGTGGTGGTCTGAGATAGAAATGCTCGGTCACAGGCTGGGTGAACACAGAGTGTAGATGGAGACCAGGGAGACAGGAGTGATTGATGCTTTTCTCTGAGGGCTCATTGAGGAGTGGGGCCCCAAGCTTTTGGTTCTGGGGCCGGAAGTTTGGGAGGATCCCAAAAAACCACCCCAAAATTGCTAGAACTCATACAGGAATTCAGCGAAGTGGCAGGATATAAAATCAGTGCACAGAAATCAGTTGCATTTCTGTACACTAACAATGAGACAGAAGAATGAGAAATTAAGGAGTCGATCCCATTTACAATTGCCCCCAAAACCATGAGATACCTAGGAATAAACCTGACCAAAAAGGCAAAGAATCTGTACTCAGAAAACTGTTGAATACTCGTGAAAGAAATTGAGGAAGACACAAAGAAATGGAAACACGTTCCATGCTCATAGATTGGAAGAACAGATATTGTTAAAATGTCTATGCTACCTAGAGCAGTCTGCACATTCAGTGCAATTCCTATCAAAATACCATCAACTTTTTTCACAGAGCTGGAACAAATAATCCTAAAATTTGTATGGAACCAGAAAAGGCCCCAGATAGCCAAAAGAATGTTGGAAAAAACCAAAGCTGGTGGCATCACAATTCTAGACTGGAAGCTCTATTACAAAGCTGTCATCATCAAGACAGTAGTACGGCACTGGCACAAAACAGACAAATAGATGAATGGAACAGACTAGAGAACCCAGAAATGGACCCTCAACTCTATGGTCAACTGATCTTAAAGCAGGAAAGAATATCCAATGGAAAAAAGACAGTCTGTTCAACAACTGGTGTTGGGAAAATTGGACAGCCACATGCAGAAGAATGAAACTGGACCATTTCCTTACACCATACACAAAAATAGACTCAAAGTGGACGAAAGACCTCAGTGTGAGGCAGGAATTCATCCAAATCCTAGAGGAGAACACAGGCAGCAACCTCTGACCTCAGCCACAGCAACTTCTTGCTAGATACATCTCCAAAGGCAAGGGAAACAAAAGCAAAAATGAACTATTGGGACTTCATCAAGATAAAAAGCTTTTGCACAGCAGAGGAAACAGTTGACAAAACCAAAGACAACTGACAGAATGGGAGAAGGTATTTGCAAATGACTTATCAAATAAAGGGCTAGTATCCAAAATCTATAAAGAACTTAACAAACTCAACACTCAAAAAGAACAAATAATCCAATCAAGAAATGGGCAGAAGACATGAACAGACATTTCTGCAAAGAAGACATCCAAATGGCCAACAGACATACAAAAAAATGCTCAATATCACTCAGCATCAGAGAAATACAGATCAAAACCACAATGAGATACCACCTCACACCAGTCAGAATGGCTAAAATCAACAAGTCAGGAAACGACAGATATGGGCGAGGATGCGGAGAAAGGGGAACCCTCCTGCACTGTTGGTGGGAATGCAAGCTGTTGCAGCCACTCTGGAAAACAGCATGGAGGTTCCTCAAAAAGTTGAAAATAGAGCTACCCTGTGACCCAGCAATTGCACTACTGGGTATTTACCCCAAAGATACAAATGTAGGGATCCAAAGGGGTACATGCACCCCGATGTTTATAGCAGCAATGTCCACAATAGCCAAACTGTGGAAAGAGCCAAGATGTCCATCGACAGATGAATGGATAAAGATGTGGTGTGTATTATATATACAATGGAATATTACACAGCCATCAAAAATTGAAATCTTTCCATTTGCAACAATGTGGCTGGAACTAGAGGGTATTATGCTAAGCGAAATAAGTCCATCAGAGAAAGACAGTAATCATGATCTCACTTATATGTGGAATTTAAGAAACAAATCGGATCATAGGGGAAGAGGGAAAAATAAAACAAGATGAAATCAGGAGGGAGATAAACCATAAGAGACTCTTAATCATAGGAAACAAACTGAGGTTTGCTGGGGTGGGGTGGAGGGAATGGGGTAACTGGGCGATGGACATTAAGGAGGGCATGTGATATAATTAGCACTGGGTATTTTATATAAGACTGATGAATTACTAACCTCTACCTCTTAAACCAGTAATACATTATATGTTAATTGAATTTAAATTTAAAAAATTTTTTTAAATTAAATGAAAATAAAAAGTAAATCAAACAATTGATAGAAATTTCTTCTATTTGATTAAATAGTATCTGATTAAACTAGTTCATTTTTTTCTAAGAAGGAATATCAGAGATTGAAGAATGTCCTCTGGCTGATTCTATCCAGTTATGTATGCGGGAATAAATCTCACATTGAGACATCAAGAGCGTTACAAAATGGATTGTCTCAGGGGCATCTGGGTGGCTCAGTTGGTTAAGCATCTGCCTTTGGCTCAGGTCATGATCTTGGGGTCCTGTGATTGAGCCCCACATCAGGCTCCCTGCTCAGCGGGGAGTCTGCTTCTCCCTCTCCCTCGGTGCACCCCTCTCCCCCCACCCCCACCGGCTACTCATGCTCTCTCTCTCTCAAATAAAATCTTCAAAAAAAAAACTAACAAAATGGACTGTCTCAGTTACCAAACTTTAAATTTTACTTTTTTTTCATTCATTTAAAACAAACTGGTATTTCTTACTCTAGCATGTTTATGTAAAATGTTTCTTTTTATTCTTTTTTTATAAAATACAAAACTAAGTTTCTTTGCCTTTTAATCCTGTTGTGTAAAAACATTGTCTTTTAGAATTTATTTTTGTATTTGTAAAAGTAATATACACATGTTAAAAAATTCAGCAATATATATACAAGTCTAACTGCATAATGTTCCTATATGAATATGTACAAATGTATATATGCATCACAACTTCGTATGATTTCTTATACATAAACGTTTTAGGTTGTTTCTAGCCTTTCATGATTATAAACAATATTGGGAGAAGTATACTGGTAGGTACATCTTTGTTTACATCTGAAATATACCTGTATGATAACATATATATATATATATGGAATTGCTGGGTCAGAGGGATTTGAAATTTGATGTTACCATATAGTCTTTAAAAAGGGTGAAATAATGTAAACCACCAGTGCCAATGCCAATAGCCAAAAGTATTTTATTAGATTTTCTGATCATTGCCATCATGGTGGTAAAAGTGGCAACTCTTGTGGTTTGCCCATTTTTCTATCAGATTGTTGGTCTTTTTCCTCTTTGTTTTATAAGAGCTCTTTTTATATTATTAAGTAATCTGTCTTTAGCCAACTGATTTAAAATGCCATTTTTATTATATACCAAACTCTGATCTATACATGGGTCTATTTCTGGACTTTGTATTCTGTCCCATTGCTCTGCTTAATGCTGCAACTGTATTAAACAGTTTTAAATACAATGTTATTAGATAAATAACTTAAGGTATAGCTTAAGATTTCCTCATTAATATTCTTTCTAGAATTTTCCTGGAAACTTCTTAACATTTACTTTTTGGTGTGAACTTTGCTGGAAAGAGCCCTATATTTTTTTAAGTTACTGCTAAGTTCACAGTTGAAAAAGAATTGACACCTTTATATTTTTAGTCTTCCTAAGAATATATTCCATTTATTCGCATAACTATTTCCTTTAGTGTTTTAAAGTTTTCTTTGTGTAGAACATATGTATTTCTTATGAAATTTACAGTATCCTGTATTCAACATGGTATACTCAGCACCATAGGCAGAATTTTACTACAAGAAGTTATTCCTCCTCCACTTAAAAGCCAGAGGCCTTATTTATTATAATGGCTTATAAATCCCTACATGTGTAGTCCCTTACCTCTCAAGTTATAATCTACAATCCCATCTGCTTACTATGTATGTTCTAGTCACACTGACCTTCTCATAATTCCTTGAAAATACTATGCATGTTCTCATTTCAAGGCACTTGCTCTTATCTCCCCACACCTAGAATGCTTTTCCCCAAATATCTGCATGGCTTGTTTCCTTAATTTTCTTTTGACTACATTATTGCAGTTGCTTTCTAACAAGTATACTTGCTTCTGCCCTTACCCCCAAATCCCTACAAGTCAAAAGAAAATGTTAGTTTGGACCAAAATGGTAGTAGGGGAAGAGGTGAGAAGAGATCACATTTTGGATTTATTTGACTGTATAGCTGACAGGATTTGCTGATGGATTGTATGTGAAGAGTGGAGATTAGGATGATCTAAGCCTTTATGGAAGATATGGAAGAAACTGCACGAAAAGGTTTGAAGGGAGTAAAATCGAGTTCAGTTTTGGTCATCTTAAGGTTGAGAGGGCCGTTGGACAATAGGCAGTTATATAAAGTCCAGAGTTCATGGGAAAGAACCATGTATTTTAGGATTATCAGTATATAGGTGCTATTGAAAGCCCTGAGACTAGGTGAGATCACTAGGGGAGTGCAGATAGAGAATAATATCCAAAACAGATCCTAATGCATTCCAACGTGTAGAGGGTTGGGAGATGAGGAATTAGTAGAAGAGATTGAAAAGAATGGCCACTGACATAGGAAAGAAATCAGGGTGGCTTGTTGTTTGGGAAGTCAAGTGAAGAAAGTGTTTGAAGAAGTAGGGAATGGGGTCACCTGGGTGGCTAATTTGGTTAAGCGCCCAGCTTTTGGTTTCGGTTCAGGTCATGATCTCATGGGTCATGAGATTGAGCCCTACACTCAGTGGGGAGTCTGCTTGAGATTCTCTCCCTCTCCCTGCCCTCTTCTCTTTCTCTCTCTCTCTCTCAAAATAAATACATAAATCTTAAAGTGGGGAATGATTCACTGTATCAAAAGCTGATAATAAGTTAAATAAGATAAAGGCTGAGAATTGACATTAGGTTAGGAACATGAGGTCATTGGTGGCCTTGACAAACAGGTTTTGTGGATGGGGGAGGATAAACATAATTGCTCAGAGTTCAGGAGAAAATGGGAAGAGAGGAATATAAATAGCAAGAATAGATAATTTTAGGAATTATACTTTGAAGGGGAAAACGACAGTAGTTGGAGGGGAAACTAGGGTTATTAAGGAGGATTTTGTTTGTTTTCTAAAATGATAGGAAGTGTAGTATATTTGCAGTTTGAAACAGTCGAGGAAAAAAGAGAAAATTGGTATTATGCCAGAATTAGTATGGTCTGTTCTCTTTGTTGATTCTATTATATTCATTCATTCATTCATTATTTCTGTGGGTTTTTTCTCTCCCATTGAGCTCTAATAGTTTGTATGTCATCTGTTTCATTGTTACATTTCTTCCATGAGTCCTTTTATTTCTTCTTTGAACTCAATTTCAGAAATGCCATACTCATTGGGCACCTGGCTAGCTCAGTTAAGTGTCTGCCTTCGGCTCAGGTCATGATCTCAGGGTCCTGGGATCCCCACATCAGGCTCCCTGCTCAGTGGGGAATCAGCTTCTCTCTCTACCCTTTCCCCCTGCTCGTGCTTTCTCTCACTCACTCAAATAAATAAAACCTTAAAAGAAATGCCATACTCATTGATTTCATGGAGAATTAATCATTTTCATCTGCTTCATGGTGCAGTCTTGGCACTGTTCTTAATGTGACTTTGGGTTATAAAGTTGCTTTTTTCCCCCTTGTGACATCTTTACGCTAAAACTACTACTACTGGAAGTATTCTTGGAACAGCTATTTGCCCAACAATAAAATTGTGGGAGAGGAACCTGGATAGTGGTTGGGGAAGGCAGACAGCTTAAATTTTCCTACTTGTTTTGGAAATCTTTCTCACCACTTTTCTCTGGTGGGTTAACTTGATGAGTAAGAAGCAGAGCCTCTTATGTCACAGGTTTTTCTTGTTTGTGTTGATAAACACAGCATGCACATTAAAACCACCCGGGGGAACCTAACCTAAACCAATTAAATGACAATCACTGGGGGTGAGTCTTGAGCATATATGTATTTTAAAACTCCTCAGGTGATCCTCCGGTATAGCCAGGCTTGAGAATTACTGGTTTCGTTTTTATCTTTAGCTAAGATCAGATACTTGGCTACATACATGTACCCTGCTTCTTGCAAAAACGGCATGTGTGGGCATTCACATTTTCCTTAATATGCCCTACCTCATCCCCACAGCCCACTCATATTTCCTATAATACTGTGTAAGGGCTTGTTAGATTTATCTTAGATCCACCATCTTTTTTTGGAGCACTTTGAAATGTACCCATTCTGCCTAATTTCTGCAATCAGGCATCTTGTATGCCTACCTTGGTCTGGTTCCATTTAAAAATAAATGTAATACACATACAGAAAAGGCATAAGATGTAAATAAACATCCATGTAACCACCATCAGGTCAAGAAATTGAACATATGCCAGGATCACAAAAGCCCTTGTGTTACCCCTTACTAACCACAAACACTCTTTCTCCTTTTGTAAAGGTAACCACTATTCTGACCAATTTGTAATCAGTTCTTTTCATTCTTCTCTTATTCAGGGTTATGGATGTTTCCTACTTTCATCAGATAAGGAGTTCTCTATTTTTTGTTTTCAGAAAGGAGAGAGGGATAGGAATGCCTTTATTCTTCCATCTTTGGAAGTAGAGGACTATTAATTTTTTTTTTTTAAGATTTTATTTATTTATTTGACAGAGACACAGCAAGAGAGGGAACACAAGCAGGGGGAGTGGGAGAGGGAGAAGCAGGCTTCCGTGGAGCAGGGAGCCCGACGTGGGGCTTGATCCCAGAACCCTGGGATCATGACCTGAGCCAAAGGCAGATGCTTAACAACTGAGCCACCCACGCACCCCTAGGACGATTAATTTTAAGGAATTAGAAAACCAAATATATATTTGAATCCTTTAAATGCTTTATATTACTCTCATTTTATTTTCAACTGTATAACATTTTATCTTCATTGAATTTTATTTCATTTTATTCTTACAATTATTTTATGAGCGTTTTGGGTGTGTGTGTGTGTGTGTGTGTGTTAACAGAGGAAATTAGAGATCATATAACTAACACCCCAGCGGCAGAGAACAGATACTGCCTGACTAGCAGTTCAGTGTATGATACCCTAGTGCAAGCTGTTAAACTGACTTGATTTATAGTTTCTTCAATAAATGTGAAAGTATGAGATAGGAATTTTATTTTAGTTTTTAAGAGATAGGAATTTTTAACTTGCATTTCTCCTTTTAAAAAATATTTATTTATTTGAGAGAGAAAGGAGTGAGTGGGGAGAGTGGCAGAGGGGGAAGGAGAGGGACAGGCAGACTCTGTACCGACGCCAGGCTCCATCCCACAACCCTGAGATCATGACCTGAACTGCAACTAAGTCAGCCGCTTAACAGAATGAGCCACCCAACCCAGGTGCCCCTAAACTTGCATTTCTCTTACAACAGTATGGCACCAGATATTTCAGTATAAACTAAGAATACCGATAATATATGCATTAATCACTCTTTTGGTACCCAAGAATCTCAATGTATATTCATGTTAATTAAATATTTTTTAGGAATATGAAGCCATCTACCTAGCAAAATTAACAATACAGATGATGTCACCACTCCAGATAGAAAGGTCATTATCTGTTCATTCTGGACCCACAGGTAAGGATTTTTTGTCATTTTGGAGAAGGTTGGAGAGAAAGATGATGGTATAAAAGGTAGAAAGCATCTTTTGCTCTTTACAAGTTATAGTGAACAATTTAAATTGTTTAGAAAAGTTTGGGTAGACTATTGAATTTCACACAAGATAACTGCAAATTAATTTTATAAAGACTGCATGTATATTACATTGAGCTGCTGCTGTGTGTACACCACTGTACCTGGTTAATAGAATATATTAGCTCAAAGATCAAACTTCTCCTTGGTTTAGTTTAAGTCTTTAAGTAGTATAACTGCTGTAAAGATTAAAATAAGGGATCTGGAGAAGGGGCTCTAAGTATATTCAGGCGATCTTAATAAAAATAAGAGGTGGTTAATAAATAAAAGCATGTTTCAAATTAAGTAGGGTGACCAACGTGAGCCAACCATTTTTCTCTTGTCATCAGTATTTCAATCCCTTCTCCCTTTCTTCCTTATGTCAGAGTACTCCCTCCCCTATTTTCAAAGTTAATGATCCAAGCATGCGTTCAAAATCTTTTAACTTTTATCTTCCTTTTCTAAGACCTGCTACCCTTGTTTGTCTCTTTTTTTTACTGAGTCTCGTTCTATTTCAGGTCCATATTGGCCTCCTATCCAAACTCTTACTTGGTCTGTTCTAAACATTGTGGCCAGATCTATTTTCACAAAAGATAGTTCTGATGTATTTTTTCCTGTACAGAATCCTTCATTGGTTTAATTCCTAGAAGAAGACATAGAGCATCATAGTATAAGTAAGGTGTTTCTGATCTTGGTATCTCGCAGTGTTCCTCTTTATATAGGCACTCCAGAAAACTGAACTAATGGTTTCATTTGTGTTTTTTCTCCACCACGAATGCATAACATTCAGTGTCTCTATCCTTAAAATCTTAGTTTACATGGTTCAAGAGAAATGAAGATTAACTTAATCTTCCTCCAGTCCCTAGTTATTTGAAACTCCTATAGAACTTTATTTGTACCTTCTCACTTTCTGCTTTGCATTAGTTATTTATGTCTCATACCTCTTAGGTACGGCACTTAATCTGAAATTCAGCTATAGCCTGTATTTAGCTTTATGGCTAGCATATTTTCTGCTTCATTCCATTGTCCTGATACTACCTTTATATCCTTATTTTATTAATCTTACAGTGAAATGTTAGTTTCATGTTAGAATCCACTCTAAATTAACATTACCATGATTTAGCACAACCTTTTGGGCATAACTTTAAGCCTGTGCCATTGTTAGGCAGATAACACAGCAGACCCTTTACCAGTTTAATTGTTCCCCTAAAGTTTCCCTCCACTGAGACTCAATTTTTTTTATTATAACTGTTGGTCATGTAGTGATAGCTTTGATTCAGTGTGAGAAATTTCTGTACTAGCAGACTCTGATGTAAAGAGTAGATAAAATCTCCTCTTTATCTCTTGCATACCATCTTTTCTCCCAGCTGTAGACTTCTTGGTAATAAAACCACAGCTTCAGTGGAAAAATATTTTTGGCAGTGTCTGTGAAAGCAAAAAGATAATTATATCTACAAAATAAAATTGTACAAATATAAAATTAATCTCTTAAATTTTATGTTCTAAGTCATAGGTTTATGGTAGCTAAAGAACTTGGTAACCAAACATTTAGGTACCATAATCTCTTTAACAATTCTGTTTTCAAACTGTTTTAAAAGTGATTGTAATACCTAACACATAGTTAATTCTCAAGAGGGGAAATGTATCTTGTTATGAAGATAAAGGTTCGGTTATTTCTATCAAAAGAATTTACTAACATTTTACTAAAAATTCAGTCATGGAATTCTCATAGTGCATATACATAGTAATGCTTTATGAAAATGAAGTTTTACTAGCTCTAACATTCTAACAAATGAGTTTAAGTTCCCATTATGTGTTATATTTGTGCAATAATTTTTAGGCAGTTTGAAGAGAACACATGAAGAAGATGATGATTTTGGAAACATGCAAGTGGCAGCTGCACAGAATGGCTGACTCAAGCAACATTAGAGAGGATGTGAATTTCTATTTGGGAAGAAGAAGATACTAGAGACAATAATAATGTAAAATGGTAAAAACACAAGTCATATATTTTTTTTTTTAATTATATGTTGCTTCCAGGCGTTTCTCTGCAACTTGTTGGGCAACATTTTAAGATGTTGGACTTCTGCAATAGATGGCACTGATGGTTTTACTCCTTTCTTCTTTTTCTTTTCTTTTCTTTTTTTTTTTACACTTTACAGTTTTATTATAAACGAAGAATTTTGGACTTGCAAAGAGGTATTATTGCAATAATGCACTTTTCATACTTGAAATTTATTTGTATGATATAAAGTTATTACTTTAAACAAAATGCAAGTTAGGGGGGATTTGTTTATAAAATCTGGGTAATTTATAACGAGAATTTCCTAAAGTTTGCTAAAAATTCATTTTGTGTTCTATAACATTTTAAAAATAATTTTACAGTTCACTTTTATGATGGAACCTCTTACGGAAACATTAACAAATGCAGGAATCTGCCACATTTCTGTTTTAGTAGCTTCATTACCCTTTTATTTTTTTAAACTTAATACCTTATTATCTTTGAATCATAACATAAGCTAATTCTTCTTACTTTAACATGATCCAAGTATTGCTTCCATTCCTGTTATCTTCCTAATTTGTTTATTCTATAGAAAAAAAAGTTTAATGAACAAAAGGAAGATATTTTGCTTGGTAATACCAGATACTAAAAACAAGAAGTTTTAGACTTTTGAGTCACTTTCCTTTTTTCTTCAAAAGCCAAATGTTGTGTTTGTTCTTTTTAGAGTTTGTTTAGCCCATTTTTTCTTTGTCCAAAATAGTTCTAAGTAGAATAACCAGTGTAGCACTATTTTTTTCTAAATGAAGCCCAAAAAAGAAAAGTGCCTTGCATCAATAAAAAAATTAAAAAATAAATCTCACGACCTTTAAATTAGTATGTAGAACAGTACAAAGTTTTAAACATTTTTCTGTAATTTTTCTTTTTAACTATAAATTAGTTAAAACAGTCTGAGGCTTAAAGAAACCTCAGTAAATTATTTGGAATATGGAACATTTACTCCTTCATTTTATGTTGTCTTAATGATTCTGTGAGGTTGTTCTGGCTCAGCAGCTTTTCTTTGAAGATGCATTTATTGGGGAAAGTGGTTTGTGGGAAACTTCACTGTATTTAAAATTAAGTGTTTTAATTCTTTACATTGAGTTAATCCAAATTTCCCCCATAATTTGCATTAGCAAAGTCACTTTATGGATCCTTAATTCTCCATATTTTTATTTATAAAGATTGTTCTAAGAAAAACATTTTTGCTATTTTAAGTATGCCATGAGGAAGGAGAGGAGTGTTTTTAACTTTTTGTAGTTGATTTAGGGTAGCACAAACAAAACTCGTTTATATCTCACTTTTCTCAGTCCTCTCTCGAGGTGCTTTACTGATGGGAATGATTTCCATACGTTCCCTTGGTACCAGTAGGTACTATGCAAGATAACCCATTACACCAAGTTACTTCTTTGCTTTCTTGCCTGCATTGTAAGATAATACAGTAAGTGCTTTTTTTTATCCAGCATAACAGGAGAGTGGAAATTAAAATTGCTTTATTAATTAAGAGTTAATTCCTGTTGACCCAGATGGTATTCCTCTTCTGATCCCTTCACCTATTTACTACCCTGAAAACAGCCTATTAATCTCATTGTGGTCTTGTATTCTGTTGTGTGATTAGGTCATTTGGTGTGGTAGTCTATAGTAGAGTCAAGATTTGCATTGTGTTCAGAAATTCCACTTGGCAGGTAACACAGCTTTCCTGTATTTGGATCACTACATAGGTCAGCAGAGATCTCTCTTGCAGTCTAATAATCTATGATGCTTCTTCGTTCGGCAGAAACGCTGCTTAAAAGAATCTTCATTATAGTACATTTAGGTTTTAAAATGAGGGAGTTAAGATTTTTAAAATTAGTTTCTTAAATACACATATCCTCTCTAGTAGTTAGGCCAAAAATACAGATTTGGTCATTTACTAATTTAAAGCTGGTAATTTTCCACTTTTTCTAACCACTGTAATTTTTATGTTGTCACTAAAGTGCCTGCCCAGCACTGTATATTAAAGACTGTCTCTTGAACACTAGGAAAAGGGACTATCATCTTCTTGAGTACAGTACTAATGGGGACAAAACATGAAGTTTATTTTTTCTTTCATGTACAAACACCCCGTTTGTTTTACCTTGGATCCATTCTTCGACCTAATGTTCAACCACTTCTGGTAGTTCTTCTAGTCTTTCTTCTGTTTGGTTCCATTTTTGGAATTCCTTTATTTCTACGGATGTTTTGTGATAGTTACCTATAATACATTTAACCAATCATGATTTATTTTCTGAATTTGAATAATGTATGAGTGATACAGCATCCAATTTTAAATATGTAATCTGGGCAAGGATTTAAACTGAAATTGCAGCAAAACAGGAAAACTGCTTTACTGTCCCACTTTAAAAGTATGAAACAAATATTGAAAATATTCAAACTGGAATGGCAGTATTACCTTCTAATTTTAATTAGTTCATGTTAATTTCTTATCCATTGGGTGCTTGTTAAACAGCGGTTAAACCTTTATTTGTCTCTGGTGGAAATGTTAAACCGGGATAGCTTTTGCTACCAACTCTCAACTGTTTAACTTTTAAAGCGGAATATTTGTTTTGTGGGGGGAGTTTGTGCTTCATCTGAGTTTAGAAGTAATGTCAGAAAATGTTAAGCATGTCCTTTTTAAGAAAATATAAGGTTTCTAATTGTCTTATTACCATGGTAATTCAAGTGAATTAGAAGTATTTAACTGCAATCTTGAATTATAAAGTTGGGGTGCATATATATATGTATGTGTGTGTGTGTGTATACACACACACACACATCGGGATCTCAACTTGATGTAAAGTAAATGAGCAGTTACCTGGCGGATTTTTTTTTAATAACTGGCTTAATCCATAATTCCATAACAAACTTAGCTTCACTTCAGTATTTACTTCATCTTTGTCCATTCAACAATGCTCCAATATGGAAATGATAGGAAATAGCTGAGAATTACTAAAGGATTTTATTTTAATTGATTAGATTAGAAAGTTTCTAGGATCTTTGAATGCTGGATTTTTTTTTGTCTTACCCATCCATGGCAGCTAAAAAAAAAAAAAATCAAAATATTCAGGTTTACATGTTAGCTCTCTCATAGGGAGTTGCCATACCTCACAGTTCAAAGTGTATTCTATAGATCAGTAACATTATACTGACATGTAATTGCAATTTACTATGCAGCAAAATGATTCAAGAAAAATAACCTACAATGTCTATTTACCTTTGTATAGGCAATTGCTTAAGTTACTCTGCTTTTAACATTTGTACTTGGATAAAATGCTTATGTATGTATAGGAATGTCACAGTGCAAGATGCTGCTAGCCCAGGCACAAAGTATTAAAATTATTTTGTGAAGACTGGTGGTTGTATTAAAACTGTTGTGCCATTATACCTCAAAAAGATTGAAATGCTCATTTATACTGTTTATGCCTCAGAACTTTAGATTATTGTCTTTTAGATAAAAGTAACCCAGGATGAATGAACAGTGGACGTTGAGAAGCACTTAAGAGTATTTTCCAAAACTCTGTGGTCACACACACAAAAATAATATGATCAGTAATCCAGACAAGGCCTGAATTTTAGCTCAAGAATATTTCTGAGATTAGTTGAACATATTTGGAGTTGGAAGTGAGGGAATTCGTGTCTGAAGGAAAGGGTATATAGGTCATCCACAGAACAGCTTCTAGCCCATTAAAAAAAAAAACTTCTTGCTTTGACAGTACCATCTTCCCTGTCAGCCTACCTACATACTATTTTTCATCAAATCCAAGATGCTATCACCACACTGTTATTTTACATACCACTAAAAGGGAAAATATTGTTGAATAAATTGTGGCAAGCCACTGATCATAAAATGCATCCTGATTCCTAAAATGTTACTGGAAAAATAAGTGCATCTTAGAGTCAGGGAAATACAAATAAACAAAATATGTGAGGCATGATAAAAATCATAGCTGTCACTTCATTCTACCTTTTCAAAAACAAATGCTTTAAAATGTGAATATATAGTTTATATATTATGAAATGTTTTATGCAGCTTTTTTTGTACTCAAGTTTACTCATTATGGCTTAGAAAATTTTAAACATACTCTGGCTAACTAAAGCTAAATATAGATCACCATTTTGCTCAATGACACAATTTTTATTACTGTACTTTATAACTCTATTTCCTGTAGGAAGGACTTAAGAGAAGACCTTAAGGACACTAAAGAGATTTATTTAAATACTAACCTTGTAGACAGTTTTACTTCAAATTGTTCAGAAATGAGAAAGATAAAGCATTTAATTTTGCCTTCTGTTACGCTTTTTTAACATGGGTTTTAATTACTAGAATGTACCTAATAAAGCTACTGTCATGCTACAGTTGTAGGACTCCTGAAATGGCAAAACTGGCTGAAAAGGCAAAAAGCAGGTTTGTTGCTTTCACTAGAGACAG
Organism: Mirounga angustirostris; assembly: GCF_029215605.1. Classification (NCBI taxonomy): domain Eukaryota; kingdom Metazoa; phylum Chordata; class Mammalia; order Carnivora; family Phocidae; genus Mirounga; species Mirounga angustirostris. The sequence continues at coordinate 98,684,821 of NW_026991717.1, forward strand.
ATCACTTCATATGCATAGGTTGTTAGCAGGTAAGTAGTGAACCCTCTACTGGTGAAGGCTTTTTGTTGTTTTAGAAAGCCAACTGTAGCTTACTGCAAGGAGAAATCCTAAATCCAGTTGAGGTAGGTGTGAATCAGGGATAAAAAGTGGTTGGTCTTTATCTTCCCAGTTAATTTTACAAAGCGTACACAAAACTGAAATCTTATGAACCAGGATGTGACCTAAGAGTTCAATTGAGAACTCAAGAAAAACAAAGACATTAGAATTCTAACAAAAGACTTCATCGTATGAACAGGTTTAATGTAACATGGAATGCAAAAGATCAGAACAATTAATAAAATATTGAATCCTTCAACTTGAAAAAATAATTAAAATAAATAAAATCAAAACAAGATAGTGACCAGAATAATAGTACCATGACAATCACAGTAAATAGAAAAGCTTCCATCAGCATTTTAAGGATGTAACAAATGCAGTATGATACATATTTAAATATTCCACTCAGTTTTGTCATTTATTTTTCATAAAAATGTTACTCAGAAGAAAGGCTTCAGACATCGATGATGAGAAATCAGGTTAGAAATACGTAATGTACCAAGATTTGTTAATTCACTGTTAAAAAGTACCTTATATTTGCTCTTAGGTATTTTAAACAAATGAGTAATTATATTTCACATAAGACAGGTGGTACCTTATCTGCGTAAGAATTATATAAACTTTTAGATGTGCACTTAGATTGCTTTACTTTGAATCTCGTTACATTTTATAATTTTCATTTCTACTTTAAAAGGCTGACCAGGTTGTTTACCGATATAGAATTAGGATCAACAGATGTTGGACTGGACTACATTTAGTTACATCTTATCCAATTTCACATGATATGTGGAAAAATGATAACACTCCTAAGTGGTTTTTGGTGTTTCTTTGAAACAAAATATTCATTTTATGAATGTGATAACAGCCTTATTCATGGTATGCTTTTTTTTTTTTTTTTAACAAGCAGTACAGATAGCAGACACAGAACTCCTTACTACCTATACTCTAACTACAAAGAAATGAAGCAAACTTTAGAAAAATACAATGCAAGAAAAGATTCAAGTTAAAAATATATTCCTTTGGTTAAAAATCATCTCCTTTATAATACTCATTTGTAATCTAAACTCACGGCATGTCCCACGAGCCCAAAGTAATCTTCTAAATGTCATTATATTTATTGTATTACAATGTTTTCTTTCAATCCAGTACTTATGGAGGTCACTGGGTTGCAGCAACAAAGTATTTTAACTCTAGGAAGAGTATCGCCTTGTTGCATTAGCTCTTTTGACAAATGTCTTTCTTAAAATATTTTTACTTTAGAAACCTCCGACACATGTAGTTTTCTTCAGATACTGTATATCCGAACTTTTTATAGAAACCAACATTTTGTGGTAGACATTCAAGGGTAATCTTATAACAGTTCAGTTTCTTGCTTAGCAAAGTAAGGGTTGATAATAACCTGAAATTCAAAGGCGGGGGGGAGCATAGAGCATTTGTTAATAAAAATGCATTTGAGTAACTTAGTATGAATGAATAAAAATTACATAAATAACATCAAATTTATATTAGAAACAGGTTTAGAACATGACCTTTCTCACTGTATTCATTTAAATATTCAAATTTTGAGTGGAAAAGCATTTAATTCACCCAAAGCATTTTAGTTTCAAATATACTTTATCTAGTAATCACTAGTGCATTAATAAATAGGACAATACTAAATTCACCCTAAACCCTCTTTAAAAATAGGTTTAATATTAATTTTAACACTAGAGATTGTCAATCTTTTAAAAAACATGGCCAAAATTTTAAATTTTTTTCCTAAATCTATTCAGACTGCTTAGGAACAGTCAGCATTCCCACATGAAATGAGTAAATAATGGCTTTGTTCTTTATCATTTTAAAGCTAATATTTGTGAAAGCATATATCAGATTAACTCTGGATTGCTCTAATTAATATGAAATAGAAACAAAGCAAAAAAGGATACATTTTTCAAATCCTTAAAGAATCCAAACCCAGTATAAGAATGTGATTCTAGGGCGCCTGGGTGGCTCAGTTGTTTAAGCGACTGCCTTCGGCTCAGGTCATGATCCTGGAGTCCCAGGATCGAGTCCCGCATCGGGTTCCCTGCTCGGCAGGGAGTCTGCTTCTCCCTCTGACCCTCCCCCCTCTCATGTGCTCGCTCGCTCTCATTCTCTCTCTCAAATAAGTAAATAAAATAAATAAAATCTTTAAAAAAAAAAAATGTGATTCTAGGGGCACTTGGGTGGCTCAGTGTGGTAAGCATCTGCCTTCAGCACAGGTCATGATCTCAGGGTCCTAGGATGGAGTCCCCCTTTGGGTTCCCTGCTCAGCGGGGAGTCTCCTCCTCTCTCTGCCCCTCCCCCTGCTGGCTCTCTCTCAAAATCTTTAAAAAAAAAAAAAAAGTGATTCTGCCTTAGGGAGACAAAAAAACAGAAAAGATCTACAAAAATTTGCCCAGGGGGGTTTCTCATGTTTGCATAGACTGAAAAGTTGTATCATTTTGAAGACAGAACATCTTGGCTGAAGTTATTAAATTATAAAAGATATGACAAAATTAAGTGGACTAGAATAGTAGAAGCTGGTCTGTTTTGTTCACTGATGTATCCCAAATACCTTATTATCTTGCATAATATAAGAATAATATCTTGCACAGAGCAGGTACTTAATATTTGAGTGAATTCCTTAAAACTCAGAAGAGATGGTATTAAGCTAGTTCTAGCTTATAAAATAGGCAATAAACCTATGAAGCTTGAATTTATTTTAAAAGATTTAGATAAATGCATAGAGGATTATACAGGAAAACCTATTTTAGTATATGTTTCAAAAACTTAAAAGACAGAACATTTCCTTTGTTTTTAAATATGACTGGGAGATGGGTTGATCACTTAGCCAAAGTTTGTTTCCTACTAGTAGGAGAATACTGTTACTAAAAGTGAAAGTTAATAAAAATGTTACAGTCTATAAAACAGTATACTTCCAATTTCTAAACCTTTATATGATAAAACATATAAATACTTTGTTTCTTCATTAAATTTAGTTTAAGCTACAGAGTCAGCCTAATTAGTGACACCCAAAAAGAACTTCAAACAGGAAAACATCTTTTAACAAATAGCAAGAAACTATTACGAGAAACAGGGAAAGTATCTAACCAGGGATACTTTGTTTCTGCCTACTTACAGTTTGCCAAGCTGCTTCCCTCTGCATTCATCACTAACAACAACATCTTCTACTCTTCCTCTCTGAAAATATTTACAATGTTTAAAGGACTAGGCACGTAGTTTTGTTTTTAGCTAAATCAACAAGTGACATAATTCATAGATAAATGTTTTGTAAACGAACTTCAAAAACCAAAATGCAAGCCTTTTTTATTATGGAGGAAATAATATAATGAATCAATTTATGACCTAATCCTGTTTTGTCTATATCCTAAATCTTCGCACCCCACTGTTTTAAAGCAGATTTCAGAATCCACATCACCAAAATGTAATCTTGGCATGTTCATACTACACCATCTTACTCCTTGCTTAATAGCAATTTCAAACATCCAAATACAATTTATTAATTTCTAGTAAACACCACCAAAATTCATACTTCACAGAATACATTCCAAGTGTTCCTATCTTATTTTCATTGATTACCTATGTTCTCATGTGAGTCACAAGTAGTGAACGAGCATTAGAAATGTCACAATTAGAGAATACAGTTGACCCTCGAACAACATGGGTTTGAACTGCACAGGTCCACTTTATGCAGATTTTTTTGATAAATACCATACTGTAAGTGTATTTTCCTTGTTTTTTAACATTTTCTCTAGCTTTATTATAAAAATACCATATACAATATATATAACATACAAAATATGTGTTAACTGTTTATGTTGTTGGTAACACTTCCAGTAAACAGTAGGCTATTAGTAGTTTCTGGGAAGTCAAGTTACATGCAGATTTTTGACTTCAGGAAGTGGGGGTGGGTCTGTCCTTAACTCCCATGTTGTTCAAGGACAATTATATTCTAAACCCTTTAACTCCTTGGAAACTGATGAGAATTTGTGTTAATCTATATACAAAGTATTGTGTAAAAAATAGCATCAGGTATTCTAATCATTACTGCCAAATTTTATGATGCTGACTTGGTTTCTCTAGGACTATACCAAATCTGACACCTTACAGAAAAATTTTTAGCAAACAATTCAGATTATTAATACATTTTCTTCCTCCTAATTTCCAGAACACAATGGGAAAATGTTACTAAGTGATTTCTGAGAGCTTTATTCAGGGCAGTACAGCTCTCATTTTACAATGAAATGCAGTGAGAAAATAGATTTGTCTAATGGAAACTCAAAGTCAGTTTTGCTAGAAAACACCTGTTTTATTCATAAGCATTAATGTGAACACATACCTTAGCACAGGAATGGATGAATTTATGTTCTATTATCAGAGTTGCCGTGGCAACAATTTGTCCTAAAGTCACATCTTCCACAACTGTAACATAATAGTCTCCAGATTTCTTCATGTGCTCAAAAGATTCTGTGTATTAATTGGAAGAGTATTATGTGGTAGACATTAAACTTTAGTAGGTGCCATAAAAATACTAGGATTAGCTTATTTCATATTGAATATTTAAAGTTCTTTCATCATGGTGATTTAAGAAAATATTAATATCATTAAATATAAAATATTAATATTAATGACCAAGTGATTAAAACATCACCAATCATTATCAATGGAAATATGGTCTGTACATTTTAAAAGTCTGCTAGCAAAGTACAACTATTAACAGCTATTACAGGTGAACAGCACTTATAATACAGCACTTATAATACAAATAAATTGTAGATGTTGCCACTTCTGTGACTAATGAATTTTAATATCTTCATTACTTAAAGTCAAATTAACATTTACACTTGATATTTGAATAGAACAAAACTGCAAATTTTATAAGAATGTTTACATGGCTCCATTCTGTAATTTTTAGTCTTCGGGCTTCAAAATATTTTGACAAAGTAGTTTTCAGTTTTCCCTTTGTGACCTGAAGTGTTTAATGACTCCATGACTTGCTTTTTAAGAAACAGAGTCCTCAGTTTTGCTTGTTTTGAAAGCACCTTGTGAAGTAGGTGAAAAATGTTCCCATTTCTAAGTAATCATCCCAAAGTCACATAGATAGAATAGGAGCAAAGATGGAATACTTTCCTCTCAAATTGATTTTTAGTACTTAAATTGCCAAAATAATGGGCTTCTCATCTAATCTGATATGCATGCAAAGAGGAATTCAGGAATAAAAACTGAGCCTAATATTCTCACATAGTTTATTTCCATAGTCTTCTTCTAGAAAGGGTTCTGGAGGGGAAAGAAGAAATAAATTCAATAAAGGAAAACAATGAGAATCAGAAAATGGTGATCTTCATCTTGGGGGAGGGTCAGATAGAGTACAAAACAAAATTACCTAGTGAAGGAAATGAAATTATAGAAAACAGGAGGATAGTGTTAGAGCACTGGATGGAATCAGGAAGGTTCTAGTCTTTTCCTTACCAATAACTACTTGTGATCTTAAGTCATTTGACCTTTCTGGATTTCCATTCTCTCATATATATAAAAAAGGGGGGCTGAACTATAAATTCGAAGATACCAGTTGATCTTAAAATTCAATATAAACAAATTAAATTTAGAACATAATTTCTTACCCTTTTTTATTTGGTGATGAAATTTCCATGAATAACCTAACCACATGAAAAATACTACAATATAAAACAATCTAGAGCTGCCACCTAGCTACAGTAATTATCTAAAAGTCAGGTATTTTGTAAAACATGTTAATTACTACACTTGGATTCTAGAACAGGTTAGCCACATTAAACATTTAAATAATAGCTAATTGTTGTATGAATAATTTCTAACTATTTGAACAAAAAACACAGTAGACACTGAACATAGCTCCAAATGAAAAATCTTGTTTCCCTTTATTTTTCATTCAGGAAAAGAGGCTGTAGTACTTACTCATAAATTGTTCAGGGTTGACAACTCCAGTCTCTGTCAGTTGACCTAGTACCTTAAAAAAACCTAGTTTTGAAAAACAGATTTCAAATCATGAGAAGACCAAATAAAAGATCAATCAAAAAAGCAATGTGTGAAGCTGGTGGGGTTATGGACACTTGTGTTTTCAAAACTTTATGTAATCATTTTAAAATTAATTTTATTATTTAAAAAGATTAAACTGAAACCTGTTCTTTCTATAATCACTACATAAAACAATAGGTTCTACCAAGGTTTTTGCCTACATGAGATTTTTGGAATAGTGCAGACCCTTAATGATTCAAGATTTATAAAACCAGCAGGTATGTAATTTGCATTCAATTTGATGCAGGGAATGCCAAATTTTCCCAAATACATGCTTTGGTGCAAGATTATTATTATGGCCAAATATGGTAATATTTTTAAAATAAAATATATACAATATTGTTGAGACTAATTTTTAAAGATTCCTGATTAATTTCATAAATGTTAATGTGAACATTTTAGAACTTTGAGAATCTTAATTTCTACATGCTGAATAATTAGTTTGGCCAAAATTAGTTTCTTTAGATTTCCTACCAAAAAGAAAATGAAAAAGTTGCTTTTTTTATTACAAAAATGAAAAAGTTGATTTTGTATTAAATTTAAAGAAATCATTTGGAGAATTTAGACATTAAAAAAAGAAATATATGTAAACAAAACCTTTGCAACTTATCCAAGGCATATTATCTCTACCCTCATTCCCCATCCAGCTTCTTAGAGAAGATTTTTCCTTATGTGCCATTATAAATGATAATTTTACCTTTATGAAAAGTCTTTTTGGATTCTTAATTAGGAAGGAGTACTGTTGTACTTTAAGTCATTTGAAATATTTCACAGTAATACCTGGTCTTAGCCATGATATATATATATTAGAATTGTCTCAGTCACTTTAAAAATTAAGTACAAAAGGGGCACCTGGCTAGCTCAGTTAGTGAAGCATGCAACTTGATCTCGGGGTCATGAGTTCGAGCTCCACGTTGGGTGTAGAGCTTACTTCAAAATAAATAGAATCTTTAAAAAAAATTAAGTACAAAAAATAATTCAAAAGTCAAACATTATTTTTTAAAATTATCAGCACCATTATGTTTCTGGAGAAAATAGAATGCCAATTACAGTTGACCCTTGAATAACACAGGATTGAACTATATGGGTCCACTTTTTTTTTCAATAAACACAGTATTGTTAATAAATGTTCTCTTCCTTATGATTTTAGTAACATTCTCTTTTCTCTAGCTTACTTTAAGAATACAGTACATAACACATATAACGTGTTAATCAACTATTTCTGTTATTGGCAAGGCTTCCAGTCAACAGTAAGCTGTTAAGTGTTTGGCAAATCAAAGTTTATACACAGATTTTCAAATGCACAGGGGTCAGGTGCCCCTAACCCCCATGTTATCAAGGACCAACTGTGTAATTCTAACCAGGATTTGTAAACTGAGTCCCTACCTCTATTTAAGTCAGCAGTACAAAGGGGCCTCAAAACCAAACCTTCTCCAGGATGTGTTGGGGAAATGGCTGGAGAAAAGGTAGCTGTATTCTGGCTCCAGTCCACTTCTTTGAGTAGACTTGGGTCAAACATAGGAGTTTCATCAGGTTTCATCTTTGCAGTAAGATCTAAAATACAATTTTAAATGGTAAGGCATTTTAATATGGAATTAGGATCAGTGAGAAATTCTATTACTTAATAAAAATGAACACATATGCAAGATAACTCATTCTATCCTGAATCTCACATAAATGCCACAACCACAGATAAATAGAAAACTCACGGTGAACATCAGATAGTAAAGAAGTGACTGACTTTATAAGTTTTAAACTAAAAACCATATTTTCTAGCAAGTATTTTAAAACATTTTTCTTGGGGCACCTGGGTAGCTCAGTGGTTGAGCGACCAACTCTTGGTTTCTGCTTGGGTCATGATCTCAAGGGTCATGAGATCGAGCTAGCATTGGGCTCTGTGCCGGGCGGAATTTGCTGGAGATTCTCTCTCTCTGACCCTCCCCACGCTGACGTGCGTGCTCTAAAATAAATAAATGAATAAAATCTTAAAACATTTTTCCTATGGGTTGGTGCTAGCATAGCACTGTGAATAGCTGACTTAACATGAGCTTTTACTTTTTTTTTCGTTACTGGATTTTATTACTGGGCTCCACAATTATTTGTTGGTCTTACCACTAAGACTTACTGGGTATGTTATTTGTTTATATGAACCATGAACAGAAGATAATTGATGAACTGGCTTAGATTACTTACTCTCCACGTTCATTCTAATATCTGGTCTTAGCTATGACAGATTCGTATTAAAGGTATCTGTTGGATTTTATTTTCACACCAGATTTTCTAAAAATCTATAATGTAAGTTTCTCAGCTGCATTTAGGCAGCTTAAGAATAGCCAGTGTTTTTCATGCTATTATAAAAGGGTCATTTTATGGTATTGTCCTCTTTTTTGAACACTCAGAAATGGGCAGATTACTAGGTGTAGTCTAATAAAACAGACTAAATAGCAAATAGAAGGATAGAATAAAGCATAAAAATGGGAGCAGCGGCATGTCTGTGGAACAGAGTTGCTAGAACAGAGTCTTCCTAACAACTGTTATGAGACTGTAAAACAACCCCCCCTAACTTCCATTTCTATCTCTTTACCCAGTTAAGGAAACTATTCTATTTGATACTTGCTTCTAGCGCTTCTTTGAAACAAAGAATTTAAAGATATATAGCCATAACATTACCACAAAACAAGGAAACAAATAGGAAAAAGTCCATTTAATGACAACGGTTTTCCCTATAATCCCACCCCCATTATGTTCCCTATTTCCTAAGTCACAATATGCTTAAGGGCAATCCTTAACTTTTCCTTAAAGGTCCGTTCAACTCCTGACACAACCCTATAGGTAATGCTGCACTGTAGTAGAGGCTTTGGGAAGGTAGCATGATGTAGTAACAGAAGTTAAAATTTGTTCAGCACTTTTGATGGATCAGGCATTGTTCAAAGAACCTTACACAATACTAATTCATTTACTTCAACAATCTCACAGGATAGGGATGATTATTAGCTCCATTTTAACAGATGAGGAAATGCAGGCAACACATGGTAAGTAACCTGCCCAAGATCACAAAATTAGTGGAGCCAGTAAACCTAAGACAGAAAAAAGCATGAGCTCTGGAGTCAAAGCTGGTGTTCAAATGTCAAATGTGATTATGGCTAATGTCAACTCTGACAATCTGTTTCCTCATTTGTAAAATGGAGATGAAATTATTAGAAGGATGAAATGAATTATTATATACAGCACTTAACAGTGCCTGGCACACTGCAAGTGCTCAATGGGATATATTCTAGTTAGCAACTAATTAAAAATTCATGTTTATAAATTGTTTTTAATATTTTTCATCATTAATTCATGAGTCAGGCACTGTGCTGGGTACAGGGGCTGCAAAAAGGATGACAGGTTATATGTTTATGTTAAACTGAAACTTTCTTGGATAGGAAAGAAAGAATAAAAAAATAATCATAGTTTATTATGTAGAATACCAAAGGGCTTTTTTTTTCCCCCTCAAAAATGACTCAAATATCTTATGCCATAAACACTATCCCTGGTTCTAAGACTAATAAGGAAATAAATTGTGATGATTAACAATCATATCAAATTTAACAAGCTTACAGTCCACTTGAAACAGATTTTTTTATAGGTTAACTTTAATGCATGCATTTTACTGTTTGTCCCTGATAATTGGATCCCTGAGGCTTTTGGGTTTACGCTCATCTCAAAGATGAGATGAGTAACATCATTGTAACAACACTGTTTTTTGGGTATGCAAATAAACAGGCTAAATATTTATTTTTTTTTACTTTTTTTTTAAAGATTTATTTATTTTTATTTGAGAGAGAGAGAATGAGAGAGAGCGAGTACATGAGAAGGGGGAGGGTCAGAGGGAGAAGCACACTCCCTGCCAAGCAGGGAGCCCGATGCGGGACTAGATCCAGGGACTCCAGGATCATGACCTGAGCCGAAGGCAGTCGCTTAACCAACTGAGCCACCCAGGCGCCCCCAGGCTAAATATTTATTAACAAAGTAAAACGTATATATTAAATACAGAAGCCAGAGAGTTAAAAATTTCGTTCCTCAGGGCAACACACTATTTAAACAGGTTTGATTATCATTTTATTTAACATACAGTTGTAACCATGAAATTTAAAGAAAGCTCAAAAGGGAATTTAGATGAACATTAGAACAATTTAAAGTTAACTAGATTACTTTTTCCTATGAAGATGCCCAAGTTTACAATAGAATATAGCCTAGAGAACACAAAATACAGTTAATAATTTCCAAGAGAGAAAGGGGAGAGGAGGTACACAAGAGAATTAGGATTATGAAGCCTTTAACTAATGAATTTAAACAGTAAATACTATTTTTCCTATGCTTTTCTTTAATCAGATGGTCCTATTCCATGAATGATCAAAAAAATAATATTGGCTAAAATTTATGGAGTGCTTTGTATTTGTTAACTCATAAAAATACAATGAAAGGTCTATCATTATTATCCCCATTTTACAGACCAGGAAGCAGGCACAGTAATTTGCTCAAGATAACAGAGCCAATAAGGAACAGAGTTAGGATTCAAAACCAGGCAACAGAGCCAGCTTCAAGGGCACTGGACCTGTGCAGTGCCCAAGGCCCCCCACTTGGTTCTACTTTCTGCTGCCACTGTTTTGAGATTCTTAATTTTTCAACAAAGAGCCCTCCATTTGTGTTTTGCACGGGTTACCACAGATTATGCAGCCATTCCTGCATGACTACAGATTCTATACTTTTAGTACTGAAGATGCACTAGTGAAGATGAATTCCCTACTTAATTATACAAGTTAAAAATTTAGTCAAAAGCAACACTTATAAACTGTATTTGGAAAATAAGAGTATCAGATATGTCAAAATACAAAAAACAAAGCATTCTGAATAGAAATAAGAATCCATTAACCAGGCAATTAGATTAAAATGTTTTTATGACCTATTTTACAAAACAAAGCCATACCTAAAGTTACTTTCCTTTATCTTACTCCATCCCCATTAAGTAAAATTCTGCTGGTGCCCAATATGCTGAGAAAGTTAAAATAGGATGTGATTTGATACCAAATTTCAAAAGATTTTAGAAAGGAATGAAATAAATTTGGTTTACAAAAGAAATAATATTTTAGCATCTTAAGGCGCCCACGGTATTGCAAACCCAGGAAATTTCAGTAAATAGAATTGCAGTTGTTTGAGGCTAAGTATCATTATCACTGGGGTGACTGATTTTAAAAAGTAAACCCTAGGGTCACCTGGCTCAGGTCGTGATCCCAGGGTCCTAGGATCAAGCCCTGCAAGGAGCCCTGCACAGTTGGAGTCTGCTTCTCCCTCTTCAGTTCCCCCTGCTTCTGCTCTGTCAAATAAATAAATAAAATCTTTAAAAAAATAAAAAATAAACCCTATCCCTCCCTAAATATTTCTCCAAAACTTTTCCAATTTAACTGCCAAGTTAGCACGCATTTACAAGGCCCATACATGCCTTACAGCCCAATGAGTGCCTAGTGAATGAATAACAAATGGTGTAAGACTTACTTGAAGGTCACATTTCAGAAAATCCAAAAGAAGAAAGATTGCCAAATCGTCACAAGTGATATCACAAAAACCATACACCAAACTCATTTTTACTAGGATCATCAGGTTTTCATTCAGTTGACTATTCTTTGGACACAATTTCAACTATTTGGTTTCCCAGCTTCCACAGCACACTAAAATACAAATAGGGAGGAGGTGCTGCAGAAGCAAGCAACTGAGAGCAACAAGTAATAATAGACACTGGGAATGAAAATTTTAAAAAGCATAATCCAAGGCCAAGACTAAAGTGCTTAACATACGTTCAGAGCCACCGGGCCATCACTACATTACTTCAGTACATGATGAACGGGGGAAAGTTTGCTGTTTGAGACTTTAGGGTTTGTCTACATAGATTTCATGACAATTTGAATAATAATTTGACAAAGTTTTTAATCTAAAGAACACTTTATTCGAGGATTTAACAGGCCTGGCCATATTTATTAAACTAGGCAATTATACTTGAGAATTTTAAAAAGTATTTTCTGATCGTTTATTTGATCCCTATAATCTGGCGTTATTCCCAGACTACCGATTAGGAAACGTGCATATGGAGCTCCAAGGTAACACAGCAAATGAGTGAATTGGGACTAGGATCCTATCTTGCTTTCCCATCTTGAGCTCTAAAATACCATACTCAATAGACACCAATCTTTACATCATCACACCAGACAGGTAGCTCTAATTCTAAAAAATGTCAGCGAATTCTGCCTAAATAGAACCGATCTAAATGATTTCTTGAGATCCATTCTAAGATTTGTTCAGGAGTGTATAACCTAACAAAACTAATTCCATAATCGCCCATTTCAATTTTGTACGAAATTTTAAGAGTTCGGCTTACATAAACATCAGCTCCTCTTATAAGGGAAATCATAGTGTCTAGGGGTACAAGCCCCGGGAAAAGAGACAAAGGATGTCCCTCCTTCCTGCAGTGAAAGCCCCAATTAGTCAGTGCAGGATGTGATCTTCGGAGCAGGAGCATGTCCTCATGCGGCTCCCGACCGCCGCGGGGTGCACCTCGGAAAGGAACGGGTAAAAGAGGGGTCGGGGCATTTGTGCCTGTTCAAAACCAGTGGCAGCAGAGACTGAGCAACTGTCTCGATCCTCCACGCTAAAGCCTGCTGAGCGAAGAGTTAGTTTCGACCCCGGTCCCTGCTCCCGCAGCCCTGTGCGGCTGGACCACTGGCCCCATCCCTAACCTCTCTCTGCTCCAGGCGCGTGTCCGCTCAACTTGCTCGGAACCGCGCTCTACAACCACACGTGCACCGACCTGGCCAAGCTAAATGCGCGGCTCCCGGAACAGACCCCTCCCACCCGGGCCTAGCTCGCCTCGCCCGGGGGCAGCAGTCACAGTCACACCTGTTTGATAAATGTGCAGGCAGGCCCGCGACGGCCCCCAGGACACCCGGCGCGCCCCGCTCTCGCTCCCCGGCCCCCAGCCTCCCTCACCCGTGGAGGCCTCGCGGTCGGCGCTCCTCTCCAGGCCCGTCGGACTCTCACCCACCCCGGTACACAGCACCAGATCCGGATCCGGCTTCAGCGCCAGCCCCACCTCCTCCGCTACCTCCCGAGCCACGGTTGCCGTCGCGGCCGCCGCTACGCGAGCCGCGACCACGACGTGGCAGCGCCAACGCCTCCGCCCCACCCCGGGCCGCTTACGCAGGGCCGCGCGCAGGCGGGCGGAGGCGCTCCGGGGGCGGAGGGCGAGGGGCGGGCCGGGGCGGGGCCTGCGGCGGGCTCTCGCACGTGGGGCGCGGCGAGGACCGCCCCCGCGGGGACTCCGCCTCCCGGCGGCGCGGGGCGGCACCTCGGCTGGCTACCTGCGGCGTTCCCCGCGGCCTCCGGCTCTCCGCTTCTCTGGAAATAGCTCAGCTCAGGAGTCAGCGAAGCAGTGTAAGTGCTGATAGTGTGGGCCTCTTTCATTTTCGGAAGCCGGACGTTCGGCCTCTTACCCTCTTCGGTTGCCCCTTGTGGCCCTCTGTTAATAGTCCATTTAATTAGGACTTCGGCGACTCACTGGCAGCTGGAAGCTCCTCATCCTCAGTTTTCTGAGTCACCTCCATGAAGCGGGGCCACTACACTCCTTTCACATCCTTTTTGGATGAACCATAGGGTTCAGGCACTGGTTCTCAGCTGTGGCGGGTTTGCCTCCCAGGGGACAGCTGGCAATGCCTGGAGCTTTTTCAGCCTCATGTCTGTGGGAGAGGTGTCACTGGCGTCTCTCCAGATTGACAGAGGGTAGAGGTGGGGCGAGACCAGGTACGCTGTTAAACATCTTGAAATACACTGGACAGGGCCCCACAACAACGTTTCAACCTGGTCTGAAATCTCAGTACTGCTGAGGTGGAGAAACCCTGGGTTAGGACAAGAAAAAATGACTTTTCTCTGAGCTCCCATTTCCAAAAGACATGTCCTCATTTTACAGATTAGGAAACCGAGGTTCAGGGACGTTAAGTAATTTACCAAAGTCACAGAGCTCGTAGCTCCCATTCCTTGCCTTATGCCATAAATTTCAACTTACTGAAATTGCGAAGTATTTTATTCTTAATATTGTTCAGTGAACACCGTATATAGTCTGCCAGGAATTAAATTTTCTGCTTATTTGTGAGATTTAAATTCCAGTTAACACTTTTACTGGTTCATGCATTCTCACACCTTCAAACAAAAGTGGGGCTGATGGCATCCACATTTCTGTGTCCGTCCTTTTACCCTTTTGCGTAGGAAGGTTTGTATAAGACATAAAAAGAAAGAAACACCACAAATACTAAGAAACATATAGCTTTGTTTCCTTATCACAGTCTGGCCCTATGTTTTCAATGAGTTTCTTCTGAGCAACAGAATCCTGTAAATTTTATAATTTAACAAAAAGTGAAGCAATCAATTATAAAATTTATCATAGAACACAGTTCTAAAAGGTACCCCAAAAGATTTCCTGCATTTCCGACGTATTCCTCCTTTTCCCTTTTGTACCAAAGGAACACAACTTCTCCTTAATAGTCACTCTAGCCAGTGCAGTGCCCTCTTTCTTTGCCTGCTGGTTTACATGCAATGAGGAACCCAAGGTGGCCAGGTGACAATCTCAACGTCTACTTTAATGGAATCATTGATGTGTTTTCTAGTCATTTTTATTTTATTTTGTTTTTTTATTGAGATATAAATCACATATAACGTATTAGTTTTAGAGGTATAACAATGATTTGATATACTTATATATTGCAAAATGATTATTTCAATAAGTTTAGTTAACATCCCTCACCACACGTAGTTACAAATTTGTTTTTTCTTGTGATGAGAACTTTTAACATTTACTCTCTTCGCAACTTTCAAGTATAAAATACAGTATTGTTACCTGTACTCAAGCCGTGCCTACATTACATCCCCAGGACTAATTTAACTTATAACTAGAAATTTGTGCCTTTTGACCCCTTCACAGATTTTGCTCCCTACCCCCCAACTCTGGCAACCACTAATTTGCTGTCTATATCTATGAATTTGTTTGTTGGGTTTTTTTTAGATTCAACATAGAAGTGAGATCATAGAGTATTTGTCTTTCTCTGACTTATTTCACTTACTGTAATGTATTAAAACTCTATCCAAGTTGTAAATGACAGGATTTCCTTTTTAATGGCTGAATAATATTCCTGTGTGTGTGTGTACACAAACTTCTTTATTCACTCATCTAACAGTGGACACTTAAGTTGTTTCCATGTCTCACCTATTGTTAGTAATGCTGCTATGAACATGTGGGAGTATGTATCTTTTCTGGATAGTGGTTAAATTTTTTTTGGATAAATATGCAGACATGGAATTGCAGACCATATGATAGTTTCTGTTTTAAAATTTTTGAGGAACATGTTTTTGTTTTTGTTTTGGGTTGTTTAGAACAGTTTTTTTTTAAGTTTTAATTTTAATTCCAGTTAACATACAGTGTTATATTAGAGTAAGGTGTACAATATAGTGATTCAGTAATTCTATACATTGCTCAGTGCTCATCATAATAAGTGTACTCTTAATCCCCACCACCTATTTCATCCATCCCCCTACCCACCTCCCCTCTGGTAACCATCAGTTTGTTCTCTATAGTTAAGAGTCTGGTTTTTGGTTCGTCTCTCTTTTCTCCCCACTTTGCTTGTTTTGTTTCTTAAATTCCATATATAAGGGAAATCATATGGTATTGTCTTTCTCTGACTGACTTATTTCGCTTAGCATTATATTCTCTAGCTCCATCCATGTTGTTGCAAATGGCAAGCTTTCATTCTTTTTTATGGCTGAATAATATTCCATTGTATATATACACCACATCTTCTTTATTCATTCATCTATGGATGGACACTTGGGCTGCTTCCATATCTTAGCTATTGTAAACAATGTTGCAATGAACATGTGGGTGTATATATCTTTTTAAATTAGTGTTTTTGTATTCTTTCGGTAAATACCCAGTAGTGTGACTGCTGGATTATAGGGTAGTTGTATTTTTAATTCTTCGAGGAACCTTCATACTGTTTTCCACAGTGGCTGTACCAGTTTGCATTCCTACCAACAGTACAGAAGTGTTCCTTTTTCTCCACATCCTTGCCAACACCTGTTGTTTTGTGTTACTGATTTTAGCCATTCTGACATGTGAGGTGATATCTCTTGTAGTTTTGATTTGTGTTTCCCTGATGGTTAAGCGATGATGAGTATCTTTTCATGTGAAGGTTGGCCATCTGTATGTTTTCTTTGGAAAAATGTCTGTTTATGTCTTCTGCCCATTTTTTAATTAGATTGTTTTTTGGGTGTTGAATTTTATAAGTTTTTTATAAATTTTGGATTCTAGTCCTTTATCAGATATGTCATTTGCAGATATCTTCTCCCATTCAGTAGGTTGCCTTTTAGTTTTTGTTGATTGTTTCCTTCACAGTGCAGAAGCTTTTTATTTTAATGTACTCCCAATGGTTTATTTTTGCTTTTGTTTCCCTTGCCTCAGGGAACCTATCTAGAAAAAGTTCGTACAGCCAGTGTCAAAGATATTACTGCCTGTGTTCTCTTCCAGAATTTTTATGGTTTCAGGTCTCACATTTAGGTCTTTAATCCATTTGGAATTTATTTTTGTGTATGGTGTAAGAAAGTGGTCTAGTTTCTTTCTTTTGCATGTTGCTGTCCAGTTTTCCCAACATCATTTGTTGAAGAGACTCTTGTTCCTATTGGATATTCTTTCCTGCTTTGTCAGAGATTAATTGACCCTATAATTGTAAGTTTATTGGGGCACATGTGTGGCTCAGTCGGTTAAGTGATTGCCTTCAGCTCAGGTCATGATCCTGGGGTCCTGGGATTGAGCCCCGCATCAGGATCCCTGCTCAGCAGGGAGCCTGCTTCTCCCTCTCCCTCTGCCCGTTCCCATGCTTGTGCTCGCTCTCTCTTTCTCTCTCTCAAATAAATAAATAAAATCTTAAAAAAAAAGAAAAGCACACATATACACACGCACAAAACAACTGTGGGTTCATTTCTGGGCTTTCTGTTCTGTTCCATTGATCTATATGTCTGTTTTTCTACCAGTACTATACTGTTTTGATTACTACACCTTTGTAATATAACCTGAAGTCTGGAATTGTGATGCCTCCAGCTTTGTTTTTCTTTTTCAAGATTGTTTTGGCTATTCAGGGTCTTTTGTGGTTCCATACAAACTTTAGGGTTGTTATAGTTCTGTGAAAAATGCTGTTAGTATTTTGATAGAGATTGCATTAAATGTATAGATTGCTTTGGGTACTGTGGACATTATAACAATATTTGTTCTTCAGATCCATAAGCTTGGAATGGCTTTTCATTGCTTTGTGTTGTCTTCCACACTTGATCTTAGCCAAAAGGCCGAGAAGCGATTTTTGTGTTGTCTTCCATTTCTTTCATCAGTGTTTTATAGTTTTCAGAGTACAGGTCTTTCACCTCTTTGGTTAAGTTTATTCTTTTATATCTTATTATTTTTGGTGCAATGATAAATGGGATTATTTTCATAATTTCACTTTCTGCTGGTTCATTATTGCTATATAGGAAAACAACAGATTTCTGTACATTGATTTTGTATCCTGCCACTTTACTGAATTCATTTATTAGTCCTAGCAGTTTTTTGGTGGAGTAGTTTGGGTTTTCTATATATAGCATTATGTCATCTGCAAATAGTGAAAGTTTTACTTCTTCCTCACCAATTTGTATGCCTTTTATTTCTTTTTGTTGTGTTATTGCTGTGGTTAGGATTTCTAGTCCTATATTGAATAAAAGTGGTGAGAGTGGACATCCCTGTCTTGCTCCCAATCTTAGAGGAAAAGCTCTTAGTTCTTCCCCATTGACGATGAAGTCAGCTGTGGGTTTTTCATAAATGGCCTTTATTGGGGCACTTGGGTGGCTGCTCAGTCAGTTAAGCATCTGCCTCCGGCTCAGGTCATGATCCTAGGGTCCTGGGATCAAGCCCCATGTTGGGCTGCCTGCTCAGTGGGGAGCCTGCTTCTTCCAATCTCTCTGCCTCTCCCCCTGCTTGTGTGTGCATACTCTCTCTCTCTCTGTCAAATAAATAAATAAATAAAATCTTTTTTAAAAATGGCCTTTATTATATTGGAAGTATATTTTCTCTAAACCTCCTTTGTTGAGGGTTTTTATCATGAATGGTTGTTGTACTTTATCAGAAGCTTTTTCTGCATCTATTGAAATGATCATATGTTTTTTTTGTTTTGTTTTGTTTTATTCATGAGAGACAGAGCGAGAGAGAAAGGCAGAGGGAGAAGCAGGCTCCCAAGGAGCAGGGAGCCCGATGCGGGACTTGATCCCAGGACCCTGAGATCATGACCTGAGCCGAAGGCAGACACTTAACCATCTGAGCCACCCAGGCGCCCATCATATGGTTTTTATACTTTCTCTTATTGATGTAGTAATGTATCACATTGATTGATGTGCAAATATTGAACTATCCTTGTGTGCCAGGAATAAATCTCACTTGATTGCAGTGAAAGATTTTTTTAATGTATTGTTGGATTTGGTTTGATAGTATTTTGTTAAGCATTTTTGCATCTGTGTTCATCAAAGATATTGTCCTGTAGTTCTCTCTCTCTCTCTCTCTTTTTTTTTTTTTTTTTTTTTGTGGTGTCTTTTTCTGGTTTTAGAATCAGGGTAATGCTGGCCTCGTGGAATGAATTTGGAACTTTTCCTTCCTTTTCTATTTTTTGGAATAGTTTGAGAAGAACAGGTATTAACTCTTCTTTAAAGGGTGGTTTGGTAGAATTCGCTCATGAATCCATCTGTTCCTGGACTTTTGTTTGTTTGGAGTTTTTTGGTTACTGATTCAATTTTGTTGCTGATAATTGGTCTGTTCAAATTTTCTATTTCTTCCTGATTCTGTTTTGGGAAGTTATATGTTTCCAGGAATTTATTCATTTCTTCTAGGTTGTCCAATTTGTTGGCATATAGTTTTCCATAATATTTTCTTATAATTGTTTTTATTTCTGTGGTGTTATTTCTCCTCTCTCATTTGTGATTTTATTTATTTCAGTCCTTTGTCTTTTTTTCTTGATAGGTCCTGGGTAGAGGTTTATCAATTTTATTGATTTTTTAAAAAGAGTTATTTATTTTAGAGAAAGTGAGAAAGCATGAGTGGGAGGGGCAGAGGGAGAGGGAGAGAGAAGCTCAAGCAGACTCTGCGCTGAGTGTGGAGCCTGATACAGGGCTTGATCCCACAACCGCAAGATCACTACCTGAGCTGAAACCGAGAGTCAGACTGACGCCTGGCCAACTGCACCATGTAGGTGCCCCTTTATTGTTTTTTTAAAAATTTGTCCTATTGTTTTTTAGTTTCTATATAATTTATTTCTGTTCTAATCCTTATTGTTTCCTTCCTTCTGCTGGTTTTAGGTTTTATTTGTTGTTCTTTTTAGCTCTTTATGTGTAAAGTTAGTTGTTTATTTGGGATTTTTCCTGCTTCTTGAGGTAGGATGGTATTGCTATAAGCTTTCATCTTAGAACTGCTTTGCTGCATCCCAAGGTTTTTGACCCATTGTATTTTCATTTTTATTTGTTTCCATGTACTTTTAAAGTTCTTCTTTTATTTCTGGTTGACCAATTCATTGTTTAGTAGCATGTTATTTAGCCTCCATGTATTTATGGTCTTCCAGATATTTTCTTGCTGTTGACTTCTGGCCGTTGTGGTCAGAAAAGATGCATGATATGACTTCAATCTTTTTGAATTTGTTGAGGCTTGTTTTGTGAGCTAATATGTGATCTATTCTGGAGAGTGTTCCATGTGGACTTGAAAAGAATGTGTATTCTTCTGATTTAGGTTGGAATGTTCTGTGTACATCTGGTAAGTCTATCTGGTCCAGTGTGTCATTCAAAGCCATTGTTTCCTTGTTGATTTTCTATTTAGATGATCTGTTCATTGATGTGAGTGGGGTGTTAAAGTCCCCTACTATTATTGTATTATTATTGATTAGTTCCTTTATGTTAGTTATTAACCATTTTATGTATTTGGGTATTCCTATTTTGGGTGTATAAATATTTATAATTGTTATATCTTCCTGTTGGATTGTCATCTTTATTATTATATAGTGTCCTTCTTTGTCTCTTGTTACAGTGTTTGTTTTACAGTTTAGTTTGTTCAATATAAGTATTGCTACACTGGCTTTCTTTTGATATCCATTATCATGATAGATGTTTCTCCATTCTGTCACTTTCAATCTGCATGTGTCTTTAGGTCTAAAATAAGTCTTTTGTAGGCAGCATATAGATGGGTCTTGTTTTATCCATTTGTTACCCTATGTCTTTTGATTGGAGCATTTAGTCCATTTATATTCAAAGTAATTATTGATAGATATTTATTGCCATTTATTACTTGTTTTGTGGTTGTTTCGGAAGATTTTCTCTGATCCTTTCTTATCTTTCTCTCTTATATGGTTTTCTGGTTTTCTTTAGTGATATATTTGGATTTCTTTCTCTTTATTCTTTGCATATTTATTAGTGGGTTTTGATATATGGTTACCATTAGGTTGTATATAACTTCTTCTCCATATAGCAGTCTATATTAGTACATAATATATATATATAATAATATTAAGTTGAAGGTCATTTAAGTTTGAGCCCATTCTTTACTCCTCCCCACATTTTAGGTATATGGTATCATATTTTACATCCTTTTATTTTATGAGTTCCTTGATCAATATTTTACAAAAATATTTGTTTTTTACTGCTTTTGTGTTACCTTCATACTGTTACTTTTGGTCTTTCCTTTCCACTCAAAGAGTCCCCTTTAATATTTCTTGCAGGGCTGGTTTAGTGGTCATGAACACTTTTAGTTTTTGTTTTTCTAGGGAACTCTTTATCTCTCCTTCTGTTCTAAATGATAGCCTTGCTGGATATAGTATTCTTGGCTGCAGATTTTTTTTCAGCACTTTGAGTATATCATGCCACTCTCTTGTGGCTTAGAAAGTGTCTGCTGAAAAATCTCCTGATAGCTATGGGGTTTCCCTTGTATGTAACTGTCTCCTTTTGTCTTTCTGCTTTAATGTTTTTTTCTTTATCACTGTATTTTCCATTTTAATTATAACATGTCTTGGGGTGGATCTGCTTTTGTTGATTTTGTTGAGAGTTCTCTGTGCCTCTTGGATCTGGATATTTATTTCCTCCCCCAGATTAGGGCAGTTTTCAGCGATTATTTATTCAAATAAATTTTC
The DNA here is from genome assembly GCF_029215605.1 of Mirounga angustirostris. Taxonomy (NCBI): domain Eukaryota; kingdom Metazoa; phylum Chordata; class Mammalia; order Carnivora; family Phocidae; genus Mirounga; species Mirounga angustirostris. The sequence continues at coordinate 98,706,249 of NW_026991717.1, forward strand.
TGCCCCCTTTTCTCTCTCTCTCCTTCTTCTGGGACTCCTATAATGTGAATGTTATTACGTTTGATAGAGTCACTGAGTTCCCTAAGTCTATTCTCGTTTTGCATAATTCTTTTTTCTTTCTTTTATTCAGCTTGATTACTTGCCATTACTGTGTTTTCTAGGTCATTAATTCATTCTTCAGCTTTTTTCATCCTATCAAGCATGTTTCTCATTCCGTTTATTGTTCCCTTATCTCTGCTTTGTTATTCCTTATTCTATGTTAAGGGTCTTAGTCATGTCTTTCATCCTTTTCTCAAGTCCAGTGACTGTGTTATGATCATTGCTTTAAATTCTCCATCAGGCATGTTACTTATATCTGTTTCACTTAGATTTTTGGCTGTGGCCTTTTCCTGTTCTTTCATTTGGAACAGATTCCTCTGTCTTCTCATTTTGTCTAAGTCTCTGTGCTTGCTTCTGTGTATTAGGAAAGTCAGGTACTTCTCCAATTCTTTTTTTGTTTTGTTTTTAAGATTTTATTTATTGAGAGTGTGCACACATGTGCATGCACACGAGTTGGGGGAGGGATAAAGGGAGAGGGAGAAGTAAATTCCCTGCTGAGCAGGGAGCCTGACACGGGGCTCGATCCCAGAACCCTGAGATCATGACCTGAACTGAAGGCGGATCCCCAACTGACTGAGCCACCCAGGCGCCCCAGTACTTCTCCTATTCTTAAGGGTAACAGCCTTATGAAAAACTGGTCGTGTAGTGCCCTGCCATATGGTGTCCCCTGTTCCCCAGGGCCTGGTGCTTCTGAGAGTGTCTCCAGTGTGTGCTGTGTGGGCTCTGCTATTGTGTCCTGGCCATTTTTTCTTTAAGGCTAGTCATCAGCAGAGGCTGTCTGCCTATTGCGGGCAGTGATTGGTCCCTGGCCTGAATGTGGCAAGTTTTAACTGGGTGTGCTCTTGTCTGCTTGTGAATTGAGACCAGCTGCCAGAACTGAGGCCCTTGAAAACCAGGGTTGGAAGATGGGCTGTAGGCAGGGGTTTGGGCCAGTCTTCTGGGCAAGGGGGCCCGCCTTGCTGTGACTGAGGTAAGCATGGGTGGGAAAGACAATTCCACCAGAGCCTGGAGGGGACTGGGCTTGGTATAGCAAATTACGTAGCAAGTGTTGGCACTCTGCTGGTTCCCACAGATGGCCCCGTACTTATGCTGAGTGGTGAGGGAGGGAAATGGCACCTGCTAGGTCCTTTGTTCCAGGAGGGGTCTCTCTATGACTGCTGCCTCTCTGGCACACATTCCAAGAAGAGCAAATAACCTCCCCATTATGTGCCCTAGGCACTCTTCAGCTTGCTGTTTCCATGTTGTATGTCACAGGCTCTTTTCCTTGCCTTCTCTCCAAGAGCAGCCCCAATATCTTGGGGCTCTCCCAGAGCCAAGTATGCTGACCTTTATTTTTTTATTTTATTATTCTTTTTAAACAACTCTTTTTTTTTTTTTTAAGATTTTATTTATTTATTTGACAGAGAGAGAGATCACAAGTAGGCAGGCAGGGAGGCAGAGGGAGAGGGAGAAGCAGGCTCCCTGCTGAGCACGGAACCCGATGCGGGGCTTGACCCCAGGGTCCTGGGATCATGACCTGAGCCGAAGGCAGACGCTTAACCAACTGAGCCACCCAGGCGCCCCATATGCTGACCTTTAAAACTCTAGGTTTTAACCACCATTAGTTGCACAAAATTCAGCCCCTCTCACTTTCCAAACCAATTGCTATGGGGAACCATCTCCCCCGTGCACTCGCCTGTGTACTAGTCTGTCTCTGGCCCTTCTCAACTGTGGCTCCCAACCCCATCACAGAAGCCATGATCCATTTCTTTCCCAAACTGTGTCTCTGCACTTCCTACCTTCTTCAGTGTGGCCTCTTCTCTGCCTTTAGTTGTGGAGTTTGTTCTGCCAGTCTCCAGGTTGATTTCTGGGGTGTTTAGGATGATTTGATAGTTATCGAGTTGTATTTGTGGAAAGGTGGCTGCACCAATTTACATATTCATTCCATAGTGGCTGCACCAATTTACATACTCATCAACAGTGCACACAAGGGTTCCCATTTCTGCACATCCTCACCAACACTTATCTCTTGTCTTTTTGATAATAGCTATTCTAGCATGTGTGAGAGGATAGCTCATTGTGGTTTTGATTTGTATTTCCCTGGTGATTAGTGATGTTGAGCACGTTTTCATGTGTCTATTGCCATCTGTATGTCTTTTTTGGTAACGTGTCTATTCCTCTGATCATTTTTTAATCAGATTGGTTTTTTTGCTATCAAGTTGTATGAATTCTTTTTTTAAACAAAAGATTTTATTTATTTATTTGAGAGAGAGTAAGAGAGAGAGATCATGAGCAAGGGGGAAGGGTAGAGGGAGAAGCAGACTCCCTGCTGAGCAGGGAGCCCAATGTAGGACTCGATCCCAGGACCCTGGGATCATGACCTGAGCCGAAGGTAGACACTTAACCAACTGAGCCACCCAAGTGCCCAAGTTGTATGAATTCTTTATTTATTTTGGAGATTAGCCCTTTAGTAGATATATGATTTGCAAATATCTTCTCCCATTCAGGAGGTTGCCCTTTTATTTTGTTGATAGTTATTTTTGCTGTGCAAAAGCTTTTTAGTTTGATGTAGTCCCAATTGTTTATTTTTGCTTTTGTTGCCTTTGCTTTTGGTATCAAATTAAAAATATATGTATATTCGCAAAGACTGATGTCAAGGAGCTTACCCTTTATATTTTATTCTAGGACTTTTATGGTTTCAGGTCTTACATTCAAGTCTTTAATCCATTTTGAGTGGATTTTTGTTAATGGTAAAAATAGTGGTCCAGTTTCATTCTTTTGCATGGGGTTGCCCAGTTTTTCCAGCACCATTTGCTGAGGAGACTATCTTTTTCCCATTGTATATTCTTGGCTCCTTTGCCATAAGTTGGCTGTATATTCATGGGTTTATTTCTGGGCTCTTTGTTCTGTTCCATTGACCTATGTGTTTGTTTTAATGCCAAAACCATACTGTTTTGATTATTATAGCTTTGTAATATAGTTTGAAATCAGGAATTGTGATGCCTGCAGCTTTGTTCCTCTTTCTCAAGATTGCTTTGGCTATTTGGGATCTTTTGTGGTTCCATTACAAATTTTAGAATTGTTTGCTTCATTTCAGTGAAAAATGCCATTGGAATTTTGATAGGGATTGCATTGAATCTATAGATTACTTTGGGTAGAATAGACATTTTAACAATATTAATTCTTCCAGTCTATGAGCATGGGGTACCTTTCCATTTATTTGTGACTTCAATTTATTTCATCAATGTCTTATAGTTTCCACTGTATAGGTCTTTTACCTCCTTAGTTAAATACATTCCTAGGCATTTTATTCTTTTGAAGCAATTATAAGTAGAACTGTATTTTTAATTTCACTTTCAGGTAGTTTGTTATTAGTGTATAGAAACACAATTAATTTTTGTGTATTGATTTTGTATCCTGCAACTTTACTGAATTTGTTTATTCTAACAGTTTTTTGGTGAAGTTTTTAGGGTTTTCTATATATAGTATGTCATCTGCATATAGAGACAGTTTACTTCTTCCTTTCTGATTCGGATGCCCTTTATTACTTTGTCTTGCCTAATTCCTCTAGGATTCCTGGTACTATTTTTTTAGAGATTTTATTTATTTATTTATTTATTTATTTATTTATTTATTTGAGAGAGAGAGAGAGAGGTGAGCAAGAACAGGGGAGGAGCAGAGGAAGAGGGAGTCAGGGCTGAGCCCAAGTGGGACTCGATTCCATGACCCAGGGATCAGTGACCCAGCCAAAACCAGCAGTTGGATGCTCAACTGACTGGGCCACTTAGGCGTCCCTCCCCGTACTATTTTATTATTTTTATTTTTACTTATTTATTTTTAAAGACTTTATTTATTTGAGAGAGAGAGAGAGAGTATGAACAGGGGGAGGGTTGGAGGGAGAAGCGGACTCCCAGCTGAGCAGGGAGCCCAACGCAGGGCTCGATCCTAGGACCTGGGATCATGACCTGAGCTGAAGGCAGACGCTTAACCAACTGAGCCACCGAGGTGCCCCTCTGAGTACTATTTTAAATGAAAGTGATGAGAATAGACATCCTTGTCTTATTTCTGATCTTAGAGGAGAAGCTTTCAATTTTTCACCATTGAGTATGATGTTAACCATGGGTTCATTGTATATTGCCTTTATTATGTTGAGATATGTTCCCTCTATACCCTCTCTGTTGAGAGTTTTTATCAAGAATGGATGTTGTATTTTGTCAAATGCTTTTTCTGCAATCTATTAAGATGATTATATGATTTTTATTCCTAATTTTGTATATGTTCTGTATCATCTTGATTGTTATCGATGGTGAACCATCCTCGCATCCCTGGAATAAATCCCACTTTGTAGTGTATGAACCTTTTAATGTATTGTTGAATTCAGTTTGCTAATATTTTGTTGAGGAGCTTTGTGTCTATGTTCATAAGGATATTGGCCTGTGATTTCCTTTTCTTTTAATGCCTTTATCTGATTTTGAATTTTTTTTAAATGTTTTATTTATTTATTCATGAGAGTCAGAGAGAGAGAGAGAGAGAGAGGCAGAGGGAGAAGCAGGCCCCCCACCCAGCAGGGAGCCCGATGCGGGACTCGATCCCAGGATCCTGGGATCATGACCTGAGCCGAAGGCAGATGCTCAACCATCTGAGCCACCCAGGTGTCCTGCCTTTATCTGATTTTGATATTTAATGCTGGCCTCATAAAATAAGTTTGGAAGTGTTCCCTCCTCTTCACTTTTTTGGAAGTGTTTGAGAAGCATTGGTATTAATTCTTTAAACATTTGGTTGAAGTCACCAGGGAAGCCATCTGGACTTTTGTTTGTTGGAGTTTTACTGATTCAGTCTCCTTACTAGTAATTAGTCTGTTCAGATTTTCTATTAACTTCGTGATTCAGTTTTTGTAGGTTGTATGTTTGTAGGAATGTATCAATTTTTTCTACATTATCCAGTTTGTTGACATATAATTGTTCATAGTAGTCTCTTACGATTCTTTTTATTTCTGTTGTATCAGTTGTAATGTCTCTTTCTGGTTTTGTTTGTGTTTTCTCTTTTTTTTAATTGGTGACTCTACCTAATGTTTATCTTTTCAAAAACCAGCTCTTGGTTTCATTAATCTTTTCTATTATCCTTTTAGTCTTTGCTTCATTTATTTCTGCTCTGATATTTGTTATTTCCTTCCTTCTACTAACTTTGGTCTTAGTTTGTTCTTTTCTAGTTTCTTTAGGTGTAAAGTTGGGTTGTTTATTTGAGGTTTTTCTTATTTCTTTTTTCATTGTTGTTTCTTTGTTTTGTTTTGTTTTTGATTGGTTGCACAAAGAAAACTTTATTTGCAGCAAATAAGGAGATCACAGGGAATGGCTTGCAAAGCCATGACTTGAGGTCTTTCTTATTCTTTTTCTTTTTTTTTTAAAGATTTTATTTATTTATTTGACAGAGAGAGACACAGCGAGAGAGGGAACACAAGCAGGGGAAGTGGGAGAGGGAGAAGCAGGCTCCCCGCTGAGCAGGGAGCCCGATGTGGGGCTCGATCCCAGGACCCTGAGATCATGACCTGAGCCAAAGGCAGATGCTTAATGACTGAGCCACCCAGGTGCCCCAAGTTCTTTCTTTTTTTTTTTTTTTTTTTAAAGATTTTATTTATTTGAGAGAGAGAGAATGAGAGAGAGAGAACACATGAGAGGGGATAGGGTCAGAGGACCAAGCAGACTCCCTGCCAAGCAGGGAGCCCGACGCGGGACTCGATCCCGGGACTCCAGGATCTTGACCTGAGCCGAAGGCAGTCGCTTAACCAACTGAGCCACCCAGGCGCCCTGCCCCAAGGTCTTTCTTATTCTTTTTTTTTTTTTTTTTAAAGATTTTATTTATTTATTTGAGACAGAGAGAATGAGAGAGACAGAGAGCACATGAGAGGGGGGAGGGTCAGAGGGAGAAGCAGACTCCCTGCCGAGCAGGGAGCCCGATGCGGGACTCGATCCCGGGACTCCAGGATCATGACCTGAGCCGAAGGCAGTCACTTAACCACCTGAGCCACCCAGGCGCCCGGTCTTTCTTATTCTTAATGTAGGTGTTTATCACTATGAACTTCCCTCTAAAAAGTATTTTTGCTGCTGTGTTATATTCCCATTTTCATTTGTCTCAAATTTGAGTTCTATTTTTATTTCTTTTACCTGTTCGTTGTAGCATGTTGTTTAATCTCCACATATTTGTCAGTTTTCCAGTTTTCTTCTTGTAATTCTCTTTTAGTTTCATACCCTTGTGGTTGGAAAAAAATGCTTGATATGATTTCAATCCTCTTTAAAATTTTTTTGAGAGAGAGTGCGTATGCGAGTAGGGGCAGAGGGAGAGAATCTTAAGCAGTGCTGAGCATGGAGCCTGACACAGGGCTCAATCTCACAACCCTGAGATCATGACCTGAGCCAAAATCACGAGTCAGATGCTTAACTGACTGAATCACCCAGGCGCCCTTCAGTCTTCTTAAATTTATTAAGGCTTATTTTGTGGCCTAACATATGATCTATTCTGGAGATTGTTCCATGTGTACTTGAGAAAAATGTGCATTCTGCTGCTTTTGGATGGAATGTTCTATAAATATCTGTTAGGTCCACCTGGTTTAACATGTTAAGTCCAATGTTTCTTTATTGATTTTCTGTCTGGATGATCTATCCAATGATGACAATGAGGTATTGAAGTCCCCTACTATTATTGTATCGCTGTCTATTTCTCCCTTTAGGTCTATTAATATTTGCTTTGTATATTTAGGTGCTTCTAGGTTGGGTACCTGTAAATTTACAAATGTTATATAATCTTATTGGATTGACCCCTTTATCATTATATAATGAACATCTTTGTCTCTTATTACAGGTTTGTCTTGAAGTCTATTTTTTCTGATATAAGTATAGCTACTTCAGCTTTCATTTGCTTTCCATTTGCATGAACTGTCTTTTCCCATTCCTTCTCTTTAGTCTGTATGTGTCCTTACAGTTGAAGGGAGTCCCTTATAGGCAGCATATAGTTGGGTCATACGTTCTTTTTTAAAATCTATTCAGCTACTCTCTGTCTTTTGATTGGAGAATTTAGTCCATTTATATTTTTTAAAGATTTATTTATTTATTTTAGAGAAAGAGCATGGAGGAAGGAGGGGCACAGGGAGAGAGAGAATCTCAAGCAGGCTCCCCGCTGAGCACAGAGCCCAACGCAGGGCTCAATCTCATGACCCCGAGATCATGACCTGAGCTAAAGCCAAGAGTCACGCACTTTTTTTTTTTAAGATTTTTTTTTTTACGGGCGTCTGGGTGGCTCAGTTGGTTAAGCGACTGCCTTCAGCTCAGGTCATGATCCCAGGGTCCTGGGATCGAGTCCCACATCGGGTTCCCTGCTCCGCGGGAAGCCTGCTTCTCCCTCTCCCACTCCCCCTGCTTGTGTTCCCTCTCTCGCTGTGTCTCTCTCTGTCAAATAAATAAATAAAATCTTAAAACAAAAAGAAAAAGTTTTTTTAAACTTTTTATTGTTATGTAAATCACCATACATTACATCATTAGTTTTTGATGTAGTGTTCAACGATTCATTGTTTGTGCATAACACCTAGTGCTCCATGCAGAATGTGCCCTCTTTAATACCCATCACCAGGCTAACCCATCCTCCCACCCCTCTCCCCTCTAGAACCCTCAGTTTGTTTTTCAGAGTCCGTCGTCTCTCATGGTTCGTCTCCCCCTCCAATCCCCCCCTTCATTCTTCCCCTCCTACTATCTTCTTCTTCTTTTTTTTTTTCTTAACATATATTGCATTTGTTTCAGAGGTACAGATCTGTGATTCAACAGTCTTGCACAATTCACAGCGCTCACCATAGCACATACCCTCCCCAATGTCTATCACCCAGCCACCCCATCCCTCCCACCCCACCCCCACTCCAGCAACCCTCAGTTTGTTTCCTGAGATTAAGAATTCCTCATACCAGTGAGGTCATATGATACATGTCTTTCTCTGATTGACTTATTTCACTCAGCATAACACCCTCCAGTTCCATCCACATTGTTGCAAATGGCAAGATCTCATTCCTTTTGATGGCTGCATAATATTCCATTGTGTATATATACCACATCTTCTTTATCCATTCATCTGTCGAAGGACATCTTGGCTCTTTCCACAGTTTGGCTATTGTGGACATTGCTGCTATAAACATCGGGGTGCATGTACCCCTTCGGATCCCTACATTTGTATCTTTGGGGTCAATACCCAGTAGTGCAATTCCTGGATCGTATGGTAGCTCTATTTTCAGCTTTTTGAGGAACCTCCATACTGTTTTCCAGAGTGGCTGCACCAGCTTGCATTCCCACCAACAGTGTAGGAGGGTTCCCCTTTCTCCGCATCCCCGCCAACATCTGTCATTTCCTGACTTGTTAATTTTAGCCATTCTGACTGGTGTGAGGTGGTATCTCATTGAGGTTTTGATTTGGATTTCCCTGATGCCGAGCAATGTTGAGCACTTTTTCATGTGTCTGTTAGCCATTTGGATGTCTTCTTTGGAAAAATGTCTGTTCATGTCTTCTGCCCATTTCTTGATTGGATTAGTTGTTCTTTGGGTGTTGAGTTTGAGAAGTTCTTTATAGATTTTGGATACTAGCCCTTTATCTGGTAAGTCATTTGCAAATATCTTCTCCCATTCTGTCGGTTGTCTTTTGGTTTTATTGACGGTTTCCTTTGCTGTGCAAAAGCTTTTTATCTTGATGAAGTCCCAATAGTTCATTTTTGCCCTTGCTTCCCTTGCCTTTGGTGATGTTTCTAGGAAGAAGTTGCTGTGGCTGAAGTCGAAGAGGTTGCTGCCTGTGTTCTCCTTTAGGATTTTGATGGACTCCTGTCTCACATTGAGGTCTTTCAACCATTTGGAGTCTATTTTCATGTGTGGTGTAAAGAAATGGTCCAGTTTCATTCTTCTGCATGTGGCTGTCCAATTTTCCCAACACCATTTGTTGAAGAGACTTTCTTTTTTCCATTGGACATTCTTTCTTGCTTTGTTGAAGATTAGTTGACCATAGAGTTGAGGGTCCATTTCTGGGCTCTCTATTCTGTTCCATTGATCTATGTGTCTGTTTTTGTGCCAGTGCCATACTGTCTTGATGATGACAGCTTTGTAATAGAGCTGGAAGTCCGGAATTGTGATGCCGCCAGCTTTTCTTTTCTTTTTCAACATTCCTCTGGCTATTCGAGGTCTTTTCTGGTTCCATACAAAATTTAGGATTATTTGTTCCATTTCTTTGAAAAAAGTGGATGGTATTTTGATGGGGATTCCATTGAATGTGTAGATTGCTCTAGGTAGCATTGACATCTTCACAATATTTGTTCTTCCAATCCATGAGCATGAAACGTTTTTCCATTTCTTTGTGTCTTCCTCAGTTTGTTTCATGAGTATTTTATAGTTTTCTGAGTACAGATTCTTTGCCTCTGGTTAGATTTTTTCCTGGGTATCTTACGGTTTTGGGTGCGGTTGTAAATGGGATTGACTCCTTAATTTCTCTTTCTTCTGTCTTGTTGTTGGTGTATAGGAATGCCACTGATTTCTGTGCATTGATTTTATATCCTGCCACTTTACTGAATTCCTGTATGAGTTCTAGCAGTTTTGGGGTGGAGTCTTTTGGGTTTTCCACATAAAGTATCATATCATCTGCAAACAGTGAGAGTTTGACTTCTTCTTTGCCGATTCGGATGCCTTTGATTTTTTTTTGTTGTCTAATTGCTGTGGCTAGGACTTCTAGTACTATGTTGAATAGCAGTAGTGATAGTGGACATCCCTGCCGCATTCCTGACCTTGGGGGGAAAGCTCTCAGTTTTTCCCCATTGAGAATGATATTCGCCGTGGGTTTTTCATAGATGGCTTTTATGATTTGAGGTATGTACCCTCTATCCCTATACTCTGAAGAGTTTTGATCAAGAAAGGATGCTGTACTTTGTCAAATGCTTTTTCTGCATCTATTGAGAGGATCATATGATTCTTGTTCTTTCTTTTGTTAATGTATTGTATCACGTTGATTGATTTGTGGATGTTGAACCAGCCTTGCAACCCAGGGATAAATCCCACTTGGTCGTGGTGAATAATCCTTTTAATGTACTGTTGGATCCTATTGGCTAGTATTTTGGTGAGAATTTTTGATTCCATGTTCATCAAGGATATTGGTCTGTAATTCTCCTTTTTGATGGGTCTTTGTCTGGTTTTGGGATCAAGGTAATGGTGGCCTCATAAAATGAGTTTGGAAGTTTTCCTTCCTTTTCTATTTTTTGGAACAGTTTCAGAAGAATAGATATTAATTCTTCTTTAAATGTTTGGTAGAATTCCCCTGGGAAGCCATCTGGCCCTGGGCTTTTTTTTTTTTTTTGGTAGATTTTTGATGACTGCTTCAATTTCCTTAGTGGTTATGGGTCTGTTCAGGTTTTCTGTTTCTTCCTGGTTCAGTTTTGGTAGTTGATACATCTCTAGGAATGCATCCATTTCTTCCAGGTTACCTAATTTGCTGGCATACAGTTGCTCATAATATGTTCTTATAATTGTTTGTATTTCTTTGGTGTTGGTTGTGATCTCTCCTCTTTCATTCATGATTTTGTTGATTTGGGTCATTTCTCTTTTCTTTTTGATAAGTCTGGCTAGGGGTTTATCAATCTTGTTAATTCTTTCAAAGAACCAGCTCCTAGGTTCGTTGATCTGTTCTACTGTTCTTTTGGTTTCTATTTCTTGATTTCTGCTCTGATCTTTATTATTTCTCTTCTCCTGCTGGGTTTAGGCTTTATTTACTGTTCTTTCTCCAGCTCCTTTAGGTGTAGGGTTAGGTTGTGTACTTGAGACCTTTCTTGTTTCTTGAGAAAGGCTTGTATTGCTATATACTTTCCTCTTAGGACTGCCTTTGCTGCATCCCAAAGATGTTGAGCAGTTCTGTTTTCATTTTCATTTGTTTCCATGAATTTTTTTAATCCTTCTTTAATTTCCTGGTTGACCCATTCATTCTTTAGTAGGATGCTCTTTAGCCTCCATGTATTTGAGTTCCTTCCGACTTTCCTCTTGTGATTGAGTTCTAGTTTCAGAGCATTGTGGTCTGAAAACAGGCAGGGAATGATCCCAATCTTTTGGTACCGGTTGAGAACTGATTTGTGACCTAGGATGTGATCTATTCTGGAGAATGTTCCATGGGCACTAGAGAAGAATGTGTATTCCATTGCCTTGGGATGGAATGTTCTGAATATGTCTGTGAAGTCCATTTGGTCCAGTGTGTCATTTAAAGTCTTGATTTCCTTGTTGATCTTTTGCTTAGATGATCTGTCCATTTCAGTGAGGGGGGTGTTAAAGTCCCCCACTATTATTGTATTGTTGTCAATGTGTTTCTTTGCTTTTGTTATTTATTGCCTTATATAATTGGCTGATCCCATGTTAGGGGCATAGATATTTACAATTGTTAGATCTTCTTGTTGGATAGACCCTTTAAGTAGGATATAGTGTCCTTCCTCATCTCTTATTACAGTCTTTGGTTTAAAATCTAATTTGTCTGATATAAGGATTGCCATCCCAGCTTTCTTTTGGTGTCCATTAGCATGGTAAATGGTTTTACAACCCCTCACTTTCAATGTGGGGCTGTCTTTGGGTCTAAAATGAGTCTCCTGCAGACAGCATATCGATGGGTCTTGTTTTTTAATCCAATCTGATAGCCTGTGTCTTTTGATTGGGGCATTTAGTCCATTTACATTCAGGGTAACTATTGAAAGATAGGAATTTAGTGCCATTGTATTGCCTGTAAGGTGACTGTTACTGTATATCGTCTGTGTTCCTTTCTGGTCTATGTTGCTTTTAGGCTCTCTCTTTGCTTAGAGGACCCCTTTCAATATTTCTTGTAGGGCTGGTTTCATGTTTGCAAATTCCTTTAGTTTTTGTTTGTCCTGGAAACTTTTTATCTCTCCTTCTATTTTCAATGACAGCCAGCTGGATATAGTATTCTTGGCTGCATATTTTTCTCATTTTGTGCTCTGAATATATCATGCCAGTCCTTTCTGGCCTGCCAGGTCTCTGTGGATAGGTTTGTTGCCAATCTAATGTTTCTACCAATGTAGGTTACAGACCTCTTGTCCCGAGCTGCTTTGTCTCTGAGACTCCTAAGTTTTACTATTAGGTGTCGGGGTGTTGCCCTATTTTTATTGATTTTGAGAGGTGTTCTCTGTGCCTCCTGAATTTTGATGCCTGTTTCCTTCCCCAAATTAGGGAAGTTCTCTGCTATAATTTGCTCCAATACATCTTCTGCCCCTCTCTCTCTTTCTTCTTCTGGGATCCCAGTTATTCTAATGTTGTTCTGTCTTATGGTATCGCTTAGCTTTTGAATTCTGCCCTCGTGATCCAGTAGTTGTTTATCTTTCTTTTTCTCAGCTTCTTTATTTTCCATCATTTGGTCTTCTATATCACTGATTCTCTCTTCTGCCTCATTTATCCTAGCAGTTAGCACCCCCATTTTTTATTGCACCTCATTAATAGCCTTTTTGATTTCGATTTGGTTAGATTTTAGTTCTTTTCTTTCTCCAGAAAGGTTTCTCTAATAACTTCCATGCTTTTTTCAAGCCCAGGTAATATCTTTAAAGTCATGATTCTGAACTCTAGATCCGACATCGTACTAATGTCCGTATTGAGTAGGTCCCTGGCAGTAGGTACTATCTCTTGTTCTTTTTGTTGAGGTGATTTTTTCCGTCTTGTCATTTTGTCCAGAGGAGAATAGATGAATGAGAGAACAAAATGCTAACAGGGTAACAATGTCCCCAGAAAATATACTCTAAACAAAGCAGAAAAGACCTGAAGCCGGGGGAAAAGAAAGGGAAAGAAAGAAAAAAGAAAAAGAAAAAGATGAAAAACAAACAAAAACAGAACAAAACAAAACAAAAAAAACCAGAATATGATCAAATATGATCAGGCTGGTGCATAGATCAGTGCCACACACTAGATTTTGGGTGTATTTTGGTCTGTTAGAAGAAAGTGCCTCCCAAAATTTTAAAGAAAGAAAAACTTATATATGTACAAAAATAAGGGTGGTTATGATGAACGGATGGAATATGACTGTAAAGATGAAAATTATAAAAAGTTTTATAAAAGGAATTGATAAGAAGTTGTTTGAAAAAAGAAAGAAGAGGATTTAAAAAAAAAAAAAAGGGAGAGAATGTGATCAGGCAGGAGAGTAGAATAAAGCCATACACTAGAGATTTAGGGTATATTTTGATCCCTTAGAAGAAACTGTATCTCAAAATTTTATTTTTTTTATTTTTATTTTATTTTTTTTAAAGATTTTATTTATTTATTCATGAGAGACAGAAAGAGAGACAGAGGCAGAGGGAGAAGCAGGCTTCCCGCGGAGCAGGGAGCCCGATGCGGGACTCGATCCCAGGACCCTGGGATCATGACCTGAGCCAAAGGCAGACGCTTAACCGACTGAGCCACCCAGGCGTCCCTGTATCTCAAAATTTTAAAGAGAGAACAACTTATATATATATATGCCAAAAATAAGGGTAAGTACTATGAAGGTATAGAATATGACTCTAAAAATGAAAAATAAAAATGTTTTTTTAAAAAAGAGCTTGATAAGATGTTGGTTGAAAAAGGGAAAAGTAAAAATTAAAAAAAAAAAAGACAGTTTAAAAAAAATTAACTTTGAAAGACTAAAGAATCATGGTAAAAAAGCCATGGATTCTATGTGCATTATTCCCTTAGCTCTGGAGTTCTGCTGTTCTCATTGATCGGTAAACTTGGTCTTGGCTGGCAGTCCTTGCTGATCTTCTGGGGGAGGGGCCTGTTGCCGTGGTTCCAAATGTCTTTGCCGGAGGCGGAATTGCCCCGCCCTTGCCTGGTCTGGGCTAAGTAATCTGCTCACGTTTGCTCTCCGGAGCTTTTGTTCCCTGCAAGCTTTCGGTACAGCTCTGGAGGACGAGAGTGAATGGCAGCCTCCCAGTCTCCACCCTGGAGGAGCCGAGAACTCGGGGCCCCACTCCTCAGTGAGCCCCCAGAGAAAAGCAGTCAATCACTCTTGTCTCCCCGGTCTCTGGTCGCACTCTGTGCTCACCTGGCCTGTGACCAAGCGTTTTTATCTCTGGCACCCGACTGGGTGTGGAGTCTCCAAACCCAGCAGATCCCTGCGGTGCGCCGCCGCGTGGCTCCTCCCAGGGGAGGAAGGTGAGTCTCTCCGGATCTGCCGCTTGTTGGGTCCCTGATGGAGGAGCAGTGGCCCGACTGTGCCGTGGATCACAGTTTATGGCAACCCCGAGCTGAGAGCCCGCTCCTCTGCTCCGTCTCTGCAGCCGGCTTCCCCGCTCCGATACCTGGGAGTTCTGCTTCACTCAGGCATCCCCGGTCTTTCTGTGACCCCGAGGGTCCCGAGACCACACTGTCCCGCAAGGGTTCCAACCCCACTTAGCCACTGGAGAGACGTCCCTCAGCGGAGCCGACTTCTAAAATTTCCGATTTTGTGCTCCGCAGCTCTATCACTTGCCAGAAGCGGCCGACTGAGGTCCCCTGCCCCGCCGTCTGTCTTCCCGAATATCACCTCAGATTCACTTCTCCGCACGTCCTACCTTCCAGAAAGTGGTCACTTTTCTGTTCAGAGAGTTGTTGCTATTCTTTTCTTCGATCTCCTGTTGAGTTTGTAAGTGTTCAGAATGGTTTGATCCCTATCCAGCTGAATTCCTGAGACCAGACGAAATCCAGGTCTCCTACTCCTCTGCCATCTTGCTCCCTTTTTTAAGATTTTATTTATTTATTTGACAGAGAGACACAGTGAGAGAGAGAACACAAGCAGGGAAAGTGGGAGAGGGAGAAGCAGGCTTCCCGCCGAGCAGGGAGCCCGATGTGGGACTCAATCCCAGGACCCTGGTATCATGACCTGAGCCGAAGGCAGACACTTACTGACTGAGCCACCCAGGTGCCCCAAGAGTCGGACACTTAACCAGCTGAGCCACTCAGGCGCCCCTAGTCCATTTACATTTAAAGTTATTATTGATAGGTATGGGTTTACTGCCATTTTGTTCATAGTTTTCTAATTCCTTTGTTCCTTCCTTTTTCTTTTGCTCTCTTCCTTTGTGATTGGATAATTTTCTATAGTGGTGTGCTTAGATTCCTTTATCTTTATCTTTTGTGTATGTAGTGTAGGTTTTGCTTTGTGATTACAGTAAGGCTTACATAAAACATATTTGGGGTGCCTGGGTGGCTCAGTTGGTTAAGTGACTGCCTTCGGCTCAGGTCATGATCCTGGAGTCCCGGGATCGAGTCCCGCATCAGGCTCCCTGCTCGGCAGGGAGTCTGCTTCTCCCTCTGACCCTCCCCACTCTCATGTGCTCTCTCTCATTCTCTCTCTCTCAAATAAATAAATAAAATCTTTAAAAAAAATAAACATATTTGTAACAGTCTATTTTAAGTTGTTAACAGCTTAAGTCCAGACTCATCCTAAAGCTCTGCATTTTTACTGCCCCCATTTTATGTTTTTGATTTAACAATTTACATCTTTTTATCTGTGTATCCATTAACAAATTATTGTAGTTATAGCTATTTTTACTACTTTTGTCTTTTAACCTTCATACTAGATTTATAAATGATTAACCTACCACCATTACATTAGATTATTCTGAGTTTAACTATATATTTACCTTTACCAGTGAAATTTATACTATCATGTTTTCCTATTACTAATTAGCCTCCTTTCATTTCAGCTTAAAGAAATTCCTTTAACATGTCTTGTAAATTCAGTGTAGTGGTGCTAAACTCCAGTTTTTGCTTCTCTGGAAAACTCCTTTTTTTAAAGATTATTTATTTAGTTAGTTAGCTGAGAGAGAGAAATAGAATATATATTATGATACTTCTTTCTGACCTAAAAGGTTTTTGTTGAAAAAATTTGATAGTCTTTTTTCTTTTTTTAAGATTTATTTATTTATTTTAGAGAGAGAGCATGAGGGAGAGAGGTAGATGGAGAGAGAGAAAATCTCAAGCAGAGTCCACACTGAGCACAGAACCTGACTCGGGGCTTGATTTCACAACCCTGAGATCATGACCTGAACTGAAACCAAGAGTCAGACACTTAACTGACTGTACCACCCAGGCGCCACTTGTTGATAGTTTTATGGGGGTTTCCTTATACATAACAAGTTGTCTTTCTCTTGCTGTTTGTATTCTCTCCTTGTCTGTAACTTTTGATAACTTAATTAGTTTGTCTTGGTGTGGGTCTCTTTGGATTCATCTTCTTTGGAACTTCCTGGATCTGGATGTCTGTTTCTTTCCTAGGTTAGGGAAATTTTCAGCCATTATTTCTTTAAAAAAATGTCTGCCCCTTTTTCTCTTTCTTCTACTTCTGGGACCCCTAAAATGTGAATATTGGGCCTCTTGATGTTGTCCTATTAATCCCTTAAGCTATCTTTATTCTTTTGCATTTTTTTCTTTTTGCTCTTCTTACTGGATGAATTCTACTGCCCTGTCTTAAGAGTTTGCTGATTTTTCTTCCACTTCATCTGCTATTAAAAACGCCTATTGAGTTTTTCAGCTTAATTGTTGAATTCTTCAGCTCTGTGATTTCTGTTTGGCTATTTTCTTTTCTTTCTTTTTTTTTTTTTTAAAGATTTTATTTATTTATTTGACAGAGAGAGACATAGTGAGAGCAGGAACACAAGCAGGGGGAGTGGGAGAGGAAGAAGCAGGCTTCCCGCGGAGCAGGGAGCCTGATGTGGGACTCGATCCCAGGACCCTGGGATCATGACCTGAGCCGAAGGCAGACGCTTAATGACTGAGCCACCCAGGCGCCCCCTGTTTGGCTATTTTCTTATATTTTCTGTCTCTTTGATGAAATTCTCACTTTGTTCGTGCATTGTTTTCCTGACCTCAGCAAGCATCTTTATGACCATTTTTTTGAACTTTTTGTCAGGCAAATCACTTATCTCTCTCTCATTAAGTTCTTTTTCTGAGGTTTTATCTTGTTCCTCCATTCAGTTTTCTTGACTTTGTTGATTTGTATTAGATAAAACAACGACCTTTCTCATTCTTGAAGGAGTGGTCTCATTTATGTGATGAACCTTATTATTCAATCCTGAGCTCCTTGTGCTTTTTCCTCAAAGCTTTGTGATTGTCTAAGTGACCTTTTATGTTCTTAGTGGCTCCCAGTACTTAAGGATGTGCCAATATTTGTCAGTGTCCCAAAGGGGAGGCTCTCAGTCAGCACTAAATGCAGACTAATTAGAAGCCAGACCCTCAGGGAACATTTTTTTTTCCCTTTCTTTCTTTTTAAAAATATTTCATTCTGATCTCAGATCAAGTGTAGAAAGCCTCATAATTATAAAATTCTGTAGTAAAACTTTTAATCATTAATCAGAACTGATTAGTCTTTCATACACACACATCACCCCCTGCCATATCTCATTCATTCATCAACAAGTTCTCAGTTATTCATGGTCACCTTTATAAACACACACACACACACGCACGCATATGCACATACATTCCTAACTCTAGACATAAGCCCTTACTGTTTTAAATTACTTTTGCTTCTCAGAACTACAAAGATCATGCATCAGGTAGACTGGAAGGCTTCTGATGCTCATATTTGGATATTTTCATCATTGATCCACTTCCTTTTAAAGCATGTAAATATACTTCCTTCAGGGGCAGACTGGGAGATGTATATTTCTGTCTGCTGCCGCTGCACATCAAGTCCTGGGGGGATAGGTAGTTAAGAACTGTTTGTTTGGGCACCTGGTTGGCTCAGTCTGTTAAGCATCTGCCTTCAGCTCAGGTTATGATCCCAGGGTCCTGGGATCAAGCCTGCATCAGGCTCTCTGCTCCTTGGGGAGCCTGCTTCTCCCTCTCCCTCTGCTGCTCCCCCTGCTTGTGTTCTCTCTCTCCCCCCGACCCTCTGACAAATAAATAAATTAAAAACCTTAAAAAAATAAAATAAAATAAAACTTTTTATTTGCTACCATCCCACTGAATCCATGAACACAAGCCCCACTGGCCACCAGTGTCAAGTTATCAAGAGATGTGTCCTCTGGGTGACAGCCACAAAAACCAGGGTGGCAGACATGTGTATAAGCTCCTTTCTCAAAGACACTAGCAATCTGGAGCAGGGCAAAGGGAAAGCACAAAGATGGTGCTGCCGGCCTTCCTGGTTTCTGGACAGGATGGCAGTTTGCACCTAGACTGGTGTTAAAGTAAAAGCCTGCCCCTCAGGCCACAGCTATTAAAATAAGCTAATAGGCCTCCTCATGTTTCAGTCTGCTGCCTCTGTGCTGTGCAGTGGAGGGATACCTGGTTAAGAACTGTTTTTCTATTTGTTACAGTCCTATGGTACCCGCAAATGTAAGCCCCATTTAGGGGCTTCCTCTGGGCAGCAGCTACAAAAACTGGGGCATCAGACATGTGGACGAGCTCCTTTCTGGGAGATACTGATGACCTGGAGTGAGGCAAAGGGAGAACAGGAAGATGCACCTACCAGCCTCCAATTTCTGGACTGTATTAAATTAGAAGCCTGCCCCTCAAGCCAAAGTTTTTAAGGTAAGCAAGTAGCTTCTTTCATGGAAAGACTGGGCTTGTTTCAGTCTGCTGCCTCTGTGCTGGGCCCTGGGGGTAAGCCATGGTGAGTCCCCAGAAATCTTTTAAGAACTGTCTATTAGTTCACCAAAGACTGTGGATCTTGTAAGTCCCATTGGCTTTCAAAGGCAGACGCTTTGGGAGTCCATTTCTCAGGTGGAAGTCTTAAGAGTTGTGGTACCAGCCATGGGGTCCAAACCCTTTACTCCTCAGAGAGAAGCTGTGAGTTGTGAGTTCCCTCCCAGTTGTGTGTTGCTGTGCCAAGGTTGAGGTTTATGGTGAGATTGTGTGTGAGGCTTTACTACTCATTTCAGTGTGGGTTTTTCTCATTTTCCTGATACGTAAGAGTCACTCAGCTAGTTTCTGGATTTCTTTCAGAGGGAATTGTCCTTTACATAGCTGAACATTCAGTGTGTCTGTGAAGGAGGTCAGTTCAGGATTCTCTTATGTCGCCATCTTGAACCAGAAAAACATTTTGTGGATTCTTATAAGAAATTCTGCGTCAACAGTGTTTTTGATGGCACAGATAATGCTATTATGTGGGAAAACGTGGCTATCAGTGATTGAGTTGAGAAATGATTCGGGAATGTTGGACTCAATGAAGAGTTTTAAGAATGCCTTAACCAATTTATTTCATTCATATTTTCCTCATAATGTTTGCACAAGAATTATATTTAACAGTCTGTATCTAATTGAGTATAAATGGCTGTTTTGCTAGGTTGATCAATTGAGTTTCCAAGTGATTAGAAAGTGTGTGTTATAGTTTTTAATTGGCCATTCTGTTTCTCTTTTTGTGGTACCTAAACTAATGGCATGTCTTACAGTGGATGTATCTTAAGATTTGATGAAATATGGTACATACCTTAAACGTGTTCATAAATTATTTGATCCTTATATTAATACTGGGAGATAAGATGGGCATTATTATTTCCATAAGGCAAGTGAAACTCAGGTAATTTCATTTTCTCATAGGTGAGACTGTGTTATGAAGACTTTTGAACTTAACCTAATAAAATGGTTCCATAATTTGTTTTTTTATAATGTTAAACCACAGATTTACAGCATTTTTACTATTGCATAGATCATGTAACATAATGACACTTTTTTGAAAGTGTGATGTTATAAATGAAAGAGGACTGGTGGTTAAGCATAAGGAGATTTATGTGTGGAGTTAGGGAATACGCAGATATGACAGAAATTCCTGGAAAGGAAACAAAGGATCAAACTCATGAGAAATGTGGTGGTGTGGAAAATATCTCTAATTTAATTGCAATGAATTTATGGCATTTACTATCATGTTATAGCTAACAATATATGTCTTGTTATTTAAACTTTCAAAGGTGGCTCATTTTTGCCTAGATACTATTCCTTCACCTTATATAGCTGCTTGTAGCTCCTGCTTGGTGTTCAGGTTCTTGCTTCCAGGCAAAAGAAACCAACTGTGGAAGGATTGATCGTCAGTTTACAAAATCAGTGAGAAGGCTGGAGAACCAACCAGGCTCAGAAAATGAGAGAGCCAAGAGGGTCTAGGCAGCCCAGAACAGCTAGCTGCCCAGAGTCTGGGGCAACCAGTATTTTGGTCTTTTAGTTTCCTCCTGTCAGGAGTCATACACTGTTGAATTTCCAAATTCAGATCCTGGGCAGCCAGAAAAACTACATGTACACTTGATTATTAAGGATTATGCCATATATATTTTGTCTAAATATTATTGAATAAAACATTTAAAATGTACATTTAATAAGGCCATTTTTAGCTACAAGGAATTGTTTTATTATTATTACTTTTCTTTTAAAGAGTGCTATTAAGTACTAGAAAACCTGAAAAACGTTCCCAGAACTACAATGTTCATCCTGCTGTGGGCATGACCATTTTATTAATTCCTTAATATCCTTAATATTATTAATTCCCCCCCCTCTGGCCCCTACTCCAAAACTAAACCAATTTTATTGTGAAATATAATATGATTCACCTTATTTGCTGGAACTCACTTATAAAACCATGTATGGCTATGGGTGGCAGAGTCATGTTTAGTCATTCCTTGGTTATACCATTCTCCAGTGTCACTTGACTTCCATCTCTGAATTCAGTCTTTAAGTAGCTAACATATAGTTTTTTGTTGTTGTTGTGTTTTAAGATTTTATTTATTTGAGAGAGAGAGAGTGAGAGAGAGAGTGTACAAGAGGGGGGAGGGTCAGAGGAAGAAGCAGACTCCCCACTGAGCAGAGAGTCCGATGCGGGACTTGATCCTGGGACTCCAGGATCATGACCTGAGCTGAAGGCAGTTGCTTAACCAACTGAGCCACCCAGGCACCCCACTAACATATAGTTTATCTACATATTTATTTATATATTGCTTATTGCAAAGGTAATAAATAATTATTTTAAAATCTGTAACATTACAGAAACACAGAACAAAGAGTGATCACTCCCCACAATCCTACCCTCAGGGATAATTACTACTAACATTTTGGTAGATCTTAATCCAGACTGCCTGGTTTCATTTCCAGCTTCTCCATTTCGCTGGCCACCCTGGACAAGTTATTGGTCCTCACACTGCCTCAGTTTCCTCAATTTAGAGTAATATTACTGGTTCATAAGGTTTTACAAGGATTTAATAAGAAGCATTCAGCAGGGTTATTAGCATATAGTAAGTACTTGATAAATGCTAATTTGTGTACATGTGTTAGTCAAGATAGACTAGATTATATTGCAATAACAAACAATCCACCCAAATCTCAGTGGCTTAACATAACAAAAATTTATTTCTTGCTAATGCTGGATATCTTACGCAGATTGGCAGGGCATTTTCTCCATGCAGTCACTCACGGGCCCATGGTAATGGAGATTCTACCCTGTTGTGGTCAACTCTGCAATACATGGTGCTTTTAGTCACCACAGCAATGAAAAGAGACTATAAAATCATGCGTGGACTCTTTTACTGCCTCAGTCCAAAATTGACATATTCCACTTCCGCTTACAATTTACTAGTCAGAACTCATAATCATAGCCCTGCCCTGCTACAAGTAAACTGTGGACATGTGGAATGTGGAGTACAGAATATTTGGTGAGTGCTACTACCTCTGTCAAGTCCACCTTTTTCCCTGTAGTATGGTAAATTATCCAAACTGTGTTGCAGTTTTTATGTTGTTTTTTTTTTAAGCTTCATGTATCATGGACATCTCCCCATATCAATACATATTAATTCATTCATTGACTATTTTCTTTAAAGATTTTATTTATTTATTTGAGAGAGAGAGAGAAAGCACGAGAGAGGGGAGGGTCAGAGGGACCAGCAGACTCCCCACTTAAGCAGGGAGACCAACGCAGGACTCTGTCCTTGGGACTCTGGGATCATGACCTGGGCCAAAGGCAGATGCTTAACTGGCTGAGCCAGCCAGGAGCCTTCTTTTTTTTTTTTTTTAAGATTTTATTTATTTATTTGATAGAGATAGCGAGAGAGGGAACACAAGCAGGGAGAGTGGGAGAGGGAGAAACAGGCTTCCCGCGGAGCAGGGAGCCCAACGCCAGGCTTGATCCCAGGACCCTGGGATCATGACCTGAGCCAAAGGCAGATGCTTAACGACTGAGCCACCCAGGCGCCCCCACCCAGGAGCCTTCTTGTGAATATCTTTACAGGGAGAGCATCCCAAGAAAATGAAACTATTAGTTGACTTGGTGATGTGAACATGGAGATGCATTTTCCTATTTTTGTGTATGTTTAAAAGTTTGCATGAAAATAACTAAAAATGAAAATTAAAACTGGTTGTAAAGCTGACATCCAGATTTTATATCAGCATTTTGGAAAAGAAAAATCATATAAAGAATTTAATAAGTACTCTCAATTTCTTTAAAAAAAAAAAAAGGTTTTACCAATTTACCTCCTCAGAAACACTGTTTTAACTTGTTTCTCTTCATCCTCACTGACTAGCTCCTATACAATACAGCACTTGATTACAGATTGTTTTGTTCATCACTACATAATTGCACTCTGTATGTTAGTCTTATCTTTCCAATTATTTGTTAAACTTTTAATTGTATCTTACTTTTTATCCCTCTTATCATTACCTTTAAAGTGATTAGACATATAAATTCCTTATAAAAATTACCGATTGAGAAGTAAAACTTAGTGATGACTTTAATTTAAATATAACTTCAATTGCTAATAATTCTCATAGGATTTTGCTATGTTGAGAATGAAAAAAATTAATAAGCTGCACAAAATATATCCACAAGCAATTTAAAAGTTTTGAGTATTAGAGAACCAGTTTAAAAATACTTCATTTTTTTCAAGTAATTGGCTAGATGTGAAGTACAATTTAAATAGAGATCTTTCTTAGTCATATACTTATCATGATTATTCTGCTAAAAAATTTGTTTTTTCAGTGATTTACTTTCTGTTGCCATACAACTAAGCTACATTGCACAAACATTTTCAGTAAATTCTCAGTTTTTCCTTAAGATGACGGAGAGTCTCAGCAATTAGATGATTGTGATTGAAGCAAAAAATGAAATCAGCCTTGTTCAGCCCAAAGAGCTTACTGAACTCTAAAAGTAATTTGGCTAGATTGTGGGGTAACGCCCAGACACCAACGAGGAGTGTCTCTGAAAGATCACTCACTTAGAACCACCCTGCATTTAGGGGAAGTGGTGACAGGCTGGTCAAGGAAGACTCTTGTTACAAATTTGTCAGTGTTAGTCACACAATTAGAACATAATGTTTAGAAGAAAATATATGACAGTGTTGGAAAGCTATGTTGGAAGAGCTGTGGCCAAAGAAAAGAGAATTACAAATTGCACTTCCATGACACAGATAACTTGGAAATATGGTGCATAAAAATGTTTTGTTTTCATAATTTAGTTCACTCTAGTTATGATCCTGGTTATATGAGGCAAAATCTCTATTTTGAGAATAGATTACCTCAGGAAGGAAGAATTACTGCATGATGCTGACATTAAGTTAGAAATATTTTTAGGATTTTAGGATTCAGAATGATTAATTTTTCAGTATCAGACTATCTAAATCATAGGCCTTATCTAATCATAAAAACAATTTTGGAATTGTGGCCATAACTTAGTGTCAAACACAGAAAACATGGCATCATGATTCACAGGTCACCAAACTACTTTGAGACTGTAAACAGTAATTTTGATCTATGAACCTTAATTTCCTCATCTCAAAAAAATGGAGACACAGATTATTTTCCTTCTGCATTTTACTGGTATGTTTTGGGCATACCAAATTCGTGAGCCTAGTTCTTCTCAGCAAATACTTGAGCAAAGGGAAAAATAATAGTAATAGAACCATTCATGGTGCCTTTGAAAATGTTTCCTGTTTTAATTGCTAATCCTCCTCTGAAGGGAGAATTTCCTTAGATTTCAACCTGAGGACTGAAGGTACTTTACACTGCTCTGTCCTATCACAGATTCTTTGCTCGATCATCATTTATTCATTCAATCTTTTAGTGAGTTGGTCATTCACCAGCTAGGGTCATTCCAGCTAGGGACTGGAGATACAAAGAGGGATAAGACAATTCCAGTCCTCAAGGGAGACCAACATTATACAAGTATTCACAAATGCACTGAGTTTACGCAAAAGTAGTACGGAATGCTTTGGGAACTTCCAGCAGGGGACTAGGTAATGTATTTTGGGGATCAGAATGGGTTTTAGAGATATCAAAGCTAAAACATGAAAAATGAGGAGTTGGCTAAGCAAAGAGTATAAGGGAAAGTGATTTAGGCAGAGGGACTAGCGCTGATTGATTTTGAGGTACTGAAAGGAAAGCCAACATGGCTACAGTGTAGAGAGACAAAATCCAGATCTCAGAGGCCTTATTAAGGGTTTGGTCTTTATTCTGAGAGTAATGGAAAGCCATTGAAATTTTTTGTTTGTTTCTTGTTTTGTATGTTTAAGCAGGGAAGTGACATAATCACTTGCACTTTTAAAAGATAATTTTAGGCACTATCTGCAGAATGGAGGAGAGGATGGCGCACAAGTAATATATGTGGGGAAAGAGGAGACAATTGGAGGAAACAAACTATGGGGTTGACAAAGAGGAGGAGGAAAAAGTGAACTGATTCAAGAGATATTTAAGAGACAGAATCAGTAGGATTTGATTGTGAGGGAAAGATGAATCAAAGATGACTTCCAGATTTCTGGCTTAAGGAAATGGGTGGATGCCATTTATTTAAATAAGGAATACTGGAGGAAGAGGAAGTTTGGGAAGGAAAATCATGAATCATAGTTGACCGGCACATAGCCTACACAATAAGCCATTTAGAATACAAAAATCTCAGGGTATAGATTACACATAGATGTGTAAATACAGGTTCTCACCTAGTCTTGCTTTTTAAATTCTGGATGATATTTATACCCTTTCAGTGGTCTTTCACTTTCCTATTCTTGGGCATTTCAGATCTTTTTAGGCCAGGTCTTGAGTGTTATCCTGATGTTCCAGCTTTAAATTGCATAGCTTGGAGCCTCCTCTTTCTTTCTTTTTTTTCCTTTTTCTTTTTCTCCTCTTCTTATAGGTTGTAAAACCATAACTTCTTTTCTTTAATCCTTTGATCTCTCATGTAAGATCTGATTTCATCTGAAGATCATTCCCATAGCTTAAATTTTCTTCATTTCTTATACTTTATTTTTCTTCATTGGGTTCTAATAACTCAATAACTTCCTTTCCTCTGGCTACTAATCTTCCTTGTGTTGTATCAATTTCCAAAATGGAACAAAAAAAGGAGAAAACTATTATGAAGGAAGAAGCATATTTTATCACAAGCTATTATTGCCAAATGTTGCTGGGGGACACCTGTTTCACAGTGATGAAACAGGTTTGAACTGAATGTCTACAAATGTTTTTCAATCTTCACAAAAGATAGAGCTAGAAATAAGAATATAGGAAAATTGAAAATAAAGGAGTAGAAAATATATATCAGGTAAATACTAAGCAAAATAAAGCTAGTATAAATCTATTAATACCAGAAAATGCAAGATTTGAAAGCAAAAAGCGTTACTAAAGAGGGTCACTGATAGGATAAAAGGATCAAATCACCAGGAACAACAAGGAGTTAGAGACAAATACCACAATCATAATGAGAGATTTCAACACCTATTTCTCAGTGATACATCAAGCACACAAAAAAGCAAAATTGACAAGATTATAGAAAATTTGAACAAAACAAATTAATGTGTTTGTTTGAATGGACACATATAGACCATTCCACCCAAAAACTGCAGAATATATATTCTTTCAAGTGGAATACTTTTGATAATATTTGTGACCCTATAAGGGCACCTGGGTGGCTCAGTTGGTTAAGTGGCTGCCTTCAACTTGGGTCATGATCCCAGGGTCCTGGGATCAAGCCCTGCATTGGGCTCCCTGCTCAGCAGGGAGTCTGCTCCCTCTCCGTCTGCCCCTATCCCCTCCTGTGCGTACGCTCTCTCTCAGATAAATAAATAATATCTTTAAAAAAAAAAACCCGCAATGTTCTATACTTAAAAAAATATATTTGTGACCATATATTGGGCTATAAAGGAAGTCTGAACAAATTTCAAAGGAATGGTATCATACATGTTGCATTCTTTGATCACAGTGGGATAAAATAAAAAATCTGTACTGAAAAAATAATTATAAAAACTTCATGTTTCAAGACTAAGAAACACACTCATGAATCAGAAAATAATGGAAATTTGAAGATCTTTAAACTGAAGGATAAAAATACTGCATATTAAAAAATGATGCGGATCACTGCTTCTAGACATGATGGAGTAACTGATATTGGGCTTGGCCTCATGCCATCAACAACCATAAAATAGCAAAATATATGAACAAGTTGTTTTCAGGCAGTGGATGATAGACAGTATGGGGAAATGATCCTTAAGATAAAGGAAACGTATAAGGTGACCTTTATATTTGCCTTGCTGTTCTAAATGGGGGCACTTTCTGGTGTGTGGGGTGGGAAGGTGAGCCCAAGAGCAGAGCAGCAATATTGCTAAATAAAAGAGGCAGAGATCAGAGTTTGAGCTGCTGAGATGGCTGCAATTTGTGGGTCAGTATACCCCAGATGGTTGAGCTGTGAGGGAGGGAATCTTAAAGGTCTGTGGGAAGGTTATCTTCAGGAGTATGGCTAAGTGTTTGGCTGCACATACACAAGCGAGACCATGTGAGGCCTACCAGTAGTGACTGAAAACTTAACACAAACGCCAGTGCTGGAAGATTGTGGAATTTCAATCCATTCACGCTAGAGAGATCTTATCGAGTACCTTGGGCACTGACCCTGTACTATAGGCCAAACCAGAATAGGATCAAGGTGAATCCCTGTAATCTACAGCCTGCCTGAACAAAACTCAACACTCTTTAAATAAAGACAGTATAATACAGTTCCTCACAGTGTAACAGCCAAAATTGTTTTACACAAGGAAGAAATTACTAGACAAGCAACTCAAGAAGTGGGGAAACTAGTGACCATTAATCAAGAGACAAAATAGTAGAAACAAAGATGATCGCAGATGTTGGAATAAATAGATGTGGACTTTAAAGCAGTTATTATAAATATGTTCAAGGATTTAAAGAAAAAGGTGGAGTTTTCCTTTAAAAGTGTGAATGAACAGATGGGGAATCTAAGCAGAAAAATGGAAACTAGAAACACAGAGCTAAATGGAAATTCTATAACTGAAAAACTACTGCAAACAGAGCTTAGAGGGAAACTTGTCTTAAATGCTTCTATTAGAAATGAAGAAAGGCTAGAAATTAATGCCGAAAGCATAAAACTTAAGAAGTTAGAAAAGAAAAAAAAAAAAGAAACAATAAACAAAACAGTAGGAGGGAAACAGAATAAGAGAAGAAAATGTAAACAAATTATACAAGGCCAATGTAAAAGAATACTAAAGGCAGCAAACTTCTAGCAAGGTTGGTCAAGAAAAAAACAGAGAATGAGCAAATAAACAATAAAAATGAAAAGGGGGGCTTAGACATGCTTCTAACATTAAAAAGATAAATTTATGCTAATTTTTTTGAAAATTAGATTAAAATTGATAGTTTTAGAAAATATGACTTCCTGCAGAAGTTCTTCCTATCTCAAGAAAAAATTGAACCTCTGAATAGTAGTTCTGTAGCCACAATATAAATTATCAGTAAATTAAAATCTTCGTGCAAAGCAGACTTCAGACCCAGAGTTCTATCAGTCAAGGACCTTACAATTCCAATAGTATACAAATTATATAAGTGAATAGAAAAAGATCAACTCCCTAACTTTTAAAAAATAAAGCGAGTATAACCCTGATATCAGTATAACCTAAGAAAATAGAGGACTTGTCATGACCTTAGTGAAAATCCTAAATAAGTTCAGTTAGAAAATGGAATCTGACAGTATGCAAAGGAGATACTACATCATTACCAGGATGGGTATATCTCAAATCCAGGATTAGTTTAACATTAAAACCAAAATATGTTTGGGGCGCCTGGGTGGCTCAGTCGTTAAGCATCTGCCTTTGGCTCAGGTCATGATCCCAGGGTCCTGGAATCGAGCCCCTCATCGGGCTCCCTGTTCGGCCAGGAGCCTGCTTCTCCCTCTCCCACTCCCCCTGCTTGTGTTCCCTCTCTAGCTCTCTCTCTCTCTCTCTCTGTCAAATAAATAAAAAAATAAAATCTTTTAAAAAAATATGTTTGATTAAATTCAACAGATTTATAATTTTTTGAAAAAGCTTCTTAATAAACGAATAAAAAGGACCATTCTAACCAGATAAAGTTACCTGACAAATACAGCAGCTAACATTATTCTTAATTTGATATATTGAAAACATTCTTGTTAAGCTCAGGAACAAGACAGGTAGCATAAAGGAGAAAAGATGTAAGTGGGTTTTGGGGTGAGAAAGACACCCCTGGAACTCTGGAACACTGTGGCCCAATCTAAGTAAATGAATCATGTTTATTGATTATAAGACTCAATATTTTTTTTAAATAATTTCTTCCCAAAATAATCTATACATTCGGTGCAATTCCAATCAAAATCCAGATGAAATTAGTGTGTGTTTGTGTGTGTGTAACTTGTTAGACTATATCTATAATTTATATGTAAGAGCCATATATATAATTATGAAGAAGAACAAGGTGGGGAGATTTGCCTTACAGGTTACCTTATTAAAAAGCTATCGTGATTAAGCCTTTTGGCTTCCTGAGCAGCGTCATAGCTGTTGGCAAGAACACACGCCTTACAAAAGGTGGCAAAAAGAGAGTCAAGAAGAAAGTGGTTGATCCATTTTCTAAGAAATATTGGTATGGGGGCGCCTGGGTGGCTCAGTCCATAAGTGTCTGCCTTCGGCTCGGGTCATAATCCCAGGGTCCTGAGATTGAGCCCCACATCAGGCTCCCTGCTCAGCAGGAAGCCTGCTTCTCCCTCTCCCACTCTTCCTGCTTGTGTTCCCTCTCTCGCTGTCTCTCTCCCTGTCAAATAAATAAATAAAAATCTTAAAAAAAAAAAAAAGATTGGTATGATGTGAAAGCACCAGCTATGTTCAGTATAAGAAATATTGGAAAAACACTAGTCACAAGAACTCAAGGAACCAAAATCACATCTAATGGCCTTGAGGGTTGTGTTTTTGAAGTGAGCCTTGCTGATCCTGCAGAATGATGAAGTTGCATTTCAAAAATTCAAGCTAATTACTGAGGTTGTTCAGGGCAAAAACTGCCTGACTAATTCCATGGCATGGGTCTTACCCGTGACAAAATGTGCTCCATGGTAAAAAAATGGCAGACCCTGATTGAAGCTGATGTTGATGTCAAGAATACTGATGGTTATTTGCTTTATCTATTTTGTGTTGGTTTTAACACAAGTCATATTCAGAAGACCTCTTATGCTCAGCACCAACAGGTCCACCAAATTTGGAAAAAGATGATGGAAATCATGACGCAAGAGTTACAGACAAATGACTTGAAAGAAGTAGTCAATAAATTGATTTCAGACAGCATTGGAAAAAGACATAGAAAAGGCTTGCCAATCTATTTATCCTCTCCAAGGTGTCTTTGTTAGAAAAGTAAAAATGCTGAAGAAGCCCAACTTTGAATTGGGAGAGCTCATGGAGCTTCATGGTGAAGGTAGTAGTTTTGTAAAAGCTACTAAAAAAAAAAAAGCTACTGGAGATGAGACTGGTGCTAAAGTTGAATAAGTTGATGGATATGAGCCAGCAGTCCAAGAATCTGTTTAAAATTCAGACATTTAATGGTGACAGATAAAAAATCTTACTTGTGATACCTAAAAAAAGGGTGTAATAAGGCAGTGTGGCTCTGGTTAAGGGATAGAAAAAGTGACCAATAGAATAGAACAGGATACCTAAACAGAACTGCACCTATATGGAAACTTGATTTGTGACAGGCTTTTTTTTGTGGATCAGTGAAAGAAAAAATGGACTTAAAAAAAAAGTGTTAATACAATTTAAAATCACATCATTAAATCCCTACGTTCTACCAGGCACTAGAATAAATTCCAAATACATCAGTAATTGGAATAAGAAGGGCAAATGATAAAACTTCTTGAAAACCATATAGGAAAATATTTTCTGGCTTTGGAGTCCAAAAGGATTTTTTTTTTTTAAGATTGATTGATCGATTGATTTGACAGAGAGAGAGAGAGCATACAAGCAGGGAGAGAGGCAGGCAGAAGGAGAAGCAGGCTCCCCACTGAGCAGGGGGCCCAATGTGGGATTCGATCCCAGGACCCTGAGATTATGACCGAAGGCAGACACTTAACCAACTGAGCCACCCAGGCACCCCCCAAAAGGATTTCTTAAAGATCCAAAAAGTATAAATCAGAAAGCAAAGATGGCAGCCAAAACAATCTTGAAAAAGAAGTCCAAAGTTGGAGGACTCACACTTCCAATTTCAAACTTTACTACAAAACTATAGTAATCAAGACACTGTGGTGATGGCATAAGGGTAGACCTACAGATCAATGGAGTAAAATGGAGAATCCAGATATAAACCCTTCCATTTACGGTCAATTGATTTTCCTCAAGGGTGCCAAGCTAATTCATGGAGAAAATAATGTTTTCAACAAATGGTGCTGGGACAACTGATTATCCACATGTGAAAGAATGAAATTAGACCCCTACCTGAACCCTACACAAAAATTAATAAAATGGATCATAGACTTAAATGTAAAAAAGCTGTAAAACCACTAGAAGAACGCATAGTAGTAAATCTTAGTGAACTTGGATTAGACAATGATCTCTGAGATACAACTCCAAAGGACAAGTGATAAAAAAAAATAAATTTGAAAAATTGGACTTCATCAAAATTAAAAACTTTTCTGGGGAGAACTATACCATCAAGAAAGTAAAAGACATCTCATACAATGGGAGAAAATATTGACTGAAGATGGTAAAGAAAGCCCTCCAACAGAGCAAGAGATGCAAATGCTGGCAGTCAAGAAAGCAAGCCCTGTTAATACTAAGGTGTGAAGGCATATGGGCAGGGCACCAACAGTATCAGCTATACAGTCCCAGACTCTCTTCAGTAGTATTAGGCAGGCCCCAGTCTTAGCTTGAGTTTCCCCCCAAAGTATACATAACCTGAGGCAAAAGACTCATGTGCTATTACTTTATTAGGGCAAGCATTTCCAAGAAACAGGGGTAGGAAAGGAGAAGTAAAGTGAAGAAGGAGAGAGAACCAATATGAAATTGCATTGTGGACTTGGGACCATTATTAAATGCCAATGATTGCTTGATGTCTTGGGATAGTCCTTAAGAAGCTTTAAAAAACCCTTGGACTTTCACACTTGAAGATCCAAAAAGCACCTGAATACAATTTTTAAAAGACTGATTGGTTTTCCCCCCACAGGTAGTTAGTTGATATCTGTAAATTAATACTCTCTTAGACCTCATTCATACCTCAGGTTCCCTTTAATCAACATCCAACACATAATTGGTGGTAATGGATAGCAAGGATAATTGAAATCCGCATAATAATAGCTACCATTTAGTAAGTACAGGCAGTTTTATATAATGTCTAATCCTCACAAAGTAGCTTTTGTTATACTGATTTTATTAATGCCCAAGCTAACTTAAGGAACTTGGCCAATGTCACAAAGCTAGTAAGTAGCAGATCAGGTTTTGGAACCGTGTCGTTGTCGTCTTCTTTCTTCTTTCTTCTCTCTCTTCCTTCCTTCCTCCTCCTCCTCCTTCTCCTCCTCTTCCTCCTTCTCCTCCTCTTCCTCCTTCCTCTTCTCCTCCTCCTCTCTTCTCCTCCTCCTCCTCTCCTCCTCTTCTCCTCCTCTCCTCCTCCTCCTCTTCTCTTCCTCCTTCCTCTTCTCCTCCTCCTCCTCCTCTTCTCCTCCTCCTCCTTCCTCCTCCTCCTCCTTTTTTTAAACTCCTGGAACAGTGCTTTCTACTATACCAGGATGCCTCTTAGAAGAAAGGATTGAGATTCCTAACTCTCCTCTTAGCCAATAATTTTTAAACCTGTTATTTATTTTTTAAATAGGTCATACAAATACATGGTTTAAAATTCAAGAAATGCAAAAGGATATTCAGTGAAAACTCTCCTTTTTGCCCTGTCCACGAGTTACCCAGTTCCTCTTTTCAGGGACAACTAATGTTACCACTTTCTTGTGTATCTTCTCCAAAATATTTATGCATAAATATGAATATAATTTTTTACCCTTTTAACAGAAATGGGTTATTCTAGGGTGCCTGGGTGGCTCAGTTGTTAGGCGTCTGCCTTTGGCTCAGGTCATGATCCCAGGGTCCTGGGATCCAGTCCCACATCAGGCTTCCTGCTCAGCGGGAAGCCTGCTTTTCCCTCTCCTACTCCCCCTGCTTGTGTTCTCTCTCTCTCTCTCTCTGTCAAATAAAATCTTAAAAATAAATAAATAAATAAATAAGTGGGTTATTCTACCAAATGTACGCTGTTGTTAGACATCTTAGAGTATAAAAAAAATAAATGGTTGTAAGATTTTAGGCTTTATTGTGTATAAGAATATGTAAAAAGCACTTTTCTAAGATGGAAGTTTCTGATGAATTCTATTCAAACTATAATTTATTATTATTTGGCAAGTCTGTTACCTCTGCTCAATATAGCTTTTGTTTACCATATCTTCATCAGTAAAGAGCCAGATATAAATATTTTAGGCTCTCTGTCATGACTATTCAACTGTGTTGTTATAGCATAAAATTAGCCACTGATGATATGTAAACAAAAGGACAAATGGGTGGGTTCTAATAAAACTTTATTCACGAAAACATGTGGCAGGCCACATTTGACCTGTAGGTCATAGTTTCCTGACTCTCTAGGGGATACATTTTAAACTAGAAAACGCACAGTTGTTTATAGCATACTGGCATTATTTGGGCACACCAGCATGATGAAATAAACCCCTGATTTTTACTGTTTGTCAATTTTTGTAGTGTAAATACCCCCAATAAAATAGCTGAGTTCGATCTACCAACAGTTTAGCAATAAGATTGCAAAATTCCTAAATATTTAAGAATTGGTTCTCATGATCAGATGAGAGACAGTTACAGCACACCACTGCATGCAAAACCTTGAGATACAGGATAATGAATATACTAAGAATAGCTAAAGCCAAAGAAAATATAGGGAGAAAAAAGTTTCGCTTTTTTTTTTTTTACTCTTGAAGGGTTTGATACACATGAATAAACAAAGTTTGTAGAATGTACCTTTCCATACTCACTAGTATTTATGTTGTTTTGTTTAATTATAAAACATGGAGAGAAGAAAATTTTATGTAGACAAAGAGATCACTTCTGTATCATCAGGAAGTCTAGTGACATTGGCACTGAAGTTCAGTGAAAAGTGAAAAGAGCTGGAACTAAAAGACGTGTGCATGTATAAAACGTGTGTCTATGTTATATATGTGCATATATTATGTATATATGAATATTATAATATTTTATATATTTGGAATATACATATTTTATATTACATATCATTTTAACATCTTTTTCTGGTTTACAACTTGTTGCTTTTTTCTGTGTCTAGTGATTTTTTATTTGATATTAGATGTTCCAAACGTTATGTTGTTAAATATTTGCATTTTGTTCTCTTTTTCAGAGTTTTGAAGTTTGTTTTGGCACACGGGTTATTAGGTTAGTTGTGAATCAACTTGATATTTTCTTTTTTCTAAATTTTTTTAAAGGTTCTATTTATTTATTTAACAGAGAGAGACACGGCAAGAAAGGGAACACAAGCAGGGGGGAGTGGGAGAGGGAGAAGCAGGCTTCCCGCAGAGCAGGGAGCCTGATGCAGGGCTCCATCCCAGGACCCTGGGGTCATGACCTGAGCTGAAGACAGATGCCTAATGACTGAGCCACCCAGGCGCCCCTTTTTCTAAAATTTTTAAAAGATTTTATTTATTTGAGAGAGTGAACACGAGCAGGGGAGGGGCCAAGGGAGAGGAACAAGCAGACTCCCCGCTCGCTGAGCCTGGAGCCTGACTGGATCCCAGGACCCTGAAATCATGACCTAGCCATGAGCCATGACCTGAGCCAAAATCAAGAGCCAAGTACTCAACCGACTGAGCCACCCGGGCGCCCCTCAACTTGATATTTTCAAGGATTATTTTAAGTTTTATTAGAGTGTGCCTAGACCAGCCTTTACTCAAGGGCAAGTTTAGCTTTAATATTAAATCTTTGCCCCTTGGGGAGCCTGGGTGGCTCAGATGGTTAAGTGTCTGCCTTCAGCTCAGGTCATGATCCCGGGGTCCTGGGATCAAGCCCCACGTTGGGCTCCCTGCTCCATGGGGAGCCTGTTTCTCCCTCTCCTTCTAGGAGATTGTTTCTCCCTCTCCTTCTACTGCTCCCTCTGCTTGTGCTCTCTCACGCTCTCTGTCAAATAAATAAAATCTTAAAAAAAAAAAACAAAAAAAACAACTTTGCCCCTCTGGGATTTCTGTTGGTTGCCTTGTTGCTCAGTGACGTCTCTCACCTCTGGCTGGGTGGAATTTGAACATCTCCTGGCTCTTTCTGTGCTCTGAGAATTGTGCAGCTTACGGCCTCTGGTAGTTGTCTGAAAACAGTTGTCTCATATCTTTTGTCCAGGTTTCTAGTTGTTTACTGTTGAAGAGCAAGTTCTGTACCAGTTAATTCTTCATGATCAGTCATGAAGCTCAACATCTTGTGACAATGTTGAATCTTTCAATTCCTGTATTTTTAGGTCTTCTTTGAAACTTAAACTATTAAAATTCTCTCCATACAATCTTATATTTAGAATTAGCATTGTTCCCAAGTCGTCATACTTTTATTCCATTGCAAATGGTATCCTTTTAAGATTTTTATTTTCTACCTGCTAGTTGCTAGCATGAAGGAAAAAAATATATTATATATTGTTTTTTCTAAGCAGCAACTTTGTCTACTGATTTTTCTATCCAGTAATTAAAGTATTATTTTGAATTACCTAGAAATATTTTCAAATAAGGACTAATGATAGTTTTTTTTAATGTTTATTTATTTAAGTAATCTCTACACCCAACGTGGGGCTTGAACTCATGATCCTGAGATCAAGAGCCACATGCTCTTCCAACTGAACTAGCCAGGCACCCCTATGTTATTTCCTTAACTCCAATCCTTATATGTGTGTGTGTGTGTGTGTGTATCTTTTCTTGCCCTACTTCAATTTTAAGGGTCTAATTCACTATTGAATAGATGTTCCTTTCTATTTCTAGTTAACTAGGATTCTTTAAAAATTTTAATTCCAGTGTAGTAAACATATAGTGTTATATTCATTTCAGGTGTACAATATAGTGATTCTGCAATTCTATGTATTACTCAGTGCTCATCAAGATAAGTGTACTCTTCAAAAAACACAAGAAATAAACAAGTATTGGTGAGGTTGTGGAAAAAAAGGAACTCTTGGGCACTGTTGGTGGGAATGACTAGTACAGCTACTGTGGAGAACAGTATGGAGGTTCCTCAAAAAATTAAAAATAGAACTACCCTATGATTCAGTAATTGCACTACTAGGCATTTACCCAAAGAATACAAAAACACTAATTCAAAGAGGATACATGCACTCCTATGTTTATTGCAGCACTATTTACAATAGCCAAATTATGGGAACAGCTGAAGTGTTCCTCAGTAAGTGAATGGATAAAGATGTGGTATATATATATAATGGAATATTATTCAGCCATAAAAAAGAATAAAATTTTGCCATTTGCAACAGCATGGGTGGAGCTAGAGAGTATAATGCTAAGTAAAATAAGTCAGTCAGAGGAAGACAAATACCATATGATTTACTGATATGTGGAATTTAAGAAACAAAACAAATGAGCATGGGGAAAAAAAAGAGTGAGAGACAAACCAAGAAACAGGCTCATTTTAATGATAGAGAACAAACTGATGGCTACCAAAGGGGAGGTGGGTTGGGGGGATGGGTGAAATAGATGATGGGGATTAAAAAGTACACTTATCATGAAGAGCAGTAAGTAATGTATAGAATTGTTGCATCACTCTGTTCTACACCTGAAACTAATATAACACTCTATATTAACTGTATTGGAATTAAAATTATAAAAACTTAATAAAAAAAGGTAAGTATACTGTTTGTATACTTTTTTATCCATTCACATGTTCTTTATCCATTCATCAATCGATGGACACTTAGGTTGCTACCATAATTTGGCTATTGTAAATAATGCTGCAATAAATATAGGGGTGCACGTATGCCCTTGAATTAGTATTTCTGTATGCTTTGGGTAGTTACCCAAAGTAGTGTAATTACTGGTTTGTGAAATAGTCCTATTTTTAGTTTTTTAAGGAATCTACATACTGTTTTCCACAATGGCTACACCAATTTATATTCCCACCAACAGTGTAAGAGGGTTCCTTTTTCTCCACATCCTTGCCAACACTTGTTTCCTGTGTTTCTGATTTCAGCCATTCTGACAGGTGTGAGGTGATATCTGATTTTAGTTTTGATTTGCATTTTCCCTGAGGTTGAGTGATGTTGAGCATCTTTTCACGTGCCTCTTGGCCATCTGTATATCTTCTTTGGAAAAATGTTTGTATCTTCTACCTATTTTTAACCAGATTATATTTTTTTGTTTTTTGTTTTGGTGTTGAGCTGTATCAGTACTTTATATATTTTGAATACTAACCCTTTTTGGATATATCATTTGCAGATATCTTCTCCCATTCAGTAGGTTGCCTTTTAGTTTTGTTGGTTGTTTTCTTTGCTATGCAGAAGCTTTTTATTTTGATGTGGTTCCAATGGTTATTTTTGCTTTTATTTCCCTTGCCTCAGGACACATATCTAAAAATAGTTACTACAGCTGATGTCAGAAAAATTATTGCCTGTACTTTCTTCTAGGGTGTTTATGGTTTCAGGTCTCACATTTAGATCCTTAATCCACTTTGAGTTTATTTTTGTGTATGATGTGGGAAAGTGGTCCAGTTTCATTCTTTTGCATGTTGCTCTCCAGATTTCACAGCACCATTTGTTGAAGACACTGTTTTTTTCCCATTGCATAGTCTTGCCTCCTTCTTGAAGGTTAATTGACCATGTAAATGTGGGTTTATTTCTGGGCTTTCTGTTTTCTGTTCATCTATGTGTCTGTTTTTGTGCTGTGCCATCCTGTTTTGATTACTACAGCTTTGTAATATAACTTGAAGTCTGGAATGTAATACCTCCAGTTTTCTTTTTCTTTTTCAAGATTGCTTTGGCTATATGGGGTCTTTTGTGGTTCCATACAAATTTTAGGATTGTTTGTTCTAATTCTGTGAAAAATGTTGTTAGTATTTTGACAGGGATTGCATTAAATGTGTAGATTGCTTTGGGTACTGTGGACATTTTAACAATATTTATTCTTCAGATCCGTAAGCATGGAATGTCTTTCCATTTCTTTGTGTCATATTCAATGTCTTTCATCAGTGTTTTTATGGTTTTCATTTTTTAAAAGATTTTATTTATTTATTTGAGAGAGAGAGAGACCATGAGCCGGGGACGGGGCAGAGGGAGAAGTAGACCTCCTACTAACCAGGGAGCCCGATGTGGGGCTTGATCCCAGGACCCTGGGATCATGACCTGAACTGAAGGCAGACACTTAACCATCTGAGCCACCCTGGCACCCTTATCCTTTCTCTTATTGATGTGATGTATTGTGTTGATTGATTTGTAAATATTGAAGCACCCTTGCATCCCGGGAATTAATCCCACTTGATCACTGTGAATGATTTTTAAAATATATTGTTGGGGCACCTGGGTGGCTCAGTTGGTTGGGCAACTGCCTTCGGCTCAGGTCATGATCCTGGAGTCCCTGGATCGAGTCCCACATCGGGCTCCCTGCTCGGCGGGGAGTCTGCTTCTCCCTCTCCCACTCCCCGTTTGTGTTCCCTCTCTCTCTGTGTCTTTCTCTGTCAAATAAATAAATAAAATCTTTAAAAAAAATAAAACATAAAAAATAAAATATATTGTTGGATTCAATTTGCCAGTATTTTGTTGAGGATTTTTTCATCTATGTTCATCAGCGATATTGGCCTATAGTTCTCTTTTTTGTGTGTGGTGTCTTTATCTGGTTTTGGTATCAAGGTAATGTTGGCCCCATAGAATGAATTTTAAAGTTTTCCTTCCTCTTCTGTTTTTTGAAAAGTTGGAGAAGAATAAGTATTAACTCTTCTTTAAATGTGTGATAGAATTCACCTGTATAGCTTATTGGGAGTTTTTTGATTACTGATTCAATTTCATTGGTGGTAATCAGTCTGTGCAAATTTCCTATTTCTTCCTGGTTCTGTTTTGGGAGGTTATATGTTTCTAGGAATTTATTCATTTTTTCTAGGTTGTCCAGTTTGTTGGCATATAACTTTTTGTAATATTCTCTTATAATTGCATTTCTCTAGTGTTGGTTGTTATTTCTTCTCTTTCATTTCTGAATTTGTTTGGGTGCTTTCTCTGTTCTTTTTAAAGATTTTATTTATTTATTTACCTGAGAGAGAGAGAGAGAGAGCACACAAATGGGGGGAGGAAGAGGGAGAGGGACAAGCAGATTCCACCCTGAGCACAGAGCCCAAATGTGGGGCTTGATCCCATGACCCCAAGATCATGACCAAGAGTCAGATGCTTAACTGACTGAGCCACCAAGGTGCCCCACTTTCTCTTTTTTTTCATGAGTCAGAGCTTTTATCAATTTTGGTGATCTTTTCAAAGCTCCTGTTTTCATTGATCTGTTCTATTATTTTTTAGTTTCTCTATCATTTATTTCTGCTGTAATCTTTATTGTTTCCTTCCTTTTGCTGGGTTTGGCTTTTGTTCTTCTTTTTCTAACTCCTTTACATGTAACTTTAAGTTGTTGAGATTTTCTTTGAGATTTAAGTTGAGATTTTCTTGCTTCTTGAGTTAGGCCTGTATTGCTATAAACTTCCCTCTTAGATCCATTTTTGCAGCATCCCTAAGATTTTGGACTTTTGTGTTCATTTTCTTTTGTTTCCATGTAATTTTTTATTTCTTCTTTGATTTTTTGGTTGATCCATTCATTGTTTAGTAGCATGTTATTTAACCTACATGTATTTGTGGTCTTTCCAGATTTTTTTCTTGTGGTTGGTTTCTAGTTTTATAGTATTATAGCCAGAAAAGATGCATCATATATCTTCAATTTTTTTGGATTTGTTGAGGCTTCTTTTGTGGCTTATTATGTGATCTCTTCTGGAGAATGTTTTGTGTGCACTTGAAAAGAATGTATTCTGCTGTTTT
The DNA here is from genome assembly GCF_029215605.1 of Mirounga angustirostris. NCBI lineage: Eukaryota > Metazoa > Chordata > Mammalia > Carnivora > Phocidae > Mirounga > Mirounga angustirostris. The sequence continues at coordinate 98,745,583 of NW_026991717.1, forward strand.
AGGATGGAATGTTCTGAATATGTCTGTTAAATCCATCTGGTCCAATGTGTCATTCAAAGCCACTGTTTCCTTGATTTTCTGTTTGGATGATCTGTCCATTGTTGTACGTGGGATGTTAAAGTCCCCTATTATTATTGTATTGCTATCAATTATTTCCTTTATGTTTGTTATTAACAGTTTTATATATTTGGGTACTCCCATGTTGGGTATATAAATATTTACAATTGGTATATCCTCTTGTTGAATTGCTGTCTTTATTATTATGTAGTGTCTTTCTTTGTCCTTATTACAGTATTTGTTTTAAAGTTTGTCTGATATAAGTGTTGCTAAACTAGCTTTCTTTTTTTTTTTAGAAGAGAAATATCCATTTTTTTTAAAGATTTTACTTATTTATTTGACAAAGAGAGAGCAAGCACAAGCAGGGCGAGCAGCAGAGGGAGAGGGAGAAGCAGGCTCCCCACCAAGCAGGGAGCCTGACATGGGGCTTGATCCCAGGACCCTCGGATCATGACCTGAGCTGAAGGTAGATGCTTAGCCGACTGAGCCACCCAGGCACACCGATAGTGGTTTTCTTTTGACATACATTTGCATGATAAATGTTTCTCTATCCCCTCACCTTCAACCTGCATGTGTCTTTAGGTCTGAAGTGAGTCTCTTGTAGGCAACATATAGATGGGTCTTGTTTTTTTATCCATTCCATCAGCATATGTCTTTTGATTGGAGCATTTAGTCCATTTATATTCAAAGTAATTATTGATAGATATGTATTTATTTCCATTTTGTTATTTATTGTCATTGTTTTGTGTTTGTTCCTTTTTTCCGTTGCTTTTTTCACACCATAAGTTAGCTTTCTTTAGTGATACACTTTATTTTTTGTATATCTATTACTGGTTTTTGATTTGTGGTTACCATTAGGTTTGTATATAACATCTGCGTATAGCAGTCTGTATGAAGTTGATGATTGTTTAAACCCATTCCTTACTCCTCTCCTCCTCACATTTTAGGTATATTTTATCATACTTCATTTTATGTTGTGAGTCCCTTGACTGATTTTTACAGATATCCTTATTTTTACAACTTTTGTACTTCCTACTTTTTTAACTCTTACTTATGGTTTTTCCTTTCTATTCACAGAGTCCCCTTTAACGTTTCTTAAAGGGCTGGTTTAGTGGTCATGAACTCTTTTAACTTTTGTTTGTCTGGGAAATTATCCCTTCTTCTATTCTGAATGATAGACTTGCTGGATAGAGTATTCTTTCCTGCAGGTTTTTTCCTTTCAGCACTTTGAATATATCATCCTCTCTTCCGGATTGCAAAGTTTCTGTTGAAAAATCTGCTGATAGCTTTGTGGGATTTCCCCTTTATGTAACTGTTTTGCTGCTTATAAAATTCTTTATCACTGCTTTTTGCCATTTCAGTTACTGTGTGTCTCGGTGTGGTCCTTCTTGGATTGATTTTGTTGGGGGATCTCAGTTCCTCCCAGATCTGAATTTCTGTTTCTTTCCTCAAATTTGGGAATTTTTCAGCTATTATTTCTTCAAATAAATTTTCTGATCCCTTTTCTCTCTTCTTCTTCTTCTGGGATCCCTATAATGCTAATGTTATTATGCTTAATAGAGTCATTGAGTTCCCTAAGTCTCTTCTGTTTTTGCATATTTTTTTCTTTCACCTGCTTAGCTTGATTACTTTCCATTACTCTGTCCTCTAGGTTGCTAGGTTGCTGATTCGTTCTTCTGCTTCTTCCAGCCTGCTATTTATTCCATCTAGTGTATTTTTAATTTCAATTATTGCGTTCTTCATCTGTGTTTGGCTCTTTTTTATCTCTGTGTTAAGGGTTTCACTGATGTCCTTCACTCTTTTCTCAAGTCCAGTGAGAATTACTTAAAATTATCTATCAGGCATATTACTTATCTAATTTTCACTTAGGTCTCTTTCTGTGATTGTGTCCTGTTCTTTCATTTGGGACACATTCCTCTGTCTCCTCATTTTGCCTAACTCTGTGTCTGTTCATATGTGTTAGGAAAGTCAGCTATGTCTCTGGCTCTTTAAAGTAGTGGGTGGGGCCACACTTTTAACAAGGTGGCCCTGGTCTTCTTCCACAGAAGACATGCAGTTGTCGTGGAAACCCAACTGCTTGAGCTGTTTTGTAAAGCACACGCAAGCAGGGTTGCAGTGCCTGCAAGCTGTGCACACCTGTCCTCTTCCACAGGGATGCATAGTCACTGTGGAGACTCGGCCAGCTGGGGCAGCTCTGCAAAGCATGCCTGGGCAGGGGATACAGTTGTGTTTTTTTTTTCTTAAGATTTTATTTATTTATTTATTTATTTGAGAGTGAGAGAGCAAGCACAAGCATGGGGAGGGGCAGAGGGAGAAGCAGGGAGCCTGATGGGGGGCTCGATCCCAGGAACCCCAGAATCATGAACTGAGCCAAAGGCAGATGTTTAACTGACTGAGCCACCCAGGCACCCCCAGGGGTACAGTTTTAAAAAGGTATGCACATCTTCTGTGGGTGATGACCAACTGTAGCAGCCAGGACTGAGTCCCTGAAAATCATGCAGTGAGGAGACACAGTTTTGGCAAGGTTTGTGCAGGTCCTCTGTAGGAGGGGACTAGCAACACCAGAAGGGAGACAAGCCCAGCTGGAGGGGGCAGCATATGGTGTAAGCAAGTTAGGTAGTGAATGCTGGTTCCCACAGGTGGCTGTATGTGTTTATGCTGGCTGGGGCAGAGGAGGGAAGTGGCACCTGCTAGCTCCTTTGTTCCTGGAGAAGTTCCTCAGCTAACTCTGAGATTAGTAACTAACCCTCCTGTAAGCCCCACGTGTTTTTCAAACTGCTGATTCTAAGCTGTAACTCCATGTTTGTTTGTTGTGCTGTCTCTTAAGGGCAGAGACTTAATTTCCTATGTCCTCTGGGTTCTCCCAAAACTGAACCAACTGATTTTTAAAGTTCCAGGCTTTACTTCCATTGATTGTAAAAACTCATGGAATTTGGCCCCTGTGATTTTCAAAGCCAAATGCTATGGGGATTCATCTTTGCTGTGCGGGCACCCTGGTGTGATAGTCTGTATCTCTCCCTTCTTCCCACCCTCAGCTCCCTCCCTCCCTCCAGTGGCCAGACCTGCAGGGTTTACTTCCCCACCATGTCTTTACCCTTCCTACCCTCTTGGATGTGGCCTCTTCTCTATATTTAGTTGTGGAGTTTGTTCTGCTAATCTTTGGGTTATTTCCTGAGTTATTTACACTGATGTGAGTGTTAGTTATCTAGTTGTATCTGTAGGACAAGGTGAGTTTAGGGTCATCCTACTCAGCCATTTTCCATAGTTAGTTCCATAGTTAGCTAAGATTTTTAAGTCATAAATAGATGTTGAATTTTATCAAATGCTTTTTCTGCATCTATTGAGATATTTGTATCATTTTTCACTTTAATCAGTTAACATAATAAATTATATCATTTGATATCTTTTTCTCATGTGAAACCAACTTTGTACTTCTGAAATAAACCCAACTTGGCCATGTTTGATTTTCCTTTTTATTCTTGCTTTCTTTTATACTTGCTTGATTTGATTTGCTATTATTTTGTTAAGGAATTTTACATCTATGTTTGTGAATGAGATTGTTCTGTAATTGTCCTTTTCTTAATCTTCTTATAATGTCCTCACTTATATGTTACACTAGCCCTAAAACATTATGGAATTATTTTATTTCTTGATCATTTTTTAAAAAGATTTATTTATTTATTTGACAGAGAGCTAGAAAGAGCTAGAGAGCACAAGTGGAGGGAATGGCAGAAGGAGAAGGAGAAGCAGGCTCCCTGCAGACGCAGGGCTTGATCCTTGGACCCTGGGATCATGACCTGAGCTGAAGCAGATGCTTAACTGACTGAGTCACCCAGGGGCCCCATATTTCTTGACCTTTTGATAGAACTTGCCTAATAAGTCATCTGGGACTGGAGTTTGCTTTGTGAAAATTTTGAACCTCTTTATTTCTAATAGTGCCTTTGCCTTAAAGTTTATTATCTCATATTATCTCATAGCTATCTTTTGGTTAAAATCTGCATGATATATTATCTTACCATTCTTTTACTTTAAACTTTTCTGTCTGCCTTATTTTTTTTCTTTCTTAAAGATTTTATTTATTCATTTGAGAGAGAGAGACAAAGAGAGCACAAGCAGGGAGAGAGGCAGAGGGAGAGGGAGAGGCAGATTCCCTGCTGAGCCGGGAGCCCAACATAGGGCTGGTTCCCAGGACCTGGAGATCACTGCCTGAGCCGAAGGCAGACGCTTAACCATCTGAGCCACCCAGGTACCCCTCTGCCTTATTTTTTTGATGTCTTTCTTTCAAAGAAAAAAATCATTGGATTTTTAGTTCTATGTAGTCTGGCAATCTTACCTTTTAACTGAAACATTTAATCTACATTATTTAATATCTTTTCTTATATATTTAGGTTTAAGCCTATTGTTCTACTTCATGATTTCTATTTGTCTAATTTTTTTCTCTACTTTATTGAATTATTTTGGATTGATTAAGGTTTTTTGAATAATCATTCTTTATTTTCCCTTTTACTTAGAAGTTATAGTATGTTTTTGTTCTTTATTGATTACTAGAAATTTCAACATGTATATTAACTTTGAAAAGTCTCAAGCTGAGGCTCCTGGGTTGCTCAGTCAGTTAGGCATCTGCCTTCAGCTCAGGTCATGGTCTCAGGGGTCCTAGGACTGAGCTCCATGTCCGACTCCCTGCTCAGTGGAGAGTCTGCTTCTTGCTCTTCCTCTGCCTCTCCCATTGTTCGTGCTCTCTCTCAAATAAAATCTTTGAAAGAAAGAAAGTCCCAAGCTAAGCAATACTTTTACCTTTGGTATAACATAAGAACCTTAGAACACTTGAAGTCCACTTGTCTTCCTCTTGATTTATGCATTATTGCTGTGTATTTTAATTATGTTTTTTCTTTTTTTTTTTAAGTGTTTTTTTTTTTAAAGATTTTATTTATTTATTTGAAAGAGAGAATGAGATAGAGCATGAGAGGGGGAGGGTCAGAGGGAGAAGCAGACTCCCTGCTGAGCAGGGAGCCCGATGCGGGACTTGATCCCAAGACTCCAGGATCATGACCTCAGCCGAAGGCAGTCGCTTAACCAACTGAGCCACGCAGGCGCCCTCTTTTTTTTTTTTTTTAAGATTTTATTTATTTGACAGAGAGAGACACAGTGAGAGAGGGAGCACAAGCAGGGAGAGTGGGAGAGGGAGAAGCAGGCTTCGCAGTGAGCAGGGGGCCTGATGCAGGGCTCGATCCCAGGACCCCGGGATCATGACCTGAGCTGAAGGCAGACGCTTAACGACTGAGCCACCCAGGTGCCCCTTAATTATGTTTTTTCAAATTTTATTCCATAAGTCATTTTCTACTTACATTTACCAATAAATTTGCTACCACTTTTGTGCACATCAGGCAATATAGACTATTCTTTCGGTTGATAACCTTTATGAATCCTTTTCTGATGTCTATTGTTTCTGCTGGTTCTTACTCATGATGCCTTGTTTCTTGTGTGCTTGTTTTTGGGGGTTTTTGTTGTTGTTGTTGTTGTTGTTTTACTATAAAGTGTTCCTTTCCATGAAAATTGTTTGTGGTGATTCTGTGAGGCCACGGGTGAAGGTGAATTCCTTCAAAGAGTATTGTACATACTTCTACCAGGTGCCTAGAGCTCTACCAATCCAGGACCACTTTCAAATTGTAGCTTGAGGTGTTGGGAATCATCACTTGGTATTTTAAGAAATATTTTAAGCGTTTATTAAACATTTTTAGTTACTGGCAGGAGAGACTGTATAATTGAGTGTACCATATTACTGAAATAGAAGACATTGTTTACATTTTCTTCTAAGAATTTTTTATTATTTGTGGTAAAATATATATAACATAGAATTTACTGTTTTCACAAAATGTACATAACATGAAATTTCCCATTTTCACCATTCAGTGACTTTACATATGTTCACAATGTTTTGCAAACATCAGCACCATCCATCTTTAGAACTTTTTTTCATCTTGCAAAATTGAAACTCTGTCCCTGTTAAAGACAAACTCCGCATATCATCTCCCCCAGCCCCTGATGATTACCGTTCTACTTTCTGTCCCCATGATTTTGTGTACTCTATGTACCTCACATGAGTGGAATCATACACTATGTACCCTTTGGGATTGGCTTTTTTCATATAACATAATGCCTTCAGATTTCATCCATGTTTTAGCATGTGTCCTTCTAAGGGTTTCAAAGTGATTTTCTTTTCATAATTAGATCCTTAATTCATCTAGGATTCATTTGTGTCTAGGTGTGGGGTGTATATCTAAATTTATTACAGTATGGGTGTCCAATTGTCCCAATACCATTGTTGATTATTCCATCCTTTTCACATTGATTTGTAATGTCACCTCTGTCATCTATCAAATATCCATGTAAATATAAGCCTCTTTCTAAGCTGTCTGTTTTCCCCAGTTGGTCTATTTTTCTATTCTTATACTGGGAAACAGTATTAGTTACTATGGCTTGAAAATAATTCTTAATATCTGGTAAGATAGGTCCTCCACCCAGGAGGTCTGAGTTTTCCTAGCCTCGGCTCTGATCCTAGGGAGCTCTCCACAGTCCTGTAGGTGAGGGTTGAGAGAGGATGCTGGCCAAGAATGTAAGCCACATGCCTTTTCACTTTGCTTGTGCAGTCAGGTCCTGTTGGGTTCAGTTCTGATGTGTTGTTTCTACTTATTTGCCAGAGATGCCACAGGCTATAGCTGTATGGATCAGAAAGCACCCACTTCATGCACTTCCTAGATTAAGTCATCACCTGTGGTCCATTGACCTCCATGGAGCCTAACAGCTGTCTCAAGAGTTGAAATATTTGACATATCCATTTAGTAAATTTTTATTGAATGCCTACTATATGTTAGCATTGTGGATGTAGTAACAATCGAAACAGTCCCTGTTCTCATGACATTTATATTCTATTTTATTAAAAGGAAAGTAGTTATTTTTTGTCAAGTATAGTGCTTTACTAAAAAATGCTAAGGGCCTTCTACATGATTATTAATGAAATTTTGTCCTTTATTGGTCTTTTTCTTACATTTCAAATAGTTCTGAAGACATATTAATTTGAAAAATGCTTGATTGCTGGAGATGAAATCTTCAACAGAGGTCCATGTTTTAATGTGTACAGCATTCACTGGATAAAAATTTATGGACATCTGTGTAACTGAGGCCAAATTTATGACAGGCAACAAAACTTACAGTGGAAAAGGCTGTCACCAAAACTTCACACTCTGAACACTGAATGTACCTGCCACCCTGCATCCTTCCTGAAAATACCTCACCCCAGAGAATATACCTCTTTACTTTCTCAGTCTGTAAAACAGGATGGTTAAAAAAAAAAGTAAATTTTGCAAACAGTGTTATTAATACTAGTCTTTTATGAAAACTAGTCACACTTAAAAAAGTAACTGAATATTGCTCTTTTGGATAGATGCATGCTGGTTTAGGGGGAAGGGACTTGTAGGAATTTCTTTGAATTCAGGTTTAAATTTTTTCCCATCACTGGGGTGGCTGGGTGGTTCAGTTAGGACACTCAGTTAAGTGTCCAACTCTTGATTTCAGCTCAGGTCATGATCTCAGGGCCGTGGGATCAAGATGTGTGTTGGGGTCTGTACTCAGCACAGAGTCTGCTTGAGATTCTTTTTCTCCCTTTCCCTCTGCCCTTCCCCCTGCTCATGCTTTCTCTCTAAATAAATTAATTAATTAAAAAACTTATTTCCCTTCATAGAGGACCAAAAGGATATCACAACAAACTGAATGACTCCATTGTTCATCTTAAATGCTGGTAGGTGACTTATAAAGTTGACTTAACAACTAGAAGGCAGAACTATACATTTCTGTACAAGATTGGTGTAATTAATATTTATCATGGAAACTATGAGTTATTTAAGATTCTTTACTTATGTGTCATAGAAATTGCAGTATTCATGGGAAAAAATAATCATCATTAATCATCTTTCTTTTCTAAAACGGTTCTTGACAAATATGTCTCTGAGATTCTAAAAGACACAGACAGAAAATCAGAGAACATTTTAACCCAGTAATGACATAAATGACTTACCTTCTTGCCGGGTAATACTTATCAGAATGTTTACCAAAATGAAGCTGCAGTCATTGTCCTGTCAGCTCCTTTGCAATATTCTGTGTATATGTTGTAAGGGATTGGTTTGCCATAACTCACAGAGTTTAAAGTATTATTGCTATTTTTTTTCTATGTTTTTGTGTGGATATGGACTCTCAAAATCCTGTGATGCAAAAAGGAGAAAAGAAATGGCCCAGATTAGGGGTGCCTGGCTGGCTCTGTCAGTAGAGTGTGTGACTCTTGATCTTGGGGTTGTAAGTTTGAGCCCCATGTTGGGTGTAGAGAATACTTAAAAATTAAATCCTAAGAAAAAAAAGGGAAATGGCCTGAATTCTAAACCTGACATTTGCTGTTGGCTTCCTTTGAATCACTTGTATCCAAATTTGATAAAACCTGTAGCCTGATAAAAACAAATGGGAAACTCCTCTTCCTTGATGTTAAATTAAGAACTGTTTTAAATATTAAAACAAAAAATTGATATGTTGAATAGATTCAAATCAGCATGAGTTTTAATTGTTATCCTGGTTGCTTCAGGCAGCTAATAGTGAACTATTCAAATGTTTCCACCAAAGAGCCCAGAAAAGCCCAGGAGTGTGAATGAGAGTTACCTCTGCCTCAGTGTATCATCACAACAAATTATGTAATTTACCATCATGTTTCTACTTTAGTTTTTCCATCAGAATAAACAATAAACACACCGTGTTTCATTTATTCCACAACCATCTATATACTAGTACCTAGAATGTTCAAGGCTCTGTGTTAGATTCTGTGACTATAATGGCAAATAACAAACACATCAGAGTGTTCAGAGGTAACACTTTATCAGCATTTTACATAACCAAAATTTATCTCATATTTTTTTGTGAAAATTAAATAGGAAGGCCTCTCTCATCTGGGACATAGTAATTGCCCCAAATGTGAGTGCTTCAAAGATAAAATAAACTATATGCAATCTGTAAATTCTGATTAGATCTCAATTAAAAAACAAACAGCTATAGAGGATATTATTGGGACAATTATGGACATTTGGATTTCAACCGGATGTGAAAGATTAGAGCATTATTGTTCATTTTCTTCAGTGTGGCAATGACAGTGAGATTATGAAAGAGAATATCCTTGATCTTAAATGATGCTTGAGGAAGTATTTGAGGTGAAGCATCATCATATCTGCAACTTAGTTTCAGTGTTTCAGAAATATAGTTATATAAAGAAGAATGTTAAATGGTTAAATGTTAGTGGTGGTTTATGAGTGCCCATCGTACTGTTCTTTCAACTTCTGGAATCCAGTTTGAAAACTTCCAGCATAAAAAGTTGGAAAAAACTTTTAGTCCCTTTATCTCTTCCCTGTTAAGAATAATTTGTGATTATGCAGCTCCCTCAAAGGGAATCTCATCCCCAAAATATGAATTAGAAGTTGGAGACCATGCAAATTTAAGACCATTTCAGAAAGGATGTTTTGTTTATTATTTTTTGTTTTTTTAAAATCTGTTACATCATCGTCATTTCTCGGCCTTTTGGCTAAGATCAAGTGTAAATCTGTTACATCAGTCAAGGGTAAACTCAGATCTGAGGCAACACTCTTCCTGAACTTTGTCACAATGATTTAACTTTTATTTGCTTGAACTCTGTTTTACCTTGTACATTCACCTTTGCCAGAGGAATTGTGTCTTCACAGTCATTAGCAAGGTACTTACACTAAGTCCACACAAACTTTTACATTGTAGCACACCGGGGGTCAGGGGAGTGTGGAACCAAGAGGATCAGAAGAGGCAGTTTCACTCGGCGAGTTTACAGTTATATTGGAAGGTTAAACATGATGAAGCTGAAGAACACCCTCAGAACAATTTAGAAAGCACAAATTAAAGTAGTGCAGTTTCAAATGGGGTTATAAAGAGGAAGCTGTTGCTAACATCAGCTTGGAAACAAAGCTGTCACAATAATCTAGATGTTAACGGCAACTGGACATCCATTGACTTCAGACCTTCCTATAGATTAAATTTTTCTTCAAGTCAAGTAAATTCGGTGCATCACCACTGGGATTTTCTGATGTTACTCACAGTTCCAACTCAGGCATTCTTTTCCCTGAAGTTGAAGTCAGGGAGTGACATTATATATTTAATCATAGAGAAGTTGTTTTTTGACCATGGTTTTCATCAAGTCCACAGAGCCCCAAAGAGTAAAGAATGTATCTAGCACGCCGAATATATATTGTTTACTGCAATATAACACGTTTTTTTTTTTTTAAAGATTTTATTTATTTATTTGACAGAGAGAGACACAGTGAGAGAGGAGCACAGGCAGGGGGAGTGGAGGGGGGAGAGGCAGGCTTCCCGCCGAGCGGGGAGCCCAATGCGGGGCTCGATCCCAGAACGCTGGGATCATGACCTGAGCCAAAGGCAGGCGTTTAACGACTGAGCCACCCAGGTGCCCCTATAACACGTTTTTAAGTAGTCATGACATCGATGGTCCTTAGAGTCCGACTTAAGAGGGTGTCATTGATTTTCTCAAGCAATGCCAAAGGAAATGATGGATCTCCTAAAAAAGTGATGGTAGGAAAAAATGAGCTCAGTTTATAATAGGCACTAAGAACTTCTGCAGATTCTATGACAGATTCATTAAAAATGTTTATCCTGTCTGACAGAGACTATTAAAATTCTGATATATTTGCTCAGGCAACGTCTGCTAATATAAAATTTATCAACTTGATATTTTGCTGAAGACTATTAAGGGAAAATGTAGGAAAGTGTTTCTTTTTACCTCTAGGTGGTGCTATGTATTTTATGTAAACAAGACTACCTAGTTTTGAAGTTGGAAAAATTCCTAAAGATTATGCATCTTATTTTACAGATGAACAAACTGAGATTCATTGAAATTTTATCCTGTTTAAGATAAAAATTCTGGGTAGAGGCAGAGCCAGGACTAGGGCCTCTTTTTGTAAAATGTTTAATGTATGATTTATTCAAGAAAAAATTAGTCATTCCATAATTATTTCAAACAATATTACACTGTCATGACAGGTTTAAGAGTTTATTTTACTTTTACTGATTCATGAAGTTTTCTTTAGAAAGTTCTAAAAGAACATTTGCTTAACTTATTTGAAAACATTGTAAAGAAAGATGATAGTGTATCATTATGCATACATCTAAATTACTGTACCAAAGAGGAACTCCCAGTGGTGAAAGAACATGTTTAAAGAGGTAATTCATTAAAAAGGAAACACAAACTGTTAATAGATATGTGAAAATATATCAAAACTCACTAACAATCAAATCAAAACTAAAACAACAGTGTGGTGCTCCTTATTCCTTCCAGATCAGCAAAAAGTCTATGATTATCCTCAGGAATACTGAGGCAATGATAAACTGGGCACCTCGCCTCCTGTCAGTGGGAGCATAAATTGGTACAACTTCTCTGAAAGCTAATTTGACAGATGTTATCAGGAACTTTAAATTGTTCAAACTCTGACATAGTACTTCAGCCTCTAGGCTCTTCTCTGTAGGAATAATCAGAAATGTGGACAATGATTTATATACAAAGATACTGATCACAGCATAATTTATAATACTTATAAATAAGAAAATCATTTTATAAATTAGGGTATGGTTATGATATCAGGCAGCCATTTACAGACTGCTTGCAAATTATTATTATTTTTTAAAGATTTTATTTATTTATTTGACAGAGAGAGACACATCGAGAGAGGGAACACAAGCAGGGGGAGTGGGAGAGGGAGAAACAGGCTTCCCGCCAAGCCAGGAGCCCCATGAGGGGCTCGATCCCAGGACCCTGGGATCATGACCCGAGCCGAAGGTAGACGCTTAATGACTGAGCCACCCAGGTGCTCCCGCTTGCAAATAATTTTAAATGACATAAGGAAATGTTCATAATATTTTACTGAATTAAAGAGGAAGTTAAAATCTATAAACCTGGTATTATCTCAGTTATATAAAAACATTACTGTACTTGGAGAAAAAGAATGAAAAACATTAACAGAGGTTATCTAGATATGAGAAGAATGAGTATGTCTATTTCCTCCCTACTTTTCAAGTTTCCTACAAAGTATACTTTTATACTAAGTACATTTATAGACAGGAGTTTTTTGTTGTTGTTTTTTTTTTAAAGAAACTGGTAGCATTCGTTCATTCATTTATTTAAAGTAAGCTCTACACCCAACATGGGGCTTGAACTCACAACCCCAAGATCAAAAGTCACATGCTCTTCGAACTGAGCCAGCCAGGTACCCCAGTAAGTAGCATTTTAAATGATTTTGAAACCTGTCACTCTGTAGATCATCTGAGGTTGGGAGATTCTCTGTCTTCCCCCTTTGCTCCCTTGTACTGGTAGTCAGAATGAGGAAACCCTACAGTATTATTTCCCAGAGGCTGAATAATTATGTGTGATTTGCTTTCCCTTTTAACTCTTTGAGAAAATTAAACCCCAAAGTCTAAAGTTCATTTTAGACAGACTGAATAATCATGTCTAAACACACCTCCCTATGTGTTGTCCACTTTTCTTCTTCAAGATTTTCCTTCTCCCTTCTTTATTCTATGGTTTTTGTTGACTCAATTTTTAAAATCTGTTTTTGTGCATTATAATTCATATTAAGTTTTCTAACTAATATAAAGTTCACACATTCAGATGTCTTGCTAGATGCTCCTTAGTTCATTCTTGAATTAGTTACTGAAAGGTGCTCAGTTTAATTGAAAGAGCCTATTGCTAGCTCCCAATCCCCAACTTAAAAACTCTTCATTCTTGTTCTAGGAAAAAATGTTGGCTCATCTGAAACTTTGTTTTGTAATTCAAATTGTCTTGTAATGATGCAACTCATGAAAAGCATATTCAGTGTTATGTAGTGAAAAAAAATCTAGAATTAAACTGCAAGAGACCTTGACTTTTGTCCTGGGGATTGGTTATCAGGACAGTGAAGAATGAATGGTTTGGCATTTACATCTGGCACTAATTATGTGTGTGATCTTTGGCAAATTATTTATCCTCAGTTTCTTTGCCTATAAAATTAAGGTAGTGGCCTGATGACCTATGACTCATGACCTGACATAGGAGCAGAATATCTGAAATTGTGCTTACATTGGCAAATCTGGGGCATGTGACTCCCATCCATTTAAGATCCTTTCTGATCTTGAAATGCTTTTCTGCTCACAGTGTCCCTTCATAACATCATCTTTAGCAAGGAACCTCCTGGACCCTTGTCTCTCAAGCTTGACCCCAGATCGCATACTTTAGAAGCACTGCTGGCTTCTGTTTTCTTAGTTACTCAGATAAGGCAGTGCTTAAATGTTGGAGCCACAGGCATAGAAGCTGCTACTGAACTCCTAAAATAATGCCTTGTGTCAGCCACAGGCATGAACACATCTGGAAGAGTATAGCAACCATAGGCACAGATGTTTGTGCATCTTTGTTTAGCACAGGGAAATGTTAGCAGAAACTCTAGTGTGTAACAATTTCCTAATCCTCTCCATCCAGGGCCTGCCTTAACTTAGATGGAATAAATAGCTGGCTACCTACACAAGTCATAATTTGAGGGGATACCAGACAGGGTGCTTCATCCAAAAATACCTCTCCAAAAATGCCTATTAGTCCAATGTTATTGAACTTACCTTTGGCTCTTGAAAGCTACCCCAAATGCTTTAAAAACACACCTCTCAAAAAATGGAAAGAAATCTAACCTTAGGAGGACAAGGAACATTCATAGGGTTATAGCAGGTCAAATTCAAACTAAAACACCATGAATGATACATTTGCATCTTCCCCATTTCACATTCTCTTTATTCATTCCTATGTTATCAAGTGTACCATGCTTTAATGTAAGTCACAGAGGCGCCTGGGTGGCTCAGTTGGTTAAGTGTCCGACTCCTGATTTTGGTTCAGGTAGTGATCTCAGAGTTGTGAGACGGAGCCCCGCATAGGACTCTGCTGAGTGTGGAGCCTGCTTAAGATTCTCTTTCTCCCTCTTCCGCCCTTCCCCACTTGCATGCGAGCTCTCTCTCTCTCTCTCAAAAAAGTGATCTCTTAATTTGTCTGTTCATGTTTGAGTTGCTGTTGATAAATGGATTTCAGGTTAAGATTTACTTGGTGCCTGTTTTTAAAATTATTTTTTTGATCTGAATCATATTCCATTTTTTGGCCATCAGTGTGTTTATAGGGAAACTTATATTTATCTCTGGGTGCCTTGTTAAACAAATACATTTAAAGGCAATAATAAGGAAATAATTAAATTTTTAAATAAGAGATTATGAAAATGTATTAAGTATAGGGGATATTTCTATGCCTTGGCATTGTAAACTATAAACAATGCACAGGCTTTATTTTCTCTGAGTTCTTAGAGCTATTATAGTTTATAAACATAGTGATGGTTTTAGCTTGTAACATAAATTTGTCATTTTAAACTTAGCTTATATTAATTGGTGATGAAGACAAAAGTAGATTCTAAGAAAACAGAATTCTGAGCATCCCAGATAGATATTATAGCATGACTTTGGCCAGAGCTTGCCTAGTAAGATTTACAGTGTACTTGACCCATTTTGTTGACATTTTTGTGATTCCTCTTCCTTCTGCATGCTTTTTTTTTTTTTTTAAGATTTTATTTATTTATTTGACAGAGAGAGAGACAGCGAGAGCAGGAACACAAGCAGGGGGAGTGGGAGAGGGAGAAGCAGGCCTCCCGCCGAACAGGGAGCCCGATGTGGGACTCGATCCCAGGACCCTGGGATCATGACCTGAGCCGAAGACAGACGCTTAACGACTGAGCCACCCAGGCGCCCTTCCTTCTGCATGTTAAAAGTATTCTCTGAAGTTTTAGATACTTATCCATTTGTTCAACAAATTATATGCTGAACGCTTACTGTCTTCTGGGCACTATGCTGTGCCTGAAACTACAAAGACGAATAAGACAAAACTGTCAGTGTTAGTGGGAGACAAAGACAATTGCAATGTAAAGATGCACAAACAGAAATATGTTTGAAGTTTCAAGAAGTCTCATGGGAGGGAGCTCCTGGTTCTGCCTGGGAATGTCAAGGAGGACCTGCCTGAAGAGGGGATGATTCCTGGGGAAAGATACACCTGCTCTCATGATCATAATTGAGGGAGAGAGAAAGCAGGTATAGGTAGGAAGTGCCTGGCTGAGCTGCAGGGTATTTAGCCAGCCTGAGAGATTTTGGGGAGCTGCTTGGAGATGGACCCACTGAGGAAAGGAGGAAAGGTATGGAGTAGGAGAGTCTTCCAGAAAGACAGAGCAGAGGTGTTGGCTTAACTTGTTCAGGGAATGGCAAGTATTCAGAAAGGTCAGGAGACAGGATTTGTGAGGGAGCTGATGAGGGAGGGGTGAGGGAAAATAAATTCGGGAATGCCATGTGTGATGCACCATGCTGAACACTTAGTATGTATTAGGTCATTTAATCCTCATCTAACTCCATGAAATAGTTACCATTATCTCCATTTTATAGAGGAAGACATTTATGGAGGAGGACATGTCCACAAATTTTTTGATATTCTTCCCTTTAAGATGTAGATTCTAGGGATGCCTGGGTGACTCAGTTGATTAAGCAGCTGCCTTCCACCCAGGTCATGATCCCAGGGTCCTGGGATCGAGTCCCACATCGGGCTCCTTGCTCAGCAGGGAGCCTGCTTCTCCCTCTCTCTCCCTCTGCTTGTGCTCTCTCTGTCAAATAAATCAAATCTTAAAAAAAAAAAAAAGATGTAGATTCTAATTCCTCTCTCCTTGATTGTGAGCTAGTTAGTGACTTGCTTCCACCTAATAAAATATGGCAGAAGTGATGATTTGTGACTTCTGAGACTAGATCTCTTCCTCAGATCATTCACCCTGGAGGAAGCCAGTTGTCATTTGATGAGGACACTGAAGCAACCCTATGGAGAGGCCTATATGGCAAGAAAGTGAGCCCTCCTGCCAATAGCCATTAAGGAACTGTAGCCTCCTGCCATCTGCTATGTGCAGAGCCATTTGGCAAGATCTTCTAGCCCCAGTCAAGCCTTCAAATGACTGCAGCTCCAGCCTTGACTGCAAACTTAACGAGAAATCCTGAGCCAAAACTACCTAGCTAAGCCCCTCCCAAATTCCTGACCCCCATACAACCTCTGGCACAATAAGTAGTTTGTTTTAAGCTATTAAGTTTTGAGGTGATTTGTTATGCAGCAGGAGGTAACTAACACAGACAAGGAGGCATCAACATATTCAAGGGCATATAACTCATAAATTACGAATTTGAACCCATACGTTCAAACTCCAGAGTTGATGCACCTAAACTATACTATCCTGCCTTGAAAAGTAGGTGGGGGCCTGTCTTTAGAGACCCCATGCTTATATTACACTTACACACACACACACTCGTACGTACGTGTATACACATACACACATTTTTTTTCTCCTTATTTCTTTTTTTTTCCTTTTTTTTAGGACTTTATATTGATAGTAATAGAGAACCACTGAAAGCAACTGAGTTTTAGAAAGACCCTTTGGGGGCGCCTGGGTGGCTCAGTTGCTTAAGCGACTGCCTTCGGCTCAGGTCATGATCCTGGAGTCCCGGGATCGAGTCCCACATTGGGCTCCCTGCTCAGCAGGGAGTCTGCTTCTCCCTCTGACCCTCCTCCCTCTCATGCTCTATCTCATTCTCTCTCTCAAATAAATAAATAAAATCTTTAAAAAAAAAAAAAGAAAGAAAGACCCTTTGGTGTTGAGGCCTGATTATAAGGGGCCACAACTGGAGTTAGAAGAATTGTGTCAGGTAATGAAAGTAATCCAGACAGGGAATGGTGAGGTCTTGGACTAAGGCATGAGATAGAAAGAGTTGGACAGGGACACCTGGGTGGCTCAGTCGGTTAAGCATCTGCCTTTGGCTCAGGTCATGATCCCACGGTCCTGGGATCGAGTCCTGCATCGGGCTACTTGCTCAGCAGGGAGCCTGCTTCTCCCTCTCCCACTCCCCCTGCTTGTGTTCCCTCTCTCTCTGTGTCTCTCTGTCAAATAAATAAATAAAATCTTTTAAAAAAAAAAAGGGTTAGGTTCAAAAAATGTTCAGGGAGTAGACTTGAGGTACTCCTAGGTGGCTGACAAGATGTCTGTGGCTCTGGCCTGTGAGAGGGCAGGAGGGGTGGTGGAGGGACTTTCAGACCTGAGTCAGTCATGGTGCCACAGCGGGTGGGGTAGGGAGGGAATGTTGGCAGCTGGTGGGAGATTGGGAGAGGATCATAATGAGTTCTGCCTTGGACATTGTGCATTTGAGATGTCTTTGAGACATTTAAGAGACACTTGAGAGGTATCTGCACTGGACTGGCACTGCAGAGGAGAGGTCTGAGTTGAAGTGGGGATTTGGGGGTCACCAGCCTGCCTTTAGAGGATGCTGAAGGGACAGCGTGGATGACTGCACCCTGGGAAAGTGTGTGCAATGGGGGGAAGAGAGCGCCCTCCAAGGAGAGAGAAGCCACAGAAGGGAGAACCAGGGGGAAAAATGGCATCTGAAGAGCCGAGGGGAGAGGGAGTACCATGAAGGTGTCAAATACAGCCTTGTTTTGTGACAGATGCCACTTGATGAGTCTGTGAAATATGGCCAGTGACTTCTAGGCCTGCTACCTAAAAGAGCGCCCTGCGGAGAAGCTTCTGCACCATGCCCTCAGGCACCTCCGAAGGCTCCCAGTGAACTTCCTGTGTGCACCCGGTCAGCGCTTATGTACTTACCGAACCCATTTAAGGTCAACGTTTATGTAGAGTTTAGCATCCAGCAGGCATGTACTAAATGACTGTTAGAGGAGCAAGTGCTTATTAATACATGCAAGGCCCTGGGCAGAGCAAGGCTTTACTCTATTTGCACATGCAGAAGTAATCTAAGAAGACCTCTTGATGAGTCCCATGGACTCATATAAGTAGCTGCATGCAGATTTAAATGAGGGCTTGATGTTTGCTACAGAGACACAAAATTTTATTTCTCTTCATTTCTCTCTCATTAGTGTTAACAACAATAAAAAAAAGAAGTCAGAGGCCTGGGATTCCAAGATTTTTCCTGATATTTTAAGATTGAGTTTACAGATGCAGTTTGGAAAGTTCACATGGATTAAGCTGAGATGTTTAAAAGGGCTTCTTTAATAACATGAACTTTTTTCACCTCCAGCTGCCCCATGGTAACTTCCTGTCCATCTGGGAGTCATTATTTTTAAAAGTTGTATTTAAGTTAAATGAAATAATGTCAGTGCTTAAACTTTTTTAGTAATTAGATATAGTGATTAGTTTTCTCTTTTAAAATTATGCTTGGATTTTCAATTAAGAAAACCATGCAAAGTCATAAAATAGTAAGTCCATAATATAGTTTCAAAAGTCCAAAAACTTTTACAGACTAATACTGAATTAAAAAAATTAAATTCTGTGGCTTTCATATGAAAGGCAAACAAAAGTTTCCCACATATTTAAATAATTAAGACAGTTAGAAAACTTTAAGCCAACCTTTCAATGCTGTAGCTCTTTATAGTATGAAAGTTCTGCTATAAATCTGCTGGATTTATTAATTGAGGAGGCTCATTTAGTAGGGCATTAAACCATATAACATAATGCTACTTAGTGAGGTCTTGTTTTGTCTGTTTTAAAACTCCCCAAAAGTAAAAAGACCAGGAAGAGAAAAGAGTTAATTGAGTTCATCTGGAAGAACCTCCCATCCCCCAACCTAAACCTTCTTACCCTTAAATCCTGCCCTACTCCTGTGTCTCTGAGCCCAACTCTTCCCCAGGTCCTTCTCATCTGCCTTGAATCCTGTGCTTTGAAACTGGGCACTGAGGCTGTCATTCTGTCATTTGATGTTATTTTATAGTTATTTCATGGGTACTTAGAACTGGTTGGTCTCGGGCGCCTGGGTGGCTCAGTTGGTTAAGCGACTGCCTTCGGCTCAGGTCATGATCCTGGAGTCCCTGGATCGAGTCCCGCATCGCATCGGGCTCCCTGCTCGGCAGGGAGTCTGCTTCTCCCTCTGACCCTCCTCCCTCTCATGCTCTCTGTCTCTCATTCTCTCTCTCTCAAATAAATAAATAAAATCTTTAAAAAAAAAAAAAAAGAACTGGTTGGTCTCTACAATTTGCCTTTCTAGTCAGTTTGGCTAGGCTATGGCATCCAGTTGTTCGGTCAAATGCCAGACAATATGTTTTTGTGAAGGTATTTTTTAGATGTGATTGACACTTAAGTCAGTAGACATTTTGAATAAAGCCGATTATGTGAGAGGACCTCATGCAATTCGTTGAAGGCCTAGGAGACAGATTGAAGCATAGAAACCCTGCCTGGATTTCCAGCCTGCTGCCCTGAGCATCAGGCTTGAGACTGCAGTAGCAACTCCCCTGAATTTCTAGCCTGTCTGCCTGCCCAACCCCCCACCCTGCAGATTTTGGACTTGGCACCCCCACTATCACATGAGCCAATTCCTTAAAATCACATTCTCTTCTACTGGTTCTGTTTTTCTGGAGAACTCTGACTAATACAAGTATGAAAAATCTACATTAAAGGATAGATACGATCGTAAGAGATTTTAGTGGGCTATGTCATTTTTATAGTAATCCCTTGAAGAAAATATCTACCAATTTGCAAGTAATAACTCCTTAGAGGAGCCTTAAAGAACTTAACCAGTCAGTCATTGGCCCTTTCTCCAAACCATATTAAACTCATCCTTCATTGATTTTTAAAAACATTTTACTTGGAAATAATTTCAAACTTACAGAAATGTTGCAAGGATAAGAACAGTACAGAGAAGGGGTGCCTGGGTGGCTCAGTCTGTTAAGCATCTGTCTGCCTTCGGCTCAGGTCATGATCCTGGAATCCCAGGATCAAGCCCCATGTTGAGCCCCACGTTGAGCCCCATGTCAGGCTCCCTGCTCAGCAGGAAGTCTGCTTTTTCCCTCTCCCTCTGCCCCTCCCTGCTTGTGTTCTCTCTCTTTCTCTTACTCACTTTCTCTCTCAAATAAATAAAAATCTTTGAAAAAAGAATAGTACAGAGAAAACCCATATACCCTCTACTTGGCTTCATCTACTTTACCCATTTAACTTTATCATTGTGTATGCATTGTCTCTCTTCCTACACACACATATACACACACACACAATTTCTTTTTCTGAACCATTTAAGAGTAAGTTGTATGTACTATAACTCTTCTAAATGCATCAGTGTGTATTTCCTAAGTCTAGGGATAGTCTCTTACTAATCTAATTATCAAGTAAAGTAAATTTAATATTGATATAATATTTGCATCTATTCCATAATCTGTATTCTAATTATATTCTTTGATCTAATACTGCCCTTTAAAGCATTTTTTTTCTTTAGTAGAGGATCAAGTTATCATGTTTCTCTATTCTGGAACATTTCCACAGCTTTAGTTGTCTTGTATGAGATAGATGCCATCAATTTTGATGCAAAATTTCTAGGGAAATTATTTAGCTAATGTTGGCTTTAACAAAACTTAGAGTCAGAGATAAATCAATATGAGATGTAATTTTCCTCCTAGGACTTAATTAGGATCACACAAAATTCTGGATAGGAAACACATACCCTAATAATGCCTGGCTAAATCAGTTTGATGGCCCTATCTTCTCTAATATACTTTCCTAATTTTTGCTGTGGGCACAGTCAGTGGACAAGACAGACCCTGCATCTGAAGTTCTGTGACTAAGAGCTTTTCTGAATTGAGCTGGGCTTGGGAATTAAAACCAGATACACTTTTCAGTTAATTAGTTCATAACATAAGAGAAAACTAAGAGCTTGAGTTTTTTAAAAAGTTTATTTTTTTTCAAGATTTTTTTATTTAATTATTTGAGAGAGAGAGAATGAGAGAGAGAGAGAGCACGAGGGGGGGAGGGTCAGAGGGAGAAGCAGACTCCTCGCCGAGCAAGGAGCCCAATGCGGGACTCGATCCTGGGACTCCAGGATCATGACCTGAGCCGAAGGCAATTGCTCAACCAACTGAGCCACCCAGGCGCCCCGAGTTTTTTAAAAAGTTAATGAGAAGACATTGAAGTCACTGAGAACAGGCTTTTCTAAAATATGTTTCCTTCAGCTTTACTTAATATATTTTCTAAAAAATTAATTAAGCTAGGGGCGCCTGAGTGGCTTAGTCGGTTAAGCTTCCGACTCTTGATTTCAGCTCAGGTCATGATCTCAGGGTGGTGAGATTGAGCCCTGTGTGGAGCCCTGCATTGGGCTCCATGCTCAGCAGGGAGTCTGCTTAAGATTCTCTCTCTCTCTCTGTCCCCTCCTTAAATAAATAAATAAATCTTTTTTTTTTTTTTTAAGATTTTATTTATTTTTTAGAGAGCGAGCGAGAGAGAAACAGCATGAGGGGGGAGAGGGTCAGAGGGAGAAGCAGGCTCCCCGCTGAGCCGGGAGCCCGATGTGGGACTCGATCCCAGGACCCTGGGATCATGACCTGAGCCGAAGGCAGACGCTTAACCATCTGAGCCACCCAGGCGCCCAATAAATAAATCTTAAAAACCCAAAAAAAAACAAAACTAAACTAATTAAGCTAGATTTAGCCCATAGCAACCTTGGCTTTTTCTTTTTTCTTTTTTTTTTCCTTCCTTTTTTTTAAACAGAGGGGAACATTTGATTAATTACTATTCATCAAAAAATGTTATTTGATGGGGAAAAACCCATTAGATATATAAAGACAGATAACATTAGTTAATCAGGAACAAAGAATTGCATGATGTAGTACAGATAGCTAAGAAAAAATTCTTCATTTTGAAATACATTTTTATGCAATGTCATATGGTCTAGTTAAAATCACTGTCATGGTACCTTTTGGTCCAAAAATGGAAGTCATATAGTGTATCATGTAATGTCTTCACTTTGGCTGACTCACTGTCTTGGCATTGTTTTTGCTGTAGATATATATAGAGATGGTTCATGTCATACTTTAAAAAAATGTCTTTGGACAATAGAACAGAAAGAACACAGTTCATGAGACTTCTGAATTATAGATTTTTTGAAATAGAATTTATTTAAAGGCATATTCTGTAAGCAATGCAAATAACTTAGTTTTTTTAAACAGGAAAAATATAAAATTAGAATTTGATGGGGGTGGGGAGGGTGTATATGTTTAGGTGATTAACAATTAGCTGATTACCAGCCAGAAATCCCCAAGATACTACTTTTATAAGAAAGCTTTTTTTGTTTTACTTAGAAGACTTGATGAATCAAATGATTGCCATTTTAAAAAATTGAATACCATTATCATTTAGAAACCAATTAATTGTGGGGCCTATAACCAAGATCAGGAAGTTAATAATAAAGTTAATTAAGACAAATGGCTGGGGTGCCTGGGTGGCTTGGTTAGTTAAGCATCTGCCTTTGGCTCAGGTCACGATCCCAGGGTCCTGGGATCGAGTCCCTCATTGCGCTCCCTGCTTAGTGGGGAGCCTGCTTCTCCCTCTCCCTCTGCTTGCCACTCCCCCTGCTTGGGCTGTCTATCAAATAAATAAATAAAATCTTAAAAAAAAAAAAAAAAGACAAATGGCTCACTTACCCAATTCAGTCAACATCTCTTGCTTGGGAAACCCAAATGGCCTTGGGTCCAAGGAGGATCTCCTTTTTTTTTTTTTTGAGATTTTATTTATTTGACAGAGAGAGACACAGCCAGAGAGAGAACACAAGCAGTGGGAGAGGGAGAAGCAGGCTTCCCGCTGAGCAGGGAGCCCAATGCGGGGCTTGATCCCAGGACCCTGGGATCATGACCTGAGCCAAAGGCAGATGCTTAATGACTGAGCCACCCAGGCACCCCAGGAGGATCTCTCAATACTAAGTGGAAAGCATCTCTGATGAAACGGCATCTCCAGAAACATTAATACAATATTTTCTGTAATTGACCATACAGGAGGCTAGTTGTGATGCAAACGAAAGGCACTTACTCTCTGTTAGTGAGAGCCACACAGGCTTCCCTGGGACACCTTGACAAAGGACAAAGACATACTTCTTTCTCATTGGGTGAAGAGAATGAATTGTTTCCTTCTGAATGAGTCTGTGCCGGCTGAATGCAGAAAGCCGTCATGTACCAGGGATAAGTTCTGGCCTTCGGCTTCCTGCTTCTTCCAAGTGGTTTTCCACCACTTAATGTACCTAAATGGCATTTGGAGAGGCTGCTCTGTCCTTCCTCCCGGAGAGACAGCTCCTCCAGTGAGTCACGCCCACACACTCGATGTCTCTGCTAAGCATAGCCAGGATTACGTTGCACCAACATCCCACGTGGCCTACAGCTTCAGCAGCCTCCTCCGCTTTCTCAGAGTGCCATGGCCTAGCGCCACAGCCCTGAGGGGCCAGGGCATGTGTCTGAGGATCCTACAGAGCGGGAGGGAAAAGCGGGTAACGGATGCCCTTCCAAAACAAGAGCAGCAGGTGTGTGTATTTTGCTGAGGCTGAGGGTATAGCGTGGGTAGAAGTGTGCGGGCTGTGGGGTAGGGTAGACCGGTGGAGATAGTAAATGGGTCTAGGATTTGGAATCCCTGCAACAGTAGTTCAGGCCTTAGTTATTGCTTTTTAAATCACCATGAATAATTTCTTTTCCATTCTCTCAAGAGAGCTCAAGTATGATCACTAAATTTTCTAATTCTTAGAAGATTATGAACCTAGGGCTCGACCACTGTTGGATTTTATTTACCAGAACACAATTAGATGATTGGATAAGTTATTGATGACTTTGTCAGTAACTGTGACTCCTGTGGGATTAGTACTTTTGAAATGCTAAAACTTCCAAGATTACTATTGATATATGTTAAAAATTACTCTGAGGGGCGCCTGGGTGGCTCAGTCGTTAAGCGTCTGCCTTCGGCTCAGGTCATGATCCCAGGGTCCTGGGATGGAGCCCCGCATCGGGCTCCCTGCTCAGTGGGAAGCCTGCTTCTCCCTCTCCCACTCCCCCTGCTTGTGTTCCCTCTCTCGCTGTGTCTCTCTCTGTCAAATAAATAAAATCTTTAAAAAAAAAATTACTCTGAAAAATTATTCTAAATTTTAAAATTTTAACCTACTTAAATAATTTTAAAATTATTTTAAGATTTTATTTATTTATTTGAGAGAGAGAGTGGGGGAGGGGCAGAGGGAGAGAGAGAGAGAAGCAGACTCCCCACTGAGCATGGGGCCTGACACAGGGCTCAATCCCAGGACCCTGAGATCATGACCTGAGGTGAAATCAAGAGCCGGGTGCTCAACCGACGGAGCCACCCAGGCGCCCCAAGACTTATTTTTGTTAAAATAATAAAGAAAACTTTATTCAGGACTCTTGAGTAAGAGCATTGCAGTAGGGAAGAGAGATGGTGCTCAACTCCAAATATAATAAAGACAGCTGGAGATTAATAGCCAGCTAACAGAGAGAAGGGGTCAGTGGATGGAAAATTACCAAGAGGAGACATCAAAGATGGGGGAACTTGCCAAACCACCTTAACAGGATTCTTGCCAAAGGCAGGACAAAGACATACATTTCAAAGTTGGGGCATGAGGAACTTGATCCCAGCAAGGATGAAGGTCAAGGCTGAGGCCTAGTCGAGAAAAGGTCTCAGAGGAGCCTGACTGAAGTTTGGTCAAGGAGACTCTTTGTCATATGTACTAAATCCAGTTGTCCACTGTGGAAAGGGGAGTGGGGTGGGGCACCTGGGTGGCTCAGTGGATTAAACATCTGCTTTCCGCTCAGGTCATGATCCCAGGGTCCTGGGATCAAGCCCCATGCTGGGCTCCCTGCTCAGTGGGGAGCCTGCTTCTCCCTCTGCTCATGCTCTGTCTCTCTCTTGCTTGCTCACTCTTTCTCTCTCAAATAAATAAAATCTTAAAAAAAAAAAGGGGGGGTGGGAGTGGGAACTCTGGTACTGTTAATCAGAGAGGGGGCAAAGCCCTTCTCAGACTCGTGGTTGGGAAGCAGTTCACACAGGGTTGC
The DNA here is from genome assembly GCF_029215605.1 of Mirounga angustirostris. Taxonomy (NCBI): domain Eukaryota; kingdom Metazoa; phylum Chordata; class Mammalia; order Carnivora; family Phocidae; genus Mirounga; species Mirounga angustirostris. The sequence continues at coordinate 98,770,643 of NW_026991717.1, forward strand.
TCTGTAAGGGCCCAGGGTGTTTCTTCTGAGGGTAGCCACAAATGCTGCCAGGGGCCAGCAGCGTCGGCAGTTGGGCCAGCCAGAGCTTACAGACCTTCTGCTCGGTGTGGCCTACCCCACCTAGTCCAGCCAACCGAATTGCTGTTAAACTAGATCCAATGATCATTTTTGTGGGTGGTGTAAGAAAGTAATGTAGTTTGATTCTTTTGCATGAGGCTGTCCAGTAGCTGGACCACTTTCTCATACCATACACAAAAATAAACTCAAAATGGATTGAAGACCTAAATGTGAGACCTGAAACCATAAAACTCTTAGAAGAAAACACAGGCAGTAATTTCTTGGCATTGGTCATAAACACATATTTCTAGGTATGTCTCCTCAAGCAAGGGAAACAAAAGCAAAATTAAACTATTGGAATTACACCAAAATAAAAAGCTTTCACACAGCAAAGGAAACCATCAACAAAAAGGTAGTGTACTGAATGGGAGAAGATATTTCCAAATGATATATCCAATAAGGGGTTAATGTCTAAAATATATAATGAAGTTGTATAACTCAACACCAAAAAAACCCCCCAATAATCTGATTATAAATGGGCAGAGGACCTGACTAGATATTTTTCAGAGAAAGACATACAGATGGCCAACAGACACATGAAAAGATACTCAACATCACTAATCACCAGGGAAATGCAAATCAAAACCACAGTGAGATATCACCTTACAGCTGTCAGAATAGCTAGTATCAAAAAGACAAGAAATAACAAATGTTGGCGAGGATGTAGAGAAAAAGGAACCCTCATGCACTGTTGGTAGGAATGTAAATTGGTGCAGCCACTGTGGAAAACAGTATGAAGGTTTCTCAAACAATTAAAAATAAAATTACCATATGATCCACTAATTCCATTCCAGGGTATTTGCCCTCTAAAAAACAAAAACACTAATTCGAAAAGATATATGCACCCATATGTTCATTGTAGTGTTATTTACAATAGCCAAGATACGGAAGCAACCTTTGTCCATTGATAGATGGATAAAGATGTGGTATATGTGTATATGTATATACACACATGTATACACACACACACACATATATAGTGGAGTAATAAACATAAAAAAAATGAGATCTTGCCATTTGCAATAAGATGGATGGACCTAGAAGTTATAATGCTAAGTGAAATAAGTCAGAGAAAGACAAATACTATATGATTTCACTCATATGTGGAACTTAAGAAACAAAGAAAAAGACAAAAAAAACCCGACTCTTAAATACAGAGAAGAAACTGGTGGTTGCCAGAGGGGAGGTGGGTAGGGGAGATGGGTGAAATAGATAACGGGATCAAGATGAGCATTGAGTAATGTGTAGAAGTGTTGTTGTTTTTTGTTTGTTTTTAGATTTTATTTGTTTTTTTAAGTAAACTCTCCACCCAAAATGGGGCTCAAACTTACATCCCCATGATCAAAAGTCTCATGCTCTACTAACTGAGCCATCCAGCTGCCGCAATGTGTAGAAGTATTGAATGATTATATTGTACACCTGAAACTAATACAACACTGTATGTTAGTTATACTTAAAAACAACAACAACAAAAACTAGATCTGGGGAGACTGGGAAGTCCTTATTGTTGCATGTCTCAGAGTCAAAATGGAAGAATCAGATCACCTTTTTTTAGTATTATGTATTTTTTTAGTATTAAATATTTTTTTAAAATTGGACATATATTTTAGATTATAAACTTGAGTTTGTGTGGTAATCACCTCAAAAGCTTGTTCAATTTTGTGTGTGTGTGGTAAGCATAAAATTTAGCATTTTAACTTAAAAATTTTTTTTTCATTTTAACTCTTTTTGAGTATACAATTCAGTGGCGTGAAAGTACATTCACATTCACCACCATCCATTCCCAGAACTTTTCCATCATCCCCAAATGAAACTTTATACCCATTAAATACTAACTCCCAATTGCCCCCTCCCCTTAGTCCCTGGCAACTATTGTTCTACCTTCTGTCTCTATGAATCTGACTACTCTAGGCATCTCATAGAGGTGGAATCATACAACATTTGTCCTTTTGTGACAAGCTTATTTCATTTAGCATAATGTCTTTAAGATTCATCCATGTTATGGCATGTGTCAAAATTTCCTTCCCTTTTAGGGCTAAGTGATATTCCATTGTATGGTATATGTATATACCATATTTTGTTTATACATTCATCTGTCAAAGGACACTTGAGTTGCTTCCAGCTTTTGGCTTTTGTGAATAATGCTGCTATGAACATGGATGTAAAAATATGTTTGAGTCCCTGCTTTCAGTTCTTTTGGGTATATACTAGAAGTGGAATTGCTGAATCATTTGGTAATTATATTTTTAATTTCTTGAGGAACCATCATACGGTTTTCCACATTTACATTTTACATTTCCACTAGCAATGCACAAGAGTTCCATTTTCTCTATATCCTCATCAACCTTTCTTTCTCTCTCTCTCTCTCTCTCCCTTCCTTCCTTCCTTCTTTCCTTCCATAGTAGCCATCCTGATGGGTGTGAAGTGATATCTCATTGTGGTTTTGATTTACATTTCCCTGATGATTAATGATGTTGAGCATCTTTTCATGTGATTATATATACCATTTGTATATCTCCTTTGGAGAAATGTCTGCTCTAGTCCTTTGCCTATTTTTAAATTGAGTTGTTTGGTTTTTTATGTTGTTGAGTGTAGGAATTCTTTATATATTCTGGATATTAATCTCTTACGAGATACATGATTTGCAAATATTTTCTCCCATTCTATAGGTTGCCTCTTCACTCTGTTGATAGTATCCTTTGATACATTAAAGTTTTAAATTTTGATGAAGTACAATTTATTTGTTGCTGTTGTCTGTGTTTTGGTGTCATATCAAATAATTCATTGTCATGAAGCTTTCTCCCTGTGTTTTTTTCCTAAGAGTTTTATAGTTTTGGGTCTCACCTTTAGGTCTTTGATGCATTTTGAGTTAATTTTTGTATATGGTATAAGGTATGGGAGCAGTTTCATTCTTTTGCCTATGGATATTCAGTTTCTCCAGCACCGTTTGTTCAAGGCTGTCTTTTCCCCATTGAATGGTCTTACATTGAGAAGAGGAAACTGTTGGAATTACATTACTTTTAGATGTGCATTTCACTTTTAAATAGGTTTTCAAAATCTGTGCATCCACCACAGTTTTTCACCAGCCCTTTGCTAGTCAATGGGGGTAGTGACTTTACCTCTATTAGGGGTGACAAGGCCTGGCCCTATGAAGAATTCTGCCAGTCTGATGGTGCTTGTATGGTTTGAGGAAACCCAGACCTCTCCAAAGTTTCTTCATTGGGTATCTTACAGATTGAGGTTTCCTCCTAAGGAATATATTCCTTTAGTTTAACAAACCTCTAGAATGCTAGTACACATGGGAGGAATAAAAAAACACTAGTCATTTACACGCCAGTGTGAATTCATTTACATTACATTCCTTGCAGTTGATTAACGGAGAAGAAGAGAATTTAACTTCAACTTTATTGGAGGATTGGAGAGAAGTAGAGCAAGAGGGGAAAGGAAAAACACTGCTTTAAGGAAAAGGCCACATTCCAAACAGGGCAGGCCTGGGTTTGGTGCTATTGTGGACTGCATGAGGCATTGAGCAGAAGAGAAAACTGTAGCCCAGAAGGGGAAGTAAGAGAATCTAAAGATAAATTTTGCCTACTTCACAGCTGTGTCAGGGATAGGCTCTGGAAGAGAGCATGAGTAATCCATAGATGTGCGTGTGCATGACCCAGACCCATCTCTTTCATGTTCATTTTAAAGCAATAGTGTATGTTTCTCCAGACCTGGCCATATTTCTTTTAGTTATTTTCTGTCCAGTCCTTCTTTTAGGGAAAAAATGACAAGACTACAGTGCTGAAAAACACCTAACAGAGGATTTTCTTTCTGTGACCCTCACCTTTACCTCCAACACACACACACACACACACACACACACACACACTTTAGGATTTGTCGTGATTTTGTAATTATTGTAATTTGAGTTAATTATGCAAATTTAAATAGCAGGTACATTTAAAATGTACACTATACCATAAAGCTGGGATACCTCTGGCGAGTACTGGATATTTTTAATAGTTAAATTGATACATTTCAAGAATTAGGATGTTTTTAAAATTATTAAAGACTGACATTCTATCCTGTTAGCTTCTGTGTCTAGTCAAAATCTTCTCTACTACACAGCAGAGAAAAGCAGTTTTAAAATTTGGTTCAGTTATCTCTGAAGCACCTTTTATTCACAAAGGAAAAGATGTATCCAGATCACATTCAAAGTTTGTACATCATTAATACCTTAGTAGTCTCATTAATGTGGCCGCAGAAGACTTGACCGTTGCTGGATGTTAGTCTCAGAAAAAGTACCACTGAGGCCAAACCCATCCTTTCTTAGTTCCCCACTAAGGGTTTTCCCTCTTCTGTTACAGAATTGCTTCTCTGTCACTTCTTGGTCTGTTCTTACTGTTATAAGAGAGTTGACTTGTGACACTAGAGTATAAGATACCACATACCATCCTAGCCAATGCTTTTTCTCTAACAAATCACACTTGACTATGTTTCAGAAGTTAATAAGAGGGGCGCCTGGGTGGCTCAGTCGTTAAGCGTCTGCCTTTGGCTCAGGTCATGATCCTGGGGTCCTGGGATCGAGCCCCGCATCAGGCTCCCTGCTCAGCGGGAAGCCTGCTTCTCCCTCCCTCACTCCCCCTGCTTGTGTTCCCTCTCTGGCTGTGTCTCTCTCTGTCAAATAAATAAAATCTTTTAAAAAAAAAAGTTAATGAGAGAGGCTGTCTTGTGCTACCATGAGGAAGCTGGGGTTTCCACTTTTGATTATCTTTTAGCCAGCATCTCCTTTTTTTTTTTTTTTAACTTATGTTGTCCAACTTCAGGACCTCAAATCTTGTGACTAATTTCCCTTACTCTTAGATAGCCTGTATGACCATCCCCTTAACATGCTGCTTAAAAAAATGTATACAACATGCAAGACTGTTGAATCTCAGATCTGTACCTCTGAAACAAATAATGCAATATATGTTAAGAAAAAAAAGAAGAAGAAGAAGGTAGCGGGAGGGGAAGAATGAAGCGGGGGAAATTGGAGGGGTAGACAAACCATGAGAGACGATGGACTCTGAAAAACAAACTGAGGGTTCTAGAGGGGAGGGGGGTGGGAGGATGGGTTAGCCTGGTGGTGGGTATTGAGGAGGGCACATTCTGCATGGAGCACTGGGTGTTATGCACAAACAATGAATCATGGAACACTTCATCTAAAACTAATGATGTAATGTATGGGGATTAACATAAGAATTAAAAAAAAAAATTAGGCCAAATAATAGCATAAGTAGCTGTACTTTCACCTTCAGCATTGCCAGTAAAACTACAATGAATAATCTTAAATCAGAAAATGAATATTTCTAATTAAATTTTCTGTGTTCCATAAACAAAAAAAAAATGTATACAACAAACAAAAAATATGCTTTAACACAGTCGTGGTTGTCTTGCTTGATTAGCTCATATAGTTCCCTTATTTACATTTTGATGTAAATTGATGTACATTTACATTTACATTTTTCTCTGGAATTATTACTATTATTTGAGGTAATCTCTGACTAAAATAATACAATAGCTAATAAGTTTTTGAGTAGGGTAGAATGAAATAGAAAGCAGCTTTAACTTTGGGATAAGATATTTTTGACGACATTTTTCTTTTAAAGATTCCAGTTTGGTAGCATGGGAATATGGGTATGTCCAAACTCATAAATTGCATACATTAAATATGTGCAGTTTTTCGGTATCAATTATGTCTCAGTGAGGTTGTTTATTTAAAAAAATAATAACTTTGGGGGTGCCTGGGTGGCGCAGTTGGTTAAGTGTCTGACTCTTGGTTTCGGCTCAAGTCATGATCTCAGGGTTGTGAGAGCAAGCCCTGCATTGGGCTCCATGCTCAGCAGGGAGTCTGCTTAAGACTCTCTCTGCATTTCCCTCTGCCCCTTCCCCATGCGCTCTCTCTCTCTCTCTCAAATAAATAAATCTTTAATAATAATAATAATAATAACTTTGTTTCTGTCAAGTAAATACAGGCTTAGTCTTGCTAAAAAAAAAAAAAAGATTCTAATAAATGGAAGAAATACCACATTCATGGATTAGAAGACTCAATATTGTCAAAATGTTAGTTTTCCCCGAGGTAGTATAGAGATTGAATACAATCTCAATCTTAATTCCAGCAGGCTTTTTAAATGTAGAAACTGACAAGATGTTTCTAAACTCTATATAGAACTGCAAAGGATCTAGACTTACCAAAACAGTTTTTAAGAAGAATAAAGGTAGAGGATGTAAGTTATCTGACTCAAGATTTACAGTACAAAGATGCAATAGTCAAAACAGTGTGGTAATGTCAGAAGAGAGAAAAGAGTGGTATAAAGATAGAAATAGACCCTCACTTACTGGGCAATTGATTTTTGTCAAAGGAACAAGGTAATTCAGTGAGGAAACAATAATGTTTTCAACAAATGGTGCAGGAATAACTGGATAACCATGTTTAAAAAATGAACTTCAACCAATATCCCACATCATATATAAAACTTCATTTAAGATAGAGCCTGGACCTAAATGTAAAAGTTAAAATTATAAAGCTTTAGAAAAAGAATATGAGAGAATACATTCATGGAGTAGGGATAGGCAACTATTTTTTAGATAGGATTCAGAAAGCAATAACCACAAAAGAAAAATTTATAAATTGTATTTCTTCAAAATTAAATATTTTTATCAAAAACACTATTAAGAAAATAAATAATCAATAGCCTGAAAGGAGTGGCAAAATGTATATACAATAAAGGATCTGTATCCTGAATATATATGTATTTGTGTGTGTGTGTATATATATATGCATACACACATATACACACACACATATATATATAAAGAACTGTATAATTCAGTAATAAAAACAATCCACTTTTGGTGTGCCAGGGTGGCTTGGTCGGTTAAGCATCCAACTCTTGATTTTGGCTCAGGTCATGATCTTAGGGTCCTGAGATCCAGCCCCATGGCGGGCTCTGCTCTGGGTGTGGAGCCTGCTCAAGAGTCTCTCTCTCCCTCTCCCTCTGACCCTCCTCTGCTCACACGAGTGTGCATACTCTCTCTCTCAAATTAAAAAACAACAACAACACACAATCCACTTTTTAAAAGATAGACAGAAACCTTAAGTCAGTGCTTCACAAAGGAAAATGTATGAATGGTCAGTAAGCACATGAGAAGATGGTCAACATCATTAGTCATCAGAGAAATGCAAATTAAAACCACAATGAGCTAGTGCTCTGTACCCAGTAGAAAGACTGACAACAGCAAATGCTGGTGAGGCTGTAAGCAACTCTTGTACATTACAGTGGAGATATAAAATAGTACATCCACTTTGGAGAAAGGTTTAGCAGTTTTATCTACCTTTTGACTTAGAAATTCCACTCCTAGGAAAAATGAACCACATGTTCATTAAAAGGCTTGTACAAAAATGTTCATAGTGGCTGTATTTGTAGTAGCTCCAGAATGGGAACATCCCAAATGTGGATCAATAGAAGACTGGATAGACAAATTGTGTTGTATTCATACAGGGAATGAACCAGTGATACATTTAACAACATGGGATAGACCTCAAATATATGCTGAGCAAAAGCCAGATACAAGAGGACATTCTGTGTGATTCCATTTATAGAAATTCTAGAAGAGGCAAAAATAAGGTGGAAAAAATAAACAAAAGCAGTGGTTGCCCCTGGGGGTGGGATTTGACTGGGAGGATGTGGAGGCACTTTCTGGGAGATGGAAATGTTTGAATTATAAGAGAAGTATGGATTACTAAATGCAGGTATCCATTTGTTAAATGGTACAGCTGAGATTTGTGCATTTCAGTATATGTTTATTTTTACCTCAAGAAGGGGCAAAAAATAATAATTGAGTGAGGAGTAGGTTGAGGTAAAGATGCAGGAATGGCAGGATAGTGGTAATTGTTAAAATTGTGTGATGGGTACATGGGCATTCTATCTCATTTACTTTTATCTATGTTTGAATTTTTTATTATAAAAGATTTAAAGTGTTTATGAAATATAAAAAGTTAATTGGATGGATGGATAATAGATTGTTCTTGTTGCTGTACTTTTCTTGGGTAGTATTCAGTTGTCCATATTAATGGAGCAGAACAGCAGTGGTTTAAGATCACAAGCTTTAGAACCACTTGTTAGCTGCATGGCTTTGACAAAATTCCTTGGTTTCTCCATAGTCCAGCTAGCTCCCTTTGTGAGGCTTCAGTGAGATGAGATATGTATAAAGTGCTTTGCCAAGTTCTTGCTCAATAAATGTTGGTTATTATCATTCGTGGAGGGAAAATGTGGCAGAGATCATGTTAAAAAATGTATTCTTATTTAGTTTGTTTTCTGTTTATTTTGAGCGGGACTGTGCCCGCTGTTTGGGGAATGGACACAGTGGGGTCACACAGGGGAAGGTGCGCCTGAGAAGAAATCACACGAGGGTCCCTGCCCTTGCAGTGAGCCCTTTGGCTTCAGGTTTAACTTGACCATCACCACCTAAACTTTATCTCCATGATACCATCTTCAAATCCCTCACATAAAACATGTAAAACAGTAACACAGACAATCCTGAAATCTTTTTTTCTTGTTTGTTTGTTTTTTGAATTTGTACTTACTGTTTTCTTTTTAAAGAGCACCTGTGGGGCACCTGGGTGGCTCAGTTGTTAAGCATCTGCTTTCAGCTCAGGTCATGATCTCAGGGTCCTGGGATCGAGCCCTGCATCGGGCTCCCTGCTCTGGGGGAAGCCTGCTTCTCCCTCTCCCTCTGCTCCCCCTGCTTGTGTTCTCTCTCTCGCTGTGTCTCTCTCTCAAATAAATAAATAAAATCTTTAAAAAAATAAAATAAAGAGCACCTGTGTCTGGGATGTTTCGCTTGCGCTAGTATTTAAATTGGCTCTGTTATCTGACTTCAAAACAGCTAGTGGTAGGGAGAGAAGGCTAAGATTTTTGGAGCTAAAAATAGCAAAATAAATAATCCCCAGCTGGCTAATAAAAAAGCAAGCATGTAACCATATTCAGTCTCAGGCCTGGAGTATAGTTCCTTGAGTTCCTTCCCGTAGCGACTGTCCTGTCACCTCCATGTTTTCATATTGTTAAAGGCTAGTCCCTTTCTTTGTGGCTGCAGTTCTTTCCCTCATTTATTCAAGGAATACATCAGAGGCACTGGGAGGTAGGGATGAGCATTGCCCTCTTAGTTCTAGGGCTGGGAGACACTAGCTTGTGGGGACACAGGGGGTTGTCCGGGAAGGCCTCTCCAAGAGGTCTGGAGTGCAGGCTTGTGGAATGGGAAGGACCGCACTGGTCTCTTTTTCTTGCTTTACATAGTGTTGGTTATAGTGTTAGGTTTTTGGTGTCATTTTTCCTTAGAGGACCTAAATGGAATTTGCCAGAAAGAGCTGGCTTTGAAGACTTAATTGTGGTGATCATGTTTCCAAATCCTTTACAGAGATCTCTCTGAACACCACAATATATTTTGTTTTAGAAAAGCAGATTTAGGCACATCTGCTCAGGGTCAAAGTTCTCCGCACACCCCTTACCGTGTTGCCGAGATTCCCACGCTTCAGCAGCCTTGCTGGATGGGGTGGTTTCTCTCCTTTCCTTCAGACCTCCCCTGAGGACGTGCTCACATGCTCATGTCTGTTTCTGGCCCTTTCCCCTCTCTCCTCAAATGTAAGGAGCATCTTTTAAAATGGAAATTGGCCTTCCCACGGGTCTTCTGTGACATCTCGTTTTTGGAAGCTTCAACGTGTTCTACTCCTTTATCTTGTACTTCTGTAAAACTTTTTTGAGGTTTCTCATCTTTGTTCCTCTACTGCTTCTTAATAATACGAGAATTTATGCTAATTAAAGTGTTAGCCGACGCTTCACATGTGCATATTATTTTCTGGTTTCTTCAGGATGATTTTCCGTAGTTTGTCTCCCTCATATTCTGGTTTCCCGGTCTGTACTTCTGAAACAGTTGGCTTAATTTTGCTTCACTTGAGTAACTCAAAAACATACTAAATTACCTCACAGGATCTCTCTGTTTGAGTATTTTAATCAGTTTCTTTTTAAAGAAAAAAAAATCCCTCTTTTAGGGATAAAATACTTAGGAATTAAATAAACATTTTTAGGGATTAAATGTTTTCACAAATATTTTTTGAGCACCTGCTGTTTCCTCATGTTAAGACTGAGATTTTCTCACTGACCTGGATGGATCCTTGTTTCCAACCCTCCTGCCATCCTGCCCTCCCCCTGCACTTTTCTCCATATCCTTCAAGGCCTGCCGGCTGGGGTCCCCGTAGTCAGACAGTTCCCAGGGTTGCTCTGGCCCCCAGCGCTCTGTGACTCGTGAGCACTTATCACCTCCATCAGCCCCTTGGCAGTTAGTCATAAATGGCCATGTGGCATGTACCAAACTTCTTGCGTACTTGTGCTGCCTGTCATGGTTGTAAAGTCTTTTCGTCTCTAGGCCCTGAATCACTTAATATGCTGTTCTCAGTGCTCAGAATGTGAGATTTATTAAAAATATAATAGCTCCTTGCCTCTACTGCTCCCTCTTCAGCTTCAGCAAGCTACTTTTGTTTTCAGCTCCCCAGAAGCATTTCTTCCCTTTCTCAGAAGAATAGTCAGCCATGCAGCTTTACCTGCCTCACTGAGGAGTACATCTTAATGAGTAGATCTCCTAGAACAAAATGAGCTGACTGGCCTCCAGTGATCTGTGACCTTGTATTTGAGATGGAACTTAATTACGTGCCAAACAGCTATTATACACATCTCCCCTCCCCCACCCACTTTTAAAAATAGTTGCCTAACAGATTGCAAAAGATTATATATCCCGGGCTTTTATGGAACACAGCTTCTGAGTGTAATTTCTTTCTTTCTTTCTTTCTTTCTTTTTTTTTAAGATTTTATTTATTTATTTGAGACAGAGAGAGAGGGAGAGTGAGAGGGAGAAGCAGACTCCCTGTTGAGTGGAGAGCCCCACACCAGGCTCGATCCCAGGACCCTGAGATCATGGCCTGAGCCAAAGACAGACACTTAAAAGGACTGAGCCACCCGGGCACCCCTTAGTGTAATTTCCTAGAATAAAATCAAGGGCAAGGTTTATAATCAAATCTCATAGGTTTAGAAGTCATTTTTGTTTAGAGATCAACATGGTTTGATCTCAGGCAGTTCTTGGGACTAGAGGAAACATTGTTAATTCGTGTTGTTTGCCTTAAAAAAAAAAAAGCAAACAAAACTAGAAGGCCTGCATTCCACAGATTTGTCTTAACCAGTGATGATTAAAGAAAACATCTGTCCACTTCCCTCTTTAAAGATCTTCATAGGAAGAATTCTGGGCATGTGGAGAGTCAAGTAGATAGTGTAGACCTCCATCTACAGTGCAGCAGTGCCTGGACAGGGGCGTCACAGGGAACTTAGTTCTGGCTTCCCGCTAAGACTAAGTAGAAGGTCTTTACTCTTCGTTATGTGGTTGCTTTCAACAAAATTTATGAGAAAGCAAAAGGAAGTTTCTAAAATACTGCCAGATGGCAAGTACGTGGAGGGATGAAACGAGGCTAAAACCCAATCAAAAAAGAAAGATAACGCGTTTAGGACAAGACAGTCGGGCCTCTTTTGAGAATACCTGAAACTGAGGGTGTCTTGTGTGAAGACATAGGCTGTTTATACAAAATTATTTCTTGAGTTGGAGATTCAGAAATAAAACTCAAACCTGAGTGACAAAAGTGACCTCAAAACAGTCTCCGATTTTCTGCCTATTCTATGCTCTCATTAGCTAAGTTTCTTTCCTGTTGAGGCTATTTGTGAAGAGCTGGCTTCCTTTTCCCCATCTTTGGTACAGATTAACTGGTACTGTTCCCCGCCCCAAAACAAACACTGGCTTTTCAAAATGTCCCCTTGTAGGAAAACATTATATGTAGGTCTCGCTTAGTCCATGATACTGTGTTTTTTCCATTCTCGCTGAAGCTGCCCTGAAGTAGCTTTACTGATTTTCTTGAAAGAGCCTTCTTTTTTTTTTATGTTATATTAATCACCATACATTACATCATTAGTTTTTGATGTAGTGTTCCATGATTCATTGTTTGTGTATAACACCCAGTGCTCCATTCAATACGTGCCCTCCTTAATACCCATCACCGGGCTAACCCATCCTCCCATCCCCCTCCCCCCTAGAACCCTCAGTTTGTTTCTCAGAGTCCATCGTCTCCCATGGTTCATTCTCCCTCTGATTTCCCCCTCTTCATTCTTCCCCTCCTGCTATCTTCTTCTTCTTCTTTTTTTTTTTTTTTAACATTTAATGTATTATTTGTTTCAGGGGTACAGGTCTGTGATTCAACAGTCTTACACAGTTCACAGTGCTCACCATAGTCGAAAGAGCCTTCTAACAATTTTACCTACCTGTAATCACTCCTTACTCTGGTACTTTCTGTATGAACCAGGGACATTTTCAAAACAAACAAATCAAAATAGACTCTAGGCATTTTCGAGATTGTCCTGCTACATAGCAGCAGTTTTTATCAACATTGCCCATCCTGTTGATTTCATGCTCATACATTTATGAGGCACTTTCAAATCATGAAAGCCTAATTTCTTGAGAATCACATCTTGTTCAGAATTCCTCTCTCACAAGGTCAGCCTCTACAGAAGGCGCGTTCTCAAGTACAGGAACACCTTTTATATGAATTCAGGCAGCAAGAGAAGGTGTCAAGTAAGTTCCTTGGCTCCTCTGCTCTGACTTGGTTTAGTAAGATTTGGGTTGACATCTTCACAACTGCTTGAGTAACAATGCTGTCATTTGTATACTGACCAGAGCCTTGAGCTTAAAGTTGACTTTCTAGTTGAGCTGATGGATCTGTTCTTCTCTTCTTATCCAGTCTCTCCTACTAACCCGGCACATTTACAGAATAATGGTGTGGCCTGTGAGCATGAAACAGAGCAGAGCCAGCTGGACCACAAGGGGACTGAACCCCTGACCCTGGGCTCATTAGCTCCATTCTGAAACTAGGGCAGCCAAACAGTCAGCCAATTAGTGATTCACTGGGCAGCAGGGCCAGACCCTTGTGCTGATCTAGTCCAGACCTAGGAAAGTATGTCAGAAGCAGAGCGGCAGCCCCCCATTACCCCCCATACCCCCTATACCCATGAGGCCACAGTGATTCTTAGCATCACACTGTTTCACAATGAACTTTAGAATCACCAGTAGTCTGCCTTTTAAAAATGCAGCTTTTACTCTCCAGTAGAAGAGGAAAATATTTGCCATTTCCATTTTTTTTTTTTTTTTTTTTGTGTTTCAGAAATCTTGTACATTTTTTCAACTTTAATCATACTGTGTGTTCTGCAGCTAAATTTTTGGTTCAGCATTGGGTTGGGATTCATCCTTGTTTGTGTATTGGAATTTATTTACTGCTATTTTGATTCCATTTTATGACTAATTCAATCTACTCTGACGGACAATTTGATTATTGCATTTTTTGTTATTGTAAGTATTTCTGCTATGCATATTCTTGTGCATGTCTCCTGGTATGCACATGCAAGAGTTTCTGCAGAGTGTATACATACCTAGGAGTGGAATTGCAGGGTTGTAGGATAGATCTCTGATTTTACCAGCTGATGTCAAAGTGTTTCTGAAGTGCTCAGTTCCAGTTTGTACTCCCACCAACAGTAAGTATCCTGGTGGTTGGTTCCCTGTCCTTGCCAATACCAGCTCTTGTCAGACTTGGAAAATTGTACTAATATGGTACGTGTGAGACTGCATTTTAATTGTATTTAAAATTTGTGTTTTTTCCCCATTTTCTAGAATACTAGTGAAATTGAACAGTTTTTGTAGATTGATTGGCCATTCAGTTTTCCTTTTTCAGAAGTACCCATTCTAAAGTTTTGTCCATTTTTCTTTTGGCTCGATCACTGAGCAGGTGTATGTATTTCTATTCTAGATGCCAATTCTCTGTCCATTATGTGTTGCAAATATCTTCTCCCAATTTGAGTTGCCTCTTTATGCTTTATATCTATAGTTCTCATTTTAATATAATTAATTTGTACTTCTTGTGCCTTTTTAATAACACAGAATCTTTCCTCATCATCACATCAGTATGCTCTCTTCTGTTTCACAGTTTTTCTTTTCACATTCAAGTCTGAAATTTGTGTGGAATTGATTTGGACTACTACACATATGTATGAGGTAGTGGTCCAGATTCCTTTGTTTCATAAAGATAATCACCAGCACCATTCATTGGGAAGTCCTCCTGTTCCGTGCTGATCTGCAAGGCTGGCTCTCAGAAATCGAGTTTCCATACATGTGCATGTCTGTTTCTGCAGTCTCTGTTTGGACTCTGGTTACTTGACTTACCCCGGTGCCAAAACTACACTTCGCATACAGTGCGATATGACTTCTTGCCATCTGGTGAGGTTAGTCCCCTCACCTGTTAGTCTTTGGAGTGTTTTGGCTATTCTTGGCCCTTTGCTCTCCTGGAATAGAAGAAATGTGTTTTCCAAATGTTCCTTCAAAGAGTTAACTGAATTTATAATTAGGCAAGGAAGATAGAAACAAAGTTTAGGTATTCTGATCAGTAAACCTGAGAGTAAGTGTGTTTACCTGAATTTTGTTTGGTCATAAAAATAAAACTCACAAAATATAGATTTGAGATGAGAATTTGTGCTCATAAAAAGTGTTTTCTTTATTGTGCAGTGTCTACAAACCATATTAATACAGGTATGTTAAACTTGTTAGTTGGTTGTGCTGTTTTTATCACAAATTTAATTAACGTTGGACTTGGACCACTTCCCTGAGCAGTAATACACATAATGCCTGGCCATGTGACTCTAATTAGATTTCATGAAATAAAGGGTCTCAAATTATTTTAAGTGCTTATAATTTTTAGTAATATGAAGGCCCATGCACAAATATCAAAAGGGAAACTCAACTAGGAGTGTATGTGTGCTGGTAACTGTTTACTACGGCAATAGAGAATTTCAATGTACACATTCAGCCTGGGAAACTTTGTATTGTTTATTAAATAAAGCAGAGAAAGCAAGAGAGGAATCAGCACAGTGGAAATAAGGTCACCAGATAAGGCTTTTTTTGCTACCCTGTTTCCTGTTCTGGGTGGCTGTGCAATCCACTCTGAGAATTTCATTCCTTTTACCCAGATTGAAAATTTCCCATTTCCTGTCACTCTCTACCACCTCCCCCTTTCTTGAGTTGCCAAACCAAAGCAGTTCAAACAGATAAAGACACAGTTAATTTGTTGAAGAGCACGGAGCTTTCAGTAAACAACTTCTTCCTGGATATTGCTGTGTAGAGGTGACTGGACCCTTATCAGCAGATTAAGAATTGACCAATTTATCGTACCATGTCTGCCGGCTCTTCCTTGCCTTCTTCACAACGGCAGAGCTACAAAAAAGGGAATGACTACAGTAGCCGCAAAAACGGTTTTTGAGGGGTGGCGGGATTTTTTGAATCAGTCTACATTTTTGGAATAAAGCAGAGCACAGACGGCAGCTGTGTAGGGTTTTGCATGTAGGAAAGGCTTCAGTAAGTATCAGTGATGGTTCTGGCACAAAGGGCTGAATTCCGAAAGCCCTGTTCTCTTACAAATTATCAAAGTGGTAAAGATGTTGCCATGTTTTAAGTGGTTGGTCTAAAACCAGCAGCAGACCTTGTCAAACTTAATTATAGGGGTAGAAACAGTTATGAAAGGAACAGGATAGGAATATGTCTTAGAGAATCAAAAAAAAGTTTGTGTTATTTTTTCCAGATAAATTAAGGTCAGAAACCCAGGTTGGTCTGATCCCACTACATCACTAGCTGGTAACTAATTAAAACACCTTCATGAGACTTTTTTTTCCGAGGTATGGTTGACACACATTAGTTTCAGGTGTACAACATAGTGCTCTGGCAAGTCTCTACGTCGTGCCATGCTCACCACAGGTGTGGCTGCCATCTGTCACCATACACCGCTACTAAGTACCAGTGACCGTATTCCGTATGCTGCACCCTTTATCCCCGTGATTCATCCCGTAACTGGAAGCCTGTACCTCCCACGCCCCTTCGTCCATTATGCCCATCCCTCCACCCCCCTCCCCTCTGGCAACCATCAGTTCTCTGTATTTATGGGTCTGTTTCTGCTTGCTTGTTTATTCATTGCCTTTGGTTTTTAGAGTCCACATGTAAGTGAAATCATATGGTATTTGTCATTCTCAGTCTGATTTACTTCACTAAGCATAATACCCTCTAGGTCTATCCATGCTGTTGGAAATGGCAAGATGTCATCCTTTTTTATGGCTCAGTGATACTCCAGTGTGTGTGTGTGTGTGTGTGTGTGTGTGTACACACACATCTTCTTTATCCATTCATCTCTCGATGGACACTTTGGTTGCTTCCGTATCTTGGCTGTTGTAAATAATGCTGCAGTAAACATAAGGGTGCATGTATCTTTTAGAATTCGTGTTTTTGTTTTTGTTTTTTAAGATTTTATTTATTTATTTGACAGAGAGAGAGATGAGAGAAGGAACACAAGCAGGAGGAGTGGGAGAGGGAGAAGCAGGCTTCCCGCCGAGCAGGGAGCCCGATGTGGGGGCTCGATCCCAGGACCCTGGGATCATGACCTGAGCCGAACACAGATGCTTAACAGCTGAGCCACCCAGGCACCCCGTGTTTTTGTTTTCTTTGGGTAAATACCCAATAGTGGATTTACTGGATCATACGGGATTTCTTATTAAATTTTTGAGGACCTTCCAGTTTGCTTTCCCACCAACAGTGCATGAGAGGATTCGTTTTTCTCCAAATCCTCACCACCACTTGTTTTTTGTCTTTTTTCTTTTTTAAGATTTTATTTATTTGACAGAGAGAGAGCGCGTGCACAAGTAGGCAGAGCAGTAGGCAGAGGGAGAGGGAGAAGCAAGGAACCCGATGCGGGGCTCAATCCCAGGACCCCAGGATTATGACCTGAGCCGAAGGCAGACGCTTAACCAACTGAGCCACCCAGGCGTCCCTGTTTGTCTTCTTGAGCCTAACCGTTCTGACAGGTGTGAGATATCTCATTGTGGTTTTGATTTGCAAAGACTTTTAACATAAAAAAGGAACAAAAACTATGGTACACAGACTGCAAAAAGTATAATCTGCCACACTGTTGTTTTTTGACTTGTGTAAGAGAGCAGAGGGTCAGGTCAAGAACTGCAAGCGGCTTTTCTTCTACAAAGTTTGTGTCTCTAGGGGATGGATATGTTAACTAGATGGTAGAAATCCTTTCAGAATATATACATATATCAAATCACCACGATGTACACTTTATTTCTTTTTAAGATTTATTTGAGAGAGAGTGTGAGCAAGCATGAGCAGGAGGGGCAGAGGGAGGAGTGAGAATCTCAAGCAGACTCTGCGCTGTGTGGAGCCCAACACAGGGCTGGATCTCAGGACCCTAAGATCACGACCTGAGCCGAAACCAAGAGTGGGATGTTTAACCAATTGTGCCACCCAGGCATCCTATACTTTAAATATCTTGCAATTTTGACAGTTATACCTAGGTAAAGCTGAAAAAGAAAATACGTTCATGTATCTAGGTCCCTGCCCTTTGAAGTTCAAGGTTGTGTAAAAAATAATTTGTGCCAAGTTAAAATTACTGATTAACTGCATCATCAGCAGGTCTCTAACTTGCTGATTTAAGAGAAATAGAGTTGGAAGAGAGCTTGGTTGGTCTCCTGGCCCCGGTGACTTCATGTTCACATGAAACTGAGTTACAAAGCAGAAACCTGAAACTGTCTCTGGAGGCTCCGGCCATGTTGTCTCCGTAGACAGACCACTACCAATGGGGTTCCTCAAGATTCGTGAAGGGTTTGTTTTTAACACTATTGGGTAGGGAGAAGGAAATCTGGGTTCTACTTCTAGCTCTACCTTGGCACTAATTATAGCTTTGTTACTTTGAACAGGTCACTTGACCTCTCTGAGTCTAGAAAATGAGGATGGATTGTGTGAATCTTTAGAAGAGATCATGTACATGAACACTCAGCATGCCTCTTAATGCATAGCTGGTGTGCAAAAACCATGTCTGTTTGCTCCATATTAAACTATGCGGAGGTTGTAAAAATTCTAAGTTGTAATAATTCCTTGATTTCTAAAATAGCCATATGCAATGAACAAATGTGTTAACTGATCCTAGGTAGAAACCATGAGGCTCAGACCTGGTCCTCAAGGGAGTAATAAATTATTAGAGGCAATAATCATAATAAGGATGATTGCTCTTTACGTTCCAAAAAGGACCAAATTCAGTAGCTGTTTACAGGAGTAAGAAAATTTGGGGCTGTGAGGAAAATTGGAAGTATTCATGGAAGAACCTTTGAGCTCTTTTAAAATTTCTAGAACGCCACAAAGATGGGATTTGGGACAGGTAGAGGAGACTGGAAGAAAGTCTGCGGAATGACACGGTGGCAGGCGAGTGCAAACTCTGTCTGGAGAATGTGGGCCGCCCAGTTTGGGAGATAAGGAGGAGAATGCAGGCTGGGACCCTGACCATGGAAGACCTCTTAGCTCCTGCCTGGGGATTTGGCTGTTATGCTGTAGTCAACCAGGGTCATCAGAACTGACATACAGCCAGGGCTGTGCTGGGGCTGAATTAATGTCGAAATCGCTAAGATGGAAAGTGGGGCAAAACTCCCAAGAAATCAGCAGAGTGGCTATGAGACTCTACGGGACTCAGGTATGCCTTCGTCTAAATATATTTCAGGGCTGGGGTCCTGGGTGGTTCAGTTGGTTAAGCGTCTGCCTTCAGCTCAGGTCATGATCTCAGAGTCCTGGGATGGAGCCCCGAGTCAAGCTCCCTGTTCAGCAGGGAGTCTGCTTCGCCCTCTCCTTCTCCCTCTGCCCTTCCCCCACTCATACGCACTCTCGCTCGCTCTCAAATAAATAATATATATATATGTTAGGGCTTTCACCAAATGACTATACAAGTTGGTGACCTGTATTTAAGGTGAGGAAAGGGAATATATTATTTAATTTTTTTTTTTTTTTTAGTGGAAGGAGCCCTTATATTTTAGAGTGAGGTTTAGGTTTGTTAGGACCTGACCTTAGAGTACAAAGAAAAGCCATAGAGAATGTGATCCGAGCTTTGCTTCTAGAGGCTTTGGCATCGTGGCAGGCACAGGACAAGGACCTGAATTCAGGTGTTAGTGATAACAATGACAAAGTTTGCCTGAGGGAAAAATGAACAAGACTTGGCCTGATTAAATGCCAGAGCTAAAGGAGAAAGTCCAGGACTGCTGTTTTGTGGTGGAATGAGGATGTAATAGCACTAACAACGGAATAAATTCATACATGTGAGTTGTGGTTTTTTAGACCAGGAGTCAGTTTGCAGTTCAAACCAATTTGGCCCAAGTCAACAATGTCTGTTCAACTGTCGTATTTCTGTTTATATTTCGAATATTTAAATATTATGCAGTTCATTTTTAAGTAGCAGAAAAAGTGAGGGGGTGGAAGACTCTATCCTAGAGATTAAGTATCACTACCTGGTGATACTCTGGAATACCAGCAAGCTGTCCTCATAACGCAAGGTATAGGCAAAAGTTCATTTCATCAGATAATTAGTATGTAAACAGTAAAGACAAGAAGTACAAAAAGAAACATAAATAAAAGATTTTGCTTTTATTTAAAATAAAATGCATTTATACAGTCTTTAAACCATGGATTATTGGACAATACTGGTAATCCACCCCTCCCGGCATCCTTTTGGGTTGTGTGAGCTAGGAATTTTCTGACTAGCACCAATGCGGACTGTAACAGCGCAGCGGACGAGAACATGGCCAGTCCAGGCATTAGAGTTAAGGACACTGTGGCAAATCATGACTATAATGAAGTCATTCTTAATTTAGCAGGTATGAAAACTGCACATTAATTGTATTTTTAAAAGCATTTAATTAATGCAAAGATGCTACATCTAAGGCATTTGCTAGCTGTGAGTAGTTTTTTAAAAAAACTGTACAATTTTATAAAATTTGTGTTTGTACATTAGTTACACAAAATGCATACTTCATAGACCTTTACTTCATATTGTAATGCAAAAGTTGCATATTTTAGGCAGACAGTGAATATGCTGGTGAATACTAAAAGTGTTGTAATACAATAGGGTGTAAAAATAAAAACACAAGACAATATACATACATGCTTCTTCAAGGACAAAAACAAACCAAGCCTAACAGACTGATAGCATTTTCCTTCAAGGTCAAACAATGACATTATTAAATATCAGGCATCTTTCGCAGGCCTGATTTATTTGGGGGTGGGAGTGGGGGATGGAGAATCAATGGCTACCAGAAGTAGGTATTTTTAAAACACAAGATCAAATTAAACATACATTAAAACACATGCATTAAACATGATAAATAGACTTCATATAGTTTAAGCCCTGGATAGCTTTAAAGTAGATGGCTTAAGTTTCTTGGTTTGGCTAGCTTAAATTAAATCAGTGATTTTTTGCTCCTGACTTGCCCACTACTTTAGTTTTCAATTCATGGCCCTAAGGAATGTGTGCCATATTCAAGTCCATATATTGTATCATGATAGCAGATTAATAGTCGTGCTTGTTAGTGCACTTATTAACTGGTCTGGTAAGGCAAAAAAGTTTTCATGATAAAATGATAAATTTCAAGCTTACTTTATTAAGCAGCATATAACAACCAACAGCTTTCAAAGTTAAATATTGTTATGGCCATGGAGTTTCATTACACAGTATCTCTATTCACACCCAACCACTGGTAAGTTTGTAGAACATCTCTTCATCTAAACTCTCATTTTGGTCTTTTGCACGTGTTGAGAGAAATATGTAGCCACCGATGAATTCATGAACCACTTTGCAATCTACTTCAGTACAAATGAAGGACAATCGTACTTCATCTGCAAACTCTACCGTGACCTGGAACAAAGACCCAAGAACTGTCAGTCAGTCCCAGGAGAACTCCGTATGGTAGTGTTCTATTTAAAGTCTGCCCTCTCACAGAGTACTTGTTGATCCTCAATTTTTTTTTTAAATCCTAAACTTAATAATGCCTTCAATTCCAAAAGAATTAAGTTTATTAGCCCCTCCACCACTCCTTTTTAGTTTTCATGTTCTGAAAAGACTGAATGCAAGGGGTTTAGGTCATTATGTTCCCAATGGTCTCTGGTGATTCAATTAATGAGGTCTCTCTTCAAGGCCTGGGAGAAAACCTACTTCCTGCATTTAATTTAATATTTGCTCTAGATATTTAACCTTTAGGTATCATGTTTGAATACAGTAGCCCTCCCTTATCCATGGGGACTATATTTCTAGACCCCCAGTGGATGCCTGAAACTGTGGATAGTACTGAACCCTATATATACTATGCTTTTTTCCCTTTACATACATATCTATGATAAAGTTTATCAATTAGATACTATAAGAGATTAACAATAATAAAACAGAATTATAACAATATACTATAATCAAAGTTATGTGAATATGGTCTCTCTCAACATATCTTATTGTACTGTACTCACCCTTGTGATAATGGGAAATGATAAAATGCCCACGTGATGGGATGAAGGTGAAGCACACAGCAGACACTGTGACGTAGTGTTAGGCTACTATGGACCTTCTAACAATACGTCAGGAGGATGGGTCATCTGCTTCTGGACCGTGGTTACCACAGATAAGGAGAGATACTACTGTATTTCAGAAATATGAGATTCTATGCAGTAAGAGAAACTGATACAACAAACCTAATGATCCCAAAACCCATGGCTTATCAGTAGAAGACTGCTTATTTTAAATGCTATTCCTTGTACTCCAAGGCTAGGGGCAGCATGATATGTAGGAGTAGCTGTGCCAGGTTTGACGCCCTGAGCGTCTGAGTTTGAATTCTGACCCTGTGACCAAGTGTGTGGTTATGGCAATCATGGCTGTCAGGCCTCTAAGTCTGAGTGTCCTCCTTTGTAAAGGAGGGCCAATCCAACCACCCCAGCAGGCTGTGGTGAGCTGAGAAATAGGGTATGAATGTAACAACATCTAGCATCAGCACTGGTGCAAGGGAGGCCCTCAATAAACAGTAGCTGCTACCATGACTGACAGGGGTGTACCATTTCCAGAAAACCAGCTTCTAAGCAGATCCTTATGTTCTTAGAATTCTAATAACTGGGCTAGTTATGAAGTGGACAAGTTTAATTGGGAAATGAATAACCAACCAGGTTTTATACTTTAAGAGGTGATGATACAAATAATCTACAGAATTTATCAGCCTTTTTATTCTTAACTGACTAATTCTTAGCAGAAGGGCTCTACATGCACTCAAGTTAACACTGAGCTTACCATTTTTATTTCCCAGTTTACGTTCCACTGTTTCATGTTACTGAAACGCCATGTTTTAATTGCGTCTCCTGTGCTGGCATCCATCCTAATCAGTCTGTTGTATGCAATCCCAATAAGTTCTTCTTTTTTTCCTCCCTGGAACCTACAGTATTAAAAACATACAAAATGTTTAAAAACATGTTGGTGGGAGTGGGAGGACATGCTGCTCTGGTTTTCTTTTAAGATGTGCACTTTAAAAAAAAAAAATGGTATCTTCACATAAGTAAAAATAGAAATCATTTTGAATTTTTAATGTAAAAATTACAAGTATAGAAAATAGGTTTCAAATTGCTCAATAGATCTCAGTAGGTACTTTAAATGTTTAACTGAAGTAGATTAAGTAAAAAGGAACAGATTAAGATTTATACACAAGTGTTTAGGAGAACCACTGACCTTGCAATAAAGTGTGTGATGCCAAATTCTGGTAACGACTGCCAAGCTTGAATAAACCTCATCTTGGCTTCAATTAGACTCATCTGAGCTACATTCTGATGGGCCTCCAAGATTCTTGCTGTTATCTAAACATGATTAAACACCACCTTTACCATCAGACAATATTCTTTCATGGGAGGATCAAGACAAAAAGTAAAAAAAAACCCTACAATCACGTATTGTTAAGAGTTGGAATTGGGAAATTTCTACAGCTACATTTGGGAATTTCAGTAAAATGATGACTCTTCAAAATAAACCTTGATATATTTCTTCATTAATGTCCGTTTCCATATATCCAGAAACAAGAAGTACAGTTAGGAGTACGTAACTGCCACGCTGGAGAGACATTCCAAGTATACACACGCATGTCACTGCTTTCATAAAAGGGCCTGTTCTAATCCTCTACATGATATGAGTTTTAAACTGAGCACCAAGACACAATTATCAGAGTGAGTACCTGGAACATAAATTTCTAGCAGGAATATTAGCACCTTTAAATTAGTACTTGAAACCACCATAATAATTTAAAATTTTTCCTATAGGAATCATTAGAAAAGTTAACTTTTAATTTAAATTATACTCCCTCTGGGATGATTACTCCCACAGAGTGGAAG
This sequence comes from Mirounga angustirostris, assembly GCF_029215605.1. NCBI lineage: Eukaryota > Metazoa > Chordata > Mammalia > Carnivora > Phocidae > Mirounga > Mirounga angustirostris. The sequence goes on from NW_026991717.1 coordinate 98,794,133, forward strand.
GAAATTAATCCGTAAGAGGGGATTGTGGCTAGGGCTTTCAATATTTTATGATTTTTCTTTTTTTTTGGTAAATATGGAGAACTTACCAAATCTCTTATATAGCCTGGCTGTAGATGGCAATGCGAAGAAAGAAAAAGGAAGCAGAAAGACAAAAAAAGGCAATCAGAAAAATGGCAATGAAGCAAAGAAAAAGTTGCGGTAACCTGCAAACCAAAATTCCAGCCAAAAACCATGCAAAAAAAATTACTTTAGGTGGAAACCAAGCAAAGTAAATGCAAGCATGAAAATGAAAACAAGGAAGCAGCGATTACTTTCCATTTAGGATACTGAGAAATACTTCCAACATTATTTTAAGATTGTTAAGTGTTACTAAAATTATGGGTAGAGAATTTGTAGGGAAAAATAAAGAGCAAATACCCTTTTCCCTGCTCATTTACCAGGTTCTTACTGGTTAGGGTAGGACTAATGATTTTAGTAGCAAAATCAAAATTAATATTCAAAAACCTTTAATGTTTTGAGATTGAGTCCAATAATATGACCCATGCACCGCTTTTCAGAAATAAGCTGAAGGTATAAAGTAAGTGCAGTGACCATACTGTTTCTTTATTTACAAGAGAAAAGCAAACCCCTCAATTACCATCTGTTTTTTGCATCCTTTTTCCTGGAAGGGAAAATGAAGAGATGCTATACACTACACTAGGAATGGAGGTTGTACACATATTAGTCTATTTCAATTTGTATTCACATGGGTAAAACAGGGAACAACTCTTCTTTAAAATGTAAAAATCCGGTTTGGGAGTCATAGTCATGTTAAGATATATATAGCAAGTTTAAATAATATGTAGTTTTGGGGATTTAAAGTAGATTAAATATAACAGAATCTCTATTGATGGGCCCTGGTAGGAATGAAAGAGCCCATGGCCCGCATCTCTTCCTACTGGACTCCTGAATGCCACTGTATTAGATAGCTTAACGATTACTAAGCACTACATCCAATGACTAGTACAGCACCTGACACACAATAGCAACTATACTTCTGCCTGTCAGCACTTCCTAGGTCTCTACTTTCTGGGAACAACTTATAAATCTAGTCAGGGAAGGGAGAATTAGGAAAGATTATGCATTTGGTAAGAGGCCAACATGGAAGACAAGGCTGGAAGGATCCTTAACCATGGACCACACACATACTGCCATCCTGCCAGTTAAAGACAGTCAAATATTCACTGTTTTTGTCCGCAAGAGAATTTTCACTTGACAATCTAGCTGAGAAATCAGGGATAGAAAACTATCTTTTTTAAAAAGTGAAAATTATCACTTGAAAGGCTTCTGAGAAAACAACTCAGTACCTCTGACAACTAAACCAACATTTGGCAATATTCACAGTTACATTTTAAGATCTCTTTTTCCTGATACCTGACAGTGAAATGGTAAGCTTGCTAAGGTCTGAAATTCTTCCTTGCCTTCCGAAGGCAAATGAATCCACTTTCAGAAACAAGTTTTTTTTTTTAACAAGTAATTTTTAGGGATGCCTGGGTGGCTCAGATGGTTAAGCGTCTGCCTTCGGCTCAGGTCACGATCCCAGGATCCTGGGATCGAGTCCCGCATCGGGCTCCCTGCTCGGCGGGAAGCCTGCTTCTCCCTCTGCCACTGCCTCTCTCTATCTCTCTCTCTGACTCTCATAAATAAATAAATAAATAAATAAAAAGAAAGAAAGAACAAGTAATTTTTAAATGAAATAATTAAGAATAAAAAAAAAATGAAATTAGTACTTGATTCACTTTCCCTTTTTAACTTACAATCTACATTCCACAAAGCTCCCCAGGGCAGCATTTCCTCCATTCCTTACTACTCCCACATCATAGGACTGTGGGATAAACAATTTCCATGTAGCTTACACAACCTCTGAAACTTAAAGACAAATACTTGGTGACTAAAACTTCTGAATATTTATTTTTAGCTAAGTGATATCAGACCCATATGATAAACATTATATTTAAAGTTAAGAATTAATAAGCGTTCTGGGTATTTCATTGGGCCCTTTCAGTAATGTTTTAAAATTATTCTTTAACAGAGATAAAAATGAAACTACATAGAAATGAAATATTTATTTGAAAGGTCTTCTTCACCCCCCACCTCAGACTGAAGCCTTTGCCTTTTACGGCATGATGTTTGGTGTAGCGAATACTGGGGGCTATCCCAAGTGAAATTCCCCTGCAAAGAACCTTTTATGTTGTACCAAAGAACCATTTTCCTAAATAGCAATCCTTTTATGGTATTAATTTCCAGGAAAGGAATTCTAAACAGAGTGAACAAAAGCAGTGAAATTTCAATGAAAATTTACCAAACTCTGTCACATCATGTACATCTTGGTTTAGGTTCTTTACTGTTAAGAAAAAACAATGTTGAACTATAGACTATTTCCACCCTTACAAAGTTTATTTCCGAAGCTGAAAAAGTCAATTTCGACAGCAAGAAGAGTTGTTATAGATTTTGTTGGGAAATGCTGGCTGTGCTTTATACCCACACTTCATTATATAAGGAGTAAAACCCAAAGCATCCACACTGAAAGAACACCCCATTCACAGGGTGGTTTCCTTAGGTTGTTGCGAGTAAATATGCTTCCAACATCTTACCTCCTTATCTGTCCTATGAAAATGAGAAACATTTTTTTAAATGACCAATTTATATCTGCAGCCTATTTTATACTCTGGCCACCGGATATGAAATTAAGATTAAAAGTTTTGTATAAGAGGGGAAACTAAATTTAAAGTATGTACATAAAATCATAAAACCAGAAGAAAAGAGGTGAAGTAAAATGAATCAAATACCTGCTTGTTCTTGTACTTTTTTAGATAGCGAGGGGACACCAAACATTCAGGATTTATATCAGTTGTGATCTGCTCTGGTATTAACTGAGGATCTGGGTTTAAATGTTGCATCTTCAGAAAGGAAAGAATATTTTGAACTTCTAAGTTATACGAACTGTCTGCCATGGTCTTGCCTTTGGAGGCTAATCTGCAGGCTGCCATCCAGTGTGCATACTGCTTTTCCTGTTGAAAAGAAACACTAAAATATGAAATGTATCACATGACGGGTCCCTTTGAGTATAAAACGTAAGGATGACTGGTCTACTCATACTAAGGAATCAAAGAAAAATTGAGGGTTTTATTTTTAATCGGAAAACTTACATTGTCACAACGAAGCCAGATTTCATTCATGCCTTCTGCAACTGGAATCAGGAGTTTAATGTTAAATTTTTGCCCTGAAATGTTTACATCTGGGGTAACTTCACATCCTATAATAAAGAAAGTATTAAAATGGTCAAATTTACTTTTAAGAAATCCCAAGCCAATACAGGCAGCCCTCATTTTATGGTATCTTAACATGCTGAATTTTGCTATTTCCGGAAGAAGTTTTTCTGCCCAATAACTTTGAGGTGGAGCAGAGAGTCACATCTAATAGTTTGTGGCCTTCATAAAACTTGACTGAAAAGGGAAGGAAAGGGTACTATTAAAAAGGATATTACCCCAAAACACCATCCCACATTGTGGGGTTTTTTTTTTAAGATTTGTTTGAAAGAGAGAGAGAGAGCCCGACACAACCTGAGATCATGACCCAAGCTGAAACCAAGAGTTGGATGCTCAACCAACTGAGCCGCCCAGGTGCCCAAATACTGTTTTAATATCATTCAGTTCCTTGAACCTTAAATTATTTGGGGTTTTTACGTTTCTAAATGTATAGGGGTATTAAAGCATCTTTCTGTAATTCAATTCTAACTTAAAAAAAGTCATCTTATCAAAACACATTAAGTAATCTCTCTACCCAACATGGGGCTGGAACTCATGACCCCATGCGCTACCAGCCAGGTGCCCCAAGAATAAATAACTTTTATGATGCCTTTAAAAAAAGAAAAGGTACTGTGTGTGTGGGATTCCTAGTTTGAGCTGGGGTCCTATATGGGAGTCTCCTCAGGGCCCTCCTATGCCTCCATGGAAGGAAGAAGCCTAATGGCACAGGGGGAGGGGAGAGGAGAAGAGGGGAGGGAAAACACAGGCTTTCCTGATCCAACTGGATGCTCCTACGCACATGCCTCTTTCCCAAATTCCACAGTGCTGGAGCACTTAAATATTCACACTTACAAATACTTCGATTCAGAGGGTGAGCATCTGCACAAAAATGGTTTCTTTAAAACTGTAATTCCTTCATAGATAGGACTCAATACATAAGTTAACTTTATGCGCAGTTATTTTAGGAGCACATCTACTACAGAAGGTAATGTACACTTACATACTGGGGAAGTCAGCATGAAAATAACTGATATTCAGAACTTTACTGTCAAGTTTTCAGCAACACATAGATTTATGGGCTTACAAAATCCATGTAATCAACTCGGTTAAGCATTAGCTAGTAGCTTTAGATGGACTGAACATATACTCAGTTAGATGGTGGGATAATGGCTGTCATAAACAAGTAGTAACTGGTGTAATACAGTGGAGTGGAGCTCTGCCATCTGATTTAGGTTCCACACCTTTCTCTGTCACTTCATAATTATTGCCAATTTATTTAACATCTCTCCCCAAATTTCCCAACCTTAAACTCTACCTCACTGGAATGCTATAAGGACAAAAAGATAATGTACATGTCAAGCTCTTTAAAGGGCATTCCAGTTGTCACCCTCAATATGTCTCAGGACCATCAAGTAGGCTTGTAAACTGTTAGGGCCTGTGGTCTCCTTGCTCTTTGTACTTGAGCAAATTTCTCTGCACAGAGAGTATAAGAAACAAGATAATAAACCTCTATATATCCACCACATAAAAAGGACAAATTTTAAAACTGAAGTATCATATTAAAAGAAACAGAACATTTTAGATAAATGGGAGGTCTTCTCTCCAGAAGCAACTCCTATCATGAATTTGGTGGACTTTCTCCCCCTTGCTTTCTTTTAAAAATATTAGCTACAGCATTTAACTCTTTCTGTGCAAGTATTACAAACTATCGGTAAGTTGTGTGGCAATGCATTTAATCTGCAAAGTTAAAGAGATGTTTGGGGGCGCCTGGGTGGCTCAGTCGTTAAGCGTCTGCCTTTGGCTCAGATCATGATCCCAGGGTCCTGGGATTGAGCCCCATATCGGGCTCCCTGCTTGGCAGGAAGCCTGCTTCTCCCTCTCCCACTCCCCCTACTTGTGTTCCCTCTCTCGCTGTGTCTCTCTGTCAAATAAATAAAATCTTAAAAAAACACACACAAAAAAACACAAAGAGATGTTTGAAGATACGCGATCTTCTACGGACTTCATTAATCATTCAAGTGGATTTAAACTATACAATCCCATAATAATTAGGCCTCTTTTAAAAATAAAATATTGGGGTACCTGGCTGACTCAACTGGAGGAATGTGTGACTCTTGATCTCAGGGTCTTGAGTTTGAGCTCCGTGTTGGGTGCGAAGATTGTTTTAAATAAATAAACTTTTTAAAAAAGTAAAGTAAAATGCCAAAAAAACTAAAAAGCCCAGAGAGGTGCTGGTGTAGGTGCAGAGGCACTTAACGAGGCCACATCTCAGGCCACATTCACTCCGTGCCACCTTGGCTGCCTACTTCAATGGCAACATGCCACACTTCACTATAACCCAATTATGCTTCCTCTGAAATGTTCAATGCAAACAGCCCATTCTAATCACAATCTTCAATCCTCTCTTCAAACTATCTGAGGGACCCTCTGCTGCAACCCCTCAACTTTCTCCCCATCAGCAACATGTTTTCACCTCTTCCTTTTCCTGAGTTCAGCCTGCACACCATTCACCAGGTATCAAGCTCCAATTCCCTAGACTCACTGTCTTTCCATTATACACATTTACCAAAACCTTAACCTTAACCAGGGCTCAATCCAACCTATCGTTTACTTGCCTACATTAGGCTGCTGAACACTCAAAGGAGGGGAGGGGGAAAAAAAAAATCACAAAACCAAGCAGATAGGTTTCACTAGAAATTCATGGGACTCCCAACTTCAACCTGGCCCTCAACACTTGTAGTATTTCTGTGTTTTCAGACATTCTCAACAATGTTTATTTCAAATCTTCTCAGGCCTCTGATGCCACTCACTCTCAGTGGACAACTTCATCTCTTTTTTCCAAGAAAGCCATCAGAAGTGAGTCACAGAGCTTCCTGCCACCATGGCTGATAAAGCTAGCTGCCCTCAACTTCCACCCAGTGGAAGAGGCATCTCTCTTCTTAAGGCTCTCCTATCCAAGCAGGCTGAGTTTCCTGCCATCCCAGGAGCCTCAATCCATTAAAGAGATCTTCTTCCTCTCCCGAATACTAAATTTCTTTCTTCCTTTCTATTTCTAGTGTGGTGTTTCCATCAGCATTTAACTTCCTTGAGTTTCTCCCATCTTAAACCACAAAGTGCCTTTCTCCTCCACCTTATACCTCTCTGCTATTATTGCCCTCTTTCCTCCTTCCTTGTCACAGATAAGGTTCATCAAAAAGCTGTTTCCGATTTACTTCTCAGCGAGTACTTTGGCTCCCATACTCAAAAGGCCACTGAAATCTGCTGAATCTGTTCTTCATCAAGGCCACTAACCACCTCCAATGAGGTGAAATGCTATGGAGGCTTAACAATCTTTATCTTACTTTTCTGTAGCATTTGATGCTATTGACTACTGTCCTTTTGGAAACAACTTTTACCTTAGCCCCCACCATACCTCATTTTCATGGTCTTCATAAGCATTTGTTGTTTCCCTTGCAAGCTCCTCTTCCTCTAATCTGCCCTGTACCTCAAACATGGGTGTTCTGCAGGGTTCTCTTCTTAGCCTTTTCCTATTGCAAACAACTGTTCTAAGGCTGCATTTACCTTTAATCCTAAAACTGCTACCATCAGTATCTGCAGTGCGGATCTCCCGTGATCCAATGGCCTACAGGGTATCTTCAAGAGATATCCCCCAGGTACCTTGACTTTAAAATGACCCAAAATTAAACTCATCATCTTGCTCCCCAAACTCGGCTCTTGTACATTCTCAACCCTACTCAACCAACTGCACAAGCCAGAAATAAGTCCCTCCCATTGGCCTCTCCCAAGTCAATCACCCAGGCGGCTGACTGGGCTTCCTCAGGGTCGTCTGAATTGGCACGGTCTTCCCCATCCATATTGATCACCTTAATCTGGATCACAGTCACTGCTCTAAATTACTCCTCTATACTGTAGCCAATATAAATAGGATGGATCCTGTCATTTTCATGTTAATAATCTTTCAGTGGCACGTCACTGCTGCTAGTTTAAAAAAAGTCTCAACATTTTTTTTGTTTGTTTGTTTTTTTGTTTTAAGATTTTATTTATTTATTCATGAGAGACAGAGAGAGAGAGAGAGAGGCAGAGGGAGAAGCAGGCTCCCAAGGAGCAGGGAGCCCGATGCGGGACTCGATCCCAGGACCCTGGGATCATGACCTGAGCCGAAGGCAGACGCTTAACCGTCTGAGCCACCCAGGCGCCCAAGTCTCAACATTTTTATCCTCTTAATTCCTGCCAATTTCTTCTGCTATTATCACTCATCTTAGTAGGAATCAGACTCAACAGCCACTACGGAAGTATTCATCCTCCCCTTTGAACCCTACATTCCAGCAGCACAAACTCCCTGTGGTTGCTGATGCTTCTCTCCACACCAGTCTCTGTTCTCCACACCAGCCTCTGCCTGGACAGCTTTTACCAACAAACCTTCCTTCCATGGACCTCGAATTAGACCTTGGATCTAACTCTGGCATTATCTCCCCCACAAAGTCTACCCTAATTCTCTCCATTGTCACTGAACACTGATGTAGCAAGCACCGTTACCCCTTTGCTCTTCCTTAGACCTGTTACTTTTTTTTTTTATAAAGATTTTATTTATTTATTTGACAGAGACAGAGACAGCGAGAGCAGGAACACAAGCAGGGGGAGTGGGAGAGGGAGAAGCAGGCTTCCTGCTGAGCCGGGAGCCCGATGTGGGACTCGATCCCAGGACCCTGGGATCATGACCTGAGCCGAAGGCAGTCGCTTAACCAACTGAGCCACCCAGGCGCCCTGTTACTTACTTTTTAAAGTACTATTGTCTAGCAGAGGCCGGCTAGCTCAGTTGGTTAGAGCGTGGTGCTGATAAAGTACTATTGTCCAAATTGTAACTCTTTATCTCCCCAACATGCTCTAAACCCCTCAAGGGGTGGGACTGTCATCTGTTCTTTCTCATGTCTCTAGTATCTAGCACAGTTTACGGCACAGGAATTCACTATTTGCTTAACTGAATTTTTTACACCTTGCATTTTAGATGTCCAAAGGCCTTGGGAGAGCATCTAGTCTAAAACTCTCATTTCTTAGAGGATGTTATTGAGGTCCAAAGAGGCTATTTTTCTAAAATCACAGGGCTTGTTTAATAGCAGAGCAGAATCTATGCCATTTGATTTTTAGACTGGTGGTATCTTCGTTAGTGTGATGTGCCGGAAAAATGCTCTTTTGGGAGGAGCTGGAAGAGGCGGCACATCATAAGCCATTCTCCATACCAGGACTTGACTTCTCAGTCACAAAGGGAGAATGTTAAGGATGAGGACGCCTGGGTGGTTCAGTCGGTTGGGCATCTGCCTTCGGCTCGGGTCATGATCCCAGGGTCCTGGGATCGAGCCCTGCATCGGGCTCCCTGCTCAGCGGGGAGTCTGATTCTCCCTCTCTCTCTGCCTGCCACTCTGCCTACTTGTGTTCTGTCAAATAAATAAAATCTTAAAAAAAAAAAAAAAAAAAAAAAAAGGAAGGTTAAGGATGGAATAGGGGGGACAGAGAAGACAGATCTAGTCTATAGATCAAGAGTGGATATTCTGGGCTGGTCCTGGGCAACTTAGAAGAGAAGCAAGAACAAAACTGCAATGGATTCTAAGAGTAACAAATAATGAGAGACCCAAAAGTTAAACCCATGGTTCTTACAAGAGAAAGGCAGTGAGCCTAATTAACTTTTAGGAAAATTACAGAATTCTAACACATGGGCACATTAATCTTCTACCCAGGACAGGGATTTCCTATTTTTTAAAACAACAATTCAGAGGACTACTGGGCAGAACACAGATTTGGACATTTTGTTGAAATATAGTAAAAATATCCTAATGTACTATGTAGAAAGCAAAATTAAGACTATAGATCAAGGAAAGCACCTCTGTATTTTAAGCAGTAAATGAAATTGTTTTGGGAATCATTTTTGTCAATGAGTCAGGGACTCCGTTCTTGGGTACTTTTGTTCAAATATGGATATTTTTAGTTAGAAAGACATATTGCTTTACATGTAATCATAAATGTACATGCAAAATGTTACCCAAAGGAGAAATGGGCTGGGCCAATAGGAATTAACCCCCTGACCACCACCCTCACAACTGGCCTGCCAAAGGCAAGTGCTACCACCAAGAGGCTGGGAAACCAGGAGGCTGCCCTTGCAGCTCCACAGCCCAGAAGCACCTTGCTCCTTTCTCAATTCTGTCTCTTCAGCCCCTTAACTTAATCGGGAATTTAAGTCTCAACATGAATGCATCTGATTGGAATCAAAATCTCACTGGAAATAAGTCCAGAAAATGTATCTTAGTTTTCTGGCCTTTGCTGTAAAGAGTATGGAACGGTAAGATGCCAATCTACTGCATCCTGCATCAAGCACACTGGTGCCAAGGGTGTGGTGAGTGCAGTTCTCACTGCAAGTGAGCCAGGTGCTTTTAGTAAATATGCCCACAAGTGAAGGGCTCATCAACAATCTGCAAGACCCTGTAAAAAAATCGCGGCAGGAAGCAGCAAGATGTCCTCTAGCTGCCGAAGAACCAGCCCAACCTGGACAGGAAATTCTCCTTCTACCTGAACCATCCATCAGATAAAGGAGGTGAAGGAGCAGTATGAAGAACGAAAGAAGTCACCCAAATGGCAAATGAAATGGCGGGGGGGGAGCCAAAGCCAGTAGTAGCTCTGAGCCCCCAGCCAGGATCAGCTGAGGCCACAGGAAGCACATTTGCCTCAAATACCAGCCCCTAGGGACAGCTCTGGATTTGAAGAGGAAGCCAATGAGATTCAGGTTGTCAGCTAGGAGGAGCCTCAGAGGGGTACCCTGGGGCTACCCCAGAGACCAGACCGAGAGCTGAGTGTGGAACAAAAATGTGCAGGAAGAGTTACTGGGGAAGAGGAAGAACTTGGTCAAACCCCACAAGTGCCTGCGACCCCACTGCTGAGCCAAAAAAGAGGCTGGGGAACCTCAGAGGCATCAGCTTGTCATCAGTGAAAGTCAGAAAGATGAGCAGGATGCTGATAAAGAAGGGAGAAGCCAGCAAAAACAGAGGAGAGAACTACAACACGGATGAGAATGAAGAAAACCTGAATATCCCAATGCTGAAGATGAGAAAAGAGGTACCACAAATTCACTTGACAAGAAGAAAAGTGGTATCACTTCAAATGTGGACTGCACAAAGAGATTACAACAAAATATCCATGTGAAATTGAATATTCAAAACTGATAAAAACAACATAGCAAAAAGAAGAAGAATCTAGACCTAAAATAGTACCCAAAGGAGTAATGAATCTGCTGAAAAACTACCCCCCCCAGCAAAGTGAAATTTATTGACTATTAGCCAAGAGAAATTTCATTATCAACACCTGTCATTCCAAGGCTTCCCTTACCTCTTAGGTTCATCTGATGAGCTGGTGTGCCGCTGGATTCTTCTTTGCTCTTATAGCAAGAAATAGATGTATCTTTAAAGGTGCACCAATATTGCTTGTATCCTTTTAGAGTCAGCTTTTTTGGTCTACGTGTCAAATAGAATTAACAGAAAAACAACTTTTTAAATAACTTTATCAATAGTATTAGTGGCAAAGTTTCACATCATTAAAGTCTAAGGCCAAGTTGTACATATATTGAACTGAGTTCTTGGGCCAGTGTGTTCTATTCAATGTTGCTGTTACTGGATTTGCCTCTTCTTCATCAGTCTACTCAGGAATATCTCACAAAGAATGAATGGGCAGAGGAGAAAGATAGGAAGGCCAGGATTTGAGTACTTGTCAGTGGCAGCCATCTCTATCACTAGCAGGTCACATGGAAAGGACAAGAAAAGAAAGGTGAAGTAAATGTCACCAATGGGAAGGCTCCTAGGTCCTATAATCACCAGCAGGTTCTTGGGTGTGTGCAGGGCTGCCTTTGGGGCCCCTCTGGACAGGCAGGTGCACCTAGCATAACTAAAGTGAGGGAAGTGCTTATCTCTTTTAGGGGTGTATCTGAATGGTGCTTCAACTTGCCACCCCAATGCCAAACACAAAGAAAACAGAGCAGTCATGATGGAGAGTGGATAAGGAAAGGTGTGTAATGGGAGGAGAAAGGGGGTAGGGAGCTGCATCTGAAATCATGCCCCTACCTCAGAAACGATCCATATGGGGAGCTGTTCTAGGTTTAGCTACAGTAAATGGTTTATTCCATAATAGCTTTACATCTTATACTCCACATCACCTCCTCTCCTCTTTACCCTCTTGGCTTTAATGCCTAGCTCTCAACTGTATTATGCCTAGATTGATAAAAGTCTAGATAAGATACACTGGAATCTTATTATATAATGTTCCATGAACAAATGAATAAAATGCAATAGAATCTAGGGCTCTGAACAAGGAAATAACCACTGGCAATAATAGTTCATTATGTCCTGCTTTCACCCAGAGGGGATGCTTTATACTGAAATGCCACTGAATGTCTCAGAATCTGTGCAATGCAATCTAGGCTACACAGTCTTTGTTTTTCCCCTTTAAGAAAAGTTTTATCAGAAAAAAACAAGTTCCTGAGTATTGCAGTTTTAATTTGGTAAAGATGGTTATTTTCTCTCATAATTTAGTGTTTCTCTAACTGGTAAATGCTTTTACAGATGCATTTGCTAAACTTACAATAAAAAAATTTCAATAATATGAATGAGACTATGAAATTGGTATTTATCATTCATTAATATTTGGAATCCCTCCCCCCCCCCTTTTTTAAGATTTTTATTTATTTATTTGACAGAGAGAGACAGCGAGAGAGGGAACACTAGCAGGAGGAGTGGGAGAGGGAGAAGCAGGCTTCCTGCTGAGCAGGGAGCCTGATGCAGGGCTCGATCCCAGGACCCTGGGATCATGACCCGAGCCGAAGGCAGACGCTTAACCGACTGAGCCACCCAGGCGCCCCATGGAATCCCTCCCCTTTTTGTACTTACTTAAAAACTTTAATATAGTCAGCAAGTTCAGGAATAGAAGTGATGTCACCCTAGGGAAAGAATTAAATCATTTTCTCCTGATTTTTCTTGAAACTTGAAACTCTAATGTTTAGTATCTGATATCAATTATCAGCTTATTTTATAAGCAAAATTACATAAAATACAGATTATGAAGGTTTTAAATGTATAATCATATTATATGGTCATAAATTACAAAGTCATTTTCAAATGGCATAAAAAGCTAATAAAAGATGCGATTAAAATAGCAATTCATATAACCTTTAAGAACATATTACTGATTCTAATTCACCTAAAACTGTTCGTATCTGGGCATATGGAAATTCTGCAAAATCGTAACAGCCCTGAGGTAAGTGTTTCTTCTGTAATAACTAGTTCCTAAGCTTTAAAACCAAACTTAGTATTTAAAATTTTTCCCAAGATCTCTTCTCTTCTTTTTGTAATATTTCAAATGTGCAGCTCACTAAATGGATTTTGCCGTGACTTGAGACTACCTTTCACTCTGCAGAACTGTTTTCCCACTGCTCGTGAGAGAATGGGTCCGTATCACAAGATCTATCTTTACTGTATTTGAAGCACTGGAGACTAGAACAATACTAATTTCTGAAAAGTCAACACCTGTATTCTCGAAAGCATGAAATATTTCTCCACAGCCACCCAATACTTATGAGAACCTAAATCCACAAAAAGATAAGCATCAATTCCAACTAAACTAGTAGGAATTAGATTCACCCTACCAAAATTGTTGATGTTTTCCCCCCTTCCAAAGTGATCTCCAGGTCTGAAAGGGCAGCATCAACTTCGTCCACTTCTTTGTCACTGTTGTTCAAATGATTCTCTGATGTCATGATTGACAACTTATTGATGTGATACTGAAAATAGAAATGATAGTTTATTTAACTGTTCTAACTTTAAAACTTTAAAATGAGATTACTACCTGCATCTATACTGAATGCTTTTCATCACCTAACTTGAAAAGATGAAACCGTCCAAGAACTAGAATGATCAGAAAATAAACGGCACCTGAAAGCAGTGTCCCAGATATCCTAATAAATATTTATCCAAAAAAAGCAGGTCTTTGGACATATAAAAATGAATTTAGTTTGGGAAGCCCTAGAATTCAGAGTTAACATGTCCTCCACTAAGCTCCACATGAGCAGATCTTTTTTTACTGGTTTTCTCCCTCCACCCTGCCCCCCCCCCACTGCAGTATTCCCTGTGTCTAGAACAGATCCTGAAACCGATGAATACTGAATGAATTAACAGAATATGCATAAGGTCTTTTGTAAAAATGGATTAACATTAATTACCTTATATTACTGCTATTACCCAGCAGAGGAAAATTTATCAGTTGTAAGTATTAGGCTGAAAGCTGAAGCTCCACTCTCCACCACCACCCCCGCCCCACCTCAATTCAATGCTGAAAACATAATCAGAGGAAGATGTTTATATTCTCAGTTACATAAGAATAAGATTGATTACATTTATACGTGAATATATACACTCATATATGTATTTGTGTGTGTATATACACGATGAGTAGTACTCCTATATGTAGATAGAAAAATCTTTGCATATAGAATAACTAGTTATGATTTTAAACATACTTAGGTAAGTCACTTAGAACAAATACTAATAATCTATTAGGATTCTGATGTTAAACCTTACCGAGGTTTCATACAAAGGTAAGCAGAACTTTTAAAATCACTTAATCAGTTACCTTTCAAAGAATTAAAGAGCACTCCAAATTTCTGAAGTATCCATTCACTGAATACAGTCTATTCCTGGGGAACATTGAATGAACTAATCTGAGGCCAATTGTCAGTGTTCCTCTATATTTTAAGATTTAGTGAATTGGTAATGAACAGTCTCTCGCTGTACCTTCAGTTGTGCTAAAATGAGATCCTTAGTGATAGAAACTTCCATGTTCACCAATCATGGAGAATGAGGTAGGTTGAGGGCCCTTAGACGGCCGCCTTAAATGTAAGAGTAACATTAAGCATCATCAAGAGAGTTGGTTAAAAATACAGATTCTTAGGTTCATCCCCAGAGATTTTGATTCAGCAAATCTGGTGTCCAGCCCAGAATCTGCATTTTTATTAAGTGAGTCAGGTGAGGGGCACCTGGGTGGCTCAGTTGGTTAAGTGAGTCAGGTGATTGTGATGCAAAAAGTCCTTAGAAGTTACCTCGGAAAAACCCTGGCTATGAATGGGACTGGTCTTAAAATCCAGCTTTGCTTTCAGAGGGTGCATGGGATATCTATTAAATGTTACAATACAGACTTGGATGTAATTGCCTTATTTTTTATTTTTTTAAAGATTTTATTTATTTATTTGACAGAGAGGTAGAGAGCACAAGTAGGCAGAGAAGCAGGCAGATGGAGAGGGAGAAGCAGGCTCCCTGCAGAGCAGGGAGCCCGATGCGGGACTCGATCCCAGGACCCTGGGATCATGACCCAAGCCGAAGGCAGCCGCCTAACTGACTGAGCCACCCAGGTGCCCAAGGATGTAATTGCTTTAAAAACAGTGTTATTACCTTTTTATTTTTTATCTACGCCTTCTTACTTTTAATTGTTTGTTTCTTTTTACTACTATAGATTTATGTTACAAAAGAAAACAGAAGCCCCAAGGAGAAAATAATTCAGTGTAGGCTATGCCGGAGATAAAAACACCAGGCATTTCCTTGCCATCTTTTCAAACTTTCCCCCTTATGGTACTGGATGGGTTCTAGAGCCTTTGGGTCAGTCTCTGGGAAGGCTTCTAAAAACTCAGGAGATTTTTAGTTCAGAATTCTCTCATTAAAACTAGATTCTAAAATGGTTCAGGAGAGCTATGTTTTGGGACATTCAGTTTCCAGAGATTAAAATTCATGGTTTCTGATGCATTTTCTACTGCACTAAAATGGAATATCTACAATACACGGGGTGGGGGAAAGCTACAAAATAATCCCATTTCTGTGAAAATACAACTGTGTGTACATTTGACCCTTGGACAACATGGGGGCTAGGGGCGCTAACTCTCCCAGAACTTTACTCATAGCCTGGCTCTTGACTAGAAACCTTACTAATAACATAAACAGTCAATTAACAGATATTTTGTATATGTGTTATATACTCATTCTTACAATAAAGCTAGAGAAAAGAAAATGTTAGGCAAATCATAAGGAAAATACATTTACTGTACTATATTTATTGGAGAAAGCCTGCATTATTATAAGTGGACCCAACCCCTTGTTGTTCAAGGGTCAACTATATTCTCACTCAACAAATTTTTTTTTTTTTAAAAAACGTTTTTTTTGTTGTTTAAGATTTTATTTATTTATTAGAGAGCGAGCGAGAGAGAAACAGCATGAGAGGGAGGAAGGTCAGAGGGAGAAGCAGACTCCCTGCCGAGCAGGGAGCCCGATGCGGGACTCGATCCCAGGACCCTGGGATCATAACCTGAGCCGAAGGCAGTCGCTTAACCAACTGAGCCACCCAGGCGCCCTCAACAAATTTTTCTGAGCACCTATGTGCCAGGCACGTTTATATCTGTTGGGCTTTTTTTTAAGTGCATTATTTTTATAATAAAAAGATTTAAAAAATACTATATAATAAAAATCTGTGTTTTCCCCCATATATATTTTATATGTATTATTATTCTGTCATTGGCAAAACCTTCACTATAAAATTATAAGCCCATATTCTAAGAAAGAAAGATATAGGTAGAAAGCCATAAACCAAGTGAGGTACTCTGAATAAGATTACTCCAGAATTTAATTCAAGAAATTCTTCAGATAGGGGGCGCCTGGGTGGCTCAGTCGTTAAGCGTCTGCCTTCGGCTCAGGTCATGATCCCAGGGTCCTGGGATCGAGCCCCGCATCGGGCTCCCTGCTCCTCGGGAAGCCTGCTTCTCCCTCTCCCACTCCCCCTGCTTGTGTTCCCGCTCTCGCTGTGTCTCTCTCTGTCAAATGAATAAATAAAATCTTTAAAAAAACAAACAAACAAACAAAAAACAACAAAAAGAAATTCTTCAGATAGTCTGAATTATCCAGGAACACAATAGAAGACTCTTAACTAGTTGATTAAGCAAGTCTCTAACTCCTCTGTCATCAAAGATTTTCCTTGTCTAAGCTCTGTTTCGATCCCTTTCTTTCGTCATGTAAACTGAGAAGAAATGTGCTTTTCTTCCATTACAAAGGACAATTTTTTGAGTTTTAACCAGAAAACTTTCCTGGATGTATAAAAGCATTTAGAAGATTGAGAGCATTTTTATTTGTGTTCTAAAGAGAAGAAAAGTAAAATCATTTTTACAGTGAAAGCTTTTCTTTTTCCTTTTTTCTTCTTTAAAAGATTGTATTTATTTGAGAGACAGAGCACAAGAGGGGCAGAGGGAGAGGGAGAAGCAGCTCCCTGTCTCCCCACTGAGCAGGGAGCCCAATGAGGCCCGATCCCAGGACCCGGAGATCATGATCTGAGCCAAAGGCAGCTGCTTAACCGACTGAGCCACAACAGTGATTCATAACTAAATGTCAACTCTGCTTCCTGTACTTAAAGAATACCAATTTTGTTAGGACTTTAGGCAAAACCAGAATTCTACCATAATCTGAGAACATTCACTAAAGCCTCACTCAATTATCTGAAATGGAAGAATGACTACTCCAGTGGTCAGCTACATGCATCTCAGTATCTCTAAGAATGCAGATTTGTGGATGCCACCCTATGTTATTTTGCTAGAGGGGACAGCAGTAATGAAGTGGACAATTTTTTAATAAGCACTACTGTAATTCTGAAAAAGCTCATATGCAAGAACCACTTTTGGGATAACACTGGTTTAATCTCGGGAAAACATTAGCTACCTACTTCTTAAGGATTACCATCCCCAGCTACTTAGGAAATTATGCAAATAAGCTTCATTTTAGAAATCTGATTTGCAATACAGATCTTATTTCTAAGGGAAAACTGGGCAGTTTTTAGCTAATATATATTTGGGGGTGGGAGGATATTTTTCTCCTATAGGATACAGAAAAATATTAAGTATATCACTAAACTCTTAGATAAGAAGACAAAAAATTAAATTCATGTACTTATTTTGTCTTCTAAGTGTATTCAATTTCTACATAGCAAAAAGTAAACACTATCAAAATGCTACTGGAATTATAGTTTTCTAATTTACTATTTAAAAATAATCCCCTATGCTTTTCCCATGAAAAGTCCCATTTACCAATACAATACTCTTTACTACCTGCAAGGCTGCAAACATCATCATTTCTTCTTCTGTGCACTCAATTTCTTCTAGGAGAATAGCCCATTTGGCCTGCTCATAAAGCTGATTGATTCTGATTGCATCATACTGCAGCAAAAGAGACACAATCCTTTTGTAATACATTACCTTTAACATAAAAAAGTTTGAAAACTGAATATTCACTTTCAAAGCTTGACAAAAAAGTTTTGATATACATTTTTTTCCCTGGGGTTTTTATTCAGTATCAAATACTCAATAATAAAGATACCTATAGGGTTAGGTATATGTATATATACCCACATCTAATTTTCCATTAAAAATGACATTTAAAAAAAACACCAAAATATTATTATTCAGTATTAGAAGTAAGATTCTGTATGTTATTTTACAGGGACAGAGCTCTTAACAAAATGAACTTAACTTGAAAGACTACATTTACAGTAAGATAAAAGTGACTGCTTTTTAGTATTGTTATTGCAACGTGTCACACTAAAATGTTACAATCAGAGAGTAAATTATTTCAGGGAACATCTTGCCCACTATGGAAAAGCATACTTAGACAAAGTGTCAGGTCCCTGGAAACAGTAATTATTTTAAGAATCTGAAATACAGAGTACATATATATACTTGTGGTAAAGATTTACTTATACGTTACTGAATTATCCATTTAGTTATGTTAATAAAAATTAATAGTAATGTCTTAACAATACTATTTAGAATGTTAACAAAACATATAGCAACTCCCCTTCCCCAGCATATGTAACTATGTTCCCAAAACAGCTTTGGTTTTACTAAAATGAGACATGATATGGCCCGAAAGGGGTTAAGATTTTTTTTTTTTTGTAGTTCTAAATTATACATTTTTTACTGTTACAAAAAGAATTACTTCAGCACATAATAAAAAATGAGAAGTATTACATTAAAATCTACACTATAATCTAGACATGAAAAGGATGAGAAGTAGTCAAGAGAGGTTTTCCCCCCAAGGATGATAAATAAGGAAGCAAAAGATCCAAATCTCTGTGCCATGTGTTTTCTAGGGAAAAATACTCTAGATTTCATAGCAAATTTAACTCTTCTCAGAAAAGCAAAGTATTTCAGTAGCACAGATGATGCAGTCATTGAATAGTGAAACATTACAATATTTGCCTATTAAATAGGAAGAAATGTAGACTTAAAGAATTCTTCTTTGAAGCAACGTCGTTTGACTTATAATTAGAAATCTGAAAGTCATTGAAAAGGTACTATTTCATAAAACTCTTCTTTTACCAAAAATACAGCTCTAAAGAGAGGTGTAAAAAAATCCCTAAAACTAACTTTACCAATCCTATAGTACCAAGCTAGTGCATTTAAAATACAAATCATTCAAAAATTCAATTATTTTAACAAAAAAGAAAAAGGCTGAATTATGCTTCCAACCTGCTAACACAATAGACTTACTTCAAATACAGATCTTTTTGTCTAAAGCTTGGGTTTTTAATATTATTCAGACTTGCTATATACAAATGATTCCTCATCCCACCAACTCCAAAAAACAAACATCCAAATGAAAAAAACAAAAAGGAAAAAAAAGAACAGATCCCTCTAAACCCTCGGTACCTTTGGATTCAAATCAAAAAAGCTGTAATACTTGAATCGAAGAAGCAAGGCCTCATTTTCCTTCACATCTTGTTCCATGAGAGATCTTGAGGAATCAAGCCACCTGGACAAATTAACAAGAGCAGTGGAACAAGTCAAGACAAAATTAGTAAAATGTTTCTACCTCTAGTTGGAGAAAGAAATTCTATCTATATTTTATTTTTTTAAAGATTTATTTATTTGAGAGAGAGCATGTACACAAGCAGGGGGAGGGGCAGAGGACGAGGGAGAGAGAATTTCAAGCAGAATCTGCACTGAGCACGGAGCCCAATGTGGGACTCGATTCCATTACCCAAGAGATCCTGACCCAAGCCAAAATCACAAGTCGGATGCTTAACCAACTGAACCACATCCAGGTACCCCTCAACGTATCTCTATTTTAAAACTTACCCTTGGTTGGTTTTTGCTTTGTCAAGAAGAGCCTGAGGCTTGAACATTTTCGCCAAAACTTCTGGTGACGTGATTGGCTGACTGACAGCAAGTATACCAGGGTTGCCTTCTGACAAAGCACTGTCACCGAACCAAGCAGAAGTCGGTGACAAGGGGCTTCCATCATGAGCATCGTAAGTGGGGGTCATTGTTTTACTATAAAGTCCTGGGCTTGAATATATACTTCCTAATAAATAACATGAAAAACAGGTAGTAAATATGAATTAAGTACAGAACCTTAGTTTTCAATAATACATGCTATGTAAAGGAAACTGTGAAACAAAAGTTTCATTCTGGAAGGAAAGCTTAGTACATTATTTTACCTGTCTTGAAAACATGTAACATTAACTCTACTTGTGTAACATTAGAACATATAATAACAAGGTCAAAAAATATAAGTTGGCAGAAATATGGGGGGGAAAATCAGTTCAAGGGAATTAGAAGATAAGTTAAGGATATAGCTGAAGCAGACAGACCAAGTTTTTGTTTTTAATTGTGGCAAGGCTCACCTTTCAGAGGGCCAATGTAAAGAACATCAGTGCCTATAGGAAAGGAAAGAAAGGAATTCAGAAGGTAAAGGAAAGGTAACAATAGAAGACAGAAACAGAAGAATGAAAAGGAAAGGAAATGGAAAAAAGAAAAAAGACTTTTCCTAATGTGAATCATAAACTGAAGTAAATATTTCAAGTGAATTAAGAGTAAAGAATCTTAGAAACTGTAACCTAAGTTTTTTTTGTCTAATTCAAAAGAATAAAGTTGTGCTCCAGTCAAATGTCCAGTGACAAACATATCCACATTTATCACCCTTTGAAATCCATACCCTATTTTAAGACAGCTCAATGTAACTGAATAAATGCACATAAATTAAGAGAATAATTTTATATTAATGTTTTCTCAGTGAATAGGTAAACTGGTTCCAACAGATTCACAAATAAAGTATTGAAGCAAACAGGTAGATAACATTTTGCTAACAAAGATGTATCTTATAATTAAGTCCCTAAAGGCAGGGATATTTTATTTTCCAATTCCCCAGTGTTCAATAGGGCTAAACATATAGTAGAGGCTACCTAAATAAAAACTTCTTGACTTAGTCAACTGACAATATATCCTCCATCATTTAAACTATAAAAATCAAGGAGACTGGATTAAATTAAGACTTAAAAGTTCAGAATAATGTTAAGTAAAAGCACCTCCCCTAGAAGTCCTAACTCTGTTAATTATATTTTGTCTTCAGTCATAATTTTTAAAAAGAAAATGTGTAAATGGGTATCACATGTTAATGGATTATGGAAAGAGAATGGCTGTTTCCCTTACCTAATATAGAAATACGCTTAGCAATTTCCTTTCCACTCTAACAACCCCTCCCCACCACCTCACTCAATGCAATGATAGAAACAATTACCTATGAAAAAGTGGTGATCATGCTAGAGATTTTTGTAGTTGTCATGATCTAGTCTAGGAAGAGAACACAAAAGGAAAAAAAGAATCTTGCTAGCCACAGAGTATCTGATTTGATGTCCCTAGTATGTATTCTTCCAATGTTAATAACTAAAGCAATTTGCAGTATCTAAACACTAAACATTGTTAAATAAGCAACAAAGGAAGTGGTCAGTTCTCCTTTCTTAGCTTTAAAGAACCTTGGGATAGTCCAGTGATACCCTTAAAAGCTAGAACTTTCAAACTACAAGGGTATTTTGTGAAAGGATTACTTGGGCACCCCATACTAATTAAAAGGGCTAAAAACATTACTCCAGATCAGGTGGGCAAAGAATAATCCTGCTATATATGTAAATAAGGGACAGAAAAACATTATCTTCTAGGCAAAATCTTCTCATTGTGTATTTCAAAGATCTAGCAAATAAATCTTTTACTAGGAATGTCAGAATATTGAAAATTTGTTCCTAGTGTGATGGACTATAATTACTATTTAGAATTAAATAGTTAGAATTGGCAATTTTCTTTATGAGGTTTCTAAAACAAAATATATTCCCCTAAATTACACAATATTTAATAGAATCAGCCCTCTCAAATTCCTCTACTTTGTATATTCTACACTTCATTTTTGATCACTTCATTGTTTCTATTCTTATTTTGTTAGGCACTCCATGGTAATAACTTAATTAGTGTTTCCAACAATCCTATTATTCTCATTTTAGAGGAGCAAACTGAAGCACAGAGAGGTTAAGTAAGTTGTCCAGTGTCAAAAGCTATTACGTTTCAGAGCCAAGCTATAAATCAGCAAGTCTAATTGAAGCTATACACATCACCTCCTGGGTACCATAACTTATTTAAGCCATTCCCAACTGGTGTGCATTTATTTGTTTAGAATTTTGTTGACTTCACCACCGCTGCTGCAAATATGCCTTCCAACAAATGCCTTCCAACAGGTATGTTTGTACTTATTTCCCAATTCTAGCAACATTGCTGGGACAGAGGGTATGTGCATTTTACATTCCTTCTAAGTCTCAGTTCAGTGACAATCCCAACTACCTTATATTCCTGATTGCCCAATTTAAAACATATTTGAAGTAGAAAGTTATTATAGGGTAAGATGAAGTAACATATTTAGTCAACAACAAAATAGAAGCTTGCTCAACTATACAGAACAGTAACAAAAATTATAAGGAGGAGAGGATTCAACAAGCATTACAGTCTTGGGCCACCTACTACAAATATTAAAAACCTTATGTAACTTTAGAATCTGCCTCATAACTTGGTTACTATAAATTACATCCTTACATATTCTTTTTTAAAAGAGTGCTAAAGTATTTAATCCATTTTAGAAAATTTCCCACCAAAATATCAATCTCATACCATACTTAGTAAACAAATTTCAGGTGAATTAAAAATAACAAATGTTAATATTACAGATTAGTTAAAATATATAAATATGAAATAATTATATAAAAGTATAAAGGAAACATAGAAGAATTTTTCTAGTATTTGTGAAGATTTTCTTTACCAAGAATGAAAGCCCAGAACTGTAAAGTAAATAACAAGTTTGACTACATAAAAATGTAAAACTTTAGTACAGTAAAAAAGACCAAAAAATTAAAAACAAAATGCCAGTACAGGGAAAATATCTAACTTATCAGAATATTAGGTTATCACTAAAACACTGGAACTTTTTATTTTTTTAAAGATTTTATTTATTTATCTGACCGAGACAGTGAGAGCAGGAACACAAGCAGGGGGAGTGGGAGAGGGAGAAGCAGGCTTCGTGCCGTGGGGCTCCATCCCAGGACGCTGGGATCATGACCTGAGCCGAAGGCAGAGGCTTAACAACTGAGCCACCCAGGCGCCCCACACTGGCACTTTTTAAAAGCTTAATTCACAAACTCAATTCCCCAACCTATAAATATACCGTTTGGAATGGTTTTGTCTTCCAAATTCCTGGAACACTACTTTCTACAACTTTCATTTAGCGTTTATATATTACCTCCTTAAATACAGTAACTGTTTTTCAGTTAGCCTAAAAGCTTTTATTTTTTTTTAAAGATTTTATTTATTTTTTGACAGAGAGAGACAGCGAGAGAGGGAGCACAAGCAGGGGGAGTGGGAGAGGGAGAAGCAGACTTCCTGTGGAGCAGGGAGCCTGATGTGGAGCTTGATCCCAGGACCCTGAGATCATGACCTGAGCCAAAGAGCCTAAAAACTTCTTAAGAGTTAAAGATTTTCTTATTTTTTGGTATCTCCCAAGTCCAATCAGTACATGAGTAAGGGCATAAAAGTTACAAGACGTTCCTAACCTTACTGTGCCATTTCTTCAACCTTAAAATGAGTAATAACATAATGTGCAATGGGCTGTAGTGAGAATTAAGTGAGTTTCCACAAGTAAAATACGCTAAATTTAATTTCCATGAGTATAATGTGTAAAATGGGCATACAGTAAGCACTAAATTGTTTCCATTATCATCATCACCCCAGAATTTAAAAAACCAAGAATGAACTGAGTTAGTTAAATTAGTTTACTTACTGACTGAGGGACTTATTTCCTAAGAAATGGATTTATAAATGTATGGCTGATAGACACATGGGAAACTGTAATGTCCAGTCCCTGTGTATGCCCAGGACTAAATAAATAACCATGTAATTTAATTAGTCATCTAGCTACCCAAAAGACACTGCCTATGCTCCCCTATGCTCCTGCTGAATGCCACATGCTAAGTTAGGTTCTGACAACAAAAATGTGAGAGACAGTTCCATCATGCCGGGACCTCACAATTTAATAGGTAAGAACATGCAGTACAATACCAAACACAGAAAAGTCTGGTGTCTTAAAATAGAAGGATACCTAATTCAGGTTGGGAGATAATGGAAGGAAATCTGAGAAAGCTTCTTAAAAGGGCAAAACCTTACAGGAAAAAGGTGAAAAGGCAAAGGGACCAGCATATGCAAAGCACAAAGATTTTAAGTAACCCACAGAAGTAATAATGTCTTAATTAATTAATTGTAGTTTTCACAGAATACAGAAAAAAGGAACTAAATACTAAAAAACTGTCCAATTTTTTACAATGCAAAAAACTGAGCCCAGTTAAGGTATTGCCCCTTTTTTATTCTTCCGGAGCAGAGAACCAGCCTTCCTTTTTACTGATGCATCTATTAACACCTGACACGATGATCTGCACATGACAGACCCTAGAGGTGATTTCATGATTGAGGGGAAAAAAAGCTGAAGGAGAGTTTTTTAAAGTTGATCACTCTCCTGACCTATGTAAACCATTTGTCAAAAAATCACAAACATATAGACACAGCCACGGTTTTCACACTATGCCTCTGCTTAGTCTAACAAAGTCTCACCTGATCCAGGAGTGATAAGAGGCCCCTCTAATTCAAGTGCCTCATCTTCAGACTGGTCATCTAACTTTTTCTTTTTTTTCTTAGTTGGATCTCTGGGTTTTTTCAAGAGAGAAAGTTCTTCAGGGTGTCTGATATCTGTTAAAAATAGAAGAAAGATTATTTAGTAGCATAATGGAAAATTTAAATACTTTACATCTGGTAAATCCATCTATTAATCCATTCCAATATAAGAATTCATAATTTCCATCTGTGTATGTATGTGTTTATGTTTTGCCAGATGAGAATGCCATGCAAGACTTAAGTATGGCACTTCTACAAATAATCTACCAAAGCATTCAATTCATAACCATTTAATGAATGTAGGAGCCTCGAAGTGGAGAGATAACAATCTATTAGGGTACAGAGAGAAAATATTAGAACTTATTTATATATTTATTTTTTTAACTAAAACCATAAAAAAAATTAAATTTATATCCTAGCCACAGCAACTAGGCAAGAAAAACAAAAACATACCAATTGGAAAGGAAGAAGTGAAACTGTCACTGTTTGCAGATGACATGATACTATATATAGAAAACCTTAACTACTCCATCAAAAACCACTGGAACTAATAAACTAGTAAAATTCAGTGAAGTAGCAAGGTAAAAAAAAAATCAATATACAAAAACCTGTTGTGTTCTTTTCGGGGCACATGGGTGGGCTAAGTCCGTTAAGCATCTGCCTTCGGCTCAGGTCATGATCCCCTTCCCCCACTCATGTTCTCTCTTGCTATCTCTCTCTCAAATAAATAAATAAAATCTTTAAAAAAAAGGTTGTGTTTCTCTACATAAACTATGAGAAACAGAAATTGGAAAACTGATCCCATTCACAACTACATCAAAAAAGTAATATACCTAGGAATAAATTTTTGAGTTTTTTAGACTTTTTTTTTTTAAACGATTTTATTTATGAGAGAGAGAGAGGGTGCATGCGTGGGAGCATGAGCATGGGGAAGGGCAGAGGAGGAAGGACAAGCAGACTCTGATGAGCACAGAGCCCATTGCAGGGCTGGATCTCATGACCCTGAGATCATGACCTGAGCCAAAACCAAGAGTCAGATGTTCAACTGACTGAGCTACCTAGGCACCCTTCTAAGAATAAATTTAACCAAGGAAGTGAAAGACCTGTACAATGAAAACTATAAAGACTTGATGAAAAAAAAAATAAAGACACAAATAAATGGAAAGATATTCTGTGTTTGTGGTTTGAAAGAATCAATATTAATAAAATAGCCATATTACAGATTTAATGCAATTCCTATCGAAATTCTAATAATTCTAATGATATTTTTCACAGAACTAGAACAAATAATTCTAAAATTTGTATGGAACCAAAGAAGACCCTGACCAGCAAAAACAATCCTGATAAAGAAGAACAAAGCCGAAGGTATACACTGCTTGATTTTAAACTATACTACAGGGCACCTGGGTGGCTTAGTCGTTGGGTGTCTGCCTTTGGCTCAGGTCATGATCCTAGGGTCCTGGGATTGAGCCCTGCATCAGGCTCCCTGCTAGGCAGGAAGCCTGCTTCTCCCTCTCCCACTCCTCCTGCTTGTGTTCCCTCTCTTGCTGTCAATCTCTCCATCAAATAAATAAATTAAAAAAAAAAATCTTGGAGCACCTGGATGGCTCAGATGGTTAAACGTCTGCCTTCGGCTCAGGTCATGATCCCAGGGTCCTGGGATCGAGTCCCGCATCGGGCTCCCTGCTCCTTGGGAGCCTGCTTCTCCCTCTGCCTTTCTCTCTCTCTATCTCTCATGAATAAATAAAATAAAATCTTTAAAAAAAAAAAAATCTTAAAAAAAAATAAACTATACTACAAAGCCGTAGTAATCAAAACTGTACAGTATTCGCATAAAAACGGACATATAAATCAATGGAACAGAATAAAGAGCCTGAGAATATATACATACATATGTGGTCAATTAATTTATGACAAAGCTAAGCATATACAATGGGAAAAGGATGGTCTTCTCAGTAAATGATGCTGGGAAAACTGGACAGCTATATTCAAAAGAATGAAACTGGACCATATACAAAAATTCACTCAAAATGGATTAAAGACTTGAATGTAAGACCTGAAACCATAAACTCCTAGAAGAAAACATGTGGTAAGCTCTTTGACATCAGTCTTAGCAATTTTTTTTTTTTGATCTGACTCCAAAGACAAGGGAAACAAAATAAACAAATGAGACTGCATCAAACTAAAAAGCTTCTACATAGCAAAGGAAACCAACAAAATCAAAAGACAACCTACTGAATAGAAGATATTTGCAAATCATAAATCCAATAACAGATTAATACCCAAAATAAGTAAACAATTCATACAACCCAGTAACAGGAAAGCAAACAATCCAATTAGAGGATCTGAATAGACATTTTTCCAAAGAAGACAGACACATAGCCAACAGGCACATGAAAAGATGCTCAACATCACTCATCACCAGGGAAATGCAAATCAAAACCACAATGAGATTATCACCTTACACCTGTCCGAATGGTTATTATTAAAAAAATATATATTAAGTGTTAGAATATGGAGAAAAGAGAAATCTTGTGCACTGTTTAGGAATGTGAACTGGTGCAGCCACTATGGAAAACAGTATGAAGGTCCCTCAAAAACTTAAAATTAGAACTAAGATTATCATCTAACAGTTCCATTACTGGGCATCTATACAAAGATAACAAAAAAACACTAATCCAAAAAGGTTTATGTTTATTGAAGCATTATTTCTAATAGCCAAGATATGGAAGCAACCTAAGTGTCCACTGATAGACGAATGGATAAAGAAGATGTGGTGTACACGTACATACACACACACACACAGAGAGGAATATTACTCAACCACAAAAAGGAACGAAATCTTGCCATTTGCAGCAACACGGATGGACCTAGAGGATATTATGCTAAGTGAAATGAGTAAGAGAAAGACAAATACCACAATTTTATTTATATGTGGAATGTAAAAAACAAAACCAAACCAAACAAGATGCAGAGATACAGAGAACAAATTGGTGTTTGCTAGCAGAGAGGGGAGTTGTGAGGGGGCAGGTGCAATGGGTGGAGGGGGATCAAGAAGTACAAATTCTGCGACGCCTGGGTGGCTCAGTCAGTTAAGCATCTGCCTTTGGCTCAGGTCATGATCCCAGGGTCCTGGGATGGAGTCCCAGATCGGGCTCCCTGCTCGGCAGGGAGTCTGCTTCTCCCTCTGCCTGCCGCTCCTCCTACTTGTGCGCTCTCTCTGACAAATAAAAACCTTAAAAAAAAAAAAAAAGTACAAGTTCCCAGTTATAAAATAGATAAGCCACGGGGATGTGATATGCAGCATGGGGAATACAGTCAATAATACAGTATTAATTTTGTATGGTGATGGATGGTAAGCAGAATGAATATGATGGTCATTTTGCAATGTATATAAGTGTTGATTCACTATGCTGTACACTTGATACTATTATAATATTTATGTCAATTATGCCTCAATTTTTTAAAAAAGCTTTATATTATTGGGTAGCCTATATTCATTCTGTATGTTGTAAGTTACACATGACACATGAAGTAAATGTAAAAACTTTCATATCATTACCAAATTTCCAAGTTTTAATTGATTCAACCTCTTCTACCTTGTAGAAATGACATGTTTCTGTGTTTATCTTATTCATATGAAGAATCTGGTAAGAGGCAAAAATGTTAAACGAAAGTAACAAAAAGAATTAACAATGACCCATATGAATAGTTATATAACATTATATTTAATATTACATACCATGTCCATGAATTGCAAGAATTGTTAAGAAGTCAGTTTTCCCTAAATTGAACTAAAGATTCAATGGAATCCGAGTCAAAATCCAAACCTGCTCTTTTATACAAGATGGAAAGCTGACTGTAAAATATGTGTGGAATTGAAAACAAACAGAACAGTCCAAGCAATTTTTAAAAAGACTAAAGTTGGAGGGACTACTCGACATCATATAGCTACAGCAATCAAGACAGTGCAATTATGAGCTAAATGATAAGATGTATATATGAAGAGGACCCAGAAGCAGATCCATATATAGGTGGTCAATTATTTTGGACAAAGGTGCCATGGCAATTCAAGAGGAAAGGAAAATTTTACCAAAAAATGATGCTAAATGAGAGATCCATAGATTAAAAAAAAAAACACATTAGCCCTTATCTAATATATAAAAATTAATTCTAAATGGATCATAGACCTAAAAGAAAATATAAGTAGACAAAGATTTCTTACATAGAACACATACACTCCACAAAAAATTATCCTTTATTAAAAAACAAAACTAACAGGAGCACCTGGGTGGCTTAGTTGGTTAAGCATCAGGGAAATGCAAGTTAAAACTATGAGAAGTATTATATACCCATCAGAGTAGCCAACATTAACAAGACTGCTAACAGCCAGTGTTGGTGAGGATGTGGGGGCACTGGAACTCTCATACCCAGCCAGTGGGAATGGGAAATGAGACAATTTTTTCAAAAGTTTGGCAGTTTCTTATAAAGTTAAACATATACAACTTCACCATTCTACTTCTACTTATTTACTCAAGAAAATGAAAAGCACATATGTAACAGCTGTACTCACTAAAGCCAAAACTAGAAACAACCCAAATTGATAAACAAAATGTGGTATTTTCATATCAGTGGAATACTACTCACAATGGAACACAACTCATCAGTAAAAAGAAACAATGGAGACATACAATAACATGAATGTATCTCAAAATCCTTAAGTGGAAGAAGCCAACTAAAAAGGCATATACACTATATGATTCTGTTCATAAAATTCCAGAAAATGAAAATAAATCTGTGTGACAGAGCAAATAAATGGTTGTCTGACTAAAGTTTGAGGGCTAATGGAAATATTCTCTATCCTGTGGTATAGTTTCACAGATGTAAACATCTGTGAAAACTCATCAAATTGTATACTTTAAATGGGTACAGTTTATTGTACACCAATTATACCAAAATTAGGTTAACTTAAAAATAAAGAGTGTAAAGAGAAGGAGAGCCAAGAAAAACCAAAAATGAAAAATGCAGCAGAAAGGAGAAGGACTAGGTCTGTATATTTGGCAGCACTATACTCACTGTTTGTCAGTGTGGTAAGTAGAACAGACAACAAAATGCAAACCACTGCATAACTTGTAATGCTACAGATTGCTAAAAATTACTAGATCAGATGGGAGTTTTACATGCGGCAGTTTGTATCTTCAGGAGCTCACAATATCCACTACATTCAATCCAGTATTACAAATTCAGGAAGCTTTTTGTTTGTAGGGGACCTGAAACCAGGATGGAGCAGACTGCTGTAGAGCTGGTGAGACACAATTTGAGGCAGAAGCACAAAGCCAACTAGCTGCATTCAGATCTCAACTCCACTACTTATTGTGACATTGGACAAGCTTACTCAGCTTGCCAGTGTCTGAGTTTTCTCATCTGTAAAATGAGAATAATAGTACCTCAGAAGGTTGTTGTGAAAATCAAATGATTAATACGGGTAACATTCCCTGAACAAGGCCTGGCACATAACAAGTACTTCGTTAAGTACTGGGTATTAATGTTTTTCTCTAGTTAAAAAAATATGCAATTATGGTAGAAACTTGGAAATGACAAAAGTATAAATGAGTCATTTAAAACCCATTCTTGAAAAATGGAATATGGCTATGAAAATAAGGGATTATGTTAATAGATATATAAAATTCTACTTTGTAAATGTAGCATAATTTAACCATTCTTCTAATACTGAGCCCATTATAAATAATGATTTTACAAACATCTATCTGTGTACGTATTTTTCCACATTTTATTTCTTCAAGAATTCACTGGAGTGGAATTACTAGATCAAAGGTTATAATAATTTTAAGGCAAAAGTGGAGCAAGTTGGGCACATGTGTTTTTTAAAGCTTTGCTTACTTGATTTTTTATTTCCTTGTTTTAATTTACATTTATTTACTAGTGATGTACATCTCAAGAGTTTTTAGCCATTTATATTTCCTTCACTGATTTTTCTATTAGGTTTCTTCATTTTTTTTCTATTAGGTTTCTTCAAATCAGAGTTAATTTTTATGTAAATTGGATGGTAGCAATCACTGCAAACCACACTGGAGTTTTTTTAAAAAATCTATTTTAGGGGTGCCTGGGTGGCTCAGTCGGTTAAACGTCTGCCTTCAGCTCAGGTCATGATCCTGGGGTCCTGGGATAAAGCCCTGCATATGGCTCCCCACTCAGCGGAAAGTCTGCTTCTCCCCCTCCCTCTGCTGCTCATGCTCTCTCTCTGTCTCTCTCTCGAATAAATAAAATCGTTTAAAAAAATCTATATTATGTACACCTCATCCCATGTTTAAAAAATAAGTCCAAAACTTTTACTAACTATACGTTGTTTTTTTCTGTTTCTGTATTGGTTATCTGAATTTTACTATTATGAACACTCTGGTACAGGTCAGGTTTTTGTTTTGTCCTCTATTTTACAGGCTATTTTCTGGGGAATGTTTTTCTGAAACACAAAAACAGAATTACCAGAAAAACTGTCCTGAACAGGGCGCCTGGGTGGCTCCGTTGGTTAAGCGACTGCCTTCGGCTCAGGTCATGATCCTGGAGTCCCAGATCCAGTCCCGCATCGGGCTCCCTGCTCGGCAGGGAGTCTGCTTCTCCCTCTGACCCTCCTCCCTCTCATGCTCTCTGTCTCTCATTCTCTTTCTCGCAAATAAATAAAATCTTAAAAAAAAAAAAAATTAAAAAAAAAAAAACTGTCCTGAACAGACATGTTACCAGAGAAGAGGTGACATAACTGCTCTTTAATAAGTTTGAGGTAAGTACATTTTAAGTACTAAGCAGCAGAAATCATGTTAAAAATAAATGCTTGCGGGCGCCTGGGTGGCTCAGTCGGTTAAGCGACTGCCTTCGGCTCAGGTCATGATCCTGGAGTCCCGGGATCGAGTCCCACATCGGGCTCCCTGCTCGGCAGGGAGTCTGCTTTTCCCTCTGACCCTCCCCCCTCTCATGTGCTCTCTCTCATTCTCTCTCTAATAAATAAATAAAATCTTTAAAAAAAATAATAATAAATAAATAAATAAATAAATGCTTGCTCCTTAAATTGTCGCTTTCTTTAAAAAAAAAAAAAAGCTTTCAGGCATGTCTGATTTATTTTTTAAAAAGATTTATTTATTTGAGAGAGAGAAAAAGTTAACACGAGCAGGGGTGGGGAGGGGCAGAGGGAGACAGGGAGAGAAGAATCCCAAGCAGACTCCGAGATGAATGCAGAACCCCATGCAGGGCTTGATCCCAGGACCGTGAGATCATACCTGAGCTGAAATCAAGAGTAGGCCACTTGACCAACTGAGCCACCTAGGCATTCCTTGATTTGTTTTTAAAGTTCAAAATAGTGTAGCATATTCTTTAGCTAAAGTTACCTAATTAAAAATCAAAGATTCTCTTCATTCTTGTATATTCCAGGTAAAAAGAAGTTAACTTATCCTCAAATGTAATTTTTGAGGTTTTATGCATTACCATTAATTGCTTTATGTAGATTCACAACTCAGAATATACTTCAAGTATATTTTTGAGTCATATTTAACAGAACTGAATCATTATTTCCTATTATTTACTTTTAAAATAAACAAAATTTAACATTCTGAGACCTAATCACTTATGAGTTACACTTTTTTTTTTTTTTAAAGATTTTATTTATTTGAGAGAATGAGATAGAGAGAGAGCATGAGGGGGGAGGGTCAGAGGGAGAAGCAGACTCCCTGCTGAGCAGGGAGCCCGATGCGGGACTCGATCCTGGGACTCCAGGATCATGACCTGAGCCGAAGGCAGTCGCTTAACCAACTGAGCCACCCAGGCGCCCATGAGTTACACTTTCAATTCTCAGTATACCCTCGGCTTTAAATGCCATCCTGCCATGTTGGGAGATAAGAAAGGCATTACAGGGGCGCCTGGGTGGCTCAGTTGGTTAAGCGACTGCCTTCGGCTCGGGTCGTGATCCTGGAGTCCCGGGATCGAGTCCCGCATCGGGCTCCCTGCTTGGCAGGGAGCCTGCTTCTCCCTCTGACCCTCCCCCCTCTCGTGTGCTCTCTGTCTCTCTCATTCTGTCTCAAATAAATAAATAAAATCTTAAAAAAAAAAAAAAAAAAAGCATTACATAATCCCAAGCTTCGGAATAATCACTACTTCAGTATCAAGTGTCAGGTAGGGTGGTGGTAGTAATCTATCTCTCCACCCACCATTCATCCCCTCAAAGTAAATCATGCACTGGTATAGGGTGAAAAATCTAAAAAAGTATAAAAGGACATACCAGTGAGTCACGCCTAAGATACAGGACATGTTTCTACCACAGTTCACCATAGTCAGGTTTAGTGGGAGAGGGGAAAGCACACATGTTTAATTTGCATTCCAAATGTTTCTGCCATGTGCCTTCTGCTTGAGAATCACTATTTCACATGATTCATCCTTTGAGATTTTTGTTCCTAGGTCATTTCCTGTCCAGCTCACAAACCAGCTATTAATGTTATTAGAAGAATGAATACTGTTAAGTGTAAACTAGCTTTTGGGTCAGTCATAAGCATATAAAAAAGTTCTTAACCGTATGTGTCCATGAGAATTGCTTGTGAAGTTAAAAATACTACTAAAAATATATGCTTCAGTCATACCCTCATATACTCTTAGTGACTCAGGGCTTCCAGCAGCTTGTTTTATAAAAGCTCTAGTGATGGCCGTTAACTAGACTTACAGTGGTGATCATTTCATAATGTATACAAATATTAAATCATTTTACATACCTGAAACGAATATAATGTTATATGTCAATTATATCTCAAAAAAAAAAAAAAGCTCCACAGGTAATTTTGATTCCAACTTCTTGACAACTAGTAGCTTAAGTAAAGGGGAAGGGCAGCGGGGGGTAGAGAATAACATTTCTCAAATGATAGGCAGTTCTACATTGGAACAGGGTAGCCACTGACTATACATGAAGTCTACAAATAAGTTTTCATTTCATTATAACAAAAAAGTAAACCTCCACCTCCACATAATATACTAATTATTTCATTCATACAGGAATTTAGGACTGATTTACTTACCGTGCCTTGTATCAAGAAAGAATTAAACTGGTGAATTTAGAAATCTGAATCACATGTAAAAGTGGGCCTGGTGAAGAGCATAAGTAATTAAACAAAGTTTATACTTAACTAAAATACACCTGGAGGACTATTTTAAAATGGGTATACCAAATTACAGTGCTGTCTTTCATTCATGCTAAATTTTATACTTCAATAATAAATATAAACTAGCATTTATGAGTCACTCTACAAAGTAATGATCTAGGACCTCTTTATAACACAAAGATATAATATATAGCAATGAAATGTAATGTTCAAAATCAGTATGTTAACAAGTAGAAGACAAATCTGGTGGAAGATGGACTACATAAATGCTATATGTATGTACCAGAAACTATGCAGTGAGGAAGTGGGGAACTGAGGAGCACAGAAGGGTTTTCAGGTAAGATAATCAGATTTTAGTTTAAAATAAATTTTGGGGGCGCCTGGGGGGCTCAGTCGGTAAGCATCTGCCTTCGGCTCAGATCATCATCCCGGGCTCCTGGAATGGAGTCCTGCACTGGGCTCCCTGCTCAGCGGGAAGCCTGGTTCTCCCTCTCCCTCTGCCCCTGCTTGTGTTCCCTCTCTCACTATCTCTCTCTCCCTGTCAAATAAATAAATAAAATCTTTTAAAATTAATTAATTTTGTTTTGAGAATTTGTTAAACATGTATACCGAGCTTGTGCATTTATTTTCAATCCTCTCCAAAATCATACTAAAGAAATAAGTAAAACATGTACTTTTAAGGACAAAAAGAATGGAAGAAAACATCACATTAAAAAAAGTCAGAAAAATTTTGGGAGACAGAAGCCAGATTGGAAGAGTAACAGATGACTAAAAAAAGGAAAAAAAATAAAATCAAGGTGTTTGCAAAAGGAAATACCAATGGGAAACACACTGACTCATAGTGCCAAACATCAAGCATGACCAAGCACTGAAAATAGACAAAAAAAAAAAAATCCTGTCCCATACTGAATTAAACCTACCCCTTAAATACATGCCCTTTAGGATCCCTTAGAGGAGAATCTAAACAGCCCTAGGGAACAATCTTTTAGATACAGACATTTGATAAAGCTTGCTCACTGTCTAAATACCCCAACGAGGGGGTAACAAGCTAAACCTCATTCAATGTAGGACTTCCTATTGGTATTTGTAATGCACTATTATTAAATATATGAATGGACAATGATTGACAGACATGTGAGAAAGGACTCTGTGGTAGGTCTACAGTTCTGGAGCTAACTCCTTAAAATTTCTGTCCCTGATTATATATTTATACACTAATCTGGGGACTGTTGTGAAGAGGCTTTGCAAATGGAATTAAGGCTACTAATCATCTGATTTAAGAAAGATTACCCTGGATTCTCTTCATGGGTCCAATGTAATCATATCAGGCCTGCCAAATAGAAGAGGAAGGCAGGAGAGGTAAGCACAGGAAAGATGAGACTGAAGGAGAGGTCAAACAGATGTGAAGAGTAGGAAGGACTGGCGTTGATACTGCTGTTTTTGAAGACAGAGGAAAGAAGCACATGTCAAGGAATTTGGGAGACCTCTAGAAGCTGAGAATGACCTTTGGTAGACAATCTAGGAGAAACCCTGGTCCTATAGCCACATGGAACCAAATTCTACCATGAATTCTTTCTCATAGCCTTCAGGAGGAACACAGCCTTGCTGACACCTTACTTTCAGCTTTGTAAGACTAACTAGAACACCCATCTGAGCCACATTGTGACCAGACTTTTAAACTACATAAACAGTGAGATAACAAATATGTGTTGTTTTAAGCTGCTAAATTTATGGTAAAATTTGCTACAGCAGCAATGGAATGCATGCACAGAGTTTCTAACATGAAAAACACCAAATGAAAAGGAAAAGAAAAACAACTCAGGGAACCAGAGATACTGCAGGAAGCAGACGAACAAAACCAAACCTTCTTAAATACAATTCTCAGAAAGATGATGACATCTGTGACAGATGACTAGCATGTTATAAAGAATAACTAGAGATTAACAAAGAGATCTTTGGAGATACAGTGAAAACAGTTCTAAGGAGTGCCTGGCTCAGCTGGCAGAGCATGTGACTCTTGATCTCAGGGTTTTAAGTTCGAGCCCCACACTGGGTGTGAAGATTACTTAGAAAAATTTAAAAAGAAATTCTTTAAAAAAAAAAAAAAGTTTTAAGAGGGAGATATATAGTATTATTTAGGCTTACATCAAGGAACAAAAAAGGTCAAGTGAACAATCTAATCTTACATATAAAGGAACTAGAAAAAGAACAAAGCCCAAGGTAAGTAGAAGAAAGTAAGATTAGAGCAGAAATAAATGACATAGAGACTAAAAAAAAGAACAAAAATCAATGAAATGAAGAGGTGGTTCTATGAAAAGATAAACAAAATTGATAATCCCTTAGACTCATCAAGAAAAAAAGAGAAAGGACCCAAAT
Organism: Mirounga angustirostris; assembly: GCF_029215605.1. Lineage (NCBI taxonomy): Eukaryota > Metazoa > Chordata > Mammalia > Carnivora > Phocidae > Mirounga > Mirounga angustirostris. The sequence goes on from NW_026991717.1 coordinate 98,830,036, forward strand.
AAATAAAATCAGAAATGAAAGAGAAGTAAAAACTGACCCCACAGAAATACAAAGGATTATTAAGAAAATACTATTATGAAAAATTATATGCCAACAAATTGAACAGCCTAGGAAAAAACAGATAAATTTCCAGAAAAATACTATCTTCTAAAACTGAATCAAAGGGGCGCCTGGGTGGCTCAGTCGTTAAGTGTCTGCCTTCGGCTCAGGTCATGATCCCAGGGTCCTGGGATCGAGCCCCGCATCGGGCTCCCTGCTCAGTGGGAGGCCTGCTTCTTCCTCTCCCTCTCTCCCTGCTTGTGTTCCCTCTCTCTCTCTGTCAAAATAAATAAATAAAATCTTTTAAAAAAATAAATAAATAAAAATAAAACTGAATCATGAAGAAATAGAAAATCCAAACAGACTACTCATAAGTAAATTGAATAGGTAATCAAAAACCTACCGAAGTCCAGGACCAGATGGATTCACAAGTAAATTCTACCAAACATTTAAAGAAGAGTTAATACCTATTCTCCTCAAAGTATTTCAAAAAATAGAAGAGGAAGGGAAAGTTCCAAACATATATCATGAGACCAGAATTACCCAGATACCAAAACCAGAAAAAGACACCACAAAAAAAAGAAAACTACAGGCCAATATCCCTGATGAACGGATGCAAAATCCTCAACAAAATATTAGCAAACCACTTTCAACAATACATTAAAAATATCATTCACCACAATCAAGTGGGATTTGTTCTGGGGATGCAAGGATGGTTCAACACTCACAAATCCATCAAAAATTTAAGAAAGATTACCCTGGATTCTCTCCATGGGTCCAATGTAATCATATCAGACCTGCCAAATAGAAGAGGAAGGCAGGAGAGGTAAGCACAGGAAAGATGAGACTGAAGGAGAGGTCAGACAGATGTGAAGAGTAGGAAGGACTGGCGTTACACCATATCAACGACGATACACCGTATCAACAAAATGAAGGATAAAAATTATATAATCACCTCAATTGATGCAGAAAAAACATCTGACAAAATTCAACATCCATTCCTGATAAAGTTCTCAAAAAAGTAGGTTTAGGGAGAACATACACCTCAATATAATAAAGGCCACCTATGAAAAACTCTAACAGTATACTCAGTGGTAAAAAAAAAAAACAAAACAAAACTGAGAGCTTTGCCTCTAAGATCAGGAACAAGATACCACTTTTATTCAACATAATATTGGAAGTACTAGAAACAGCAATCACAAATAAGAGACGTCCATATTGGTACAGAAGAAGTTAAACTGTCACTATTTGCAGATGACATGATACTATACACAGAAAATCCTAATGACTTCGCCAAATAACTAATAGAAGTAAGCAGTAAAACTGCAGGATACAAAATACCCAGAAATCAGTAGCATTTCTATATACTAGTAACAAAGCAGCAGAAAGAGAAACAGTGGACAGTTGTTAAGGAAACAACTCCGCTTATAACTGCACCAAAAAGAATAAAATACCTAGGAATAAACTTAGAGGTAAAAGACCTGTACTATAAAACAGATGAAAGAAACTAAAGATGGCACAAATGGAAAGATATTCCATGTTCATGGATTAGAAGAATATTGCTAAAATGTCCATACCACCCAAAGCAATCTACAGATTCAATACAATCTCTATCAAAATACCAACATCATTTTCACAAAAATAGGACAAATAATACTAAAATTTGTATGCAACCACAAAAGACCCTGAATAGCCAAAGCAATCTAGAAAGAAAAACAAAGCTGAAGGTATCACAATTCCCGATTTCAAGATATACTACAAAGCTATAATAATCAAAACATAAAAATAGCATTAAAATGGCATAAAAGGGGTGCCTGGGCGGCTCAGTGGGGTAAGTGTCTGCCTACGGCTCAGGCCATGATCCCAGGATCCTGGGATCAAGCCCTGCATCAGGCTCCCTGTTCAGCGGGGAATCTGCTTCTCCCTCTCCCTCTGCCTCCTCCCCCTGCTTGTGCTCTCTCTCTCTGCCAAATCAATTAAAATAAATAAAAAATAAATCTTTAAATTAAAAAAAAGGCATAAAAATAGAGGCACTGGCATAAAAATAGATGCACTGATCAATGGAACAGAATAGAGCCCAGAAATAAACCCATGCTTATATGATCAATTAATCTGTGACAAAGGAAGCAAAAAAAATAAATAAAAATATATGGAAAAGACAGTCTCTTCAATAAATGGTGCCGGGAAAACTGGACAACTATGTGTAAAAAATGAAACTGGATTACTTTCTAACACCGTATATAAAAACAAACTCAAAATGGATTAAAGACCTAAACATGAAACCTGAAACCATAAAAATCTAGAAGAGAACACAGGCATTCTCTGGCAGCGACCATAGCAACATTTTTCTGGCTATGTCTTCTGAGGCAAGAGAGACAAAAGCAAAAATAAACTGAGACGACACTAAAATAAAAAGCTATTGCACAGCAAAGGAAACCATCAACAAAACAAAAAGGCATACTGAATGGGAGAAGATATTTGCAAATGATTTATCCAATAAAGAGTTAAAATCCAAAATATATAAAGAACTTCTACAACTCGACACCAAAAACAATCCAATTAAAAAATGGGTAGAGAACCTGCATAGACATTTTCCCAAAGACCTACAGATAGCCAAAAGACACATGGAAAGACGCTCAATACCACTAATCTTCAGGAAAATGAAAATCAAAATCACAATGAGATATCACCTAACACCTGGTCAGAAAGATTAAAATGAAAAAGACAACTAACAAGTGTTAGAAAGGCTGTGGAGAACAAGGAACCCTCATGTACTTTTGGTGGGAATGTAAATTGGTAAACCCACTGTAGAAATCAGTATGGAGTTTCCTCAAAAAGTAAAAAATAGAACTACCCTATGATCCAATAATTCCACTACTGGATCATTCACCACAATCTACTAGGTATTTGCCCAAAGAAAATGAAAACACTAATCCAAAAAGATACATGCACCACTGTTTATTTGCAGCATTATTTACAATAGCTAAGATATGGAAACAACTTGTTTCCAGTGATAGATGAATGGACAGGGAAGATGTGGAGTGCATATATATGTGTGGATACGCACGCGCGCACACACACACACTCAGGAATATTATGCAGGCATAAAAAGGATGAAATCCTCCATTTGCAACAACATGGATGAACCTAAAAGGTACTGTGCTAAGTGAAATGAGACTGAGAAATACTATATGATTTCACTCATGTGCAATCTAAAAAAAAAAAATGAATAAACAAAAAGAATCAGATCTATAAATACAGAGAACTGATAGTTGGGGGGGTTGGGCAAAATGGGTGAAGAGGAATGGGAGATACAGACTTCCAGTTATGGGATGAATAATAAGTCACGTGAATAAAAGGCACAGCATAGAAATACAGTCAATGATACTGAAATAGCATGTATGGTAGCTACTCTTGTGGTAATCACAGCATAATGTATAAACTTGTTTGATCTCTAAGTTGTATGCCTGATACTAATATAACATTGGGGCTTGATCCCAGGACCCCAGGATCATGACCTGAGCCGAAGGCAGACTGAGCCACCCAGGTGCTCCCCCCGCCCCCTTTTTAAAGGTTTTATTTATTTATTTATTTGAGAGAGTGAGAAAGAGAGAGAGAGAGGAAGGTCCTTTTTCTTCAAATTCTTTTTTTCTTTTTGGTTGAGGTTCTACTTTATATAAAGTCCACAAATCTTAAATGTATTCATGAATACTTGGGTAACAAACATCCAGATAAAAATACAAAACAAATGAAATTTAATTTTGCTAGCCACAATAAAAAATCCAATGGAAGACATTAAGTCAGGTAAAAGGATCAATCTAACAACAATGTCTGACTAATTATTAGTTACAGAAAGAATAGAGAAAACAAAAGGGAAGAATTAGGGCATATTACCATGAAATTTCAACATGGCAGGGAAAAAAAAAGATCCTAAAACTAATTTCCAGAGGAAAAAAGCAGCCTACAAAAGGATGAAAACAAAAATTAAGAACACTATCAGGACTATTAATAGCAATGCTGGAAGCAAAAACATAACAATGACTTCCCAATTTTGAGGAAAAATGATTTTCACCTCAAAAATTTATATCCCATTCACCTTTTTCTTACTATGCTGATGGAGGAGCTAGTCCACCAAAGTAAGTGAGCAAATCAATACTGAGAAAATGCAAGTATCAAATATGAGAGAGGAGAAGACATTTTGCTTGGACAGTGGTGAAGAGAAGTCCTGGAGCTACGACTATACAGCTTAGCCTAGAAAGCATCCACTTCAGACTGGAGCAGGAGGATGGAGGCTTCAGACTGTGTCTAGGAAGAAAAAAAAGGGGGCAGGGAGGAGATTACTATAGAGAATACAGAATGCAGAAGAATCAGCAATGGATATAGGCTGAAAACTAAGTAAATGATAAACAAGTAGGCATATGAGATAAAATATACATTTTGGTTCACCAAGTAAAAAGATTTATCTTGTTGAAATAATATAAACAATAATTAGTCAAATATTATAATAGTTCTAAGAAAAGAGAAAAGAAACATCTGGGTAAAAAGCAGTGAAAAGATACCTAAAACTAATAAATCAAGAAATAACAATACATTATTTAGAATTATGGAAATAAACAATACAAGAGTAAAAAGTGGCACTACTATGATTAGGAGCTGGGGAGAAAGAGGGCAGAAAAGTGGTTTTATGTTTTAAGCCCCCTTTTTCTTCAAGTTTTAAATTCCAGTTACTTAACATAAAGTGTAATACTAGTTTCAGGTATAGAATTTAGTGATTCATCACTTATATACAACACCCAGTGCTCGTCACAACAAGTGACCTCCATAATGCCCATCACCTATTTAACCTACTCCTCTGCCCTATGTCATAAGCTCCCCCCCTTTTAAAGATTTATTTAAGAGAGAGAGAGAGAGAGAGCACGCGCACACAAGAGGTGGGGGGAGAAGGGCAGAGGGAGAAGGAGAGAGAGAATCTCAAGCAGACTCCGCACTGAACTCGGAGCCAGACGTGGGGCTTGATCCCACAACCCCGAGATTATGACCTGAGCCGAAATCAAGAGCCGGGCATTCAACTGACTGAACCACTCAGGCACCCCCGTCCCCACCTTTTTAAAAGATTTTACTTATTTGAGGGGCGCCAGGGTGGCTCAGTTGGTTAAGCATCTGCCTTCAGCTCAGGTCATGATCCAAGTCCTGGGATTGAGCCCCGCATCAGGAGGGAGAAGCAGGGAGCCTGCTTTTCCTTCTCCCTCTGCTGCTCCCCCTGCTTGTGCTCTCTCTGTTAAGTAAATAAATAAAATCTTAAAAAAAAAAAAAAAAAAAAGATTTATTTGAGAGCATGCATAAGTGGGGGTGGGGGAAGGGGGGAGGGACAAGCAGACTCCCCACTGAGCGTGGACCCCCCCCCAAACAGGGGGCTTGATCCCAGAACGCTGAGATCATGACCTGAGCCAAAAAAGATGCTCAACCTACTAAGCTACCCAGGCGCCCTTGTCATAAGCCCTTTTAACTTTAACTCTGTATCTGCTGCTCTGATTAAAAAAGAAATTCAAAATCTTTCTGCTTACCGTGTAAAGTATGTATTGGAAGGAACAAGAATGAATAGAGGAGGCTGCTGAACAGTCTAGGGGAGAGATGGTAGCAGTGTGGTCTATTAGAGCAGTAGGGATGGTAGAGACAGAAAGATGTGAAAAGATTCAAGATCTATCCAGGAGGCAAAATGAACACTTCTAGGTGAATGAGATGAGTAGGTGAGAAAGACAGTGGTGCTAAGGATGAATGACACCCAAGTTTCTGGTATGTTTATCTGGGATGGTGGTGCTTTTTACTACTATGGAGACTTCTGAGGGACAGAGTGTGGAGAACTACAGAGATTTCAGAAGGAATAGCATGAGTTCAGTTTTGAACATACTTAATTTGAAATTTCCATGGATTATTAAACATAATGAGCAAATGATGGCTTTCTAGAAAGGTATAATGCTGGAAGAAAATGAAAGAATGGAGGGTCTCAACTAAGAATGGAGTAACAGGAACTTGATTTACCCTCCTGCTTTATTTAAACAATAAAAAGGAAAAAGAAGCGCTTTTCAGACATTAGACAACAAGAAGCCCAGGAAATAGGAGAAAAAAAAAAACAAACAAAAAACAGGATGAGTCCTTGCAGTACAGCAGCTTGCTCCCTAGCAGTAGTTCAGGGCAGGGAGGGGGCACACAGAGCCAGGTCTTACTGAATTGAGGGAGTTGAGATGGCATTCAGGGAGGCCAAGATGCATATAATTTGTGAGTCAGAATACTAGAGAGAAGGGAAAACCATGGAGAGAGCACTGGAGAGCTGTGGTTATCCAATGAAGTCTGTCTGAATTCTGATCTGTGTATTTATATGGGGGGAAAGGCCTCCTGATACACAGGGTATTGGAAAGAATCCTCAAAAGGAAATATGCTAATGGTGGCTCTGCACCTACCCTAACAAAGCTCAAAAGCAAGTATCAAAAGGACCCAACTGATTCCAAGTAATTTAACTACTGACCAGGGAGGAAAAAAAAAAAAAAAAGCCAACACTAATTAAAAGGGATATAAAAAGAAATCTAGCCACCAAAAATATAAAATTAATAAAGCCTGGCATTTGATCAAACATTTCCAGATATAAGAGAGTCAGGAAAATACAGCATTAAAGGAAAAAAATAAAGTAACAGAAGCAGAAGTAATTATCTAGGATGATAGAATCAGTAATCAAAGATATTAAAATAGCTACTAAAAACATATTCTATATATTTAATAGAATAGAGGAAAGCATAAACATAATGAGAAAAATGAAAGATTTATAGATTTTTTAAAGGCCCAAATCAAACTTCTGGTAATGAAAAATACATCTGAAATGAAAACTACACTGGATGTGACTGACAGCAAATTAACAGGATATCAATGAATGTTAAGACAAAAATGGACACTATCCAGAATGAAACACAGAATGAAGACTGAAAAAAAGGAATAGAGCAAACAATAATAATCAGTCTAACATACATGAAACTAGAGTCCCACAAAGGATGGGAATTGTAGGAAGGTACACTAAAAATTATTTGAAGAACTGATAAACTATTCAAGTTTGGGGCACCCCGGGTGGCTCAGTCAGTTAAGCATCCAACTCTTGATCTCAGCTCAGGTCCTGATCTCAGGGTCGTGAGTTCAAGCACCATGTCAGGCTCCACACTGGATATGGAACCTACTAGAAAAAAACAAAACAAAACATTAAACTATCCAAGTTTGATGAAAACCATAAACCCACAGATCTAAGAAATGCAATGAACCTAGAAGAGAATAAACCTAAAGAAAACTATGCCAGGATCATCAGAATTAAACTGCTAAAAAAACAGAGTAAGGATAAATTCCTGAAAGACTAACAGAAAAGACACACAGAAGAATAAATAAAAGAATAATAAAAGACTTCTCTGAAATTACATGAACCAGAAGACAACAGAAAGACATGTGAAAATTACTGGAGGGGGGGAAAAATCTAGGATTCTTTACCAAGCTGCAATATCTTGTAAAAATGAAGGCAAAAATCGAGACTTCTGTAGACAAAAGGTGAAAAACATCACCAGCAGACCTGAATTATTAAAAGGTTATATGAAGTTTTTCAAACAGAAGAAAAAGGATACCAAATAAAAAGTATTCTCACAAAGACCACTGAAAAATGGTAAATGTGTGGGCAATTAAAAAGACCATTTTCCTGGGGCGCCTGGGTGGCTCAGTCAGTTGAGCATCTGACTCTTGGTTTTGGCTCAGGTTATGATCTCAGGGTCATGAGACTGAGCCCCACATCAGGCTCTGAGCTCAGCACAGAGTCAACTTGAGATTCTTTCCCTCTCCCTCTGCCTCTCCCCCTGCTTCTACACGCACATTTTCTCTCTCTCTCAAATAAAATCTTAAAAAAAAACAAAACACAAAACATTTTCCTTACTTTCTACTACTTTTAAAAGACAATGATTGTTTCACAGGAAAATAACATATTGTGACTTTCAGAGTACGTGAAAGTAAAATATATGCTAGTAGCAAAAAGGACAGGAAAGGGGAAACAGAACTTACTATTGTAAGATTATTATACTATGTGCATGTAGTGCTATACTATTTGATCATTTGCTATGATTAAGTTAGTCATATAAACTCTAGAGCAAATATTAAAAGATAAAAAAAAGCAGTCAAATCTACTTAAGTCATGGATAGAAATAAATATAACTTAAATAAACTCCATCAAAACAAAACAATTAAAAAAAAAAACAGAACATGCAGAAATTTAAAAATAAAATACCATAAACAAACAAATACAGAGATGGTAGACTTAAACCCAACCACAGTGATAACCACATTAAATATAAATGGTCTAAACAATTTATAAAAGGGCAGGGATTGTCAGAATAAATAAAAAAGCAAGTTCTAGCTGTACGTTGTTTACAAGAAATCTAATTTAAAGACATAAATTAAAAGAAACAGGATAAAAAAGACATTAATACCAACCAAAAGATAGCTGTAGCACTTTTTAAATACAGACATAGTATATTTCAAAGCTAATATTATCAGAAATACAGAAGGTCATTTCATAGTGTTAACAGAGGAAATTCATCAAGAGGACATAATTTTTAATGTGTGCACATACTAATAATACTTCGATAAAACTGACAGATGTGAAAGGATCAAGAACAAACCCACGATTATAGCTGAAGATTTCAAGGTCCCTTTTTTTTCCAACCAACTTTACCTGTCATTTATAAAGCACCCCCACCCAGTAATAATACAATATACATTCTTTCCACATGCACACAGAAAGTTTTCTGTTTTGGGATAAGCCTCACTTGATCATGACGTGTTAATATTTTTTATATATTACTGGAACCAATTTAAATTTTGTTAACGATTTTTGTGTCTATGAATAAAAATCATAAAACAGATCATCATTGTCTTTCTTCATCAAAATTAAAACTTCTGTTCTTCAAAAATACTTAAAAAATTTAAAAGTAAACCACAGTGAAGAACTATTTGCAAAACATAAATCCAATAAATTTTCTATATCCAGAATATCTAAAAAGTGCTTACAATTCAGTAAGATGGCAAACAACCTAATTTTTTTCTTTTAAAAAGGGGAGGCAAAGGATTTAAACAGATACTTTACCAAAAAAAAGACATATGGGTAATCACATGAAAAGATCCTCAACCTCACTAGTCTTTAGGATAATACACATTGAAGCCACAAGCAGCTATTACCCCACATCCCCCACATCCACTAGAATAGCTAAAACTAGAAAATGCTGCTAGAAGTTTTAAGTGATTCTTCATTTCTTGTTCATCTTTATAGAAAAAGTAATCATTATTATTACTCCTAAAACAAAACTTTTACATTAGAATCTTTCTGTACAACTTAGGCTACCAAAATGAAAATTAAATTTAAAAAAATGTTTTAAACACAGCTGAGTTTGAGTTAATCAGAGTTCTGTTCCACTACTACTGTGTGCTTCTCTATCCCTACCAAATAGAGATTTTTTTTTTAAATGTTTTATTTATTTATTCATGAAAGTCAGAGAGAGAGAGAGAGGCAGAGGCAGAGGGAGAAGCAGGCTCCCTGCCTAGCAGGGAGCCCGATGCGGGACTTGATCCCAGAACCCTGGGATCATGACCTGAGCCGAAGGCAGACGCTTAACCATCTGAGCCACCCAGGCGCCCCCCAAATAGAGATCTTTATAAGAATAGAAGGGAAGAAGTATGAATGTATTAGTATATGCCTAATACCATTAGGCATATACTAATGTCTAAGACTCAAATTGCATACCTACTGATGGTATGAAATGGTAGCAAGCTCTAAACAAAATATATTTTTTTATAGTGCCTCTACGTAATTGTCAGTTAAACTTTGGGAGAATTTTCATTTCCTCTTAATAATATATGTCAGACACATTACATCAAAGAACTTAAAGTGCTTGTGCTTAGCCCACGGTGGTTCTTTTAAAAAAGAAATGAAAGTGTAACTAAAAACCTAACTTCATCATTACATAAAAGCATTTTTTTAAGAGTTAATTTTTAAAAGAAAACCAACATAATTTTTAGTAAATAAAAAACTTGAAAGCCGATCTGCCAAAACTCACATAAGAAATAGACAATCTGAATAGACCTGTATCTATTAAAGAAACTGAATCAGTAATTAATAACCTTCCACAACAGAAAGCACTAGGGCCAGACTGGTTTACTGATGAATTCTACCAAACACTATTTTTCTGGTTGTATTGAGATACTGACATATATCACTGTGTACATTTAAGGTATACAGCAGAATAACTTGACTTAGGTACACTGTGAAATGATCACCACAGTAAGTTAACATCCACCACCTCATATGGGCACACATACACACACAATCTTTGTGATTGGAACTCTTAACTTTCAAATATACCATACCAGCATTAACTGTAGTCTTCATGTCATACATCACATCCCCACTACTTATCTCATAACTGAAATGTATACCTTTGACCACTCTCATCCAATTCCCCCCACTCCCCAACTCCTGCCTCTGGTAACCACAAATATGATCTTTCTATGAATTTGCTTTTTTGTTTTTGTTTTGGGTTCCACGTATAAGCAAGATTATACAGTATTTGTCTTTCTCTGACTTTATTTCACTTAGCATAATGCCTTCAAGGTCCATCAGTGTTGTCACAAATGGAGGATTTCCTTCTTTTTTATGGCTGAATAATATCTGTGTTTGTGTATCGCAACTTTTTTATCCATTCATCTGTCAATGAATACTTACATTGTTTCCTTGTCTTGGCCACTGCAAATAATGCTGCTATGTACATGGGAGTGCAGACATCTCTTCATGATAGTAGTTTCATTTCCTTCAGTTATATTCCAGAAGTAGAACTGCTGGGTTGTATGGTAGTTCTATTTTTAATTTTCTGAGGAATTTCCATACCGTTTCCATTGTGGCTGGGTTCCCTTTTCTCCATATCCTTGCCAGTATTTATCTGTCTTTTTGACAACGGCCATTCTAACAGTTATGAGGTGACATTGCATTGTGGTTTTGGTTTGTATTTCTCTAATGATTAGTGATATTGAACACTTTTTCATGTATCTGTTGAATCTTTGTATATCTTCTTTGGGAATATGTCTATTTAGGTCTTTTACCCATTTTTAATTGGATTCTTTTTTTTTTCTTTTTTTTTGCTATTGAGTTGTATGAGGTCTTTCGATATTTTAGATATTAACTCCTTCTCAGTTATATGATTTGTAAATATTTTTTCCTATTCAGTAGGTTTTCATTTTGTTGACCGTTCCTTTTGCTGTGCAGATATTTTTTGGTTTGATATAATCCTACTTTTTTATTTTTGCTTCTGCTTTACGTGTTATATCCAAAAATCACTGCCAGGACCCATGTTAAGGAGCTTTTTTCCTAGCTACCAAACATTTAAGGAAGAAATTATATTAATCCTCTACAATCTCTTTTGGAAGATAAAAATGGAGGGAATAGGGGCACCTGGGTGGCTCAGTTGTTGGGCATCTGCCTTCGGCTCAGGTCGTGATCCCAGAGTCCTGGGACTGAGCCCCACAGCGGGCTCCTTGCTCGGCGGGAAGCCTGCTTCTCCCTCTCCCACTCCCCCTGCTTGTGTTCCCTCTCTTGCTGTGTCTCTGTCAAATAAATAAGTCTTTAAAAAAAAAAAAAGTGGAGGGAATACTTCCTAATTCATTCTATGAGGCCAGCATTACTCTAATACCAAAATCAAAGGTATTATAAGAAAACTACAGACCAATATCTATGCAAAAATCTTCAACAAAATATTAGCAAATAGATTCCAACAATGCATAAAAAGAATTACACACCATGACCAAGTGGGATTTATGCCAACTATACAAGGGTGGTTCACCATCCCAAAAATCAACATAACCAATTTCATCAAAAGTCTAAACAAAAAAGGCTAAAGAAAACTCACATGATCATATCAAAAGATACAGATTTTAAAAAGCATGACAAAAATCCAATACTTGTTCATGATTAAAAACTCAGTAAGCTAGCATTCTCATCTTGATAAAGAATACCTACAAAAACCCTTTAGCAAAGGACATACTTAATGATGATAAACTTGAAGCTTTCCCACTAAGATCAAGAACTATGCAAGGATGTCCTCTCTTACGACTGCCTTTCAACATCTTACTCGAAGTACTAGCTAATGCAATAAGACAAGAAAAGCAAGTAAAAGGTACATAGACTGGGAAGGAAGAAGACTGTCTTTATTCATAGATATGATCATCATTCCTATAGAAAATCCAAAAGAATCAACAAAAACTCCTCAAATAATTATAGAAAGGTTGCAGGATACATGGTAAATTTACAAAAGTAAATCACTTTCCAATAGACCAGCAATGAACAGTGGAATTTTAAATAGAAAACACAATACTACTTCCATTAACACACAAAAAAGAAATACTTATATATAAATCTAACAAAATATGTGCAAGATCTAAATGAGGAAAACTATAAAACTGTGATGAAAGAAATCAAAATATAAATAAATGGAGAGATGTTCCATGTTCATGGACATGAATATTCAATATTGTTAAGATGTCAGTTCTTCTCAATTTGATCTACAGATTTGATGTAACCAAAATCCCAGCAAGGTATTTTACGGATACCAACAAACTAATTCTAAGGTTTATATGGAAAGGTAAAAGATTAGTGGTTGCCAGGGGTTAGGGGAGAGGGAAGGATTAACAGGCAGAGCACAGAAGATTTTTAGGGCAGTGAAACTGCTCTGTATGATAGTATCATGATGGATACATGTCATTATGCGTTTGTCCAAATCCACAGACTGTACAACACCAAGAATGATTCCTAATGTAAGCCATGAACTCTAGGTCATAATGATGTGTTAGTGTAGGTTTATTAACTATACCACTCTGGTGTGGGATGTTGATAGTGGGGAGGTTGTACATGTGTGAGGATAGGGAATGAATGGGAACTCTCTGTACTTTCTGTTCAATTTTGTTGTCAACCTAAAACTGCTCTAAAAAAATAAAGTTTATGAACTGAAAAAAATACATGATATAAATGGGTAAGTAAAAAAAAAGAACCTTAGATGACTAATAGAGATACAGAAACATACTTTATAAACGAAAATGAAATAACTGTATTTTTTCACTCAAAGAAGTGAACACTAAAAACTGACAATATTCAAGTATTAGTGATGAATTGGGACAATGGGTTTTCATACGTTGCTGGTTGTAATGTAAATTGGTGCAGCAGTCCCCCCTTATCCACGATTTCATTTTCCATGGTTTCAGTTTGTGGTCTGGAAGCAGATGATCCTTCTTCTGATGTATCATCAGAAGGTCAGCCTAATGCTGTGTCACAGTGCCTACATCCTTCACCTCACTTCATCTCATCACATAGGCATTTTATCATTTCACACCATTACAAGAAAAAGAAGGGTGAGTCGGTACAAAAGGATATTTTGAGAGAGAGACCACATTCACGACTTTTATTACAGTATATTGTTATAATTGATCTGTTTTATCGTTTATTATTGTTAATCTCTTACTGTGCCTGTTTTATAAATTAAATTTTATCATAGGTATGTATGTATAGGAAAAAAGCAGTACATATAGGGGTACTATCTGTAATTTCAGTCATCTACTGGGGGTCTTGGAACATTTCCTTCACAGATAAGTGGGGGACTACTATATAACTACTTGAGAAATTCCTGCATACAAATACAAAACTGCAAAAAGAAAAATACCCAAAGAGTAATGGCAATAACATACTGTTTATGGATATGTAAACACACAGATATTCAGAAACGCATGTACATATGTGTGTGTTAATGTATTTTTAAAAGTATAAGAAGGATACATACTAACTTAGGACAGTGGTTGCTTTGTGAAGGGAAATTATAAGAATGTGACTCAAGAACTTTACCTCTATTATTGTGACTTAAAAAAAAGTCTTGCAAAATGGCAAAATGGCAGTTATTAATTCTAAGATAACAGGAATTAGGTAATCTTTATATAATTTCTTATACTTTTCTGTATTTTTTTTCCTAAAAATTCCATTAAGCATAAAAAACACTGTAATTCCAGTCATTAGATCAAAACAATAATGTCCTACATCCCTCCTAAATCTATGATATAACAGAATTATGTACTAGTGATAATGACAATAGTTCACATTTTCTCTGATGGTTGAATACTTCCTGTCATATGACATAACTGGGTCAGCCAAAAGTAATCCACATTTCATTTCAGGAAGTATAAATAGAGTTACTACAAGAGTGTTCAAGTTGCAGGCTGCTTAACCAAGACAACATTCATGGTCATTTCCTTAGGAGCTGTGTCAGGCCTTCAGTGAAGGAAGTGACACAATGTGCCTGAATCACTAAAATCACATAGTGACTTATGTGAAGGAAACACTGCAAAACCTACATCTTGAAAATGCCTTCTTTCTTTTCCTTCCCAAGACATAAAAATTAAGTCATCAGAACGAAGTATTACATAATACATACCTGATACACTTCTAGTAAGGAAAAAATCTATATTAGGTTCCTCCTGTTCCATCTTACCTCAATATTTCTTTATCTTAAAGTAATAAAAAACTTTCAAGAATAAAGTGAAAAACTGACATACACATAAAGCATACATAGCTCGCCCCAACCTACTCTTTGAAATAAGCTGTTAATCATCAGTCATATATATGCCACACAACTAATACTTTCATAGGGAAGAATTTAATACTTACTAAAAGTCTTACAGATGTCAGAAACAGCTTTGAAGACTCTATCAGAGAAATTCACTTTCACCTTCACATACTTCATGTTGGGAAGCTGCAGGCGGAGCAGTTTGTGCTGGGGGGTGAACTGAAGCTTAGCATCCGCCTGAATGCCGTACTTATCCAAGGTCCAATGTGTTTTAAGAAGCCAGGTTCTCTTCTTTTCCCACCAGAGAGCATGGTCAGACCAATCCTTTTTTACATCTATAAAAAAAACAAGCAATAAACAAAACACTTAATCTAAGATTATCTTGATAGAAATTATAAGAAGAAAACTAAATTGGGCACTTAATACAAGTAACTAAATACTAAGTGTCTTTTATGTGATAGGTAAAAAAGAGATCCTTAAGAGCTGAGAAAACACTCTGTGCCCTTGAAAGCCCATACACAAGGTAGCTGAGGCAGAATACATACTGTAACTAATAATGTTTACATCAGGTACAATATAGGACACAGGGATGAAGAGGGACTACACTGTAGTCACTCAGAGAACAAAGAGAACCCTGGGGACTGGACATGGAAAAATTAATAATGAAGTGGAGTTGGTGGGTTCTAAGCCCAGCCTTGAGGAAAGGACAATATTCTGATAAAGCCAGTGAGAAGGCTGAGGTTTGTTTACGAGACTGCAGATGTGTGCTGAGGTGTGTAAGGAGTAGTGAAAAGTAAGACAGGGAATCCAAGTGAACCAAAACCAATATCCTAGGTGAAGAGCATGAAAAAAATATCCATGAGTAAGAGAAAACAAAAAAACAAAAACACCACATCCCAACTATATATGAGCTGTCCCAAATACATTCAAGAAAAGTAACCCAACTTTTTCCTCAACATATCTTGGTATAAGTATAACAGAAAACAGGGGCGCCTGGGTGGCTCAGTTGGTTAAGCGACTGCCTTCGGCTCAGGTCATGATCCTGGAGTCCCGGGATTGAGTCCCACATCGGGCTCCCTGCTCAGCAGGGGGTCTGCTTCTCCCTCTGCCCTCTTCCCTCTCATGCTGTCTCTCATTTTCTCTCTCTCTTTCAAATAAATAAATAAAAATCTTTAAAAAAGATTTTTGTAAACTATTTAACAGCCTTTTGCAATTAAATTAGATGAAACCAAATAAAAGAATAAACACAAGATTTGGCTTCCTTCAATAAAGCAGATCATTAACAATAAACTTGCAAAATAAAATCCAACTTCAGCTAGTTTTTAAAGTAGCAATAAAAGACTTTTTAGGGCACCTGGGTGGCTCAGTTGGTTAAGTGACTGCCTTTGGCTCAGGTCATGATCCTGGAGTCCCAGGATGGAGTCCCGCATCAGGCTCCCTGCTCAGCAAGGGGTCTGCTTCTCCCTCTGACCCTCCGCCCTCTCTATCTCTCTCATTCTCTCAAAATAAATAAAACCTTAAAAAAAAAAAAAAAGTAAAGACTTTTTAGATAATTATGCATTAAACTAAGAACCAAAAAAGGGGGACATTATATTTCAAAAAAAGAACAGGCAAGGCAGCCAGGTGGTTCAATTGGTTGAGTGACCGACTCTTGGTTTCGGCTCAGGTCATGATCTCAGGGTCCTGGGATTGAGCCCAGAGTGGGACTCTGAGCCTCAGTTCTGAGTCTGCTCCAGGATTCTCTCTCCCTCTGCCCCTCCTCCCCACTCTCCTCTGCACATACTCTCTCCAATAAAGTAAGTCTTTAAAACAAAAACAAAAAAAGAACAGCCAAACAAAGCCTTCCAGGGAAGGAAAAAAAAAAAACATGGAAAATAGCATTCTTGCAAATAAAAACAAAAACTATTATCATGATTCTGATAAAAAGCTCATTTTAGTACAGATTTAAAAAGCGTTGGTCAACTTTAAAAAAAATGAGCTTAAAAGCATATACTAATACGGAATTTTTTTTTAACATAACTTGTATACCTGAAAGCCTCAAATAGTAAAAAATGAAATTTTCATATTGATTATGTGCCTAGAAACACCTTCTCTAATGATGAAACTTACAACACACAACTGAACTTCTCATTGTGGAAGAAACACACCACAAGTGGAAAAACACTTTCAATTTCCCAGACGTTAAAAAAAAATTAATAAGTACTTTTTTTTTTTAAGATTTTATTTATTTGAGATGGAGCACAAGCAGAGGGAGCTACAGGCAGAGGGAGAAGCAGGCTCCCCACTGAGCAAGGAGCCCGATGAGGGACTCGATCCCAAGACCCTGGGATCATGACCTGAGCCAAAGGCAGACACTTAACTGACCGAGCCACCCAGGAGTCCCAAATCAGTAAGTGCTTTATTAATGGGAGAATTGTAGTTACTTGTGATTACACTGCCGTTTTGAAATTTTAATGTTTGTTTTGGGAAAGCCCAGTCAATCATGTTATTTGAAGTCTGGTGTAGAAATTCTATAACTCCTATTTTATAACTACTCAATTGTCTGACACAATGTATATAGTACCCTGCATCTTAAATTATTTTCCAGAACAGAATTTGTCAATTCACTTTTTAACATAGAAAATCTGATCTAGCTCACAGAAAACCACCAAGGTTGGGACCTTTTCATTTACTGAGGTAAATGGTCACACATGTTATATAGGTGATTTCCTTTTCTCTTCAAGAATAGAGAACGCAAGACAGAAAAAGATAACCTGCAAAGAATAAACCAATTTGAGTAAGGCTGAGCTGAACTGAAATAATGGTAGGTAGGCATACAATACTTTCTTCCCCATACCTCAGTCCATTCACTCTGCTGTAGTCTGGTGCCAATGTCAACCATTAAGGAAGCCATATCTCCCCAGTGGGGGAGAAGGGAGGAAAAAGCTATATACTACTATGACCACCACCACCATCACCACCACTAAAAGTCTGTAAACACTATCATTTGGGTTCCCCCAAAAGGCAAACCTGAAATGAGAACTTGGGAGGGGAAGCACACTTGAGGGGATTAGGAATAGTGAGATGGATGGAGAAAAGTCTATTAAGGGTTCACTGACTGCTGTGGATAACTGGAGTTCAATCCTGCTAAAGACCCCCTGAGGAATTATGTAGAACATGCCTAAGACTTGTCCCACCTAGGGAAAGAGAAGCTGGGGCATCTATCCACTTCCTTGGTTAAAGGTTGCTCCCAAGGCCATTAAATTCCTACTACTTTCTGGATGTCATGCATATAGCTGACCACCCTTCACTCAGGCAGAGCAAACTCACAAAGTCCCAAATATCTGTATCAGGACTTTTACAGAAAAACCTTGTGGGCCCTTGACGAATGAAAATCTCAACTTTCCATCAGTTAGACTTCAAACTCTAACCTCAGAAACAGGTACCTCCCCTGATCTTCCTCTTTAAAAATCTGACCCTCCCCATCAATTCCACCTCCCTTTCTCACAACAAAGGAGCAGCCCACCTGCATCCAGCAAGAATAAACAGGGGAGTGTTATGTTTCAAAATCATCACTGATAATTTTGAAGAACTGCAGGGGCCCAGGTGTGCAAACTGAGAATGAAATTTAGAGACATAAGTTAATGTGGGAGTGGAAATGATGAAAGTCTGAGTTGCAATGGCTAGGCAGTGAGAAAGCAGTAATAAGGAATACAGAGAACTTTTCCTGAGTATTTTGTTATAGCAGGGAGCACAATAATGGATGGCAGATGGACAGAAAGGGGAGGGCAAGTCCAAGGAGTACTTTTAGTTCTGTTTTCAAGAAGAGAAAGTTATTACAGTATCATTTTTTAAAGAATTACGTCTTCTTAAAAAAGATTTATTTATTTGAGAGAGAGAGAGCATGAGGGGGGGTGTGGCAGAGTCGGAGAGAGAGGGGAAGCAGACTACCCGCTGAGTGGGGAGCCCTAAGCAGGGCTCAATCCCAGAAACCTCAGCCAAAACCAAGAGTTGGACACTTAACCAACTGAGCCACCCAGGCGCCTACAGTATCATTTTTTTTAAGTAGGCCCCATGCCCAGCCTGAACTCACGACCCTTAGATCAAGACCCCAGCTGAGATCAAGTAGGACCCTTTACCAACTGAGCTACCTAGGTGCCCCTACAATATCACTTAAACAGTGGTTGGAATGATCCTATAAAGCTCAAAGCACGTTTACAATTATTATCATTCTTTAATTTGCTCTTCAGCAGAGTCACTGTGTCAGTTTCACTTCAAAACCTTTTAGAGACTTGATTGAGCGCTCTTAAATACACAAAACAATGTTTTCTCACCTTCTAGGAAATCTTCCTTTGGTGCTGGCTTTGTATTGTACTATGTATTCTACTTTGAAACTAATATCTATGCATCAAGACCCCACAACTGGCTTCACCCAGGATATCGTAAGAATATAGCTGTTCTATTCAGAAGCAGCAAAAACAAATTTTATACACTGATCAAAATCTTGAGAAAAATGATGGTACATCAATTGAGAATCATTCACTGAGGCAAGCATAAGAGCCAACTGTACATCAAAAATACTTAACAATTTTGTGTGTATATGTGTGAAACAGTATATCTTAATGCAATAACTCTTGAAAGTACTTAAGTGCTTGCCTCTACAGTGCAACTGTAACTGGTATAAACACAATGCACAAAAGATTTCCGATATCAACATATATATTTACATATTCCTCCAATTAAAGACTGAATAGAAGCATAAAAACTTAGATTTTAAAAGTAAAATGGTCATCTATAAAGTAACTATGAATAAATAATGAAAAGCAAGTGAAAATGCTATTGATTTGTAAAATAATGGTTTATTTTTCTTGTGTGGTATTAGGATTTATAAAGAAAGTTACTGAAATTCCCTACATATGCATAATCGAAAACTTTGGAACAACTTTCCATGTATTTAACTCCCTTCCGCATCAACATCTGAGCCCTGCACCATGTTTTAATAAACAAACAAACATTTCTGATTTTTCAGAATGGCAGCCTTGGGGTTTCAAATGTAGCATCAGACAACTGAATGCAACACACACATACTCTCGCACATAAGAATAATCAGCCTGGAGGTGCCTGGGTGGCTCAGGCAATTAAGAGATTTGACTCTTGATTTCGGCTCAGGTCAGGATTTCAGGGTCGTGAGACTGAGCCGATGTCAGGCTCTATGCTGGGTGTGGAGCCTGCTACAGATTGCTTAAGATTTTCTCTCTCCTTACCCGCCCCCCCACTCTTTCTCTCAAAAAAAAGAAAATAAATAAAAATAATCATAATCATAATCAGCCTGGTACTTGCTATAGTAGAAGTCAGCAAGCATTACCATAGGACTTGTTTCATCAGTATTATAAAACCATTCAAGGGGTAGATCATGCTCAACATGTTCCAATAGTCTGTCCAATGTTAAGATTTCAGTTATGCTCCAGGTATAGTGTAACCACCTTCTTATATTTGCTATACTGTGACTTTAAAATTTTCTATCTATATTTTAAGAAGCAACATACCATAAATACAAATCTTCTCAAAAGAAGACCTAAGGGGGAAAATGTACTACTATAAAGACATGGTTTTCTTTCTTGGGGGAGAAGATATTTCTTTAGTTATTCATAAATTCAGCCTTTTTAGTGACTTTTTAGAAGTCAGGAACTATTTAGATTATGGTTTCATATACCCAATAAAAGTCATCTATAATAAATTTTAGTAATATGCATTAATTTTTCAAAACATTTTGACAGCTTGTACACCTGAAACTAATATAACACTGTATGTTAATTATGCTGGAATTTATAAATAAATTAACTTTTAAAATTAATTTAAAAAAACATTTTGCCAGAATTCTGGAAAGAATTATTCCTGTATTCCTCCCTTTTTTTTTTCTTTTAAAGATTTATTTATTTATTTGACAGAGAGAGAGAGACACAGTGAGAGAGGGAACACAAGCAGAGAGGGGTGGAAGAGGGAGAAGCAGGCCTCCCGCCGAGCAGGGAGCCCAATGCGGGGCTCGATGCCAGGACCCTGGGATCATGACCTGAGCCGAAGGCAGATGCTTAGCGACTGAGCCACCCAGGCGCCCCTATGTTCCTCCCTTATTTAATAGATCCAATCATGTTGTGCTCTGTTCCACATAAAAATAATACTGACAGACACTCAAATTCGTATCATTAAAATTGCAAATGGCTAAAACATTAACTATATCAGTAAAAATCTTCTCACTGGACTGTAATAGAATGCTCTTCAAATTCAAGAAGCAGTTGAGTATTTATCCTCAAAGATACCATGTGTGTATTCTAAGGAGCTGAAGGCTTAGGGGTTTCATTATTGGGAGGCTGAGTATACAAACACTGCTTATTGTACCAAATGGCTTTTGGAGCATTCACCCACTCCATCAGTCACAAAAGAAAATCAAGTTATTTCAAAAAGCTTTCTGCTAAGGAAAATACTACGTCCCTCTTTATGTAATGACAGCTACCTTACACTCTAGAAAATGAGCACAGAGAAAGAAGATACACTATTAACACCCTATTTAATGTTCTCCTAATAGGGCCACAATTCCTTCTTGACCATTTTGATATGCAATTCTAGAATACAATTATTTACTTTCATTTTTAAACAATTTTGATTGTTTAAAAAGTAAAAAAAAAAAATGAGTTAACTGAATTAACTTATTTAAGTACCCACATTTCAAAAATAAGTAACTTATTAACAATTTGAAATAAACAGGAAACAAAATGTTACTTTAAAGTGGCTTAGATTTCTGTTTGCATATTTAAGAAATAATAGTCATTCAGGAAGGAAATACAGAATTTGTTTAGCATTCTCATAACTTCCATAAACCAGAAGCAAAGTTTACATTAGATAATCTCTGGTAAGTCAACATTTTAAATTAGAAGTACACAAATGCTTTCTGGGCACAAACCTTATTTTTTGTAAATAGGTTTTTCTGTTGTGCTAATACATAGTTTCCTTTTGTTTTAGGATCCTCTTAAAACCCCATTAGGTAGTGTAACTATTGCATATCAAGAATTTACCCTGTCTTTAATAACGGCAAAAACTCTTCAATCCTAGTAAGCTATTAACGAAGCTATTAAGCAACTGGTTCTGACACCACTGCAAGCAAGCCATGCAAACCGACCAGACCAGATAACATCACAGGCCAGTGTCCTCTTGACCTCCAGAATAAGACTTTCAAACTCCTCCATCACACCATTTACTTATACCACCACTAGTCACTCATCTACCAGACTTAAGGGATTTTCCCTCTTTCATTTCACAGCCAGACTGAAACAATTACAGGCACACCTCCTTTTACCGTCCTTTGCAGATACTGCTGGGCTTTTTGTTTGTTTACAAATTGAAGGTTTGGGGCAACCCAGCTTTGAGCAAGTGTATTGGTGCCATTTGTCCCAACAGCATTTGCTCACCTCATGTTTCTGTCACATTTTGGTAATTCTTGCAATATTTCAAACTTTTTCATTATTTGTTATGGTGATCTGTGATCACTGATATGATTTGCTAAAAGCTCAGATAGTAGCATTTTTTTAGTAATACAATATTTTTTAAAGGTTTTATTTATTCATTTGATAGACAGAGACACTGTGAGAGAGGGAACACAAGCCGGGGGAGTGGGAGAGGGAGAAGCAGGCTTCCCGCTGAGCACTGAGCCCGATGCGGGGCTCGATTCCAGGACCCTGGGATCATGACCTGAGCCGAAGGCAGACACTTAACGACTGAGCCACCCAGGTGCCCCGAGTAATAAAATATTTTATTTTTTTATTTTATTTTTATATTTTTATATCTATTTTTTATAAATTAAGGTGTGTGTATTGTTTTTTAGACATAATGCTATTGCACACTTAACAGACTATAGAGTAAATGTAACTTTTATATGCACTAGGAAACTAAAAATTTCATTTGATGTATTTTATTGGGATGTTCATTTTATTGTGGTGGTTGGGAACTGAATTCAAAGTATCTCTAAGGTATGCCTGCACTATAAATTTTATGATCAACACGGTCTAAGATACCACTAGGCAAGCCTATGTTTCCTCAGTCCACCACTATATTTCAAACTTACCATCCTCAAATTGCTGACTATTCTCCCTCTTTCTAAGTAGACAATCATGGATTCTACTTCAGAAAATAAAGAAGCTTTCAGATTGGAACTATTTCACCTACATGCCAACCAAATTTACAAACTTTCTTGCATTTATTTGTACCTGTATGGGTCTCCTGCCTTTGTGTTATGATAAAGTATCTATTTGTCTCAAACCAATCCTGGGAACTATGCTCTGCTGCCCTTCTCACCTTCTAGGAACTATACACTTCTTACACTGGCTCCCTAGGTATCTCATGCATTTCCATGGCTTTAAATGACATCTATACACTCAACATTTCTAAGTTTTATCTCCAGCCCAACCTTCTGCTTAGAGCACCACCTTATATATCCTACTGCCTATCCCGTATCTCCATCCGGATATCTCACAGGCATCCCAAATTTTATATATCCAAAACTTAACCCAATTTTCTCCTATCTCTACTATTACTAAATAGCACTAACCATCAACCCAGTTGACTCAAACCAGAATCTATAAGTAATGGATTCTTCTTTTCCCACCATTCCCCACATTTATCAGCAATCAGTTTAACTTCCAAAAATCTCCAATTTCCACTGGCATGAACCCATATGGTTCAGGTCACTAGCACCTCTTCCACTGATTACTGCAATAGCCTCCTAACCAGCCTACTGATTCCATTCAGCACTTCCCACACAACATCCAAGGTGATCTACTCAACGCTGACTCATGTCACTCCCCTGATGAAAATACTTTAACAGCTTCCAAATGCACTCAAAATAAAATCTCAATGCCTTATCATAGTCTACAAAGCCTCACACACTATGGCCCATCTACTCCTCTGAATTTATATTATGCTACTCTTCCTCTGCTTCAACCATACTTTCCTTCTCTTTATTCCAGGAATAAGTAAGCTCTTTACTGCCTTAATGGCTTTGCACATGCTATTCCACTCTGAATGTCGAATTCCCTCTCATCTTTCTCAAATTTTAGTTTAAATTTCATGTTCCCAGAGAAGCCTTTCTAACCACCCTAAGATAAACCTTCCAATGTCCTATGTCCCTTCATTATTCTATTTTAGTACACTGTGATCAGAATTTGCATTCATTGTTGTTCGTGGGAGGGGTAAGTGTCTTTCTTCCCTACTAGACTATACTCTCTAAAACAAAAACAAGGTCTGTTTCAATCATCATTATACTGCCAGCTCCTAGCACAGTGCCTGCACACAATACCTGATAAATGAATAAATCCTCATTTTGAAAAATTTAAAGATCCTTCATTACTACCCCAAGAAAATATTATCCCCAACAAGGATTAATTTAGTTGTATGTTTAAAAAATCCATTTTTGTCTTCGACTTCAGAATTAAAACATGCTTCTATACTAACCAGAAGCACAACAGAGATTTCCCTAGATGTGGGAAAATCAAACTGAACTGACTTCCTCTTCTTGCTCACATCTTCTAAAAAGGATGAATGACTTTGTTCAAGACAAACCCTATAATGTGAAATGATTATATTCCAAAAATTCATTTTTAGGTCTTAGAATTCAGATTTGCCACAAAGAAACAGTAAATAATAGCTAGGTTTCAAATCAGATTGCTGCCCAAATCTAAAATAACCCAGAGCATATTACTAACAATATTATACTACACTAAACATATATCACAAGGTTTTTTGGAAGATTTATGGTCAGTACTTCAACTTGAGATGAAGGAAAACTGCTAGTAGTGGCCCCTGCAGAGTCCGGGTTAGAGAGCGAAGAAAGAGAACACTGCTGGTAAACTGTCGGGGACACAAGGGCTTCTCCCTAGTCGTCTTTCCACAACTCCAGGAATTAACCTGCCTCCTTCCTCTTTCCCAGCTGTAACTTGCTGTCTTAAACCAACCTTAAGCCAAGGTTTCTTACATGTACTAAGCTACCGACAGTAGAAGAGCTTTAGTTTCTGCTTTCCTCTCCAGTTGCTGAAACAAATACAAATACACAATTCTCCCAAGGTTTCTAATGAGATGTCATTGCCACTAATGTGTAAAGACAGGGTCTACAAGTAAAATTAATGCTTAAATAAGTTTAAAAATTATCTCTATGATGTTATCTCTAATATTTATTGAAATTTAAGGACATCAGATCTTAATTTCATTATTCAATCACTATTATTTTGTCCTGAAGAACTTCTTACTCTCACCCCTTTAGGTTTCCTTCCTCCCAAACTTTTAATTTCAGGTGAGGATGCTAAGAATCCTCCGCCCTTGATTTTAGGTGTGCCTTCTTGTTCTGGTCTCTTTAGTTTACTCAGACCTTCAAAATGGGAAAGAGGAAGCAAAATGGATGAAGACTGTTACTCCTCAGGTGCACAATCAATAAATGAGTTAAAAGACATTTTCCAAGTATCTACCATTTGCCACACTAAGTTAGGCCATGGGAATATAAAATTAGTAAGAACTCCCATTCGAGAGACACAGCCTAAGTAAGGGACACAGACAAGTAAAATGAGCTAAAAAGATATGAAAAAACAAAATGCCACAGAAGCAACCAACTTTAATGTAAAAGAGGAATTAGGCTCTGAAGAAGAGGTGGTATTCTACCTGGGTCTTAAGAGATGTGGGAGACTTCCAACATGTGCTTGGAGTCTCTAAATCAGATTTTTTTTATGAAGATAATTATGATGGCATTATGGAGAATAAATCAGGAAAAGGAAGAGCCCGGCAGCAAGAAATTTACTGCAATATTCTGGAAGCAGAACCTGACCTAAGGCAGAAGCTGAAGAGAAGGAGCCAAATACGAGGAACATGTCTAAGAATCACAGGTCTTAATGATACTGACTATAGATGAGAGAAGACAGCTGGAAGGTGAAAAAGGAAAGCTAGAAAGCTCCTAACTTGAGAATTAAATGGACAGCAACAAAAGCACTAAGATTTGGGGCACCTGGGTGGCTCAGTCGGTTAAGTGTCTGCCTTCAACTCAGGTCATGAACCCAGGGTCCTGGGATGGGAGTCCCACATTGGGTTCCCTGCTCAGCAGGGAGTCTGCTTCTCCCTCTACCCCTCCCCCCTGCTCGTAATCTCGCTCTCTCTCTTGTTCTCTCTCTCAAATAAAATCTTAAAAAACAAAACAAAACAAAACAAACCCACAGAGTGGAAACACCAGGTCTTACCAGAGGGAGCAATGAGAAGTGAGATATGCTTCACATGAGGATTGTATTTCCTCCCTTCCCTTCCTTAGCACCTGCCTTTCCTACCTCAGAGCTAAGTGACCTGCACTGGTAAGAGCACTATTATGTAGATTTCAAGAAATCTTTGTTGTTTAGCCAAACTATGCAAAGAGCCTAGAAGTCCATCAACAGATGAATGGATAAAGAGGATGTGGTATGTGTACACACACACAATGGAATATTATGCAGCCATTAAAATATGAAATCTTACCATTTGCAATGACGTGGATGGAACTAGAGTATTATGCTAAGCGAAATAAGTCAATCAGAGAAAGACAAGTATCATATGATCTCACTGATACGAGGAATTTGAGAAACAAGACAGAGGATCATAGGGGAAGGGAGGGAAAAATGAAACAAGACGAAACCAGAGAGGGAGACAAACCATAAGAGACTCTCAATCTCAGGAAACAAACTGAGGGTTGCTGGAGTGGAGGGGGGTGGGAGGGATGGGGTGGCTGGGTGATGGACATTGGGGAGGTTAAGTACTATGGTGAGTGCTATGAATTGTGTAAGACTGATGAATCACAGACCTGTACCCCTGAAACACACACATTATATGGTAATTTTAAAAAAACCAAAGCTTTATTGTTGTTGTTTTTAAAGTAGGCTCTATGCCCAATGTGAGGCTTGAACTCACAACCCTGAGATCAAGAGTTGCAAGCTCCATCCATTAAGCCAGCCAGGTACCCTAATTTTAAGAAATCTCAAAGGCAAAGGGCTGCAGCAGAAAGTAATATTCTGGTGAGTTTCAACAAACTTTCCATGGAGTCTGACTTCACCAGATCTTACTGCAACTTGCTTAGTCTGTGCCTTTCCCCCACCAGTTTCAGAGGGATGCCATGAAGCTTGGTAAACTGGGCCTGAAAATGTCCTTAGAAATTAACCCAATCCAAATTCTTCCTATAGATAAGGAAACCATGTCTAGTGGGGCTAGTGACTTGCTTGAGCCCCCACAGTTCCTCAGTGGCAGAGCTGAGATCAGAATTCAGTTCTCAGAGGTATCTGTCAACTGAATAGGTGGTCAGTATGAAAAAATGGGTTCACAGACTAAATTTATGTTCATCCAGCTCTGCCCAAAGTAAACACTGCCTGGCAAACACAGAGAAACCTTGTCACCAGAGAGACTGCTATTTCATTTGGGTCTCCAAGAGCTATGCTGAAAGTAGTCATTCAAACCATTCCATTTCTTTGTTCCAACACCATCCGTATACTGGAATATCAGTTTATTAATATAAAATGGACCCCATCGCCTACCACACATTTACCAGTTCATCACCAAGAAGCTAATCAATTCAAGATATATACTAAGAAAGATAAGAAATTACACCAGAAATTTATGAACTACACCAGGGAAACAGTAATTCAAATGAGGGAGGAGCTCATCTTAGGAGGCCCTGCCTAGAACCAGCCCAAACTACACAAGTCTCTCATCAGGTCACTCTCCAACACCAAACGTGAATGAAGGAATATTTAAACTATGCATATCTTTAACTGATTTAATAATAGAAACTACGGGAATACCTCATTTTATTGTGCTTCACTTTACTGCATTTTGCAGATAATGCATTTTTTACAGATTGAAGGTTTATGCTAACCCTGTGTCAAGCAACTATCTGCGTCATTTTTCCAACAGCAGCTGCTCACTTTGTGTCTCTGTGTCACATTTTGGTAAATTGTGCAATATTTCAAACTTTCTCATATTTGTTATGGTGATCTGTGAACAGTGACCTCTTATGTTATTCTGGGGTACCACAAACCATGCCCATATGATGGCATATCTAATCGACGGCTCTACTGCCTGGCCATTCTCCCATCTCCTTTCCTCTCTGCAGGCCTCTCTATTCCATGAGACAAAATAATATTGAAATTAGGCCAATTAACAACCCTATTACGGCCTCTAAATGTTCACATGAAAGGGAGAGTTGCACATCTCCCGCTTTAAATCAAAAGCCTAGTGTTGAAAGCTGAGATAGGCTGAAAGTTAGGCCTCTTGCACACATACAGCCAACTTGCAATGCAGAGGAAAAGTTCTTGAAAGAAAAGTGCTACTCCAGTGAACACAGGAATGAATGATTAGAAAGCGAAACAACTTTATTGCTGATATGAAGAAAGTTTTTGTGGTCTCGACAGAAGACCAAATCAACCGCAACATTCCCTTAAACCAAAGCCTAATGCAGAGTAAGGCCCTAACTCTTCTATTCTAAAAAGGCTGAGAGAGGTGAGGAAGCTGAAGAAAAGTTTGAGGCTAACAGAGGTTGGTTTAAGAGGTTTAAGGAAAGAAGCCGTCTCCATTAACATGAAAGTACAAAGTGAAGCAGCAAGTGCTAATGTAGAAGCTGCAGCAAATTACCAAGAAGATCTAGCCCAGACTATTAATGAAGGTGGCTGCACTAAACAAATTTTCAATGTAGACAAAACAGCCTTATATAGAACTTCCATAGCTAGAGAGAAGTCAATGCTTGGCTTCAAAGCTTCAAAGGACAGGCTGACTTTCTTGTTAGGGGCCAATGCTCACAGACTACTCCAAAAATCCCTAAGGCCCTTAAGAATTACCCTAACTCTACTCTGCCTGTGCTCTATAAATGGAACAACAAAGCTTGGATGACAGCACATCTATTTACAATATGGTTTAATGAATATTCTAAGCCCACTGTTGGGACCTACTGCTCAGAAAGAAAGATTCCTTTATATTACTGCTCACTGAAAATGTACTGGTCACCCAAGAGCTCTGATAGAGAAGTACGACGAGATTAATGTTGTTGTCAAGCCTGCTAACAGAACATCCATTCTGCAGCCCACGAATCAAGGAAGGAGTCATTTCATCTCTCAAGTCTTATTATTTAACATTCATAAGGCTAATGCTGCCATGGATAGTGATTCATCTGATGGATCTGGGCAAGGTTAACTGAAAATCTTCTGGAGAGGATTCACCATTCTGGATGCCATTAAGAACATTCCTGATTCATAGGAAGAGGTCAAAATATAAACATGAACAGGAGTTTGGAAGAAGTGAATTCCAACCCTCAGAGATGACTTTGAGGGGTTCAAGACTTCAGGGGAGGAAGTAACTGCAGATGTGGTGGAAACACCAAGAGAACTAGAATTAGAAGTGGAACCTGAAGATGGACTGAGTTGCTGCAACCTCAGGATAAAACCTGAATGGATGAGAAGCTGTTTCTTATGCACGAGCAAAGAAAGTGGTTTTTTGAGGTGAAATTTATTCATGACATAAGCTTAATTGATAAAGCAACATTCTGAAAGAAATTCTACTGTGAATAAAATGCTATCAAATAGCATTCCATGCTACAGAGAAACTGTTCATGAAAGGGTCAATCAATGAGGCAAACTTCATTGTTGTCTTATTTTAAGAAATTAAATAATTTCTTTAAGAAATTAAATGTGGCCACAACCACCCCAACCTTCAGCAATCATCACCCTGATCAGTCAGTAGCCATCAACATCAAGGCAAGACCCTCCACCAGCAAAAAAGATCATGACTTACTGAAAGCTCAGATGGTGGTTAGCATTTTTAACTGACTGAGCCACCCAGGCGTCCCTCAGATGGTGGTTAGCATTTTTATAAATAAAAGTATTTTTAAATTAAGGTAGGTATATTGCTTTTTCAGACATAATGCTATTATTGCACACTTGACTACAGTATAGTGTAAACGTAACTTTTATATGCACTGGGAAACAAAAAAATTCATTTGACTTGCTTTATTACAGTGGTCTGGAACCAAACCAGCAATTATCTTTGAGGTATTCCTATAAAACAAAATGGTTACTGTTAGCAGCTATTTAAGTATTTCAAGAATGCATATACTAATAAGCAAAATTAAGATGAGTTTATAACAAGTGAAAAACACAAACAGGATATAAATTGCAAAGAAACAATATAGAAAAATAATTTTTTTTCTTTTTAAGAGAGAGCACGAGTGGTGGCGGGAGCAGGGGGTGGGGCAGGCAGAGAGAGGAGAGAGAGAATCTTAAGCAGGCTCCACAACCAGCATGGAGCCCCACTTGGGTTTCAATCTCACAATCCCGAGATCATGACCTGAGCTGAAGAGTCGGACACTCAACTGAGTCACCCAGGCACCCTTAGAAAAATAATTTAACAACTTTTTGTTTCATATTTTAGATTTATATTATAAAATGAATATTCTATCTAAAAATAATTGGAATACCTTCCAAGTCATTTCCTCTCTTCCCTGTTTAAGACTCAAGAGTCTAAATCATTCTTAATCTTATTTTAGAAGGAAAATTCCAGAACTACCCTTTAACAACAGAATTCTGGGCGCCTGGGTGGCTCAGTCGGTTGAGCGACTGCCTTCAGCTCAGGTCCTGATCCTGGAGTCCCGGGATCGAGTCCCACATCGGGCTCCCTGCTCAGCGGGGAGTCTGCTTCTCCCTCTGGCCCTCCTCCCTCTCGTGCTCTCTGTCTCTCATTCTCTCTCTCGCAAATAAATAAAATCTTTAAAAAAAAAAAAACAGAATTCTGAGCAATGCATTTTACAATACATCACTACAACACCATCAACTAAGACTTAAGCAAATTTCTATAATACAGGCATCATACATCTAGTATACTAGACATTAGAATATTCCTGATTTCCCACAGCTATGAAAACCAGAAACAGGACTACTTTGAGAAGGTCCCAACACTAACTTAGCAGACATATTCTTTTGTGGAAAATAGAAAACAAAACAACAACCCACTGGCAATTTGAAGCATGCAGGTATTTCATGACTCAGAAACTGTCCCTCATTCCACCCTACCCCATCCAACCAATTAAGGGAAGACTACACTAAGATCACGCACATAGAAATTATATTAGCTTAACCTTTAAATCTGTGAAGTTGAATGTATCTCAAGTTCTATTCTGTTTCTTCCTCTCCTTCAATTTTTCTTGGAATTTACCTCTTAAGCAGCTGTTTAATTTATCCCTTCCTCTCCTTTTACATTGCCTTACTTCATGTCCTCAACATCTCTTGCCTAAACTACTTTGCATTTTTGCAAAACTAAGTTATCTTTTAAAATGTATATTTGGTGGGAGCCCTGGGTGGCTCAGTCACTTAAGCGTCTGCCTTTGGCTCAGGTCATGATCCCAGGGTCCTGGGATCGAGTCCCACATCAGGCTCCTTGCTAAGCAGAGATTCTGCTTCTCCCTCTCCCTCTGCCAGTACTCCCCCAGCTTGTGCGCTCTCTCCCTCTGATAAATAAATGAATAAATAAATTAAATCGTTTTTAAAAATGTAAATTTGGTGATTTTACTTCTCTACTTAACTTTCCAAGTCCCTCTCTTGCTAAGGTGTTTTATAACATCTTAATAGGTTAAACAAATCTTAACCATCTGTGCCCCACAGTGCTCTAGCTATCCTCAGGAACAGCTCATGCTCTGGCTGTTTGTGGCACAACTGGGTGTTTCAAAGCTCCGTGACTGGATACTTTTCCCTTTCCCCACTCAGAGGGTGATAAAATCCTACATAAGAATCAGCTCAAGGCGCCTGGGTGGCTCAGTTGGTTGAGCGACTGCCTTCGGCTCAGGTCATGATCCCGGAGTCCCAGGATCGAGTCCCGCATCGGGCTCCCTGCTCGGCAGGGAGTCTGCTTCTCCCTCTGACCCTCCCCTGTCTCATGCTCTCTCTCTCTCTATCTCATTCTCTCTCTCAAATAAATAAATAAAATTTAAAAAAAAAAAGAATAGATTAAAAAAAAAAAAAAGAATCAGCTCAAATATTACCATCGCAGACTCTCTTCACAGACTCTCCTATCAAGCAGTTAGGTACATCTTAGCACTCTGAATAATCATTACACTTCGTTATATTTTACATAAATAACTTAGACTAAGGGTCTTTGAGCTTATTCATCTTGTCTCTCACAGACAGAACCCAGAGCCTCGCACACAGCATTAAACCAATAAATATATGTAATGTACAAGCAACATGCGAAAAGATCTTAATATGTAAAATTATAATTATTCCATGAGAAAAGTTTTTGTCAAAGATTAAAAACTGTCGGTTTTAAGTGTATACAGGGAAATGAAAAAACAGAAAAACTGTTAAGTGTGCTGTAATTTAAAACATTAGAAACACTGAGAAGTGTTACATTTCTTTGTAAAAATTAATCAAAAGTAGTTTAAACAGTATTTGCTTATGCCTTGGCAAGTTGTTGTACTCCTAAGTTTGGGTCAACTCCCATTTTATCCTTTGCACTTTCAGTGTCACGAAATATCCCTGAGAGTTTCTTTAAAACAATTTTTTTTGATGGTGTCACTCTCTGTGAGACATCTTCATCCTTTTTGTCACACCATTTTCCTCACTTATGTCAATAAATCTGCCTTCACTAAATCCTTTTGGCTGCATATCTAGTCTCTCCAATGGAGACAGCCATGGTGAGCTATTTCTTCTATAACTCCCCATCTATGTTTGAGTCAAATTTCACTTCCGGTATTATCACTTTTTGTTTCTTTGCTGCACATTTATCTTTGTTGGCCAATTTCCTCTTTCAATGATCCATTTTTGTAAAATAGCTCATGAGTTTATCAGCGGGAGACAGAGGCAACACAGCTACACACTTGGCTATCTATGCGTGAACTATGTAACAAATACACTAGTGACAAACCATGGACAGACTCTGAAATAAGCGACATGACTGGTCACTGGTCATGATGCACATCTGTTATTTACATAATGAACTAGGGACTGAAAAATGAGAAGGAGTTTTCACTTCATGAAATTATTCAAAAGTATGGTGATAACTAAAATATAAATCCTATTGTTGGATGATGGATGCTACTTAACTGTGATAACTGAAACGTGTATACTGGAAGTGTGCAAAGCACTGACAGTTTCCAAAAATCTAGCTGGTATGTCATATGTTTTTTCAAATGTTTTTAATCTGGTGGTGCCTGGGTGATTCAGTCGGCTGAGCATCTGCCTTCGCCTCAGGTCATGATCTCAAGATCCTGGGATTGAGCCCCACGTTGGGCTCTCTACTCAACAGGGAGTCTGCTTCTCCCTCTCCCTCTGTTCTCTCTCTCTCTCATAATAAATAAAATCTTTAAAAAAAAATTAAAAATAAACCCTTAAAAATGTTTTTAATCTGTTAACAGATGCTGTAAACTGCTTCAAAGTTTACATATCATTCAAACTGCCATATATTTCAATTAAAATACCCCATTCAATTTTAAATTTAAAAATTATTTTACGTTGTCTTCAATGACTGACTAAAGCAGATGGACTGATTATAGAAAATATTTAGAACCTAAACTGATAAAGTGACAAATTGGTATATCTTTGATATAGCTAATGACTGAAAATTTAGGAATTCGCTCATCAAAATGACAGAATTGGGGCGCCTGGGTGGCTCAGTCGGTTGAGCACCCAACTCTTGGTTTCAGCTCAGGTCTAATCTCAGGGTCATGAGATTGAACCCCGTGTTGGGCTCTGCAGTCAGCGGGGGAGCCTGCCTCAGATTCTTTCTCCCTCTTCCTCTGTACCCCCAACCTGCCCCGTGTGCACGCTCTTGCTCTTTCACTAGAACAAATCTTTAAAAAAAGTGATCAAAAGCACTATTCTATAATTCAAAAAAGAAATAATTTAGTGAGAATATTTTATTGGCTTTGGCATTTTAAATTTATCTCAGAAAGTACTAACGAATCTTAATACAGGAGTGTAGACTACTGAAATAAATATTTCCTGGAATCCAAGAGGCTTATTATGCTTATATCTTACGTTACTGACTTATATATACTTGATGAGCTACAAATTTGTAAAAATCTGACATCTCTCCCGGTTTAACATCTTTTATTGGTATCTGATAGCTCTTATTATATGTAACGCTAAATCTTTTAAACCTGGTTTATAAAGCACTCTAAGCACTTGTTTCTTAAGCCTGTCAAGCCACTGGTTCCCCAGGACTGCTCTTTCATCATTAGACCTCCTTCAGTTCCTCGAATGGCACCCTCCCTCGCTCCACCTCTCCTGCTGGGGCTTCTTGTTTTCTCTCAACCCATGGTTCTTCCGTCTCTTGCCCTTAGGCTAACATCCTCTGCCACTCGACTGGCTAATTCCCACTCCACCTTCAACTCTCAGCTTGAAAGTAATATCTTCCAAAAATCCTTCCCTATATACAAGGTCACATTCCCCAGTAAATACTCCTGTAACTATTTCAATTATCATAATACTCATCACATTATAGCAATTACATATTTAAAGACGGTCTTGTCCCTATGACCGTAAGATGAGAATAAGGAGTTAATTTTGTTCACTTCCTGTCTCTCCCATTCGTAGTACACTATCTAGCATTCAGTAGGTTCTCATCTAAAATATTAAGTGGGTGAGTGAAGGAATAATAGAAAAGAATATCATGTCCTCACTTACTGAACTTTTATCTTTCCTCTCTATAATCTTATCTTCTACTTCCCCAAGCTATTATCCAATACACCATAAACAGTGCAACTGCTATCTGGAATGCCTTTCTTCCTAACTTTTCACCCTGGCCAGGCATTGCTCATTCTTCTAAATCTCCATCATCTTCCTGTACCACTTTTTGGCACTTCACAACCAGAAGCGATCAACTCAAAGCAATCTTCTGTTTCACTGTGGTACGAGAAAGCTGCTCACATTTTAAGCAGCTACCTAATATAATGCTTGACCCTCCATAAATGTTTGCTGATGCTACTCCTGATGAGGTCATGTTCATGCACCTCTTCTATCCCCATAGAAGTGTCCTGCTATATACCTCTATAACCTATCAAAAATAGAGCGTTAAGTGTACAGGATTATTTTTATACAGGAACGTTTACACACAAATGTCCCATCTCTAAAGCGTTTCTTTCCTAGTCTGAGTTCTTTAAGGCATTAATTTATTCCTCAAACCCATGAGGTAAGATACTTAGTAGGGAGATATCCCAGAGGTCCATGAGGATCCTCAATAACAACAATTATTATAACTAGTACTTAGTAGGTGCCAAGAACTGTTCTAAGTACTTTACACATATACATTCATTTAACCCTCACAACAAACCTGTAAGGTAAATATATTATTACCCCCATTTTACTTGTAAGGAAACCAAGCCACAGCAGTGTTAAATAATTTGGCACAAGGTCACAAAGCTTCTAGGGAGTGAAGCTAGTATTCAAACCCAGGCAGTCTGGCTTCAGGTAACGTATTCAGAGAGTTTAGAACCATTCAACAAAATTTACAAAATCAAGAAAATAAGAAGGGGTTTCTGGCTAAATACATAAATACAATGAAAACAGACTGCTTCAATCTACAATGAAAACAAATTAGACTGCTTCAATCTACAATTCAAGTTTACATTTTAGGTTTACATAGTATTAGAAGTATAACATTTTATTGAGCTCTTACTAAGCATTCTACTAATTACCAGGGATTCTGTTAATCCACTTAACACCTTACTTAGTTCTTATATTAACTCCAAGAAACAGGTAAATAAACTAAGGTTAAGTGAGATTAAATATTAAGAAGTTAAATAACATGCCAAGGTCACATATAATCATAAGTAGCCATGTCTTAGACTAAGTTCTTAAACACTAACAAAGTTTACCTTTTAAAGACATTTGCCTAAACCAGAATATAAACTTATTGGAAATACCTTCACTGCAGCATAGTTTATCTATAATTTTATATATATTAGAACATAAAATCTACTGCTTCTAATACATTCTTGTCATAACTTCTTTATAATATTACCTATAGTGATGCAAGGTGGCACAATAAAGTTAAAATACATTACTAATATGGTAGAGAATAAGTTAGTACTATTTGGCTTACCTTTATAAAAGATACTTTCTTGATCTTTTATAAAATGGCATTATTTCTCCAGTTCAGTAAAAGGGAAAAATTTACACACCACTAAAACAGTCTGGACTACAATCATCATCATTACATTTACAAAGGCTATTCTGAAGCACTTCATATTTATTAAATAACTTAATCCTTTAATAATCCTATGATAAAGTTACTATTATTATCCCTATTTTATAGCTGAGCGACCAGAAGCACAGACAGGTGGTCACCCAGCACAAGGCTGTACAGCTAGAATATGGTAAAGTCAGGACTGTCACACCAATAGGCTGTCCCCGACCCCAGTTATTCTCCCCAACAAGAGCATTCTATCACAGCAAAAAAATTCAACACCTTGCATGAAACTGTAAATTGGTAAGAACAATCATTTGTTTTTTTTCCAAGTTATTTTTAATTTCAAAAGTTAGGAAATTCAGGAACTACATTTAAGGAATATTAAGCTGGGTGTCTATTATCCAATAGACATCTTCATCTATCATCAATAATGCTGGCACTTTATTGGTGTTTTATTTACAATCCTGAGTGTTCCATTAAAAAAAAGATATCTAGGGCGCCTGGGTGGCTCAGTTGGTTAAGCGACTGCCTTCAGCTCAGGTCATGATCCCAGGGTCCTGGGATCGAGTCCCGCATCGGGCTCCCTGCTCTGCAGGGAGCCTGCTTCTCCCTCTCCCACTCCCCCTGCTTGTGTTCCCTCTCTCGCTGTGTCTCTCTCTGTCAAATAAATAAATAAAAAATCTTTAAAAAAAAAAAAGATTTAAAAAAAAGATATCTAAATCATCATTACACTATTGCTTTGAAATTAGTCTTTCAAATACCTGATACAGTTTTTAGTTACAGAAAAATATAAAAATAAGATAAATATCTGAGAAAGGATTCACTACAGATTCTAAAGCAGATTTCACCTCCCCTGAACTAGAGGTTATCAGCTTCCTAACACTGAAAATTATATACAAGTTGTCCAAGGAAATACTGAAGGTGGCTGGTCCTTATACAACTAGATAGTAGATAATCAAGTCCAAAAACATGAATCATGGGAAAAAAGAAAAAAACCATGAATCATGAAAGAAAATCCAAATGTAAACCTCATATTTTAATCATTTGCTGCTTTTCTTCTTTTATTTATACTAATTCACTTAGAAGAATTATTGAAATGGAGAGAAAATACCAGAAGATACTAGTTTTCAAAACATTTTACCAGGTCACTCTAGGAGAGTCACTATGAATAAATAGTGTCAGGGAAGGAAAGCAGACCATCCACAACAGGACTGTCTTAGAATGCTGTATTATCTAGTTTGAAAAGTGACATTTGAAAAAAAATGTTCAAAGAACTCTAATAAAATTACAAAGAGAAGGAAACAAATTTAAATAAAAGCTTATCCCGTGTTTATCTGTACTGTACAGATAAGGAAATTGAGATTCTGAACACTGAAAACTCTGACTTAAAAAAAAAAAAAAATCACACAGCTATTGAGTGGTAGGGCCAGGATTAGAAGCCAGACCTAATTCTTTCTGTAACATTCCTATAACATTAAACCCTAAAACCTGGGGTGCCTGGGTGGCTCAGCCGGTTAAGTGTCTGCCTTTGGCTCAGGTCACGATCCTGGGGTCCTGGCATGGGCCATGTATCAGGCTCCCTGCTCAGCAAGGAGACTGCTTCTCCCTCTCCTCCCTGCTCATGCTCTCTCTCTCGCTTTCTGTCTCTCTCGAATAAATAAAATCTTTAAAAACAAAATAAACCCTGAAAGTTTTCTTTGATTATTCAAAGATGCCTCAGTATAGGGGCGCCTGAGTGGCTCAGTCGTTAAGCGTCTGCCTTCGGCTCAGGTCATGATCCCAGGGTCCTGGGATGGAGTCCCACATCGGGCTCCCTGCTCAGCGGGAAGCCTGCTTCTCTCCTTCTCTCGCTGTGTCTCTGTCAAATAAATAAATAAAATCTTAAAAAAAAAAAAAAAAAGGAAAAAGAAAAAAAGCTTCAGGCAATTTCCTGACTTTCCAATCACAGCATTTAGCATCAAAAATAGGATTAAGGGTAGAAGCAACAATCAGAATACTTACAGAAAATCCTTTGGGAAGAAGAAAAAGTGCTCTAGAAAAGCACAGATGAGATAAGTATGCAAGGCACCCATTTGCATTCCAAAATCTTGCCCCCTGCTGTTTCTATGGGAATTACTTCCCTTCTCATGTAATACTTCCCAATACACTTTTTTGTTGTTTCTTAGGAAAAAATATAAAATTCCCATTATTTTCTTCTTAACTAGACAAATCATCTGATTCCCCAGGTTTAATTTTTAGTCACTTAATGGTTTAAACATACAGGTAGGGGTGCCTGGATGGCTCAGTTGGTTAAGCGTCATCAGATTCTTGATTTGGGCTCAGGTCATGATCTCGGGGTCCTGGGGTTGAGCCCCTACATTGGGCTGCCCGCTCAGTGGGGAGTCTGCTGGTCTCCCTCTCCCTCTGCTCCTCCCACCATGTGCTCACTCTCTCAAATAAAGAAATCTTTAGGGTGCGCCTGGGTGGCTCAGTCGTTAAGTGTCTGCCTTCAGCTCAGGTCATGATCCCAGGGTCCTTGGGATCAAGCCCCGCATCTGGCTCCCTGCTCCGCGGGAAGCCTGCTTCTCCCTCTCCCACTCCCCCTGCTTGTGTTCCCTCTCTCGCTGTGTCTCTCTGTCAAATAAATAAATAAAATCTTAAAAAAAAAAAAAAAGATGCTTCACTATACTCAATATTTATGACTAAAGTTCTAAAAATCTAAATTTTCTAGTAGATTAAAAACAAACTGGTTTTCATTGGACATCTCAGATTAGGCAGATTTCTTACATATGACAATCTTAAAAAGCTCAATCCAGAGCAGAAAAAAACTGATAAGATGGGCTTCATCAAAATTAAGAACTTCTGCTCTTTGAAATATACTGAGTTAAGAAAATGAAATGAAGGGTGCCTGGGTGGCTCAGTTGTTAAGCGACTGCCTTCAGCTCAGGTCATGATCCTGGAGTCCCGGGATCGAGTCCCACATGGGGCTCCCTGCTCAGCAGGGAGTCTGCTTCTCCCTCTGATCCTCTTCCCTCTCGTGCTCTCTCATTCTCTCTCTCTCTCTCAAATAAATAAATAAAATCTTTAACAAAAAAAAAAAAAGGAAAAGAAAATGAAATGACAAGCCATAGACTGGAAGGAAGTACTGCAAAACACATATCTGATAAAGGACTTATACCTAAAATATATATAAAGAATACCCAAAACTCAGTAAGAAAACAACACAAATTAAAAAAAAAACAGGCAAAAGATAAGAAGACATTTCACTAAAAGGATATACCAATGGCATAGACACATGTGAAAAGCTCCCCATCATCAGTCAGTAAGAAAATGTGATTTAAAATCATAATGAGATACCCTTACATACTTATTAGACTAAAATTAAACAAAAATATAAACAAAAAGACCTGACAATACCAATGTTGGGGAAGGACCCAGGGCAATGAGAACTATCTTTTTTTTTTTCCAGTTCTCATACAATACTGCAAAATAATGTGGCCACTTTGGAAAAGTCGACAGTTTCTTATAAATTTAAGCATATACGTAGAGAATACTATCCAGGAATTCCACCCCTCAGTAGTTATCCAAAAGAAATGAAAATGTATGTTCATGCAAATGTTTACAGCAGCCCTATTCATAATCTCTTCAAGATGGAAACAAAAGCCCTTCAACTGGTGAATGGATAAACTTCGTACACATCCAGACAATGACTACACAGCAATAGAAAAAACTACTTTTACACTCACAATACATAGATAAATCTAAATTATGCTAAAAAAATTTTTTCTAAATAAAATATATTATGCTAAGTGAAAGAAACCAGACTCAAAGCTACATGCTCTATGGTTCTATTTATAGGACAATCTAGTAAAGGCAAACTATCACTGTTTTTCAGGAGCTGGGGTTGAGGGGATGGGCTGATTTATAAAGGATCACAAGCAAACTTCTCGGAGTGCTGGATAGGTTCTGTATCTTATTTTTTTTTAAGATTTTATTTATTTGACAGAGAGCGCACAAGCAGGAGGAGCAGCATGGGGAGCAGCAGAGGGAGAGGGAGAAGCAGACTCTCCTCTGAACAGGGAGCCTGATGCGGGGTTCAATCCCAGGACCCTGGGACCATGACCTGAGCCAAAGGCAAATGCTTAAACAGCTGAGCCACCCAGACACCCCTTAATTATGGTAGTTTAACATGATGATATATATTTGTTAAAACTCAGCATATTATACCAAGAAGGATGAATGTTAATGAATTATAAATTGTATCTTAATAAGCCAGGTATTAAAAAACACTAATCAAAAATACAATTATGCAAGTAATTTGTTGCAATGAATTATAATGGATATGAATTTGTAACCATAAATCCAAGTGTAGAACATCACATCTCAATTAAAAAATTATTTAAAAATATTCCTTTACAATATTCATTTAACTCACACTGGGCATATATACCATTTTGTAACATACCATGGCATTAGCATTTATTTTTATTTCAGTAAAATTATTATTTAAATAAAAATACTGCATACGTTAACTTTTTTCTGAAACCACTTTCATTAGGTTCTAAATGGGCTCAATGTTTTCATGTGCCAAGAAACAATTTTATATCATTCCTCTGTTATAATTGAAAAAAAAGATCACTCTTATAAAAAGAATTTACTACTGAAGCTTTCGTGGTTATAAATTTTTCAAATCTCTGTAATACCATCACCCACTTATTGGTCCATTCGACTTCAGAAATCCCGTGACAACAGCAGTTAAGTAGCTTTTATTATTTTAAAGAGGTAGGTGTGTGTTTGGAAGTGAGAAGAAGGGTGGAATGATAGCTTTTTCTTGTTGTTTTGGGGAGTGAGAACACAAAGCAGTCCCAAACTAAACTCCTCTGAGTACAATTCTCTACTTTCAAAGCTGGAACCTATTAAAGTTAAATAGTTTAGATTACATTTTAACTCCTTTTAAAAGCAGTTTTTCCCCTCAGTTCAGTATGCACAGGGATTCTCACTGCCACTGAGAAACAGCCACTCCCATTTGTACAGCACGAAGAGTTTATAAATGCATTTTCACACATATTATCTCTTTTAATTCTCACCAAGACCTATGAGAAAGTGTGTTGTTGTTGTTCTTAATTTCCATTTTGTAGATGTCAAAACCCACTCAGAAGGTTAGATTAGTTGTCCAAAGATCATAGAAGCCAGTTAAGTGTCAGGGCCAAAATGCTGTTTCACATTATTCTGTGTATCCATTTGCATCTACTACTAGTCTGAAGACAGATGACGTTATGGGAAAGCTATACCTAACAATGTCTAAAAATATTAGCAATACTTGGTAGCCATTGTGTATATTAAAGGAGACTGAGTAAAGAACAGTTTAGTGACAACTAAATGTGGAATGGAATCCTGGATGGAAAAAAACCAAAGGCCATTACTTGAACAGGTGGCAAATTTGAACACATGCATATTAGACAGTACTATTGAATCAATGTTTAATTTCCTGAATTTGATAACTGTAATGTAATATATAAGAGAAAATCCTTGTTCTTAGGTAATACATATTTTAAGTATTCAGTGATGAAGGGTTATGATGTATGCAACTTACTGAAAGTGGTTCAAAAAATGTTATGTGTGTAGAGGGAAATCAAATGGCAAAATGCTAACTGGTGACCTAGGTGAAGATTATACAGTGCTCACAGTTACTTCTTTTTTTTTTTTTTAAGATTTTATTTACTTGAGAGAGAGAGAAAAAGCATGAGCAGGGGGAGGGGCAGTGGGAGAAGCAGGCTCCCGCTAAGCAGGGAGCCTGATGTGGGGCTCGACTGGAGGACCCTGGGATCATGATCTGAGCTGAAGGCAGACACTTAACTGACTGAGCCACCCAGGCGCCCCTCATGGTTATGTTTATTACTGAATTTATAAGATTTAAATTTCAAAAAATAGAGTTGAAGATAAAAAACATTAATTTTCTTTCAATTTTCTTCAATAGCTATTAGACATTTCCAACAAGATCTTGTGTTAAGAAACTGAATAAAAGGGACATCTGGGTGGCTCAGTCAGTTAAGCGTCTGCCTTCAGCTCAGGTCATGATCTCGGGGTTCCTGGGATCAAGCCCCACATTGGGCTCCCTGCTCAGCAGGGAGCCTGCTTCTCCCTCTCCCTCTGCCTGCCATTCCCCTTGCTTGTGCTCTGTCAAATGAATAAATTTAAAAAAATCTAAAAAAAAAAAAGAGAAAGAAAAGAAGTTGAATTTAAAAAAGATATTCTTTTTAGTGCCTATATTATTATTATTTTTTTAAGATTTTATTTATTTGACAGAGAGAGGCACAGCGAGAGAGGGAACAGAAGCAGGGGGAGTGGGAGAGGGAGAAGCAGGCTTCCCGCCCAGCAGGGAGCCCGATGCGGAGCTTGATCCCAGGACCCTGCGATCATGACCTGAGCCATGACCTGAGCAACGACTGAGCCACCCAGGTGCCCCTTAGCGCCTATATTATTAGTGCCTAACTTATTTAACGCAAGTTGCAATAAAAAAAAAATAGGGTATAAAACATGACAGCAAGTCACACATAATATATCCGAGAAATAGCTTGTACTTTTTTAGTACTAGGAGAATTTTTTTTTTTAAAGATTTTTATTTATTTTTATTTGAGAGAGAGAATGAGAGAGAGGGAGTACATGAGAGAGGGGAGGGTCAGAGGGAGAAGCAGACCCCCTGCTGAGCAGGGAGCCCGATGCGGGACTCGATCCCGGGACTCCAGGATCATGACCTGAGCCGAAGGCAGTCGCTTAACCAACTGAGCCACCCAGGCGCCCAGTACTATGAGAATTTAGTATAATTTACATACTGTCCCCTATTTTTAAGAAGGTTAATATTTGCTAAGAGCAGATAAAATTCCAATGCCCATTTCTTACGGATCATTAATATTCTAAACAGAGTAAATCTGCTATCAGACAGTACATACTTAACTAAATTCAACCCATTTTAATATATATGATTTTACCACTGAATTTTTCTCCCATCCCATTCTAAAAGATTTTTTAAAAATGTTTTTATAATTTTGGTATATTTCAAAATAAATGCTGTGAATCTGCACCATGTAGATATTTCTATGAATTCAACCATAAGCATTCAGGGAAAAAAACAGGATTTCAATAGCACAGACACCATTTCACGAGATAAACATGCCTTCCCCAAGGAGCACTAAGCACAAGTAGGAAAAGGGAGCTGTCCAGTTACACATGCTTTTCTCCCTGTGTTCATATTGCCAAGCTTCGTTCTAGAATTTAAAGTATTTTTGTGCAACAAATCCCCTAATGCAAGCCAACCTCTTCATCTGGTGCTCAACTAAAGAAATTTATTTTTAAAGTTTCTGAAGGAAAAACTAGTTATTTTGCATTTCTGGGAGATGGAATGAATGTATAATATAATTCATGAGCATTTTTAAGGGATTTTTAGGGATTTTAACTAAAATCTACTTTGTCATGTGTGCCAACCTCACAACCTAACTCCATCTGAACATGCAATTCCAACATAAATGTACTCTATTTCATTATTTACAGCAAGAACATAACACACTTCAAGGACTTCTTTATAAAGGCTATATTCAGAAACATTCCTTAAACTTTCTACATCAACTCCATACCTTTCTTTTTAGTTACTCCTGAATCCCCCAATCTGTACTTTTTCTCTGGATTATTATTTAACCTGATCTAGCCCAACTTCTACGTTTTTCCTACTCATAGAATCAGAGTGAAAAGAAACTTAGAAATCAGTCTATTCCTCCCTCCAAGCTCACAGAGCTGCTGGCTGGAGACTCCAGTGAGTTCCATGTAACAATA
The DNA here is from genome assembly GCF_029215605.1 of Mirounga angustirostris. NCBI lineage: Eukaryota > Metazoa > Chordata > Mammalia > Carnivora > Phocidae > Mirounga > Mirounga angustirostris. Next base: position 98,873,739 of record NW_026991717.1, read on the forward strand.
AATTCCTTATCCTCTAACTAATATGAATTTCTACAGAAAGGTAATATTTAATTGTACAAAGAAGTTCAGAAAAGAAAAAAAGTTCAGAAAAGACATTTATAAAGCGCAAAACGCAGTGAAACAAAGCATCTCTGTCATTTAGAATCCTCGATACTAAGTTCTGAATACTAGTGAGTAGAAGAACAGTTTTGGTTTTTTTTTTTAAGATTTTTATTTATTTGACAGAGACACAGTGAGAGAGAGAACACAAGCAGGGGGAGTGGGAGAGGGAGAAGCAGGCTTCCTGCCGAGCTAGGGAGCCCGATGTGGGATCAATCCTAGGACCCTGGGACCATAACCCGAGCCGAAGGCAGACGCTTAACGACTGAGCCACCCAGGCGCCCCTAGAAGAACAGTTTTAGTATTTCTTGATCTCCAGAACATAAGGGAATCCCATAAAATTGGGCCTCTTCCTTACAAAATTTATTTTTGAATAATTAGTTTATAAATTTATTCTCTGATGTCTTACTTTTATAATCTTTATCCCTACTGTTTTACATATTAACTCTTTGAAATAAAAAAACCCCACAAAATAAAAAACACTATACAGGTTTGAAAATTATTTTTAACAAACTACAATAAATTTTTCAAGTTTGATTTCAAGCTTTCAACCTGGATTTTTAAAAATGGCAAAAGTAACAATTTTTCATTCTTAGAATGAGGTATAAACATTGAGGGGACCAATCTTGAGATAATTTGTCTAATATCAGCCTAAACTAAGTCACAGATGCAAAGTTTTCTGTGACATCAGGATATAATTCCCTAAAACCTACTTCTTCATAGTATACACTCTTTATTTTCTTTTAAAAGATTAGTGCAGAATGACATATGAATTTTACACTTAGATTTAAAGGAGGCCTTTCAGATCTTTGAATCAAAGTCATGAATCAAAGAATCATGATTTAATGACCTTAACTGAAGTACGAAAGTTCTTTATAAAATTCTTTAGCTTGCTTAATTAACGTGCCTATGTCTGAGCTGACCACTATACCTTCAGGGTAAGGCTGACCTTCAGGGGTCAAACCCAGGGGTTGTGTCATAACTTTTTTTTTTAAATCACAGAATCTAACGAAAGCTAAAAAGCCTCTTCTCAAAAAATCCCATATATGTACATACATACAAAATTTTATTTATTTTATTTTTTAAATATTTAAGTAATCTCTACACTCAATGTGGAACTCTGAACTGATGACCTTGAGATCAAGAGTCACACACTCTTCAGACTGAGCCAGCCAAGTGCACCACATACAAAATTTTATTTTATTTTTTTAAAGATTTTTTTTATTTATTTGTCAGAGAGAGAGAGAGAGCGCGCACAAGCGGGGAAGCTGCAGAGGGACAGGGAGAAGCAGGCTTCCCGCTGAGCAAGGAGCCGGATGTGGGACTCCATCCCAGGACCCTGGGATCATGACCTGAGCTGAAGGCAGACGCTTAACCGACTGAGCCACCCAGGCATCCCCCCACATACAAAATTTTACTACAATCTTGAAGGGAGGAGTCACCAGAGAATCTATCAATCCCCAGGAAATAATTGTTATCACTGATTACATAGGAAGAAAGCCTTAAAACTTAATGCTTTTGGTTTTCGTACAGATTCTGATCTGAACAAGAAAGGTACCAGAGAGGCATCTGGAGTCTGAAGACATTGGTCAAAGCTGTGATACCTTCTGTTCCCAAAGTACCATAACTGTCTCAAGGCCATTGTAGCCAGGTTCTGCCAATTGTCCATCCCTGGTCTGCAATCCCAAGACACAAGACCCTCTGCTATCTCTACCTCTAATCATCTAGATCCTGCAAGCTGCTCGGATGTACTGTTGTTGCTGACAAGTAGCCACCCAGACCACCCTTTAATACCTTCAGTGACACAACTCAGTGTTTCAAAAGGCAGGCCACTGCAGTTTTAGGCACCTTTCAAGAACTATAAAGTTCCTTTCTAATTTGACCAGGTTTGTAAACTTTAAGCGCTGCCCTACTCAATTTCTCCTTTTTTCACTTACCAATAGGTAACAAATTAGCTTACCATTCAAAGTATCTAATCCTAAAACCAGAAGCAAAAAATTATTTAGCTCTACATGCACCAGAGAAGTCAGAATAATGATGAAAAGCACTTTCTATTTGGAAGTCAAAATATAAGAGAGCAGTACTGGTTCAGTTCAAGAAAAATGCAAGGTTTCCACATACCCAGTTTATTGGGCTTCTTTTCACTGCATAAAAAATAAAAAATGTATCAACATTAAAAGATTCAGATTACAATCACTTAAAATTAACATCAGTTCTGTCTGCAAATAGTTTATTCTCTGTATTTCTATTTATGCCTGTGATTCTGTGTAATAAACAGTTCTAATCAATGCAATGTAAATATAGAAGTCATTACTTATTCATCAGATAAAGACTGGCTTTCAAGAAACTATTAAGTTGTCTCAGTCACCTTCAACAGATCCTTTTTCACAATAAGAAATATCTCTTATTGAAGCCAGTGTTATTAATAAGGGCCATTTATCATATATAAGCAATTTCTGATGCAAATCCTTGTTTCCTCTGAAAACAAAGGAAACATTAAAAATTGTTATTTTCTTCCTTAAATGATCCCACACTAATGCTGGACAAAAAAGATTCACAGATATTTTACAGTGATTGATGCAGTTATATCAGGTAAGAACAATGTTAACCAACAGTTAATTGGATTAACAATACAGCAAAATCTCATTTTCAAAGGACTACCCGGGGGGCTTGCCTTCCTGGGCCAAGTCTCAGAGAGCCCAACAATGCACAGCCCTAAGGAAGAGTCTACCTTGTAAGGGCCTTCTTTTTGGTCCTTCAATAATTAAACTTCCTGTAGCGATACAAAGATCCACCTAAATGAATTCTGCCTTATTTTGCAAATACCATTGGGGCACTAGTTCCATAGATTTGTATGTTAGGTATACAACAATCCCTTGGTTAAGAAACACATTTCCTGATAAACAAACACTTCTCTACTTTTCCAGACTGGCTTCAAGAATGAATGCTGTGTTTCAAAAAGACAGAAAAAAAAAAAAAAAAAAGGCAGTGCCACACATCACCTTACCAGAACTGCATGGCATAAAAAAGGCGTGTTAAGCTCAGGAAGACACACCTCTGAGCATTTCTGGGATAAAATCATCTACAGAATCATTTTAGTTGATTCTTAAAGTTGAAAATTATTTAATGCATCACAACCAAAATACGTACTGCAGAATTTTCTTACAGTCCATATTGTTGGATACCCTATTATTTAAAATTGAGTCAGTTTTAAATCAACGCAGTATATATTTGTACCCAAGCAAATATGATGAATCTCGATTTAGTTTAATTATGCCTGTTTTATAGCACAAAATTCTTTCATGAGCTTAATATACAACTGAACACTCGAAATAGCTCATTTAAAGCACAGACTACAGATAGTCAAACACTGCCCCACCCCTCGTTAAGAGTGGATGACTGGAACATTTTAATACACTCCATCACGTAGTAGCACAGCTAAAGAACCTTCATATTGGCGCCAGAAGTTGCATCTTTTCCGGTGCAATTTGTACTTTAAAAATTTTTTGCATCATCCTCAATACCAGATGTCACCAACATTCAGGTACACTGAAGATAAGTAACTGATAACCACAGCCCTGTAATTTCCCCCCTCTCCACATAAATGCGCACTTTTCTCATTTCTTCTTCAAGTCGCTGAATGTAAAGAAATAAGGCGTTCTCGCCAGTAACTACACAATTAAGTTTATTAATTGGGAGGCTGGAATCACATTAAGAAAACTTCAAACAGTAACAACGCAAAACAAGATACAAAGGTGAAAAAGTCTTTTTGCTTAAGTACTGAAAGATCTTACAATTTTGAAAAGTATTTGCGCGATGCCAAGCAAGATTTCCAAAACCCACCCCTCCCCCAGCCGCAAGCCGCCCTCGCCCCCCCCTCCCCCGGCCCGGCCCGGCCCTCAGCCGCCGCCTCAGTCTGGAGGTCGTTATCTAGGCGCGGCTGGAGGGCTGAGATGCTACTCACCAAGTTTTTCCACCAACTTGAGCATCACCCCTCCAATGTGCACCTCCCCGGTCACTCTTAGGGTGACATCGCGGTTCAGGTCCGTCACATGAACACTCAGTTCCCACGTCCCATCCGCGTAGCAGCCATCTGGCATCCTTATCCCGTCCAGAGCCATGGCTCCTTCCTGCGAGCACGGAGGAAATGGCTCTCGTAAGCGTCACTCCCCCAAAGGAAGGCAAATCCCACCGAATTCGCAGAGTCGACCGCGGAGCGGGAGAAGGTGGAGGACCCGAGGGTTTCCGCACGAACTCGGGAGAGCGGCGGCGGTGCGGGATTCTGCTCCCCGCGCCCTTCCCGGCGGCCGCCCAGCACTCCCCTGCCCGCGGCAGCCCTCGGCGGACACGGCGCCGCCCGTCCGCCCCGCGCGGCCCCGGCCCAGCGGCCCTCGCCTAGCGGACCGCGGCGGGCTTCACCTGCCCGCCTGCAGACCGCACCCCGGCCCGAGAAGACGCCGCCCGCGGGCTTCACATTCCTCGTCCCCGCCCGCGCTCCCCCTCAGGTCCCAGCCGGGATCCCGGCCCCTCACCGCAGGCTCCTTGCGCTCGCGGCCAGGGATCCGCGCCGCAACAGGCGCGGGCGCGGCGGCTCGTGGGGCGGCAGCGTCCGGTCCCCCTCCTCAGCCGGCGAAGCGCTGCCTCCCGGCTGGAGCGACTAATGGAGTCCTGTCGTCGCGGCCCCTCGCCTCCCTCCCAGCGCTCCACCCCTCTCTCCCCGCCCCCTCAGTCGGAGTCCGGCTCTGGCAGGGCGCGCCTGCTCCCTCCTCCTCCGCCCCGCCGAGCCGCTCGGAGCGGGTCGGGCCGCCTCACCCACGTCCCTCACCGTCCCCCCGCGGCCGTGCTGCGGGCTGGGGGCCGCGCGCACTCCCGGGCTGGGGGCGGGGCGGCGCGCGCCGCAGGGGTGGGAGCTGTGCTGGGGAGGCGGGGGGCGCCCGCGGCGCAGCAATCTCAGCCCCGCCGAGCCGCTGCCCTTTTATGGAAATGAAGGACCGGGCGTAGGGATTGAATCCAACATCCGGGCTCTCGGCGGCGGGACCTGAGGAGGGGGAGCGAGGGGAGCGCGGGCCGCCTCCCGCGGGGGCGTGGGTGGGCGGTGGGGCGCTGCGTTTCGCGCTCGGGTCTTCGACTTTGCCGGAGCGTGTCGCGGGTGCCTGTGCTTCCAGCGGGAGAAGGGGGCTTGTCCGTGAGAAACGGCTACAGGAAATTCCCAGGGCAAGGTCGTGTTCAGGGAACAAAGTCCCCCGCCCCCTCCCCACGCCTGGAGCCAGTCCAGAAGTCTCGGGGCGGGAAGAGGTGCCACACTCTGGGAGCTGGAGAGAGGGGTTTGGGACGAAAAAACTTTAGAAAGTAGATGCCCAGGGCAGCTCCATGAACATCCCACAAAAGAATGAAAAAACCCAGAGGGAGGCGAACCACAAAAATTGCTTTGTAAGCAATGTCCGGCACAACCAGCAACTCCTACTGGACTCCCAAGAGTTTGCTTGCGCTCTTAACCCGTTCGGAAGCTCCAACCAGAAGCAAGTCGAATACACCCTACGATGCTCTTGTTTGGAGGTGGGGGGGTGTGTGGAATGCAGTGCAATGAGTTTTACTCAGAAACTGTTTCTTCAGCCGCTCCAGTTCTTTGTGTATTTTTATATGCAACTTAGAACTAACAGTCTACTAAGGCTTTCAGATGGCTGAACATCTTCTACCCCACCCTCAGCCACACCTTGAAAGAATTTTAATAGCTCTGGAATGGTGCCAGCAGGTACCGAGAAGAACTAAAGAACTCTACCTGTTGAGACTGACTAGTGATAGAAAATGGTCCTCCTGCTTCCCACCTCATTTCCGCTTCACCCATTTATTGTTGCGCTCAATTCAGAAACAGCTAGCCAGGGAACCTGCCTCGCTGGCAAACACATGACTCAAAAAGTCTGGGTCAGAAAGACTCAGATATCTCAGGTCCCGTAAAAGACCCCAGTTTTTAAAGTCTCAGTGTTCTTGAACTGTGTCAATTACTTTGAAAAGGAACCTAACTGGGCAAATAAACCTTAGTTCATCAACGCAGTTGGGAAACGAGGTTAGAGGCCTCAAGAAAGGGGTGGGACCCGTAAAAGAGTGAAAGGAAAGCAGCGAAATTCAGATGCCAGAGGTCTGGCACAAAAAATAGGGAAAACCACTACAGTATTTTCAGCTAGTCATCATGGAGAAACTGATGCCTCAAGTCTGTCGTCTCTCCACTCTCCAATTATTTCTACTCATGGAGGTTCCAGATGGTTCTCTTGGAAGCAGTATGAATGTCCAGAGAGGAGGGAATATTTGTGTAAATTATGGTGCTGAAAATATATAGGAAAACGATCTTAATAAAATAGGGAATTGCTTGTTAGGGTAAAAAGCTGTTCAAAACTGTACATGTGGCTGTAACATCACAAGCTTATCTTCAAATATTCAGAGAAAAAAGACTGGAAGGAAATACACTAAAATGATAAGAAGCTGTCTTGGTGTTGAGATCATGGGAGATTTTTTCCTTCATTTTCTACAAACTCCAAAGCTTTGCATTCAGGACTTTTCTGTCACCACCTTAAATTTCATCCAGCATCTCAATTTCTCTATGCATGCCATCACATTCACAATGATGGACACAGCTGATGGAGAAGCTGCTGGACTCCGTGGCAGGATTTTCAGGGGTTTCCTTTTGTCAAAGTTTCTTAATATCCCCCAAATAAAACATGAGTTCTTTGAGAGCAGGGACTTAAATTCTTTGCACTGCCCACAAATTTACAAATAGCTTGAAACAAAGAAAATGAAAACATGCTGGTACCCAATCAATACAAATGTCAAAGAAACAGTAGGTCAGGGAGAAATCTCATTACTAGGGAAATCCTGGCTTTTAAAATTTTATGTGTTTGTTATTTCCACATCTTATCTCAAAAAGATTTGTGGCAATGTATAAGGATGCATAGGCTATGAGATAGCATACATTGTAAGTGGCACAAAATTAGGGGCAGGGGGAGGCGGGAAAGGGAAGGACAGAGATTTAAAATGAAGCCAGGAATGAGCATTGTACCTTAATGACCTTTGCAAGTGTTCCAGTAAGTCCTGAATAACTCCTGCTTCTCAAATATGCCTCTGGAGAACCAAAAATATCCATATCCTTTCTGAATATTCCCCTTCCTTCAGACAAATTTTTCGAAGCTAACTGTCATGTCTCAGAAACCCTTTTAACACTCAGTTTCCACATTCTAGTTCTTTTCTTACTTTCCAGTGAGTACTTTCTGAACAACCTCCCACCACAGTGCCTACTGCGCTGACTACTGCGCACTTCTTGAATGTTCCCTACATTTAGTGACAGAGGGGATGGTTAATATTGTAAATAACAGCCCCATTTCTCAACATTTGAAATAGCTTAGTTCTAGCATGACAAGAGACTTTCCTATCTTTAGAAAATCAGCAGTTTATGTTTGAGCAGTATAGTGCCCGGGAAGGCAGTGACCCTCTGTTAAGTACCATCGGAGGAATAATTAGATTAGGATGGGTGCAGCCGGTCCCTTCGGCCTTCTTTTTGAGTATTTCAAGCTGGCGCTTGTTTTGAAGATGAAAGGGGAGTCAGACTCCCAATTGCTGAAACTGGTTTTTTTTTTCCCCTGTTTATCAAGTGATTGGCTTTCAAGTGCATTTCTTAAATGTTTACTTCTACTTAATGTTTTTCAGTATATTCAGATGTGGAATCTTATCTGAAATCCCCCACTAGAACCTCCAAGACAATGCAATACTTGTGATACTGACATCATGCTGAAAAGTAGCTGAGAACTCCAGTGTTTGGAAGAACAGCCCAAGCACTGAAAGCAGCAATATCCAAATAAGGTACCAAGCACTGGTCTTAGATTTAGACCAAATGATACCTCACAGATGTGCCGTCAAATGCAGCCCTTGGGCTGGGTAATCCACAGGTTGAGTTCAGCTTTTTCTCTGAGCCTACCTAAACTGTGCTTTTATTTTTTATTTTTTTAGATTATTTATTTATTTATTTGAGAGAGAGAGCACATGAGAGGGGGGAGGGTCAGAGGGAGAAGCAGACTCCCCGCAGAGCAGGGAGCTTGATGCGGGACTCGATCTAGGGACTCCAGGATCATGACCTGAGCCGAAGGCAGTCGCTTAACCAACTGAGCCACCCAGACGCCCTAAACTGTGCTTTTATATTTCTAAAAGGTTAATACAAAATATACCCACTGGGTTTGAAAGAAAGAGATGTTGGGTGATAGGAAAAAATAAGGTTTGTGTGAGTGTGAATGTGTATGGGTGGCTAAAAATGCACTTAAAACCACCATATGAGGCCAGCAAGATGAAATGTAATGAATTATTCCTGTCAAATACCAGGTGAGCAGAATTCTTCATCCCAGGGATTGCCAAAAATGGAAGATACTGGTAAAGCTACTAAGGAGGTAGAAATCAAGGGGCATGGAGTGTGAAGAATGGGAAGGAAGGTTGCAAGGGCCACTGTTTTTATAAAAGTGGTAGTCACTGCGAACGGCAAGAAAAGGACTGGCAAACCTAGAAACAGGGCAGATTTGCCGGGGGTGGGGATGTTTCGACACAGACTCTGAGATAGCAATGAAATCTATTTCAAGGGGAAAGAAATGCGCTGCTTGTATTTGCCACGCCAGAGTATAGAAAATTTTTTGCAGGAAACCACGCTGGGGGATACTTTAAAAACTCTTTTCTTTGATTTAATTTTGAACATCATGTCATTTTGTGAGATAGTCTGTCCTTGACAAAAATTTGAAGGGTTCACACATAGGCTCACACAAACAAGGTAGCTAATTGTGTGCTTAGTACAGTGCAGGGCACAGAGACAGACACGTAGATGTATAACACGTCACAAGGTCTTAAAGGAACATCTATCTAATGTAGGAGGTTTATATTTAAAACATCATAAAGGATATCCACGTGCAAAAAGAATAAATTAGGCCCCTACCTTACACTGAATACAAAAATTAACTCAAAATGGATTACAGACCTAAATTTAAGATCTAAACTCTAAAATTCTCAGAAGAAAACATAGGAGTAAATCTTTGTAATCTTGGATTAGGCAATAGCTTCTTAGATAAGACATCAAAGCAAAAGCAACAAAAGAAAAACTAAATTCAATTTTATCAAAATAAAAAAATAACTAAATTTCAAAAGACAGCATGAAAAATGTGAAAAAATAACCCACAGAATGGGAAAAAAATTTGTAAATCGTATATCATTTAAGGGACTTATATCTAGAATATATAAAGCTATTATAAATCAACAATAAGACATAATTAAATGAGCAAATAATCTGAATAGGCAGTTCTCCAAAGAAGATATACAAATGGTCAATGAGCACATGATTTTTCCATCTTTTGCCTAGCATTAATATTTATGTACAAGTATTTAAAGAAATGATTCATTAAAAAAGCCAGAAGGGGGGCGCCTGGGTGGCTCAGTCGGTTAAGCGTCTGCCTTCGGCTCAGGTCATGATCTCAGGGTCCTGGGATCGAGCCCCACATCGGGCTCCCTGCTCTGCGGGAGGCCTGCTTCTCCCTCTCCCACTCCCCCTGCTTGTGTTCCCTCTCTCGCTGTGCCTCTCTCTGTCAAATAAATAAATAAAATCTTTAAAAAAAATAAAAATAAAAATAAAAAAGTCAGAAGGGAGAAAAACTATCACTGTAACATCTAAATCGTGAAGTACAAACCCGCTATGAGGACTATGATAACCTAACCTCCAAAAGAAGGTCATCAGGGAAGTCATAGAACGTCTTTATGAAGAAGCTAAATCTAACTGGGTCTGAAGAATGGAAGTTAGGCCTATCAAGAGGAGTAGTATGTGAAATCACGAGGCAGAAGTGAGCGTGGCATGCTCACCGCTATGGAGAAGAAAGGAAGAAACGCCCAGAAGATGCTCTGGGGAAGAGTGGGCATAGAGTGAGGTCAGAGTAGATAGGACAGAAGTTTGGATTCCGAGACAGAAAACAGTGAGCCATTAAAAAGTTGGTACATGGTAGTAATATCATGAAAGTTCAAGTAAGATGAACCCAGTAAAAATAATGCATGATGGATTGGAAGAGCTAGGGACTAGAATCCAGAAGGCTGGTTTGGAATCTGCTCCTGACTTCGGTGTAAGAAAAGTAATAGGGATTGAGGGGTGGACAGAAGTTCAAAAGAGTATGGGCGCCTGGGTGGCTCAGTTGGTTAAGCGACTGCCTTCGGCTCAGGTCATGATCCTGGAGTCCCGGGATCGAGTCCCGCATCGGGCTCCCTGCTCGGCAGGGAGTCTGCTTCTCCCTCTGACCCTCCCCCCTCTCATGTGCTCTCTCTCATTCTCTCTCTCAAATAAATAAATAAAATCTTTAAAAAAAAAAAAAAGAAGTTCAAAAGAGTTATTGTCAAAAGCTTTTGAGCATTTTTGGTGTTCTAAGTGCAGTGCAGCACACTTTAAATGTTCCTCACAACAACCCTGAGTTTTTATGATCATCCTTATTTAATGTGAGTTACCTGATGGCCAGAGAACCGGAATTAAAACCTAGGTCTGAAAAAAGAAAGTCATACATGCTTCATGCTTCAAAGTTTTTATGTTTGGGTGACCAGGCAGGAAGAACAGTGGAGTTACTGAACTGGGAAATGGGAAATAGGGAGGAGCAGATGTTAGGGAGTAAGGGGAAGACGGGACGTTTTAAAAAAGAAATACTCAACTTGGGCTGAGAGCCGTATATCCCAGTGGAAACATTTAGAGGGTAATTAGATAAATAAGCCTGGCTATCTTGTGAGGGGATCAAATCTCTGAGAGAAGTCATTAACATAGAGGCAAGCCTGAAGAGATGGCTCCACCCCCAAAGGAGCCTGACCCAGGGGTTACTAACTGCTCCCCAAGGGCAGGACTCAGGAAGAAGAGTCCTCTAAGGCAACAGAGAAAAGGATCAGAGGTGAAAAAAAAGATCAGGTTAGTCCAGTGTCAGGCAAATCAAAGGAAGGAAGGGCGGAGTGGGGGGCGGGGGAAGAAAGGATAGGAAAAAGCAAGGAAAGAAAAAAACATTTCAAGGAGGAAAAGGTGGTCATCACTATCAAATGATGCAGAGGAGTCCAGGAGAATAAAGAGTGATTGAAGAACACAACGACTGGCAAAAATCATTGCTCACCTTGCAGAGGACAATTTTATAGCTGGCTGAGACAGGTTTCAAAGAGCTGAAGAAGCAAAAGGGATGTTTATCAGTGAAAGGAAAGCAAGAACTAGTACGGTAATATGGAGGTGCCACAGGAGCAAAGATGCTTTTTCAGAACAAAGGAGCCAGGAGCGTGCATAAAGACTATGGAAAATATAAGGGAGAAATAGTTTGCTTAAACCTAAAACCAAGATGCCTCTGGGATTTGGGGGCTAATTCCACAGATTCAGGGGAAATAGGAACAGCCCTTGCCACGATAGAAGAAATACCAGTTTGCAAGGATTGGATTGGGTTATTGGAAGGCTCTAACCATCTTACACAAGTAGAAACACACAGCGGGATATAGCAAATCGTGCATAAACATATTTAAATAAATACTGTTAATATTAGCCAACAAGAGGGTGGGGCTGGCTGGGTTATTGTGCTGTTCAGTGGACTCCCTCCCAGGAGGTCAGATTGGGGCCCGGATGTAAGAAAGGAAGGATGTGATTAAGAGATTATTTCGGTACAACTAGGGCAGATTCCAAGGCCCATAACAGAGAACCGGGGGTGACAACACAGATGCCAACGTGCCCAGCCCAGAGGCGCTGCTGGGGACCCACTGGCCTGGGACAGCAGGGCCACCACTCGCAGATCCCTCCAAGGCCACAGGCTAAGAGGCCATTTCCCCACCGCTGCCTTCGTGCAGTCAGTCCCGACAACACACCGGAAACTCTGACTTGTTCAAGTGTTTCCTGGTGAAGGATCACGCTAGTCTCCTCCCTGGTTTTCAGTGTTATTTAGTGTCTAGCTGGTTCCTCCCGATTTTTAGTGGCAGGTAAAACACGGACTGACTCCCAACCCCCATTCTGGGAAATGATCCCTGCTCTTTGTGCTTTGTATCACAATGTCCTCTTCACATGCATAAACCTTCTCTTCTTCCCAAAACAGGAGTTGCAGTTCCACTGAAAGAGCCAAACCAGAAAGTCACCTACAATTACAGTTGCCCTAGGGCCAACCCCGTCCAACGTAGGACAGAAGTACCTCTTACCTACTTGCTCCTAAGAAGGCGCTCAGGTGACAGAGACTTGACTGCAGCTGAACATCCCCATCTGGTGCCTGGGAGGTGTCACTGCAAATCTGTTCTCTCCTTTGACCTGCATTCAACAAATAATTAAGAACTTTAGTAAGCAAATGGAAAAAGCGTCCCTGCACCTATTAAAAGATAAGCTCTTCATTTTTGGATCCCATCCTCTCTTTCAGACTGTGCTTTTGGAGGTTTCCACCCTATTCCCACATCAGAAGTTTTTTCTGCTTCATCTAATTCTACTCTTCCTTCCAGATCATTACCATTGCTGAATAAACTGACTCTAGCACCTCCATTTAAAGAAAGGAAGAAAAAGGTCTCTCTTGATCACATGTATCTCTCCACTACCTGTTCAACTGCCCTGGTCCTGTAGAACACAAAACCACTCAGATGAGACACCTTTATGCAACATCTCTACTTCCTCAACCCTAAATTACATTTTAACTTGCCCCCAAACTGGTCTCTGTTTCCACCATTCCCCTGAAACTGTTCTTACAGTCACTCATGACCTCTGTGTTGCAAAACACATGGTGCTGTCTTTCTAAACGCTCGCTGCTCTTGGAATTTGGAAGTTGCCACATCCTTGTTTTTCTTCTACCTCTCTGTCTTCTTTTTCAGTCTCCCTTGCTGGCTCCTTCTCCTCTAGCCCATACCTAAATTTAGCACAGCGGTGTAGACCGTCTGGACACTCTTTCCTTCTCTATATGCATTTTCTCTCTAGCTGATCTCCTCCTCCTGAGAGACTTACAATACTGTCCCTATGCTGATGATTCCCAAATGTCCAGCCCAGACCTGTCCTTGGGGCTCCAGAGTTGGAGATCCATGTGTAATAGGCATTTCTAACTAGTGTGTACAATGTGAGACTGGCTCTACCCCAATATCTATTCCTGCTCCAGTATTTTCCATCTCAGTAAATAGCACCACTACCCATCCATTCACTCAGCCTAAAAACAAAACAAAACAAAACAAAACAAAAAACGAGGTATCAGCTTTACCACCATCCCCGCCCACCCAGCTGTGACAAATTTAACATCTCTGCCAGGGACTAATTTAACACCAAATCTGTCTCTGAAATCAATCCATCATTGATCCACTTCTCTGCATCTTCACCATCACCATCCTAGTCCTAGCCACTGTCTTCTCACTTGGATTATTTATTCAGTAGCTTCCTAAGTGGCCTCTCTGCTCTCTCCCCACGCAGTCCATTTCCTACACAGTAGCTAGAGTGATCCTTTAAATGTGCAAATCACAACATTTACTCTTCTCTTAGAAACATCAAGGGTTTTCCATCAAGCTTAGGATAAAACCCAAACTCCTTACATGGCTCAAGAGGCAGCATGGGATCTGGGCCAACCTACCTCGCTGAGCTCCTGCTCACTGTCTCTGGTCCTAGAGGCCTCGTCCCTCTTCTGTCTTAGCACTTGCCTTTCTCCCTGCCACTGCCCTGGCTCTTCCCAAGACTTGGTCTTTCTCAGCCCCAACATCATCTCTTCAGAAAGGCCACAGAGTTGATAGTAACCTTTGTCTCCACCCCCAAATTACTTTCTATTTCCTCATCTGCTTTTTTTCTTCCATAAAACTTAACAAAAATTTGAAATTATCTCATGTGTTTGCTTGTCTCCATCCCACCCAGTCTTCCCCTCTGCCTAGAATGTAAGCTCCTCGGAGGGAGGGAACTTCCAATTGCATTGTGATGCTCCTGGGGCACCATCAGTGTTGTAGTCCATGTGAATGGAGGTCCTTGTGGGAAACTGCCCTTGTCTGCCTCGTTCAGGGTCATATCCCCCAGTACCTAGCACAGTGCCTGTCATATGGCAAGTGCTCAATAGTTGAGAAATGAATGAAAGAATGAAATGTAGCATGTCAGATGAGCCCAGATGCACATCCCAGATCCATGCCTCCAAGAAACTTAAACTCTAGAAGATCATTAGAACCAAGAGTATAAACATCACATATAAATATTGATGTGTTTTTCAAGGCCACATGCATATTGAGTAGCATGGTGTCTCTGATCTCTGAGCTGTAAACAAGTATGTCAATGTTCATAGGTACTGTCCTCATCTTCATACAAAAACAGCCCACTTGCGAAAATCAGTTTGCATTCAAGCCATGAGGTTTTTTTCCCCTTCCAGTATTAAAAAAAAAAATCAGGGGCACTTGGGTGGCTCAGTCCCTTAAGCGTCCAACTCTTGGTTTTGGCGTAGGTCGTGATCTCAGGGTTTTGAGATCAAGCCCCTGCCTCGGGCTCTGCACTGGGTGTGGAGCCTGCTTGGGATTCTCTCTCTCCCTCTACCCCTCCCCCCACTAAAAAAAATCATTCTCCAGTCTTCTCCACTGTCCTTGAATAGTCAACCCTAGCCCCTTCCAAACTAGACTCACTCCTCCCTCTCCCATGACTTCATCTCCTATTTCCATTGAACATTGAAGCCATCTGAGTAGAACCCCCTTGACTTATGCTACTGAACCTTTAATCCTACCTGCATCTGCACAAGGTGCTTTCTCCTCCTTGGCTGCCATTAGGCAGAAGAGACATCTGTGTTCGTATCAAAGGTTAATCCACCTGTGCCCTGCATTCCATTTCTTCCTCAGTTAATAAATTCTCAATTATCCATTTCCAGGGTCTTCAGACTTTCTCAACCCAGAGACTTCCTCTCAGCATTTAAATATGCTCCAGTCTTCCCCAACATTTGAAAGACTGGAAGGAAGACAGGTCATGAAGTTCACCCCGGACTTCACTGTCTCCTTAGTTGCTGTCCTCCCCTTCATAGATATCAAAACTTCTCAAAAGCATTTTAAGTATTGTCTTTTATGCTCACTGTCTCCATTTCCATTACCACTCTCTTACTATGGAACCAATTTCATCCTTGTTTCTGCCTCCTGTTCAACTAAAGTGGCTCATGTTGGGCTCATGAATTACCTCCATCTCACTAAATTTGAAAGGCGTTTTAAACTCTCATCTTAAAATTACATAAATAAATAAATAGCCCTCACCTGATTTGATTTCTTGGCAGTTCTTAAGCCTTTCATCCTTGTAACACTTCCCTTGTCTTCTGTCATGCCATATTTTTTTCCTGGTCTTCCCTTGCTTCTTCTCAGACCCTTTTGCTGGATCATGTTCCTCATCATAACCATGATTTATTGGAGTCCTTGAGGTTCTGTCTGAACCTCCTTTTGTTCTCATTCAAAGATCTCTTTTTAGGGGGCTCACCCAGCCTGTGGCTTGAACACCAGCTACATGTTAATAACTCCCAAATTTAAATCACCAACCCAGAACTCTCTGAGTATTGTCAAAAACTGGCCTCCATGCTTTGGAGCAAAATGTCACATGAAGACAGAGTTTGGGATAAAGAGGATCAATAGCTTTATTGTTTTGCCTGGCAAAGGAGGCTGCAGCTGGTTATGGCCTTCAAAAAAACTGCAAGCCCGCCCTGGAGGAAGGGGCTGGGGGGTTTTATAGGGAAATACAGGATCTAGCTGGTTTTGACCGGAATCGTGTGCTTGCTGCCAGCCCCCTTTGTCATGTCTTCAGGGTGGTACCGGGTTCCTGAAACAAAAGGCTAAGAAGGGAGGAGGGGAGGTTTATGAAAGAGAGGAAAAAGGTTACTTTAAAATCGAGCTTCGGGGGCGCCTGGGTGGCTCAGATGGTTAAGCGTCTGCCTTCGGCTCAGGTCATGATCCCAGAGTCCTGGGATCGAGTCCCACATCAGGCTCCCTGCTCCTTGGGAGCCTGCTTCTCCCTCTGCCTCTCTCTCTCTCTCTCTGTCTCTCATGAATAAATAAATAAAATCTTTAAAAAAATAAATAAATAAAATAAAATAAAATAAAATAAAATCGAGCTTCGCTGAAGCATTAGTGCAGCCATTTCGGCTTTTGTTCAATTTTATGCTTTTAAGAGTTTCCATGAGCTCTAGGGTTGTATACCTAATTGCTTATTGCAGGTCTCCACTTAGGTGTCCCACATGAGCCTCAGACTCAACGTGCACACTACTGAACCCTGCCTGGGTCTTTCCTTGTAGGGTGGTTCTCAATCCAACTGCACAGACCAGATACTTAGGAGTCATCTATGATACATTCTTCACCTCTTTCCTCTTCTTAATCCATCATCAAGTCCTGTTGATTCTTTCTCCTACATATTTATGAGATCCATCTACTTCTCTCCATCTCTACTGCCACCACTTTAGTGCAAGCCTGATCAGGTCACTGTCCTATTTAAAACCATTCACTTTAAAAAAAAATAAAAATAAAATAAAAAATAAAACCATTCAATACCTTTGCCTTTCTCTTAGGAAAAAGACCCTAAATCCTTACCATGCCTCCAAGGCCCTGACTGATCTCATCCCCACACACTTTGCCAGCCTCATCTGGTCTTTCTCTTTCTCACTCAGCACTACCTTGCAGTTCCTCTAACCACACAGACTCCCTCCAGCCTCAGGTCTTTGTAGAGGGTTTCCTTTACCCAGACAGCTCTAGTTTCCCTCTGACCCTTTGTCTCCTTAATGACTACTATCCTTTAGATATTAGTAAGTAACAGATACTATTGATGCTTTGGCCCAGAGCAGTGATTTTCAAAATGTCATCCCTGGACCAATAGCATCAGCATCACCCAGGAATCTGTTAGAAATGCATTCTCCAACCCCACCCCAGACCTACTGAATCAGAAACTCTGGGATGGGGTCCTGCAATCTGGGTCGTCCCGGTGATTCCGGAGATTTGGGAACCCCTGCCTTATAGTGTTTATATATACTTCCTTTGTCTCTCTGCCTGAGGGGAGGCTGCAGGTGCTGAGAATTTAACACCCCTGGAGTGACCCTTAACTATGGAGGGATGGGAGGTGCTGGGTAAACAGCCCAGTCCCATACCCTTTAGTAAGACATTCTAAGGGACATTCCACAAAGTTTCTCGGAGAGCTCCCAGTAGGACTGAGGTCCAGCTTACCCACAGTGGTAACTTGCTCATTAATGATGTCTCTTGACACCGCGGGCTTCCATTGGCCTTCTCACTTCTAAAGGTGGTGAACATATGAACACATATTGAATAATTTTGCATCTCTGAGGTTTAATCAATCCTCATAAATAATAGTGTTTTGTCTGTGAAAAAATGGGGATGAGGACACGTCCCCCTTCTCACCACACCTGGAAATCTTTGCCCATCTCTGTTCCTTTTATGCCTCAAGAGATGAGGAGTTTGTTTTGTAGTTTAAAGCCCAGATTATTCGTTTGGACTGTTTGGTTAACAGGTAAATTTACTGTACGTTAAAGTTTGCACCTATATACACTTTTTTTTCTTTTTTTTTTTTAATTTATTTATTTGACAGAGAGATAGCACAAGTAGGCAGAGCGGCAGGCAGAGGGAGAGGGAGAAGCAGGCTCCCCACTGAGCAGGGAGCCCAATGTGGGACTCGATCCCAGGAGCCTGGGACCATGACCTGAGCCGAAGGCAGACGCTTAACCGACCGAGCCACCCAGGCACCCCAATGCTTTTTTTTTTTTTTTTTTGGTGGTAGCTATACCACACCTGGGGCAGGCTTACCACCTTCCTATCTTTCATTCCACGTGGCTGCCAGAGACTCAGGCCTCTCCTGTTTGGGGCAAAGAAATGACCCCTCACCTAGACCTTCAGCACAAGCTACATTCTTCAATCCAGCCAGTCTGGACTTCAGTCCCTCCTCGTGGGACTATGAAGTGCTTGCTCAGCTATTAAGGAAGTAGAACTCTGTTTTGCATTTGGCTCTTTCTTTTCATGTGGTCAAGCCAACTGAGTATGCAGGATGCTTGGTGGTGCAGGAGTTGGGCAGTCTGGGTCTCTAGTTTAATATACTCAAAATAGGACCCAAACCTTACCTCCAACCTCTAATCAAACACTTGTTTCTTCAGGAACTCTGAACAACAATTTCTAGCTTACGCCTGAAACTGAGAATATGGGTTTTACTTTTTGGCAGAATCTTTAAAATACATAATAGAAAAGCCCCAATAAGTCTTCCAGTCTGTCCCCCCAAACCAGACCAGGATCATTTCCTATATTAGGCCTGCCTAATGTTTTATCTGATTTAATTTTTAATATTTTGGATGATGACTTTCACAATTTCCCTGAGGAGACCATTTCATAATTTAATATTTATCTCTCAGACAGGGAGTGTTTCCAGTAATCAATCCAAATTTTAAAATTTCATCTTGTTCTCTTGGAGATTATTTCCTTTCTATGGAAAGTTAAAATTTTCAAATATGGTATTAGTATACCAATAATTTCCCAGTAGGCAATCTTTAGTTCCTTTAAAGAAATTAATACCCCAAACCATTTGTTTTTATTGTTTTTCTGAACACCTACATTTTTTTCTATCCTTTTATTATCTGTTTGAACTTATTTTCTACCCGTGGTCTCATTCTGGTATTTTTGGCTGAATATTTTTTATAGTGACTCTTTTGTGGTAAAACATATGTAACACAAAATTTACCATTTTAGCTATTTTTAAGTAAAGTTTATAGCATTAGGAACATTCACATTGCTGTGCAACCCCCACCACCATCTGTCTCTAGAACTTTTTCATCTTCCTAAACTGAAACTCTGTCTCCATTAAACACTAACTCCCCCTTCTCCCCAACCACAGTCCCTGGTAACCACTATTTTACTTTCTGCCTCTACGAATATGACTATTCCAGGCACTTCATAGAAGTTCATTCTTGTTTTTTAAAGGAGGTAACACAACTGGACTCTAATATGCTGTGATTTTAAATGATCCCCCAAACAACAATAACCTTATTACAGCTATATTAATTCAAGGATGATATGCAAAATATTTAATGGCTGGCACAGCCAAGGCTCAGGGCAATCAGAAAAAGGTTAGTCCAGTCAGAGTGGATGATGGATGCACAAAACAACAGAGCCTGACAGGTGCTTTGGCCTTTGATGTTATTTTATTTTATTTTATTATTCTATTTTATTTTATTTATTTTTAGAGAGAGAGAAAGAAAGAGAGCACATGGGTGCAGGGTGGGAGGGGCAGAGGGAGAAAGAGAGAGAGAATCTTTTTTTTTTTTTTAAAGATTTTATTTATTTGACAGAGAGAGACACAGTGAGAGAGGGAACATAAGCAGGGGGAGTGGGGGAGGGAGAAGCAGACTTCCCACTGAGCAGGGAGCCCGATGCGGGGCTCAATCCCAGGACCCTGGGATCATGACCTGAGCCGAAAGCAGACTCTTAACAACTGAGCCACCCAGGTGCCCCAAGAGAGAGAATCTTAAGCAGGCTCCATGCTCAGTGTGGAGCCATGCAAGGCTCAATGTCACGGCCCTGAGATCATGACCTGAGCCAAAATCAAGAGTCTGGCGTTTAACCAACTAAACCACCCGGGCGCCCTGAGGTTATCTTATTGACTGGGCAAAAATCACTATCAGTTTCCTACAAGGCACTATTTAACTTCCTTGAGTCTAGGCTCTAATCAATAGTAAATAGTAAATCGAACATTATATTTCCTAGAGAATCAGACTTTTTAGGTAGTCTTGTTAGATAATGCTCTGGTATAATATTGAAAGGGCACACAGTACTTTCTGTTTCATTTGTAAGTTTTGGATACTTTTTCTTTAAGTGATGTGCAGAGAGCATAGCTTCTCAAATCTCCCCACTATCCTTTTGAAGACGTGTTTGGGTTGATGGAAAATTCTTCCTGCCCAGAATGAGGTCCAACAAGTTGGGAGAAAACCTTAATGGGGGCTCACTGAGTTTTTTATACCCCCTAATCATGTCCTTAGATAGTTACAAAAATGAAGAACTTATTCCCCCATAGTTTTAGAGTGCCACTGGCATATAGCTCTTAGCTGTTGGTCTTTTTTGGAATTTGTCTTGGTTGAAGAGACTGTGTAGCCTAAGGTCACACCTCCCCAGGGCCATCTGCACCCCATGATTGATTAATGTGGAGGCAGGAAGGCCTGGACTCCCTGTCTCAGGATAACTCAGAAGGGCCTTTCCAGCTTTAGCTCCCCAAGGGTTCGTGTTGTTCAGACTGCATTGCAGCCCAAACTTTCTCTCTGCCCATTTCTGCTTTTTATTTTTCTCTTTCTATTCCTTTCTATAGGTATTGATCCCAAGAGCACTACCTAATAAAATTCCTGCATTCTAATCTCCATTTCAGTCGGCTTCCTAAGAACCTTAACCTGTTTGATGACAGAGGTGGCTTAAGAGAGCTGAAACTAATGTCAATTTTAGTGACTCTTTCCAGAATTTTATCCACATGACTGCTAAAAAGTACTTTCTCATGTTAGATTTAAACTCCCCTGTTTCAACAGTCTCCAAGATATAATAATTGAAAAAAGCAAGGCCAGAATGTTGTACATCATGAGCTTCCATTTGTGGGAAAAAAAAAAGGAAGAATACACTTACATATATGCTTATATATGCATAGAACATCTTTGTAAGGAAATATAAGAAACCTGTAGTAGGATTGCCTCTGGGCGAGATCAGGCATCTGAGAGTGGGAGGCTTACTTTTATTCTTTTTAAATTATAAACCCTTTGATATTGTTCTAATTTCTACCATGCACTCTATGACTTTTTTTTAAAGGCTGGAGACAAAATGGTAACGGTTCCTAGTTTGGGGTGGATGGAATACGGTTTTGTTGTATTGGTTGCAATTTTCTGTAGTTTTAAAAATTAAAATTTCTAAAACCAAACTCATCTGTTTATTTTTTCTTGTGGACATAGCGACCATCCTACTTACTGAAGTACTTCACTTGCTTATAAGAGGTAATCAAAGAGTTCCTTAGCCTTTTCTTCTATGAGTTAACAACCTGAATTAATTTTAACTTTCATTGCAGTAATTTATTATCTGTTGATTTGATGATCATCTTTGTCACTTTTCTTTGAACCTTAAGCACATTCACTACATTGTTTTCAAAGTATAATTATCGAAACAAGATATAATGCTGTTTACCAAGATATAAATAATGCAGATGACAGAGCTGATTTTTTATTAATGGCCTACCTAACCTTGCAGAATCATGTTCAACTAATGCTCAGTGAGATTTTTATTCCATGTGAGCATAATCTGAAATTTTGATTAATCTGTTGGGATTTTTTAAGTTTTATTTGAGTAATCTCTGCATCCTATGTGGAACTTGACCTCATGACCCCGAAATCAAGAGTCACATGCTCTCCAGACTGAGCCAGCCAGGCACCCCTAATCTGTTGGGATTTTTTTGAGTAAGAAAGCAAATGAGGTCCACAAAACTGTAAGCTTACCACACAAGGCAGAGCAAATGAGAATATATCCTTTCTGTGGGCCGGTAGAGGCAGAAGAAGAGAGAAGTGGCTGAGGCAGGTATGCATTCATCATCACACTGGTCATTATCACTCTGGTCAGGCCTCATCCTGTGGTGCATAAAGATGAGGGTAGGGGGAATAAGTTTCTACCTCCGAGAGTTGCTATGGGGATTAAATGTATTAAAACATTGCAAATATTAGTACATATTAAATTATTTTTATATTTAATATATATTCTATAATTATAAAGCATAACATAATAAGTATGTTAAGTTGTATTAAAATGAGATAAATTATATTAAATAAAATTAAATAGATTAAATTAAATACTAATGCGTTTAGTAGTAAATAAACTAATACAGACAAAGCACTTAAAAGAGAGCTAGGCATACAGTATATGTTCAATAAATGTTAGATATCTTTATTTCTTTATATACCTCCAGTACTTAGCACTGTGCCTATCACTTATTAGATGTGTAGTCAATATTTGTTCACTCATTCATTCAGTCATATGTCCAACCACTTATTGACCTGTTAGGGCCATATTGCTTCTGGTCTTCTCCTCTGATTTCTATGAGGAAGGATCTTCCCAGCACACTTGGCCTCTTCCCACACCCCTAATTCTGACCCATGGAGGTGGAGTGGCTTATGTGGATGGCAAATTTGGGACAGGCTCTTGAGGGTGGTGGTGGGGCATAGCCTGCCCTCTTTCTCCTCTCCTCTCTTGGATACATATTCTTCCTCTAGGAGGTGAATTCTGTGAGGGGCTTGTCCATGGGCATGTGTGTACAGCAAAGACTAGGGGAGTGAGGCTGCCTGATTTGGGGTTTTATGTTGGGCATACTAATGTTGCTGCACACCTAAACCACATTTTTCAACCACTCTATTGATCATAAAACTGGTATTTTGATCTCTATCGGATTGTTCCCTCCATATCTTCTCTCTCAACTGGCTCTCAACCCAGCAGGGAAAAGAGAAATCTAACTTATGAGTACCTCTCTTCAAGCCCCAATATCATTTAACAAATATTTTTGTGGTAAGTGCTGGGGAAGAGACAGTCAAAATCTGAAGCATGAATCAGAGTAAACTCCAAGAAGATATGGTCAAGATTCCCAGGTTGAAGGACAAAAGCCCTATGGTAGGGGAGACATACAGAGAAGAAAACTGGAAAGAAGGCCGGGGAGCTGGCTGGAGAGAATGAGGGGGAATATAGATCATATAGATCAAATGAGGGCTGATTTAAGTCAGCAGGGACACATGTATCCTCAGAGCAGTGGAATCATTTGGGAGCCATCTGAGAACCTTGCATTCTGAATGATCTCTTTGGCTGCTTTGTGGAAAATGGATTGTAGGAGTCAAAAAGGGATGTGGGTTGGTCAGCAGGAGTCAAATCCAGAGGACTTTTGCTCTCTGCAGGGATTGAAGTGATGGGAATAGAAAAGAAGAGGACAGATTTGAATGACATTTAGGAGGCAAACTTGTCAAAACTTGGTGCTGGATTGGATGTGGGCAAGGAGAGAGGTGGAAGTGTCCAAGTAACTTGTGGATTTTCAGCTTGCATAACCAAGTGAATGAATGGGAAGCACCATTCAAAGATATCAGGAGCAAAGAAAGATCAGGTTTTGAGAGAGAGAATATAAATACAGTTTCGACATGTTGAGTCTGTAGTGCCTTTGAAACATCCAAGGAGAGATGTTAAGAAGGCATTGAATATATGGATTTGGAGTTCAGAGGAGAGAGCAGGGCTGAAACTATGCAATCATGTGCTATATTGATATGCCTTCTCTCTTCCTTCTCCCTCTCTCTCCTCAATCCATCTCTCACTTTCTCTATGTAGTAATTAAAGTAATATATATACAGTAATTAAATGGACTCTTCCTGTCTCCCTCTTTCCCTCCCTCCTGCCTTTCCTCCTATATATGTAGTAATTAAATTAATACATATATAAAGTAATTGAATTAAAATTATATGTAGCAATTAAAGACAGTGTGTGGTGAGATCACCTATGGAGAAAGTGTAGCTTGGATGGAGAAGAGGTTGCTCAACACTGAGCCATGACCTCCAACAAATAGAGGTCAGATGGGGGGTAGGAACCCACAAAACAGACTGAGAAGCAGCCATAGAGTTGGGAAGAAAAGCAGGAGAATGTGGAGTCAAGGAAAGAGTCCAAAGAGAATGTTTGGACACTTCAAACATTGAAATGTTTGTGTAGATCTTCAATTCAGTGCAGAACTGATGATCTACAACAAATGGCTATGCATGAATTATCTTGATTTTTATCCCCTTTTATCCAGATTCTCAAAGGTTGCTTTAATTTTTGCTCACTACCTATGCTGGAAAATACCTTGTCTCTCACATTCTAGGTGCTCAATATTCACTGAACACCAACTCTGTCAAAATATCCTGGGGTGAAAGCCTGAGGCTCATAGGCAGGGCATCTCTGGAGCAAATAATGGATGGAAAACAGGCAAGCTCCAAAGCTGGAAACCCAATGGGCTACACCAAATTAACAGGATGGGAATGTTGAGAGAAAATGGTTTACAAATATTTTCTGTTTTACATGAAAAAGTTTGAATTTTCTGGGGTAATGTTGCCCCAAATGCTATAATACTTATAGCCCTTGAGCACCTGCCCACTGCATATATCCCAGGACAGCAGAGTGATATCATTAGGTGAAGACATGTAACAAGGAGGCAGTGTTATGGTGTGACAGAGGCCTGGGGTGAGTGGGCAGGTGGAATGTCATCATTCACCTCTTCTCAATATGTCAGGATGATGCTTGCTAGGAATATGAATAAGAACTGGGCTTGAACCCTCCCTTTTGCCCATTTTTTGACCCAAGGCTTTTTGCTTTTTTTAGGGGATAGTAAAATTGTCAGCCATCAACATTCTCTTCTGTATATATTTGTGGTCATTAAAGCAAGAATTATAAAAACTAGGTGGTACAATTAGTCATACGCTTCCTGAAAGCTGGAACTTCGTTTTGTTCACTGTTGTAACCACAATGCCTGGTACAGAGTAGGGGCTTAGGAAGTAAGTTGTCCATGAATGAGTGGATGGTTGGGTGAAGGAGCAAGTGAGAGATCATCTTTACCAGTTATCATATAAACAGGGAAATACATTATCATC
The DNA here is from genome assembly GCF_029215605.1 of Mirounga angustirostris. Lineage (NCBI taxonomy): Eukaryota > Metazoa > Chordata > Mammalia > Carnivora > Phocidae > Mirounga > Mirounga angustirostris. The sequence continues at coordinate 98,898,452 of NW_026991717.1, forward strand.
TGAAACAGGCCACAGAAACTGGCAGGAACACAAATGTGAAATGGCTTGAGGCACCTGTTAAAGCTTGCTGGATCCCCTCCCTCCTGCTTCCTCTTTGCCCAAGTTGTGCAAATGGCAGAGCTTGATTAAATCCTCCATTGATGTCACATTCGCTGATGAGGAGGTAGGTCACCAAACCACAGAAAGGGAAAATCCAGGACAAACTTTGCATTCAGTAAGTTCTCTGTAAACTTTTTTGCCTCACTCGTGACTACCTGAACACTATCAATGTGTTCAAATCTACGGGGCCAGATGTTTTGCCTTCTGGGATAGATCATGGATCAGTCAAGGTCACTGTTGTTCTGCTTTGCTCGTGGCAGCTCCCAAGGACTAATACATTCCTGAAAACTGGAAAAAGTCCAACTTCATGTCTTTCTGAATGAAGGATAAAAGGGAGGACCTTGAAAAGTATTAAGCTCACAGCAATACCCTGAAAAGTAATACAATAAATCAGCAAAATATCAATTTAGAAATGCTGAGAAGAGAATAAAGCATAAGGTATGGTTTTACAATAAATGATCCTGTCTGACTCACCTAATTTCCTTCTAGGCAGAGGGATAAGCCTGGTTGAAGGAAAGGGAACAATAAATTAAACAATTTTTTAACCTATCAGAAAATTTCATTTGTCTTGCACAATAATTTAAAATGAGGAAACCATATTGCAGGCAGATATATTGGTAGAAGGATTAAACTCTAAGAAGAATCATTGTCAACCGTATAACAAATGTGTTTCAAAGGGGCTGCAAAGGGCTCTACATTCATTTACTGAAGATGTGTTTATTGAACACTTACTATTTTCCAGGCACTGTTCTAGATGCTGGGGATGCAACACTGAACAAAACAGGTTAAAATCCTTGCCCCATAGAACAGAAAGTATGGGGTGAAGAGTTACAATTTTAGATAAAATGGCTATTGGAAGACTTAAATAAGGTGTGTGAGAGAGTCATGCAGGTATTTGGGGACAAGAATTTCTTTTTTTTTTAAGATTTTATTTATTTATTTGACAGAAAGAGATACAGCGAAAGAGGGAACACAAGCAGAGGGAGTGGGAGAGGGAGAAGCAGACTCCCCACGGAGCAGGGAGCCCGATGCGGGGCTCGATCCCAGGACCCTGGGATCACAACCTGAGCCGAAGGCAGACGCTTAACGACTGAGCCACTCAGGCGCCCCGGGGACAAGAATTTCACATGTGAAAACTGCATACACCAAGGCCGTGAGGCAGAAGCATACTTAGTTATTGTTTTACATTGAGGCTACAGTGGAATGAATAGGAGTTGAGGTCAGAGAGGTAGCAGGGGCCAGATCAGGACAATTTAATACTTTTAGCAATGACTGGATGTTCAGTACTGGGTAGCTCTTTGTATTTGTGGGGAACACTCCATCATATAAGTCTAGGTAGGAGGCAGAATACTCTTAGCCCCAACCTTTAAAGTGGAAGGGGCCCTCTCTTCATTTCCTGGTCAAGGATGGAGCAAGGAGACTTGGACAACTGGTTGTTCCTATGCAGGACTTGGAACCATAAAGGAAAGAATGAAAATCTCAGGCCCAGGCCCCACAGCCTAGCGTGTACAATGTTAGCACTAGAGCCCTGAGCAGAGTGTCCTTGTGGTACCACTGTGGATACGCCTTCCCACCAGCCTTCCTTAGGTTTTGTTCTATGTTCTAGGTCTATCTCCAACCTTCCTATCTTCTATAAACAATGTGATAAGCCAATGAAAATTCCCTTTCTGCTTAAGTGAGCCAGAATTGCTTCCTGTGCCTTGGAAACGAACATACTGACTGATACACATGGAACTCAGGATTATAATTCAAAACATCCATTCAAGCTAAAGTGCTGATTAATAAAAAGCAGACAGACATACAAGGAGAAAGTAAACTAAGATTAGATTCATTACTACTGCCCAGAACTGGGATTTATAGTGGATTACCAGCTAACACAGAACAGGTCTATAGAGTGTGGTAGCTCATGTTTCCAAGGCTACTGCAGTGGCATCTCCCATCCTACATGCTCTTTTGCATTGTGAACTTACCACTGCCCTCGTAATTGGGGGAGGTGGAGTATGTTTCCTCTCCTCTTTTTTGGGGTAAAGATTTTATTTATTCATTATTTTAGAGATAGAGAGCATGAGCTGGGAGGGGCAGAAGAAGAGGGAGGAAATCTCAAGCAGACTCCCTGCTGAGCTCAGAGACCCATGCAGGCTTGATCTCACAACCTTGAGATCATGACCTGAGCTGACATCAAGAGTTGGATGTTCAACCAACTGAGCCACCCAGGTGCCCCTGTTTCCTCTCCTCTTTAACCTGTGCTGGTTCTGGGACTGTTTCGACCAATAAAATGTGACAGAAGTGATGCATAATTTCCAAGTCTGTGTCTCCATCTTGGAAGCCAGCTGCCATGCAAGAAGTCCCATCATTGCTGGACAGAGTCTGGTGGAGAGACGCCTGACTACACCTCAAACAGCCTGGCCCTGGTCCAACTCCTAGCTGAATGCAGCCATATGAGTGAGCCCAGGCACTGTCATATGGAACAGAAAGACCACTCAGCTAAGCCCAGCCCAAATTCCTGAGCCACAGAATCATGACCAAATAAAATGGCTGTTGTTTTAAGCAAATTTTGGGTTTGTTTGTTACACAGCAATAGATAACTGAAACATACAGATATTGTCATAATACAAATTTTTAACTAAGCACCAAATTGAATGTGGTTTCAGTCAGGAGGTTCACAAAGACAGGTGTGTATGTGTGTGTGTGTGTGTTGTGATTTCTGCCCACCTGGGCCTTACTCTGTAGTAGATATAACTTTCCCAAACAAAAGTAAAAAATTCAAACTATGCAAGAAAACTGTGAAACAAGATATGAAGAGTTATTACTGTAGTTAGATTAAATATAGGATAAAACAAGAATGTGTGTGTGTGTATGTGCGTGTGTGTGTGTTGGGGGAAGGTCAAGGAAATGTCTGAGAAAATTGAAGAAGAAAGAAGAAAGGGGAAAACAGTCCACAGAAGGGCTCATCTTTCTCTCAGGACCATATTCAAACCTAAGAAGCACTGGAAATAAATGTATTAAACTGACCCATGTTCAACTATTGATCACACAAATTCTTCATCTACCATTCCATCCTTCATTGTGGAGACACACTTTTACTAGTTTTGCTCACTAATGCATCCAAGTGACTGGAACTGGGCCTGCCTGGTAACTGCTCATTGGAAACTTGTGGCAGGAAATAAACAAACACACATGGAAATAGCAATATCATTTAAAAATTGGACCTAATACATATCAGAAATGTAACAGAGTAGTTCATTTGCATTGGGGTTTCCAAGCAGAGGACTGGGCAGCTGGAAAGAGATGGAGTGAGTTGGAGAGAGTTCCAGAAATCTGCAAAATTGATATGATACCATTACCAGAAACCCAGAAAGGGTTATGAAGGCTAAAGTTCAAAATAAAGCCAATGTTTGTGAAAACTATCCAGAACAAGGCTGTAAGCCTATATTCTTCAGCAATAGTTCCCTCTAACTTAGGCCTCTAATTTTATCTCTGTCTTTTTCTTCGGGTTTATTTTCTTAAATCAGAAGATCTTCAAACTGGAAAGTATAAAATATACATGTAAAGAGATAAAGGATATAGAGTATTTTGCTCCTCTAAGTGAGTTTAGATCTCTAAGCCCCACAAACAAGGTCTGGCGGAGGTTGGTGTGGCTTCGTGGAGTGTCCTCAGTTGGTTCTGCCTCAGAGGGCCTCGAGGCCCATCCTTCCTGAAGGGAGGTGCATCTGGTCTTACAGGTTTGGTCTTTTTTTTTTTTTTTTAAAGATTTTATTTATTCATGAGAGAGAGACAGAGGCAGAGGGAGAAGCAGGCTCCCAAGGAGCAGGGAGCCCGATGTGGGACACAATCCCAGGATGCTGGGATCATGACCTAAGCCGAAGGCAGACGCTTAACCATCTGAGCCACCCAGGTGCCCTACAGGTTTGGTCTTAAGCCCAGACATTATTTAGGCTGAGCAGCTTCATAAGACCCCACCCATAGTGCCCCCACCCCCTTGAGGAAATCAGCTTTTACAAGCTTTTGGTAGATTCTAGTAGTAGTCAGTTGGCCCTTCCCAAACCATCACCGCCCTCCAGCAGATGCAGCACCTGCCATGTCTGAGGGCTCTCCTCACTAGGCAACCCCGACAACCAGCAAGTAAGAAGGGCAGCTGGAGGCAATCTCCCTTTGGCCAGATGGAACACCAGCCTCTATAGCAGCAGGTATGTGCAGGAGAATCCCACACAGAATTCTGTTCTGTATGTGGGAGCAGTCAGAAAGACCCCAACTGAACCTCTTAGCCTCTGGAATGAGCAGAGTCTTTATACGGATGCATTATGCCTTCTTCCAGAGGCCTTTGCTACTCTGGAGGCTGAATCCTTCCCTGTTTTGTAAACGTCTGCTGAATACAATGTATTAGCATAACAAATAATATTAAAGTATTACTGATCATCAAAAGTACCAAAATGATGGAGCTTTTCCCCACGGGGAGCCCTGAATGTGGCTTTGTGCAAATGACCTTGGCAACACCTGCAAAGCTTACACATACACTGCTTGCTCTATTGAAATGAACTCATACTCTGCTAAATCGTCCAACATTCTTATGGATAAATGCCCAGGAGTGAACTCATAAAGTTAAATAACTTTTTCAGGTCATTGATCTATGGTCTAACCTTAATTTATCCTTTAGCAAATGTCATATATTAGCTGGCCCACAAATGAAGTGTTTTTTGAAGCAAGGTATAAAGTAAAAACGTTAGAAGAATTATACGTTGAATCATATGGCATCATATCAAGATTAAATGTACATCATTTTAAGCACTGTTCGCAAAAAAACTTAGAAGCAACTCAAAAGTCTATCAATGAAGGTTTGGCTAAAGATACTATGATACACCCACATGCTAGAATACTATGCAGCTGTACAAAAGAGTGAGGGGGCAAGGACTGAACAGGTGAAGAAAAGTTTCCAAAACATGGTAAGTAAAAAAACAAAACAAAACAGTTCAAAAAACTATGTCATGCTTTGGTAAAGAAGGGTAGAATATAAGAATGTATATTTGCAATTTGCTTGCAGGTGCACTAAACAACTCTGGAACCAAGTATATGTTAAGAGGGACATATATGGAGAGTATAAACTGGGTTAATGGAGGCGTGGGTTATGGTGGAGGGAGACATTTCACTGTATAAATTTTTATGCATTTTGGTTTTGACTCATGACAATGTATTACCTATTCAGAAAATTAAATAAAAAAAAATTCAATGTTTAACAGCAAAACTTCAGTACTTCAGGTCCTATATATTGGGAATTTGTGATGAGTTGAACATGTGAAAGTCAGGGGTGATGCAATTATCTCTTCATTCCATGGGGAAGTGGGGATGTAGAGAATCTGGAAGGGAAACAAGGTTCTTTTTCCAAGTCTCCAGCTCTTGTAGAGGAGTGATGGGAACAGAAGAGGGGCGTGCCCAAATCCTCATTCCAGCTCTATCCAGGTCCCCTACAGGAATTTCAGTGCACATGCAAGTTTTTAACAAAAGCCTAAAACTATTGGAGGCTTATGCATTCAGCAAACATATATGTTAAGGACCTATTGTGGGGATGAAGACTTTAAGAATAGTGAATTCGAATTCCGGTCCTTAAGAGAATTGCAATCCAGCAGTCAGTGGGCAGGTAGTAAAGTGGTGTGATGTAGGTAGGTAGGCACAATGTGATGGGAGCATGGAGGAGTGCCCACTCCAGCCCGGGAAGGTGTGTATGTGCGTGATGGATGCGGGTGGGGCTTGGGTGTAGATGCCCCGGCAAGACAGAGGTGAAGACTACCAGGAGTTAAATGAGGAGGAAGATGGGAGGTGATCCAGAGAGAAGGCTTGTGATGTGCAGGGTCAGAGTCACGTTTCTCCCATCTTGTAGGGTGGGGAAGGAGGTTGGGGGAGGAAATGGTGATGATAATGCTGGAGAGGAGAGAGAGAGAGACCAGATTATGAAAGCCCTTGAATGTCAGGCTAAGGATTCAAATTTTGACCTTAAGGTTAAGGAGACTTCCTTTTTAGGTTTGGGTTTGTGGCCTGAGGTGAATCTGGAGATGCCAGGAAGTTCAAAGTACCACTGAAGAGATGTAGTAATTTGCATGGGAATTATTGCTTGGGATTGTCATTGATTGCCCTAAAATATAAAACTGCTTACTCGTTTCAGGCAATATGTACAATATTTGTTACTATTAGTTTTGAGAGTGAAGGCGAAGCAAGATTGTCTCAATCAGAGTATTAACAGCAAACAGATGGCCCACTCAAAGTGGGATGATCCTAAGAGGGTTTATTTACAGATGGACAACGCCAAGGTGTGGGCCTGGAGTCATTGCAAAAAATGCTGGAGTAACGTGGGTCTCATAGCAGTCTGGCTGACAACACGTGCCTAAGTCTGTGATAGACTGAATGTCTGTATCTCACCCCCCAAATTTGGGTATTGAAACTCTAACCCCTAATGTGATGGTATTAGGACGTGGGAGGTAATTGGGTTTAGATAAGGTCACGCAGGGTTTGCCATGATGAGATCAGTACGCTTATGAGAAGGAACCAAAGAACATCCTCTCCCTCATTCTCTCTCTCTCTCCCTCTCTCTTTTTCTCTTTCCCTCTCTCTGAGGACACAGCAGGAAGGCAGCCATCTGCAAGCCAGGAGGAGGGCTGTCACCGGAACCTGACCATGCTGGCACCCCAATCTCGGACTTCCTAGCCTCTAGCACCGTGAGAAAGAGACTTCTGCTGTGTAAGCACCCAGTGTGTGGTATTTTGTTATGGCAGCCAAGCTGAGACAAAGCCACACGCACAAGGGCGGGGAACCGCTATTTGAATCCGGAAGGAGTGAGACCCTCCTGTAAACCGGCCAGATTGAGAGGAGCTGTGGACTCCCATTAGGACCTCACAGGGAGTGAGCCAGCGCAAGAAATGCCCTGACCTCCCCCTCCTCCCTCCCTCTCATCACCACACACTCAGAGGCCTGAGAGGCCCACAGTGTAGGTCAGTCTTCAGGGGCTAAAAGCAGGATACAGAAGGATAGAGCCTGAGTCTAAAGGGGCAAACGACAGAGGCCCAGCACAAACATTATAATTAGATTTCCCTCCACTTGTCCTTTTTTGGTGTGTCTCCTCCCTCCCCAAAAAAGTAAAAGAGAAGAATTTTGCTATGAGTTAAAAAAGGCTAATTGCTCTAAAAACATATAAGGGCTCAAATACCTTATCGCTTATTTCTTGTTCACAGAACAGTGCTAGGTCATCCCCACCAGTCAGTGGGGTGCACTGGAGCTGACAGAGGCTCAGCTGTCTTTAACTGGTGGCTTCCAAGCTTGCCCTGGTGGTCATCTGCGTTCCAGCCAGCTGCAAGGGGCAAAGGGCAAGATGGGTCAAGCCTGCGAGGTTTTGATGGCCCAGGCTCAGTCACATGGCTGCTCCTATCCACAAGGAGGGCTGGGACAGGTGGACAGCCATGTGCCCGAGAAGAGGAGAGCTAAGAAGAGAGAGGTAAGAAGCAGCTCGCATCTCTGCCATAGTACAGAAATAATGTCCTTTAGCAAAAATTGGTTTGTACTAATAGGCTAACCTCTTGATAGAACCATACTACTGTACATAGATTTATGAACTATATGTCCAGCTCTTAACAGTGAAATTTTGCAAAGGGTAGCGCAGTGCATGAACTAAATCACTGAAGACCTGAATTAGCCAAGAATGTTACATTTTTTTAAAAAGGATTTTACTTATTTATTTGATAGAGAGAGAGAGCACAAGCAGGGGGCAGTGGCAGAGGGAGAGGGAGAAGCAAACTCCCTGTTGAGCAGGGAGCCCAATGTGGGGCTTGATCCCAGGGCCCTGAGATCATGACTCCAGTCGAAAGCAGATGCTTAACTGACTGAGCCACCCAGGCTCCCCAAGAATGTCACGTTTTAATTTCAGAATTTATACCTCCTTTGTTTTACTTTCCTCACAGGAAAACCTCTCTGCTTCCAAATTATACCTCTTTTTTGATGGGGTCATCCTCCTTCAACATAGGTAAATGAGCCCAATCAGGTTTTTGAAAGTTGCTAAGAGCACATCAGGTATATACACTGCCAAGAATCACAGAACTTGATCGTGTAAGAGGGAAGAACAATTCTGTTTAGATGGCCTGGTATTATAGTCATGCTATTGTAATATAGTCCATCATGGATCCCTTAACAAAATTGATCATCTATAGGACTTTTTTTAAAAATTTTATTATGTTATGTTAGTCACCATTCATTATATCATTAGTTTTTGATGTAGTATTCCATGATTCATTGTTTGCATGTAACACCCAGTGCTCCATTCAGTACGTGCCCTCTTTAATACCCAATACCAGGCTAACCCATCCCCCCACCCCCCCCCTCTAGAACCCTCAGTTTGTTTCTCAGAGTCCATAGTCTCTCGTGGTTTGTCTCTCCCTCCAATTCCCCCCCTTCATTTTTCCCTTCCTACTATCTTCTTCTTCTTCTTTTTTTAAGATATAATGTATTATTTATTTCAGAGGTACAGGTCTGTGATTCATCAGTCTTACACAATTCACAGCGCTTACCATAGCACATACCCTCCCCAGTGTGTATCACCCAGCCGCCCCATCCCTCCCACCCCCCACCACTCCAGCAACCCTCAGTTTGTTTCCTGAGATTGAGAATTCCTCATATCAGTGAGATCATATACTTGTCTTTCTCTGATTCACTTATTTCGCTTAGCATAATACCCTCTAGTTCCATCCGCGTTGTTGCAAATGGCAAGATTTTGTGGGGTTTTTTGATGGCTGCATAATATTCCATTGTATATATATACCACATCTTCTTTATCCATTCACCTGTTGATGGACATCTAGGCTCTTTCCATAGTTTGGCTATTGTGGACATTGCTGCCATAAACATTGGGGTGCACATACCCCTTTGGATCACTACATTTGTATCTTTGGGGTAAATACCCAGTAGTGCAATTCCTGGATCGTAGGGTAGCTCTATTTTCAACTTTTTGAGGAACCTCCATACTGTTTTCCAGGGTAGCTGCACCAGCTTGCATTCCCACCAATAGTGTAGGAGGGTTCCCCTTTCTCCGCATCCTCGCCCACATCTGTCGTTTCCTGACTTGTTGATTTTAGCCATTCTGCCTGGTGTGAGGTGGTATCTCACTGAGGTTTTGATTTGGATTTCCCTGATGCCAAGCGATATTGAACACTTTTTCATGTGTCTGTTGGCCATTTGGATGTCTTTGCAGAAATGTCTGTTCATGTCTTCTGCCCATTTCTTGATTGGATTAGTTGTTCTTTGGGTGTTGAGTTTGATAAGTTCTTTATAGATTTTGGATACTAGCCCTTTATCTGATATGTCATTTGCAAATATCTTCTCCCATTCTGTCGGTTGTCTTTTGGTTTTGTTGACTGTTTCCTTTGCTTTGCAAAAGCTTTTTATCTTGATGAAGCCCCAATAGTTCATTTTTGCCCTTGCTTCCCTTGCCTTTGGCAATGTTTCTAGAAGACGTTGCTATGGCTGAGGTTGAAGAGGTTGTTGCCTGTGTTCTCCTCTAGGATTTTGATCTTTCCCACTCTGATACCTGGGAGCTCTGCCGCACTCAGGCACCCCCGGTCTTTCTGTGACCCTGAGGGTCCTGAGACCACACTGTCCCAGCGAGGCTTCCATCCCCCGCTTAGCCACTGGAGCAATGTCCTTCAGCAGAGCCGACTTCTAAAAGTTCCGATTTTGCGCTCCACGGCTCTATCACTTGCCAGAAGCGGCCGACAGAGGCCCCCTCCCCCACAGTCTATCTTCCCGAATATCGCCTTGGATTCACTTCTCTGCACGTCCTACCTTCCAGAAAGTGGTCGCTTTTCTGTTCAGAGAGTTGTTGCTATTCCTTTCTTCGATCTCCTGTTGAGTTCGTAGGTGTTCAGAATGGTTTGATCCCTATCCAGCTGAATTCCTGGGACCAGATGAAATTTAGGTTTCCTACTCCTCCTCCATCTTGCTCCTCCCCCCAGTCATCTATAGGACTTTTAACCTGTCTTCTTGAAGCTCCTGGATGTTCCCCTGCATGGCAATTCACTCCTTTCTTGTGGGCTACTGTGTGCTATTTTTTGTGTCCATCACAGTGAATTATATATCCTCAGTTACAAGTCTGTCACCATCTTTTTTTTTTTCTCTCTCTTTTTTTTTTTTTTTTTTAAGATTTTATTTATTTATTTGACAGAGAGAGAGATAGCTAGAGCAGGAACACAAGCAGGGGGAGTGGGAGAGGGAGAGCCAGGCTTCCTGCCGAGCAGGGAGCCCGATGTGGGACTCGATCCCAGGACCCCAGGATCATGACCTGAGCCGAAGGCAGACGCTTAACGACTGAGCCACCCAGGCGCCCACAAGTCTGTCACCATCTTGAGAGCAGATTAACTACCGTGTTGATTTTATCTTCAGCCTCTAACGCATCATGAGGCACGTGTAGGCAATACATTGGAATGAAAGAATAAATGAGTATCAGTGAGTATAGTTTTCTTTTGGGCCTCTGAAAATACTTTTTTTTTTGCTCCCCACCCAAATATACTTTCTTATTGTGGACATATTAATCATTGTCCTTAAGCTTAACATTCACACATATGCTTCTCTTACCTTTCTACCTGGAAAGAAAAAATAACCAAAAAATGGCCAGTGTTCGGGGGTCACTGTTTAAAAAAAAAGATTTATTTACTTACTTTAGAAGATGCAAACATACCCTAACAATCCGAAGTTATAAAAAAGATTAAACAGGTAGAGGAAGACAAATTTGATTTGCAAACAGATTTCAAGCACCAAAATCTCACAACTGTTTGCCAAACTGTTATTAGTAATCCTGCTGTTCTTTTCTTAAAATATGTTTAATTGAAGTATGATTGACAAATACAAAAAGCTGTGCATAATGTATACATCTTGATGAATTTGAAGGTAAGCATACACCCATGAAAATGTCACTATAATAAACAATGGGATAAACTTAACCATCACCTCTAAAAGTTTCCTCCCTCCCTCCCTCCCTCTTTTTCTTTTTCTTTTTTTGTGATAAGAACATTTAAGATCTACCTCTTAACAAGTTTCAAAATATACAGTATAGTATTATCAACTATCTGCATTATACTGTATACTCTGGGACTTACTCATCTTGCAAAACTGAAACTATGTATCCTTTGACGAACAATTAACCAATTCCCCCCCTTCCAACCCTCTATTCTGCTTCCCTCACTGTTATAAACAAATTAATAGTTTCATAGATGTTTGACTTTGATTAAGTAATTGTTGGCTAAAAGGTACTTTTAACTCTGTGGAAACTAGTTTCCAGAAGCAATAGGAATGCCATGCTATTTTTTTTTTTTAAGTGCATGTGTGTGTATGTTCAAGAAAACAATGACACAAGATAAAACGTCAAATATATACTTAAAAATATCTCCCCCCTACCTTTGTTCCCCCATCCTTGTGCCCTTCACCAGAGACATCAAGTGATACTGTTTCCTGTATATCCTGAGTTTAGACAAAATTCGAAGCATATATAAGAAAGTTGTTGGGGATCCTGAGTGGCTCAGTCAGTTAAGTGTCTGCCTTTGGCTCAGGTCATGATCCCAGAGTCCCAGGATCAAGTCTGGAGAGTCTGCTTCTCCCTCTGACCCTCCCCCTTCTCGTGCTTTCTCTCTCTCAAATAAATAAAATGTTTTAAAAAGTTATTTTTTAAAATATTACATATGCGGGGTGGGCGGAGGGGGGTGCCTGGGTGGCTCAGTCGTTGGGCGTCTGCCTTCGGCTCAGGTCATGATCCCAGGGTCCTGGGATCGAGCCCCGCATCGGGCTCCCTGCTCTGTGGGAAGCCTGCTTCTCCCTCTCCCACTCTCTCTGCTTGTGTTCCCTCTCTCCCTGTGTCTCTGTCAAATAAATAAATAAAATCTTTAAAAAAAATAAAATAAAAAAATAAAATATTACATATGCAGTTAACAATATGATTTGAAAGGGCTTTTATTTGGCATGTAGGATTATGAAAAATTATCTGAGTCATTAATTTTTATGTAAGTCATGGGGGTGATCCTTTTTTTTAAGAGAAGGAGGGGAGAAGGGCGAAGGGAGAGGGACAGAGAGAATCCCAAGCAGGTTCCATGCCCAGCATAGAGCCTGACCCGGGGCTTGATCTCACAACCCTGAGATTGTGACCTGAGTGGAAATCAAGAGTCAGATGCCCAACCGACTGAGCCACCCAGGTGCCCCAAGATGATCCTTTTTAATAGCATCTGTAAGGACCTTATTTCCAAATAAGTTCACATTCATAGGTACTGGAGATTAGGACTTGAACCCATCTTTTTTGGGGACACAGTTCAATCCACTACAAATCCTCATGTGTGGAAAAGATACAGGTTCCTCCCTGGCCTACCATCTGGCACCTGGGATTCCTCCAGCTATCCAAGAGGCTAGGTCAGATGAAATATGCTCTAGACATGAACCAGATCTCCACCTGGAAGACACTAAAGATGTGGACCCATATTCTGGGTTTCTCTTCCCTCTCTTTCTCCTCTTCCCCTACAAGTATTTGTTGAGTGCTTGCTATATGTCATTCATAATTCTAGGGCATTGGGGATTTAATTTTAAGTAAAACAAAGTTTCTACCTTTACCAAGCTAATATTCTAGTGGGAAGACAAATTATAAACAAATAAAATCTAATATGTCAGATGACAAGGGCTAGAGAAAAAAAACAAAGGGATGAAGAATGATGCTATTTCAGATAGGAAGATCACAAGAAGCCTCTCTGATGAGCAGAGACCTGAATGAGAGAAGGAGTCAGCTGTGCAGTGATCCCCGGCAGAGAGAACAAGTGCAAAGGTCTTGTGATTGTTATAAAAAATTTGTCCATGACGGGCACCTGGGTGGCTGAGTCGGTTAAGCGTCTGCCTTCAGATCAGGTCATGGTCCCAGGGTCCTGCATCGGCGGGCTTCTTGCTCAGCCAGGAGTCTGCTTCTCCCTCTGCTTCTCCCTTTGCCTGCCAGTCCCTCTGCTTGTGCTTGCTCTCTCTCTCTCTCTGACAAATAAAATCTTCTAAAAAAAGAAAAAAACATCCATGAATGCTTGATACTCTTCAAGAGGTGGAACTTATCTCCCGTGCCCTTGGGTGTGGGCTAAATTTGACATAAATAGAATATGGAAGAACTGATGGCATGTTACTTCTGCAATTAGGTTTTAAAGAGATTGCAGCTTCTATTCTGGGTGCCCATTTTCTCCCGTATCACTCTCCCTAGGGGAAGCCATCTGCCCGGAGAGAGCCGCTTTGTGTTCCATAGAGAGGCCTGTGTGGCAAGGAGCTGAGGAACTGGCCAGTGTCTGTCTGGCCAGCATCCAGGAAGGAATTAAGGTCCTCGGTCCAAAAATCCATGAGGACCCGGGGCCTGCCGACACGCCTGTGAGTGAGCTGAGAAGGGGATTCTCCCCTAGTTGAGTCTTCAGATAGGACTGCAGCCACAGCCACAAGCTTCCCTCCTCCCAGACGGTGATCAGAACCACCCAGCTGACCCGCTCCCAGCTTCCTACCCTCAGAAACCACGAGAAATAATAAAGCTTTGTTATTTTAAGCTGCCGAGTGTATTTAATGAAGCAATGTGTAATTATTTGGGCCCCGAGGCTGCAGCGTGCTTGCCAAGTTGGAGAGATAGCAAGGGGCCTAAGGTGGTGAAACAAAGTGAGTAGGAGCGTGGGCACAGTAGGTGACGAGGCCAGAGAGTAAACGGGAGACCAGCTCACGGAGGGTCCTGTGAACAGCAGTAATGACTCGGCTGCTAACCCGAAGGCGGGAGGATCCAGATCGCAGAGTTTTGAGTAGAGGAGTGACATGATAAAGGATTGAAGGATGGACCGGATGGGACAGATGTTTGGGGAGGAGGGTGGAATGTGGGGAGGCTGCTGTCCCAGGAGACTGCCTGCTAGCAAGGGTGTGGAGACGGGGGTGAGGGCTGACCGGGCTCCAGTAGGCTCTGATGTGGGAGCCAGTCACGGAGGAAAGAACGGCACATTTCTGAAGAGGCTGGCCTGAATGCGAGAATTAGGATAGTTCCCTGAAGCTTCAAGGGAAAAGATGAAGTGATAAAATTGGTTTCCAAAGCACGGGGCAGCTCTCTTCTCTGGCCTTTGGGCTTCTTGGAGAGTCTCCTGTCCTCATACGTTGCTTCATGTTCTTTTTCTTCTTCCCCTTTCTACCTATGAAAATCTCCTCCCAGGGAAGAATTTATGCAACTGGTTCCCAGTGAGGTATAAATAATTGATGAGATAAAAATCAGGGGCGCCTGGGTGGCTCAGATGGTGAAGCGTCTGCCTTCGGCTCAGGTCATGATCCCAGGGTCCTGGGATCGAGTCCCGCATCAGGCTCCCTGCTCAGCGGGGAGCCTGCTTCTCCCTCTGCCTCTGCCTCTCTCTCTCTCTCTGACTCTCATGAATAAATAAATAAAACCTTAAAAAAAAAATCAATAGCATTTGTTTACACTAGCAATAAGCGACCAGAAAATATGTCATAGAAGAATCGGGTATCTTTCACACTAGCAACAAAAACTACAAGAGACTCTAGGAAATAAAGAATATACTTGAGCTCTATGAGGGAAAATTTTAAACTGTATTAAATGACATAAAAGGGGGCCCCTGGCTGGCTCAGACAGTGGAGCATGTGACTCTTAGTTTCAGGCTTGTGAGTTCAAGCCCCACATTGGGTGTTGAGATTACTTAAAAATAAAATCTTTTTTTTTTTTTTTTTAAAGGACATGAGGGGAGCCTGGGTGGCTCAATCGGTTAAGTGTCTGTCCCCAGGATCCTGGGATCGAGCCCCGTATCGGGCTCCCTGCTCAGCGGGAAGCCTGCTTCTCCCTCTCCCACTCCCCCTGCTTGTGTTCCTGCTCTCACTATCTCTGTCTTGTCAAATAAATAAATAAAATCTTTAAAACAAAACAAAACAAACAAACCAAAAAAACAAATTAATCTATAGGCTTGCACATTGAGTCTCTTCCTCTTAGTCGGTTAAGCATCTGCCTTTGGATCAGGTCATGGTCCCAGGGTCCCAAGTTTGCAGCGACTTGGCTAAACACACCAAGAAGGTTGGAGTCATGGGTAAATTCGGGTCCCATTATGGTGCCTCCTCAGGAAAATGGTGAAGAAGATTGAAATAAGCCAGCACTCTAAGAACACTTGCTCCTTCTGTGGCAAAACCAGGATGAAAAGACGAGCAGTGGGGATCTGGCATTGTGGGTCCTGCATGAAAACCGACGCCAGTGGCACCTGGACCTACAACACCCCCTCTGCCATCACAGTAAATTCAGCCATCAGAAGACTGAAGGAGTTGAAAGACCAGTAGAAGCTCCACCATTGGAAACATTCCTAGCCTATAATAAATGGATTAATTTATGTAACAATTACTTTGGCTTATTGTTAAATTTATTAATTAGATCTTCTAATTTGTGTTGTATTAATTTTGCTTTCTCAAAAGACTTGTAAATTAAAAATCTTTCTTTTTTTTTAAATCCTTCTAATTAAAAAACAACAAAAAAAAAACCCCAAAACCAAATTAACCTATAAATTCAATCTTATCAAAATGGCAGGGTTGTTGTTTTTTTTTTTTTTTTTTGAGAAACACTGAAAACTTACTCTAAAATTTATTTGGAAAAAAAAGTCCATGATTTAGCTAAGTTTCCTTTGAAAGAGAAAGACATAGAGGTGATATTTAAGACATACTACTAAGCTACAATCATTCCATGAAACTGATTCAAGAACACAAAAATGGATAATGGAACAGAATAATAGATGGTTCAGAGACAGAGCTGTGTTTAGAGTAGAACTTGGTCCCCACATGTAAATGTGGGAAAGGACGCAGCTTGATGGGAAAACTGTGGGAAAGGATGTTTACTAGATGGGAAAACTGGCTCACTATATTGAGAAAAATAAAACCGAATCCCTACCCACTGCATAAACAAACATTGGCTCCAAAAGGCTTAAAGATCTATTTTCAAAACAATCATGAAGTTAATAGAAAATATATAAATCATTGTGACCTCTGTGTGGGGAAGGACTTCTTCAAATGCAAAAGTACAAACCAAGAGATGAAACAACATTTGCTTGACATTGTTGAGGTTGCCCTTTCTGCCCCTGTTGCCGCCATGGAGTACAGAGCCTCCCGGGTCACCTGCTCAGACAGTTTTGTCTGGGCGAACTCAGTAACTCTTCAGAGTGGTCCCCTCTGCTGACAGGGAAATTCACTCCCAGAGACTCAGGTACCCCTTACCAACCTCTCTCCTCTGAGACTGTGCAAATGGGATCTCATGTTTGTCACTTCCAGAAAACCTGTCAACACTACCCCTTCCCAGCTACCCACGCTTGGGGAAACGCTTAGTTCCAAGCTCAGCCTCTAACCAATCCTGCTTTGGACTTACTTAAATCAATCCTCCATGCTGGGCCTCAAGTGCAAAAACTCGTTACTTTTCATTGGGAGAAAAATAGTAAGAACCCCCAACACACAATACATTAAGCACATATAATACAATGAGTAATTGGGGGGGACCCCTGATGTAACATTTCCTCCTGCCCTCCATCATAGCAATGGGTTTTGAAAACTTAGAGAAGTCTTTACTCCATCCAGGCCCCCATTTATTTATTCAGGGTGCCATTCTGATTTCACTTTTTATCCTAAGGGCCTTTAGAATTACTCTAAGGTTTGGAAATGAATACTGGAGTATTTAATGTCTGGCACTCACAAGTTGCAGGAGCATATATATTCCGTCGTTGGACAAGGAGAACCCAATGCCTGCCTCAAGCATTCCACAAGCCCCAGTGGTAGCTGACTAATAAAGAGACAAATGTGGCAGGAAGCGGTAAGTCCAAGGAGAAATGTGCAAGTGTGATGTCGTGGGATGCCACTTTCTTCCTTGAGCATGACAATTATTACGAGGCTGAGCTTTCCTTGGACAATGCTGTTGTTCCATGTTTTGAAGCTAATCATACTTTTAGTTTAAAATCCTATTTTAACTATTAGAACTATTAGAGCTCACAAAAGTAATTAGCACTACTAATCAGTTTTGAACATCCTCCAAAAAAAAGTGATTGTAATCAACCCAATGTAGAAGTTACCAAAAAAAAGTGCCCAAATAATAAAAAGACATAACTTCCACCAAACTAGGCACCATCTTTAATTCTGTATGAATTAGGAAGCTTTTGATTGCAATCAATAGCAAGTTTGACTCAGACTGGCTTTAAAAATAAGAAAGTGTGCTAATTCATATAATAGGAACTCCAAAGATATGGCAGGCTCAATAATATCATCAACCACCCAGATTTTTTCTGCCTCTCATCACTGCTGCCCACAGGATTCGTCTGAAGCCTGGTTCCCCTTGCGTTTCTAATATGGCTGCCCATAGCAATTCTGGCTACATTATTTTGTTCATATCCAGTAGATGAGAGAGCAAGTAAAAATCCTGATGGACCAACTTAGTTCATATGCACCCCCCCCACCCCGGTTCAGTATCTGTCACCAAAGGGATTGCCATGTGCTGTTTGGCTCAAAACCTTGGTTCCTGAACCAAACTCTGCCAAAGTGGGGAGAAGAAATTACTGAAACAGGTTAAGGCTAATCAGAGCACATTCCTTGAGCAGGGATAAAGGGGATAGAGTCATTTTCTCTTGAATCCCCTGGGCTGCATGTGAGGGTATTGGATACCTCAAGAATGTTGGGATTCTGTTAGGAAGGAGGGGCAGGGGAATGGATGTGGATTTGGCAACCCAAAGTGACAACTTCAAGGCCTGATCTACAGTAAAAAGGAAGGGCTGCCAGATGCAGTGTGGGCCAATGAGGGCTGGTGAAGGCACCAGAAGGGATGCCTGCAGGGGGATTGCAGACAAATCCCCCACATGATGTGCCATGAGGGAGAGTTCAACATCCCTTCTAAGAAATGATGGGAACAGGGGTGCCTGAGTGACTCAGTCAGTTGTGTGTCTGATTCTTAGTTTCGGCTCAGGTCATGATCTCAGGTTGTGAGATCAAGCCCTGTGTGGGGCTTCTGGGTCAGTGCAGTCTACTTGAGATTCTCTCCCTCTCCCTCTGCCCCTCCCCCCCATGTGCATGCTCTCTCTCTCTCTGTCTAAAATAAATAAATCTTAAAAAAAAAAGGAAAGAAACTATGAGAACAGGATGCTTAGGCTGGCTGCAGGAGTTTCCAGGTGGCACTGAGAAGTAGCAGGAGAGGTGGGGTTAAATGAAGAAACACATACTCTTGCCATATTTGCAGGAAGCAGTCAGTGAAGTAGGGAGGGTAGGGAAAAATACCTCTGAATTGTGAATAGCCCCCACAGTTGTTGATCGCTGCTGACTGGGGAGTAGAAAGGGCTAAAGTATCACACACACACAGACACACACAGTTTTGTGTTACAAGGAATCAGGAAGAATGATTGCCAGTTGAGAACACTGGTTTTGTTCCTCCTTCACCCAAACCTCCTACAAATTGTTCTTACAGGAATACTCGCCCTGTGTCTGGCTCTGTCACTTATTGGCTGTATGACCTTGGAAATTTGTTTAACCTCTCTGTACTTCATTTTGCTCTTATGTAAAATTAGGATAATACTAGTACCTACCCTCCTCGGGCTGTTGTGAGGGCTAAATAAGTTTATATATAAAGCACATCGAAGAGTCCTTGGAACTTAGTAAGCACAATGTACCACTATATATATATATATACCAATATATGTATGTTATGGAAATTTTAAACAGACCTAAACCTGTGAATTGCTATGGACAGTGACTCTTCTGTACCTCCCATTTTCTTCCTTTTTGAATGGGAGTGTTTCTAGCTGTTATCCATTGTATGTTAGGTGCATGGGCAAGTGACAGGTCTCATTAGTTTCACAGGTCTACAGATAGGGAGGAATTGTGCTTCAGGAGCTGGATTTAATGAGCTGCACCTGAGGTGCCTTGGCCACACCTGGCCTGGTTTAGATGATGAGATTCCAGACTTCAAAGTGATGCTGTGAGGGGATGAGACTTTTGGAGAACATGGAAACAGGTGGGTGCATTTTGCTTGTGGGAGAGACATGAATTACTGGGGCCAAAGGGCAGACAAACTCTAGGATGGCCCCCAATGAATAGCCATATCCTAGTATTCACCCCCTTGTGTAATTCCCTTCCTCTGAGTGTGAGTGGGACATGTGACTTGATTCTAACCTATAGAATGTGGCATAGATGGTGGACTGTCACTTCTGTACATTAGATAAGAGTGAGTAAGACAGTAACTTCCATCTTGCAAGCAGACTCTCATTGACTCTCTTCCTTGCTGGCTTTGCTGAAGTGAGCTGTCATATGGAGAGGCAAGGAACTTAGAGTGGCCTCCAGCAGATACCAGAAAGAAGCCAGGCCCTCAGTCTGACAACCTCCAAGGAACTGAATCCTACTAACAGGCATGTGAACTTGGCAGCATGTCCTTCTCCAGTCAAGCCTCAGATGAGACCTCAGCCCCAGCTGACACTTTATAGCTTTGTGAAAGGCCCAAATGCAGAGGACCCAGCTAACCCAGGCCTGGATTCCTGACCCACAGAAACTGCAAGGTAATAAAGGGGTGCTATTTTTTTGTCGCTGAATTTAGGGTCATTTATGCAGCAATAAATTACTATACAAATTAATTTGAAAACTTAAGTTTTTGATAATGGTAGCATTTCAGTTTAGTGGGGGGAGGGTTGGATTTTTCGGTAGATAGTGTTGGAGAAACTGGATAGCCATCTGGAGAAAGATATAGATGAAGCCTAGATCCCACCACTGCAATAAGTTCTGCTGGATCACAAATTTAAAGGTTAAATGCAAAATAATACATCTTATATAGAAAATATGGGGGGGGAGGAAAAAAAGAAAATATGGGGGGAAATTATCATAATTTCAGGGGAAATACTATCAAATGCTAAACTTTCTAGATGCCAGGAGTGAAAAGGTAACTTCAGCAGAAAACTAAGAAGAGTTCTGTATGAAATAAACATTGTACATATGGGGAGAAGAAAAATAAACTGGAAAATAATTTTCTCTCTATATACATTGACAAAGGGCTGTTTTCCTTAATACATAGAGTTCAATGAATCAGAACCAATAGTACAATAGAGAATGGGCAGAGAACATAGCCCACAGAACAAAGGGCTATTTTCCTTAATACATAGAGTTCAATGAATCAGAACCAATAGTACAATAGAGAATGGGCAGAGAACATAGCCCACAGAACAGAAAATACCAGTGTATCCTAAACATGTGCAAAGAGCCCAGCCTCACTTATAATGAGAAACAAAATTAGAATTATAAGATACCATATTTTATCCTATCAAGTGGCAAAAGTAAGCAAGTTGGATAATCCTGTGCTGAGGAATAAGGGAAACAGACACACTCATGCATGTGAATATAAACTGGTATAATCTCTATGAAGGACAATTTGACCAAATATCAAAATGTCAAAATACAGGGCACCTGGCTGGCCCAGTCAGTCGGTGGAGCATGCAACTCTTGATCTTGGAGTATTAAGTTGGAGCCCCACATGGGGTGTAGAGATTACTTAAAAATAAAATCTTAAAAAACAATAACAAAATGTCAAAACATAACATAGCAATCCTGCCTCTAGAAATCTGATCTATATATAGACCTGCACATATATTCAAAGATATTCACTGAAGCACAGTTTGTAGTGGGCAAAGGTTGAGAATAACTGACATGTGTATTAACAGGGTACTGCTAAATATTTAGGGTACTCTTAAATGAACAAATAAGCAAGGGAGTTCTATTTGTACTGATATGAAACTATTTCCAAGGTTGTTAAAAACAAAGAATGAAACATTGTGTAATGTATGCTATTTGCACAGAAATTTATCTATATCAGACATGTTTGTGCATGCAAAGAACACTTCTGGAAAAACACACGGTGGAGAAGTGGTGGCCAGGGTGGGGCGAAGTGAGAGAGACAATATTTTTTTAATATTTTGGATGAATATTATGAATGTATCCTCTATTCGCAGTTATTAATAAAATAGTTTAAAAGAGGTAATGTTTTGACACCCAAGTGCTCTGTCCAGGATTAAAAGGGAGTAGTCCTTCCCGGCAGTGGGAGCCAGTGAATTGCCCCTCTGTTGGCAAAAAGGAGAGAACGCCCACTGCATTTTTAAAGTGCATCTTAAAATAGTGTATTGCAAAGCTCAGTGGGCTCAGCCCTTTATGATTGTTGGTTAGAGGACTGTCGGGGATCTTTCTCCAGAAACCAGCTCGCAGTCCTCTCTATTCCAGAAGGTTTTTGTTGTTTTGTTTCCCCCCTGTGGAAATGTTTAGGACGTAGAGAATGTGGCTAGAAGAGCTGGCGACTCCAAGCAAAGCAGGTGGGGAAGCTGCGGAGGAGCGGTCCCCACGCCCCCTTTGCCTCGTTGTTGTCTTTCCTCAACCCAGCCCGGGCTGCCGCCCCTCTTTCCTCGGTCCGGCCTTTGACACAAGCTCTGCAGCTGCTTCGACTGACCCCTCCTCACTCCCTCTCCAAGTCTGGAACAGCCCTTGCTGGCACCGCGGCAGCTGTGACTGACTGCAAATGCTTTGCATTCCGGGATGTTCTGCAGGGTTTGGGTCTCCCCTGTGGCTGCAAGCATTAGGCAAGTTGAAAGCGAGGAGAAAAAGGGGCCCCACAGCTGCCAAAACATTGCAGGGAAGAGGGGAAAACTGTTAGGAAAACTGGAGAGGTTTTGTGCAGGCAGGACCCCAGCCAGTCGCTCCCTGGCTTGGGCCTGCTGGTAACTTGAGCGGGGCTGGGGGAGCAGGGGAGGCCGACGCAGGGGCTGATGGAAGCCACGGCGAGGCCCATTCACACATCCAGAAGCACTACCCGCCATCTGGAGACCATCTCCATCTGTCTGGGAAGGACGGGGTTGAACCCACTCTAGAAGGCAGACATGCGTCTCATCCAGAAATGTGTTTTGTTTCAAATATTAGTTTACCTTTAATTCACTGGGATTGTTTTGTTAGTTTATTTCTCCCCCCCACCCCCCCATAGAGCTGTACACAAGTTATACTCAGGTCAGTTGACATCTATTTTTAAAAGGGTAGTGTTCTTTCTTTTTCTCTTTCTTAAAGCTTTGGAAATCTATGCTGAAGCCTTTATGTAAAAAAAAAAAAAAAAAAGAAAAGAAAAGAAAAAAAGATCCAAGCAGCCCAGGTTAACAGAGATGGGTAGGAGTTGGGGGAGGGGAAAGCCCTGCCCACTCACCTTCACCTTCATTTCTTTTAAAAAAATTAAAAAACAATTTTTTGTCACCTTCATTTCTTCCCTGATTCTCTATGTGTACTCTAATGGGGCATGATTTTAAAAAATCTTTGTAATTTTATCAACTTTATTGAGGCACATTTATTTACAATAAAATACTCCCATTTTAAGTACACAGTTTGATGAATTTTGGCAATATCCATGTAAGGCATGATTTGAAATCACTGGCTTAGTAGATATGAACATGATGAAATAAATGTACATTTTTTTTTTAAGAGATTTTATTTATTATTTGACAGAGAGAGACACAGCAAGAGAGGGAACACAAACAGGGGAAGTGGGAGAGGGAGAAGCAGGCCCTCTGCTGAGCAGGGAGCCCGGTGCAGAGCTCGATCCCAGAACACCGAGATCATGACCCAAGCCGAAGGCAGTTGCTTAACCGACTGAGCCACCCAGGTGCCCCTAAATGTACATTTTTTAAGGGGGAGATCAACATTATTTAATATTCACTATAGTGTCTTAACTGCATGGGTATACATCATCACATTACACTTCCTTCCTTCCTTTGCTATCAAACAAATAATGACATTCAATTTAGTTTTACTTGGATTTCATAGAAACCACTTGGATTTAACACTAAACAAAATTGAAGCGACGTGAAAGAATTGCTAAATTTCCAATAAAGTTTTCTTCTTCTGTATGAGAAGTATTAGCTTCTAAAAGATCTCTTGAAGATTCAGGAGGAATTTTGAAAGTTGCATTTTTTTGAACATTGACCTCTTCTATAAAAGATGAAGATAATGTTCTCACACATCCCCTTCCTCTGACTTTTATAGTATTTTTATACCAACATGTTTGTGACATCAACATTCTTATGACAGTCCAGCAGTTTGTACTCGTCCATATTTAAATGGATTTGGTATTCACCCAGAGCCTCTTATATGGCTTCTCTGTTGTTGTTGGTTAGAGGACTGTCGGGGATCATTCTCCAGAAAATGCAGAGCCTCTTATATGGCTTCTCTGTCCCCCACTTTTTTTTTTTTTTCCTTAATTTTTAACTGCCAGCCTATCATTATGGAGTTGTTTTTTTGAGAGAAGCTCATGGGTCCTTTTCATGTTTTGGAAAGTCTATCTCCTGGAGTGACAACTTCTTTTGTTAAGATATTCTTGGGTTATGTGTTAGTCATTGCTCCTGTCTTTTGCCACTGAATTCTGAGGTCACTAGTCCCCTGAAGATAGTTTGATATTGTCGGTGTGAAAACATGAAGAACTCTATACTTTTGAACTTCAGTAGGTAGGCCAAGATGGGCCTCAGGGTCGAGAGGTCCATGTGGAAGTTTTCTGAAACACAGTGTATTCTTTTTTTTTTTTTTTTTAAAGATTTTATTTATTTATTTGAGACAGAGAGAATGAGAGACAGAGAGCATGAGAGGGAGGAGGGTCAGAGGGAGAAGCAGACTCCCCGCCGAGCAGGGAGCCCAATGCGGGACTCGAGGATCATGACCTGAGCCGAAGGCAGTCGCTCAACCAACTGAGCCACCCAGGCGCCCCAGTGTATTCTTTGATTCAGCAGATCCACTTTTGTTTCAGGGACATTCTCTTGAGTAGTTTTAATTTGATGGGTTTACTACTTCAGGACACCATTTGTCATCACATGAGATCACTTTTATCCAGCCCCCACTATCTACCTCCTTTCTACTAATTTTAATGTCTTAGGTCCTTTTTTTTAAACCTGGGGTTTATTGTGGTTATATCTAGCTTTTGCTCTATGTTGTAATTCAAGTTTTAGCTGTTAAAACTCTGTTCCTTGCTGTTTATCTTTATTCACTAGTTTTGTAATTATGTTGTTTTGTCCTCATTTTTTTCCCAGCTCATTCTACTTTTTCTTCTTTCATCACAGGGTATTTGAGCTCATGTTCTATTTAATTCATGTTCTTAAAATGTTTTGTGGTATAAAGCTTTTGCAGGCAATTCCCTTGTTTCTAGGGTTTTTCTAAGTTGGAACCTCCCTTTATCTATTAGGTTTGTGCTTTTTTTCCCCCTTTCTCTGAATTGTTAAAAAGCAAGTATGTTTGTAAAATAGTTCTGTAATTTTTTTTTCCCATTCTGCTCACACTCTATCTAAATTTTATACTTTCTATTTGCTTTGGGTCAGGATTTTTTTTCCTCTATAAATATCCAAAACCGGTTTGTTCCAGTTTGCTTTCCTCTCTATACCACAATCTGAGGGCTGGAAATTTTGGGTCTTCACACTTTTCTGTGATTTGAGGTGATGACAAGGGATGGAGGAGATAAACATCAACCAGGCAGTATGCAGTCTTAGAAAGCTTGTGCTCTGCTTTTCTGAAATTTTGTTAAATAGCCTGAATCAGTTCTCTTTCACCCTGTTGGAGTTTGTATCCTCTTCTTGGGGGGTGGTGGGAGGAATACCTTTAGGATTATTTAACAATCAGGATTAATCATTTAAACTGGGATTAAATGATTAGTAATGTGGATGGCTCCAGAGCCTTACTTGACAATTATTTATTGAAATTCATGGCATTTGGTGAAGCCCCCTCCTTGTTTGATTATTGTAGGTAAATATTTGTTTTACTCTTTTAAAAAACTATGTGTTCAATTCATTCATTGGGCATTGGGGTATCATTTTTTATCTGGATTTTTCTAATAGCTTCTGTTTCTCTTTAAATGCTAATAATTTTATTAATTTCAAATTTACAGAAATATTATATGAATAGCCTTTTAAACCATGTGGGAGCAAAGTGCCCTGGAGCTTACTTCCTGCTGTGATAATGAAGAGTCCCCTTAAACACAAGCATTTCCTTGAAATAGGAAAGCTGATTTCTTCTTTAATTATATTTGGTCTATTGAGATTAGTAAAAAAAAAAAAGAAAAGAAAAAGAAAAGAAAAAAACGTAAGTAGAAAAAAAGTAATACTATGAAGTTAAAGTTTAATAGTTTACTCTTTAATGCCTACTACCTTTGGGACATGAAGAATGGAAACTTTATGCTTTAAATCCTGTGGTCTGACCTTCTTGTCTCCATACCTCTGGTGGGCGTGGGACAGAACACGTTAACTAACAAAATTGATAGGTTTACCAGATTGGTAGATAAGGGTACTGGTAGAGATCTAGTGTGTCTAGATTTGAGCAAGGCATCTGATAAAACCTGTCTTAATACCTGTTGTTTAAGTGGCAGGATGGAGGTGTGTGTACTGGGTGATTAGGCAAGTTGGGAGGATATAGCTGGTTAGACAACCATTTCCTGGAGATCAATGTGTGGTCCTCAAACCACAATGATTCCTTCTCACGCTATCCTGTGCAATCCTTTGAGTCTGGAGAATCACAAAAAGCTAGCTTACAAAGTTATTTGGGAGGTTATTTGGAGTCTCTGAAACAATAGTTTAAGAACACTGTTAGAGTAAAAGTCCTTAACTCTTTTTTTCTTCTAGATAAATATCATTATAAACTTAACTGTCTTGTGATTTTTTATTTTGGAATTGTTGACAATTCATTTTTCCTAAGAAACAAACCCTGCACCCTATGGAAAGGGGCCCCCAAAAGGAAAGTGTCAGTCTGATTGGAGCCTGGGAAATGGTCCCTCCAAGGTTCATTCCATTCCTCCAATGGTCCCTCCAAGGGAAGTTATTTGCAAGGGATGAACCCAAATTAACAAAGTGAAAATTTATGCATAATAGATTATTTATAATTTGGGTTTCCCAGCATCTAAAAGCTTTTCCTATTTGGGAGGAATTCTAAGATGATGATAAGGAAACAGCCCTCTCTTCCACTATGGAAACTAAAATGGCAGCTATTCCCCTGGGAGCACAAGCAAGGACAATACCTAAGACAGCTGAGGAAATGCTGTCACCTGGGACTTTATATCCTGAAGGGTAATGACAAGGCTCAGGTCAATTAGGTGTGCTTCAGGGGTGGCTCTGCAGGCGGAAGGTGGGCGGAGCCTGGAAGGATGGCATGTCTAATGCCAGCAGAATGCAGCACAGGGATGGTAGGTGTCCAGGGGTGGTGAGGCCAGTCTTGGGGCAGTGAGTGCCCTACTGGTAAGTGGCACGTCCTGAGCAGCCTGCTCCTGTGGTGAAAATTCATCCGGGCCTTGCCTCTCTTGGCCTGTCTGATTCATTTCTACCTTTCTTTGATTCTAGGAGCCACGAGATTCAAACTACATTCCATTTCTGCGTAAGGAACCATAGTTGTTTTCTGTTATTTATAATCAAGAACCTTGTCACGTACAACATATCTGAGTTCAGGATCCAAAAATCAACCGAGAAGACCTGGATACTTGGCAATTCATGTGAAAAAGACATAGCGAACTGTGATGTAATGGGTATCAGTAAAAGGGTGTGGCTGGCAGAGGGCTACAATAGGCAGGACAAAGATGGTCAGAGGCCATCTTATTCAATCTTCTGCTCTTGTTCACTACAACTAGAGTATATTTCCCTGTTCAAAGTGTTTTATTTTAAGGCTGATGGGGACAGATTAAAATATGTACAGTGGAAGAGTGGCCAGGAAGTTGATGTGTCTTTGTATGAGGAGCTGGAGAAATTTAACTTAGAAAAGCCATAGGGAGGACATTCTAGGATTCTTTCAAAATTATGTTACTGCTGAGATAATTTTATAAAAATGTAATGATACAAAGACAGATGCAAAATGATCTTAAAAATAAAACAACGTCCCCCACACCAATATTGAGCTCTGTGTGTATATCGCAAAAGGCGAAAGAAAGTGAGGGCTGAGAGTTTTCAGATGGGACAAGGATAAGACGTGAGTGTTGTTTGGACACTCACTTCTATCACTAGTAGAATGAACCTTGGAGGGACCATTTCCCAGGCTCCAATCAGACTGACACTTTCCTTTTGGGGGCCCCTTTCCATAGGGTGCAGATATCTTTTACTCCAACAGTGTTCTTAAACTATTGTTTCAGAGACTCCAGATGACTCACCTTTTCCATTGTAGAAGAAATACAAGATCTAAATGTACTGAAATATTCCAAAAGTATTCTATTGTATAATATCATATTCTTGTTCTACCTTCTGGTTTCTCATATCTTCAAATGAGTAGTAAGCCTCAAACCCTGTTCTTTCTGGTAGCTTCATAATAAATCTAAGGCTGCTTCCATCATCAGAGTGTGCCTGAGGATAATGTTGATTATTTGAATTAACTATGTCAAGTATGAAATAATAAATCTTATATATGCATATATTACTTGTGCATTTCTTCTGACTTTTATGTAGAATGTAAGAATTGAAATAATTGAGGATATTTTACATTTTTGAGAAATGAAAACCTCTGGAGGTAATTAAACTCTTTTGCAAGCTTGTATGCAAACTGGTTCTACCACTCCTAGGATCCCCTGGCATCAAGAATTGAGAGAGGTTAGGAGGAAATGAAGGCCTCCTCACCTTCAACTCTCCTTGGCACAGCATCCAGGACCAAGTCTTCTCCCCGGGAATTCAATCAGGGGATTCAATACTGGCAGAGTTTAGAGAGTCAAACAAGAGCTTCATTCAGGCTCCTGAGGGTTGCTACAAGTAATACTGCTGTGAGTATCCTGCTGACTACGGAGCATGCATATTAACCAGCTTAACTTTTGTTCCTTGTTTTTATAGTTATGGCAGATGACCTGGGCTTAGCCATTCCTCCTTCCCTCTGTCTTGTCTTGCAGCACATCTCTCTGCAAAGTCTGATTGAGGCTGGAAGAGTAATCTGTACCAACAGAACAGACTGTGAAGGTAGGGAGGTGGGGAGAAGGGGAGGCATGGTTTATTGAGTATACTCTCTCCAGCACCTAGGACAGTCAAAGCACATAGTAAAGGACTGCTGGATTGAATTGAACTAAAAGGAATGAAACTACCTGGTTCATAATACCAAAACCACACACAGACAAGGAATACTTGCTAGGTATCTAAACAAATTAATAGATAAGGCAACTTTTTGGCAGGGAGAGAAGCGGGGGATGTATTTTTCCTTGATTTTTATATTATAGCTTGACCCATTGCACAATCATTTAAGAAATAAAGGAACAGAGGAATGCCATTTTAAAGAAAGTCAATAAAAACAGCATCCTTTTAACTCATATTAGGTTTGTCATATTGGGTTTGTTTCTTAGGAAAAATGAATTGTCAACAATTCCAAAATAAAAAATCACAAGACAGTTAAGTTTATAATGATATTTATCTAGAAGAAAAAAAGAGTTAAGGACTTCATTACATTTCTCCTCTCTAAAATGTAATTCTCTCTCTCTCTCTTCCCCTCTCTTTTTTATAATTCTTTATATAGGGGGAGCAATAGAAATGGCATATTAATTTTTATTTATTTAAACAGTTTCCAAAATGCTATCTATGCAGGAATTGGCATTATTACACTCAATACAAAAGGAAGGAAGGCATAAAGATAAAGAATTAGAAAACAGAGAAATGGTAGTACTGGTAAATCCGAAAACCAACAAAATTAATAATTAACCCATTTTTTAAATGGAGAAAACGCACATACTAAAAATAGGAAATGGAAATAGATTAATAACCACATACATAGGAGAAATTAAAAGACTTCTAAAAGCTGATTTTGCTCAGCTCTATGCAAATAAAAAATTCTAAATGCACAAAATGGATGAATTTCTAGTAAAATATTAATTGCCAATGTTGTCCCCAGAAGAGATAGACAATCAAAACACAGCAATTACTGAGAGAAATATGGAGAGTTGTTAATCTCCCTACCAAGAGTAAACAAATAAATAATGCCCTAGTCACAGATGATTTTACTAGTAAATTCTACTCGCTTTTAAGTAACAGATGACAGCAACTGTTTTAGAGTATGCAGAAAAGAAGAAAAACCTCCAGATACTCATGATGAAACCAGGCTATAACTGATACCAAAACTCAACAAAAGCAACACAAAAAATAAACTACAGATCAAAAGTACATATGAATATCAATGCACAGGCTCCAAAGAGTGTATTAACAAACAGATTCAACACAAAAAAGAATAGCACACCTTGGTAAAGTAAGATTTATATAAGGAATGCAAAGACGATTCCATCTTAAGAACTATGTCTGTATAACTCACCATGTCAGTGTTTAAAAAGAGAAAAATCATAGGGTTATCTCCATAAATGCTAAAAAAGCACTTGAAAACTTCAACCATTCTTGATTAACATACTTAATAAAGTAGGAATAATCACTTTATATCACACACATACGATATAACCAGAAAGCTTATGTTGTAGAGAGAACTACTAGCATGTCACCCTCACCACTATACCCAACCATCATCATCCTGGAGGTAAGAGCCTACACAATTAGATGAGAGAAATAAGTAAGAGGTATAACAATGAGATTGTAAAGATAGAGTTAATATTAATCATTATCTATAGGCAATATGATTTTACAGCTGAAAAGCCCAAGAAAATGACCTGAAAAAGTATGACAAACAACAGGAGTATTCACTACGGTAATTATGAATAAAGTAAACATAAAAGAACCATTAGCATTGCTATTAGGAAAGCTATATGAGATTGCCAATATTTCACCTCTTTTGACTTGCAGAAATAGCAATTTCATATGGGTCAGCCTAATATATATAAAGATGCCGTATATAATGGCCACAAAAAAGACAAAATAGTTCAGGATAAAATTAAGAAATGTTCACAATTCATACAAAGAAAACTTTCTAAAATTCTTGAATGGATTTCTGTATCTTCCCAATTAATCTAGAAATTTAACATAGTATCAATGAAAACACCAAAAGAAATTTTTTACAAGTAGAAAAATTGACTTTAGAGTTCTTATTGGAAAGCAAAAAAACCTTCAAAGTTAGAGCGAAGAAACTTACTTAAAAACAAAAAAGGAGAATAATGGGGGAAAACCAACTCTACAAGATAGTGTAACATAAAACTGCATCTGAACAGGTGCTTTGTGAACGAAGCTGTAGGGGCCCAGCGCAGGCTGCCCTCCGATGTACCACAATAGCACACTGATCATTTTGAATTGAATCTATTTGGGAAACAACCAGGACAAGGACACTCAGACCCTCCTCTGTCCCCATGAAAGCAGAAAACAAATCTCCCTTATGAAAAATAGCTTCCCTGTGCTAAGAATTAAAAAGACTTATCAGCAGAAATAGGGACGTTAAAGCTGCAAAAGCTCTAAGTAAATCTTGCTACTTTTTCACTAATTTACTTCCTCAGCCTAAATTCTGTTTAGAATTCTTTACTAATTAAAGCTCTCAAATGCCTGTTTTCCTTAACCTGTAAATTCCTCACAAATCTATTGTCCCTTTGTCTAAAATGTATAAAAACTGCCTGCCTTAGTCATTTCTTTGGGTTTCGATTTCATTATTGGGCCTCTTTTTGCACATAACAAAAATTTGGTTTTTCCTTCTATTAACCTGTCTCAGTTAAATTAATTCTTAGCCCATCTGGAAGACCTTGAGGGTAGATGAAGAATTTTCCCTCACCGTCAAAGTCAGTGGAATAGATTCCAGAATCCAGAAATAGCCTTGTGAAGAATTTTAGCATGATGGAAAGTGGCTTTTTAATTGAATAGGGAAAGGATTGATTATTCAATAAAAAATGTCTAGACAGTTAACTGAGTGACTATGTAAAAAAAAAAAACCAAAACTTCCCTCTATATCTCAGAATAAATTTGAGATAGATCAACAGACATAAATGGTAACAAATGAGTCCATGAGAGTACGAGAAAAAACCATGGAAACATTTTTATGAGTAAATTCTTAGGAGGAATTTAGGGAGTTCTTTGGAGGAAGCAAGTATTTTAAAGATCTCAGGAGAAATGAGAGGTCTTAAAAAGTCTAATTTCCTGACCAAGAGCTGGAGATTGGGTTAGGTGAAACCTCTGAAACTCTCTTCTTAGAGGAAGGAGTGGGGAATTCCAAGTACTCCCCTTGTGCCTGCTAATGCTTTTGATGTAGTAAGTGTACTGGTCTATTTCACAATCTCACTGTGCAGGTCTTGAGTGGAGGGAGGAGGCATAACCCAGATGTCAGCTGGATTACTTTCCTTTGAAATTCAAAGGAAATTAGCTTGAGCTTCTATGTTCTTCCTTAAGGAAACTTGGTCAATTTATGTATTTTCCAATCCCCTCGGGATTTGGAGAATTTATTTCATTTATCTGCTGGTTTGCCTAACTGTGTACCGGTGTGCTGTTAGTATTGTGCTTTGCTTTGTCCCCACGGGAGGAATAGCAGCCCTTCCCCCCACCCCTTACCTTATCATTTGTGTAGGGCATTTACATATGGAGCAGACTTTACATAAGTTGGCTTGGTTTTCCTTTCCCTTTGACACCTTCTTCGCATAGTCTCACCTTAAATTTAACAGGGCTCTTGGGGCTCTTTATGCATCAGTTCAGTTTTCTTTACATGCAGAACTATTTTGATCTTTTCCAGGCTTCCTTTGTGTATCCCAAAACTCACTGGTATGTTTTGCAAAACAATGGCTCATCTAAGAGAATGTGCACCTTGAGCCTGCCAGCAGTAATAGTGCTAGCAAAGACTTTTCTTTTTGGCCTCTGTGTGAAGTAGGGGGCTGATATTTCCTCACTGGTAGGAGCTACTATCCTGTTGTCCTTAGAAGGCAGAAGGGGCTACAGTCAGTTTTGGTCTTACATGATTTCCTTCTTCTCCACCATAGAAGGGACCAGATTTCATAGCCATCTGAGTTACGTTCTCCCCCTTGCCTAACATTAGTCACTACATAAAAGAAACAAGAAACAGTCCAAAGTTAAAAGAGTACAAAATGATAAACTCATTTATGGAGTTCCTAGGTCCTGTGAGAAAGTGCTCAATCTAAGTCCCATTGAGCATGTTTAAATACTATTCCCAAAGTGTTTGGACCACTCAAAAGCCAGGATTCATGGGCAAGCGTTACGATTTTTAAAGTTATTAAGTTATTAGGCTGACTTAAAGCCATCACTTAGTTACTGAAGCTCTTTCAGAACACTGAGACATATAGTTAAACTATCCTTTTAAGAGATTCTGACCCTTTATTCCTCTAAATGTCTGGGTAAGACATTTCTTTCTTGTTTCCTACATTCTAAATCTTCCTATGTCCACCTCTGGAATAATCATATTTATATTGTTCAATGCCCTGAAAAGAATAAGAAACATTTATATTCTATGGTATTTAGACTGTGGTATGTAAATCTATCAGAAGTTATTTTTCATATTATTTTATTTCTGCTATCAGTGTTACACTGTTTGTTGTTTCTTTTTTTTTTTTTAAAGATTTTTATTTATTTATTTGACAAGAGAGATAGCGAGAGCAAGAACACAAGCAGGGGGAGTGGGAGAGGGAGAAGCAGGCTTCCTGCCGAGCAGGGAGCCCGATGTGGGACTCGATCCCAGGACCCTGGGATCATGACTTGAGCCGAAGGCAGACGCTTAACGACTGAGCCACCCAGGCGCCCTGTTTGTTGTTTCTTAATAAAAAGCCCCACGCTTTTGGGTTGGTAACTTATGGACACAATTAAAAAGTCAAAAGACACAAAATATATAGCCTAAAAGTGAAGTCTCTCCCGCTCTGTCCCTCACCTACTCTCTTTTGCGGAGGAAACCACTAGGACTAGTTTCTTTTTTTTTTTGTTAATTTTATTATGTTATGTTAGTCACCATACAATACATCATTGGTTTTTGATGTGGTGATCCACGATCCATTGTTTTGTATAACACCCAGTGCTCCATGCAGTACGTGCCCTCCTTAATACCCATCACCGGGCTAACCAATCCCCCCTCCCCCCTCCCCTCTAAAACCCTGTTTGTTTCTCAGAGTCCGTAGTCTCTCATGGTTCATCTCTCCCTCCAATTCCCCCCGCCCATTTTTCCCTTCCTTCTCCTAATGTCCCCCATGCTATTCCTTATGTTCCACAAATAAGTGAAACCATATGATAATTGACTTTCTCTGCTTGACTTATTTCACTTAGCATAATCTCCTCCAGTCCCATCCATGTTGATGTAAAAGTTGGGTATTCATCCTTTCTGATGGCTGAGTAATATTCCATTGTATATATGGACCACATCTTCTTTATCCATTCATCTGTTGAAGGGCTAGGACTAGTTTCTTATCCGAAAGATAGACTTTCCCCCCTCCCCAAGTATACATTCTATACACTACACATTCCACATTCCATGTTCTATACACACTGCTCTGCATTTTGGTTTTCACTTAACCATATAGCTTGGGGATTGTTCCAGATCTGCACAAACAGGATTGCCTTATCTTTATCTTTATGCTGCATATCATTCCACTTTATGAAAGAATCATCATTTATTTAATCCAAATCAATGGACACCTACATTGCTTCTAATTTTTAGTTCTCACCAACATTTCTGCAATGAATTACTTTATACGTAGGTCATTTTGCATATAAGAGAATATTTGAAGGGTAAATTAGTAAAAGCAAATTGCTGAGTTAAAGGGTATGAGTATTCTCAATTTTGATAGCTATTGCCAAATTGCTCTCTAAAGGGGTTGTGCCTATTCATGTTTCCACCAGCAAATATTTGAAAATACCTGTTTGCTAGTGCCCTGACCATCAGAGAATGTTAATTTTTTTGGTTATTTTTTTCACCTTTTTTTTTTTTTTTTTTTGCTGTCAATCTTATAGGTGAAAAGTGTATGTCATACTTTTAGACTCTTCTCACTGAATGATTCAAAATGTCTTCTTTATCATATACTAAATTTGTCTATTTGATGCATTTCTGGGCTTTCTGGTTTATCTTACTGGTCTCCTCTCTTCATACACTCTTACTACAGTTTTGATCACAGTAGATTTAGAGTGTTTTACTTTATTGTAGGTCTAATCACCCTTATTGCTGCTCTTCTTTTCCCTAAGAAATTTCCTGGCTGTTTTTATTTTTTTCTCTATGAATTTGAGAAATAAGTTTGTTTTGCTTCAAAAAAAAATCCTGTTGCATGGGCGCCTGGGTGGCTCAGTTGGTTAAGCGACTGCCTTCGGCTCAGGTCATGATCCTGGAGTCCTGGGATCGAGTCCTGCGTCAGGCTCCCTGCTCGGCGGGGGGTCTGCTTCTCCCTCTAACCCTCTTCCCTCTCGTGCTCTCTCTCTCCATCTCATTCTCTCTCTCAAATAAATAAATAAAATCTTAGAAAAAAAAATCCTGTTGCATTTTTTACTGAGACTACATTACATCAATAAACTATTTAGGGATACTACTACTTTTTAAGGTTTATCATTGCAGGCTTACCATTTCTTACCAGTACCTTTTGAGGCATGTCTTCCTGAAGCTCATAACAATGTCTTAAATATTTTCTTGTTAATTCTTCACAGCATCTTTGGAAATAGCAGGGAAGATAGAAGATAAGGGATTAGCCCAAGATTACATATGATAAAAAGTCCTAATCCAGTATTATATCTACTTTTTGGTAATGCTTCACCACCAGATTTTACACAAATTCAAAAACAAAATAAACTTTTCTACCAAGGATTAAATTTTCCTATTGCGAAAAACCAGCAATGTGCAAGAACAATTCAGCAATGTATTTCTTGTGTGATGATCTGTGGCCAAGCACAGAATGCATTCCTATCATGGAGTAACAATTTCAAAAGAATTTTGAAACCAGAGTTGGCTTGGATACTGTACAATGACACCCAGGATCTTGGCCTACTTCCCAGATTTCCCCTTTTTGGTTTTCTAGCAAGTTTGGTCATGCCTGGGAATTTGCTGAATATGGTACTTGGATCAGTGACTTCCTGAATGTGACATTGGGATCAATGGCATTTGTCTGCCCAAGGATTTTTGGAGTATAATTTTTAGACTACTGCAGTTACAAATAAGTCCTTTAGTGAACTGGTGCTCAGTTGCAAGGGTGCAAAGAGGAAGGACAGTTTGTGAATTGATTATGGAAGGCAAAGATCTTGAGAGAGAATGTTCTCTTGTGAATACTGAGTTACATACTTGGACACACTGGTGTTCCAGCTGGAGGATCTTCAAGTCCTTAAATAAATATCAAATGGATTTAAAAGATATCTTTAATGCCACCTTTGACAAATGTCCACTTAGTAAAGGTCAGCCAAGACTTGATAAACAGTTTATTATCTGCAACACTTCCTACCATCACCCTGGCTCAGTTAACATGGGGAGAGTTGACAAAGAGCCTGCCTGAGTTACTGAATTACTTAGGACACAAGCACGTGTTGACATATATCTGAGTGTATTTTTAGATTACATTTCCAAAACAATTATCATTTTCATCATTTTGTTTCAGTCAGCACTGTTCTCAATGCCATGTATAATTACGAGCTGACTTATGTAAAATATTTTAAAAATGTATAGTAGTATGATATACATACCTAGATAACATCTGAGATTATTTGCCACCACCTAAATGAGAACATTCTTTAGCTTGGCCTTCTAAAACAAAAAGACTACTGTGTTCTAAACTAGAATGTTATGCAAGAATCTGAATAGCATAGTTTACTGAATGCTCAGCCTGTTTAGTGACATACCAGAGTAGGACAAAGGCTAACAGCAAAAACATGGGGCAAGTTTTAAGCAATGAACTTAAAGGTATATGGATGATGAAATATTTAATTACCAGGGCAGAGACCAGGTTGTAAAATCTAGCTAATGAAAGTATAAAGATGAGTTATTAATGGGATAGCTGTTTAATTAGATGATTCACTGGTTTGTTAAACAGTAAGAGTGTTGCCAAAATCACAAGATTAGACCTCTTTGAACAAAGAATGGTGGTGGTGTGATGATGTCATATATCACTTGCCTTTTAGTCCCATTATCATGGCAACACCTTAGGCTATAAATATGAACTATTTAGACATGAGAAATAAATAAGAGGTGAGGCAAAATCGGCAACCAAAGGAAATTGTTATGGTAAATTAGGCACATGGCATATGAAGTTAGGAAAGCTTTTACAAGTCTAGGAAAATGACAATACAAATTTCATGATTCTCCTTAGATTAATAGAATTTATCTCAACCAAGTCATACACGGAATGCTTTTACAAACATGACTGTGCTCCTGAATCTTGAAATTTGCCTTCAGTATTATTAAACTCTGTGGTTATAGAACTCAACACATCTCAGGTAAGTGGAAATCTGAGTCTGTCAAGCCTCTCAGAGAAATGTAAAACATGATTTAAACTCAAGGGAATTCCTTTTTTTTTTTTTTAGATTTTTAAGTAATCTCTACACCCATCATAGTGTAGAGCTTGAACTCATGACCCCAAGATCAAGAGTCACATGATCTTCTGACCCAAGCCAGCCAGGTGCCCCCCTAGTTCCTTTTATTTATTTATTCTTTTAAAAATATTTTGAGATGCCTGGGTGGGTTAGTCGGTTAAGTGTCTGCCTTCGGCTCAGGTCATGATCACCGAGGTCATGGGGTCGAATCCCGAATCAGGCTCCTTGCTCAGCAGGGAGCCTGCTTCTCCCTCTGCCCCCGCCTCCGGCTCGTGGTCTCTCTCTCTCTCAAATAAATAAATCTTAAAAAAAACCAAAAAATTTTTATCTCTTTGAGAGAGAGAGAGAGAGAGAGAGCTCAAGTGCGCAGGAGCAGGGGAAGGGCTGAAGGAGAGGGAGAAGCAGAGTCCCCACTGAGCAGGGAGCCTGACCAGGGCTCAATCCCAGGATCCTGAGATCATGACCTGAGCCAAAGGCAGATGCTTAACCAAATGAGCCACAGGCGCCCCCCTGTAGGTCTTTCTAATGACAATTTTTCATTAAGGATTTATGGACTTCTTAGGGACCTCTGTACAGCTAAGAACCTAAGTGCCTATATCTATAAACATTATTCACTACAGAAAGAGAACAAGAAACAATTCAAGGGTAAAAAAACCCAACAAATTCATTATGGAGTTCTTAGGTCCTGTGAGAAAGTGCTCAATCTAAATCTTGTCCAGCAGGATTGTTGCAATATATCCTGTATAACCGTCTGAAAGATTTCAGGGTCTGAATTCTGGAAAAGACTTAACACCATTAAAAAATGTGGTTCCAGGATGATTATGACAAATTACAATACAGGTTATTTTCAGCTTGCTTAAACCTAGGGTATCTGGATTGACCATTCACAGGATGATTTTATTCCTAGGTAAGAATATTTAGCTTTTGTATGTATTGAAAGAAATACAGGTAAGACTATACTCACTGAGCAACCCACTTGTCAAGACATCCGCCTTCCTACTTATAGCCCTGAAGAAGGCAAAGTAGGATGCGATCACCTTGGTTTATTTTTCTCGTGAAATAATGCTCTTTTCTTTTTTCTTTTTTTTCTTTTTTAAAGATTTTATTTATTTATTTGAGAGAGAGAATGAGATAGAGAGAGCATGAGAGGGAGGAGGGTCAGAGGGAGAAGCAGGCTCCCCGCTGAGCAGAGAGCCCAATGTGGGACTCGATCCCGGGACTCCAGGATCATGACCTGAGCCGAAGGCAGTCGCTTAACCAACTGAGCCACCCAGGCGTCCCAATAATGCTCTTTTCTAACCCACTTGCAAGCACTGTGGTTAATTATACCAGCAATCAAGGCCACAAGCAGGGGAGTAAGCTAGAATTTCGACTGAGTCATGATTCCCAGGCCTCTTCCTATAGATACTTGTGTGGAGTCTGGTTCTGAGGCCCATCTGGAATGCTCTCCCACACATCATGCTGGGCAAGGCAGCAGAACACAGGTTTCAGCATCTCTACGATGCGGCTCCATCATCTTGTGGCTACGTGACGGGTCTGGTTACCCAAACCTTTGTGTCTTCGTCTCCTTGCGGGAAAATAAGGCCTAACAACAGTGTTCGTCTACCTCATAGAGGTATCGTGAACATTAAATGAGGGAATACATCTAAGGCATCTAGAATGGTGCCAGGTAGACGGTAACAATGATTGTATATAAAAGCCACTCAAGTGAAGATTTAATAAACAGCATGCTGTAAGCTTCCCCACCCCTGGATATAGACATATCCTTCAATCGTTTTACAGTTGAGGGGGGCAAATGAGCAGAGAAAACTTTGAAAGAGGTAGCAAATCTTTACAACCACAGATCTAGATGAGAAAAATTCCCAGGTTTTATTGGGTCAGCAACAGGTGTTCTCCAATTTGGCATTACCCTGAGGCACCAACTCCGACAGCCCCCCAACAAGGTGCCCCAGTTGTCCCCATAGCCTGAGAAACTTCCCACTGGCCCTACCTGTGGGAATGCTTCTCTCCCAGACCAGTTCTTCCCCTTCTCTGTGCAGTGGTGCCCCCTCCCCACAGGAGGCATCTTTAGTACACATGCTCAGGCGACCACCAGAGGTAACGTTTTTGTGTAAGCATTGACCTTGGGGTGCCTTTAAACATAGGGACAGACTTTAGCTCCCCAAAAAGTTATAGTCCCAAAGTTAATAGTTAGTTGAAACTTGGGAATATACTTCCTTCTTTATAAATATTGAGGCAAAATGTTCTAGTCTCTCACAAAAACAGATTAATTGACCAACTACCATTTCTCATGAACTGCATCTTCTTCTCCTTTGTTTTCCCTTCCACTATGTTTCAGTTGCTGTGAGGGTAAATCCTAAATTAATCTCTGGTAGAGAGAGAAACACTCTGCAGCTGGAAGGAATTGGGAAGGCACTGGGGATTTTTTTTCTCCCTATCATGAGTTCAGTGATTACTGACTTCAAAATAACAGTTCAATAAATGGGAAAAAAAAAAAAAAAAAAAAAAAGAACCCATTCCAGGGTGAGGGGATGGCAAGTACAAAGGAAGAGAGATGTGAACATGCACTGTTAAGTTTAGGGAAGAGCATATGGTGAGAAGGAAAATAGTTCTTGGTCTCTGTAGGAAACTGTCACTGAGTTACCATGGGGCACAAGTTGGGGAGTGCCTATAATTATATCTAGCTGGCCACTTTTGTTTGGCACAGGTTAATACAACCATCTTTTAAAATAGTATGCTCAAGTTCTATTTTCAACTTCATCCTGACATACACTTCTGCCACACCCTAAGAGCTTTTCATTTTGCTTTTTTTGGTTGTGGAAAAAGCAAGGTCCCTTTTGTCTGAGCCTCTTGGTTCTAGGTCGGGTTTGCCTTTCCTCAAGGCTTTTCCCAATTCAGCAATTCCCATGAATTTTGGTCCAATAATTTTCCTACTAGAATGTAAACTCCATGAAAGCACCAATTTGTGTATTTTAAAATTCATTGTTATTCCTAGTTCTTAGAATAGATCTTGGTACACAGTACCAGTCTAGACATAATTCAAAACATTTAAGCACCTATGATGTGGTGCCCTATGGAGGGTCCAATGCTACCTTTTAAGAGCTTGCCAACGAGGAAAAGAGATGTGTAATCAAACTCCAAATCAAGGCAGAATGAAACCAGTGCAACTATTGAGGTATATATTGTTAATGGGGGGTGCTGTGGACTGAACATGTCTCTCCCCCACATTCATATGCTGAGACCTAATCCTCAGTATGAGAGAGTTTAGAGGTGGGGCCTTTGGTAAGAGGTTAGGTCATGGGATAGAGCCTTCACGACTGGGATTAGTGCCCTTATAAAAGAGATTCTCAGAGAGCCCTTGTGAAGGTACAGCGAGAAGACAGTTGTGAGGAACAAGCCCTCACTAGATACCGAATCTGCTGGTGTCATGAGCTTGGGCTTCTTAGCTTCCAGAACGGTGAGAGATGTTTATAAGGCATCCGGGTTATGCTATTTTTGCTACAGCGGTCCAAAAAGACGAAGACATGGTGCTCACATGCAGTAATTAATTTCAACCAGAGGATTGAGGAAAAGCTTCATAAGACATTGTCCCCGAAGACAGAGTTTCCATTAGGGATGTGGAGGTTATTTTTGGTCAAGTGGTTATTAGTTTGGATTCTTCCGTTTCCAAGAGATAGAAACCCATCTCAAAACAGCTTACACAAATATAAGGGAGGTGTGACTGGGAAATCTGGGGGTGGCACTTGCTTCAGTTCTTCCGGAACTCTTGACCCTGCTTATGTGTGTAGGCTTCCTTTCCTCCCATAGCAGATAGACATAATCCACGTTGCAGGGGAAGGGGGGGGGAGTTTGGCCACAGATCGCTCCATGCTCGTATCACACTGGATTGTATTTAATAGCCATAGAAGGCTAATAAGATCCCACGGAAAGCCTCTGCTCAGTCTAGTTTGGGTCACATGCCTATCTCCAGGCTAATCACTGTAGCTCGTGGAGTGGGAAGTATGCCCACCACGTGGCCACGGTACAGATAGTGCTATGATGGAGCTGTGTTAATAGGGGCTCATACAAACCAGAAAATAATTTTAACCAGAGATAGGAAAAGTTGCAAGACTTTTGTAGGATTGGCAGCTCTATTAGGACCATATAGAAGTGGGCAGGGCTAGGGCAATACTTCCTAAGAAGATAGGAGAGGAGAGGACCCCCAAAGAGGAGAAATAAAATGCCGGGCTCTACTCCCCCTTTCCCAGAAACAGCCTCTGGGCTAACTCCTCTGGAACGTCTAAGCTGTCAGGCTCTCATGACCATGGACTTCTTCCAGTCCCATTTGCTTTTTCTTTCTCCAGTCCACATACTATCTCGCCTCAAGTCTAGATGCAGTCCTGACATCCTGGTCACTTGTTTCCCAATCTAAGGTCAATACCCCATTAGGGAATTGCTTTTGTCCAGCACTGAAATTCCTGGATTCTTACAAAATAACATCTAAAGTCTTATTTTTCAGTCACTCTGGCACCAAAGAGGGGGGTGGGAATTGGAAATGTACTACCAGTTGGTGGCTAATCAGCATGGGTTATCGGGTTAAATTTTTTTTTTTTTTTAAGATTTATTTGACACAGAGAGATTGAACACAAGCAGGGGGAGTGGGAGGCAGAGGCAGAGGGAGAAGCAGGCTCCTCAGAGAAGGGAGTGCCTGATGTGGGACTCGATCCCAAGACTCCAGGATCATGACCTGAGCCGAAGGCAGTTGCTTAACCAACGGAGCCACCCAGGTGCCCTCGGGGTTAATTTTCTATCGCTTATCACATATTCAGATTAGCCTGAAAGCTTGAGAACTATGGTCATCTTTTGAACCCTGGGACGATAAGCTGTGAATGGATCATACTGTACAAGATCTGAACGTGCCAATTTTTTTTCTATACGTGTTCTTGAAGGAGCCAGTGTGCCCCTGTGGCCACCAACCCTCCTAGTAGGAGGTGGTATTGTGGCCATAGCTCATGAATGTGTACATTTTAATATCTTTCACTCTTCATAAACTTTTGGGGAAGATTACCATAAACTGTATAGGATCAGGAGGATTATGTTCCTAAGAATGCTTAGAACAGCCTACTCTTTCAGGTTACTATAGGGCATAATTGCTTGCTCCTGGTGAATGAGATGATGAATGGATCCATTCAGCTAGAGAAACTGTGTAATTCAGGAGCAAACTACATTTACACCTCACTTCCTTGAAATTATTAAATGTGCATGCACTAGCTCCAGCTGTGAAAAATCAACACTGAACACTTCTAAAATGAGGGTTGTTTTTTTGCCATCCAAGCGGATCACTGC
Source organism: Mirounga angustirostris (assembly GCF_029215605.1). NCBI lineage: Eukaryota > Metazoa > Chordata > Mammalia > Carnivora > Phocidae > Mirounga > Mirounga angustirostris. The sequence continues at coordinate 98,940,286 of NW_026991717.1, forward strand.
AGAGATAAAAACGGGAATAATGCTTCAGTAAAAACTGAAGTTCCTGAGAAAATTAACCTTGACTATTGAAAATGAGAGGAAAGAAAGGAAAAAGAAAAAGGCCACCTTCTAAGAGTTGTTATGGCAGCCACTGACAGCATTTTGTACTGTCAGGGAGAGCAGGCAAACATCAGAAGAGGTCACAGAAGCTGAAGAAAGGGTCTCAGGAGAGTCATGGTGCCACTGCTCCTGAGAAGTATACCCAGTGGCAGAGAGCAAAAAGCTCCCCAGACTCTTACTTGCAGAGTGTGGATTTATTATGACAGCCTCAGGACCAAAAATGGTTATATTTTTCTATGACAGAGCTCACAGGGAATCAAAGACTTTCAGAGATCAAGCAGAGAAGGTGGTGTGTGTAGGTGTAGTCAAGGGAAGGTAGGAATGATGCTCACAGACACTCGATGTTTTCCAGGAGAAAGCATTAAAGGTGAAGAGTTAATACACTTGTTTTTCATCTTACTCCAACAGCAGACCAGATGTAATCTTTCTAAAGAGTGACTTCCCAAAGTATCCTGATAACTGTAGGGTGGGGAGGAAGCAAGTTGCACCCTGTTACAAATAAATGAAAAACCATAAGGTGACAGACAATACTAAGCACACTCCCACCCTTATTCAAACACAAAGGCAGAGGAAAAGTTCATGCTATCTGCCAAGAGATTATTTTTGGGGAAAAGAAGCATGCACACACACACACACACACACACCATATACAGCAGCAGCAGCAAAAATTCTTCTGTTCTCCAGTACTTAAATTAAAAAACTTCCATTAGTTAACCTATGTTGGAACAGTTTTAGAAGGGACCTGCTTGTCATGAATTGATAAAAGGCCAACATACAAACATTAAGGGAGTGAAAGAAATATCAAACATTATTTAACACTGTGCAACCTCCCTACCAAATTTGCATTTGTCTCCAGAATGGAAAACTAGTATGTTCCTGGTGTACCTTTTTTTTCTTATTTTGTTTTGTTTTTTTTTCTTGAGTATGTTGAGTCTGAGTCAAGAAAGGCCCTCTGTTCTGATCCGGTAGGGCACTCTTTCATAAGGGCCTTGGAAACAAAGGAGACCAACTGGGGAACTCAAGCCTGGAGCCATTTGTCAAGAGCTTGCAGCCCGTAAAGCATCAGGTTACACAAGAGGGCTGTGGGTGGGGCCGGGAGGAGGCACAAAAAATGGAGAGGGAGTTTCTGCCCTTCAGGAGTTGCCGATCTCCTAGGGGAAGGAAACAGGTAGCGTGGCCTAAGACGTCGCTGGGAATGGGGGTGGGGGCTAGGTTCTAATTCTGACTCTGTCATTGGCTGGCCATGTGATCTTACAGGGTGGGAGCGGTCACTTGTCAAATGAAATAACATGAAGGGGCAGATCTCTGTAAAATGGAGTAGTTAAATAATGTGATCATTTCTCTAAGTATATTCCAATTAAAAAAAAATCTGGTTAAATAAATTTGGAAAAACTTCCCTTCCTGAACCCCCACAGTACCAGATCGATTCTTACTACATTTAGTGTATCAAAGGCTCCAAAGTCCTGTTGTAAAAGATTCTTTTAAATTTGGCATTTCCCGGGCGCCTGGGTGGCTCAGTTGTTAAGCCTCTGCCTCCGGCTCAGGTCATGATCCCAGGATCCTGGGATCGAGTCCCACATCGGGCTCCCTGCTCGGCGGGGAGCCTGCTTCTCCCTCCCCCACTCCCCCTGCTTATGTTCCCTCTCTCGCTGTGTGTCTCTCTGTCAAATAAATAAATAAAATCTTTAAAAAAAAAAAAAAAATAAATTTGGCATTTCCCAAACTTATTTTCTGAAAAAACATCTGCTGACATTTGCAAAACATGCTTTGGAAAATGCTGATCTCTCTGCCCCTCCCAGCTTTAGAATTCTACTATGATTAGTGGTTATTTTTCCTTATGGGCACCATCACTTCCCTCCTCTTTCATTGAGCCTCTTGGGCTGAACCTAACATGCTACCTCTGGCTTTACTTTTCATGACTTTATGCTATTTAAATGCTCACATGAAACTAAAACAGGGTTGGACCAGATGACCTCTAAAATCTGTACAAGCCCTGAGATTTTAGGATTCTTTGAATATTTTCACAAACATCCACTGAAGACCAAAACAGGGTGTATATAACCCAAGCTGTTCCCACCACAGTACTCATATTTACTACATGAGAACTTGGGAGATGAAATTCTATATCCTGCCATTGTATACACGGCTCTAAACTCAATACTCTATTTCCTTGCAAGTTCCTTTCCCCTTGACTAATGCAAAAGGAGAACATATAGGGAGACAGTGTGGGTTGTATGGGCTCCCTAGACCCATCCTAGAGGTGACAGAGTTGAGTCCAGTGGGGGCGCTTCCTGCCAAATCTGCTCTTTGTAGGTACAGCAAAAGGTTCTTCATATAAGTAAATTCTTATAAAACATTAGGAAACTATACATACTGGACCATACCTAATTATAAAAATATTTAGTGCATGTGTTTCAAAGTCAGCCAGAGTACCATCCAATTCCTGGCAGAGGCGTGAGGCCCAGGGATGACAGAATATGGGTAAGAGACAACTTGAGAATATCTACAGAAGTCAACTAGCCAACACTCAGAGAGTTTAGTACAATTCTAGTTCTTTCTCTAGTGTAGGAGTTACTAGATCCTCTTTTTCACTCTGTCTTGACCCTTCTTTAACATCACACATTTCTTCTTTAGGCCCATTTCAATGCCAACAAGATTGTTGAAAAATACTTTTAAGACAGGGGTCAGGGTGGCTCAGTCAGAAGAGCATGTAACTCTTGCTCTTGGGATTGTGAGTTCGAGTCCCACATTGGGTACAGAGATTACTTAAATAAAATTAAAAGTATTAAAAAAACAGTTAAGACATACACTCAAATTAACTTGCTCAATTATCCAAATGTAGTAGCTGAGAAGACAGAAATATTAACCAACCTAATTAACAAGAAAGCCATTCAATTGTTTTTCCTCCACTGCAGACCTTACAGTGAAATCTCTAGGTCTGGTCTGCTCTACTTTTTAAGGGGCTCAGGTGCCATTACTGAAATGAAGGGTGAACTGACTGGGACACCATTGATGGTTTCTTTTCCCTGTCTACTCTTTTTTTTTTTTTTAAAGATTTTATTTTTATTTATTTGAGAGATAGAATGAGATAGAGAATGAGATAGAGAGAGAGAGCACAAGGGGGGGGGGGGAGCGGGAGAGGGAGAAGCAGACTCCCTGCTGAGCAGGGAGCCTGATGCGGGACTCGATCCAGGGACTCCAGGATCATGACCTGAGCCGAAGGCAGTCACTTAACCAACTGAGCCACCCAGGCGCCCTTCCCTGTCTACTCTTCAGGGCAATGCAAAGCGGGCATATGATGTGTGAATGCCATGTAGACCAGGACACTTCAGCCCCCAGTGAGGAAACAACAGAGAGAAGAAGAGGTGAGGACAAATGTTCACATGTCACTGTCCAAAGGCTTCGACAGAACATGTGCAGTGTGAGAATTTCCAAAAGCTGACAGACGCTATTTAATAAAAAGAAGTAAAAGAGAAGATTCTTACAGTTTGCTTCACATATAAAGGGGTAGTTCCAGTACATTTTGTAATTATATTCTATAATACAGTAATGATAGATTGTAACATAAGCATAATTACTGCTGAAAATAAAGTTATGAACAAAAGGCTTTAGCAAAGGCTAATTTCAAAGTAAAAATAAGATTTAATCTGAAACATTCTCCTTATTCTAAGTTTTGATAATTCCTGGGACCCTAACTAGGTTCAAATTGAATGATCTGACCAATACTCAGAAGAATCATCATAGCATGTACACAAAATAGAGAATAAAATTTTAATGGTATCAAAAACAGAACTTTTTGGCCAATTTAGTACTTGCTGGAATAAAGTTGCAAAATGTTACTCAGTAACGGACTTAGCTTCTAAATCAAGCCAGAATTACACATACTCTGTATATTACTTGAGTATATACAAGTACATTCCATGATAACATGCAGAGACATGGAAACAAGAAGAGTACTATCAAATCAAGATCACCATCTCTATTGATGAAATAATGAAATCAAAATACCTGTTCAGTAATCCAGAATATCTCATTTTGCCAAGGGGGGTTTTAAGTGTTGCTCTTTTCAAGAATTCAAATAAACTCCATATGGTTAAGTTTGTTTCCTCAACATGAAAAATGAAAAGCAGATAATATAGCTATAGCTATATCTTTTTTTTTTTTTACTCAATTGCAAATTAAAAGGTTTGATAGACTCTACTCTTCTCAGGTAAAAAGGGCTCTTCACATTCTAGTGGTTAAGAATGAATCCCTTAAAGCTCCTAGACATTTGAGTGTGACACCATCTATAGCAATATATGCTCAAGTACCTTTAAAGATACAGTCATATGAGACAGGAGTTTAATTTTCCTGAGAACTAAATTAGACTTATGAAATAAACTAGGGTATGAAAATGACCTGAGTTCACAGGAATCTCTAAATTCGAAAGAGATTGCTTCAGCTTTGCTAAGATTTCATCAAAAGCCTTTTATAGCAAGCATTTCTCAGGGAGTCACATATTTGGTCATGGAGCCTTGGGATCTTTTTAAGCACTAAGAAGAAGTGCTTTCTGTTGTGCAAATTCAATGAAAGGCCAGAATAGACAAGAAGACTGACAGTGCTGTAGGAAAACCTACAGGCGAGCCTATCGATTCCACTACTTTGTAAAGAAAGGAGTAGGTGAGATGTGCAACTGATCCAACTGGGCAGCTAAGAAAACCCTTGTAAGATAGGCGAAGAAAGCACCTTAAGTGGAACCTAGTAGAAGCCACTCGAAAGTGAGGGTTGGTTGGGGTAGAGATGATCTCCTCTAAGTAACTCTCCTCTGTATGTGAGAACCCCAGAACATATTCGAAAAGTAGGGTAAAATATTGGCTTCACAGTCTCTTCTCCAAATTATGCATTGCAACTTCTGTGATTATTATTGTTTGCAAATTAAGAGGTCACATGTGAATTACTAGTCACTACAGCATATAAAAGAATATAGTCTAGCCTCAATCTGAGCTCTTCTGTTTGCTCTGTAATCTAATTCAAGGCACTTTAAAATGTTTTGGTGCCTTAGTGTATTAACACGTAACATGAGAAAAACACTCATTTACTTACCTCAAGGAGCTACCACATAGATGACTGAGTCTTAAAGCACTCTGGGCTCCTCAGATGAAAAGCACTGTGGAGACAATCACAGTGGAGGAAAACTCTCCCAGTGCCTTAGAATCCTGATCTATGTGCCTTGTGTCTCAACCAGGTTTTCTTAAATACTTCACAAGTAAAATGTGTTAGTGGCACTCCATCCCTTTATATATGTTAATTGTTTGGCACACCGATGTTTATATATTTAAAATAGTCGTAGTACTCACTACTCCAAAGTTGTTTACTAGTTGTCCAATAAAGTTAATGAAATGTAGCCACGATGGAGTACTTTGTGTCAAATTTAGAAAACTTTAGCTTTCTCTGAGGTACATGTGACATAATAAAAAGTTCATTTTTTTCAAAATAACTAGTGTTAATTATGTGAAACCACAAGTTTTTAATGAAAAAAATACTGAAAGTATGCCAGTGTCTATATATCCCTCTGAAGAGTATAAAGATGGAGTTTTGAGGAAAAAAGGGTCTTACTGCTATAGAAAACAAAGGTGGTTCTGAAATTGTTCAAAGGAAACATTTTAAAAATGTCATGTTTCACATATTGAAATAAAGCCGTTAGAGGTAATAAATTATAAATACAGTAGTTCAAACATTGTTTCTTTTTTAGCATTAATTTTTCTAAGCAAGTTAAATTCAAAACACTTGAAATCTGTCATCCTCTTGTTTCAAAGAACTATGGAAATAGAAGCTTTCATAGGAATCTACAACAGGGATACCACCAGTGATCTTTACATAGCCTACACTGGACCTTGGCCATTTTAGATTTACAACATATTTTGGTTAATACATTAGATTCAACTTATTAATATGCCTTTATATCTGGAGAAATTAGATTGTGATTTATAACCCAAACTCAATTCTAGGTCGTGCTTGATTTTCTGCAGGGGGTTCTGTCAGATTCATAATTAAAATGATGAAAACTGTAAATAATTTCTTTCAGACTGAAAAAATATTTTTGTTTTTTTAAATAAAGTGCTTTTAAATTTAAATGTTTCTTGCCCTAAACAAAACTGAAACACACATAAACCTGAAATCTCCATATCTTGACACACATATTTTAACAGAAAGAAATCAGTTTTGGGCCATTAATGTCCTTCAAGAGTTCAGATTGGATCTAAATTGGGTTTTGCATTATTGTCGTGCTCATGTTTGTACATGAAGGTTAAAAGAAAGAGGGCAACATCCAAGGAAGACCAATAGGCAGTATGCGACGTAACAGCTGACCAGTAGCGGCTTTCCACAAGTCCTTCTCTGAGTTCAAAATCAATTCTGTGATCCAATTCCACTAAAAAGAAAAGAAAGTCACACAAAGGAGTAAGTATTACAATATGTTCTATATAGACTTCAACTAGAGTTGAGAATAAAAATTTAGCTAACAGAAGTGATTTTCCTAAGTACCTTTTTTTCCTTTAGTGACTTCCCACTCTAAGCTTTTGGGGGAAAAACAACAACAAAAAACAAAAAACCCCAAAAAACACAACACCCAAAACAGCCTCAATAGCTCGGAATTCTCTTTGGTGGAGTCCTTTCTTTTGTATGCTCAGGTCAATATGGAACAGTAAAGGAATAAAACAAAAAAATTCACTTGGTATCACAGAGTATATTTGGAGTAAAGAAATTGGGCTCAAATCTTAGCTTTCCCATTTAATTTTTGTTCCTAATCTAAAATAAGGAAAACAGCCCTCCTGCAAAATTGTTCGCCAGGCTCATATGCAATAATGTCTGGGGGGGTACACAGGTCACTCAAAGGCTCCTTCCCTGGGGAGGGCCTATCTATCACCTCGCTCGGTGGTGACTTTTTGCAGTCCTAGACTCCCCATGTGGCTGCCGTCACACAGCCTGGTCCCCATGCAATCAGCAGGGCCTAACATGCACCTGGGACATACAAGTGCTCACTAAATGTATGATCGATAAAGAATCCACTGGGTGGACAGTTAAACCGGGAGGAACAGTGGTGATCCTTGGGATGAAGGACTTCATTTATAACAATGCTGTCCTCAAACAAATCAGTGAATTCAATCAAGTCTTTTTCTAAAGCCCACAGGAAGCCCTTGCAATACCTGTTAGAGAAAAATCGAGGCTATAAGAGAATTACCAAGGAATAAGTTCTCAGAGATAAAATACTTAGAAAAACAATACTTCGATCTTTAGGAACTCCTTTAAAACAGTCATTGAGCGATATAATATTTTGAAGGAACTCTCTTAAAAACAAAAAAACACTCAGATCTTTGTTCAGAGTGCCAGAAGATGTGGAAAGTAAAAGGTGGCAAATATCAAGGAGGCTCCAACAAAAGTTGGGTTTTGCTTTCTACTGAATTTGATAATTGCAGAGGAAATCGTATTCACTCTAGAGAATGCTTTCATATAAATGTTCAGCTAATGCTTATTTTAAATAGGTACTTTGTGACAAGATCCACTGGTGATTTAAAAATGCATATAGTTGTTACTTTTCTATTCAACTATGCTTTTCTGACAAGAAAAGTCCATGGACCTATCTATACATTTTCAGATAAGGTTACCCTTAAGCAGCATAAATACCAATTAGGTTATAAAACACTTGTAAAATATACTGACATGGGCCTTTTATAATTTTTTTAAACTGCTATTTTTCTCGTTTAAATTACAGTAAGCTAATCCACAATACATCAGAAATAGCTGAAATCCATATGTGGAACTGTGGGGTAGTAACGTCTGAATCTTTTGTCTTTTGAATTCCACGGGACATTTGAGTTTGATTTGTAGGCACATTCTGGCACAACAGGAAGATGAAAAAAGAGGAAACTGGAATTCTCAAGCATGATGAAGAGAAGTCAAACTGGAGTTAGTTATAAAGAAAAGAGGAGAAATAAGAGGAAAAACAGAAGAGATGAGAAAAATACACATTAATATTGGTGAAGACCACCAAGTTATAATTTCTACTTTAAAATGCTACTGTAGAATGTCTTCCTAGTCTAACAGTCTTAAGTCAAATTGTTGTTTTAGAGTCAAAGAAAGGGAAATTTTTTTCTGTTATAGCAAGTATTATTTGGCTTTGATTTTGTGTCCCTGACATTTATTTTTTAAAATTTTTTATTGTTATGTTAATCCCCATACATTACATCATTAGTTTTTGATGTAGTGTTCCATGATTCATTGTTTGTGCATAACACCCAGTGCTCCATGCAGAACGTGCCCTCTTTAATACCCATCACCAGGCTAACCCATCCCCCACTCCCTCCCCTCTAGAACCCTCAGTTTGTTTCTCAGAGTCCGTCGTCTCTCATGGTTCCCTGACATTTATTCTTAAATGCTGTTACTGTCGTGAAACACTGCCTTTCATATACTAGACACTCAAATGCTGAATTTAATTATCATCCTATTATAGCCTTTGTCATTCTCACCTACAGGGACTTACTATCCCTTGCTATTTATCTGTAGGCTGTCCTCATCAAAATGGGACTAATGTAAGGTAGCCAGCCTGTACCCGATCAATCAGTTTTAGTCTCTCATTTTCCTTAAAAGGTCTACAATAGGCCGTCTGGCTGCTAGCGCAGCTGACCTCACATGTGTTGGTTCTGCTGGTGGAGAGATGGAATTAGGTGGGCCCAGGTCTCATCCATTCTCTCCCTTTTATGTAGATCACAGAATTTCCAGGGGAGCAAGGGTCTAGATGGCAGTACCGTTCTTTATGTGCTGTGAGATGTGCTCTTGGCCAAAGTAGGCCCAAATCTATATGGAACTGCCTTGGACCTACTTTCTCATGATTATCACAAATGGGTGGCACAACACAGCTGGTAGTTTTTTCCTAGTTTCTCTCACCGAGTTCGGTCAAAGAGAAAGGAGAACGTAATATCATCACTTTGTCCCTTCTTCTGAGTGCCTGAGGGCTAGAATTCCTTGATCCACAAAGAAAAGACTGCGATCCTGAACGACTGAAGAGAAGTAAAACTGAGAAAAAGACTGTTAGATTTTAACAATCATTAGCAGTTTGCTTATACTGCTTTAAAACATGGGTTCTCTGCTTTTCTGGGGAGTCTCGCATGTAGGCCTCTTTCCCCAAAGTGAAGGTCTGCAATTTATGAAGGATGAATAAAAAATTAAAAAAAAAAAAAATTAAAAAAAAGGGCGCCTGGGTGACTCAGTTGGTTAAGCGACTGCCTTCGGCTCAGGTCATGATCCTGGAGTCCCGGGATCGAGTCCCACATCAGGCTCCCTGCTCAGCAGGGAGTCTGCTTCTCCCTCTGACCCTCCTCCCTCTCATGCTCTCTGTCTCTCATTCTCTCTCTCGCAAATAAATAAAAAATTAAAAAAAAAAAAATTATGAAGGATGGAGGTGAAGTGTCATCAGTACTGTGCTTTCATTAGAGAACTCTGTACAAGGCTTGTCCACATGGATATGGTATTAAACAATATGTGTGAACAGAAAGTTAGCGTCTTAGTATTAAAATGTGTACTAATTGGACAGGTTTCCACTGTTTTAATGGAAACATCTTAACTTTCCTGGAGAGAAATTTTCAAAACCTTAATCTTAACAGTTATCTCGGGGGCACCGGGGTGACTCAGTCAGTTAAGTGTCCAACTCTTGGTTTTGGCTCAGGTCATGGTTTCAGGGTCATGAGACAGAGCCCTGAGTCGGGCTCTGCGCTCAGTGGGGAATCTGTTTGGGATTCTCCGTCTTCCTCTCCCCTCCCCCTCCTCTCGCTCTAACAAATAAATAAATCTTAAAAAAAAAAAAAAAGCTATTTTAAGTAATAATTACGGTCATAATTGCATGATTTTTGGCTACAGGCAGACACCAAGAAAAATACTAGTAAAGGAAATTGTGTTTTCAAATCACTGGCAAAAGATTCTTTCATAATAAAAAAGATTATGCTGAGTTCTTGTTGGTAAATTATGTCTTATTTTTGTGCTGCCTCAGTTCAGCTATACATTTCATGTGGTTAGGTGTCTGACATTCAAGGAATATCTATATTTTGTGAATTGTTGTAATTTCAAATATATTTAAGAATACTCTCCAGCTGTCCTTTATTTGAAAAAACAAGAACTCTGGGGCGCCTGGGTGGCTCAGTCATTAGGCATCTGCCTTGGGCTCGGGTCATGATCTCAGGGTACTGGGATGGAGCCCCGCATCGGGCTCCTTGTTCGGTGGGGAGTCTGTTTCTCCTTCTCCGTCATACCCCCGCCTTCATTCACTCTCGCTCTCTCAAATAAATAAAATCTTAAAAAAAAGGGAAAAAACAAAAACTCTAAAATGAGTTTTGTAATCAGTTTTCATATCTGCCAGAATAATTTCCCAATATTAATCTATCCTGAAAGATACTCAAAATACCTCATGTTTGAGAACAGATGGGCTTTATGGGTAAATGTAGGCTCTATGGGTAAATCTTGAATACAAAAAACTCCAGGAGATGGGCAGATTTGTTGGACCCTCTACAATCTGGTTTAAGAAACTTTTCCAATCCTATTTAGAACGATTCCCTTCCATTTAACTAACTTCTGGTTCTCTACATACCCTGTGCTTTGCTTATGCTGTTTTTTCTCCTGAAACATCTTTTTATCTCTGCATGTCCAAATCCTACTTCCACAGAGCCTTTTATGATTTTCCTACATGAAAGCATTTTCTCATTCCCTAGAACTGACAGAGTCCTTTACCTGTACCTTTGTTATGTGGCTCATCATATTCTACCATATACTATAATTATTCATGTAGTTATTCACCTCCCTACTAGAATATATATATATATTCTCTAGAAAATATTTAATTTCAACACCAGCATTTACATCTTTGTGTGCAGTACTGAAGTCTGTTTCATATTGGTATCTTTTCTAGTGACAAGCTTGGTACCTTGACCCATGGTAAACCTTTAACAAGTAATTGTTAAATGAAAAAAAGCAGAGGAAGAGAAATAGAAGCCACACACATATTACCATTTGAGTCAGTTTGGTGTGGTTATAATTAGTGGTCTAGTTGCCTAGATAGTTGGGATCGTTTTAAGATGGCAGATATAAGGGCTACTTGAATGCACGATAAATGAGTGGATTAATTTTCCTTCATCCAATTAAATATGCAAAATGCACAAATCAAATAATTTCTTCATGGATTTCACTAACTATTTACATGAGTGGGGCCAGAGAGAGCACTTATATAAGATCATTCCTTGGGGGGAAATTCATGAAGTTACAGCAACACAAACTATTGCTAGGGAGCAAAAAAACCCGAATCCGTTTGTTATATTAAAATATTGTTTCGGAATTTTTATCGAGTTTTTTTTTCTTTTAAAATAGAAAAAAAAAGTATGGGATATTAACAGTTAAACAGAGAAGTTGTAAAATTAGATGCAGTTAAAAATCCAAGGAAAAACTTGTAACATATTTTTTGTTAAAGACAAATCCAATATTAAAAAAAAAAAAGAAAAAGGAAAAAGAGAGGAGCTGTGGAAAAAGGAATGAAAGTTAATGATAAAGTGATTTTAAACTAAGATAAATCCTTAGTGATACATTTAGAATCTGCTGAAAATTATAAGACTGAAAATATCTCTTACATCCCAAACCACTAATTTTTAAAAGCAACCCTACCCCTCTTAAAGAAGGTTAAATATACCTACAGCCCTAAGGAGTAATGTTACTGACACCTGAAATAACTGGGAATGACTGCATATCTTATATTATGAAACCTTTTTATATCTAAATGTCTTACATGAAAAGAACAGTGAACCTCTCTGAAGCCTTTAGGACAATAAAGAAGGAAAACAGACTAATGCTTTTCTTCCCTCTCTATAAGGTTCCTTCTTTGTAGGAATGTACAGGAGTATCATTTTAGCACACTGAGTGGCTAATCAATACTTGAGTTTCAGGACCACTACTACTTAAGATTAAAAAATACAGGAAGAAAATATATATAAAATAGTCTATAATGGTGACATTCAAGCTGATCTCACAGAAGAACTGATGAAATTTTTCAGTGAGCAGAAGACCTCTAAGTAGATCATTTTCATAGTATTCTGGCGCTATTCCTGACATATACCATACCGAGGGTATTATCTTTATTCTGCATTACATTTTCCGGAAAAAGAAGTTGTGGGAGATTAAAGAACGATTCCTGAAGTCTGAAATCTGTGAAAAAAAAAACACAAGATGCTGTAAAGTGTTGGCTGAAAATACAAGATGCTGTAAAGTGTTGGCTGATGGCTACAAAGGGTCTTCAATGATGTAGTGGTCAAAAGTTAGAATACTACTCCCAAATATGCTGATTAAACCTAGCATACATAAAGAAGTACACACTTTGGTTTTTATGAAGAGCTCTTTCATGGAAAATGTAAGCGTAATTAACTTTGAAATACAATGTCATAATCTGTTGACACCCAGATACCTCCAAAATTTATAGCTCACATAAATTCTAATGTAGAGGCAAAACATGCTAAAAGAAACAGACTTTTTTTTTTTATATATAATATGTTACAAACACAGAGGAGCACAAGAAATGGAACCATAAAACCACCGTATATAAGCCTGGACTTTTCAAAAGAAATGAAGAATAGCTATCTAAGATGCTTCGACTTGATGACAATAAAGCGGTTTCAACGGACAACACACACACACTCTTCAAAGAGAGAAACCCAGATTGATTCATGAATTCAAAGTCTGTGTCCATCTTACCTTCAAAAAGCAAGAGAATCTGAAGCTTCAGAATAAAGGTTATCAAGAAGAACTGAGGCAATCAGTGTGAGCAGAAAGGAAGGAAGCCAGAATCACCTAGTCACGATGACCAAATTCCAGAAAGAAGATTTAAGGAAGAAAGGCTTTATGATTTGCAAGATACAGCAAGTATGACATAAGGAATGTCTAAATCAGGATTACACAGAAAAGTGTATTATTGAAGCAAGTCTGAGAATTAGTAAGGCAAATCTTGTTGAATTTGGTTTAAAACGTGGAATTCTATAGTAGTTTAATTTTAATAGCTACATCGATGTCTAGAGATAAATATATGTTAACCAAGAGTTACCATTAGCTCATATTTAGTGGAGTCTATAGTCGACAAGGTATTTACCATTAGGACCAACAAAGAATTTATATGCAAGAATGACAGAAAGTGTATTGTTAAGCTATCAAAATATAATGATGCAATATAGCTAAGCACCTCTATAACTGCTGTCCTGAAAGAAGAGAGAGGTTTCTCTATTACCGTTTTGAAATTACTATGTTAAACAGTAAAAGACCTAAAAAACAGCTTTCTTCCCTCAGATACTATAGATTCTCTCTTTATGTCTTCATTACCCTTTCTCGGGGGCATTAACATTACAAGGAATTGTGACTTTTTACCTGCCATCTTACAAAATTCTTTGAAAGTATTTCTCCTCGGAAGTTTAGAGTTTTGACCTCGGCATGTCACAATAGAATTTTGTATTTTTACAGTCACATTTCTGGTATTAAATAGAAGTAAAAGCTTAAGTCAGCAATAGTATAGGAACTTATGTAAGAAACTAAAAAATGAATTTTGTACAAATATCAAAGTCTAAAATGAATTTTCTAGGCAGTGTTCAAAAGGCTTACAATTATAAAATTTTCAGTACTCAGAGTCTGACATAAATAGGATTAAGTTAAAAAAATGTTACTGGCCCAAATAGGAATGTCCAAGTCAGGAATGTCCAGGATAATTCCTTCTGGAGTGGGCCTGACTATGGAGAAAGATCCAGCCTCTAGGACTGCCACATCTGAGTTTCCTTTTTAAGTACGTTTTATGGATGGCAATGGATGCTGGTCATTTTAAAATTTAGAGTAGCAGACACAGCAAGAAAATAAGGCTACAAGTATCTGAAATAAAATCTGCTTAAACATTTATTGACAAAAGGAAGGAAAGCTTTCTGCTGGCTATAGTTATAAAAAGCAGCTAGTTTGAGAATCCACATTTCCTTACGTAAATCAATAGAAAAATAGGACTTACTAGTCTTATTTTAATGGACACTTAAATATAAGGTTAAAATTTAGACCCTTGGAATTAGATATATATAATAAATGTGTAAGAGTTTCACAACTATTCAAGATCTTAAACCTTAGAAATCTACTGGAAAAAATTAAATAAAGCTCCATGGTAATGCTAAGTCCAGCATAACTATCCATTCATTCACTTACTTCTTGAATATCTACTTTTGCTAGGTAGCTGGGATAGGATTGAAAGCCATACAGCAGATCCAATACAATAATATAAGCCTGAAAGTCTTATAATTTGGTTGGATGAAGGGAACTGTGGAATTAGCAGCAGGATGGTTTTGGCATAGTGGCTTTTAAAAAGTATCAAGAATATACACAGTATAGGTTTGAAGCAGTTAAATTAATTTTTAAGGCCATATTATAAAAACTCTACTTCATAAAAATCAGGGGGTGCTCACCCCAAAGAGATTTGTTTTATACTTGATGTTTAAGACACCTTGCCACCAGGCCCTGATTACTAATAATTCTTAACTATTAAGTCACCAATGCAGAGAGTAATACTGCATTTACCCGGGAACTTAAAAATATAATCAAAGGAAAACATTTTTTCTTTAAAAGCTAACTTATGCTTTAGATTTAGAGTTGACTGCTCTTGTCAGTATCTTCATCCTCTGTGCCTCAAGTTGTAAGAGATAGGGTATAAACGTAAGGAAAGAAGAGTATAAACTAACATGCAGAATCCAGAAAGCCAGAACTGCTGTGTGGAAGGATCTGTGTTGCAACAGTGGTCGTGGGAAGCGAGGCAACTGGCTTCTTCTCGTCTTCTATTGAGTCTTTTGATGCCTCAGACGACTGTGATGTAGATGAACGTCCAAATCTTGAGAACAACATTCCTCCAAGGCCCTTTCCAATGCTAGCGGCCCCTGTATTTCACACAACAGGGCAGTCAGTCTGTTGAATCAAACCACATACCAAGCTACAGAGCACTATCCACAGTTACAGCCACCTGGCAGAGGAACCAAGCCCTAGTCATATTTTTCCAGGGTGGGAACATAGGAAAACTGCAATTTATATTGTAGGTTTCTAAGTAAAAATGGTGTTGAATAGAATGAGAGTTGTACAAACTGTAGGAATATAGCTTACAAAAAAAAAAAGAATAAAGATTCTATTTTATTCAAGTGATCATTGTTTATTCAAGTGTTTGGTAAGATTAAAAACTTTAATAACAGAACCATGCCATTGACATGGGTATGTATTTATTATTGATATGCTTTACTACTAAAATTAGGTGAATATTTTATAAAAAGCTATCATAAACAATCTGTATGACAAAGTGAAATATCAATGAAACGCCTATTTATAGTGCCATCTTGTGGCATTTTATATTAAGACAACCCGTAACCAAGAGCAATGGACTAATTCAAGTGGCACATAATTGAGCTCCAGGGCTACACCAAACACTGCGGCTGGTGTTGGCAATCATTTAGAGAAATTAAATATCCTTGTTGCCCCCAGGATGGACCCGGTTTGAAAGACTGTTAAGACACAAAGTGGGGGGCGCCTGGGTGGCTCAGTCGTTAAGCGTCTGCCTTCGGCTCAGGTCATGATCCCAGGGTCCTGGGATCGAGTCCCGCATCGGGCTCTCTGTTAGGCAGGAAGCCTGCTTCTCCCTCTCCCACTCCCCCTGCTTGTGTTCCTGCTCTCGCTATCTCTCTCTCTGTCAAATAAATAAATAAAATCTTTAAAAAAAAAAAAAAAAAAAAAAAAAAAGACACAAAGTGGGGAACTCGTTGGCGGGGGCACCCTTAGAACTCAAGTATTCCCTCATTTTACAGATGAGGAAGCAGACCATTAAAAATGATGTGACTTACCCAAGATCTCACAGTAGGTGGCAAGGCCAAGATTAAACTGAGGGTCTTGATTCCCAGACCTTCCCCTGAATATCCAGCTATCTCATAGTCTAAAACTATAAGATCTGATCTAATTAGAGAACGTTTAGGGCTTTTGGCTCTCAGTATGAACAGTGAGAGGGTAGTTAATCCTAAACACCGGGATTAAGTGTTGGATGTTTTGTAATACAGAGAGTATTTTCAAGTACCCCAAATTTAATGCCTATCTAAAAAAGTGCTTATATTTACTGATAAGAAATACTTAAGAGAAATTACCTAATATACTTGCTTTGCCTATATTTGTTATAGATTCCCCATAGTGTCGGCGGGACAAGACTGGTGAGGTCACAGGGCTTGGTATTGTTGAAATGCCTTCATTCTCTGAAATTGAGGTAGGTTCTTTTGCTGGATGGAGAAAGCTTGGCTTCATGTACTCATAAGGTAGAGGATTGGAAGTATTATACCAGTGGATCTGGACAGGTGAAATGTTGCTGTAGTGTTTCAGTATTAACGGTTCTAATCTATAAGCCTTGATTAAAAAAAATTCAAAGAAACACAACATTAAGGCACAATGGTTGGATTTTACTAAACTGTTTATTCTTATTCTATTGCCTGCTCAGCAGACCTTAGGGAATTTAAAAAACCAGGTATTTCTAACATGCATTCCTATTTGTTTACTGTTAATAATATGTAATTGGTCTAATTATATATCCTTAATGATGAGATTATTAAGAAACCAATTAGCGTTGGTCTAAGCTAACAGTGCCTGTTAATTTGTTTTTCAGAGAAACATTCATTTTTATCGTATTCTGATATCATCTAACAATTAGATTTATGTTAGTCTCAACAACAAAGCTGAAGCAGTAAACATAAACTAGAACATGATAAATAAGGTCAATCTGTAATATTTTAGGAGCTCTCAGTAAGCTCTATTTTCAAATAGATTAACATAGTAACAGCACAAATTACATGCTGATACAAGACCATTTGTCTAACGTGAAGAAGGGATTATATAGCAGAAAAGGTAATGAATGGATTTGGCCAATCAGAAGTAGAATTCCCCAAGTTCATATTCCAGCCTCTGTTGCTTATTAAGTGTATGACAGCTACTGAGTTGCAAGGTCTCAGAGACACTGTTTCCTGAGCTATAGGAAGGAGATTAGTGCTTCCTACCTCACAAGGATGTTGAGGAACAGATAACGTTTGTAAATACTGCCTAGCACAGTTCTGACATAAACTTTATTAAAAAAAACTTCACTTAAAAAAGTCACAGGAAAACTATAAAATGAATAATAAAAATAACTTAAAATAATACAATGACTTTGGAGCCCCCCTTTATAATATAACAAAGTTAAGATTATACCCAGAATAGGGTATACAATGAAGAGTTCCCCTATGAACTCTCACTTTCAAGTTATAAGGCAATGAGTAAAATGAATGTATATTAATGAAATACTTAATGTCTAGCTGGGTGTTTTCACATATATTTTACTTAATACCAACAACCTTATGAGGTAAAATATTATCATCTGCAATATACAGATAACAAACAGTCTCAGGAGAGACTTGGCCAAGATTGTGCCGTCTGTATTTGAATCTAATACTAGTTTCCAACTCAGTGAAATTTATTTCTTAAATATAGCATTTTTGATTCTTTAACATATAGGAAATTTTCTAAAATTCTTGTATTTAATCAATGTTATATTTACTTGGTACTAGCTAAAGATCTTTTAAAAGACAAAGCTATTTTTCTGAGAATGAATGCTATTTAAAATGGTTTGTTTTAAATTTAGTTATACCTAACCTTGTCCCCAAAAAGGATTTAAGGAAGCATTTTTCTCATCTAAAAATCTTACTTGGTATTACATGGCCTACCTGGATGCAAGATCACTGGAGTATTTACATTAAAAAATTATTAACAGTACAAACATAAGAGAGAATATAAAAACCTCAAATTTTATAATCCCACCAGGCTAAAATAAATTCATCCATTTTTTCATGTTTAACACATAATATTAAAATATTTTCATTTCTAAGGGGACCTACCAGACACATTTCAATATTGTAGCATGCTTTCGAGAAAGAAGAGTTTAAAGTGGGATTTTAAAATTTATGGTTCCTGGGTTATTGGTATCACAACTGGTAATGGTTTAACAGTTAAGAAGACTCCTGTTCCAGGTATTAATTGTCCAGAGATAATATTTTTCATTATGCTATTACACTATAACATAAACAGATCATCTCTAAGGTATTTTCTGAGCCCTATAAATTAACCAAAACACAAATGTCTTAAAAACAGGAATCTATGAAAATATAACCAGATAAATGAACTAATTTCTCATTAGTTCAGGTGTACCTTGCAATATTTCTTATAGAATCTTTAGGAACGGTTAGTATTGAGGGAAAAACATCCATAACTGCAACTCACCACTGGATCTGTTGGATGAAAAATATTTAGTAACCGGTTACAAATTTCTCTAGGCAAAATATGGTCTTGACTTCCAGTGTTTCCTGGGCGGATGCCACGCAATGCCAAGAAAACTGCTAGTGGGGATCCCATGCAGAAGAAATTCTCAACCTAAAATGATAAAGTTATCCTAAATTTTAAAACCAGTGAAATGCTTTTCAGCAGAATTTGGGCACAATATAATACATGGTAAAAATGCGAATAAAATTATCTTCAGTCTTTTTTCATGAGCTTTGTTCAGATGGTATCTGCATTACTTGTTAATTATATGCCAACCATTATTCTAAAAATCTATTTTCAGAAGCAACGTCTTTTTCCTTAAATCTAATAGAAAACAAAGAATGAGAAGAATGAGGAAGACCGCCTTAGTTTCATTAAGCTACTATTTTGTGTTAAGTAATATTTTAGGTGCTGTGAAGTCTATAAAGACCAATAAGGCAGAACTTCTGCACTCAAAGAGTTTACAATCCTGTGGGGGAGGCAGAATAAAATAAATGAATAGAGAGAAAGACTGCTATAAGAGAGTAAAGAAAAGGGGCGCCTGGGTTGCTCAGTCAGTTAAGCATCTGCCTTCGGCTCAGGTCATGATCCCAGGGTCCTGGGTTCAAGCCCCGCATCGGGCTCCTTGCTCTGTGGGGAGCCTGCTTCTTCCTCTGCCTGCCGCTCCCCTTCCTTGTGCTTTCTCAAATAAATAAATGAATAAATAAATCTAAAAAAAAATAAGAGAGTAAAGAAAGGAATAATTCCAACTCTGAGGGTGTTTACACAGGAAGAAGCATTTTTTTCCCACATTGTGTGAAGTTTTTTTTTTATTCCAGTATAATTAACAATGTTTATTAGTTTCAGGTGTACAATATAGTGATTCAACAACTCTATATATTACTCAGAACTCAACACAGTAAGTGTATTCTTAATCCCCTATACCTAGTTCACCCATCACCACCCCCCCACACCTCTCCTTGGCAACTACCATTTAGTTCTCCATATTTAAGGGTCTATTTGTTTGTCTTTTTGTCAATGTGTTTCTTAAATTCCACAAATGAGTGAAATCATAAAGGTATTTGTCTTTCTCTGACTTATTTCACATAGCATTATACCCACTAGATCCCCATCCATGTTTTGTAAAAGGCAAGATTTCATTCTTTTTAAAATGGCTAATATTCCATGGCATATCTATATATCTATATCTCACATCTTCTTCATCCATTCATCTACTGAGGGACATTTATGTTTCTTCCATAATTTGGTTATTATAAATAATGCTGCAGTAAACACAGGGGTGCATCTATCTTTTCAAATTAGTGTTTCCATACTCTTTGGGTTAGTACCCAGTAGTGGAATTACTAGATCGTATGGTATTCCATTTTTAATGTTTTGAGGAACCTCCATACTGTCTTCCACAGTGGCTGCACCAGTCTGCATTCCTACCAACAGTCCACGAGGGTTCCTTTTTCTCCATGTCCTCACCCACACTTGCTGTTCCTTGTGTTGTTGATTTTAGCCTTTCTGACAGGTGTGAGGTGGTATCTCACTGAGGTTTTGATTTGCATTTCCCTGATGGGGAGTGATGTTGAGCACCCTTTCATGTGTCTGTGGGCCATCCGTATGTCTTCTTTGAAGAAATGTCTGTTTATGTCTTCTGCTACACAGGGAGGAAGCATTCAACATTGGCGATAAAAGGTAAAAAGGATTTCTACATTTGGGGCTGAGTCACTGGGCCAGAAAGGAGGACACTTTAGATTGATAAAATCACTATGAACTAAGGCAGACGCAGGAGAGAACCTGGCTCAATTTAGAAAATAGAAATAGTCGGATACAGTTGAAAAATTGGGTGTCAGGAAAATGTAACTTGGAATGAGAATGTACAGAACCTTCACTATTTGACTAAAAAAAGTAGGACTTAATTGATTTTATAGGTAGTAAAGAAGAACAGGATTTGACCCATGTCTTAGGTGGTTAGTAAACCTGGTAGTAGTGTGTGGATGAACTGGAAAACTGAGACTCCGGTGACTCAGAGACAAGTTAGGAAACTACTGAAAGTGTTTAAGCAAAAGATAATCTGAACTGGGCTGGACAAGATGTTCCATTCAGGGGCGCCTGGGTGGCTCAGTCGTTAAGCGTCTGCCTTTGGTTCAGCTCATGATCCCATGATTCTGGGATTGAGCCCCGCTTCGAGCCCCGCATCGGACTCCCTGCTTGGCGGGAAGCCTGCTTCTCCCTCTCCTGCTCCCCCTGCTTGTGTTCCCTCTCTCACTGTGTCTCTGTCAAATAAATAAATAAGATCTTAAAAAAAAAAGTTCCATTCAGAAATGGAAATGGGAGATGAGAGAGTGGAATCAACATGACCGAATGGAGATGGGGATGAGGAATGAGTCAGAGGCAAGTTATAAGCTTTGGGTCTGGCTGACTGGGAAGACAGTGGTTCATTTACTACAACAGGAAACTCTAGGTAAGTCCTGTTTTTGTTCAAGTTTGAACTATCTGTAACATACCTAATGGGCCGAGATTTTAGGACAAGAGATGGAGAGTTGGATATGTCCTCTCCCAAGTCCATGTGTCACCACCACAGAAGTGACATATAAAGCCAGAGAAGGGATAAGATGGCTTAGGAATTGCACAAAGTAAGAGAGGGCTTTAGCTGGAACTATGAGCAATGTCTATATTTGATTAGCAGGTGAAGGAGGCAGACTACAAATGGGAGAGTGAAAGGAAAAGGAGAACCAGGATAATGCAGTATACATGGAAGCCACGGGAGAGGGCTTCTAGAAAACTAGTGTGGTCAGCAGCACTGGATTATATACAGAACGTGACACCCCTTCCTCCTAAAGTTACCCTACGTCTCTCATATGTCCCATTATCCTGATGAGTGAGACATCCCCAATTCATCCTTCCCTCTCCTCCCCACATCAAAGAAGTTATTCCAACAGACTCTAACACTTCTCCTCATGGCCTCTCATCTGGACTGCACTGTAACTATATTGTCTCTGGCTCCAATTTTATGTACTTTTAATCTCTTCCCACCACTGCATCCAAAGTGATTCTTCTTTTTTTCCAAATGAATGACTATATATTTTGAAAATGGTCCTTTATGTTAAAGAAGTATGAGAAAGTTTTTGTTTGTTTTTAAAGGACTGGGTAACTTCAATATGTCTGAAGAAAATTAACTTGTGTTAATTAAAATTATAGGAAAAAGCATTTGAAATAGTGAAACAGATGAAAACACCAATTTTGAAAGGAAAAGATAATTAAGATAATAAAGGAAAGAAAGATACAAAAAATAGTTGAGCTAGAAGAGAAGCTATGTAAATCCTTTCTTTTCTTTTTTTTTTCTTTTTGTAAATCCTTCTGCTTGATACACACACATATATACATATACACCCTAGCAAAATGCTTTATGCTTTGGTCAGGCGTTTCATAAATGTTTGTTAAATTCCTACATCCCTGGAATAAATAACTTTTCTTTACGATTGGAATGCAGTTTCACAAACACACCAGTAATTATTCTAGGAGTAATGATATCTACATCCATCAAAGAATTTTAAAGGTGAAAAAAACGCTTCAGACATTTAGTCTAACCTCCTCGTCCAGAGAGGAGTAAACAAATGAATTCGAGATCTTTTTTTTTTTTTTTAAGATTTTATTTATTTATCTGACAGAGAGAGACAGCGAGAGCAGGAACACAAGCAGGGGGAGTGGGAGAGGGAGAAGCAGGCTTCCCGAGGAGCAGAGAGCCCGATGCGAGGCTTGATCCCAGGACCCTGGGATCGTGACCTGAGCTGATGGCAGACACTTAACGACTGAGCCACCCAGGCGCCCCCAGATGAATTCGAGATCTTAAATGATGTGGCTGACATTACATAACCAGTTAGCAGCAAAGCTTCATGATCAGAAACAAAGTTTCCCACTCTCCAGACCAGTATTTGTCAATAGTTTGTTTTTTTTTAAATTCAGTGGTCACCTGTAACAGATCTAACACCTGTATTCTCAAAGTAAATCCACCTATTCTGTTCCTCTTAGATGTCTGGAGTCCTAAATATTTGGCAATGCATCAGATACTCCTTTTTAAATTTCAGATTTCTATATTTTTTCTCCATGAGCCATTAAATAACAATTAAAAATCCCTCTTATTAGACTACATATGACTGTTTTAAAAGAATACACAATTATAGTGTATAAGTTCTAGTAGTATGATATTTAATACTGAGAACCTAATGTACTTGGTGGATCATACTCAACTCTCCAGTAAAAATCCCAGGACTTGAAATACAAGAGTTTACTTTTTCTATCAGATCATTTCTATGTATTTAACACATTGATTATATGTAATAATGGTGGCAGAGATGGAACTCAAATTCCAGGCGGGGATGACTCCAAAGACCATGCTCATACGGTTTTTATATATAAGTTGTAACTTTACCATATGGCTTTTAAATGTGTTAAGTTTAAAAAGAAAACATAAGTCATAGAGATAGGCTCAGTAAGAAAATTCTTACTGCTTTAAAAAAAAATTTCTGCATCATTCCATTACTTACCCTGGATATTAAGTTCCTGTAATAAAAGAAAGATTTCAAGAAGAGATAATATAGTACACTATCCTAGGGTATACATTCAAAAGGAAATGAGTATTAGGGAACGTATGCCATGCTCCATTTAACACTGCAAACAAGTTATCTGTTATTCAGCTATAGGCTGTGTCCTTTCCAACAGTCAGGTCAATGTCCACATCTCTCTGGTCACTTTTCATTCTTCTAAACCACTGCTTTCAACAGCTCCATTCTGATGCTCAAAAACCCTGAAAAGTTTCCCACTGTCCAATCAAATATAAGGTCTTTATTTCTAGCTTTTCCTGTTATCCCACAGCCCGTTGCCCAATCCTGTGCATTCTTTTTTTTTTTTGCCCTGAACTAACCACATACACCCCATCTTGGGTTTCTGTCATATACTTCTCACTGAATGAAATGCCAACTTTCCATCCCTAAAATCATCACTAATTATACTTCTACTTATTTTTCTTATCAGCCACAACTAGCTGGTTACTAAGGTTTGTTAATTCTAAATGCTAAATATTTCCCAAATCTGTCTCTTTTTTCTCTTCCCACTATTTGAGATTATTTCATGTTTCTTGTACTATGAAGTCATATTCCTCCACACCTTTGTTATGCTGTTTCTTTTACACAGAATAGCATTTCTCTTTTCCTCCACTTGGCAAAATCCAATTTACTGAGATCAAGTACAAATGTCATTCCTTTGTAAACCTTTCTGGGCAAAATTTAAACCCCTCTCTCATGTATATGTCATCTATACACTGCTAATAGTACCAGTAACACTGCGTTACAGATTCTGATGGTTGGGGAACCATCTTGTCCATTCTTTTCCTTGCAGAACTCCAAAACTAGCAATGTCCATCCAATACACAATATGTGTTCAATATATATTCATTTGAAATAAAAATTCAGATTTCACTTGAGTGCTAATGTCATGCTTCAAATGATGTTTGAAAAGAAACAGATAAATAATGAAAATCTCATCTCTCTTTCCTTACCTTAAATTTTAAGGCAGGTGTTTGTGTCATGGATGATGCCTTCAAACCATGTAGCCGTTCTTCTATTTCTCTCAGCCTAGGAAGCAGTATGAGATTATGTACTAATATTTATAATTTCATAAATATTAGATGCTCACTAGTTCACTAAAGAAAATCATGACCCATTATCCAATCCCTAAAATTAATCCCTATTGACAGTATTTAACAAATGTACCTGCTGTAGTCTATAAATATTTATAAAATGATTAGTAAAAGTACCCCTACTCTTCATAATAGTTGCTGTTAATAGCTCTTTGGGAGGATCCTTCAGAAAAATGTGAGGCAAATACAAGCATATATACATCTTAAATAAAAAAGAATCACACCGAATGTTCATACCATATACACTGTTCCATGTCTTTCTTTTTTTCTACATTTAATAGTGCATCTTGGAGGTCTTTTCATTTCATTGCCTCCTGATTTACTTCAATCTTTGTAATAGCTGTGTAATTGTCCTTCAGACAGATCAGATCAACCACAGTTTATTAATCCTTCTCTGCTGATTAACATTTGGGTTATTTCAATTTTTTCCCATTATAATGTTCTGTATCTACTTACATTTAATAAATAACAGAACTAATTTTTTTTAAACGTTCAGTTCATTTTCTAAACCTCATTTTTTTTTTTTACCGGATTTTATATCTCAAATGCTGCTCTGAGGCTTGCTTATATTTTCTTTCAAAACTATAATTATTTTGACACTACAAAATTTATGTATCTAGCTTATGGTACTTAATAATATTCTAAATGAAATCCTTAGGCAACTTCTATAAGACTAAAACAAATCCAAGGCTTCCTGAAAAGAAGTTTTAGTCAACTAAATTGGTTGTTTTTATATGATGCTAACTATCAGAATCAGTGACTTTTCACTATTCCACTAGAACTGATGGGCTGCATTAAGAAGACAAAGAATAGAGCAATATGTAACTACAGATGAAGATAGGAATGTGTTAAAGAATTATAAGATAGTATCAGGAAGGCCACAAGTGATCAAATAATTGTAAATCTGTGAAAAAATTTATGTGCCAAGGAGAAAAGGGTTTTAAAATTATTTTCAGAATAGTAAGACAGACAAAGGCCCATCTTTAAGATTCGTAAAAACTATGAAGGATTATAAACTGGTAAACATTTTCGATAAGGATTCTGTGTGGTGACTCAGGTTGGAGTAAGTTTTAGGTTTCACTCCTAATAAATTGTGAAGAAGAGATGGAAGGAAAAATAAGATGATGATAAAACAACTTATTTTGTGTTATTGGAACACACATGCAATTAGCATGAAAATTAACAAAATAGTCTCTAGCTGATTAGGCATCTAATAATCTTCGCACTCCGAATAATATATTTTTCTTTATCATGAACATCTTACAGTGTTCTCCTAAGAAGTCCAGTAATTCCACAAACACTTTTAAAATGCTTTGAAGAGACTAGGGTATTTTACCGTCGCTTTGTTATATAGAGTTCATCCAGCAGATGTCGTTCTTCATAGCTCATCCATCGTTCATCAGGCAACTCTTCTTCCTTCTGCAGCAACTGTTCATAGAGTCGAACTGGATTCCAGCCAGTCATTATGTCATAAGTGATTACACATCCCAAAGAATGTGACACTATTGAGACTTTACCCCCTTTTTCTTCAAAGTCTGGATTCCGAGAACAGAAAAGGGAATATAATCGATTCAGCTCTTGCTGAAGGCCTTTAACTAGCTGTTTGAAATAAGAAAATATTATCATATTAGAGTAGTCACTGACTTTGCTATAAACTTTATTTCTAAACCCAAATACATTAAGAAAGAAAAACAGATGTTACTGGCCAAATATACCTAAATCATTAAAATTAACTCAGGTGCTTCAAAACCCTGCAGAAAATGAAAAAGTATACATAATGTGTAATCCATCTCATCGCTAAGGAATGAAAGCAGGTATTACCACCTAGACGTCTTCACGGTCCTTAAAGCAGCTATAAATGCCAGCAGTTTCAGAGATTAAAAAACAAAGTTCCATGCAGAGTCCAGTAAGTTTCCCAAAGAGCCCCTTCAAATTTCTTCTTCATTGCAACTCATTCTTATGCTATTCTAAACTTTTATATCTTGTAGTTTTAAGCTATAGTAAATTTTAGAGAAAGACTATCTGGGTTTATGCTAACAGGTGTGCTAACATATATGTTATGACACTGTGCATTTAGATAGGAGTAATGTAATGAAAGGCCACTGTATGATTGAAAAAAAAGCTAACATGGATCTATTCGATATTCCAAGATTCCCATTAAGTTGGCAATATGGATATGAGTGAAATGTTGTTTCATGTGGCTGCAAAGCAGGGCTTTTTAAGGCTTAAGGTTAGTAATGTGAGAAGTACCTTAGTCATTTTTCTTTGTAAAATTGCTTCCTTTGAAATTTAGCTTTAACAAATATTAACTGAAACAGCCCATAAAGTCAGAAAGATGTTTGTTTGTTGACCAACCCATACTGGGCCCTGAGTTTTAAGGCAGTCCTCTCCTCACCCTACCATTGCTAACTACTATGTGATTATAAATTTCCTGCCTGCTATTAATTTACTTCCTCATTTCAGTACTTCTTAGAATGCCAGCCGCCGCTCCGATGTACAAATATTACTTATGTGTTACTTCTATTTTTGGTCTTGTTATTCCATCTCAAGAGGCAACTAGCCTCCGCTAGATTTTACTGAACATTTTCTACCTGCTGACATTAACTGAAAATCAGTTGAGCATTCATGCTTGGCAGGATTAGCAGGGACAGGAACGAAGGCATGGTGCTCTCTCTTGACGGTTGGCATCACGGGACTCTACAATGCAATACTGAGGTCTGCTTAAAGCTACTGAAAGGGGGCGCCTGGGTGGCTCAGTTGGTTAAGCTACTGCCTTCGGCTCAGGTCATGATCCTGGAGTCCCGGGATCGAGTCCCGCATCGGGCTCCCTGCTCGGCGGGGAGTCTGCTTCTCCCTCTGACCCTCCTCCCTCTCGTGCTCTCTGTCTCTCATTCTCTCTCTCTCAAATAAATAAATAAAATCTTAAAAAAAAAAAAAAAAAGCTACTGAAAGCATGTGTTGGGTCTGATGAAATATATTCAGCCAATGAGAGAAGAGAAGGATAGGAGGAGCTGCTAGCATGTAGAAGGGTGATAAGCTGCCTTTTCTCTAGGGAGAAATGCAAACAAAGCTTATACTTTAACTGGACTTTTTTTCTTCTTGGGAAAAGCCAACTCCAACTTTCAAAGTGCATGAGAATCACATGGAGGGCTTGTTAAAGACAGATCGCTAGGCTCCAATCCAGTGTGTCTGATTCAGCAGTTCTGGATACCACATTTTAGGAACTACTGCCTTAAGTGGCAAATGCATATAAAAACCTTCTAAGACGTGGGTTGTAGATAATTCCAGTCAATATAGTTTAAGGAGTGTGCAGTGTGATAAGAATTACAGGGCTCTGCTCAAAGGGAGTTATAGTGTAATGCTCTGGAATTAGCTTTGACAAGAATATCAAGTAACCTTAAAATTTGTAATTTTCTTGATTTATAATCTACATGAAAGGAGGTCCAGAAAAACCTAACATATAGACAAGATAAATTCCTTCAAAAGCAACATTTATTAATAGTTTTTACTTTTGAAGTCCTTGATTTTAAGACTTACACTATGGAAATCTAGAAACACTAAAAGACATATACTTAAGTACTCTGGCAAAAGGTATCCAATCTTTTTGTTTTAAAATACCACCCTCCCCATCAAAATTTAAAAATTAAAAAAAGGGAAAAGATCTACCAGCATCTCTACCAATGAGTAACCTATTTCATATCAAAAAAATTTTAAAGCACTTCTCACTATACCCAATACTTCAGTAATCATATATGGATAACAAAACAAGGGTAAATATCCAAGACAGAGAAAGTCTATTTGATGTTAAAATATTTCACCATGACACAGAATGGACAGTTTCTGGAGAGCTGATGCTTTCATCTATTTTAATAATCATATGCTTGAATATAAGTGGTCTTCATGTTTCCTTATTAGAACATATCTAGATATGGTAGCATTTTTAATCTTTGCCCATAGCTTACACATACAGGAATGTTTGTGTTCCAAAACATTATGATTTTGAAAGCCAAGTTTTAAACAGTTGTGCATTACCTTGAAATGCTTTTATAAATCATCCAGTCAGCAGAAAAAGGAAAACTCCACCTCTATTTTGTGTCCACAAAGTCCACACTAACTAGGGTTTTTTCTCCTTCTCCTCGCTGATCCAATTATATTCTCCCAGCTAAGACCCCTTTGTGACCAAGTATATTCATTTGAGATATATGAACCAAGATTAATGATATACCCTGTGATATTAATTTTATTAGCTCTACAATATTATCAAGTCAGCTAGCCTCTCACACGGTAGGCAACTGATGGCTCTTCAAAAGCTTAAGAGTTTTTAGTTCTCATAACTGCTGCTTTAAAAGTTAAAATTTATGAAGAAAATTAACCCAAAAGGAAAAAGCCAGCGGTTTCAACAGAGAATCCAAACCCACAAAGTATGGCTGATGAATATAATTAGTCCTTTGTCCTTCTCTCTGCTTCAGGAAATTTTAATGGGTAAAAGTAATTTAGAGAGTTTTAGTTATATGCATCAGTTGAATGATTTTCAAGTAATAATAACGAGATGTCCGTGACCATTCTCTTTAAAATTTTTCATTTTTAAAAGTCATTGAAAAGAGAGTTCAGATGTACAAGATGTATAGTTCTCTCTGGATTTTTCATGTTACTTTATTCAGGATTAAAGTCAGGGCCAAAGGCTCTTTGATGATGTCTCTGTAGTCTGGATTAGTTTCTTTTTTTAATTTATTTTTATTTTTTTAAAGATTTTATTTATTTATTTGACAGAGAGACACAGTGAGAGAGGCAACACAAGCAGGGGGAGTGGGAGAGGGAGAAGCAGGCTTCCCGCAGAGCAGGGAGCCCGATGCAGGGCTCCCTGAGGTGAAGGCAGATGCTTAACGACTGAGCCACCCAGGCGCCCCTAGTTTCCTTTTTTTAAATTGGTCCTTGGAAAGTATGACCTGAGAAGCACTAATTGATATACAAAACTTTTCCCTTAACCATGGCTTTTTAATGATTATTGGCACAATCACTAATTAGGGCCCTCCCATGAGCATCTCACAATCTTCAGTGAAAGGGTAACTAAGAGATGATCTAATTTAAGCTGCTGTGAATGAGTCCCTTCAGTGGCATCCCGGTAAGTCGCTCGGCATCCACCCCAATGAGTATCTCCACTCTAAGGTGGATACTTCTAGTTTTTAAAAACTTTTTTCCAGTTTATTGTGATATAATTGACACATACACATTGTATAAGTTTAAGGTGCACAGCATAACGATATGAAAGATGTATAAATTGTGAAATGATCACTACAAGTACGTTTAGTTAAAATCCATCACATTATTTACAATTTTTTCCCTTGAGACATTCCTGTTTTTTTTTTAAGGCAGCTTTAGTTACTTACAAAGTTCTTCATTAGTAAACAAGCATGTTCCTTTCCATATTTTCTATCACTGATCTTTATTCACTTTCTAGAGTTAACAGAGTAAGTCTATTCCTTTTTTTTCTTAAATGGGAGTCCTTGAAATACATAAAGACAGATAATTAATCACAACTTGAGAATCTAAGGATGAGGAATTGTACTGGGAACTTTATATACATTACATCTTTAATCCTCATGACAACCTTTGTCAGGTAGGTATCTTGTGTCCATTTTATAAGTGAGGAAGCTGTGACGGTGAGAAATGTGATTTAAGGTCACACAGCTAGTTAAGTGGCAGGTTTTGAATGGCATCTACTTTAACTCCAAAGGCTGAGAGAAAGGGAAAAAAAGGCTCTTTCATATGCCTATTGAGTAAACCAAACAAGGTTCATTCACCAGGCAAGATATAATTCTAAAGAATTCCTGATTTCTGTTATTTATCACTGCTTCCTTAAGGAAACATATACTGTTTAAAAATAATTTAATCTAGAATACAGGCTAACAACAACCCTGTGCTAAACGGGCTTGATTTGAAGAATCAGCTTTCCTTTTTTAACATTAAGAACGATTTTTGCTTGCTTCTCACTAAGTTTTCTTTTGTTCTTCACAATACCTTAAGCAATGTTTCCCAAATTTCCCTGATGGTATCACCTGGGGAACTGTTAAAAAACACAAATTCACAGGTTCTACCTCAGACCCACTGAATCAGAATCTCCAGGGAGGAGATCCTGGAAACCATTTTTTTTTCATTCCTTTTCTTAACCTTTTACCTGGAAATAATTTCTAACTTATAAAATGTTGCAAAAACAAAACAACAAACAAAAAACAACTCCACAAAGATCATCCATATATCCTTTACCAAAGGTTTATCTACTGTTAGCATTTTATCCTGTTTCTGTAGTACACACACCCATGTACATTTTTTTGTGAACCATTTGAGGATATATTACATACGTCATCGTCCTTTACCCCCTAAATACTCCAGTGTATATTTCCTAAGACTAGGAATATTCTCTTCCATACTCAAAGTGTAGTAATCAACTTCATAAATTTACTTTGATATAACATTTCATCTAATCTGATCTACCATCCACATTTTGTCAGATGATTTAATAACATTCTTTGTAGCATTTCCCCCCATCCAGTACAAGTTATGGTCTAGGATATGATGTTGTATTGAGCTATTCTGTCTCTTTAGCCTCCTTTAATCTGGAATATTCTCCACAGCCATTCTTCGTCTTTCACAAGATTTACATTTTTTTTTTTTTTAAAAGATTTTATTTATTTGACAGAGAGAGACAGTGAGAGAGGGAACACAGCAGGGGGAGTGGGAGAGGGAGAAGCAGGCTTCCCGCTGAGCAAGGAGCCCGATGTGGGGCTCGATCCCAGGACCCTGGGATCATGACCTGAGCCGAAGGCAGACGCTTAACGACTGAGCCACCCAGGCGCCCCAAGATTTACATTTTAAAAGAACACAGTCCCAGTCTCACTTTATTGGAACATCCTCATTCTAGGTTTGCTTGATGTTTCCTAATGACTGGAGTACTGCATAAACGATGCTGTGTCCTCTGACTGTCCCTCATAACACCCAGTAAAGGTGTTGCCTAATTTCTCCACTCTATACCTGTTCCTTTTTTTAACTAACAAGCAGTGAGGATATACTTTTAAGACTATGCAAATATCTTGTTCCTCATCAAAATAATGCCCTCAATTAAGCATCCATTGACTAATCTTGCCCAAGCCTCTTTTACCTGATCCTACCACGACAGCGGCAAAATGAGTATTTTCCTCCAGCATTCCCTCCACATTTTTCAGAAAGCCCTTTGCATTTACTGTGGGCAAAGAAGCTTTCTCCCCCATTTGTTTATCTATTTGTAATCAACACGGATCATGAATTTTTTAGTGGTTTTATAACTCCTTATTATATTATCCTTATTATAATTCTATATTAAAATTACTATTACCAATTCCTTATAATAAGTAATAATAATTACTTGATTATTTTGGTGCTCAAATTGTTCCATATTTGGCCAGTGGGATCTGCCCCATCATTCTTTCAAGGATTTTCCTACTTTCTGTCATGACAAGTTGTTCCTACCCTACTCCAGGCCTGGAATCAGCCATTTTCCTAAGGAACCTCAGTTCTTCTTAGAAGGTAATAATAGTACTGGAGGCAAAGATCTGGGTGCTAGGTGTGCTCATTAGATTGGGGTATCCTCGCTTCTTGGACCTTTCAATGCACAAAGGTGGGAAATACATGCAAGTATATATATATACATACACACTTGAATATATAGATATCTATACACATCCACGTATTTTAAAAATCATGAATTCACATTTATACCTTTAATTCCAATAACCCCCACGAGACTGGTTTTTTTTTTCCCTGTATTTTTATGGAGTACCCCAAGTAATTGTTCTAGTTAAGGATGTCTGGGAAACTGGGAAACAGTGCTCAAAACTGATGATGAATCTCAACCACAAGTTCTCTGGTGCTTTTCCACAAAATTCAACTGGATTAAAAGACAAACTAATTTAAAATGCTGGGTGTTCTTGGGGCACCTGGGTGGTTCAGTTGGTTAAGCGTCTGACTTCAGTCCAGGTTATGATCTCAGGATCCTGGGATGGCTGCATTGGGCTCCCTGCTCAGTGGGGACCTGGGGAGCCTGCTTTTCCCTCTCCCTCTGCATCCCAGCCCCTGCAGGAGCATGCGTTCTCTCTTTCAAATAAATGAATAAAATCTTTAAAAAAAAAAAAACAAAAAAAAAAAACCACTCTGGGTGTTCTCTATTTCATTTATCTTAGCTATCAGTTCCCTCTTTCTACTGGGTATCTGTTTTATTCAATTCCATTCGGAAGATAACTATTTTTGGAGATATAAGAGAGTAAAATAGAAAGTGACCACTTTCTCAGTCATCACTAACCAATGGTCAGAGCTTTGAATCTGACACTTTTTCTAGTTTTTCCTGTTATTAATGTCAACTTAAAACTTTTTTTTAAACAGCTCTTAATATTAGTTTTGGGGGACATGTCTCAGTACATTTTACCCTTAAACATTCAGGATACCGGGCGCCTGGGTGGCTCAGTTGGTTAAGCGACTGCCTTTGGCTCAGGTCATGATCCTGGCTGGAGTCCCGGGATCAAGTCCCGCATCGGGCTCCCTGCTTGGCAGGGAGTCTGCTTCTCCCTCTGACCCTCCTCCCTCTCATGCTCTCTGTCTCTCATTCTCTCTCTCTCAAATAAATAAATAAAATCTTTAAAAAAAAAGAAAAGAAAAAAAAAACATTCAGGATACCTTCTTAGGAAACCTACCAACCATATACCTGTTGTGTGTGTATAAGGTATACTTATGGTTTATGAGTGTGTGTGTGTGTGTGTGTATATGTTATATGCTCTCAGCCATTCTCTCCTTTTTTTCCCCCCTTACTGGTTTCACTTGCAATACTATAGTTCACAATTTCCTAACCTTTAGGGCATATCCAACAATGGATATGAACATGTAAATTATTAGTATTCTACTTCATGAACCAGGCCTTCCTTTTTGGGTTAGAATGAAGTCCACTATAGTTTCTTTTTACTGTTTTTACTGTTTATTGTACTTTCTTTTACTGTTATCAAGCAGATCAAGGCAGACTTTATCCCATACTGGGATACAACAATGAGGGGATATAGAAAGAGGAATGGTGAAAAATCCTGAGGGGATCGCAGTCCAAAGAGAAGGAAGTTCTGTGGCAATTAACCTAACATACTTCTGTAGATATGCAAGGGATATCCTGAGTGAAATCAGGGATGACTTTGAATGAACAGAATCAAGAAATGAACTGGCTTGGAGCCCCACAGAGCAGCTCTACTGGTAGGTAACTACTCCTTGTACCAGTTTCTTCATCTTTCGAATGAGGATACTAATTATATCTACCTCACTGGGTTTTTATGAGAGGATTAGATAAGCTAACATATGCTAGGTAATTAACAAGGTTATTCCTATGAAACAGAATTTTTTCTCTTACCAATAAAGTGACAAAATGCATTCAGTGGAGAGTCTCTCATCCCTCTGAATAAACTTTTACCCTTACCCACTCCCCCCAGGGTTATTTTTGTGATGCATCAGCAACATTACAATTTAAGAACCATACGAATTCACTACAGAAATGACACAATAAATGCAAGTCTATTACAATCAAAAAACTTGAAGGAAATTTCTTAAGTGTCTAAAACTTTTTTGTGAGGACAATAATTGTAGATAAAATTAATCACATTTACAAAAACTGGTTGTTTTCTAACCAATCTCTGACTTCCAAGGTTATCCATTTTATTAAGGGTTTCCCAAGTATAGTTTGAAGATAACCAAATTTACCATTAAACACAGGCTATTTATAGGTTAACGGATTCCTGCAAATTCTCATTTGCTTATTAAAAAAAAGTGCATAAAAATTTAAAATTCAGGACACATATGCTATCACTCTAAAAAATACCCAACAGCAACAAGATAATCATGATACTTACTTCATCTCTATAAAGTGGGCTAGTATAATACATTATGTCCATTGCACTGCTGTTCAGCATATCCCTTAAACCTCGTACTTTGTCAGGAGTAATGGAATCGACAGTGTCTACAAATTTAAAAAAAAATTAAACTTACAGAAGATCTTTGTTTTAGGGAAAAAATAAATTGCAAAAAAAATTACATTCTTTGAAACAACAGGTCTTCAAGTCCATGTTTGAAAGTTCAAGAGTGGCTTTGGATCTAATGAACTTTCCCTTCTTGCAAAATGTTGAAAAAAACCCAAAACAGTAAAAGACTAAAAGGGGACACGGGAAGAAAAGGAACATTAAGGATGAAAGCCATTATCAAAGCTATAAAGATTTACCATTTTTTCTTATGTACTGGCTTTTGCATGACATTCAGGGGTACCCAGAGCAAAACCAGGACATCTTGGTTCTTGGAACAAGTGTTAAGGGACACGACCTCACTCTTCCTGTACTTTTTCTGTTTCCTTTCTCTTCTTCTTTGGTCTCTGTACCTTGGGCCTGGCAATATCCATGTGGAATGCCCACCACCACTGGTGACAAACCGGCAACAAATTAAAGTTTCCCTATGCTTTACATACATCTCTCTAGTGAACCCAAGATCCTATGGGCAAAAGCTGCCAAATTACAAATATGCACAAAGGCAAATCAGCAAAGGTCCTCTTCAGTAAACAAGATAAATTGATATAATTTGCTTTTGAAAAAAGAAAGTCACTTACACTGCACTGCAAACAATTTAGCATTCCTGAGTTACAGCTAACCCATGGAAAATCTATCTTGGGAAGCTTGTTCTCTGAAATGCCTAATGATCAGAGATACAGGAAACTTTGCATTTCTCACAGAAATATAAAGAAGCCCTATACCTGGATTAATATCATAATATGGAAGAACAAGTTAGGCAGGAGAAGGCTTATATTTTTAGTCTAGTGCAGTTCTTCAGTTTTTCACTGAATTGGTTTGGTTTTATTTATTCCCTACTTTAATTTATTATTTAATTTATTTATTCCTTACTTTAATACAATCTAATAATGACTGGACCACAATGATTCAAGCAAAGCTAGAAGTCTTTTCAAAGATGTAAAGGATATGGGTAGCACAACCCATTTTTAAATTGTAAAAGTGAAAGATGTGACTACTATGCTGATACAAAGAGTTTCAATGCCATTTTAATGCATTTCCAAAAAAAAGTTTTTACTGGAAAACACACATACATACAAAGAAGATATTTGATATGTATGTGCATTTGAAAGAATAATTTATATACGGGAAAACATGTTTCTGCCACCTAGCTTAAGAATATTGCCAGTATCGGGGCGCCTGGGTGGCTCAGTCATTAAGCATCTGCCCTTGGCTCAGGTCATGATCCCAGGGTCCTGGGATCGAGCCCCGCATCGGGCTCCCTGCTCGGTGGGAGGCCTGCTTCTCCCTCTTCCACCCCCTCTGCTTGTGTTCCCTCTCTCGCTGTGTCTCTGTCAAATAAATAAATAAATAAATCTTAAAAAAAAAAAAAAAGATATTGCCAGTATCTCTGAAACCACAGTATATCCCTAAATGATCACATGGCTCTCCCTAAGTAACCACCCATAAGAAGCTGGTGTTACACTCTTGCTTTATAGATTTATAGATTTGTTACATGTTCATTAATATTAATAACTTTAGCCAATACTATAACATTTACTATGTGCCAGAGCCTATTTTATTTCATTTTGTCTGTTTCTCAACACTATGTAAATCGAATTATTTCACCCCCAATAGCGTGCTTCTGAGATTCATATAGCTGTAATCCACTCATTTTCACTGCTGTATAGGATTTCACACATATCTAACAATGCACCCATTTTCCTTTGAAAGACATTTGGGTTGTTTTTAGTTTTTTGCTAATATAAACTATGCTCCTAATAACACTGTTGTACATGTCTCCTGGTGCATATGTATAGGAGTTTCTTTAGGGTATATACATCTAGGAGTGAAACTGCTGTGTCATAGGGCACATGCATACTCAACTTTATATGAATATGTCAAACCATCTTCCAAATAGATTGTACCAATTCACATTCCTACCAATAGTCAATGAGAATTGTCAATGCTGTACATCCTCACCAACATTTGGTATTGTCACTTTCTTAAATTTTTGCCTGAAGGCTAGAAGATATTTCATTGTGGTTTTAACCTGCATCTCTTTGATTACTAGAGAGATGTACATTTTATATATGAAAATATATAATTAAAAAATATAACACACACACCCCTATATATATATATACATATGTGTATGTATGTGCTGCCTAGCTAGCTCCATTTAAGTTTCCTGTTCTTTATTCTGGATATTAAAGCTTTGGTGGTTATATCTGTTGTTCTGTTGCAACATCTTTTCCGTTTGTAGCTTGTCTTTCATTTTTTATGTTGTCTATTAAGAAAAAGAAGTTCTTAATTTCAATCTAATCAGACTTACCAATGTTACTTTATAGTTGTGTTTTTGTGCCATATTTTTTTTCTAATATGTTTTAAAGTCCTGGCTTATGTGTTTGATCTTCTGGAATGTAAGGTAGGAATCATTCTCACCACCTCCGCCCCGTCCCCCCCCCCCCCCACAGGACAAGGCCCATTTATGGAACAGGCCATCCTTTCACCCGCGATCTGTAATGCCGGCTCTGTCATACACCAGGTTTCCAAATTAAGCATAAATCTGTTTGAGGGGTCTCTAGTCTGGTGTACTGATCTGTTTGACTATCCTCGTGCCAATCTAAATTGTCTTAAATACAAAAATTAAAAAACGGTCCAGTTATCTACCAGGACATGACACCCTCTTCACCCTCTTGTTCTGATTCTTGGCCATTTTTGGGCCTCTGATCTTTCTACAATAATTTTGGGATCAGTTTGGTAAGTTTTATGAAACTCTATTGGGATTTTGATTGGAATTGTGTGGAATCTATAGATCAGTTTGGGAGAATTAATACTTCTAGGATATTGAACCATCCAATCTACAAAAATGATCTTTGTATATATTTAAAAGTTATATTTAATATTTTGTTTTTTCATTTTAATATAAATATACGTATTTTATTAGATTTCTAGGAACCTTGTATTTTTATGCTATTTTGAACAGTTTGTGCTGGCATATAGAAATGCAGTTATTTTTGCATACAGATCTTTTATTTCACAACACTGTAAACTATCTTATTAATTCTAATAATTTTTCCTTAGATTCTTTTGTATATTCTGTGTAGACAACCATCAGACCTGCAAATGAAAACATATCTTTTCCATCCCTTAAAGCTATTATTTCTTTTCCTTATCTCATTATACTGGTTAAGCTTTCAAATTGAGTATCTGTTATAGGAGTAGACATCCTTAGCTTCTTCCTAATTTGAAGGAAATGATTTTAGTCCTTCAATACCAATGAGGACAGTAACGGTAAATGAGGGTAAATACTCTTAATCAATGTTTTTGAATTTACAAACAGTAAAATTGACATTTGAGTTTTAATGCATATATGCTTTTGCTAACTACCATGATAATCAGGATACAGAACTGTTCCATCACCCTAAAAAATTCCCTTTTAAATTTAAACCCTCCCTTAAACCCTGTAACCACTAATCAGTTCTCTGTCCCTATAGTTTTGCCTCTTCCAGTATGTCATATAAATGGAAGCACATGTTATGCAGCCTTTGAGACTGGCTTCTGTAATACTGTGATATACAGCTGACCTCTGTACAACAAGGGTTTGAACAGTGAGGGTCCACTCATACATGGATTTTTTTTTTGGTAAATACAGTACAGTACTGTAAATGCATTTTCTCTTCCTTATAATTTCCTAAATAACACTTTCTCTAGCTTACTTTATTATAAGAATACAGTATATAAACACATAACATAAAACATGTGTTAACTGACTATGTTATCAGTAAGACTCTGGTCAACAGTAGGCTACCAGTAATTAAGATTTTGAAAAGTTAGAAGTTATACACAAATTTTGACTGCGTGGGAGGTTGGTCAGTGCCCCTAACCCCGCCCCCCCCAATTATTCAAGGGCCAACTGTAATAAGAAACACATGTTTGGTCTTTGTCCCTGGTTCTTGGCACAGGGTTCCTAAAACCCTTATAATTTCCTGAGTGATAGTGTGAAAGAAATGTCTTTTATTATTCATATAAGCCTCTTTCAACCACACCTGAGTTTACCCTAATAAGGTGACTCTTGAGGATGGGAACTGACTGCCATAGGAACCAACCATGTGATTGGAGGGTTGAACTTTCTGCCCCATCCCTGACATCCGTAAAGGAGAGGGGCTTGAGACTGAGGTCAATTGCCAATGATTTAATTATCCCTACAGAATGGAACCTCCGTAAAAACTCTTAAATAACAACAGGGTCTGGGGAGCCTCCAGACTGGCACACACGTGTGTGTGGTACACTTGGACAGGATATGAAATCACCGCACCCCTTCCCTATACCTTGCCCTACATAGCTCTTTATCTGGCTTTTTACTGTATCCTTTCTAACACCCTTTCAAATCAGTAAATGTGTTTTAAACTAGTGAATGTAAGTAAATGCTTCCCTGAGTTTTGTGAGTCATTTTGTGAATCTGGTCAATTATTGAACCTTAGGATAGGGTCACGGGATCCCCCTTCCCCAATTTATAGCCAGTCAGTCAGATGTATAAGTGACAATCTGGAATGTGTGATGGCATCTGAAGTAGGGGGCAGTCTTGTGGGACTGAGTCCTGAATCTGACTGCACTCTCTCTGGGGAGTTTGTGGCAGAATTGAGTTAAATTCCAGGATCCCAGAATTGGAGAAATAGCTGGTATGGGGAAAAACCTCCATACCTTTGGTATCAGAAGTGTTGAGAATAGAAACAGTGGTGTTTTTCCTTTAGTTTCTCTCACTCAGCATAATGCCTTTGAGAATCTATCACAGTAGTTTAAACCTAATGGAAAATTACAGATTCAGTTTTATTAAATGTTAACTCATCCATACTGTGTACATTCCTGAGCAGCCTCAGAAATTTATCTGGGTAAATGGGAAAAGCCCAAAAGATAGTGTTAATTACACTAGAACCTTATGTATGAGCTCCTGCTGTTGAAGTCTTCTCTGATCACTAGTATTTTTTTTTTTTTAAATTCGTTACAACTTTGGATACCATTTTGGTTTATAAGCTATAACTGACATTGCTAACTGACTATGAGATAGAACCACAGACTTGTAAGAATCCTTGGAAATCATCCAGGGAGGCAGGTTAGTGATGTGATGAATAAGGGCTCTGGTATCATACAGATCTAGATTCCTGCCATTCTTAGTTAAATTCATTCACCTTTCACTGAGTTTCAGTTTCCTTATCAGTAAAATAGAGAAAACAAAGTAGGTATATTTCATAGCTATATGAGAAAATTAAATGAGAAACTCCATGCAAAATGAACTATGGAGTGCCAGGCACACAGTCAAAGCTCCACAAACAGCAGCTGATATGTCTAAAACTCTTTCACTTTCCAGATTATGCAAATCATCAACTGAAACATGCCATCCTAATGGTTTAAATATTAAAAGGTCACAGCTTTGTGCATATTTTAGCTCATAACTCTTTAAGGAAGCAAACAAAAATGATTTTATTTAAACAAATATATTGTATAATTTCTCTATGCTAGATTATAATTTACCAGCCCAGGGAATGCAGGAACAAAAGAA
The DNA here is from genome assembly GCF_029215605.1 of Mirounga angustirostris. NCBI lineage: Eukaryota > Metazoa > Chordata > Mammalia > Carnivora > Phocidae > Mirounga > Mirounga angustirostris. The sequence continues at coordinate 98,980,070 of NW_026991717.1, forward strand.
AACAAAAAACCTGAGATTTTATCTTCCAAATATAGGAAAAGAAAATTATTAGAAAGAAAATGTAAGCTCATATGGAATTGTGGACAACAAATATTTTTAAAGTTGTCAACAAATCACTTTCTGTCAAAAACTTTATTTTGTTCCCTCCACATGCTCCCCATTCCCCCTGCCCCACCCCCTAGTCCACAGAAGGCATGCATAAAAACTGGGCTATCTGTGAAATCTATATGGTGATCCAAATCAACATATGTCAATATAATTATTTTAAGAATCAATCACAGACCTGTACCCCTGAAACAAATAATACATTATATGTTAATAAAAAAAGAGATAAAAAAATAAAAATCAGTGGATTTTCTTAAATTATCTAGAACAAAGAGTGACTATACCTCAAGACAACTAAATGAAAGACACTTTGTTCCCAACGAGCAACACCTTGTTTCCACTGACTAAATCACTTAATTTTTAAACAAACTATACCTCCATCAAGAGTAAGTTTTGACCGCCACTCAACAGGCAGAAATTCAACATGTGTTGCGTGGTTGGAAAAATGCCTTTCTTCTATTTTTCTTGCAGCTTCTCTCATCCTAAAAAAAAAAAACAAAATAAAAACAAAACATTATCAGAGTAATTTCTCATATGTACTTATACGGTATAAAATGTCTTTAATCATACCACTTCCACTTGCTTCTAACTTCATCCTATAATGTTTCAATCATCGTTACACTATGCAATAGTTCACAATACTAGGAAACCTTAATTTCAAAGCTATTTCCCTAAATTTGTCACCTATGATTTCATATATTACAAACTTTCACATTATATTCTAAATAATTATATGTATATATTTTTAGTAGAGAGAGTAGGACAACGAAATCCCTACCTCTTCTGCCATCACTCTGTTCCAAATATTAGCAAGTCATGGCCTGTCTTATTTCATCTATTCCTCCACTCATTCTCTCCATAATATGAATTTTTAAATTTTATTTTTAAAATTAAGATATAGCAAAATTGACATCTTTTCCCTTTTGGTGTCAGTTGTAGAGATTTGTGGTTAGCACCACCACAATTAAGATACAAACTAGTTCTATCATCCCCCCAAAATTCCCTCATACTAACCCTTTATAGTAACACCCTTCCCCCATAATATTTTAAAGCAAATCCCAGACATCACATCATTTCATCTGTAAATTGTTTAGTAGCTATTTCTAAAATATAAGGAAAACATAACCTATTTAGTACTATTATCATACCAAAACTTTTAACAATTTTTTAATTTCAGCAAAGATGTAGTTCAGTGGTCCCATTTTCCCAGTTAGACTAGAAATGTTATTTTCTAACATAAAATATATATTTACACTTGTCTGAATTGAGCTCCAAATACAATAATCCTCCCCTTTATATGTGGGGACACATTCCAAGACCCCTAGTGGATACTTGAAACTGCAGACAGTACTGAACCCTACATGTACTGTTTTTTCCTATACATACACACCTATGATAAAGTTTAATTTATAAATTAGGCACATTGAGAGCTTAATAACAATAACTAATAATAAAATAGAACAATTATAACAATATAATGTAATGAAAGTTGTATGAATGTGGTCTCTCTCTCTAAATCTTATTGCACTGTACTCCTTCTTCTTGTGATGACATGAGATGATAAAATGTCTGTGCGGTGAGATGAAGTGAGGGCAATGACACAGGCATGGTGATGTAGTGTTAGGCTACTATCACCTGCTTCCAGATGCAGATGACACTAGATAACTGACATCACAGAGAGTGAAACTGCAGATAAGGTGGGGGACTGTATAGTCCGTGCACTGTAGTTGGTAGGTATGTCTCTTATGCGTCTTTTTTTTTTTAAGATTTTATTTATTTGTCAGAGAGACAGAGAGAGAAAGAGAGAACAAGCAGCAGGAGCGGCAGGGGCAGAGGGAGAAGCAGGCTCCAGCCGAGCAGGGAGCCCGATGCAGGGCTTGATCCCAGGACCCTGAGATTATGACCTGAGCCTTAACCAACTGAGCCACCCAGGCATCCCGTGTCTTTTAATCTATCAGTTCCCCTCACCTTTTTTTTTTTTTTTTGGTTTTGTTTTATAATTTATTTTTGTCCTGTAGAGTTCCTGAGAGTCTGGTTTTTAATGACTACAACCCCGTGGTATTGTTTAACATGTTCTTTGTTCTCTATTTCCTGTAATTTGTTAGTGAGATATAGGGGCTTGATCAGATTCAAGTTCTGTTGTTTTGGCAAGACTACTACTCCATGGGTGCATACAAATGTGGTGGTCTCTTTTTGGTCACACTAGGAGTTACGACGATCATTACTTAGATTGATTAATTTAGGGCGCCTGGGTGGCTCAGTTGGTTAAGCGACTGCCTTCGGCTCAGGTCATGATCCTGGAGTCCTGGGATCGAATCCCGCATCGGGCTCCCTGCTCGGCAGGGAGTCTGCTTCTCCCTCTGACCCTCCCCCCTCTCATGCTCGCTCTATCTCATTCTCTCTCTCAAATAAATAAATAAAATCTTAAAAAAAAAATAGATTAATTTATTATGGTTCCATTACGCCTTATTTCTTTATAAAGCTTATACTTCTAGAAAGAGAAATTTCCTCACATCAAATATTTGGCTGCTTTGTAGTACAACCAAATAGTTTATGAACTGAGAAAAGGCAAAATGAATGGTTAATTCTTCCCTTTTATTAACAATTTTCAAAATACTGAGTTCTTAGCTTGTATATTTTTTGACATCTTTACTAACTCATACACTTAAAACTTATTTGAAGTGTTTCTTTTTTTTTTTTTTTTAAGATTTTATTTATTTATTTGTCAGAGAGAGAGTGTGTGTGTGCACAAGCAGGGGGAGTGGGAGAGGGAGAAGCAGGCTTCCCGCGGAGCAGGGAGCCCGATGCGTGGCTCGATCCCAGGACCCTGGGATCATGACCTGAGCTGAAGGCAGACGCTTAACGACTGAGCCACCCAGGTGCCCCTAATTTTTTTTTTTTTTAAGATTTTATTTATTTGACAGAGAGAGACACAGCGAGAGAGGGAACACAAGCAGGGGGAGTGGGAGAGGGAGAAGCAGGCTTCCCGTGGAGCAGGGAGCCCGATGCGGGGCTCGATCCCAGGACCCTGGGACCCTGACCTGAGCCGAAGGCAGACGCTTAAAGACTGAGCCACCCAGGCACCCCGCTATGAATATTCTTTAACAGGTTTTTGTGTAGATAGGTTACCAGTTCTCTTGGATATATACCTAGGAGTGGAATTATGGGCTGGTATGCTAACTCTACGTTTAAATTTTTGAAGAAGTGCTAAACTGTTTTCCAAAGCAGTTGTACTACTGCACAATCCCGTCAGCAACATGAGGATTCTAATTTTTCCACATCCTCACTAACACTTGTTATTTTCCATCTTTTTGATGAGAGTCAACTTTGCGGGTGTGGAGTGGCATCTCTTTGTGGTTATGAATTGCATCTCCCTAATGCCTAATGATATTGAACATCTTTTCATGTGCTTAAGGGCCATTTGTATATTTTAACTGGACAAATATTTTTCAAATCCTTTATCTATTTTAAAAATTGAGTTTTTTATCTTTATACATGCTAGATACTATAGATCCTTCTCAGATTATGATTTGTAAATCATTCTGTGGGTTGTCTTCACTTTCTTGATGATGTCCTTTGAAGAACAAGTTAGAACTTTTGCTGAAGTCCAATTTATCTCTTTTTCCCTCTGTGGCTTCTACTTTTGATGTTGTATCTCAGAAACCATTGCCTAATCCAAGGTTACAGAGATATACTCCTATGTTTTAAGAGTTTTATAGTTTTGGCTCTTATATTTTGGTCTTTGATTAATTTTGAATTAATTTTTTGTGTGTGAGGTAGGGTTTTAATTTCATTCTTTTGCAGATAGATATCCAGGTGTCCCAGCACCGACTGTTAAAGGGCTATACTTGGGGCACCTGGGTAGCTCAGTCAGTTAAGCATCCAACTCTTGATCTCAGCTCAGGTCTTGATCTCAGGGATATGAGTTCAAGCCCTGCATTGGGCTCCACTCTGGGTATGGAGCCTACTTAAAAATATTCTTTCCTCAATGAATTATTTTGGCACTTTTGCTGAAAATCAACTGAACTCTTAATTCTATTCCATTGGGATCATGCTTTGTAGCAAGTTATGAAATTGGGAAGTGTAAGTCTTCTATCTTTGTTCTTTTTCAAGATTGCTTTGGCTGTTCTGGGTTCCTTGCATTTCCATATGGATTTTAGGATCAACTTGTCAATTTCTGCATAAAAGACATGTAGGACTTTAATACGGATGTGCTGAGTTTGTAGATCAATTTGGGAAGTACTGCCATTTTAATGACATTAAATGTTCTAATCCACAACTGTTGTTTTTATTTGGTCTTCTTTAATTTCTTTCAAAGGTGTATTGTAGTTTTCAGTGTACAAATCTTACATTTCTCTTGTTAAACTTATTCCTAAGTAGGTTATTTTTTTTGATGCTGTAATAAATGGAAATGCTTTTTCTTTTCATTTTTTAAAATAAACTCTACCCCCAACGTGGGTCTTGAAATCACAACCCCGGGATTGAGTCATATACTCTTCTGACAGAGCCAGCCAGGCACACCTGGAAATGCTTTCTTAATTTTCGGATTATTAATTGCTGAGTTCATTTATTAGCTGTAGTAGTTTTTTTTGTGTGTATGTATAGATTCCCTAGTATTTTCTCTCTATAAGATCATGGTATCTGTAAAGAGAGATCATTTTATTTCTTCCTTTATAATCTGGATCTCTTTTATTTCTTTTTCTTGTCTAATTGCCCTGGCTGATACCTATGGTACAATGTTGAACAGAATTGGGAAGGGACATTCCTGTTTTGCTTTTGATCTTGAGGAAAAGCTTTCAGTCTTTCACTGTTAAAGTATAATTTTAGTCATGGGCTTGTACATGCCTTTTATCAGATTGAGGAGATTCCCTTCTCTCTCTAGTTTCCTGAGTGTTTTCATTATGAAAGGGTGTTAAATTTTGTCAATGCCTTTTCTGCATCAAAAACCACATGGTATTTTTTTTTTTTTCCTTTGTTCTATTACCCTTGACTGATTTCTTTTAAAAATATGTCAGACCAACCTTGCATCCCTGAGATAAATCCCACTTGGTCATAGTGTATAATCTTTTTTTTTTTTTTTTACGATTTTATTTATTTGCGAGAGACAATGAGAGACAGAGAGCATGAGAGGGAGGAGGGTCAGAGGGAGAAGCAGACTCCCTGCCGAGCAGGGAGCCTGATGTGGGACTCGATCCCGGGACTCCAGGATCATGACCTGAGCCGAAGGCAGTCGCTTAACCAACTGAGCCACCCAGGCGCCCCATAGTGTATAATCTTTATGTGCTGCTGGATTCAGTTCGTTGAGGATTTTTGTGTCCATAAGAAATATTGATTTGTATTCACAAGGGATACTGGTCTATAGGTTTTTTTTTCCTTATGGTATCTTTGTCTGTTTTTGGCATCACAGCAATACTGGCCTCAAAGGATGAGTTGGGAAGTTTTCTCTCCTCTTCCATTTTTTGGAGAGTTTATAAAGAATTGCTGCTCCTCTTTTGTGTTTTTGTTTTGCAGAATTTGCCAGTGAAGCCATCTGGTCCTGAGCCTTTTTTTTTTGGAAGGAAGTTTATTGATTATTAATTCAAATGCTTTACTTGTTAATGGTCAATTTAGATTTTCTATATCTTCTTACTGGTCATCAAATCAGTTTGGTAGTGTGTATCTTTCTAGGAATTTGTCCATTTCATCTAGGCTATCTAATTTGTTGGCACAGAATTATGCTTAGTATTCCCTTATAATCCTTTTGATTTCTGTAAGATTAGTAATTATGTCCCCTCTTTCATTCCTGATTTTAGTAATTTGAATCTTCTCTTTTCTTGGTCAGTCTAGCTGCAGGTTTCTCAGTTTTGCCGATCTTTTCAAAGAGCCACAGTAATATATAGAGGTCATCCTCATTGTTTTACAACTGCATAGTTTTCCATCATATAAATAGCCATAGTTTATCAACCAGTCTCTTACTGATGAACATTTGGGTAATTTCCCATTACACGTAATGCTGCAAAGAATAGCTTTGTGCATATATCTTTTTAAAAATATATTTGCTAATATTATCCTTGATTCCCAAGTTAAGTTTGCTGGGTCAAAGAATAAATGCATATATAATTTTGACACACATTCCCACATTCTCTCTTCTTCACTGCAGTTTACTAGCAGTATGAGAATGCCTATCACCTATAGTCTGGCTAAAGGCGTATATTGTCAAATTTTGGATTTTTTGCTAATCTCATAGTCAAGAAATGGCATCTTAGTGCAATTTTAATTTACATTTGATTGAGCATTTCCTTTTCTGGGAATTAGATGTTCACCTCTTTAGCCCATTTTTCTAAAAGGTAGCCAGATATTTTTTCTTTATTTTTAGAAGTTCCCTATATATTAAGGATACTATTTATCTGTGATATAAAAGCTGCACATGGTTTCTCTCAGCTTGTCTTATTTTATGTTTTTGTCAACATAGCTTTTTTTTCTGGATCAAGTCATAGTTAGGATAGTTTTCTCTATTCTTTTTTTTTTTTAAAGATTTTATTTATTTATTTGACAGAGAGAGAGATAGCGAGAGCAGGAACACAAGCAGGGGGAATGGGAGAGGGAGAAGCAGGCTTCCCGCCGAGCAGGGAGCCTGATGTGGGACTCGATCCCAGGACCCTGGGATCATGACCTGAGCCGAAGGCAGACACTTAACGACTGAGCCACCCAGGCGCCCATAGTTTTCTCTATTCTTAAAGTGTAGAAGAATTCAAACTCCCCTCAATTCCACCTTTTAAATCCATAGTATTTGTATGGCTTCATTTCTTATATTTAAATGTGATCCAATAAAAATTTATCTGAGTGTGAGAAATGGACCCAATTTTATTTTTTTCCTATGGCTATCTAATTATCCCAATACTATTTGTTAAAAAAGTCTATCTCCATTTCTAGTATATTTTAAAAGGCAATATTTACAATATGATTACATTTTACTGATTGTATATCCTCACAGTTGCCTTTAAAAACATCTAAATAAATTCTAGGTTGCCAAAAGGAAAATCTGCTTCCTTTATCATTACTGAAAATAAATGACAGCCAAAACTTCAGACTTGAAGGCATGATCTCTTTCATTACCCACAGAGTCTATTTTGTTTTTGTTTTATTTTTTACAGCAGATACTCCAATAAGGGTTATAAACACATTTTTAAGTTTCTTGGCCATCTTTTCAAATGTTTAGTTTTAACAAGTATGAGAACGTATAAGAAAGACCATATTTTAAGATTTCTAATATTATTCTACCCACATTTTTGTTTGATGACTGTATAGTTCTTACATATTTCATTATGATATAATAATTAGCATTATCTGATCAAATATGTCAAAACTGATGGGGCTGAGGAACCCTGACTGAATTATAAACTCAGGAAAACACTACATTAGCCTAAAATATTGTCCTCTTCTACAGTAAACTTACACAGTCCTCTACTCCACAGGATCACTATCCTAGTTCTCAGATGGTCACATATGTAGATACTGATTAGGCAAGCAGGTATATCTCCTAAATCACTTGGTTGTAATTAATAGGAATGACTCAAAAAAAAAGGAAAGGGAAAGATGAAAGAAGACAGTAAGAAATGGAGGAAGGAAGGGGATAAGGAGAAGGAGAGAAGAGGAAGAAGAGAGGGGGTAGGAGGGAGGGAGGGACAGAGAGATTGGTTATGTCCCCAGATTTGCCTTACTAAAAATGGTAAAACATTTCCTAAATGTAGAGGTCTTGACAACATGAGAAACACTGAGACCAACGGAGGGTGGAGGAAACAAAACAGGAATGCTTGCAAACCATTACGCTATGGCTCAAGCTACAACCCATGACGGTGCATCTGAAAGGCCACGCACAAAGCTCCGTCCTGTATAGAAGCTTATTAAACTTCAATGTTCCCCTGCTAGGCAATGAATGCTTATTTAGTTGATATTTTGAAAAAGGAAGGAAGAGATTAATAGTGCCTGAGAATTACTGTCCAATTAAGGATCACTAAATTGCTCTAAAAGAATAAGTTTTTATAATTCTCAATTAAAAAAAAATCAACTGATAAAACAAATTGGTATTAAGACATACATAGGAAAGGAGAAAAACAGAAAATCATAACAATCAACAAGGTACACTTTTTACACAAGAAAGCAAGGTCCAGAAGTGTATATGCCACCTTTGTGTGAAAAAATCTGGATTTACCTAAAGAAACTTTAGAACAATATAAAATAAATGATTAACATTGTTTTGAGACATAAGGACAGTGGACAATGGGGGATTATGGAGATAAGGACAGGAGTCAGATTTCTCACTCTGCACATTTTTATACTTTGATTTGTCAACCATGTGAATGGACTTCCTATTTAAAAAATCAATTTTGGGGCACCTGAATGGCTCAGTCGTTAAGCGTCTGCCTTCAGCTCAGGTCATGATCTCAGGGTCCTGGGATCGAGCCCCGCATCGGGCTCCTTGCTCCGCGGGAAGCCTGCTTCTCCCTCTCCCACTCCCCCTGCTTGTGTTCCCTCTCCCACTGCCTCTCTCTGTCAATAAATAAAATCTTTAAAAAAAATAAATAAAAAAAAAATAAAAAATCAATATACTCTTCTAAAATTATAGCTTTAACATTACTTATTTATGGTATTAGTATATAAGTTCCGTGAAGATTTCCCTTGTAATAAATTGCTACAAAAAGTAAATCCAATCCAATTCAAATACATTCATCCTTCTTAGTAAACCAGCTCTGATATTCCTAGAAGTTGTCTATCAACTTTCTTCTCAATCCACATCAATCACTAAAATAAGGTGAGGGATAAACCTCTAATTCTAGGTTTCTGAAACATGATTTCAAGAGGTCCTCAGAGAACAAAAGGTTGCCGGGGGTCGGGCGGGGGGAAGTCTTGTAACCCTTTATACTACTTTGTTCATTTCAACTGTAGTCTCACAAATACAAACAAGACTCAGAATGGCAGTGACAAAGATGAAGTTAATTTTACTCTTTTTATTGGACGACTAACTTAGGAATGGTAGAAAGCAGGGAAAGGATTAAGAGATCCTCTGGATTTCCCCATTTATTATTAAGCAGAATTCTTTTACGTTTATTCTCTATCAATTACTAATTTATGTGGGGGGTTTTCCATCAAACTAACCTGTCTCTGAAGGAATGATGGCAATCTTCTCTGTAGCTGATACTTTTTTTTTTTTTTAAGATGTGTTTATTTGAGAGAGAAAGCACGAGCATGAGGGGCAGAGGGAGAGGGGGAGAGAGAGTCCAAGCAGACTCAGTGCTGAGAGTGGAGCCCGACATGGGGCTCGATCCCATGACCCTGAGATTACCACCCGAGTGGAAACCAAGAGTTGGACACTCAACCAATTGCACCACTCAGGTGCCCCAGCAGATACTTGGTTTTTTTGAGCCACTTTGGATTCATTCATCCTACTTCCAATACTAGCTCTTGATTTTTATCTGTGGCTCTACCTCTCCCAATGATTATGATGAAGCCAACTTCCATCTGACTGTGGAAAGATGACAAGTTCAACAGATCAGACCCTGCAGGGCCACATGTGTAGATTCAGGCAGTTGGATGCAAAACCACTGGTCACTGAAATATCTAGACTAGCTGGGACTTCTGGAAAAAAAGACTTCTTCTTTCTTCTTTTTTTTTTTTTTTTTTTTTTTTTAAGATTTTTTTATTTATTTGACAGAGAGACGCAGCGAGAGAGGGAACACAAGCAGGGGGGGAGTGGGAGAGGGAGAAGCAGGCCTCCTGCGGAGCAGAGAGCCCGATGCGGGGCTCGATCCCAGGACCCTGGGACCAGGACCTGAGCTGAAGGCAGACGCTTAACGACTGAGCCACCCAGGCGCCCCGGCTTCTTCTTTCTTCTTGAAGTTGAACACAATATAATATAAATCACATCTGGAACCAGATGTCTGAGAATAGCTAAAAAAATGAAGGAAAGTAGCGTAGATAGAAACTGGATTCTGGATTCTCATGACTGGCAAATCTTAGATTTGAATTACTAAATCCTCCTTTAGGCTTAAGCCTTTTTGGGTTAGGTTTTCCCCAACCTACACCCAAAATAAGCAAGGTGATACCTTCCCATTTATCAATAGCTCCAGAAAGAACATGCCATTAAACCTATGTCTCAGGTTCCTAGGTATCCAAGCAAGAGATCAGCATTTTAACAATAAAAACATAAATATTTGAGAAGTCATGTGCAACTCACCAGAAAATAAAATCAGAATCAGAGGGAAGAGATTTTTTGTAATATAAGCTATGAAGACTGACAAAAGTTAGGGTGGCTTGGCAGTATCTGACAAAGTTTTTAAAAGTTGAACTGTACCTTTACTTTAATCCATCAGTTGGCATTAAGAGGTATTACAATAAAAAGTGAAACAAAACTCAACACTGCACTATTAGAGAGAGGCTGATGAGGACAAAATTCCTGGTATCACACAGTATTTGTTCTAAAGGACTCAAGAAACGCATTTACTTGAAGCCTCAGAACCAGATAAAGTGTGCTCTGAACCAACAACTGTTTGTTTTCATCACATCATAAATATGATTAGATTTTTCTTTCTTTCTTTTTTCAATTTTAAGTGGGCTCCACGCCCAACATGGGGCTTGAACTCATGACCCTGAGATCAAGAACTGCATGCTCTACCAGACTGAGCCAGACAGGAATCCCCGATTAGATTTTTCTTCATACTGGCTGCTAGTTTAGAGCCAAACTTGTGGTGGAATCTTTAACCCTAACATTTCCCTTCAACACAGTCCTCACACACAAATAAAAACATCCCCCACCCCTCTAACATGTTGGACTTTTTAGAATAAAGATGAATATAAATAATGAGGTAAATAATATACCATGTGTGTTGGTTAAAACACCCACTGTTCTCTGTGTAAAATTTAGAGTTCGGTTTCCCCTGGTAGTAATTAATTGGTCAGGTTAAACTGCTGACTGGCAATTTAAATGATTCTTAGGTTTTTCATAATTATGCAACTTTGCAATTATTCTCAGTTTCTGCAGTTCAGAAAGTAAGATACAAACCGAAAATTAAGCCTTTTTCTTTGCTTTCAACCTAACCTAGTTTTATGTTTTTAACCTTCATCTTCTCCATGCTGTAGGGGGAGAAAACTCAAATAATCATCATCACCATCATCATCATCTGGACATAATCACTCTCAAAATTTGGTCCAGAAATTCCATCTATAAAGTAAGAGATATTAGAGTACATTGAAGAAACATGTGGTAGAATGATTAAACTCTGTTATACCCCAGACCAAAGTTTGGATTCTAGACTAGATGGAGAATGTATTCATCAAAGAACTCACATGGCTGTATTTTTGATAATTCTTCCTTGGTCCATTTTCTGCCCAATGCCATGCACGACAAATACAATATGGGTAGTCTGTGATGGCTTGTCTTCTAATGTGGCTTCTTCTACATAACCTCTATGAAGTCTGGTCCCACTACTTGATGCTGTAGAAAAATTATGATTCTAAGTTTACTATTTATTCCAGAAATAACATTTTGACAATATATTGAAAGAAAATAATAAAGTAAAAGAGATCTTAAGAAAAAATTTCACTGGGTTGGGTGGGGATGAAACTTGTAAGAAGATGTACCTTGACTGGCTCAGATATAAAGTGCTTGACTGGACATGATGCTAAAACCAGAAACAAGAGGAAAAAAGGAAAGGAAGGAGGGAGGGATGGACAGAACACATAAAAATTTTAAAAAGTTCTCTATCAAAAAAATTCCATGAAGCAAAGCTAAAAGACAAATTGGGAAAATTTTTGCAAAATATGTTAATTACTGAGGTATGAAAGAAAGCTTACTAAACAAAAAGTGAGAAGATAACCATTCAAATAGCAAAATGGGCTAAAGGTACAACGTAATTCACAAAACAAATACAAATGACTAGTAAACATAGAGAAGATATTCAAGCACATCTGTTATCAAAGAAATCACAACAAAGATGGAATAGCAAAAAAAACCCTTAATATCAGACTTAACAAAAATTTCTGAAAAATTTATTAGTAATTTTCTCACATCTTCCTCAGGTACCATTTCCTCTTTTCTTCCCTTTAGTCACACTTCTTGAAAGAGTTGTCTATTCTCACTGCCTCCATTTCTTCACCTACCTAGATAGACTTCAACCCATGCCAATCTAGCTTCTGCCCCCTCAATCCATCCAAGTCACCAATGACCTCCATTTCACTACCTCCAACAGAAATTTTTAGTTTTCACCTTCAATTGCCATGTTTTATTTTCACATCACTGCCTGAGGTTTGACTGCTGTTGTGTTTCTAGAAGTATAAAAGACATTTATTAATCCTGTCAGATCATTCTAAATATATGATTACCACTGATGAATACATATGAACTCAATCACCTTAATAAAAGTTTCATTTAATAGGACAGTAACTGTCACTAAATTTAATACATATTTAAAATATACTAAAAATAGAATTTGAACAGTCTACTTTAAATGTAAGAGAAAAAGATTCTCAAAATTTTGACAAACTATAGTAATATTTAACAATTACCTTTAGAAAATCCCAGTTTTTGGGTTACTGTCCTTGCAATTTTAGATGTTGTTGCATCACTATAAAGATATACTTCATCCATACTGTGCCAGTCCACGTGATTTCGACTCAACTTGAAACTATGAATAGCTGTTGCAAAAAGGAAAAATTAATGTAGTTGCTCATTTGTGTGAAGAATTATAACACACAGATTTTTGAATCAATATTTGAACTCAGTTCAATAAAAAACTGTTTTGCTGAAACACATATTGATGTGAAGCAAGTAATGGATAGGGACTTTATTTTATAAATGATTAACCATGCTATAGGGAATGTCAACTTGTTAGAACAACACAGAATAACTGGCTTAACCACCATAATTTTAACCTCTAACATGTAGTTAATATGTTCTGATTATTAAAGAACTGCTTTCCCACGTGATAATGACCATTTCTTAGTTCTAAGGGATAATATATACCTTCATGAAAGTCCTCAATACCTTTGACATAGAAACTTAAGTTTCCTTTCTTCTGTGGATTTTATTTTTGGATCTGTGAAAACTTCACTCAGTGCAAGACAAAACAAGACTAAGAGGAAAAAATTTTATCTTTAAACTGGGAAGAGAACAACCTAATTTATGAGAATATATGGTAGTTTTGAAATGGATATAAAAACCAATTATCACTGGATATTGCTCACCATAACAGAAATCCAAAGTTGAAAGATGTTTTAGTAAGAAATCAAAGAAATTTTTTCTACTGTGATGTTCAAATCACTATGGTTATTGCATTTCTGTAACTAAGGTATGCCTGGTGAAAATAAGCTCTAAGGAAAAAAAAAAAATCAAACCTATATGCTCAAGAAATACATAAACTCTCTGAGGCAGGTACTATGTCTTGATCATTTTGTACCCCACTAGCACCAAACACAGTGTCCTAGCACAATGCCCGACACGTATCACAAATTCAGTAATGTTTGTGGAAGCAATGGATTAAGAGAACTGTCATTTACATATTCATCCATTCATAACTTGATAATTCTTATATTCTGAAGGCCTTAAAGTTTCCTTTCTATACCTCTGGTATAGAGGTGAGAAAAATCCACATATCCCTCTTCAGAAAAGTACGCACCTTAAAACTGCTATGCCTGATTTATTTTTTTTTTAAATCCTTTTTAAGCAAAATATTACCTCCCATTATATATAAAGACCCAGAGGTACAAAGAGAATAAGTGACTTGCCACAAAGCTGATTACCAGCAGAGTCTAACTATTCTGATTTGAAGATGGGCTGAAAATAACCTCTACTTAAATATGAAAGGTTACATAGCCCTGGTCAAGAACTAAGATCGTAAGTCATTTTTATGAAAAACTATTCCCTACTAAAACACATAGAAAAGTAAATCCTTTCAGAGAAATTATTCTCAATTATGTTACAAATGTAATTTCAAAAATTTATGAAAAACCAATTTATATTTCACCTGTCAGGATACATTACTAACACTGAACACAGACCAAGATGCAATGAATGTAACAAATATTAATAATGTTCAATCCAAAAAAACAAACAATAACGATGTACAAGCTCAGCTTTTTTTATAAAAGAACTTTTAAAAATCTTTTGCAAGAGTTTAGTAATTATTTACTTTTCTATGTCTGGTCCAAACCACTATTTTATGCCTTTTTATCTAATGTTTCCAAACTACATCTTTGTTAAAAGTTTTGAGCAACACATGCTTAAAACATTGAAACTACAAGACTAAGATATTAAGAGAATAGTGTTAAGCCAACAAAATTTTATTCCTCTTCAAATCATCCACAAGCTGCCTTAAAGTAAAACATCTTAGTATTGGTGAACATCCCATTACACTGGACCACACACATTATTTACAAATGTTTATATCGCTTATAGTTAAGTAACTCTAAGCAAAATAGCACAACAGACACATTTCTAAAAAACTAGTAACTTCTACGCTTTAAATGCTGAATACTGTAAGCCAGGGAGAAATAACTACATGGAGAAATAAAACTACAATTACTGTACCTTGAGAACGCTTTCGTTTAAGACCTGCCGCATCTGTACTCTCCTTATATCCTCTCCATTTGAAGAGAGAAGGGAGGGAGAAGGGAGGGAGGTGGTAGACAACTAAGAAAGCAAAAACACTGAGCTTCAAAGTAAATTTTAAATGGTTTGCCATTTTGCCTTTTTGCTGTATTAACTTTAAAAAAATGAGTTGTATTTGACAAACATTATTCTAAATGCTTTAATTTCTAATTAAAAATCGGCAAAGCGGGCGCCTGGGTGGCTCAGTTGGTTAAGCGACTGCCTTCGGCTCAGGTCATGATCCTGGAGCCCCTGGATCGAGTCCCGCATCCGGCTCCCTGCTCAGCAGGGAGTCTGCTTCTCCCTCTGACCCTCCCCACGCTCATGTGCTCTCTCTCTCTCATTCTCTGTCTCAAATAAATAAAATCTAAAAAAAAAAAAAAAAATCAGTAAAGCAAAATCAGTTTAATAATGTTTATCAAATATATGCTCTACTTTTATTGAAAGAAAAAAAGGCAAATGATACCTAAAATTTATCAGTTAAAGACAACTATGTGATCATAATATTTAATGTCTTTGCACAGATAGAATAAAAAATAGGTCATGGTATTTTTGTATGCATAAGGAACTTATAAGCCCCATTTTCACAATACTAAGGTTATTTACTTTCACCAAATTAGCTGACAGCTGATGTCCAAATTAAGAAGGCAATAAATAACATTTTAAACATTTAATGCAGTTTTCCTGAGAAAATATCACAGTATACATTCCACTAGATATCTTCTATTACTGAAGTATATCATGGAAACTTGCCACAGAAAATACTCTTTTCGCAACTCAGAGTTGCGAAAAGAATTTTAAAATGAAACTTTCGCCAAAATAAATCAAATTGGAAGCTCTTTAACTGGTTAGTGATAAAATAATGGAAGTCTGTAATAAACAATGAAAAAAAAGCCACTAGTAAAAAATGCATGTTGTGACATCTTATCAACATGAAACAGACAACATAAAGCCAGACATAGACTTGATATTTGGCAAATCAGTAGATAACCTTAAAGTCAATAATTTCCCTGTTGGACATGCAAGTTACAGATCAGTAAATTTCTTTACATTTTAAATAAGCATTTAAAAAAAAAATCCACTTGAAATTGAACCTTATAAATCAGTTTTTTTTCTTTTCTTTTTTTTTTTTTTAAATAAATCAGATTCTTAACACTTCAGGAAATGAACCACAGAACCTTTATGACTTAGTTCAAATTTATGTTCTAAAACATTTGCTTTTTCATCCTCACTCCCTTCTACAATAATGTGACATTCAAAGGTTAAATACTGCTCAAATATGAATATATTTAATTCCTGTTGTATAGGACTAGATACATTTTAAAAATCTGTTGTATGCATAGATGAAGTATATTCAAAGATTTGTGCAATAAAGGTAATTGAGAAATGCTTACAAGCCACTTAATTACAACTATATGTAATTAGATGGCTACAGACTAGGATTAAAAGCTGGGTTGTAACACTAAGATTATAAAAACATTTCTTTGTTAAAGAGGGGTGGAAAAATGACAACTTAAACATTTTCTTCATTGAAAAAGTTTCTTCTCAAAGGTGCCTTCTGGTCAGTTATTGAGGAGTAGATGTACCACTTCCAGGAAACATTTTTAAACAAAAAATTCATTAGGAAAAAGCTATCAAAGTAGGCCAAATAGGCATAAATTTGAGACTTTACTACTCAAAGAAACAAAACCTAGATTTTATATATCCACTAGTAAAACTAACATGAACCAAATCCATATTTACAAGGAAACTAAAATAATAATTAAAAAAGTCATTAGTAAAAATGTATGCTGTGACATTTGGTAAGCATGAAACAGCCAACATAAAGCCAGACACAGACTTGATATTTGGCAAATCAGCAGATAACCTTGAAGTCAACATTTTCCCTGTTAAATACTGCTGGTTATTTATAACATAAAATGTCTTTACATTTTAAATAAGCAATTATTTAAAAATCCACTTGAAATACATATGGACCATTTGACTACACTTCAAAATTACGCAAACACTTTCAGAAAGCTAGTCAAGATATAAAAAAGAAAGGCTTTTCTTTCTAAAGGAACCGTACAATTTAGGGATTAAAAAAGACAAATACCCTAATATACTAAAAATAGAGAAGCACATTTATTTAAAACATTTTCACAAAATTAAATAGACATGGTTCTTTACCTTCCTTTCAAACCAAATTCTTATTTTCACTTGAAAGTCATTTGCTCTATGTGTCACAATTTCCCCATAGCATAGTTAGAAAGCTTAATTTTTTTCCGCCCAAAGCACAGCATTAGGGGTACTACCGTAAGCACAGTAGAGACAAAATGTATTTACAATCAATCCAACAGGGAGCACCATTAAATGAAATTCAAGTGTTAGAAAGCATTACTAAATTTTTCCCCCTAAAATAAAGTTTTAGTTAGGAATTCTTATGTTAGCAAAAATATGCATAAACTCAAAATGTTAATGTATTAAATGCTAACATTTAATTAAAATGTTATTTTATATCCTAAAGCCTTATATAGCAATGAAATAGATTTAAAGTAGCATTTCTAATAAATTTCCTTACTAATCCTTCTCTTAAAGGGATTTTCTTCATTATATAATTCTGAAAGCAACAGAGTATCAAAAGAGGGGGTTGCTAATGACACACTAATCCCCAGGACAGAACAACTCAATGACTTTTCCCTTTCTAAAAGCTGGTAACCTGGATAATCTCAACTTTAAGGAAAGCAGGTTTGCACATCTCAAGCATGCCAGCTGTAATGAGAAAACTCCCAGCAACTGAGTCTTGGATCTCAGTTAAGTTAGGTAAATTTATAAAAAGTAATAACCAAAAGCTAGAAGACGGGAATCCTCTTAGTCACCAAAGAGGGAGGAAAAGGAAAGCTGGTTAGAAAGGATTAGCAACTCCTCACCTTTTGACTTTTGCAGTTCTATATTCACAACTTGGGATATTCTTATCCAGCAACAGTGATAGCAATACACACTTTACATGCCAAATTGTTAACTGTATTAAGTCTTTCAAGATACACCAACACCTGTGATGTCACAGTACCCCAAAATAGCTTGAACAGTAACCTATCCATGACTTTATATTGATAGTGTGACTTACAGATAGCATATAGTTTTCACATTCTTAATCTGTTAATCTCTGCCTTTTAATTGGAGCATTAGTTCACTTATATTTACTGTAATTATTAACACAGGTGAATTTAGGTCTATCATTTCCCATTTATTTTCTCTTTGTTCCATCTGTATTTTGTTTGTTTCTCCTTTCCTACCTTCTTTTGGGTTAATTAAATATCTTTTACTATTTTATTTTAATGCCCCTACTTGATTTCTTTTCTTTCGTAACCTTGACACTTAAGAAAAAAAATCATCTTTATTGAGGTATAACATAAAAGTATAAGATATTTAACATGTACATCATAGTGAATTGATATACATTGTCAAAGGGTTCCCCTTATCTAGTTAATTAGATGCCTTAACATTTTTGAAGACCTCTGATCAGTTATTTTGTAGAATGTCCCTTAATTTGAGTTTATCTGATATTTTCTCATAATTGGATTGATGTTACGTATTTTTTGGTCAGGGTGAAGTACAGGACTAACTCATTTAGTTTAACCTTTTTAAAACTGGTTATTGCTTGGATAAATTATAAAGTGAGTCAAACACTAATCTGGCACTATGTTCCAAGTATTTTCAAAATTACTTATTTGAAGGGCTGATTTTATTTGTAGAATTCATCCCCAGTGAAACTCTAGACTTCCATTTGTTAGGCTGCAAGAAGGAGGGGTGGGAAGAGAATTTTTATTTTCACTCTAAGAGAAAACAAAATTTATTTATTTATTTAAAATTTTTTTATTTATTTCTTGACAGAGAGAGAGAGAGACAGCGAGAGAGGGAACACAAGCAGGGGGAGTGGGAGAGGGAGAAGCAGGTTTCCTGCCGAGCAGGGAGCCCGATGTGGGGCAAGACCCAGGACCCTGGGATCATGACCTGAGCCGAAGGCAGATGCTTAATGACTGAGCCACCCAGGCGCCCAGTGATGATGCTTTTATGGGTTATATTTGTATGCTAAAAGTTATGCAAAACTTTCATCAATCTATTTCAATGCTTACTTTGAGATTACTAGGAAAATTAACAAGGAGAAAATATCAAAAAAGCCAATTTATTTGTGGCATCAGCTACCCTAACCAAAACACAGGAAAGGTCAGAAAGAAAAGAAATTATTTTAATGTCCTTCAAGGCAAGAAGTCTGTTCAGTTTCTTAGAAATTCCAGAGGAAAAAAAAATTCCACAGAACACTTAAGAGTCCTAGATACAGTATTTTAAAATGTTTTTAATTATTAAATGGGATTTTTCCAGAAAGCCTTATTTGAAAAACTCCATGGCACTGTGATCTCCAACTCTGTATTCCAAGTCTGTTTGTAGAGTATCTAATTCTGTATTCACTGTTTATTGTGTTACCTTATACTTACTCTTTGTAACTACTCTCATCTTTGTCTTTGTCTTGCTCAAAACTTCTTGAGGTATCTTTCACAAAAGTGCCTAGCACAGTACTATCTGCACATGGAAACATTTAAAACCTCCTGACAATATGAAGAGTCAGGCTTTCTCATATGTACATGAGAAAATTTAGGTGGAAAAGATATTTTTTACCCTAATTAATTAATGAAATACGAAATTTCAGAAGCTTAGAGGTAAGAAGCAAAACAAAAGATTATAATATGTTTTTATCTTTGTAGATGTGGTAAATTTGATTTTTCTAACAATGGTGGCTTTCTGGACAGCAGATGTTCTTTCCTCAAGACCAGTGATAATTTTCAAATGTACTACAAAATTTCCCATAATCTTCAAGGTCAAATATCACATCTTAACACAGAAATGTTTTACATAAAACTGAATAACAACTAAAATGGCTGTAAATTTATGACAGTATATATACGAAATTGAATTTAAAATCTTTGTTAATAAAATATGCTGAAGCTTTACTTATATGCTACAGTGTATTTTAAAAAACCAATTTTCTTCTAATGATCCTTAAAAAATCATCATTTTGAAAGATTACAATGCAAAAATGTTATAACAGTTTAAAAATTTTCTGACCAAAGTATATCCTTAAAGCTAGCAAAAAATATTACTATAATACCCTAAATTGATACTCTAGAATCAACACACACACTCAAAGACATACTAAAAATCTACTCACACAAATATACTACATTCTTTATCAGACTTATTTAAATGACTGGCTCATTAAAATTAGGGCACTGTGAAGAAAACTGAAGTATCCTGCTATATTCAGCATTTTGGTAGGCAGTAGAAATAAAAAAGACAAAAAAATTGTAATTTTTATTGTAATAAAAACAAGATTCCAAATAGATGCGATCTAGAGATGAAACAGAGCTGATGACTAACTTCTATAAGATGAATTAGCAAGAGGAAAAAGAATGTTTTGAATACAGTACAAGAAAGGGGAATAATCTACTTATATTTTTATTTTTTATACTCACCCTTTTTCTCCTCCAAGCTTTTGGATTTTCTTCCCCCTACACTAAGAGTAAGGAATTTGGGTGGCTAAACCGGGTCTGTTAAGGTGAACTGCCATTTCTGAGGGAGGACTGAAGGAGACTTAATAGAAAGAAATCTAGAATTCAGCCTTCTCTAATAGCAATCTTATTTTGGTAGTGGTGATGAGCCACAACTTTCCTCAGTTATGTAGATTTTAATTAACTAGACACAAAAGATATGTTAATTTGGTATAAACTAAACTATATAGTTTCCTTGCTTGTGATGTGTGTGCGCGCGCATGCGTGTGTGTCTTCAGAGAGAAAGGGTAGGTGAAATAAGACTTAGGATGTTTGTTACTAACAATAAGAAAAAAAATAATCCAAGCCAATTTAAAGCTTATTGTTTTGCCATTAATTAAGTCATGTGAACAATTACTTATAACCACATAATTTTCCCAAGCTGCATTCTGTGAATTACTTGATCAATACTGAGTTTTTCTGCTTTAGAGATGTTTTATGAGAAAGGGAAAAAAAAATCACTTAATTCATATTTTAATTCACTAGTTTCAATAGGGCTTGCCAAGAAACCTCCAAAATAAAGGCAAGCATAGATGAAGAAACACTTTTTTAGAAAAAAATATTTAGAGAAATCTACAAATTCTAACCTACCTATATTATTATACTCACCAGAATAGCTGATCCCACTGCCTGCAGTAAATGGAACAATAGAAGTATTTTTAACTTGACCACACATTTTGAATTTTACTCAAGATCAGACATATAATGAAACATGGCAATCTTTGCTATTATATAAATATTTTAAGCTATTGCAAACAAATCCAAATGCTGAGTAAGGGAATATAAAGAGAAGACTGTTTCAAAGTAAAAGTTGATGTGGTTATTAGTATGGAGACAACCTAAAGATACGTATACAAAGGAAATTAAGGTGTTTTTTTTCTTAAATTTCAGGAAAAGAACCAACATTAAAATATTAACAAAACTGCCTGTTTGATATAATGACATATTTTTGTAGATTCAATTTTTGTTGGTAATTACAAACTACTGAAAAGGACTAATTCATGGAACACATATAATTTGTACAATAGTAAGTCATGTTAGTGTCATGTCAGTGAACACATATATTAAGTAAAATAAAAACTGAGACAGTTCAGGAATTCATAGCAGTATTAAATTCTAAAATAATCATCAAATGTTTAAATCAGAAATTTTATAAATTCTAACACTCATGAATTACTAGGCAAAATTAAGAACTACTCTAAACTTTGTTAAGAACTTACTTGGTTTACAACATATTAAATGTATTAATTGGTCTTACCATCTTTTCCATCTATGGATTTTGACACTTCAATATCAAAATTTTCCTGCATCTGCTGACCTCTAAAACAGCTGAGATGTTCTTGCTCAATTAAATTACTTTCTTCTTCTTCTAAAGGCTGCCAAGTACCATCAATAAACCACTGTCCACGCATTACTAGTATTTTATCTGCCTCTGAAAAGAGAAAACACAGAATTATACATTTTAGGATCCAACCTCCAGAAAGAGACACAGTAACTATAATTTTAATACTCTGTTACTATAACTGTGGCAAAAACTTCCATGACCCAGCAGAATCATTTAAAGTTTTAAATTTCAGATTTCAAGCCATGGCACATATTTTTTACAGTATATCATTTTATTTATATTGGATATTATGCAAAAATTTACTTTGGTATTCGAAAGGTAGATGAGCAGTTATCTTTATAACTGAGGCCCTGAGTAACCCAAATTAGTAGGTGATAGGGTTAAGACAAGTTCATGCAAGACTCTGGTGATAGTTCCAATGTCTTAGAAAATACTGATACACACTCCTAGAAGTAGTTCAGAAATAGTGCGCGTGGTAGTAGTGTGTTACACTTTTTAGGGTTGCCTTGAAGGGTACAGACTCCCAGTTAGAATACAGGAATAGCTGATACATTCAATTATAGTAAATTCCTTACCCATTTTAGGAAAAAACTGAGTAGAAAATTTTGAATAACTATAAACATTCCTTTGATTAAATACTGTTCCTATAAGCCTAATACTTTCCTTCCTTCCACCCCTCCCCCTGCTTCCTTTCTTCCTTTCCCTCCAGGCCCAGTGTGGAGCCCAATGCAGGGCTTGAACTCAGGACCCCAAGATCAAGACCTGAGCTGAGATCAAGAGTTGGACACTTAACTGACTAAGCCACCAAGGCGCCCCTATTTATATTTTGAAAAATAAACCACAACTGTCAGTTATGTTATTTTGAATACTTTAAGATTTATAAAAAATAAAGCAAAAATAAAATTGAAATAACAAACCCTAAAAATAAAAAGCAAAATAAAACAAATGAACTTAGGGGCGCCTGGGTAGCTCAGTCTTTAAGTGTCTGCCTTCGGCTCAGGTCATGATCCCAGGGTCCTGGGATAGATCCCTGCATTGGGCTCTCTGCCCTGCAGGAAGCCTGCTTCTCCCTCTCCCACTCCCCCTGCTTGTGTTCCCTCTCTTGCTGTGTCTCTCTCTGTCAAATATATAAATAAATCTTAAAAAAAAAAAAAAACCAACAAAACAAATGAACTTAATTATGTAGAGATTTGGTGGTTTAACCATATACAGGAAAAATTATTTCAAGTTGGCTTAAAACATAGTAGTTTTTATACACACACACACACACACACACACATATATTAGGATACATCCTGTGAACAAAAAGAACTGCAAATACATCTTAAGCCTGAATTTTGTTTCCTTGAGCTTTTAAAAATGCTGCTCTATGGTAGCTTTCCTTGGTATATTATTCTTGAGAAATCTGATGTAAATCTAATTTTTTTTTTTTTTTTTTAAGTAAAGTGATCTTCTGCTCATTCCTTACCCCAGGGGACAGAAAAAAAAATTGCCTTTAAAGTCTAATAGTTTCTGACTCAGAGTTCATTGTTCTGGATCAATCTGTCCAGGTGGGCCCTTTTAATATCTAGATTTCAGCTTTTCTCTTGTTTCTGAATAGTTCCCTTGGATTATGGTTTAGTAGTTAGTTCTGTTCCACTGATTTCTCCCCCTCAGGGACTCTAATTGTAGATATGTTGGGTCTTCCTTTGCCTATATTGCATTTCACACACTTTTTTTCTCAAGCTTTTTACTTCTTCCTGCATCTTTTCCATTATTTCGTTTGTTTTCCTTCCTTTTATAATGCCTCTTACATCAATGCCCTTATTAGTATGTCCACAAGAGAATTTTTTTATTCAGTTGGAATATTTAATAGTTTCCTGAAACTTCTGGGTACGATGGTGGAGTAGAAGGATCCTAAGCTCACCTCATCCCACAAATGCAACTAGGTAACATCCACATCAGTGTAAATAACCCAGAAAACAACCTGAAGACTCTCCACAACTAAATGTAGAGATGAGGTCACATCAAAGAGGGTAGGAAGGGTGGAGACGTGGCTAGGAACCAAACTGACTAGGAGACTGTTTGCAGGAGGAAGTGATGCTGCAGGCACAGAGAGAGGAGCAGACACCTCACCAGGCATGGGGGACCTGCACTGGGAAAGGAATCCTCATAACATATGGCTTTGAAAACCAGAGGGTCTTAACATCTCGAGTTCTTATCATCAGTGGGGATTAAAAACTGGAACTTTAAAAAAATCAGTGAGCTTGGCTCTGGGAGAGCCAGAGAGTGATAGAAAGTGAGTCCCTGGGGCGCCTGGGTGATTCAGTCGTTAAGCGTCTGCCTTCGGCTCAGGTCATGATCCCAGGGTCCTGGGATTGAGCCCCACATTGGGCTCCCTGCTCGGCGGGAAACCTGCTTCTCCCTCTCCCACTCCCCCTGCTTGTGTTCCCTCTCTAGCTGTGTCTCTCTCTGTCAAATAAATAAATAAAATTTTTTTAAAAAAGAAAAGAAAGTGAGTCCCTGACTGAAAAGAGACAGTGTAAGAAAGAGCCCCACTGAGATATAGATTAGAAAGAGCAGTCTGAAAAACACCTGGGGAAGATTCATTTATGAATCTCAGAATGTATGCTGGAGAGACAGGGATTTTTAGGAGACTTCTCCAAGAACAAAAGAGCTGGAAGGTGCCATTTCCCTCCCCCCACCCCCAGCAGAGATACACAGACACCTGGGAGAACCACTGGGAACTCTCTCCACCTACCTTGTTAACAGAGCTCTTTCCTGTGGACCTGTCTCCTCCAACAAGCCCTCAGCAGGAGTCCACCCAAAGCAGTGCAACAAGCGTGGCAGTGTGCAAGTAGCCCCAAAAGAGGCCAGCACTGCTCCAAAGTGACTCCTGCCTTGGGGAGAGGGGAAGGCAATCACACACCCCAGTCTGACTGCAGCCCCAGCAGTAGGCAGAGGCCAGACATGTGGTCTGACTGCAGGTCCCACCTACCAACAAAAGCTTCTCTCAGTGGACAACAAAGAGAAAGCACCCTGCAGTTCAGTGATATTATATCTCTGACAAGCACCTGCTCTGACTCCACTCAAGCCCAAGGCAGCCCCAGACTGGCCCATTAATGACACAAGGACCATGGCCTGCAACAGGCAAGGAGTCACTGCAGACGACTGGACTGAAGGCAATGTGGCTCACCACAATAGTAGGGTACATGCAACACACATAGGAGACACCTGGAGTGCCAAGTTCTGGTGAACAGGGGGGACACTGCACTGCTGGGCACTATAGGAATCTTCATCTTAAGGCCATTGCCGTTAGGAGCAGGGGATGTAGCCGATTTACCTAACACATAGAAACAGAGAGTTAGGCAAAATGAGGAGACAGGAATATGTCCCAAATAAAGAAGAGGACAAAACAGAACAAGAGAGCTAAATGAAATGGAGATAAGTAATATGCCTGCTAGAGAATTTAATGTAATGGTCATAAAGATATTCACTGGACTTCAGAAAAGAGTGGAGGATCTCAGTGAGAACATCAACAAAGAGAAAACATTTAAAAAAGAATCAATCAGAGATGAACTCAATAACCGAAATAAAAAATACACTAAAGGGAATAAACAGTACACTAAAGGAAAGAGCAATGGATTGGCAACCTGGAGGACAGAGTAATGAAAAACAATCAAACTCAACAGAAGAAAAAAAAAGAAAAAAATGAGAATAGATTAAGGACACTCAGTAACACCATCAAGTGTAGAATCATTCAAATTATAGGGATCCCAAAAGGATAAGATGGAGAAAAGGGGGCAGAGAATGTATTTGAAGAAATAATAGTGGAAAACTTCCTGAATCTGGGGAAGGAAACAGAAACCCAGATCCAGGAAGTACAGAGGACCCCCAACAAAATCAACCCAAGGAGGTCCACACCAAGACACACAGTAATTAAAATGGCAAAGTATTGTGATAAAGAGAGAATTTTAAAAGCAGTAAGAGAAACAAACACAAGGGAAACTCCATAAGGTTATGAGCTGATTTTTTTTAGAAAAAAAAATTTCAGGCAAGAAGGGAGTAGCATGATATATTCAAAGTGCTGAAAGAAAAAACCCTGCAACCAAACATACTCTATCCAGCAAGGCTATCATTCAGAAGGAGAGACAGACTGTTCCAGATAAACAAGAATTAAAGGACTTCATCATCACTAAACCAGCTAAGCTCACAAGAAATGTTAAAGGGGACTCTTTGGAAAGGAAAGACCATAAGCAGGAGTAAGAACAGTAGGAAGCATAAAAGCAGTAATATTAAGTATATCTATAAAAATCAGTCAAGGGATTCACAAAATAAAAGGATGTAAAGTATGACATCATATACTTAAAATGTGGAAGTGGGTGAGGAGTAAAAATTTAGTGCTTTTAGAATGGGTTCAAATTTAAGAGGCCATCAGCTTAATATAGACTGCTATATGCATAAGATGTTATAGATAAACCTAATGCTAACCACAAATAAAAAACCAGTAATAGATATGCAAAATAGAAGAGAAAGGAATCCAAATATATCACCAAAGAAAGCCAGCAAACTGTGAAAGAGAGCAAGAGAAGGAACAGAGAAAAACTATAAAAATAACCATAAAACCAGTAACAAAATGGCAATACGTACATACCTATCAACAATTACTTCAAAAGTAAATAGACTAAATGCTCTGATAAAGATACAGAATGATGGAATAGATAAAAAAGCAAGACCCATCTATATGCTGCCTACAAGACACTGATTTCAGATATAAAGACACATGTATATTGAAACTGACCTGATGGAAAAGCATTTATCATGCAAACAGAAGTGAAAGGAAAGCTGGGTAGCAATACTTATAATCACACAAAATAGACTTTAAAGCAAAGACTGTAACAAGAGTCTAAGAAGGACATCACATGATTACAAAAGGAACAATCCAAAAAGAAGATGTAACAATTGTAAATATTTATGCACCCAGCATGGGAGCACCTAACTAGATAAAGTAGCTAATAACAAACATAATGGAAGTAATTGATAGTAATACAATAGTAGTAGGAGACGTTAACACCCCACTTACATCAATGGATAGATCATCCAAACAGAAAAGCAACAAGGAAACAGTGGCTTTGGATGATACATTGGGCCAGACAGATTTAACAAGATACATTCAGAACATTCCATTAAAAAACAGCAGAATACACATTCTTTTCCAGTGAACAAGGAACATTCTCCAGAAGAGATCACGTTAGGACACAAAACAAGTCTCAACAAATTAAAAAAGACTGAAGTCATACCATGCATCTTTTCTGACCACAATGCCTTGAAACTAGAAATAAACCACAAGAAAGGATCTGGAAAGAATGCAAATATATGGATGATAAATAACATGCTACTAAAATAATGAATAGGTCAACCAAGAAACCGAAGAGAAAATTAAAACGTGGAGACAAATGACACAACAATCCAAAACCTTTGAGATGCAGCAAAAGCTGTTTTAAGAGGGCAGTTTGTGGGCGCCTGGGTGGCTCAGTCGTTAAGCATCTGCCTTTGGCTCAGGTCATGATCCCAGGGTTCTGGGATCGAGTCCCACATCGGGCTCCCTGCTCAGCGGGAAGCCTGCTTCTCCCTCTCCCACTCCCCCTGCTTGTGTTCCTGTTCTCGCTGTCTCTCTGTCATATAAATAAATAAAATCTTTAAAAAAAAAAAAAAAAAAGAGGGCAGTTTGTAGCAATATATAGGCCTACCTCAAGAAGCAAGAAAAATTTACAACCTAACCTTTCATCTAGAGGAGATAGAAAAGGGAAAATAAAACACAAAAACAGAAGGAAGGAAATAAAAGGATTAAAGCAGAACTAAACAAAAAATTTAAAAAAAAATAGAACACATCAATGAAACCAGAAGCTAGTTCTCTGAAATGAGAAAAAAAAATTGATAAGTTTTTATCCAGACTCATCATAAAGAAAGACTGAAATAAAATCAGAAATGAAAGAGAAATAATAGGGGCGCCTGGGTGGCTCAGTCGTTAAGCGTCTGCCTTCAGCTCAGGTCATGATCCTGGGGTCCTGGGATCGAGCCCCACATCGGGCTCCCTGCTCGGCAGGAAGCCTGCTTCTCCCTCTCCCACTCCCCCTGCTTGTGCTCCCTCTCTCACTGTGTTTCTCTCTGTCAAATAAATAAATAACATTTTTTTAAAAATAGAGAAATAATAACCAACAGCACTGAAATACAAAAGATTATAAAAGAATGTTATGAAAAATTATATGCCAACAAATTGATCAATGTAGAAAACATGTCTTAATTTCTAGAAGCATATAACCTCCCAAAACAGAATCAAGAAGAAACAGAAAATTTGAACAGACCGATTACCAACAATAAAATTGAATCAGTATTCAAAAAACTCCCAACAAACAAAAGTCCAGGACCAGATGGCTTAACCGGTGAATTTTACCAAACATTTAAAGAAGAGTTAATACATATTTCTCTCAAACTATTCCAAAAAATACACGAGGAAGGAAAGCTTCCAAATTCATCCTACAAAGCCAGCATTACCCTGATACCAAAACCAATAAAGACACTACAAAAAAAGAGAACTATAGGCCAGTATCTCTCATGAACACAGATGCAAAAATCCTCAACAAAGTATTAGTAAACTGAATCTGAAAATATATTAAAAAAACCATTCACTCTGAGCAAGTGGGATTTACTCTCGAGATGCAAGGATGGTTCAATTATTCACGAATCAGTCACTATGATACATCACATCAGTAAGAGAAAAGATAAAAACCATATGATCATTTCAATAGATTCAGAAAAATCATTTGACAAAGTGCAACATTCATTCATGATAAAAACCCTCAACAAATAGGTTTAGAGGGAACATACCTCAACATAACAAAGACCACATATGAAAAACCCACAGCTAACATCACACTTGATGGTGAAAACTGAGAGCTTTTCCTCTAAGATCAGGAATAAGACAAGAATGTACACTTCCCCCACTTTTATTCAACATAGTACTAGAAGTCCTAGCCACAGGCATCAGACAAGAAAAAGAAGTAAAAGGCATCCAAACTGGTAAGAAAGAAGTAAAACATTCACTATTTGCAGATGACATGATACTATATATAGAAAACCCTGAAGACTCCACCAAAAAACTATTAGAACTGATAAATGAATTCAGTAAGGTTGCATGATACAAAATCCATATACAGAAATCCAATGCTTTTCTATACACTAATAATGAAGTAGGAGAAAGAGAAATTCATAAAACAATCTCATTTACAATTGCCCCCAAAATAATAAAAACCTGAGAATAAACTTAACCAAAGAGGTGAAAGACCCCATACTCTGAAAACTATAAAAGAACACCGATGAAAGAAATTAAATATGACACAAAGAAACAGAAAGAGATTCCATGGTCATGGAATGGGAGAACAAATACTGTTAAAATATCCATACTACCTAAAGCTATCTACAGATTTAAGGATATCCCTACCAAAATACCAACAGCATTTTTCACAGGGCTAGAACAAATAATCCTCAAATTTGTATGGAACCACAAAAGACCCTGAATAGTCAAAGCAATCTTGAAAAGAAGAACAAAACTGGTGTTATCATAATCCCAGATTTCAAAATATGCTACAAAACTGTACTAATCAAAACAGTAGGATACTGGCACAAAAACTGACACATACATAGATCAGTGGAACAGAACAGAAAGTCCAAAAATAAAACCATGATTATACTGTCAATTAATCAACAAAAGAGGCGAGAATATGCAAAGGAAAAAGACAGTCTTTTGAACATATGGTGTTGGGAAAACTGGACAGCTACATGCAAAAGAATGAAACTGAACCACTTTCTTAAACCATACACAACAATAAGCTCAGAATGGACTAAAGACCTAAATGTGAGACCTGAAACCATAGAAATCCCAGGAGAGAGCAAAGGTAGTAATTTCTCTGACATCAGTGGTAGCAACATTTTTCGATGTATGTCTCCTAAGGCAAGGGAAACAAAAGCAAAAATAAACTACTGGGACTACATAAAAATACAAAGCTTCTGCACAGCAAAGGAAACAACAAAGCAAAAAGACAACCTACTGAATGAGAGAAGATCTTTGCAAATGATTTATCCAATAAGGGGTTAGTATCCAAAATATATAAAGAACTTATACAACACCAAAAAACCCCAAATAATCCAATTAAAAAATGAGCAGAAGACATGAACAGACATTTCTCCAAAGAAGACATACAGATGAGATGGCCAACAGACACATGAAAAGATGCATCAGGGAAATGCAACTGAAACCACAATAAGATATTACTTCATACCTGTCAGAATGGCTAAAATAAAAAATGGAAGAAACAAGTGTTGAAGAGGACGCAGAGGAAAAAGGAACCCTTGTACACTGTTGGTGGGAATGCAAACTGGTACAGCCACTGTGGAAAACAGTATGGAGGTTCCTCAAAAAATTAAAAATACAGGGACGCCTGGGTGGCTCATTCGGTTAAGCGGCTGCCTTCGGCTCGGGTCATGATTCCAGGGTCCTGGGATCGAGTCCCACATCGGGCTCCCTGCTCAGCGGGGAGCCTGCTTCTCCCTCTGCCTGCCCCTCCCCCTTGTATACTCTCACTCTCTCTAGCAAATAAATAAATAAAATCTTTAAAAAAAAAATTAAAAATATAATTACCATAGGATCCATTAATTCCATTACTGGGTATTTACCCAAAGAATAGGAAAACACTAATTTGAAAAGATATATGCACATCTGTATTTATTGCAGCACTTTTTACAATAGTCAAGTTATGGAAGCAACCCAAGTGTCCATTGACAGAGGAATGGATAAAGAAGATCACACACACACACACACACACACGAATATTATTACTCAGACATAAAAAAAGAATGAAATCTTGACATTTGCAACAACATGGATGGATCTAGGGGGTATAACGTTAGTGAAATACGTCAGAAAAAAACAAATACCGTATGATTTCACTCATATGTGGAATGTAAGAAACAAAGGAACAAAGAAAAAAAGAGACAAACCAAAAAATACCCTTAAATACAGAGAACAAACTGATGGTTACCAGAGGGGCAGTGCGTAGGGAATGGGTAAAAGAGATGAAGGGGATTAAGAGTACACTTAGTGCGGGACACCTGGGTGGCTCAATTGGTTAAGTGACTGCCTTCGGCTCAGGTCATGATCCCGAGGTCCTGGGATCGAGTTCCACATGGGGCTCCTTGCTCCGTGGGGAGCCTGCTTCTCCCTCTGCCTGCCGCTTCCCCTGCTTGTGCTCTCTCTCTCTCTGACAAATAAATCTTAAAAAAAAAAAAAAAAAGAGTACACTTAGTGTGATGAGCACTGGGTAACGTACAGAATTGTTGAATCATTATATTGTGCACCAGAAACTAATATAAGACTATATATTAAACTGTTATTAAAAAAATAAGAGTTGCCCTCTGTTTTGTGTTTCCTTTCTGTGAAAGAATTTTTATTGGTGGAAATACATTGGTTCATATTTTGTGTATTCCTCTTAAAGCAGCTTTTTATAGCATCTAATTTTTTTCTATTTCTGAGCACTTTATGGATAGAGTTCTTAGTCGAAGGCTGTCTGCTTCTGCAGATTAGTAAAAGCAGCTGTTTTAACAGATGATGTTGTGGTGGTAGGGGTGGTGGTGGGTGGGTGGGTATTGAACTTGTGTGCCTTGTTTCTCTTTGATTTCTCCAGACACTTATTTTCTCCTTACTTTCTTTTTTCCTCTCCCTGCAATGGCTCTGAGGGGCACCATCCTTTCTCTATCTCTGATGCTGCTAGTGGTCCCTCTCTTTCACACACCTTCCCTATAGCTAGTGCTATGAATTCCTAAGTCTCAGGCCTGTGTCTGTATTTTCCCAGTTGTGTGCGGGATGTTTTCTTTCTGAGGGTCATTTTGCTTGTGCTTCATTGTAAACCTCCTATCTCCTTTCCTGTCTTCACTGTCTCTTGAACCTCTCTTTGCCCCACTTTCCAGACTCAGGGGTTTGTAGCAGCAACAGGAATTGTTGTAATTTGTTGTTTCTTTACATAAAAGCAATTTAAAATTCATGGTATTATTTATGTTGTAGTAATGCTGAAGGTATGATTTATATATGGGCCGTGTGTGTGTGTGTGTACATGTGTGGTCCTGTTTGGTCTTACGGCTTTTGGGGAGAATGTGTGGAGAGATTTACATTTGGACAGTTGCCATTATCTTCCAGATCCAAAAGCTCATCTCATTTAATTTTTATAATAATCTTAAAAGATAGCTATAATTACTGCAGTTTTACAAATAAATAAGCTACGTCTTAGTGAAACTAAATAACTTGCCCAAAGGCACATAGCTAAATAATATGAGAAGCAGGATTCCTACCAAACTTTGACTCCAATGTTCATCTAAGCTCTTTTTACTATACAACACAACTTTCTCAAGAAAGAAAAAATCCCTTTTTAGCCTTCTCCCCAAGAAATATAGGCTGTTTAGTTGTGTTCGTAATTTGAAAACAAGGAATTTGGGAGATTTTATATTGAGAGTCTATCATGAGACTTACAAACCAGAGCCAACCATGCCTCCCCACAAAAACCAGAGAAGTAAAAAAGCAGAGTGAAAAACTGTAAAACAAGTTTATAGCAAACATCTGCACTTCTCTTTTCCTCTCTTTAGCCTAATAAATCTAAACA
This sequence comes from Mirounga angustirostris, assembly GCF_029215605.1. NCBI lineage: Eukaryota > Metazoa > Chordata > Mammalia > Carnivora > Phocidae > Mirounga > Mirounga angustirostris. Next base: position 99,012,413 of record NW_026991717.1, read on the forward strand.
TGTATTCTACTGACAGATGTTTTGGGAGTTTTACCCAACCTTTAAATTCTACTAGTATGCTATCAAATACCATATCATCTTTCTGGTTCAGGCCTCGGTCTTGTCCAGATATTCAACTGCCAACTAAACACCTCCTAGTAGACAGATCACAATTACCAGAATCGTAAGTAGCCATGGAACACACTAGATTCCTGGAAAACAAAATGGAACATAAACCTGTTACTCAACCTGTGTTCCCTATCATAGCAAATGGTGTGCTATCAGTATTCAACCAGTCACCCAAGACAGAACTCTGGGGGTCATCCAAGATGCCTCTTCCTCAAATGCTTCTTATAACCCGACATTAATCCCTCTTTATTGTATCTCCTAAATCACCTTCAAATTCATCCCATATTCACTGGGCCTACACTCTAAGTTCACAATCTTTAACATTTCTATTTTATTTTAGGAACTTCCTATCTATATGTAGTATCCATTGCTTCAATTCTCACCAAATGCCTACTCACACGCATGTGTAAGAACACACATTCATGTATACACATACACAAATTCCCCTAACTTACTCTCTTTCTAGAGAAAGATTCAATCCTTGTTTTACAGAGTTCCCAGAGAACCTTTCTAAAATACCACAAATCATGTTATTCTAATACTTAAGTTCTTTAATGGCTCCTCACTGCCTACTAAATGAACTCTGAGCTTCTTAGAATTAATTATAGGCTCATGATCTTTCTTTGATGACCTCTTCACATAACAGATGCTATGTTAGGTATTTATTCACCTAAATAATATCTGAATGTCTATCATGAATCAGGCTCTGGGGTAGGCTCTTGATGATACATAAGATAATGCTGATGGTCCCTGTGCTGTCCATGTCACAAGGACAGTTCCTTGAATGTGTGATGCTGAGTTGTATTCTGTACCCTGCATGTGCTGTTCCTCCTACCTGGATGCTCTTCCCCATTTTCTTCATTTAGCTAACTTTCATCCTTCTCTCCTTCAGGAATCCTTTGGTGACCTCCCCTTCTCTGTGATTTCAGTGAATTAACTCTGCACATTTATCAGTGTTTATGTTATTGTATTCTAACTGCTTAGTCTTCCTCACTTCCATGTAGGAAGTACATGGAAGTAGGTACTGTGTCCTCAGGTGCCTCCAAAACCTAAAAATAAGAGCACCTATGATAAAGTAGAATTTCAATAAAAGTATTCTGAATGTTGCTGAACAAGACATATTTCATTCAGCTTATCATATCACCTGGCAAATTTGGTAGACTGAGCACTTTTATTGGGCCTTCCTCAGTTTGAGTGGTACGTGCCAACCTATTTAGTTGGTCTATGCTGTGGTCTGTCAGCCATTAACATTCTATTTTCTGATAATTATGTGATTCAGAGAATAGAGTCTGACTATTTTCCAAGAGTAAAAGAACAGGTTATTTTTTGGGGGGTGGACATTCTGTTGGAAGAATGACACACACATAGAAAGGTGTGCTAATCTTACACATACAGCTCAATGGCTTTTTACAAGTTAACCACCCAGATCAAGAAAGAAAACATCAACATTTCAGAAGCCCCCTCATGCATCTCCTTTCCAGTGCTACCCTTACCAAGGGTAAACAATTCTTACCTCTAGCACCACAGATTATTTTTGCGTTTTAGTAGCTTATATAATAGAATCATGTAGTATGTACTCTTCTATTTAGTTTCTTTGGCTCAGGATTATGTTACTGAGTGTCAGCCACAAAGATGGGATTATTTGCATGGTTCAAGTACTTGTCAGGTGATAGCAAGTGAGCCTTACGTAGCTGTGAGCTATGTTCTTGGACTAGCTTCTCCTACTATTAAAATAATTCCAAATAGAATAGAGACATCAGCCAAAAATCCCTAATTATGTGATTTAAAAGATATTAAATCATCAAATCAGTAATGGATCTCCATAGGGAGCAAGCTCTAATGTAAGGAAACCATCATAAATAGGCCTTTAGCCATATAAATGAAGCACTCTCTGTTTTGGACTAGAGAGGACTATTCCTGCCTCTCTAATATGGACATACTTTCACCCTGCCTGAGGCTCAGAACACCCCATGCCAGGCTGCCCTCATGGCTGGAAACCCTCCTAATCCAGCCTGTGCTCTGACATCCCACAATAAGCCATGATCCCTTGTGACTGCCTTCCTCACTGCAGTTGGCCTCCAATATCCCATGCTAGGCTGCCTCTCATGTGGACATCTCTTCACTCAACTTGGGCTCTGACATCCCAAGCCCAGCTGTCTATATGGCACGGGAACAGGAAAAGAGAGAAGGGCTAGTGTACTGGTTCTCAACCTGGGACAGTCTCCCCACCAGGAGACATTTGGCAATGTTTTGTTTTTTAAAAGATTTTATTTATTTATTTGTCAGAGAGAGAGAGAGAGAGAGAGCACAAGCAGGGGGAGTGACAGGCAGAGGGAGAAGCAGGCTCCCTGCTGAGCAAAGAACCTGACAGCGGACTTGATCCCAGGACCCTGGGATCATGAATTGAGCCGAAGGCAGATGCTTAACCGACTGAGCCACCCAGGCGTCCTGACATCTGGCAATGTATGAAGACATTTCTGATTGTCACAACTTGGGGGTGGGACGGTGTTGTTGGTATCCAGGGTAACGATGTTGCTAAACATCCTACAATGCACAGAACAGCTCCCCTGACCTCACACCACCCTGCCCAGGAATGATAAATTATCTGCCCAAAATGTCAACAGGGCTGAGGTTGACAAACTCTTGGCTAGCAGCACCTTTTAAAACCTAAAATATGGGTATCTTCTTATTGAGCAATTCTAGAAATATGCTTTACAGAATAAACTCTTGCAAAAATGTCTGAAGATAAAGATGTTTACCTCAACATTGTTATAATAAAAAACAAAAGAATAAAAACAAACAAAATGACCTAAATTTCTACCAACAGAGGATCCGACATATAAATGTTGCTTGGCACATAGTAGGTATGAAAAATATTCATTAAATAAATCAAAATATGAATGAATGGATAATACATCCATAGTGAAATAATGTTCAGAAGAAGTAGGTCCACATTTAATGACATGGAATAAGGTCTAGAATAAAAACGTAAAAATTAAAGCACAGTACTACATGTTATATATGTATATATGTGTGTGTGTGTATATATATATATTAAGTAATGTAATCCTGTTTTTGTAAGATATATACATTAGTATGTATACTAGTATATATACTACAAGTAAGTGGAGAAAAATACACTAAGCTGTTATTAACAGGTATCTCTGGGAGGTAGGAATATAAGGAAATTTTGATTTCTACATAATAAATGTCTATAATTGTTTGGTGTTTTTACAATATAAATATTTTAGTTTTATATTCAGTTGAAGATGACTATAATGATGGTTAATCTTATATGTATCAAGTTAAGTGGGCCACAGGGTACCCAGATATTTGCTCCAACATTCTGGGTGTTTCTGTAAGTGGTTTTGAATAAGATTAACACGTATATCAATAGACTGAGTAAAGCAGATTGTCCTCCATGTTGTGGGTGGGCCTCATCCAATCATTTGAAGGCCTGAATAAACAAAAGGCCGACCCTCCCTCAAATAAGAGGGAATTCAGCCTGCTGGCCTTTAAACTGAAACATTAAGCTCTTCCCTCTTGATGGCCTTTGAACACTTATTCTGCCAACTTGCCAGCCTCCCTCCCTAATTGTGTGAGCCAAATCCTTATAATCTCTTCATCTCTGGAGAACCCTAATACATTCAGGAAAAACAAAGATCACATATTGTGGAAGAAACTGCTAGATGCCCACCCTATCTATATCTACTCTCCCCCTATTCCTTATAACAGAATACTAATTTATTCAGGGCAGCAATATGCGGTTAAAAGACTTTTTCTACTCTCCTTGTGCAGCTAGGTTCCATCATGTGACTGAATTTTCGTAACAGGATACTGCAAATTACTGGTGGTACAGCTCTTTGATTTTTACCTCTTTCTTTACTGCCACCTATATGTCTTGAGCTCCTGAAGATCTCTTGGATCAAGTCACTTACTATAATATTGTGATTTGTAACGCTAAAAAGAAAACCATAGGCCGAAGATAGAGTCACTTATACCAGACCAAGTCACCAAACTGGGGCTTAATACCTAACTTAATTGAAGTTCCAATTTTTCCCCCAGAAATGTACTTTTAACCTGTCAGTCACAAATGTCCTCATCAGAAAACAGATAATCTGTCACTTGGGTCCTCTCCATACCCCAAAGGAAGATGAGGTAATCCACTTACCTAATAAAATCCTTTGCCCTCTCCCCTAAGGGAAGATGACTATGCCTCAAACAGTTCTTTCTTTTCTTAATAACTTCTTGCCCAAACCCTCCTTCCTATAAAACCTTCCATTTCGTACAACTCCTGGGATGCTGCCTGATTCATGAATGCTTAATAAAACCAACTATATCTTCAAATTTACTCGGTTGAATTTCGTTTTAACAATAATAAGAAAAATGTCTTTGGTCTCTGTCGTCTTTCTGGCACAGAGCTCTTAAAACCCTTGGAATTTCTTAAGAGATGAGAAAGATAAAGGCATCTTTTGTTATGTTAATGAGGTGACTTTTGCAATGCCCCACTTCAAAGGATGGGGGCTGGTCACCAGAGGAACCAACCATGTGATTAGAGGGTTGGAATGTTCAGTCTCACTCCCTCACCTCCTTTGAGAGGAGAGGGGCTCAAAGTTGAATCAATCACCAATGGCCAATGATTTAATCAGCCATACCTACGTAAAAAAGTCTACCTAAAAACCCAAAAGGATAGAGTCTGGAGAGCTTCCGGATTGGTGAACACCTGGAACTATAGTAAGAATGGAGCACCAAAAGAGAGCATAGAAACTGCATCCCTTCCCACATAACTTGCCCTATGAATCTTTTCCGTTTGGTTGTTCCTAAGTTATATAGTTTGTACTAAACCAGTAATCCAGTAAGTAGAATGTGTCTCTCAGTTCTGCGAGCTGCTCTAACAAATTAATCCAACCCAAGCAGTGGAAACCTCTGATTAATAGCTGGTCAGTAAGAAGTACAGGTAACAATCTGGGCTTGTGACTGCCTTCTGAGGGTAGGGGGTGAGGGGGACAGTCTTGGAGGACTTAGTCCTTAACCTGTGGGATCTGATGCTATCTCTGGGGAGACAGTGTCAGAACTGAGTTTAACTGTAGAACAACTCCAGCTGGTATCCCTAGAGAATTGCTTGGGCACCACAGTCCCACACGGTACCACACTCACACACATGGAACTGGTTACAAGAGCCTAAAGACTTACATAAGACAGAACGCTGAATAACACAAAGAGCCTCTGTCCCTGGTTACAGTGGAACTGCCCCATAGCCCTGAACTCTAACACATCCACACTTCTTGTAAGTGGAAAGAAATATACCTTTTTGTGTTTAAGCCACTGTTATTTTAGCTTTTTACAATCACACATAGCAGAATCTCATAGTGATACGGCCTTGCACAGATATATATATATATATATGTGTGTGTGTATATATATATATATACACATTTAAAATGTCACCTTACTTTGTAGTTAGAGAGTGGTGAGATCTGGATACATCTGTTAAACAACAGACTATGTAGCTAGAGCCCAGAAAAAAACTTTTCACAGGGATAATGCATATAAAGAATATGCTGGAACTAGTTTAACAAAGTATTACTTTTTCATCTATAACAACATTCATTGAAAGTCATTTGAAACTTAATATAATTAAAACTCGTACTTATAATTACTACCTGCCTATCAGAAAATAAGTCATTATCCTAATTATAACCCTTAGGTAAAAAAGAGGCCTTTACTGGAATCATGTTCATTGCAGCATTATTTACAACAGCCAAGATATGGAAGATATGGAAACAACCTAAGTGACCATCTATGGATAAATGGGTATAGAGGATGTGGTTATGTATGCACGCACACACACACACACACACACACAATGGACTACTATGCAACATAAAAAAAAGAATGAAATCTTGCCATTTGGGTCAACATGGATGGACCCCGAGGGCATTATGCTAAGTGAAAGAAGTCAGACAGAGAAGAACATACTATATGATCTCACTTATATGTGGAATTAAAACCAAAACAAGCTCACAGATACAGAGAACAGATTGGTGGCTGCCAGGGGTGGGGAGTAGGTGAAACGGATGAAGGGGGTCAAAAGGTACAAACTTCCAGTTATAAAATAAATAAGTCATGAGGATGTAATGTACAATATGGCGACTGTAGTTAATACTGTATTCATACCTTGTTTTATCTCGCTTCACAGATATTACGTTTTTTACAAACTGAAAGTCTGTGGCAACCCTATGTCGAGCAAGTCTATTGGTGCTATCTTTCCAACTGTGTTTGTTCACTTTGTGTCTCTGTGTCACACTTCAGTAATTCTGGCACTATTTCAAACTTTCTCATTATTCTTATTTTGTTATGGTGATCTGTGACCAGTGAGCTTTCATAGTACTATTGTAATTGTTTTAGGACACCATGAACTGCACCCATACAAGATGGCAAACTTAATTTATAAATCTGTGTTCTGACTGCTTCACAGACTACCTCTCTCGCTCGCTCTCCTCAGGTCTCCCTATTCCCTGAGATACAATAATACTGAAATCGGGGAAATTAAGAGCCCTACAACGGCTTCTAAGTGCTCAAGTCAAAGGAAGAATCGCATGTCTCTCACTTTAAATCAAAAGCTAGAAATGATTAAGCTCAGTGAGGAAGGCATGTTGACAGCTGAGCCAGGCCAAAAGCTAGGCCTCCTGTGCCACAGTTAACCAAGTTGTGAATGCAGAGAAAAGTTCTTGAAGGAAATTAAAGTGCTAGTCCAGTGAATATACGAATCAGCCTCATTGCTGATATGAACAAAATTTTAGTGGTCTAGATAGAAGATCAAACCAGCTGCAACAGTCACTGAAGCCAAAGCCTAGTCCAGAGCAAGGCCCTAACTGCTATTCTAAGAAGGCTGAGAGAGGTGAGGAAGCTGCAGAAAAGTCTGAGGCACAGCAGAGGTTGGTTCATGAGGTTTAGGGAAAGAAGCCATCTCCATAACATGAAAGTACAAAGTGAAGCAAGTGCTGATGTAGAAGCTACAGAAAGTTATCCAGAAGATGTAGCTCAGATAATAAATGAAGGTGGCTACACTAAACAACAGATTTGCCATGTAGATGAAACCCTCTTCTATTGGAAGACCCACCTTGGACTTTCATAGTAGAGAGAAGTCAATACCTGCCTTCAAAGCTTCAAAGGACAGGCTGTCTTGCTAGGGGTTAATGCAGCAGCTGGTGACTTGAAGTTGAAGTTAATACTCATTTACCATTCTGAGATTCCTAGGGCCCTTAAGAATAATGCTAACTCTACTCTGCCTGTGCTCTCTAAATGGAACAACAAAGCCTGGATGACAGCCCATCTGTTTTACAACATGGTTTACTGGATATTTTAAGCCCAATGTTGAGACCTACTGCTCAGGGAAAAAAAAAGATTCCTTTTAAAATATTACTGCTCACTGAAAAGGCACCTGGTCACCCAAGAGTTCTGATGGAGATGGACACCGAGATTAATGAATGTTGTTTTCATGGCTGCTAACACAATATCCATTCTGCAGTCTATGGATCAAAGAATAATTTCAATTCTCAAATCTTATTTTTTAAAAAGATTTTATTTATTTGACAGAGAGAGTGAGCGCACAAGCAGGGGGAGCAGCAGGCAAAGGGAGAGGGCGAAGCAGGCTCCCCGCTGAGCCTGATGTGGGACTCAAAGCCAGGACCCTGGGATCATGACCTGAGCCAAAGGCAGATGCTTAACTGACTGGGCCACCCAGGCGCCCCCAATTTCCAAATCTTATTATTTAAGAAGTTCATTTCATAGGGCTACAGCTGCCATGGTTAGTGATTCTTCTGATGGATCCAGGTAAAGGCAATAGAAATCTTCTTGAAAGAAGTCACCATTCTAGGTGGCATTAGAAACATCATGATTCATGGGAAAAGGTCAAAATATCAACATGAACAAGAGTTTGGAAGTCACAGATTCCAACCCTCATGGATGACTTTGAGGGATTCAAGACTTCAGTGGAGGAAGTAACTGCAGATATGGTGGAAATAGTGAGAGAACTAGAATTAGAAATGGAACCTGAAGATGGGACTGAACTACTGCAATCTCAGAACAAAACCTGAACAATGAGGAGCAAAGAAATTGGTTTCTTGGGATGGAATCTACTGGTGAAGAAGCTGTGAAGATTGTGGAAATGGCAACAGAGGATTTAGAATATGACATAAGCTTACTTAATAAAGCAGCGACAGGGTTTGAGTGGATGGGCTCCAATTGTGAAAGAGGTTCTACTGTGGTTAAAATGCTATCAGCTAGGGGCGCCTGGGTGGCTCAGTTGGTTAAGCAACTGCCTTCGGCTCAGGTCATGATCCTGGAGTCCCGGGATGGAGTCCCGCATCGGGCTCCTTGCTCGGCAGGGAGTCTGCTTCTCCCTCTGATCCTCCCCCTCTCATGCTCTCTGTCTCCCATTCTCTCTCTCAGATAAATAAATAAAAAATCTTAAAAAAAAAAAATGCTATCAGCTAGCATTGCATGCTGCAGAGAAATTGTTTGTGAAAGGAATAGTAAAACAGACACGGCAAACCTCATTGTTGTTTAAGAAGCTGCCATAGACAGCCCAACCTTGAGCAACCACCACCCTGATCAGTCAGCAGCCGTCAGTATTCAGGCAAGACCGCCACCCCCACTAACAAAAAGATGACGATTCAGTAAAGCTCAGGTAATGGTTAGCATTTTTTAGCAATAAAATATTTTAAAATTAAGGTATTTACGTTGTTTTTTTTTTAGACAGAATGCTATTGCACACTTGATACACCACAGTATGGTATAAAGACGACTTTTATATGCACTGGGAAACCAAAAATTCATTTGACTTTCTTTAGTGTGATATTTGCTTTACTGTGGTGGTCTGGAACTTGAACCCACCTGTTATTTGAAAGTTACTAAGAGAGTAGATCTTAAAAGTCCTCATCACAAGAAAAAATAATTTTTTTGTAACTATGTATGGTAATGGATGTTAATTAGACTTATTGTGGTGATCACTTTATAATATATACAAATATTAAATCACTGTGTTATATACCCGAAAGTAATATAATGTCATATGTCAATTACACCTTAATAAAAATTAAAAAGAAAGAAAAATGTAGGTTCTTGTTGACTAGAAAACAATTGCCAAGATCCGTTTTCCACTATGAACACTTTCTTCATTTAAGCAAAAGCCTGAATGGATCTCTTATGTGTGGATGGGGGAAACTTGGCAATAATGATATTTATATATAAAAAGCCACACTTAGACCAGGAGGCAGAGGGAACTACTATAACATTTCTAAAGGACTGCTTTCAAGAACTATTTCAACCCATCTTATACTCTGCAATACAGGATATGTAGAGAGAGGAAGTCTTGACCCTTTTCGTCCAGCTTAGCTAAACCCCTGTAGCTTTATGCACTTAGGGTTCAAGGCATGCCTATAATTCACTGCTCTAAAAACTTACACAGCCAATCTGACCACACAGGACTTAAAGAAGAAGAAAGTCACAGAATAAGGGAAAATAAGAATAGTGAAGCATTGGTAATTCAGGGGAAGAAGAAATCAGCAAGGATCAGATGTAAGCAAAATAAAAGACACAAGGGAAGGAGGAGAGAAACAAGGAGGATGGAAAACAAAGAGTGGAAGATTAAGGAAAATACTTGCCATTTGTTCTTAAGGTTTATTGTAAACTTAGGATTTGGGAACTCTCAATACGTTTCTCACAGAATTAATGCTGTAAATGGTAGATAAGGTTCTAGGATTAGTCCCACAAAGGCCTATGTAAATCATTACATGCCTAACATACTGATGAACTATTTCTTCCAAATCATCCTTTATGAAGGAAGAGGAAGGGGTTTCTCTCCCTAGTTCCAGTGGGCTCACTTTCTCCAGTTCTTGCAGAGTGCACATTCTACTTTTCAGCAGCACGCATGTGCTAATAGCAGTAGCACCTTCCCAAGGGCAGGACCCCCAACTCCAGGGAGCTTCAGACTGGAACATCACTGGCTACATGCCCCAAACCCGCAACAGCAGCTTGCAGTGAGTTCTGAGGCTAAGCACCTCCCTGTGGAAGGCCTCGCCCAGCTGTCCTGAGGGCAGATTTCCAGCAGTCCCACTGGGGTGGCACCTCAGTGACCACTACCACTCTCCAATAAGGGCAGAATCTCAGGCCTGAGAGGAAACGGCCTCTTCCCTGGGTGCTCTATCTCAGTCATAAGGGTGGTGGCTGCTACGAGCATCTGCTAATTCTGTATTCTCCATAGAGTTCTCTTTGCCCTCTTACTTCATTCCTCTAATAACCCATTATGTTACACTTTCTCTGGTGAAATTACTGTTTGGTTTCTGTCTCCTGACTGGACTCTAACTGATATAACAAGCTTTTACCAGGAAAAAAAAAAAAATCCCCAAATAGTCAATAAATATACAGCATGAAATACACTCAGATTTCACCAGTAAACAGAGAATAAGATGGCATCTGAAACAGTGCCATTTCTGGTCATATATTCTACAGAAATTCTGGCACATCTGCATAGAGATGCATATAAAAATGTTTATTACAGCAATGTATATAATAGCAAAAATTACAAACAACTTAAGTGTCCAAAGAGGAAAACAAACTGGGGTATAGTCAGACAATGTACTACTACTACACAAGGTAAAAACAAATAGCTGGAGTTACATGTGTCAGCATGGATAAATCTCAAAAACCTAACCTGAACCAGAGGGCAAACTGCAGAAAAAAGCACACAGAAATGGCATTTCTAACAAGGCAAAAAGAAAAAAAAAGGCCTATGGAAATAACAATCTAAAATATGTATGGGAATGAATAACAAATTAAGGAGGATGGTTACTTCTGGATTGAAGAAACGGGCCTGGGAGGGGTCATGTTTAATTTGTCAAGCTAAATGATGGGGAGTACTCTGTTGCTTATGTTATCTAGCTCTTTGTATATACTTGAGACATTTCATAATAAAATCAATAATTACTAATAAACTGACAGCTCTCAGAAGGTGGGTGATAAAATAACATTATTTATGAAAAGGAAGTTTGGTTTGGTTTGCTTTGTTTTTTTTAAAAGATTTATTTATTTATTTGACAGAGAGAGAGACACAGCGAGAGAGGGAACACAAGCAGGGGGAGTGGGAGAGGGAGAAGAAGGCTCCCTGCTGAGCAGGGAGCCCTATGTGGGGCTTGATCCCAGGACCCTGAGATCATGACCTGAGCGGAAGTCAGACGCTTAACCGACTGAGCCACCCAGGCACCCCTGAAAAGAAAGTTTTATTGGTAAATGGAATGAAACGTGGTAAATTAGGATCTAGAGGTCAAAATATGACCTTCCATTTGAATACCTGAATACTTGTTTATTCGCTGTTCAAGAAACTATAATCTGGAGGAATAATGTAGGACAAAAATAATGACACAATCATTAACGTAATCATCATTTAGCTTGGCCACAATGTTAAAATTGCAAAACTGGGTTCATAGTTAGCAATCACACAAAATTCTATCTTATGAAAGAAATACCTATACCTCAAAATGTACCTAGGCTCACATTTTGAAGTAACAATTACACTAGGAATACGGGGCGCCTGGGTGGCTCAGTCGTTAAGCGTCTGCCTTCAGCTCAGGTCATGATCCCAGGGTCCTGGGATTGAGCCCCGCATCGGACTCCCTGCTCAGCAGGAAGCCTGCTTTTCCCTCTCCCACTCCCCCTGCTTGTGTTCCCTCTCCCGCTGTGTCTCTCTCTGTCAAATAAAAAAAATTAAATTAAATTAAACTAGGAATACTAAATTACGTTTAGGCAAGGTTTCTGTGAATAATATGTACCACTCACCAAAGTTTAAACCGATTTCTTAAGAGGTGAGAAACTCTGGACAATATAATTATACCCTAAATACTGTTTGCTTGTTTTGATTCAGGGAACAAGGCCATATAGGTTTTAGAACCTGTGTTTATTTCTTACTTCTTCATTAGTGTAAGTGTAAAGTCCAATAAGCAATTTACTGTCCTTGTAATAGTTTGCTAGGGCTGCCATAACAAAATACCACATTCTGGGTGGTTTAAACAAGAGAAACTTATTTTTCTCACAGCTCTGGAGGCTAGAAGTCTAAACCTGTTGGCAGGTTTGGCTTCCTCTGAGGCCTCTCTCCTTGGCTTGTAGATGGCCACCTGCTCACTACAGCCTCAGATGGTCTTTTCCTTGTGCCCAAGCATCCCTCATGTCTCGTTCTGTGTCCAAATTTCCTTATGGTTCTTATGACACCAGTCACATTGGATCAGTGCCTTCTCTAATGGCCTCATTTTAACTTAATCATCTTTTTAAAGGCCCTATCTCCACACACGGTCACATCCTGAGTTAGTGGTGGTAAGGGCTGTACCATATGAGTCTGCGGGGAGGACAAAATGCAGCCCATAACAGTCCTCAAAAATTTTTATTACATGATCCTTTCAGGCTTTCTCATTACATTTTCATCCTTTTCTCACATTTTAATTCACAGAAGGCATATTTTAGATGTTGTTAGCAAAAGCTTTAAATCATTGGCCCTTTTGTTCTTAACTCTCCAAGTTTAATATTCAAGTGGTTCCAGGCAATGCAGAATTTTACACGCTTAGGAAAAAGTTCTCTAGCTCCTTGGCTAGTAAAAAATTTTTGATATAATCTAGGTGGATATGGGAGGTACACCTATATCAAAAATAAAGCATATAACACAAAAACAGACTTTTGAATTTTTAATGTTAATTTTAGCTTAATGGAGATAAGCAATTCAATACTGACTATAGCCACTCCATCAGATTATTAAAATCAAAGTAACAGAAATTAACAAAGTTGGAACTTTTAGAATCAGCGAAGTGTCTTTCAAACTTATCTTCTCATCTCGTTCTATATTAGACATGTTTCCTACAATTTTATCCTTGGTTCTCTCAAACTTGGCCGATTATCAGAATCCCTTGAAGAATTAAATTAAAAAATGGATTTTTCATATTCCTTGCTACACACTTAAAATCATAGTATTCTAGAGATAGGGTCCAGAAATATGTATTTTCTAAAACTTCTCCAGGTTAGGGGCACCAGGGTGGCTCAGTCAGTTAAGCGTCTGCCTTCGGCTCAGGTCATGATCCCAGGGTCCTGGGATAGAGCCCCACATTGGGTTCCCTGCTCAGAGGAAAGCCTGCTTCTCCCTCTCCCACTCCCCTTGCTTGTGTTCCCTTTCTCGCTGTGTCTCTCTCTGCCAAATAAATAAATAAAATCTTAAAAAAATAAATAAATAAAAGTTCTCCAGGTAATTATTGTAAAGCAAAATGCTCGGAGGTGACCACCAGTTTGCAACCAGCTTAAATTAGTAATTGCCGGAAATATTTTCAGCACATTTTCATACATACTTATTTCTAAATTATGCATATGTATTACTGTTCTACATGTATTATATACATTAGAAAACATTCAAAAGCAGAAAATTTGAATCGATGAAAAGAAAGTAAATATAAATTCAAACATGTTCATTATAATATGCCCAACAGAGTGTTTGCATACCCATTTTGGAAACCTTGGCTTAAATTATGAGGATCTTTACATCTTTAATTGCAACACCGTTTTCTTCTGAACTCTAGAACTATATAACCAGTTGCCCAGGGACGATTCCATCTGAGTGTGCAATAGGCACCTTAAATGCACTCCAAATAAACTACTATTTAGCTTCCTTCTGCCACCCCAAGGTGAACTTGGGGTTGGGGGGGAACCTGTTCATCCTGCATAATCCGCCCAAGTTACAAACATTAGGGATAAACTGGACTACCCTCCCTCTTACTCATATTGTACTGATAGTGTACCTTCTATTTCCTTAACATCTTCCTCCAACCGGCCCATAACCATTCAGAGTGTTGCCCTAGACCCGTTTTTCCCTTGTAACACTGCTTTGCTAGTCTCCCTGAGTATGACATCATATTTCCAGATTTCCATTTATCTTCCATACTGCTGCCAAACTCATAATTTAAAATGCAAATCTGGTCAAGCAATTTCCTCATTTTATACCTTCCAGTGTTTCATTCTCACAGGATAATTTTAAATTTCCAGTATGAAAAGGCCTGATGTAGTCCTTGCCTATCTATATCCAGTTTCTTTCTTCTACCCTTTTCTACCTATTCCCAGTGCTCCTACAAAAGAGAACCTCTTGAGTCCTCTGAATACAAGAGCTGTCCTTCAAGACTCTAGGCCTCGGGGCGCCTGGGTGGTTCAGTTGGCCCTTGATTTTAGCTCAGGTCATGATCTCAGGGTCCTGGGATGGAGCCCTGCCTGAGCCCCGTGTCCCCAACTCATTAGAGAGTCTGAGGATTCTTTCTCTCTTTCCCTCCCTCTCTGCCCCACCCCAGCTCTGGAGTCCAAAAACATGTATACTCTCCAAAATAAATAAATCTTAAAAAAAAAAAAAAAAAGATTCCAGGCCTCTAGCCATGCCATTCCCTCTGCCAATAACACCCTTCAAGATCCAAGTCAACTATTTCTCTGGAAAGCTTTTTGTAAACTTGGGATAGAGATGATCCCTCTCTTCTGTAACTTAATAGACACTAGATGAATATCTGTAGAATGAAAGTAATAAATAAAATAAAATCTAAAAAGTAATAAAACGTGACCTGCTGAGTTAGACACTACAGATGAAAAGATCAGTGAACCTGAATTTTATATCAAAGGAAAAGAACATATTCAAAAACATAACAATAGAAACCAGCCAAAATGAAATACAGAGTAAAAAAAAAAATGGTGAAAAGAAAATGCACAAAGCTGGGGGACAATATCAAGCAGGCTAACATACAAGTAGTAGGAATCCCAGAAAAGGGGTAGGGTAAACAGAAAAAAAAATCCAGAGAAATAATAGCCAAATATTTTCCAAATTTGATGAAAACTGTAAGCCCACAGTTCCTAGAATCTCAACAAATCCTATGCAGAAGAAATATGGAGAAAGCCACACCAAGATCATACCAGGATCATAATCAAACTGGGGGTGGAAAAGCTGCCAGAAAAAAAAGATGACATCTAGAAGAACAAGTAACAGCAGATTCCCATCAGAAGGTACACAAATGAAAAGACAATAGAGTGACATGTTTAAGTTCTGAAGGAAAAAAAATGTCAACCTAGGATTTTGCTATATCCAGCAAAAATACCTTTTAAAAATGAGGGAGAATTACTTTTTTTTTTTTTTTAAAGATTTTATTTATTTATTTGAGACAGAGAGAATGAGAGGGCGGAGGGTCAGAGAGAGAAGCAGACTCCCTGCTGAGCAGGGAGCCCGATGCGGGACTCGATCCGGGACTCCAGGATCATGACCTGAGCCGAAGGCAGTCGCTTAACCAACTGAGCCACCCAGGCGCCCTGAGGGAGAACTACTTTTAAAGACAAAAGCCAAGAGACTTTATCATCAGCAGATCTACACTATGAGAAACAGTAAAGGAAGGTCTTCAAGCAGAATCTCCATAAAGGAATGAAGAACAACAGAAATGATAAATATGTGGTAAATAAAAGACTTTTGTTTCTTATTTATTTATTCATTCATTCATTCATTCATGTATTTTAAAAGATTTTATTTATGTATTTGACAGAGAGAGAGCAAGAGAGGGAACACAAGCAGGGGGAGAGGGAGAGGGAGAAGCAGGTTTCCCGCTGAGCAGGGATCCCGATGTGGGGCTTGATCCCAGGACCCTGGGATCATGACCTGAGCCGAAGGCAGACGCTCGACGACTGAGCCACCCAGGTGCCCCTTTTGTTTCTCATTTAAAAAAATTTCTTAAAAATTGAACTCTTAAAGCAAAAATATTTGGGGGTTTATAACATATGTACAAGTAAAATGTATACCAGTAGCAAAAAGTAATGAGGGATAAATGAAAATACACTAATAAGGTTCTTTCACTCTACATGAAGTGACAACCTAATTTCTAGAGTTTGGCTCTTACAGCTGCACGCTGAAAATCCTAGAGTAACCACTACAAAAATAAAAACCAAGAAGTATAACTGAATTTCAGCCTTTGCTTAGAATGTGAAAAGCTAAAACAGCATTTCTTTTTCCTACCCTTAAAACAAACAAAAGACAGGGCGCCTGGGTGTCTCAGTTGATTAAGCGACTGCCTTGGGCTCAGGTCATGATCCCAGGGTCCTGGGATGGAGTCCCACATCGGGCTCCCGGCTCAGCGGGGAGCCTGCTTCTCCCTCTAACCCTCTCCTCTCTCATGCTGTTTCTCTCTCGCTCGCTCTCTAATAAATAAATAAATAAAATCTTTAAAACAAAAACAAAAACAAACAAACAAAAGACATTTAATTTCCAAAATTGTAATTTTCCTCAAATCCTTCAGACACCTGAAGTCACAGAGCAACTAACTACTACGATATCTAAGACAGGGAGGAACTAGATAGGAGTACTTGCTTACTGCGGGGGAGATACCAGATGTCCTAAAAGTGACTAAAAAGATTTCAGTTAAATTTTCAAACAAATTTTTAAAAAGGTAAGGGAGGCTACAGTGAGAGTATAGAATCCCTGGGGCTTCAGACACAGAGTAACTGCACCCCTTATACATTCTTCTTCAAAGATCTTACCAGGAGTTCTAAGAAAGATTGCGACAAGGATGAGAAACCTGAAAAAGGTGCATGGTGCAGGCCTGGGGGGAGGGAACAGCAGCAGCTATGGGAAAAGTGTGACGCCTTGCCTGGATCCTTCCTACTTCACCCATGGAACAAAAGCCTTAAGCTATTATTAGAAGGGCAAAAAACACTGTTGCTTTTAGGGCATAGATGAAGACCCACAGCAGCTGGGAAAAGGCACTAGAAAAAGAAAACCTACCCTTGGTGTAGGGGCAAGGCACTGTCTTGGGTCTAGACAATGAGGGTTCCTTTTTTTTTTTTTTAAGATTTGATTTACTTATTTGAGAGAGAGGCAGAGATAGCGAGAGAAAACACGAGCAGGGAGGAGAGAGAGAAGCAGGCTCCCCGCTGAGCAGGGAGCCCAATGTGGGGCTCGATCCCAGGACCCCAGAATCATGACCTGAGCCAGAGGCAGACGCTTAACCGACAGAGCCACCCAAGCACCCCTAGACAATGAGGTATCCTATAGGTGGGGTAGAGGCAGAATCACTGAAAAGGACCCACTCTCAAGACTCAGAGACACTGTACCTAAGAATGAGGCTGAATCAGAACAAAAGAGAATGTACTGTCGCCACTCTCTGACCACCATCACCAATATAGCAAGCATTTAATCTACTGCTGAGGGGCGGTAACAGCATAGAGAAAAACTCTCTGGCAAACCCGTCCCCACCCTAAATACAAGGTAATGCCAGGCGACTTTGAAGCCTCTGGGGGCACTGATGATAACAACTATAGCGACAAAATCCAAACCCAGCTCAACTCCCAAATAGACTGACTGATCAACCTCCCATACTAAAGGCTGAGCAAAAGATAAGGTGTGCCTATTTCTAGACTAATTATCTACTGTCCTATAGAAGATGCCCAGCTTTCAACAAAAAGTTGAGACATATGAAAAAGAAAGAAAACATATCAGCATCAGACAAAACAACAGACTTAGATCCGAGATGTCCCAGATGTTGGAATTATTAGAGAATTTAAAATAACTATGATTAATACGCTAAAGGCTATAGTAGAAAAGGTGGGCAACATGTATAATCAGAAGGATAATTTCAGCACAGAGATCGAAACTACAAGAAAGAATAAAAAATGCTAGAAATTAAAAACACAGGAAGAGAGACAAAGAATACTTTTGATGGATTCATCAGCAGACTCAACACAGCTGAGGAAAGAATAGGTGAACTTAGAAGCCAACAGTGGAAAAATTAAAAAACAGAATAGAGCATCCAAGAGCTGGGAGACAATAACAAACTATGTAATACATGTGTAACTGTAATCCAAAAAGCTCAGAGAACACCAACCAGGATAAATATGAAAAAGGTATCTCTAAAAGCTAGTAATGGAAATAAAAGAGAATCATAACAAAAACTTAATCCAAAAGAAGGCAAGAGAAGGAAAAAAGGAACAAAGAATAAATAGGACAGGGGTGCCTGGGTGGCCCAGTCCATTAGGCGTCTGGCTCTTGGTTTTGGCTCAGGTCATAATCTCATGACTCCTGGGACTGAGACCCAAATCAGGCTCCCTGCTCAGTGGGGGGCCGGGGGGGGGTCAGCCTGAAGATTCTCTCCCTCTGCTCCTCCCCCACCCCTCTCTCTCTCAAATAAATAAATAAATCTTTAAAAAAAAAAAAAGAATGGGACAAACAGAGAACAACTAGCAAGATGGTCAATTTAAACTCAAATTTAGCATTAATCATATTAAATATATAAATGGCCTACAACACCAAATAAAAGTCAGCACTTCTCAGAATGGAATTTACCAAGCCACATCTAAGACAGGAAAGACACGTAGGGGTTTAAAAGTAAAATAAGACATATTATGCAAATATTAAATCAAAAGAAGGTTGGGAGTGTCTAAACTAGTATCAAAGTAGACACCAATATAAGAAATAAACCGGAGATAAAGGGGGCCTTTATGAAATGACGAAGGCTTTATTTCATTTTTTTTTATGTTTTTTGTTTTTTGGGGTTTTTTTTAAATTTTTTTATTCTTATGTTAATCCCCATACATTACATCATTAGTTTTAGATACTTCATTGGGATTCCCAGAACTCTTGGAGGGATTGGTGGGGGTAAGATTAAGCAGCTTTACGATGAACACATAGGTGTATATATAGGAAAGGGTGACGGAGAAGGGGAAAGGAAGAATGAGGGACTATGTGTGTATGTATATGTGTATATGGTCATCAAATACGGGGTGAAGTAATTTTGGTCGAGCCACAGATACACATTCTTCTTTCTCACAAATAAAACAGGCCAACCACACACTTTTTAATTTCCAGAAGCTAGGCTTCTAGTTGAAGAGCCAATATATCAGCCTGGCTTAAATATAATGGCTAACGCTTTCTGAAGCATGCTAAGTACTCTATGTGTATTTTAACAGAATCTTTCTAATAACCTTGCGAAGCGGGAATTACTGTCCCCACTTACAAGGTTGAAACTGGACCATCAAGAGATTATAACTTGCCTAAATCATATGGCTATGATAAATCAAGGACTCGAACTAAGGGAATTTGGCAACAAAGATCTGTTTTCTGAGCCCACTCAGCTTTTACTGCCAATGCTGGTAAGGGATGGCGGCTTCTGATTTGAAGCTGGATTTTGCACTAGGTGCCAGAACCTAGCTGCCACTTCTGTGGCTACCGGTTCAACTGCAGGTCAATTAAGAGGAATCGATTCCCTCCAAGTTTTCATGTTGAGGTCTCCACTGTAAAAGGAATTATGGGCCATTCCTTTCTTGCCAACATGGCAAAGGACCAAGAACACTACTGGCTCTGCCTCAACTGAAAACTGAGCAGCCTTTCGAAAGCTGTAGAATTCTCTATTGTATCAAAAGTCCTGGTAGCTAGTAGAGATGTCCTAAATGAGCTCTGGGGATGAAGTCAGTACCTCCCACAGCTGCTGACAGGATCTGCATACCAAAAAAAGTAGATGCTCAAGAACTCAGAATACTTGATGAGAAAGAATTCCTCCTTTCCCACAGGCAGTACATCTCTAAGAGAATGGTGCACACCTCTGGTGCACAAACCAGGAAAACTCAAGACACGACAGCTCCTTCTGGGGCAAAAATCAGGGACAGTTTCTCACAGGGGCAGGCAACAGTTCACAAGAGGTTCTAGGGCTGTGCCTAATCGAGAGTCGATTACCAAGAGTCAAGGCCAAAGAAAAGGCTAGGTCAGGAAAGAGACTGCAAATTGAAAGAGGACAGTTGAAAGCCAAGAATGTCGAGTGCGTTGTAAATTTAAAAGGACAGAAGAGGCAGGAAAATGGAGAAGTAATAACAGCTGTTATTTAGAACTTACATTTAGAACATCGTGAGAGGTTTCAAGATCTCTGAGTATTATGACACATTTACGTCAACAATCCTAAGAGGCAGGTGCTGTGAAGCACATTTTATAGAAGAAACGAGGCACAGAGAATTTAAGTTGCCCAAAGTTACACAGACAGTATATGGAAGAGCTGGGATTCTGGCCCAGACAGTTGCCACCAGCGATCATTTACATTCATAAACACGACACAGGGCTGCCTCTCTAGAGAAACCAGTAAGAACTGAACTGGGAGTGGAAGAGATAAAAACCGATGACCTGAGGTGGGGTAAGAGTTGATCTGAAAACACATGAAGTAAGCCAGGTCTACCCTTTATGGTGTATATGTATGTATATGGTGTATATGGTGATCTACCATACACTTTGATGGGTTCTAGATCTGCCCATGAAAGACAGAAGCTTGTCAGGCAATCAGAATTCCAAACGATTCAGACCAGTATTCCAGGATTAGGAACATTCGTTATATGTGAAGTACAGTGACACCTTTCTTGCCCACCAAAAAAAGTGTACTATGTAATGTAGCTTACACAAAATAACAGGCTAAATAGTAAATAGGTTAAAAATAAACTATATCCAAAAAGATACTCTAAAATATAAGGTCCCGATTTTTTTCTAGCGAAAGACAAAAGAGGACAACTATGGGTAGTGGGGCTAATCTTAAATAAGAGTAAGAGCGGTTAGCTATACAATGAAAATGCCAAGCGAAGGCAAGCATCTGTTCATAAACCTCACAGACGTGCATACCGGCCTCAGTTAGCGCTAACCATACGGTAAGGCTTCATTTCGGCAGCGGAGACAGCGGCATGGCAGAGCGAGGGCCCTCGAAAGTGCTTCAACAGCCATACTGCGCTTTCCTCAGTTTGAGCGCTCCTCAACCATTGCTTTCAAGTAGACTCTCTCTCTCCAGTGACTGTCTTTTTTTTTTTTTTTAAAGATTTATTTATTTATTTGAGAGAGCGAGAATGAGAGAGAGAGAGAGTACATGAGACGGGGGAGGGTTAGAGGGAGAAGCAGACTCCCCGCCGAGCAGGGAGCCCGATGCGGGACTCGATCCCAGGACTCCAGGATCATGACCTGAGCCGAAGGCAGTCGCTCAACCAACTGAGCCACCCAGGCGCCTTCCAATGACTGTCTTTTGATTCACAGCAAAGATTTTGTTTTCTAAAGCATAAACAAACTCGGGGGTACTTAATGTTAAAACCCATCAGATGTTAAAATGCAAGCTTTACTGAAGCTCTAGGTGGGTGAATCAGGTGGACAGGGGATACCCTGGGCCTACCTAGAAGCAGTTCCATAGAATGCGAAGAAAAAAAATGAATTCAGCCAATAAAATGCTAACTGAAAGTTGATCATTTGTAATAAACAGTAAAATAAAGGTGGAACTACACTTAACTCTAGCTACAGGAAGGCTCAGAAGGAATTCTAAGTAGGCTCCCTGTGCATCATCTGAAGTTACTGAGCAGCACATTCTATGCCATATGATCTAGAAGATTTATGTTTTGGCACAGTTAATCCAGCTCTTTGTCCCATATCATGTGTCTCAAGGACTATCCTGATGGTTCACTGAGAAGTGGCCAAAAGGAGAAATAGTAACGTTAGAGAGATTTCCACTCACATAGTTAAAATCACCCTTTACCAAATAAAAGCTGAACTCTCAACTAATTTGGAAAAGATACCCATTCAGACAGAATTTACATTTCTCTAAGATTTCTAGCTACCTGAGGTCTTGGGGTACAGAAGTACCAATAACAATGTAATTTCCAAAGGCTGGCCTGGCCCCAAAAGTCATTCAACAGATTTTATTGAAACATACAAGAGCAATGGTTATAAAGATTATCTAGATATAGCTTAATGCGATAACACATTAGAACAAATACTAATGAGTATAGAACTTATTCTTGTAATGGCAATCTGGCAAAGTTAGAAAGCAGTACATAAAACAGAATTACTTTTACATGATCATATCAATACTTCCACCGTTTTGCTTTAGTTCTCTGGCATGGGCAATCCTGACAGTAAACCATGGGCAGCAGTTTTTACAATCTTGAATGTCACCTGTTCCCTAATCTTCTCACCATCTTAAATTTTACCTGTCCCCTAATCCGGGGGTATCAAAAAGTATCTTTATTATGCTTTTCATCCCATTAATCCACTCATTTGTCAGTGATTCAAATCTTTTTACGGGCATAATTTCCCTCTTCCAAAGCCGATTCAAAAGAGTAGAAGTGTAAGTTATATCTACTGGCTCTAAAAAATGATGTTTTTCCTTGTTCTACTTTTTAACTGAGCTTTTAGAAATGTATTGTGGCAAAAAAGAAGAAACTGGTGCCTATAGCCTTTATCAGTGTTGAAGTTTTTCTTCATAACATGTACAGTTTAAATTTTATCACACTCATGAAAATATAAAGGACTTAGATTGCCCAACAATCAGGGCTTCTAGAACTGTCTACCTCCTTACCTCTTCTGCCAATAATCACTGTAGGTTTCCTGTGAGTATATTCCCCATTTCCTTCTCTCCTTTCCATCCCCCTACTGTCCTCACTCAGTGTCTATATTCTCAGAGGATTCCATGACCAGAACATCCAGCTTTCTTTTCCCCCCCGAATCAGAAAAGGATCACCTCTCGGGTTCCAGGCGTCAGATCTTGACAAAGCAGAAACTTCAGAGTGTGATGTGTAGATAAAAAGACCCAGGAGATAAGATTTGGAAGAAGGAACAGTACAAAAGTTCTCTTTTATGAAAAAATAGTAAAAGAAGAAAAAAACAACAAAGAAGGGGGTGACAGATGGAGTAAAGAAAGACATACCAATTACTCTGAACATTTATATAAAGCACCTTACAACATGCATTATTACATTTGAGCCATATACAAACAAGGTGGATCAATAACTGATATGAAATCAGTTTTAAAGTAATGGTGCAATGTAAAGGGGAAGAAAAGTCCTGAATGCCTTGATCAGATTGTGCCAGTCCTGCCCTCCATACATATCACTCAGTGTCATTCATATCTTTGTGCTCTTTCAGTAGATGGCTGAAAAATGCAGTCTAAAGCAGGCTTGGTCTAGAACAGGGCTGTCTAGAACAGGGTTCTCAGAAGACTTCTGCCAGGATTCTGCAAACCTGAGCAGCCAGGGCTCCAATGCAGCCCAAGGCTGCTTTCCAGTCCAGGCTAGCGGGAGACAATACAGTTAAAAAGAGATAGAAAAGACTCTTAACACTTGTTCAGAGTCAGGCGTGTCAATCCCTGGTCTCCATTCCCTATAGTTCTGCTTTCCTGGAGGCAGAAACTGATCAAGAAAGAGGGACTTTGGGCGCCTGGGTGGCTCAGTCATTAAGCGTCTGCCTTCGGCTCAGGTCGTGATCCCCGGGTCCTGGGATCGAGTCCCACATCGGGCTCCCTGCTCGGCAGGAAGCCCGCTTCTCCCTCTCCCACTCCCCCTGCTTGTGTTCCTGCTCTCACTATCTCTCTGTCAAATAAATAAATAAAATCTTAAAAAAAAAAAAAAAAAAAGAAAAGAAAGAGGGACTTCTCCCAGCTTGGACTCCCATTACTTTCCCACGATACCCTGTGCCTCATAAAGGATTATTAATTATAAAGGTTATTAACCCTTAAATGAAAAAGACCGAAGAGATGGTTACAGGTATGCCAAGTTAATAAACACCATTTAATTTGGGTCCTTACAGAAAAAGCCTTTATTTTTCTACCTCATTTTGGTGGGAATATTAGTTTTTCTTCAATATATCATGCAGACTGGTTAATTTCTTTTTTTTTTTTTTTAAGATTTTATTTATTTATTTGAGAGAGAGACAATGAGAGACAGAGAGCATGAGAGGGAGGAGGGTCAGAGGGAGAAGCAGACTCCCCGCTGAGCAGAGAGCCCGATGCGGGACTCAATCCCGGGACTCCAGGATCATGACCTGAGCCGAAGGCAGTCGCTTAACCAACTGAGCCACCCAGGCGCCCCAGACTGGTTAATTTCTTAAGTGTTTGAAAATGGTTTAGAATGATAATAATGCAAGCATATCAGAAAGTGGGGGAGGGGGAAGAAACTACACATTCATATAAATATTTGGTCAAATAACCTTAGTCAATAAGTGGAAATTACATACTCCCTAGTGTACAATGCACACATCACTGCCCTAAGAATTGCTATGAGACTATTCATCAAGTATCTCTATAATGTTCCCTATGCCTTTCTACCACTGTTACTATTACTATTACTAAATAGGGCCACTTACCTGCTAATATTCTTTTTTTTTTTTTTTAAAGATTTTATTTATTTGACAGAGAGATAGCAAGAGCAGGAACACAAGCAGGGGGAGTGGGAGTAGGAATAGGAGAAGCAGGCTTCCCGCAGAGCAGGGAGCCCGATGCGGGGCTCGATCCCAGGACCCTGAGATCATGACCTGAGCCGAAGGCAGACGCTTAAGGACTGAGCCACCCAGGCGCCCCTACCTGCTAATATTCTTTACAAACATTCTTTCACCTATGGTGAGGTACAGGCCAGTAACAACAAAACCTGTACTTGACAGTTTTGCACTGGTCAGCCTTATGAACCTTCACATGAGTTTCTACAAGTAGGTATTATTGTTTTCTGAGATCCACACAGATATAGTTAACACCTAGTACTTTGTGCCAACCAGGCATGTTCTATGTAACAATTCTCAAAACAAGCCTACGAGATGGCTACAAGTAGCTTAGGAAGAAGAGGGGGAGCAAGGGAATTCACTTAGCCATTACTCAGCAAGAATCAATTTTTATCTAAAATGTCTACATGCAGTAAGAAAAATATCTAAACAGACAATAAAATGATAATTCTTTTTTCTCATGTAATAATATGGGCTTCCTATCTATAGAAGACAAATTCTATTCCCCTTCTGATTCATATACCACAAATTAGTTCAAATTTTGTCTGCTAGTAAGAGTTCAAAACGAAGGGGTGCCTGGAGGGCTCAGTTGGGTAAGTGACTGCCTTCGGCTCAGGTCATGGTCCCAGGGTCCTGGGTTCGAGCCCCGGGTCGCGCTCCCTGCTTGCGCTCCCTGCTCCTCAGGGAGCCTGCTTCTCCCTCTCCCTCTGCCTGCCACGCCCCCTGCCTGTGCTCTCTCTCTCTGTCAAATAAATAAATAAAAAAAAAAAGAGTTCAAAAGGAAGAGCAAATATAAATTACAACTTTCTTCTAGACTAGGCATAGCTAACTTATTGTCCACGACACCCAGATGCAGTGGGTTCAATTAGGTCACAAAAGCCTAAATGACCACTGGAATCCTACACCACCATCTGTAGGAACTTTTTGAAGTTTTTTTTTTTTTTAACTTTCGTTTCATTCTTTGGAAAGCTTCCAGAGGAATTAAAAAAGAAAAGTTAAATGAGAAAGAAGTCAAAAGCTGCAAAAGCTGAAGACACCATACTGGGATTGAACACTCACGAGAAGGTATGAAAACTTATATAATACAGACAGACCTGAAGAACCAATTAGAGCAAAGTGACATGGGATTTTGCGAGACGTGGTCAATGAGGGACAATAAGCACCATTTTGTTTTCATTGTAGTTCATATGAAGGCCTGGGACACCCACAGGATTGTATACTATAGAAAACTATTTAGAAAATGCTAAAATGGAGTGAAAATAGGTGTTGCTGTTATGCGAGTTAACAAAAATTTATTTATAAGTTATAATTGGCTATCTGCTTTTGAAAAGATTTGAGAAGACTAAGTCCACATTTCCTTTCAGGTTAACTTCTGTAGGGCTTCACGGTTTCTTTCTTGATTTAGGACACTACCATTCTAATGATATACCCCAACTCTACAATTCAACCTTTGTGTTGTCACTAATCACCTAAGTAACAGAGAACCTTCAATTATTTGGTTTCTTTTTTTTTTTTTTTTTAAGATTTTTTATTTATTTATTTGACAGAGAGAGAGAGAGCGAGAGCAGGAACACGAGCAGGGGGAGTGGGAGAGGGAGAAGCAGGCTTCCCGTCGAGCAGGGAGCCCAATGTGGGACTCGATCCCAGGACCCTGGGATCATGACCTGAGCCAAAGGCAGACGCTTAATGACTGAGCCACCCAGGCACCCTCAATTATTTGGTTTCTATTTATTTATTTATTTATTTATTTTTAAAGATTTTATTTATTTATTTGACAGAGAGAGAAATAGCGAGAGCAGGAACACAAGCAGGGGGAATGGGAGAGGGAGAAGCAGGCTTCCTGCCGAGCAGGGAGCCCGATGTGGGACTCGATCCCAGGACCCTGGGATCATGACCTGAGTGAAGACAGATGCTTAATGACTGAGCCACCCAGGTGCCCAATTATTTGGTTTCTTAATACAGCATATAGTCCAAAGTCCTTAAAATCTTAAAAAAAAAAAAAATCCCACGCCTACCCTGTGTGTCTTGGCCCCTACAGGTGCAGCCTTAATTTCCTCAAAATGCCATTGCATTTGAGGTACCCTTCATAATCTCCTCCTGTCTTTGACCAAACGCCTCTGTCTCTGTGGTGGTCAAATCCCACACCTACCCAGGGCGCCTGGGTGGCTCAGTTGGTCAAGCGGCTGCCTTCAGCTCAGGTCATGATCCCTGGGTCCTGGGATCGAGCCCCATGTCCGGCTCCCTGCTCAGTGGAGAGCCTGCTTCTCCCTCTCTCTGCCTGCCTCTCTGCCTACTTGTGCTTTCTCTCTCTGTGTCAAATAAATAAATAAAATCTTAAAAAAAAAAAAAAAAATCCCATGCCTACCCTACGTGTCTTGGCCCCTGCAGGTGCAGCCTTAATTTCCTCAAAATGCCGTGCATTTTCATGCTTCTGTGTCTTTGTATACATTACCCCATCTGGCTGGAACGCCTTTCCCTGCATCTCCCCTTTTTTTTTTTTTTTTTTTTTTTTGCTTGATTATATTCATCCTTTAGGATTCAGTCTTACATTATCTGGAACGCTTTCCTGATACCCTCACCCTTGGGTCATGTGTCAGATGCTCTTTGGACACCACACCTATTCCCCCAGTAGACTCTAAAATGCTTCACCACTTTCTAGCTGAATAACCTTGGACAAGTTCATTAATTTTACTGAGCCTATTTCTTCATGAATAGAATGTTAGCATTAATTTGGTATCACTATGAAATAATGTGAAAAATCACTTTATAAACAGTAAAGCACTATGCAAGCATTAACAATTTTACCATAGGGCGCCTGAGTGGCTCAGTGGGTTAAGCATCTGCCTTTGGCTCAGGTCATGATCCCAGGGTCTTGGGATCCTCATACAGACTCCCCTGCTCAGTGGGGAGTCTGCTTCTCCCTCTACCCTACCCCCTACCCTGCTCATGATCTCTCTCTCATGCTCTCTCTCTCTCAAATAAATAAATAAAATCTTTAACAAAAACACAATTTTACCATAAACCAAAAGAATACACAATATTCTAGGTAAATATACTTCAGTCGATTTAAGGGTAGGATTCATCCTTTGGCCTCCAGACTCCTCTCCAAGGATGCCCTGCATTTTATCCAACTTTCCTGCTCCACCAAGTCCTTGTTTTTCTATATTCAAAGGAAAAAAATCTAGAGTGATGTCTAGGACATTTGAAGAAAAGACTAAATGGGAAACTCCTGAAGGGTAAGGATAGTCTTTTCTACCTTTCCTAATGCCTTCATGAGACTACTGTATTATGCACATACAAATACTCGGCAAAAATGAAAAAGCTGAATGAATGAATAAATAAGTGAATACAAGCATACTCTAACCTTAGTGAGCTTGTAATCAAAAGGAGTGATGTGACAAATCCCATATGAATCTGGTCTTGTGAAAATGTTAACGAATGCTTTCAATGTCATCCATAAGTGTAGTAAGAAATTAAATTTTCTGCTACGCTTATTTTATTTGATTTGACACACACTATAATTGCTATCTTAGTGACTCATGCTTCACATACGTTTTAACATTATCAGAATCACTCGTGCAGTTCAATACCTATTAAATATCTACTGCACTAGGCCCAATGAGAGTATGAAGATAAAGGTGGGCTCTGCCCATAGATTGCTAGACATATAGAAAGGAAGCTAAATCATCAATATATATTAGTATAAGACAGAATACTGTAAAATGTATGAAAGACCTAAGGCTAGTGACAACCAATGAAGACAGATATCTGAGTTAGAGCACTAGGTCCATAAAAACTAAAACTATATACTACAAATTACTGGTGGCCAATAGTTTCTGTCACAGTAGAATATCTATTATATATTACATATGTAACATTTGCTTTTAACGGAATTTAATTACAAAAATTGTGTTGCTGTCTAATTGAGTAAGAACCTACTGTTAACACTTATAAATCACACTTGTGCCAAGCACAGTTTCAAGCCAGTTAGGTACCTTATTTCATTTAATCTCCACAACTCCACAAGACAGATACAATTATCTCTATTTTATAGACGAGGAAACCCAAGGCATAAGCCTCAGTAATTTTTCAAGGTTAAGAAGCAACAAAACATAAAAAAAAAAAGAAGCAAACTGAGAATATGTAAACAAGAACGTAAGAACGAATATTCCACAGAGAGTCAGCGGACCCATTTGCCAGCAACGCTTCACACAGTGCTTTCCACTTCTCCGGAACGCACCCGGTGGAAACAACCGATCTCCTTTCCTTTCCCGCCTGGGATTCATGTTTTTTTCCTGAGTCCATAACTGAACTGTTGATTCTCGTGCACATCATCTCAAACATTCCCACTTCAGAGGACAGACTGCTCTTTAAATCATAGGCAGTTCAAGGTAAATGAGACCGAATCAGATCCCCAGGTGGACAAAGCTCAGGCAGGATCGCGAAATTAAACCTTCGGGCTGGGCATCCGTTCCTGGATCACCTCCAGGGGATGGCAGCAGCACCCAGCTCACCCAGGAAGCGCTACCATGGCAGCAATCTTCTCCTTCTGAACCCCAGGGGGCTTGGATTTTGCCATCTGCTCGTTTACCCTTCACCTGCCGGCTCTGCGGGTCTAATCTCCACCCTGCTCCCACCAAACGCCAGGCCTCAAGCGCCTCGCTCTCCGCGGCGGTCAAGTCCCAAACCCACCCGGGGGCTCGTCCGCCCCAGAAGCAGCCCGTCCCGCTCCCTCCCCCGGGCCGGCTACTCACGGTTCCAGTACACCGGGTAGCACTCTCCTTGGGTCACATCCACCTCGTAGAGGCCGCCCCGCACACACACCCGCTCGATGTTCACCAGCTCCTCCATCTCGGGCTCGTGCCCCGCAGCGCGCGGGCACAAGCCGCAGACGCGGTCCTCGTCCTCGTCCTCCCCAGAGCTGGAGGCCCGGCCGCACGCACGGTCGCCGTCCGGGTTCTCGGCCCGGGGTCGGCCACCCGTGGCCTGCAGCAGCGTTCGGAAGGCGAGCTCAATGCGGAGCGAGTCATAGCCGATGAAGGGCTTCCAAGTCTTCTTGTCCTCCTTGTAGAACCAGCGAACCTCCTCGGGGCCCAGCTCCGTCACCACCTCGTAGCGGTGCCTGGCGGCCGTTCCGCCAGGCCGGGTGCGCTTCCTCTCCCCGAGCCCTCCTCCCGCCGCCCCGCCGCCCCCCGCGCTCGACGGGACCAGCGGCGGCTGCGGCGGCGGGTGTAGCGATGAGGAGCTGCCGCCGCCGACGCTCTCGCCCTCGCTGTAGTAACGCAGCGAGGAGCCCGACTCCGCGGAGCTGAAGTCGTAGTTCTCGTCACTGAGGCAGGAGTCCAGCGCCAGGTGGTGGTTGTGGTCCTCCGCGCCCGGCGCCAAGTGCAGCCCGGGCTCCCCGCGCAGCAGGGCCAGGGGCACCTCGCCGTCGCCCAGGTCCCCGCCGGGCAGGTGGTCGAAGCAGCAGACGCCGCCGCCGAAGGCCGGCTCCGCATCCGGGCCCAGCTCCCAGGCTGCGCCGCCGCCGCCACGGCCGTTATGTTCAGGGCTCCGCGGGGACCCGCGGCCCGGGTAATTCATGGTGTGGAGACGCCGCCGGCTGCCCGGCCCTGCGCCGAGCCGCGGCCCCCAGCGCTTCCGCCGCACATTCAATGCCGTCGCCCTCTCCACCGGTAGTTTTTAATCTTTCAAATCCCAACCGGGGCTGCGGAGGCAGCGGCGGTGGCTCCGCCCCCCCCGAGGCCCGCGGCAGCCGCAGCCGCGTTCCACCGCCCGCCCCATTGTCGCGCAGCCCGACGTGGGCGGTGCTTGGCCCCGGCCCCACCCCGCCGGCCGCGCGCGCCGCCCCGGAAGCCTCTTATCAGCTCAGGCCTCGAGCGAACAGCTTGGCTCTTCTCTCTGGCCTCCGGTGGTGGGTCAGCTCAGAGCATCTGCAACTCCTCAGATGCCTCAATTGTCTTCCGCCTCCACTCTCCTCTCCCTGCACACCTGCCTCGGCCCCCGCCTTTTAGGGGTCAGAGCCCAGATAAGGAGAGGCTTGATATCCCACGCAGCCTTGTATTCTGGGTCATGAGCCCGAGGGCTTAAGCTACAGGAGAGGGCCCCAGGAAGTTGGGTTCTCCTGACATTGCTTTTGTGACCTTAGGTCCTCATCTGGGAACTTCTCAGTCACCTAGCTCTGGTCCCTCCAGAACTGTCGGCCCACACAAAGGCATTCCACCCCATGCCAGTGATCCTAATGTTGACATCACCATCCCCTCTCAGAAACCTGAGTCTAAACCTTCTTTCATAGGCCACCTCCTATTATTGTGTAATTATAAATACTTATTTACTGCTTTCGCAACCTCACTGTAAGGCCTTTGATGGAGACCGAGTCCGTATGTTTCAACGTCTCCTACACAGCGGGTGCACAATCAATGTTGATTATAATTGATGGCGAGTGCAGCCAGTTGTGAATGATTATTATATTGAAAGCCAGAAAACACTGGGTCCTAGACTTAGTTTTACTAACCACAGGCAAGTCACTTCATCTTGATCTTTTTGGTTTCCTCATCTGTAAAATGAAGTGATTGTTGGACCAGATCTCTAAAGTGTCTTCCAGCAGTGGAATTCTATGATCTTCATGGTTTCTTCCTGTTCTTTATGCCTCTCTGACTCTGTAGCTCACTTTCTGGGATCTGGTTGAATGCTGAACCTCCACTGTGTAGTTCTTTTATATTACAAAAAAAGTTTAATTTTATAAGCGCAACACCCTATCCTATGTTGAGAATCCAGAGAAAAACAATCTCCAACCTCCAGTGTTCTCAATTCATGACCAGACAGTCTACACTGTTTCTTTTACTCCTCTTGTGGAGAATCAGATCAGTGGGGCAGTTTTTCTTGCCCTGTGACCTAACCAGTTAGAGATTAAGTCATAATTTAAAGCATGGCTGTCTCTAGCTTGTGCAGTGCTATATGAATTTGAAAGAAAGGGCATTGCTTCCTGTGTGCAATACAACATATGGAATAGTGCTGAAGTTCATGGCTTAGAAAGCAGAGCATGGGCTGGATTTTTGCTCCAATTTGTGCCCTCGCCCAAATGATAATTTTATGTGGTGAACAACATGCCCAACTGGACACGGCAGCCCTGATTCAAAGCATCTAAGATCAGAGCCCTCATCTCCATTTATACTGTTTTCTGAATACTTGCTTTTCAGTTTCTTCTCCAGTCTTTCTATGACAACATGCAGAATAAGAAGTTTGGTTATGAGCTTTGTTCTATTTACTACCCATGAAAGCATTTATTCTACAGTGCTTTAATATATATGCCAGGCACTTTTGTTCTGGGTGTCAATACAAAGGGGAATGGGAGAGACTCAGTTCCTTCTTTAAGGACCTTACACTCTAGTGGGGGATACAGACAAGTACCCAGATACATTATAGTAGAGTAAGTACCATAAAGGGGATTCAAAATAAGGGATATCGGGCGCCTGGGTGGCTCAGTTGGTTAAGCGACTGCCTTCGGCTCGGGTCATGATCCTGGAGTCCCGGGATCGAGTCCCACATCGGGCTCCCTGCTCAGCGGGGGGTCTGCTTCTCCCTCTGACCCTCTCCCCTCTCGTGCTCTCTGTCTCTCATTCTCTCTCTCAAATAAATAAATAAAATCTTAAAAAAAATAAGGGATACCATAACATTTAAAATATCTCTATTTCTTGATGGAACATAGTCTACCTGTATAGCTTCTGATATGATTGTATGCAATTGACACCGCAATATCTGAACATTCATAGTTGTATGTAAAGCATTATGTTGTATTTTAATCATTATGCAAGACCAAGCCTCCTTCCCATAAGCCAAATAAGTATGATTGATTTAGACTTCTGGCATTTGTGGATCCAGGATGCTGCAATAACCAGTGGGATGTGGAACCAAGCCTGAGGAAGTTCTGGTTGGTGTGGGAAAGAAAAAAAGGCAAAGCCAGGTGGTTTGTACTATTAAAGACTGAAGCACATCATCTGCACGTCCTGCTATCCTCCCTTCCCCATTAGACATGACGGGCTATCTGACAACAATGACCATCTTTCCCTCCCCATCTCTCAAGAGTTACATGGTGAAGTTTATGCCACCTTTCCCTTTTCTTCTCTTTTTAAGGTTTCCCTATTGTTCATTTTAATCTATTTTCACCTGTATAAAAATATTGGGCCATTAGGCCTTATGCCATGTAATTTATTCTGAACCAATAACCCACAGCCACACCTGACATGGCTTTGTCCATTGCATATTGATAGAAATTTAGAATGGAGAAAGAGGGTGGTCGTATAACCATACCCGTTTGCTCTATCTCCTGTTTGATAAACCACCCACTACATTTAAATTTTTATTGTATGTTTTATTTTTAGGATCACTATCTAGTTTCTTAAAATGAGACTGTCTTAGCTGTTCATGCTACTACAAAATACCATAAGCTGGATAGCTTATAAACAACAAACATTTGTTTCTCACAGTTCTAGAGGCTGGGAAGTTCAAGATCATGGTGCTGGAAGATTTGGTGTTTGGTGAGATCTTGCTGGCTCATAGATGGTCATCTTTTTATTGGATCTTCACATGTCAGAAGGGGCTAGGGAGCTCTGTGAGGCTTCTTTTTATAAGGCCCACCTCCTAAGCTCATAACCTTGGGGATTAGGATTTCAACGTATGACTTCTGGGGGATACACAAACATTCGGACCATGGCAGAGAGTGT
Source organism: Mirounga angustirostris (assembly GCF_029215605.1). Classification (NCBI taxonomy): domain Eukaryota; kingdom Metazoa; phylum Chordata; class Mammalia; order Carnivora; family Phocidae; genus Mirounga; species Mirounga angustirostris. The sequence goes on from NW_026991717.1 coordinate 99,045,563, forward strand.
TTTTTTTGGGGGGGGGTGAACAGATTAAAAGGAATGATAACCTAGACTAAAGCAGAGAACTTTCACTGAACATATATTAGATGTTTGCTAAGTTCTAGGCACTAGCTAGGCCCTACCGTGAAGCATTCACAGTCTAGAGGTATCTTTAAATAAACCCAGAATGCCAAATTTTTAGTTCCTCTGAGGAATATAATTGTAATGCCAGAATGACCGCAGGAGTCATTCTTTCCCTAAAGACAGATCAATAGAGGAAGCCAAATTACAATAAAAATGTAGCTACATGAGCAGAAATAACATAGGAGTACATAGTGAATCAAGTCATTCATCCTTCTATTTATTCATTCAACAAATATTTATTGTCTACTGCTATTTTGCTGATGGTTTGTTTTTGTTTTTATGTTAATTGAAGTCACACTTAAAATGTAGAATTATCAAATGCATTTACTTAAAGATTTGTAAGAGGTCTGCTCTCAAAGTTGTACCTATCAAAACCCCATAAAATTTTTTTTATATTCCTTTTGGAAATAAAGGTCAATGGCATTGAAGGTATATATTCAAATGAAACAGATTGCAGATCAATACAATATGGATGCATTCTTTATGGAGGCAGCCACAAAATCCTCATTAGCTTGTTTATATCTGAAAGAGAAGATTTGGCTTATCCCTGTCTTTTGGCTATATCCCTGTCCTTTTATTACAGAAAAGTGAGTTAGACTATAACCATAGACTATTGTGAGATCCACATTATGCATCCACTGTAGATGCATTTGACGACTTTTATGCTCCAGGATTTTTTCCTTTCTCACACCAGAGGTAAACCCAACGTACCTATTCATTTATTCACAAACTATATAGTATATAATGCATACATAGTACATATATAGTATATAATTCATATCAGTTACCTTCAACAAGTAATTGATCATCTTAAGTTTTGCTAAGACTTAGATGCAGCATATTGTATATGTGTAGTTTATTCTGATTTTCATATAAGAAGTGAGAAAGAAAAGAAAAAGAAGCTATGTTTCAGTAGGGATTTCCACTAGTGCAACTCTGAGTAATTTGCTGAGTTTTTAAAGGACTGAGTGGCAGAATCAATTCATTGTTTTTGCAACTGCTGCTTAAGACAGTGTGTTTATCCTTACATCATAAGTCAGCATTTCAAATGTCAATCACTATATGATTATAGACTCACAAGCCCACAAACTCCTTTCACAGCTTTCCCATTGCCTTTGGAACCATACTAGATAGCCATTAGGGTAATATCATTAACAAATTATAATGGGATGGTGGGAAAGCAAAGTTCTTCAGAAATTTAATCTTCTTTAAGATTAAATAACCTGTATTTTAAATATAAATGAATAACAACCGCCTTGCATTTATAACTCATTCTTTCTTTACTTCTTCAGTTTAGAATTCCAAACTAATTCTTAATCATCAATGAGAGCTCACAGTCCTTCATCTGATTATTCATATTATTATACTTCTCAAGTTAGAAATTATAAACCTTGATCACTCATCTTACCATACTTTCAGGTTAGAAACTATATATCTCTTGAGATGCTCTTGAGAGGTGCTTTGGAGATAATTTTAATGAAGACATAGAGGGACAGTGCATTATAGTTTCCTAGAGCTGCCATAACTACATTTCCACAAATTGCGTGGCTTAAAACAAAAGAATTTCATTCTTTCACAGTTTTGAATGCTGGAAGTCCAAAATCAAGATGTTGTCGAAGCTGGTTCCTTCTGAAGGCTTTGAGGAAGGAACTGTTCCTTACCTCTCTTCTAGCTTCTGATGGTTGCTGGCAGTCTGCGGTGTTTCCTGGTCTGTAGCTGCATTATGCCAATCTCTGCCTCTGTCATCACATGGCCTTCTTCCTTGAGTGTCTGTATGTCTGACCTCTCCTTTTCTTATAAGGATACCAGTTATTGGATTTAGGGCTCACTCTAATCCAGTATGACTTTTTTTTTTTTTTAAGTAGGCTTCGCACCCAGCGTGGAGCCCAACGCAGGGCCTAAACTCACAACTGTGAGATAAGACCGAGGTGAGATTAAGAGTCAGACACCTAACTGACTGAGCCACCCAGGAGCCCCCAGTATGACCTCATCTTAGCGAATTACATCTGCAAAGACTGTATTTCCAAGAAAGGCTGCATCTTGAGGTTCCAGATGAACAAGAATTTGGGGGGCACACTATTCAATCCACTATAAACAGTCAGTGTGAATCTGCAGGCACAAGTGTTTAAACATCTTTGTCAAATATGTAGACAATGGCGGGTGCCTGGGTGGCTCAGATGGTTAAGCGTCTGCCTTCGGCTCAGGTCATGATCCCAGGGTCCTGGGATCGAGTCCCACATCGGGCTCCCAGCTCAGCAGGGAGCCTGCTTCTCCCCTTCTCCCTCTGACCCTCTCCCCTCTCATGCTGTTTCTCTCTCGCTCACTCGCTCTCTAAAAAAATAAATAAATAAAATCAAAAAAATATGTAGACAATGGCTAGATTAATCTTTACTGGAGAACTTTTTTTTAAATGATTTTATTTATTTATTTGAGAGAGAGATAGCGAGAGAGAGCACAAGTGGGGGCCAGGGAGAAGGAGAAGCAGGCTCCCCACTGAGCAGGGAGCCTGACTAGGGCTCAATCTCAGGACCCTGGGATCATAGCTTGGGCAGAAGGCAGATGCTTAACCGACTGAGCCACACAGGCACCGTGTGGTTTGGTAGTATTTTTACATTAAAAACAGAAATCCAGTGGTGCCCGGGTGGCTCAGTTGGTTGAGTGTCTGTCTGACTCTTGATATCAGCTCAAGTCATGATCTCAGGGGTCATGGGATCGAGGCCCACAGGGCTTCTTACTCAGTGGGGAGTTTGCTGGGGATTCTCTCTCTTCCTGTCCCTCTGTCCCTGCCCCCCACGCTCACTCTTGCTCACTCTCTCTCTCTCTCGCTCAAAGAAATAAATACATCTTAAAAAAACCCAGAAATCCACACTATACATGTACAATATACATATGTGCATATGTATACATATATATTCACCTATATATATGTAAATCATCAGTAAAAATCTGAAAGAATAAGCTACAAATTACCCACATAGCTAGTCCTGGAATGTGGTGAGGAAATGAAGTTAGACCTTAAGTTCTATATTATTTGAACTTTATAGGATGAACATACATTTATATGTTACTTGTATAATTAAATAACTTTTTTTTTGAAGATTTTATTTATTTATTTGAGAGAGAGAATGAGATAGAGAGCACATGAGAGGGGGGAGGGTCAGAGGGAGAAGCAGACTCCCTGCTGAGCAGGGAGCCTGATGCAGGACTCGATCCAGGGACTCCAGGATCATGACCTGAGCCGAAGGCAGTCGCTTAACCAACTGAGCCACCCAGGCGCCCCTTAAGTAAAATCAAATGGAGAATAATATGGTGTTGACCACTCCCACTGCCTTAGAGGTTCCTCTATTCCAAGTAGCCTTCTCCTTGTATGACCACATCAATCTTGCTGACTCCCCGATTTGAATAAAATCACTTTCTACAGGGGTCATAGAAATCCCACATAGGTTGCAGACAGACTTAGGTTCAGCTCTCAGTCGTGTCAAAGATTAGCTATGTGAGCTTTTAGCTCAAATTCATCACCAGTGCGTGGGAATAATGATGATACTTGCCTCACTTTAAGAAAACATAGGATAATGGGGCTCCTGGGTGGCTCAGTGGTTAAGCGTCTGCCTTCGGCTCAGGTCATGATCCCAGGATCCTGGGATTGAGCCCCCCCCCCGCATCGGGCTCCCTGCTCAGCAGGAGGCCTGCTTCTCCTTTTCCCACTCCCCCTGCTTGTGTTCCCTCTCTCGCTGTGTCTCTCTCTGTCAAATAAATAAATAAAAATCTTTAAAATTAAAAAAAAAGAAAACATAGGATGATGTATATGAAAGTCCTTGTGGAGCCTCCCACAGCCATCACCAGCACCGCTGGTGAAAACACATTATGTAACAGAACACCTTCCGGTATTTCCAAAGGTTTCCTTTTTTCCCCCCCTCCTTTTCCCCTCTGGCTTTCTTTTTATCTCTACATTTTATGAAGTAGAATTAGTGGTATTCAGCATCTAAAGCACCTTATTTATTTACATTTCAGTTATCCCTGTGATTCCTCAGTTACTTAAACTTGTTCCTCTCAGAATAAGGTCAGGAAAAGGGAACTGGACTTCTGAGTCTTTAGATGGCCTGTAATTACTTGTATCCTCTTCTCTGGAGCTGATTTCAAACCTTTTCTGGCTTCTCTACCTTGGTGCAGCTCCTAGGAGAGGACATAGACCCGAATTTTAGGTAACACAAAGTTCTAGTTGCAACTCTGCCCCTCTCCCCTTTAACACAGCTGGCCTTACAGTCTGCGGGGCTAAAAATGAAAATTTAAGTACTCTTCCATGCACTTTGAAGTGTTCTTTTGAGCGGCGCCTGGGTGGCTCAGTCATTAAGCGTCTGCCTTCGGCTCAGGTCATGATCCCAGGGTCCTGGGATGGGGTCCTATATCGGGCTCCCTGCTCAGAGGGGAGCCTGCTTCTCCCTCTCCCACTCCCCCTGCTTGTGTTCTCTCTCTCACTGTGTCTCTCACTGTCAAATAAATAAATAAATAAATCTTTAAAAAAAAGAAAAAAAAAGAATTACTTCTAACTTAAAAAAAAAATCTTCTTTCGAGGAGTCCAGGGACCTCTGAGATTCTTTGATATCTACAAATTTCTGATCTCCTTCAAAGATCATGAAAACTATGAGAGCCCTATTAGCACCAAATGAATTTTAAGGTAAGTGAAACTTTCTTGGAGGTTTTTTTTTTTTTTTAAGATTTTATTTATTTACTTGACAGAGAGAGACACAGCGAGAGAGGGAACACAAGCAGGGGGAGTGGGAGAGGGAGAAGCGGGCTTCCCGCGGAGCAGGGAGCCTGATGCGGGGCTCAATCCCAGGACCCTGGGATCATCACCTGAGGCGAAGGCAGATGCTTAATGACTGAGCCACCCAGGTGCCCCTCTTGGAGTTGTTTGATTTGAAGACTTCGTAGTCTGAGTCAGAGGTGAAACATGGAATTCATTATTATAATTCTTAGGGAGGTAAAGGATGCAAATGGAATTTTATTTTCAGTGGCATCTTTCAGCTCCTATAAATAATGGTCAGGCAATATTTTCCTACTTGTAAGATAAAGGACAATTGATATGACCTCTCTCTCAAGGGGTAACAGTTGTTAGGGGAAACTGACAACAGATCAATTGAAATGAACACATATATATAGCATGCCTATTAAGTATGAGCCAAGCACAGTGTTAGGGACAGAACTCATAGCCCAGTGGGAAAATGGACAAATAGGCAGATGTAAAGTTGAAAGGAGCCATGAAAAGACCTTGAAGGGTGCTGTTGCAGCACTCAGAGGGTTGCCCAACCCACCCGTGAGGGCAAGGGTGGAGACAGTCATAGAAGCCTCCCAGAAAAAGAGACGCTTAAAGCAGGATCTGGAAGGTGAATAAAAGGTAGCTGAAAAGGAGAGTGGAGGTGGGCTGCAGAAGAATATTCCAGGCAGAAAGAATCATGTACACACTGATCCAGGATTTGAAGAACTAGATAGAAGACAGAGAGTGGGGCAGGAGAGATAAGCACATACAGATTGTTGGAAAAGCCAAATAAGAGAAAACCATAATTATGTAGATACTGCAGATGTCTAATATATTTTGGAAAAAAAAATGAGAAGTTATTTTATGGGAGCTTCTTTGAGAGGAACACAATCCATCGTATTTGAATAGCAGGCTTAAGTCCCTGGAATGATTGGAGATATGACCTTCCTTAAATCAATCCAACTGTAAGCACTTTTTTAGTTCCTGCTTCACCTGGCACAGGGCCTTGCACATAACTGCCCCTCAGTCTATACCGCTGAACCAGGGTACTTCTAGGTATTTGTTTCATTCCATGGCCCAAACTGATATTGTCATCATTCTCGCATGCACCCACCAGGGGCCCATCCTCTGTAAGTCACTGTTCAGACTTTGATAGGGAAGGCACTGCAAAGCTCAATCTGCCTTAAAATAGTTCCTCAACAGACCTGCCATGGTGGGTCTTTCCTTCCTAACAGAGTCTCATATACACCCATAATCTGAGTTCCATAATGAAGGTAGGGGCATTGTCTTCATACATTTATCCTTAAAATGTGTGCAACCGGTATGGCCAGGCTTTTCACTAAGTGTAAAATGAAGTCATAATAAGTTTTTAATGCCCAGATGATCACTTGAGTCCCCATTGACTTGATGGCTAGTTGCATATTTCCAAATATTTCTTGTTGTTTCCCAAAGGATGGCTTATATCTGCTTATGGTCTGTTCTGTGTACAATAATCATCCTATCCACCATATCCCTTTTCTCTTGCCCTGGCAACACTGTGTCCACCCATGCACCCTTCCTGGCCTCCAAATAGCTTAGAGGAACCTTACTGTTGTCTCGCTAATGGTGCTGTCTCCTCCTAATATTGGTGGTGGCCTTGCCAAGGTGCCATCTTCTGACTCTCCCTAAGCCTCCACCATCTGGGTGCCTGCCAGAGCAGTGCCAAGTTGACTGGGAAGGAGAGAGGATCAGCCCTCTTTCCAGCTCTGAGCCATACGTTTCACCTGGAACCTAGAGTACTACCGCTCTGCCCAGAGTCATAAAGTTTCCCCTTCAAACTTTCCCTTCAATTTCAGAAGAGTATGTGATCATCTGGCATCTGTGGTCAAGTTAACCTACTAACAAGGTTAAGCACCTTAATAGATTTTCCCAAGAACAATTACTAGTCTCTTCCAAAGTTGAAGAAAGAAGTCTCCACTTCTGGGTGCAAATGAACCTGCAACTCTTAAATGACAACTTCTTCACTTCTACCCACCCAGGTTGCAAAAATCTTAAGGCTTGGGTCCAGCGAGGGCACCCTGAGCACAAAGGAAGTTCTGCCACACAGAAGGAAAAAGACAGCTTTTTTTTTTTTTTTAATTAACCCAATAATTCTCAATAGTTTATCAGATTGGTAAAGGCACAAGGGGTCAGAACTCTTAAGACCGGTCAATGTCAATGTATGAAATATCTGGAACCAGAAAACTCTGAGTAGTTCTATATGAATCTAGTAGAAAACAGGAAGGGCAGAGGGTGGGAAGGAAAGTATCCAGAAAGAAATTCTAGACATGAATTGCCTGGAAAACAAACTCTGGCCCTACCAGTTAAGCTATAAGTGTTTTGACTTTCTAAATTTACCCATAAGTCAATATCATCAACAACTCTGAAAAAGATGTCATAAAACATTCCTGATATAAGATTACAAACCTTAATTGGTAGAGAGTTCCTAGTTATGTATTGGAAAAACTAATATACCTCCATCAAAAGTTATAAATAGAAAATTGCCAAATGAGGAAATGAAAATTTAAAAAATAGCTAGCCCAGCAGATGATGCCAGAAGTACGGGGAGCCTTATTTGGTGCAAATGCCAATAGGAAGTTTTTGGACTAAACCTTTGGGTGAGGTGGAGTTCATCCATTGCTCTCCTGCTGTCAGGCGGAAGTTTCTGATATTTGAAGAAACAAGATATCTGTGTGGCTTCCTCTTCGCTCTTCTAATATTCTGTATTTATCAGTGGATCCTCTCTGTAGCTAATGCCCTGGCCTAATTGTTAACATGAGAGAAAGTTTCACTTACTATGATCAGGAAACCTTCTTAGCTTATCTGAAAATAGCACAACTTTCATTTGCTTCTGTAGCATGAAGGTGAGGGTATCAGATGGTGGTTACTGGAGCTTCCCCGAGTCTCTGCTCTTCCTCTCGTCTTCTGCTGTCAGTTCTCGAGTCTAGAGGGTGATGTGTACGGTGTTCTCTGACATTCAGTCTCTGCTCTTTAGGCTTCAGATGCATGGGGGGCATGCATTCCTGCCAGCACTGGTAGCTTCACTGTTCACCTGTTTGGGCCTAGAAGCGTTTCTCATCTGTAAATGTGATTTTGAATCTAAGCCATGAATCGGTCTTATTTATTAAAACAAAAGGTTTACATGGAAAAAAAATAGCTGAAAGAATAGGATTAAAGGTCCATCTGGCATGTTAACAACAACAACAAAAATAGAAAGTAAAGCTATAATTGCATGCCACTTTGTGCCAAGCAAAATTTGTGCCAGATCACAGAGGACCCTGAATGCCATGTTCACAAGGCTAGAATTTATTCTGTACATGATAGGAAGACATGGATAGATTTCTAGTAAGAGAATAACATCCTCTCAGCCCCCTCTCTTTTTTAAAAGGGAAGATTAATTAGTCAATTGGGTATAGGATGGATTAAAGAAGATCATGGTGCCTTACCATTATTGGAAAGATGAGGGAACCGTTCCAGAAATGGTCTATACAGGCATGTCGTTAGATATCTAGCTTTGGAAAAACCCACTAGAAAGGACTGAATAATGTACTGACTTCCTCCATTCATTATACTGTCTCTCGGTAGACCTAGCTGCCTGATAAGTGATGCTAATGTACCATGAGACTCTGTATAAATTGATAACACATAAGAACAGCCCAGAACTCATTTTTCAAATTGAACAGAAATGTCCTTTTAAAGAAATTTTGTCTTTCCACAAAAATTAGGAAGCATCAGCATCAAGAATTGGGGGATTTCCATTTTCAGAAAGTGCTGTTGTTGTTTTTTTTTCTTCTCAATGTCCATGACACATGAACAATTTCTCAGCCTCCTTAAAATGACTATGCCATTCATTTTTAATGGTCCTCCTTAATTACAAAGATATCCTGTGGTAAGGAGGCTTCCTTAAGTTTGGCTTTACTCCAAGGACAAAGAGTTTTCTGATACATATTGAAAAAAAATATTGCAACCTTCTTAGAAGATGGCCTACGTGAACATAAACACTGTTTCCTTCTTTCAAAGAAACAACAATTCTGTTTAATTGGCAATAACATTGAGCAAAAACCCATTTTTCCTGCCCAGATTTCTTACTTCCTGTGTGTTAAGCCTGTCCCTTATTGCTCACCAAAGACGTGGTGATGCAATGATGGTTTACCCTTTCCCCAAATGAGGTCTGCTATCATCAAAACATCAGCTGACTATAGTCTAATATAGTGACTATAGAGCCAATGAATTGTTTTTTTTTAATTATTATTTATTACTATTACAAGCATTTTCCAGAACTTTCCCAGGTAGAGCTCTAGGGATGGAAAAATAGAGTCTCTGGGCTATCATAACTTTCTCTCTCTCTCTCTCTTTAAAGATTTATTTATTTATTTGAGACAGAGAGATAGAGAGCATGAGTGGGAGAGACAGAGGGAGAGGGAGAGAGAGAATCCTAAGCAGACACCCTGCTGAGTGCAAGCCCGATGTGGGGCTTGATCCCACAACCCTGAGATTGTGACCTGAGCTGAAATCAAGAGTCAGACATTTAACCAACTGAGCCACCAGGCACCCCCCTTTCTTTCTGTAGGTGGATGCAGTAGGTCTTGTTGGTCTCAGCCGTCCTTAACTGCATCCTTCATAGAAATGGAAGGAAAAAAAAGTTGGTGCTATTGACAGAAATCAGGGACAGCAAATGTGTTTCAAGATGTGTCGTGAACAGCAGCATGTGGGGATGAAGGAGCAGAGTAAGTATGGCACAGGAAATTAGGACACCTGGATTCTAGGCTCAGGCCTGTCACCAACTAGACATTTGACCTCTGGCAACAATTTATCTGTAAAGGGTCTGACTTTTTTTCATTTGTCATATGAGGAAATTGAGCTGAAGTCATTTCTAGTTATGACCTCTTATTATTTTTCCTACTCCTAAATTCAGCATTGGGGACTACATAAGACTTTTGGCCTTTTTGCCAAATGCAGGCATCTGGCATGCCATTATTATCACAACAAAGATGTGAGCAATGGAATTGATATGTCATGTGAACCTAGAGCAAAGTAAAGCTATTGAGCTAGTGGGGGTGTCCTGGGAGTGGGGTTAATATTGGATGTGGCTTAGAGACTGCTTACATGATCTTATGCATTATCTCTCTATACTTCTCTCATTTTTTCATTCCTGTCCTCACTTATTTTTGTGTTTTATCTTATTTTATTTTGTTCTCCCAATCCTCACCCTTTCCTTTCCTTTACAGTGTTCAGGCTTCAGTGTTCTTCTTGGAAAGGAATTTTCAGAATTCTGGGTCTGAAAGAAATGTCCTAGTGTAACTCTCGCTAACTGAAATGTAACCCTAACCAGCTTCATGTGTGAGTTCCCACTATGAGAAGCCTCTGGAGCACGAGTGTGGGTGGCGCTCCCCTTGCAAGAGTTCCTGGCACTGGATTTCCAGGGAGAGGATCCTTACGCATGTCATTCAAGTTCAAATACCATGTGACTCACATGCTTTGAGGCAGAGGCTCTCCATTTGCTTCTGTCCATGTCCAACTTGTGCCCTATCTTCCTGTTTCTTTAAAAATGTTTTTCTCTCAGTACACTGATCATGATGAGCACTGAGCAACGTATGGAATTGTTGAATCACTATATTGTACACCTGAAACTTACACCACACCATATGTTAACTATACTGGAATTAAAAGTAAAAATTAAAAAAAAAATGTTTTTCTCTCTATTTGGTTAAATTGCAACTTGTTTTATTAACTGATGCGGAGGGTACACATTCCAGGCTACACAGGCAGTTAGGTAAGAAATGTGCTCTCTTTTTCTCTATTCTGTCGGGTGGTCGAAAATTAATCTCAGGGTCTGAGTTCTGGGGTGCTCACCTGTGCCAATGAGTCAGACTGGAGGTGGGAGTCAGGAGCATCTCTTTTATGTTGTCATCATTTATCCATCCTGGCACCTGTTTGATCTTTGATGATTGATCAGTGGGTCACTGTTGTGTCTTTCTGGTCGCAACCTCAAGTAGTCTTCAGGCTTGCCAGCCCTCTCTCAGCTGTATGTTGACCATTGTTCAGATGGAGCATCACAGTGGCCTATGGAAACCTCCCTGAAGCCGTCTCAGGCATTCTGGGCAAGAAGAGACACTGTGAAGCTGTCTCTATTCTATCACACTAGGCTGAGTGGGCAGAGATCTAGGGCTTAGTAGGCTCCGGAGGCTCTAGGCTGAGACAATGAATAAAGAAGGTCCTAGCTGCAGGGGGCCCAGGAAAGGCCTAAGAGTACTGGGTGGGGGTAGGGAGGACAGGGTAGGGAGGTGGGTATCAGGGGGAAAACTCTAGGTTAGTATCTCAAAATATTATCCCACTACATAAATATTAATGAGTCTATTTAATCCTTGATTTTTGGCACAAGGCAGCAATAATAAACCTGTTAACTACCATTCTGAAGATGTAGCTCAGGTAGGATATTGTTTTCAAAAGTCCAATGCTGCCCATATTAATGATGAAATTGAAAAGGGCTGGTGTTGCCCGGGGCTTCTAACTTCCCTTTCTTCTCTCTTTTTCTGCATTTCAGTGCTTTCTCTGCTGTGAGTTGTTTCTGTTATCTTGGTTTCCTCTGTCCTGGGGGAGAAAATGAGATAAATTAATTCATGCTAAAAGTCTCTGGCTTCTGGAAGTATTTACATTTTACAAGAGGGTCGTAGGGATAGATCAGTGTTTAACACAAAAGAATGGATCACTGTAGGTGGAACTTAAGATAATCGTAGGGGAGAGATTTTTACCTTTTTCTCCCTATAACGATTCCATAGTGCAAGGTAAAGGAATGGCGCTCTCTCCCCCTTCCCGGAAAGGCTGGAACAGATCAGGTAAGTGAGGAATGACTCAGACAAAGGAGAGGATCCCTGAGGCCTCCGAGGGAAGGACAGAATTACAGAGCTGCTGCCAGAGGAGCCAGTCAGAGACAGGCCTGGAACCTGGCTGTTACACTGGAACATTAGGACAGGTTGATAAGTATGGAAGAGGCTGAGGGCTTCCCAGGTGAGGTCCACAACAGGGAACGGGAAAGGAGATTTGCTTTATGTGGTGCTTGGTGTGTGCTGTGAGCTTAAAGATACTGAACCAGACTGGTTAAAGGTCATGATGATTTGATGAGGAAAGTAGACTCTCTACAAAGTCCCTGCCGTGCAAGTATGCTGTTTCTCGCTTTTCAAAATATGGTCAGAATTTATTTTCAAGAGTTGATATTTAGCATATTCCTTAAGTACCAAACTAAGTTCATTTTAATATATGGCTTTTAGAAATATATTATTAGTGTAAAAGTTGTAAAAATTCTGTCTTAGTCCATTTGGGCTGCTATCACAAAAGTACCATAGACTGTGTGGTTTATAAATGACAAATTTATTTCTTATAGTTCTGGAATCTGGGAAGTCCAAGATCAAAGTGTTGGCAGATTCAAGGTCTGGTGAGATCCACTTCCTGGTTCATAGACAGCTATCTTCTTGCTGTGTCCTCCCACGGTGGAGGGGGTGAGAGAGCTCTCTGGGGTTCCTTTTATAAGGCACTAGTCCTAGAGGGCTCTGCCTTCATGACCTAATCACCTATCAAAGGTCCCACCTCCTAATACTATCATGTTGGCAGTTAGGATCTCAACATATTAATTTTAGGGGGATACAAACATTTAGTCCATTAACACAGTGTTACTTCTAACATCTTCCAACATAGTTTCATTCCACTTTTGGCCCAGCAAAGTGGACCAAGGTCGGTATAAAAGGAATCACCTAGAATGGTCTCATGCCCCACTATCCAGCCTGACCTGCCCACACCTGGTTCAATGTCTCCTTACTAGACTTAGCTTGTCTCATTCCATCTGTAGCTTCTTGGTCAACCCTTCAGCTGATTGGCTGGTTGTGATTCTGGATTTTGGTACCATTCTCCTGCCTTCCTGATCACAGGTCTTTGCTTTTGGCCAGGTTCTGGATGAATGTGCCAGGCCCTAAGTCCTCCCTTTGGCACATTATTGCCCAGACATGAGGACATTGTTTAGGGTTATTAGGGTGGGGAGGGTCAGGATCGGGAGCAGAACCCAAATAAAGACATATAAGCTATACTCTAATTTCTTCTACTTGTCTTCACTTATTAAAAAAGATACTATGTGTGTATATATATATATATATATATATATATTATTTTAAGATTTTATTTATTTATTTGACAGAAAGAGACACAGCGAGAGAGGGAACACAAGCAGGGGGAGTGGGAGAGGGAGAAGCAGGCTTCCTGCTGAGCAGGGAGCCTGACGCAGGGCTCGATCCCAGGACCCTGGGATCATGACATGAACCAAAGGCAGACACCTAATCACTGAGCCACCCAGGCGCCCCATACATATTTTTTTATTATGTTATATTAGTCACCACACAGTACATCATTAGTTTGTTTTTGTTTTTTTTTTAAAGATTTTATTTATTTGACAGAGAGAGACATAGCGAGAGAGGGAACACAAGCAGGGGGGTGGGAGAGGGAGAAGCAGGCTTCCCTGCAGAGCAGGGAGCCCGATGCAGGGCTCGATCCCAGGACCCTGGGATCATGACCTGAGCCGAAGGCAGACGCTTAACAACTGAGCCACCCAGGCGCCCCAGTACATCATTAGTTTTTGATATAGTGTTCCATGATTCATTGTTTTCTTCTAACAACCAGTGCTCCATGCAACTCTAGGTTAGTATCTCAAAGTATTATCCCACTACATAATACTCATCACGGGGCTAACCCATCCCCCCACTGCCCCTCCCCTCTAAAACCCCCAGTTTGTTTCTCGCAGTCCGTAGTCTCTCATGGTTCGTCTCCCCCTCCAATTTCCCCCCCTTCATTCTTCCCTTCTTTCTCCTAATGTCCTCCATGCTATTCCTTATGTTCCACAAATAACTGAAACCATATGATAATTGACTTTCTCTGCTTGACTTATTTCACTTAGCATAATCTCCTCTAGTCCCATCCATGTTGATGCAAAAGTTGGGTATTCATCCTTTCTGATGTAATATTCCGTTGTATATATGGACCACATCTTCTTTATCCATTCGTCTGTTGAAGGTCATCTCAGCTCCTTCCAGTTTGGCTATTGTGGACATTGCTGCTATGAACATTGGGGTGCATATGACCCTTCTTTTCACTACATCTATGTCTTCTCTGTATCATTCCAATTTTAGTATATATGCTGCTGAAGCAAATACAAGATACTGTATTTTGGATACTAAATGTAACTGTATGAAAACGTCTCTACAATAGCTTGGTTGTAGATTTATTGTCACAGATGGCTAGTTAATTAAAATAAAACAAACAATTTTTTATGCTTCCATCTTTCTAGGTGACAAGCCAGCAGAACATACCTTTAGAGTCAGATACTTCTTGAGAATTATTAGCAAAAGGGATTATTGGTTGAAGGTTCACAAAGCTTGCTTGGGAGATTCTCCTGAGGTAAAGTGACAGTTAAGACCAAGGAGGAAATGGATGCACTGAAACAAATATATACAGTATTCCTAGCTTTGGATTTTAAAATGACAAGAACAAGCAAGCCAGTCAAACCCTGAAGAATCTCTGATGGAGGGGGGTTCTTTCTGAGAAACCTTCAGGAGAGGTTAATTAGAAAGATTGTTTCACAAACATGGTACAGTCTTGCAGACAGCAGGCTTACCTCCCCCAGCCTTCCTGAGAGAGCAAGAGGTCCATTAGCACAGTGGCCAGAGCCTGAACTATGGAGCCAGGTAGGCAAGTTGGAATCCTGGCCCCCCCATAAATCTACAACCAAGCTATTGTAGAGACGTTTTCATACAGTGTGAGATGACCAAATCTTTCTCAGCTTTGGTTCCCCCCCCAACCATTAAACAGGGATAGTAATACACACCTGAGAGTTCATATAAATCTCTTGGTCATCAAATGATTGCCCTCATTTCAGTGAAGGAAGGTCAAATTCTAGTCACTCTCATAGTTGGCAGCCCCTTTATCTGGTTATGATGGTTAATATGTATGTATTCCTGGACTTGAAGGCCCAGCTCAGGATGGTCCCGTGACTGCCAACAAGTTCCACAGGGGCCTGTTTCCAGACTTGCCTTATTTTTGCCAAGTAGAGATAAACACTGATGGAAACTGTCACTTGTCACATTCCCAGGAGCCAGGCATCTCTCTAATCTTGGTTTCTCTACAAGCAGGGCTGTCAGGGAAGGCAAATCAAGAGGTCAGACAAGGGACTGCTGCTTTGGCATCACTCCTTTGCCCACTCACAGAGATGTGCCAGACTCCCAGAGCCAGCTTGGAGGAACAGATACATCTCCTTCAGAAATATCTGGAGGAGCCTGGATATTTTCATAGTAAAAGATACCTTCACACGTTAGTTTGAGGCAAAGACTTTTATGTTTTTATGACAAATATTACCACTTATGTGTGGTTACAGATGGAATTAACCACAGCTTTAATCCACAGTGCTGCAGTGTGACCAAGTAGGAGGTCCTGGGAAAATGTTTTGGACTTTTAAAGTTCGTCCCAATAAAATTTGTAGAACTTCGGGGTGCTGACATGGATTCTCACTTCCTTACTACGTGGGTTCTCATTTCCTTATTTCATTACCAACTTATTTCAAAATACGAATTTATGTCCCAGTAGTGATGGTCAGAGTGCCAGTGATTTCATAAGATCAGGCCTAGAGATGGAAATGAGGTTTGTTTAAAAAAAAAAAATGGGGGTGGGCAAGCAAAAATCCAGACTCTTAAATACAGAGAACAAACTGATGGTTCCCAGAGGGGAGGTGGGTGGGGGGATGGGTGCAATAGGTGATGGGGATTAAGGAGTGCATTTATTGTAATGAGCACTGAGTGATGTCTGGAATTGCTGAATTACTATATTGTACACCTGAAACTAATATAACACTGTATAAAAAAAGGTAAATTTTAGAAATACCACTGGAGAGTCATCAATAAAGTTTGGAAGTAGGGAAAAAAAAAGAAATGAGGTTTGATTTTAATTTGTGTCTTCTGCTGTCTTTAGGTCAGTCGTGTATGAATAGTTTGTTCATTCAGTGTCTCTACTGCCTCAAGTGACAAAGGATATCAGAGTCACTGTCACAGAGGACATTATCACCGAGCAGTATTTATCATAAACCCACTGCTGCACAATGCCAAAGCAAGGTAAATAGGCAGAATAATTGCCCATGAGTAAAGACTGTTTAACACACAGATCATTTCACAGAGCCCTTCAGACCCCTGTGCAAATATACTAACAGGACCTTGGATGTTAATTTGCAACAAAAATTGTATGGATAAAGGGGCAGGAGAGTTGGTAATATTCTAAAAGTTATTTGATTACAAAATGTATATCCTTATTTTCTTACCTACAAGGTCTTCAAAAAATGGAAGTGGGATGTAATGTCCTATAGTTTAGTGGTTTCCAGATAGTTGTTTTTAATAAATCAGTTAAATTTTAAAACAAAAAATGGGAGGGACTAATTAATACAAGATTGCCAACTCTTTTTTTGCAAATTTTGTGAAGGAAATTAAAAAACAGATTTCCTATAAAGTATTGCTATAATTTCATGAAGAAAGACTTTCAAATACCAAAATAAAAGGGAGGGTATAATTTCAGGATAAAGAATGGTCTTTCAAAGTAGATAATAGTGTCTACCACTTATTGAACACATATGCAAGGTACTAAGACATTTGAATGTACTGTATAACTCATACAACCTTGTGAGATGGATACTGTTATTATTCCCATTCTACAGATGAGGACTTTGGGGGTACAAAGAGGAAATGTGTCTAAAGAAACACAGTAATGGCAGAGTGTGGATTCATTTCTGCAGAGTCCATGGTTTTAAAAACTATGTGATAAGCATTAATAACACCTTACGGTTAGTATCACTAAAATACTGGTTACATAACTTGCTTTTCTAATTTTGACATCAACAGGTGGAAACGTGGTCACAGACCTGCACCAGTCTGAAAGCCAGGGTGTCTCTCTCGAAGGGGCCAGAGTGGGAGGCTGGAGTAGGCTGGGGCCTCAGCTTCATTTGGGGCCTCAAAGTTAGACTTTTGATGTTATCTTCAAATATTGTTATACATATACACACAAAGAGACACCAACTGGTTTAGAAGAAAAGCAAAAGAAGTCATTCACCAAACTTGTTTTTACCTGCCTACTGCGTCAGACATACCACCTGCAGCGCACCATGGATTGATTTTTTTCAAAATGCGTTTTGTAATTATCTTTTGAAAAACACCATTCTACTGGTATTGAAACTACATTGTGAGTGAGACAGTACTTATTTCCTACTCCTCATGGGCAGGGATAGACCATCCATTTCCTTCCCAGAAGGAATAGGCATGGCAAGACCCCTTGTATCTTCTGTCCCCTCACCCCTCCTCCAGGGAGATGGAATAACCTATATTATTGGTGAATTGGCTTGGCTCTGTGTCTTTTGGGCTTATCTTTCAGAGTCTGTCTGTCTCCAGGATGCCCACATCCTCTGTTCTTCCCTGTGGTTCACACTGAAGCAGCTCTGCCTCCAGGAAGAGGCCTGCTATCTCAGATTTGAGGTGAATTCCATTTGGGAAAGGTGTTATAAGCCCCTTTGGCTTCATATCTAAAGTCATATTACCTAATCAGCTTTATCTGCTATAAAGGTAACAGATACTTATTTTCTGTCTCCTGCATTTTATTTCTTACTGGTTATAGATTTTATTTTATTATTTAAAAGATTTTATTTATTTGTAAGAGAGTAGCAGGCAGAGGGAGGAGAAGCAGACTCCCCACTGAGCAGAGAGCCTGATGCGGGGCTGGATCCCAGGACCCTGGGATCATGACCTGAACTGAAGGCAGGTGCTTAACTGACTGAGCCACCCAGGTGTCCCTGGTGACCGATTTTAGAAAGGAAGAAAAGAACTATTATTTATTTAGTCCTTAAACACCCTGTAAGCCATCATATGATTGTAAGATCGAGTTTGGAAGGGACCTGAAGAGGAAGGGACCTGAAGAGCCAGCCACATCCAAGCTAAAGACCTCGATGCAGTAATCATCCTTAACATTTTTCTTAGCACTTACTATGTATAGGCACTGGACCACAAGCCTTCTGCATGAATGATCTCATTGAATTCTTACAGCAATCCTATGAGATGGGTACTAGTGACAACACCGTTTTACTAATTAGAACTTGAAGCTTGGAGAGGTTAAATAATATTCCTAAAGTTACAGAATGATTTAGCAGCAGAGCCCCAGTGGAGGGGTAGAGATCCCATCCCAGCCCTGTACGGAGACAACAGATGTCGAACAATGAATAGATGATCGATGACAGCTGGGTGAGTGTCATGCCAGGTGCTTAGCACACATAACCTCTAGTCTGAAGGGTCAAGGAAGACACTCTTCCCTGACAAAGGGACGTTCAATCGTAAGCCTCCACAGTGTATAGGAGTCAGCAAGGCAAAGGGATGGCTGGATGGGTGGATGGGATTAAGGATGAGGAGTGGGTAGTATTCTGGGAGGGAAGAGGGTCTGAAGTGAGAAGCGGTGCGGTAGCCCATGGCCACGGCACAGGAAGTGAGGGGGAAGGTAGCACCAGATGACCCCGGAAAGCCAGATTACAGAAGAGGCTTTGCAGTCCATGCTAAGGATTTTGGATCTTCTCTCAGGAGCAATGTGGTGCCTTTGAAAGGTGTAAATGAAGGGTGTGACAATCGTGCTCACTTTTCTCTGTAGCATTCCCTATTTTTAAGCTTTAAATTCTGGCTACATCAGAGAGAAAATTCCTATTAGGTGCTAATCTCTCTCTAACACCTGGTGGCTTTTGATGAACTACTCATTTCCCTCTTGATAAGGGGCAGCGTGTGTGAAGTCTGTTTCAGTCGTTCTCAGACATGACTGTGTCTGAACAACTCTGAAATGTTCTGTTGCAAGGCCACACTCAAGACCAATTAAATCAGAATCTCTAAGCATGGGAACCAAGCATCCGTATTTTTTTAGACACAGCAGCCTCTGCAATTCAATTTAACAGTTATTGAGCCCCTACTGATCCCAAATCCAAGCACCGCGTTAGATGCTGTGCATACAAAGATGAGTAAGTGTGAACAGCTGTTTTCAGCTGTGAACTATCCCGAAGTCCTAGCTTCTGCAGCTGCTACTGAAGCAAGCAAGGCTGAGGCAGCCCCAGGCGCCAGGAGGCAATTAACAGAATCCTTGAAGTGAAAGTCAATGAAAATAATAAATCATGTGGTTGCATATCTACAATGTCTCACCTCGTCTTTCCACTGGAAATCCCAGAAATCAGGAACCCCGAGCCAGGAGATTCAGAGAGCGGTCAAGGCACCCTGTTGCTTTGATTGCTCCCCCTATCCTTGCCTTGGAGAATTGGCCCAACGAGGGAGACAACACACCTATTTATTCACTTATTAAAACATTTATTGAGCACCTACTTTGTGTCAGGCTCTGTGCTAGGCATTGGGGGTACAAAAGAGCATCCACGTTTCCTGACCTCAAGTTGCTCACAGAAGACAAGGGATCTATTCTGCTTTTTAGTTTGTCAGAATAAATCAGAATGAAAATGCCTTCTGAATGTATTTCAAAACGCTGATCTGAAGATAAAAATGGATTATAAATATTCACATGCTTTGGAAAATGAGGAATCCATGATGAGTCAACAGAAAATTCTATACCTTGAATTGTGAAACCATAAAACTTCCAAGTTTTGCCATTTATGCTATACTGATCTTGGAAATATTTTCAGAGAGCAGCAATGATTTCTTTTTTACTTGTTTTATATATCTTCTAGCATTGTATCAGGTACAAAAGGGTATTTAACAAATGTTTTTTTAATGATCACCGAATAACTACCCAAGTTAGAAAGGATAACTTTTTTTTTGAACAAAGTTCAAAAAGAAAGGCATTCCAATATGAAAACAAGCCAATGTTGAGGCCAATAAAATTTTGAAAGTTTTTTAAGTTTTTGTTTTGAGAGAGTGAGAGTGAGAGAGATCTCAAAGGGAAAGAGAGAAGCAGACTTGCCGCTGAGCAGGGAGCCTGATGTGGGGCTAGATCCCAGGACCCTGAGATCATGATCTGAGCCCAAGGCGGATGCTTAACTGACTGAGCCACCCGCGTGCCCCAAAATTTTGGAAGTTTTAAAAGAATATAGAATCATGTCTTTATTTTTAAAGCTCTGGAGATAACCTATGTTTATGAAGGTCTCTGGGGAGCTTGAAATTCTAAGATTTCTACCCAGATAAGACAGGAAGGCATCTTTTTAAAATAAACATCTAAGTTTTCATTGAAGTGCTTTAATTTCTTCTCTTACTTGGCTCCACTTTGAGATAAACTGAGAAAAAATAAAGATATATTTCATAGCCTTAGAGAATCCTAGAATTGAGGGGTAGAGGGGAGGGTTGGAAAGATCCAGCAGACCATCCAGAATGGCCTAGAGAGCTTTTTCAGAAACATACTTGCTGGGTTTCTGATGGGATGATCTGGAGTATAGGAGCTAGGTATGGGGTACTTGGCACTGATGCTTTTAAGAAGCTCTTGGCGGTGCGGGGCGGGGGGGGCGGGGGTGACTGGGTGGTTTAGTCGGTTAAGCGGCTGCCTTTGGCTCAGGTCATGATCCCGGAGTTCCGGGATCGAGTCCCACATTGGGCTCCCTGCTCAGCAGGGAGTCTGCTTCTGCCTCTCCCTCCACCCCTGCTTGTGCTCTCTCTCACTCACTCTCTCTAAAAAAAAAAAACAAAACCTTAAGAAGAAAAAAAAAAGAAGCTCTCCAGGGGCGCCTGGGTGGCTCAGTCAGTTAAGCATCTGACTCTTGATTTTAGCTCAGGTCATGATCTCAGGATCCTGAGATTAAGCTCCGCCTTGGGCTTCATGCTCAGGGGGGAGTCTACTTGAGGATTCTCTTTCCCTCTCCCCCTGCCCCGCCCCTTGCACGTGGTCCCTCTCTCCCAAAAAATAAATAAATAACATCTTAAAAAAAAAAAGCTTTCCAGATGATTCTGCTGCCTATTCTGGTTTGGAACAACTCATCAAGTCCAATCATTCTATTTTATAGATGAAGAAAATATGACCCAGAGATTTGAAGTGAGCTATTCAAAGTCTCACAGCTAGTTAATGATGGAACCTAATACTGTGTTTTCTATTATATCACATAGATTTCCATATTTTTGCTAACATTACCATAGCCTCAATTCCACTGACACAGTCTTTGCTCTATAAGTAATTAAAACATTTTTTTGCCCCAGATGTTGTATAAGAGGGAAGCTTAGCTCTGGATGGACCAGTATGCCTAACCACCAGCAGCAGTTAGGAGATCTGATTATAAATGCCTCAAACAGTCATTTAAATAAAAGATCGGGGGACGCCTGGGTGGCTCAGTCGGTTAAGCGTCTGCCTTCGGCTCAGGTCATGATCCCAGGGTCCTGGGATCGAGCCCCACATCGGGCTCCCTGCTCTGCAGGGAGCCTGCTTCTCTCTCTGCCTCTGCCTCTCTCTCTCTCTCTGTCTCTCATGAATAAATAAGTAAAATCTTAAAGAAAAAAAAAGATCGGGGTAACTTGGTATGGTCTCCCAGGATGGAATTAAAAGGAAACTGAAAAATCATTCACTTTGTTTAAAACACAGAGTATTTATCATGATACAATCTCTTTTGTTCTACTCTGACTTTTGAAATGAAAAATACTCAGTTTAATAAAATAAAAAAACATACTATTGCATATTGACAACGTATTTAAAGTCTTCTTTATAATATAGTAATTTGGGTTAGGTACATTTTCTTCCCCCCTGCCACTAAATATTTAAGACACTTTTCCCTCCATCTCAATTTTAAGTATGATCAGAAACTTGTATCTAGCTGAACTAAATATATATTGAGTGGAAAGTTGTGTCACAGTTTGGGTTTCACACACATTCTCACTTATATTTGTTTTGAAATACTCGAGATTAGTATGCATGGTGCTATTTATTCTAATGCTAAATATGGATGCAAGTCCGGGTGGAACTGCAAGTATGCTTCTTCCAACAGCTCCAAATTATAAGGTTAACAACCTGTTTTGGTGCTCTTGTTTTCTGCTCTTTCTAAAATTGCAAATTACCCAGCCAGCTTAGCCCATGAATAAGCTGAAAAGAGGCAGCGTGGGTGGAGATGTGTGTGCATGAGAGAGAGAGAGAGAGAGAGAGAAAGAGAAAGAGAGAGCGTGTGTATGTGTGTGATATGGAAGAAGAAGCAAGGTTAGAAAAGGGAGTTCCACTGAATTATTGTGGGTAACTAGTCACCTTACTATCACTTCTAGATTGCCATTTGGTAAATAGCCCTTTAATTTTTCTGTCCCAACGCAGCTATCTTTTTCTTTCACAGAGAGACGATGTTATACCACTAAATATTAGATTAATCATTCCTAGTACCATAAAAAGCACTAAACACCAAGTGACAAAGGGCCAAATTTCCAGAAGCTCAAAACCTTAAGAAAAAAAATCCATGCTATGAAGCTATCCATGATTTCCTCCTCTATCCTTGTGGACTCCGATAGAATTTTGCTTGTGCCCTCCTAATGCCACGTGCCGTCTTCTACTTTGTACTCTTGATTCTGCCGTGCAACATAAATACACCGTGGCCAGTATATTTAGGTGTCTGTATGTCCCATAGCACTTGGGTGTAGTAGGCATTCATAAAGACTATCAGAACACCGCATCTCTAAGACTAACCGGGGGGGGGGGGGGGGGAGTCACTACTTGATAAACAATATGGCATAAAACATTAATGTAAGGCTTGAATGTACCCGTCTCATGAAAGAACTATTCTCACATTACGAAGCAATCGGTTGCTTCAAGAGGGAACGGGTTTCTTTCAGTTGGCGTGTCATGTGATGGGACTTTGAAAAGAGATACATCTAATGCTTTAGAAAGCCCTTAGGAGGAGCTCCTTAGCTCTCTAGGAAAGCTAAAAACAGGAAAGGGGAAGAGAACAAGGAAAACCTTTACGGAGGCTCTCTTCACCTGCAATCTCCGATACAATAGCATCCCCACTGGACAGCCTCTCCGAGGCAATATAACCTGGCTGTAAGGATTGACTCTGAGATTTTCAGTGGTTCTCAAGCTGTGGTTCCAAACCAAAAACCAACAGTTCACGTTGCTTGGGAACTGGTTAGAAATGTAAAAATTCTGACCCTCCTGGATCTACTGAATCAGGAACTCTGGGGTGGAGCCCAGCACTCTGCTTTTTAACAAGCCCTCCAGGTGATTCTGCTGCAGACTAAAGTTTGAGAATACTGCTTCACTCTGACCCTCCCCAGCTGTTGTGCCCCAGTGGTTCAGATCACCTGGGGAGAGCTCCCTTGGACCTTGGGCTCTTGCACAGTGGAGAAAATGAATGTTTGTGGGGAGGGAGAGGGAATGAAGCTTACTCTCTTTTCTTGTCCTATTAAAATAAAAATACTTCGAAGGTCTCTCTACCAATTATCCATTGTAATCTTAATAGGGATTTGCTAATTCAGCTGAGAGCTGGAATAGTGCTTAGTTGAACACTGTAACTTGATCTGGACGCACTGGGCTGAGTCAGCCTGAGTTGACATTTATCTTCTATGATGGCCATGAAGGAGGGGGTTAGCAAGATAATCGATAGTGTATGAACGGTTTTAAGCAGTATGTTTCATTTACATAACCAAAAAATATCAGAGCTGCAAGAGACCTTAGGAACTGATTGTTTTTTCGATCTTGGGTTACAGAGGTCTCACAGCTAGTTAGTGGCAGAGTCAGGACCACAAAGGACTGCTTGTTCTAGGGATTCTAATGCAAGGTCTACAGTGCCAGGAACACGTTACACCACTCAGCAGTTACGCTTCAACATTTCCCTTGCGTGGAATGGTTCGCAAGCCTAAATTCCAGGCATCTATTCAAGTTCTAGTTGAAGACCTAGGTATACTCATTCACTGCTTCATCAAAAGATTCAAG
Organism: Mirounga angustirostris; assembly: GCF_029215605.1. NCBI lineage: Eukaryota > Metazoa > Chordata > Mammalia > Carnivora > Phocidae > Mirounga > Mirounga angustirostris. The sequence goes on from NW_026991717.1 coordinate 99,069,381, forward strand.
GAAATTCTCTGAAAGTCTATTGTATTAATTAGAATTGTTTTGGTCACCAGAACAGAAGCCTACTTGAGCCAGTTTCAGCAACAAGGGGGCATTAATTACAGTGGGACTGAAGAAAACGTTGGACAAGCAGGCTTCCAGAGGATAGGAACTGGGGTCGGGAGCACTGTAAGGAGCCCAGAAAGTCCTCTTTCTGGGTGTCCTCCTCATCTGCTTCTTCCTGCTGGTCAGTCTCATTAATCTCTCATACAACAGAATGGTATTTTTCTATTTCACAGGATACATGGGAGAAAAAAGAAGCCACGGATAGTGGTATATAAAACACAAGTTTTATATATCACATGTAGGGCTGATACTTGATATTTTTCTTTTTAAAGTTTTTTTTTTTTTTTAAATAACAGGTTTATTGAGATATCATTCAAAAACTCACATACCATAAAGTTCACTTTTAAAGTTCTGCAACTCAGTAGTGAATTTTTGTACAGTTGATTATTCATGGAACTGTGCACAGTGGTGAAAAATTTGAATTGCTGCACATGCACGTTTCCAGCTGAGGTTGGACAACTCGCATACTAAAGACAGGTGCCCTTTTTGCAGTCTATTTAGCGTCGTGATTTTTTGCATTTTTGGTGCTTGGTATTGGTGGTGTTGCTGTTTAGAATGGCTCCCAAGTATAGGCTGAGGTGCTGTCTACTGTTCCCAAGCACTGGAAGGCTGTGATGTGCCTCACAAAGAAAATACATGTTAGATAAGCTTTTTTTTCCCATGCATGAGTTATAGTACTGTTCGCTATGAGCTCAATGTTTGTGAATCATCAATGCAGTACATCTAGAAAAAAGGGAGGAGGGGCGCCTGGGTGGCTCAGTCGGTAAGTGTCTGCCTTCGGCTCAGGTTGTGATCCCAGGTTCCTGGGATCGAGCCCCGCATCGGGTTCCCTGCTCTGCTGGAAGCCCGCTTCTCCCTCTCCCTGTCCCACTCCCCCTGCTTGTGTTCTGTCTCTCGCTGTGTCTCTCTCTCTCTGTCAAATAAATAAAATCTAAAAAAAAAAAAAAAGAAAAGAAAAAAGGGAGGAAATATGCCAATCTGTTCATGAGGCTGCTTTGGAAAATGCCAAAGTAACATCTATAACGTGTGATGAAGCCATGGAAAAGATGGAAAAGTGCATAAAGTATAGTGGATGGCATCAATGTGAGACTGAAAGCCAAAAAATTTTACTGTCACGTTACCCAAGGCTAGGAAAATGTTAAACTCTTCTTGGTTAGTGCTTTAGTGTAAAGAAATACTGCATATAATTAATTATAAGAAATATCTATTAAATAAGGTGTTTTTAGACAGAAACACACATAAAACAAGGTTATACACTGATTGGTTGATTAAAATGCTATGAACAGAAGCTTGTGGGAACCTAGCCTATATTTCCCTGAGGAGCAATGGCTTAGTATTCACTACTTCAGTGTTTACAGCAACTTTATAGAATATAATCACACTGAAAGATGAGAATCTGTTGTATACATTCACAAAATTATGCCTTAATCACCATTATCTAATTCCAGAACATTTTTATCATCCCTAAAAGAAATCCCATACCCATTAGCAGTCATTTCCCACTTCCCCTCTACCCCCAGCTCCTGGCAACCACTAATCTATTTTCTGTCTCCATGGATTTGCCTATTCTGGACATCTCATATACATAGAATCATAATGTGTGGCCTCTTCTGTCTTGGTTCTTTCACTTAGCATAATGTTTTCAAGGTTCATTCATGTTTTCCAAAGTGGCTGCACATTTTTCAATCCCATCAACAGTGATGAGGGTTCCAGTTTCTCCACATCCTTGCCACCACTTGTTATTGCTGTCTTTTTGATTACAGCCATCCTAGTGGGTATGAAATGATATTGCTTTGTGGCTTTGACTTACATTTCCCTGATGACTAATAATGTTTAATTAATCTTTTCTTGTGCTTCTTGATCATTTACATATCTTCTTTGGAGAACTATCTATTCAAATCCTTTCCCTATTTTATTTTATTTTATTTTTATTATTATTATTATTATTTTTATTATTTATTTGAGAGAGCGAGAATGAGAGAGAGAGTACATGAGAGGGGGGAGGGTCAGAGGGAGAAGCAGGCTCCTCGCCGAGCAGGGAGCCCGATGCGGGACTCGATCCCGGGACTCCAGGATCATGACCTGAGCCGAAGGCAGTCGCTTAACCAATGGAGCCACCCAGGCGCCCGCTTTCCCTATTTTAAAAATTAGAACATTTCTTGGCTGTAAGAGTTACATATTTTGGATACAAGTCCCTTGTAAGATATGTGATTTGCAAGTATTTTCTTCCCTTGGGGGGGCTGCCTTTGATGGCTGAATGGACTTCTGATCTGGATGTCAGAGTCTCACTTGCTCAGTTTGCACAGGTGTGTACTTTTCAGATGGTGGGACAACACTGGCAATGGCTTTCTGTGTAACGGTTTGAAGCACAGGGAGAAGACGGCCGTCTACGAACCAGGAAGAGAGGCCTTCAATCACACTAATCCTGACGGCACTTTGATCTCAGACTTGTGGTCTCCAGAAATGTGAGAACATAAATTTCTGTTGTTTAAGCCACCTAGTCTGTGGTACTTGATTATGGCAGCCCGAGCAAACTGATACAACTAGTGTTGCTAATGGAGGTGATGTTTTTATTATTTATTTATTTATTTATTTTTTACAGATTTTATTTATTTATTTGAGAGAGAGAGAATGAGAGACAGAGAGCACGAGAGGGAGGAGGGTCAGAGGGAGAAGCAGACTCCCCGCCGAGCAGGGAGCCCGATGCGGGACTCGATCCCGGGACTCCAGGATCATGACCTGAGCCGAAGGCAGTCGCCCAACCAACTGAGCCACCCAGGCGCCCTGGAGGTGATGTTTTTAGGTATCAACATTTCCCTTGTATCTGAGAAGTGGTGTTACTAAGGGCTTTGAATGTGTTCTTGTTTATTTACCAATATCTACTAATTATAATATGTCATTAAGACGGATCTAGAGGGGGACGCCTGGGTGGCTCAGCCGGTTAAGCGTCTGCCTTTGGCTCAGGTCATGATCCCGGCGTCTTGGGATCACGTGCCACCAGTGCAAACACATTATGTAGCAAAATACCTTCCTGTATTTCCAAAGGTTTCCTGTTTTATTTTTTTTCCCCTCCTTTCCCCCTCTGGCTTTCTTTTTATCTCTACATTTTTTTTTTTTTAAATAACAGGTTTATTGAGATATAATTCAAAAACTCACATACCATGAAGTTCACTTTTAAAGTTGTACAACTCAGTAGTGGTTTTTTGTACAGTTGATTCTTCACAGAAACGTGCACAGTGGTGAAAAATTTGAATTGCTGCACACACAACGAGAGAGGGAACACAAGCAAGGGGAGTGGCAGAGGGAGAAGCAGGCTTCCAGGAGAGCGGGGAGCCCGATGTGGGGCTCGATCACAGGACCCTGGGACCATGACCTGAGCCGAAGTCAGTCGCTTAACCGACTGAGCCCCCCAGGTGCCCCTTCGTTTTGAACTCTTACTAGCAGACAAAATTTGAACTAATTTGGGGTATGTGAATCAGAAGGGGAATAGAATTTGTCTTCTATAGATAGGAAGCCCATATTATTACATGTGAAAAAAGAATTATCATTTTATTGTCTGTTTAGATATTTTCTACTGCATGCAGACATTTTAGATAAAAATTGATTCTTGCTGAGTAATGGCTAAGTGAATTCCCCTGCTTCCCCTCTTCTTCCTAAGCTACTTGTAGCCATCTCGTAGGCTTGTTTTGAGAACTGTTACATAGAACATGCCTGGTTGGCACAAAGTACTAGGTGTTAACTATATCTATGTGGATCTCAGAAAACAATAATCCCTACTTGTAGAAACTCATGTGAAGGTTCATAAGGCTGACCAGTGCAAAACTGTCAAGTACAGGTTTTGTTGTTACTGGCCTGTACCTCACCATAGGTGAAAGAATGTTTGTAAAGAATATTAGAAGGTAAGTGGCCCTATTTAGTAATAGTAATAGTAACAGTGGTAGAAAGGCATAGGGAACATTATAGAGATACTTGATGAATAGTCTCATAGCAATTCTTAGGGCAGTGATGTGTGCATTGTACACTAGGGAGTATGTAATTTCCATTTATTGACTAAGGTTATTTGACCAAATATTTATATGAATGTGTAGTTTCTTCCCCCTCCCCCACTTTCTGATATGCTTGCATTATTTTCATTCTAAACCATTTTCAAACACTTAAGAAATTAACCAGTCTGCATGATATATTGAAGAAAAACTAATATTCCCACCAAAATGAGGTAGAAAAATAAGGGCTTTTTCTGTAAGGACCCAAATTAAATGGTGTTTATTAACTTGGCATACCTGTAACCATCTCTTCGGTCTTTTTCATTTAAGGGTTAATAACCTTCATAATTAATAATCCTTTATGAGGCACAGGGTATCGTGGGAAAGTAATGGGAGTCCAAGCTGGGAGAAGTCCCTCTTTCTTGATCAGTTTCTGCCTCCAGGAAAGCAGAACTATAGGGAATGGAGACCAGGGATTGACACGCCTGACTCTGAACAAGTGTTAGAGTCTTTTCTATCTCTTTTTAACTGTATTGTCTCCCGCTAGCCTGGACTGGAAAGCAGCCTTGGGCTGCATTGGAGCCCTGGCTGCTCAGGTTTGCAGAATCCTGGCAGAAGTCTTCTGAGAACCCTGTTCTAGACTGAGAGCCCTGTTCTAGACCAAGTCTGCTTTAGACTGCATTTTTCAGCCATCTACTGAAAGAGCACAAAGATATGAATGACACTGAGTGATATGTATGGAGGGCAGGACTTGGCACAATCTGATCAAGGCATTCAGGACTTTTCTTCCCCTTTACATTGCACCATTACTTTAAAACTGATTTCATAAAAAGAAAGAAAAATAAAATAAAAAAAAAAAACAAAAAAAGAAAAAATAAATAAAACTGATTTCATATCAGTTATTGATCCACCTTGTTTGTATATGGCTCAAATGTAATAATGCATGTTGTAAGGTGCTTTATATAAATGTTCAGAGTAATTGGTATGTCTTTCTTTACTCCATCTGTCACCCCCTTCTTTGTTGTTTTTTTCTTCTTTTACTATTTTTCATAAAAGAGAACTTTTGTACTGTTCCTTCTTCCAAATCTTATCTCCTGGGTCTTTTTATCTCCACATCACACTCTGAAGTTTCTGCTTTGTCAAGATCTGACGCCTGGAACCCGAGAGGTGATCCTTTTCTGATCCGGGGGGAAAAGAAAGCTGGATGTTCTGGTCATGGAATCCTCTGAGAATATAGACACTGAGTGAGGACAGTAGGGGGATGGAAAGGAGAGAAGGAAATGGGGAATATACTCACAGGAAACCTACAGTGATTATTGGCAGAAGAGGTAAGGAGGTAGACAGTTCTAGAAGCCCTGATTGTTGGGCAATCTAAGTCCTTTATATTTTCATGAGTGTGATAAAATTTAAACTGTACATGTTATGAAGAAAAACTTCAACACTGATAAAGGCTATAGGCACCAGTTTCTTCTTTTTTGCCACAATACATTTCTAAAAGCTCAGTTAAAAAGTAGAACAAGGAAAAACATCATTTTTTAGAGCCAGTAGATATAACTTACACTTCTACTCTTTTGAATCGGCTTTGGAAGAGGGAAATTATGCCCATAAAAAGATTTGAATCACTGACAAATGAGTGGATTAATGGGATGAAAAGCATAATAAAGATACTTTTTGATACCCCCGGATTAGGGGACAGGTAAAATTTAAGATGGTGAGAAGATTAGGGAACAGGTGACATTCAAGATTGTAAAAACTGCTGCCCATGGTTTACTGTCAGGATTGCCCATGCCAGAGAACTAAAGCAAAACGGTGGAAGTATTGATATGATCATGTAAAAGTAATTCTGTTTTATGTACTGCTTTCTAACTTTGCCAGATTGCCATTACAAGAATAAGTTCTATACTCATTAGTATTTGTTCTAATGTGTTATCGCATTAAGCTATATCTAGATAATCTTTATAACCATTGCTCTTGTATGTTTCAATAAAATCTGTTGAATGACTTTTGGGGCCAGGCCAGCCTTTGGAAATTACATTGTTATTGGTACTTCTGTACCCCAAGACCTCAGGTAGCTAGAAATCTTAGAGAAATGTAAATTCTGTCTGAATGGGTATCTTTTCCAAATTAGTTGAGAGTTCAGCTTTTATTTGGTAAAGGGTGATTTTAACTATGTGAGTGGAAATCTCTCTAACGTTACTATTTCTCCTTTTGGCCACTTCTCAGTGAACCATCAGGATAGTCCTTGAGACACATGATATGGGACAAAGAGCTGGATTAACTGTGCCAAAACATAAATCTTCTATTTTTTTTTTTTAAGATTTTATTTATTTGACAGAGGGAGACATAGCAAGAGAGGGAACACAAGCAGGGGGAGCGGGAAAGGGAGAAGCAGGCTCCCCGCTGAGCAGGGAGCCCGATGTGGGACTCGATCCCAGGACCCTGGGATCATGACCTGAGCCGAAGGCAGACGCTTAACCACTGAGCCACCCAGGTACCCCAAAACATAAATCTTCTAGATCATATGGCACAGAATGTGCTGCTCAGTAACTTCAGATGATGCACAGGGAGCCTACTTAGAATTCCTTCTGAGCCTTCCTGTAGCTAGAGTTAAGTGTAGTTCCACCTTTATTTTACTGTTTATTACAAATGATCAACTTTCAGTTAGCATTTTATTGGCTGAATTCATTTTTTTTCTTCGCATTCTATGGAACTGCTTCTAGGTAGGCCCAGGGTATCCCCTGTCCACCTGATTCACCCACCTAGAGCTTCAGTAAAGCTTGCATTTTAACATCTGATGGGTTTTAACATTAAGTACCCCCGAGTTGGTTTATGCGTTAGAAAACAAAATCTTTGCTGTGAATCAAAAGACAGTCATTGGAAGGTGCCTGGGTGGCTCAGTTGGTTGAGCGACTGCCTTCGGCTCAGGTCATGATCCTGGAGTCCCGGGATCGAGTCCCGCATCGGGCTCCCTGCTCGGCGAGGAGCCTGCTTCTCCCTCTAACCCTCCCCCGTCTCATGTACTCTCTCTCTCTCTCATTCTCGCTCTCTCAAATAAATAAATAAATCTTTAAAAAAAAAAAAAAAAGACAGTCACTGGAGAGAGAGAGTCTACTTGAAAGCAATGGTTGAGGAGCGCTCAAACTGAGGAAAGCGCAGTATGGCTGTTGAAGCACTTTCGAGGGCCCTCGCTCTGCCATGCCGCTGTCTCCGCTGCCGAAATGAAGCCTTACCGTATGGTTAGCGCTAACTGAGGCCGGTATGCACGTCTGTGAGGTTTATGAACAGATGCTTGCCTTCGCTTGGCATTTTCATTGTATAGCTAACCGCTCTTACTCTTATTTAAGATTAGCCCCACTACCCATAGTTGTCCTCTTTTGTCTTTCGCTAGAAAAAAATCGGGACCTTATATTTTAGAGTATCTTTTTGGATATAGTTTATTTTTAACCTATTTACTATTTAGCCTGTTATTTTGTGTAAGCTACATTACATAGTACACTTTTTTTGGTGGGCAAGAAAGGTGTCACTGTACTTCACATATAACGAATGTTCCTAATAATCCTGGAATACTGGTCTGAATCGTTTGGAATTCTGATTGCCTGACAAGCTTCTGTCTTTCATGGGCAGATCTAGAACCCATCAAAGTGTATGGTAGATCACCATATACACCATATACATACATATACACCATAAAGGGTAGACCTGGCTTACTTCATGTGTTTTCAGATCAACTCTTACCCCACCTCAGGTCATCGGTTTTTATCTCTTCCACTCCCAGTTCAGTTCTTACTGGTTTCTCTAGAGAGGCAGCCCTGTGTCGTGTTTATGAATGTAAATGATCGCTGGTGGCAACTGTCTGGGCCAGAATCCCAGCTCTTCCATATACTGTCTGTGTAACTTTGGGCAACTTAAATTCTCTGTGCCTCGTTTCTTCTATAAAATGTGCTTCACAGCACCTGCCTCTTAGGATTGTTGACGTAAATGTGTCATAATACTCAGAGATCTTGAAACCTCTCACGATGTTCTAAATGTAAGTTCTAAATAACAGCTGTTATTACTTCTCCATTTTCCTGCCTCTTCTGTCCTTTTAAATTTACAACGCACTCGACATTCTTGGCTTTCAACTGTCCTCTTTCAATTTGCAGTCTCTTTCCTGACCTAGCCTTTTCTTTGGCCTTGACTCTTGGTAATCGACTCTCGATTAGGCACAGCCCTAGAACCTCTTGTGAACTGTTGCCTGCCCCTGTGAGAAACTGTCCCTGATTTTTGCCCCAGAAGGAGCTGTCGTGTCTTGAGTTTTCCTGGTTTGTGCACCAGAGGTGTGCACCATTCTCTTAGAGATGTACTGCCTGTGGGAAAGGAGGAATTCTTTCTCATCAAGTATTCTGAGTTCTTGAGCATCTACTTTTTTTGGTATGCAGATCCTGTCAGCAGCTGTGGGAGGTACTGACTTCATCCCCAGAGCTCATTTAGGACATCTCTACTAGCTACCAGGACTTTTGATACAATAGAGAATTCTACAGCTTTCGAAAGGCTGCTCAGTTTTCAGTTGAGGCAGAGCCAGTAGTGTTCTTGGTCCTTTGCCATGTTGGCAAGAAAGGAATGGCCCATAATTCCTTTTACAGTGGAGACCTCAACATGAAAACTTGGAGGGAATTGATTCCTCTTAATTGACCTGCAGTTGAACCGGTAGCCACAGAAGTGGCAGCTAGGTTCTGGCACCTGGTGCAAAATCCAGCTTCAAATCAGAAGCCGCCATCCCTTACCAGCATTGGCAGTAAAAGCTGAGTGGGCTCAGAAAACAGATCTTTGTTGACAAATTCCCTTAGTTCGAATCCTTGATTTATCATAGCCATATGATTTAGGCAAGTTATAATCTCTTGATGGTCCAGTTTCAACCTTGTAAGTGGGGACAGTAATTCCCGCTTCACAAGGTTATTAGAAAGATTCTGTTAAAATACACATAGAGTACTTAGCATGCTTCAGTAAGCGTTAGCCATTATATTTAAGCCAGGCTGATATATTGGCTCTTCAACTAGAAGAATTTTGTGAGAAAGAAGAATGTGAATCTGTGGCTCGACCAAAATTACTTCACCCCATATTTGATGACCATATACACATATACATACACACATAGTCCCTCATTCTTCCTTTCCCCTTCTCCATCACCGTTTCCTATATATACACCTATGTGTTCATCGTAAAGCTGCTTCATCTTACCCCCACCAGACCCTCCCAAGAGTTTTGGGAATCCCAATGAAGTATCACTTTGCAGGCACCTTAATTCCTCTCATAGTCTCTGGCACTGAGCAAAATGAAGACCTTTCCATATGGTGAGGACAGTGAAATACATTTCAGCCTTTGAATTGCCTCTATTGGCTTCTGTTGCCTAAGGAATGGCATCCTATCTTAGACCAGTAGTTTGCAGATTTCATTGAGCTGGGACGATTGTTAAAACTGTCGATTTTTAGATCATCCTTGGAGATTAGATGCAACAGAGCTGAGCCCGGGGCCTGAGAATCTTCCTCCTTAATAGGTATCTCAAGTAATTCTGATAGGGGGGCATTATAGACCTCAACATTGATAACCCTGTTAATTAACTCCTCCAGTCTAAATGGCTCACAAATGCCTCATCCTAGGTTGTCTTCCTTTTCAATCAGAGATTACCAATTCAGCCAGTCCGAGGCTGTATTTCATGCAGTTTGAGAGGAACCAGCCTTCCACCCACAAATTGGTTTATCTTTATTTCATCTTTTTCTTTTACCTGTGTCTGCTCTGCGCTTCCAATTTAAAATTTCTGTCTTTATGGTGATTTTCTGTAAACTCATTCTATCAATTATTGAGGAGGGTGACATACCCAAATATAATTGTGGATTTGTTTATTTTTGTAGTTCTCTTGGTTTTGGTTTCATGGATTTTGAAGCTCTATTGTTAGGTGCATACACATTAGGATTATTATATCCTTGTGATGATATAAAGCCTTCGTCATTTTTTAAAGGCCCACTTTATCTCTGGTTTATTTCTTATATTGATGTCTACTTTGATACTAATTTAGACACTCCCAACCGTCTTTTGATTTAATATTTGCATAATATGTCTTATTTTACTTTTAAACCCCTACGTGTCTTTCCTGTCTTAGATGTTGCTTGGTAAATTCCATTCTGAGAAGTGCTGACTTTTATTTGGTGTTGTAGGCCATTTATATATTTAATATGATTAATGCTAAATTTGAGTTTAAATTGACCATCTTGCTAGTTCTTTTCTGTTTGTCCCATTCTTTTTTTTTTTTAAAGATTTATTTATTTATTTGAGAGAGAGAGGGGTGGGGGAGGAGCAGAGGGAGAGAATCTTCAGGCTGACCGCCCCCCGGCCCCCCACTGAGCAGGGAGCCTGATTTGGGTCTCAATCCCAGGAGTCATGAGATTATGACCTGAGCCAAAACCAAGAGCCAGATGCCTAATGGACTGGGCCACCCAGGCACCCCTGTCCTATTTATTCTTTGTTCCTTTTTTCCTTCTCTTGCCTTCTTTTGGATTAAGTTTTTATGATTCTCTTTTATTTCCATTACTAGCTTTTAGAGATACCTTTTTCATATTTATCCTGGTTGGTGTTCTCTGAGCTTTTTGGATTACAGTTACACATGTATTACATAGTTTGTTATTGTCTCCCAGCTCTTGGATGCTCTATTCTGTTTTTTAATTTTTCCACCACTTTTCTGTGTATGTGTTTCAGTTTGGGTAGTTTCTGTTGACTTCTAAGTTCACCGATTCTTTCCTCAGCTGTGTTGAGTCTGCTGATGAATCCATCAAAAGTATTCTTTGTCTCTCTTCCTGTGTTTTTAATTTCTAGCATTTTTTATTCTTTCTTGTAGTTTCGATCTCTGTGCTGAAATTATCCTTCTGATTATACATGTTGCCCACCTTTTCTACTACAGCCTTTAGCGTATTAATCATAGTTATTTTAAATTCTCTAATAATTCCAACATCTGGAACATCTCGGATCTAATTCTGTTGTTTTGTCTGTTGCTGGTATGTTTTCTTTCTTTTTCATATGTCTCAACTTTTTGTTGAAAGCTGGGCATCTTCTATAGGACAGTAGATAATTAGTCTAGAAATAGGCACACCTTATCTTTTGCTCAGCCTTTAGTATGGGAGGTTGATCAGTCAGTCTATTTGGGAGTTGAGCTGGGTTTGGATTTTGTCGCTATAGTTGTTATCATCAGTGCCCCCAGAGGCTTCAAAGTCGCCTGGCATTACCTTGTATTTAGGGTGGGGACGGGTTTGCCAGAGGGTTTTTCTCTATGCTGTTACCGCCCCTCAGCAGTAGATTAAATGCTTGCTATATTGGTGATGGTGGTCAGAGAGTGGCGACAGTACATTCTCTGTTGTTCTGATTCAGCCTCATTCTTAGGTACATTTTCTCTGAGTCTTGAGAGTGGGTCCTTTTCAGTGATTCTGCCTCTACCCCACCTATAGGATACCTCATTGTCTAGGGGTGCCTGGGTGGCTCAGTCGGTTAAGCGTCTGCCTCTGGCTCAGGTCATGATTCTGGGGTCCTGGGATCGAGCCCCACATTGGGCTCCCTGCTCGGCGGGGAGCCTGCTTCTCTCTCTCCTCCCTGCTCGTGTTTTCTCTCGCTATCTCTGTCTCTCTCTCAAATAAGTAAATAAATCTTAAAAAAAAAAAAAAAAAGGAACTCTCATTGTCTAGACCCAAGACAGTGCCTTGCCCCTAAACCAAGGGTAGGTTTTCTTTTTCTAGTGCCTTTTCCCAGCTGCTGTGGGTCTTCATCTATGCCCTAAAAGCAACAGTGTTTTTTGCCCTTCTAATAATAGCTTAAGGCTTTTGTTCCATGGGTGAAGTAGAAAGGATCCAGGCAAGGCGTCACACTTTTCCCATAGCTGCGGCTGTTCCCTCCCCCCAGGCCTGCACCATGCACCTTTTTCAAGTTTCTCGTCCTTGTCGCAATCTTTCTTAGAACTCCTGGTAAAATCTTTGAAGAAGAATGTATAAGGGGTGCAGTTACTCTGTTTCTGAAGCCCCAGGGATTCTATACTCTCACTGTAGCCTCCCTTACCTTTTTTAAAATTTGTTTGAAAATTTAACTGAAATCTTTTTAGTCACTTTTAGGACATCTGGTATCTCCCCCGCAGTAAGCAAGTACTCCTATCTAGTTCCTCCCTGTCTTAGATATCGTAGTAGTTAGTTGCTCTGTGACTTCAGGTGTCTGAAGGATTTGAGGAAAATTACAATTTTGGAAATTAAATGTCTTTTGTTTGTTTGTTTTTGTTTTTGTTTTAAAGATTTTATTTATTTATTTATTAGAGAGCGAGCGAGAGAGAAACAGCATGAGAGAGGAGAGGGTTAGAGGGAGAAGCAGGCTCCCCGCTGAGCCGGGAGCCCGATGTGGGACTCCATCCCAGGACCCTGGGATCATGACCTGAGCCCAAGGCAGTCGCTTAACCAACTGAGCCACCCAGGCGCCCCGTCTTTTGTTTGTTTTAAGGGTAGGAAAAAGAAATGCTGTTTTAGCTTTTCACATTCTAAGCAAAGGCTGAAATTCAGTTATACTTCTTGGTTTTTATTTTTGTAGTGGTTACTCTAGGATTTTCAGCGTGCAGCTGTAAGAGCCAAACTCTAGAAATTAGGTTGTCACTTCATGTAGAGTGAAAGAACCTTATTAGTGTATTTTCATTTATCCCTCATTACTTTTTGCTACTGGTATACATTTTACTTGTACATATGTTATAAACCTCCAAATATTTTTGCTTTAAGAGTTCAATTTTTAAGAAATTTTTTTAAATGAGAAACAAAAGGGGCACCTGGGTGGCTCAGTCGTCGAGCGTCTGCCTTCGGCTCAGGTCATGATCCCAGGGTCCTGGGATCAAGCCCCACATCGGGATCCCTGCTCAGCGGGAAACCTGCTTCTCCCTCTCCCTCTCCCCCTGCTTGTGTTCCCTCTCTCGCTCTCTCTCTGTCAAATACATAAATAAAATCTTTTAAAATACATGAATGAATGAATGAATGAATAAATAAATAAGAAACAAAAGTCTTTTATTTACCACATATTTATCATTTCTGTTGTTCTTCATTCCTTTATGGAGATTCTGCTTGAAGACCTTCCTTTACTGTTTCTCATAGTGTAGATCTGCTGATGATAAAGTCTCTTGGCTCTTGTCTTTAAAAGTAGTTCTCCCTCATTTTTAAAAGGTATTTTTGCTGGATATAGCAAAATCCTAGGTTGACATTTTTTTCCCTTCAGAACTTAAACATGTCACTCCATTGTCTTTTCATTTGTGTACCTTCTGATGGGAATCTGCTGTTACTTGTTCTTCTAGATGTCATCTTTTTTTTCTGGCAGCTTTTCCACCCCCAGTTTGATTATGATCTTGGTATGATCTTGGTGTGGCTTTCTTCATATTTCTTCTGCATAGGATTTGTTGAGATTCTAGGAACTGTGGGCTTACAGTTTTCATCAAATTTGGAAAATATTTGGCTATTATTTCTCTGGATTTTTTTTCTGTTTACCCTACCCCTTTTCTGGGATTCCTACTACTTGTATGTTAGCCTGCTTGATATTGTCCCCCAGCTTTGTGCATTTTCTTTTCACCATTTTTTTTTTTTTTACTCTGTATTTCATTTTGGCTGGTTTCTATTGTTATGTTTTTTTTTTTTTTAAGATTTTATTTATTTATTTGAGACAGAGAGAATGAGAGACAGAGAGCATGAGAGGGAGGAGGGTCAGAGGGAGAAGCAGACTCCCTGCTGAGCAGGGAGCCCGATGCGGGACTCGATCCTGGGACTCCAGGATCATGACCTGAGCAGAAGGCAGTCGCTTAACCAACTGAGCCACCCAGGCGCCCCTCTATTGTTATGTTTTTGAATATGTTCTTTTCCTTTGATATAAAATTCAAGTTCACTGATCTTTTCATCTGTAGTGTCTAACTCAGCAGGTCACGTTTTATTACTTTTTAGATTTTATTTTATTTATTACTTTCATTCTACAGATATTCATCTAGTGTCTATTAAGTTACAGAAGAGAGGGATCATCTCTACCCCAAGTTTACAAAAAGCTTTCCAGAGAAATACTTGACTTGGATCTTGAAGGGTGTTATTGGCAGAGGGAATGGCATGGCTAGAGGCCTGGAATCTTTTTTTTTTTTTTTTTAAGATTTATTTATTTTATTTTATTTTATTTTTTTAAAGATTTTATTTATTTATTTGAGAGAGAGAATGAGAGACAGAGAGCACGGGAGGGGAGAGGGTCAGAGGGAGAAGCAGGCTCCCCGCCGAGCAGGGAGCCCGATGCGGGACTCGATCCTGGGACTCCAGGATCATGACCTGAGCCGAAGGCAGTCGCTTAACTGACTGAGCCACTCAGGCGCCCTATTTATTTATTTTAGGGAGCATACATGTTTTTGGACTCGAGAGCTGGGGTGGGGCAGAGAGGGAGGGAAAGAGAGAAAGAATCCTCAGACTCCCTAATGAGCTGGGGACACGGGGCTCAGGCAGGGCTCCATCCCAGGACCCTGAGATCATGACCTGAGCTAAAATCAAGGGCCGACTGAGCCACCCAGGCGCCCCGAGGCCTAGAGTCTTGAAGGACAGCTCTTGTATTCAGAGGACTCAAGAGGTTCTCTTTTGTAGGAGCACTGGGAATAAGGTAGAAAAGGGTAGAAGAAAGAAACTGGATATAGATAGGCAAGGACTACATCAGGCCTTTTCATACTGGAAATTTAAAATTATCCTGTGAGAATGAAACACTGGAAGGTATAAAATGAGGAAATTGCTTGACCAGATTTGCATTTTAAATTATGAGTTTGGCAGCAGTATGGAAGATAAATGGAAATCTGGAAATATGATGTCATACTCAGGGAGACTAGCAAAGCAGTGTTACAAGGGAAAAATGGGTCTAGGGCAACACTCTGAATGGTTATGGGCCGGTTGGAGGAAGATGTTAAGGAAATAGAAGGTACACTATCAGTACAATATGAGTAAGAGGGAGGGTAGTCCAGTTTATCCCTAATGTTTGTAACTTGGGCGGATTATGCAGGAAGAACAGGTCCCCCCCCAACCCCAAGTTCACCTTGGGGTGGCAGAAGGAAGCTAAATAGTAGTTTATTTGGAGTGCATTTAAGGTGCCTATTGCACACTCAGATGGAATCGTCCCTGGGCAACTGGTTACATAGTTCTAGAGTTCAGAAGAAAACGGTGTTGCAATTAAAGATGTAAAGATCCTCATAATTTAAGCCAAGGTCTCCAAAATGGGTATGCAAACACTCTGTTGGGCATATTATAATGAACATGTTTGAATTTATATTTACTTTCTTTTCATCAATTCAAATTTTCTGCTTTTGAATGTTTTCTAATGTATGTAATATATGTAGAACAGTAATACATATGCATAATTTAGAAATAAGTATGTATGAAAATGTGCTCAAAATATTTCCGGCAATTACTAATTTAAGCAGGTTGCAAACTAGTGGTCACCTCCGAGCATTTTGCTTTACAATAATTACCTGGAGAACTTTTATTTACTTATTTTTTTAAGATTTTATTTATTTATTTGACAGAGAGAGACACAGTGAGAGAAGGAACACAAGCAGGGGGAGTGGGAGAGGGAGAAGCAGGCTCCCCGCAGAGCAGGGAGCCCGATGCGGGACTCGATCCCAGGACCCCGGGATCATGACCTGAGCCGAAGGCAGACGCTTAACGACTGAGCCACCCAGTACTTTGTACTTTCATGTTATGGAGATGGCTTCTTTCCCTAAACCTCATGAACCAACCTCTGCTGTGCCTCAGACTTTTCTGCAGCTTCCTCACCTCTCTCAGCCTTCTTAGAATAGCAGTTAGGGCCTTGCTCTGGACTAGGCTTTGGCTTCAGTGACTGTTGCAGCTGGTTTGATCTTCTATCTAGACCACTAAAATTTTGTTCATATCAGCAATGAGGCTGATTCGTATATTCACTGGACTAGCACTTTAATTTCCTTCAAGAACTTTTCTCTGCTATCACAACTTGGTTAACTGTGGCACAGGAGGCCTAGCTTTTGGCCTGGCTCAGCTGTCAACATGCCTTCCTCACTAAGGTTAATCATTTCTAGCTTTTGATTTAAAGTGGGAGACATGCGATTCTTCCTTTGACTTGAGCACTTAGAAGCCGTTGTAGGGCTCTTAATTTCCCCGATTTCAGTATTATTGTATCTCAGGGAATAGGGAGACCTGAGGAGAGCGAGCGAGAGAGGTAGTCTGTGAAGCAGTCAGAACACAGATTTATAAATTAAGTTTGCCATCTTGTATGGGTGCAGTTCATGGTGTCCTAAAACAATTACAATAGTACTGTGAAAGCTCACTGGTCACAGATCACCATAACAAAATAAGAATAATGAGAAAGTTTGAAATAGTGCCAGAATTACCGAAGTGTGACACAGAGACACAAAGTGAACAAACACAGTTGGAAAGATAGCACCAATAGACTTGCTCGACATAGGGTTACCACAGACTTTCAGTTTGTAAAAAACGTAATATCTGTGAAGCGAGATAAAACAAGGTATGAATACAGTATTAACTACAGTCGCCATATTGTACATTACATCCTCATGACTTATTTATTTTATAACTAGAAGTTTGTACCTTTTGACCCCCTTCATCCGTTTCACCTACTCCCCACCCCTGGCAGCCGCCAATCTGTTCTCTGTATCTGTGAGCTTGTTTTGGTTTTAATTCCACATATAAGTGAGATCATATAGTATGTTCTTCTCTGTCTGACTTCTTTCACTTAGCATAATGCCCTCGGGGTCCATCCATGTTGACCCAAATGGCAAGATTTCATTCTTTTTTTTATGTTGCATAGTAGTCCATTGTGTGTGTGTGTGTGTGTGTGTGCGTGCATACATAACCACATCCTCTATACCCATTTATCCATAGATGGTCACTTAGGTTGTTTCCATATCTTCCATATCTTGGCTGTTGTAAATAATGCTGCAATGAACATGATTCCAGTAAAGGCCTCTTTTTTACCTAAGGGTTATAATTAGGATAATGACTTATTTTCTGATAGGCAGGTAGTAATTATAAGTACGAGTTTTAATTATATTAAGTTTCAAATGACTTTCAATGAATGTTGTTATAGATGAAAAAGTAATACTTTGTTAATCTAGTTCCAACATATTCTTTATATGCATTATCCCTGTGAAAAGTTTTTCTCTGGGCCCTAGCTACATAGTCTGTTGTTTAACAGATATATCCAGATCTCACCACTCTCTAACTACAAAGTAAGGTGACATTTTAAATGTATATATATATATATCTGTGCAAGGCCGTATCACTATGAGATTCTGCTATGTGTGATTGTAAAAAGCTAAAATAACAGTGGCTTAAACACAAAAAGGTATATTTCTTTCCACTTACAAGAAGTGTGGATGTCTTAGAGTTCAGGGCTATGGGGCAGTTCCACTGTAACCAGGGACAGAGGCTCTTTGTGTTATTCAGCGTTCTGTCTTATGTAAGTCTTTAGGCTCTTGTAACCAGTTCCATGTGTGTGAGTGTGGTATCATGTGGGACTGTGGTAGCCAAGCAATTCTCTAGGGGTACCAGCTGGAGTTGTTCTACAGTTAAACTCAGTTCTGACATTGTCTCCCCAGAGATAGCATCAGATCCCACAGGTTAAGGACTAAGTCCTCCAAGACTGTCCCCCTCACCCCCTACCCTCAGAAGGCAGTCACAAGCCCAGATTGTTACCTCTACTTCTTACTGACCAGCTATTAATCAGAGGTTTCCATTGCTTGGGTTGGATTAATTTGTTAGAGCAGCTCGCAGAACTGAGAGACACATTCTACTTACTGGATTACTGGTGTAGTACAAACTATATAACTTAGGAACAACCAAAGGGAAAAGATTCATAGGACAAGTTATGTGGGAAGGGATGCAGTTTCTATGCTCTCTTTTGGTGCTCCATTCTTACTATAGTTCCAGGTGTTCACCAATCCGGAAGCTCTCTAGACTCTATCCTTTTGGGTTTTTAGGTAGACCTTTTTATGTAGGTATGGCTGATTAAATCATTGGCCATTGGTGATTGACTCAACCTTGAGCCCCTCTCCTCTCAAAGGAGGTGAGGGAGTGAGACTGAACATTCCAACCCTCTAATCACATGGTTGGTTCCTCTGGTGACCAGCCCCCATCCTTTGAGCTGGGGCTTTGCAAAAGTCACCTCATTAACATAACAAAAGATGCCTTTATCTTTCTCATCTCTTAAGAAATTCCAAGGGTTTTAAGAGCTCTGTGCCAGAAAGACGACAGAGACCAAAGACATTTTTCTTATTATTGTTAAAAAAGCGAAAGTCAACCGAGTAAATTTGAAGATATAGTTGGTTTTATTAAGCATTCATGAATCAGGCAGCATCCCAGGAGTTGTACAAAATGGAAGGTTTTATAGGAAGGAGAGTTTGGGCAAGAAGTTATTAAGAAAAGAAAGAACTGTTTGAGGCATAGTCATCTTCCCTTAGGGGAGAGGGCAAAGGGTCTTATTAGGTAAGTGGATTACCTCATCTTCCTTTGGGGGATGGAGAGGACCCAAGTGACAGATTATCTCAGTTTTCTGATGAGGACATTTGTGACTGACAGGTTAAAAGTACATTTCTGGGGGAAAAATTGGAACTTCAATTAAGTTAGGTATTAAGCCCCAGTTTGGTGACTTGGTCTGGTATAAGTGACTCTATCTTCGGCCTATGGTTTTCTTTTTAGCGTTACAAATCACAATATTATAGTAAGTGACTTGATCCAAGAGATCTTCAGGAGCTCAAGACATATAGGTGGCAGTAAAGAAAGAGGTAAAAATCAAAGAGCTGTACCACCAGTAATTTGCAGTATCCTGTTAAGAAAATTCAGCCACATGATGGAACCTAGCTGCACAAGGAGAGTAGAAAAAGTCTTTTAACCGCATATTGCTGCCCTGAATAAATTAGTATTCTGTTATAAGGAATAGGGGGAGAGTAGATATAGATAGGGTGGGCATCTAGCAGTTTCTTCCACAATATGTGATCTTTGTTTTTCCTGAATGTATTAGGGTTCTCCAGAGATGAAGAGATTATAAGGATTTGGCTCACACAATTAGGGAGGGAGGCTGGCAAGTTGGCAGAGTAAGTGTTCAAAGGCCATCAAGAGGGGAGAGCTTAATGTTTCAGTTTAAAGGCCAGCAGGCTGAATTCCCTCTTATTTGAGGGAGGGTCGGCCTTTTGTTTATTCAGGCCTTCAAATGACTGGATGAGGCCCACCCACATCATGGAGGACAATCTGCTTTACTCAGTCTATTGATATACGTGTTAATCTTATTCAAAACCACTTACAGAAACACCCAGAATGTTGGAGCAAATATCTGGGTACCCTGTGGCCCACTTAACTTGATACATATAAGATTAACCATCATTATAGTCATCTTCAACTGAATATAAAACTAAAATATTTATATTGTAAAAACACCAAACAGGGGTGCCTGGGTGGCTCAGTCGTTAAGCGTCTGCCTTCGGCTCAGGTCCTGATCCCAGGGTCCTGGGATCAAGCCCCACATCGGGCTCCCTGCTCGGTGGGAAGCCTGCTTCTCCCTCTCCCACTCCCCCGCTTGTGTTCCCCTCTTGCTATGTATCTCTCTGTCAAATAAATAAAAAAATCTTAAAAAAAAAAAAACAAAACACCAAACAATTATAGACATGTATTATGTAGAAATCAAAATTTCCTTATATTCCTACCTCCCAGAGATACCTGTTAATAACAGCTTAGTGTATTTTTCTCCACTTACTTGTAGTATATATACTAGTATACATACTAATGTATATATCTTACAAAAACAGGATTACATTACTTATATATATAAATATATACATGCACACACATATATACATATATAACATGTAGTACTGTGCTTTAATGTTTACGTTTTTATTCTAGACCTTATTCCATGTCATTAAATGTAGACCTGCTTCTTCTGAACATTATTTCACTATGGATGTATTATCCATTCATTCATATTTTGATTTATTTAATGAATATTTTTCATACCTACTATGTGCCAAGCAACATTTATATGTCTGATCCTCTGTTGGTAGAAATTTAGGTCATTTTGTTTGTTTTTATTCTTTTGTTTTCTATTATAACAATGTTGAGGTAAACATCTTTATCTTCAGACATTTTTGCAAGAGTTTATTCTGTAAAGCATATTTCTAGAATTGCTCAATAAGAAGATACCCATATTTTAGGTTTTAAAAGGTGCTGCTAGCCAAGAGTTTGTCAACCTCAGCCCTGTTGACATTTTGGGCAGATAATTTATCATTCCTGGGCAGGGTGGTGTGAGGTCAGGGGAGCTGTTCTGTGCATTGTAGGATGTTTAGCAACATCGTTGCCCTGGATACCAACAACACCGTCCCACCCCCAAGTTGTGACAATCAGAAATGTCTTCATACATTGCCAGATGTCAGGACGCCTGGGTGGCTCAGTCGGTTAAGCATCTGCCTTCGGCTCAATTCATGATCCCAGGGTCCTGGGGTGGAGTCCTGCATGGGGCTTCTTGCGCAGCAGGAGCCTACTTCTCCCTCTGCCTGCCGCTCCCCCTGCTTGTGCTCGCTCTCTGACAAATAAATATATAAAATCTTAAAAAAAAAACACTTAAAAATTGAGACAGATCCAGAGGAATTGCTGCTTGGACATTCTGCTAAAAGAATTGCTATTTATGATTATAAGTTACAAACTCTTTTAAATTATCATGCAAATATAACTTTTTACCAACTGGCTTCTCTTAAATTAAAGTAAGTTAAAAAGGTTTTGTTTTGCTAATTTAACAACTCAGGGATTTTTATTTTTATGTTCAAAAATTCTTTCTTCTTTTGCCTCTAGAGAATACACTGTATTCTTTTTTTTTTTTTTAAAGATTTTATTTATTTATTTGAGAGAGAGAGAATGAGAGACAGAGAGCATGAGAGGGAGGAGGGTCAGAGGGAGAAGCAGACTCCCTGCCGAGCAGGGAGCCAGATGCGGGACTCAATCCTGGGACTCCAGGATCATGACCTGAGCCGAAGGCAGTCGCTTAACCAACTGAGCCACCCAGGCACCCGAGAATACACTGTATTCTTGAGAATACACTTATATAGCACTGATTATGAGCCATGCTATAGTCTGAATATTTGTGTCCCTGCTCCCCTCCCAAATGCATATGTTGAAATCTTAACCCCTACTCAATAGGGCATTTTTCTTTGGGAGGAAGTCCCCAGAGGTGGTTCTAAAGATCATTACTGTCCCTCTTCCTCCACATCTTTGGAGTCTGAAGCAGTCCCTCCTAAGGGCCAAGGTTTTATCCTTCCCCCACCACAACAAAATCAATGTGAACCATTCCAGTAGCTATTAACCACATTGCCTACCTCCCCCAGTCATCCCCTACGCCATCTGGATTTTGTCGTTAAGGGTGAGTTACAAGATGGACAATGGATTTTTATAAAAATCACAGACATCTGTATATCCCCTATGCTGGCCCATGTGGGCCACTGTACAAGGACTTAGCGAAGTGAGCAGTGTATTTAATAAAGTGGTTATTATTCTTATGATGTAGGACTATGTTGATCCAATGAGAGAATCCAGGTGGCTGAACTAGAATAAGACTGAGTGCCCTAGGCCGTCTTGGTGGGCTGCCACCTGGCAGATGTACAAATCAGGCTAGCCTGGGGTTGTCATTAGGGAAAGAAAGAAGTATGCCTAGAGATCAGGGTTGAATCCTAGATTTTCAAAATAGGTTCATGTAAACACATACCCCTTTCATCCTACCCAAGGAGGAGCTGAGAGATGATCTTTTCTGGAGACAGCCAAATTCACTGACCAGGAGGAGGTGAGGGAGGTAGTCAGAATCTATCTGAGCTGATTTTTATGGAGGCTGTTCCAGGCTCAACAAATCCAGATCCCTGTGCAGGGTAGGAAGTATGGAAAGTCCAGCAAACAACTGTGCTGTGTGGCTTTGGTGAAAAAGGTGGTCCAAAAGCCAAACGCATTACACAAATTAGTTTAAAGGGTCACAATGGTATGGCCAGAGTCAGTAATCTATTTGGAACAACAGCTGATCATTCGTAGACTCTCATAGGTTTGTATCAGTCTAAACTGAGGGCATACTAATTTTTTCGCTATAAGCTCAGGTGGTAAATGTTACAGACTTGTGAGTCTTACAGTCTCTGTTGTAGCTACTTAACTCTGCTACTATCCTGCTAAAACAGCCATAGACAATATGTAAATAAGTAGACAAGGTTGTGTTCTAATAAAACTATTTATGTAAACAGCTAGTGAGTTGGATATGGCCCAAAGACCAGGTTTGCCCACCCTGGCCTAAGTTTAAGTAAGCTCATACCTTCGTTGAGCCAGATTCCTGCTTCTTACATTTATTTATGCTATAACACAACCTTATGTACTTATCTTTCTAAGTGCATAATTTCACCAATAATTTAAAATTACAGTGGCTACTTGGGGGACCTTTTGATATGGACAAAGTTTTTCATTTGAGAGGTCCTTTAAAATAAAAAGAGGACAAAATAAAAAACAGCCAATGTCCTACCTTTTTTTGGTTGGTATGAAGAAGCACCATAAGAAATTCAGATTCCAAAATTGCTTCCTGAGAGGATTGCTTGGCTAAGAAATAAAATGAAACTGTGAAAAACATAAAATGATCTTCCTAAATCACAACATAACCTAATGGCCTTTATACTATTCTTCCTGCTCCTTCATTTCCCTCTGCCCCAATATCTCCTGATAGGCTGCCCTTCCCCTTGGCCAGCCAGAAATCCCCAAATATCAGTTAATTCTTAACTTATAAGGAAAAATCACTTGTAGCTGATTTTATTCTTGTTTCTTTCTAAGCTGAGAGCCATTTTAAAGACTTTCAAAAGCTTAGGTAAGTTGAGAGAAATTTGCAAAGAAGTGTTGGAATGTATAATAGGTCATATGTTAGAGGAAATCTCAGATGCAAAATAACTGGATGGAAAGTGTAGGAGAGGAAGACACTGGAGTAATTTAAAAGATGCTGATTGCACAGGAAACAAGAGGAATTTATGAGCTGTAGATGTTGTACCACTTATTTCAGAGACTATCCTAAAAACTTCCCTGTGAAAATAGATTAGGCTCTGTTTAGTCCTGTAAAGAAAAGATGAGTCCAATTGGTGTTATCAGGGATCAGCTCTTTAATTCTTTAGACAGCATTCAGGAGTAGAGCCAAAAGCAGATATGACCCCAGTTTTCTCCTGACTTTTTACGAATGGCCTTAAGCCAGAAATAGGGGATTTAATATTCAACAAGAATCAGAATGGGAAATAGTTCTATTGTCAGATCTCTAACATCTTGCCAAATATTGAAAAGAGTCTTTGTAACTTGATAGCCTTACAAGATAAAACAACTAGATGCACATACATGGTCCTTAACCACTGGCAGAGTCTTTTCATAAAGATACTTCTGGTTTCTGTAAACAGAAAAGACATTGGAAAAACAATGGTCTGTGTTAACTAAAAAACTAAGGGGAAAACAATGAAGTGAGTGATCAAAGAAGGTGCTCCAGGGAAGACTCAGAATAGCCTTATTTTTGTTTTATCTTTGAACCCACAAGGAAAAGTTTCTCTAAGTACAAATACTGCAATCTCAACTGTAAACCCTACCATTATTATACAGTTGCTTCCCCAGGGTCAAAAAACAGCTCAGTTTGTGGGTATCTCTAATAATTCTCATTCTCCATGGCCCAGACCATACCTGTTATCCTGGGACCTTTAAGTCAGGCACATTCTTTCTTTCCTTGTGACACTATACTCACTAACTTAATAGAGAGGGATTTGTTATGCAAATGAAATTGCCAGTTTAAATGCTCTCTCAATGGTCTCTTCCTTGAAATCTCTAGAGACCCCTATTCATAATGAAGTCATAACTAATTTAGACATTGACTTGCAGGTATGTCCGAGCCTAAATCAAGCTATAATTGAAAGTATCAGATTGCCAACAAAAAAATTATACTGATGTAGGCAGGATTACTGGGTTGAAATCATCAAAGTTCTAAACCTTTACCCAAACTTGTATAATACCCTCTAAAACCAGAAGCTAAAGAAAGACTAAAACCCAAAGTTGAGAGCCTAATAGAGAAAGGACTCATTATCCTTTGTTATTGTCCTTATAATATTCCTATCTTCTCAGTAAGAAAACCCAATAGATAGGGATATAAATTCATTCAGGACCTCAGGGGCATGAATGAGAGTCATTTCCTATTACCCTGTTATTCTGATACCAATTGGTGTGCTCTAATAATTCAATTCTGTTATTAACCACTCAGAATTAGCATCAGACTCCACAGGCTTAAAGGCACAGTCTATTTCAGAAACCAGCTGCAAGTGACATCCCCAGGCTACATGCACTTCTGACCAACTGGCTACAAATCCAGGGGTTCCCATGACCCTCCTTGGGTTTGAAATTCACCAGAATGACTCACAGAACTCAGGAAAGTATTATACTTACAATTACAGTTTTATTATAAAAGATATAAAGAGATAAAAAGATAAATGAAGAGATATAGGGTGAGGTGTGAGAGGATCCCAAATGCAGTGTTTCCATTACCTTTCCCTATGGAATTGGGGCACCTTACCTTCCTAGTACACTGATGTGTTCACTAACCAGGAAGCTAGAGGTTTTTTTTTTTGTTTTTTTGTTTTTAATTTTTTATTCTTATGTTAATCCCCATACATTACATCATTAGTTTTAGATGAAGTGTTCCATGATTCATTGTTTGTGCATAACACCCAGTGCTCCATGCAGAATGTGCCCTCCTCAATACCCACCACCAGGCTAGCCCATCCTCCCACCCCCCTCCCCTCTAGAACCCTGTTTGTTTTTCAGAGTCCATCGTCTCTCATGGTTTGTCTCCCCCTCCGATTTCCCCCGCTTCATTCTTCCCCTCCCGCTACCTTCTTCTTCTTCTTCTTCTTTTTTTTTTTTTTCTCAACATATATTGCATTATTTGTTTCAGAGGTGCAGATCTGAGATTCAACAGTCTTGCACAAGGAAGCTAGAGTTTTTACTGGAGTTTCATTATAGAGGCACATTTGATTGAATCATTGGCCATGTGACTGAACTCAGTCTTCAGTCCTCCTCCCCTCCCCTGAGGTCAGGCTAGCTCAAATCACCAACCATCTAATCACATGGCTGGTCTTTCTGGTGACCAGATCCCATCCTGAGTCATCTTACCTTTTAACATAAACTCAGGTGTGATCCAAGAGTCTCATAAATAAAAAAGAAACTCCTAACACTCAGAAAATTCCAAGTTTAGAGTCTCTCTCCCAGGATTCAGGGATAAAGACCAGTAAAATTCTTTATTATAAAATTGGCCACCCTGTGGCCTTTGGCCATCATTCTTTTTATATGCCCAATATTTGGACTAGCCAGTGTGGGGTAGGGATAGAAGGATGTTAACTTCATCTCCCAATACATTTGGCTATCAATATCAGTATTATTATCAGTATCATAATCTTACCAACTATGCCAATATATAGTAAGGTAGATATAACCTGAAAAATAAGTTAAAGATACTGGTATGTTACTAGAGTCCCATTTAGTCATTAATAAATAGTTCAGTCCATCATCATATCATATAACCAAAATGTCTCCCAGGGTGAGGTCACTCAGGTTTGCAGGCTTCCATTTGATCTCATCAGGTTCCCAAAGCAAGAGTGGTCTCAACTGTATACACACACACACGAATATTATTCAGCCATTAAAAGAATGAAATCTTGCCATTTGCAATAACATGGATGGAGCTAGAGAGTATAATTCTAAGTGAAATAAGTCAGAAAAAGACAAATACCATATGACTTCACTTACATGTGGAATTGAAGAAACAAAACAAATGAACAAAGGGGAAAAAAGAGTGAGGGAGGCAAACCAAGAAACAGACTCTTAAGTATAGAGAACAAACTTATGGTTACCAGAGGGGAAGTGGGTGGGGGTTGGGTGAAAGGGGTGATGGGGATTAAGGAGTACACTTGTCATGATGAGCACTGGGTGATGTATGGAAGTGCTGAATCACTATATTGTAGACCTGAAACTAATATAACACTGTATGTTAACTAACTGGAATTAAAATAAAAAATTAAAATTAAAAGAGTGGTCTCAACAATATATGGTTTCATCTTTTCAGGCATTTGGTATGATTGAGCTGAGAGACAACTTTATCTCTTGCTCTGAGCCTCTTTCAAAGTGTTAATGGATTTTGCTGGCTACTGAAATTGCCATGCTATCATATGACTTCAACTAAATCATGGGTGACCAAACCACTTCCCTGTGAAGCTCATCATTAACAGGCCCAGGTTTGCCTAATTATGAATCTTTCTACCTTTTTTACTTGAGGGATCCGGACAAGCCCTAGGTATTCTGATTCACCTAGGAAGTCAACAAACACTAATAGTTTACTACAGTCTCTTGACTCAGTGATGAAACCTACGGGCTTTGCCTAAGACCACTAGCTGCAGCTGCTATACTAGCGGAGGTTTTTTTTTTTTAAAGATTTTATTTATTTATTTATTTGAGAGAGAGAGAGAGAAACAGCATGAGAGGGAAGAGGGTCAGAGGGAGAAGCAGGCTCCCCGCTGAGCCGGGAACCCGATGCGGGACTCGATCCCAGGACTCCGGGACCATGACCCGAGCCGAAGGCAGTAGCCCAACCAACTGAGCCACCCAGGCGCCCCTAGCGGAGGTTTTTGTTGACTTGATTTTAGGGTCTCCTTAAACCTAGTGATCCCTCATGTTGTATAATCTCTTTTTTTGCACACTGAATACACGCAACATTCTCAGCAAGTAGGGTTACCTCTTATGAAACCCTGTTATATTCTCCCATTCTTCATCGGGCTCCTTTTCAATTCTGCTCTTCTTCCATTATCTGAACAACTGTTCGACCTCTGTGAACTATCTGTGCCCCAAAATGATTTACTAAAATCCCTTTAGAAAATTCAGACTTAGTCTAGTTTGTGGACAGTCATATCTTAAAACTGAAACAGGAAAATACCAGGTGGCATGCACTAGAGCAGATCTCACTTCACCTCCTTTGTCAGAGGCAAAAATCCGTTCATGTGGCAGAACTCACCGCACTCATCAGAGCTTGTCAATTAGCTATGGATAAAAGAGTTAACATATACATTGGAAGTAGTAAGATTTTGGGTAAGTCCATGGTCTTGGAATGCTTTGGATACAACAAAGGTTTTTAACTTTAGTAGGAAACCCTATTAAGAATGGTCAGCAGCTTGGGGGCGCCTGGGTGGCTCAGTCGTTAAGCGTCTGCCTTCAGCTCAGGTCATGATCCCGGGGTCCTGGGATGGAGCCCCGCATCGGGCTCCCTGCTCAGTGGGAAGCCTGCTTCTCCCTCTCCCACTCCCCCTGCTTGTGTTCCCTCTCTTGCTGCCTCTCTCTCTGTGTCAAATAAATAAATAAATAAAATCTTAAAAAAAAAAAAAAAAGAATGGTCAGCAGCTTAAAGAACTTTCACGTGTTCCAATGCTTCCTAAAGAGATAGCTACTACAAAGGTAGGAGCTCATGTAAAAGGCGATAACATGGAAGCTAAAAGAAATGCTTAGGCTGATCATTATGCCGGAAAGGCAGTGCTTGCTAAGATCCTAGCACCCATGAAACCCTGAGACCAAATCTTTTCAGACATTCAAAAAGGCTATTTTGAATGGCAGTGGTTGGCTTCAGAATCAGAAAAAGATCCTGGGAGAAATCTGAATGCAAACCATATGAGAATATTCTCTGGCCCTCTGGCTTCTTTTTTTTTTCCTTTTATTTTAAAGATTTTATTTATTTATTTGACAGAGAGAGAGACAGCGAGAGAGGGAACACAAGCAGGGGTAGTGGGAGAGGGAGAAGCAGGCTTCTCGCCGAGTTGGGAGCCCGATGCGGCGCTTGATCCCAGGACCCTGGGATCATGACCTGAGCCAAAGGCAGTTGCTTAACCACTGAGCCACCCAGGTGTCCCCTCTGGCTTCTTGATAGCACAAGAAGTTCTCCAACGGGAAATTGCAAAATATTTACATAAAATTATCCCCCAGAGTAAGGACACTTTGAGTACTGTATTTAATGAACAATTGCATGGAAATACCTGAGGGTGTTTCTGATTCATGTTTCATTTGTCACCAGCACAGTCCTAGTAAAATTGCGAAGATAGGATATGGACAAGAGCCCAAACCCGTCTCCTTTGAATACCTCTAAACAGATTTGTATCTACTCCCTGCAAAACATATTTTTAAAAGTCAGATTTATTGAGCTATAATGTGTATTCAGAAAAACTTGCCTTTTTAGTGTATAGTTCTGTGAGTTTTGACAAACATGTAATCACTACCATAATCAAGATTAGAACATTTTTATCACCTGAATTGTTTCCCATATTAGAGTTTGTCCTCAACCCTCTGTCTAGCCTCTGCTCCTAGAAACTACTGACCTGTTTTCTAGACCTATAATTGTCCATTTTCCAGAATGTCATATGAACAGAATCATACAGTATGTACCCTTTCAAGTCGGGCTTCTTTCACTCAGCATAATTATTTTGAGGTTCATTTATGTCATTGTGTATATCAGTAGTTCCTTTTTATTGCATGCTTGTACCACAAATTGCTTATCCATTCATGAGTTGAAGAAGATTTATTTACAGTTCTTTTATGGTTATAAATAATGCTGCTATAAACATTTACATAT
This sequence comes from Mirounga angustirostris, assembly GCF_029215605.1. NCBI lineage: Eukaryota > Metazoa > Chordata > Mammalia > Carnivora > Phocidae > Mirounga > Mirounga angustirostris. Next base: position 99,098,192 of record NW_026991717.1, read on the forward strand.
ATGCCTTTATGTGAACATACATTTTTATTTCTCTTAGATAAATACCCAGAAGTGGTATTAAAGTTAAATTACCAGAAGTGGTAAATGCATGTTTAACTTTATAAGAAACTTTCAAACTTCTTCCCAAAGTGGCTTTACCATTCTCGTACAGCAATGTATGAGTTCTAGTGGCTCTACATCCTCATCAATACTTGCTGTTGTCATTACAAAAAAAATTCTAGCCATTATAATAGGTTAAAACATCATTGTGTTTTAATTTACATTTTCCTGATGACAAATGATGTTGAGCATCTTTTTATGTGCTTCTTTGACTTTTATGTATCTTGTTTGATGAAGTGTCTACACAAATCTTTTGCTCATTTAAATATTGTATTGTGGGGCGCCTGGGTGGCTCAAATGGTTGAGCGTCTGCCTTCAGCTCAGGTCATGATCCCAGGGTCCTGGGATTGAGTCCCACATCCGGCTCCCGGCTCAGCGGGAAGCCTGCTTCTCCCTCTCCCACTCCCCCTGCTTGTGTTCCTGCTCTCGCTGTCTCTGTCTCTGTCAAATAAATAAATAAAATCTTAAAAACAAAAAAATAAATAAATATTGTATTGTTTGTTTTATTATTAAACATTGAGAGTTGTTTATATATTCTAGAGATAAGTTCTTTATCAGATATGTCTTTCACAAACACTTTCTCCCAGTCTGTGGCTTGTGTCATATTTAAGAATCCAAGGTAACAAGTCTTATGTTTTTCCATTAGACATTTCATTGTTTCAGGTTTTGCATTTAGATTTATGAGCTATCTGGAGTTAATTTGTGTAAATGGTGTGAAGTATGGATTAAGTTCTTTCTTTTTTTATATGGATATCTACTTGTTCCAGAATCATTTGTTGAAAAGACTCTTTTTCCTTTTCTCTAATGAAAGTCTCAGAGGTAGGGCTTTCTTAGTGACCTTGTCTTTCTTTCCTTGGCAGTCAAACTTTACCTTATATTCTTGGCAGGTCTTATTCAGGAGAGTTTCCTTCTCTCATCTTCCGTGCTATTGCCGTACTTTGTACGTGTTATAAACCACATTACATTTCTATATTTTTGCTTTAGACAGTCTTATAAATGATTGAAAATAACACAAAATTTTTATATTTACCTTCATTTTAGTATTTCTGGGATTCTTCATTTCTTTTTATAGATCCAAATTTCTGATATGTTCCTTCTATGTGAAGAATTTCCTTTAGCATTTCTTGTAGCACAGGTCAGCTGGTAATGAATTTGACCTGCTATTATTTAACTCAAAGGTCTTTATTTCAGCTTCATTTTTGAAAAAATAGTTTTTGCTGAGTATGGAATTCTGGTTGATAGTTTCTTTCTGTAAAAATGTGCCTTTATTGTCTTATGGCTTGCACAGTTTCTGACTAGAAGTATGCTAATATTTGTCTTTTTGTCTTTGTATATAATAGGTCTTTTTATTCTGGTTGCCTTTAAGATTTTCTCTTTATTTTTGCTTTTCAGAAGTTTTCTTTTTCCTTAGTATTTGTTCTACTTGGAGTTCTCTGATCATCTTCATCTATGGTTTGATGCATTTTTTTTTTTTAGTTTTAGAAATTATTATTTCTTCCAGGATTTCATCTGTCATGTTCTCTCCCTCTTCACCTTCTAAGATTCCAATACTTGTAGGTTACAACATTCATTATTGTCTCAAATATCTAGACTGCTCCATTCTTATATATATATATATTAAATATTTTATTTATTTATTTGACAGAGAGAGAGATAGCAAGAGCAGGAACACAAGCAGGGGGAGTGGGAGAGGGAGAAGCAGGCTTCCCGACGAGCAGGGAGCCCGATGTGGGACTCGATCCCAGAACCCTGGGATCATGACCTGAGCCGAAGGCAGACACTTAACGACTGAGCCACCCAGGCGCCCCCATTCTTATATTTTTAAATCCATTTTTATGTTTTAGTTTAGCTAATTTCTACTGATCTATTTTCAAGTTCACGAATTCTTTCCTCAACTATTTTGAGTCTATTTATGAACCCATTGAACTCATTCTTCACCTGTGTTTCTGTGGATCTTAGAATTAATTCTAATAGTTTTTATTTGTTATAGTTTCTATCTTTCTGCTGAAACCCCCCAAATGTTACACTAGAGTCTCTAAGATATTAATCGTAGTTATTTTAAATGCCCTGTCTGTTCTAACATCTGTGTCATCTCTGTCTGATTCTATTGATTACACCCACTGTAATCAATAGAATCACAGCCACTGTGGAAAACAGTATGGAAGTTTCTTTTATTTGCTTTTTTGTGTTTCATAACTTTTTGTTGAAAGATTTACTTCTTGTGTAAAATAGTAAAGATTAGGGTAAATAGTATTTAGGCTAGGAAATAGGCACACTTTTTCTAGGCTGTTTGTATGGTGGATTAAGTCAACATAATCAGGATTTGTTGTGCCTTTAATGCACCACAAACGTCAACTTCTTTCAGCATTACCTTGTGCTCAGGGGGAAGGCTTGGTATTGATGGATTTCTCTTAATATTTCAGTTACCCTTAGCTTTCAGCCTTCCCTGTATGCCTGTGCCACGGAGATGATCTCCATGCTCTTGCCTTGCCCCTAGGGTTAGGCTTCTGTTGCTTATTACTTGCTGCATAATGCTCTAGTAGGAATTCTCTGTTTTCTGGTCCACTTTCAGTCTTAGACAGGTCTTGTGTACCTAGGTCTTTAGAGGTGGAGATTTCTCAGTGACCCTGTCCATTCTCCTTTGGCAGTCAAATTCTGCCTTCTATCTTAGTGGATTTTGTGTAGAAGAAAATTTCTTGCCCTTCCCCCCAATGCTAGGACATCTTTAATGGTCTGGGCCCAGGACTGCTTGCTGCTCTACTCTCAAAAGTAGAGGGTTTCTTCTTTTACCTTTACTTCAGCTGCAATGGGTCTTCACCAGTGTCCTGTATATGACAGGATTTTCCACCACTGTCTCAGTATCTTAAATATGGGAATAGGGACTGGATAGGGTTTTGTACCTTTTCAATAGGAAGTGGTGACCACTTCTCTTCATGTATGCATTGCTGAAGGAAGTTTTAACCAGTCTTCTGCCTTGTCCCCAATCATCTTTCTTGTCAGTAGCTAGTAGAAGTTCATGGAGAAGACCCTGTGAGTAGGTATAAACTCCATCTGCATCTGCTGCTCCTAGGGTTTTATCCTCTCACAGGAGTACAATAAGGGGTTAATTTTCAAAATATATAAAGAATTTATACAGCTCAACACCAAAAAAACCCAAACAATCTCATTAAAAAATGGGCAGAGGACCTGAATAGACATTTTTCAAAAAAAAAACATAGTTGGCCAACAGACACATGAAAAGATGTTCAACATTGCTAATCATCAGGGAAATGCAGACCTTACACCTGCTGGAATAGAAATAAAAGTGTTGGCAAGGATATGGAGAAAAAGGAGCCTTCATACACTGTTGGTAGGAATGGAAGTTAGTACAGCCACTGTGGAAAACAGTATGGAAGTTCCTCAAAAAATTAAAAGTAGAAATACCAGAGGCGCCTGGTGGCTCAGTTGGTTAAGCGTCTGCCTTTGGCTCAGGTCAGGATCTCAGGGTCCTGGGATCAAGCCCCACATTGGGCTCCCTGCTCAGCAGGGAGTCTGCTTCTCCCTCTGCCCCTCTCCCCACTTGTGCACACACACACACACATACACACACACACTCTCTCTCTGTCTCTCTCAAATAAATTAAATCTTTAAAAAAATAGAAATACCATATGATTCAATAATCCCACTATTGGACATTTACCCAAAGAAAACAAAAACACCGATTTGGCAAGATATTTGCACCCTTATGTTTATTGAAGCATTATTTACAATAGCCTAGATATGGAAGCAAACTAAGTGTCCATTGATAGATGAATGGATAAGATGTGGTGTACACACACACACACACACACACACTATGGAGTATTACACAGCCATAAAAAGGATGATCTCTGTGCCATTTGAGACAACATGGATGGACCTAGATGGTATTACGCTAAGTGAAATAAGTCAGACTGAGAAAGACAAATACCATATGATTTCACTCATAAGTGGAATCTAGAAAAAAGGGGAAGAAACAAAAAACAGAATCATACCTCTAAATACAGAAACAAACTGATGGTTGCTAGAGGTTCTTTTTATGTTTTGGATATTAATCTCTTATTGGGTATATTTGCAAATATCTTCTCCCACTTACTAAGTTGCCTTTTTGTCTTACTGATGGTTTCCTTTGCTGTGCAAAAGCTTTTTATTTTGGTGTAGTGCCAAAAGTTTACTTTTGCTTTTGTTTCCCTTGCATCAGGAAACATATCTAGAAAAATGTTTCTATGGGTGATGTCAAAGAAATTACTGCCTGTGTTCTCTTCTAGGATTTTTATAGTTTCAGGTCTTAGTTAGGTCTTTAATCCTTTTTGAGCTTATTCTTGCATATGGTGTTACAAGGTGGTCCAGTTTCATTCTTTAGCATATAGCTGTTCAGTTTCCCAGCACCATTTATTGAAGAGACTGTATTTTTCCATATTATATTCTCGCCTTTTTGTCATAGATTAATTGACATTGATTAATCTTGGGTTTATTTCTGGGCTCTCTATTCTGTTCTATTAATCCATGTGTCTATTTTTATACCAACACCATACCATTTTGATTACTACAGCTTTGTAGTATACCTTAAAATCTGGAATTGTGATACCTCCAGCTTTGTTTATCTTTCTCAAGATTGCTTTGGCTATTCAGGGTCTTTTGTGGTTCCATACAAGTTTTAGTATTATTTGTTCTAGTTTTGTGAAAAATACTATTGGTATTTTGATAGGAATTGCATTGAATCTATAGATTTCTTTGGGTGATATGAACATTTTAACTATAAAATTTTCCAATCCATGAGCATGGAATCTCTTTCCATTTGTTTATGTCATCTGCAGTTTCTTTCATTAGAGTTTTATGGTTTTCAATGCATATCTTTTCCCTCATTCATCGATTCCTCAGTATTTTATTCTTTTTAGTAAAATTGGTGTTATTTTCTTAATTTCTCTTTTTGCTACTTCATTATTAGTGTATAGAAATGTAACCAATTTCTGGGTATTGATTTTGAATCCTGAAACTTTATTGGATTCGTTGATCAGTTCTAATAGTTTTCTGGTGGAGTCTTTGGGATTTTCATGTCTGCAAATAGTGACAGCTTAACTTCTTCTTTACCAGTATGGATGTCTCTTATTTCCTTTTTCTTGTCTAATTGCTGTGGCTAGGACTTCCAGTATTATGTTGAATAAAAGTGGCAAGAGTGGACATACTTGTCTTATTTCTTATCTAGAATAAAGGTTTTCAGTTTTTCACTATTGAGTATGATGTTAGCTCTAAGTTTTCATATATGCCTTTAGGATGTTGAAGTATGTTCCCTCTAAACCCATTTTGTTGAGAGTTTTTCTCATAAATGGATGTTGAATTTTGTCAAATGCTTTTTCTGCATCTATTGAGATAATCATATGATTTTTATCCTCTGTTTTGTTAATATAGTGTGTTACATTGATTGACTTGCAAATATTGAATCATACTTACATCCTGGAATAAATCTCACTTAATCATGGTGAATGATCTTTTTAATGTATTGTATGTGGTTTGCTAATATTTTGTTGAGAATTTTTACATCTATGTTCATTAAGGATAGTGGCCTGCAGTTTCCTTTTTTTTGTAGTGTCTTTGTCTAGTTTTGGTGTCAAGATAATGCTGACCTGGTGGAATATATCTGGACACTTTCCTTCCTCTTCTACTTTTTGAAATAGCTTAAAAAAAATAGTTATTGGGGTGCCTGGGTGGCTCAGTCGTTAAGCATCTGCCTTCGGCTCAGGTCATGATCCCGGGGTCCTGGGATCAAGCCCCGCATTGGGCTCCCTGCTCAGTGGGAGGCCTGCTTCTCCCTCTCCCACTCCCCCTGCTTATGTTCCCTCTCTTGCTGTGTCTCTTTCTGTCAAATAAATAAATAAAATCTTAAAAAAAATAAAAAGAAGAGTTATTAACTCTTCTTTAAATGTTCAGTAGAATTTACTTGTGAAGCCATCTGGTCCTGGACTTTTTTTTTTGGTAATTTTTTTATTACAATTCTATTTCATTACTTGTAATCAGTCTTTTCAGATTTTTTTATTTCTTTCTGGTTCAGTCTTGGAAACCTGTATGTTTCTAGGAATTTATTAATTTCTTCTAGCTTGTCCAATTTGTTGGCATATAATTTTTCATAGTATTTTTTTTAATTTTTTTATTCTTATGTTAATCCCCATACATTACATCATTAGTTTTAGATGAAGTGTTCCATGATTCATTGTTTGTGCACAACACCCAGTGCTCCATGCAGAATGTGCCCTTCTCAATACCCACCACCAGGCTAACCCATCCTTCCACCCCCCTCCCCTCTAGAACCCTGTTTGTTTTTCAGAGTCCATCGTCTCTCATGGTTCGTCTACCCCTCTGATTTCCCCCGCTTCATTCTTCCCCTCCCGCTACCTTCTTCTTCTTCTTTTTTTTTTCTTAACATATATTGCATTATTTGTTTCAGAGGTACAGATCTGAGATTCAACAGTCTTGCACAATTCACAGCGCTTACCAGAGCACATACCCTCCCCAGTGTCTATCACCCAGTCACCCCATCCCTCCCACCCCACCCCCCACTCCAACAACACTCAGTTTGTTTCTTGTGATTAAGAATTCCTCGTATCAGTGAGATCATATGATACATGTCTTTTTCTTTTTGACTTATTTCACTCAACATAATACCCTCCAGTTCCATCCACGTCATTGCAAATGGCAAGATCTCATTCCTTTTGATGGCTGCATAATATTCCATTGTATATATATATATACCACATCTTCTTTATCCATTCATCTGTCGATGGACATCTTGGCTCTTTCCACAGTTTGGCTATTGTGGACATTGCTGCTATAAACATCGGGGTGCACGTAGCCCTTCGGATCCCTACTTTTGTATCTTTGGGGTAAATACCTAGTAGTGCAATTGCTGGATCATATGGTAGCTCTATTTTCAACTTTTTGAGGAACCTCCATACAGTTTTCCAGAGTGGCTGCACCAGCTTGCATTCCCACCAACAGTGTAGGAGGGTTCCCCTTTCTCCGCATCCCTGCCAACATCTGTCGTTTCCTGATTTGTTAATTTTAGCCATTCTGACTGGTGTGAGGTGGTATCTCATTGAGGTTTTGATTTGGATTTCCCTGATGCCGAGCGATATTGAGCACTTTTTCATGTGTCTGTTGGCCATTTGGATGTCTTCTTTGGAAAAATGTCTGTTCATGTCTTCTGCCCATTTCTTGATTGGATTCTTTGTTCTTTGGGTGTTGAGTTTGATGAGTTCTTTATAGATTTTGGATACTAGCCCTTTATCTGATATGTCATTTGCAAATATCTTCTCCCATTCTGTCGGTTGTCTTTTGGTTTTGTTGACTGTTTCCTTTGCTTTGCAAAAGCTTTTTATCTTGATGAAGTCGCAATAGTTCATTTTTGCCCTTGCTTCCCTTGCCTTTGGCGATGTTTCTAGGAAGAAGTTGCTGCGGCTGAGGTCAAAGAGGTTGCTGCCTGTGTTCTCCTTTAGGATTTTGATGGACTCCTGTCTCACATTGAGGTCTTTCAACCATTTGGAGTCTATTTTTGTGTGTGGTGTAAGGAAATGGTCCAGTTTCATTCTTCTGCATGTGGCTATCCAATTTTCCCAACACCATTTGTTGAAGAGACTGTCTTTGTTCCATTGGACATTCTTTCCTGCTTTGTCAAAGATGAGTTGACCATAGAGTTGAGGGTCCATTTCTGGGCTCTCTATTCTGTTCCATTGATCTATGTGTCTGTTTTTGTGCCAGTACCATGCTGTCTTGATGATGACAGCTTTGTAATAGAGCTGGAAGTCCGGAATTGTGATGCCGCTGGCTTTGCTTTTCTTTTTCAATATTCCTCTGGCTATGTGGTATCTTTTCTGGTTCCATACAAATTTTAGGATTATTTGTTCCATTTCTTTGAAAAAAGTGGATGGTATTTTGATGGGGATTGCAATGAATGTGTAGATTGCTCTAGGTAGCATTGACATCTTCACAATATTTGTTCTTCCAATCCATGAGCATGGGACGTTTTTCCATTTCTTTGTGTCTTCCTCAATTTCTTTCATGAGTATTTTATAGTTTTCTGAGTACAGATCCTTTGTCTCTTTGGTTAGATTTATTCCTAGGTATCTTATGGTTTTGGGTGCAATTGTAAATGGGATCGACTCCTTAATTTCTCTTTCTTCTGTCTTGTTGTTGGTGTATAGGAATGCCACTGACTTCTGTGCATTGATTTTATATCCTGCCACTTGACTGAATTCCTGTATGAGTTCTAGCAGTTTTGGGGTGGAGTCTTTTGGGTTTTCCACATAAAGTATCATATCATCTGCAAAGAGTGAGAGTTTGACTTCTTCTTTGCCGATTTGGATGCCTTTGATTTCTTTTTGTTGTCTGATTGCTGTGGCTAGGACTTCCAATACTATGTTGAATAGCAGTGGTGATAGTGGACATCCCTGCTGCGTTCCTGGCCTTAGGGGGAAAGCTCTCAGTTTTTCCCCATTGAGAATAATATTTGCTGTAGGTTTTTCATAGATGGCTTTTATGATATTGAGGTATGTACCCTCTATCCCTATACTCTGAAGAGTTTTGATCAAGAAAGGGTGCTGTACTTTGTCAAAAGCTTTTTCTGCATCTATTGAGAGGATCATATGATTCTTGTTCTTTCTTTTGTTAATGTATTGTATCACATTGATTGATTTGCGGATGTTGAACCAACCTTGCAGCCCAGGGATAAATCCCACTTGGTCATGGTGAATAATCCTTTTAATGTACTGTTGGATCCTATTGGCTAGTATTTTGGTGAGAATTTTTGCATCCATGTTCATCAGGGATATTGGTCTGCAATTCTCCTTTTTGATGGGGTCTTTGTCTGGTTTTGGGATCAAGGTAATGCTGGCCTCATAAAATGATTTTGGAAGTTTTCCTTCCGTTTCTATTTTTTGGAACAGTTCAGAAGAATAGGTATTAATTCTTCTTGAAATGTTTGGTAGAATTCCCCTGGGAAGCCATCTGGCCCTGGGCTTTTGTTTTTTGGGAGATTTTTGATGACTGCTTCAATTTCCTTAGTGGTTATAGGTCTGTTCAGGTTTTCTATTTCATCCTGGTTCAGTTTTGGTAGTTGATACATCTCTAGGAATGCATCCATCTCTTCCAGTTTATCTAATTTGCTGGCATAGAGTTGCTCATAATATGTTCTTATAATTGTTTGTATTTCTTTGGTGTTGGTTGTGATCTCTCCTCTTTCACTCATGATTTTGTTGATTTGGGTCATTTCTCTTCTCTTTTTGATAAGTCTGGCCAGGGGTTTATCAATCTTGTTAATTCTTTCAAAGAACCAGCTCCTAGTTTCGTTGATCTGTTCTACTGTTCTTTTAGTTTCTATTTCATTGATTTCTGCTCTGATCTTTATTATTTCTCTTCTCCTGCTGGGTTTAGGCTTTATTTGCTGTTCTTTCTCCAGCTCCTTTAGGTGTAGGGTTAGGTTGTGTACTTGAGACCTTTCTTGTTTCTTGAGAAAGGCTTGTATTGCTATATACTTTCCTCTTAGGACTGCCTTTGCTGCATCCCAAAGATTTTGAACAGTTGTGTTTTCATTTTCATTGGTTTCCATGTATTTTTTTTAATTCTTCTTTAATTTCCTGGTTGACCCATTCATTCTTCAGTAGGATGCTCTTTAGCCTCCATGTATTTGAGTTCCTTCTGACTTTCCTCTTGTGATTGAGTTCTAGTTTCAAAGCATTGTGGTCTGAAAATAGGCAGGGAATGATCCCAATCTTTTGGTACCGGTTGAGACCTGATTTATGACCTAGGATGTGATCGATTCTGGAGAATGTTCCATGGGCACTAGAGAAGAATGTGTATTCCGTTGCTTTGGGGTGGAATGTTCTGAATATGTCTGTGAAGTCCATTTGGTCCAGTGTGTCATTTAAAGTCTTTATTTCCTTGTTGATCTTTTGCTTAGACGATCTGTCCATTTCAGTGAGGGGGGTGTTAAAGTCCCCCACTATTATTGTATTGTTGTCGATGTGTTTCTTTGCTTTTGTTATTAATTGCCTTATATAATTGGCTGCTCCCATGTTAGGGGCATAGATATTTACAATTGTTAGATCTTCTTGTTGGATAGATCCTTTAAGTAGGATATAGTGTCCTTCCTCATCTCTTATTACAGTCTTTGGTTTAAAATCTAATTTGTCTGATATAAGGATTGCCACCCCAGCTTTCTTTTGGTGTCCATTAGCATGGTAAATGGTTTTCCACCCCCTCACTTTCAATCTGGGGGTGTCTTTGGTTCTAAAATGAGTCTCTTGCAGACAGCATATCGATGGATCTTGTTTTTTAATCCAGTCTGTTAGCCTGTGTCTTTTGATTGGGGCATTTAGCCCATTTACATTCAGGGTAACTATTGAAAGATAGGAATTTAGTGCCATTGTATTGCCTGTAAGGTGACTGTTACCGTATATTGGCTGTGTTCCTTTCTGGTCTATGTTGCTTTTAGGGTCTCTCTTTGCTTAGAGGACCCCTTTCAAGATTTCCTGTAGGGCTGGTTTTGTGTTTGCAAATTCCTTTAGTTTTTGTTTGTCCTGGAAGCTTTTTATCTCTCCTTCAATTTTCAATGACAGCCTAGCTGGATAGAGTATTCTTGGCTGCCTATTTTTCTCATTTAGTGCTCTGAATATATCCTGCCAGTCCTTTCTGGCCTGCCATGTCTCTGTGGATAGGTCTGTTGCCAATCTAATGTTTCTACCCTTGTAGGTTACATATCTCTTCTCCCGAGCTGCTTTCAGGATTTTCTCTTTGTCTATGAGACTCGTAAGTTTTACTATTAGATGTCGGGGAGTTGACCTATTTTTATTGATTGTGAGAGGGGTTCTCTGTGCTTCCTGGATTTTCATGCCTGTTTCTTTCCCCAAATTAGGGAAGTTCTCTGCTATAATTTGCTCCATTATACCTTCTGGCCCTCTCTCTCTTTCTTCTTCTTCTGGGATCCCAGTTATTCTAATGTTGTTTCGTCTTATGGTATCACTTATCTCTCGAATTTTGCCCTCGTGATCCAGTAGTTGTTTATCTCTCTTTTTCTCAGCTTCTTTATTTTCCATCATTTCATCTTCTATATTACTGATTCTCTCTTCTGCCTCATTTATTCTAGCAGTTAGCGCCCCCATTTTTGATTGCACCTCATTAATAGCCTTTTTGATTTCTACTTGGTTGGATTTTAGCTCTTTTACTTCTCCAGAAAGGGTTTCTCTAATAACTTCCATATTTTTTTCAAGCCCAGCTAGTATCTTTAAAGTGATGATTCTGAACTCTAGATCTGACATTGTACTAATGTCCGTATTGAGTAGCTCCCTGGCAGTCGGTACTACCTCTTGTTCTTTTTGTTGAGGTGATTTTTTCCGTCTTGTCATTTTGTGCAGAGGAGAATAGATTGAGAGAACAAAATGCTAGCAGAGTAACCACGTCCCCAGAAAATATACTCTAAACAAATCAGAAAAGACCTGAAGCAGTGGGATAAGAAAGGGAAAGAGAGAAAAAAGAAAAAGAAAAAAAAGAAAAAGATAAAGATAAAAACAAAAACAAACAAAACAAAATAGCAACAACAAAAGAAAAACTAGAATGTGATCAAATATGATCTATATGGTATATAGATCAGTGCCACACACTAGATTTGGGGTGTATTTTGGTCTTTTAGAAGAAAGTGCCTCCCAAAATTTTAAAGAAAGAAAAACTTATATATGTACAAAAATAAGGGTTGATATGATGAAGGGATGGAATATGACTGTAAAGATGGAAATTATAAAAAATTTTATAAAAGGAATTGATAAGAAGTTGTTTGAAAAAAGAAAGAAGAGGATTTAAAAAAAGAAAAAAGAAAAAGAAAAAAAAAAGGGAGAGGATGTGATCAGGCAGGGGAATAGAAAACACCATATACTAGAGATTTAGGGTATATTTTAATCTGTTAGAAGAAACTATCTCAAAATTTTAAAGAGAGAACAACTTATATATATAAGCCAAAAATATGGGTAACTACTATGAAGGGATAGAATATGACTCTAAAAATGAAAAATAAAAATGTTTTTTTTAAAAAAAAGGGATTGATAAGATGTTGTTTGAAAAAGGGAAAAAGAAAAATTCAAAAAGAAATAAAAAGACAAAAAGACAGTTAAAAAAAATTAACTTTAAAAGACTAAAGAATCATGGTAAAAAAGCCGTGAATTCTATGTGCAGTAGTCCCCTAGCGCTGGAGTTCTGCCGTTCTCATTGATCGGTAAACTTGGTCTTGGCGGCTGTTCTCGCTGATCTTCTGGGGAGGGGCCTGTTGCCGTGGTTTCCAAATGTCTCTGCCGGAGGCGGAATTGCCCCGCCCTTGCCCCCTCCCGGCTAAGTCATCTGCTCGGGTTTGCTCTCCGGGGCTTTTGTTCCCTGCGAGCTTTCCGTACAGCTTTGGAGGCGGAGAGTGAAAATGGCGGCCTCCCAATCTCCGCCCCGGAGGAGCCCAGAACTCGGGCCCGCTCCCCAGTGAGCCCCCAGAGAAAAGCCATCAGTCACTCCCGTCTCCCTGGTCTCCGGCCACACTCCGTGCTCACCCGGCCTGCGACCGCGCGCCTCTATCTCTGGCACCCGACTGGGTGTGGAGTCTTCAAACCCAGTAGATCCCCGCAGTGCGCTCCCGCGCGGCTCCTCCCGGGGCAGGAAGGTGAGTCTCCCCGGATCTGCCGCTTGTTGGGTCCCTGCTGGAGGAGCAGGGGCCCGACTGTGCCGCGGATCACGGTTTATGGCCACCCCGAGCTGAGAGCCCGCGCCCGGGCTCCGCCTCTGCAGCCGGCTTCCCTGCTCCGTTACCTGGGAGCTCTGCCACACTCAGGCACCCCCGGTCTTTCTGTGACCCCGAGGGTCCTGAGACCACACTGTCCCGGAGGGTTCCACCCCCCGCTTAGCCACCAGAGTGACGTCCCTCGGCGGAGCAGACTTTTAAAAGTTCCGACTTTGTGCTCCGCGGCTCTATCACTTGCCAGAAGCGGCCCACGGAGGCCCCTCCCCGCCGTCTATCCTCCCGAATATCGCCGCGGATTCCCTTCTCCGCACGTCCTACCTTCCGGAAAGTGGTTGCTTTTCTGATGAGAGAGTTGTTGCTCTTCTTTTCTTCAATCTCCTGTTGAGTTTGTAGGTGTTCAGAATGGTTTGATCCCTATCCAGCTGAATTCCTGAGAGGAGAGGAAATCCAGGTCTCCTACTCCTCCGCCATCTTGCTCCACCCCCCCCATAGTATTTTTTTTAATAATCCTTTGTATTTCTGTGGTCAGTTGTTACTTCACCTCTCACTGCTCATTTATTTATATCCTTTCTCTTTTTTCCTTCATGAGTCTGGCTAAGGGTTGATTACTTTTATTTATCTTTTCAAGGAACCACCTCTTGGTTTTATTGATTTTTTTTTTTCTTTCCCCCTTTTTTAGTCTCTATGTCATTTATTTCTGCTCTGATCTTTATTATTTCCTTCCTTCTACTCACCTTAGGCTTTGTTTGTTCTTTCTCTAGTTCCTGTGTGAGGATAGATTGTTTATTTGAGTTTTTTGTTGTTTCTTAAGGTAGGCCTGTATCACTATATATTTCCCTCTTAGAACAGCTTTCACTGCATCCCAAAGATTTTGGACCTTTGTGTTTTCATTGTCATTTGTCTCCATGTATTTTTTGATTTCTTCAAAAAATTTCTTTTGACCCATTGGTTATTTAGCATCATATTGTTTAGTCTCCACATGTTTGTGTTTTTTTTTCTTGTGATTGATTTCTAGTTTCATACTATTATGATTGGAAAGATGGGTGGTATGATTTCAATCTTTTAAAATTGATTGAGTCTTGTTTTTTGGCCTAACATGTGATCTATTCTGGAGAATGTTCCATGTACACTTCAAAAGAACGTGTATTCTTTTGGTTTTGGTTTGAATATTCTGTATATATCTGTTATGTTCATCTGGTCCAATGTGTCATCCAAAGACACTGTTTCCTTACTGATTTTCTGTTTGGATGATCCATCCATTGATGTAAGTGGAGTGTTAAAGTCCCCTACTATTATTGTGTTCCCATCAATTTCTCTTTTTTATGTCTGTTAATATTTGCTTTTTATATTTAGGTGCTGCAGTATTGGGTGTGTAGATATTTACAATTGTTATATCCTTTTATTGGATTGATTCCTTTATCATTATGTAATGCCCTTTTTAAAAAAATTTTTTTTTTAAATTTATTTGAGAGAGAGAGGCAGAGAGCGTGAGTATGACTGGGTGGGTGGTGGAGGGCAGAGGGAGAGGGAGAAGCAGGCCCCCCACCGAGAAGAAAGCCTGACATGGGGCTTGATCCCAGGACTCTGGGATCATGACCTAAGCCAAAGCAGACACTTACCTGACTGAGCCACCCAGGCACCCCTGTAATTACCTTTTTTTGTCTCTTGTTATAGTCTTTGTTTTAAAGTCTATTTTGTCTATTATAATTACTGCTACCCTACCCTTTTGTTCACTCCATTTGCATGGTAAATGTTTTTCCATTCTTTCACTTTCAGTCTGTATGTGTCTTTAGTTCTGAGATGAATCTTTTGTAGGTAGCATATAGATGGGTCTTTTTTTTTTTTTTAAGATTTTATTTATTTATTTGAGAGAGAATGAGAGACAGAGAGCATGAGAGGGAGGAGGGTCAGAGGGAGAAGCAGACTCCCTGCTGAGCAGGGAGCCTGATGTGGGACTCGATCCTGGGACTCCAGGATCATGACCTGAGCTGAAGGCAGTCGCTTAACCAACTGAGCCACCCAGGCGCCCGGGTCTTTTTTTTTTTAATTCATTCTGCCACCCTATGTCTTTTGATTAGAGCACTTAGACCATTTACATTTTTTAAATATTTATTTGAAAGAGAGAGAGAATGCAAGGGGAGGAGCTGAGAGAGAGGGACAAGCAGACTCTGAACTGGGAGTGGAGTCTGACACTGGGCCTGATCTTACAACCCTGAGATTGTGACCTGAGCTGAAATCAAGAGTCAGATGCTTAACCGACTGAGCCACCCTGGAGCCCCAGGTCTTTTACATTTAAAATATTTGATAGGTATATTCTTATTACCATTTTGTTTTTTTTTTTCCGGTTGTTTTTATAGTTCCTCTTTGTTTGCCTTTCTTCTTCTCTTGCTCTCTCT
This sequence comes from Mirounga angustirostris, assembly GCF_029215605.1. Classification (NCBI taxonomy): domain Eukaryota; kingdom Metazoa; phylum Chordata; class Mammalia; order Carnivora; family Phocidae; genus Mirounga; species Mirounga angustirostris. The sequence goes on from NW_026991717.1 coordinate 99,113,465, forward strand.
GTGATTGATGGGTTACTGTGGTGTTAATTTTGGCTTTCTTTCTCTTTATTTTTAGTGTATCTATCATAGGTTTTGGGCTTGTGGTTACCACGAGGTTCATTTTTACATCCTAAGTAAATAGCATTATATATTAATTTGATGGTCATTGAGGTTCAAACACATTAAAAAAAAAACCAGAAAAGAAACTTTTTTTCTTTCTTTCTTTCTTTCTTTCTTTCTTTCTTTCTTTCTTTCTTTCTTTCTTTCTTTCTTTTCCTTCTTTCTAACTCCCTTCTCCATGTTTGGTATGTGTTATCATATCTAACATCTTTTTATTTGTGATTTTCTTATGTCTAATTATGGCCATTTCTTCTCCATGTAAAGAAGCCCCTTTAACATTTCTTGTAAGGCTGGTGTAGTGGTGATAAACTCCTTTATCTTTCATTTGTCTGGGAAACTCTGTCTCTCCTTCCAATCTGAATAATAACATTGCTGGGTTGAAAATCTTGGTTGTAGGTTTTTGCTTTCAGCACTTTGAATATATCATGCTACTCCTTTCTGGCTTGCAGTCTCTGCTGAAAAATCAGCTGAGAACTTTAAAGGTTTTCCCTTGTAGGTAACTTTTTGTTTCTCTCCTGTTGCTTTTTAAATTTTCTCTTTATCTTTAACCTTTGACATTTTAATTATTATGTGCTATGGTGTGGACCTCCATGGGTTCATCTTGTTTGGAACACTCTGTGCTTCATGAACCTGGATGTCTATTTTCTTCCCCAGGGTAGGAAAGTTTTCAGCTGTTATTTCTTCAAGTAAGTTTTTTACTGCTTTGTCTCTCTTCTTCTTCTGAAACCTGTATAATGTGAATGCTTGTTTGCTTGATGTTGTCCAAGAGATCCCTTAACTTATCCTCATTTTAAAAATTTTTTTCTCTTTTGGCTGTTTAGCTTGGGTGCTTTCCATTATGCTGTCCTCCAGAATATTAATACATTCTTCTGCATCTGCTAATCTACTCTCAATTCCCTGTTTTGTTTTGTTTTTTTTTATTTCAGTTATTATAGTCTTTGACTCTGATTAGTTCTTCTTATATTTTCTATCTCTATTGAAGATCTCACCAAGTTCTTACACTCTTGTCTGCAGCCTGGTGAGTATCTCATGATCATTATTTTAAATTCTTTATCAGGTATATTGCTTTTCTCCATTTCATTTATTTTTCTGAGGTTTTGTCTTATTCTTTCTTTTGGAACATATTCCTGTTTCCCCATTTTGCTTGACTTTCTGTTTTTGTTTCTATGGGTCATGCACAACAGCTGCTTCTCCTAAACTTGAAGGAATGGTCATCTTCTATGTAGACTGTGCTTGGTGACTTTTGATGGCTGGCTGGAGCTGTGGCTGGAATGGGCTGGGGCTCCTGGGGCTGCCACATAGCAGGTGCCCTGTCAGAACATCTGGCTGCATTTTACTTGTGAACTGGCTAATGCATTCAACAAGATGGACTGTGGGATTTTCTTGTGGGAGCCATCCATCTTTCTTTGGTACTGGTTACTTGTAATGGATTAGTTGACTTTCTGGGTAATTCGACTCAACTGTTAGGCAGCTTTTAAGATGGCAACACCACAATAGGCCACACAGTCATAAATTTAAAATGCTTTATCATGTCTAATTTAGGAAAGAAAGTTCCTGTCTCTACCAAAATACTTAGAGACTTCTCATGGGAGCAGCTTTGTAACTGAACTTTCACAGGAATAGAGTTTGGAAGAGAATCAGGGAACAGATGGTATATTTTTAGAGACTATCTTAGTTTTATAGATCTTATAAATAAGACTACTTTTCTTTTGCTAATGATCTTGCTACTACAAATTTCATTGCCTGGTCCTGAATCATTCTTGATTAATGGTGCCAAAATATTACAACACTATGTGACAATGTCTTCAGTGTTTTTTGGCTAAAAATGGATCATAGGGTACCCTCTATGATTGGTATTGGATTTGTAGACAAAGACCTCCTGTGCTACTTGCAAACTGTACAGGAACTTGTTATGTTGGTAAAGTGATACCTGCCTGCAGGATAGTTCCTGATATTACATAGAGCCCATTTTGGCCTATTGGTTTCCCTCATAGAACAAGATACTGCGAGATAACTTAAATCAAGAAGGAGAAAATTTGGGCTTTGATTGGAAAATTAAAGCCCTATCTAATGGAGGGGAATTCTGGATTGCTTTCCTCTCTTTTAGTCTCTTTCCTTAACTATATTTCCTTATTATAAAATTATAATAAGTCCAGAAAGTAGGGACTCCTTATATGCTATGGTGCAGAGGGAGATAGACAATTCTACTAAGGCGATTCATCCAAGAAGTTCATGAAATTCAAAGGCATTAGTCCAGAACAGAGCATTTTAGATTTAATATTGGCCTCTTAAAGTGTATCTTGTGTAGTTTTTGGGGAAGAATGTTGTATTTATATTCCTGCAGACCCCTTTGGGATCTTTAATATTATTAAAAAGCTCTAGGGAATAAACTATAAATTAGGTAATTTGGCTGATATTATATACCTGGTTCTGCAGATTCTTCAGATTGGGGATGGGATCTGTTCTCTGGTTTAACTGGGGCACTTCTGGCTTATGGATGAAAAGTGGACTACAAACTGATCATAAACTCTTCTCTAGTGCTGCAGTGTTCAGATGAGTGATATTCTGAGTCCAAGTCCTATTGTGTAGTCATTGACCCATCAAATGATCCAACAAATGATCATCCAAAAACGAATAGAAAAAATTGGCATTTAAGGAGGTTGAAAAGACCACCTTAAGAAACATGATACATAATCACAACTATCAAAGAGTAGTGAACTTCCAGACTGATCATGTTTCCAAATGCTAAGGCTCCACCCTTCAGCCTGGGCTTAAGAATGACCACAAGAGAGATCACCGAAAACTGAACCATCTATAAATAAGTAGTATATATTCTACATTAATATAACTTTCTTATTTCAATGTCTTCATTAACATGGCTTTATTATTTCAGGAAACTCTTAACCAGGAAGATAAAAATTGCAAATAAATGCATTTTCCATTTCAAGACCTTCTCTAAAAACCTATTTAAATAAACATTAAAGCATTTAATACATAGCCTGAAATGACAATTTATTCTCTAAGACTCTTTAAAACTCTTGCCTCAAAACACTTACCTTGCGGTGTATATCAATCCCAAACTTATATTATATCATGATCCGTACCCATTATTAATCAAAACACTTCCTTATTTGACAACTTGCCTTAAGCCAAAAGCCTGAATCTCATAAACATCCCAACTTAGCCTTTCCACTTAAAGATATAACTAAGACTCTGTCGAGGTGGTGCTTTCTTGTTTCACAGTAAGCAGTAAACTCAGCTTTGCCTTATGAATAGATTATTTTGGCAGTATTTTGAGGGAGTCAGCATCAGCAATATTTAGCAGTGGGGATAGCACGGGGACTTGCCAATCTGAAGACATACTAGCTGTGTCACTGGAGCAGGCTCCTGGAAGTCCTGGCTGTGTCTGGCAATAACCCTTTAGTTATTAGATTGTGGAGGAGGTAAGGGAAGCTCTTAGGGTGGAGGAGAGTCAGGGTGGCCAGGTCTAGTGGATGGAGGAGAGTGTTTGGGGGCAGCATCTATTTACCAATTAGTTTAGAAGTTTTTCAACATTTTAACAGTTAGCTAAAACATTGTACTTGGTGTAGTGGTGGGTACCAGCTAAATGTCAGTCGTTGGTGAAGTGATCATGGTGAAGCAGACGGAAAAAAGATGACTCATTAATGCCAGCATGGTTTGGAATAGATGTACTTGTCTCTTGGCTGCCTTGCGGTGCTGTAACCCCCTGGAACTTAAAAAGAACCCTTAGCAGATTTAAACAAAACAAAACAACTCTTGGGAAAGCAGGACATTAAATTGGTTAAGTTTGTTTTGGCCACTTGGTTGAATAGGAATTTAATATAGGCATTATATCTAGTTCTGGAGAAACAAAGTCACCTTTTTTGGGTACACTGAAGGTTTTAGATTGAGATTCAGAAGTGCTATGTGAATATTTTTTCTTTTTACAAATGGGATCACTGCTTTTTTTCTACTTAGTAGTATGTTTATGATATACCTATAACAGTAACTCACCTCATTCTTTAATAGGGTTGCGTAGTATTTTGCATAGTATTTTATTTTATTTTATTTTATTTATTTATTTTTTTTAGAGATTTTATTTATTTATTTGAGAGAGAGAATGAGACACAGAGAGCATGAGAAGGAGGAGGGTCAGAGGGAGAAGCAGACTCCCCGCCGAGCAGGGAGCCCAATGCGGGACTCGATCCAGGGACTCCAGGATCATGACCTGAGCCGAAGGCAGTCGCTTAACCAACTGAGCCACCCAGGCGCCCCTGCATAGTATTTTATTATATGAATGCACTATGATTGATATAACCATTTTTCTGATGGGCATTTATATTGTTAGAATTGTGTTGCCATGATAAACATTGTTGAACTAAAGCATTCTTTTATATACCTCTGAGGAAAAATTCCTACAAATGGAATTTGAGTCAGATATTGCCTAATTATCTATCCAAAAGTTCACATCAATATATATTTCATATCATGCATGAAAATACGTATTTTATCATTACCAATACTAGGTATTGTAAATGTTGATATATTTGCCATTCTGCTAGGTGGAAAAAATATCTTTTTCAAAATGTTTATTTATTTAAGTAGGAGTGAAGTTTATATATATAACATATATATATATATTTAAAGATTTTATTTATTTATTTGAAGTATATACCTTAGGTGACCATTTGTGTGTGTTTGTGTACTGTCTGTTCACGTTCTTTGCCTACTTCTAAAAAACTTGTTGTTCATTTTGATGTGATTTGAGCTGTTTGTTGAGGAAATTATTCTCTAATCTATTTTGTGTGTTACAGTGTTTTCCCCTTTTTTCTGGACTTGATTTATGGTAGTTTTCCTACATGGAAGTTTAGTATTTACATATAATCAGATTGCTAACTCTTACCCTTTATTTTCCTAGATTCTCTATTATACTTAGAAAGTCTTTTCTACTCCAAGAATATTATTTTTGTTTTTATTTTATTTTATTTATTTATTTTTATTATTTTTAAAAAAGATTTTATTTATTTATTTGACAGAGAGAGAAATAGCGAAAGCAGGAACACAAGCAGGGGCAGTGGGAGAGGGAGAAGCAGGCTTCCTGCCGAGCAGGGAGCTGATGCGGGGCTCGATCCCAGGATCCTGGGATCGTGACCTGAGCCGAAAGCAGAAGGCAGCTGCTTAACTACTGAGCCACCCAGGCGCCCCCAAGAATATTATTTTTATTTTTATTTTATTTTTTATTTTTTAAAGATTTTATTTATTCATGATAGACAGAGAGAGAGAGAGAGAGAGAGAGAGAGAGAGAGAGAGAAACAGAGGGAGAAGCAGGCTCCCAAGGAGCAGGGAGCCCGATGCGGGACTCGATCCCAGGACCCTGGGATCATGACCTGAGCCGAAGGCAGACGCTTAACCATCTGAGCCACCCAGGCGCCCAAGAATATTATTTTTAAAAACCTCAATCATGTTCTATTTTTTATGGTTCCTTTTTTTATGTTTGAATCTTTGATATATTTGAAAGTCATTTTGAGGTAATATGTGAGGTAGTGATCCAGCTTTAATTTTTAATTTTATTTATTTTATTTTTTATTTATTTTTTTAAAGATTAGCAGATTTTATTTTATTTTTTTTAAAGATTTTATTTATTTATTTGACAAAGAGAGACACAGTGAGAGAGGGAACACAAGCAGGGGGAGTGGGAGAGGGAGAAGCAGGCTTCCTGCTGAGCAGGGAGCCCGATGCGGGGCTCGATTCGGGGCTCGATCCCAGAACACTGGGATCATGACCTGAGCCGAAGGCAGACGCTTAACGACTGAGCCACCCAGGCGCCCCCAGCTTTAATTTTTTTAAATACTCTCACTTTCTACTTGCTCAATATGGAGTACACTGGATTGATTGTTTACTTGTTTGGAATTTGTAATGACATTTTCCCAAGTCTTTGTTAATGACAGTGCTTAAATTCCACTTTAGGGATAGTCTTTAGCATTTCATTCTGCATGTTATTCTCCCACAACTGCTGGCTGATGGCAATGAGAAAAAACTTCTACTGTAACTAGAACAGGCTGCAATGCTTTAACGTAATAGGGGAGTGGCATGATTCACAACAGAAAAGATGGCTTTAAAAAAAAATGTTGGCAAACTTTTTGGATGGGAAAAGTGAAGCCTCCCTCTCTCCGTCCGCCTCACCCCGGGGTATAGTCCAAAAGCTATGGGTGAATTGCTTTGCATGAGAAAAGAAAAAGGAAAAAAAAAAAAAAGAAAAGAAAAGAAAAAGGAAGCTGGGAGTCAGAATCTGGCAGTTAGGAGAATCAGGGGCTGGGAAAAGGTTAGTGTGAGGAATGTGGAGAAGATGACAACCTGCCAGAGCCCAAGGGAGAATATGGACAGCAAGAAACTGCCCACCAGGGAGAATGAGTGGTGGCCTTTTAGATCAGCAAGTTTCAATATTCCATTTTAAGTTGTTGCTTGCATTTCATTATGTTATGATCTCCTTCTACAAAAGGCTATTGCACACACCAGTTTGTATTAGTGGTGTTCTGTGGGGAGTGAAGAAAGTGGGGGTGGTATTTCCCATCTGGGCCGAAGAGATGGCATCAGCTACCAGGATACAGTGGAATACAAGGAAGTAGGCTTCAGAGCAGACCTACCAGAGCAGTCCGTCCCCTCCTCAATGCTCCTACTCCAAACACACACACTGAGTGAAAGCTCTATGAGGGCAGGACTTTTTTAACCAATGTTTTTCATGCTCTATCCCTAGTGTCCATAGTACTTAGGATGGACGGTTGAGCCAGTGCATTTGGATGTTAAAGCAAAAGGTGAACCCAGAAGGCTAGAGACATGGGAATCTGGCTTTAACTTATCAGCCAGGAATCTTGGCTATTTTAGCTCTGTTCTCTCATGTGAGATGTCTGTCCGTATGTTTGAATTTACTCTCTGTAGATAAGCAATTTGTGACACTGCAGGGATGGAAAGTTCTTTAATTTACGTCTTAAATGGAATCTCAGCTGAAAATGGATCTTCCACAGCATATTACCATGACACTTTCTATGTAGCTCAGTTACCTCAGTCCCGCAGGTGGTTTGGGGCTCAAAGGAAGCCTTCTAGCCAGCAGTCTATTCTCCCATATGGGGGTCATTTAATTTTTGGAAGAAAAGACACTGGAAGGGAGGGCCTTGGTTCAGGAGTGCTAGTGTGACAATGGTGAAGAGGTATTAGTCTCAATAAGGAATGACCTTTATGAGTCCAGCAAGGTGAGGACTGGGGCTTTAATGAAGAATTTTTTAAGAATCTTGGATGCCTCCACCACAGCTGTGATTCAGGTGATCCTCAGTGAATAGGTCAAACTATGTCCATTCTGCAGTGTGGTGACAAAATGCGAAATGCATTTGACTAAGGTTATGAACTGCTGGGGAACTTGTTGGTTTGGGGCTTGGAATGGCAGCTACCATTCTAAGATGGCTAAAATATTTGAGGACAATTATGTGACCTCACAGAGAGTAAAAAGGTGACATAGGCAGTTGGCTTCTGATTCTTTGAACACACAAGTTTCTAAAGATCCTCTGAGCTTCAGTTTCCTCATGCAAAAAAAATGGAAGTAATGATACTCTGTTGGGTTTGATGAGTTTTAGAGGTAATCTATCTATAAATACCTGGCTGAATGCTAGGTACACAATAAACACTGAATAAATAGTAGCTATTAGGATCATAAATGTGTTTCAGATTTGTTTAGAAATAACTAGATAGCTGGCAGCTCAGGAAAGTCCAAATAAAGGACATATGGGAGGCCAGATTATTAACATACTAACATAGACACAAAGTACATGATTGGCACCTCTCTCCTCCTCCAATAGGAAGCTAGGCAAGAGGCCGTACATTCATATATTCACCAGAGCTAAAACGTGGCACAGAATGAAGGGCATGGCTCTGTTTTTCAATTGCTGTAAACATGTTTAAAAGGTAGATTTGTTTTCCTGGTAGAACCTCATGAAGTAAAGGAAATAACAATGAATAATCAAGATGCTAACAATAATTAGTGTTTTGGAGCATTTACTATGTGCCAGGCCTTGTGCTGAGAACTCTCCTGGAATTTTTTCCCAACTAGCATTCTCCCCCATCTGTCAGTCCTGAGAGATCCATGTTCTCTTGTTCTGGTTCAGGAGGTAGTAAATGAGCTGGATTGGGGAACTTTATGTTTATCCCATTACACTCAATCTAGTTAGATCTAGCCTGTTGGTGTAGATGGTTGTGATCTTTTTGTGCTCTAATTCAGTCATTTACCATTATTGCTTTTTTCTGTCTTAACGCTGTCTGAAAATTTGATCATTGGGCCACAAATACCCTCATTTAAGTTGCCAATAAAAGCATGAGCTAGTTAGGGACAAGGATAAAGCTCTGCTGAATGCTTTTAGAAATCTCTCTCTGCGGTGACTTTGACTCATAATTCTGCATTCTTTGGGTTTGCTCTACTATGCTTTTGAACAGTCCATTTATCCATTGGTCAGCAAAGATATCATGATTCCTGAAATGCAGATTTATAATATATAGAGCAGCTTTGTGATTCCCTACCACACCACTAATCTTAGGAAAAAGAGCAAAAAAACTTGTCATGGGTGTTCTTGAAATTAGGGTGGTTCCTTGTGATTACCATTTCCTCTTTCAGTGCTTACTGTCTTTTAAATAATCCATTCTAGAATTTTTCCTAGAATTAATGACAGAGGTACCTAACACCCACTGTGGTTTTTAAAAAGTCATATTCTTCCCTTTGTTGAAAATCAAGAATAAGAAATTGTATTCTCCAGATTTCTGGTACCTCTTCTGTTTTTTGTGGGATGCCATTGATGATCTTAGAAAAGTTTTAGAAAAGAGATGAACTGGAAACCAGATTTTAAGGTGTTGAGTTAATTGGAGGGAAATAAAAGTCAGATCTTAGATTTCATAATGCCTTTTCTCAATATGTTCAAAGCATTTTTTGTTTTGTTTTGAGTTTAGGCATAAGAATAAGAATTTCATCCCACTAGGAAATTTATGTATAGATAGCTCTTTGGCTTATTTTTGGCACTTTTTCTTTCTGTCAGGTGGTTTGTCCAGATGCATAATTGAGCTTATCTTTTTCATTCTGAGAATCAGCTACAGAACACTAGAGTCTGCAGCAGCATTGGCCAATATCTCTACCTAGTACGGTATATATCATATTTTAAGGCACATTCTGGTAAGGGGTGACTCTGGAACTTGCTGCCTGGAGCCTGGGAGTCAGGGACTTGAGATGGATAATGCAGCCTATTTCTAGAGCAATGTTAAAACAAATCACCCCAGTGTTGGAAAGTTTACTTTATCTGGACTGCTTTTTTTTTTTTTTTTAAAGATTTATTCATTTGTGTGTGAGAGAGAGAGAGTGCACAAGTGGGGGGAGGGGCAGAGGGAGAGGGAGAGAGAATCTCTAGTAGACTCACTGCTAAGCATGGAGCCCAATGCGGGCTGATCCCACGGCCCTGAGATCATGACCTGAGCCAAAACCAAGAGTCGGATGCCTAACCTACTGAGCCACCCAGGTGCTCCTGGGCTGCTTTTTTAAACACCAAGATTATAGTCAACCACGTAGTCATTCCTCACATTATGGCACAGACATATTTGTGAGAAGTTTGTAGAAAATTGAGTTGCAGGTTGGACAAGATTTTAAAAGCATTCTGGTGGGCTAATAGCTGAAAGTATGTATTAAGATCTTTTGTAGTGTGAGAGAACACCTCTAAGCACAAATACGGATTTTTATTTGATAATTTTTTAAAAAAATGATTTTTAAAAAAACTCTGACTCTACTTCTTTAAGAAAGACTGAAAACAATGGTCTACTCTGGAAGTCCACATTCTGGCATTTGGCATCTATTAATATTGACAGCACTTTCTTTGGGGATACATTTCTTTCTTTTTTTTTTTTTTAAAGATTTTATTTATTTATTTGATAGAAAGAGAGAGACACAGCAAGAGGGAACATGAGCAGGGGGAGTGGAAGAGGGAGAAGTAGGCTTCCCACCAAGCAGGGAGCCTGATGCAGGGCTCGATCCCAGGACCCCCTGATCATGACCTGAGCCGAAAGCAGACGCTTAACGACTGAGCCACCCAGGAGCCCCCATTTCTTTCTTTCTTTCTTTCTTTTCTTTCTTTCTTTCTTTTCTTTCTTTCTTTCTTTCTTTCTTTCTTTCTTTCTTTCTTTCTTTCTTTCTTTCTTTCTTTCTTTCTTCTTTCTTTCTTTCTTTCTTTCTTTTCTTTCTTTCTTTTCTTTCTTTCTTTCTTTTCTTTCTTTTCTTTCTTTCTTTCTTTCTTCTTTCTTTTCTTTCTTTCTTTCTTTCTCTTCCTTTTCCTTCCTTCCTTCCTTCCTTCCTTCCTTCCTTCCTTCCTTCCTTCCTTCCTTCCTTCCTTCCTTCCTTCCTCTCTCTCTCTCTCTCTTTCTTTCTTTTCAGTAGGCTCCATGCTGGACCCCAGTGTGGGGCTTGAACTCACAACCCTGAGATCAAGACCTGAGCTGAAATTAAGAGTCGGATGCTTAACCTACTGAGCTACCCAGGTGCCCCACATTGCTCTGTTTCTAAGAAAAGTATATATCATAATTATAATTGTCTAAATAGTTACTGTTTTTTTTTTTTTTTAAACATGGTAGTTTGAGAAACATTAAGTGAAGCTTTATTTTAAAAGCTGTCAGAAATTTCTTTCCTGGATGGCTTTTAGATAATGATATCTGCTGGATAAGGATATGATACTATGTTAAATAAGTGCCTTAAAGAGAATAAAATGATGTATTTGGTATTATCAAAATCAATACAATGAAACTCCAGTAATTTGGACTGTACAAATTTGGATTTACGTAATGTGACCAGATCATATGTGGGGACTTAAATGTCAGCTGCTCTTAGCTCTGGTTGTGCATTAGAATTACTGAGGAGCTTTTAAAGGACACTGATGCCTGGGCCCCACACCCAGAGATTCTGACTGAGCTGGTCTGGGAAGTGGGCCAGATACTGTGTTGTCAAAAGTCCCTGGGTAATTCTAATGTTCAGTCAAGACTGGAAACCACTGTTATATGGCCTTGAAACTTAAAGTGTGGTCTATGGACAGTATTAGCTTCACCTGGAACTTGTTAAAAATTCAGACTCTCAGGCCCCACCCCCAACTTCCTGAATCAGAATCTGCATTTTAACCAGCTCTTTTTTTTTTTTTTTTTTTTTAAACCAGCTCTTGAGGAGATTCATTTGCAACATGTTTTTCATAGCACTTTGACTTTAAAAGTGCCTTCACGGTCATTCTTTTGTTAATTTTTACATATTTTTTTTTTTCCGTGTCTATTTATTAAGTGTCTGGTGGGGACAGACAGTGCTCTAGATACCAGGAAACATAAAAGTATGAGTAAGATTTGGGCCTACCTTTCAAGAAGCTCACAAAGGAGCAGGGTGGGCAGGGTGGGTGAGGGGTGGAGACAGACACGGAGAGCAGTTGCAGGACTAGAGCTGTAATGTAGCTGCAATAGTGAGCTGTCTGTAGTCTCCTGGGGTGAAATGCTTCCCCTCTCCACCCCATCTTCACTCAAGAGTGGGATTTAAGCTGGGTTTTTGAAATAGAAGTAGGTGTAAGGCCAATGGTTCTTAAAGTATGGTTCCTGGACCAGCAGCATCAGCATTATCTGGAAACTTGTTAGAAATGCCAATTCTTGGGCCCTTTCCAGACTTAATGAATCATGATTTCTGAGGGAGGGACCAGCAGTTTTTATTTAATAAGCCCTCCATAGGATTTTATACACACTCAAGCTTGAGAACAGTGGGTATAAACATTTTCCAGACAGAGGAGAGGGGAGGAGAATTGCAGGCTATTGGACAAGTAGAATCCAAATCAGTGTACCATGAAGTTTGTCATGGCTTGAACATAGCATGCTGACTGTGGGGGAGATTTCCTAACAATTTTGCTTAACATTTTGTTCCATGCATCTTTATTGTTCTGTGAAGCTAAGTCTCTACCTTGTTAGGTCATTTGGTCATAAGTCATGTTCTTACTCATATTTAAAAAGAGAGCTTTGTGCTTAATTGTATGGATATTTGATTATTTTCTTTCTTGAAACTTATACTCTGTAGTTGTCTGAAAACTCCTGTTATCATTGGAAAACACTGTGATTTCTATAGGAATGTATGGAAGACCACAGCATAAGGATGCCCTTAATTATCTTTAAATGAAACTGCTCTAAATGGTGTTTCTTGGTGTGGACCTGGATTTACATGGTCTATGACCTTATGAGATAGGGTAAGTCTGTATAAACCCAAACCTCAGGGTGCAAGCACCAATTTTAGTGATGTCAGTCTTTACTTTTTTAATGTTCTCTTATCATCATATACAGGAACGAGCAACCACATTTTTACCTTCCTTTCCTTCTCAAGTTGAGTGTTAATTAGTACCTTGGTGGCCAAGTGGAGGTAACTAAAGAGAAGAAATGGGCCTGCACAATGAATCATAAAGTAGAGCTCAAGGAAAATTCCCATTGGAGAGCTAGAAGGGATCAAAGAAATCAAATGGTTCAGCTTTCTCACATCAGAGGCCTCTGAGAGCTTAAGCAAGTTGCTCAGAATCGCACGGCTAGTGAGGAAGCTGGAATCAGCAATCTCATTTCCAAACTCCTTCTTTAGCATTCTGTTATACCACTGACACACAACAGACTGTATCCCCATACAAATATAGCTGTATGTGAGTGGCTGTGGAATATATGATTAATTTTTCCCTTTGCAACCTGAAAGGGTTTCTAACAAGTTTCCAGGTCACATCCCGTTTGATGGCTTTTCACTGTATATTAATTGTTACCTCCCAAATCCTCCTTGGAATGAATTAGAATTTAAGTAGATGATAAAAAGTAAATGCAAAAATCAATCAATCCAATGCTAACTTCCCTACCAATGCCCCAATTTTATGTTCAATAGCCTCCTGAGCAGGTCCACCAGGGCATTCCGTATAGGGATTAAAAAATAAACATTTCCAGGGGCGCCTGGGTGGCTCAGATGGTTAAGCTACTTTGCCTTCGGCTCAGGTCATGATCCCAGAGTCCTGGGATCAAGTCCCACATCGGGCTCCCTGCTCCTTGGGAACCTGCTTCTCCCTCTGCCTCTCTCTTTCTCTCTCTGTCTCTCATGAATAAATAAAATCTTTAAAAAATAATAAAAAATAAACATTTCCCCAATGGTATGCATATTCTCTCCTAAAACTTGCCTCCACCTCCTCATATTCTATCATTATTCACTCAGAATCTTTAAGATCACCCTCAACTCTTCTCTTTCTCTCAACCCACACATCTACTCAATCACCAATTGTGTCCATTTTCTCTCCTGTGAACCTTACCTCCCAAATAGTTTTCCAATCCAATGCTTCTTCACACCTGCCCTCCATTGGCTCAATTCAGGCTACTCTTATCCCTTAGCTGGGCTATTGCAACAACCTTCATTCTGGTTCTCTAGCCTCTAACCTTGCAGCTGGAAATTTCTTTTTCACATTATTTCCAGAGTGATCTTTCTAAAGTACAAGATAGATCAACCCACCTATGTTTAAATCCTACAATAAGTCCCCATCACTAACAAGATAAAAACTTAGCACAATACACACAATTTTCTATGATTTGGCCTTTGCTTACCACTTTATCCCCACCTCTGGTTGCTCTTCCTTATACACCCATGCTCCAGCAAGATCAGACTGCATGCAGCTAATCAAACATGCTCATTCACCAACTTTGTTTACTGCCTGGTGAAATCCTATTCATCCAGCACAACTCAGACATCACCTTCTATTTTTTTTTTTTTTAAAGATTTTATTTATTTATTTGACAGAGAGAGAGACAGCGAGAGAGGGAACACAAGCAGGGAGAGTGGGAGAGGGAGAAGCAGGCCTCCTGCCGAGCGGGGAGCCTGATGCAGGGCTCAATCCCAGGACCCTGGAGTCATGACCTGAGCCGAAGGCAGACGCCCAACGACTGAGCCACCCAGGTGGCCCCAGACATCACCTTCTCATTGAGGTCTCTGACATCTTTCTGCTCTTCTCCATAGTTAAGAGAGTTAGAGTGAAGTACCTTTTTTTCTGTACCTCTGAACCTTACATATCTTCTATACTCTCATACAATTTCCCTGAACGTTTTATCGTGAACACTTTCAAGTAGACAGAAAAGCTAAAAGGATTTTTCACTGATTTTATTTAACATTTTACTGTGTTTATTTTGTTGTATCTCTGTCTCTCTATCCATGCATCAATCCATCTTTTTAAAATGCATTTCACAGTAAGTTGCAGATATTGATATACTTCCTTCCAAATATTTCAGAATACATGTCATTCAGAGTTTATACATAACATGTAGAGTTCTACATTTGTTTGCAATTCTTCGTATTTTAAATGTCAGGTAAAATTTACATACAATAGAATGCATTTTTTTTTTTTTGGGTAACTTTTCCTCCTTGCCTCTCAAGGGGCTGTAGTTTTCTTACAGAAGTGTTTGTACTCTCTGAATTCCTTTTCTTTTTTTTAAATTTTAAAAATTTGAGTATAATTTACATACAATGTTACATTAGTTTCAGGTGTACAACATAGTGATTCAACTGTTCTATATGTTATGCTGTATTATACCACAACTGTAGCTACTGTCACCATACAACACTATTACAGTATTATCGACTATATTCCCTATGCTATGCCTTTTATTCCTATGGCTTATTTATTCTATAACTGGAAGCCTGTATCTCCCACTCCCCTTCACACATTTTGCCCATCCCTGCTTCCTTCTGGCAATCATCAGTTTGTTTTCTGTATTTACAGGTCTGTTTCTGCTTTTTGTTTATTCATTTTTTTTTAGATTCCACATATGTATGAAATCATATGGTATTTGCCTTTCTCAGTCTGACTTATTTCACTTAGCATAATACCCTCTAGGTCCATCCATGTTGTCTCAAATGTCACAATCTTGTCCTTATTTAAGGCTGCATAACATTCCTCTGTGTGTGTGTGTGTGTGTACCACATCTTCCTTATCCATTTGTCTACCAGTGGACACATAGGTTGCTTCCATATCTTGGCTATTTTAAATAATGCTGCAATAAACATAGGGATGCAAATAGCAAATTAATGTTTTCCTTTTCTTTGGTCAAATACCCAGTAGTGGAATTACTGGATCATATGGTATTTTTAATTTTTTGAGGGAAGTTCATATTGTTTTCCACAGTCTGTACCAATTCACATTCCCACCAGTAGTGTAGAAGCATTCCTTTTTCTCCACATCCTCTCCAACACTTTTTATTTCTTGTTTTTTTTGAATTTAGCTATTCTGATACCTCAATGTGATTTTGATTTGCATTTGCCTGATGATTAGTGATGCTGAGCATCTTTTCATGTGTGGCCATCTGTATGTCTTTTTGGAAAGATATCTATTCAGGTCCTCTACCCATTTTTAAATCAGATTCTTTGGATTTTTTTTGGTGTTGAGTTGTATAAGTTCTTCATATATTTGGGTACGAACCCCTTATTGGATATATCATTTGCAAATATCTTCTGCTCTTCGGTAGGTTGCCTTGTTGTTTTTCATTTTTTTTTCCAAAGATTTTATTTATTTATTTGAGAGAGAGAATGAGATAGAGAGAGCATGAGAGGGAGGAGGGTCAGAGGGAGAAGCAGACTCCCTGCTGAGCAGGGAGCCCGATGCGGGACTCGATCCTGGGACTCCAGGATCATGACCTGAGCCGAAGGCAGTTGCTTAACCACCTGAGCCACCCAGGTGCCCGCCTTGTTGTTTTGTTGATGGTTTCCTTTGCTGTGCAAAACTTTATATTGATGTAGTTCCAATAATTTATTTTTGCTTTTGTTTTCCTTGCCTTAGGAGAAGCATCTAGAAAAATGTTGCTATGGCTGATGTCAGAAAAATAACTGCCTGTGTTTTTTTTCTAGGATTTTTATGGTTTCAGGTCTCATATTTGGGTCTTTAATCTTTTTTGAATTTATTTTTGTGTATGGTGTAAGAAAGTGGTCCAGTTACATTCTTTTGCATGTAGCCATCCAACTTTCCTAGCACCATTCATTGAAGAAACTATCTTTCCCTATTGTATATTCTTGCCTCATTTGCCAAAGATTAATTGACCATATAAGTGTGGGTTTATTTCTGGGCTCTTGATACTTTTTTTAAAGATTTTATTTATTTATTTGCCAGAGAGAGAGAGAGGGAGGGAGTGGCAGGCAGAGGGAGAAGCAGGCTCCTTGCTAAGCAAGGAGCCCGATGTGGGACTTGATCCCAGGACCCTGAGATCATGACCTGAGCCAAAGGCAGATGCTTAACCATCTGAGCCACCCAGGTGCCCCTTGGCTCTTGATTCTGTTCCATGATCTATTTCTCTATTTTTATGCTAGTATCATACTGTTTGGATTTCTACAGCTTTATAGTATATCTTGAAACTTAGAATTGTGTGTGATATCTCTAGCTTTGTTTTTCTTTCTCAAGTTTGCTTTGGCTATTTGGGGTCTTTTGTGGTTCCATACAAATTTTAGTATTATTTGTTCTGGTTTTCTGAAAAATGCTATTGGTATTTTGATGGGGATTGCATTGAATTTGTAGATTGCTTTGGGTAGTAAGGACATTTTTTTTTTTTTGTGGGTAGTAGGACATTTTAACAATATTTGTTCTCCCAATCCATGAGCATGGACTATCTTCCCATTTGTGTCTTCTTCAGTTTTTTTCATCAATGTCTTACAGTTTTCAGAGTATAGTCTTTCACCTCCTTGGTTAAGTTTATTTCTATTTTATTACTTTTGGTGCAGTTGTAAATGGTATTGTTTTCTTAACTTCTCTTTCTGCTACTTCATTATTAATGTATAGAAATGCAACAGAATTCTGTATATTAATTTTGTATCCTGCATCTTTACTGAATTCATAGTTCAGTTCTAATAGTTTTTTGGAATCTCTAGGATTTTCTATGTATAGTGTCATGTCATCTGCAAAGCGTAACAGGTTTACTTCTTCCTTACGAATTTGGATGTCTTTTATTTCTTTTTCTTGTCTGATTGCTGTGGCTAGGAGTTCCAGTACTGTGTTGAATAAAAGTTGCAAGAGTGGACATCCTTGTCTTGTTCCCAGTCTCAGGGGAAAAGCTCTCAAGTTTTAACCACTGAGTATGATGTTAACTGTCGGCTTTTCATAAATGGCCTTTATTATGTTGAGGTGTGTTCCCTCTAAACCCACTTTATTGAGAATTTTTATCATGAATGGATGTTGAATTTTGTCAAATGCTTTTTCTGCATGTATTGAGATAACCATATTATTTTTATCCTTTGTTTTGTTAATGTAGTATATCACATTGACTGATCTGCAAATATTGAATCTTCTTATATTCCTGGAATAAATCCCAAGTGGTGGGGATAATCTTTTTAATGTATTGTTGAATGTGGTTTGCTAATATTTTGTTGAGGATTTTTAAAAAGAATTTTAAAAATCTTTTATATATTTATTTGAGAGAGAGAGCGAGCACACAAACAGAGGAGGGGCAGAGGGAGAGGAGAAGCAAACTCCCTGCTGAGCAGGGATACTGATGTGGGGCTTCATCCCAGGACCCTGGGACCATGACCCAAGCCGAAGGAGACACAATTGACGGAGCCACCCAGGCACCCCTTGTTGAGGATTTTTGCATATATGCTCATCAGGGATATTGGCCTGTAGCTTTCTTTTTTTGTGGTATCTTTATCCGGTTTTGGTATCAGGGTAATGCTGGCCTTATGAAATGTATTTGAAAGCTTTCCTGCCTCTTCTATTTTTTTTTTTTTTAATAATTTGAGAAGAATATTATTAACTCTTTTTTAAATGTTTAGTAGAATTCACCTATAAAGCCATCTGGTCCTGGACTTTTTATTTTTTGGTAGTATTTTGATTACTGATTTAATTTCATTACTAGTAACTGGTCTGTTCATATTTTCTATTTCATCCTGATTCAGTTTGGGGAGATTGTTTCTAGGAATTTATTCATTTCTTCTAGCTTGTCCAATATGTGGCATATATATATATATATATATATATATATATATATATATATATATACATTTTTTTTTTTTTAAAGATTTTGTTTATTTATTTGACAGAGAGATAGTGAGAGAGGGAACACAAGCCGGGGGAGTGAGAGAGGGAGAAGCAGGCTTCCCCCTAAGCAGGGAGCCTGATGCGGCGCTTGATCCCAGGACCCTGGGATCATGACCTGAGCTGAAGGGAGATGCTTCATGACTGAGCCACCCAGGCACCCCTAGTCATGATTTTCTTATGTCTAATTATGGCCATTTCTTTTCCACTTAAAGAAGTCCTTTTAACATTTCTTGTAAGTCTGGTTTAGTGGTAATAAACTCCTGTAACTTTTGTTGTCTGGGAAACTTTATCTCTCCTTTAAATCTGAATGATAGTCTTGCCGGGTAGAGTATTCTTGGTTGTAGCTCCACCCGCCCTCGCCCCCCACTTTGAATATATCATGCCACTTTCTTCTGGCCTGCAAAATTTCTGCTGAAAAAATCAGCTTATAGCCTTATAGGGTTTCCCTTATAGGTAATTTTTGCTTCTCTCTTGCTGCTCTTTAAATTCTCTCTATATCTTTAAAATTTGACATTTTAATTATAAGGTATCAAGGCGTGGATCTCATTGGGTTCATCTTGTTTGGAACTCTCTGCATTTCTTGAACCTGGATGTCTATTTCCTTCCCCAGGTTAGGGAAGTTTTCAGCTATTATTGCTTCAAATAAGTTTTCTGTCCTTTTCTCTCCCTCCTTCTCCTCCTCCTCCTCTCCTCCTTCTTCTTCCTTTTCCTCATCCTCACCCTCATCCTTCTCATCCTCCTCCTCTGGGACCCCTATAATGGCTTGATGTTGTCCTTTTCTCTTTTTGCAGTTCAACTCGGGTGCTTTTTATTATCCTGTCTTCCAGCTCACTGATATGTTCTGCGTGTACTAATCCACTGTAGATTTCCTCTAGTGTATTTTTTCAGTTATTGTATTCTTCAACTCTGATTGGGTTCTTTTTTTGTGTTTTCTATATCTTCATTGATGGTTTCTCTAGGTTTTCCACTCTTCTCTCCAGCCTTCTGAGTATCTTTATCAACACTTACAATTCTTTGTCAGGCATAGTGCTTATCTCTATAGCATTTATTATTATTTTTTTCCTGAGGTTTTGTCTTGTTCTTTCTTTTGGAGCATATTCCTCTGTCTCCCCATTTTGTATAAACTTCTATATTTGTTTCTGTGGATTAGGCAGAACAGCTACTTCTCCTAAACCTGAAGGAATGGTCTTGTATGTGGTCATCCCCTATGTAGACTGTGTGTGCTTGGTGAATTTTTCTGGCTAGCTGGAGCTATAACTGGTGTAGGTTGGGTGTCATGGGGCTCTCCATGTAGTGGGGTCCCTAGCAGGATAGCTAAAGCTGAAGTGAGCACAGATCAGTGCTGTTCCTGGGCTCTTCATGCAGTGGGTGCCTTGGCAGGACATCTAAGGCTAAAGTGGGTGCAAGCCAGGGTGTTCCAGGGCTTTCTGCATAGAAGGTGCCCCACCAGGGTGGCTGAAACTGAGGTGTGGTGTGGGCTGGGAAGTCCCTGGGCTTTCTGTGCAGAGGGAGCCCTGGCAGGGTAGCTGAAGCTGAAGTGGTTATAAACTTGGGTGTTCTAGGACTCTCCACACAGAGGGTGTTGTGGAGGGGTGGTTGGAACCAAGGTGGGATGCAGGCCTGGGGGATCCTGAGGCACTCCACACAGGGTACATGCTGGCAGAACAGCTTAAGTTAAAGTGGGTGTGGGCCAGTGTGGTCCGTGGGCCATCCATGACAAATGTGTCTTGGCAGGACAGCTAAAGCTGAATTGGGTACAAGCTGGATTGTCCTGCAGCTCTCCATACTAGGGGCAACCTGGCAGGACAGCTAAAGCTGAATTGAGTACAAGCTAGGGTGTCCTGGGGTGCTCAGTGCATGGGGGTGGGGCTGGCTGGGCAACTGAAGCTGAGGCTGGTGCAGGTGGAGGTGTTCCAGGTACTCTGAGAAGGGGGTGCTCTGGTGGGGTAGCTAGAATGAATGCAGGCAGGGGCTGGGGGTTTCCTAGTGTGCTTTTCACAGGGGTCACCCTGTCAGGGTGGCTGGATCTGAAGCAGACTTTAGCTGGGAGGTTCCAGAGCACCTGAGCCAAATGTGTCTTCCCAAGCCAAAGTAGTGTGAGCCTAGAGTTTTCTGGGGCGCTTTGCACCTGTGTCAACTTGTTACCAAGCCTGGAGCTATAGTGGGTGCTAACCAGGGGTGTCCTGGTGTGCACCACCCTGTGACCATGAATGCACAAATCTTAAGTATCTTATGAGAGACACTAAAAACATACTCTTGAGCAACTTAAACTTCTATGTAAATACAACATTACCATTTTCCTGGAAAGTTCACTCATGCCACTTCTTGGGAAATCCCCACTTCCTCTCCCTTCAGAGACAAAGATTGTTCTGATTTTTTTTTCCAACTCGCTTTGCATGTTGTAGAACTTTATATTAATGGGACAGTATATAATTTTTTGTAAAACTTCTCTCACTCAGTATGATGTTTTTGAGATTCACTCATCTTGTTGTATGAATCAGAAGCTCATTCTTTCTGTATTACTGAGTAAAATTACAATGTATAGATACATAACTTTTATTTAGACCCATTGTCTAACTTATGCACACTTGGGCTATTTCCAGTTTCTGGCTATTATGAATAAAACTACTGTGAATATTCTTGTATAAGTCTTTTTGTGGATACAGGTGTCCAACTCTTTTGGGTAAATGCTAGGATCAGAATTACTGGGTCATAAACATTTACATTTAGTTTGACAAGAAACTGCAAGATTTCCCCCAAAGGGGCTTTACCATTTTATTTTACACTTAACCAAAAATTTTTGCTTCACATATTCAACAATATTTGGTGTTATAAGACTTTTTAATTTTAGCCATTCTGGTGGATGTATAATGGTATCTCATATGAAGTTTGGTATTTGGTCTGTCTGTATAGATTTCTTCTTCAATATAGGCACTTTACTTACCTCTATATTTCCTGTACCTAATAATGTCTGACACAGAGTAGAGATCAAGAAATGTTTGTTGAATCACACTAATCTGTATTGAATCTTATACACAGAAAAAAGGTCACCTTCTTCTTCTTCTTTCTTCTTTCCTCTTCTTCTTTTTTTTTATTGATGGGCAGCAAAGCAAATTTTATTGAGTGATAGTAAAGTGATAGTACAAAGCTCCCGAAGAGGGAGGGGACCTAAGAGTGTTGCCCAAAAGATCACCTTCTTTTATACCTTTATTCTTTTGGTCAAAGGACAGAGTGAACTCTTCTGTTACAAGCAGTAACATTTATATTAAGATTAGAGTTTTATCCAGTTGGGGTGGTCTGAGGGGTCAAGCTTTACTTTCCCCAAATATTTGTTCCATTGTCCCCCTTTTATGTTAATAACTTCATTCCTTTGGGTCTTTTTAAGTGGCTTTTCTGTTTTCATAGAGCCCTACTAAAGTGGTAATCTATGCAGGAGGAAGATGAATTAATTCTTTTATAATAACCAATAAAAGACCAGACTGTAACTTTGATTTTTCCCCTAATAGATTGACAGTAGGGGTGGAGTGGGTATAGGGAGAGGGCAGGAACAGTTCATGATCCAGAGAAGGTGCCAAAATCAAATGGTTGCTGGAAGAAGGACTTCTTTAGTGTTTTAGAAGTCACACAATGGACCTTTGATGGTTTCCGGCTCAGGCACACCATGGCTGTCTTCCTCCTCTCTTCTCATTTCCTTCCATCCTTCCTTTTCTCTCTCTCTCCCATCCTTGTCCCAGTTCATAGTTATATTTGTGGAACCTAGAATGGTACTTGGCATAATTTAAGTGTTTAATAAATATTTGTTGAGTAAATGTAGACTTTCCCCCCAGGGTGTATCAACTTTCTAATAAAATGATCAGTTTAGGGTCAATTAGCAAGCTAACAGTAGTCTTCTCTACCTTGGAGACATTTGGATATATGGTTATAAAAAAGACAGTAGAGTTAGACACATCTTGGTTTGAACGCTGGTTCTGACTGTATGATTTTACACAAGTTACTGAAAGGCCTTTCAATCTGTTTCCTCATGGGTAAGGTGAGGATAATAATATTCCTTACTTTGTAAGGTGTTATAAATATTGGAGTTAATGTACATGGGACAGAATAGATTTTTTTCATAGTTTTTATTTTGTTTTGCTTTTCTCCCATGATTTTTTCATATTCTCCCACCTCAAACACATACACAAAAGGTCACTTCAGTTCTGTTCATAGCTTTGCTTTTCTTTCATTTTTGGTCACAGAGGTATTATCATTTTTGAAGCCTGGCTAATGCTTTTTAAATTTTAATTCTTAAGAATTATGGTAAAATACATACATGTAACATAAAATTTACCACCCTAGCCATTTTTAATTGCACAGTTCAGTGGTATTAATTACATTTGCATTGTGCAACTATTACCACCACCCATCTCCAGAACTACTCTCATTGTCCAAAACTGAACTCTGTACCCATTAAACAATCATTTCCCATTCCTCCCTCCCCAATCCCTGGAAACCACCATTCTACTTCCTGTGTCTATGAATTTGCCTATTACAAGTACTTCATACAAGTGGAATCTCACAGTACTTATACTTTTGTACCTGGTTTGTTTTACCTAGCATTATGTCTTCAAGATTCATCCATGTTTCAACAGGAGTCAGAATTTCCTTCCTTTTTAAGGCTGAATAATATGCCATTGTATAGACGTAGCACATTTTGTTTATCCATTTATTCATTGATGGACACTTGATTTCCTTTTACTTTTTGGCTATTATGAATAATGCTGTCATGAACATGGGTATACAAATATCTGTTCAAGTTCTTGTTTTCAGTTCTTTTGGGTATATACCCAGAAATGGGATTGCTGAACCATGTGGTTATTCTATTTTTAATTTTTTGAGGAACTGTCATATTGTCTTCCATAACAGCTACACCATTTTATGTTCCCATTAATAATGTATAAGGGTTCCAATTTCTCTGCATCCTAACCAACATTTGTTACTTTCTGTTTTTTTTTTTTTTTTTTAATAGTGGCCATTCTAATGAATGTGAGGTGGCATCTTCCTGTGGCTTTGATCTGCATTTCCCTAATGATTAGTGGTGTTGAACATCTTTTTATGTGGTTATTGGCCATATACGTATATCTTCTTTGGAAAAATGTCTATTCAATTTCTTTGCTCATTTTTTCTTTTTTCTGAGTGGGCTTCCAGACAGATGCTCATTTTTTAAAAAAAGATTTTCTTTATTTATTTGACAGAGAGATAGAGAGCATAAGTAAGCAGAATGGCAGGCAGAGGGAGAGGGAAAAGCAGGCTGTCTGTCAAGCAGGGAGCCCGATGTGGGGCTCGATCCCAGGACCCTGGGATCATGACCTGAGCTGAAGGAAGACGTTTAACTGACTGAGCCACCCAGGCACCCCCAGATGCTCATTTTTTAATAGAGTTTTTTTTTTTTTTTTTTTTTGCTGTTTTTGAGTCACAGGAGTTCCTCATATATTCTGGCTATTAATCTCTTGTTAAATATATGATTTGCTGGCTTAACATTTTTAATTTTCTTTTTTTATATTTTATTTTTGGTAATTTTGTGTTTAGAGGAGAATATATTAAAGGTTGAATTCACTGAATCATCTTGTCCAGAAATCCTTACTACTTTTTTAATTTAAAAAAAGGATATAGGAGTGTCTGGGTGGCACAGTTGGTTGAGCATCAGACTCGTGGCTTCAGCTCAGATCGTGATCTCAGGGTTGTGGGATCAGGCCCCACATTGCGCTCCAAGCTTTGTGCAGAATCTGCTTGAGATTCTTTCTCTTTCTGCCACTCCCACTCATGCTCTTTCTTTTTAAAATGGGTGAATAAATCTTTTAAAAAATAATTTAAAAATTTAAAAAGGATATAAAAAATCAATATATATATATGTTTACCTATCTTTTATTATTATAGTTATTTAAAAGATAATGTCCCCAAAGATAAAAAGAGACTACATGAATGGTGAAAAGTATTAAGAATGCATTTAACTATGATTTTTCTATTTGTTTTTTCATTTAAAAATAATGAAACTGAATTTCTATCATGATGATATAAATAGGCATTATTTAAAAAATAATCATTTTTGTAAAAAGGGGAAAATAAGAGGGCTAGGAATAAAGCTAAATTTCCTGGAATGAGGGAATATTTTATTGGGGGAGTTGTTTGTTTTGTTTTAATTTATTATTATTTTTTGTTAGATGGAGATCATTGTGCATGTTTATAAGTATAGGAAAAGGAAATACAAAGAGACAGGGTGAAGAAGTGGGAGGGTAGGACAATGGCGACCAACTGCTAGAACCATGTCACTTAGGAAACAGAAGATAAGATCCAGAACATTCACAAGAAAATTGGCCTTAATTGGGAGGAAAAACAGTGTAAATCTGGAAAGTGTGTAAATAAATCTGTAGGCTGGGAGGTCTTGAAGTTGAGAGATGGTCTCTATTTTCTCTAAGTGGGACAAATGCCATCATTCAGAGAATGTATGGAAGGGTGAGTAAGGTGGAGAGGTTATTCTGACAGTCATGGTGTAAATGAGAGAGTGAACTGACCATGGGCCGGGAAAAGGAATTTCTGAGTGGCACTAAAATGGCTGCAGTTCCGGAAGATCATGTATTTATTCTGGCAGCAATCCACCTGGCCGCCACATGTAGGACCATATATAGTGGATAATTGGATTGATCTATGGGTCAAAAGGCGTCTGAGAGTTCTGTCAAGGGCATGGTGGAATTGAAGACCAGTGGGTCTGTCTAGGCTGGATAAGGAGGCAGGAAGCTGATAAATTAGATTGAGACAGGGATTGTGGGATTAGAGCTCTGCATGGGAGGTAGGAAATAATGAAGTTGGATTGAAGGAGTGAAGAAGTAAAAGAGTAGGAAGCTATGCTCAGAGAGACAAATTTAGAGGGATTTTATTAGACTTGGCTAACAATTCTGAAATAATGAGTCTTTTCAAAGAGATAATCAGAAATATTAGTGTTTCATTAGATTTTATATGAGAATTACTATCTTTTCTCATTTCTGCTTTTGTAGAGTAACATGGAGTTCATTTCTCTCCCCTTAGAGATTTCTGTGTTTTAAAACTACAAAATTAAGATGTAGCTAAATATTTTTTAAGTCTGGAAATGAATATTGGAAGAAACTAAATCCTACATTACTAAACTGAAAATGTGAAATAGATCCTCACATTACTTTGCTAACCCAGATTACAACAAATGTTTGATTTGACATTTCATTAATACTTCATTCTTTTTATCCTTTTTAGCTAATCAGAATGGCTTATACCATTTTATATCATTATCAGCATTCTAATAATCAGAATGACTTACACCATCTATTTCACAAACTGGATTAAAGTTGACTAATATACATGCATTATAGAGGGAAATTTTGGCAAACATATGACTGTCACTAAGTTATCTGAATTTGGTTGGTTATCTTGATCAAACTGCTATGATTGCTCTGTCCTTTTTTTCACCCTTTATGAACTTTAGGTATATGGGCAGAGCCACATCTCTTCAGAAAATAGTTTGGGCTATGCCTCCTGAAGCTTTTTGGTAGGCAGACTTCCCATGCTTATTCCCCATCTTCACTCCCTACCAGAGATGTGAGGATAGTTATTCCACTGGCAGCCAACCAATGCCAGACTGACAGACTGTTGGACTAGTTCAATCCCTGCCACCCTTGAATCTCTCCAAAGCAATGCCATTTAATAAACACCATTTGTTCTGCAACTGCTTAGCCATTCTTCCCCTTATTTAAAAACTCCTGAAAACAAAGCTCATCCACAAAGCCTTCCCTGATGACCATGGAAGAGATGCCCACATCTCATTTGGCCTATTGGTTTAAGTTTCATGATGATAAGGACAGGGTCTATTCAACTTTTAAAGAAATTATAATCCTTATGGATGTTGACTTCTGTGATTAGGCACTTAACACTTTTTCATAAATTTGTTGACAACAATGATAGTATCAGAGAAACAAAATCCTTATTCATTTTAGGAATTATTTATTTATTTATTTACTTTTTCTTTACCAACTTGTGTATATTGTTTTTTTAATTATTAAGCTGGTCAAGTCATGGCCGCAAGATGGCCACCTGACGTAAAAAAATAATGCCTCATATAATCATATCCAGAGCAGAAAGGCAATAGGACTCTCTCCTCAAAAGGCTCTATATTTTATGTGGAAGAAAGTTCCCTGGCTCACTTTCCCTATGTCTCATTGGCCAGAATTGAGTCGTATCTGGCCCCATCCACTGGTGATTTAGTTTGGGAATGGGGTTGGGGCCTATTTTCTCTGCTGAGATCTGTCAGCAACTAACTCTGTCTGCTACAGGTAATATGTACATTACAGGATAGTTGTAAGCATTAGAGATAATATGTATAAAGTTGTTAGCACTTTGCCCCATCTCAGGCACCTAATAAATGATCATTATTATTATAACTGTCTTTACATTATTAGTGCCTTTCCTACAATCTGTTATTTTCCTGTGAACATTTGAATATACATAGTTGTAATCAGTCTATAGAATTCTGGAGACTGCTTTTATTTATTTTAGCAAATTCTTGCCAGTGGAATGAAGGCATATATGAGGGCCTGATCCAAAAAAACCCCTGAAATCTCCCCTCTCTTTTCCTGGATGTCTATGCCCTGGCTGACCTTGTGGTAAAGATGGTAAACCCTGCAACAGCCCTGGATCCTGAATGAATGTGTGGACCAGAACCTCTCCTTCTCTCTCACAACACTGCTTAGAACTGACCTGAGTAAGAAACAAATTCTAAAATGTCAAGGCAGTATGGATTTGGGAGTTGTTATAGCCGTTGTTACTACAACAAATACAGAAATTGGGATCTCAAAATGGTAACTACAACAATGAATAAGGTATTAATCTACTTATATTTATACTTGCTCTCTGGAGCATAGTCTTTCAGAATAAAAGAATGACAGCAACAATAAAAAAGAACTTATCTCAATGAAAAGCATCAAAACAGTTGGGATAAAAAATTAATATGAATCCAGGAAGAAAATAAAACCACAAATCCAAATTGCTTGGAATGATCCATAATTAATGCTAATATAAATCATTTGATAAAAAGTATTTGCCACAGTAATTTCTAAGCAATGCATATATTTAATCATTTTTGTTCAAGGCTATCAGTTAAGTAGCAAGTTAATAAATTATTTTTAAATCCTGCTGGAGCATTTCTTATTAAAAACATTACAGTGTTGCATGGCTGGGGCACATTATAGCCATGTGGGCAAGCAATACAGGATATACAAGGCCTTTTAGTAACTGTGGTCTGTATCCCCAGACTTAACACCCTGAAGCTATAGTTTAGACCTATTCCAGCAGAGGAGATTGCTTTAATATAGAACCCTGCATAATTGGGAGGACCCCAGGGAGACCAATTTGATTCTGGATCTATTAGGCAGCTCTGAATTGGGTACAAAAATAGTGGCAGAGGCTGATACACTGATTTTTGTTCCTTGTGGGAGGCATACCATGGAGGGATGGCTAGGGAAACTCAGGTTGTTAGGAAACTCATTTTGGGAGGGGGTTGCCTGAGTCTCTTGGCATATAATTAATTAACCATGCTCAATAGCTCTGAGCCAGGCAAGTATTTCCCAACCATTCAATGAGGAAACATAGATCAAGATATAACTCCATGCCTGGCACCATAGTAAACACCATTATGATGATGATTTTTTAAAAAAGATTTTATTTATTTATTTGTGTGTGTGAGAGAGTGAGAGAATACAAGCAGGGGGAATAGCAGGTAGAGGGAGAAGCAGATTCCCCACTGAGCAAGAAGCCGGATGCGGGACTTGATCCCAGGACCCCAGGATCATGACCTGAAGCAAAGGTAGGCGCTTAACTGACTGAGCCACCCAGGCATCCCACCATTATGATGATTATGATGATAACCAGGCCACTGGACTTTTCCAGTGACTTTGACTTTCAACTTCTGGTAGCAGGGAGCCAACCCTGAGTTTAAGCTGTGTTCCCCGCTGGGCAGGTCTGGTGGGCCCTGCCTTAGTCTCAATGAGGAACTGAGAAGATAGCTGGAAAAGTTGCAGGAAGAGCACCAGGCACTTGAATTTGATGCAGGAACAGTGCTTCCCAAGGACACAAACTGCAGCTGTATTTGTTTTGTGAAAAATGTCTGATACAACTTAACTCTCTTTCCCTAGGGTGCTAGTTAAATAGTTATATTGAATGAAATAACATTTAGTAGTTAAAAAGAATGAGGTAGATCAATGTGTACTGACACTGGAACATCTCTAGGATGTGGTCTCAAGTAAAAGAGCAAATTTTAAGCAATGTATTAAGATGAAAAAAATTGGATACGAGGAAAGAAACCAATTCAGTCAACTTAGTCCAATTTAATAATTTACAGTCTTTTTTCTTTCTTTTCTTTTTTTAGATAAATGACTCATCTTTCAAATTTCCTTTCTTTTCCCTTCTTTTCCACAAGGTGGTGACTATGTATATAGAGGAACTTGCCAGTCCCTGTGGTAAGGAGGGACAGTGGTTCTTGGGTCCACATGGTGCCCATGGATCTCTCTTTAGTCCTCACTGGTTTATGTAGAGAAAATGTTCCTTATATTTCTGGCCACTGCTCATTCTAACACATCTGTGGCCTAACTCAGCAGCTGGTGAACTCTTACTCTCTTCTTTCTGCCTGCACAGGGCCCTGTGGTCCTTCCTTCCTGCTGTGTTGAGTGCTGACATGTGGCTGTGACTCCTAATTGGTCCCAAGTCAGGAATATCTACCCTCCTGCTCCAAGCTACAGGGTTACCTGGCCCTATTAAGACAACTACCATAGGCTTGCTGGTGTGCACCATTTACTTTTCAAAAGCAAATGGAAACTTGAAATTTTGGGTAGTTTCCATATCACATGGCTGCAGAGGGAGACTCTGAACCCAGAATTTCCTTTGGTTTAACCATACTACAACTATTATGGGGATTTCCTTTCAGAGTACTGTTTTTAGAAGTGGGGGAAAGTCCCTCATACCCTGCCCTCACCTTCTTTCTTAAGGTAATGCATCTCTCTCTCTGGGATTTTTACTAGGAGGGAAGTGGTTATCACACATATTTTTACCACCTATTCTTCCTACAGCCCTACCTTTCTCTTTTCACAGTCCTTTGGCAAAAAGGGACAGACTTTCTATATCCTCTATATGTGTTTTAGTAAAGCATGTAATAAGGTCATGATCTAGGGCACTAAGTTCGAATCATGGAATACTAAAGGAGATGAAAAAAATTTTTTTTTCTTGAGACTAAAAAATTTTTAAAAATTCTTTTCTCTGTCAATAATAAAGCCTGGCTTCCATACTATTGTATTTTATCAATTTGAAGAGGCTGTGATTGTTAAGATACACTGTTATTTTGTGTACCATTGAGACTATGACACAATGACCTAATGATAGTTCTGTGGAAGGCATGAATTGATCATAGCAGCCTTGTATTGCAGTGAGATATCTTTTATCTACACCAAAGGACTTGGGATTTCTCTTGCCTTTAATCACAATGCTTGGCAAGTGATGAACAATCATTTCACAAGTATGTCAGTAAAATAATGTAACCTAGCTTCAGTGACATGTCAATATCTTACTTTTATAGGGATATTACAGCACTTTGTTGTTGTTTTACAACAAAATAAGAATAGCAATCATTCATCCAACTACAAGTTTTTGCCTCCCTTATATCAAATTTACATCCCATTGCATTGTTTTTGTTCCATTCTGTATATGCAATGCTTTTTTTTTTTTTTAGGACAAATTATAGTGTAATATTTTTGAAGACTACTTAAATTACAATTAAACTCAACCTGGAGAAAGATGATTAAGTTTGGGAGGCAAAGGATCAGGAATTGAATCTTGAGGTGCTCTCAATGGTGGAGCAGGAGCAGAGATCAGATTGAGGCATCCTATCTGACTTGGTGGGTCACAGAACCCGTGGCATTAACATTGCTGAAGGAAGGAAGAGGGAAGAGGAAAACCATGGGCATTCACATGGTAGCTGCCTGAGCGACTATCACTTTCTGTCTTCCTTTCAGGGTCAGCCTGAATGCCCTGTCCTCAACAAAGCTCTTTTTGACCCACTAGAGTTCAGGTTAGGTCTTCTGTTAAGTTCTATTATAGCACTTAATATAGTTTTAATAAATGGCTAGTTTAATTATATATATATATTTTAAAGATTTTATTTATTTATTTGACAGAGAGGGCGAGCGAGCACACAAGCAGGGGGAGCAGCAGAGGGAGAGAGAGAGAGAAGCAGGCTTTCTGCTGAGCAGGGAGCCCAATGTGGGGCTCAATCCCAAGACCTTGGGATCATGACCTGAGCTGAAGACAGACGCTTAACCAACTGAGCCACCCAGGCACCCCTAATTGTATATGTTCTTACTAGAAAGGAAACTCTATGAGGGTCTGTCTTGTTCACCATTTGATCGCTCTGCCTACCACAGTGCCTGGAATGTAATAGGCATTTAGTATTAATGTGGTAGAAGGAAGGAAGGTAGAAAGGAAGGAAGAAGAAAGGAAATAATGAAATTGCTGAAGGTGCCAATAAATAATTGATTGGAGCTGAAGAATATCGAATAAAACTTTTCAGGTTCTTTGTCTTGGAGTTTTTGGATGCTGACTGTGTCCAGAGGAGGAACCAGAATCCCTCACACTTGCTAATGATATATCTATACTGGGAAAGTTGGGTTCTTCCCTATGACCTATTAGTGTGTCTAGATGTCCTTTTCGTTGGGATGGGGGGATTGGGAAAGGGCAGCCTTGACTTTGGCAAAGGTATGCTTAAACACTCTTTTTCCCACCAAGGAGGGTAGATTGTTGGTGCTTTGCTTATCAGTCTAAAGAGATATTATACATAGATAAATGAACATGCAAAAGTTATTTATATATTCTTATAATTTCTGCTTATCAAATCAATTAATAAGAGTATTGCAAAATTTTTATATAATTGTGGTAAGCAGAATAATGACCCTCCAAAGATGTTCATGTCCTAATCTCCGGAACCTGTGAATATGTTACCTTACATGGAAAAAGGGACTTTGCAGCTATAATTAAGGTGAAGAACCTTAAGATGGGAGATTATTCTGGATTATCCAGGTGGGCTCAATCTAATCACATGGGTCCTTATAAGACAAGACCCTTCCTAGCTGTGCTCAGAAGGAGACATGACTATGGAAAAGTGGTCATAGAGATGGCACACTGCTGGCTTTAAAGATGAAAAAAAGGGGCCATGAGCTAAGGATTGCAGACAATTTCTAAAAGCTGGAGAAGACAATGAAAATGTTATTCTCCAGAGCCTCCAGAAAGGAATGCATTGATGACACCTTGATTTTAGCTCAGTGAGACCTGTGTTGGACTTCTAACCTACAGATCCCTAAGATAATAAATTTGTATTATTTAAGTCATTAGATTTGCGTAATTTATCATAGTAGCAATAGAGTACAAATGTAGTAATGATCTATACTTAATCATTTTATTCTAAGGTACTCTATAGAGCCCTCAACAATATTGTATCCGCTAAATCTTTCTTGGTAAAGATTCTACCAGGGTCACTCAAATGCTAACCCCTAGACCTGGTATAATCTAGATGATCAGGGAAGTTATCCCCTCATCAGTGGGAAATGGGAATGGGTAGATTAAAACCTCAAATTCCTGTCCTTTGTTGGGAAATCTGGTGTGTTTCACATGTTTAGGGCCCTAGTGGAATGAGACCCTGTTGCCCATAACAGTAACCCTTCCCTATTTTGCCTATTCCCTCCCTTGAGTGTTAAGTGGAATTAGGCAGAAATGAGCTAAACTTGGGAAGTTATGGCACAAGGAAGGAGAACTACACACCAGAATGCTACCTTCTGAAGGCCAAGTATCTCCTGTTCTAGGGAGACTCACAAGTAACTCTAGGGGAGAGGCTTTTCTGAGTAATCCTGGGGATGGCAATGCATTTGGTTGCCAGGTGGTGCTTGACCAAGGTCTTCAGCCACAATAGGCCTGAACAATATCAGCAGGTCCAGGCTGGGACCTTTTCCTATGAACAGGCTGGAGTCCTGAGGGAGCTCTAAACCTTACTCACATACTCTGGGAGTCAACTGGTAGAAAAAAAGAGAAAGAGCCTCCCTGGCAGAGTAAACAGCATGTCCAATTATTGCCTACAGTGATTGGAAAAGTGGGTTCAGGATGAGAAGTAGAAAATGAAGCTAGAAAATCCATACTAATAATATTCCTAACAGAGCACCTAAATAAATAAAGTAAATATTAACAGACATAAAGGGAGAAATTGGCAGTAATAAAATACTAGTAGGGGACTTTAACACTCCACTTACATCAATGGATGGATCCTTCAGACAGAAAATCAATAAGAAAACAGTGGCTTTGAATGACAATTTAGACCAGAAGGATTTGACAGATATGTACAGAATATTCCATTCAAAAACAGCAGAGTACGCATTCTTTTCAAGTACTCATGGAACATTCTCCAGGATAGTTCACGTGTTAGGCCACATCATAAGTCTCAAGAAACTTAAGAAGATTGAAATCATATCAAGCATCTGATCACAATAGTATGAAACTAGAAATTAATTGCAAGAAAAAAATCTGGATAGATCATAAACACATGAAGGCTAAATAACATGATACTAAACAACAAATGGGTCAACCAAGAAGTCAAAGAGGAAATCAAAAAATACATGGAGACAAATGAAAATGAAAACATAATGATCCAAAATCTTTGGGACACAGGAAAAGCAGGTTTTTTTTTTTTTAATTTTATTTTTAAGTAATCTCTATACCCAACATGGGGCTCAAACTTACAACCTTGAGATCAAGAGTTGCATGCTCCACCAACTGAGCCAGCCAGGCACCCCTAAATGCAGTTTTCTTTAAGATTTTATATATATATTTATTTATTTGTTAGAGAAGAGAGAGAGAGAGCACAAACAAGGGGAGCAGCAGGCAGAGGGAGAGGCAGCCTCCCTGCTGAGCAAGCAGCCTGACATAGGACTCAATCCCAGGACCGTGGGATCATGACCTGAGAGGAAGGCAGACACCTGACTGAGCCACCCAGGCATCCCTCTAAAAGCAGTTCTTTTTTTTTTTTTTTTTTTAAAGATTTTATTTATTTATCTGAGAGAGAGAATGAGACAGAGAGCATGAGAGGGGGGAGGGTCAGAGAGAGGCAGACTCCCCGCTGAGCAGGGAGCCCGACATGGGACTCGATCTCAGGACTCCAGGATCATGACCTGAGCCGAAGGCAGTCGCTTAACCAACTGAGCCACCCAGGCGTCCCAAAAATAATATATAGAATTCTGTTGCATTTCTATACACTAAAATGAAATAGCAGAAAGAGAAATTAAGAAGAATTAATATCATTAAAATGTCCATACTACCCAAAGCAATCCAGATTCATTGCAATCCCTATTAAAACACAACAGCATTTTTAACATAGATAGAACAAACAATACTAAAATTTGTATGGAACCACAAAAGACCCTGAATAGCCAAAGCAATCTTGAGGAAGAAAACCAAAGCTGGAGGTATCACAGTTCCAGATTTCAAGATATACTACAAAGCTATAGTAGTCAAAACAGTATGGTACTTACTGGCACAAAAATAGAAACATAGATCAATGGAGCAGAATGGAGAGCCCAGAAATAAACTCACACCTATATGGTCAATTAATCTTTGACAAAGAAGGTAAGAATATACAATGGAGAAAAGACAGTCTTTTCAATAAATGGTGCTGGGAAAACTGGACAGCTACATGCCAAAGAATGAAACTGGACCACTTTCTTACACCATACACAAAAATAAACTCAAAGTTAGGTCACATTAAACACCTAAATGTGAGACCTGACACCATAAACTCCTAAAATAAAACATAGGCAGTAATCGCTTAGACATCACCTTTACCAATGTATTTATGGCTATGTCTCCTCAGGCAAGAGAAACAAAGGCAAAAATAAACTATTGAGCTACATAAAAATAAAAAGGTTTTGTACAGCAAAGGAAATCATCAACAAAACAAAAACACCACCAAATGAATGGGAGAAAGTATTTGCAAATGATATATCTGATAAGGGGTTAATATCCAAAATATATAAAGAACTTATACAATTCAACACTGAAAAAAGAAACAGTCCAATTAAAAAATGGGCAGAAGACCTGAATAGACACTTTTTTTCCCCCCAAGAAGACATACAGAGGGCTAACAGACACATGAAAAGATGCTCAACATCCCTAGTCATCAGGGAAATACAAATAAAAACCAAAAGATATCACCTCATGTCATTCAGAATGGCTAGTATCAAAAAGATAAGAAATAACAAGTGTTGGTGAGGATGTGGAAAAAGGGAACCCTCTTGTACTGTTGGTGGGAATGTAGATTGGTGCAGCCACTGTGGAAAACAGCATGGAGTTTTCTCAAAACATTAAAAATAAAGGTACCATACAACCCTGTAATTCCCCTTCTGGCTATTTACCCAAAGAAAATGAAAACACTAATTCAAAATGATATACACCCCCCTATGTTTATCACAACATTATTTACAATAGCCAAGGTATGGAAGCAACTTGAGTGTCTATCCATAGATGAAAGATATCTAGATAGATAGATAGATACAATGGGATATTACTCAGCCATAAAAAAGAACGATTCTTGCCATGTGACTCTTGCCATAGATGGACCTAGAGGGTATCATACAGAGTGAAATAAGTTAGACAGAGAAAGACAAGTACCATATGATTTCACTTATATGTGGAATCTAAGAAACAAAATGAACAAACAAACAAACAAAAACAAACACTTTTAAATATGGAGAACAAACTGGTGGTTTCCAGAGGGGAGGTAGGTGGCAGGGATGGGCAAGTAGATAAAGATGATTAAGAGCTACAAACTTCCATTTATAAAATAAATGTCACAGAGATGAAAAGTATGGCATAGGGAATAACTCAATAATATTGTAATAACATTGTATGGTGACAGATGGTGACTACACTTATGGTGACCATTGAGTAATGTATAGAATCGTCAAATCAATATGTTGTATGCTTGAAATATAACACTGTGTATTAATTATACTACAACAAAAAATGGAAACAAAGAAATGGGCCTATATCTCAATATCACATTGAATATTATTATTAAAAAACAAAAAATAGGCAAAAAAATATTCCTAACAACCCCAGTTTATTGAGTATCTACTGTGAAGAGGCACTGGGCCAAGGGCTTTGAAGGTGATTGCATTTTGTTCTTCCAATAACACTACTGGTCATTTGCTTTTTGTTCTTAATCCATTCCCTCCCTTTCCCTGGCTCTGGGTAGTATCATAGGAGATTACAATTCCCAAGTTTCATTGCCAACTGGTGGCCAGTGAGATTGTTCAAAAGAAGACAATGGTGAGGGGGCGCCTGGGTGGCTCAGCTGGTTAAGCGACTGCCTTTGGCTCAGGTCATGATCCTGGAGTCCCAGGATCGAGTCCCGCATCGGGCTCCCTGCTCGGCAGGGAGTCTGCTTCTCCCTCTGACCCTCCTCCCTCTCATGCTCTCTGTCTCTCATTCTCTCTGTCTCAAATAAATAAAATCTT
Source organism: Mirounga angustirostris (assembly GCF_029215605.1). NCBI lineage: Eukaryota > Metazoa > Chordata > Mammalia > Carnivora > Phocidae > Mirounga > Mirounga angustirostris. The sequence continues at coordinate 99,149,271 of NW_026991717.1, forward strand.
AAAAAAAAAAAAGAAGACAATGGTGAGGGAGCGGAAAGGAGGGAGAGGGAAGTCAGGATATTTCTCTCTCTCTTACTGTCTCTGATCATCGACAGTAGCTGCATCTCCTCTCTGGCCCCAGCTCCTGCTCATAGCCTGCTTCCCTGTTCTGTGTGATGGTCAAGTACTCCACAGTGGGGCTGGATCCTATGCTCCAGAATACATTCTTCCACTTCTAGGAGTGGTGGTGGCTTTCCATTTTTGCAAACCTCTGGGTTGCCTTACTACGCCCCTGTTTGACCTCGGTTCTTCCCTCACCTGTTTACCCCAAGGGCCTCATTACATTTCCTCTTGTTCAAAATACTAGAGTGGTTTCTGTCTTCCTGAGTAGACCCTTGACTGGCACAGCCTGCAAGGGAGGCAGGCACTATTGAGAACCCATTTTAGGGCTGAGGCAGCAGAGGCTTGGGAAAGTCAAGCGACAGGCTTCAGGTCTCACTGCTAGTGAGTGGGCCAGTGCGGGCTGTGCCAGCTGGGACGTGGCCTTGGATCCCAGGAATTGGGCTTGATGATGCAAGAAGTGGAGGTCAGCAAAGGCTTTACCCAGAGGAATGACAAAAGCAGAACTGTGTTTTAGAAAAGGCCCTGGCAGTATGGCTTCCATCTCCAACGTGGTTTCTTATCCCAACAAAACTACCCAGTTTCCACACAGAGCTAAGCTGCAAAAAGGCACAACATACCTTGATTGATATTGTCTGTATGTTCTGGTTCTCTTAATTGTCTGCTGTATTTTTCTGGAGGTTTATTAAGAATCATTTCATTAATAAAAAGTCTTCTGTGCATCAAATCCAACTATTACCAGCTGACCAGTCAAAGTCTTTTCATTAACAGTTTTCAAGTCTCTGTAGGTTATGTGATAATCTATAAATGCTTCTTTCCCTGAGGTTCTTTGGCCTGTACATTTGGCCAAAGAGTATGCCAAATTTCCAAAATGAATGTATAAGATAGAAATTATTCATGAGAATAAAAGATTTACTCTACACATTTATACAAATAAATGAGGCAAAACTTATGTTTTAATACTGACTTATGTCCTCCAGGTATGCCTGGGTTACTGAATAGTTTAATTGTTAAAAATTAAGCTGTATTTGCTAATCCTAATGTATTTTCCAGTGGAAACATTGTTTTTTCAATATGTTTAGGTTCAGCTAGTTCAAAATGTCTCTTGCTGCTACAAAGTCCCTACATATTAACATTCCATAGTTCTTTATTAATTTGGATAAAAACTAGATTCATGTATGAGCATCATAGACTGCCTTTTCAATTCTAGCACTTTCTTTTGTGTCCCTGACCTCTTTTTTAGCTTTCTACCTTTCTAAACTGGCATAGGATTGTACAAAATGCAGGTATTGATTAATGGGAAAAATTGTAAAAAATAAATAATCTATAATCTTTTACTGTCCATTAGTATGAAATTTCACTTTTGCATTTTACATTTTAAGTGAAGGGTGCTTGCAATCCCATGAAAACCTGCATGTATGATGATTAAGAACATGGATTCTGGAGCCTAGCTGTGAATCCAGACTACCTACTTGCTAAAAATTTGTAGTTTGACTTTGTATAAATCACTTAACTTCTCTATGCCTCAGTTCTGTTGTATATGAAATGGAAAATAATACCGACATCATAAGGTTGTTATGAACATGAGTTTAACAGTTTTGAAACATTTAGACTTGCGCCCAAGACAATCAACATTAGTTATTATTATAAACTATTATGTGAGTCAGCCCATGGTTTGGCATGGAAAATGTTTATTCCCACCGTATATGGTAGAAGCATTACTATATTAATGGAGAAGAAAAGACAATACATTTTCCAATGCTTAACTGGTAATATTAAACTATTTAAGCTTCATTTTAGTGGATACCAGAGTCATTCATTCTTCCTTGCAATTGGCTGTTCTTGTGTTCCAAGGTGATTGTTAATGCCACAAAGGCAAGTCTTCAAATTTGGAGTAAAAAAGAGGGTGAGGAAGGGATGAGAGACAGAACCGTAGCAGTTGGGGAAGGGACGCCGGGGACCTCCTGTGGGATATTTGCTCCAGGGCTGATTCTCTGGTGGTCCTCTCTCTTCTCTTCCAATGGCTTCAGAGATAGGGCTGCCTACTTCCATCCCCTCTGGTACTACCTACTACTCCTGATCAGGGGTTCTTCATGGCAGTCCGACAGGAAACACAATACAGTCTACAGGTTCTCTGTATCCCACTGAGGCAGGCACACATTCACTTTTGGAATTTCTAAATTTAGGAATACATGCTGATAATAGAGGAAAAGCAGGAGTTAAAGTAGAATGTGTGTCTCCCCTCTTGCTCTCTCTTGCCTGGGATTCCCCCCTCACTTCATGGCTGCTGTGGTTGCTCTCAGTTCTGTCCTTTGGCTCCTTACACAGCAAGATGGCAGGTCTTCTGCTGGAGTTTTAGCCATTCCAGAAGGATCTGATTGGTGCCTCTTCTTTAGCTAGAAATTGTAAAAATGAAAAGCTTACTTGGTACAAGTCCCTTCTTCCAAGTGCTGACTCTCCTTCAGAATGTGCCTGGTTTTGGTCACTCTCTTTTGGTGCCTACAAATAGTTGTTTTTATAATTTATCTAGAGTTTAGAGTCATTATTTCTGAAATGGTTGGTATGATAGAAATTTACTTGTCCATGAACAGATATGGAACCCCTGTATTTGATCTAAAATTAACATTCACGGAGTTCTTAATTTCATTTATTGTATTTTTTCAGTTGTAGAGTTCCCTAGTTTTTTAAAAAAATAGTTGTATTTAACTGTTAAAATTCTCCATCTTGTGTTTTGATTCCCTGAAGATATTAATCATAATTATTATAAAGTTTGTTTCTGATACTTCCCTTATCTGGGTCCACTATAGGTCTGCTTTTTTTTTTTTAATGAAATAAAAAATTCACCATCAATTAAATATTCAAGACCAGACATGAAAAAGAAGATAAATTCACTTCTTGATCCCATTCATCCTGCTAGCTACAATCCCATTTCTTTGCTTCTCTTTGCTACAGTATCTTTGAAAGAATTGTTTTTCTTATTTTTCTCCAATTACCTTCATCCATTTTTCCCCTTAACCTTAGTCTGAGCCATCCTTCTCTCTTTGCCCTCCACAGAAACTGTTTTTATATGCCATCAGTGGCCTCCACATTGCTAAATACAATGGTTAGCATGGTTAGTTGTTAGTCCTATTTTTTTGGCCTTTTACTTAATTATTTACTTCTTCTTGATACATTTCCTCACTTGGCTACCAGAACACTGCTCACTCACTGGTTGCTCCTTCTTTCTCTTTTATTGCTTTTCTTAATTTTTCTTTCTTTCTTTCTTTCTTTCTTTCTTTCTTTCTTTCTTTCTTTCTTTCTTTCTTTCTTTCTTTCTTTCTTTCTTCCTTCCTTCCTTCCTTCCTTCCTTCCTTCCTTCCTTCCTTTCTTTCCTCCTTCCTTCCTTCCTTCCTTTCTTTCTTTTTTTAAATTTTATTATGATAGTCACCATACAATACATCATTAGTTTTTGATGTGGTGATCCACGATCCATTGTTTTCATATAACACCCAGTGCTCCATGCAGTACGTGCCCTCCTTAATACCCATCACTGGGCTAACTAATCCCCCCTCCCCCCTCCCCTCTAAAACCCTGTTTGTTTCTCAGAGTTCATAGTCTCTCATGGTTCATCTCTCCCTCCAACTGCCCCCCCCCTCATTTTTCCCTTCCTTCTCCTAATGTCCTCCATGCTATTCCTTATGTTCCACAAATAAGTGAAACCATATGATAATTGACTTTCTCTGCTTGACTTATTTCACTTAGCATAATATCCTCCAGTCCCATCCATGTTGATGTAAAAGTTGGGTATTTATCCTTTCTTTTTTTTTTTTTTTTTAAAGATTTTATTTATTTATTCATGAGAGACAGAGAGAGAGACAGAGGCAGAGGGAGAAGCAGGCTCCCCGCAGAGCAGGGAGCCAGATGCGGGACTCGATCCCAGGACCCTGGGATCATGACCTGAGCCGAAGGCAGACGCTTAACCGACTGAGCCACCCAGGCGTCCCGGGTATTTATCCTTTCTGATGGCTGAGTAATATTCCATTGTATATATGGACCACATCTTCTTTATCCATTCATCTGTTGGAGGGCATCTTGGCTCTTTCCACAGTTTGGCTATTGCAGACATTGCTGCTGTGAACATTGGGGCACATATGGCCCTTCTTTTCACTACATCTGTGTCTTCGGGGTAAATACCCAGTAGTGCAATTACTGGGTCATAGGGTAGCTCTATTTTTAAATTTTTGAGGAACCTCCACACTGTTTTCCAAAGTGGCTGTACCAACTTGCATTCCCACCAACAGTGGAAGAGGGGTCCCCTTTCTCCACAGCCTCTCCAACATTTGTTGTTTCTTTCCCTGTCCATTTTGGCCATTCTAACTGGTGTAAGGTGGTATCTCAATGTGGTTTTGATTTGAAGTTCCCTGATGGCTAATGATGATGAACATTTTTTCATGTGTCTGTTAGCCATTTGCATGTCTTCTTTGGAGAAGTGTCTGTTCATGTCTTCTGCCCATTTTTTGACTTATTTGTTTTTTGGGTGTTGAGTTTGAGAATTTCTTTATAGATCTTGGATACCAGCCCTTTATCTGTAGTGTCATTTGCAAATATCTTCTCCCATTCTGTGGGTTGCCTCTTTGTTTTGTTGACTGTTTCCTTTGCTGTGCAGAAGCTTTTTATCTTGATGAAGTCCCAAAAGTTCATTTTTGCTTTTGTTTCACTAGCTTTTGGAGATGTATCTTGAAAGAAGTTGCTGTGGCCGATGTCAAAGAGGTTACTGCCTATGTTTTCCTCTAGGATTTTAATGGATTCCTGTCTCACATTGAGGTCGTTCATCCACTGTGAGTTTATCTTTGTGAATGGTGTTAGAGAATGGTCGAGTTTCATTCTTCTGCATGTGGCTGTCCAATTTTCCCAGCACCATTTATTGAAGAGACTGTCCTTTTTCCATTGCATGTTTTTTCCTGCTTTTTCAAAGATTATTTGACCATAGAGTTGAGGGTCCATATCTGGGTTCTCTGTTCTGTTCCATTGGTCTATATGTCTGTTTTTGTGCCAGTACCATGCTGTCTTGGTGATCAAAGCTTTGTAATATAGTTTGAAATCGGGCAATGTGATGCCCCCAGCTTTGTTTTTCTTTTTCAACATTTCCTTGGTGATTCGGGGTCTTTTCTGATTCCATACAAATTTTAGGATCGTTTGTTCCAGTACTTTGAAAAATGTCATTAGAATTTTGATTGGGATGGCATCGAAGGTATAGATTGCTCTGGGTAGCATAGACATTTTAACAATGTTTATTCTTCTGATCCATGAGTATGGAATATTTTTCCATCTTTTTGTGTCTTCTTCAATTTCTTTCATGAGTGTTTTGTAGTTCCTAGAGTATAGATCCTTTACCTCTTTGGTTAGGTTTATTCCGAGGTATCTTATGGTTTTTGGTGCTATTGTAAATGGAATCATTTCTCTAATTTCTCTTTCTACAGTTGCATTGTTAGTGTATAAGAAAGCAACTGATTTCTGTGCATTGATTTTGTGTCCTGCCACATTACTGAATTGCTGGATGAGTTCTAGTAATTTGCGGGTGGAGTCTTTTGGGTTTTCCACCTAAAGTATCATGTCATCTGCAAAAAGAGAGAGTTTGACTCCTTCTTTGCCAATTTGAATACCTTTTATTTCTTTTTGTTGTCTGATTGCTGTTGCTAGGACTTCTAGTACTATGTTGAACAATAGTGGCGGGAGTGGGCATCCCTCACGTGTTCCTGATCTTAAGGGAAAGGCTCTCAGCTTTTCCCCATTGAGGATGATATTCGCTGTGGGTTTTTCACAGATGGATTTTATGAACTTGAGGAATGTTCCCTGTATCCCTATACTCTGAAGAGTTTTAATCAGGAAATGATGTTGTATTTTGTCAAATGCTTTTTCTGCATCAATTGAGAGGACCATATGATTCTTCTCCCTCCTCTTATTAATGTGTTCTATCACATTGATTGATTTGCGAATGTTGAACCACCCTTGCATCCCGGGGATAAATCCCACTTGGTCGTGGTGGATGATCCTTTTATTTTATTTTTATTTTTTATTTTTTCTTAAAGATTTTATTTATTTATTTGACAGAGAAAGACACAGCGAGAGAGGGAACACAAAGGGGGAGTGGGAGAGGGAGAAGCAGACTCCCCGCCGAGCAGGGAGCCCGATGCGGGACTCGATCCTGGGACTCCAGGATCATGACCCGAGCCGAAGGCAGTCGCTTAACCAACTGAGCCACCCAGGCGCCCTGGATGATCCTTTTAATGTATTGTTGGATCCTATTAGCTAGGATTTTGTTGAGGATTTTGGAATCCATATTCATCAGGGATATTGGTCTGAAATTCTCCTTTTTGATGGGGTCTTTGCCTGGTTTGGGGATTAAGGTAATGCTGGCCTCATAGAATGAGTTTGGAAGTTTTCCTTCTGTTTCTATTTTTTGAAACAACTTCAGTAGAATAGGTATTATTTCTTCTTTGAATGTTTGGTAGAATTCCCCAGGGAATCCATCAGGCCCTGGACTCTTGTATTTTGGGAGGTTTTTGATCACTGCTTCAATCTCGTTACTGGTTATTGGTCTATTCAGGTTGTCAATTTCTTCCTGTTTCAGTCTGGGCAGCTTATAGGTTTCCAGGAAGACCTCCATTTCATCCAGATTGCTCAGTTTATTGGCATATAGTTGTTGATAATAATTTCTAATAATTTTTTCTATTTCCTTGGTGTTAGTCGTGATCTCTCCCCTTTCATTCATAATTTTATTAATTTGGGTCCTCTTTCTTTTCTTTTGGATAAGTCTGGCCAGTGGTTTATCGATCTTATTAATTCTTTCAAAGAACCAACTTCTAGTTTTGTTGACTTGATCTACTGTGTTTCTGGTTTCTAATTCATTGATCTCTGCTTTAATTTTAATTATTTCTCTTCTAATGCATGGCTTAGGCATCGCTTGTTGCTTTTTCTCTAGTTCTTTAAGGTGTAGAGTTAGTTGGTGAATTCAGGATTTTTCTATTTTTTTGAGTGAGGCTTGGATGGCTATGTATTTCCCCGTTAGGACCGCCTTTGCAGTATCCCATAGGTTTTGGACCAATGTGTTTTTGTTCTCATTGATTTCCATGAATTGTTTAAGTTCTTCTTTGATTTCCTGGTTGACCCAAACATTCTTGAGCAGAGTGGTCTTTAGCTTCCAAGTGTTTGAATTTCTGCCAATTTTTTTCTTGTGATTGAGTTCCAGTTTTAGAGCATTGTAGTCTGAGAATATGCAGGGAATAATTTCAGTCTTTTGGTATCGGTTGAGACCTGATTTGTGACCCAGTATACGGTCTATTCTGGAGAATTTTCTGCCTTGGATTGACCCACTGCTAAATTCTTCATCTTCTATTCTTTAGCTGCACTCATTCCCTTTGTGATCTCCACCTGTCTCATAGTTTTAAATTCCATCTATATAATTCCAAAAATTATATCTCCAGCCTTGATCTTTCTTTCAAATTCTAGACTTATACATTCAACTTTCTACTTGATATCTATATATGTGTGATTGCATGTACTCAGTGATGAGTATCCCAAGGGGGTGTTTAGAATTCGGGGTTTATATACTTAACATAGTAGGAGGAAGGAAGGAGGGGAGAAAAGGCTCCTATAGAAAGAACAAATAGATTTATTTAGGAAAGACAAATGGGTTTTAGGAGAACAAAGAGAGATAAGAAAGTTTGTGATTTTGTTTATGCAGGTGCCAGTGGTCTTTCTGTCTTTTCCATGACCCTGAAACTCCCCTGGAAAGATTTATTGTAGGTTTACTCTTGGTCTCTCTCCTGGGAATAGACCTATCCTGAAAAGGGAATTTATAGCAGTCTCATTTCTATGAAGTTTCTGCTTTTAGTCAAATAAGTGAAGCTCCAAGAAGGCTTCTTTCTGCATTTGTTGAATCTCAAATGTTTTTATCTTAAAATAATCTTTATACCACTTCTGGGGGTCTGAGTGAGTCCCCACAAGGTCTTTATTCAGCTTCTCATACTCTCAGATGCTGTTTTTGGAAACTGGAAATTTGGAAAAGCATCCTCAAATGTTACACTACTCTCGGCTTTCCTCCTCTCTTGGATTTTGATTTTATAATCCTCTCTAACTAGAGAAATCTCCAATGCCTTTCAGTGGATTTAAAAAAACCCAACATTTCAGGGGCACCTGGGTGGCTCAGTCAGTTAAGCGTCCAACTCCTGATTTCAACTCAGGTCATGATCTCAGGGTAATGAGACTGATCCCGGCATTGAGCTCTACACTGGGTGTGGAGTCTGCTTAAGATTCTGTCTTTCCCTCTCCCTCTGCACCGCCCCCGCTCTCTCTCTCTCAAAAAAATCCTTTCATCTAACTTTTCTAGTTGTTTTTTAGTAGGAGGGTTAGTTTTAAAATGGCCAACTCTGCCATTGCAAGAAGCAAAACATTTTTAGGTATTGTTTGAAGGGCTCAAAAAAAAAAAAAAAAAAAAAAGGATAAGTAAGCAAGCACTCTCAGTCCTGCTGTGTCTCTTTATATTTCCAGTTGTTAGCAATCCCTCAAAGTCTACAACCTCTAGATGGTTAAATATGTTGTTTCCCAGCCAGCATTAGTTTCAGGTTCCATCAACTGGAGGTAGTACAAATATATCCTCCATTTTCTGTAGGAACTTATAATCTTCTGAGTTAACCTCTGAGTGTAGGGTTACAGGACAGGGATGGGACTTGTGAAACACTTTTGTCATACTTGCTGCAGATGAACAAATCAGTTAGGCAAACAGAATGTGGGAGGTTATCACACACTTCTCGTGACCATCTCACAAGACAAACTTTACTCCAGTGCTTTCCTCTCATTCCTCTATTGAATTCTGGTGTCTACAAGGCTTTGGATGCTTAATATATTTGAGCTTTACACACTCCTTTAACTTAACCATTTTCTTAAAATATTCTTTCTTCCTAAATGTGGACCACTTATAACGGAGATATTTTGTATATATCATTTTGGAAGTTATTAGTGTTTGTCATAAGAAGATCTATTTTATGATTTGGCTCCTAGGTATTTTCATCTCTGAAGCCTTAATATCTATATTACAAGTTCTTAAAAATAAAACTTCAGCTTTGTGTTTTACTACCATCAGCATCAATGCACACACATGCACAAACACATGCAAAGTTGAAAAAACAGTGAGGGAATTGTAAGAAAAACACAGATCCAGACTGAAAATATTACAACATCAAAGAGGAAAAGAGAACTGGCATACAGATTGAGAATACACCTACAATTTCAGAAAGTCCAAAACCAGATGAAGATTTCAACAAGATTAGTATTAACTATAAAGTAATAGATTTAAGAAATAGTTTTTATGAATATATCAATAAAGCTGGAAAAAACTGAAGTAGTTACTATGAGAAAGGCATATACAATAATGCTCAAAGACTGTTCAGAGCTTGAAAGCATAATAAAGGAATAAAAATGTCATTTAAGCTATAAGAGCATAATTTATTCAGAACAAAGATTAAGTTATAATAAAAATATATCTGTAGGGCGCCTGGGTGGCTCAGTTGGTTAAGCAACTGCCTTCGGCTCAGGTCATGATCCCAGGGTCCTGGGATTGAGTCCCACATCGGGCTCCCGGCTCAGCGGGAGGCCTGCTTCTCCCTCTCCCACTCCCCCTGCTTGTGTTCCTGCTCTCGCTGTCTCTGTCTCTGTCAAATAAATAAATAAATAAAATCTTAAAAAAAAAAAAATATATATATATATATCTGTAAAGGAATATCAAGTTACAACTAAGGTGTACAAAGATAATGCAAAAAAGAAATTGATTTATTCATATAACAACTCTTTTTTAAATTTAATTTAATTTTATTATTTTATGTTGGTCACCATACAACTCTTTTTTTTTTTTTAAGATTTTATTTATCTATTTGACAGAGAGAGAGAGAAAGAGCACAAGCAGGTGGTGTAGCAGGTAGAAGGAGAAGGAGAAGCAGGCTCCCCACTGAGCAATGGGCCCTATGCGGGGCTCTATCCCAGGACTCTGGGATCATGACCTGAGCTGAAGGCAGTTGCTCAACCAACTCAGCTACCCAGTTGCCCCCATATAACAACTCTTTAGTGAGTACTTACAGCTAAGTATTAGGTGCTTGAGATACCTCAGTGAACAAAACAGCTAAGGCTGTTTCCCTATGGAGCTTATATTCTACAGAAGGAAGACAGATGATAAACAATTTAAAAATATGTGTATTAAATATTAGGTGATAATAGGTGATCTGGGGAAAAGGATCATGATAAGGAAAACAGATTATCCTTGGGGTGGAGGTGAAAGGAAAGACTTTGTTGATAATGTGATCTTTGAACAGAGACCTGAAAGAAGTGAGGGCACAAGCCATGTGGACAGTGAGGGAAGAGCATTTTAGCTGAAGAGATCAGGAAGTACAAAGTTTGTGAGGTGGGAGCATGTTGAGGAACATGAAGGGGAACTTAGTTCTGAAGATTGGGGGGGATAATTACAGGAGGCAAGATGAGGGAGATACTAAAGAGATAATCATGTAGGGCTTTGAGGTCATTATAAGGCTTTTACTATGAAGATGATGGGATGCCTTCGGAGGATTTTGAGCAGAGGAATATCAACATCTGATTTACGCTTTAACAGGGTCATTTTAACTGCTACCTTGAGGATCCATACATAGTAGAGGGCAAAAGAGGAAGCAGGGAGATCATCTAAGAGGCTATTTAAAACTTCAGCGAGACAGCTATTTGGGAGAGATGGAAATGATGGAAACAGTGAAATGCTTGATAATAGACAGATTGCATGTAGGGTATGAAAGCAAGAGAAGGGCCGAGGATTATTCCAAGTTTTTTTTTTTTTTTAAGACTTACGTTTATTTGAGAGAAAGAAAGAGAGCACATGCTCACAAGTGGGGGGGGGGCAGAGGGAGAGAACCTTCAAGCAGACTCCCCACTGAGTGGGGAGCCCTTTGTGGGCTTGATCTCACAACCCATGAGATCATGACTTGAGCCGAAACCAAGAGTCGGATGCTCAACCAACTGAGACACCCAGGTGCCTCAATAATTCCAAGTTTTTTAACTAGATCAACTGAATGAACAGATTTTCCATTTACTGAAATGGGGAGGACAATGGGAAGAACAGGTTTGGGAGTTGGACACTTACCCCCTTCTGCAAGCTGGGAATTCAAGGTAAAAGCCAGGGATCGAGAAAAAAAAAATGTGGGAATTGTCAATGTGCACAAAACACATGGTTATGGACTTTATGAGATCATTAAGGGATGAGGGTAAATTGAGAAGGAAAGAGATCCAAGGCTGAGTCTGGGGAATTCTAACATAAGGAGGTCAAAGAAAGGAAATTTCCAGCAAAGGAAACTGATGCACAGTCATCAATGAGGTAGAAAGAGAACCAAGAGAGAGTGGTGTCCTAGAAAGCAAGAGGAGAAAACAGCTATGGAAGGAAGACAAAAATCAATGGATCAAATGCTGTTGTGAGGCTGAATAAAATGTGGTCTGAGACCTACAATCACTGATGACCTTGACAAAATCCTGGCTGGGGTGGTTTCAAGACTGAGTGATAGGAGAGGAGGTGGAGACAGTGAGTACAGATAACTTCCTCAAGAAGTTTTCATGAAACAGAGAGCATAGTATGAAGTGTAACTAGAGGGGGAAGTGGGGCCACATTTTTCTTTTTATAATGGGAAATATTATAGCATATTTATGGGAGTGATCTAGTAAGGAGGAAACATTTGATGATGTAAAAAGCAAGAGGAGACATTTCCCTATTTGATGTCCTTAGGTGAGTGAAAGGGGATTTGAACTGGTGCAAAAGTTAGCTGGGAGCTAAGGGTTATCTAGCAAGGACCATGTATAATCCCCCTGCAGAATAGGAGGAAAGTCAGAGTCAGGAGAGATGTGGTGATGAAATCATATGGAAGTTCTCACAGTAGAGTTTCTCACGGAGGCGCACCTGAGTGGCTCGGTTGGTTATGCGTCTGCCTTCGGCTCAGGTCATGATCCCAGGGTCCTGGGACTGAGTCCAGCAGAGAAGGAAGGAAGTTAAAGAGGAGAAGGTGTGACCACTCGAGTAGGAAGTGCAGTAGGGTTCTCCAGAAGCACTAATGGCCTACTTGAGGTTAGGTATTAGGAATTTCTTCTTCTTTTTAACAGTCTACAGCACTTAGCCTTCCCAAGCAGTCTCCCATCCAAGTACAAACCAGGCCTGACCCTGCTTACCCTCTGAGATCAGATGGGATCAGGCATATTCAGGGTGGTATAGCCATAGACAAGAATTTCAATTGAGACTAGTCAACATATTTCTGTGCTTTTCTCCACGCACATTCAGTTAGAGGTACAGTGGGTAGGGAGTTGGATATATTTACAGCTGGATTTTACTAAATGTGATGGTTAATTTTATGTGTCAACTTGACTGGTCTAAGGATACACAGACAGCTGGTAAAACATTTCTGGATGTATTTGTGAGGATGTTTCCAGAAAAGACTAGCATATGAATTTTGAACCCCAATATAAGTAAGCATCACCCAAATTTCTTATTTCTTTTTGTGTCAACTTTTGTAAGTTGTATTTTTTAGGGAATTTGTCCATTTCACCTGTTGAAGGTCTGAATAGAACAAAAAGGCAGGTAAAGGTTGAATTCATTCTCTTTCTGCTTGAGAAAGGCATCTTTTCCTGCCCTCAGACATCAATGCTCCTAGTTCTTGGGCTTTTGGACTCAGATGGGGACTTATGCCATCAGACCCCGATTCTCAGGCCTTTGGATTTGAATTGAATTACACCACCAGTTGCCATAGTTGTTCAACTTGCAGATGGTAGATTGTGGAACTCGTTGGCTTCTATAACTGCACAAGCCAATTCTTATAATAAATCTCTTTTTTTTTTTTTTAAAGATTTTTATTTAGTTATTTGACAGAGAGAGACAGCGAGAGCAGGAACACAAGCAGGGGGAGTGGGAGAGGGAGAAGCAGGCTTCCTGTGGAGCAGGGAGCCCGATGCGGGACTCGATCCCAGGACCCTGGGATCATGACCTGAGCCGAAGGCAGACGCTTAACGACTGAGCCACCCAGGCACCCAATAAATCTCTTTTTATATATACCTCTATACATATCCTATTGGCTCTGTTTCTCTGGAGAACCCTGACTAATACAGTAGGAGGAAAAGAGAGACAAGGTGGTTGAGGGTGTATGATAGGGGGTGATTTAAATAATGGTCCATGGCACCAAGCTAGGTAAGGGGGGAAGTGAAGCCGTGCAGTTACAGATAAAAACATAGTCTAGGATATGTCCTGAGAGTATGTGACTGGGGTAGAGTGGAAAACAAGATTGGGAAGTATAAGCTAAGAAATTGAAAAGCTAGCAATCGGAAGAATTATTAACATAGATATTGAAATTGCCAAGTAACATGTCAAGAATAGTATAGGAGAAATTGATAGTGACCAGGTACCAATATCCTTCAAGGCATGTGAGGGAAGATCCAGGGGTCTGTGATGGCTACAACAATGAGGAACAGAGAGTAGTGAAATCTGAGGGCATAATTTTCAAGACAAGATTTTTTTTTTTTTAGGAAGAAAGTAAGGATAATGTTATAGAAGTAGCACTGAGGAGCAGGCAGTGCTCCATTGCCTACACCCCAGTATAGATTTAAACTATCTAAGCTCCATTGTAGTTAGTGTTCCGTCTATACTCCAGACTCAGGTACAAGGGCTGTGGGAAATGAAAACAACCATCCTTTGAGGGGGATAAAGGGAACAAGGTATTCTTAGGAAAGAGCCAGTTTCAATTAGAGCAACAAGGTGAAGGGAGTATTCAGAGAAGAGGTGTTTATGGGTGGTTCAGTTGATGGTGGACTGGGTTCCAAAGGGCACGTTTGAAGGTTTTGGGAAGTCAGAGAAGGGTGGGAAATGGAATTCAATTAAGGGATGTGCAGAGCTGTGTGGAGATGAGGGTGATAGGAGATAATCTTAGGCTTCAGGTGGTGACAAACATAAACACGGGTATTGGGAATGATGGCATTGGTCTCAAAGCAGAACATGATGGTGAGAATCTGAGCATTAAAGTGGAAGGAGGGGAGAGGATGTGACACGATTGTGTGGAGCTCTGGGCATATTTGGACAATTCAGTAGCAGAGCTCTTGAATCTTGCAGTTTCTTTGTTGGAAGAGCTTTAATTATGGATTCAATTTCTTGAGTAGATACAGGGCCATTCAGATTTTTTATTTCTTTTTGTGTCAACTTTTGTAAGTTGTATTTTTTAGGGAATTTGTCCATTTCACCTGATTTTTCAGATAAAATTATTATTTGATTATTGACATCAATTGTTTAGAAAAGCTTCCATCTTTTTAGTGTGTATGGATTTTTTTAAAGTTTATTTATTTATTTTAAGTAATCTCTACACCCAATGTGGGGCTCGAACTCATGACCCCAAGATTGAGAGTCACATGCTCTTCTAACTGAGCCAGCCAGGCACCCAAGTGTTTGTAGATTTAATAGTGATGTTTCCCTTTTCATTTGCTTTATTGGTAATTTGTGTTTTTTCTTTACTTGATCAGTCTTGCTAAAAGTTTATCAATTTGATTAATATATTTTTTTAAAGATTTTATTTATTTATTTGACAGAGAGAGACACAGCGAGAGAGGGAACACAAGCAGGGGGAGCAGGAGAGGGAGAAGCAGGCTTCCCGCTGAGCAGAGAGCCGGATGCCGGGCTCGGTCACAGGACTCTGGGACCATGACCTGAGCCGAAGGCAGATGCTTAACGACTGAGCCACCCAGGTGCCCCTGATTAATCTTTTCAAAGACCTAACTTTTCTCTTTATTAATAGTCTCATTACATATATGCTTTCTCCTTCACTGTTTTGCTCTTTTTTTATTATTTTCTTTTTTCTACTTTGTTTGGGTTTAATTTGCTATTTTTTTTCTTGATTTAGAAGTTATATCACAGATATTCAACCTTCCTTCTTTTCTCCTAAATGTGTTTAGAGCTATAAATTTTCTGCTTAGCACTGTGTTAACTGTATTTTACAAGTTTTGATATATCATGTTTTCATGATATCTAATCGGCTTGATTAAATGATTCATGAATTCAGCATTATCCCATCTAGCCACATAAGGTCATCATCAGCCTGGAGGCAGGGGAAGGTTTCAACCTATCTGGAAAACACACATACAACAAGAACATATTGGTAACCTCTGCTAAGTGTCAATTAAATAAAGTCCAGCCTCAGGTGTTCAAGGGGTCCAGAGGGAGGAGGTTTTTGCCTCTAGGGACAAAAATTGTTTTTCTAGGATTATGGACCTGACAGGTCAGACATTGTTGGTAAACTGTTTTTGCAATTTTATAGAAGTTTCCCCACCAATGTCTATTAATAATTTGAGTCATCTTAAATGCCCTGTGGTGGGTGAAGGAATGTAAAACCAGAAAAATGGAGTTCCTCAGGGAATAGGAAGAACAAAGCAGCCATCTTGGGTTTCCCATAGCCCTGACTACTCTACCCCCACCCAGGTGTTTAAAGGGTTTTTATTAAGAATAATCTTTTCAAAGTAGCCATATATGAAAGTGCATTTAGTATTTTTTAAGGAAATTAGCACTAAACTTTCTTATCTTGACAGCATGTTTCAGAGAGAATATATTTGATACAAAATGGAAGATCAAAGACTTGATTTTATTCACGCATTCGTTTGTGGAAGGCTAAATTATGCATAGTAAATTGGCATAATGAAGTCACATGGTAATTTGAAATTTATGATCACTTGGGTGTACTGGTTAAAGCTTGTCTTCCCTCTCTGTGAAAGAAAGAAAGAAAGAAAGAAAGGTAGGTTTCTGTTTTTAGCAAAGTCAAGTGTACATAAAGAAAGGGCTTTGCATACTCTTTTTTTTTTTTTTTAAAGATTTTATTTATCTATTTGAGAGAGAGAGAATGAGAGACAGAGAGCACGAGAGGGAAGAGGGCAGAGGGAGAAGCAGACCCCCTGCTGAGCAGGGAGACCGATGTGGGACTCCAGGATCATGACCTGAGCCGAAGGCAGTCGCTTAACCAACTGAGCCACCCAGGCGCCCGGGCTTTGCATACTCTTAAGTAAAGACCACAAAATTCCTTGTATAGAAGTAGCACTTATAGACAAAGATTGCTTGGGCTAATACAAATGAATTCCTAGTATAATAAGTAAATGTATTATTTTGTTGTTGTATTTTTTTTAAATTTATTCCTTTTAAGTAGGCTCCATGCCCAACATGGGGTTCAAACTCAAGACCCTGAGATCAAGAGTTACCTGCTCTACCGACTGAGCCAGCCAGCTGCCCAAGTGAATGTATTTTTTAAAAGTAGATATTGGTATATAATTGGAACTTGAAGGATATATAAGATCAAAATAACATGACTTTTTGACAGAGAAAAGAAGGGTTATTTCAGGATAGTGAAATAGCATTGACTAGGATTGAGATATAAGAAATCCCGTATGACATTCCTTTTGTTTACCCACCTTAATTTCCAGTGCAGGAGTAGACCATTGTCATGTTAAAAGGACCTCAAGATGGTGAAAGTCTGGCAATGAACGGACTTTTTTTTGCAAAGGCAGAATGGACTTCATCCACACATGCCACAATCTTACAGTATAAAGAAAGCTTATTATTACTTATTTGACAATATTTCCCATGTAATTTACATATCAAATGAACCTCATTAGTTTAACAAATCCCTTGAAATATTCCAGGTCAAAAAGGTTTCATTTGCAATTTGATTTTGGGAAGTTTGTCAAAAAATATTAAAAAAAGGTTTTACCCTCTTACACTGTTGGTGGGAATGCAAGCTGGTACAGCCACTCTGGAAAACAGTATGGAGGTTCCTCAAGATGTTAAGAATAGAGCTATCCTATGTCCCAGCAACTGCACTACTAGGTATTTACCCCAAAGATATAGATGTAGTGAAGAGAAGGGGCACATGGACCCCAATGTTCATAGCGGCAATGTCCACAATAGCCAAACTGTGGAAGGAGCCGAGATGCCCTTCCACAGATGAATGGATAAAGAAGATGTGGTCCATATATACAATGGAATGTTATTCAGCCATCAGAAACAATGAATACCCACCATTTGCATCGACATGGGTGGAACTGGAAGGGATTATGTTAAGTGAAGTAAGTCAAGCAGAGAAAGACAATTATCATATGGTTTCACTCATATGTGGAACATAAGCAATAGCACGGAAGACCATAGGGGAAGGGAGGGAAATCCAAAGGGGGTGCAATCAGAGAGGGAGATGAACCATGAGAGACTATGGACCCTGGGAAACAATCTGAGGGTTTCAGAAGGGAGGGGGTTGGGGGAAGGGGGTAACAGGGTGATGGGTATTGCGGAGGGCATATGCTGTGATGAGCACTGGGTGTTATACGTAACTAACGAATCACTGAACACTATATCAAAAACGAATTATGTATCATACTAACTAAACATAGTAAAAAAATAAAAGTAAAAAAAATTTATAAAAAAAGGTTTTATAGCACTTGCCTAAATAGTATCACAGATCATTATGAAATTTAATACCTAAAAGTTAAAAAGACTTCCACAATCTTATTAAAAGCGAACCAAAAGTCTGCGAAAACCTTGTCCTTTTAACAGAGAGAAAACCAAATTCTAATTTTGCACCAGCTCACTTTTTATATTAGAACTCATTCTTAAATAAATTCATTCTAATCTTAGCCAGCTTGACCACACATTAAAATTCCTTTTCAAAGATTCCTTTCCACAAACCTCCTACAACTTTCTTTTCTACATTCTGATTTTGTCCTATGTTTTTCCTCTTTATTTTTTTTTTTAAGTAAGAGAGGGAGAGAGCGCACACATATGAGCAGAGGGAGAGAAGCAGACCCCTGCTGTGTGGGGAGCCCAACTGGGCTCCATATGATACCAGGACCCTGAGATCATGACTTGAACAGAAATCAAGAGCCAGGTGCTCAACCTAGTGAGCCACCCAGGCTCCCCCTATGTTTTTCCTCTTTAAACAACCAGCCTCACTTTAGGACAAAATTATTCTTTCCCTCAACAAAAAATGCATCTGCATTTCTCATACTTTCTCTTACTGAAAACACATCCTACTTTCCTGGCATACAGAGATATTTCTCTTATTATTTCTAGTGGCTTTAATTACACATATATATATTTTTAAAGATTTTATTTATTTATCTGACAGAGAGAGACACAGTGAGAGAGGGAACACAAGCGGAGGGGGGAGGGAGGTAGAGGGAGAAGGAGGCTTCCCGCAGAGCAGGGAGCCCAATGTGGGGCTTTATCTCAGGACCCCGGGATCATGACCTGAGCTAAAGGCAGATGCTTAACGACTGAGCCACCCAGGTGCCCCTTTAATTACATATATTAATTAGACTTCTTAACCCTTGGGAACCTTACTTTCTAATGAAAACTAAGAAGTGAACAATTATGAACTGTCTGATATACCTGCATTCTTTAAATTTGCCCATTAATGAGTACATTTCATGATTTCTAGAAGCATATGCCTTTTTCAATTTTCCAATATAGCACTAACACATCCAAGTATTTTTTACTTTTTCTGTAATAAGAAGCCAAAAGTAGATAAACTTATGTTCAGTAATTTATGTTTCAGTATTTTATCTAATTTGGAAAGGATCTAGATATTCAATGACCATCCATTATGTAATTTAATTTAACAAAACTCTAAGGTTTTTAGTTACCAAAAAAGATTTGGGGAAACTATTTATATAGACATGAATATTGCTGAAAAGTTTATTTGTAAACTTTTATCTTACTTACATCTATTTAATTCTCTTCTTGATAACTATGTTTAGATTAGTCATGAAAATTTCACAAGACATCAAACAACTAACCATCATCTTTAAGTTATCTTTCTTGCTGACAAATTCTGTAACAGAACTTATTTGACTTTCAGTAAACCTAGGTAACATAAAAGTATCATATTTAATGCTGACAACTCTAAAAACATGCCTGTTTTACTTAAACCAACAAATTTCAACTGGCTTTGATTTATTAAAGATTAATCCTAGAGCACATGAACTTGAAACTTATTTGGGTTTGTTTCTATTATGTTTCTGAGAATTTAACTTACATAAGTACTTAATTTTCCTTAAACCAATTAAATGAGCTCTCTTTACAATTTAATTTTGGCAATACCACCCTGAAGTAGAAAACACCACACATCTACAACACATATAAACATAGAGATAGATGCAAATGGAAACCTTATGGTTATTGTTATAAAATTTTTGTCCATGAGATGAGTATGATAAAGCAGAACTCACTCGTTTATAAAAGAATGACTGGATGCAAACTGTTTTTCTGGCAGATGGGATAAATTAAGGTTACCTGCTCAGATTGCTAAAACTTTTTTTTTTTTAACTAATATTTGTGGAGAAGATGCTTGAGATTTTTATTTATCCTTGACAAGTAATGTGATGGAAGCTGTGGGCTAGATTTTGAGACAAGGTGCCTCTATAGCTGTTTGTATTTTTTTAAAGCTTCTTTTTTTTCCTTTTGTTTTTCTTCAGTCTTAGGAATAGAGGATGATGGAGGCAAAAGTTCCCAGAGTGGTTATAAGACCTTTGAGATAAATGGGGGAGGTTTGGGGATTGATGAGAAGGATAGGTTGGAAGACTTTGAATCCTTTCAGAGGCCAGCTGTATTTCAAGTTTTGCAAAGATTTGTAAGATAAGGACAGTTGCTTTTAGTCTCTTGAGGAATGGCTGCAACTTCAAGGACATCATAGGTTGATCTACCCATCCAACCACACCATCTTCAACCTGCTTTTTTCCCTCTGGTACCTAGCTCTAATTTTAATTGAGAGGTGAAAGTCTTAAAAACAGTGATCAGTTTCTGAATATCAGCTTCTAATCTGGCCAACTTTTGACTAAAAAAAAATCTTGTCAGTTTTCAGGCAGGACAAACAGCAGGTTTTTCTGACAGTATTAAATAACTACCCTTGGGTGTAAGATGAACAAGACACACTCTTCCCAAGATCAGTCACTCCCAAAGATAGTCAAAACAGAGAACCAACAACCTGCACATCCCAGGTAGGCTCCCAGGTAGGGGGAAAGCCAAGCCCAGTTAATGCAAAATGAGACAAAGAAGAAGGCAATAGCTATCCCTGGAAAGAAAAGGATCAATAAACAATGGATTTGGATTTGGAAAGGAAAGAACAATGTGAAATTTTATTTTCCTCTCTTGATTGGGCACTACAGACAGATTCAGAAAAACTGATGATGGTAAGAATTACCTTTCTCAGGCTTCTGTCAGTTTTGCCAGGATTTCCACTGTAGGCTCTGGTATCTACTAGAGTTTCCCTCTGGCTGTTTAAAGGAATAATGTAGCAGTTTACCACAAAATCTCTTAGTGTCATCAACTCTGGAAGGGGCCCACATGGGGGCCCTCCTTTGAAGGTAGATATGGGGGTGTCTGTAAGGCTGGAGTTTTATTTATGTTTAGGTAATCTTTTCAGAGCGGAAACAATTTAGACAGAGGATTAGTAGAATGAGTACTCAAAGGCCGATGGAGGGGAGCAATAGGTGTTACATCGGTCTTACAGTCTTTACCCACCTGATGGTTACCGAGCCAAATTCTTTAGGACATGAAAAAAAGCTTGTAGATTTTTATAGCTTCCAGGACCATAGTTCTTAGAAATAAAATAAGCAAGTGTACTGAAAGATGGAGTGCTTAATTCTTTAGAATTGAAGAATCCCATTAGCTAAGTCTTTTACACAAAATACAAACATATGCACCTTGACACACCAGCAGGAACCGACACATGTCACTGTGGACTGGACAAGAAAAGGCAGAGTATACCACCAGCGATTCCCAATGCACACTCAACCGGCAAACTCCATGAATACAGAGTACATTCTGGAAATGGGGAAAGGACTAAACCAGCATACCCCACTAAATGGGGACTGCAGACCTGACCCAGGGAAGAGATTCCAATGTGGCATTGTGGGCTGAACCAAGGGCTAAGAACTGGGGCTCTATGTTAGAGTCTCCTGTCAGCTCAGGCTGACCCATTAACCTTGGACTGGAAAACAAAGTAGATCTGTCATTTGTATGCTTAGATCTGTCGTTCGTATGCAAAAAGAGCAAAATTCAAACCTAGAGGCACTTACCAGCAGCCTTTGGAAATAGTGAGAAAGGCAGTGATCTCAAAAGGGTTCGAAGGGTGTGGTCCTCCATTTCTCATTGTCCCTGAATGCTTTGGATCCCACCACTGCTGCCTAATCTGTTAAAAAACAAAATTCAACTGAATAAATTTAAAGATCTAATTTGGCTTTATTAAATGATTCATGAATTTGCATTCCCGTCGGGCAAACTGAGAGGAGTTCTGAGAAGTTGTACAAAATGGAAGATTTTTTAGGAAGGAGGGTGGAGCAAGAAAGTTTTTAGCAAAAGAGAAGAAAAGATTGATTGTTCCAGGCAAGATCCCCTTCTGATAGGTAGAAGGGCAGGGGGCCTTACTGGTGCACTACCCCATCTTTTGGGGGGTGATGGAAGGACCCTGTGACAGATTACCGCACTGGTGTAGATCAGAAAATTCCTGACTGATGGGTTAAGACTACATTTCTAAGGGAGGTTGAAACTGCAATTAGGTATTACGCCTCTGCTTGGTGACTTGGCCTAAGTGATGCCATTTTGTGCCTGTGGTCTTTTTTAAAACAACCTTGAAGTTAAAAAGACTCAAGATCTTTAAATGAAATTTTCAGAAAACATTTTGAGGAAAACTCTCCTTGCACTTAGGGAGGGTATCCTACATTCAGAATGGGTCAAAAGTTAAATACCACAGTTATAGACACTTCCCTTTAAGGCAATTTAATGTTTCCTTCAGCTGGTCTCTGTACATTTTATCTAAATTAGTTTCTTGAACTCTTATATTTTAAACTAAAATTTCAGAAAGTGGCCTCTTGCTGCCAAATAACATTTTCTTACACACAATCTTGAGGATCATAATTAATGGAATATACAATGTATATATATATATATGTATTTAAAGATTTTATTTCTTTTTTTGACAGAGAGAAACACACTGAGAGAGGAAACACAAGCAGGGGGAGTGGGAGAGGCAGAAGCAGGCCTCCTGCTGAGCAGGGAGCCCCATGTGGGGCTCGATCCCAGGACCCTGGGATCATGACCTGAGCCCAAGGCAGGCACTTAACGACTGAGCCACCCAGGCGCCCCTATACAATGTTTATTTTTAATGCTGTAATTATGGCTCTGCTTTTGGAGAAAAGCCACTGATTTAGCAATGGAATTCTAGTATCTTTTACTAGGTAATGGACACAAAATGTCTTTGTGTTTTAAGATATAGCAAGAAGCTCACCGAGTGGGGGTGGTGGGAGCTGTTTGCTTACCTGGGAGGAGTCTTCTATCACTGCTTAAGTGGGAATTGCCAGCTCAAGGCAATTAAAAAACAGAACTTCTAGGGCGCCTGGGTGGCTCAGTTGGTTAAGCGACTGCCTTTGGCTCAGGTCATGATCCTGGAGTCCCTGGATCGAGTCCCTGGATCGAGTCCCGCATTGGGCTCCCTGCTCAGCGGGGAGCCTGCTTCTCCCTCTGACCCTCCCCCCTCTCATGTGCTCTCTCTCATTCTCTCTCTCTCAAATAAATAAATAAAATCTTTAAAAAAAATAAAAAATAAATAAATAAATAAAAAATAAAAAACAGAACTTCTAGTGTGTCTTATCATTGTTTTAAAATTTTTCCCAGAAGATATATCCCCAGTGTTGACTGTACCCATAACAGACCACTTCCACTGGCTCATGCTTGGCACACACTGGGATACAGAAGAGAAGAGAGGACAATAGAATGAGTATCTATCTACCAACCAGCTTTGTCAATCTTAATCTTTTATGATACTTGCTTCAGATTGCTTTTCTTATGATGAAATACAACATCACAGATACGACTGAAGCCCTTGTGCGCTCCTCTTTCTTCTGTTCTTTCTCCAGTGGGAGTCACTATGTTACATTTAACTTTCTCCATGCCTGTGCATATTTTTATCCTTTACTACATAATGTGTCTACCCTAAGCAACATGGCTTGTCCATATTCATAAACAAAATAGTATTATTTTTGCACATTTAAAAGTTTAATATAAATGGTATTGTAATGTTTATATCTATCTGCAGCTTGTTTTCCCCTTCAAATTTATATTTGCGATATTTATCCAGCTTAATAGAAGTAGCTCCAGTTCATTAGTTTTCACTGCAATGTAGTGATCCCTTGTTTAAACACACCATAAATTCTCCTTTTGTGACATGTAGGTTGCTTTTAATTTTTTGCTATCAGACAATACTTCTATGAACACTCTTGTTCATGTCTTTCTGACATAATGTAGGACAGTTTCTTACTAGGGTGTACAGTTAGGAGGGGAGCTGCTATGTCAAAGATTAGGCATATATTTAATTTGAAACACATCATCAAATCTGCAAGAGGCTCTGAGGTGTTGGGACACCCACCTAGGCGTGATGACCATGACCTGCTCTAATGTTACAAGATTTAAATATCATCTGGGACAAGATACTCATTTATAGACTTGGAAACATGCTTCCTCACTGTCATTCTTTGGGCAACTGCATCTTATAGGAATGACTTCTTCCCCCTTGGTCCTCCTCGTACACATTTTGATCTCTTCATCATTATCAATCAACATCATAGCAGCTAATTTTACTAACTCTTATTATTTTCCAGGCACTGTGTGGAATACTTCATATGCACTGTTTTACTTATTCCTCATAACAATCACAGGGGGTAGGTGCTATAAATTATTTCCACCTTACATGTAAGGAAACCAAAGCCTGAAATAAATTGAGTACTTGCTCAGAGTGACTAGCCAGGATTCAGGCTGTTATAACCCAGTTCCCAAGCTCTTAACCACTCACTGTGTGATACAGCATTTCTCTATTCATGAAACTACAAAATCATTACTTTCTTTTCTAATTTGCAAAAGAAAGAGAGGTCTATTATGAGACTATTTGCATAGTATCATAGAAAAATCAGGAAAAAAAAAAAATCACTGCATTGTGATTTGAAATCCTTAATCCTTGACTTGGGTTCAGGACAGTGTGTTCATTCATTTGTTATCTTTCCTCCTTCTTTTTACAATGTTATTAATGTGGAAACATTCTTAAAAAGATAGAAATATACCTCATTATTATTTTTGCATATTCCCATCTTCATTCTCCTGGATATCTTTTACATGTTGCAGTTTTAGTATACATGTAATTAATCTCTTTCTTTTTTTTTTTTTAAGATTTATTTATCTGAGAGAGAGAGAGAGAAAGTGAGCAGGGGCGGGGTGGGGGGAAGGGAAAGAGAAGCAGACTCCCCACTGAGCACAGAGCCTGACTTCCAGCCTGATTCGGAGCCTGATTTGGAGCCGACACAGGGCTAGATTTCACAACCCTGAGATCACAACCTGAGCCCAAATCAAGAGTCGGACACTTAACAGACTGAGCCACCCAGGCGCCCCAAATCTTTCTTTTTTAAGATTAACATTATATCACAAGCGTTTTTCCTTACAATAAAATCATAATGATCATTTGCGTGGATGTGTTAGAATTTATTTATACATTCTATTGTTTTCAAAGAACATTTTTGTGCCTGTTACTTTTTCTTCCATCTGGGTCATTTTCTCAAGATAAATTCCTTGGGGGAAAATTACTAGGCCAATGGACTGATCATTGCTATGATATCTGATACTTTTTAACATCAGATGCATGCTTAGAAATGGGAATGCTGACTAAATCTGAACCATATGAGGTCATCACACCATGATCTCTATGTAGATAACTTCCTGACATATCAATTTATTGCTTACAATTGATGTTAATTAGAGGTTTATTTGCCTAATGTCTTAACTGATTGGCATTCTCTATGGTCAATGTGGTTAGGTCTGGTTCATGACCCCACATCCCTCTGAGACTTATGTTCCTGGAGTTGCTATAATGTTCAGTGTGCCTTTTAGCCATTAAAAATAGTCATAGGTTTGTTTATTCTTCTAGAAAACAATCATTGATAGGATTCAAAAACTTGGGAGGACAAAATTGGACATGACAGAAAAATAGAACATAGTGGCATGGATAAAAGGAAGTAGAAAATCCTGCTGTGATCTTGTCCCATTGTGCCCACCCTACTGAGCTGCTGACGATTGCATTAATCCACGAGGACTGCACAGCTGAGCACTAGGGGACGTATTCATGATTTACTAAATTGAATTCCAGGAGAGTTTGGATAATTTCCAATGCCATTAGCTATAAAACTATGTGCCAAGTTATTCAGACCTCTGGATCATACCCAAGAAGGTCATACCTACCTTTGTCATTTTTGTTCCTGCCCTTCTTCAGTTTAGCCAGCACTTATCCCCCAGCCCCAGGACCTGGCTTGTTAGGAAAAGCATATGTCATGAAGCTCTTGGTGGGGACTGAAGCCAATATCCCATTACATATTTATAGCTGGAGATACTAAACTTAAGATATCAATCAGTGACTTAAAGGCTTGGAATTTGGGACCCAAAATCAGATTTCTTGAAGGTGGGTGTTTAGTTATTCCCTCATTTTATACCATATGAAGGTAAGCGTCACACATTGCCCATACTTGGCCTTAAGCCCACCTTCGTTTTCCAGTGGTGGGCATGGCTTCAACTTCTCCTCCCAACTGCTCTCCTGCAGCTCACCTGCCCTTACCTTCCCCACTGGCTACTTGCTCTGTCCTTTGTATTCAAAAACCAAGAGTGATATCTTTACCCTCTAGTTCCACTTTCCACTGGGCCCATGAAGGTCTCATGGCTCGTGACCCTTCTGTGATGGTCACAAGACAATAATAAGGTTGGGAAGAGACACTGGTGAATATCTCAACACAGCAAGTGGCTGAGCTGATTGGCTGTTTCTTGCGTCTTCATTGAAAATTGGTGCTTTACCCCATTTCCTTGGCTATGGCTTTGGGTTATCATGAGAACTATTTAGTCCGGCTCCATAGTTTCCATGTCAACACTTCTCTCATTTCAGCCTTGTCCAAGTTCCTGCTACCTGTTGTTGTTGCCGATAAGGTCAGCATTTCCTATGGGCTGGCACAGCCTTCATCGGCTGAGGCTGAAGAGCAGTGGCCCTTGCTGGACAGGACAGGCATGTGCCAGTTCCCCTCAGGCAACACTCAGTCCACATTGACCATTTGGGATACTAGTTCGGCCACAGGCATTTGCATTTGCAATGCGTGAACAAGCTCATTAGCCTCCACCTGCATGCCTGCATGCCCTCTGTCTACCTGTATTCTCCTGTATCCCCAGGACTGTGTTCTACATTTACTCATCCCGTGGCTACCCCTGTTTTTGCCCCTCAGAACTAGTTGCTGCCACCACAGCTGCTGTTACTGGTGCTCTCTGGGGCGCAGAGGTTTACCAGCGATCCCAGCCATTAGGGCTGTCCGTTTGTTCAGTGCTGTGATGGTTCTCACCCTGCTAAGAGCAGGGCCACATTCTATCTCCCCGCAGTGTCATATTCTGTTAGATGGGTCTTGCAAGAAGTTGCTGGGCCCCGATTGCTGCAGAATCTGATGAGAGCTCTAAGTCTCACACACTCAGATGTAACCTCACACAGCCATGGGATTGTGAGGGCAGGTTCAAGAGACAGTATTCTGGGGCGCCTGGGTGGCTCAGTTTGTTAAGCGACTGCCTTCGGCTCAGGTCATGATCCTGGAGTCCCTGGATCGAGTCCCGCATCGGGCTCCCTGCTCGGCAGGGAGTCTGCTTCTCCCTCTGACCCTCCCGCCTCTCATGTGCTCTCTCTCTCATTCTCTCTCTCAAATAAATAAATGAAATCTTTAAAAAAAAAAAAAAAGTGGAAAAAAAAAAAGTGGGAAAAAAAAAAAAAGAGAGACAGTATTCTGCCATTTCTGTATCTTGGAAGCAGTCCCCCCGCCCCCGCCCCATGTTTGCCCTGTGGTAGAGTCTGGCTTCCTTTAGGATGATTTTCTTTCAGAAGCCCTGAAATTGAACCCTTTTCAATTTGACTCTATTGGATTTCCCTGCCCTATTTCTTGGTTCCCACATGTTTATGTATTTCAAAACCCCACTTGCAGTTTTTAACTTTTCCTTCAGGAAGCTCCTCAGCCTCCATAAAAACTGGAGAATGTAACAGATATGGGGAAGGAGAGGTCTACCCTTACCTCCGGAGACCTGAAACATTTATATCTCAGCCTCCCCCCAGAAAGAACTCCTTTGATATTCAAGTCCATAGTATGGCATCTTGTTCCCCAAAACATGCTGCAACAATGTATCTGATTCATGCTGGTGTCCCCTAAGTGCCTGGCACAGGACCTTCTTCACAACTGGTATTTAATTTATGTTTTAATTAAATGAATAAATGTTCGTTGGAATAAAGGTATGTTTTAAACACAAGGAAGAAAGTTGTTTATAGCAAAGTTGAGGTTGGTTTTCATGTTTTCAGTCTGTGCCTTCACTTATAGAATTATTCAGTTTTTTTTTTTTTAAAGATTTTATTTATTTATATGACAGAGAGAGGCACAGCGAGAGAGGGAACACAGCAGGGGGAGTGGGAGAGGGAGAAGCATGCTTCCTGCGGGGCAGAGCCACCCAGGTGCCCCAGAATTATTCAGTTTCTAATTTAAAATGCTTATGGGACTTCTAAGTCATCTGAATAACAATGTTTTCTGTACTGGAAAAATGGAGACAGGTAGGTGGCCAAATATGGCAGAGCAAGTCATTATCGATTGATATTAAATGAAAAGTTAGGTCTAAAACAATAGCATGATCCCATTTTAAAAATGTATTTGCACAGAGAAAAGAAGGACTAAGGGACATATGGCATGAATATTCACAATGCTCCCTAATAAAGGAGTGGTATGATTATGGTCAGTGCTTATCTTTTCGATTATTTATAGTTTCCTAAAATTATAACAATGGACATATATTATTTTTGTAATAAAATGTGGTATGTAATATCTTTAAAATTTTTATCTTACTATATTTATATTTTATTTTATTAACAAGGTTGCAAATAGTGTGCAGAATATTGAGCCCCTCTGGGTTGTTCCTGGCTTGAAAACAAATGCTTACCTAAAGGAATTCTATTTCTAAAAAAATTCTAATAGAAAAGTGTATGAGACATCTCAGTTATCCCCCTGGGAGGAAATATTGGGAGGTAATAATGTTTGTCAGAGAAATAGAGTTGGCGTCCTCTATATAAAACAGCAAGGGTAGCATTTCCTCAGGCCTTTTGTATACTAGGAGAAAAACACAGAAATGTTCTCATGAAATTTCAAATGACCTTTGTGCAAGGGAAGGGTATTTTTTATTAGGAGAATCCCATGAAATACTTTTTACCATCATTATCATTATCATTATTCATGATAATGATAGCAATATAGCATAGTGATAAAAATCATGGCCTTGGCATCCCTCAGTCAAGTTTGAATCCTGGCTGTTACCTACTATGCGATCCTGAGCCAGTCATTTAGCTTTATTATTGTTAGCTTCCTAATGTATTTTACTTTATTTTTTCAAAGATTTATGTATGTATGTATGTATGTACATATGTATGTAAGTAATCTCTATGCCCAATGTGGGGCTCAGAACTCACGACTCTGAGATCCAGTCACATGCTCTTCCAACTGAACCAGCCAGGTGCTCCCAGCTTCCTAATTTTTTAAATTTTAAATATTTTTTAAATATTTAAATTTAAATAAAATAAAAATAAAAAATATTAAAAATTTTTAAAAATATTTTTTAAATATTTATCTGACCACCAGGTGGCGTTTGACCAAGGTTCTCCAATTACACTCACCACTCAGAAGCCTTCACATTAGTTACCATCTAAAGTGAAATGATTTGCCAGATTCTATGTGGGGGAATTAACAAAAGGCAGTTTATAAAACGAAGTAAATGCGTTTATTTTTGATATAGAGCCTGTTTTATGTAGTCTATGTGGAAAAAATGAGACTTTCATCCTTAGGCACACAATTTATTTAATGAATGTAATCCACTTTGATATGTATTAAAATAGCATCTGGCATAATAATTTTGATGATAACTCTGGATTTAATATGATTTTCATGTGCTCAGTTATAATACTTGAAACTTGAGATTTATGGGAGGAATGGCAGGTAGCCATTAATCCTGGTTACAAGGTGGAGCAAGGGCATCTACTTTATTGTCCCTGAAGGAACTGAGCAAGCATATACCTATATTCCATAAAGATATAGTGTGATTAAGTAAAAGCAAGTATGTTGCCATTTAACATGTAGGTTAGCAATTGAGCACTTGTAGGGAGTGTTATTTTTGCTTTGTTAGTCTTGGTAATTTCTGTGGTTTAAAAGTCTACAAAACCTGTTCTTTAGGCACTTAACGTGTAGCACTTTGCGTCAATTGTAATTACAAGAACATACACAGGCATTACGTGTTTGAAACCAATTTAGAATATTTGCAGTTTAAGTTTGCCAATGGAAATATTTCCCTCTAATGTTAAGAAAGAGTAAATCTGAAATGAGAAGGATCAATTTTGAGTTATTAAAAATGGAATGATTCAGTTTTTAGATTGAGTCATTTTGCTTCTCATTCCCTCAATAGTTATGAATTGGCACATAGTTTAACAAATACATGTTGAATGGATAAATAGTGAATGAATGAGTGCTTCTCATGTGCAAAGTGCAAATCTAGAGGCTGTGGGAAATATGAAACAATAGCTTCCATGACCTCTGATCTCTAGGAAGTTTATGATATAGTTGGAAGATCAGAGACATAAAAAACAAGAGAAATAATACAAGTGTTAAGTAATAATAAAAGGCATCACATGGAGGATATAATTATATTCCACTGAATGCTACATAGGGTGAGTGCCATAAATTTGATGGAGAGAAGGATTTCTTTGGACATCTGTGGTCAGTGAAGGCTTTCTGGAGGAGGTGGACATAAGCTGGCCTTAAAGGGTGGGAAAATTAGAGGAAGAAGAGGGTACTTCCAAATCGTGAAGGAAACAGAAGATGAAAAAATGAAATGAACCAAACCCAAGCAATGAAGATGGGAATGTAGAGCAAATGGGTACCTATGGTGGTAGAGATGGCAGGGGTGGTAACAAGTCTATAGGCCCATGCTCTTCAAACTTCAGTATTCACTTCCCTAGTGGAATGCTTGACCCTCTCATGTAAATGGGGAGCATTTCCTCTCCTTCAATTTAAACTTAAAAATGTGAAGGATAAATGTTAAATAATTTAACTGGCAGATATTAATATTAAAGCAAATGTGGAAGTACTGTGGAGGAACGCTGAAGAGATAGAAGTCCAGAAAGTGTGTGACTTGCCCAAGGTTGTATCACTTGTTCAGAGGACAAGTCCAGCTGGAATGGTCCATGGAGCAGATTATCCCCAGCCTCTGAATATCATGGTCAATGGTTTATTTTGCTTTTGCCCTACCGTTATTTCTTTATATATTCTCTGACAAATCTGCCGAAAAGTGGTAAGGGAAAATAATAAAAGGAATTTGAACAAACTCATCATTTTTTTCCTTCTTGTTCAGAGCTCTTGTGTAAGGATTAAGAGACATTATATCATAGATAAAATAAAGTTTAAAAATAATTTGTTATTTACAATCCTTTGTGTGTTCCCTCATCTCTATTTTTATCAGAGACAGTAGAGTTGGATATTAGTAAAATGTACTGTAATGACTACTAATAGGAAGGCTGTATATATTTTTCAGGTCTAGGACACATTTGATTTTGGGGAAGAAATAACTGATTTATTTGGCAGAATGTACTGGATGAATACAGCCAATTCAAATACTTTTCTGGGCCCTGAAAAATAATCCTCCATCTTTAATGGTGACCTGGCTGGACAGAGAGTCTTGAACCCTAGGTGGGTGGGCTGGAGTTCCTTTGTAGTCATAGGGCAAACCTCTGAAGACATTTCCAGAATGTCTTTTCAGCAGAATGCTTTGAAGGGTTGAATTACATTCTAGAGCAAGTGATTGAGAAATGCTACATTTTTTGTATCCAAAAGATAGGGATTTGTTCTCAGGGTTTGAAGTGACTTGGGAACTCATTTACGAATATACGTGGTACCCTCTGAGGGGATTGGGGCCTGACTTGCCTCTCAGAAATTCTGAAAGAAAAGGGGGAAGAGCAAAGTAATGCACGTTTTGGTTTGAACTCTTTTGAGTGTTGCAGAAAAAAAGATGCTGATGATTTGAATGAAGATCCAAGGTGAGAATTAAGAGAAAGTGTCCTGCCAAGGAGAGACTTGGAGGGTAAAGCAGACCTGTGGACCTCATCTACCCTGCTCTAACCTGCACCCCCCTACTCACACACACCACGAATAAGAACGGCTCCCAAAACTTCTGGCTCTACTTCTGCTTGTTCTGTGGGAATTTGAACCTCCTGGTTCTCACAAATGATTCTGAAAGCTCTCAGGGGGGTGTATCACTAGGGTATTATTTTCCTATAGCAGCTGTAACAAATTATCACACACTTAGTGGCTGAAAACCACATACATTTATTATCTTACAGTTCCGGAGGTCAGAAGTCTAAGACGGGTCAGCAGAGCCAGGCTCCCTCCAGAGGCTCTAAGGGAGAACCTGTTTCCTTGCCTTTTCCTGGCTTCTGAAGGCCACCTGCATTCCTTGGCTTGGGGACCCCAGTCTCCATCTTCAGTCAGCAGTGTAGCACCTTCAAATCTTTCTCTGACCTCCGCTTCTGTTGCCAGATCTCCTCTGATTCCAACTCTCCTGCCTTTCTCTTATAAGCACCCCTGTGATTCCATGGGGCCCACCTAAATAATCCAGGAGAAACTTCCCATCTCAAGATCCTTTACTTAACTACATCTACAAAGTCTCTTTTGCCATGCAAGGTAACATATTCCCAGGTTCTGGAAATTAGGACATGGGAATCCTTAGGGGGTGACTATTCAGCCGACCCTAACCAGTTCTCCGGGGACCAGTTCTATTGGTCACGACAGAGGTCTGTTATTTTCCTCTTCTGACACTGGGTCCCTGTAATGTGGCGTTAGTCACTGCTGAGGTTTCTTTCCCACCGGTGGCAAAAGTAGCAAGAGTACCACGGGTGCCCCTCCCCTCTCCTCGGGCACCATGTCTTCGCGGATGCCGCCAGCCTCCAAGACCGAGGGTCGTGCCGTCGGCCCTGACGCTGCCAAGGACACTGCTCTTATTGTTGCCAGCACCGCAAAGGGGACCAAGAATGTGGACACATTTCTGGGTTTTCTCTCTCCCCTTGGGAACCAGATGTGAGTCTGGGAAGGAGGCTACACGATAAGCTGGGTGACAGGCACTGTGCTCTATCAACAAGCACACCCCCCCATTTTCTCTCTTTCCCCTTGGGATCAGTGTCCCCCGGCAGGCTCCTCTGTCCCTCCTCACACTGCCACTTCTCCTTCTAGTATAAACACAGCTGGGACTCAGGCTGCTACATAACACATGCTTCTCTTAGGCTACCTTCCCAAGTGTTTACATTCCATGCTTGAAGAACTGGCTCCTTCACCAAACTCAGGGGAGAAAAAAAAAATCAGTGCAGTTCTTAATTTTTCACACTTTCTACCTAGTCTAGAGTTAAGCATCTGGATCCCATTGGAGGCCATTTGTCCTAATTTGGCACTTCCTATTAATTTTGTAAGGGATTACTATTGAAATACGTAATTTAGTAACTTCAGATTTTACAAGCCACGTCAAGTGCCATATCAAATAGGGTTTGACTGGACTTATTACTGTTGAAAAGGAAATCTTTGATTTCGCTCTTCCTAGCTACTATTGATTCATCTCGTACTCGAGTGTGTGAAATTGGAGCTATAGAAAACATGGTTTTTTTTTCCCCCCTCCCTTGATCTGGTTGGAATAAATGTTTTCACTTGGTGAAATAAACAGTGAAAGACTTCTCATGAATTTCTATGTATTTTTAATGAGCTGTGTTTCTCCTGATGGACTGTATTAATACTTTACATGTTCTCCTCCCAGGAAACCGAGGAATCTGAGATCCTACACCAGCTTCGGTTTGCTCAATAGGAATTAATATTCATAGTGTTCAGGGCAGTGGCCAAACCTCTGGTTTTGTAGGTTGACCTCGCAGAGGAGGCAGGTTGAAAGAGGCTAGGAGTTGTCACACGAGGGAATTTCCCTGTACATCTTTCAGCTTCTTCAGTTCTGTGGAGAGGCCACAGGTTTCTGATGGCTCAGGAATGTGTGTGCAGATCTTTAAGAAGTACCGAAGGGCAGGGAGATGAGGGGTAGGCATGGTGGGAGAGTTAGGGCTCAGGGAGGCTGCAAGAGGTATATGAACAGGGTCTGAATTGTTGGGCTGTAGTTCTTCACCTGCCCTTTTCATTACTGGCCAAGTTTTGTTTAGTGATTCTTAAACATTTCCTGGGATAAGAATCATTTCGTCCCTCAAAAAGAGTTTGCCACGTAGAGTTCAGCCTACCCAGTTCTGAATATAATTCCTGATCTCTTGGAGATGCGTATTTACTTCATATTCGTAGTTATACTCAGATACACCCATTCACATTACTTTTAGGGATGGAACTCTAGTGGGTCTCCATGAACTGAAACAAAGGACGTGTCTGCCACCTCCTGGACACTCTGAGAAATTCAAAGGATTTTTTCCATAGGAAGAGGGTGAGTTTGATAAATTTCGTTTCAAATTTTCTTCAACAGATGAGAATTTAGCCAAGTATTAAACAGATTAATTTCTGCCTTTGTGAAGGCTTGCACGCCTTTGATCATTCAGTCGTTTTAATGAACTCAACGTGGTTGTTTCCGATTTGGCCTTGAAGTCTTGGCACCTGGCCACAGTCTGAGTGGTGGAGCCTTACTGCCTCCAGCTTGGGTTCCTCAGTTTTGGCAGGGCTTGTCTTCCCACTGATGGAAGGTTTACAAAGGAAAAAAAAAATTATGTCTGAAATTCTGCCAGGACACATCAGCGTATTTCCAGGCTGCCATCTATCGTGCAAAGCTCTGAAGATTTAATATATTTTTTAAAAAATTGCAATGCACCTGCTCCTAAGGAAAACCATCTTGTCATATGATAGCATGCTTTTACTAAATCAGCGAATTTTAAATTTTATTTATTAGGGTTTACAACTTGGGTTTCTTCCCTTAGGCTTCCTCATCTATGTGTAAGTACAACTTGCTTCCAAGGTCAGCCTCCCACCCTCCATAATTAGCTCAGAGATTTACCAGGGACTTCTGACACCAGCTTTACCTAGGAAGCTGATCACAGCACTATTTGTGGTCATACCCTAAGTGATTCAGCAGCTCTGCTATGTTTAGACTCTTGTCTCGTCCCACACAAAGCTCTTTTCAGACCCAGTTTGACATTATGATATTGTACTGTGGTCCCGCAGGGTCAGGGAGTATAATGTGGAAATTCAGTATATGTCTTATAGCAGAAAAAGGGCATTCGATGTTTGGCAAAAGGACAGTCTGAAGACAAGGAGCGTGCAAGGCAATGTTCAGGGCTTCTGCCACTTTGCTGGGTAGGAGTGAAACATACCACCCTGAAGAAAATGGCTCCAGAAGCGCATGAATTGTTTTCTGTTGTTTGTTAGCT
Organism: Mirounga angustirostris; assembly: GCF_029215605.1. NCBI lineage: Eukaryota > Metazoa > Chordata > Mammalia > Carnivora > Phocidae > Mirounga > Mirounga angustirostris. The sequence goes on from NW_026991717.1 coordinate 99,183,953, forward strand.
TTTGTAAGCTCGTTGTGTGTGGCTAGAGGAGAGGCTCTTCTCCTTGGGATCCCTTCCTTAGTGTACTGTTTTGTGGCAAGTCTGCTGAAGCAGGGTTTGTTAAAGTCAACTTAAGTCATTGACAAGATCTGCTTAAATTGTTAAATATCAGTTTTGCTGGTGTGCTTGGAAGTTTAAATCTATGAGAGGCTTTTCTAAATTTTATCCTCTACTCTTGTTTTGACTAGTTTCTGTAGAGGGTCCAGTTTCAAAAAGCTATTTGTTGCCAACCCGGAAGTGAGAATAATAGAGCACTCAAAAAAAGTGGGATATTGGGTTTGCTCCATGGAATATTTAATACCTAGAGTAGTCTTTCATTTCAGAGCTATTTTAAACCTGGGACCTCACTTAGAGAGCAAACTGGTGGATAGGACCATAAAAAATAGAAAGTTCTTGTGGACATGATTTACATGTTAACTATTTACCTTTTAGGGAAAAAAATGACAGCTATAATCTCTCCCTTGCCGATTAACATGCCATTTCTCACTATTAATTTCAAGTAACAACAACAATAATAAATCCCACCTCTTACTACGTTTCTCAGACCTGGGAGACTTGTGTTAAGTTTCTTTCAAGTTGACTGTCCCACCCTAGACAATTTGGAGGGATAATGATGTCTACATTATCTGGGTTTTCCTAATTCCAAAATTGTGATTATTTGCTTGGGGCAGATTCAGAGGAAGTTTATTTGTGCACCATCTATGAAGATCTTGTTTGCTAGGCAACTTAATATTATCAAGGGAGGTGGGATTGTATTGTGAAGTGCTTTGCTGGATGTGAGGACATTTGAGGTCTGGTTTGATTCTGCTACTCACCAACTGCATGGTCCTGGCTTAAATTCTCTCATCTGGAAAGTGGTTGTATAATGCTTTCTCTAGCCTCTTCCAATTGTAGAATTCTATAATCTGCCTTCAGCTGGGAGCCAAGATGACCTGTGTGACTGTTCTTGGGAGCAAGGGATGCTGTAGGCACAGAAAGGGGAGTGGAGCATATCCCACACCAGACCCTCAGGCACAGGGGCCTCACACTGGAAAGAAAAAACCCTATAACATTTGGCTTTGAAAACCAGAGGGGGTTAACTTCACAGGTTCTTATAACCAGTGGGTTTTAACACCTGGAACTTTAAAAATCAGTGGGCTTGGCTCTAGGAGAGCTGTAAGGGTGATAGGAAACTGAGTTCCTGACCTTAAAGAGACAGCATGACAAACAGCCCCTCTGAGATATAGCATAGGAGCAGCAGTTTGAAAAACACATGGAGTATACAGGAGGAAGGTTTGCTTACTAATCTCAGAGCATGTGCTGGAGGGGCAGGGATCTTTGGGAGTCTTCTCCAAGAACAAAAGAGCTGATGGGAGCTGTTTCCCTTCCCCTCCCCATAGCCTAGACCCATAGACACTTGTGGGAACTAGCACAGTGCCAACACTCTACCTAGCTTGCTAACAGCATGTCCCACCCCAGTGTTCTCCTGTGGACATGCTTCCTCCATCCTGGCCATGGCAGGAATTTTCCAAAGTGGCTCAAGGTCCCTAACCACAGTGGACTGGCACAAACTGTGCTAATACCACAAACCCTGCCCCCTTCTAACCCAGCTTCAGCAAAAGTTTTTCAAAGCAGCCACAGGTCCCTGACCACAGCCCACCTGCACAAACTTTACTAACACCTGGGGCCCCACCCCCACATTGTCCTACAGACCTGCCCTTGGCAGGGGTCCTTCCAAAGTAGCACCAGAAGTGTGGCAGTGTGCAAGCAGCCCCTATAGGGGCCAGGACCACTCTAAAGTGACTCCTGCCTGGGGAGAGGAAAAGATAACCATACACACCAATCTGACTGTGCCCCAGCAGTGGGCTGGGAGCAGACATTTGGTCTGACTTCAGGCCCCACCCACCAATGAAAGCTTCTCAAGGGACAACACAGAGAGAGATCCAGCAGTTTGGTGCCTCTGCATCTCTGGCAAACACCTCTGACTCAACTCAAGCCCAAGGAGGCCCCAGGCAGGCCCATTAACAACACCAAACCCTGCCCTGAGTAGGTAAACAGAGCCATTGCAGATGACTGGACTGAAGGCAAATATGGTTCAACCACAAGTGTAGGGCACATACAACACACATAGGAGATACCCCTGAGGCACCAGGTTCTGGTGAACAGGGCACACTGCACTGCAGGGCACTGCAGGACTTCTTTACAAGGCCACTACTTTCAAGAGCAGGAGATATAGCTAACTTTCCCAACACATAGAAACAGACACAGAGAGTTGGACAAAATGAGGAGACAGAGGAATGTGTCCCAAATGGAAGAACAGGACAAAATCACAGCAAGAGAGCTAAATGAAATGGAGATAAGTAATATGCCTGCTGGAGAATTTAAAGTAATGGTCATAAAGATACTGGACTTGAGAAAAGAGTGGAAGACCTCAGTGAAAACCTAAAAAAAAAAAAAAAAAAAAAAAGATAGAAAATGAAAAAGAACCAACCAGAGACAAAGGACTCAATAACCGAAATTAAAAATACACTAGAGGGAATATATAGTAGACTAAAGGAAGCAGGAGAATGGATCAGTGATCTAGAAGACAGAGTAAAGGAAATCAATCAACTGGACAAGAGAGATAAAATAATAAAAAGTGAAAATAGATTAAGGGAACACAGTGACACCATGAAATACAATAACATTCACATTATAGGGATCCTAGAAGGAGAAGATAGACAAAAGGGGGCAGAAAATATATTTGAAGAAATAAAAAAAACAAAAACAAAAACAAACAACCCTGAATCTGGGCAAGGAAACAGAAATCCAGATCCAGGATGCACACAGAGCCCCCAACAAAATCAACCCAAGGAGGTCCACACCAAGATACATAGTAATTAAAATAGAAAAATACAGTGATAAAGAGAGAATTTTAAAAGGAGCAAGAGAGCACGTGACTGGCACAGTTGGTAGAATATGCAACTCTTGATCTTGGTGTTCTGAGTTTGAACCCCACCTTGGGTATAGCAATTACTCAAAAATTGAAAAAAAAAAAAATCTTCAGGGCACCTAGGTGGCTCAGTTGACTAAGTGTCCGACTCTTGATCTCAGCTCAGGTCTTGATCTCAGGGTCATGAGTTCAAGCCCTGCATTGGGCTCCATGCTGGGCATGGAGACTACTAAAAAAATAATAAAACAAACAAAAAATAAGAGCAACAGAAGAAAAGAAAACAATTATATACACAGGAAACCCTATAAGGCTATCTGCTGATTTTTTGGCAGAAACTTTGCAGTTCAAAAGGGAGTGACATGATATATTCAATGTGTTGAAAGAAAAAAAAACCCTGTAGCCAAGAGTACTCTATCCAGCAAGACTATCATTTAGAAGAGAAAGAGAGATAAAGATTTTCCCAGAGATAAAGTAATTCATCACCACTAAACTAGCCTTACAAGAAATGTTAATGGGGACTCAGTGGAAAGGAAAGACCATAAGCAGTAGTAAGAAAAGTAGGAAGCATAAAAGCAGTAAAATTAAGCATATCTATAAAAATCAGTCAAGGGGTTCACAAAATAAAAGGATGTGAAATATAATATATACCTAAAATGTGTGGGGTGGGGAGGAGCAAAAATTTAATGCTTTTAGAATGGGTTCAAACTTAAGTGATCATCAACTTAATATGGACTGCTGTATGCATAAGACGTTATATATAAACTTAATGCTAACCACAAGTCAAAAACTGGTAATAGGTATGCAAAAAATAAAGAGAAAGGAATCCAAGTATATCCCTAAAGAAAGCCAGTAAACCATGAGAGGAGAGAAGAGAAGAGAGGAACAGAGAAGAATGATAAAAATAACCATAAAACAAGTAACAAAGTGGCAATGAGTACATACCTATCAACAATTACTTCGAATATAAATAGACTAAATACTCCAATAAAAGACATAGGGTGATGGAAGGGATGAAAAAGTAAGACTGATCTATACGCTGCCTACAAGAGACTCATTTCAATCATGCAGATTGAAAGTGAAGGGATGGAAAAGCATTTATCATGCAAATGGAAGTGAAAAGAAAGCCTGGGTAACAATACTTATATAGGACAAAATAAATTTTTAAAACAAAGACTGTAACAAGAGACAAAGAAGGACACTACATAATATTAAAGGGAACAATCCAAAAAGAAGATAAAAAGAATTGTAAATATTTATGCACCCAATATAGGAGCACCTAAATACATATAGGAAGTAATCAATCATAATACAATAATAGTAGAAGATTTTAACAGCCCATTTACATCAATGGCTAGATCATCCAGACAGAAAAGCAACAAGGAAACAGTGGCTTTGAATGACACATTGGACCAAATGGATCTAACAGATATATTCAGAACATTTTTTCCTAAAATAGTGGAATATACATTCTTTTTCAGTGCACATGGAACATTCTCCAGACTAGACCACATGTTAGGCTACAAAACAAATTTCAACAAATTCAAAAAGATTGAAGTCATACCATGCATCTTTTCTGACCACAACACTATGAAAGTAGAAATCAACCACAAGAAAAAATCTGGAAAGAACACAAATACGTGGAGGTTAAATAACATACTACTAAACAATGAATGGATCAACCAAGCAACCAAAGAGGAAATAAAAATACATGGAGACAAATGAAAATGAAAACACAATGGTCCAAAACCTTTGGGATACAGCAAAAGCCGTTCTAAGAGGGCAGTTTATAGTAATACAGGCCTACCTCAAGAAGCAAGAAAAATCTCAAATAACCAACCAATACACCTAAAGGAACTAGAAAAAGAACAAACAAAACCCCAAACCAGTAGAAGGAAAGAAATAATAAAGATTAGAGCAGAAATAAATGAAATAGAAACTAAGAAAACAATAAAACAGATCATGAAACCAGGAGCAGATTCTTTGAAAAGATCAACAAAATTGATAAACCTTTAGCCAGGCTCATTGAGAGAGAGAGAGAGAAGACTCAAATAAACAAAATCAGATATGAAAGAGGAGAAATAACAACCAACACCACAGAAATACAATTATAAGAGAATATTATGAAAAATTATATGACAACAAATTGGGCAACTTAAAAAAAATGGCTAAATTTCTAGAAACATATAATCTCCCAAAACAGAATCAGGAAGGAATAGAAAATTTGAACAGACCAATTACCAGCAATGAAATTGTATCAGTAATCAAAAGACTCCCAACACACAAAAGTCTAGGACCAGATGGCTTCACAGGTGAATTCTACTAAACATTTATTTATTTATTTTTAAAGATTTTATTTTTAAGTAATCCCCATACCCAATGTGAGGCTCAAACTTATAGGCTCGAGATCAAGAGTCACATGCTCTATTGATTGAGCCAGCTAGATGCCCTTTTACTAAATATTTGAAGAAGAGTTAATATCTATTCTTTTCTAGCCCAAAAAATAAAAGAGGAAAGAAAGCTTCCAAATTCATTCTATGAGGCCAGCATTACCCTGATACCAAAACCAGATAAAGATACTACAAAAAAAAAAAAAAAAGAAAGCAAGAAAGAAAAAAAGAAAAAAAGGAGAGAGAGAACTACAGGCTAATATGAACATAGGCACAAAAAACCTCAACAAAATATTAGCAAACTGAATCCAACAATACATTAAAAAAATCATTCACCATGATCAAGTGGGATTTATTCCTGGGATGTAAGGGAGGTTCAATACATGCAAATCAATCAATGTGATACAACACATCAACAAGAGAAAGGATAAAAACCATATGATCATTTTAATAGATGTAGAAAAAGCATTTGACAAAGCACAACATCCATTCATGATAAAAATCCTCAACAAACTAGGTTTAGAGGAAACATAACTCAACCTAATAAAAGGCATATATGGAAAACCCACAGCTAACATCATACTCAAGGGTAAAAAACTGAGAGCTTTTCTCTTAAGATCAGGAATAAGACAAGGATGTTCACTCTCACCACTTTTATTCAACACAGTACTGTCCTAGCCACAATAATCAGACACACACACACAAAAATAAAAGGCATCTAGATTGGTAAGAATGAAGTGAAACTTTCACTACTGCAGATGATATGATAATATATATAGAAAACCCTAAAATACTCTACCAAAAATACTACTAGAACTGATAAATGAATTCAGTAAGGTCACAGGATACAAAATCAAGATACAGAATTCTGTTGCATTTCTGTGCACTAATAATGAAGTATCAGAAAGAGAAATTAAGAAAACAATCCCATTTAGAATTGCACTAAAAATAATAAAATACCAAGAATAAACTTAACCAAGGAGGTGAAAGACCTATACTCTGAAAACTATAAAATGTTGATGAAAGAAATTGAAGATGACATAAACAAATGGAAAGAGATTCCAGGCTCATGGATTGGAAGAACAAATATTGTTAAAATGTCCATACTACCCAAAGCAATTTACACATTTAATGTAATCCTTATCAAAATACCAATAGCACTTTTTACAGAACTAGAACAAATAGTCCTGAAATTTGTATGGAACCACAAAGGACCCACAAATAGCTAAAGCAATCTTGGAAAAGTAGAACAAAACTGTAGGTATCACAATCCCAGATTTCAACATATATCACAAAGCTGTAGTAATGAAAACGATACGGAACTGGCACAAAAGTAAACACATAAATCAATAGAACAGAATAGAGAGCCCAGAAATAAATCCACCATTATATGGTCAATTAATCTTTCACAAAGGAGGCAAAAATATGCAATGGAACAAAGACCATCTTTTCAACAGATGATGTTAGGAATACTGGACAACTATGGGCAGAAGGAGATTGAACCACTTTATTACATTGTGCACAAAAATAAACTCAAAGTGGGTTGAAGACCTAAATGTGAGACCTGAAACCATAAAAATCCTAGAAGTGATCACAGGCAGTAATTTCTCAGACATTAGCTATAGCAACATTTTTCATTTGTCTCCTGAGGCAAGGGAAATAAAATAAAATAAACAAACTATTGGGACTACATCAAAGTAAAAAGCTTCTCCACAGCAAAGGAAACAATCAACAAAACCAAAAGAAAACCTACTGAATGGGAGATGTTTGCAAATGACTTGGCGATAAAGGGTTAGTATCCAAAATATATAAAACCAAAAAAGCAAATAATCCAATTAAAAATGGGCAGAAGACATGGATAGATGTTTCTCCAAAGAAGACATACAGATGGCAAATGGACACATGAAAAGATGCTCAACATCATTTGTCATCAGGGAAATGCAAATGAAAACCACAATGAGATACTACCTCACACCTGTCAGAATAGTTAGAATCAAATACACAAGAAATAATAAGTGTTGGCAAAGATGTGAGGAAAAGGAACAGTTATGCACTGTTGGTGGGAATGCAAACTAGTACAACCACTGTACAAAATGGTATGGAACTTCCTCTCAAAATTAAAAATAGAAATACCATATGATTCAGTAATTCTACTTCTGGGTGTTTCCCTAAGGAATACAAAAATGCTAATTCAAAAAGATATATGTACCCTTATGTTTATTGTAGCATCATTTACAATTGCCAAATTATGGAAACAGCCCAAGTGTCCATCGATAGACGAATGGATAAAGAAGATGTAGTGCATATATACAATGGAATATTAGTCATAAAAAAGAATGAACTCTTGCCATTTGCAACAACATGGATGGATCTATATCATTCCAATTTTAGTATATGTGCTGCCGAAGCGAGCACCAACATGGATGGATCTAGAGGGTATAATGCTAAGTGAAATAAGTCAGTCAGAGAAGGACAAATACCCTATGATTTTATTCATCTGTGGAATTTAAGAAACAAACAAACAAAGGGAAAAAGAGACAAAAAACCAGACTCTTAACTAGAGAGAACAAACTGATGATTACCAGAGGGGAGGTGGGTAGGGGGATGGGTGAAATAAGTGAGGGAATTAAAAGTACACTAATTGTGATGAGCACTGAGTAATGTATAGAATTGTTGAATCATTATATTGTACACCTGAAACTAATATAACACTGTATATTAATTATACTGGAATTAAAATTTAAAAAATCATAGGAAACAAAGAACAAAGAACAGAGTTGACAATGGAAAGAAGCTGGATATGTCATGAAATTGGTGAGCCACTGAGGTCTTTCCTACCACTGCACTTTTCAGTTATATAAGACATTAAATTCCCTTATTTATTTGGGTTTTATGATTTATCACCAAAGATACCCTAAATAACACAGATAAACATTCTCCTCATTTTATTGCTGAAGAAATTGAAGCTCAGAACGTTTGAGAGTGGCTGGATACACTGATCCTTTAGAAAACATCCAAGGTTACACATCTAGTGAGATTGAAACTGGGATTGGAAGCCAGGCTGTTTGACTCCAAAGCCCATCCACTTAACCACCAAGCTATTTCTTCTCTTCAAGAGAACCATTGTATAATTCAGACATCCGCCACTGAACCATGGTTTACTCTCTACGTAGGGCCTAGATCTAGAATCTTAAAAGTGAAGCCAGGCAGTATTTGAGAAAGAATGTGACTTGGGTTGCATAGCATATAGGAGCTATGGTTTCTGCCTGCTCAACACCTCTCCTCTGCTCACAACTCTTCCACCCTCCACTCTCCCTGCACTACCCACCCTCAGCCATGTGGCTCAGCTGCCCAATCAGATTCCTGCCCCCAACCCCCTCTGGAATCTTTTTTTTTTTTTTTTAAGATTTTATTTATTTATTTGAGAGGGAGGGAGGGAGAGAGCGGGAGCATGAGGGGAGGGGCAGAGGGAGAGGGAGAAGCGGACTCCCTGCTGAGCATTGAGCCCAATGTGGGGCCCGATCCCAGTACCTGAAGGCAGCCACTTAACTGACTGAGCCACCCAGGCACCGCCCTCCCCTCTGGAGTCTTGAGTCTCCCTGCAGGCAAAGACTGGATGGAGCGGTCATCTGTGGGAAGCACATGGGAGAGGAGACCATGAGCCCCTGCAGGAGCTTCCAGGTGCCTGTTCTTTCTGAGGCCTGGTTATTCATCTGTTCTTACAATTCTAACAGCTTCTGCCACATCCTCCTGCACAAACCTCTTTTGGCCTTAAATTAGCCAGACTTGGTTCCTGTTGCTTGTAACAAAACATCCTAGGGTTATACTTATGGCAATATTCAAGGCTCTATTCCTAAGGCCACCTGTACATTTGGTATTTGGATAATTGGTGGACTGCAAGGGCATGTGGTCATTTCCATGTACCAAGAAGATGGTCCAGATGGTCAGTTCACCCTGCCTATCTCAGGAGTTTCCATTTTAGCAACATTCAAAAGGATTCTTTTAAGAGGGATTGTGAAAAGTTCCAATTTATTTAAAAGGTATCAAATTATGAGCAAATTATGTATGTTATACTTACAATATAGATGTACTATAATTAATTATAGCATTAGGAGTATTCTTATTTAATTACCCACTCTCAGCTCCACTCAATTAAGGACTGGTAAAATCTTCTAATGGCTGGTTGGAGACAAAGAACTCTAATCTTTACCCTGATCTTGGGTTTTTCCTCACATTATTCTCTCCTTGAGTTTCATGGTCAAAGATATCAATGATTCCTCTGTTTTCTGCTCTCAGAATGGTTGGAGGAACTGTTTATCTTGCCCCTGGAGTTTGGGACCAAAAAACCTATTTCTGGGAAAGCATGGTTGTGTGTACTGAGCTGGAAAACAGCAGGATTTTCTTTGAGATACTTTCCTCCTCACTCACTCCCCACCTTTTTCATATTGCCCCTACTCCATATTTAGGACTGGTGTCAACTTGTACTAATCTTTTTTTTTTTTTTTAAGATTTTATTTATTTATTTGAGAGAGAGAATGAGAGAGAGAGAGCATGAGAGGGGGGAGGGTCAGAGGGACAAGCAGACTCCCCGCTGAGCAGGGAGCCCAATGCGGGACTCGATCCCGGGACTCCAGGATCATGACCTGAGCCGAAGGCAGTCGCTTAACTGACTAAGCCACCCAGGCGCCCCTTGTACTAATCTTCTTCAGCAGCCCATAGTGTGCTCAATGGATGCTCAGGTCTTGAGTCAGCACTGACAGGTTCAGCAAGTATGCAAGAGCATCAGCTGTCCCAAGGGAGAATGGTAAGGATTCAGGATGAAAGTGTGCTGCCACCAGGCTAGATAACCAGCGAACAGGGATGAGCTCTGAGGGTCTATTTTGCCTTCTGATTCACAGCATTATTCTCCTGTTCTGTTCAATCTGATTAAACTTTTTACTCTCAGAGAGGATTTTTTTCAGGAAGCTTGGTGTCCTTTACTGCCTTCTAGCTTCAGTAATGGGCCACCCAGGTCCCCTAAAGAGATTTTTAACTACTTAAAACCTTAGAGTGAAGGGATTGGAGTTTCTGGTTATTTTTTTTCTCTTTCAAAAGGTCTATTTCTATGTAAATTTTGGGGTGCAAATGGAAACTTACTTGGCGCAGCTCTAGGTCCCTGGCAGCATCCATGCTCTATGTTGGATCAGAAAGTCCTGTTATACCAATGCCTTACAGCATTAAGTGGACAAATCTTTCTCAGCACAGATACTCAACAATAGAGTTTCCTATAATGCACGTAATCTCTCATAAAAGAGCTAGATCTTTTTTATATAAAATGATCACTAAATACCAAAAATGGAAATATCAAGAAATATTAGTATAATCATATGATGGTAACTATTATAAAAAATAGCTAAGAGAGCTGAAAATATTTGCTTCTGAACAGTTATTGTTATGTCTTATAGATTTATTTTGGTTTTTAAACTTATAACTTTTTGACTTTGAGGGAAATGAACTCTCTAAACAATGGCATCATTTTTTTCCTTTCATGGACACATTTGGTTTGTCTCCATGGATTATGTATGTGGTCTCAAAGTCCCTTTTTTTTTGTTTGTTTATTTTGAGCCCACTCTTTCATGTTAGTAGCATTTCCTAAATATGTGATATTCATGGCTATTAGCTCATACTGAATTGTGTGACACTGAGTGTAAAAAAAAAAAAACGGAATATAGGTAGCTTTGTGTGTGGGGGAAGGGATTATTGAAAGGTATCTTGAACTGTTAGTGACTGGAATGGGCTTCTTCATTAGGGTCCTCCACATGACAGTCTCTGTAGGACTTTTTCCCTTGGACTGGCGTTTTTCCAATGTGACCTTGCCATCTCTCATCAAAAGGTCAGTCTATTTCTCCACAGGCCCTGGGACTGCTTTGACCAGTAGAATCCAATGGAAGTGATGCTGGGCCAGTTCTGGGCTTGATCTTCAACTAGTCTGGCAGCTTCTGCTTCCTGTGTCTTAGAAGTCACATGGGGAAAGGCTCTGGAGAATGAGACAGCCTGCAGGGAGAGGGAGAGAGAGAGAGAGGAGAAGAAGGAGAGAGAGGAAGAGGAAAAAAGAGGGAGGGCAGAAAGAGCAAGGTTAGGTATCACTTAGGTGCCAGAATGTGAGTGATGAAGCCATCTTGGAAATGGATGGTTCTGCCTCAGCTGCTCCAGTGAATGCTATGAGGATCAGAGATGACCTGGCCAGCTAAGCCCTTCCTTAATTCCTGACCTGTAAAACTGGTAGCAAAGTAAAATGGTTGTTTTAAATCACTAAGTTTTGGGGTCAATTTTAATGCAGCATAAATCATAGAAACATTGCATTATATAGATTTTGAAAAAATCCTTTGGTTTTCAGGCATCTGCAGACTCTTTAAGAGGTGCCAGGTGTCTCCAGTTCTTGAGCCTTCTGTAGTCCAGATCAGCTTGCTTCTGGCTTTTCCCTTCTGCCAGCTTAGGTTTTATTTTTCTCAGGTCTGCTAAGTCAGTTATCACTAGTCCATTTGCTTTTCAGCTTACAAAATTTAGTTACCCTAATTTCTTTTACTGTTTTCTTTTTTGCAGGTTTATACTTTATTCTTTCCTTACCATAATTTTTGTGGCCTTTGGCAGACAATGGAGGTAAATATACACATTTAATTTTTCATATTTAACTGAGTGTTTCCTATAAGTTTTATTGACTATTTAGAATGGGAATGGGGATTTGGGGCCTTGGGCACAGAGAAATAATAGTTTTTGAGTGTCTTTTTGGCCCAGGGAGAATTTTCGGATTTCTCCATAAAAAGTGAGAACTGAGTAGGGCTGATTCAGGGACCAAACCTAATTCTGAGACTGGTCAGGAACATTCTTGGAGGGGAAGTGTGATTACTATGGGAACATACTAGGTGCTACAGCTGGCTATGGGAAATAGGCTCTTAGTTGTCAAGGGAAAAAAGGACATATACACACACATTCCATTCTGTGTTTGTAATTGGGTAAGGTCATGAAGATTCTTGAAGAAGAAAGCAGTACTGTGAGACTTTTTGTATCAAGATCACTTACCATTCAAGTGTTAGTTCACTAAAAGGGAGGGTGACATGATATGTTAAATGTCTTTCTTGATTACAAGAGGGGGAAAAAGAGAAACAAAGCAAAATGGGATTTTGTAGGACATAGAAAAGGCTTAAAACAAAAGGTCACTTGAAGAGTTCCAAGTTCTCAGGTAAGGGTTTAAGAACTTCTCTGACAATATGAGTTAGAATTCTGAGGGGAGAAGAATGAACCAGGCTTTTGTGAGGTTCTGGTTCAAGATGGCAATGTAGGAAGACCCAGAACTCACTCCTTCCCACAGACACACCAAATCTACAGCTATATATGGAACAATTTTTTTTTTCTTAAAAAACCCTAAAAAGTAGCTGACTGACTCCTACACATTGGGCAAATGAGAAAAAAAAAAATCCACATCAAAGGTGGTAGAAGAGCCCGAGACACAATCTTGCCATAAACCCCATTCCCGGCACTGTGACCTATAATCAGGAGGGAGCTCAAAACCCAGAGCTTCTCCCTGAGGAGTAAAGGGTTTGAATCCCACACCAGACACCCCAGATTTTAAGACCTGCTCCTGAGAGATAAGCTGTCAAAATATCCAGCTTTGAAGACCAATGGGCCTCATGTCCACAAGACCCACAGGCTATAGCAAACTGAGAAATGAAATTTGTTATGGTAACAAAAAAACCAAAGATCTGAAATTATTTGTTTGTTTTTTTAAACACTCCAAAAAGTGAGACTGAAACTTCCATTGACTTTATGTCAGAAAGTACTTCACATTGGTTGGATGAATTATCCCACAATAAAAAACATATCAGCCAAACTGAAAACATTTGCAGCCCCATTATTATTAATTTTTTCCCCTGATTTGATCCTAGCCTCTTCTCCATCATGAAAGCTATCTGGCCCTAACTTGGACAAGAGCAATTTTAAACCTAAGTATTAGGTTTTGAAGGTGTCATTTCTCAAGGGAGGAGCAAAAGTAATAGACTGCAAAACAAAGCCTAAAAACAGAGTTTCAGGAAAACAGTGAGTAGGAGAGATTTGTGACACGAAGAGTTGGGAGAAGATTATGAAAAGCGACAGGACATTTTTGGAGAAAGCTTCTTGTTGGAAGAACTCCAAGAGCAACAAACAGCACATTCAATGACTTGAAACAAGTTTATTAGGAAAGACTTGGGTGTGAGGAACAGCTCCAGGTCAGCCCCTGGGGATGTGCATTGAAGAAACAAAGCCCAGTTCAAGGAGATTTTGGTAAGTGGGAGATCCAGGGATCATTAAATAGAAAGTAAGAACTAGTTTAAAAGTACAAAGGAATTTTAAAGATCCTAGACAATTATCTAACTCATGGGGAGTTCCAAGATTTGTGTTGAGTAGGAACTTCTCTGGCAAGAAGATAAACAACTGACGGAGGGAAAAACTAATCAAATAACCATAGCCAAACTTAAGAGGAGTGTGTGAGTACTGCTTAAGAACATGGACATTGGATGTGAGGGCGATCTGGCTGCGACATCTGTCACTGCATTGATCGCCAGGGTTGATTCGGCTGATCTGGCTGGCTAGGCGGGTGTCCCCTTCCTCCTTCAGTGCTCCATGTGCGTCCCTCCTGAAGCTGTGAGCTCAGTCGAAGAGGACGACCTTCCCAGATAGAGGAGGATCGTTCTTTGGTCAAGGGTATATGAGTAGCTGCGCTCCCCTGCTAGAACCTCCAAACAAGCTCTCAAGAACACGGACATTATGCTCAGGTATTTTTGGATTTTAGTTCTTGTTTCTCCCTGGCTACTCATGTGATTTTGGGAAGTAACTTATTTTTTTTCTGAGCCTCAGCTGTCTCATCTTTATTTATTTATTTATTTATTTATTTATTTATTTTTAAAGATTTTATTTATTTATTTTAGAGAGAGAGAATGAGAGACAGAGAGCATGAGAGGGAGGAGGGTCAGAGGGAGAAGCAGACTCCCCGCCGAGCAGGGAGCCCGATGCGGGACTCGATCCCGGGACTCCAGGATCATGACCTGAGCCGAAGGCAGTCGCTTAACCAACTGAGCCACCCAGGCGCCCCGCTGTCTCATCTTTAAAAGTGGGATAATAAAATGTATTTCATTGGGTTATTCTGAGGACTCCATGAGAAAGTATTTGTTAAGCATTTAGCAGGGGACTGGAACACAGTAAATGGTAGCCCCTGCTGCCACCACCACCACTATTATCTTCATTTTAGCAGATTTGGGTTGCTGTCCACAAATGATTCATGGTCTGTTTTCATAGAGAATTGTTTCTGGGAAGTGGCTGCCTAAATAGGGACTACATTTCCCACCCACCCTTGCATTCACGTGGGACCATGTGATCAAGTTCTGACTAATGGAATGCCAGATGAAGTCATCACATCACTACCAGGCCTGGTCCATAAACACCTTGTAGGTGATCTGCCTTCACTTTTTACCCCTCTGTTGATTGTGTTGTCAGTGGCCAGAGTGACCGTGGAAACCATGTATTGGAGATGACAGAGCCTTTGTTAGTCTGGTTCCTGCGTGACTGCATGGAACAAAGATTTCAGGGTTTATCTGTTAAACAGTTGTTACCTTAGCAACACAAATAGCATCATTGTGGCTCAGGATCACAGTAGCCTGGTCAAGTCTCAGCTCAAAAACAAACATTGGAGAAACCAGCCAGGAAGAATACTACCTTACCGTGACTAGGATGGCAAAGAAAAAGGCTGTGGCTTAGACTGAAGATAAACTATAGCTGATCTGTATATTTGTAAATTACTCAGCACATTCAGTGTTTTGTCATGAAATTTCTTTACACTGTGTCCTAAACTGCTGACTGGAAGTTTGTCTGGAGGATCTGTCACTACAGACAAACCCCACTAAAGGGTAATAAGGGAGAGGCCATTGCCTTTGCAGGAGAAAATTCAGTTTCCTTGGGTGTTGGAGTATTCATTGCTAGTAACTATTGCCACAGAGTCTTTGATTTTTGGACTCCTTAGCTGGTTTAATCCCAGGGCACTGCAAGTCTTTCTGCTACTCTGTTGAGGGTTCAGATTCTCTAAAAAAAAAAGGTCAAGCGACTTTTAAAAGTCTTGAGTGTGCAGACTTCATATCTAGGATCTAGCAAGGTTAGATTATCTCAAGGAATACTCGGTGACTGGGAAGTCCAAGCTTTTCAAAGTAATATATTGCTTTTCCCTCTCTTGCTATTTGTAGCAGCTGCTCTTTCCTCATTACTTTCTGAGAAAAAAACTTAAAAACACCAAAACTATAGGCTACTTTGTAGAGCCAGGTACCCAATTATCCTCTTGAGTAGTCTGATATATGTAGCAGAACAAACTGAAATTGTTTTCTAGGTGGGAGTGGATGGCCCTCTCTAGCCTTCATTTGGGGAATGATGGTGAGGTTGTGGGGAGTGGGTGGTAAGACAGGGAAAGCCTGAAACTGTGCCAAAGAATTGTGGCATGGCTGGGAGGATTGGAGTGTTTTCAGACTCTATTGTTACTTGTTTTGCATCTTTCCATCACCCTTCCCCAAGTCTTCTCAAACTTTCAGTTCTCTCCTTGTGCTCCTGTGATGCTGGTCTTAAGCTGTAGAGCTAGGTGGAAGGGAAGCAAGGGCATATGAATCATGTGCATGTGCTCTCACTAATTGGATCTAAGCCTAGTCAGTTAGAAGGGGGTTGAGTATCCCAAAAGTAGTGGTCAGGGTCTTAGATGATCAAAGATTCAGGAAGTCAGCCTGTGATGCCCTGACTCAAGACTCCTGAGGCATGAACATCACAAAAGCCAACTCTATCATTTGATCCAATCTAAAGGCAAGTGTTATTTTTATAGCTGTAAGTCCTACACCACAGCCTTAACCAGAACCTGAACCTCTAACTGGGCTGGTATTTGGCAGCAGAAAACTCTTTTTAAATCCATTTCTCTCATTTATCATCTTTTCTCTAGGTCACTATTAATGCATATTAATGCAAAATGCTTATGGACCCTGAGCAAGGATAGTGAGGAAGAAAACCTCTTTTAGTCCTTTTAGAAAATGATTATTGGCAGCTCTTTTGGTTTCAATGACCAGGAAGAAGGTAAAAAGTACTGGGGGTTATTCAGTAATTAACTAAAAGTGTAAGACACTTGAATGCTGTGATGTGTCATGGTTGAGTAACAAAAAATGCTACGGCTTTGGATTTCTTCTCTCAAGTAAGTCACATTGACTCAGTGTGAGACTCACAGCCTGGCAGGTCCAAGCAGTGAGGGGTAGCTGATTCTGTGTGGAATGCAGGATTCTAAGATGACCCCTCATGACCCACACCTTTGTGTGAGGCCCTCGTTTGAGTATGGGAGAGACCTGTGAATATGATGGGATATCACACTTATGACTTGGTTTCTAATCAATTGACTTTGAGTTAATCAAGAAATTATCCTGTGTGGGTATGACCTAATCAGGTACACCCTTAGAAGATTAAGCGTAAGAGAGCTGCTCCTGATGGCCAGGGAGAAGCAGACTGTGAGCTGCCCATGGACGGCTACATGGTTAGGAACTAGAGGACCTCCTAGGGAACAGCCTCTAAGAAAGAGTAACTCCTAACTAATAGCTGGCAAGAAAGTGGGGGTCTTTCTACCAATGGCCTGGTTGATATTGGAAAAAGACTTTGAGATCAAAATGAGAATGCAGACCCAGTCACATCTTGAACCAGCCAGGAAGAATACTACCTTACCGTGACTAGGTAAAGTCAGAATTTTTTTTGCCCCTATATCAGATTTTGTGAAATCCTGAGTGGAGAACTCAGTTACATTGTGCCCAGACCACTGACTCATAGAAACTGTGAGTCAATAGATGGGTGTTGTTTTAAACCAATAAATTTGTAGTAATTTGTTATGCAGCACTAGAAAACAAATACACTCTATTATCAGCACACTTCATTCTTTAGATTTGGGAAATCAGCATTTGATTTATATAAGGTTGGAGGTCATTTTACTATCAATACCACATTTTGTGACATAACAAAAAAAAAACCTAAAAAAATCTTGTTTGTCTTTGAAGAGCTCACAAAAGTTCTACATTTCTCATTTAATTACTATGAAGATATTTGGGTATATATATATAATTTATATATATTCCTTGTGTATATATACAAACACACACACACACAAAATTGCCATATGCAATTTTTGGGAGCTGGCTAAACAAGTCTGAAGGGAAACCAGTCAAAAAGGGACTATTACAAGCAGATTGGACATGAGTGGGAATGGACTGAAGCTTTGTGTCCATAGCCAGGAGTCAGTAAGAAATATCCATGGGGGGACACCTGGGTGGCTCAGTAGGTTAAGTGTCTGCCTTCAGGTCAGGTCATGATCTCAGGGTACCGGGATCAAGTCCTGCAATGGGGTCCCTGCTCAGTGGGGAGTCTGCTTCTCCCTCTCCCTCTGCCCTGCTTATGCTCTGTCTCGCTCTATCTCAAATAAAATCTTTAAAAAAAAAAAGAAAGAAAGAAAGAAAGAAAGAAAAATCCATGGGGGAGGGAGAGCAATTGTAGGGCAGAAGCTGTTTTTATCAGGGCAGGACTGAGCCCTCTTTGTTTGTTGTTGTTGTTGTTAAATCAATAAATTTTACTTTTTAGAGTATTTTTAGGTTCATAGCAAAATTGAGTGAAAAGTACAGAGAATTCCCATGTACCCCCATCCCCACACATGTACAACCTCTCCCACTATCAACATTAGGCACTAGATTGGTTCATTTATTACAATCAATGAACCTACATTCATGCATCATTATTACCCAAAGTCCATAGTTTACAGAGGGTTCACTCTTGCTCTTATACATTCTATGGGTTTAGATAAATATAACATGACATGTACCTACCTTGTAGTATTTTATAGAATAGTTTCACTGCCCTAAAAATTCTGTGTGTCCTGCCTATTCATCTCTGTCATCCCCAACCCATTGAAACCACTAATTCTTTTACTTTCTCCATAGTTTTGCCTTTTCCAGGATGACATATAGTTGGAAACATACAATATATAGCCTCTACAGATTGGTTTCTTTTAGTTAGTAATATCCTAAGCCCTCTTTTGAAAGCCTTCCAAATGATTAAGTTAAGCCCTCCCAGGATAATCTCCTTTTTGATGAATTTAAATCAACTGATTAGGGACTTTAAAAACATTTGCAAAATTCCTTCATAGCAGCACTTATATCAGTGTTTTGTTTTGTTTTTTAAAAGATTTTATTTATTTATTTGAGAGAGAGAGTGAGATAGTGAGAGAGATAGCATGAGCAGGAGGGGAGAGGGAGGAGCAGGCTCCGTGCTGTGCAGGAAACCCAACTCTGGGCTCCATTCCAGGACCCTGGGATCATGACCTGAGCTGAAGGCAGACACTTAACCCACTGAGCCACCCAGGTCCCCCTGTATCAGTGTTTGAATGAATAATTGGGAAAAAAGGTTTTGTATGCTACAAACTAGCCTTGCTTCCCATCTGTTCTCCAACTCTTGTGAGAGAATATCTCTTGCTGCCCACCCTAACCAGAAACATACTAGAAAGGGACTTTTGGGTTGCTAGTTCAGCTTAGCCAAGTTGACACATTAAAAAGTCATCACATACATACATTGAGGACAATTTCTCCATCTACCAGTCTATCATTTTATCTATCAAAATGCAGGAATTCATACCTATACTTCCAATTCTAATGCTACACCTCAGGATCCATTTTCACCTTCCTCCTTTTCATATTTTAAAATTCCTCTAAACACGGTAAGAAACACGGCTCATGTTGCCCTCCATATATTTATTTGCTCAATTAATTAATCTGCTCACTATAACCAATCTCTGCACACCACCTCCACCTCCACTTGCCCTCTCCTCTTTACTGTCTTGCTTCCTAGGCTCCTGGGCAAGCTCCAGTGCTCCTCATTGCCTCTTCCTTGGATACTAAAACCTTTGCAAACAGAAGGGAAGGGAAAGAAGTGAAAATGGGATGGGATGGCAGGATGAGAAGGCAAGAGAGGAGGGGGAGGAAAGGAAGGATGTTGGCTTTGAAATATGTTAAAGTTCTTTTCTTTTACACAGTCTCATCCTATTCAATCCAAGGCATCCATTGCCTTAGGGAAAATTCAGATTGTTAAAATGGGAATGCAAAGAGATAAAAACAAATTCCTATTCAGCCTTTGACTTCCAGTATAAAAGGTTTGGAGTAGTAGGAAGGGAAAAATGAAGGGGGGGAAATCAGAGGAGATGAACCATGAGAGACTATGGACTTGAGAAACAAACTGAGGGTTCTAGAGGGGAGGGGGGTGGGGGGATGGGTTAGCCTGGTGATGGGTATTAAAGAGGGCACGTTCTGGGCGCCTGGGTGGCTCAGATGGTTGAGCGTCTGCCTTCGGCTCAGGTCATGATCCCAGGGTCCTGGGATCAAGTCCCACATCGGGCTCCCCGCTCAGCGGGGAGCCTGCTTCTCCCTCTGACCCTCTCCCCTCTCATGCTGTTTCTCTCTCGCTCGCTCTCTAAAAAATAAATAAAATCTTAAAAAAAAAAAAAAAAGAGGGCACGTTCTGCATGGAGCACTGGGTGTTATACGCAAACAATGAATCATGGAATACTACATCAAAAACTAGTGATGTATGGTGATTAACATAACATAATAAAATAAAATAAAAAAAAAGCCTCTACTACTATGTTGTTACTAAATAACTTAGTAACTTTACCTTTCTTGGATTTATTTGTGAAATAAAGGCTCTAACTTGAATGATAAAAAAAAAGGTTTGGAGTAACACAAGAAGTCTTTAAACCTTGGCTTTATCAAGAGAGTAGTGTTTTCTAAATTCCAAATACTCTCTTGAAATATTAAGAGCTTAGACTGGTGGACTATGTCAAAGTGTAGAAGTGGCAGTTGATACCCTATGAGGAATGCTCCTGCCAAACAGGAAAAGAAAGTGGAAATCCCACTTCTGTAGGGAGAAATGAGTTGTAAAAAGATAGACAATTGAGTAAAGATGCTGCCTTAGGCAGGGGCTGGGGTGAGTTGGGTGGTGCTGGAAAAAAATCGGAAACATCAGATAGTTGAGGGAACAGCTAGAAACAGAGGTTACCTGTGCCCTACTTCCCATTTATAACTTCAAGAAGAGAACTTAGGGTTTCCCCTGCATCTTCCTGGGCAAATGCTGTAGAGCAGTAATGCTGGAATGGTATGCTCAGGTAGAAGGAGGCCTGAGACCAAGCCCTTATTCTCTATGGCTTGCGTGTAGCACATAACAGGTGCAGACGTTCTCCCATTGTGCTCCCACCCCCTCCGTGAGGCATGGGGGAAGTAACCAAAGTGCTTGCTGGTGACTTTGCCAACTGGTTGACTGAAGCAAAGGATGAGGGGACTTTGTAGATGAGTATAGCAGGCAGCCTTCTAGGTTGGGGACTGAATGAGAGTGGCAGCCACACCTCAGGGAAGCCACAGTACCAGGGACTGCTAAGAGGGAGCCTGTGAACACCCTCTGAGTAATCACCACTTACTGCCGTGCTGGGAGTCCAGGCTTTGGACTCACACCAGCTGAAGATACCTGCACTGCAGCAAGAGTACAGACAGAGACCAGGTCTAGAGACATTCAGGCTAAAACACCTTGAGCAGTGTATGTACCAGGGGATCTTTTAACTAACACTGAGGATATTTAAGCATAGTACTGCACCAAGATACCATCTTGAAGTGGGATGGGACAAGATGAGGGAAATCCTCTTAAGTCACAAAGAATCTGCTCTGTTAGAGAGTTTAGGCTTGGAAAAGCTGTTGGACTAAAAGGGATTCAGTTGACCAGAGTCTTTTAAATAAGAGATTAAGTTGCCTTTAATAGATAATTTAAAAATCCTTTCTTTGTCATCTCCTTTCTCCAATACTAACACCATTATACCCCCATTCCCAAGGAATCAGGAATGGAATTGGCAGAAGCAGTTTAAGACTGGTAATGGAAAATGAAGGAAGGTACGTTTGGACCCTAATGCATTGCTAAACAGCCCCATACCCCAGGCTTTGCCTCAGGTAGTGAGCGCCATATGGACACCATGTTGTTTTGTACTGAAATCGCACCCTTAAGCACACCAATTGGAATTCCTTTGGCTTAGTTTTTGTTGATTCAGCAAATTACTTAGGAGAGGATGATCCATTGTCCGAGAAGTGATTCTTAGAGGGAATGCATGTCTGGCAAACAGAGCCCTCAATTTTCAGATTGTTGCGGTACCTGTGGTAACGAGGATTCTGTATCTTTTTCCAATTCAAGAAAATTTCTTGCAGTTCTCTGTGACGATGATGTGTGGTTCTTGACATCCAAATGAACCGATATGATTCTGACAGTATGCTGCATATTCCTGTGGTGCTGGTGGGTATTTTGTACTATATTGCTTTATGGTTTTCAAGGTGAACTTGACATCTTGGGATTACTAGTAAATCTCTTTTGCAAACCAGGGAAATTTTCCTAATATAGGTGAAAGTTGTCATTACACTTTCGTTGTTCCTGTAATGAAAAATTCCATGTGCAAAATCTGAAACCATCCCTCCAGGTGTGGTGCTTCAAGCCTGTGTCTCTATCTTATGGTGGTTTGTAAAGAATGCTATCCTTATCATGAGCATCTAGATTAATTCTGTGGACATCTCCTTATCATTCCCCAAATTGCAGAGAATAGGGATTTTGTAATAAGTAATGCAAAAAATCCTACCACATTAGAAATACTTAA
The DNA here is from genome assembly GCF_029215605.1 of Mirounga angustirostris. NCBI lineage: Eukaryota > Metazoa > Chordata > Mammalia > Carnivora > Phocidae > Mirounga > Mirounga angustirostris. Next base: position 99,206,028 of record NW_026991717.1, read on the forward strand.
TAAGAAGAAAAAGCAGTGAAAAAAAATGAATATTGCCCTATAAGAAAACTCAGTTCTGCTGTTCTATCAAACTGGTTGCCTCACTCTAGATGGAAGATACAGAAAAATTGAAGGGGGAAATTGCTCTGGATTACTTCTCTCCCAGACCTACAATGGGAATACTTCTTAGGAATTTGCTTCTGAATTAACTATAAAATATTGTAGGTTTAACCTCTTAATAAAATAGTCACTGTTACTGGAAGAGGGCTTAGTAGATGAATCACCTGAAACTTAAATTGTACTTGTAAATACTAAAAAAATAAACTGGTGAATAGGTTTATTAACTTTTTGTCATGTTTGTTTCTTGGCAATTCCAAGCCTTCTTACCAATCCAGTTCACTGTATGTGAGCTTATTTTTTTCTTTTCAAAATTTTCCTTAAAGGCTTTAATTTTAATAGTTGAAATCATTTTGAAAAAGATAAAGTCAATATTGGATAAAAAAAGATAGTGAAGACTTTAAGAGGGAGGGGACAAAACTTCATTTCCCTGGAGCAGACATTGTTATTCACAGTGTTTATGAGAGAATGATAAACACCATGGCAATAAGACAAATAATGATTTGTACCCCAAAGGCTATTCCATGTAGTCATGTATTAAACCATAAAAGAAAAAAAATCAACAATTTTTTCCTTGGAAAAGCTTAAGAGGCAGAGGGAATAAGGTCAGAATCTATTAAAAGAAAAATACAGAAGGTATGTAAAAATTTAAATTTTAGTACATACCATGAAATCCACAGCAGTGTTATATAGTGGGGAGAGTAGAACAAGAATTTCTATGTGTCTCAGTGTCCAGGTCTGTGAGGAGGGGACAGGGTATGCTCTAGACCATGGCTGGCAAGGTCATTCCTAGATGGAAGGAGTTAGATTCACTCTTCAGGAGTCTTAGAGATTTGAAACAATGTGTGTCAGAGGGTTTACTCTTCCAAGGTCCAAGTCCCTGAAAAATTGTGTAGAACAGAGATACCCCCCACCCCACTTTTTACCTCCTCCTACTTCATATACACTCATGCACACTAAATAGGAACACCTGTTTTGCCTTATACATGAAAGAAACTTGGTAAATAAACAAAATGTATTAAGCCATTGAGATTTCTGGATTTGTCTCTCACAGCACCTAGGCTACTCTAATAAGGAAGACTACCTTGTATTGTTGAAATTGTAAAGGTTTATGTTAGTTTTCTAAACAACAGAAAATTTGGTTGTGAAAAAGGCAAGTTTGGAAGAATTCCTTTTTAGATGAATGTAATGCAAATTTTAGAAACACAGCAGAGAAAAACAAAAGTAACCTTCATTTTTTTTCTTGGAAAACTAACATTTAAGTAATCATTTCAGCAAAAAGCAGTGTAGTATCAAGTGGTATGATTTGAGAATGAAAATTAGTAGAGAGAAAAAAACTTTCATTTCCATAGTGCATCATGATTTTAAAGCATTTTTCTGTTCAATTTATATAATCCTTGCAATAATTCTAGAGTCATTGGCAATAATAATGATGTTTATTAAAAATAACAGCAAATGTTTTGAGTGCTATGTTCCAGGCTCTGTATTAGAGCTTTACATGTATATCTAATTTAATTATGACAATACTCCAGAGATTGACACTATAATTACCCCTATTGTAAAAATGAGAAAATTGAGATCTAGAGATGTTAAATAACAAATGTCACACCCTGGGAAGAAAGCAGGAGGGGGGCAGGGGAAGATAGCAGAGGAGGAGGTTCCTGAGTTCACTTCCTCTCATTAACAAACTGAGGCAACAACTTCATGTAATATAACTCACTCTTAAAATTACTTGAGGACTGGCAGAACAGATCTATATCTGCTAAAGATATAAAGAGAAGGCCACATTGAGAAGAGTAGGAGGGGTAGAGATGCAGTTAAGAATGGTCCCCAATGAAGGGACCCACAAACAGGAAGTATATCACAGTGTGGAGGAATGAGGAGATCAAGCCCCATCTTGAGCACCCCTGACCCTGAGGATCTGCACCAGGAAGATGAACCTCCAAAACATCTGGCTTTGAAAATCAGCAGGGCTTAAATCCAGGAGGGCTATAGAAAACTGAGTCTCCACTCTTAAGGGCCAGCATGCTATGTCATTCCATCCTGCAGTAGTTTGAAAAGCACCTGGGTTATATGCGAAAGAAATTCATTGACTAATTTTAAGATATATGCCAGAGGGGCAGGGATCTGCAGGAGCTTTCTCTAAGAACGGAAGTGCTGGTGGGCACTATTTTTCTTGCCCTCCTTCAGTCTAGCTGGATGGATGCTTGCAGGAAACAATTCTGACATCCTCCATCTACCTTGCTAACACTCCTTGGCATTCCACTGTGGACTTGCTCCATCCAACATGCCTGCCCTTGCAGACACCCCTCCAAAGTGTCTTCTGCTCTGCCAACCCTGTGAGCAGCTTCAGTCAGAACTGGAGTCTCCTCATAGTGGTGCCTGCCCTGCCACACCTGGCAGGTAGTTCCAGCTGGGACTGGCATCTCCCCCCAGAGTGACTGCCACTCCAGGGAGTGGGGAGCTACATCAACTCACAAGCATGCCTGAAAGTAGTGACAGCCACACTTCTCAGACAGCCATGCAGGGGGCAAACCCTGTCCGTCAGCATGCTGACAGCAGTTGCAGCCCAGCCACAAGAGGGTGCATGTAGCCCACACAGGGAATACTGCTGGAGTGCCTGTTTCTGGTGACCAGGTATGACTGCATTACTGTGCATCACAGGACACCTTTTACATAAGGCCACTAGTTTCAAGACCAGGAAATATATAGCTGATCTACTTAATACATAGAGACAAACACAGGGTCAGACAAAATGAGGAGACAGAGGAATACATGCCAAATGAAAGAATAAGATAAGCCCCCCATAAAGAACTAAACGACATAGAGATAGGTAAATCAAAATAATAAAAGTAATGATCATAAAGATATTCACTGGATTTTAGAGAAGAGTGGATGAACTTAGTGAGAACTTAACAAAGACATAGAAAATAGTGAAAAAAAAAAAAAAAAAAAAGAGCCAGTCAGGGCTAAAGAATACAATAATTGAAATGAAAAGTACACTACAGAGAATCAACAGCAGATTAGAGGATGTGAAAGAATGGATCTGAAGACAGGATAGTGGAAAGCAACCAAACTTAACAGCAAAAAGAAAAAAGGATTTAAAAAATGAGGCTAGGTTAAGGGATGTCTGTGAAAACATCAAGTGTACTAACACTCACCTTATAGGGGTCCCAGAAGGAAAAGAAAAAAAGAAAGGGGCAGAAAACATATTTGAAAAAACAATAGATGAAATTTTTCCTAACCTGGGGAAGGAAACAGACGTTCAGGTTCAGGAAGCAAAGAGAGCCCCAAACAAGATGAACCCAAGAAGGTCCACTCCAAGACACATAATAATTAAAATGGCAAAAATTAAAGATAAAGAGAATCTTAAAAGCAGCAAGAGAAAAGCAAATAGTTATGTATAAAAGAAATCCCTTAAATGAGACTATCAGCTGATTTTTCAACAGAAACTTTATAGGCCAGAAGAAAGTGATGATATATTCAAAGTGCTGAAAAGAAAAAGCCTACAAGCAAAAATACTCTAGCTGGCAAGATTATCATTCAGAACTGAAGGAGAGATGAAGAGTTTCTCAAATAACAGTTAAAAGAGTTCATCACCACTAAACTGGCCTTACAAGAAATGTTAAAGGGATTAATTTAAGTGGAAAAGAAAAGGCAATTAACTAGGAGAAAATTATGAAGGGAAAACATTTCACTGGTAAAAGCAAACATACAGTAAAGGTAGTAGATAAATTACTTATAAAGCTAGCATGGAGGTTAAAAGACAAAATTATATCTACAAAAATGAGTCGAGGGCTACACAAAATAAAACAATGGAAAATTAGATATCATATAATATATATGATATCTAATATATATATAACAAGGGGGAAATAAAAATATAATGCTTTGAGAATGTGTTGAAATTTAAATGACATTAACTTAATATAGACTTCTATATACATAGGATGTTATAAATGAACCTCATGGTAACCATAAACTAAAAAACCTATAATAGATACACCAAAAATCAAAAAGTATCCAAGCATAACACTAAAGAAAGCCATCAAATCACAAGGGAAGAGAGAAAAAAAGGAAAGGAACAGAGAAGAACTACAAAAACAGCCAGAAAACAATTAACAAAATGGTGTAAGTACATACCTATCAATAATTACTCTAAACATAGATGGACCAAATGCTCTGATCAAAAGATAGGGTGTCTGAATGGATAAAAATATAAGACCCAACTATATGCTGCCTATAAGACCTAAAGTCACACACAGACTGAAAGTGAAGGGATGCAAATGAAAGTGAAAATAGACTTTAAAACAAAGACTGTAACAAGAGACCAAGAAGGGCATTATATAATGATAAAAGGATAAATCCAACAAAAGGATGTAACAATTGTAAATAACAATGCAGCCAATACAGAAGCACCTTAACATATAAAACACATATTAATAGACATAAAGGGAGAAATTGACAGTAATAATAGTAGGGGACTTAACACCCTCTTATATCAGTGGATGGATCATTCAGACAAAATCAATAAGCAAACAGTGGCTTTGAATGACAAAATGGACCAGATGGACAAAATAGATATATATAGAACATTCCATCCAAAACCAGCAGAATACACATTGTTTTTCAAGTGCATATGGGACATTCTCCAGGATAGATCACATGTTAGGCCACAAAACAAGTCTCAATACATTTAAGAAGACTGAAGTCATATCAAGCATCTTTTCTGATCAGAATGGTATGAAACTAGAAAGCAATCACAAGAAAAAAGCTGAAAAAACCCACAAACACACAGATGCTAAACCACATGTTACTAAACAATCAATGAATCAATGAAGAAATCAAAGAGTAAATAAAAAAATACATGGAGACAAATGAAAATGGAAACACAATAGTTCAAGATCTTTGGGATGGAACAGAAGCAATTCTAAGAGGAAAATTTACAATGATACAGGCCTACCTCAAGAAATAAGAAAAATCTCAAAGAATCTAATCTTACACCTAAAGGAACTAGAAAAAGAAAAATAAACAAAGCCAAAGTTAGTAGAAGGAAGGAAATAATAAAGATCAAAGTGGAAATAAATGAAATAGAAAGTAAAAAATAAATCAATGAAATTAAGAGCTGTTTTTTTGAAAAGATAAACAAAATTGACAAACCTTTAACCAGACTCATCAAGAAAAAAAGAGAGAAGACTCAAATAAATAAAATCAGAAATGAAAGAGAAGTTGTACCTGACCCCACAGAAATAAGAAATTATTATGAAAAATTATATGCCAATAAATTGGACAACTTAGAAGAAATGGATAAATTCCAGAAACACACAATGTTCTAAGACTGAATCAAGAAGAACTAGAAAATCTGAACAGTCCAATTACTAGTAATGAAATTGAATCACTAATTAAAAAAAAAAACTCCCAACAAACAAAAGTCCAAGAGCAGACAGCTTTACAGGTGAATTCTACCAAACATTTAAAGAAGAGTTAATAGGGGCGCCTGGGTGGCTCAGTTGGTTAAGCGACTGCCTTCGGCTCAGGTCATGATCCTGGAGTCCCGGGATCGAGTCCCGCATCGGGCTCGCTGCTCAGCAGGGAGTCTGCTTCTCCCTCTGACCCTCCTCCCTCTCATGCTGTCTCTCATTCTCTCTGCCTCAAATAAATAAATAAAACCTTAAAAAAAAAAAAAAAAAAAAAAAGAAGAGTTAATAATTGTACCCTTCAAACTATTCCAAAAAAATAGAAGAGGAAGGAATGCTTTTGAATTCATTCTATAAGACCAGAATTACTCTGATACCAAAACCAGATCATGACACTACAAGAAAGGAAAATTGCAGATCAATATCCCTGATGAACATAGATGCAAAAAATCCTCAACAAAATATTAGCAAACTGAATTAAAAAATACATTAAAAAGATCATTTCCCACGATTGGTGGGATTCATTCCAGTGATGCAAGAATGGTTTGATATCTGCAAATCAATCAGTGTGACACACCACACTAACAAAAGGAAATATAAAATTATACAGTCATTTCAATAGATGAAGAAAAAGTACTTGACAAAATTCAGTGTCCATTCATGATAAAAATTCTTGACAAAGTGAGAATAGAAGAAACATGTCTCAACATAATAAAGGCCATATAGCTAAAGGCCCACAGCTAACATTACATCCAGTGGTGAAAAGCTGAAAGTTTTCCCTTTAATATAAGGAAAAAAGACAAGAATGTATACTCTCATTGTTTTTTTTTTTTTTTTTAAAGATTTTATTTATTTAACAGAGAGAGACATAGCAAGAGCAGGAACACAAGCAGGGGAAGTGGGAGAGGGAGAAGCAGGCTTCCCGCAGAGCCGGAAACCCGATGTGGGACTCGATCCCAGGACCCTGGGATCATGACCTGAGCCGAAGGCAGACGTTTAACGACTGAGCCACCCAGGCGCCCACTCTCATCGTTTTTATTCAACATAATACTAGAAATTTAGCTACAGCAATCAGACAAGAAAAAAAAGGCACTAAACTGGTAAGAAAGAAGTAAAACTCACTATTTGCAGATGACATGATACTATATATAGAAAACCTTAAAGACTCCACCAAGAACTATTAGAACTAATAAGTGAATTCAGCAAAGTTACACGATACAAATTAATACACATAATTCTTTTGTATTTTTATATACTAATAATGAACTAACAAAGAGAAATTTAAAGAACAATCTCATTTAAAATTGCATCAAAAACATAAAATACCTAGGAATAAACCAAGGAAGTGAAAGATCTCTTCTGAAAACTATAAGACACTAATGAAAGAAATAGAAGATGACACAAATAAATGGAAAGATATACCATACTCATAGATTGGGAGAATTAATATTGTTAAATGTCCATATACCCAAAGCAATCTACAGATTCAAAACAATACCTATCAAAATTCCAGTGGCATACTCACAGAACTTGAACAAATAATTCTAAAATTTATATGTAGCCACAAAAGACTCTGAATAGCCAAAGCAATCTTGAGAAAGTATAACAAAGCTGGAAGTATCAACCCAATTTTGAACTATACCACAAAGCTATAGAAATAAAAACAGTATGGTATTGGCACAAAAACCAGACACATAGATCAATGGAACAGAATAAAGAGCCCAGAAATAAATCCAGACTTACATGGTCAATTATTCTGTGATAAAAAAGAGTATACAGTGGGGGAAAAGACAGTCTCTTCAATGAATGGTATTGGGAAAACTGGACAGCTACATGAAAAACAAAGTGGACTGCTTTCTTATACCATACACACAAACTCAAAATGAACTAAAGACCTAAATGTATGACCTGAACACAGAAAACTCTGAAAACATAGGCAGTAACTCTTAAACATTGGGCTTAGCAATATTTTTCAGATATGTCTCCCCAGGTAAGAGCAATAAAAGCAAAAATAAGCAATTGAGACTTCACCAAACTAAAAAGCTTTTGTACAGTTTAGTAAACTATCAACAAAATGAAAATTCATCCTACTGAATGGAAGAAGATATTTGCAAATGATATATCTGATGAGGGATCAATATTCAAAATATATAAAGAACTTAAATAATCAACACTAAAAACCACAAACAATCCAATTAAAAAATGGGCAAAGGACCTGAGTAGACATTTTTCCAAAGAAGACATATAGATAGCCAATAGACACGTAAAGATGCTCAGCATCACTAATCATCAGGGAAATGCAAATCAAAACCACAATGAGGTATTACCTCACACCAGTCAGAATGGCTGGTATCAAAAAGACAAGAAATAACATGTGTTGGAAAGGATGTGGAGAAAAGGAAACACTTGTGCTCTGTTGGTGGGAACACAAATTGGTGCAGCCACTGTGGAAAACAGTATGGAGGGTCGTCACAAAATTAAAAATAGAACTACCACATCATCCAGCAATTGCATTTCCAGGTATTTATCTAAAGAAAATGAACACACTAATTCAAAGAAATATATACACTTCTATGTTTATTGCAGCATTATACCTGACCCTTGAAGAACACAAGTTTGAAATGTGCAGGTCCTCTTATATGTGGGTCTTTTGTGATATAGTACAGTAGTATAAATGTATTTTCTCTTCCTTATGATTTTTTAAATAACATTTTCTTTTCTCTAGCTTACTTTATTGTAAGAATATAGTATATAATGTGCAGAACATAAAAAACAGGTGTTAGTCAACAGTTTGTGTTATCAGTGAGGCTTCCGGTCAACAGTAGGCTATTTAGTAGTTAAATTTTTGAGGAGTCAGAAGTAAAACGTGGATTTTCAACTGTGTAGGGAGTCAGCGCCCTCAACCCCCATGCTGTTCCAGGGTCAACTGTATTTACAAGATATGAAAGCAACCTAGGTGTCCATCAATAGATGAATAAAGGTATGGTATATATACACAATGGAATATTAATAAGACATAAACAGGAATGAAATCTTGCCATGTATGACAATATGGGTAGACCTGGAGAGTATTACGCTAAGTGAAATGAGTCAGAGAAAGACAAATGATTTCACTTACATGTGCAATCTAAAAAATAAAATAAACAAAGAAACAACCTAGTAACAGACTCATAAATACAGAGAACGCACTGGTGGTTCCCAGAGGGGAGGAGTGTGGGGGGATAGGCAGAGTAAAGAAGGGGATGAAGAGGTACAAACTTCCAGTTGTAAAATAAATAAGTCATGGGGATGAAAAGTGCAGGGCAGGGAAGTCACCACTATTTTAATAACTTTATTTGGTGATGGGAGGTAACCACGCTTATCATGGTGAGCATTTTATAATGTATGGAAGTGTTGAATCACTATGTTGTACACTTAAAGTATCATAATATTGTATGTTGACTGTACTTCAATTAAAAATTTTAAAAAGTCACACTGTAGTAAGTGGTAAAGTCAGGAACGTAAACTGAGATGACTGTTAAGCCTGTGTTCTTCATCACCGTGCCATGTGGCCTTTCATTTTGTGCCTGGCATCATTGCCACATGTGGGTGAAGCTGCTAAGGCCCAGCGAGTTTAAATGAGTAGCTCAGGTTCAAACTGCCAGGATTTGTCAAAGTCAGATTTTCTGACTCGGACTTCAATACTCTTTCAACTTGAAATACCATAAATTAAAGCAAACACTAACTTGGTTATGGGGCAGACAGTCAATATTTTTAGAGTGTTTATAGAAAGGAAGTAATTTTGGCCTGGCAAAAGAGCAAACTGAAGGTAGTTTTACATTCCTATTTCAAAAAGAATCATTCAAATTGGGAAAATTCCCATGGTGCTGGATCACTCTGTGGGATATTCAGGGAGAGCAAACCCCTTCAGCTCCCACTCCAGCCCTTTTAAAAGCAAATTTTGTAGATTATCTCACTGGGCTTGTTGCCTTCTGAGTCTGTTGCACAAAATTGCTTGGTGTTTGGCAAGACTTGACTGGCAAGAAAGCATCTGTGTGGTTAGCCTTGTGTCTGACCCTCACTGGGAGGTTACAGCCAGTTTTTATATCTGAACCCCCACATCCCGTCCACATCCATTTTCCTTGGCACGATAGAAAGTGCAACCATGAGGAGAGGAGCCAAAGTGTGCCGGACCACCCAATGGTTAGGAAGGCTCTGGAGTCACTCTTCCTGCATTCAACTCCCATGTCCATCATGCTCTGGTAAATGACCTTGGATTCTATGCCTTAGTTTTTTCATCTGTAAAATGGGTGTCTGTGTCAGTTTGGGCTGCTATAACAAAGTACCATAGACTGAGTGGCTTATAAAAAAAATGAAATTTAGGGCACCTGGGTGGCTCAGTTGGTTAAGCGACTGCCTTCGGCTCAGGTCATGATCCTGGAGTCCCAGGATCGAGTCCCGCATTGGGCTCCCTGCTCAGCGGGGGGTCTGCTTCTCCCTCTGACCCTCCCCCCTCTCATGTGCTCTCTCTCTCTCATTCTCTCTCTCAAATAAATAAAATCTTTAAAAAAAAAAATGAAGGGGCGCCTGGGTGGCTCAGTTGGTTAGGCGACTGCCTTTGGCTCAGGTCATGATCCTGGAGTCCCGGGATCGAGTCCCGCATCGGGCTCCCTGCTCGGCAGGGAGCCTGCTTCTCCCTCTGACCCTCCCCCCTCTCATGTGCTCTCTGTCTCTGTCATTCTCTCTGTCTCAGATAAATAAATAAAATCTTTTAAAAAAATGAAATTTATTTCTTAGTTCTGGAGGGTGAAAGTCTAAGGTCAAGGTGCTAGCCTGATTAGGTACTGGTGAAAACACTCTTTGAAGTTGCAGACTGCTGACTTCTCATTGTATCCTCACATGGCAGAGAGAGGGAGAAAGCTCTTTGGTGTCCCTTTTATAAGGGCACTAATTCTAATTCTATCCTCTACCCTCATGACCTAATTAACTCCCATCACATGGGGGGGTTAGGATTTCAACATATGAATTTTGGGGGATGCAAACATTCAGTCCATTGTAATGGGAATAAGAATTTTGCCTTATGTAGATTGACAAGATAATGCATTCAAGGGCATAGACTTCGAAATGATTCACACTAAATGCTTGGTAGAATTTAGCTACAGTTATTAAAGAAAATGACTGAAGGATGGAATGTCTATGTAAAGAAGAGCAACAGAGTCTTCTTGTTTGTTGAGAGTTGTCTAGTTATATTTTCACCAGTGCCTGCTAACTCTGAATTTAGATTAGCAGTAGTGATTTGAAGGAACCAGTCAGCAATAAGGTTTTGGAGAGAGAGGCCAAAGTCTAAGATGCAGAATTTGGCTTCAGAGTTCCTGAGAAGCAGCAGGATCCTTGGGTGGCATAGCTCATTAAAAGTGTAGTTATGACCACCCCTCCCTCATTCTTGGAAAAAGTCAACAACAGGTGGCTCTTGTGAAATGTTTAACAACCTGTTTTTATTTTTTTTTCTCACATTAATGTTTTTCTGCTCAGAATTAAAAAAAAAATTCTGCTATAGTCATTTGATCTCACTGCAGGTTTTTTGGGGAGGGTGGGGAGGTGGTTGTGGCAGGTTAGTTCATTCCATATCTTGCTAGTGGTGAGAAGCCAGCTGCTTTTCAAGGTGATGGAAGGAAAGAATGAGACTCTGTGTCCACCACCTTCTCCTCCCAATTATGTGGTCTCTCTCTTTTTTTAAATGTGGGCTCCACATCCAACGCAGGGCACAACTCATGACCCTGAGATCAAGAGTCATATGCTCTACCAACTGAGCCAGCCAGGGACTCCGCGTTGTCTCTCATTGCATGGGTACCCTGGAGGCATGGGGCTCCAGACCGTGAGCATCCAGGAAACAGGGTGCTCAGGGGGCCTGAGAAGCTGCAGGCAGGAAGGAGTAGGTCAAAGGCCAAAAAGGCCGGTGTGAGAGGCAGAGTGGAAGAAAGTGAGAGATAGAGCCGCAAGGTTTTATCTGAGATGTGGGGGGAAGGGTAGGCTACTGCCAGAAATGGACTAGCAGGAACAGCATGGTGAAGAATCGGCATTGGAGCTTCACTATGGGAATGTGGCTGAATCCCAACAGGTCTTCTCCTGGGTCCATTCCCATTCCACATCTATTTCTGGAGATGCAGGCCCAAGTGCCTCCTTGAATTTCCCATTGGCTGTTGAGTTTTAACAGCAGTTCAGAGTCGAGTCTTCTTCTGTCTCCTTCCTAAGCTCATCATCATGATTTGACCAGATCAGTTACTCCTGTTTTTCAAGTATATAAATAAAATTTAAATAAGCTTCCTGATGAAACAGACTGGACTGGGGGGCAGGATCTCTCGCATTGTCCCCAGTTGTGTGATCCTGCTGTCACCGTAGTGGAAGCTGTGGTACATCAACCAGATCCCCCTCTAAGGACTGACACCCCATTTCCCTAACTGCTGGGAGGGGTGGCTGCTGATGGCAGCTGAATCCATCTGTAAGAATTACCCTTGGCCTAAGGCAGTGGTTCTTAATGGGGGCGATTTTGGACCCACTTAGGAATGTCTAGAGACATTTTTGTTTGTCACAACTGAACGGTGGGGTGCTACTGGCATCTAGTGGGTAGAGGCCAGAGATGCTGCTATACATCCTTCAATGCACAGGATAGTGTCCTATAATAATCAACTAACCCAGAATGTCAATAGTGATCAGATTGAGAAATGGTCCCCAAAGAGAGCCACTTTACCACAGATAAACCCCATTCCCAGAAGCAGCCTGCAACCTATACCAGTTTTTTGGTGGGGTACATAGTTCTGGCCCCTTGCTTCATGCTTTAAGACCAATTCAAAAAGGCTATCCCAATTCAGAAAGGCTCCAGGGCTCTTCATGGGATTGGTTGAGGTCCTTGCTATGACTGCATCACAGTTTAATGTCTCTGCCCAGTCCTGCTGGTTTCCTCATGCTATAGACTATTTGCCGCCCCCCCCACCCAATTCTTATTTTGAAACCTAAAGCCCAATGTGATGGTATTAGGAGATGGGGCCTTTCAGGAGGAGCTTAGGTTATGAGGGTAGAACCTTCATAAATGGGATTAGTGCTCATATAAAAGAGACCCCCTCCCCCAGAGCTCCCTAGTCCCTTCCATCATGTGAGGACACAGCAGGCAATAGCTGTCTATGAATGAGGAAGTGGGCCCTTACCAGACACTGAATGTGCCAGCACCTTAGTCTTAAACTTCCCAGCCTCCAGAACCATGAGAAGTCAGTCTGCTGCTTATAAGACATAGTCTATGGTATTTGGTCATAGCAGCTCAAACAGACTAAGACCTGTCACAGGTGATGAGAAACACTTTCCAATAAACCTTCTGCACACCAATCTCTATCTCAGAGTCAGTTTTCCCAGGGTGCTCAAACCGAGACAATTGGTATCAAAAGCAATCCTCAGAAGCAGCCTGAATGTTGTACCTTTTTGCTACTTGTTAAAACTGAGGCAGATTTCGTTTCATTATCAACTTCTATTAGTAATGTTTGCAGAAAATTGCTAGTTGTATCCAATGTCTCTTCTCCCATTGTCATATAATACAAATGTTATTGGGACATAGGTTGCCTATTATGTTAGTTAAGCTTGGTACTGTGGCCATATTCTGGCCAACGGGAGGTAAGTTGTTTTGATGTGTGCAACTTCTGGGTTGGCCACTTATGGAAAAGGATCATGTCTTCCCCCTTCTATTTTCCCCTTTCTACTGGCTGGACTGCAGAGGTAATGGTGGAGGTGGGAACAGTCATCATAAAAGCCTGATGTTGAGGGTGTCAAAGTAGCAAAATAAAAGACTTGCTCCTTGATGACTATGGTGTCACCATACAATCTATGGGCCACTTTTCAGGACTGTTATGTGAGAAACTTTTTTCTTGTTTAAGTTAACTATGTTTTGGAACTCTCTTTTATAGCAGCCAAACCAATATGTAAGCTATGTACATCCTTAACATAATAAAATGATGATGATAAAGGCCATACAAAGATGCCTTATTTTTGGTAATGAGTTTCACTAATCACACTTTAAATGTCCATTCTCAAGATCAACCACATAATTTTATGATTCATTCCCTATTGTCTACACAGGAGTTCCAACCTATAATAGAGAGTGGGGTTGAGAGTGAGGTTAAGTATATCAGAATCCCCTAAAGAATTGTTTCAAGAATACACATACTCAGGTCTCTCTTCTACAGAGATTATAATATGCTCTTGGGATGGAGTATGTTTTGGGTTTGTGTTTTGAAAATGTGTTTTGGATAGAGTATAAAACTGATGTGTTGGGGCACCTGGGTGGCACAGTTGGTTAAGCATCTGACTCTTGATCTCAGCTCATGTCTTGATCTCAGGGCGGTGAGTTCAAGCCCCATGTAAAAAAAAAAAGAAAAGAAAAGAAAAAAGAAAACCAAGGGGGGGGAAAAAAAAACGTTGTGTCATCTTTTCCTATATAGGAAGCACAGAGTAGAAACTCAGCAAATGTCTTTTGAATAAATGAAATTTCTGGGACTGTTGGCATACTGCATGTTATGAAATTTTTTCTTCTTTTTGAAAAATTTAAAGCTAACAGCCCCTCATGAGAACTCAGAAGGCAGGCCTATGTTCCAAGGCCTTAAGTATATAAAGCCTAGCAGATTTGTGAGTATCCAAGAGGTAAAGAAAAAGCTAAGTATAATTTGCCATTTACTTTTAACAGATATATTTTTAAATGGCATTTGAAGTCTAAAATTCCTCAGTGAGATTCAGCTGTACTAAAATAGGGAGGTGATAAGTGTAGGCAAACATTGTAGGTGTGTTACATAACCCTATCATTTTGGCCAAAGATTCATTGGGTACTTACATAAAATATTTATAGGTGGGTGACATTTGGCTAGGACTTAAATAGCCTATAACTCTGCTGACTTTAACTTAGAGTAGAAGTGTCAGTACATATTGATTAAATAGTTATGTCTAGATATTCCAAATAGCTATGGTAAATCCAGAGTGGGAAGTAATAAGCATCCTACCATTACACAGAACTTATTTAGTCCTCTTGTTGAGCTCAGAGAATGAGATGGGGGCAGAGATCCTATGAGGGAAAGCAGGGCTGACCAGCCTTTTAGTATTTTAAGAATGTGGAATGCTCAATGAGAAAGGTATCAGAGTTAAGAAATTCCATATTTTAAGTTGGGGTGCCTGGGTGGGTTGGTAGTTTGGGCCACCGACTTTTGGTTCCGGCTCTGGTTGTGAGGTCAGGGTGGTGATATGGAGTCCGGCATAGGACTCAGTGCTTAGCGGGGATTCTATCCCTATCCTTCTGCCTTCTCCCTGGCTTGCACTCTCTCTCTAAAATAAAGAAAATCTTTTAAAAAATTCCATATTTTAGGGATTATGAGAGTAGTCTCATGGAGTTATGGTAATTAAATGAGGTAACTCAAAACACCTACCATTTAATAGATGATCAATACATGGTGGTGGTTATTCCTTGTGGGTTCAAAAGACTTAAAATTTTGAAAACATTTTTCCTCGAGTGGCTTGGTTTTTTTTTTTTTATTAACATATATTATTTGTTTCAAGGGTACAGGTCTGTGATTCATCAGTTTTACACAATACACAGTGCTCACCACAACACATACCCTTCCCAATGTCCATCACCCAGCCACCTTATCCCTCCCACCCCCCTCCACTCCAGCAACCCTCAGTTTGTTTCCTGAGATTAAGAGTCTCTTATGGTTCATCTCCCTCTCTGGTTTCATCTTGTTTCATTTCTTCCTATCTTCCCCTATGCTCCTCTGCCTTGTTTCTTTCATTGTTTCACCTGGTCAATTTCTGCCATGAAAAAGTACAATTTCTCTTATCATTGAGACATAAATATCCAATATCCAAAAGAAGCCTGAGCATTCTAAAAGCTTTTAATTTGCCGTTAGGTGCTTTGCCTTTACTACTGGAAGCTTCCACCAGATGATTAGTGAGGTCTCATTAAATTATATTAAGCATAGATAATATGTACAAGCTTGAATGCAACTGGGAATAAACAGACTTATATGTTTAACAAAAAAAACTGAGCAAGCATAAATCAACCTCACCATGTATTTTGAAATTGCAAAATTCAGAATATCATGTGGCCATTTAAATGAATAAAGTTGTAGGGGAGGAAAAAAGTCTTTTCCTCTATACTCTTAGGTTCAATAACTGAAGACTGCAAATTAAACTGACAAAAGACAGATTAACAGTAGAAAAGATACACAAAGATTATTTTTAATTTTATATGCACAGGGTCTCTACAGAAAAGAAGTGAAAACTGGAAGAGGCAGTTAGACCTGGAGGTTTATGTACCATCTTAACAAAGAGCAATACATTGTGGAGAAGTGACTAGACAAAGGAAAAGGGGTTTGGGCTCCTTTGGGGGAAATAAATTATGGGAAGGTAGATATAGGGGAAAAACTAATGGTAGCAAAGCGTTATTTAGTAAGGTTTGTTTATGCAGATTCATCTCAGTGCCATTTCCCATCTCTGGTAGGGTTATCTCTGATAGGGTTATTCTTCTTTTGCTATGGGAGAGACATCTTCACAAGGGAAATTTATGTCACCTTTTAAAAAATTTGAGAGAGAGAGAAGGAGAGGGAGAGAGAGAAAATCTCAAGCAGACTCTACACTGAATGCAGAGCCTGCCATGGGGCTCGATCCCATGACCCTGGGATCATGACCTGAGCTGAAATCAGGAGTGGGCATTCAACCGACTGAGCCACCCATGTGCCCCTATGTCACTTTTACAAAGGGAAATTTATGACCTGCTTTTAGGCTGATAGGGGGAGGGCAGTGAACTCATCCTGTGTCTGCTATCCACAATTGCCTTCAATTCAAAATAATCCTTATTCTAAAGTAGCATATTTTGGGGTGGCATATTCTGATTCACTTCAAGGTATAATTTCTATGTATTGACATGGAAAGATGTCCACAAAGTATTAAGTTAAAAAACAAATTATAAAACATATTTGTAGTATGTTCCTATTTTTATGAAACTGTAAGAAGTATAATAAAATACATTATACATAGAAAAACAATCAGAAAAGTACACAAACTTCATGGTGGTTCTCTGAGGACATTATGGGGGCTTCCACTTTGTACTAAAATATTTGAATGTTGTTGAATTTTTATAATGAAAAGATACTATTTTTGAAATTATGAAAACAAATAATAAAAAATAAGTGAAACATGCAGAACAATCTATTTGAGGCAAATCTTGTAAAGCAGACAAGGTGATTAAGCACAAGTAGGGTTTTTTTTTTTTTTTTTTTTTTTTACTGACTTAAGTTAAACGAGCTCTTCTACCACTTGGTTTAGTGTTTCCAATATTTTGATTACCTCAGGCAACTTTTATGGCTTATTACCAGATTTTCTGTTTCAGTTTATCCTCAGCTTCTAGAATACAGGTGTTAAATATGTCATTATTGCCCTTTTGGCTAGTTACTCTCCACAAGAGTGGTCTCAAACTAGTGTTTAAGTTCTCTGTCTAAGCCCTCTGCTTCCCAATCTCTGGGTTCTCCTCTCCCTACGGGTGGTTCTGAGAGGATTTTGAAGGAATGTAAGTACTTGTTAGAATAAATGAATTCAGTAAAGTTGTAGAATACAAAATCAGGACACAGAAATCTGTGGTATTTCTATACATTAATATTGAAATATCAGAAAGAGAAATTAAGAAAATAATCTCATTTACAATTTCACCAAAAAGAATAAAATACCTAGGAATAAAATTAACCGAGGAGGTAAAAGACCTGTATATTGAAAACTACAAAACATTAATGAAGAAATATAATAAGACACAAATACATGGAAAGATATTCTGTGCTCATGGACTAGAAGAATTAATATTGTTAAAATGTCCATACTACCCAAAGCAGTGTACAGATTCTATGCAATACCTATCATAATTCTAATGGCATATGAACTAGAATAAGTAATTCTAAAATTTGTTTCAGATCACAAAAGACCCTGATAGCCAAAGCAATCCTAAGAATAAGGAACAAAGTTACAGGTATCATGATCCCTGATTTCAAACTACACTATAAAGCTATGTAGTGATAAAAATGGCATGGCATTGGTATAAAAATAGACATATAGATCAGTAGAACAGAATAGAGAGCCCAGAAATAAACCCACACATATATGGACAATTAATCTATGACTAAGTCACCAAGAACATACAATGGAGAAAGGACAGTCTCTTAAAAAATGAAGTTGGGAAAATTGGACAGCCACATGCAAGGTAATGAAACTAGACCACTGTCTCACACTATACACATAAATTAACTCAAAATAGGTTAGAGACTTGAATGTAAGACCTGAAACCATAAAATTCCTAGAAGAAAACATAGGCAGTAAACTTGACATCAGTCTTGGTGATGTCCTTGTGGATCTGAATCCAAAGGCAAGGGAAACAAAAACAAAAATAAACAAATGGGACCATATCAAGCTAAAAAGCCTCTTCTGCACAACAAAGGAAACCGTCAACAAAACAAAGAAGCAACCTGCTGAATTGGAGACGATATTTTCAAACCATATATCTGATAAAGGATTAATGTCCACAATATATAAAGAATGCATACAACTCAACAAAAATAAACAATCCAATCAAAAAATGGGCAGAAGATCTGAATAGATATTTTCCCAAAGAAGACCTATAGATGGCCAACAGGCACATGAGAAGACGCTGAATATCACTCATTATCAGGGAAATGCAAATCAAAACCATAATGAGATATCACCTCATACCTGTCAGAATGGCTGTTATCAAAAAGGCAAAAAACCAGCAAGTTTTTTTTTTTTTTTTAAGATTATTTATTTGAGAGAGAGAATGAGAGACAGAGAGAGAGAGCACATGAGAGGGGGGAGGGTCAGAGGGAGAAGCAGACTCCCTGCTGAGCAGGGAGCCCAATGCGGGACTCGATCCCAGGACTCCAGGATCATGACCTGAGCCGAAGGCAGTCGCTTAACCAACTGAGCCACCCAGGCGCCCAAAAAACCAGCAAGTTTTAGAGAGAATGTGGAGAAAAGGGAACCTCATTTACTTGGTGAGGTTATAAATTGGTTGCAGACACTATGGAAAACAGTATGGTGATTCCTCAAAGAATTAAGAATAGAACTACCATATGATCCAGCTATTCCATTTCAGGGTATCTAGCTGAAGAATATGAAAACACTACTTTGAAAAGATGTGCACCACTAATGTTTACTGTAACATTACTTACAATAGTCAAGATATGGAAACAGCCTAAATGTTCATTGATAGATGAATGGATAAAGAAGATGTGATATATTTATACAATGGAACACTGCTCAGGCCTAAAAAATAATGGAATTTTGACATTTGTGACAACATGGATGGGCCTTAAGGGTATTATGCTAAGTGAACTGTCAGAGAAAGACAGATAGCAATGATTTCATGCATATGTGGAATGTAAACAAACAAAAAATGAAAATAAAAAAACAAACTCATACACAGAATAGATTAGTGATTACCAGAGGAGAAGGGGGTTGAGTGAAATGGGTGAAGGGGGTCAACTGTATGGTAATGAATGGTAACTGGATTTGTGGTGGGAATCACTTTGTAGTGTATACAGATGTTGAATTATAAAGCTGTACACCTGAGATGTATATAATAAAAAAATTAAAGATTCTTGTCTGATATAAAATTCAGAAATACTTAGTGGTCATGGTTGTACAACATTGTGAATATAATTAATGCCACTGAATTATACACTTAAAAATAGTTAAAATAGAAAATTTTATGTTACATATATTTTACCACAATAAAAAAGTTTAAAAAAAGGATGCTTAAAAAAAAAGAGTAAGAGGCAATCATTTAAAGCACTGAGGATTTGCTGGTACTTACAAGGCAGAATAGCCTCTGTAAAGGCTGTCTCCTTGAACAAAGGCAAAGTCAGGGTTTATAAAAAGCTAACCCTCAATATTTCTTTTTTTTTTTTTTAAAGATTTTATTTATTTATTTGAGAGAGAGAGAATGAGAGAGAGCACATGAGAGTGGGGAGGGTCAGAGGGAGAAGCAGACTCCCTGCCAAGCAGGGAGCCCAATGCGGGAGTCGATCCCGGGACTCCAGGATCATGACATGAGCCGAAGGCAGTCGCTTAACCAACTGAGCCACCCAGGCGCCCAACCCTCAATACTTCACAAGAGAAAGGGATCAATTGATTTAGGCAAGTCTAGTTCAGGATTGGTTAGTATGCAATGGAACAGGCTGATTACCGCCTATTATGTTGTGGTTTCTCCAGGAATTATGTGTTCCCACTAAAGCTCATCCTCTTTATTCAGGCTTTTACCCAGAACTAATTGACATTCTTTAGTCACTTGCTAGTCTGTGCTCCATTGAATAAATGATTATTATCACATATTTAACTGTGACTTTATTTTTGCAGTTTTAACCCAACAGACTCTGAACTACTCACCACTAAACCTTGTCTTATTCACCTTTGTCTCTGAGATGTCTTGACCAGATTCTAGCACATACCAAGAACCCAACAAATGTTCCAGTGATTAATATTCCAGCCTGTACAAAAATTGGGGCTGGAGGGGGGGCGGTCTTTGAAAGTCATAGTACATTGACCATTGGAAATTAAGTGATCCTAGTTCATTCAATTTCTGTGGATATCTGTTTCCTCATCTTAAAAGGAAGACTTTGGGCCATATCCTTGGTTTTCAACTCTAGTTGCACATTAGACTCACCTGTAGGACTTAATCTTCGATACCCAGTTAATAAACCTATTCACCGTTTATTTTTTTAGTATTTACAAGTACAATTTAAGTTTCAGGTGATTCATCTACTAAGCCCTCTTCCAGTAACAGTGACTATTTTATTAAGAGGTTAAACCTACAATATTTTATAGTTAATTCAAAAGCAAATTCCTAAGAAGTATTCCTATTGTAGGTCTGGGAGAGATGTAACCCAGTGATTACTCCATACCGATTGGATCAGAATCTCTGGTACTGGCATTTTAAAAACCCTGCCTGTAATTCTATTATACAGCCACACTGAGATCAGCAGGGGAGGGTTGTGCTATCACATCTATGAATATGAGGAACATCTGATAACCTTCAAGTGAGGGAGAAGCAAATTAAAAATCTCTAGTCATCTGGGATCCTCTTGTGTAGTAGCAAATATTCATACCTACTTTGGTAGCCCGTGAGAGGACATCATTTTACTATGTAGTTCAGGATATAATTGCTGTCCACACTTGATCTTAGCCAAAAGGCCCCGAAGCGAGTGTAATTGCTGTCCATAATCTGATTCAGTAAGTAGAGAATTGGTCAGTACCTTTTAGTAAGATTTACACAAAAATGCATACAAAATTTTAAAAGATTTGATGCTTAATAGGATAAATTATTTGTCTGGCAAAGCCACTTATATGGAATACTTCACGCTTCATGGATGCCTGGTCATTGAGCCTTCTGTGGTCACTTTCACATTTAAGTCTTCTGGTATGTTAGGAGGCTTTGTGATTTCTTGTTAAAGGATGGAGATTAAAATCAAACAAAACCAAAAACAAACAAAAAAACGTCTTCCTTGCCACCATGACGACCTCCTTTCTCCGTGGCTCCATTTCTCTGCCCCTTCACAGAAAAACATCTCACCTGAGATTTCTCCTGTCCCTATTTTCTACTCACCGTTTTACTCACTTTCATCTGGCTTCTTTCCCATCACGAGATGGAAGCTGCACTTGCAAGATCATTACCAATGACCTCCAGACTAGCTGATACTTTTTATCAGCTCACCTGATCTTTCAGCAGCTTTTAACTTTCTGTAACACTTCCTTCCGGTTTTCCTCCTCCTGCTGGCTGCTCTCCTGTCTCTTTTGCTGGCTTCTCCTTCTCAACCCGATGACTAAAATGTTGGAGTGCTTTCGGGGCACCACCCTTGATATTGGTTCTGTGAATTTGTGTTAGAAATAGAAGCTGAATATCCTGACTTGCCCTACCGCACAACAATTCAGTGGCTTAGCAGTGGTATAATTTTATCGTTTTTCAAATTGCAACTCAAATTTTTCTGAACCAGAAGGATTATCTTCTACCATTGTTAGAGAACACTGAATGGAGCTGGAAATTTTGTTGCAGACACAATGTTTCTTAGTTAATTAAACCTACCATGACAATACAAAACAGCGCTTATATGTGAAACTTGTATGCAATCATTTCAATGACAATGTTGTTTGGATTATAAGTAATGTGAAGCTCAAATATACTTTCTATGCTGCTGAAGTTAAAAAGCAAGATCTCCATTTCCACGCAAACTTGCAGCACGTATATTTTCTAAACTCAAACTCAAGTGCAAAGGAAATTTCTATGTTATGAAATCTCTCTAAACTGTGCGATTGAGCTTCCACCTAACTTCGATTGGAAGTGATTCATCTGCAATGCAATGACATGTCAAAAGGCAAATATCAAGAGAAGAATCTAATAGAATTCCATAAACGCTTTCGGAGTGATTAATATGCTCAATGAAAATCATGTGCTTGTGGATTGATGTCAGTATTTGTCAGTACCTATCTTTGTGAAGGACATTTTCAAAGGTGAAATACATAAAACCTCACTCTAGATCAGCATTAACCCGAACATTTAAACCAATTTTATTAGAAACAAAATTTGAACCCCACTTAAGCCAAATGTTATCCTCACCCAAATAATTCTGTTCTTCTCATTAGTAGACCTGTATTACAAAAATTATTCTCAATTTTATTTTGAATTTCATTAATAAAAAAATTCTGGAACTTAACCCTTTCTTGTTATATTAGTACCTATATAATATCCCTGATTCTGCCTCTTGATCCTTTATAGAAAACGTTGCTGAGCCCTGGTCTAACCCACCATCATTATCACCATGCACAAACTCAAAAGATTCCAGGCTAGGGATGATCTGGCTTCTGTCAACTTCTTCAACCATCCTTGCCCTCTCTTCTTCGAACTTATCTGTCTTCCCTCCCTCAGGAGTTTTATACTTGCTGCATCTTTTGCTTGGAATACCTTTAAAGGTTCAGCCTTGTGGAACTGAGCCCTTAATCGATGGGGTCTGTGCTAACTGCAGGCCCTTAGTGCCTTCACATTTAGGGTGAGCAGTGCTGTGTGTGGTAGTAGTGTGAGAGGAAGGGAAAATACAATGTTTTTCCTAGACAAGATTTGGCACAGGGGCGCCTGGGTGGCTCAGTCGTTAAGCGTCTGCCTTCGGCTTAGGTCATGACCCCAGGGTTCTGGGATCGAGCCCCGCATCTGGCTACCTGCTCCGCGGGAAGCCTGCTTCTCCCTCTCCCGCTCCCCCTGCTTGTGTTCCCTCTCCCGCTGTGTCTCTCTCTGTCAAAAAAAAAAAAAAAAAAAAAGATTTGGCACAACCTGGCAATTAAGCATTAAAAGACGATTATTTTCACACTCTTTTCTGATTTTGAGATGGCTAGATATTTGTGAGTGTAGTTATGCCCCCTTGTTCACCAGCGTGGAGTTGCAAACACCTCACTCTTTGTTCTCCAAAGTACAGCAAGTTAATGTTTCCCTAATCAGTAAGAACCTTAGCCAGTCTTCCCGTGGGGCCCGCCTCTGCGGATATGAATAAAGGCCCCCGGCATGCTTATTGGTGTCTTACCTTCAGTCCTGGTTGTCCTTTGGGTTTGCTGATGGAGCAGATTCTTGGACTTGTACTGCAAGATGCAAAGGCCAGACCTTTGTTATTGCCAGGCGAGGACTAGAAGCATCGGTAGCACCTGGGAGCTTGCTAGAAATGCAGTCTTGTATGCCACCCTAGACATAATTAGAACCTATTTAACAAGGTTGCCAGGTGAATCTTGCGTCACATCCAGGCCTGGATGCTGGTTGATCTGGAAGGTGGTTGCAGCTGGTTGCTATTGCCATCACCATCACCTCTGAGGATCCTCCAGACTTCTGCCTTGTGCAGCCTAGCTGACTCCTGATGGTGAATGCTGCACCACCCTGCAGTTCAGAATCTGGGACAGGGCCACACCTCTCCCTAATCTAAGTCATTCCATGGGTGGAATGTAGTTCAGTAGAGTCCAAATGGCAACCTTCAGCAAACCTGTTAATTTGGGAATTATAGAAAGTCATAGAACATAATGCCACTCTCTTGGGCTGCCTGGGACAGCTCAACACCTAATACGGAACAAGCTCTAGGCAACAACCTACCCCAGAGTCCTGATCAAACCAACTCCTGGATGCAGGGAGAGAGGAAGAAAGTTTCTTCCTGACTTCATTCTTAGGACTGCTTGTCAGAGCTCTCATTTCCTGACCTAGTATTGACCCTTCTCTAAGATGATTGACAGTGGGAACATCCATTCCCTTCAGGGGAAACCCCACCCCCACCCACAGGGGTGTGGTCTGACATATAATAGTTTGACATAAGCGCATTCCCTTAAATTCAGATTATTTGGTCTTAAATAACACCACATGTGGGATATCAACAGCCCTGGCAAATTTCTTTCCCATTTCTTCTCATCAAGGTTCTGAAACTTGGTTGTCTAAACTCATCCTGGGCTACCTGGTTATATAAGAATTCATTTGACGTGTTTAAAGCTTGCTGAGAACTTACTTAAGGATCCAAGGAAGAAAAGTTGTGATTAAGGAGAACTGGCTGAGATATGAATAATAGTAAGTGTGGTGAAATTTTCTCTGGATTTTTCTAAACAAATGGTATTAGAAAGTATTAGCAAGAGGACCTGCTGCTTTTAATTGCATATACCCTGACTCTAAAAGAGATTGGTTATTGCTGATCTATCTGAGCAGAGCTTCTACAGTGACTTCGGATTGCTCAATGCTGTCTTGGAAACCCTACTGAATGGCAATTTTTAGCTTTTCTTTTCCATTTTAGAGCTTTTGTATGAGCTTTAAAAATAACCCAGTTATGCTGGCTGGAAGGCAGTTTTTCTGCGAAAGATTTTCTAGGGGTTGGAAAGCAGAAAGAACAATGAATAGAAAACACTTGCTGTTTATTGAATTTAATAAACATGCTTTATTTGTATAAGCTGAAGGGCATTTTCACGTGTATTGTCTCAGTTTATCATTCTATCAGCCCTGGGATTACTAGAGAACATCCCATTTTAAGAATTTGGAAAATTGGAGCCCAGAGAAGTTAAGTGGCTGCAAAGTAGTAAAATCAGGTCTCAAACTCATCTTTTGACTCTAAATTCAAGTGTCTATCTCTGGTTTAAAAATGTTTGAGTGCAAGTGAAGGATGGAAAGAGAGCGGGTGATGTGCCTGAGCTGCCTGCAGGATGGACAGAAGCACCAGTTCACTACAATAGATCATTTTTGTCTCTGTCTTTATAAGATGCTGAGAGAATGATCTAGACCAGAGCTCTACCCAAACCTCTTTTCTTTTTCCCCACTTGCTCTTTCTCTTCTTTTTCCCTCTCTCATTTATTCCTCAAATAATAGCTTTCTTTCCACTTCATTCCCACTGGTTTAACTTGATTTTTAGAGGACTTTACTAGTAACATCCCAGGATGACTCAGTGTGGAGGAAACTGCAGCAGATGGAGAGAAGGAAGTGGAGGAGGGGGTGTGGAAGGAAGGGGGAGCTGAGGGCCAGGGCAGGTGTGGAGAGTAGCTTAGTGCAGACACACGAATTTCTGCATCCAGACTGGTATTCTGAGATATTCCCTGCTGCTCTGGAATCTCTGTAAACACAGGGATTTGTCTGGAATGACTTTACAGCTCAGCAGGAAGCTCGCTAAGTGCCAGGACTCTCAAACTGTGAATGCTGCTCACAGATCAAGGGAGGAGGCGCTCTGAGCCTGGCATGTGCTTCCTGCCTGGGCCTGCCAGTACCCAGTGAAGCTGGGAGAGGGCCACGGAGGCTTGTGCATGCTCCGATTCCGTTCGAGGGCTGAAAGTAACCTACAAAGACATCCACTACATCTTTGTTGCCGTTATGGTGAGCCACACCTAAAATGTCCCAGGAAGCCATTAAAAAAACAGCCCAGTTCTTAAGATTTTTTTCAGGGTAGGAACATTCATGATTTTACTCAGTACTTTTTAATTTTCAAAAATCTTTTTTTACGAGAAGAATCTACATCTTTCCTGCTGCAATTGAATTCTATTCCCTCTTTTTTTCCTTAATGGTAGAGTGTTTTCTGAGGGCCACGGGTAGTGTTTCTGTCTCATGCGGTGCTTGAGACCTATGGCTTTTGAGGAAGAGAAGCTATTGAGAGGGCAAGAGAAGGAAAATGTGGATGACTGGTGACTCTGGGAAGTGACATGCAGAGACTTATGTAGTCTGCATCCTTGTAAGGAAGGGCACTGGAAGGGATTTGGGAACCAGGGTCAAACTATCAGGAAGCACTGTGGTACTGCGGAAAGCAAAGGGAAAGCCATGCTGGGCTTTCTGCCGTCCAACAATGCCCCTAACTTACTAGTTTTTAACTTACTAGCAAGTTACTTAACCTCTTTAAACTAAGTTTTTTGTTTTTTTTTTTTTTTCTTCTTTTGTAAAATGGAGGTAATGAGGTAAAGCTGAGCCCCATGCCTGGACAATGGATCAATACATGTTGGATATATTATTATGATTGTTGCACGTTTTCTGTTTTTTTTTTTTTTTAAAGATTTTATTTATTTGACAGAGAGAGACACAGCGAGAGAGGGAACACAAGCAGGGGGAGTGGGAGAGGCAGAAGCAGGCTTCCCGAGGAGCAGGGAGCCCTATGCGGGGCTCGATCCCAGGACCCTGGGATCATGACCTGAGCTGAAGGCAGACACTTAACGACTGAGCCACCCAGGCGCCCCTGTTGCACGTTTTCAAGTAAATTTACATCCTGAGTCTCTTGGCGGTTCTATATATTGGAAATCAAATAGAACAATCAGTTCTATTTTATTATTTTTATTGATTTGCCATCAGACCCAATATTTAAGTTGATACAGACACCGATTGCTTAATGTTAAAAATGTTTGTTAGCACAAGCAATAGTATAACTGAAGATAAAATAACAAAAGAATGACAAATCATCTATGATCCTGTTACTCTGAGAGAGCAATTGTGTTCATTTCTCTGTTATCTCTGCCAGTCCTTACCCATCCATACATAAACACATTATTTATATAGAGGTATATTCAGGGTGGATTGGTTTTTGCATTTTGCTCTTTTTCAATGATATTAAGCCAGTTAAGATATTAAACAGTCAAATGAATAGTATGCTGGTAAAAAATTACAGTTATCCTCTCTCATCCTTCCAAGGAACCAGAGCCACCAGGCAGTATGCTCTTTCAGGTGACAGCTTGGCAGGCAAGCTGTCTAGATGTTTTGCATCCCATTGTTTTCCTACAAAAAGGGCAGCTGAAGGACAAAAGCTCATGGATAGATTGTAGATGTCCAGTTCTGCTCTTATGGATTCTACTTATGTCTTTCATTCATTTAAAATATGTTGAGTTTCTTCAATGTGCTGTGTGCCAGATACTGGGATATATCCAAGCAAAAGGAAACCACAGATCTGCCTTCCCAAAGCTGCAGACTAGAAGATGAAATGGATGATGAGGAGCCATGTAAGGGCCACAATAGGGTGCAACGTCTAACTGAGGCCTGGAGCTGCGGAGGGGGAAGGCGGAGGTGGGAGGTATCCAGGAAGATATTCTAAGCTCTGAAGGATGAATAAGAGTTAGCCAGGTGAAGAGGGGAGAGGGGCTAATGTCTTTTCCTTTGGTAGCAGAAAGAAAATTTATTTTTCCAGAAAACTGAGTCTAGTTTTTTTTTTTCTATTTATTTAGGCAAACCTGAACCTTAGGTAAGGCCATGAGAACAACGTGTGCAAAGGCCCACTATCAGCACACTGGTTTGGGGAGCTGAATATAGAGGACTCTGGCTGTAGGAAGAGTATGAGAGTGAAAGGGGTCCATATTAAGGACTTTGATCAGTGGGGAGCCACTGAAATGTTTTAAGGAGGGGACTGACGGGGCATCTGGGTGGCTCAGTCATTTAAATGGCTGCCTTTGGCTCAGGTCATGATCTCCTGGTCCTGGGATTGAGCCCTGGGTTGGGCTTCCCGCTTAGCAGGGGGGCCTACTTCCCTGCTTCTTCTTCTCCCTCTGCTCCTCTCCCTCTCCCACCCCCGCTCATGCCTGCAAGGGCTCTCTCTCTCTCAAATAAATAAAATTTTTTTTTTTTTTTTTTTAAAGGTGGGACTGACATGATCTATATAATTTAGGAAAACCACTTACACTATAGCATAGAGAATCAAGGATAAAGGCAAGACTGGTTGCATGGAGACCAGTATGTTGCCACTGGGGTAATCCGGGTAAGAAGTGATGGATAACAATAGCACAGATGGAGAGAAATGAATCAAATCAAAAGATATTAAGACGATAGAAAGGCTAGAATTTGGTGTATGAGAGTGAGAAGAGTGATGCCCAGAGTTCTATTCCATAACTCTATGTGCTTGAAAATGAATTTTCCTCATCTAAAATTATATTGTCTTTAAGAGCAATTTTTGTCATGTCATCTAGTCAAATATTCTATCATGACAGAGAAGGCACCATGTGCAGGAGAAGGAGTACTTACCTAGAGGCTAGGTACACGCCCCCCCAGTGTGATCCTGACCACCACTCCCCTTGCAGGGAGTGTGAACAGCTACAATATAGGACAACATGATTATGAACTGGGCTGGGGCTTTGAGTTATGGCACATATACAGAATAAACACATTTCCATGGCACTTAGGGTAAACTGCTGAGGCTCTTGTAGCCTGAAGAAACTGGCCCAGGGTTCTCTTTGCTCTAGGTCTTGCCTAATTAGACCAAGGAGTGAGGAGTTGCCATCTCTCCAACAAATTCAGGGCAGACCGGTATGCTGAAGAACAAACACCTTTTGGGAAGCTTGGGCAGGGTAGTTAAACTTTTGAGTCAGATCATCTGGACTAGTGTCCTATTCCACCGTTTACTAGCTGTGTGACTCTGAGAGAATGATTTTATCATTCCAACCTCAATTTTCTCATCTGTAAAATGGGACTAATAAGAGTACCATCCAACAGGGTTGTTGTGAAGATTAAATAAGAGAATGTATATAAATACTTTATTAGAGCTCTTGAATACAGAGTAAATGCTCAATATATGTTAGCCATGACTTTTAAAAATATAATCTTTCCTTTAAAGTGTACAATTCAGTGATTTTTAAGTAAATTTACAGAGCTGGGGAAGCATCACCACCATCCAAATTTGGAATATTTTCATCACCTCAAAAAGAAGTGCCCATTTATAGTTATACTCTGTTCCCACTCAACCCCAGGCAACCACAAATCTACTTTCTGTTTCTATAAATTTATCTTTTCTGAATGTTTTATATAAATAACGTTGTATAGTATGTAGTCTTTTGTGTCTGGCTTCTTTCATTGAGTAAGTTTTGGAGGTTCTTCCATGTTGTAGCATAGATCAGTACTTTTGTTTCTTTTCATTGTGGAATAAATGGTCCACTGTCTGGGCATACCACAGGTTGTCTCTCCATTCACCAGTTGCTGAAAATTGGGCTGTTTGCACTTTTTGGCTATATTAATGATGCAGCCATGTGCATCCATGTACAAGTCTTTGTGTGGCCATATTAACATATAATCTAGTTCTAAAAGTCAAAAATTCTGAGAAACATTGAACGAGTCAGGAGGATGACTATTGAAATAGGCCCTGGTTCTTATCCTTGGGCAATAACTATTTTTGCCAGGATGTTTTGAAGAAACACACTTATTTGTATCTGACAAAGAAGTTTAACTTCACTTAACAAAGAAAAAAGAAAAAAAACTTCATTTAAACAAAAGATTTAGTCAAAAGCTGGTCAGGGATTTGGTTTGTTATTCTTGAATTTTAATTAAAATTTCAAGAAGAAAAAAATGAATAAATAAATAAAATTTCAAGAAGAGTTCGACTAGGCTGCCAATCCAAGGCCACCATGCTGCACAATTGCAGGGGGCATCCTTTCATTGGAGTTGTGTGTCCAGGGGTCGCCACTCACATGGAACTCTGTGGGGGTCGTGCTGCCTGGAGGTGTGGGGCATAGGTGGACATATTGCTGGTCTGAGTCTAGGTAGTCTCTACTCTGGCCCTGTTTATAGGGCCTGTTCTGTTTGTGAAGGGCAACGCCAAGTCAGAAACGGAGTTGAGGCCCAGGTTGCCACTTTGCAGACTACTGTAGCTCCAGTCTCTGGGGAGTCCTGGGAGGTGGGGCTTGTTTGAAGCCAAGGAAATCTCAGACTAGAATTGCAGATGGTGCCTTTGAATTGTTGATGGGGCAGATGAAAACCTCTGACAGACTCAGCTGAAGCAGTCTCCTGCACATCCTCCTGTCTAAAGGGATCTTGAGCTCGATGCCCTAAGGCTATTTGAGACCTTGAAGATTTGTTCTTGCTGTGGAATTCTATCCCTTTGTTTAGACAAGAGTGGGTTAGAGCTGTGGGTAAAATTTGGGGGTAAAGGAAGCCAACTGGGACATATGTCTTACTGGGACATGCGCTTAGTCCCATCTTTCCCCTAAGAACATTGGGCTGAACCCTCTCAACAGAGAGTTGTGGAAAATTAGAGACGTTCTGTGGAAAGACCAAGTTAATGTTCGAGTCTCAGAATCTCATCTTAGGTCAAATATCTCTTGCTTTTGCCAGTAAAAAGAGCCCAGATGTTTTTCTATTTACTTAGGCAAACCCTTGAAACACAAGTTAGTGATATAAAACTTTACATTTGCAATGTTAGGAACCAATATTTGGAAAGTCACAAGCATAAAATATATGCTGTGAAATGGGAGGTCAGGATGGTGAACTCATTTTAGAACCAAAGTTTTGACTCAAGAATTTTGATGGGGTCTTCACATTGGTTGAGCTTCTTGGTCCTAATATCATTGAGAGAATTAAATCATGATATTAAAACATTGAAACACTAATGCTTTGTTTTTATTGGCAAGAACTAAAATGATCTAATACTAATGCCATGAAACATCGGTCACTTTTTTCCTGATGAATAAGATGAACTTTGGCTGCTTATGATAGTAAATTTAATAATGTCAGTGATTTGAACTGTTTCAATTCTAAATGTGCAGAAGTGTGTTTTACTGCATCTCTTTCTCTCTTTCCCTCTCTCTCTGGTACTACTACTGTCAGGAAGTTTTGTGGCAAATAAGTCCAAATACATAGATTAGAGCATATCATTCACATGTGCCACGTGTATGCCAAAGTATGAGTATCCACAGCAAGGCTCTCTCTCACAGGTGGTCTGAATTTGCTTCTAGCTGGTCCTGTAAGCAGATTCAATATTTCATAAGCACTGCTCCATCTCATGCCTCCATTATTGACACCACATGGAAGTCAGGAAATTGGTTCTTTCTGGGAACTGTTTGCAGAAATATGCAGCCTGTCAGCCCCTTTCTCATGGGTGCATTAACAGAGCGGCTCACCATTACAAGTAACGAACCTTCTCCAGATGTGTGTAGCAACTCAGCTCCAACTTTATCTTCAGTCCCGAAGATGGACTTGACAAGATGGATTATTTGTGGCCGTATTGTAATAACTTTGTGAAATCAGAATTCCCAAGGATTGTAATGGAGGGTGAGGAATCAGCAGCAGAGGGACAGAGAATTTTTCCTTGCAGTAAACAATACAAAAGGACAATAACAATAAAAAGAGCAAATCAGCTGTGGCATTTTCCTGCCTTGGACACCATCTCTTCCAGACTGTTCTAATTCTTTCCCTTTTATGATTCTGTTTATGTTACACACATTAAAGTTAAGTCATGTCTTTAATAAGATGGAAACTGGAAGTGAGATTTGGAAATGACTGAATCGGGCTTCTTAACTTTTTTCTTCTCTTGGAGACCTCAAAAACAACTGACAGAAAGGGATATACCAAAGAAAACAATTTTAATTGTCGGCTTCCATGGAAAATTCAATCCAGTCTTTCATTCATTCCCTGCCCAGTGCAGTGCCAGCACACTTCTCTCTATATGGCTAGGGGCTTAATTTAGCTGACAAATTTCTGAAGATATAACTAAGTTTCTAAAAGAAAGATTCTAACTACAAATGATGCATAGACTCTTTCTCAGTTGCAAAAGATAGATTTTTCCAGGATCAAGTAACTGGGGATAACTTTCTTTTGCATTTTATTAGCAGTGATGATTTCAAGTGAGTGTTCTGAGTATTCTCTTAAAACAAGGTTGTATTTAAATCTTCTTGTAAATTACAAGTCCCCCGAATTGATAGTTATAAAACTGGGTCCCTTTGGGAGTTATTTGTCCATCTCTAAGGCTGGCACTCTTATTTGTTTGATGTAGATGTTCTAGATAAAATTCCTCAAGTCCAGCTGTTATGATTTAGCTTAATGTTTGTACGGAGGGATTTCCTTTGTCATCAAAGAGATGGAATCAAAACAGAATTAGTCATTCTTGCATCTTCTATTTATAGCCCAGCTATTATTCAGATGCATTGTAGAAGAATGATGTAGACAAAAATTTTTCTTTCTTTCTTTTTTTTGTAAACAAAACTTTTTACACTCTGGATTTAACTTGGTTGCTAACTTAGACAGCACTTAACAAAAATATTACCACTTAAATGAAAAATTACCCAACTCATACCATTTCCATTTTCAAATTTAATGTTTGTCAGTACAAAGTATGTGGGATGACCGGAAGTCATGGATGACTTACATGGAAGTGACAGGAGTAGAAAAGTTCAATCTGCAAAGTTGTTTTTATGGGTTGCTCATTTTGAATAGTCCAAATCATGAGAGTTTCTTAACAGAATTCTACTCTATTTAGTTTGATGCCAACATCAAAGCTAGTCCCCAAATTTAGTGAGAGTCATGATTTAAAACATTTTTATTTAGGGGAAATTTTAATAAGTTAATTTGCTTTTTTGGAGGTAGTGAGGTGGGGTAGAGGTCTTAGGGGTCTGTATTGGGACAATGGAGCACTTAGGTAAATTGTTATATAACCTGGTTGTAAGAATTCCCTGGGACACTGAGTTTTCTTATTTCCATTTTTTCTTGGTAGAGAGCTGACTTGAGAGGGATCTAGAAAAGCTTACTGGGTATAGAGGTAAGAAGCAAGAGTACCAGCTTTTCACTGATCTGATCTATATGGTAATTAGATGTGTATCATTCAATAAGATGAAGTATGGGAAAAGTGCCTTGTAAATTTTCAAATACTCTGCTATTTTTTATTGTGACAGCATCTGAAGCAGCCTCTGTTATGCAATAGCTGTCAAATCAGTGTTTGCTGAGTTATAGTATATCAAATCAAAGAGTAGTTGGACAATAAGTCAAAAATACAAGGAGGTTGAAGAAATTGACAATTAATGTTCTCCATCTAAAATCTATTAGTAGTGTTGAATCAGCAGCGGGCTTATTTTCACTGGCAATAGCATGGAAAAAAATTTGCTAGATACAAGAACAGCATATTCCAGTAAGATGGTCCTGAAATTTTATTTTTATTTTTAATGATGTTGGCAAACAGTCAAATTCACAGTCAATTAATGAATGGCTGCCAGGTGTTGCATTTATCACTCCTGGTGATTATAGGGTAAATATGACTTTGTTTCCTACGTGTGCTAAACTTGCATTAGGAGGTCCATTATATTAAGGAGCTATTGAAGTTGCCTCTGGGGGGGATCAGAAAATCATGTAAATCCAGTCTATAAACATGAGAATTCTGAGCTACAGACCAAAATCAGCCTCCATACAACTGTTCAGACATCTGGCCCAATCCTAGACAGTGGAGCTTCTTGATGTGTCATTGGTGGGGATTTGATATTTGGTCCCCAGAGTATGGATAAAAGCTTCAAGACAAAAATTCTCAGGCTCTGAGTCCCCCCAAGAAGGTTTCCCCCTCTCCCACGACCAGTCCCTCTAATTATTCCATAGCTAATTGGGAGGAGAGTAGGGGGCTAGAGAGACCTACATCATCTTGTCCAGAGGATAAGAGTCTGGGCAGGAGGAACTTCTTATTAATTAATTAATTAATTAATTAATTAATTAATTAATTAATTCTTATGTTAATCCCCATACATTACATCATTAGTTTTAGATGGAGTGTTCCATGATTCATTGTTTGTGCATAACACCCAGTGCTCCATGCAGAATGTGCCCTCCTCAATACCCACCACCAGGCTAACCCATCCTCCCACCCCCCTCCCCTCTAGAACCCTGTTTGTTTTTCAGAGTCCATCGTCTCTCATGGTTCGTCTACCCCTCCGATTTCCCCCGCTTCATTCTTCCCCTCCCGCTACCTTCTTCTTCTTCTTCTTTTTTTTTTTTCTTAACATATATTGCATTATTTGTTTCAGAGGTACAGATCTGAGATTCAACAGTCTTGCACAATTCACAGCGCTTACCAGAGCACATACCCTCCCCAGTGTCTATCACCCAGTCACCCCATCCCTCCCACCCCACCCCCCACTCCAACAACCCCAGGAGGAACTTCTTAAGGAGAGCTCACCCTATGTGACAGGTGTGGAGTATGTCATTCCTCGTGAGATGATAGGCTAGAATTAGAGGGGATGTGTTAGTGATAGCTAAGGCTCAAAGGTAGTCCATGGGAAGAGCATATGGCAGCCAGTAGTAGCACCAGCGAGGGCTTTCTCAACCCCATACAGAGGGAGACCCAAGAGGAACAGTGGACCCAGGCCTAGGGGATACTATGGGAAGTAAGTCCATGCCAGCCATCCAGGCCTTGGGACAGTTAGGGCAGTGTCATGTGGACTGCTGTCATTAGCCCACAGCAGAATGTCTCTGAGGCTGCCCAAATCATATCCAAAGAGTCTTCAGAAACACTGGGGAGGCTCTAATTTGGTGAGGTCAACAGCAGAGATCTCTGGGAAGCAACATATACTTACAGTTAGAAGCCAGCACCCTTGTCAAGGAGGGCCTGTCTGGAGGAATATTGACAGAGTCTAGGCCCCTGTGGAGAGGTGCCTGGTTCAGGTTAGGTCAGCTGTAGGCATCTGATCAAGAATATGGCTCAGAGAAGGAAGAACTGATATGCAAAATGTGAACAGGGGAAGAGAGCAGAGTCCTATAGATTGGGTAGAGTTTCAGCAGGGCCTGGTAAGGAGACTATAGTCAGCAGACTTTTGTGGGCCCTAGTGGTTCCCTTCAGGACATAGGCTATCATTGTGGCAATAGCAAAGCTAATCCTAGGCCCTATGTACTGGTGGGGCCTGCTGATAGACCACCATGCTTGGGGGTTAGAACTGGCTCAGGGTCTAGTTGGGGCTGAATATGCAGATTAAATCTTTAACACCTTTAGTTGGATGGAGTTAGGGCAGGTGCTCTCTCCTTGGAGGCAATAAAATGTTTTGTGATACAGAAGAGCTAGTGTTAATGTGGAAAGCATTAGATTATTATCAAAGGCATATTGTGATATTTCTGGGTGGCTATTATACAAAGAGAAGTATGATAATATACCAGAATAAATCATGGGATATTTATTTTGAGAAACATATGCTCTGAGCCAAAAATTAGAACACATACTATGACAAATATTCATTCACTTACATAAAGGGATAAGGATAATTGGATAAGATACCTGCTTTCAGGATTGTTTGGGAAAACAGGAGACCATATGGTCACCAGGCTGTGCCTTGCAGAAGGGCTTATCTAGAATAGGAGGGGGAGGGTTTGCACATAGGAAAGTAATAGAGGCTGCATGGGATAGGTGCTTACGAGAGGAGTTCAGGAAAGGGAGAGAGCTTGTCCAGTGGAGGTAATCAGGGAAGACTTCATAAAGGTGGCAGCACATAATTGCCTCTTGGTAGATGTAAAGGTTTTAAAAAAGGGGCTATAGATATGAAGGCCTTTCAGGTGAAGGCACCAGGTGAACAGAACCAAGTTTGGAAGCAAAACCTGTAGGAAGTACCATTGTTGGTACATAATTCTTTTGGGAAAATAAGATAAGGTAAGACTATAAAGGTAGATTCCACTGTCTTGTGGATCATGTTGAATGGGAGATTTGGTGCTCTACCCTGGGCTGGAAATATAAAAATGGAAAGTCAGGAATGAAGACATGTGTTTGGAAGATGCAGATTAAATAGAAATTAATGTGGTTAGAAGTCATCCATGGAAATAGGTGAGATAAAGCATATTCAGAAAGAGGAGAGAACTAAGGACCAAATCTTAGATTTCTTGGGGTATAAGGAGATTCTGAAGATATATTTAATTTAGGAGAAAACTCTGGGCAATTCAGCAATAAGGCAGCTAAGAGAGGAGCGGGTATCAAAACAGAATACTGCTGAGAGGCCAGGGAAAACAGAAATGGAGAGACCACTGGAGTTGCTTTTTCAGTCCTCTGTAACCTCAGGAATGCAGGTGAGCATTTCAGGTGAGCAGGGTTAGGGATAAGGGTAAGGATGGAATTCCTGTACAAAGGATTACACCAGTGGTTCTCAGAGTACAGTTCCTAGACCAGCAGTGTCAGCATCACCTGGGAATTTATTTCTGCAAATTCTTGGGCCCCACCCTCGACCAACTGAATCAGAAACTCTGAAAATGGGCCTAGCAATCTGTTTTATCAGGCCCTCCAGGTGATTCTAATGGCTGCTAGCCTTTGAGAACCACTGTGTTATAGGAATGCATGGTGAGACTTTTGAGCCCTAGACCCCCAAGTGTTAAATCTATTTATTGAAGGATCTCTAGACCTAGGGTACACTATTCTCATAGGCTTCCTTATTTATCATGGCGAACATAGACTGCATCTTCATTAGGATGGTATGACTTGAGGGAAAAATGTCAGCTTTGCAGGTTGTTAGTTTATATGTTTCTGTCCAGATGCATTGAGTCATTGGAGGCTTTGGGGGTCATTTTGCCTCCAGACCATTTTGGGGGGGACTTGTGATGAAACCTTAAGCCAGGGATGGCAAACAGATTTTATCTTTTGTGCTATGTTTGCTTAGGAATGATTATTAGGAATCCCGTATTAGCAATGTCTGCCATAGGCACAGCAGGAAAGGAGCAGGGGCACATGTGTCATATATTTACCATCACTGCCATAAGCTTTTATCAGGATCCCCAGGACACGGGATACTTTTGGAGGAAACAGAAGCCTAGAGAAAGGAGAAAGGTGCTGAGGAGGTGCTGATATCTGGGAAAGGATCTCACAATTTTTCTGAAGGCCTACCATGTTGGCTTCTAATATATGTTCCTGACACCTGACACCAACATGAATACCCACACCTTGGAAAGGTTCTAGGAAATGTAAACAAATTTGGGGTTTAAGAAAAGGGAGGAAAAACTTGCTCTTGCTCATTAGAAATGTGAGAAATTGTATAGAGTCTGCCGTTCTCTTCTGGAATCTACTTCTGGCCTTTTGTTTTGCTGTGGTATAGACACAGCATCCAAATGCGACTGTGGCTAGGAACAGTAGTAACTGTTCTCCTACAGGTCCTCTGGGCTCCCCAAGACATGGCAGAACAGCCCCGTACCCAGGAAGTTTTGTGTATTCATTCCCTTACATAAACAATTAAATTGGCTCACTGAGTCGTATTCCTTCATAGACAGCCTGCTTTCCTACTTAGAATCCTAGTAAGGGAGTTAAGTTATTGTATATATTTTTAGCCCTGTGGTAGCATACTGACCATTTTAAAGCAAAAATCTTAGAGAATATCATGAAGAGTAATTAACTATGACACCTGGCATAAAAAAGAACTAAATACTGTTATATAAAGCATAAAATTTAGGCGTCCTTTGAGTTAGATATGAACAAATGTTTTTCCTATTCAAACCTAAAAATCTGAATCAGTGACAAGTCTTTGAGTTTATATGGAAGATAATCCACTCAACTGGCAGTATAAATAATGAATCTGGGATGTAGCTGGAAAAAGCATGGGATTGGAGGACAGGAAAAGTATGTTTTAGTTTTGGCTTTTGTGTTACTTTCATGTCCTTGGGCAAGTCCCTTCATCTCTCTTGGTCTCGGTATCTGGATCTAGAAAGTGAAGGGAGTGAGCAAAGTACTCCGTGAGGTCCCTTCTAGTTCTAGGATATTAATGACATATCTGGGTTTGTTATTTATTTGATACGAACATGCCACTGTCCTGGGCCCAGTGGATTGTTTCTAGTCTTGCGACTAGTTCTACTTTCTCTTTTTGCCAGGGAATGTTTATTCTCTGGGTCTAATTATCTGAGTCAATGTCTGATTCCATATTCCCCTAAACACTGCTCTGTGAAATTCTACCTGTTGAGACAGC
Source organism: Mirounga angustirostris (assembly GCF_029215605.1). Classification (NCBI taxonomy): domain Eukaryota; kingdom Metazoa; phylum Chordata; class Mammalia; order Carnivora; family Phocidae; genus Mirounga; species Mirounga angustirostris. The sequence continues at coordinate 99,243,725 of NW_026991717.1, forward strand.
AAATAAAAAGTCTTTGTGGTATAATTTAAAATAAAATTAAAAGTCCCATTCATTTCAAAGGGTTGTCTAGAATGCTTGAAATTTCTTTTACTTACTTCTTTGGCTTATGGCATTCAAATCTTGCCTGTACATTAATTTATATCTCCTTGAGGCCATACTGTTTGAAAGGCAATTTCTGTTCTTAGGAGCTTACAATAAAAAAAGACACGATCTGAAAGAAGTTGCATGATGGTAACACCGTCAGAGTTATTTCTGAGCAAAGGAATGACCACTGAAGGCAAAATCTTAAAAGAAAGTAAACAAGTATGGTAGGAGATGGATTCCATTCTGGGATTCTGGCTTTGCATCTGTGGTTGGGACCTAAATGAATTACACACATATACTTTTTCCAGCGCTGTGGGAAGTAAAGAAAAATCTGAATTCCTATTTGAAAAGAAATAGAGTCTTCTTTCTTCCATAAGTAACTCAAATTAATTTTTCTCTCTCTTTCAAGTGGAGATGATACCAAGCATGCTCTAATGAATATGTAAGGTACACTCATGGAGAAAATATCCAATAATTTATGTGTTACAGTGCTCAGGCACCCATTATTCCTTTAGATGTGCCAAATGTACCAATCTTGCCCACATAGTATTTATTTGCTTAGGGCATCTTCATCTGTAGGGCAAAGATAAGTTTCAGCCATGGCAACATTACATTCTTAATTAGTGGAATTCAAATGAGTGAGGTGTTAGCGTATTTTGCTCATAAAAATCAGTAGGTAGAAACCAGTGCAAAATGCTTAGCCATCAACAGTCTTGATGGGGTGCATGTGTGAATCTTATATTCTGTGTAAGTACTAGTAGTCACTGGGTACCAGTACTTAAACACTGTTAGAACCCAAGAGCTATTGAACCTTTTAGAGAACATCATTTGAAAAATTAGATAGAGAATATCTTACACTTTTAGCTAGATTCTTGAGCATACAAAATGATCAGACTTAGGTTTGTGCTAGGGAATTTGCCGAGATATTGGGAGGCATGTAAGGCTATAGATTTGCCCCGGGGCTTCAGAAATAGCCAGAATACACTAGTAGGACTCTGAAAGGACTTGTGCACTTGTAAACTTGGCAGGCCTGTAGCTGTGAATGGTTGAACCACACCAGATGAACTGTTGAGAATGTTGAGAGAGCCAGGGAAAGAACTTGCTTATTTCTGCCGCCTGAAAGAAGGAAAAAATAATCTGAAAGACAGACATCCAACAGGATGGTGGTTCAGTACTTGGAAAGCAGTGAGACTGAAAACCACCTGTGGTTGGTAATGGAAAGCAAACATCTTTTTTTTTTTTTTTTAAGTACTATTTTGGGCTTTATACCTCAAGTGAAATGCCAGGGGCACAGGGGTGGACAGTTGCTTATGTGACATCAAGGGTGAGTCCTTATGACTCATACAGTTCAGGGTCCCCATGAATTAGAAAGAGTGAATGTACTGGACTCAATTCAAAGAACAGAAATTCAAAAGTATAAGAGCTGGCTTAAGAAGACAGATTAAGAGGCCTAAATATGTTTGGCTTGGATGAAGAATGAAAAAGGGGATATAATAGCCTTTTGCAGGTCCTTGAGGAGCTGAAACTCAAACTAAATAAGGAGAGGAATTGTTTGGGGGTAGTGTACAGAGGTAAGCTATGGCTGACATGATGAAATTGAGAAAAGGAAAACTCAGCCTGAATGTCAGGAAAATATTTCTTATACAAGTTCTATAAATCTGCCAAGGGAAGTAGTAGAAATCTTGTTATTTGAAATCACTTTAACCTAGATTGGAGAAACCACTCATATTTTTTAGTCCTCTCCAACTTCACCTTTTCTCTATCTGAAAATCTATGATTCCTTTGCTCTTACCAGTATTTTCAAGTTCTCTATATTGTGTTCCCTGTGAAAATCTTGAAGGTATTTTATATCTATTCTTCATTTTAAAATAAATAATAAGAGAGTCACTGGAAGAAAAATCATCAGATGCTTATTACATTTTTTCTCCTTTAAGAGTCCATTCCTTACACTGCTTTGTTCAAGCTTATTTGGTTACAGACTTTAGTTTGTTTTTACATTTCAAATGGAATGCAACAAGAGTAATTTTGATTGGATACTTCAAAGCACTTAAAAATAAAATGGAATTATATCAGGAATCAATAACAAAAGGGAACTTAGAAAATGCACCAATATGTGGAAATTAAACAATATATTCCTAAGTAATCGATGAACTAAAAAAGAAATCTCAAGAGAAATTAGAAAATAATTTGAGATGAATTAGAATGAAAACAATACAGCAAAATTTATAGGAAGCAGCTAACACAGTGCTTAGGGAAAATTTATACCTATAAATGCCAGCTGGGTGGCTCAGTTGGTTGAGCATCCAACTCTTGATCTTGGCTCAGGTTTTGATCTGAGGGTCATGAGTTCAAGCCCTGCATTAAGCTCCATGCTGTGTGTGTAGCCTACTTAAAAAAAAAAAGAAGAAGATGAAGAAGAAAGATCTCAAGTCAATAACCTAACTTCTCTCTTAAGAAATTGGAAAAAGAAAAGTAAACTAAACCTAAAGCAAGTGGAAGGAAGCAAATAATAAAGATTTGAAAGAAGTAAAATAGAGAATGGAAAAACAGTAGAAAAACAAGGAAGCCAAAAGTTGGACCTCCAAAAAGATCTACAAAATCGATAAAAATTTAGATAGATGGACTAAGAAAAAAAAGAGAAGATTCAAATTACAAAAATTACAGGAATAAAAATCAGGAATAAAAGAGGGAAATCACTACTCACCTTACAAAAATGACAAGGATTACAGGGAATACTATGAACTACTGAATACCAACAAATTAGGTCATTGAGATGAAATGGACAAATTCCCTGACACAAATTACTGAAACTGCCTCAAGAAGAAATAGAAATTTGAATAAACTTATTATAAGTAAAGAGATTGAATTAGTAATAAAACAACTTCCCACAAAGAAAAGCCCAGAACCAGATGGCTACACTGGTGAATTCTACCAAACATTTAAAGAATAATTAACACCCATCATTCACAAACACTTCCAAAAACTAGAAGAGAAAGGAACACTTCCTAACTCATTCTATGAGATAGGCATTCGAGAACAAACCAGATAAAGTTACCCCAAGAAAAGAAAACTACTTATGAATATAGACGCAAAAGGCCAGGAACAGGACAAGAATGTCCCCTCTCATTACTTCTATTTAACATTGTACTGGAGGGTAATTAAGCAAGAAAGAGAAATAAAAGGTATCCAGATGATAAAAGAATGGTAAAATTATTTCTATTTGTAGACAATATGGTCTTGTATATAGAAAATCCTAAGGAATCCACTTAAAAAGAAAAAAAAAAGACTAGCAGAAATAACAAACTAAGTTTAACAAAGTTGCAGGGTATAAGATCAAGATACAAAAACCAATTGTATTTCTATACATTAATAGTAAACATTCTAAAAATAAGAGTAAGAAAATAATTTAATTTATAATAGCATCAAAAGAATAAAATACTTAGGTATAAATTTAACAAAAAGGTGCAAACTTTGTCCACTGAAAACTATAAAACATGTTGAAAGAAACTAAAGAAGATCTAAATAAATGGAAAACCATCCCATAATCATGGATTAGAATACTCGATATTGTCAAGATGACAATACTTCCCTAGATGGGCTACAGATTCAATGGAATCCATATCAAAAGTTCAGCTAGGTCTTTTTTTTTTTTTTTTAAGAAATTGATAAGCTGATTCTAAAATTTGTATGGAAGTGCAAGAGACCCAGAATAGCCAAAACAATCTTGAAAAAGAGCAGAGTTAGAGAGTTAGAGAACTCACAATTCATAATTTCAAAACTTACTACAAAGTACAGTAATTTAGACAGTGTGGTACTGGTATAAGGACAGACACATATGGAATTGGGAGTTTAGAAATATGCCCTTACACTTGTGGTCACTTGATCCTTGACAAGGTGCCAAGACAATTTGATAGGGAAAAAAACCCCAGTTTTAAAATATGACACAAAGAGCACAAACAACTGAAGAAGAAGAAGAAAAAAATGGACAAATTAAACTACATTAAGGTTAAAAATGTTTTTGTTACAAACAGTACCATCAAGAAAATTAAGACACCCCACAGAATGGGAGAAAATATTTATAATATATAAAGGAACACTGGGGTATTGTAATTGCTTGTTTACTTATTAGTATCCCTGGCTGGACTGTGGCTCTAGAGGCCATTATAATACTAACACCTACAACAGGTCTGATTTGGTATGGATAGTCATTAGGTAATTGTCAAATAAGTGAATAAATGACGTGAGAACAGGGAGAGTAAACAATGACTCAAGACTGCAAGCTTAGGGAACAAGGAGGTAATGGAAAAAATGGGTAGAGGCATCTATTTGTGGGAGAAAATGATAAACACCCACAGGCTAATTTCAGACAACAGGTGGATACTCTAAGGCGGTACCCAGCCCTCCATGCCTCCTGTTTAGCACTGACTCCGATGTGGAAAATGGCCTAGCCCTGCTTACATTACCTATGCACTCCCAAGGACTCAGATGTATGTTTTCCCCAAAGACAACATATAATTTTGAGAATTGTGATCATTTTTTCCGTGTTCTTTTGAAGGCTGTAAAATAATTTTAGATGCAATAGTAATTCTAGGTCCTTGCTTACTCTTGACCTTTGAAGTTTGATTCAAAACATCACACACCTCCCAGCCCAGATGTTGGCAAGTTAATGATATATTGCTGCAGGAAAGAACTTGGTCCTGTTTGCATAAGGAGCTGGAAATCTTTGGTAATGCTATCTTACCTCGATTTTCCTTTTTGAGGATAAAACTGAAATATAGTTTTGTCAGTATAAAGGCAAAAGATAAAGAATTAGGAAAAATAATGAAGCTTCCTGGTGTTTATGGTATGGAGCATTGTCATGCAATTGGCGTGAGAACTCTTCAAACCCATAGTGACTCTTCTAGTCCAAGAATAAAGAGGATAATTTCCAGCTAAGTGCATTCGAAGCCTTTTTTTTAGAGCTTGAGTTCCTTTTACCCATTTCCTACATCCAGTCTTCATCCTTGGTTTCTAAATGGTAGGATTCACATAGAAATAATTACCAAACCTGCCCCGCCAATCACTCTTAAAAACGCTTTAGTTTTTTAACTGGCAAAATCAACTTTAAGAATAATGTCTTTATAGGTAAGCAGTCAACAACTAGCCAATGCCATTTGGTAGTTCTCACAGTATACTCTGAGTCATAGTGATTTGTGTATATTTCTTGAGATTCTCTACTGGGTGGTAAGCATCTTGAGGATGTAGGACAAATATCCTTCTTGGCCCCTAATGCGACGTTTTACATTAACTAAGTGCTTAATAAGTATCTGTGGTATGGATAAATTAATCTGTAGCACCTTTCTGGTGCTGGTTAGCTGGTTAGTGTGCAGTGCTGGGCATGTACAGCTCAATGAATACTAGTGAATCAAATGTAATGACATGGCCTCCTAACACCTCCCTAATATTTATTTTTCTGGGGAAGGACAGCTAATCATGCCCTGGAGAGTCCTAGGCACCTTCTCCTTGTTTCCTTAGGCAGGCATGTTGTCTTCTGGCATGGACAATTCTGGGCCTTGAAGCATTATTTGTTTCTCTGAGTAGGTGGAGAATTTGGTTTGTTTATTTATTTATTTATTAAGTAAAGTGATACAAGTTTTATTAAATGAGGATACAGAAAAAGCTCTCAGGAGTGAGAGGGGTCCCGACAGGGTTGCCCGAGAACCTGGTTTAAAGAGGTTGTGAGACCATACCTGAGCTTCTATGACACACTGGTGGCACACTGGAGACCGGAAACCTTCCTAAACCAAATAGCTGACTTCTTGGAAGCCATTACAAACAGCCAGCTTTTTAATGAGCAGACATTTTCTCATGTGAAACTTGTCCTTGATCTTTTTTTTTTTTTTCAGTTTTCTAAATTGGAAGATTTTTTTCCTGTCTTTTTTTCCTTTCACTGTCTTTATAGGAGGATCTCTGCTTAGAAACCCTCTGTTCCTTTTAATAATAGTTTTCCAGTAAGGTTTCTTCATCCTGGGGAATCCAAAAACCCACACTGTGCTCTAGTTAGTGCTCTGTCATCTCTTCCTTACCTTGCTCAGTGTAAAACTGCAATTGCCGTGCTGTTTCATCGGGGTGATTGGAAGATACCACTCTTACGTTCCACAATAGCCTACTGCTTTCTCCTCCGCTCTGTGATCCTTTACGTATGGCTCCTCATAGAAGACCTTGCTGATTCTAAACTATATTTCTGTGTGTGTGTGTGTGTGTGTGTTCTCAGTAATGACCTTCTTTTGACTGGAAACTATTAAGGGAAAGGCCCCCCTCCCTGATTATGCATCAGTGTTTATAATAAGCTCACAATATCATCATACTCCAGCTTCTCTATATAGCAACGTAGTGATAAGACACATTGGCACATTGGTATAATCACTGCCCTAAACTGAAAATACATTCATGTAATATGTTCTTGCATTCTGTTTCCCAGAAAGTGCCCAGCAGCAGCCAGCACAACAGCCAGCACCTGCAGTGACTGGCAAGGTGTGCTTGGCAGCTTTGCCAGCCAGATGCCAAGTTCTATCCTGTTCCAGTAACAGCATCTGGGTGGCAAGCTGGCTTTCTGCTGACATATAAATCTGCCACAGGCCTTTGGAGTGTTCCTGGAAGCCTGGGCTGGAGCTGGCTGCTAACCACTCCCCTCCAGGGAAGGGAGGGGACACCCCAGCCTCTTCCCTAGGAAGTAGTAAATGTGTGGTAGAATTCTCTTTTAGGGTCGAATGCCTGCTCTTTTTGCCGACTGCTGTGTCTACCTGGACCACCTTGGTTCTTCTCTTGGTGCAGAAATGTCCTCCAAATCAGAGCCAATGCTTCCCTATCTCTGCCTTGTGCTGGGAACAGTTGGAGCCTGAGTCCACCAGCCAAGTGGCTTGGGGAAGGCAGATGGCTCTACTTCATTTTTGGTACAGAATGTGGAAAGGCCAACCCAGCATGAACGGTCTAAGTTTTTCATTTGGGTTACAGTGATTTTTCATGCTTAGTAGATACACAAAAGAAGTATTCCTATTAAGTTCCTTTGCAAGCAGGCACTTGTCCAGGCAAGAAGTTCCCCATTAAATAGATGGTAAATGAGGCTGTCTCATAATTTCTATCACTGTTAAACTTTATGTTGGGAGATTGGGCAGAAAATAATAGGAAGTCTAGTTCTTTAGTAGAGAAGTATAAAGCTTTGGGGCAAGTGGCCAGAGTTTGAATCCTGTTTCTATACTTACGAGAAATAATATAGATAATAATAATCATGATGTAATACATTAATAATATACATAATAATCATAGAATAATATATAAATAATGTAGATAATCAGAATCTTTGAGAGCACTATATTTGAAGATCAAGTGTAAAAAATGCATGAAATGCACTTAACACAGCACCTAACAGAAAAACAATACTATTCAGTGCTTTAAGACTATTTTTTTCTGGCTCCTTTGCAAGTCCTCAGAATGGATCTGTGTCCACATTCTTCAGTGTTACTGGCAGTTAGCATGGATGGCAGAAGAGTCTTAAGTAAGTTGGTTTGAGGTTGAACTGCCTTTGCTTGAGTGGCTGCATAGACCCATCTTACTATTGTGTAACTTAAATTTTTCAGCTTCGACCTTGATGACAGGTTTGTGTAACATGCTGCAAGTCCCCCTGTAATTATGGTTGGATGAAAAGAATATATGGGATAATGATATGACTTTTCCCCACCCCTTGCTCAACACTGTGGTATAGAAGGAAGAGGCCTCTTGAGAAAGCACTTTCAGAATGGCAAGAGCATGTGTGTTGGTTTGTCTCAGAGCACAACATTCTTGGATTCCACTCCTGGTGGACCTGGTCAGGCCTCTTCAGCTGAGGTTCATTATAGGAGACAGTTAGAATTCAGTGCTATGTGAGCAAGTGCAATTCATGGCCACTGAAGATTTTGCAGAAATGTTAATGTTTGTGGAGTCCTCTAAAGTTCATATTTTCCATGCATCTGGAAATTCCAGTTACCAAAACTGAATTGTTGCTCTTTATAATTTCCATTCCTTTATTTGGTAGCTAGTCTGGGACTGCTCTTAATTAAGGACTCATACCTTCCTTCCAAATTTCTCCTTCACCAATCTTCATTTGCCTACCAAACTGAGGGGTTTCCTGGATTTTTTGTTGAAATCTGAGAGTTTAAGTATCTGTGCGTTCTCTATCACAGTCTGGTGGTGAGCCAGCCACCATTTCTTTTCCTTTCAGCCACTTCATCAGTGATACTTTTAAGGACAACTGAAGCCCATGTTAGAACTTCTCAATTAATGTGCACACAATTCACTTGGGGTCTTTGTTAAATTGCTGATTCTGGTTTAGGGGGTCTGGTGTTGGCCTGAGAGTCAGCATTTCTAACAAGCTTCCAGGTGATTACCATGCTACTGGAATGTAGATTAAGAGCTCATGTATAACTTCATCTCAAGGTATACACAAAGTTCTGTAGGGATTCAATTCTCCAAACATTTACAGAGACTTTCAGCAAATCTAGCTATTTTTTCCTCTGAATCCTCAGGTGGAAGTTTCAGATCATTTTATCCTTTCGGCAGTACTAAACACTGGAGATTTATGAAGCCCTACTTTAGCTCTATTTCCTTTGATTGGTTTATCTTATGTTAATATTTATCATCCACTTAGAATTTCAGTCCTTGTATATGTAGCTGTTGCTGTGACAAGCAATATACATATAAATAGAAATGTATAGTCAGCTGCAGTGACTCTCTTGGGGCTGTTTTGCTTTTGCTGGCCTTTGGATTTTGAGTTTCCTTGTGTTGATTTCACCATCAGATTCATGGCCTTGTCAAACTCAGTGATATGTACCACCTATCAAGACACCATTGCGGTGTCTGCTATTGGCACTTTCCCAGATAACTCTAATCTGCATGAAAATTGCTCTTAATCTTTTTTGTCATCAGCTCCAATGTTTAATAGGCACACAAAAACCAGCTAGGATTTCTTTGTCCATCTTGTGTGATGGAACAATGAACAAACAAACCCAAACAACATAGTTAAAAACATCTCCCCACTTCCTCCTTTTGAAAACTAGGAATACATATAAGACCACACAGGAGATGGAAATTTAGGATATACCTATTTGGAATTGAATGAAGTCATCTACAGTTTAGCAAACATCAAGTCTTTTGGTTAGAAGTGCAAAACATTGGCCATGCTTTCCCGACTCTTCCCCCTTTCCTGGTTGTCTATTCATAATTCCCACTTCATAAGTACTAGAGTATCTAAAATTAATAACTCAAGCAATTAAAAGTAGTTTACTAAATTATTAAGCTGTTTGAGATCTTTCTTTTTTCCTAATGTAGGTAGGTGTTTATTGCTATAAACTTCCCTTTCAGAACTGAGTTTCTGCATTCCATGTTTTGGTATGCATGGTTGGGTTTCCACTTCTGTTTCAAGATATTTTTTTATTTCCCTTTTCATTTCGTATTTGACCCATTTGTTGTTCAGGAATGTGTTGTTCAATTCCCACATATTTATGAAATTTCCAGTTTTCTTCCTGTTATTGATTTCTAGTTTCATATAATTGTGGCCAGAAAAGATACTTGGTATGATTTCAGTCTTTTAAAATTTTCTCAGACTTGTTTTGTGTCCTAGCATATGATCTATCCTGGAGAATGTTTTGTGTGCACTTGAGAACAATGTGTATTCTGCTGCTATTGGATGGAATGTTCGCAGTATGTTTATTAGGTCCATTTGGTAGAAAGTAAAATTCAGGGGTGCCTGGGTGGCTCAGTCGGTTAAGCATCTGCCTTCAACTCAGGTCATGATTCCGGGGTCCTGGGATTGCGCTCCACGTCGGGCTCCCTGCTCAGTGGGGAGCATGCTTCCCCCCCTCTCTCTGCCACCATGCTCTCTCTCTCTCTCTCTATCTCAAATAAGCAAAATCTTAGAAAAAAAGAAAGAATAATTCAAGCTCAATATTTCCTAATGGATTTTCTGTCTGGATGATCTAGCCATTGTTGAAGGTGGGATACTGGATATCCTCTACTATTATTGTATTGTTGCCTGTTTCTCCCTTCAGATTTGTTGGTATTTGCCTAATATTTTTAGGTGTTTCAGTGTTGGGTGCATACATATTTATGAATGTTACATCCTCTTGATAAATTGACCCTTTTATCATTATATTACTTTCTTTGTCTCTTATTACAGTTTTTTATTTAAAGTCTATTTTGTCAAGTGTAAGTACAGCTAACCCTAGCTACTCCTGCTCTCAAAAATTTCCATTTGCATCCCTTTACTTTGAGCCTATGTGTGCTCTTAAAGCTGAAGTGAGTCTCTTATAGACAGCATATAATTGGGTCTTGTGGTTTTTTTTTTTTTTAATCCATTCAGCCATTCTATGCCTTTTGATTGGAGAATTTAATTCATTTACATTTAAAGTAATTATTGATATGTAGGGACCTACTAATGGCATCTTGTTTTCTTGCTGTTTTGTAGTTCATTGTTCCTTTCTTCCTCTCTTGCTGTATTCCTTTGTGAATCAATGATTTTCTGTAATGGTATGCTTTGATTCCCTTTTCTTTATCCTTTGTGTATCTACTGTAAGTGTTTGTTTTGTGGTCACCAGAGGCTTAGGTAAAATGTAGATATAATAGTCTATTTTAAGCTAATAACTTTGGTCACATGCAAAAACTCTATCCTTTCAGTCCCCTGCCCATTTTATGTTTTTGATGCCACAATTTACATATTTTTATATTTTTTATCCATTAACAAATTATTGTAGCTATAGTTATTTTTAATAATTTTGACTTTTCACCTCTATATTGGACTTAACTGATTAATACACCATTATATCAGAGTGTTTGAATTTGACTATATACCTACCAGTGTATTTTATATTTTCATGTGTTTTCATCTTACTAATTAGTGTCCTTTTATTTCAGCTTAAAGAACTCCTTTCAGCATTTCTTGGGAGGCAAGTCTAGTGCTGATTAACTCCCTCAGCTTTTGATGACTTGGGAAAGTCTTTATCTCTCCTTCATTTCTGAAGGACAATTTTGCTGGGTAAAGCATTCTTGGTTGGCAATTATTTTCTTTCATCCCTTTTCATATATCATCCCACTCTCTCCTGGCCTGCAAGGTTTCTGCTGAGAAAACTATTGATAGCCTACAAGGTTCCCTTGCATGTGAAGAATTTCTTTTTTTCTCTTGCTGCTTTTAAAATTCTCTCTTTGTCTTTGATTTTAGATGTTTGTTTTTTTTTTTTTTAAAGATTTTTATTTAAATAAAAATAGACACAGAGAGACACAGTGAGAGGGGGAACACAAGCAGGGGCAGGGGGAGAGGGAGAAGCAGGCTTCCCGCTGAGCAGGGAGCCCGATGTGGGGCTCGATCCCAGGACCCTGGGATCATGACCTGAGCTGAAGGCAGACACTTGATGACTGAGCCACCCAGGTGACCCAATTTTAGACAGTTTTATTATAATGTGTCTTGGAGAAGATTTCTTTGTATTGAATCTCTTTAGGGTTTTATGAGCTTCATAAACTTGGGTGTCTAAATTTTTCTCCAGATTTCTGGACTCAAACTTCCAAGATTCTGACTTAGTAGGTTTGAGGATGGCAATTGTCTGTTTTCTTTGCTGATTCCTCTTCCTCTCTCTGTCTTCTAAAGATTAGAATGTCCCCAGGCTCAGATGTCTTTTCTTCACTAGCTATGCTCATTCCTTAGGCGATTTTATCTAGGCTTAGAGATTTAAACACCGTGTCCACACTGATGATTTCTGTATTTCTATCTCCAGCCTGCTCCTTTCCCTGAACTCCAGATTAATGCATCAAGCACCTATCCAACATCTCAAACTTAATATGTCTTGATTCCCTTCCGAACCTGTTTTTTTTTCCCCCATAGTCTTTCCCATCTCAGAAAATGTCGCTACATGCTTCCAGTAGCTCAGGTCAAATGCCTTTCTCTCTTACACCTCACATAATATCTGCCAGCAAATTCTCAACTTTCAAAATATATCCCAAATCTTATTACTCTTCATCATGGCCACTTCTGTATCCTGGGCAAAGTCACTATCATATCTCTCCTGGATTATGGCAATAGTCTCATAATTGATCTCTCTGCTGCTCCATTCACCACCAGCCTTCTGACCTCCTCTCCCATTACCCTCTCCCTTATTCCCTCCACTCCTGCCATATCAGTTCCTAGCTCTTCCTGAAAACTACACCAAGTATGTCCCACCCAGGGCTTTCACACCAGCTGATCCCTCTGGTTGGAAGGCATTCTCTTGAGATATTTGCACATCACACTCTCTCACTTCCTTCAAGTCTTTGCTTAAAAGTGATCTAGCAGAGGCAGTCCTGACCAACCCATATAGAATAGTGGTAACACTACAGCCTGACTTTATTTGTCTCCACAGTATTCATCCCCACCTGAGAGGTTTTACATTTTTATTTGTTTATTGTCTGGATTCTCCCATCAGAGTATAAGCTTTAGGAAAAAATGACTTTTTTATGCTATCACTGAATAGGCACTTAATGAATATTTGTAGAATGAATGAAAGAAAGAGAACTATATTTCCCAGCAATAATTTTCTAAGTGTCATATTTCCAGTTAGAAATTTATTGCAGTCAGATACCATATCTTGCTCATTTCTGTCTTATACTGTTGTACCAGGCATCCAATAAGCATTGTTGGGCAAATGAATAATTGTAGTGTAGAGGAAATACCACAGACTTTAGAGAAAGGGAGTGAGGCTCAAATTCTGGCTTGGCCTTGGATTCATCATGTGACTTAAACTAAGTTATTAAGTCTTCCTGAGTCATAACTTCTTCATAAAGAGATAAAATTTCAATTTTCATATGGTTATTCCAAGGATTATATGAGATAACATATTTAAATTTCATACTATAGGGACTTCACCATATTAGGAATTCAATATATTGATGTTGATGTTCCTCATCCTGACCAATACTAACCAATCCTAACCTCTTCTTTCCTCTTCATTATATTTACTTTCCACTTCACAGATTCTTTAAAATCAATGAAAGGTACTAATCCAAGCTTTGGTAACTGAGCTCCTCACTGCTCCAAGTTCCTGCAGCCTAGATTAATAGAAATCCTAGATTTATCCCAAAGACTCAAGTAAAGAAAATAAATGGCCACAAATTCACACTTTGGAGGAGCTTAAAAAAAATAGCTAGAATATATTCAGAATCCACCTACTGCCACCTCTACCTTTATCTCTCCCCTAGATTAATGCAACTGGTTTCCTTGTTTTTGCCGTTGTGCTAACTCCACTCTAACTACAATGGGCTTCTTGCTGTTCCTGGAGCATATTATCATGCATAGTCCATCCCTAGGACCTTTGCACATGCTATTTCCTCTGAATGGAATGCTCTTTCCTAAAGTATTTGTAGCATTCACACTCTCACTTCAGATCTTTGCTCAAAAAAAATCACCCTTACAAAAAGGTCTTCCTTGGACCCCTTTTTGTCAATTTCAGTGCTTCCATCCGAGGAAAACACATGACTTTTCCCTACTTTATTATTTTTTTCCATAACATCATGTCATCGTTGGACAAACTATGTCACCCCAGATTAGAACATAAGCTCCATGAGGATGGGGATTTTTGCTTGTTTTGTTTTCCCCCTTACTCCCAGTGCCTAGCACATAGTAGGTGATTAAAAAAATGTTTCTTACATGAGTTGATGAATGAATAAATGAATGAAAAAGGGAAGAGAGGTGGATGGGGGTGTCCAGGTGGGAGTGTGAATTGGAAGGAAGAGGGGCAGATTTAGAATCCAACATCTGCTTCTGTGTCCTCAGGCTTGGCTGGCTCAGAGGTGGCTCAGCTCCTGTCACCTGGCCCACTGACAGCTGACACCATAACAAAGCAATGTGCTGGAATGAGTCAGGTTCTGGAATGCTGGAAGGCCTCCACATGTCAGGATGACCTTAAAAGAGGGGATCCATTGTCCCTTGTTACAGATTCTCCCCAAGTGATTAACTCAAGGCCAGAGACCCTCTCTGGTATTGTTCCCAGCTCTCAAGGAACAGATATGAAAAATGGTGGGTTTCCAGAAACATCTCACTGGTAAAGCAGAGTTGACTTCTTTGTTTTCTGTCTTTCTGGATTACGCTTTGCTGGCTTGAAGGAGGCAATTGGCTGTGTAGGTTAAAAATGTTCCTTTAAGGGTCTACTATATGTCAGAGAGAGAAGAAAAGAATTAGTTAAGCAAAGTAAAACTTGGAAGGTGATTTGACTGTAGTTAGTCATCAACTTTAACCTTAGTGTTTTCATTATGCTCAGGAAGCACACTTCTTTGGGTCACTTTGTCTTGGGGTGGCTCACTCCTCTTGCCTAACCCCAAAGGATATGGGCAGTTGGCTTAGATCAGTATTGTTGGACTACCTCCTTCTTTTGGAGAGTGCGCTGGAAAACTTCTCTGCTCTCAGAGGTGCCTCTGGGGGTGAGAAAGATGAATCAGATTGCAAGCAAAACCAGAAAGAGAGATGGGGTGGAGTTGGGGAAGAGTCACTTCCTAATTTAAACTGACTTTCCCTTACCCTGAAAGAAAGTCTTGTGTGGTTTTTTGGAGTGAGTAGCAGCTAAATCCCCCCTGAGATTTTAGGCCCCTTTGGGCAGTCTCTCCCTCTCTGGGCCCAGCCTCTGCTAGAGACCTTCTTCTTGGCTCAGCTCTCGTTGAATGGACACTAGGAACACCACCTCCCACTATTGATCCTCCAGCCCAAGGAGTGGTGGCATCTTCCTGCTTTTGCTTATCTTGGGGGAGTCTTGCCATTCTTTGTTTGGATTTTCAGCTATTCCATCATCTATGTAACCAGTTCTTTGTACTTTTATTTGAAAGATACAAAATGGGTTTTGTTTTCTTGACTGCACTCTTGCTGGTCTGCTCAGCTCAAACTGTTTTTAAATTTTGTAAAAATAGGACTACTTGTCACATTGTTTTCGAGTTTTTAAAAAATGTAGAAAGCTGAAAATATTTACTTTGATCTGTTACTTTTACCATTATGTCTTTTTAAAAATATTTTTATACCACTCAGTGGGTTTCCTGAATACAGGCACTGGGACATTGGTTTTCTGTTGTAGGTTGAAAAACTGCTCTAGTAGTTTTATGAATGGTTTTGTACTTAGTTTCCCACTGTGTCATCAAATGTCTGCTGCCAACCAGAGATACAGGTTTTTAAAATTGCATTTAACTTCTCTGAGCCTCAATTTCTTCATTATAGAAAAAGAAAGTTGTATTTGACGGGTCATTTAAAAACTTTAATTTAGCCTCAAAACTCATTTTTAAAGTATAATCTGAACCTGCACTTCTACATATAAAGTAGGAAATCCTAAGCTTACCTCCCTGACCTCCAGAAGACCTCACCTTGTCTCTTACAGCAGGCCTGAGTTACCACTACTCAACCCTGGAGTATAAAGTGATTGAATAAAGAGTGGTCAGATTCTGCTCTGGCCACTTTTTTTTTTTTTTAAGATTTTATTTATTCATTTATTTGAGAGAGTGAGAGAGAGAGCACATGAGAGAGGGGAAGGTCAGAGGGAGAAGCAGACTCCCTGACGAGCAGGGAGCCCGATGCGGGACTCGATCCCGGGACTCCAGGATCATGACCTGAGCTGAAAGCAGTTGCTTAACCAACTGAGCCACCCAGGCGCCCTGCTCTGGCCACTTTTGATTTTATGCTTCTTGAAGGAGTCTAGTGATTTTATTTTTCAGTTTTAAAGCTAAGATTTAAAAAAACAACACTTTTAAGTCTGATTTTTACCTACCTTAGTTAATATACTTATCTCATCTTAATGAAAACATTTTTTAGCCCAATTTTACTTATCTTTGCTTATCTTACTCTGAAGGAGAAAAACCCATGTTTCCTTGGAAAAGCTAAAGTCTTGTTGGAAAAAAGTGCCAATAGAAAAGTCTCTTGTTAAAAGAAATAAAATTGGATCTGCACTCCTAAGAGGATATTCAAATTTCCTAAATGCAATATACTACAGACATTGTCAGGGCCTGCCTGACTCCCTAGCTCTCGCACTCCTCCTCATGCTAAGACAACATCTTAGCCTTACTCTGCTCTCTCTTAGACTCTGGAGAAATCCTATCCTGGGTGGGACTTTCAGGGGCTCTAGCTCAATACTCCCCTGTCTTAAACTCAAGTTATTGTTGCTGGAACTCTGCCTTTGGCTTTGCTCCCGGTTTAGTATGTCCCAGACACCAAGCTCCCCTTAAGCTCAATATTGAAGAAAAATCCACCTGTTTCCCTGTGCCTGGTTTCCAGTCCTGATTACCTGCTGAGAGTCCCAGCCCCAGCAGGGCTGCTTTCCAATTCCTCCCAGGACCGGGCACTGCTTCCTGCTCAAAGCCCTCTTTAATGCTGATTACTTTCAATCAGAATCTTAAAATATGTCCCATTTCAGGACATTGCTGTGCACTCTACACCTGCCAGGGCACCCTGTTAGATCTTACTGACAAGGCCCCCACATTGACTTCTTTCTTAAAGAAATCAGTTGTCTGTTACCCTTTTGGGTACCCTGAATATTCTGCCAGTCTGGGCTCCCTCTCAGTCCCCAAAGGTGATCTGTTTTTTCATTACCTTGCCTGGATCTAGATCCTATCCCATTATGGTCCCTATAGTTCTACCCCAGTCAAGCTTTCCATGCCTAATCTGGGTCAGAAGCTAATACTGGTTACATAAGACCTTTTGCCTATCACAAAATGCAAATCCTTTCTGGTTCCACATAATCTCTCTCCACATTATCATGCTTCTGCTGAACACATAATTATTGAATGCTAGGTGCTAGAGTATACGGAGAATAATGAATAAGTGGCCTTTGGGAACTCATAATCTAGTGCAGAAGAGATTTTAAACAAATAATTTTAATGCATTATGATGATGATGTAAGTTGCTCTCAGAGCACAGAATAAAGAAGTACAAATAATGAGGGATGACAGTAGAGGTGGGGGAAGAGATACTGTCAGGGAGCCTGGAGCTGAGCCTTTAAGGATTAATAGAAGCTCATCACTGGTGGATACCAGGGAGGAAAATCCAAGCAGAGACATCAAGACATGTTTGAGGAAGGTTGAGTTAATGGGTATGGTTGTAGCACCAAAGAAATGAAGGTGAAAAGTTACAAGATGAAGGCCAAGGGGTTTAGGCTATATTGTTCAGCAACTGGAGCTAGAGGAGAGTCTGAAGTAGTAGATTATCACAATTGGATTTGCATTTTAGGAAGATTCTTTGGAGGAGGTATTGATTGGAAGGAGGTGAGACTGAAGGTAAGAAGACCAGTAGAGAGGCTTTAATACAATAGTTGAAGCAAGAAATGATAAGTGCTTAAACTAAGACAGTATCAGTGGAGATGGACTGGAGTGAAAGTGTTTATGAAGTAGAATAGACAGGATCGATGATCAGTTGGAAAGAGCAGTGGTGAAGAAGAGGGAGCTGCTGAGGTTAACTCTCAGAAACCTGGGAGCTATGGAGGGTAACTCTTGAGTTTGTACTTTGGGAGTTGGCTAAGAATGGGGATAGCTTTCCCTAAGATGGGGACAGCAAGGGGAGGTAATGTTGGACATGTTATGTGAGAAGTGTCTGGAGGATGCCAAGTAGAGATGTTTCACAGGCAGTCCACAGTCTGAAAATCACATCCAGCTCAAAGAAGACTTCTTGGTTTCAGATTAATGTAGAAACCATAAATATATACAGGATGACCATAAATTCTGAAAACATAGATAATAATATTTTGTCATGTATTGTAATATATGTATTCACCTATGCTTCCAGACTTTATGACCATCCTGTAGAAATTTGTTAGAGCCAGATAGAATATGGATTAGCCAGATAGAATATATAATGTAAGAAGAGAAAGGGATTGGACCTGGAGTCCTGGGAACTACAATATTTATGGGGCAAAGGAGACTGAGAAGAAACAGAGAGGAGGTGAGATTTAAAGCACTGAGAAAGCCCAAGAGGAGAGTGCTACTTCACTGAGATGGAAGGGAAAGTGGTGAGATGAATAAGAATGTGCAGATGTCAGCCCAACTCACCATCAAACTCCTTTAAACAATTTCCCCCAGTGGCCAAAAGTATTACTTTCTCTAGAACAGTGGTTCTTAACTTTTATAGGGTAACGTGTTCTTTGGGAATCTGATGGAGGCCACGGACCCTCTTCCACTCATGAGTAGTAGGAATGGAATGCAGTGTAAGAGGGTCACAGATCTTCTGAAGCCCAACACCCAGGAATCTCAGGTTAAGACTCCTGGTATTTTGTAAACCTGCTTTTAAATACTCACAGGGACAGTCTTAGTTTCCCTGCATTTTGGGGAAAAAGTGGTTTATTTTCTTCTGAGAAAGCAGAAGAAAAAGAAGAAATGTTTTGCAGCAGCATGACGTCATTAAGCTTATCAAAGCCCAAATGATGTTTTTCTCCCATTAGAGGGAATGTTTTCTTTCTTTTTTCCCTGTTATCTCTTTCTAAACAGCTTAAAATTTTTTTCTTAGCTGAAGTTGATGTTAGCTTTATTTGCATAGTTGTTGATTGTTGTTACCATAAATCGCTTCAGCTTATAAGTCTCAGCCACAGAGTTTTTCAGAAAATTTTAAAATCATATTCCTTCTAGAGAACATTTGGAATCATATTTCCCCCCAGCAGATATAATGCAGTTTCCCTAAATTGCTCCTTTTCATTTGACACTGTGATCATATCTTCTTTTAAATATTCTTTCATTCTGGCTTCCTTGACACCTTGCCTTCCATCTCTGTCTCTGTCCTTTTTGTAATTGTCTTTAGGTCTCTCTGTTGACTTATTTGCACAGATGAGGGCATCTTTGAAGGCTCTGTTCTTAATTCCTTGCTTTTGTTTATTTTTTACCCACTCCTTTTCATTCAGTGAAAGAAATATTTATTGAGTGTGGACTATGCTTAGTGCACTTATTCTCATAATTGCAAAAATCCTCTCTTTCCGAGGATTTATGCTTCCAAATTTTGCCTCTAGCTCTGACATGATACAATGACATAATTCCCATGGCTGCCACCATGTCACTTTGAGGTCTCCCAGCTCTGCTTCCCCTTGTAACTGGCTTTCTTACAATTTGATTTTTCCATGCCAACCAGCAGCCTCGTCGAATTTCAGCTTCTCAGCCTAGAACTTTGGAATGTTTTCAATCTTTGATCATACTGAAAGTAAAAAACAAAATAAGACTACAAATCCTCTGCCAAAATGCTGCTGAAAACTCTGCAATCTTGTTAAGTTCACAAAATATAATATTGTTTTCAAACTTACTGATCTTTATGCTCTCTTGTATTTTTTAGTGATTCTTCTCTTTCATTATTTTCTTTTTTCTTTCTTCTCTTCTTTCTTTTTTGAATCTTGTATTTTAGTTTCTTCTGTGTCATTATGCTGTGCTGTAGGATCTCACATTGCTCTCTCTTACATGCTTTTGTACATTACATGCTTTTGCACATACCATATATGGGGACTATGTCCAATAGATGTCAATCTTCCTATTATTTTGCATGTATTTCACATGTTGATAATTTAATATCAGACATTGAAATCCTCCCTCCATTCAATATCCAGATTTTTTTTTTAAATCCAACTATTCTGGATATCATCTAGTTAAACTTGGAAAATTTCACATGGGAAAATGAAAAAGGTCAATGATATCTAGCTGCAGACTTGCTTGTCTTGTCCTAAATTTTAGTTTTTATGTCACAACTCAATTTTTCTTGCTCCTTGGTTTTATGATTCTTACTCTTGGATCATGGCAAAGTTGACATCAGAATCATAATCTGGACCTTTCACACCACACTGAGATATACTGACAAAAGGCATATACACTATGAATGTCCTATTTAGCACATTATGAATTTGAAATCCTAAGAGAGGCAACTTTATGAAAGGTGATAAATGGGGTAGAGGTGAGTCTGGGTCTATCACTTAGTTTGGCTTTTGGCTTTTCACTGAAACTTTTTTTTCCATGAGGGTATTTATCATAATAGACATGTGTTTTTAATGTATCAATCAGGAGGGTGTGTGGTCTTGCTTATTCTTGATTAAAAAGCCTATGTCAAATAAAAATTATTTCAAAGTTCCAGTAATAATTGGAGCAATAAGATGGTAAGGGGTAATTAAAGGATGTGGCTTTCTCTCAGAAACAAAACGAATCTGGTGACCACATGTACTCTCCTCCTCTTCCTTAATGAGTGTGATGAAAGATGTCAGGGTAAGAAACTATGGCGATTGGAGATACACCAACTTCATGCTAACATGTCAGATGCAAGTCCAGATTCCCACATTGACTACATTCAGGAATTTGCACCTGGTAACACTGTTGCTAACCAGCAATGTGCACATTTCATACTGTGATGATGCCTAACCATTGTGGCACTGGTAGTGCAGATGTTGGTACCCTCCCCCCCACAAACTCCCCCACCCCCACACATCTTTTAAATGGGAAATATAGTTGTTAGCTCTTCCCATTTTGAACTCTTAGACTACAAACCATAAAATACCCACGTTATTGCTCATGAATTATGGCCATTTAAGGACTTTCTATTTCAACTGGTTTGACTTGGAAAACTCAGACCATTGAGAATGGGAAATTATCCTGGGGACAAATTGTTTTTACTACACACAGGGCTGTTTTCTTCTTTGTGCAAGAATCTTGTTGAGTATATTGGCCAGCATGAAAAAAAATTCCAATCCTTTTGGTCAGTACTGAACAATTTGACCCCAAGTCTTTGTGTCTTTTGAGAGTTGTCCAATGGGTCCATCATAGCACATTAAACATCTGCTTTTCTGTTCTATTTTATGCTTTATTGGTCAATTCCCATTGGTTTAAATAGTTCCTCTGCCTTTAATAGGACTGTCTATGTGGATTAATAGTCATGAACACAGTGATGTGGTGATAAGGACCATCTTCTATTTAGAATTTGGCTAATTTCAATTGTACTTGAAAAATGTGCTCTGAGACCTACTTTAAGGGAAAAAATAAGAAAGAATGTGATAATCTACCTATTATCTTACTCACTGAGAAAATTAGATATGTAAATAAAAAAGTAACTCAAGAAAAATATGTCATGTTCTATGTGTGGCATAGGAAGTAAATGCTGTGAGAACAGCAAGAGTAGGTTATAAGCAGTAAGTTTGTATTCTTCCTGAGATCTTTACAGGAAAGGTTGATGGTAAACTGCCACTGCATAAGTGGGGAAAGAATTGGGGGAACCTTAGCTTCCTCTTTAGAGTTCTGTAACACTTTAGTGTTCTATAACTCTTTAGTGTTCTATAACACTTTGCCTCTGACCAGTTGCTTATGAGGCTACTCAACTACCATGCTTCTGGTTAATTATTCTGCTAATTGGCTAGGACACACTTTTAACTAGGTTTTAACATTTATTTAATCTAAGAAACTTTAAAAATCACCCAAGCAGTCACTGAGACCAGCATATGCTTTTATTTGAGATGTTTCAAGATTAATTATCTGACTCATGAGAGAATAAATATGAGTATTTTTAGTGGGAATTAAGGACTGTGTTCTAAGACTTTAGATGTTGCCTCTTTCATAAATCATGCCTCACTGTACTATTTTGAGTAGAAAACATCTTGATTCTTCTCTTAGATGTGTGAAGATGAAGGACGAATTGTCATGCTGTTGGAGTGGGAAAGTAGATGTAGCTCAGACTCCATTGTTAGATCTTGGTATGAATTCACGTGTTGTTGGACGAGTTACTTAAACTCTTTAAAAAAAAATACTTTATTTTGGGGAGCCTGGGTGGCTCAGTTGGTTAAGCCTCTGACTCTTGGTTTCAGCTCAGGTCATGATCTCAGGGTCATGGGATAGAGCCCACCTTGGGCTCCACTTTCCCAGGGGAGTCTACTTGTCTCTCTCCCTCCCCCTCCGCACCTCCCTCTACTCTCTTCTGCATGCACGCACATGTGTGCGCATTCTCTCTCTCTCCTCTCAAATCAATAAAGTCTTTAAAAAGATTTTATTTTATTTTTTAAAAAAGATTTTATTTATTAACTTGGGAGAGAGGGTGAGAGCATGAACTGGGGGAGGGGCAGAGGGAGAGAACCTCAAGCAGACTCCACAACGAGCATGGAGCCCCTCGTGGGGGTCCATCTCAAGACCCTGAGATCATGACCTGAGCCAAAACCAAGAGTGGGCTGCTCAACCAACTGAGCCACCTAGGCACCTTGAGTTACTTAAACTCTTTTTTTTTTTTTTTTTAAGATTTTATTTATTTGACAGGAAGAGAGACAGCTAGAGAGGGAACACAAGCAGGGGGAGTGGGAGAGGGAGAAGCAGGCTGCCCACGGAGCAGGGAGCGTGATATGGGGCTTGATCCCAGGACCCCAGGATCACGACCAGAGCTGAGGTCAGACGCTTAATGACTGAGCCACCCAGGCGCTCCGAGTTACTCTTAAACTCAGTTTTCCCATGTATTACTTTGCAGAGATTAAAATATTAATATATATTATTGTTTGGAAAATAGTGGGTGCTCCAAGAACTATAGCTATTATTATAACAGCAACAATAACAATAATAAGTAACACAGAGTGCTCACTATGTTTTAGGTGCTGTTCTAAGAGTTTTACATGTGTTATCTCATTTAATCCTTACAACAACATAATAGGATACCCACTAACTCCATTTTATAAATAAGGCACAAAGAGTTTAAAATATCTTTCCTCTGAGTTATTTGTCCCATAGTGAAGCATAGTATCAAAGACACAATGCTATACTTACTCCATAGATTTGCTTTGGAAGCAGTGTAATGAAACATTTTAGAAAATAGCACCTATAAACAGGAGTTGGAAACTCAAGAAAATTCTCAGTTCTTTCCCTTTGCTCAGCTAATCAATTTTCAATACATGCCCATTGAGAAGGCTGGTATTTTAACATTTGTGGACGTGTTTCAACCTCAATTGCAATATTCCGTTGGCAAACTGTCTTTTTCTACAAAGTACACTATTTGTCTTTGTAAAACCTAACAATACTGGGAACTAATTGTTATTAAAGAATTTGTTTAGAATTTTGAGGAGAGACAAATAGGGTAACTATTGACTGGTATTACAATTTGAAAATGATTTTAGATTTTTATGCTCATTATTATACACAAATGACATTTAAACTTCTGGGCCAGTGCTCTTATCTGCTTCTTTTGTTACTTAAAAAAATATAAAATAAAACAAGACAAAACAAAACAACCTGGTTTAGCAGTGAAATCATAAGGCCATTAAGTAGTTGCATTTTGTTTGTTTGTTTTTGTTTTGTTTTCTGTTGAAAGAACAGAATTAAAAACACATTTAAAAGTCAGGCCATTCTGCATTTGGCAAGGAGCTACTTTAATTAGGTAATTATCACAGTTTCTTTCTGTTCTTCAGAATCAATTTATAGCCTGAAGCATTTAAAAATTCTTACCATAAAATTTAGATAGGTTCTATTTATGGGGAGAGTTTGAGAAGGACTGATAATAATTCTTCTTTAAATGTTTGGTAGAATTCACCAGTGAAGTGAAATCATCTGGTCCTGGACTTTTGTTTGCCAGGAGGTTTTTGATTACTGATTCAATCTTCTTGCTAATAATCCCTTTGCTTGGGGAAATTAAGACAACAATTACACTTATAATTGTATCAAAAAGAATAAAATACCCAGGAATAAATTTAACAAAGGAATAAAAGACCTATATATTGAAAACTATAAGATATTAATGAAAGAAATTGAAGAAGACACAAATAAATGGAAAGATACCCCATGATTATGGATTGGAAGAATTAATAGTTATTAAATGTATTAAAATGTCCATACTACCCAAAGCAATCTACAGATTCAATGCAGTCCCTATCAAAACTCCAATGACATTTTTCACAGAAATAGAACAAACAATACTAAAATTTGTATTGAACCATAAAAGATCCTGATAGCCAAAGCAATCTTGAGAAAGAACAAAGCTGGAGGTATCATGTGCCCTGATTTCAAAATATATTACAAAGCTATAGTAATTAAGACAGTATGGTACTGGCATAAAAACAGATAAGTAGATCAATGGAACAAAATAGAGAGCCTGGAAATAAACCCATGCATATATGGTCAATTATTTTGACAAAGGAGCCAAGAATATACAATGAAGAAAAGATGGTCTCTTTAATAAATGGTGTTGGGAAAATTAGATAGCTACATGCAAAAGCATGAAACTGGACCACTACCTTACATCATACTCAAATGGAACCATAAAACTCTTGAAAAAAAAAAAAAAAACACAGACAGTAAGCTACTTGACATGGGTCATGATTTGCAAATCATGTATCTGATAGGAGGCTAACATCCAGAGTATATAAAGAACTCACACAACTGAATAGCAGAAAAACAAGCAATCTAATTCAAAATGGGCAGATCTAAATAGACATTTTTCCAAAGAAGACATACAAACAGCCAAAAGATGCTCAACATCATTAATCATATATATATAATGGAATATTATGCAGCCATAAAGAAGAATAACTCTTGCCATTTGTGATACTATTGTTGGAACTTGAGGGCATTATGCTAAATGAATTAAGTCAGACACAGAAAGACAAATACTGTATGATCTCTCTTACATGTGGAATCTAAAACAAAATAAAACCAAGCTCATAAAAACAAAACAAAACAAAATATTTAAAAGACCATTCTACATTTGGCAAGGCGCTACTTTAATTAGGTAATGATTACAGTTTCTTCTGGTTCTTCAGAATCAATTTATAGCCCAAAACATTTAAAATTTCTTACCATAAAATTTAGATAGGTTACTATAACTTATACAGTTTTATAGTAACGAAGCACAAAAGTATTATGATAAGATAACAGAAAAGGATAATGACAGCCCAAAGAAGAAATTTAGACTGTCTAAAAATCTACTGAGAAGTTAGGTATACTTTCATAAAACTCATTAGTAATTATAGTGAGTTTTTATTATTAATAATAATGTGCACATTTTTAACACCTAAGCAATTTAAAAGTCTCACTGGAAGTAAAGAGAATGAAAGGTTTGATCTAATATTTCCTGAACATTCTGGGTAATATAACCATGGAAACTGTAATATTGTATTACAATAATGTTAATAAACTAAGTTAACAAAATAATTTGTTTCTGATATGTAGTGTACTAATGATAGTTTATAATATTTGGTCCTTCATTTCCTTGCTTTGACAGATCAGAAGTTTAATGATCTTAAATGGGTTATTTCATTTGTGATTTGGGGGATTTTAAGAACCCCTTGTTACATTGTTTCTTGGGAATTGGAAGTCTAGGCTGAGAGAACTCATCTGTCTTGTTAATCACAAATGTACTGCAACTGGAAGAAGGGTTGCAGAGGCCAACTCCTTGAAGAAGGATCTGTCATACCAATGTTTTGCTGACATTTCAGCTAATGAATTTTACTGCAGGAGAAAAGGCTCAGGTAGTATGATCTTGACTTTTTTGAGAGGAATCCTCTCGATTCCACAAAAGCTTGTGTGAGTCTAATGTAAATGCTCCTGCCACTCATAAATTTTTGAAGAAAAAAAGAACAGCCATATACTAGATTACTATCTGAACTTAAATACATAATAGACAAGTTATGTATATCTATATGCAGGCAAGATCTACTTACTTATCTCACTACTGTCAGATTTTATGTTTCAAATTATTCAAGATTTTTTTTTTTAAAGTAATCTCTATGCGCAACATGGGGCTTGAATTCATGACCCTGAGATCAAGAGTCGCATGTTCTACCAACTGAGTCAGCCAGGTGCCCCCAAATTAGTCAGGGTTTTTAATTTTATTTTTAAACCAGCTTTAGTGAGGTATAATCACATAGAGTGAAATTCCTCCTTTTTAGGTATACAGTTTAGTGAGTTTTGACAAATGAATAGTTGTGTAACCACCACCACAATGAAGTTACAGAACATTTCTATCACCCCATTAAGTTCCCTAATACCCCTCTGTAGTCAATCCCCTCCTCCTACCCCCAAACCTTAGCAACTACTGATTTTATCTCTCTTCCTATAGGTTTCCCTTTTCCAAAATAAATCTTACATAAATAAAATTGTGCAGTGTGGGAGGCTTTTTTGTTTTCATCATGAAAGCTAATACAGTCCCTGCTCCTTCTGCCTGTGTTATGCTCATATTCATTTTTTTGACTCTTTTTGTTTTGGGTGCTAAGAGAGCACAGGAAAGGCAATGAAAAAGAGATTAAAAACAAAAAGGATTGTTATATGGGAGTTAAGACTGATATCAATAGGAGAAATGAGTAAATGGAACAAATTTCCACCTGTTGATCTGAAGTATAATCTGGAGCAACTTTAAATTCTGGAAGGGATAGACTTGATGAAAACTCTATGAGAGGATGACTGTCCTTCCAGCACCACACACAGGGTTTCAGGGCTTAGACATCTGTGGAGATGTGTGAAGATGTGCAACACTAATGTGGCCACTGCTGTTTCCCTCTCCCGCTGTAGACATGAACAATCAATCAGGACTCTGATCACAGGTACAGCCTCAGATCCTTCTCAAGGCAGCATTCTTGAACTTAGAATTTGTTGATCAGGATTGACAAAAGAGATGAAACGTATTGCCATTTCAGGTGCTTATGTTTAAGTACATAACTATTGTTAATGAAGCTTCATTGGGTGAGGTTTTTATTTTTTATTTTATTATTTTTTTCGCAGGTCTTAGAGACACTGAGGTTTTGTTTTTTTTTTAAGATTTTATTTATTTATTTGACAGAGAGAGACACAGCGAGAGAGGGAACACAAGCAGGGGGAGTGGGAGAGGGAGAAGCAGACTCCCCGTGGAGCAGGGAGCCTGATGTGGGGCTCGATCCCAGGACCCCGGGATCATGACCTGAGGTGAAGGCAGAGCTTAATGACTGAGCCACCCAGGTGCCCCGAGACACTGAGGTTTTTGAATTTATTTGGTAGCAAGATCCCTAGCAGGATCTTAGTAGAGTCTATCACAGAAATGCTTTCCAAGGGCGTTATTTGTAGTATAACATTGTTTCCCCTAAATATTTTACAAACTTTGCAAACTTAGAGGATAAATTTACCAAATCCTGTAATTTTTGTTTCTTATTATTTATGTTTTTTTCGCAGTCATTAAACATTCATTTGTTAAAAGGTTAACACATTCCATTACTCTACAGAATTTATATTTGTACCAAAACAATGTTTCAGAGCAATTCAAGATTAAATTAATGTGACAGGTCCTATTTATCAATATGGCAGTCCAACTGCTGGAGGACAAAGGATGATTTACACCCAAGTCTGTGTGTGTGTGTGCATGTGTGTGTATGTGTGCATACACATCTTGCATAAACTTGTGGGCTTTGCCTTGGTATTTCTTTCAAACTGGAGGATTCCTGATAAAATAATCTTCTAAATACCTCAACATATGGTTTAAATCATCAAAGAGAAAAAACACTTGTAAAAGCACATAGAGGGCACCCAAAAACACGTACATCTTACCAGTTAACTCCCTTTGTAGTCAATGTAAATCATGAGAGACAGTTATTTTGAGTCAAATTCCAACACATGTGTATTTTCAAAGTATCTTGCTAGCTTGAATTATGGGAGGTGCTCCAAGTAAAGACAACATGGGAAATGCATTATACTTACACTTTGTGCTTATAATTAGGGTATTTTCTGACAAAAGGTCAAAACTATTTTGAATGCCTGTGTTGTTAATGGATTTTGTGTGTCCTAACAGTTGGTAAGAAGGAATAAGAGAGGCCAATCATTTCAGATACTTACATGTTCCTGTGACATGCCAGCGGCCTGGAATTGCACATGATAATAAGAATAAATTGTAATTAAATCCAAAATGCAGTAGATGACAAAGATGTTAGTACTTTTAAGATTTTTGTAGTAAAAACTACAAAGAGGCCCTAGAGGTGATCATCAAATCTTCTCATTTTACAAATGTGTACACCGAGCAGCAGAGTGGGTGTGGGAGCTGTTTAAAGTCACCCAATTAGTTAGAATAGACTTGTTACTAGAACCCATGTCTGAAGACTTGTAGTTCTATGTCTTTAGGCATTTACTTATTTTTGGTGTTTTTGTTTTTTTAAGAAAACTTAACACTTGAAAGTTCTATCGGCATTGGGAAATTGCATCAATGTTGATGATGCTCCTCCCTGGGCTGGTGAGAAGAGCTAAGAGATGGTGAAGAAACTTGTATCCATGACTTCTGTGGGGAGCTGACATACAGGGGCATGGAATGGGGGTGACTTTGCTAAGGTCAGAGCCAGGGAGGTTGGAGAAGCCACGTGACTTCTTTCTCTGAATTTATCACCGCTTACTTGGAGTCTAGTCATGCAATGGCCAATCTTCTATTACCTGAGATTGTTGATAAATGTGATTTTCTTTTTTAATGTGTGTTGTCTTGTTTATGCAGGACAGCAAGGATGGCCACTGCAGAGCCAAAAGACTGGTATGGGAGAACAATGAGACCTTCCTTGACATTCTCAGAATTGGTGGATGAGCTCTGTGAATCCGGAAGGGGGGCGGGGTGGAACAGATCCAGGGAGAGATTATCTTGATGCTGTTATTGTGATAATGTTTTCACATGCCTATCTCCTCTTTGTTCATCTGGCAAACCCCTATTCATCTTTCAAGACTGAGCACTAATGGGTTTTCTTTGTATCTCCCCAAGTCTACCTTTCCCCCTTCCCCCTCCTTTGTGCTCTATATTTCAAAGATATATTTGAAATGAGGTGTTTGGGCTGGATGATTTCTGAGATCATTTCCACTGTTCAATACTTCTAGTCCTTTTGACTCTCAGGTCAGTGCTGATGCTGCAGCTAAAATAGCTGCTTGGAGTGTTTAGGAAGAGACTTGGCAAGTCAAGTCCTCTTAGTTTTCCTTGTCCTACAGCACAGAAAGAACATGGAAGGGATGTGATGTTCTTGCCTGCCTTGAGGAGATGCAAAAGTTTTGAGAGTGGAAGAGCTAGGAGTAGGAGATCATAAACGGCAGAGACTTCCAGCTGGAGTCTAAGACAGGGACCAAAGAGCACCAGGCTGGTGCTCCAAGAACGATGTGGAACCAGCTGCACGTCCAGGCACAAGATGAGTTACTCCACTTCATGAAGAGTCACAGCCCTGAGGTCCCTCCTCCCAGCCCCCCACAAAGTTATGTAACTTTTGCCCAGACACAATCTTGAGAGAAGGAGGATGGAGAAAGGCATCCTGAGAAAAAAATGCTCAGCCCTGCTAGAGAGTTTGAACTTTGAATTAAATGAATATTTAATCTACTATCAACTGCATTAGACCAAAAGAGGCTGGGATAGCTTTAACTGACAAATATGTTTTTTTCCTCTTGCCATCATTGGGCATATGAATTTGAGGGAAAAATGAGATTCATTGGAGATAATAAAGATAATTCCTTTTTAAAAGTATATCTAAAAGTGAGGTAAACTTAAGCTTTCCATCCTCCTTCCCTACCACCATCAGCCCCAAAGGATGTTTTATTATTTTTTTCCCCAAAGGATGTTTTAGAAAAAGATTTAATGAATAAAAAATATGATCAACAAGCCTAGACCTTCAGATTACATAAGGAGACAGAGAGTTTCACAAATTCTTGGAAACTGTCTTTGCGGGTCTTGAGTGTCTAGCATGTCCTCTGCTCTAGCCCTCTTGGCTTGGGAACCCTTCCTTGGTATGTTCTCCAGGGTTGAGTCCCAAGAGCAGAGGGCCTTGCACATCCCCTGAGCCTCTGCCTCTTCTACAAACATGCCATTAATTGGGGACACAGAAAATGCCCTTCTCTGGGGACACTTCCATGCTCTTTGGTCCTTTGCAATATCATGGTGACAAACTTTATTATCTAACACTTGAAACCAAAATTCTCTTGGTTGCTTTGTGCAGGAAAACATTTAATAAACCTCAGGGTAAATAATGAGAAGTGTGGGTTAGCTGTAGACCAGGCAACAAAAGAGATAGATGGCTGGTTCTGTACTTGAACTGAATGGGGCTGTGGCTGAGGAGATGGGGTAAGGGGTAAGGAGAAGGAGAAGCAGGTTGGAAGAATGAAGAACAACTTTAAAGAACAACATTTTGTGTTTATAGACCTCCATACTCACAAAGCCTTTTGTGAGTGTTTTTGCTTTTGCTTATTTGTTTGGTGTAGAAATCATAAAAAGTGGCTGATATCCTTATCCAGATTGGATGATGAGAAGATGATCCAAAACTGGAAGGAATTCTGCAGGTGACCTTGGAAATATAAGGAATTCACAGAAATTTGGGGGACGGCATTGGACTTTCCACAAATGATGGAAAGGGGGCTTTAAGACAACCTTATCTAGATTTTAGACCAACATCTGGATTACATTAATTGAAAGTCTTGGCCAAACCTAATACCTCTCCCTCCTGTCTCTTCCCCAATCTCAGTGAGCTCTTATTTCACAGGCATTTTAAGTTTTCATTCCTTAGGTGGAGCTGTTTTCTATTCTCTTCAGAAAACACGGAAGGAAGGAGGAGGGCCCACATTCTCTATTTAGGTTTCTCATTCCCAGGGTGGAGCCACTGGTTGGTTCAAGGGATACATGAGAAACAGAAAATTATCCACACAGGTCCATATCAAAATCACATTTTATTGATTTGGAAGTGAAGATATTATGTGTGCAAATATTGAAAGAATTCTCTAATTTAGGGGTTGAGAGGTGTGATTTTAAATCTGGCTGTCCTTTCCTCATTAAATATGTGTGTGTGCTGAACACCCTCACCAATTGCTCGGTGCCCAGATCACTGCAGATTTGACTTTTTCTGCAACAAAATACAGTTGTTTCTGTGACTCTTGGTAAGCCCCTGAAACTAGTATGTTGCATTCCACAAATCTTTCACTATGTTACACTGTATCCAGTGTTCTTTAGTGACAGTGTGCTATAATAAGGACTTCTTTTATTTAAAAAACAGAAATCCAAAATTTAGATACCTTAGGAAAATGAGAAACTTTTTTTTGACTCATATAACTGGTCCTGGGGTAGAGTCTTACCTCAGGTATGGCTGGACCCAAGAACTCAAATTACATTGATTTTGCATTAGTTTGTCACATATTTAGAGCTGACATGAAAATATACATTAAAAATCCTATCAAATTATTCTCTCTCTCTGCCTTTCTTTCCCATTTACATATGTATATATCTTCCTATTTTCCCACCATCTCCCTATCTACAATTTGTCTATTGCATACGAATAGATCTCTCTCTCTCTCTCTCTCTCTCTCTCTCGCTGGATGGAATTACTCAGGAGTCTGCTCACCGATCTGTGAATCAGAGAGTTGGCCCAGCTGTTTTAGAATCTGATATAAATTAACTCCCACTAAAATGCATTAGATACTGATGCTGGTATACACAGGTGCTAGTAAAAAGTTGTCCTCCCAGGAGTT
Source organism: Mirounga angustirostris (assembly GCF_029215605.1). Lineage (NCBI taxonomy): Eukaryota > Metazoa > Chordata > Mammalia > Carnivora > Phocidae > Mirounga > Mirounga angustirostris. The sequence goes on from NW_026991717.1 coordinate 99,275,213, forward strand.
GTGCAACAACAGCAAATAACCAAGGAAAGAGAAGATGAGACACACAGAATATTTTATTTGTCAAATGCAGCTTTGTGCCTTCTGGCTTTTAAATGAATTTCTCATGGCAGATAAAGAAAATCTGTCACTTAAATAACCAAAGCAGATAGCATAAGCAAAATCACTCATCCAGCTGGTCTGAAATCTGAGGCTTAGAGCCTGCCTGTTTTGGTTTTAATTTCCAAGAGATACAAGTTTAAAATGTTAAAAATTTCATCTGGCTAACATTCCAGGAGAAGGCAGCCCCAAACGGAGCTTTCACTATAATCCTTTCCTTTTGATTTTTAATTGTAGCAGATATGATACGCACAAATGTTTAAAGCATGTATGTACAATTTAAAATAAACAGTAGTGTATCCAACACCTAGATAAAGACATAGAATATTTCTAATAACTTAGAAGCTTACTATGTGTCGCTTGCCAAAAACATCTCTCACTTTCTCCATCAAGAGGTAACCACTGTCTTTTACTTTGTTAATTATTCTCATTTTTCTCTGTTGTTTTAGCACCTATTTAAGCATCTCTAAACAATATATCAATTTTGCCTATATATGAGCTTTAAATAAGGTGAAATAATACTAATTTATGGGAATGCTAGTAGGTGTAATTTCTTCATTTTTCATTTCTGTATAGTAGTCCATTGTCTAAAAACACAATATATTTATCTATTTTGATGGGCACTTGAGACAATGCTGTTGTGAATATTCTTGTCTCCTGATGCATATGTTCAAGTGTTTCTCTAGGAGTTGCCAAGTCACAGAATGTATATTTTACCTCCAGCAATGTACCTTTACTAGGTAATGCCATCCTATTCTCTCATGCAGTTGTTTGGTATTAACCAACTTAAAAATATTTGCCATTCTGGTGTATGTGGAATGGTGTTTTACTGTAGTTTTAATTTGCTTTTGCCTGATTTCTAATGAGGCTGACATTTTCTTTCTCTCTCTACAAATTTTCTTTCTTTGTTAAGTGTTTATGAAGCACTTGGATTTCCTCTTCCTGTTCATGTATTTGACTCATTTTTCTATTTAGTTGTCTTTGCAGGATTCCTTCATGCAGTTAAAAGACTAGCCTTTTGTCAGTTATATGTGCTATATATGTCTTCTCCCAATATGTGGCTTATCTTTTTATCCTTTTTATGGTGGTTTTGGAGGAATAAAAAAAATTACTTTCATAATAGTCAAATTTATCATTTTTTCTCCTATATCTTTATATACTTTGTGTTTTGCTTAAGAAATATTTCTCTAACCTGAGGTCATAAAGAATTTCTCCTTATTATCTTAAAAAGTTTTACAGTTTTTCTAATCATATTTAAGACTTTAATCCACCTAGAATAGATATTTGAGTTGTGAGGGGTAAATAACCAAATCAATTTTTTCCTATATGAATAGCCAATATAGTCCATCTTTTCTTCACTGATCTGCCATGCTTAAACATAAATGGAATTTTCATTATTTTAATAAGGTTTCATTGGTCTACCTGGCTATCCTTGCACCAACATCCTTCTGTCTTCATTAGTATGGCTTTATCTTGTCTTGATATCTGATAATATAAGATCACCTACTTTGTTATTGTTCAGGAGTGTCTTAGTTGTTTTTGTTTATTTGGTCCTTTGTTCTTCCATATACTTTTTTTCCAGATTTATTTATTTATCTTAGAGATAGTGCATGAATGGAGGGGGGGGCAGAAGGAGAGAATCTCAAGCAGACACCCTGTTGACTAGGGAGCCCAATGCAGGGCTTGATCCCATAACCCTGAGATCATGACCTGAGCCAAAATCAAGAGTCGGCCACTTAACTGTCTGAACCTCCCAGGCACCCCTCTTCCATATACTTTTTATTTTTATTTTAAAGATTTTATTTATTTATTTTAGAGAGAGGGAGAGAGAGTGTGCACAAGCAGGGGGAGGGGCAGATGGGGAGTGAGAGGGACAAGCAGATTCCTCGCTGAGTGTGGAACCACATGCGGGGCTCAATCTCATGATCCTAAGATCATGACCTGAGCCAAAACCAAGAGTTGGATGCCTAACTATGCCACCCAGGTGCACCTCATATATTTTTAAAAATAAGCTTCTCAAGTTTCATGAAAAACACTATTGAGGGAATTTGATTGACATTTCATTGAAAATAGGAATACATTTGGCAATCACTGAAATCTCTATCATATGTTTTATCTGTCTAATCATTTAAGGTCTTGCAGTTTTACCAATAAAAGAACATCTTTTGTTGCACGTATCCCTAAATATTTAATATTTTTGTGTTTTGTAGCTATTGTGCATGGTGGCTTTTTAAAATTTACATTTTCTAATTGATTGTTGCAGTGTATAAAAATGCAGTTGATGGGCAGCCTGGGTGGCTCAGTCGTTAAGCTCTGCCTTCGCCTCAGGTCATGATCCCGGGGTCCTGGGATCGAGCCCCGCATCAGGCTCCCTGCTCAGTGGGAAGCCTGCTTCTCCCTCTCCCACTCCCCCTGCTTGTGTCCCCTCTCTCGCTGTGTCTCTCTCTGTCAAATAAATAAATAAAATCTTAAAAAAAATATGCAATTGATTTTTTATATTGTTTTCTAAAAACTTAGCTATATTACCAAACTCTTTTAACATTTCTAATATATTTAATTTATAATGTAAAGACATTATATAAATACCATAGCATTAAATATTTTTTTTGACCACCTTTGTTTTTTAATTGGAGTGTTTAGTACATTTCCATGTATCGTGATTATGGATATATTTGGGTTTATTTCTAACCTTATCATGTTCTGTATTTGCATTAAATTTTCTGTTCTTTTTCTCTCTTTCTCCCTCTCTCTTTCTCTTTCTCTGGCCTCTTTTGCATTGAGGCTTTTCTCCCATCTCCTTTGCACTCCCTTCATACTTAACAATGGTAAAGTTAATTGGCTTTACCCTCCTTCAAAATAAAGGCAGATATTTTCAGAATTAACCATTTTTGAATCAACTTTCTTAGGTACATGATGGGTCCTTTCAATATACCTATTTGTATTTTCTCTTATTTTTAGAAAGCATTATTTTTTCTTCTTTAGGGTCTCCAATTATACATATGTTAGATCTTATTTGCTAGTCTTCTATTTAACCACTTTCTCTCTGATTATTTTTATTTCTCTCTCTCTTTATGTCATTTTTATTATTTTTTGTTTTCCTACCTTTCTTCATTTGAAAATATTCTCCTTTAGGCACCTTATAATTTATTCTCCATTCCTGACTGTTTCTTTTTTTCTTTCTCTTCAAATTTTTTCTTACATTCAATTAACTCTTGTTCCTCTTCTTCCCTTTTTATCCATTTCTATGAATAGTTTTCAGATTTCTGGTACTAAGTAAATTTTAATTACAAGTAAATGCTTGAGAATATTTAGTTCCATTTAGAGTGTTGTGTTATGATTTTCTTCTGCTTTGTAGTTTTTTTTTTTTGTGGAGGATTTTCATCAGGTGGAATGTTCTGATTTGCATGTTCTGTTTTCTTACTACAGCAGCTTGAATAGATTTGTTTTTATTTCTCCTATTTATAGATATTTCACAGAGAGTTCCTAGCTCAAGAACATCTGTCAATACAGTGAAATGCAATTTTTTAAATGGACAACATTGGGAGCTTTTGGCATGCCTTGTGATTCTCTTTTATTTATACAAAATCATTACCTTTCTCCTCTTACTTCTTTTCCTTCACTTCCACATCACAGAAGGGTACTTCCTCCCTATCTTTTTTCTTCCAGAAGTAATGCTTCTTCAAGACTGCCACCTCCAGTTTTGCTGAATTTTTATGTAACTGGTGCCATGGTCCACCATGTTCCAGGTTTGTGTTTTCTATTTTAGAGCTTAGTGTTGGACTTTCTCTTTGTGGGAGGGATTTTGTCTTTGTTTTATCGATGTCCTCTGTTCATCTCTTCTTTTCCCAGAGAGCATATTAAGACTACTTTCTACTACTCTCCATTCCAGTTGGCCTGTAGTGACAGCAGGAAGTCTAATATTTGATTTGGAATTTAGTAATTTGAAGTATTCTCTGTCTCCTGGGTCATGTGTGGTTTATTTGTTCCCCTTTTTTATCTTATGATTTTGGAGAGAGTGTGTGCCAAGATTTAGATCCAGGTAGCTGCCATTAACCTAATGTCGGTCAGAATTTTTATGCACATCTTATGGTGAAAAAAGTCTCTCATACTTATAAACACCCATATAGAAAGTTAGACAAAGACAAGTTAAGGAGAAAAAAAAAAAAACAATGGCCAATAAATACATGAAGAATAGTCAATTTCACTAATAGTTAAACATAGAAATAAAAACGATATCATTTACTCACTCTCAGAGTGAAAAAAGTATTAAAAATAATATCTACTCTTGATACAGGAGTAGGGAAATTGACAGTCTCATATACTGCGAATGGTAGTATAAGTAGGCACAATCTTTTTAGAGGGCAGTTTTTCATATATGCAAAAAATATTCCTTTATCTAGTTATTTCACTTCTATATTTTTTTTTGCAAAGGAAATAATTATCAAGTAACTAATGATATGTCAGTTATTTTTCAGATAACATTTTTGATTTATAAAAATCTGTTATCAACTTAAATAGTCATCTACAAAGGCTTGTCTAACATTTAAAATGATGTGAATTTGTGTTTGTTGTCATGAAAATAAATTTCTATGATTTTAGTTTTAAGTAAAAAAAGTGTAACTACAAAATAACATTATATATTAATTTTACATTTAAGTAAATGTTTGCAAATTAGCTCACAAATACACATACATACATAAACAAAAAAAAGTCTGGAAGGAAATACACCAAAATTGGACTGTGGCTATCTTGGCATGTGGGATTATGTGTTATTTTTATTTTCTTCTTCAAAATACCTTTCTAAATCATTTTCTTATTAAAAAACATTTGGCATGTATTACTCTTGCATAAAAAAATTTTTTTTAATTAAAAAATTATGCTGAATGTCCTGAGACCAGCACCAAATTATGCTGATCCAATTCAAGAACAATTTCTGAGGCAAGGATATCTATACCCCATTTAGCTTTGAAATTATCTTAAATGGATCCGTAAGGCAACTTCTTGACTCTAATAAATCCCAGAAGATTCTTGACACGTTTAGGATTTAGGATTAGTAGTATGTCTTCTTTTCTTTCCCCATTCCCATTTTTCTAATTATGTGAGCCAACTTGTTGACTACAAATATTGTTAGAGAGTGGCTACAAGCATAGCAGTATAATTTATCAACACTAGTACTTCTGGAATGTACCAGAAATAACACAGTGCTTACTTGATAGTAAAAAAATACCTCCCCAAAGAACTATCATCTGCTGTGATTGTTTACAGGCCTAGATCTCTCTTCTTCCAGTTTAAAAAACACAAAACAACCAGTCAACATTAATAAAAATAACTTTGTTCTTCAACTAGCACATATCAAAATGGAGGGTGATATTACACCCTCACAGTTCACTTCTCCATTCTGCCTAGTGGCTTCTTTCCTGTCTCATGGTGCACTAGAATTGGGAGTCCTTTTTCAGTCTAGCTGCCCTAATGTGGTGTGAGACTTGGGACAAAGCACTTATTTTCTCTGGGTTATTATTATTATTATTATTTTAAAGTAGGCTCCATGCCCAGCGTGGAGTCCAATGTGGGGCTTGAACTCACGACCCTGAGATCAAGACTTGAGCTGAGATCAAGAGTTGGATGCTAACCAACTGAGCCACCCAGGCTCCCCTGCCTATTTTTTTTTTATTAAAGATTTTATTTATTTATTTGAGAGAGAGAGAATGAAAGACAGAGAGCATGAGAGGGAGGAGGGTCAGAGGGAGAAGCAGACTCCCCGCCAAGCAGGGAGCCCGATGCGGGACTCGATCCCGGGACTCCAGGATCATGACCTGAGCCGAAAGCAGTCGCTTAACCAACTGAGCCACCCAGGCGCCCTATTTTTTTTTTTTTATGAAGCAATGTAGCAATATATAGGAGGTTGATGAGTTGATCTTTTAGATTTCCTAAAAACTCTAGTATTCTGTGAGTCAATGAATTGCTTCTGCTTACCAACATAAATTCTGTAATCCAGGCAGTTACACCTGTTTGATTTTGATTTTCTTTACTTCGTCTTGACTTTGACTTAAGGCTGGTAAGCATAAATCATTTTTAAATTACTTCTCAATGCATCCTCACTTAGTAGAGTACCTTAAAATTTTTAAATATGCTTTCAAGATAGGTTTCAAATTTATTTTAGGACACTTTTCATATTTGCAGAAGAAAATTTCCTTTGTTAAGTAGGAGCAACTACAGAATACGTTGATTTCTTGCTCTGATAATTCTTGCCAAGGTGTAGTGTGTGGGCACATCCCAGTGTCTGTAATTTACCACTATGGGAGGGGGATGCAAGAAGCAGAAGTTAGATTTCATGGCAAGGCAGAACCTTTTTAAGAAATATATCCCAATTATCAGGCTGGAAAGAACATAATTTCTTTGGGCATAATTAAAAAAATGTCTTTATTTATTGATTCTAGTTATTGTTATGTAAAAGTACTTGCAAAACATTTTGTGTTCCCTTTAATTATTCCAGTTGCTCCCCTGTGTACCTTAGAGAAATCATCTGACCTCATGAGTTTTGTTTTAGTTATCCTTTAACAATACCTGGGACAAGATGATCTAAATACCTCTTGCACTAAAATTCTTATTTATATGTCAAAAACTAATGATATTGGTAAGAATGAATTTATAGCTCTGTTCTTATTGAATATGTCCGTTGTAGGAGAATTAGAAAGCAGAGATAAGGAAAGAGAGAAAATGCATCTGTAATTCTGCCACCCAGTGATAACCATTGTTAATGTTTTGGGTAACTATGACAGTTTACATGATTTTATACATATGAACTGCAAAAATAAAAATGTTTGTAATTTTAATTCTATCTGCCTCCTGAAAGGAAACACAAAACTGAATACTTTCACTTATATTATTGTATTTTTTTTGAGTTATAATTCATAGACAGTAAAATCCACCTTTTTAGTGCACAGTTTGGAAAAAGGATATAGTTATGTAACAACCACAAAAATCAAGATGTAGAGCATCTCTGTCAGCTCCAAAAGTTCTGTCATGTCCTTTTGTCATCAACTCATCCCTGACCCCCAGATCCTGGCAACAACCCATCTTTTCTTTGTCCCTGTAGCTTCCCCTTTTCCAGAATGCCATAGAGTATGTACTCTTTTGAGTCTGGCTTCTTGCACTCAGCACAATACATTCACCCATGGTGCTGTATGTACCAGTACTTGGTTCTTTTTATTGCTGAGTATTGTTCCATTGTTTGGATGTACCATACCTTGTTGATCCATTTACCAGTAAATGACATATAAGTTGTTTCCAGTTTTTGGTGATTATGAATAAATCCATTACTATAAACATTTGCATTCAGATTTTGATTTGAACATGTTTTCATTTCTTTTGTACTTCAGAGAGGATTGCCCAATCATATAGTAAGTGCATGTGTAACTTTCTAAAAAACTACCAAAGTGTTTTTCCAAAGTGGGTGAACCATTTTTCATGTCTAGCAGCAATGTATGAAAGTTCTAATTGCTCTGCAACTATGTCAGCAGATAGTATTGTCAGGTTTTTGTTTTTGTTCATTTTAAGCCAAGCTAATGGATATATATCTCATCATGGTTCAAATTTACATTTACCTAATGACTAATGATGTTGGGCATCTTTGAATGAGCTTCTTTGGCATCTGTATATCTTCTTTGGTGAAGTGTTTAAATCTTTTGCTTATTTTTTAATTGGGTTGTTTGTTTTCTTATTATTGCATTTTGAGAGTCCTTTATATGTTTTGGATTCAAGCCCTTTATCGATACATGTATTAGAAATATTTTTACCAGTCTGTGGCTTACTTTTTAATTTTTTATAGTGTCTTTTGTTGAGCAGAAGTTTTAGTTTTAATGAAGTTCAACTTATCAGCTTCTTTTGTGTGTCATGCTTTTTGTAACATTTCTAAGAAATCATTGCCTAACCCAAGTTCTCATTTATTCCTATATTTTCTTCCAGAGGTGTATAGTTTTAGTCTGTAGTTCATTTTAGGTTAATTTTTTATATATCGTATGAAGTATGAGTCAAGGTGCATTCTTTTGTATATAGATGTCCAGTTGTTTCCATACTATTTGTTGAAATGACTATCCTTTCCCCATTGAGTTGCCTTTGCAACATTCCATTTTGGGAAGTAACATAAACTAATAATTTGCATATATTGCCAGTGCTAGTTCACAGGCTTCTATGGCTGGATCTGTTTTACGTGTCACATGTGTAACTGAAAAGACAAACTATGTTTGAAGAGAATCAGTACCTCTTAGAGCAGGTTAATTTTAACATTTTTCTCTAGTGTATCAACAGATTCTATTCTATTTTGTGAGCAGATCTGCTTAGAAGTCCTGGTCTCCATTAGGAAAACACACACACACACACACACACTTTACCTTTGGGTTCATTTACTTTAGAGTTTTTCATAATTTTAAAAGCAAACTAGAAGAAATTCCTAATTTATGAATCTTTGGAATTTAGAATGCATTTTTACATAGGAATAGTGTTTATTAATGTTGGTTATATACCCAGGCTATTCCATAAATATTTGATTTATCCATCATGAAGAAGAGATACCATACATTTTAATAAAGAGAAGAACCAGCAAGCAGATGGAGGTTGTGGAGATTGTGATGGGAACTTATTTGAAATATTTTAGGTATTACAGACAATGGTTCTATAGTAGAATTATTTAGCCTAGGATGTATGGCTTTCTTTCTTTCTTTCTTTTTTTTTTAATACAATAACATGATTATTTTATGCATTACCTAGGAGGGCATTGAAATGATATTCATTAAATACCCACTACGTACAGATAGGTATTATTGCTTTTCTTAAGTTATTTTAATTAATTTCATTCCTGTAACAACTCAAAGTAGGCAATTTATTTCCATTTTACAGATTTGAAAACTGAGATTTTAGAGAGGTTATGTAATTTGCTCAAGATCTCATCATTAATAAGTGGTGGATCTGGAATTCAAATTCAGTTCTGTCCTACTCCAGAGCCCACTATACCCTGATGATTAAGTTGACCTCCTGGCTAGTAAAATAAATGAGTGGGAGAGATATTTTCCCTCAAAGAGAGAGAGAGAGAATGAGAAGAAAGGGAGTTAATTGAGATGAATGGATATGAGTGGAAAAGATTATTTAAGGTAGAACTGAATGACTTGGGAGTGATCATTTAAAAGAGGTGAATATGTTCTGCCGAAATAATCCTTGAAGAGGAAAATAAGATAGAGCACAGGAAAGGGACAAGAAATACATGGATTCCTCTTTGTGACCACTAGGTGACACCATTGACAGAAAACACCTTGGTTGCTATCTGGAGGTGGTGGTAATGGGGGTTGCGGTGGGGAGCATGAGACAGGGAAATGGGGAGAAGGATGCTGAAGAATGTTGTAGGAGGAAGTGGCAATCCATCTCTATAAAGGACATTTGAGGCAGTCAGAAGTCATGTCAATCACATGGAAAATGCTTTATTGAGAAAGGAGTATAGCATATGGCCTGTTCAGGTGTCACTTTTAATCTAAATGTGTATCATTGATATTTTTGACAAACATCAAGTCAGGAGCCAGTGTAAGTGTAGGGGTTAAGAGCACAGAATCTGGAGTTCAGCCTTCTAGGTCTGGAGCCTGACTCTGCCACTCCTGGCTGTGTTATATTACACAAGTCACTTAATGGTTCCGAGCCTCAGTTTCCTTCTCTGTTAAATGGGTATAACAATATCTACCTCAAACAGATGCTGTGAAGATTACATGAAATAATAATGTAAAGCACTTAGAATAGTGCTTTCCTCGGAGTTCTTGTTAAATGCTCTCACTGTTGTTACTGTTGCTATTAGATGGGATCTCTGAAAAAAATGACAGCTCAATTAAAATCAAGAGTGAATGAGTCAACGCAGTTCAAAAACAGGAAGAGAGGCTTTTTAGTTAATAGAATTTTTTTTTTTTTACTTTTGTTGTGTGTAAACAGAATGTTTGTGCTTAGGTTAGCACTGCATTTTAGCCTCCTAGAGGTCTTTTAATTTCTTAACAAAACATAAAAACGTTGTATTCTTGAATATTTTGCTAAGAAACCACACAAATACTGGAATATTCATGGTCAATTCTAGGCAAAATTTCAAGATGAAATTCATCTTTGATGCCCTCTCAGCTCTCACGTCCATTCATTTTAGTGCTCCTCATTCTCTCTCCCCTCCCCTCGACTCCCCTTCCCTGATGTTCCCTTATCTTCTCCCCAAGTTTCCAATGATCTGATTCTGCTCTTTTAGCTACTCTCAACACCAGTACAAAACACCCAGAACGCTTTTCCTCTCATGCCTTCCCAATCCCAAGTTGCAAAATTACTTCTCCATTCTCCCCATTCACCAAAAAGTTCCCATTCAGTCAATCCCTCCATCTTCGGGTATCAAAAGTTGGATTTGACTAATTCATAATAAATTGGGAATGAATGAATATTCTTACCATCCCCAGGAATGTTTGCATTTTGTAAACACCTTGTTAAAAGCAATAAATCTGCATTTCAAGTCATATGAGAGAGCTAACTGAAGAATTCTGAGCACTGTGAAGGAGAGTTTAGGAGTGGAAGGGTCTCCTTAAATCACAGCATTTAGGTGGCCACCAAGGAAATATAAATGGCTGAAAAATCACCAGAAACTCAGAGATTTTAATTTATTCAATACATTCACATATTTTCAACTTCTTACCAACGTTGCTTGTACTTAGAAAAATGAATTCTCCTTACCCTCTTTTTATTTCTCCCTTTTACCGTCTGGCAACACTATTAGAATGATAGAGGCTCCAGTGGCCATTTTCCTTCCCTTCCAAAGTAATAAAACCCCTAATCTTCTGGCCACCAGAATAAGGGCCACATTCCCCAGCTTTGTGTGCAGCCGGGAGTGGCCATGCATTTACATTTTGGACAACAGGAGGCAAGCAAGAATGTCATTTGCAACTTAAGGAAATATCCTTAAAGGAGAGGGCCTACCTATCACCTTCCCTTTTCTCCTTGAAGTTGTCTGGAAGGCAGATATAGAGCCTAGAGCTCTAGATACCATCTTAGACAAGGCCACTGAAGTCCATTTCCTAGGGGGTGACACAACAGAAAGTGGGAAGGAGCCTGGGCCGCTAATGAATAATCTAATTACTATACCAGCTTTGGATTTGGATCTCTGGAGCTCTGTGTGTTTAATAGAACTGTGTGTGTTTAAGGTACCGTTAATTTGTGTTTTTGTCACATGCAGGTGAATTCAATTCTAGCCACATGTGGCTAGTAGAAAGTTATAGTTGAATTAAATGACCAGCTCATGAATGATTGCGAATCCATAAAAGTATAACTCAAATTCACTAAGACAATTTTTGTAGTTAATATCTGTAATACACAGCCTAAATCTCTCAGCAGGGGGATCTCTGACTCTGATGATCTACACTAGAGACAGGCACAGTTCAACAGAACTTTCTGCAGTGATGGAATGTTCTGTATTTGGGTTATCTCTATGGAAGCCACTGGTCAAAAATGACTATGGAGCACTTGAAATGGTGCTTTTGTGACTGAGAAACAGAATTTTAAATTTTATTTATTGGGAATTAATTTAAACTTGAGTAGCTACACGTGGCTTATGGCTACTTAACTGAACAGAACGGCTCTGACTCATACTGATGCATACTCAACACATCCACAGTTTTCCTTGATTTGAGCTACACGTTAAACCAAAAGACTGGATCCCGAAAATGATCAGTGGGTTGGTGAAGCCTGTTACAGCTAATTGAAGCTACCTCTCAGAAAAGTAGAGTGAGCATCAAAGGGAGCTTAAAACATCCCTTACCCCTACAATAAGAATATGCCCCAATACATTTAAATGCATCACACTACATGGTGGAATCTTAAAACATGAAAGGTTGAAATACAGATTTGTTTCTTTTGGTAGCAGCCCTGAGAAACCATAGGTGGTGTGGGGTAGATTTGTCCCTCCCCCACTCCCCCAAAGTTGACCCTTGACCTTGTGCTATTGTCTCAGTGACCCCACTGATTTCCAGGCTTATTCCCTCATTTCTGGTGAATAAGGTCTCTTTCCTGTTACCAGGTGTTCACTGAGATTACCGGGCTCTGCCTACAGGTGGCACAGTGTGAGCATGGCTCTTTATTCTGGAGCTCTTTCATTCCAGTCTCTTTTCCATTCTTTGTAAAACTGTAAATGGCTAAAACAAATACTCTTTGCTGGTGGCTTCACTGTCACGTGTTCTATCAACAGCCCTCACAGGCAGGGCTGTTATTAGCAAGGTTGACCCTGTTTTTTTTCTAACTCTGCACTACAAGCAGAAGATTTCTAACAGCTGGTGATGGGAAGCGGGGTGTTTTGGTGTTTGCATGTGTATCAGGGAACCTGCCTTTAAAGAGGGCTTTCAGATTTAGAAAACAATGCTAAAATTCCAAAAAAGTCCAAGACCTTCATTAAGAGATCACACCCGTATCAGTCTTCCCCACATCCACAGCGGATGCCCGAAATCGCAGATAGTACCAAGCCCTATGGATACATTTTTTTTTTTAAAGATTTTATTTATTTATTTGAGAGAGAGAGAATGAGACAGAGAGAGCACATGAGAGGGGGGAGGGTCAGAGGGAGAAGCAGACTCCCTGCCGAGCAGGGAGCCCGATGCAGGACTCGATCCAGGGACTCCAGGATCATGACCTGAGCCGAAGGCAGTTGCTTAACCAACTGAGCCACCCAGGCGCCCACCCTATGGATACATTGTTTTTTTCTATATACACCATATCTATGATAAAGTTTCATTTATAAATTAGGCACAGTAAGAGATTAACAACAACAATAATAAGATAGAACCATGATCATGATTATAATTATAATAAAAGTTAGGTGAATGTGCTCTCTCTCTCTCACCATCTCTCTCTCTCTCTCAAAATATCTTATGGTCCTGTACTCACCCTTCTTGTGATGATGTGAGAGGATAAAAGACCTACATGATGAGATGGAGTGAGGTGAGTGACGTTGTGTCAGCACTGTGACGTGGCGTTAGGCTACTACTAAACCTCTAATGATTAGTCGGGGGAATCATCTGCTTCTCGACCGTGGTTGATCCTGGGTAACTGAAACCTCAGAAAGCAGAACTGCAGATAAGAGGGGACTACTGTGTGTGTCCACACATACATACACCCACACAGAGTTTGTGTTGGATGTCTTAAATTTCTAAGCAAATGGATTTTCTGGCTTATTAATTATTCAGTGGAGGGGTCTCCCTGACTTTTTGCTTGGATTCTAGAGATTAAATGCCGGACAGAGAATAGGGAAGTGTATGAGTGGCTCTTGCTACTTTCTAAAAGCAAAAAAATATATATGCATTGATCTTTTTTCTTATGCATATCTTTTCCCATCCAATCCAAGGACTGACTGTATAGCTCAGGGCAGGTTGTCTTTGTGACTACAGGTGAGGTACCACTGGAAAATTTCTCTTCCTTATGTAGGCTCTGAGAGTTTTGTTGCCATCCAGATTTAGATGTGTGACTCAACACATCACTTTCTAGGTGTGTGACTTTTGGCAATTGTTTAACTTCTTGGTTTACTCATCTTCAGAATGTAGGTAATAATAGCTCCTGCAGCATAGGGTCATTATGTGATTTAAGTGTGATAATGTAATTTAATGTGGTTAGTGTTTTCTGTGCAACACTGTAAGTGTTCAATAAAGATACAGGTATTATTAGTATAGTGTTTCAAATTAGTGAACAAATATATTGTCATTCTTTTTACTGAAAAGCATTAAAGTGCCCACTTACACATATTCTATTCTAATCATGCATAGTTACTGACATAGACCCATAAAAATAAAAAATATGTAATATGAGCTACATTCATATGTACTGTCATCCAAGTCAGGTTTTTGTTAGCCCAACCTGGGGCATGCTCAATTAGAAAATCACTTCACAGAAGAAAGTCGAGGCTGAAGTGTCAGAGAGGAATTTATGATTTTGAATGAAGACAAACCAGGTCAAATGCATTGTTAGGTACTAAGAATGTGCAATAATTCATTTCCCCTGGAATATTAAATAAAATCCAGCTTAACTGAATAAGGACATGCAAAAATCTGAAATCATCCACCTAAATAGGGTGAGAGAAAAACTTGCCCAGAAAAGGAATTAGTGTCACACTGGGCCCTGGAAAGCAGGGGACAGTGGAGGTAGAACTCTCAACTGCACAAAGTGTCAGAGTAGGTTGAGGAACAATCTGGCTGTAGAATGAGTAAAAGAAACTGAAGATCAAGGCATCTAGCACAGGAAGATCCCAAATAAATATTGGTTAAATGAAAAAATTTTGGTTACTTACTACTAGATTAATATAATCAAAACTAACATGCCCCTCCCAAACAATGGCTTAAATAAGGTAAAAATTTATTTTTTCTCTCATGTAAATGAAGTCTTGAGGTAGAGGATTCATGGATACTTCAGTGACTCCATGAAGTTAGAGATCCAGTTTCTTTCCAGCTTACTCTCTACCATCCCTAAGAAGTGGCCTTTGTCCTTATGGTCCAAGATGGTGGCTAGAATGCTAGTCGTCACAACCATGTTCCAGATGGCAAGATGGAGGAAAGGGAGAAGAGGCACCAGAAATTTCCTTTAATTTTCCTTTATCTGTCACAAAGGAGTTGTGCTTACATCTTACTGGTTGGAACTTAGGCACATGTCCACAATTAGCTCTAAGGGAGGCTAGGCAGTGAGATCTTTAATTCTGTCAAAGACAATCTGGAGTTCCGTTATTAGAGAAAAGGAGGAGAGTGAATATTAGAGTAGGCAACTAGCAATCTGTACCAGTATCCATTCACTTTCATCCTATGTCCTAACAGAACCTAGATTTTCATTTAGAAAATTACCCCTCCTCCATTGTGTGTTGTATAGCAGACTTGAAGTTTGGGCAAGATTAACTTTGCTTCAAGCTCCTCAGGCAGATCCTGATTGATTAATGGTAGAGAAGTATGATACCCCTGCTCTTTCCAAGCACTTGTGTTAACTTTCTACCTCCAGAAGAAGACAAATCAGCTAATTGTCAGACAAAGGAATGAATTCCACTGTCAAGGCAGTGAAATACGCATATTATAACATTATGTTTATTAAATTCATGTTTATATAATATATGCATATAATATGCAACACATATATTATATCTTAACATTATATCCTTGATATTACTGTTTAGTAGAATATGATACATATTATAGGCTTGGGACCAATGTGTACTGTTCCCCTTTTCTCTCTTTTCCAAATGGGATTTTTAAAAATCGCAGTTGTCTTGTTTTCTCATCACCATTGTATATCAAGTATATTGATGGAGGTTACTTCAACACTTGGCCATGCATCACTAGGCCATGAGGGGTTAATGCAAGATTTGTCAGAGTAGTCTGACCATTAGCCGTTCTTAGGCTTGGAGCTGGATATAGTAATTACACAAGGCATTGTGTTGTATCCCATTGGGTGAGTTCATTTTGCACATGTGTGGACAATTTTGAAAGTACAGGTATGGGAAGGTGGATATGCATGAATTTGGGTGGCCAAAGGTGTGGACTACAGAGGACATTCATTGGTTGCTTACTTAGCACTCATCACCCCTTTTTCTCCTTCCTAGTACTCTCCAGATTTTCATTTGAGGAACTACCTCTCCACCACTGTGTTGCAGCAATACAGAATGGGATGGGTTGTTTTGGGACAATTCAGATAATCCTACCCGCCCCCCCCACCTCCCCATTTGGCATAGTGATAGGATCAGGTAACTCAGACCCTGAGCCATTCAGAGTAGTTGTCAGTTCCCTAGCCTTAAGGTAGATCCAGGGGCGGTCTAATAAGCACAAAGCTCATAATTCTCAAATAATGATTTTGACATTGAGTTAAAACCCCCATTTCTCTTTCTCTTTCTTCCTCTCTCCTGCCGCCTCTTCTCACCATGTTCTGGATATAAACAAGGAAGCTGAAGCCTGAATTGCTACTGACAGCTGTCTTTCAACTAGGAAAGGAGTCAGTTGAAGAAACAATCTGACCTACACAGGAGAATAAATCTGAGAGAAGCAGAGCCAGAATCCTGATCAAACCATACCTGAAGCTCACATTACTGCTGGCCTTTTCACTTAGTCAAACAATAAATCCTTTTTATTGTTGGCTAATTTGACTTCATTAATCTGATACCTGCAGTCTAAACTGATACAGGAATGGATGAAGAAATGGATGAATTATTACACAGAAGCCTGAGGTCAGGTTGAAATCAGGGGCTCGAACCAGATATGAGGTCCAGGGTACAGAAACAGTCCCAGTGCTCCTTGAATAAGAAGCTATACTTCAAACAAGAGTCTTTTATGTAACAGAATCAAAAGATAGTCTTCCCAGATCTTGGTTGGCAAAGTCCAAAAGTTCAGTGTAGTTGTGTCACCAACTACTGAGTGGGCCAGTGCAGAGCAGATTTTCATAGGAAAGCCTGGCATTTAGGCTCATTTTCATGCTAGGGAGGCCTGGCTACTATTAAAAAACTTTCATAGAAGGTGCTAAGAGAATAAAGAAACAGTAAAAGAAGGAGAAATAATCAATCAAGAATCAGTTATCCTCAGAAAAGAAGTAGCAAAATATTATGGTTAAGAGCATGGACTTGGTGGTCAGACCTGGGATTTTAGTTGCTGACTAGCAGGTTAGGTAACACACCAAGCTTGTTTTTTTTCATTTATAAAATGAGAGAAAAATACTATCAACCTCTTTGAAGGTTGTTGCAAATATTTTATGTGAAGCCTGGGACATAGAAAAATTCCATTAGTGACAAACAGTTCTTATTTGTTATTCATAGAAGTAGGCTTGTACATATTGGTAGGACTTTTGATAGTCTGGGCAGGCTGCAAGATTTTGTGACATTAGCAGGAAGGCTGTTCTGATGTATAATGATCACGGCATTGCTGACCTTTGGGCTTCTCTTGGTAATTTTTATACCCTCTTACCAACTTTTGGGCAGGAGAGAAGCCATCATTAGAATAGTTCTTAATTTCCACTTGACCCCAGAGTTACAATAGTTACTCTACTGGAGTCACACTTGAGTTTTCTGGGAGGCAGATGGGAGCCAGTACTGAAATCACAGTGCCTGACACATAGTAGCCTCTCTCTAAGTGCTATCTGAAGTTTGCGCCAGCAAGTTGATTGTTTTCCCTCAGATGTCATGATTCAAGTGTACTTGGGGAAGGGCACTGAAAGATATAAATTCACCAGATTTTCTTATTGTTTCTGCATTTTAAGACCTTTGGGCATGAGTTCATTTATGGTCTGGAATGGAGTCCAAACTTCCTGTGGAAAAGATAAAATAAGTTGGCTAGAGCCCACCTCATCTAGAAATGGTTCTGCTCATGAACTGATCTGGAAGTTTCTCAGAGCTCCAGCCATAAGGAGGGCCAAGGATTAGTGGAAAGTTTTGCATTGTTGTTAGCTCACTCTGAGGCCTAAGGCAAGCCATTTAACCTCTTGGTGTCTGGATTTCCTCATCTGAGAGCCAGGGATAATAATACTTCCCTACCTCACAGGTGTGTTGGGGGCATTAATTAATGTTTGTCTAGTGCTCAGGGATCTGTGATGAAAGGCAAGCATCATTATTGTTGGTTTGCTGCAGGCAAGACTAGATTATAGTCCTCCAGATGGGTTGCATATGGGAAGTGGTTTTAGCAAAAGATTTTCCCAAATGAAATGCAGGCTTTAAGTTTTGGGACGACTTCAAAAGACAAGGTGCCAGTGGGACTTCATTCTCTCCTTCTTGCCTTAGTTAGCTCAGGTTTTACTATTGTGCGGAGTTACAAATCAGCCTCCCAGAGCTATAAATTAATTTATTTGACAAGTGACATTTAGGTTGTTTCAGTGGTCTCTGCTCAGCATAGATTGTCCAAGATTCGATGAAGTAGGTAAGTTTACTGTTGCAGAAAACTCTTAATTCCTTGAGGAGAGTGCTTATTGTATGGCGGCCATTTAGTGCGTCTATCCCACGATAAGCAGGAGAGACAAAACCATTGTGTTTTAACAGCCCCAAGTGGACAAGTCAATTAGGCCAGAGGTTTCAATCCTTTCATTTTGTTTTAACTTCCTCCTCCCCACCCCCTTCTCTTTTAAAAAATAGCCTTCCACACTAAAGAGCATTGGTATGTTCTTGAAAGCTTTTGAAGAGGACCACTTTGAGAAAGGACTTCTGGGCAAACAGACAACAGAATGTCTGGGTATGTTAATGCCGAGGAAGAAGGGGAAAAAATTTCTTGGGGGACTAGAGAAATTTTTGTTTTCCAAAAATTGGAAAAACTGATTCAATGAGTCCATTTGTCCAATTAAAGGGCAAAGATAACATTTCTTTTCCCATGAGCAGAAGTCTTTTTTCTCTTATAAATACAAAAGAAAGCAAAATAGAATATTTTACTAATATTGTCAACCCAGGTAATAGGAAAACAAATAGAATCTCACTGTTTGTTAATGCATGCTGCTGAGAATCTCCTGGAACAAAAATTCTAAGGCAGAAATGCAAGTGATGATAGTGCTGTTAATGCATTTGATTCAGTTACAAAGCAAGTGGTACATTCATTCAGCAAATATTTATTGAGTGTATTCTAAGTGTTGGGCACTATTCTAGACACTGAGAAATGACTGATAAGCAACACAGATAGGGCCCCTACTCTCGTGGAGCTTACATTTTGGT
The DNA here is from genome assembly GCF_029215605.1 of Mirounga angustirostris. Lineage (NCBI taxonomy): Eukaryota > Metazoa > Chordata > Mammalia > Carnivora > Phocidae > Mirounga > Mirounga angustirostris. The sequence continues at coordinate 99,294,003 of NW_026991717.1, forward strand.
GTGGAAGACAGGAACACACACACACAAAATTGCAAATGCAGAGAAGTAAAGTGAGGTGATGGGATAGAGAGGTTGGTGGTGATTTCGTTTGGATGGCTAGAAAGCCCTCGCTGGGGGTGGGGGTATGTGTGTGTTGCAGGGGGTGGCTTTCAGCTGGGAGGCCCCACAGTGGGAGCAAGGTATTAACTTAGTGTTAGAAAGTGACTTTACTGTAATGACGTAGCCTTCAGTACGTATGGGATGCAGCTTGGGATTCTAGCATATCCCTCCAAGGTGGTATCCAATTGTTTCTTCCCTAATGTAGATTCCTCCATCATCTACTGCATATAAAGGAAAGTGGATTGTGTTTGGAATCCTCAAATTAGTATAGTTGGCTGTTGTTCTGGAAAGGATGGAAGACCAAATCAGGAGACTTGATTGATCCTGGTTCTTCCAATACCTTGCTGGGTTAATCATATAGTCTCTTTATACTTTGTTTGATTCCTTCCTTAAAAAAAAGTGTTGGTGAGGTCCTTTTCAGCTCTGTTTCCAGATGACAAAAGAAAGCATCAAAAATTTGAAAAATGCTTATATCAGTAGCTCAAAAATGTAATAATTAGGCAGACAGCTGGGTGCAAAAGTTAGCTATTATGCATATTTTAGTAATGAGTCTTTTTTGGTCCTTATTGCCTTTTTTTAGAAAATGGGAATTTATTAAAGCCTGGACTACAGAGTTTTCAAAACATTAGAAAAGTAAATAATCATTACTGCTATAATGTTTGCGGTTTTGTTACATTCAAATTATTCCTGTTTTCCTAAACTGACAGGAATGAATAAATGTGAAATGTCTTAGAGTTTTACAGCTAAGAATTCCACTTGCAACAAAAATTAGACTGTTACAAGTAAATTCAATAAGTAGGTTTAGAAGGAATAGTTGATACTCTAAAATCTCAAATTCTGCAAAAATTAAGAATTTTCTTAAAAAATAATATCCCAACAAATTTTATGAGCAAGTAAAATTATGCATCACTTTTTTTCCTATAAACGAATAAAAGGACACTAACAATATTGACTTCTATGGTGCTCAACACTTTGCAAAAACAGTTTCATGTTTCTTACTTCACTTAAACCTCATAACTTCTTTGAAAGTAAATTGTATAGAATTTATCATTCCCATTTCACATATGAGGAAAAAGAGACATAGGACTTGGGACCTCCCTGGATTTACACAGCTAGTATTTTAAGCTAGAATCTGGGATCCTGAATCTTGTCTAGTGCTTCAATCACCCCAGAATGGGTGTACCCATAACCTGAGTTTCTCTTCTGTGCTTTACTGTTTTTTTGTTTGTTTTTAATGCAGGACCCCAAAGTACTTCTGAAAATTTCTAGAAGACTGTGGCACTGTTGTGTGACACATGAGCTTATGGACAAGTTCAGGCAGCTTTGGTGAATCTGCCAGTCTTGTCCCTTCTTCTGCTGTGATCCTGCTCCTTTAGGTCCTACTTGTCTGTCAGGCACGGCTATCACTTTTGTTGGGCCACTCTTACCTATTGCTATGGTGACATCTTAGTTGTGTTGGGGTGTTTTCTTTGTTTTAGACAAAATCTGGGCAGTACTGTACATTTCATTCTTTATTTAACATATCATGGCGATACAAAACCAAGACAAAATCCTTTTAAAAAAAAACACTATTTTTATGGAGTACAAAATTTTTAAAATTGGATGTTAAGGATCTAATTATTTTTTGCCTAACTAACCTCGATCAGTAAACACTATGTTCAGCGTGATAAGGAACAAAGGATGTAAGACGCTGTGCCACTCTCCAGGCCTTATGTTCTTACTGAGCACACAAAATATTAAGCCTTTCAATTAGAATATAATCGAAATGATTATGTGAAATACTTCACAGTATCATGTTGACACTGCTGTAAGATCTGCTAAATATATCTGCAGGTCAAAGAGACTGAGGGAGGCAAATAATCCACTTGAAGGCTATGGAGAAAAGATGGAAGTAACACAAGGGAATAAAAGAGTTGAGTTTAGAGAGAAGAACTAGGCATAATTTTGTTCAAAATTTCACTCTTTATTAGTAATAAATTAAAATAAGGTGGTGTTTTTTGATGACTCATAAGATAGATGTTGCATGAAAGGGTACTGGAATCAACAGACACAAATAAGATGGCCAAACGTGGAAAAATGATCATAGGTAGACCATTTGTTCCACTTGCCTTTTATCTTTTACACCTGTGTTTGAATTCATCCAAACTTGCATAAATCCTTTACACAGCTGTCGAAATTGCACCTGAAAAAAGGCTGAAGTAGTCTCAGACGGGCTAACATTTCATCATTCTGAATACTTAAACCCAGACAGGTTTAAACACTTTGCCAAACCCAAGGATAACGGGCTTCCCATTGATCTTTGCTCTGTTCAAATGTTCAACTGTGTACCAAAATGTACACTGCAGACTACATTGTAGAGAGTCTCCTGATTTTTAACTACAGAAATGCTCAAAAATACGGTTTTAAAGATGGAAGGTCTCTTGAAATCTACACAGAAACACGTACTCCGATGTATGGAATTCGAAAATGTGCTAAATTTAATTTTTCTTTCCTTGTCAGCAAGTAGTTAAGTATAGTGTACTTCTAGTATTTTCATGAGGCTCTTTCTGATGTCTATTCTGGCTTCCACAATGCTATTACTTTTAGCTTAGAGTCTATCATTACAATTTTTAAAATTATAAATATATACATTGGTATTAAAAAAAATTCACATAGTAGAGAAACAGAATGAAAAATGTGAGTCCTCCTATACCCACTTTTCCCAGAAGTCCCCTCCCCAGAGCTAACCCCTTTAATAGTTTAATGTATCTCTTTCCAGATCTTTTGTAAAATACATTACTTTGCATGTGTGTGTGTGTATAAGTAAATGTGATCATAACATAAATGCTGTTATGCTGATATGTTTTCCTTAAAATAGCAAAATTTATTATCAATTTTTAAAAACTTTGCCACACTAATGAGTGAAAGTTGGTGTCTCTGGGTATAGGACTAGAGATGGGTGAAGACTAGTTACATTTAAACAGCTTTCTTTACACTTAATTCTACACTTTTTGCTTCCTTGTTCACACTACCAAAGATTGGGAAGTTTGCTTTCTTGATAAACATGGTACCATAAAGAAGTAAGTCTGAAAGTTAACCTTCCAGGAAATTTAGGGCTTGCCTTTATGGACAGAAGCGGGGGACAAAGGAAATTCCAGATAGGAGAGCTTCTGTGAGCAAAGCCGTAGAAAACGAAGTCCCTCAATTGTTTTCTTGGTCCATCCTATCCATGGTTGTGATAGAGGAATGCTTGGGTCATCTTGCTGGCTGATTTGATGGATACCTCTTCACTGGGCTCTCACTAGAACTATATGCAGTTCTACATGTGAATGGACTTCCCATTTAGTGTGCTTGCATACCCCTGCTTACATGTCTATTGCTCTTATTGGAAAGGAGCTCCGTTCTTGGGGGAAGAGATGGATTTCCCTGAATATGGCAAAGGAAATCCCAGAGTGGGCCTGAACTTTATGAATCAATTTGAAAACAGCTACAGAGAGTTTTGACTGCTGGGACAACTTGACTGGAACATAGCAGGCAGGATAATATCGAGCCAGTTGCAAGTAGCACTGGTAGAAATTTGGGGTTAGTGGGTAAGAGTCAAGAGACAAATTGGTTCAAGCAGAATATGGGTGATGTGAGTATTGCTTGGAAACATGGAAAGGAGCGGAAGATAGAGTTAATTCTAGGGTTTGGCACTTGGACCTGAGCCAGAAGAAATTAAGAAGGTGAGAGTCATGATGAAGTGACCTTTATTCGTTATGCCATCATGTGCCATTTCTTGTCTTTCAGCTTCAAGCCCACCCTTCTATATTCCTTTAGTGATGCTGGGGTGGGGACTCTGTAAATGACTCGGTTTTGCTAGATGTCTCCCTGTGAGGCTCTGCCATTTGGGGATGTTAGGTGGAGAACAGAAGACCTGCTCTTTCCTGTTTCCTGCAGGCTTCCTGTTTGCGTCCTGCTCCTGGGAGCATCACCCCAGCTTCACTGTTTTACAAAATCTGGCAGTGGTACTTGATTCTAGGAGCAGCAACAGCAATTAGCAGTTTTCCCAACTTCCACAGAACTTTCTTCCTTGCACTCCCACGTCCCATAACACCAGCCATAGCCAAGAAGCATCCGCTGTTCAGAGGTGTGGGGTCCCAACCACACAGGACCTTACTCTAGCTTAGAAAACCTGGCCCCAGTCAAACAAAGAGGTCTGGGTTTTTCATCTCTGTGAAGCCCCTCTTTCTAAGTGTTAGTACTTCCAGCCTCTTCTCTTTGATCTCACAGCTTTTGGAGTTGTGGCTCCTTCCTATAATTGTTACCTCTATGAAACCTTAAAGCTGTTCTCCTTGTGAATTTTTAGTTCTTTAATATTTAGTTAACAGTTCTTCATAATATATAATTTCTGCTTCTGTACCAGAGCCCAACTGACACAGGCTCTCCAAGATGGAATGTAAATTGGAGAACTCATGAGTTCCTATATCATTCAGGAACAGTGTGAAGCCTGCGTTTTGTGGGGACTGAGAGAATAAAGGGGAAGAGGTACATCTGACAAACTCTGGGTGGGAAGCAACCAATGGAACTTGATAATTAGAAACAGAGAGTGAGGAGAGGGAGCTCTAGAGTACACAAGGTTTCTATTCTGGTGATGGAGAGAATGATGCTGCTGTAGAAACTGGGAGGAGTGGGGGAAAAATGAGTCCAGGTACAGGAGTATACAAGTGGAGACATTTTAAAGGCATCTGGTAAAATGGAACTGAAATTCAGGTGAGAGCTAGAGCAGTGACTTCAGCGTTGAGGATGGACACTGTGGCCAGGTTCCCTGAGGACATGAAACTGGGGAGACAAGAGTTGCTAGGTAGCTTGTAAAGGGGCTTAATGCAAAGTCCAGGGTGGGACATCCTGCTTATAACAAGTAGGGATGGTCTCTTGTTTAATACGCTGGACAGGTTAAGAAGGATAAGAACTATAGGTCCACTCTTTTTTTTTTTTTAAAGATTTTATTTATTTATTTGACAGAGAGAGACACAGTGAGACAGGGAGGAAAAGCAAGGGGGAGTGGGAGAAGCAGGCTTCCCGTGGAGCAGGGAGCCCGATGTGGGGCTCGATCCCAGGACCCTGGGATCATGACCTGAGCTGAAGGCAGACGCTTAACGATTGAGCCACCCAGGCACCCTAGGTCCACTCTTAACCAGAAGAAGGCATTAGTGATTATTTGGGATTCTGTTATTATTCACATAAGCAAACTTCAACTTTGATTGGGTTGGTCGAACAGAAGAGCATCAATGAACAATATTGATGGAATTTTTAAGATGGAAACAGACAAGCAAGCTACATAAACAGACACTTTTCATAAGCAGCAGACTATGAAACCTATTGTCATCAAATAAAACACACGGCTAAATTAATCCGGCACACATTTAATAATAGTCACGGTCAAGATTGTGTTAATTAGGCACAGGTGGTAAGCAGTTCTTGTAAACTATTATAATTCATATTGATGAAAGTCAAATTGATTCTTTATACTTTCTTTGCTTTCTTAGTTCATTATCTAAAATGTATCTGTCGGCCATTTTCATTGGTATCATGTATCATCAATTAAAATCCATTTATCAAACATTTATTGAGTTTGTATTTTGCTCCAATTATTGTGCTGGGCTCTGGGTGATACAAATATGAGAAGTCTCAGCCTTTAAGTTGAAAAGTTTAGGTGTACACTTCAATCTGAATCACACAAATGCTACAGGGTGACTCACATATATTCCTGCATAATGGTCCTATATTCTGTGCTCTCCTTGATTAAAAATATATGACTTCCTCAGAGAGGCTTTCCTTCTTCAATGGACAGCTTCACTCTCTTCACATCTGCCTTTTTCCTGCCCTCTGTTGGGCACTGAAGTATTTCCCATTCTAAGTTTCTGGGAGGATAAGGGTCTAGACACCAGGGAACTCTGGCTCATGACCCTGGGGATATCTTGCTCAGGGGAATAATATACACATGGTAGAGTAGATGGCATAGGGAGTCGAGAAATATAGGGGGAAGTGTCCTTTCCTTTTTGGAAAACAGCAGTCTTAGGGAAGGGAAGGGTTAGGAGGAAGAATCTATGCTCAGGCTGGGAAAGTAGGAGGAAGGATCTTGCTAGGGAGTGAGACTTGCTTGAGTAGGATATTTTCCAGCCAGAGGGACATTCCTCATCCAGCAACTCTAGGAGATGGATCCCAAGTAACAGGAGCTGGTCGTCTCATACCTGTTCTCTTGAGTAGGACAGACAACATATTTGGGAGAGGGACTGAGGAACATTGCCCCTTATTCTGGCCCCTAGTGAACCAATTAAGATGGGTTACGTGATGTTGCTGTAAACAAACAACGCTCAGATCTCAGTGGTGTAAGATTTACAAAGATTTATTTCTCCCTTATTCCGCATGCCTAAAGTGGGCTGGCTGGGCCTTTTTCTCCATGTCATCCTCACTCAGCAGACAAGCTGACAGAGCCACTACTATCTGGGAGTATCAATGAGTTCTAAGTAAAGGGGAAGGAAAGGGAAAAGTAAATCACATGCTAGCTCTTAAAAGTTCTGCCCAGAAATCATATAAGTCACTTCATTCACATGTCATTGGCCAAAGCAAGGCACATGGCCATACCTTTTTCTTCAAGCTGATAGAAAAACCAGAAAGAGGAGAACTAGAAACATCCTGTCTACAACACCTGGGCACGGAGCAATTAGTTACTAGTGATTCTTAAGAAGCAAGTGTCTGAATAAGAAGAGAGTGATTTTCCAGGGTCACTGGAATTAGAATCCTCCACTGTCCCTGAAATATCTTTTTTACCTACTCAATGACACTTGAAATTCCTTTAATGGCACATAAAATTGTGTGCAAATAAGGGGTGCCTGGGTGGCTCAGTCAGTTAAGTGTCTGACTCTTGATTTCCGCCGGGGTGCTGATCTCAGGGTCATGTTTTCAGGGTCTTGAGAATAAGCCATGCCTCAGGCTCTGTGCTGAGCATGGAACCTGCTTGAGATTCTCTCTCTCCCTCTGCTCACCAACCTCCCCCACTGCCACTTGCTCACATGCTCTCTCTCTTTCTCTAAAAAAGAATTTTTTGTGTGCCAATAAGAAAGGCTTAAAAATGTAGTAAACTAATTAAACCCTTTTCCATCAAATTACAAATCTAGTCTTTTGTGTTTTGGTAGCTGGGAAGGATCTTAAGGGGCAGGAGAGGGAGATGTTGTAATTCATCTAGGGCATCTGTAACATACCAATATACTTTCCATCAATTGTCTGGTTCAGCTCTTCTAGTAACTCGAGATAGTGCTGTGGTTAAGAATATAAACTCTAGAGCCAGACCGCCTGAGTTTGAGTCCTGGCTACCATTTAGCACTTCCGTGACCTTGGGTGATTCCTTAATTCTCCGTACCTCAGTTTCCACATCCATAAAGTGTAGATAGTAATAGTATCTATCTCAGAGGATTGTGAAGAGGAGTCAATGTTTGGAAAGTGCTATGAATAGTGACTGGCAAAGGGTAAGCTCTCTATATAAGCATTTGTTAAATATATAAAATAAGCATTATGAAGTAGCCTCATTTACCAAAAGGACACTGGGGATCATAGAAGTTAAATAACTTGCTTGGGGAAGAGAAAGAGTTAGTAATAGCTCCACTTCTCTCTAAAGTCCATGTTCTTTCTCCTCCACCATATTGGGTGTTAGATAATAATATCAAAAGAAGAAAAAAATGGAGTCATGAAAGACAAGCTTTTCCAGCTTCTCAACATTGCCTTCACTTGGGTCCAGGTGCTTTTATGTTCTGAATGGCTCTTCAATAGGAACTTGCCAGTGAGCAAAAATGATCGATAGGCAGATCCCATTCAGTGCTGTGAAGAGTATTCTATCTTCTTTCCTTCCTTCCTTCCTTCCTTCCTTCCTTCCTTCCTTCCTTCCTTCCTTCCTTCCTTCCTATCTTTCTTTCTTTCTTTCAAGACTTTTATTTATTTATTTATTTACTAAGAGTGAGAGCAAGAGTGAGTGAGAGAGAGAGAGAGAATGCAGAGTGAGAGGGAGAAGCAGACTCCCCACTGAGCAGAGAGCCTGATGCAGGGCTTGATCCCAGGACCCTGAGGTCATGACTTGGGCTGAAGGCAGGTACTTAACCAACAAGCCACCCAGGCACCCCTGTGTCTTTCTTTCTTTCTTTCTTTCTTTCTTTCTTTCTTTCTTTCTTTCTTTCTTTCTTTCTTTCTTTCTTTCTTTCTTCTTTCTTTTCTTTCTTTCTTTCTTTCTTTCTTTCTTTCTTTCTTTCTTTCTTTCTCTTTCTTCTTTCGTTCTTTCATTGAGGTATAATTGACATATGACAGTATATTACATCAGGTGTAAAATGTAATGATTCAGTATTTGTATATATTATGAAATGATCACCACAATAAGTCTAATTAACACCCATCACCATACATAGTTACAACTTTTTTCCCTTGTGATAAGAACTTTTTTATTTTAAAATCTACACTCTTCACTGACATGTTTTGTGCTAATGACCTGTCAAGGGTGCAATGGCTTGGAACATATATCAGCCATTGGTCAAGACTTGAGGATTTTATAATCTTATATGAATAAGCATAATTGCTTCAAATATAAAATGGTTTGTTGAAGTATGAGTGATACATTTTCCCCTTGTCAAGAAAAGCCCTTGTGAACATCATCAGGACAGTAAAAGTACAAGAAGAATTCAGTGTGGTTCAAAAGTTAGGTCTAAAAAATGAATGAATGGGATCAAAGGATGACCTTCCTATGATAAGTTGCAAAGAGCCAAGAGATGTGCATTCTGCATTCTCACCTTATTATTTTGAAGAACTCAGCTATTTATAGGGAGGAACTACTACATAGTACTTAAGAGCAAACTCTGAAGTCAGAGAGACCCAAATTTAATCCATGCTTTATCACTTTCTGGCTGACGGTGGCCAATTTTCTTATGAAAATGATAGAGACAAGGACATTCTAGTTGTCCCCCAATAGTCATTCCATCTCTCCCCATTGTATAATGTGTGCTTTGGGTGAAATTGACTCCACCCCCCAGATTTAGGAGTGGGCCCTGATTAACATTAGCCTATCTTTGAACTCCCACACCTTTTCCCAGTGATGGTATTGGGGTATACAGATAACTCATGCCCCAGTATGAAGCTTACTATAAAGAGCCATTTTTGTTCATTGGTTTTGGGATGATGTCTGTCTCTGTAGTGTGAATGAGGAAGTATGTAGACTTGAATACTGCTGGTAACATTTTGTGATTGTGAGGGGAATGAACCTGATGACAGACCTAACACATGGAGGAAGACAGAGATGAAGGAACTATGGAGAGATTGACCCAGAGCACTGATCAAGCCATGCCTGAAGACCACACTACCACTGGGCTTTCCAGTTACATAAGCAATAAATCTTCCCTGTTTGTTAAACAAGTTTGAGTTATTTCCTACAAAAACCAATTTGTACGCTTACTTCCAGGGTGGTTGCGTGTGAGTAAATATCTTACAAGGGTGTCTGGTGAATTCTAAGATAGCATCCATGGCAATACAATTATTGTCCACATGATGGGGGAGAAGTGGGAGTGCTATAGATAATGACATGCAACCAAGTCCCAGGGATAGGGCAGTGATGATTTTAGGTGTAGAGGATAGGAATTAAGAATAGAAACAATCACTTAAAACTTCCATTTCACCAATCTCTCAGGCTAATTACTAATTGGTTTACTATTTAATTGGTAAGTACAGCTATTAATTATGTTAGGTAATAAAAAGGTTTATACATATGTAGTCTCATATATTCTATAATTTAGAGTCATGAATCAAAAGGAGGTACATAATTTGATTGTCAGTTCAAAGGGCCTCAGGACTTCAAGATGTATTAAGGAATGGAATGCAGCAGAGGTCTTAAATATTTGTCAACAGTTGGATGAATAAGAAAGTAGAGCTACAAAAAGAAAAAGAAAAAGGAAAAGAAAAAGAAAACCAAAGCAAAATCAATCGAGATCACAGTGTTGTTCTTTCAAAGTTCTTTCCTGAGATTCCAAGTGAAATTGGTGAGTACAATCTTCAACTATGATGGAATGTGGGGGCCGAAACCTGCTTTTCTGAAGCATGGGGTGACGGACTGCCCCGTGCCCATCTGGTAACTCCAGGGGTTGGAGCCTGTTGAGAGGGTGCTATTGACAGCCTTGGAGAAACAGGGAGAGAAGGGAAGGGGGTGTGGAGAGATAATGAGCTCCGTTTCTGACATGTTTAGTTTTAGGAGGTGGTGGGACACCCAAGTAGAGATATTCTGCAGACAGAAAGAAATATGGGACTGAAGAAAGGGTGAGAGGTCAAGGCTGGGGCTGGAGGTTTGGGAGTCATCTGCATTCAGGTGGTAATTAAAGCCATCTGACGGGGAGCTTCCAAGAGGAGTGTGCTGTGAGGGAAAAAGCCCACTGAGCCTGCTAAAGGAGAGAAGGAAAGGAGGGGGAAAGACTCTCCCAGGAGGTTCAGGAAAGTGATGCTGAGAGGGGAAGGAAGAAATCTACAGAATATGGTCCTTACAGCTGAAGGAAAGAAAGAAATGGATGGAGACCCATTTAAAAGGCTCACAGAAGTTGGAAACGTTATAAAGAGTAATGAGGCAATTGGACATTTCTATCATTTCATGAACACCATTCAGAAGGAAGCGGAGGTCATTTACCCTTCAAAGAACCAGAGAATCATTTGTACAAGATGAATGATTTGGGGGAGGCTGAATTCTCAGGCTTTCTTTTTCTATGAGAAAGGAAATAATATTTATCAATTTGGGGGGATTGATGAAGCTAGTCAGCACTCTCAGTGGAAAAAAATAAATGAGAAATTCTCACTCATTATAATACCATGAAGATTACCATCATATGCTAGTAAGAATTTTTTTAAGAGAGTTTTTGAAAGTTTTAGGAAAGAGGACATGACAAGGGAGGATGGCTCACTGAGATAAGCAGTACCTTAGAAACCTAAGTATTAAGAAAAAAAAAGGCAATTGAGAAATACTCCCTTATAAATATAAATGCCCAGTGAAGTCATCCACTGAAGTAGTGTTGCTGAAACTAGCTAAACAAACTGAACAATATGAAAGGCTATGGGGTTATGCAGTAGAACACAGACATGTAAACATTTTTTTTTTTTTTTCAGTTTTCTCCATGACAGAAGTCAGTGGGGAGTCACATCTTTATACCTGATATATCTTAATAATGCCAGATGTGATAATCCACTGATTCATTCAATTCATAGTCCTGAAGGGATTTTATAGTGACAAAGAGCTGCAAATCATGTCCTTCTAATAGCTTGGCAAATTCCTTTTGGCAAGATGTACATTAATAATGGAGTGATGATAAGATCATTTCCTCAGGATCTCCAGAGCTGGTGTGTCGACTAAGGTAGTGCAGGGTGACCAAGATGACTGCAGTCACAGCTCTTGCCCAACCATTAAAGCAGAATACTACATTGCTCCACTAGATGTAGTACATAACCCCCAGCAGTAACCAATAGCTGTTCCTTGGGAGGAAGGCAACCATATTTTCATAATGAATTTAAATGGTTGGGTGAGGCTAAATATGGATGCTTAGAGAGAGGGTTGGATTGGGGCCAAGGACAAATGGCTTCCTTACACATTAAAATTCTAAACTTTTGCTCCAAGGCATGAAGTTTGTTTTGCTCTAATTTTTGTATTTATAATTTATTATAACATTGATTTTCCAGACCCCTTTAAAATCCCGTTAGTTGAATTTAGACTGCCTCACAGAGGCACAAGGAATGACAGGACAGAATGAGACCAGAAGGGGCAGAGAAGGGGAGAGTTGGAAGAGTGGGCTGGGTGGGGTTGGGGGTGTCTGGGAGGAAAAAAAATCTGCCCACTCTTGAAGGTCATAGTAATCTTTGTTGTATTTCAGGAAGAATAGGGAGAGCAAGGAAGGAGATGGATCTAATATTTCCTGAGTGCTTTTCATGGCCCAGATAGAGTGTAAGTGATATTTTGATATATAATAAGAAATATATATTTGGTTTTTGTCCCCATTTCTGACACAGAGCTCCTAAAAGTTTTAGAATTTCCAAAATGATGAGAGCAACACAGATGTCTTTTGTTATGTTAATGAGGCGACTTTTGGACCCCCACCTAAGGATGGGGGTTGGTTGCCAAGAGAACCAACCCTGTGATTAGGGGGCTTGAAACTTTCCATCCCAAACCCTGGGTAGGGGACTGGGGCTTGAGGTTGAGTTCAAACGCCGATGGCCAATGATTTAATCAGTCATGAATATGCAATAAAGTCTCCATAAAAAGCCTGAAAAGGGTGAGGGTTAGGAGAGCTTCCTGGTTGATGAACACATGGAGGTGCTAGTAATGTCACTTGGAGAAGAAATGGAAGCTCCAAGCCCTTTCCCTCCATCTTGCCCTATGCATCTCTTCCATCTGGGTGTTCCCAAGTTGTATCCCTTTATAATAAACTGGTGATCTAGTTAATAAAATGTTTCTCTGAGTTCTGTGAGCCACTCTATCAAATTCCTCGAACCCAAGGAGGCTGTTGTGGCAACCTCCAATCTATGGCCAGTTGGTCAGAAGCACAGGTGATGACCAGGGCTTCAGACACCAGTTGGTGTCTGAAGTGGGGAAGGGAGGACAGTCTTGTGGGACTGAGCCTTTAATCTGTGGGACATGACCCTATCTCCAGGTAGATAGTGTCAGAATTGAGTTGAATTGTAGGACACCCAGCAAATGTCAGAATCTTGCTTGGTGGTGAGGGAAATCCCCCTTCCCCTGACACACAGACACACATACACACACACACACACACGACTTAGGTGCTCAGACCCTTTGTATGTCATTCATATAACTCTGACAATAACTATTTATGGTAGGTATTATTGTTCTATTTACCTATAAATGAATGGAGGCTTAGATTAGTAACTTGTCTGAGGTTGGAGCAGAATTAGGATCTGAAATAAGTCCCTCTTCTTTCTCACTCTCTTCCTTCCAATATGTTAATACTCTCCTCCCCTCTTCTGTGTTTTGGCCTTTTTATGAGTATCTCCTAGGAAAGAGCTTGAATTTCTCCTTTGTCTTAACTGTAGCAGACCCCTTTGCACATGCGTGCTAACTTGTGCATCTGTATCTCGCTAAACTAGCAAAGCAGCACGACATGAAGGTGGCAGTGGAGTACTCCAGAGATGCCCAGGCACCTTTTGTGGTTCCAAGTGATTTGCACACACTGGCCTCCTCCCATATCAGCATGTGTGTGGGAAATAACATGATTCTATACCTGACAATTACTTGGCAGAGTATCAGGGCTCACATTTCAGATTGGAAATTGTGGCTAAACTCCAGGAATAGGGAGAAGGTCTAGAGTACCAGTCAGAAACTAGTCAGAATTCAGGAACAGCATGAGACCAAAATCCAGTTTCCTAACTAGGTGGGTAAAGGAGTGGGGGTTGGGAACATAACACCAGGATCCAGGGATGAGCATAGTCTAGCGGATCCTAGAAAGTGGAGAAGATATTGAAGAACATAAAGATATGAGGGCCAGGGGGAAAATGATTCCCAATTCTTATTCCGAGATGAAACCCTAAAGTATAAGTCAAACTGAATGGAGAACAAAGAATTAGGAGCTCATACTCATTAGTACCAAGAAGAAAGGCTAAGGAGTTTTCATGTGCCTGAAAGGTTTTCATGTGCCTGAAAGGTTTTCAAGAGTTTGAGAGGCTAAGACATACCTGAATTGGGCTAAACAAGGATGTGTGTGGTGGCAGAGAAGAGGGGATAGGTTGATTCTGACACTTTGCCAGTTTGCCACCAGGGAACCTGTTGTTCCCTCTCTGGCTGCCTCATTGGAGCATTCATGGGGACCCAACACAGAGAAGGGGTTAGGGTTAGGTGTGCAAAATATTCTAGAAAACCACCCTGTTCTTAGACTACAATGATATTCTTATACGCCAATTCAAGGGTTTGGCAAACTTTTTTCCATAAAGAGAAAGATAGTAAAATTTCAGGCTTTGTATGCCATGTTTGGTCTCTGTCATGTATGCTTTTCCTGCTCTTTCTGCATTTCTTCCTCTTCTTTTTTTAAGCAATTCCTTAAAACTATAAAAATCATTCTTAGCTGGGGCTGGATTTGGCCTGTGGACTCCAATGTTTGGATCCCTGCTCTAATACCAGAAGAACATTAAGGTGGTATGCGGGGCTCTGATGGGGTGTATTTAGTCATAGTTATTATGTTTATAATTTATAACGGAAGGGAAACTAGCATCTGATTATAATTAATTAGTACATATTTAACACTTACTATAAGCAAGGCAAGGTTCTAAGTTTCTTACATGGGTTAGCTCATTTAAATTGAGAAAGGGAGAGGTTAGGTAACTGGCTCATGCTCCTATTGTTGGTGAAGCTGGGATTCGAACCCGGGCAGTCCAATTCTAGAGTCTGCAATCTTAGCAATGAGGCTATGTTATCTCTTATGAGAGTGGTAAAGCCTTTGAAAAAAATGGATAATATTCTTGTCCTCATCTCTTTTCATTTTCCAAGTAGCTTGATATCTAAGATTTCAAACATATTGAAATGACCAAAAGAACACTTTTGTTTTACTTTACTTGCCGTTTAGCACGTAAGGAATTTTCAGACCGATTGGAGTAAATCAAATGAGATGATGTCATCTGAGGGTAAGGATCTTATAATGTCTTAGTACAAACCATGCAAATACACATATCTTGAGCACCGAGGTCTCCAACTGTGGAGTCTAGGACTCCCTAAGAAGAAAGAAATGAAATAGATTGGATTTCCTAGAGAAATGAAATGGAGCCTAGAAATGAGGTTTTCATTGGATTTCCCAAAAGCAGAAAAGGCTTAATGTATATAAAAAAAAAGGGGGGCCAGCTATTGGAAACTTCTTTCCCACCAATACAGTATTATCTGAGGGGGTCCAGAGAATGATGCTATGAACATTCTCTCACTTTGGCATCTGATGAACCTGGAAATATTAAACACACTGAACAGGGCAATTACTTGTTCCTCACTAACTACATCTTGCAAGTGCTCTTAGGAAAAAGCAGAAAACAGTTGTGTGAAATCACAATCATGTATATTGATCTCTGCCCTTGGATCCTGGCATGGGCTCCTGAAACTGTAATTGTCTGGGTGATAAGAGTGTGTTCTGTTTCAGTGGGGTGATGCTGGGTGGGCTCCCAGATGGCTTCTGGCTGAGGGCTGGTCAGCAGAAAGACCAAGCCATGACTAGAAGTGTTTTTAAAAAGACAACTTAGGTGATACAAACTTCATTTAACACCTCATGAAGTGGGCAGTCTCTGTTCTCAAGGGTCCAGAGAACTACAAAATGGAGTGGAAGTCAGGAAGCTTCTACAGGATAAAGAATAAGGAGCAAGCAGGAGGAAGATAGAAAATGATAAAGAACAAAGAAGTAAGTTGGCCCAGAGTTGGCTTGGGGTTTGGGATTGGCTGACTGGAGATATCCTGATCAAGTGAAGCATTTATAGGGACATGCAAGTTATCCAAGTTTCAGGTTGCTGAGGTGGCCCCTCAAACACACGTGGCTCCATTTTGGGCCTCGAAATTTATTTCAACAGAAGCTCATAATTTTTAGTACTGCTCTCCCATTCTCTTGAGAAAGGAGAAGGGCTGAAAATGGGGTTAATGACTGATCATGGAAGCCTCCATAAAAATCCCAATAGTATGGGGTTTGGAGGGCTTCCAGGTTGGTCAACACATCCATGTAATGGGAAGGTGATGCCTCCCAACTCCACGGAGAGAGAAACTTTGCACTCAGGAGCCTCCCAGACCTTGTGCTCTGCATCTCTCCAATTGGCTATTCATCTGTATCCCTTATCCTGTCCTTTAGCAAGCTGGATAAATGTAAGTAAGTTTTTCTCTGAGTTCTGTGAGCTGCTCTAGCAAACTAATCAAACCAGAGAGTGGGGGTCATGAGAACCTCAGATTTATAGCAGATAGGTCAGAAGCACAGGTGGCAAGCAGGACTTGGAATTGGCACCTGAAGTGGGGTGGAGGTAGTCTGTGTGGCTGAGCCCTTAACTGTGGGATCTGATGTTATCTCCAGATAGTGTCAGAACAGAGTTAAATTGTAGGACTTCCAGCTGGTGTTGCAGAATTGCTTTGATGTGGGAAAAACCCTCACGCATCCGGTGTCAGAAGCGAAGTGTTCTGTGTACTAGCAAAGGAGACACACAAAAGGAAAGAATTGGGTTTTTCCCAAAAACACAATAAATAAGAACATTGCTAGCTGAAATATGAAGATGATCCACTTTTCCTTCCCCAAACTTCCCAGACCTTGGATGCCCTTCCTTTGATTCATATTTGCTAGAGATGTGGGGTGTCTTCTGGCTTGTGTTCCACTCTGTCTGCCTCCTACTTCTACTTCAGGATCTTGACATGCCAATCCAGTGGGATTGCGATTCAACATAGCACGTCATGCCTTTCTGGGACTCAGGCCATCTCATGGTCTCTGGAATATCCTTATCTGGGTGCTGGCTTCCCTCGATTGAGCTCAGGGTCAGAGTGCAGACCCAGCCTTTATGGAGGGTGAAGAGGCAACACCTAATCCCTTTCCCTTACCAAATTCATCTTGGTTTTGTTTGTTTGTTTGTTTGTTCATTGATCAGACACCCCTTTCTTCTCTGGCTCTCCCCTTTTAATCGGTGGACCACATGTTCTATTCTGCTCCCTCTGTGATACTGGGTCCCCAGTAGTAGCAGTCTTGATAAATTATGAGCTTACCATAACATATTTGGGGGCATTTGTATTGAAATAAAACATAAATGCAGAAAAGTACATGGCATACAAATTTTGAAGTGTGTTCTATTCATCACAAAACAGTGTAATTAACCTATTCCTCAACAGATGCTCTTTTAGTTTTTTCTATTTTTACCCCTTTCTCTTCCAGGACTAATTGGTGAACTAAGAAAATTTTAGAGTTGGTGTGTGTGTCTTTGGAGATTTTTTTTTCAGCTCAATGTCTCTTCAAGTAATAGAATACTATTTCAATAACTATGTTTTGACTGAAGAAATATTTGTTTTATTTCGTGGATCAGTTGAGTGATTTAGCTGCATATTTATTATCTAATGATGTCAGTCTCTTGGAGATGCTAGAAGCCCTTAGTGGGTCTATGGGGTAATTTTTCTCCTCTGGGTCTGCCCTTTAAGTAAAGCCTCCTCCACGTATCCTGTTTTTCCCTTTACAGAGGAGTGTTTAACCTTTAGCCTCTGAATGCTTTAGGTGTGTGTGTATGTGTGCTGTGTGTGTAGAGGGTGCTGGTGGGACAGGAGTATAAAATAACCCTGTGGCTCTTCATGCACTTTTATTTGCCACTGGAAGCAAATTGCATTGGAAGTAAAAGAAACATTAGTACCCATAGATGTTCCATTTGGCAGAGCAATTTCAGGGAATTGAGAGACTGAATTCAGTTTCAATATAATGCTGTTAAGAATTTTGGACAAGGAAATTAAAGCGTTATGATTCTGGTATGACTTATTTAAATATAGAAGAGTTCCTATTTTTTTTGGTTAACTTATGAATCTGTTTTTGCTTATTTTGGTGCCTCCATCTACATCATATACTCATTTTGGTTTCAAGTAAGTAGATCTACAGATATGCAGAGTAATACTTTCTTCAAGGACATCACAAACACTGAAAGAAAAGCTAAATGAAATTTCTTTGTTTTCATTGCCCCCCACCCCACCCCGGGGAATAGTACCATTCAAACAGTGAGTACCCAATACACGTATGCTGATTTAATTGGTAAGTAAAAGCCCCCAAAATGTTTTCGAATATAGATGCAGAGTGGATACGTGGACCCTCAGCCTGTAGTGTTTGTCCAGATAAGATTGAACCATGGGGATAGGGCAGCAGGAAGTGATTAATTTTCTTAGGTATTTAACATGTTCCTTTGAAGGGGATCGGCTTTTGAATCTTTAAGATGATATTTATTGCAGTGGTGCTTCCCTTCTATGTGTAGACATGAAAGTGAATGTCATTGTTGAACAGTAAACAAAGGGGAATGACTTTGTGACAGAAGTATGTAAAGTATCTTGTAATTCAGTAGGAGAATCAAAGTCTGCTTCAGTTCTTTGCATTCTCGGGGATTCAGAAAGGATTAAGGTAACAATAGCTAGAACCTATGCAAGGGAGTAACTGAAGGATAGCATTCCTTGAACCTCAGAAACCTGGGTGAAAGGAATTGGGCAATTAAGGTCTTTAGGAAACCTAATGGGGTCATTTGTGAAAGGCGTCTTCATGGAACTTGGCAAACTGTCACCTCAGAGATCAAGGGAGGTCACTGGCTTAAGAGTTGGGGAATGAAAGTGGAGTGACTGTTTCCTGCAAAGTATGTTTAAAGACTCTTAACTCTTGTCTGACAGTAGCTACAGGGTTTTTTGTTTTGGTTTGGGCTTTTTTTTTTTTTTTTTTTTTTTTTTTAACAATATCTGGGTGCTAAAGATACAATGCCTGTGTAAAGTGAGCTCTTTTCTGCCTAAGTTATATGCAAAGAGCTTAATTTGTTTTTCCCATGCATCTACTCAACCACAATTATTCCTAATTAATTGAAGTTAACTAATCAGCAAATATTTATTAAATGCAAGTGGATGTGCCATGTTGAAGATAAAAGTAGAATGTAAAAAAATTCTTACATTAGCTTAAATTCTCAAACATATTCATGCTGTTACCAGTTTACCAACAACTTTCCGGGGGGGATTTCCTATTACTCTGGGTGGTCATGGAGGAATTTGAAAAGGGGGAAAAGTATAATTATATTATTTAACTTAAGAGTATTGTACATTTTAAATGGGGCTCTCACAACGGTCTAAACAAGGATGATGAGGGATCTGAAAAAAGGAAGTCATCTGAAGAGAGGAGAAAGGAATTAGGTTGAAGGAAAGAATATTAAGCAGACACATGCAAGTTATTTTTAAATATCTAAAGGAGAGCTTGGTAGAAGAAAGAAGGAAGTTCTTCCTCTCTGATGCAGAAAAAAATGGGTAGGAGTTACAGGGAGGTAATTAATTTTATATAGGAAAAAGTCTGATTTGACCTCGGGAGAGTCTTCACACTTTTACAAGTATGCAGGGAGGTTTGCAACCAGTGAAGGCTTATGATCAAGTAGCAGTGTGTTGATAATAGTTTTTAAAAATGTGTTTTGCCTGCACCTGCACCTGAGCCAATTCCAAATCTCCAACGAACTACCTAGCTTTCCACTTGGGTAAATGCCAAAAATCAAACAGACATATCTAGAAGCAAACTCATTCATGCATATACCTCCCTGCCCTCCTCTTCACTTCGTCCTTTCCTTAAAAAAGACCCATAATGTGTCTTCCTCTTGGGGCTTTCCTGACTTTGTCCATGGTATCAACAATCTCCCAAGGCTTGGAGCATGGGCAAGCTTGTCACGAGGGAGTTTGCCTGGTAGCATTACTATAACCCAGATGTAGAGTAATGAACGCTCTCCTAGGATGGTGGAGGTGGGAAGAAAGAGGAAGCTTGGATTCCAGAGGCATTCTCACAAAACATTAGCAAGACTGTGAAGTGACAGCTGCAAAGAAAGAATGAGGGAGAAGGCGGAGTCCGACACAAACCAAGACCATGGTCTGGGTGATTGGAAGATTGTCCATGCCACTGGCCAAGGCAGGAAAGCCACAGGGAGCAGACACATCATGGGTATTTTTGAGGGAGAGGAGGCAGAGGAGATGTAGGCATGAATGAATTTGCTTCTAGGTATGTTAGTTTGATTTTTGGCAATTAACTCAAGTGGAAAGACTTGGTAGCCAGTTGGAGCTTTGGAACTGGCTTGGGTGCAGATCCAGGCAGATGTGGAAAAGCAACTCCTGGTGGAAGGTACTGTAGGAGATGGCAACAGAGGGCTAACGGGTAAGCCTGTGGAAACCCCAGAGTAATAAGTACTTAGAGCCTTTCGGTAGTTTGGAGAGATTCTTTATCTGTGTGGGGTGGAGGGGGGCTGCAGGGATTCTTATTTTAAAATTATACTACAGAAATTATATAGTATAAATTGAATTATACTACAGAAATTATACTATAGACTGACAGATTCCTCTTTTGTTTTGGAGACTAAAATAGCAATGAGCCCCAAAGCTCTAGTTCACTAATCTCAATATTCCAATGAGCTATTATATTTCTATTAGGGTACATCTGAAGAATCAGTACTACTACTAATACTTTTATAGTGATTCTTGCTTTTCACTCTTAACTCGTAAGGGGAAAACATGACTTCAAGAAAATCTTACCCTGAAAGACATCTAGCAACAAATACTTCTGCTGGATCGTCAGTGCTCTGCAAAGGATGAGCACCTGCTTCTGTATATTATCCTGACAATTTCTCAAGAGTAAAAGAGTGAGAGTTAAGCAAACAGTAGCCTTTATCTTTGTTGTTTCTACCCATGGAAATTCAAGTACATTATTTTTCAAGTGACCAACAATGGCATAAATGGAAACACATTAAGTGTAGGTAGGCTGTAATAGATGCATACTCATTTAATCCCAATTCCTGTAGCACCTGGCTATAGCTCTGTCGAAAGGACTTTGAAGATTGAAATAAACTTATCCATAAAATACGAACTTCTCTTTTATTAGTATTACTGAGGGTATGTCCCCACTGGTTCCTTCCATCTTAATGGAAGTCACATTCTCAGGACTGGAGACGTGTTGACTAAGTGTTGAGCAATTGAAAGCCATTTTTTTTGGCATAGTTTTATGTTGGGGACTGAAAAGTTCTGTTTTTCATGTTTCTGAATAATTAGCAAAGCTAAACACATTTCAGTGAGTTGATTTACTCCTCAGCTGGGTAGATAAAGCCCCATTGGCTGGATAATGACGGATTTAGAACAACAGGCACCTCCCTGCCAATTTAGTAAAAATGCTAATTTTGAAAAGCTCCTGTTCTATCCACAGAAAGTGTAAACATTGAATTCTATAGTAGCAAGATTTCTCAAGTCTACTTCAGCTACTCAAAATATTTATGAATGTGTACAGCCAGCCTTAAACTTGTTTTGAAATGTAATTCTTATAAGATGTCATAAACAGAAGTCTTGTACTCTCAGGTTCTTGTAAACCAAGCTAGAGCTGTTTAAAAAGAGGAATTTTATGTTCACAGCATACGCATTTTTGTTTTCATCACAAAACCTATTCCCAGTTCTTCAGGAAGAAGGGAAGCAACAATTATAAACCTCTAGGGCCCAGGTGGCTGAACTATAAAGATAGAGGATGATGGTCTTTTTCCCCCTTGTTATTGCAAAAAATATCTGCAAATGGACTTGTTAGAAGTCCAGTAACAACCATTTGGATGGTAACATTCACCTACATGACTGGAGATGTTGTGGTTCACATCTATAACTACATACAAGTATGAATTCAGACGTGGCCCCAAGTGGTGTTTTTGATCTGAGCGGGAACCCAGCTGCAGTGTGTTCTAATATTAGCCAAGAGGACCTGCTTTCCTAAATGGAGAATGATTTAAGGCTCTATTTTTGTTGTTCAGCAAATGCTGTTAGAAGTGGCAGAAGGTTACCCTTTTCCCATCACCTTAATTCCAGAGATACTCACAGACCTGACATTAGGCTGTTGGCTACTTGTCATAAGACTTCTATGTCAAAGTGAATTCAGCTGATGAGCTATGAACATGCTTACAGTCAGATAATAGATGAAAGAGTCTCAAGATAAACGAGGTGCTTATAGAAAACCTGGCCAAAGTTGTTTAAAATAGGATGGCAAAGGCCGTTAATTCTGTCAGGCAGTTTCAAAAGGCAGTGGGTACTTGACTTCTTACTTATAGAGCACATTATCTTACCTTTTTGCGAGAGTGGGGCCTCTGCTGTATGTTGAAAGGGAGTGTGCCTTTTTAAGCTGATGCTAACCACCGCATTCTGAAGGAAGAGAGGGAACCCCCTCCCCCCCCAATAAAGGACTTGTAGCCACACTTACAGGCTAACATTTTGACCAGATTGTATCACACAAAATACTCTTGTTTTTCCACACTCTGTTCCTCTTTCTTTTCCACGCAGAAAGCTCAAATTACATTTGTGGAAGATATTAACATGAGCACTGACAACCTTTCTTTTTAGGAGCCGATCACATGAAGATTCAAAGTGAGCGTTGCTCTTAGTGACTGCCTGTTTCTGTTTTTAGAGTTTCGAATGTAGATTTTAAAATGTGGTTAAAACATAGATTGGCCGCACTTTTGTTCCCGCCAAAGGAGCCAGTCTGCCTCCATTTACAAGTAAGTTGCATCTTGGATTGTATCTGTAAGTATGATATATTAATAATAGAAATATAAATTTAAAAATATTTTTAAAAACTTCAAATTTTGACAATTGGACTAGGGCATCTCTCTTATCTCACAAATGTGAAAGTTTGCCTCAAGTTTGCCAAAGGAAAGACTTCATAGTTTTTCTTTTTTCATTTTGATGCACAATAGGTTTAAAGCTCAGGAGAATGTAGTCAGAATCAAATTTGAAAGAGAGTAAAGGAAATGTGCTAAAACATTCTTCCCCTAAAAGCAGAGCAGAAATCCATACGCTGGGATCCTAAATAATTCAAAATGCCTCAGACAAGAAAGATCTTCCTGCATATTCATCTGCTTCATTCTCTTTCATCATTATTTATTCCTTCATTCAGCAAATGTTTACTGAGTGCTTTCTGTGTGCCGATGTGGGGCTGCATGCAGGAGTTACAGAGAAGGCTCGGGCATTTCTCTCTAATAGTGTATGTCTAGTGCTGGGGACAGATGGTTACCACCATTCAGCAGCATGGTCCAGACACTCGGGGTATCTGAGCGAGGGCTAGCCAGCCCAGGCTGGGGGAATCACGGAGGGCATTTTGGGCGAGGCAGACCTTCTTTCCAGGAGTCTTAGAGACCAAGTACAAGTTAGCGGTGGAGTTGAGGGAAACGGGCAATCATTCAGGCAGAGGCTGCTACGGAGCTAAGGCAGGGAAGTGTAGGTGTGAGCAAGAGAGCCATCAGGGAAATGAAGCACCAGTGTAAGGTAAGAGGTGGTGGCGGCAGGATAGGCACAGGCTTGGATGTCCTTCTGAGGCGCATAGTCGGACCATGACACAACTGCGTGAAAACTTCAAGTGGCTTCTCACATCACTCAGAGAGCAGAAACCTACAAGGCCCTACACAGTTGGCTTCCTGCCACCTCTCTGATCTCTCATTCCACTCCGGCTACTGTCAGCTCTTTGTCATTCGTTCCTCAAGCCCTCCAAGGTGTAAGCACTCAGCTCTTCCTTCTCATGGGGCCATCCTCTGCTGGTAGCCTGGCTCATTCTCTCACCTCCTTTCAGGGCTTTGCCCAGATGCCACCTTCTCAGACAGGCTTTTTTCCAAACACCCTATTGAAAACCGCAGTTCTCTCCCTTCACCCTGCCCTTAACATCTTTCCATCTGTCCTTTCTCTGCCTTAGTTTTTCTCCGGTAGCACTTAACTACCATTAGACTTTCTACGTATTTGTCTTACTGGTTTATTGAATGTGAGGCTCTACAGGGGGAGAGATTGTAGTCTGTTTGGTTCCTTGACGTAGCCTTGGTGCTCAGAAGTTTCTAGTATATAGGATGCCCGCAGAAGCAGAGCTGAGTAGTAGGCCCACATGACATAAGAACTTAAAACTTTGCACACAAAGTAAAACAAAAAATTATTGCAATACTATAAGTTATATTTCATACATTTTGCTCATTTTATATATAGTACCTTGTTATAAACATTATATATTTATACATACCTCCTCCTATACAAGACAGTATACATAAAATTATACCTAAAATTATATATATTGTATCTTATTGTCACTTGAGGAACCTTCCAGGATAATTTTGACTATGCTTATGTTTTATTAGTTGCTTTTGGAAACTAATTCTCCTGTAAGATGCAACTTCCTATGATTCTGAAGGCAATGCAGAGGCTGTGAAGGATTTTAAACAAGAGCTTGACACAATTGGATTTATACTTTTGAAAAGATCACCCTGCCTCTGTGGAAGAATACATTGCAGGGGGTTATGTTAGAGGCAGGGCAATCACAGAATGTTGCCCAATTCTGAAGAGATGATGATCACCTGCACTAAAGTAATGGCAATGAGGATGGAAAGAAGCAGATGGATTTCAGAGCTAGGAGGAGATAGAACTTCTAGAACTTAGTGATGAACCTGTGGGCTTTAGCTAGCTGTACTATGAAGACTTGCCTCAGTCATGCAGCTTACCCACCTGTCGCCAAGCTGGGAAAGGACTCCTGAAACATTGTTTGCAAGTTGTTTGTGCTTATCTATAAATAGTTCAGGGTTACATAAAGACAAGTGCTGGAGAAGACTAAAACTAAATTGTTTTGGACGGAGTATGAAGGCAGGAAAACAGAGTTAAGATTGACATCGTGTTGTGATTTCAATTAGAACACAAACATTAATGAAGGTGTAGATGCTCCAGTCAATGTAAGCCTCTAGTAAGCTGTCTATTCAAAATAAGGTTAGGCTTCCAAAAATCATTTTGGTTTTGTTATTTGGAGGTTGGAATATATTTCATAAAGACATAAAGGTTTGGGGCGGAGCAAGATGGCGGAGGAGTAGGAGACCTGGATTTCGTCTCCTCTCAGGAATTCAGCTGGATAGGGATCAAACCATTCTGAACACCTACAAACTCAACAGGAGATCGAAGAAAAGAAGAGCAACAACTGTCTCAGCAGAAAAGCGACCACTTTCTGGAAGGTAGGACGTGCGGAGAAGTGAATCCGAGGCGATATTCGGGAGGATAGACGGCGGGGGAGGGGCCTCCGTCGGCCGCTTCTGGCAAGTGATAGAGCCGCGGAGCACAAAATCGGAACTTTTAAAAGTCTGCTCCGCCGAGGGACGTCACTCTGGTGGCTAAGCGGGGGGTGGAACCCTCCGGGACAGTGTGGTCTCAGGACCCTCGGGGTCACAGAAAGACCGGGGGTGCCTGAGGGCAGCAGAGCTCCCAGGTAACGCAGCAGGGAAGCCGGCTGCAGAGGCGGAGCCCAGGCGCGGGCTCTCAGCTGGGGTTGCCATTAACCGCGATCCGCGGCCCAGTCGGGCCCCTGCTCCTCCAGCAGGGACCCAACAAGCGGCCGATCCGGGGAGACTCACCTTCCTCCCCCGGGAGGAGCCGCGCGGGAGGGCACCGCAGGGATCTGCTGGGTTTGGAGACTCCACCCGGGGTCGGGTGCCAGAGAGAGAAACGCGCGGTCACAGGCCGGTTGAGCACGGAGTGCAGCTGCAGACCGGGGAGACGGGAGTGACTGACGGCTTTTCTCTGGGGGCTCACTGGGGAGCGGGCCCGAGTTCTGGGCTCCTCCGGGGCGGAGATTGGGAGGCCGCCATTTTCACTCTCCGCCTCCAAAGCTGTACGGAAAGCTCGCAGGGAACAAAAGCCCCGGAGAGCAAACCCGAGCAGATTACTTAGCCGGGAGGGGGCAAGGGCGGGGCTATTCCGCCTCCGGCAGAGACATTTGGAAACCACGGCAACAGGCCCCTCCCCAGAAGACCAGCGAGAACAGCCAGCCAAGACCAAGTTTACCGATCAATGAGAACAGCAGAACTCCAGCGCTAAGGGACTACTGCACATAGAATTCACGGCTTTTTTACCATGATTCCTTAGTCTTTTAAAGTTAATTTTTTTTTAAACTGTCTTTTTGTCTTTTTATTTCTTTTTGAATTTTTCTTTTTCCCTTTTTCAAACAACATCTTATCAATCCCTTTTTTTAAAAAAAAACATTTTTATTTTTCATTTTTAGAGTCATATTCTATCCCTTCATAGTAGTTACCCATATTTTTGGCTTATATATATAAGTTGTTCTCTCTTTAAAATTTTGAGATAGTTTCTTCTAACAGATTAAAATATACCCTAAATCTCTAGTATATGGTGTTCTCTATTCCCCTGCCTGATCACATCCTCTCCCTTTTTTTTTCTTTTTCTTTTTTCTTTTTTTAAATCCTCTTTCTTTTTTCAAACAACTTCTTATCAATTCCTTTTATAAAATTTTTTATAATTTCCATTTTTACAGTCATTTTCCATCCCTTCATCATATCAACCCTTATTTTTGTACATATATAAGTTTTTCTTTCTTTAAAATTTTGGGAGACACTTTCTTCTAAAAGACCAAAACACACCCCAAATCTAGTGTGTGGCACTGATCTATATACCATATAGATCATATTTGATCACATTCTGGTTTTTCTTTTGTTGTTGTTCTTTTGTTTTGTTTGTTGTTGTTTTTATCTTTATCTTTTTCTTTTTTTTTCTTTTTTTTTTCTCTCTTTCCCCTTCTTATCCCACTGCTTCAGGTCTTTTCTGATTTGTTTAAAGTATATTTTCTGGGGACGTGGTTACTCTGCTAGCATTTTGTTCTCTCATTAATCTATTCTCCTCTGCACAAAATGACGAGACGGAAAAAATCACCTCAACAAAAAGAACAAGAGGCAGTACCGACTGCCAGGGACCTACTCAATACGGACATTAGTACGATGTCAGATCTAGAGTTCAGAATCATCACTTTAAAGATACTAGCTGGGCTTGAAAAAAATATGGAAGTTATTAGAGAAACTCTTTCTGGAGAAGTAAAAGAGCTAAAATCCAACCAAGTAGAAATCAAAAAGGCTATTAATGAGGTGCAATCAAAAATGGGGGCACTAACTGCTAGAATAAATGAGGCAGAAGAGAGAATCAGTAATATAGAAGATGAAATGCTGGAAAATAAAGAAGCTGAGAAAAAGAGAGATAAACAACTACTGGATCATGAGGGCAGAATTCGAGAGATAAGTGATACCATAAGACGAAACAACATTAGAATAATTGGGATCCCAGAAGAAGAAGAAAGAGAGAGGGGGGCAGAAGGTATAATGGAGCAAATTATAGCAGAGAACTTCCCTAATTTGGGGAAAGAAACAGGCATGAAAATCCAGGAAGCACAGAGAACCCCTCTCAAAATCAATAAAAATAGGTCAACTCCCCGACATCTAATAGTAAAACTTACAAGTCTCACAGACAAAGAGAAAATCCTGAAAGCAGCTCGGGAGAAGAGATATGTAACCTACAATGGTAGAAACATTAGATTGGCAACAGACCTATCCACAGAGACCTGGCAGGCCAGAAAGGACTGGCAGGATATATTCAGAGCACTAAATGAGAAAAATATGCAGCCAAGAATACTCTATCCAGCTAGGCTGTCATTGAAAATTGAAGGAGAGATAAAAAGTTTCCAGGACAAAAAAAAACTAAAGGAATTTGCAAACACAAAACCAGCCCTACAGGAAATCTTGAAAGGGGTCCTCTAAGCAAAGAGAGACCCTAAAAGCAACATAGACCAGAAAGGAACACAGACAATATATGGTAACAGTCACCTTACAGGCAATACAATGGCACTAAATTCCTATCTTTCAATAGTTACCTTGAATGTAAATGGGCTAAATGCCCCAATCAAAAGACACAGGCTAACAGACTGGATTAAAAAACAAGATCCATCGATATGCTGTCTGCAAGAGACTCATTTTAGACCCAAAGACACCCCCAGATTGAAAGTGAGGGGGTGGAAAACCATTTACCATGCTAATGGACACCAAAAGAAAGCTGGGGTGGCAATCCTTATATCAGACAAATTAGATTTTAAACCAAAGACTGTAATAAGAGATGAGGAAGGACACTATATCCTACTTAAAGGATCTATCCAACAAGAAGATCTAACAATTGTAAATATCTATGCCCCTAACATGGGAGCAGCCAATTATATAAGGCAATTAATAACAAAAGCAAAGAAACACATCAACAACAATACAATAATAGTGGGGGACTTTAACATCCCCCTCACTGAAATGGACAGATCATCTAAGCAAAAGATCAACAAGGAAATAAAGACTTTAAATGACACACTGGACCAAATGGACTTCACAGACATATTCAGAACATTCCACCCCAAAGCAACGGAATACACATTCTTCTCTACTGCCCATGGAACATTCTCCAGAATCGACCACATCCTAGGTCATAAGTCAGGTCTCAACCGGTACCAAAAGATTGGGATCATTCCCTGCCTATTTTCAGACCACAATGCTTTGAAACTAGAACTCAATCCCAAGAGGAAAGTCGGAAAGAACTCAAATACATGGAGGCTAAAGAGCATCCTACTGAAGAATGAATGGGTCAACCAGGAAATTAAAGAAGAATTAAAAAAATACATGGAAACTAATGAAAATGAAAACACAACTGTTCAAAATCTTTGGGATGCAGCAAAGGCAGTCCTAAGAGGAAAGTATATAGCAATACAAGCCTTTCTCAAGAAACAAGAAAGGTCTCAAGTACACAACCTAACCCTACACCTAAAGGAGCTGGAGAAAGAACAGCAAATAAAGCCTAAACCCAGCAGGAGAAGAGAAATCATAAAGATCAGAGCAGAAATCAATGAAATAGAAACTAAAAGAACAGTAGAACAGATCAACGAAACTAGGAGCTGGTTCTTTGAAAGAATTAACAAGATTGATAAACCCCTGGCCAGACTTATCAAAAAGAGAAGAGAAATGACCCAAATCAACAAAATCATGAATGAAAGAGGAGAGATCACAACCAACACCAAAGAAATACAAACAATTATAAGAACATATTATGAGCAACTCTATGCCAGCAAATTAGATAACCTGGAAGAGATGGATGCATTCCTAGAGATGTATCAACTACCAAAACTGAACCAGGATGAAATAGAAAACCTGAACAGACCTATAACCACTAAGGAAATTGAAGCAGTCATCAAAAATCTCCCAAAAAACAAAAGCCCAGGGCCAGATGGCTTCCCAGGGGAATTCTACCAAACATTTCAAGAAGAATTAATACCTATTCTTCTGAAACTGTTCCAAAAAATTGAAACGGAAGGAAAACTTCCAAACTCATTTTATGAGGCCAGCATTACCTTGATCCCCAAACCAGACAAAGACCCCATCAAAAAGGAGAATTACAGACCAATATCCCTGATGAACATGGATGCAAAAATTCTCACCAAAATACTAGCCAATAGGATCCAACAGTACATTAAAAGGATTATTCACCATGACCAAGTGGGATTTATCCCTGGGCTGCAAGGTTGGTTCAACATCCGCAAATCAATCAATGTGATACAGTACATTAACAAAGGAAAGAACAAGAATCATATGATCCTCTCGATAGATGCCGAAAAAGCTTTTGACAAAGTACAGCATCCTTTCTTGATCAAAACTCTTCAGAGTATAGGGATAGAGGGTACATACCTCAATATCATAAAAGCCATCTATGAAAAACCTACAGCAAATATTATTCTCAATGGGGAAAAACTGAGAGCTTTCCCCCTAAGGTCAGGAACGCGGCAGGGATGTCCACTATCACCACTGCTATTCAACATAGTATTGGAAGTCCTAGCCACAGCAATCAGACAACAAAAAGAAATCAAAGGCATCCAAATTGGCAAAGAAGAAGTCAAACTCTCACTCTTTGCAGATGATATGATACTTTATGTGGAAAACCCAAAAGACTCCACCCCAAAACTGCTAGAACTCATACAGGAATTCAGTAAAGTGGCAGGATATAAAATCAATGCACAGAAGTCAGTGGCATTCCTATACACCAACAACAAGACAGAAGAAAGAGAAATTAAGGAGTCGATCCCATTTACAATTGCACCCAAAACCATAAGATACCTAGGAATAAATCTAACCAAAGAGACAAAGGATCTGTACTCAGAAAACTATAAAATACTCATGAAAGAAATTGAGGACGACACAAAGAAATGGAAAAACGTTCCATGCTCATGGATTGGAAGAACAAATATTGTGAAGATGTCAATGCTACCTAGAGCAATTTACACATTCAATGCAATCCCCATCAAAATACCATCCACTTTTTTCAAAGAAATGGAACAAATAATCCTAAAATTTGTATGGAACCAGAAAAGACCCCGCATAGCCAGAGGAATATTGAAAAAGAAAAGCAAAGCCGGTGGCATCACAATTCCGGACTTCAAGCTCTATTACAAAGCTGTCATCATCAAGACAGCATGGTACTGGCACAAAAACAGACACATCGATCAATGGAACAGAATAGAGAGCCCAGAAATGGACCCTCAACTCTATGGTCAACTAATCTTCGACAAAGCGGGAAAGAATGTCCAATGGAACAAAGACAGTCTCTTCAACAAATGGTGTTGGGAAAATTGGATAGACACATGCAGAAGAATGAAACTGGACCACTTCCTTACACCACACACAAAAATAGACTCCAAATGGTTGAAAGACCTCAATGTGAGACAGGAGTCCATCAAAATCCTAAAGGAGAACACAGGCAACAACCTCTTTGACCTCAGCCGAAGCAACTTCTTCCTAGAAACATCGCCAAAGGCAAGGGAAGCAAGGGCAAAAATGAACTATTGGGACTTCATCAAGATAAGAAGCTTTTGCAAAGCAAAGGAAACAGTTAACAAAACCAAAAGACAACCGACAGAATGGGAGAAGATATTTGCAAATGACATATCAGATAAAGGGCTAGTATCCAAAATCTATAAAGAACTCATCAAACTCAACACCCAAAGAACAAAGAATCCAATTAAGAAATGGGCAGAAGACATGAACAGACATTTTTCCAAAGAAGACATCCAAATGGCCAACAGACACATGAAAAAGTGCTCAATATCGCTCGGCATCAGGGAAATCCAAATCAAAACCTCAATGAGATATCACCTCACACCAGTCAGAATGGCTAAAATTAACAAGTCAGGAAACGACAGATGTTGGCGGGGATGCGGAGAAGGGGGAACCCTCCTACACTGTTGGTGGGAATGCAAGCTGGTGCAGCCACTCTGGAAAACTGTATGGAGGTTCCTCAAAAAGTTGAAAATAGAGCTACCATATGATCCAGCAATTGCACTACTGGGTATTTACCCCAAAGATACAAAAGTAGGGATCCGAAGGGCTACGTGCACCCCGATGTTTATAGCAGCAATGTCCACAATAGCCAAACTGTGGAAAGAGCCAAGATGTCCATCGACAGATGAATGGATAAAGAAGATGTGGTATATATATACAATGGAATATTATGCAGCCATCAAAAGGAATGAGATCTTGCCATTTGCAACGATGTGGATGGAACTGGAGGGTATTATGTTGAGTGAAATAAGTCAAACAGAGAAAGACATGTATCATATGATCTCACTGATATGAGGAATTCTTAATCGCAGGAAACAAACTGAGTGTTGCTGGAGTGGGGGGTGGGGTGGGAGGGATGGGGGGACTGGGTGATAGACACTGGGGAGTGTATGTGCTCTGGTAAGCGCTGTGAATTGTGCAAGACTGTTGAATCTCAGATCTGTACCTCTGAAACAAATAATGCAATATATGTTAAGAAAAAAAAAAAAAGAAGAAGAAGAAGAAGGTAGCGGGAGGGGAAGAATGAAGCGGGGGAAATCGGAGGGGTAGACGAACCATGAGAGACGATGGACTCTGAAAAACAAACAGGGTTCTAGAGGGGAGGGGGGTGGGAGGATGGGTTAGCCTGGTGGTGGGTATTTAGGAGGGCACATTCTGCATGGAGCACTGGGTGTTGTGCACAAACAATGAATCATGGAACACTTCATCTAAAACTAATGTTGTAATGTAAGGGGATTAACATAAGAATAAAAAAATTAAAAAAAAAAAAAAAAGACATAAAGGTTTTTTTTGTTTTTTTTTTAAAGATTTTATTTATCTGACAGAGAGAGACAGCGAGAGCAGGAACACAAGCAGGGGGAGTGGGAGAGGGAGAAGCAGGCCTCCCGCCAAGCAGGGAGCCCGATGTGGGACTCGATCCCGGGACCCCAGGATCATGACCTGAGCCGAAGGCAGACGCTTAATGACTGAGCCACCCAGGCGCCCAAGACATAAAGTTTTAAGATGTGGTTACGTTTATCCCAATTTATTTAAATCAAAATGTAGCCTAAAAGCTATGTATTAACATAAACAAATACATACATTAAAGACTACTATTGTAAAAATGCTAATAAAATAATACAAAAATATGAAATACTAACAAGTTATTGAATGATAGAAATTTTTAATGATGGTGCTTGAAAACCAGTAGATATTATTAAATGAAAATAAGGACATAAACGGAGATTAGATTATGAAGTGAATTTCTGGGTTCCTTCAAAGATTATATGGATCCTTAACCTATATAATTTAGAAGTTTAGGAATTTTAGTTATACAAGGTATGTCAACTTAGTAGCATTGCTGCCAACAAAGTTAATGTCTTTTTAGACTGTGTTAGTAAGAGCATTGTGCCTAGTTTGGGTTAAGTGGCGATCCTACTCTGTTTTGCTCTGGTCCAGCTATACTCAGAGAATACTGTACTCGGTATTGGATATCACACTTTCAGAGGGACATAGACAAACTAAATTATGTTTAAAGTTGATAAATCAAGCTGCTGAGGTTATTGGATAACCAGGAAATGTTTAGATTGGGTGAGAGGGAACTAAAAAGATATAAAGGCTATCCCGCATGAGAAGAATTAGAGGGCTCTAAAGTCCCCAAGAAATAAAATGTAACAGCCGATGTCATCCTGATGTTATAGTTGCACTTCTTTTCTAAGTTATAACTTTACAATACAGTAAGAGAAAACATCCGAACCTCATTATTAAGAGCATGTTGAATTTATTGTCTTGATTTTGATTCTTTTGTTGGATGGCTTACTCTCCTATCACACATTAAAGTTTATTTGCCCAGACAGTAAGTCTATAACCATGCTTCAGGAGAAGGATGCCATCTTGATTCTCAGGCCCTGAAAGGATTTCTTATTCTTTAAAAGTTCGTGACACCTGGGCTGATTCAGCAATCTCTGGTCCTGGAAAGGAAGAAAAATTAATCTACTGACCTCATTAGGTCAAGTAATACTTTGTCCTATTTTGGACTTGAAAATGAGTTCTTGAAGTTTCAAGTTGGGCATAACTTCTGTACCACAGGCTTCTTTAGATGTAGTTCTTTAAATTACCTGCTTTATGTCTTTTCAGAGATGGATTTTATTGTGTGTGGTAGATAGGTAAGTGAAAAGCAAAGGCTCAGGGAAATTCTAACCATGTCAAATTCCTCTTCATTTGCTTCAACTTTCTGGACAGAAACATTTTGAGATTATACTTCAAGATGTTCCTTCCTGAAGAAATGCTTTTGAGTAACACTTGTTCCTTCATTCCACTGAGTCCTGTTGCTCGGAAACTTCTCTGTCTGCACCAGTTATCTTCTCTGAACATGAAGAATCATGAAGGGTGGGTGCCATGTTTGTTTGCGAAGTCTTTTTTTTTTTTTTTTTTTAATCTTTACGTGTTACTGGGCTTCAGGGGTGTGACAAGAAAAATGGATTCAGGAACAAGTCTTTTTTTAAAATTTTTTAAAAGATTTGATTCTTAAGTAATCTCTACACCCAACATGGGGCTCAAATTCAACCCTGGATCAAGAGTCACATCCTCCACTTACTGAGCCAGCCAGGTACCCCTGGGAACAAAATGGTTTTGTTTCTTTTTAAAAATTTATTTATTTCAGAGAGAGCGAGAGAGAGCCGTGCCCATGAGCAGTGGGGTGGGGGGGGGGGTGCGGAGGGAGAGAGGAAGCGGACTCCTCACTGAGCAGGAGCCCCAGTGCAGGGCTGGACCTCCAGACCCTGAGGTCATGACCTGAGCTGAAACCAAGAGTCAGACACTCAACTGACTGAGCCACCCAGGCGCCCAGGACAAAACGTTTTAAGAAAAGAAAAGTAGTTTGCTTGTAAAGGAAGACTCAAATTCAGAAAGATTGGCTCCTCAAAGGATATACGGCTATCTAAGGGATAAAACTATTAAGGTTAGAGTTTATCTGCACATGGTGGAAAGAAAAGGAGTAGTTTCTTCCCTTGATTGTCGTATCCTATCCATTGCAAAAGCATCAGAGAAAAAGCTGTTTTTGTTAGGGAGGCAGTAACTTATGGGAAAGGGCTCAAAGTTTCCTCTATTTGGGGGACTAGAGGTAGACATCCTATCTCTGTTTTTGTCTTTGTTTATGGTTTTGCTTATTTTTCTCATGAGCAAAGTGCTGGTTTTGCTGTTGTTTTTTTCTTTCTCTGACTGTAGGATATGGTGTGATGTGCATACTTACTCAAAATGGTGGCAAGATTACTCTCAATGGAAAACTAAGACTTTGCCTGGGAGGCAGCAAAGCCCAACTTCTCTGAATTACCAACTTATACTGATATTGGAGAGGGAGATGTTTCCTTACTCAAGTCTCACAGCTCCTCCATTTGCCTTAAGAACAGTAGTTTATTGAGATACTACTTATCACTCTATGGTAACTAGCCATTTCTATCCACTGGCATAAGTTTTCTTTCCTTTTCACTGTGATTCTTCAGATATACAACAGCATCCATGCTGGCTAAAGTTATTTCAGTGGACATAACCAAAGAGCAGGCTCATTTTGTTCAGCACTTGATCATATGCTATGTAGTTTTAAAATGGATTTGTGAGAAAAGCTTATTTCTTCAGCAAGCTGGTTAAATATCTCCCATAGGTAAGTAAATAGTATTGTTCATTTCCTACTAAGTGAAATTGATCAAATGTAGAGGTGAAGTATCTAGAGATGTTAATATTACCACTGGTCAACCTGGATAATCAGTGGTTAGGAAAGGGTTTACAGTCAACAACTGAGAATTTGCCATCACTGGCTCAGACAACAAAGGAGATACAAAGGTAGTTTCATTACAGCTGGTGAGTAGCTCCAGCCTATAGTTTAAAATATAAAGCCTGTAAATTCTGGTCCACAATGGAAAAAACATTGTGGATATGGGTATGAATCTGTTGCTCAGTAAGAAGGATTTAAAAATACTTATTTTCTATCTAATCAGATGAGTGATTAACTGTTGAATGGAATGATTAAAAGTGTAGTCCCATGAAGCCAGGAAAGAGAATCTGAATAATTGTTATTATCCTGAAATTGCTATTATATTATCTCACTCGAGGTTTTTAAAAATTAAGCTTCTAGGTTGTCTAACTCAATCATTTGAAATATTTAACTCACTTCTTGAGTGTCCTTAGCCCTATGTCCTAGCATAGGAAACAGTGAACCCTTTGGCAATTTACCCAGCAGTTTGTGTAGGAGTGGATTTTAAAAATGCAATTGATCATTTGTTCTTATAAAATTTCTTTCACAGACACATGCCTCTGTGAAAATGCATTTAACATTAAGAGTCTGACTGTAATCTAGATTTGTGGTCTTAAATTGAACTGTTGGGAAAGAAGAAAAGTTGGGTGCGAAGAGAAAAAGAGAGTTAAGTTTGGTTATGGGTATGTTATGTCTCTGCCTCTTGCTTATAAAAAGAATCGATCTCCTTTCTCTCACTTATAATAAAATACCAAAGGGTGGTAGAAAAGATAATAGATTCCATTGTTTATAAGAATCAGGCATTATCAAATGGTGATCAATAAATATCAATTTAGGAGGGGCTGCTAATATAGAATGACAGAAGGAGGAATTTATGTCTTAGTTGCCATAAGAACTGAGATCAAGAAATCTTACAGCTTTCTCAAGACAACTGACAGAATGGGAGAAGATATTTGCAAATGACATATCAGATAAAGGACTGGTATCCAAAATCTATAAAGAACTCATCAAACTCAACACCCAAAGAACAAAGAATCCAATCAAGAAATGGGCAGAAGACATGAACAGACATTTTCCCAAAGAAGACATCCAAATGGCCAACAGACACATGAAAAAGTGCTCAATATCGCTCGGCATCAGGGAAATCCAAATCAAAACCTCAGTGAGATACCACCTCACACCAGTCAGAATGGCTAAAATTAACAAGTCAGGAAACGACAGATGTTGGCGGGGATGCAGAGAAAGGGGAACCCTCCTACACTGTTGGTGGGAATGCAGGCTGGTGCAGCCACTCTGGAAAACTGTATGGAGGTTCCTCAAAAAGTTGAAAATAGAGCTATCATATGATCCAGCAATTGCACTACTGGGTATTTACCCCAAAGATACAAAAGTAGGGATCCGAAAGGGTATGTGCACCCTGATGTTTATAGCAGCAATGTCCACAATAGCCAAACTGTGGAAAGAGCCAAGATGTCCATCGAGAGATGAATGCATAAAGAAGAGGTGGTCTATATATACAATGGAATATTATGCAGCCATCAAAAGGAATGCGATCTTGCCATTTGCAACGACGTGGATGGAACTGGAAGGTATTATGTTGAGCGAAATAAGTCAAACAGAGAAAGACATGTATCATATGACCTCACTGATATGAGGAATTCTTAATCTCAGGAAACAAACTGAGGGTTGCTGGAGTGGGGGGTGGGGTGGGAGGGATGCGGTGACTGGGTGATAGACACTGGGGTGGGCATGTGCTCTGGTAAGCGCTGTGAATTGTGCAAGACTGTTGAATCTCAGATCTGTACCTCTGAAACAAATAATGCAATATATGTTAAGAAAAAAAAGAAGAAGAAGAAGGTAGCAGGAGGGGAAGAATGAAGTGGGGGAAATTGGAGGGGTAGACGAACCCTGAGAGACGATGGACTCTGAGAAACAAACTGAGGGTTCTAGAGGGGAGGGGGGTGGGAGGATGGGTTAGCCTGGTGATGGGTATTGAGGAGGGCACATTTCTCCCTCTCCCACTCCCCCTGCTTGTGTTCCCTCTCTCGCTGTGTCTCTCTCTGTCAAATAAATAAATAAAATCTTAAAAAAAAAAAAATCTTACAGCTTTCTCAATGACTGGGATAGAGGACAGGCCCCCACCCCCAAAAGGGTAATAATTAATGTTGAAAGTGTGGGATGTCATGAATAGAGTCAGGTTTTGCTTTTATGATTCAGAAATTCTGTGGTAATCAGCAATAGTCATCAATGAGCTAAGGCCTTATGTCTCCTTTACCTAATGAGCTTACTTATTAATGAACTCACTTAATGTTTATGAAGCATGAGTCATGTGTAGCACCACTGCTGAGTACTGAAAGTTTAAATATGACTAAGATACATTTGTTACTTACAAGTAATTCCTTGTGTCTTTAAAGTGATGTGATGGGGATCTGTAGTTTTTAGTTAGGAAAGTAATTTACCTGTTGACACTGTTAAATGGATTTTCTAACTTTGACAAAACATAGCAAAGCGTTAGCTTGGTCTGCTTGGATGGGTAATGATGCGTTTATTCGAGGCCTTCCACATTTTGTACGTTTTTGTTAGAATCCAGGGCACAGAATCCTGCTCCCTTTGAAAATGCTGCTTAGAACATCTTGGTGTCCAGGAACTTGGCTACATTCAGTTTTACGGATTATAACTGCCATTTGAGTTTATATTATTCCCAATAAAAAGAAATATGTGCTATCACTTCCAAGTCAGCATGCATCAAATATACAGAATGACCACTTTTCTTCTTTTTTTAATTTTTTAAAAATTTATTTGAGAGAGGGCGCCTGGGTGGCTCAGTTGGTTAAGCGACTGCCTTTGGCTCAGGTCATGATCCTGGAGTCCCTGGATCGAGTCCCACATCAGGCTCCCTGATCGGCAGGGAGTCTGCTTCTCCCTCTGACCCTAGCCCCTCTCATGTGCTCTCTCTCATTCTCTCTCTCAAATAAATAAATAAAATCTTTAAAAAAAAATTTTATTTGAGAGAGAGAGACAGAGAGAGCATGAGTGGGGGAGGGGCACAGGGGGAGAGATAAGCAGAACCCCCGCCAAGTGGCAAAGCCCCATGTGGGGCTCGATCCCAGGACCCTGACATGACCTGAGCCGAAGTCAGACGCTTAACTGACTGAGCCACCAGAATGACTACTTTTCAGTCAGTATACCCTGGGAAATGTGAGCGGCCTCAGGTGAATGCGGTCGGATCCGGCTGAACATCCTTGCACATACAATTTATGTGTAGTGTAGCTGTGTAAGTGTTTCTATAGGTTGTATAACTTCTAAAGGTGTACACACTAGATCAGGGGTGCCTGGCTGGCTCAGTCAGTGGAGTATGCGACTCTTGACCTCAGGGTCTTGAGTTCAAGCTGCACGCTGGGCCTCGAGCATATTTAAAAAAAAAAAAAAAAGAAAAGGTGTACATGCTCGACCAAAGAGTGTGTGTGTTAGAAATCTGCATTATCAGATTGCCTTCTGAGAAGTCTGAATGTATTTGAGAATACAGAAATGAATATGGGGACTAGACATGCCCAAGTAATAGAGCACTAGGAGAATACTCATAGTCACTCTTGGTGTCCAACCAATTCACAGGTATTTTGTAAGTGTCTTGAATGTACACATAGCTATGAAATAAATTAAAAAAAAAAAAATCTACCCCTCCTGCTTCAGGTTTCACTCTGGCAATATTCTAAGTGGTTTCTCCTATCTGTGGACCAGGCCCTCTTTCCTCTGTCTGGATTAAAGACTCTTCCCCACCCAAGAATCTCCCTTTTTGGCTTAACCTTCCTCCACATTTCTCTAGGTTCCCTTACCAACCATCTCAGACCACTAAGTGCCTGTGTTCTTTATTTTATAATTTCCCCATCCTAGAATGCCCCTTCTGTCTTTTGGTGCCTACTTCCAGCTCAAGTTATGCTTGTCCTCTGAGGCTCAGTTCAAATCCACTGTTCCAGGAGCCTTCCAAACCCCCTCAAGGCAGGCAGAATTAACAGCCTTGGTCTGTATTTCCACAACACTTTGTTTTCAGGCATTTATTTGATATTCCTTTGTATCAGAGCTGGGTACTTGCTTTCCCTGCTGCAAAAAACTCACACTCCTTACTCTGGCTATGAGTCCCTATATGATAGGGACCTGCTAACTTCTCCTTCTTCAACGAACACAGCTCTCCCCTTTGCCCATTTGATTCACTCCCATGTGCCCTCATAATGCTCTCCAAACATCCCAGGCTGGTTCCCATCCTAGGGAACACTTTTCCCCAGACTAGCTCTGCATGACCAGCTTTCTTTTGTCATCTAAGACTAGCCTTTCTTGGCTGACCACCTAACCTAAAGTAGCCTCCCAATCTACTCTCTAGCACAGAAGCCCATTGTATCTTTTTTTTTTTTTTTAAGATTTTATTTATTTATTTGACGGAGAGGGACACAGCGAGAGAGGGAACACAAGCAGGGGGAGTGGGAGAGAGAGAAGCAGGCTTCCCACCGAGCAGAGAGCCCGTCGAGGGGCTCGATCCCAGGACCCTGGGATCATGACCTGAGCTGAAGGCAGACGCTTAACGACTGAGCCACCCAGGCGCCCCCCATTGTATCTTTTTTTAATAGCAGCTAGTAATACTTAATTTTCTTACTTGTCCATTGTTTAACTAGCTTTGCTATGTTTTAAGTTCCATGAGAACTGGAATACTTTTTGTTTTATTCAGAGCTGTGTCCTCATTACCTAGAACAGTGTTTGGCACATGGTGTGTGTTCATTAAATGTTGGTTGGATAAATACATGAATGAAATACGTATTCTTTAATGGAAGTACCTACGTTGATCTTCTTGGGATCTCTACAATTCTCAACATCTTAGCTTAAATGTTGTTGGAGCTCAATAACATTACAGACTGAACTCATATACCTTATAAGATAGTAAAGCAGTGAAAATGAACAGTGGTAGCCTCGGAATCCCTCATAAAATGGGTGGCTGTTTTATATAATGTCAATGTGTATATAGTATCTATTTTCACAAGCATTAAGCCAAACGTTAACGTCTACTATACACAAGGCACTTTAAATTGTACTAATTTAATTTTTCGAGCAATCATATGTATTATTATTTTGACACATTTGGTAATTGAATTAAAATTTTGTTCATAATTACTCAGTCAGTAAAAGCAAGAAGTGGGATATGGGGGCACCTGGCTGGCTCAGTCAGTAGAGCGTGCAACTCTTAATCTGGGGTTGTAAGTTTGAGCCCCACCTTGAGTGTAGAGATTATTTAAAAATAAAATAAATAAAGGGGTGCCTGGGTGGCTCGGTCATTAAGCGTCTGCCTTTGGCTCAGGTCATGATTCCAGAGTCCTGGGATCGAGCCCCACATCAGGCTCCCTGCTCTGTGGGGAGCCTGCTTCTCCCACTCTCCCTGCTTGTGTTCCCTCTCACTGTCTCTCTCTCTGTCAAATAAATAAATAAAATCTTTAAAATACATAAGTAAATAAATAAATAAATAAACTTAAAAAAATAAAGAACTGAGATATGGCCTAATTGCCCTATTGCCCTATTTAAATGCATATATATACTATAAAAATCTTTGGAAATT
The DNA here is from genome assembly GCF_029215605.1 of Mirounga angustirostris. NCBI lineage: Eukaryota > Metazoa > Chordata > Mammalia > Carnivora > Phocidae > Mirounga > Mirounga angustirostris. The sequence goes on from NW_026991717.1 coordinate 99,334,334, forward strand.
AAAAAAAATGTATTGCTGAAAATAGCTATTACTTGGAACTGATTGGTGTGATTTTCATATTTTACCTGTTAGTTTCTTTTTGTTAAGGGTATAATGGACTTTTTTTCCTTAACTATTGATTTTGATAATCACAGAAAAGTAGTAGCCATCTGCTCTTTTCATATTAGCACTCCCGTTCTTGGGCAAGTCTGGATGGACACCCTCATGATATGTGTGTTCCATGATGTGCCCATTTTTAGAACAGAATTTTATGATCTCATATCTCTCAAAATGACTTTAATGTGGTTTTTAAGTAAGTATTCATTTTCTTTTTTAATAGTAGTGTGAGGTAATATTTTTAAGGGATAAATGGCAGTGTGGAGAAATACTTTTGTTGTGTGTCACGTGTTCAGTGTCTAATTTGTTCATTTTGGAGGCTTGGTACAGGACTGACAACTCAGGCAGGATACTCCAGACCCTGCAGTCACCACAGGGCGCACCCCTTGATCCTATAGCTCCGGCACTTGGACCTGGGCTTTGGGTTGTGAATGGCAAAGACACCCATCCACTTGGCGGACATGCTTTTTTTGCCTTTTCCACTTTATAAGATTTTTTGAACTATCATTTAAAAGTCAGGAGAGGGGGCGCCTGGGTGGCTCAGATGGTTAAGCATCTGCCTTCGGCTCAGGTCATGATTCCAGGGTCCTGGGATCGAGCCCCTCATTGGGCTCCTGGCTCAGCAGGGAGCCTGCTTCTCCTTCTCCCTCTGCCTCTCTCCCTGCTCATGCTCTCTCTCTGTATCTCTGTGTCTCGAATAAATAAAATCTTTAAAAAAAAAAAGTCAGGAGATCTCTCTCTCTCTCTCTCTCTCTCTCTCTCTCTCTCTCACACACACACACACACACACACACACACACACTCCTATCTGATTTCTCTTGAAAGATTAAAATATTCAGCAACAATGGCTCACATTCTGCATGATATAATTGACGAGAACTGAATCACAGCCGCCCCTTTTCGCTGGAGCTTGCACTCTCTCCTGTTTGCTACAGTGGGGACTCTCTCTTGTTTTTTACATCCAGCCCCTCTAGATTTGAGTTTGAGACTCCTTGGGGTTACTGGAATTTATTGGCAAACCTTCATGGTCACCCTTTCTAACTTGACTGCACTCAAAATAGCATAATAGAATGAATTGATTTTACTGCTGCTCGACCATTCCTACATCATCTGGACAGGCTCATTCATTATTCTGCTGCCTGGTTCTCAATCTTGGATTCATGTTCGAATCACCTGGAAGCTTTTTATGATGCTGGGACCCAACATTAGAGATTCTGATGGAGTCCAGGCATCAATTTTATAAAAATCTCCCCTGGTGTTTGGAATGTGCTAGTTGGGTTAAGAACTGCTTCTCTAGTTGGTGTTTTGTATGAATTTTATTTTATTGAGTAATTTGCCAAACCAAAACAATGGCAAATTCTGGTGGGTAAGCAAATGGAACAAAAAGAGTGCAATTGTCACAAGAAATAGCCAGATCAAAGAAGGGGCTGGTGAGCAGATGGACTCTAAGAAATAAGATGGAACCCTGTACCCTGTTGCCCTGTAGCAGCCTTGAAATCTGCAAGATTTCTTAGCTGGCCCAAGATCTTTGGGCTTGTCTTTAATTAGTAGTAGAATGAAGAGCCCCTGATGGTACTGAAGAAATCTAATTGCTTCTCTCTGAGTATGGACCTCTTTTTATACAATATACACATATATAAATTCCACACTTAGAGGAAAGTTTGCAGAAGGAATGGTCGTAGTTTTCCTGTACATTGTCAGCTCCCCAAATATTTTAAGTTATATTTATGTTATAGATTTTACTTACGAATTTTTAGCTCTTCTTTGCCATTGTCTACAGTGAAGATTCTGTGAAAACTCTGTGCTTGTGAATAGATGTTAATTTTCACGGCTGATATTTATTATTATGGATTAAAGTCTAACTTCGAATTAATTACTTTTCTTTTAGTTATGATATGAACCTACATTAAATCAGTATATGCTAATAAATGGTTTACTATTAAATAATTACATATTCTAAATCTAGTCTCTAGAAAGTATAATTGATCCATACTGATATGCAATAAACTTCTAATTGAAAACTATAATTCACGTTAATATTAGTAATATTTCCATCACAAAATATGATTTTATTAAATAAAGCATTCAAAAGTAATTTCAACCCCAACCTTATTTCTCTGTCAAAGCAAATATCTTAGGAAACCCAGTTTTTGCATTTATTAATTTTTATGTTAAAGAAATTTTATACTTATGTTACATTATAATATATATGTTACAATGTAATATATAAGTTATTTATAATAACATAGTCCTATTATAAACTTTAACTTTGCCTTTAAATTAAACATTTACAATTTAGCTGTGCCTTACTAATTATATGTTGAATTATATATATTTGAAATTCATATAATTTTAGAATTTGGTAATTCATATTTTCCACTTAGACTGTCCTGACCCAATTATTCCAGTTTGCTGAAGTTTTATTATGCTTATTTATTAATCAATGCATAAATCACTGTTTGAAGAGGACTTTGCCTGCCCTCAAAGAGGATAAAACCAAAAAACCATAGAAAAATAGATATAAAGGTCTATCAAGCAGTGAGTTAATAAAAATATGATGTTATTTTTCTGGATTTTATGATGCTCATGGAATGTCAGCTTTTTTTTTTTAAGATTTTATTTTTAAGTAATCTCTACACCCAACGTGGAGCTCAGACTCACAACCTCGAGATCAAGAGTTGCATGTTCCACCACCAACTGAGCCAGCCATGTGCCCAGAAAGTCAGCTTTTCAAAATTTGCGATTTATCGTGATTTCCTTTTTTATTCTAAATAAATATTTGTACCCAATTTTGTATGTGTAATTTTGTATTCTTTTTCTAATGAGATCTCTTCCCCAATTCTCCTCCTGCCCACCCCCTACCTCGCCAGATAGGTAAGCTTCAGGCCCTACACAACCCAAATCTACTCCTACCTTTGGTCAAATATTTTATTCACTACATGTTACAGTACGTGTTGCTTAAAAAGCTTGAGGTTCTGAGGCTCAAATCTGAGCTGAGTTGTTCAACCAGCTAAAAATGAACTGCACAACACTATCTCTCATGGACAACCTATACCCCCATCCCGGGCATCTTCTATCCACGTGTACATTGTGGGAGATGCAGTTGAATCCAGTATCACTTGCTAATATCATTACACATTTTATAGCTATCCTAATGTACAAAGCTGGCACTATTAAGCAAAATAAAAATGGAAGTTGTCACAACATGACTTGCAGGAATTATTCCATTCTTTTTAAGTTATTAACAAACCACACCATACCTGTTACAAAATTTTGCCAAGCTGTGGTATCTGGAGTGTTTATCAATATTTAGGATCTATAATCTATTTATTTAGTAAATGAAAAAATCTAGCAAACCACAGATCTAAAAATCTAAAAACATTATAATGTAGAGGAGAATACATAGGCAATTTTGTTTGTAACTTTTGGACACATCTTCTTCAAATTGCCCTTTCCCCTCTCATTTTTTTTTGGCCTCTTACTCTTTTATTTTCTTTTCATATGGTAATAGTTTTGTAATGTCTTTCTAGCAAAAGAATTTAAAGATAGTTGTCTCTAGCATGGTGAATTGAAATTTATTTTGTTAATGCTATGTAAATTTTTATAATTGTCAAATTTGGGGAAACTTCCATAAGTTCGTTTCATGTATGAGCTGTGAGATTTGGAAGAATTTTCCACAGATTAACTTTTGGGCTGCCTACATTTCACATCTTGTTTTTCCACCATTCCCACATCCTTCTGTACTGAGGGCCATAGGACATGTGTGACAGAGGGGAAGAGGGAGTGGAAAGATCCAGAAGTAATGACAGCTAAATTGTCTTACGCTAATTCTACAAAAACTTAAGACCACAGGGACACGTTGCGAGGGCCCCTTGCACCGTCTAAGAAGGAATCTGGGCAAGTGACCAAGCTTAAGTTTTACTTTCCTTATTTTAAATTCACATCTAACCATGGAAATAAAATACATGTCCACCTCAAAATTCTAGACCCAAAGAGATGAAATTTAATTCAATAAAAGTAAAATCAAATAGTTAGAGTCAACGTATTAACTTCACAAACACCAGTGAAAAGGCATATGGTAATGGGTCAGGGGTTTTAGTTGGCTTCATTTTATTCTGAACGAACGGTGTGATGCAAACATAGAAATGGCTAGCATAATAATAGGGCACATTAATAGAAATAGTTTCCAGATCATGAGACCTAATAATCCCTTAAAAAGCTGCTCTGGTCAGAAAGCAGCTGCGATATTGTGTCCGATTCTGATGCCAGAATTTAGGAGGCATACTGTCTAATTAGACTGTATCCAGAGTAGGGCATTCTGGTGAAGACAGCTTGAATTCATGGCACCGAGTGAGTGGTAACTGAACCTGGGGGTGTCAGATGAATACCTGAGGGCACAAGGTGTTACCTTCAAACACCTGAGGTGCTGTCCTGCAGAAGAGAGTTTCATTCAGAAGTTGTTCTGAATTGCTGTAGGCAGGGATAGTACCCATCTGTATTTCATTTCAATGTAAGAAATAATTTTCTGATATTATAGGTACTTGCAATGGACTTGGTTATCCCTTGAATATCCAAAGGAATTGAAGTATGAAAAATATGACCACATCCCTGTATCGAAGAAAGGATTTGTGGGACAACAACACTTAGAAAGCACACCTTGCCAGGTACTGTTCTAAACACTTGCAAAGGGAAAGAACAGGAATAAGAAGCCCCCGAGGCTTCTTTCTCTAATATTTGGTGGTTCTGAGAAAGCGATTTTAAAGAACCATTGCTTTGGCTGACACCCTAAGACACTTGCTATTCCACCCCTTGCCCCGTAATTCCATTTTCATGCCTATGTGGATTTCTGATTGAAATGACCCCCTTATACTTTCAAAATGTTATACATTCAAAGTCTATTTTTAGGGAGGGGAGGGCCAGAATTCCTGTTACTTTTTGCATCACCAATGTTGGTTTAACATTTTTGTGTAATGAGTAAAAGTGTAGATTCTGAAACCAGACTACCTGCCTCTCAACTCCACCACCTAAGTGGTACGCTTTCTGCACGTTTGTTTCCTCAACTATAATATGGAGAGCATGATAGGACCACTTCATAAGACTGGTTTGAGGATAGAATGACTTATTCCACGTAAACCACCAAAAAGGGTGTTGGGCACATAGTAAGCATTTCATAATTTGTTTTAAGTTCTTTAAGTTCTACTTGCTTCCAGGGGTTGTCAGTAAGATCACCTGCTTTTATTTTTCTATTCATTCATTCATTCATTCATTCATTCCACACATGCTTGTTTTGAGTGCCTAACGTGGACCAGCACTGTGCCAAGAGATGAGGATTTAGTTGTGGACATGGCAGACATGGTCTCCGACTTCATGAAATTCATAATCTAGCAGATTCTTATGTAGCCAATATCAAAACCAGGGAAAGATACTTGTCAGTAGCTCAGCCAGCAACTTACCAATAATGCTAATTAAGGATAATGGATAACAGTCTCACAACTAATTCTACTGAAAGCTTCAGCCTCTATGGTCCTAAATTTTACTAAAATTACTAAAATTGTGTGTATGTGTGTTTGTATGTATGTATGCATGTGCGTGTGCATGTGCATTTGTGTCTTGTTTAAGAAAGTTTTTAATCTTTTTTTTTTTTAAGATTTTATTTATTTATTTATTTGAGACAGAGAGAATGAGAGACAGAGAGCATGAGAGGGAGGAGGGTCAGAGGGAGAAGCAGACTCCCTGCCGAGCAGGGAGCCCGATGCGGGACTCGATCCTGGGACTCCAGGATCATGACCTGAGCCGAAGGCAGTCGCTTAACCAACTGAGCCACCCAGGCGCCCAGAAAGTTTTTAATCTTGAGACTGACTGAAAGCCAGCAGAAATCTAGTGTGACTACCCAATCTCTCTCTGGTTATTATTATTGTTGTCATAGCTATTATTCTCTTACTGGCAGGTGAAAATTTTCTGGGAAAGTGGGAATTAGGAGGATCGGGTTCCGTAACTTTCTCCTCGTTGGTGAAGTTCTACCGGAGGATACTGCTAATTATAAGCAATCAAATGAACCACTGTGATCTATCAACAGTGACAGATATGTGAATAATAATGAGAACACGAGGGTTTATAGCTTCTTGGTTAACCCAAGTCTTTAGCAAGCTCTGTAGAGACCGAATCCTTTCCCAGCCTTTAAAACACGGTGGAGTCTTTAAACTATTATTGGCAAGTTAAGGGATTTTGAGGTCTTCTCAAAAAAATGTTACATGCTGTTAATTGAACTGTCCTCTGTTAACACTTTAAGTAGAATAAATAGACTTACGTTCCTGGGATTTGAGCTTGGAATTTCTTGGACCTGTGTAAATGTTAGAGCAGCGACTCAGATCTTAGTGCGACTTCCTTTGTATTCCGAGTTCAAATTGGAAGCTCAGTTTCTAACACGCCTTGGCAAGTCTTTCTTCTCTGCAATTAACACGTTCAGTTTAATGCCAGTTAATCAAATGTCATATTACTTTTATGCTATTAACTTCGCTTTGCTACAACCATGAACATGTGTGTTTAACATTAAATTTGAATTAAAGTGTTATTTCTGAAGGGGTTTTTCCCTCTTCTTTCTCCTTTTCTTGAGTGAAACCATGATTTTGTGGCAAAACTACTAAGACAAACCTGTGATTTTCATTAAAAATTTTAGTGACAAACATTCTTTCCTAATTATAAATATAGAGTGAGTGGGTCCAAGAATTTGTGTACCAATTTCAAAATGTCAGCTACACCCTTGTTTTTATCTGTTTGCTCAAGCCAGTTGGATTCTTTAAGATCTTGAAAGAAGCACATTTTCTTTTGATTGGTAACAGTGCATCAGACTTGTTAAGTGCAGTCATTCAAGCAAGTGCACCCAATCCAGACGCCCAACCCAGGGCACTAATGTATATATGAAGGGTTTATAAAATAAAATTTTCTATTTAAAATTTATGTTAGATAAATTTTACCACTGTAGCCATTTTTAAGTATGCCGTTCAGGGACATTAAGTACACTCACATTGTTGTGCAACCATCACCACCATCCACCTCCAGAACCTTTACTGAAACTCTGGGCCCATGAAATAGCAGCTCCCCATTTGCCCTTCTCCTAGCCCCTGGAAACCACCATTCTATTTTCTGTCTTTATGAATGCGACTAAGTACTTCATTTAAGTGGAATCTTACCATTATTTATCCTTTTGTGTCTGGCTCATTTCACTTAGTACAATGTCTTCAAGGTTCATGCATGTTGTAATATGTGTCAGAATTTCCTTCCTTTTTTTTTTTTTTAAAGATTTTATTTATTTATTTGAGAGAGAATGAGAGACAGAGAGCACGAGAGGGAAGAGGGCAGAGGGAGAAGCAGACCCCCCGCTGAGCAGGGAGCCCAATGCGGGACTCGATCCCGGGACTCCAGGATCATGACCTGAGCCGAAGGCAGTTGCTTAACCAACTGAGCCACCCAGGCGCCCAAAATTTCCTTCCTTTTTAAGGCTGAATAATGTTCCATCATATACATTGACTTCATCTTTTGGCTGTTTTAAATAGTGCTGCTCTGAACGTGGGTGTACAAATATTTGCTCAGGTCCCTGCTTTCAATTCCTGGGGGTATATACTCAAAAGCAGAATTGTTGAGTTGTATGGTAATCCTACTTTTAATTTTTTGAGGATCCATGGCAGCTGCACGATTATTCGCATTCTGACCAATAGTGCACAGGGTTCCAATTTCTCCTCATCCTCACCAACACTTGTATTTTTTTTTTAAATAGCCGTTTTAATGGGTATGTAAAAATGTTATTGATAAACTATTGTGGGCTTTTAATGCAGACGCAAAAGATACAAAGTTAAATATTTTGCACTGGATATAGGCCAAAACATAGAATTTCCTTGATTATGTATCCCTGTTGTAAAGTTAGCTTCAAATATAGTATTTTAGTAAATCATACTTCTTAAGTGTAATAGACTAGTAGATACATTGAATAAAAATGTCTAACAAGTGGAGGAAAGAAAAAATAAAGATGGACAGTAGAAGACCTCCAAACTGAACTAGAAACTCTTCCCAACTGGTATTTGAAACGTACCAATTAATGGTTAGGGTCTTGGGGTACTCTTCAAAACACGTAAGATATGTTATGATGATGCAACTTTGTAACTTATATTAAAGAAAAAGGGAAAAAGCACTTAATAACACATTTGTTTTTGAAGTCAGAATATATACAGCAATGTTTGTTTTTTATGAGCTATTGTTAAAGCTCCATAGCTTGGGTTTTACAAATGCATTCGGTATATGACAACACATTCCTAGGTTTATGCCCTTTTCTCCTGCAGGCTTTTCACCGTTTTCAAGGTTCATTCCCCTGACCTGGACTCCCAGTCTTGCCCTGGTAGAAAGTGGATTACTTCATTAGCCATCCAGAAGTGCCAGGTGAAAATCTATCTAACATCTACCTCTCTGGAACAAATATGCCCAGGTTACTGGTAATATACACATGTGGTATCGTTTTTTCATTATTTGGAACATACAGAACTAAATTAATAACAGTTCTTACAAGACCCTGGGGGTTTGTGTGAAAGAATTTTGATCTCCTTAGGAAGGGCTCGCCAGTACTCTCAGGAGAGATGCACTTGACTTTTGACCTCTTTTCAAAGGCACCTGTGTGAGCTTTTAAAATCCACTACCACCAATTATCCACTTTCAACCTGAAGTGTTTAAACCTAGGGCCACATTAACTGAGCTTAGCACATAGCCATGTCATTGTAGACTTCCTGATGTGAGGCGATGTCTTGACATAGTTAAAAGGGAGTTTAGGGATGGGGCATGAGATTAATCAGGTCCTCCTACTGACAGCTTCAAACAAAGAAGCCTTTTAGCCACCTGGTGTGTGTCTCTCACACCTGCATTCAGATTGCCGGACAAAGCTTTCTACCACTGCCTTGATCCCGTTCTTTCAGGTACTTGTTTGTGGCTATGCTTCTTCCCTTAATGGCTCTTTCGGAAAGACAGCGTAGAAGATGCAAATAAACAGCTTCCTCTTTCAGGAAAAGCAGTGCCGGGTCGCATTGTAGCCACATTTAGAAAGTCGGTTCATAACGGACTTATGAAATCCTTCGCGTGTTTCCCGAAGACTCCTGGAAAGGAGGTGGCAGCTCATGGGCTACTGGAGTTACGTACCTGATGCTTTCTTCTGCTATCATTTTCTTGGAAATGTCAACCAGGGCGAATACAGATTTCCCTCTCTTTGCTCCGCATCATTGTCAGTTGGCTTCCTTGGCAGTCAATGTGGCTTCGATTGTAGTCTCCGAGCTTATTAAATTTAATATTTTCATCTGTGCTCCTGGTGCCGAGGACTTCGGCGTCATCGTACTAAGCTATCCCAGGAGGGAAACTGTGAGACTAGACCCTGGTTGAGGAGGACGGCCCTTCAGACATCGCACGCTTCGGGGTTGCAACGATGGCCAGCGTCTGCATTGTTCGCCCTAACCAAGTAATGCAGCAATATTAGAGGCCTCGTTGAGTTCATATTCTATGCCTGGTTTAAATCACTGATGTTGTAAGATCTGGCCATGGACTGAAATAAAATTCCAAATGTTTTCTGGTTCTAGTTTTGATATATATTTTTTTCAAATGGAAAGTAAAACCATACAGAATCTCTTGATTGCACAATAGAGCACACAGTTCCAGGGCCATGCTAATAATTTATCCCAGTGTAGGCTTAACAGAGTTATGCAATGGCTATTTCAAATACACTTGTCCAAGCCATCTGATCTTGAGGTTCAAGAGCCATTTTGCCAAATAGACTGGAGTCTCCTCTCCAGTGTGTGTTTGGCAGGTAAGGCAACCTGCTACTCTCCTACAGAGAACTAGATCTCTTTCTTTACATTTCTGCTTTCAGTTGTTTTAACTGCTTATATTGCCCTCACAGCTATCTGGTGCCATATCAATGGTAACTCGGCAACAGAAACAGTAACAACAAAGAATATGTGTCAATGTGTACTGGGTGACAGGTACTATGCTAAGAATCTTATGTATTTTCGCTCATCCACTTCTCTAAGTTACCCTCTGAAGAGAGACAAATACCCAGTTTAATGATGAGGAAACAGGCTCAGAGAAGAAAGTAACTTGCCCCCAAGTCATACACATCTTATGTGGGAGAGCCAGGATTTGGACCCCGGCGCTCTGATTCTAGAATCCATGCTCTTAGTTAGAGTACTACTTAAACAGGCCCACATCCGTGCTAATTCTTGAAAATGAGAGCTAGCCTATCTACACTTCATGTTTAAGAAAGGCACAGAACAAGGGGAAACTACTACAGATGGATGTGCAGGAGTTTGGAGTATCATTTTCCAGTCTTGATTTTTTCCTTTAATAGTAAGGAGATTATATAAAGTGAGGAAAGAGGGATGTGATATTCCCTCCCACCACACAGATATCTTTGATAATAATGAAAAATTCCTTTCTAATACAGGGTATTCATTTCCTTTCTATTGATTTTGGAAACACAGGCTTTTTGGTAAACTTTTATTGGAGCACAGGTGACATTATGAAAATGTTGATGATAACTAGTATTTATCACATAATTAAGTGGGTGATCTATCTTGACCCATAGATAACGTCTCCCATCTCGCACATATGTAATTCAGCTGCCATTTCCCCAGGGTGAATCTTACCTTGTGGATTCTTTTGATCACGTGAACTTCTTTGGGGGGAGGGGGCATTACTTTTGGTTTCCCTTTGAATTTTGATGCGGCATCTACTTTGTTGAAGGTTTTTGGAATAGAAGTTCTTATATTTAGGATTATATTTCAAGATTTAGTTTTATGGTTTTTAAATGCATTTAGGTTAAGTAACACAAAATTTTACACCATCAGGAAAAGATCTTAGAAATCAGAAATGAAAAGACCTATAAGATATGTAGGCTTGAAGAGAGTTGCCTGGTCCTGGCTTTATATTGAAATACAAATGTTCTGGGGCGCCTGGATGGCTCAGTCGGTTAAGCGGCTGCCTTCAGCTCAGGTCATGATCTCAGTGTCCTGGGATCCTGTTCCGCGTTGGGCTCCCTGCTCAGCGGGGAGTCTGCTTCTCCCTCTGACCCTCCCCCCTCTCATGCTCTCTCTCTCTCATTCTCTCTCTCTCAAATAAAAATAAATAAAATCTTTAAAAAAAAAAAAAAGAGGCAAAATACATGGGGCGCCTGGGTGGCTCAGTTGGTTGGGCGACTGCCTTCGGCTCGGGTCATGATCCTCGAGTCCCTGGATCGAGTCCCGCATCGGGCTCCCTGCTCAGCGGGGAGCCTGCTTCTCCCTCTGCCCCTCCCCCTGCTTGAGCTCTCTCTGTCTCTGTCTCTCTCAAATAAATAAATAAAATCTTTAAAAAAAAAAAAGAAATACGAATGTTCTTTCTTTACTTTGTTATAGAAATGCCAATGAAGCTTATAGAATAAATTAGGTTACCTCACAGGCTTTATCAATACTTGTGAAACTTGAGCCAAGAACACTAAATCTTGTTGTTTTGCTAATCTTATGCACTGCGTGCTTAGTAATAATTCAGATTGTGTTGTAGTCCTTGTAATCATGAAGGGTAAGCCTCAAGCATTCCAAACAATGTTGTTTTAAGCAAATGCTTTAGAGGAGAATAGTTTAAAGTGGTGGGGATTCCCAGTGACCCCAAAGGTGTACCCTGAAACTCGCATTATAAAGAGAAGAGCCTGTCTCAAAAAGCGGAGCTTGGGGCACACTCTGGAGGGCTTAACACATTTGGTCGATTAACGCTATCAACATAATAGCTGATTACTACCAGCATTCAAAAGGATTCTGTGCCCCAGTCCTTCCTCAGAACCTCGGTGCAGCCTTTTCAAAGGACACCTGCTCTTTTAAAGCGAAGGAAAATTTTAGCTTATTTTCTTAAGTACTATTTCCCACTCCCCCTGGTTCTTTTTTCTCTGCCCTTGCACTGCAGATCTCCCTCTTTTCCATTACACAAGTGCCCACATTGCAGACAGTTTCCCTGAATTAATATTTTACTTGTTTTCTTTGCAGTTCTATGGCTCCCATGATCTCTATTTCATCTACCTGCTTCACACTTTAGATTTTAAACTTGCATTCAAAATACTTCACAGGGTTGGGGCACCTGGGTGGCACAGTTGGTTGAGTGGCCGACTCTTGGTTTTGGCTCAGGTCATGATCTCAGGGTCGTGAGATTGAGCCCCACCTCAGGCTCCGCACTCAGCAGTGGAGTCTGCTTAAGACTCTCTCTCCCTTTCCCTCTGTCCCTCCCCCACCCTCTAAAATAAATAAATAAATCTTGATTAAAAATATTTCACTGGGTTGTTTTTTTTTTTAATTTTTTTTAAAGATTTTATTTATTTATTTGAGAGAGAGAATGAGATAGAGAGCATGAGAGGGGGAGGGTCAGAGAGAGAGGCAGACTCCCTGCTGAGCAGGGAGCCCGATGCGGGACTCGATCCAGGGACTCCAGGATCATGACCTGAGCCGAAGGCAGTCGCTTAACCAACTGAGCCACCCAGGCGCCCCACCAGGTTGTTTTTTAATTAAAGTTCAACACACTAACGTAAGAGGAAAATAAAGGGAGAAGGTGGCTGAAGGCTACAGTTTAATCTTGTTCCGAAGACGATATGAATACATTTTGGAGTGGTTTGTGCTATCATAAAGTGCTTTGGAACATTCCAAGTGGGAGTTGAACAGAAGGATTTTTATTTTACATGGACTCCTTAATATCTCTGTGAGTGTTTCAGTTTGGAATACTTTGGATTTCTTCAACAAGAACCAGTTTGACTACACATCTCTCACATCCCTCCCAGCTCCTCCAACTCCTTTTATCCCCTTTAGCTTCCTGCAGAAGTCGAAACTGTCAGCTGCAGCTAACAATACTATTTGTATCTATTTGCTATTTTTTGGTTATGAAATTACACTGAAGCACTATCTCATTTCAAATTCAGAGTAACCTGTGAGGAAGGGCAGATATGCTTATTTCCACTTGTTAGGTGAGAAATGGAAGCCTACCAATAAATTCAACTGCCTAAAGATATCTAATTTAGCCAAAATGCCAGGTCTTTGTTAATAAGCCCATTCACTTTCTCCTCCATCCATTCACCCATAATCTTTCTCCGAAGGATCTGAGATGACTGTTTTCCAACCTTACATTCCTCTCTACACTGTCTTGCTAATAAAAAGACCCCGTTCCCGCGGCGCCTGGGTGGCTCAGTTGTTAAGCGACTGCCTTCAGCTCAGGTCATGATCCCACGGTCCTGGGATCAAGCCCCACATCGGGCTTCCCGCTCTGCGGGAAGCCTGCTTCTCCCTCTCCCACTCCCCCTGCTTGTGTTCCCTCTCTCGCTGTGTCTCTCTCTGTAAAATAAATAAATAAAATCTTAAAAAGAAAAAAAAAAGACCCCGTTCCCATCTAGGCTATTAGTTGTAGTGACCTATTACAATTTCTTTCTGGTAGATATGGATGAATTTCATTCTATACTGAATTAGTGTATCAAAACCTTTTTACAGGATGTCAAAAAAATGCAGCTTTTCCTAGTTACTGCCACAAACTAGTAAATCTTCTCCCTGTGTTTTAGTTCAATATGAGTGTCTGAGGACATTTACATTATACTCAGCAGCAGATTAAAAACACTGGTTTCTATTCACTATATAGTTCTTTCTACCTATAGGCAACCCAGATTTATGTAGATCATTGTTTAATAGGTCATCCCTCTTTATTTACTTCAATTTTAGGGCAGTGAATCACATATTTTAAATTAAATTTCTGTTACCCTGACTTACATGTACACTATGGAACACAACTCTTAATAATTTTTACACTAAATCCTGACAGTGTCATTACTGAAGAGGTACGGGCTCACTCAACATCTGTTCATAACCGACATATGAGGCAGGTGGCATTGAGCAAAGGCTGCTGGATAAAGCAGGAGGACGTATGTGACAGTGATCTGAAAACTCTAAAGTGCTGGCCAGACACATTTGAACATCATTCTTAAGGGGAGGTGGCCCAGTATAAGGGAAGTGGGCTGGGAATCAAATGATCTGATCTTAGTAGATGCATCTAACTACTTTGAGCCTCAGTTTCCATCTGTTCTACCTCTATTTTATTTCTACATTAATGTGTGATAGAAATGACTTTAGGTCCCCAGGGTCCTGTAAGTCACTTGGAACCTTCAGTTTTATTATTCTTTTTAAGGGGCTTTATTCTCTGGGTATTTATATTTTTTGATTGCTAGGTGATTCCTTCTCTACACTCACAACTCTCCCTTCTTAATTCTTATTTGCAATGTATCATTAGTGTATATTTACACCTTGAAATTAGACTGATATTCACATATTATTTACCCATGACTGCCAAAGTTTTCCCAGTGATTGAGTTACAAAGGACCTGTGGGAATTATTTATTTGTTGCTATGAGACTGCTTGGTTTACTGAGTTTATTGCTCAGAATGAATGTTACATTAAGATTGCTCCTCCAGCCTGCACTACATACAAACAATGAATTCTAGGGGTGGCAAATTCAATATCTCTTCCCTTCTTTACCTTAAAAAGAAAATATTTCAGAAGTCTTTTGCAAAAGTATTATATACATGACCAAGTGGGATTTATCCCAGAAATGCAAGGCTGGTTTAACCTCCAAAAAATTAATCAGTGTAATCTATCACTAGAATAAAGGACAAAATCCACATGATTATATAAATAAATAGAGGTAAAAAAACATTTGACAAAATCCCACATTCTTTCCTGGTAAAAGCACATAATAAACTAAGAATAGAAGGGACTAGGCTTAACTTCATAAAGAGCATCTATGAGGAGCCTACAACTAACAGCATGCTTAACGATGAAAGACTATCTGCTCTTGCCACTTCTATTCACAGCTGTACTGGAGGATCTAGCAAGAACAATTTAAAAAGAAAAGAAAGAAAAGGCATCCAAATTGGAAAGAAAGGAGTAAAACTATTTCTATTGGTAGATGACATGATCTTGTGTATAGAAAATCCTAAGGAATCAAGAAGAAAAGAACAAATAGAACTAATAAATATACTCAACACGGTTGTAAGATACAGATCACTATTCAAAAATCAATCGATTTTCAATACACTAGGAAATGATCATTCTGAAAATATTATTGGGGAAAAGTCCATTTATAATAGAATCATAAAGAATAAAATACTTAGGTAGAAATTTAACAGAAGTGCAAAACTTTTCTTTTAATAAATGTGGAGCATTGTTGAAATAAGCCAAAGACCTAAATAAATGGAAAGACATCCCATGTTCATAGATTGGAAGATTTAATATTATTAAGATGGAAATCCTCCCCAAATTGATGTGTAGATCAATTCAATCCCTACCAAAATTTCAGCTAGCTTTTTTTTTTTTTTGCAGAAATTGACATGCTGATCCTAAAATTCATATGGAAATATGAGAGACCCAGAATAGTTAAACCAAAGTTGGGGGACTCATTAATTCACTTATTATAAAACTACAGTAATCAAGGCAGTGTGGTACTCACACAGGATAGATACACAGATCAATGGAATTGAACTGAGAATCAAGAACTAAACCTTTGCATTCATGATTTTTGACAAGGGTGCCAAGATTACACAATGGGATAAGTAACAATCTTGTCAACAAATGGTTCTGGGGCAACTGGATATTCACATACAAAAGAATGAAGTTTGATCCCTCCTACACCATTCCCCAAAATTAACTCAAAATGGATCATGTAAGAGCTAAATCTATAAAACTTAGATGAAAGTACAGGAATAAATATTCATGACCTTGGGTTAGGTAGGGCCTTCTTAGATCTGACTCTAAAAGCACAAGTGAAAAAAGGAAAAAGATAGATGAATTGGACTTCAATCAAAATTAAAAACTTTCATACTGCAAATGATACTATAAAGAAAGTGAAAAGACAACACATAGGTTATGAGAAAATATTTGCAAATCATATCCAGATTGTGTGAATAACTCTTACAACTCAATAATAAAAAAGATAATTCAATTTAAAAATGGACAAAGGATTTGAAAGGTATTCCTCCAAAACGATACACAAATGGCAAATATACACATGAAAAGATTCTCATACTATAATGGAAATGCAAATCAAAACCACAGCGAGAGGGGAGCCTGGGTGGCTCAGTCAGTTAAGGGTCTGCCTTCGGCTCAGGTCATGATCCCAGGATCCTGCATTGGGCTCCTTGCTCAGCGGGAAAGCTGCTTCTCCCTCTCCCACTCCCCCTGCTTGTGTTCCCTCTCTCTGTGTGTGTGTCTCTGTCAAATCCATAAAATCTTAAAAAAAAAAAAGCACACACACAGTGAGATACCCCTTCATACGCACTAGGATGGCTCTAATAAAAACCCAGATAATAGCAAATTGCCAAATAGGTAGGGAAATTGGAGCCCTCATATGCTGCTGGTGGGGATATGAAATGGTGTGGCCACTTTGGAAAACAGTTCGGCAGTTCCTCAAAAGATTAATCATAGAATTAGTATATTACCCAGCAATTCTCCTAGCTATACACCCCAAAGAAATGAATGAATATGTCCACAAAAACTTGTACATGGATGTTCATAGTAGTATTGTTCAAAATAGCCAAAAGTGGAAACGACCCAAATGTTCAATCAGCTGATAAATGGATAAATAAAATGATCTACCCATACAATGCAGTATTACTTGCAATAAAAAGAGAAAATTCTGACACATGCCATAACATGGATAAACCTTAAAAACAAGCTAAATGAAAGAGAAGAGTCACAAAAGGCCATATGTTGTATAATTCCACTTATATAAATGTCTGAGATATCAAAATCTGTATAGAGAGACAGAAGGTAGATTAGTGGTTGCCTAAGACTGGGGCAGTTGGTGGAAGTGGGGCGGGGACTGGGGAGTGACTGTTAATAGTTACAAAGTCTCTTTTTGGAGTAATGATAATGTTCTAAAATAGATTGTGGGGTTAGTTGCACATTCTGTGAATACACTAAAAACAGCTGAATTATGTATTTTAAAGAAATAAATTACATTGCATTGAATTACATCTCATTAGAACCGGCCAGACATGGCATGGCCTGGGGGGGCAGGGCCCTTCCCTGTTTCTCAGAGGCTCTCCCCTCCCCCCATCTTCACTCAGACTGTCTGATGCTGTCCTGGGCTGGGGAGGAAGGAGGGGAACTTTGTTGTGAATAAACTTCCCTATGTGGAGAAAAAAATAAAACAAAACCAGCTTCTGCGCATGAGGTAGATCAGAATAGACTGAATCCTACTAATTTGGAGACCATAAGGCACAGTTTATGAAACTAAACTTTTTTTCGCAGAAAAGCTGACCTTTGGGGTGGAGGGGACAGGGGAAAAAAAATGAAAAAGAGATTCCAAATAGCTCAATCAGGCAGGCAAGAGGATTGCCTTGGAGGAAGTACATGGAATTAAGAATTAAGGTGCTTAGTGGCTGAAGGGGATGAGCGAGAGAAGTCTAGAATGGGGAAGAATGTTTGCAAAATAAGCTCCCAAGACTCTTGAAACTGGGTTTCCAGAAAGAAGAGAAATGAATCCTTTGCCTTGGAGGATGTGGCACTGAGCCTGAGAGAAGTGTGCGAAGCGAGGGGGAGAGCGTTTTCGGCTAGCACATTGGCGCCTTTCTCCTGGGTCCGTTTCCATCTAGATTTGCGTCTAGATAGGTACGGCCATCTCTGTGGCCTCTTCACAAAGATACGGGCCGCTTCGGAAAGGGTTGCTCTGAGAAAATCCCCGGGGCGACTTGTTGACACAATGCTCATAAATACACTCGAGAAACTGCGTTTCATCAGCCACACTCTGAGCACCCGGGTACAAACTACGGATAGATGTTGTGCAAACGTTTGGCAGAAATACGGACTTTCCTTACTTTCAGGCGTATCTGTGGCTTTTTGATACTGTAAACAAACTGACACAGCCACGGAGGAGTAGTGTATCTGAAATTGTTTATACAAAAGAATTCCATCTGTCAGTCTGTTTACAGTTTACATGTGAATGGGCAAAACCTTCAGCATGAGGGACCCGGCAAAAAAAAAAAAAATTTAAAAAAAAATCTGGAATATGCTGCAAAGAATTGTTCCAACAGATTGTATTGAGAGTTTTCCTCCTCCACGAAGAGCTATTTGCTTAGAAATGATGCTCCTTGATGATTCTGTGGTAATTCAATGTTCTTTAAAGTC
Organism: Mirounga angustirostris; assembly: GCF_029215605.1. Lineage (NCBI taxonomy): Eukaryota > Metazoa > Chordata > Mammalia > Carnivora > Phocidae > Mirounga > Mirounga angustirostris. The sequence continues at coordinate 99,352,636 of NW_026991717.1, forward strand.
AAAGATGGGAAAATCTGGTGTCTTTTATATGTCAGGTTGTGCGAAGCTCTCCAAAGCTGGGCTAGAGAATTGGACCAGAAAAGTGTTTCACTAGAGGCAAGATCAGATGCCGACCCTGGCACCAGAGAGGATGCCCTTTTTAAGAACATTGAAATATCTTCATCATGAAATATATTATGAATCCCTGGCTCAGGGAGTCCTGCTTAACTTGTCCTTTTCTCCTTCTTATTATGTCTGTTTGAGTAACACTTTACTAAGAATTTGCAGGCCTTCCCCCCTGTCGTCTGAGCACTTCACTTTGGTTCATCCAGCGGACACGGCCTGGGATGTAGGCACAGAGAAAACACTGAACAGCAGGACTCTCTGTGCCATGACTCCGTAATGTTGTCCAAGTTTTCCTTTCGAAGAACGCGTCCTTTTGAGCTGTTTTATAGTTGCTAAATGTGGACTATCATGATCTCAAACTTCATTTGGTACTGATTTTTAAAAATTAGGGCTTTTGGTAAATGATAGTTACAGGGTTTCGATTTTTAAAATTTGTTTGAAAGGATGAATTAATAATCTCGGTCATAGTTCTTAATCGGAATCAGCTGAGCTCAGAGGAAAAAAAGGTCATTGAAGAAATAATCTTGCCTGATAAATGAAACACAGGGGCAGGCTTGCCTTCAGATCACCTCTAGAATTACTTATCTCTACATAACATATCCTATGTATCAGTGTGTCTTTTTTTTTTCTTTTGGCTTTTCTGTAAATTCTCTACATAGAGTTGAAAACCTCCCTTAGTGATATTTTCTAGCATGTTAGTATCCCTACCAGCAGGGCATTTTTTCCTAGTATCTAATCTAATACCCATGTAATGTATATTTGGTCTATATTTTTTTACTTCTTTTTTATCAATACGAAACTATTTTTAAAAGTTATTTAATTCACATTGGTTCAAATCTTCCTTTTTCATCAAATTGCAGCCTTGGTAGATCATAAGTCTTTAACTTCACATCATCACTGACCTAGAAGACATTTAGGCAGATAAATCTCATTCACGTCAATGAGTATTCTCCCCGGAAATATTCCTTGAATTGATCGGGTTGTTAGAGTTTCAAAATATCTTTATCTTCCTCTCATCCCCCTTTCTATCTCCTCTCTTCTTTCTCTTACCTTCCCCTTCTTCTCCTTTCATTTCCTTTCTCTCCATGACTTCTTCCCATTCTTCTTATGTTTCTTCCCTTTTCAATTATATATCAAGTCTCTGCCATGTGCTTGCTGGCCACGAGGAATTCGGAGACAAACCCAACCAAAGCTACAGTCAAGAGATTCCCTGTCTGATGAGTTAGACATTCGAGAACATCAGTGATTGAAACAGCCTAAATGCATCCATAAGGCAGATGGAAGGGGCACCTAATTCAACCAAGAAGGTCAGGGGAGGCTTCTAAGAGGTGGTAACATTTCAAGGGATAGCTGTAGGAAGAATAGAAATTGGCCAGGTGGATGAGGTTGGGAAGGGAGTTCCTTTCAAAAAGCATAGCACCTTCCAAAACCCTGAAGCAAGAAACATAATTTTCCTCTTTCTTTCTTCTGATCACAGCTAAGGCAGTGTTTACAGGTTGAGAACAGCTTTTAGCTGTTATATTATATAAAATATACCTTACTTCTATCCACTATCCAGAGCCTTTCAAGGTATAATCTGAGTTACTGTAGGTCACTAGCTTCAGAATAAAGGAAAAGAGGCTAAGTTGGGTAGAAGAAAGGAAAAGAGATGGAAGAAAAGGGAACACATGCTTAACAAGCAATTTAAAAAAATCTGGCATCCTTGATTGGCTAAAACTGAGCTCATTGTATTCTCTCCTAATGGTTTCTCCTTGATGACTCACCACTTAAGTGGGTGGCACCATCATCCTCCCAATTACTACTAGCCAAGTAGTAATTGGGAGCCACCTATGACTTCTCTCTCTCCCTCTGTCTCATTGAGGAATTCTACCCCATCGCTCTATCACAAATCCTGCCAATTTTCCTCCTAGAATTGTTTCAAATCTCTCTTCTCCAGGCCAGTCCTGTTATCACTTCTTCACCCCTCTTCACATGGATTCCTCTAAGAACCTCCTAACTGTGCTTTTTGTTTCAATCTTATTCTCCTTTAGTCCATCCTCCATCCTTTGCATAAAACCCCTCATTGCCCACAGCAGGATTTCCTAATCTTTTCTGACTTATTTCCCCTTTTAAAATTATATAAGCTCTTAATCTTCCTTGGAGTTTTATTTTTATGATTTTATAGTGTGTGTGCTAAATAATTTTTAAAAAGCTATTTTGTGTAGATCAAATATTATTTTAGATTATTTCATTATTAATTTTATTTTGAATCCACTGTCAATAATAATCATAATAGATAGACCCATTTTTGCCTGTTTCTCATTTCACAAGTGATGAATATGATTTAATTTTCTTTCAATAAATTATGTAGTAAAGAGCATGATATAAGATAAATACACTGAATTTGGACATGAGGACACATACACAGGAAAATGTATGTTGACATTTATTTAATGGCATGAAAAATAGACAAAAATTCTTTTACTATCTGATGTTTGTAATTCTTGCTTTTGGTGCTTTTGGTGCTTAGCTGCTTTGATTTTATGAATTTCCTGTTTTCTTTCTAAATCTAAATCCAGGAGGCTGCTATTTGCAAGTTGCTTTTGCACAAATAATACATTTCAAATAGGGGTAGTCTTTATTGCTAGTAAATGAAAGCTAAATCAGATAATAATTGTCACTAAAATTTTTTTGTAACTTTGGTTGTTGAAGTACCAGGGATTTCTTCACATATACTATAAAGATTGTGATGAAATGAACAGACTTTGTGATGAAGATAATATTGAGGTGTTTGCAAAATTATTATTTTTATGCTCATTACTATTATAATTTCAACATCAGCATTCCTTGCGTTTTTGAACTTGAACCGGAGATCAATTATGAGCATATGAAATATCCACGTATACATTCATAAGAAGCATGAATATATGATTAAAAAAATAAGAAATTGTAAAAGGCTAAGATCCCCCCTCCCCACCAAGTGGTGTCAAAACTATAAGAATAATGTCTAACATTTTTTAGTGCTTTTATGGAATAGCTCAATTATAGCTCACAATTACCTCAAAAAAAGGTATAATGGTTTTTGACTTTTTTGCAAACAAAAAAATAGAGGTTCAGAGAAGTTGCCTGAAATTACACAGCTAGTAAATGGTGGAACTGTGTTCGTGTTCTCAGTTTGATTCTAGAGCACCCATTCTTAACCATTTCGTTTTATTGCCACCAGCTGGGTAAGTCTTTTTTTTTTTTTTTTAAAGATTTTATTTATTTATTTGAGAGAGAGAGAATGAGAGACAGAGAGCATGAGAGGGAGGAGGGTCAGAGGGAGAAGCAGACTCCCTGCCGAGCAGGGAGCCCGAGGCGGGACTCGATCCCAGGACTCCAGGATCATGACCTGAGCCGAAGGCAGTCGCTTAACCAACTGAGCCACCCAGGCGCCCCAGCTGGGTAAGTCTTAAGCAAGCTCACTTGATATATACTTGGATTCTCTCTCTTTTTAAAAAAGATTTTATTTATTTATTTATTTGAGAGAGAGAGCACACATGTATGTCCAGGAGGGAGGGGCAGAGGGAGAGGGGAGGGAGAGAGAATCTCAAGCAGACTCCATCTGAGGGAGTTGAGGCGGGGCTCAGTCTCATGACCCTGAGATCATGACCTGAGCCGAAACTAAGAGCCGATCGCTTAACTGAGTCACCAGGTGCCCTAGTATACTTGGATTCTCGTGATGAGCTCTGTTTAAAAGAAAAAAAAAAAGAATCATTTTATTTTTTGATTCAAAACAAAAAACTGTAGGAGAAAATTGCTACCATTAACATTAATTCATTCCTTTTACATCTTTGCTTAGCTCCCCTCTGTGGTTTTGCTCATGCTGTGCCTTCTGCCTGGCATGGCCTCCTTTCCTGCCTTGGCTTGGCTGACTCATTCTTGAAGACCCAGCCTTTCAGCCTCCTTCCTCTTCCACTCTCACCTGGGTTAGGTGGTCTTTCTCCCACAGCACCTTTTCCCTACTTGTGGTGGATTTTCTGTAGTCAACTGGGTTCCATCACCACCACTTGTCTAAGGCTGAGAACTATATTTACTAGAATCACTTCCCCTGTAGAGCCGCAAGGACGTTCTGTGAGATTTAGGGGTGGAAGTGAAGTGGAGGTCAGTGTTCTCAGCCGGGTGTTGGTTGGGGGGGCAGCTTCTCAGAGCTCTCTCTGAGCTCCTGCTTTATGGTTGCGTGGGCTTCACACACTTCTCTGTAGACTTCCTGGAGAGCTCTGGTTCTTTCCTCACATTCTTGTGCCCAGCTTCGTCTTTACCATCAATCTTTAACCTTTAGGAGCAGCTTTCCTGGTATCTGCTCTCCCAGCTCTTCTAGCAGGCCTGTGGTCCCCTGATTTTATATTAGATCTTTTATATAGAGAGAGTGGCTTCTGTTTCCTGAACAAACCTTGGCTGATGTGCCATCCTTGCCATTCTCCCTATCCCATCAAATTTGATAATCTATAATCATGTGTGACTATCTCCCCAACCAGACCTAGGTGCTCTAAAGGCTGGATCATCTTTCCATAGCAAATACCTGGCATGGTATGCAGTAGAACCTCGATAAATATTTGACTGACGAAGATACTTAGCTTTGGGAAACCTGTTACTTTAGGAAGCAGAAGGTGCATATTTGGGGGGGTCACCAGTGGAGTAAGTCTTGCCAATGGCTGACACTTGCAGGCATAAGGGACAAAAGGAGGGAGAGAAAATAAGAGAGGGAAAAGAGAGGGCTCAGGGGAACAAAGTCAGAGGAAGGGAATGAGGGCGGTGAAGAGAGGGGGAACAGAATAAGAAGCAGAAAGGCGTAGGTGGCCCAGTATCCTGTTATTGGCTCTGGGCTGGGCAGTTGGTCACCCTGGAGTTGGAATATCTCACCTGGAGTGGCTCTGCTGTTTTCTCCACAATCCTGTCCCGGAGAAGAACTTGACTTTTTCACCTTTCAGATTCTGCCAATGGCATTAGCCATGCTGTATGGAAGAATCCAAATATTGAAGCTAAACAAAACCTGGGGTACCACAGTCATCTTTACATTCTTGGAAACAGCCAGAGGCAGAGCCCTGCAGGGAAGGCCATCAGGCTAGAAGATACCCACTAAGGTGTCCCCAAAGGGGTAGGAGGAGGCAAGATCCTAAGGCAAAATTTTATAAAGGATAGACTCCATTTCTAAATTTTCTTTAATTTTAGACCAGTAACTTCAAGTAAGTTTTTTTTTTTTTTTTCTTCACTTGTTTAGTAATAAGGTACATTTCAATACTGGGGGCTGGTGAGGTGACAATGTTTTCATCCAAAAATACTAGAGAACTTTTCAGGAGGCATTTTGTTAAGCTAATATTTATTATCAAGATTTAAAGTTTCCATGACCAAATTCTCACCACTGAAAAGGAAATGGTTTTAGATCAACTGTGTTCTTTTATAATTTTAATCATTTGTGCAGACTTCTTGATGCTTCACTAACATGCTCTCCCCTCATGATGAGAGAGAACCAGAAAATGGGTTTTTCTTTGTTTTGCATAATATACACAGCTACTGTCCTCCTTCAAAGAAAGAAACTGCTTCCCTTATTCTTTGCTCCCTTTTCGAAGGTGAATACAGAAAAGTCAACTATCAAACATACAGCAAGTTGAAATTTTTGAATAGATCAGGATACATTTAAATTTAAATAAATGGTGTGCATCAATGTAGATTTACTTAATTTTCTTTACAGGCAAGGATTGCATGCCCCTCCCACCAATCCACTAGGAATATGTCATCTTTAGTAAAGGTTTCTCACTAAAGTTGCTTTCATATGAAAGACTATAAACTTACTTTAAAAACTAACTTTGTTTATAATTTTTATGAGGTATCCTGGGGAGTTTAGGAAATTGCATGCAAAATGTTTATCTGTATACATCACTGCCACATTAAAAAAAAAAACCTGTGTATTTAATTCTATAAATTAAAATAATTCTCAGACAGCAGGAAACAGTGAAAGCCAAAAGGAAAAGTAAAGGCATTACAGAGGTGAATAGGGAGTGAGGAGAATTGGAGGAGGGGGAGGAGGGGATGGGGTGGGACGGTGGTGGTGTTGGAGTTGAATAAATAGAATGCTTCTGTTTTTATTTTATTAAAACTTGCTCTTGGTCCTGGTCTTCCTGACATGATCACAAGTACAAATTCAACATTACAAGTAAGTCACTTAATTTATAAAACCAGTCCCTTGAATAAGACAACAACAGGTTTGCCCATTAGGAAGACTGGAAGGTGCTCCTGGGGTATGTGTTTCAGGCCCCAGAGCGGCTGCATCTTCCTCCAGGGGAGAAGCCAGGCGCAGGGAGCCTGCAGACACACTTAGGCTGGAGACTTCATTGTCACTACTGCGGGGCAGGGAGCTGGGCTGCAGCAACCAATTTCAAGAGACAAGAGCTCTCTGTTGTGAATTATGAACTCTCCGGGATGGATGATCTTGGAGGGGATGAGGAGGGCAGGGGGCAGTCTTGGGGGTTAAGAGGAGGAGGGACAAAGTAAACTTTCCAATACTCAGCATGAGCTGTCAGTCCCTTCCACTGCGGACATCTGTGCTCTTAGGCCTCCTGTCTCCCTGCCATTCCAGGAGTGCTGGGCAACAGCTTTCCCTCCTCCTGGCGAGGACCCTGTGAGGCACACTCATCAGAAAAACACAGCCGGGGTGCATTACATCAGCACAGGGTGGGGCCTGGAGAACAAAACAGCCCCTCACTGCTTTGAGTGGGAATGATTCAACTCCATTCAGGAATGGGTCAAGGGGGAAAATCCACAGTCAAACCTAATAATTTTTGCCTCATGTTTACAAAGAGTTTGAAATGGGAGTGAGGTAGAGAGGCAGAGCTATTACAATCTTTTGCTTTAAAGGTGCCTCTTATGAAGATCCCTTTGATATTCCTTTGGATTGCTTTTTGCTTTTCTATACTCATCTTAAAAAAAAAAAAAAGCACTGCTTTAGTTTTTAATAGTCCTTGTCATGATGCAAAGGGCCGGACTCCAGCTGTTCTTCCCAAACCTCTGGGAGAGGCCTGGTTACATCTCGTTCTCGTAAATCTTGAATCCAGTTCTAGCAAGTCTTTAAGCCTGACCCTGACATGCCCAGGCAATGGATGATTAGAAACAGGAGAGGCGGAGAAGTCCAGTGCCAAGTTGTGTCCACTTCAAAAACACATCATCTGGCAACGGCCATTTCAGCATGTGGCATGAAGTGGCACATGTCTGTCTGTACGATGCACAGCAAGGTTATACACTTACAGTTTTACTTTCATATTTTTATACCACTTTACCAAGAAGACCAAAGTCAGGGCAAGGCTGCTGATTTGCTGACAATATCCGGGCCCATTGAGAGAGGCCTTTGTTATCTATAAAAGTATATTTACCTATGTTTTGTGGCAGACATAGAATTTAATGGGTATGAAAGAAATTATTTATCAGTATCTGTTTATCTACCTATATCAATACATATCATATGTCTATTAATACCAATTAATTATTAATATAAAATGTCTGTTGATACTAGTTATTCAGTAGTGAAGTTAAAAATTTAATTAATAATTGAATGTTCACCAAAATCCTTGGGTGGGGCTACATGACTCATTCTGGTCAATGCACTTTGAGTGAAATGATGTATGTCAGTTCCTGGCTGAGGGAATTACAGCTCTTACTTAACCCTTCAGCTCTCTTTTCTTCCCTTCCTTCAACCAAGGAGACCACATGTGGATCTGGTGGAGCCACCTGATAGAAGCAGATGACCCTGAACCACCACGGGAAGAAAATTTGTGATAAAAAGTCTTCAAAACCTAAAATGGACCGTGTGAGCAAGAAAAAAATTTTCGTATGTAAGCTGTTTAGATTTTTAGTAGCATAACCTAGTCTATCCTAGTGAATACATCCTTCACCAACATCTCTGACGCAGGAGAAAAGCTGTGCCAAGTGGGAAAATGAAGAAAAATATGCAGTTATAAAGGTCACATCTTTAGATCATCAAATACCTGGTGGGATAGTTAGTGAAAGGACACTGGGGAAGATGCCATGAGAAGAAGATGGCACCATCCCAATAATTCTGATGTAGTGGAAAAGTGGAATATTAAAACATTTTGCGTGCAGTGTTTAAAGGACTAGTCAGAAATTGTTGAGAGGTAAATTGGTACAACATTTTCGGACGGCACATTGACAACATATATGAGCAATTAAATTGTGCAGATCCCTTGGCCCACAATTTCATTTCTAGAGAATGAATCTTCAGAAATAGAAAAGTGTGAAAATGTATGTGTTCAAGGATGTTTATTGCAAAATTAGTGGGAAATGATAAACATCCTACATATCCAACAATAGGGAATTGTTCAAATAGCCAATTGTCTCATTTCTACCTTAGAATACTACATAGGTCTAACAACAAAAAGATAAGAGTCTTATATATTGACATGGAATAGGCATTCTGGTAAGTAGTTTTTGAAATGGTCCCCAGTGATCTCTCCTCCTGGTATGTATGCCCTGGTGTAATTCCCTTCCTTTGAGTGTGGGTTGGATCTAATGATTTGCTTCTAATAAATAGATATGGCAAAAGTAATGGGGTAACATTTTTGAGATTAGGTTCCAAAAAGACTAGCTTCTGCCTTCTTCTCTTTTGCTCTCTTGGTTACATGCTCTTAGGGAAAGTCAGCTGCCATTATTGCAAGTTGACCTATTGTGATATTATGATTTAGAATAAGAAATATGTATTTGGTCTTCATCCCCATTCCTTTCACAGAGCTCTTAAAACCATTGGAATTTCCTAAATGATGAAAGTGACAAAGGTGTCCTAGGTAACCTAAGGATGGGGACTGGCTGCCAGGAGACCCAACTATATGATTAGAGGGTTGGGACTTTCAGTCCCACCCTCTGACTTCCAGGGAAGGGAGAGGGGCTGGAAATTGACTCAACCGTCAACGGCCAGTGATTTTTAATCACAACTATGTAATGAAGCCTCCATAAAACCCCAAAAGGATGGGCTTGGAGAGCTTCCGGGTTGGTGAATGCATGGAAATTCAGGGAGTATGGTCCACACCCCTTCCCACATACCTTGCTCTATGCGTCTCTTCCATCTGGCTATTCCTGAATTATATCCTTTTATAATAAACCAATAGTCTAGTAAGTAAAGTGTTTCTCTGAGTTCTGTGAGCTGCACTAGCAAATTAATTAAACTCAAAAGGGGTTATTAGAATCTACAACCTATGGCCAGGGGGTCAGGAGCACATGTGACAACCTGGACTTGTGATTGACATCTGCAGTGGGGGCATTCTTGTGGGACTGAGCCCTTGACCTATGCAATCTGAAGCTATCTCTGGGTAGATAGTGTCAGAATTGAGCTGAATTGGATTTGGTTCCAGTCCAAGATGGTGACCTAGGAAGATACCAAACTCACCTTCTCCATGGAACACACCAAATTATACCTATTAATAGAACAATTCCTCTTGAAGAATTGAGTTGAATTGCAGGACACCTAGCTGGTGTCGGAGAATTGCTTGGTGTTGGGGGATAACCCCACCCACTGGAATTGGGTGCAGAATCTTATCTCTAAATACATCTACATGTGTATCTCTATATTTGACACATAATAGACCTTCAAAAGATATGTGTTGAGTGTTTTTATGTATGTATTCAGCAAATATTTACCAAACAGTTGCATGCCAGGCATTTTGCTGGCTCTGTGGATACAGTGTTGAGCTATTGGACACTTACAAAGGACATAGTCTAGGAAGGGAGATCAATACCAAGACAGCAAAGAGAGCAACCTGTGAGAGAGTTCTGAGGTAGAGATAGTCTTTGAGTATTTGGGGAAATGAATAATAGTGGCTGAAGCAGAGTGTGGGAGAGGGAGAGGGTGAGAGGTGAGGCTGCAGCAGTGGGCGGAGGCCACATGAGGATTCTCAATTTTATCCTAAGTGCCATGTGAGCCACAGGAAGCGTTTTGAAATTTTATTTTGAAAAGATTATTCTGCCTGCTTTGTGCAGAATAGGTTGGCATTGGGCAAGAATTGAAGTAGGAAGTCTGATTATGAGGTGATGGCATTGGTCCATGTGAGAGAGGTGGCTGTGGAAAGAGGGGGGGAAGTGGCAGTTTTGGTATACATCATGGGGACAATTGTATTGACAAATTGGTGATGGATTGGGTATAAGAGTTGAGAGATGGAAAGTGTCAAAATAACCCTTATATTCTGGTTGTTATAGTGCCATTTATTGAGTTGGGGGAACATTGCTGAAGGCTGCTATATGAGGAGAGATGAAAATTTCACATTGAGATGCCTGAGAAATATTCAAGAAGAGTTGCCAACAAAGCAGTTAGATAGTGGGTCTGGAATGTAAAATAGAGGTCTGGGCTAGAGATAGCAACTTGGGAATGATTAGCTCACAGATGTTTCCTAAGTCCATTGGGGAAATGAGGAGGGAGAATAAAGTGAGAAGTCAGGGCTTAGGACTTGAGATAACACATGGGAATACACTTAGTGCTATGTTTGGTACAGAGGAAGCACTCAACAAATGTAAGTTATTGTTATAATTTATAACAACTATTGCTGCCTCTGTTGTTGCTGTTGTCATGAGTAGAGACACAGACAAAAACCAGGAGAGCATGGTGTCACAGAAGCTGACAAGAAAGCATGTAGAGAAGAAGGTGGCCAAATGCTGCAAGCATCAAGAACTAGACATGTTGCCCTGGAAACATTTAACTGTTCATAGAGTGAGGTACCTATGGGGCTCCAATTACCTGGGTTCCAAAAGCTGGGTTCCCTTACTGCCGTTGAACCACCAAGAGTCCTTTGCTACTTAAACCAGGGTGAGGAGACCCTCAGGATCCTCTCAACCATCTCAGCATATTTTCATCTGTAAGTGAACCAACAGAGCGAAGAATCTTAGCTGCACTGAGGTAGGTTTGTTCCCATTTTGTTTAGGATAAGGTAGGATTGAGATGTAGGTGGATTAAGTCTACTTACATGGTGAGATCAGAGAGCACTCCCATCTTGTCCCTGATTCTCCTCTGATTGGGGGAAGGATGGAGGAAGAGTAAAGTCAATGAACACCTGGAGAATGGACTGGTGATGCTGAACTCATTTGGTACCCCCAAGACAATGAAAACTGTGTGACTACGTAGTGTGTGTGTGTGTGTGTGTGTGTGTGTGTGTTTGTCCAACTGATGTGTGAACAAACGACAGTTATGGCATGGGGAGGTAGTGGATGGAGGAGGAGTAGCTTCTCAATCCTAGACTATTACCTTTGCAAATTGGATGGCCCAAGATATCCAAACTTCAGGACTGTCCCAGCTATGAGAAAGGAGCATTATCTGACCACAGGATCTTATCATAGGCTGCTTCCCTGGCATAAGGTGAGATTGGAACTTCTTGGATGCTGTATGTTGCACAGGTGGCCTCATTTTAAGAAAATTCAATAAATAAAAATCTAAATTCTTGAAAAAATTCCCTGAGTTGGAATTTGACTGAGGGCAAAGATCATGTCTTATATTTCTTTCATATCCTTCACCCATTAGGCCCTCCATAAATATACATTGTTTCTCTACTAAATAATTCATCTCAGGGCTCTTGGACATAATGAGCTTCCCCAGCACTCAGAAGATATATTTCTATTTTCAAAGATTTCCTAACAACTCTTTAGGGGTGTATCTATTCTACAGTCAAAAATGCATCTGTAGACAATTTTAGTTCAAGTATACATATAACCAAACAGAGTCAAATTCATGCATTCATAATGACTTATCATGATATTGCTCAGCTTGGCAGTTTTGTTTTAATAGGCAAATATGTACCTTATAATCAATGATGGTTGGATACATAGGAGGTACATAGGTAAGAAAGAGGAGTGTAAGACATAGGAAGTACATAGGAGGAAAGAGGAGTGTAAGACATACTGTTATAGGAAACTGGGTACTTCCAATTGGAGTTAACTTTTCCAGGAAAATAGTTATAACTTTTTAAGGGTCCTCTTGACTTCTAGAAGAACAAGTTTCTCAGGGCCCAAGACTTGCTCAAAAGAGAAAATGGATCTCCTGAATTTGAAGGACTTGCATTAATTCCAGGGGCCAAATTCCTCTCCTCTTCATCCTTTTTCTTTGTTATGGTAGAACAGAGGTGACTCATCTGGTGGTAGTGGTCATCAATCTCTGGGGAAAGCCTAGGGCCTACTATGGGCTGTGCTGACTTGCTGTCCTCGAGGCTCAGATTCTGAGGGATACACGCCACTCCAGCAACCACGCATAGCCAGTGGGAGCCTTCCTTCTCCAAGTCTGAAAAGGATGAGACTTTTCACCCCTAAGGAATCTTTATTTTATGCAAGGAACCAGAAGTTCAGAGGCCCTTTTCCAAAACAAACAAACAAACAAAAACAAACAAACAAACTTTATAACTTTATTTTTTTATTCTTTCTAAAAGTCCAGATTTTAACTACTGCTACTGTTGGGCTTATGGTTGGGTTCATAGACACAACCTCCCTTTTGGCATTTCTGTTGAATTCCAAGGAGCTAAAATGTTTCAGATAAGGGTGGTGGGGAGGGGAGTTTAAGGATCCTATCCTCTAAAGAGTTGGATTTATTTTGCTCTTTGGTTTTCTAACTTCTCCTGGTGTGTGTCTCCTTGTGCCATTGCTGTAGTACATATGACCACAAATATTCTCTCCCTGATGGAGTGCTATGTAGCATGTTCCCAGAGAGATGAGTTGTTTGAAGTGAATACTTTGACTCCTTGAGCCATGCTAAGAACAGACTTTTATGCACTTATACCTGTGTGGCCACCCAGACTGTAAGCATCTTGGAACTTTGGGGCTCATAATTCAAGGAAACCACTTTTATGCACAAATGAGAAATACATCCCTGGTTCGTGCATCACTGAGGGCTGGGCCATGAGGGAATGGCAGCCACAGCTCACAGAAGGAACAAGAAAACCACAGCTTTGCCTGCAAAATTGGCTGCTTGAAGCAAAGTGTGCTAGCACTTTGGACAGCTTATATGTTCAAATTTGCTAAATCATTTATAAGAATCTCTTTTAAAAACAGAAATCTTTCCTTAAGCGTCTGTGTTCTGAATTAGACACATCTCTATTTAAACTTCTTTAGGCTTTATTATTATGGTGAAGTGCAGGTGCAAGTGTGGAAAAGCAAACATTTGAGAAAAGCTATGGTTTTTATAGAGCAGTAGCGCTCAGTTTTCAATCATCTGATGCTTTCCAATGGGTAAGCAAAGACCTTAAAGATTGCATTCTCTTTAGGACAATGAGATTGTGAAATAGTCCATTATTTTGACTTGTTAAGACAAGCAATAGAAAACTATTTCACAAATTCTCTTTAGGCACAAGGGTGTCATGGAAGTCTTTTCTAATGGGCTATTACTCTGGAGTATGAGTGGGAGCAGGCTACAGCTGGCCAGGAAGAAGGTCTTGAAATCCAGCTAAAAATGAAGACCTAATTGATTCCCCAGGTCTGGGCAGGTAAAGAATCAAGTCCTTTTGTCTAGGCAAAAGGAGCAGGGAGATTACAATAAGTAGGAATACAGGTGTTAGAGTTGAGTGCTAGTCCTTGGGTACAAGTCAAGTTTTCTTTGCTTGCTTCTGTGCTTCCTGTCAGGTATGGCTAGATCTGAATTAACAGGTTCTGATTCCTGGTTGAAAGAAGATGAGGTCTGTGGGTGATGACGATGATGGTGATGACAATGATGATGATGGCAAGCATTTACCTGATGAGTATCCTGCATACTATTCTAGACATTTTATATGTCATAAGTCATTAATTCTCACAGTAACTGCTAGCTCATAGATGCTAACATTATTTCCATCTTACAGATGTAGAACATGAGATAAGAGTTTACATAACTTGCCTAAGCAAAGTAAATGATGGAGCCAGGATTTGAACCCAGGCAGTTTGTCCCCAGAGTTTTGAATCCATACTTGTATCTCTGCTTCTTAGCATATTGTCTAACATAATACAGCTTGCCTATTAAATGCTTTTTCATATAAACACACTATGCGAGATAGCTTGGAAGCATAATGCTTCGAAATACCAATGTTCTTTCAGCAAATATCTCTGGCAGCTGGGAAAATATGAAAATAGCCTCTATGATTTGAAGTATAAATTGGTTCCATTCTTATTTGCCTCAAGAATGTCCTTTAAACACTTCTTTTGCACTTCCCTTAGGCATGCACCTTGACTGAGTGGAGGTAGGAGATCTCTGAGAATCTCTTCAGGCATTTGATTCTAATGTAGTTGGCTCTGAAGAGCCAATGGTGAGTGTCATTAGAGTAACTGTTACCACGTACTAAGCACTGCCTACATAATAGGCACTTTTCTAGCACTTTGTGCATCACCTCTCTTAATCTTTGATCAGACTGATGAGGCAGGTATTATAATCCCAATTTTTACAGATGAAGAAACTGAGGCTCCAAGAGTTAAATAATTTGTTTGCTTAACATCCCAAAACAAGAAAATGGTAGACCTTGGATTTGAACTTGTGTCAAGGAAGTCTCTCAAATTCTTGCTCTTAGCCACTGCAGTACCAGGGCTTTAGAATGTAGTGACATTTATATGGATAAGAATGTAAAAATTGCTATGTCAAGTTCCCAATCATAATCAAGGGATTTGTGATGGGTTTTTTAGCGTGTCAACTTGGCTAGGCTGAACTACATTTCCAAGAATACACTTTCTTGTATGTTTCTGGTCACAAAGGAACCACAAGGAAAATTCTTGGGGTATTTGGAGGACTGCCAGGAAGCAGCAGCCATCTTGTAGCTCATGTATGTTGTTGCTCATCTGCTGAGTCACTTGATTGGTGTTGAACAGCAACTGGGCCTGGCCTGCAACTGCTCTACTTCCCCTGGACCCTGCTTCTGTTTCTCTGACTCCTGGGCCAAGTGTGTGTTTGGTTAGCTCTCAGATGTGTCCAGCTTCTGTCCATCACCAAGGTCAGGCATAGGATTTATCTACCCTTGAGGGATTTCAGCTTGTGCCTCTGGCTTCTAGCCTACCCTTGATATCCTATACTTTACAGCTATCTTCTCTTCCTGACTGCCTGTCCTGTGGATGTCAAGCTCCACATCACTTGTGGAGACAACAGCCTTACAGAGACTGTTTATCCAGCTCCCACAACAGTACAAGGTCAATCCCTTGGAACAAGTTCCTACTGGTTCTGCTTCTTGGGTTGAATTCTGACTGATACAGTTCTCTTCAGGTCAGCTCTACAGCATGGTCCATGCCCCAGCATCAAGACCATTATTTAGGCTCTATATTCCAAAAAAGCTATTTTATTTCTTACCTATGAGAAAAAAAAGGTAGGTATTCTTATCCCATCTTACAAAAGTGGAAGCTAAGGTCCTGTGAGATTTGAAGACTTCCCGACAGATTGCACAGGATTAGAATCCAAACCATTGGACTTCAGTTAAGTGTCCTAAACCTACTCTGAGCTTCAGTGTTAGATCTTTGGGTGTTAGATCTTTTGTGCAAAGTCAGCCTTCTCCATGTGTAGTTTTAGCTGAGATTTCTCAGAGTCAAATTATAGTGGAGCTTGATTTGACTTTTCCTTCTCTTTGATACCTGCTGTTATAGACTGAATGTTTGTTTCCTCCATTCCCCAAGTTCACATTTCATATCTTAACCCCCAAAATGAAGGTATTAGGAGGTGGGACCTTTGGGAGTTGATTGGATCATGAAGGAGGAGCCCTCATGAATGGGATTAATGCCCTTATAAAAGAAACCTGAGAGAACTCCCAGGAACTTTTTGCCAAGTGAGGACACAGTGACAAGATAGTTGTCTATAAACCAGGGTGTGGGTCCTCACCAAACACCAAATCTGCTGGTGCCTTGATATTGGACTTCCCAGCTTCCAGAACAGTGAGAAGCAAATTTCTATTGTTTTTAAGTTACCCAGTCTATGGTATTCTGTTATAGCAGCCTGAAAGGACTAAGAAAGCTGCTGATGAATTTTTTGAGGCTCACATGCACACTGTTCACATTTTCTTATCTTTCATAGTCAAACATATTACTGTCTAAGGTGAAGGGGTCTAATATTGCTTTCTCCTGATCAGGCACCTTGTGAAGAAAGCAGAAAAATTTGAGGAAAATCAATAATATAAAGTCTTCTGGTAGCTTATAAAACAGATGTGATCTATTTACATAGGAATGGACATCAGGATAAAATTCTAGAAGACATTAACACATTAATCTCTTGCCTATGGACAGAAAAAGCTATTTTTTTTTCTTTCATTAAAACTGAATCTTATCTGAAACTTCTTTGCAACAGTTCTTGGCATACATGAACCACACATAGTGCCCAGCCCTCAAGAATATAAGCAACATGAAACGGGAGACCTTGTCTGTCTTGCTTATGATGGTCTCTAGCACCTGGTATGTAAACAGTCTTAGTGCATAGCAAGCATTCAAAACACATTGACAGAATTAATGGTTTGTAAGTGAATTGATTGAAGAGAAATCTGTGAGGATGAGTATTTCTCTCTTATAACAATAGCTATTACTAGGATACTATTTTGTAGCTTATTTCTTGATTTTGGAAAGTCATAACTTAATGACAGTGACAACCATGATGACAATGATAGCAAAACTTACATAGCAATTTCTTGTATTAGCTCATTTCATCTTTATGAAAGTCTTATAAGTAATATTGTCACCCCAAATGAGAAAATTGTGGCACAGTTTAAGTAGCTTACTCATGGTCACATAGCTGGTTAGTAGTGAAGTGAGGTCCAAATCCAGACTATACTCTTCACCAGCATAGTATATTACTATCCTGTGATTATTGTTCATAATTGAGTTGGATGATAAATCCAGTTTAAGCAATGAATATGTTGATAGCCATTGCCAGTTTGTGGCTATTTCATCCCAACACTTGTTTTAGAGCATAAGTGCATCAGACATGTCTACACACGTGCGCACATAGGCATGTGTATATACACACAGATGTTTACTCTTGTGACAAATCTCTTTCCCAACACTACAATATAATCACATAGGGATTAGCCATAAAAAGGTTGGGAGATCCCTAAGTGCAGGAGCTTTCCTCTCATGTGCTATACTACTATCTTTATATTGACTGACATTCCCCACTGTTTTTTTGGAAGAAAGTGAGAAATGTGAACTGGAAGAGAGTGGGTGGGGCCACATTGAAGCTGTGGTGCCACAAGGGTAGGAAGGAAGAGAAGGAAGGGAGGGGTATTTTGAATAGCTTCCAAGCTGAAACCACTCAGTAGACATTAAATGGTAACAGTCCTCCTTAAAGTTTTAACAATGGAACAAGAGGGAAGGAATTTTCAAGACACAGGGGTGAGGACCACTCTGGGTGTGATGCATGTAAGCAGTCTTCAGGAAAGGCAACTCTCCTGAGTTATCTGTCACAATGAAATGAATTGAAAAATACAGTAAAGCAGTAACTTTGAAAATTTGGGAGCTGGCTAGTCTCTTTATCTCATTGGTTCCAACCCCCCCGCCCCCACAGCCTTTTCCCCACAATCTCAACTACTCTGCTTTCTAGCTCAGCTCTCTCTGAGTGATCCAGGTTCTGCCACGTAACCTTGGTCATCACACACACTGACCATGAGGCAGAGCTCAGCTTGTTGAGTCTAGTGGTTCTCATTTGCTAGAAATAACAAGGATTCTTAGTGCTGTTATAAAGCTTATCTGCTCATGTTATTTCTCAGTATCAAATCACAGTAGAAAAACAGAATTCACCCTGCTTAACACAGGTAGGATTACACTTGGGAGTGTTGATGACTTAAGCAAAGATTTTCCACCTACGGCCAAGTGATTGATGGATTATCCATCTGCATATAAAACCATTGTTTAAATCTTGGTTCTATTAAAAAAGAAAGAGAAAGAAGGAAAGAAAGAAGAAAGAAAGAAAGAAAGAAAGAAAGAAAGAAAGAAAGAAAGAAAGAAAGAAAGAAAGAAAGAAAGAAAGAAAGAAGGAAAGAAAAAGAAACAACAGGCCCAAAATGGAGTCACTTGTGTTTAGCTCGCGTCACCAAACCAAGACTTAATGTAACCTAATTGCAGTTTCAGCCTTTCCCAGGAATGTAATCTTAACCAGTCAGTCTGGAATTTCCTGGTCAGCACTAGTGAGGTAATTCACCTGATAGACTCCCATCCCCCAAAGGAAGGTGACCTTGCCTGAAATAATCCACTCTCTGCTAGTAACTTCCTTGCCCCACCCCCTTCTGCTTATAAAAGTCTTCCATTTTGTACAGCTCCTTAGAGCTCTTTTCTGTTTGCTAGATAGGATGCTGCTCAACTCATGAATCATTGAACAAAGCCAATTAGATCTTTAAATTTACTCAGTAGAATTTTGTTTAACAGTTTGAATGGGTCATATCACCTGCAGTTTCCAAACAACTGCGTATTTTCCCCCAAAGTAAAATACAAAACAATGAAAATGAAGACTTGAAAGTTGGCTTCTTATTTCTCCCCTGTTCAACAAACCTAGAGGAACCTGTCACTTGTTATGTTAATTGCTCTGTGGCTAGATTTAGTCTGTGGTTTGTTCCCATGTTTTCTTCTCACAGCTAGAGGAGAAAGTCCATCCCAGCAGGTGTCATAAACACCAATTTCATGACCATTTAGGTCTTATTATATGACTAGACACAATGGATTTTTTGACTTTCCCTAGAAAACTGTGAGAGGGTTTTTGAGGCAAATAAAATGAAATTTTTACATGTTTTTCTGTTTTTGTTGTTGAAGTTAAATTCTCCATCAATTTGCTCCATACTTGGGTATCAGAAATTGCTTTCTATTCAACTTCTGTTCCCAGTTTTAAATACTATGTGTATACTCCTCAAGGCATTATGTACATATACATATATATGTATACACACAGGCACATTATGAAGCCATTTCTATTTTGAACAGCATTCAGATTGGGATATTTAAATGTCTAAAGAATAGCCAACACGTTATTTGAATTATGCTACCCCTTGAGCCCTCATTAGTTCTCACATAACCACTGCATTTGATTCCTAATTAGACCTCCTGATTTCACCCTTGACTCAACAGCTGATTTCTACACAATAGCCAGCATAATTTTAAAAAGTAAATCAGACCATATCATTCCCCTGCTTGTAGTTTTCTGGTAGCTTTCCCTTACAACGGGAAGAGAATCCAAATGTCTTACCATGGTCTACACAGTCTTACATGATCTGGATCCTGCCTTTCTCTCTGAGCTGATCTCACAAGGACACCTGGGCTTCACTCTATTTAAGGATATAGATATTTTCTGCCTTAGGAGCCCTTCCATTTGCCCTTTCCCTTGCCTAAATCTTTCTTCCCCCAGATCTTAACATTACCAACTTTTTCTATTCATTCAGGTCTTAAGCTCAAGTGACATTTTCCAAGAAAGGACCTCCCTGCTCGCCCTGGCTAAAAAGTGTGTGGGGGTGCTTCTCTATTACTCTATTTTCTATTCCTTTTTTTTGTCACTGCCTAAAATTACCTCATATATTATTTGTAAAAATGTTTATTATGTAGTACCCCACAAGATTTCAAGTGCCATGAAGGCAGTGCTCTTTTTTTTTTTTTTAAACATCACAAATATGATTTTTTATTTGTCACCATTAAATGTCTGACTTTTAAACAGATTCTTGGACTGGTGGCTCATATCCATCAGCTCGTTCAACTTTAGCACCGGTCTCATCCCGGTAGCTTTTCCAGAACTACTACCTTCACCATGAAGCTCCATGAGCTTTCCCAATTCAAACTTGGACTTCTTCAGCATTTTGATGTCTTCGTTAGAAGGCAGTGCTCTTATCTGCTTTTCCATTGCTGTACTGCAGTGCCTAAAATCATGCAGGCATATTTTAGGTGCTCAAAGAATTATTTGATGAATGGATGAACAAATGAATAATTCCACTTTAAAGGCAGTTCTGTGTAACTTTGTGGATTTGGTGCCAGCTTCTTTATTTGAAAAACTTTAATCATAATTATCAGTGCTGATTGGTAATTAGGGAATATTTTAGTTGGAAATATTGTATAATCATTATTCCAAGGAGGCATTCCCTTAGCAACATCCCTGTCAAGTGTCATCTAGTTTCTATTAAAATATTTCCAGTGTTGAAAAGCTCACTATTTATGCAGCATGTTCAGATGTTAGACAACTAATTTTTTCCTTTAAAATAAACTAAAATCTTCTTCCCATTATGCTGAATCTTAGCCCTAGTTCTGTCCTGAGGGGTTACATAAGATGTCTTTTTTTTCTCTTCCACACAGAATTACTATCTCATATAGTCTTCTCTCAGCTAAGCTTCTTTTTTATAACCTCAATGATTCCTTATATGACACTTTTTTTTATTCTTATGTTAATCCCCATACATTACATCATTAGTTTTAGATGGAGTGTTCCATGATTCATTGTTTGTGCATAACACCCAGTGCTCCATGCAGAATGTGCCCTCCTCAATACCCACCACCAGGCTAACCCATCCTCCCACCCCCCTCCCCTCTAGAACCCTGTTTGTTTTTCAGAGTCCATCGTCTCTCATGGTTGTCTACCCCTCCGATTTCCCCTGCTTCATTCTTCCCCTCCCGCTACCTTCTTCTTCTTCTTTTTTTTTTTTTTCTTAACATATATTGCATTATTTGTTTCAGAGGTACAGATCTGAGATTCAACAGTCTTGCACAATTCACAGCGCTTACCAGAGCACATACCCTCCCCAGTGTCTATCACCCAGTCACCCCATCCCTCCCACCCCACCCCCCACTCCAGCAACCCTCAGTTTGTTTCCTGAGATTAAGAATTCCTCATATCAGTGAGGTCATATGATACATGTCTTTCTCTGTTTGACTTATTTCGCTCAACATAATACCTTCCAGTTCCATCCACGTCGTTGCAAATGGCAAGATCGCATTCCTTTTGATGGCTGCATAATATTCCATTGTATATATATATACCACCTCTTCTTTATGCATTCTTCTGTCGATGGACATCTTGGCTCTTTCCACAGTTTGGCTATTGTGGACATTGCTGCTATAAACATCGGGGTGCACGTACCCTTTCGGATCCCTACTTTTGTATCTTTGGGGTAAATACCCAGTAGTGCAATTGCTGGATCATATGGTAGCTCTATTTTCAACTTTTTGAGGAACCTCCATACTGTTTTCCAGAGTGGCTGCACCAGCTTGCATTCCCACCAACAGTGTAGGAGGGTTCCCCTTTCTCTGCATCCCCGCCAACATCTGTCGTTTCCTGACTTGTTAATTTTAGCCATTCTGACTGGTGTGAGGTGGTATCTCATTGAGGTTTTGATTTGGATTTCCCTGATGCCGAGCGATATTGAGCACTTTTTCATGTGTCTGTTGGTCATTTGGATGTCTTCTTTGGAAAAATGTCTGTTCATGTCTTCTGCCCATTTCTTGATTGGATTCTTTGTTCTTTGGGTATTGAGTTTGATGAGTTCTTTATAGATTTTAGATACTAGCCCTTTATCTGATATGTCATTTGCAAATATCTTCTCCCATTCTGTCGCTTGTCTTTTGGTTTTGTGGACTGTTTCCTTTGCTTTGCAAAAGCTTTTTATCTTGATGAAGTCCCAATAGTTCATTTTTGCCCTTGCTTCCCTTGCCTTTGGCGATGTTTCTAGGAAGAAGTTGCTTCAGCTGAGGTCGAAGAGGTTGCTGCCTGTGTTTTCCTTTAGGATTTTGATGGACTCCTGTCTCACATTGAGGTCTTTCAACCATTTGGAGTCTATTTTTGTGTGTGGTGTAAGGAAATGGTCCAGTTTCATTCTTCTGCATGTGGCTATCCAATTTTCCCAACACCATTTGTTGAAGAGACTGTCTTTGTTCCATTGGACATTCTTTCCTGCTTTGTCAAAGATGAGTTGACCATAGAGTTGAGGGTCCATTTCTGGGCTCTCTATTCTGTTCCATTGATCTATGTGTCTGTTTTTGTGCCAGTACCATGCTGTCTTGATGATGACAGCTTTGTAATAGAGCTGGAAGTCCAGAATTGTGATGCCGCCGGCTTTGCTTTTCTTTTTCAACATTCCTCTGGCTATGCGGGGTCTTTTCTGGTTCCATACAAATTTTTAGGATTATTTGTTCCATTTCTTTGAAAAAAGTGGATGGTATTTTGATGGGGATTGCATTGAATGTGTAGATTGCTCTAGGTAGCATTGACATCTTCACAATATTTGTTCTTCCAATCCATGAGCATGGAACATTTTTCCATTTCTTTGTGTCTTCCTCAATTTCTTTCATGAGTATTTTATAGTTTTCTGAGTACAGATCCTTTGTCTCTTTGGTTAGATTTATTCCTAGGTATCTTATGGTTTTGGGTGCAACTGTAAATGGGATCGACTCCTTAATTTCTCTTTCTTCTGTCTTGTTGTTGGTGTATAGGAATGCCACTGACTTCTGTGCATTGATTTTATATCCTGCCACTTGACTGAATTCCTGTATGAGTTCTAGCAGTTTTGGGGTGGAGTCTTTTGGGTTTTCCACATAAAGTATCATATCATCTGCAAAGAGTGAGAGTTTGACTTCTTCTTTGCCGATTTGGATGCCTTTGATTTCTTTTTGTTGTCTGATTGCTGTGGCTAGGACTTCCAATACTATGTTGAATAGAAGTGGTGATAGTGGACATCCCTGCCGCGTTCCTGACCTTAGGGGGAAAGCTCTCAGTTTTTCCCCATTGAGAATGATATTCGCTGTAGGTTTTTCATAGATGGCTTTTATGATATTGAGGTATGTACCCTCGATCCCTATACTCTGAAGAGTTTTGATTAAGAAAGGATGCTGTACTTTGTCAAAAGCTTTTTCTGCATCTATTGAGAGGATCATATGATTCTTGTTCTTTCTTTTGTTAATGTATTGTATCACTTTGATTGATTTGCGGATGTTGAACCAACCTTGCAGCCCAGGGATAAATCCCACTTGGTCATGGTGAATAATCCTTTTAATGTACTGTTGGATCCTATTGCTAGTATTTTGGTGAGAATTTTTGCATCCATGTTCATCAGGGATATTGGTCTGTAATTCTCCTTTTTGATGGGTCTTTGTCTGGTTTTGGGATCAAGGTAATGCTGGCCTCATAAAATGAGTTTGGAAGTTTTCCTTCCATTTCTAGTTTTTGGAACAGTTTCAGAAGAATAGGTATTAATTCTTCTTGAAATGTTTGATAGAATTCCCCTGGGAAGCCATCTGGTCCTGGGCTTTTGTTTTTTGGGAGATTTTTGATGACTGCTTCAATTTCCTTAGTGGTTATAGGTCTGTTCAGGTTTTCTATTTCATCCTGGTTCAGTTTTGGTAGTTGATACATCTCTAGGAATGCCTCCATCTCTTCCAGGTTATCTAATTTGCTGGCATAGAGTTGCTCATAATATGTTCTTATAATTGTTTGTATTTCTTTGGTGTTGGTTGTGATCTCTCCTCTTTCATTCATGATTTTGTTGATTTGGGTCATTTCTCTTCTCTCTTTGATAAGTCTGGCCAGGGGTTTATCAATCTTGTTAATTCTTTCAAAGAACCAGCTCCTAGTTTCGTTGATCTGTTCTACTGTTCTTTTAGTTTCTATTTCATTGATTTCTGCCCTGATCTTGATTATTTCTCTTCTCCTGCTGGGTTTAGGCTTTATTTGCTGTTCTTTCTCCAGCTCCTTTAGGTGTAGGGTTAGGTTGTGTACTTGAGACCTTTCTTGTTTCTTGAGAAAGGCTTGTATTGCTATATACTTTCCTCTTAGGACTGCCTTTGCTGCATCCCAAAGATTTTGAATAGTTGTGTTTTCATTTTCATTGGTTTCCATGTATTTTTTTAATTCTTCTTTAATTTCCTGGTTGACCCATTCATTCTTCAGTAGGATGTTCTTTAGCCTCATGTATTTGAGTTCTTTCTGACTTTCCTCTTGTGATTGAGTTCTAGTTTCAAAGCATTGTGGTCTGAAAATAGGCAGGGAATGATCCCAATCTTTTGGTACCGGTTGAGACCTGATTTATGACCTAGGATGTGATCTATTCTGGAGAATGTTCCATGGGCACTAGAGAAGAATGTGTATTCCGTTGCTTTGGGGTGGAATGTTCTGAATATGTCTGTGAAGTCCATTTGGTTCAGTGTGTCATTTAAAGTCTTTATTTCCTTGTTGATCTTTTGCTTAGACGATCTGTCCATTTCAGTGAGGGGGGTGTTAAAGTCCCCCACTATTATTGTATTGTTGTCGATGTGTTTCTTTGCTTTTGTTATTAATTGCCTTATATAATTGGCTACTCCCATGTTAGGGGCATAGATATTTACAATTGTTAGATCTTCTTGTTGGATAGATCCTTTAAGTAGGATATAATGTCCTTCCTCATCTCTTATTACAGTCTTTGGTTTAAAATCTAATTTGTCTGATATAAGGATTGCCACCCCAGCTTTCTTTTGGTGTCCATTAGCATGGTAAATGGTTTTCCACCCCCTCACTTTCAATCTGGGGGTGTCTTTGGTTCTCAAATGAATCTCTTGCAGACAGCATATTGATGGGTCTTGTTTTTTAATCCAGTCTGATAGCCTGTGTCTTTTGATTGGGGCATTTAGCCCATTTACATTCAGGGTAACTATTGAAAGATAGGAATTTAGTGCCATTGTATTGCCTGTAAGGTGACTGTTACCGTATATTGTCTGTGTTCCTTTCTGGTCTATGTTGCTTTTAGGCTCTCTCTTTGCTTAGAGGACCCCTTTCAAGATTTCCTGTAGGGCTGGTTTTGTGTTTGCAAATTCCTTTAGTTTTTGTTTGTCCTGGAAGTTTTTTATCTCTCCTTCAATTTTCAATGACAGCCTAGCTGGATAGAGTATTCTTGGCTGCCTATTTTTCTCATTTAATGCTCTGAATATATCCTGCCAGTCCTTTCTGGCCTGCCAGGTCTCTGTGGATAGGTCTGTTGCCAATCTAATGTTTCTACCCTTGTAGGTTACATCTCTCTTCTCCCGAGCTGCTTTCAGGATTTTCTCTTTGTCTATGAGACTCGTAAGTTTTACTATTAGATGTCGGGGTGTTGACCTATTTTTATTGATTTTGAGAGGGGTTCTCTGTGCTTCCTGGATTTTCATGCCTGTTTCCTTCCCCAAATTAGGGAAGTTCTCTGCTATAATTTGCTCCATTATACCTTCTGCCCCTCTCTCTCTTTCTTCTTCTTCTGGGATCCCAATTATTCTAATGTGGTTTCGTCTTATGGTATCACTTATCTCTTGAATTCTGCCCTCGTGATCCAGTAGTTTATCTCTCTTTTTCTCAGCTTCTTTATTTTCCATCATTTCATCTTCTATGTTACTGATTCTCTCTTCTGCCTCATTTATTCTAGCAGTTAGCGCCCCCATTTTTGATTGCACCTCATTAATAGCCTTTTTGATTTCTACTTGGTTGGATTTTAGTTCTTTTACTTCTCCAGAAAGGGTTTCTCTAATAACTTCCATGCTTTTTTCAAGCCCAGCTAGTATCTTTAAAGTGATGATTCTGAACTCTAGATCTGACATTGTACTAATGTCCGTATTGAGTAGGTCCCTGGCAGTCGGTACTACCTCTTGTTCTTTTTGTTGAGGTGATTTTTTCCGTCTTGTCATTTTGTGCAGAGGAGAATAGATTAATGAGAGAACAAAATGCTAGCAGAGTAACCACGTCCCCAGAAAATATACTCTAAACAAATCAGAAAAGACCTGAAGCAGTGGGAAAAGAAAGGGAAAGAGAAAAAAGAGAAAGAAAAAAAGAAAAAGAAAAAGATAAAGATAAAAACAAAAACAAACAAAACAAAACAATAACAACAACAAAAAAACCAGAATGTGATCAAATATGATCAGGCTGGTATATAGATCAGTGCCACACAGTAGATTTGTGGTGTATTTTGGTCTTTTAGAAGAAAGTGCCCCCCAAAATTTTAAAGAAAGAAAAACTTATATATGTACAAAAATAAGGGTTGATATGATGAAGGGATGGAATATGACTGTAAAGATGGAAATTATAAAAAATTTTATAAAAGGAACTGATAAGAAGTTGTTTGAAAAAAGAAAGAAGAGGATTTAAAAAAAGAAAAAAGAAAAAAAAAGGGAGAGGATGTGATCAGGCAGGGGAATAGAAAACACCATATACTAGAGATTTAGGGTATATTTTAATCTGTTAGAAGAAACTATCTCAAAATTTTAAAGAGAGAACAACTTATATATATAAGCCAAAAATACGGGTAACTACTATGAAGGGATAGAATATGACTCTAAAAATGAAAAATAAAAATGTTTTTTTTAAAAAAAGGGATTGATAAGATGTTGGTTGAAAAAGGGAAAAAGAAAAATTCAAAAAAAAAAAAAAGATAAAAAGGCAGTTAAAAAAAATTAACTTTAAAAGACTAAAGAATCATGGTAAAAAAGCCGTGAATTCTATGTGCAGTAGTCCCCTAGCGCTGGAGTTCTGCCGTTCTCATTGATCGGTAAACTTGGTCTTGGCCGGCTGTTCTCGCTGATCTTCTGGGGAGGGGCCTGTTGCCGTGGTTTCCAAATGTCTCTGCCGGAGGCGGAAGTGCCCCGCCCTTGCCCCCTCCCGGCTGAGTAATCTGCTCGGGTTTGCTCTCCGGGGCTTTTGTTCCCTGCGAGCTTTCCGTACAGCTTTGGAGGCGGAGAGTGAAAATGGCGGCCTCCCAATCTCCGCCCCGGAGGAGCCGAGAACTCGGGGCCCCGCTCCCCAGTGAGCCCCCAGAGAAAAGCCGTCAGTCACTCCCGTCTCCCGGGTCTCCGGCTGCACTCCGTGCCCACCCGGCCTGCGACCGCGTGCCTCTATCTCTGGCACCCGACCCCCGGTGGAGTCTCCAAACCCAGCAGATCCCTGCGGTGCGCTCCCGCGGGGCTCCTCCCGGGGGAGGAAGGTGAGTCTCCCCGGATCTGCCGCTTGTTGGGTCCCTGCTGGAGGAGCAGGGGCCCGACTCCTTATATGACACTTTTAACAGGACCTTTGTTTTTGTCATATTTTTCAAAAAATGTTCACTTTCTTCTTCTTTATCCCGAATCCATCTTTCATTGACAACATTCTTGTTAAATTCTGCCACCCAAAGTGGACCATATAAAGCCATTTGAATATGGAAAAAAATCAGGGGTCAAAAAAATCATGAAGAGGTTGAGCACCATGAGAATTCACTAGTGAAGAAAAGTCTTCTTTTTTCACTTTGTCCTTTCTTTTAACCATATTGGTGTTTCCCTAATTATGAACTTAAGGGAAAGGAATCATGAGAGGTCATTAGATCTCTCCCTTTATATCACCATGCAGATGGATGGACTTTGCAGGGATAATTCTTTCCTCCTTGACCCTCAGTAGGACAACATTTTCTCTGGGAGAAAGGGAGTTCTTGACTCCTTGACTTTAAGGTTCTGCTCCATCTTCAGTCCAAAATCTCAACAAATATAAATTCTTTTTCCAACACTTAATATTGCCTCAAAGACAGTATTCCTTCATTTTTTTTCATCCCCTTTCAATTTCAAGAAGTA
This sequence comes from Mirounga angustirostris, assembly GCF_029215605.1. Lineage (NCBI taxonomy): Eukaryota > Metazoa > Chordata > Mammalia > Carnivora > Phocidae > Mirounga > Mirounga angustirostris. The sequence goes on from NW_026991717.1 coordinate 99,380,212, forward strand.
CTTTGGTCTGCACACTTTGAATGGCATGTGAATTACATGGCCATGTTGAAGTGGCTTGAATGAATTCCAAGAAACCACTGAAGTCAAAGTAAAAATAAACAAACAAACAAAAGACACTTAAAAGTTTTTTAAAAAGTGGGCCAAGAAATGTTTATTTTTTTCTGTTCCAAATGACTGACTTTCTTAAAATCTATTTCTGAATAGTCAAATACTTTTCTGAAAATTGAAATCCATTTGATTCTATTATCTTGAGTGGTAGTGATTATTTCATGAGAAAAAAGAGATCTTCAATGGACAAGTGGTTCTCTATAAACAGTGTTGTCCCAGTCATGAGGTAATTGATCTTATTCAAGCCTCATGGCTTGGGGACTGTCTGCTATAAACATATGAGCAGAGAGAGAGAAGATGGCTCAACAAGCCTAAAAGGGACATGATGCTTTTATACCTATTTTCAGTCATTGAAGTATTCACTGCCAGCATCTTGCTCAAGGCCCAGAGTTGGATGACACTTATACTTCCATACACACCTCTTGGCTGGCTTCTTGGACTTGGACAAGTGACTTCTTTTCCGATCCAAATCCACCCTTAATCTTTATTTCAATCACATAAAATTTTACAGCAATAGCGATAGCAGATAGAAGCTATGAAATCTACCCTAGTGATACCTCTAGGCACCCCATTTAACTAGTTTTATGAATAGACCACTTCCAGCTTTCCTAGTACTTCTTGAAGATCTGATGGTCAGCTGGTGTGGAACCCAGACATCACTAAGCTGGAAATTCCAAATGGATTCAGTTCAAGATTTTTTACCTTCAAGGTAACTCATTAGTGCACATTTGCAGGAAAAGAAAGATTTCAATACCAGGCTTATTATTGATTCTAGATATTTGTGGTTAAGGGTTCCAGAAGGGATAATTTAAATATTTTTAGTTTTCTCTAATGGTCATGGTGGTTTTACATGAACAAGGAGACTCCTCTGTAATCTTTGCTAATGAGTTGTCCTTGATGGAATGAAGGAAAAAAGAGAGGGGTGTATGCAAGAGGATAAATGAGACAACAATGATGTTGTAGAGGCTGGAGTGAGAATTCAAGGAGATGAGCTAGGAGGATCGGTAAAGTCCAAGGAAATTATTGTATCATCTGTTTAACTGTACTCCAGGGAGAAGATGCACCAGTTTGCTAAAAGAGAAGCCAGAGCAGATTTATTTGGTAACGTGTGGCCCATCTTCCACAATGGAGAAAATTAGATCTAAATCCATGAGGTAGAGCTGGAAAATATATGTTAGAGATGTTGTTTGTTACTGGAATGTCACCATTCTATGTAAAAACTGAAAGCTCCTAAAGATAGTACAAGAAATCAAAGATATACAAGTCTCAAAAATTATACCTCTTTGTTAGGTGATGATTTTTTTTCCAGGAGAATGTTCTATTGTTATTGCTCATGTAGAGTTTTTAACTTAAATGTTCTTGAAGAATCTATATAGAGAATAAGGTTAATAAAAGATGTAAGAATTATGGTAATTGGTGTTTTGTGGTCAAGATCTTTAAATTGCAGTCTTTATCTTAAAATCAAAGAGCTTATGTAAACAGAGTCTCTTGTGAGGTAGCCAATGTTTTGTACCCATTTTAGAGATAGTGCCCTAGAAGGCACTTAGAGTGAATTATACCTAAAAACAAATTTTGGTTATCTTCATTGGATAAGTTCTTCTTCTAGGATAAATCAAGACCACTAATAATTGCAAGACAGCATGTAGTGATGGAAAGATGAAAGGCAGAATACCTAGTGGCTGTGATTTTCCTCTGGTTGCAGACAGGCAAAATTACAGAATATAGTACTTGTTCTACTGGATTTGCTCTATTAATTTCTTGTTTAGGAGTTCAGACAGGCTTATCATTGTTTTTTCATTAGATTCTTTCCTTTGACTTTACAGATGCCTGGGTCTCTGTTCATCTATCACAGTTGAAGTTGGTTTGGGTTCAAATCCCAGCTCTGTCACTTACAAGTTGTGCAGCATTAGGAATTCCACTTACCTTAGCCCACTGTTAGCTTGGAAAACAAAGACAGAGGCAAAATTGTCTATGTTGTCACTTTAGTGGGAAGTGTCATCCTAGAGAAAAAATTGTGAAGGAAAAAGCGAGTGAGGCAGCCCAGGAAGAAGAGCAAATGCAAAGGGGTACATTCCCAAGGTGGCCACAGATTTGTAACCAGCATTGGTGATTGCTCAATCTTTCAGGACAGCTTCAGAGAGGCTGCATGAATTGTTATATCTCAGAACAGTTCACCTGTGGGAAGAAAGAGAAGGATTCAGCCATCATCTTTCATCTCCCATTTGGTCAGACTTTGACCCATGATTCCTCTGCACTTCTGGTTTATACCAGCTGGTCCTCCTAACAGCCACTGTGAAAGCACAGACCCAAGATGGCAGCTGCCTCTTCCATGTGAGTCACAGCACCCAGGGCATACAGTAGGTAGCAACAAGCCAGGGGCCCTCCTGGCTAGCTTTTCTCTACACTGCAGGAAATGGGGAACTAGTGCTGGTATGTGAACACCAAGAGGGGCTCATGGCACCTCACAGCACAGTGACTAAAACAAAGCCTTTGGCAAGAGGCAGAAGGCTCCAGGACTGAGGTGAAAGAAAAGATGGCTTTCAGTCATGCCCATAATGACATCAGATTCTAGGAGCAGCTGCAGTGGTGGGTTCAGCTGGCTTAGCACACAGACCACCATGAAGACAAAGATGAACCTTCTTCTCAGGCTGTGCTTGGGGCTAGGCAAGCTTTCTGAAGGGTCATGAGCAATAGGAAACCATTTCTGAGTGAGTCTCAGGTGGGGCGGTAGCATAACCTGGTCCAACACCTTATCCATCTTTTTTAAACCTTGGTATCTTTATGGGTAATGAGCAGTAGCTACTACTATTTCCCCTTATTCCCCTCTACATGTTTCCCTTCACAACATCCTCTCCCTCTAGCCATGTGCCCTGCTCAACTCCAAATCTGAGTGCTTGTGGTCTCTTATCCTTGGAATCCTTTGCCAGGCTTTCTAAATTGCTTCGCTACTAGTTTTCAAGGATCCTAACAACCCATTTTCTTGTATGATGCCTTCTCTGACTGAAGAGGAGTGACTCTTGTATATTCCTCTACTTCCAAGCAAAATATATGAGCATGTTATTTAGGCTTTCCTAATGCTTTATTTGTTTGTGGCCTTGGCAATGACTATTTGGAGTGCCTGTCTAAAAATATTGTGGATATTGATATTGCCCATATTATTCCATGGAAGGAAGACTGTTTAAAGTATCTTTTATGAGTAACAGCAGAGTTTTCTTCCTAAGAGCAAACTGTTATAGCTTTTGGCTGTTGACCATGAGGAGGTAGAATGCTCCTTACTGCTACTGTTTTTTTTTAAATTAATTTTATTAATATTCATGAATGTCCCCTTATTTCCTCTGACCCTCTCACCAGAGGAGGGTAATTTTTCTGCTTAATTCCATGGCATGAGATTCCCTAATAAGGTAACAAGCTGCCCTGCAATAGATAATGGATGATATGCCCCAATACCACCCCCAGCTCCACAGGGATTGGAGTTTGATAGGTCAGGGTTGCAGTTTGAGTTCAAGGGACCAGAGTTGGGCAGGGGAAGGAAGAAGTTACAGTCTATGTGTCCAAGAGTGGAACAAGTCAATGGATGATTCTGATTCACTGTCTTGGGGAGCATGGAGGATTAACACTAGCATACACAAGTGCTGCCATTAAATATAAAAGGCTGCTTTCAGGTTGGCCAATGGGAGGCAAAGTCAAGAGTTATTTGCTGGGTGGAACCAGAATGATGCAAGATCAGGAGCAAGAGAGGAAAGTTTCGGACAATGGCAAGGAAAAGCTGGAGCACAGCAGCCTGACTTTCATGGCATTGGCTGGACAGATGTCAGCATGTGAGAATGCTGAAATAAATGAAAAGTACAGCATCAGGGTAGGGCTGATGCCTGGGAGTGCCTGTGTGGAAGGAACATCTTAACAAGAGGCACACCTGCTCTCATCTGTCTAGCTGCACACAGGCACTGAGCTGTATATTCATGGGAAATAAATATATGTGTAAATAATTCCAACTTGGTCAAGGAAATGATGTAGCAGCAGGTAAAATCTGCCTACTTGCATTGGCTTTCCCCTGGCTGGGTGATGTATGCGAAGTGGCATTTACCACCCCTCTCACATGTACACCCTGGCTTGTTCTTGTCATAGGCAAAAAGCCGAAGAGTCCTTGTTTCACACTGTTTCAGAGCATTTCATGTTCCCTTGGGTAGGAAACCTCCTTTTCTTGTCTTTGGTATGGTGACTTTTCAGCTCACAGCCTGGGTAGGGAAGTAATATTTTGTTAATGTCAAATTTACTCTGAACTTCGCTGGCCTCAAAGTTCATGTCTTGGAAACTGTAGCTCTTCCCATGGTTTGGATATTTTACATCTACACATTACATTCAGAAAGCCAGAGTTTAGACTAATGGAAAAAAATAGCTAAATTGATGACTAATTTTACATCAGAAGCTTTTCAACCAGAGAAATAGTGCTACAGAGTTAAGCAGAGACACCCCACCCCTGGCCCCCGGCCCTCTGCTTGAAGTGAGGAGATTTTCAAGTGTCTCTTTGAGAGAGGGTGGAGGAACGACAGAGTGGAGGCCCAGCTGCACGGACCCACACAGCAGATGGTCCAACCGAAACACAGGCGGCCTGAAGTTACTCTCCACTGGGCACCACTGACCAAGGCTATTGAGTCATGAAGCCACTTGTTATGCTGAAGAGGATTATTTAGGATGAAAAAGGGGGTGGTTTTCTTGCTTAATATATCCATATTGAAGGTCGTGACCCATCTTTCTTATTGCCCACTTTTATTTATACACCATAAGGAATAATTTCCAGCTCACCTTCCCCACTCCATTCCATTGCCAGAACATATAGAAATGTCTATGTTCAAAATGAAAGGCTCTTGTTTTTTTGGCTGAATATCAAGATTCTTCCAGATTGTCAACTCCTTAAGAGGGGAGAAGCATAAAATCCAGCTGTAGAAACCCAGAAGTAACCTAACATAATCCAGGTGTTTCTGGTTTTCTTAGGAAAGATGGCGAATGTATATACAATATGGCTGATCAACCATACCTGGAGGATACTGCTTGATAACAACTAGGTTGTTCTGATAAGGGGTTGTGAGTCCACAGGGTGTGACAATGATATCTGATTTATCCAGACTGGTTTTGTAGTGGTGTTCTGAAAGTCTGTGACCTTGTATGTATCTTCCTCCCATCTGATTTAATGTTCATAAAAATGAGTTTGAAAGCAGTGAAGTTGTAAAGACAACATGGTGGTATAGAACTTTCAGGGAGTGGGAGAAATGGGTTTTAGCTTCAGTTCTGCCACCTGTCTGAGGGCAAGTCTTTAATCTCTCTGATCATCATTTTTTACTCCATAAACAAATTAAATAACATTTTCCCTTACTGATCTACTATAAAATGAAAGCATTGTGTTGGGACAGTTTTATGTGAATAACTTGGCAAAGCTATAATAAATGTGCATTTAGTAATCTATAGGCTTATCTGTTCAGTCTGTAGTAACATTCTGACCCACCATTCATTGACCAGATATAGTCTACTATATTTTGGACCAGATATAGTCTACTATATTTTTAGATTATAGTTTTTAATGGTGAAAATTGAGTTAGTTTGGCAGAATGATTCTAATTCTCCAGAACAAATATCAAGCCACCTGCCAAAATCTTCCTCATTCACTCTCAAATGCCACCTACCTCTCAAAGCACTCTGACGTTGTATTAACCCGGAATGACTCCCTCTTAGCTACTGCTCCTTCCCAGCCCTGGCTATCTCTGTGGCAGCTCTTCTGCGAGGTTACTGATAGTGGCTAATGATCAACTAGGAGCATGTCTTTCTCCCAAGGATAGGGACCTAGCCTTAGTCAGCTTTGTACCTGCCCACCTTACCTTCTAGAGTGCCACGCATGTAGGTATGCAGTGAATACTTTCTGAATTGAATTACTACATTTCTTTGGTAGAGTTTGCATGGGAGGGAGAAATGGTAGCTGTTGAGAACGATCTTGTATTGGTGGAGGACGGTATAGGGGGAAAAAATCAACTAAGAGTCAGAGAACTGGATTGTAGTCTAAGCTTTGCCACTGCATTGTTGTATGTTGGATGAGTCACCAAACTCTCAACCTTTGTTCCCTTCTCTTTATAATGAGAGAATAGGATGAGTTGGCTTTTAAGGCTCTTTACAACACTAAAAGTCCACATTTCCTGTTTTATGCTACCTTCATCTTTAAGCAAATCAAGAGAGGCTTTAAAATGAAAATTATCCAATAGGGTGATTCTAAGGCAATAGGAATCTATTCTATTTTGAGTGGTAAGGATTATTTTACATAAATATGAGATTCAGGGTAAGGAGTTTATCAAGTCTATCTGTGGATGGTTTAAAATTTAAAAAACTATCATTAGAGGAGTAACCTAAGATTATCTACACTTGAACTATTGTACAGATTGCAAAATACATTATACATATTGAAGATAAACCTGGATTAGAATTTTAATAAAATCTATGAATGTTGGTGGTTTTTATTACTTTAAAAATCTTTTTTCTTTTTTTTTATTATGTTATGCTAGTCACCATACAGTACATCATTAGTTTTTGATGTAGCGTTCCATGATTCATTGTCTGCGTATAACACCCAGTGCTCCATTCAGTATGTGCCCTCTTTAATACCCATCATTGGGCTAACCCATCCCCCCAACCCCCTTATTTTAAAAATCTTATCACACTTTTTTTTCCTCCACATTTTCATATTAGGATAACCTGGACTTATCCCTGAAACTTGAAGTATCCTTTACAATAACATTCCATGAAATGTATCTTTATTAGTGGAAAAAGATAGGACTCTTTTGCATGTGTTGGGTTAATTTCAGTTCCAAACTGTAGAACCTTCTCTTGTGGAGTCAAATCAAAGTTGATAGGTACTTAATTGTAGTCTTTGGGTAGTATGCCCTGCACCATATTATTTTATTGTTGGGTCCTTTGTACTTTATTGCGACCACTGTAATATGATCTTGTTGGATTATATATATATGAATATTTCACTTCTCTATATATCATTTGTACTGAATCTACAATATAAATTTGGCAATTTAATCAACTGTGTAATTCTTTTATCAAGATTGACTTTCTTTCAATCTATCTTCTTGAGGACCAAGAAACTCAATAAATTTCAAGATCTTTTTTTCTTCTTCTTCTTTTAAATGCAGTAGAATCTTTACTAGATGAAGTCAATCCTTAAATAAGTGAACTATTTCCATTGTTCAGTTGTCCAAATAAATTTAAAGCAGAGGGTATTTTTGACAGCTTTGTTAATGCAGCTTTCCCCCTTCCTCTAGTAATTCAAGCATTATTGACGTCTAGTGTTGAACTTTAAATATGTTCTTGAGACTTGAAAAGGAAGCTTGGTGAGGCATGTACTGCAGCATAACCTCTCAATTATTCACACGTTTATATGACTCTACTCACCAAGACCTCTCATTGTAAATATTATGAACACTTTTATAACCAGACATTGATATGAGCTAATAGGCAGTGAATTACAACTCAAATGGTGAAACTACAAATAGTAATCAGAATATGGTCAGGGTCATCAATCATAATTAACATCATCATTGTTCATTTCTAAAATCTCTGATGCTGTATCAAGTCACTTTTGAGTCTTAATTGAGTCATTTCTAATACTTAAACTCAAAAAGTCAGATGTGTTTGACAGTGTATCTAGAGCCCAAACACAACTCACTGGCTTAGCTGAGGACAAGGAAGATTGCCATTTTTGTGTCTTGCTCTTTTAGATTCAAATAACTTAGCAGGCTTCTGTCTATCATTCAGTATAATCTAACAGCTGTGTTTAACAAAGTGTCCAAATTTGGATTCTGCTAGTATAATAATATCTAATAAGATGGGAGGCAAAACCTACAAAAATGTTATTAGTGAATCCTACCTCCATCTGTCCTTTTCTCCTTTCCTGCTTACTATCAATTAATTTAATCATTCAACAAATACTAATTGAATCATTATCTTGGACCAAATATGTACTAGGCACCAAGGGAACAATCTAGGCAGGCTCTCTCACTGCCTTTACAGTGTTTATGTTCCAGTGCCATAAAGGAAGATTTAAAGTATTTTTGAATCAGTTTGTCCTGCACACACCTCTAAGTCATTAAAAAAAAAAAAAAGGAATCAGCTGAAATATATTGTTAGAATAAGTCTGAGTAACCCATTTCCTTTTCCTTCCATAGTGGATTGAGAGGGCTGTTGTAATTAAAAGATTGCTGGCCATTTTTGTTTCTTTCCTTGAAACAGTCAGGGAGATGACTGAGAAGATAATAAGGAACTATCAATTCCTTAAAACATTTTGAAAGAAAACGCTCCATACTGCCTTGAGATAGTTTTCCCATTTCTTGAAAGCTCTTGGGATGAACAGCAACAGAAGTATCTATTCTAGATTAAATGAACAAGAAGGATGTGTGTTTAAGTTCCACTGTGGATTAAAAAAATCATATACAGCTTATTATATCCAGTTAATGTAAGTGTAATTATGAGTAACAGATGATCAACAAGAACACAAGGTTTAGACATTCTTTCCTAAGTCCCGCCTCTCTAAGGATTGTTGAAAACCCAGACCAAGGATAACTAATAAAAGACATTAATACAGAGACTGAAACTAATTACTGATACCAATAGAAGCAGCATCTTCTTAACCTGGTATTTCTCCTCCTGGGTCCTCTAGTGGTTGCTGTTCCTCCTCAAATGTCACCCTCACTCTTCGATGGACTATTCTGCCATGATCAGTTCCATGTACCAGGGCCCTGATGGCATGTGCTCCAAGTTTTTTCCAAGTACAGCTTTGTTCTTATAGTTTAGTTTTAATAAATTCTATTTCCAAGGATATCTTGCTCTGCCCACTGTAGTCTGAAAAAATGTTGCCTCTAATTACTTAGTAGCAGGGAATGCCTTCCTTATTTCTGTGCACTCATCTAGGCTGAGATTTTTTTTTTAAGATTTTTTTTATTTATTTGACAGAGAGAGACACACAGCAAGAGAGGGAACACAAGCAGGGGGAGTGGGAGAGCGAGGAGCAGGCTTCCCGCCGAGCAGGGAGCCCGATGCGGGCTTGATCCCAGGACCCTGGGACCATGACCTGAACCGAAGGCAGACACCCAATGACTGAGCTACCCAGGCGTCCCTGAGATTTTTTTTTAACCAAAAAATACAGAGGAGACTTACCTTCAGATTGTTTGCAGATCAAAATGAAAACATAGTCCCCCATTAATTGGAGGCACAGTGGCCATCACGTGATCTGTGTCTTCTCTTAGTTGTCCTCCCTGAGAGCATGTGCTCACTGCTGTAATATTCTGCCATGGTCATGTCCTCAGTATGGTGAGCTGTGCTTGGGTATCTCCTGTACAGCTTCTGCCCTGCTGAATCAGTGACTCCATGGGTTGATTCGACAAGACCAGATTGGATTGGTGGGGCACATATGATCCAAGGATGGTCTGTCCATAGGCTTATTGATGATCTCCATCAGGGTGTCTTGGGTGGAAAAGAGAAGACATCCTCTCTCTGCTCTCTTGTTGGAATTTAGAATTGAGGAAATTCAGAACCTGAGCAGGTTAGCTTTAGGAAACTTGAGTTGAAAGCCCACCAGATAGACCCAGGCAATAATTACAAATTTTAAGGATGAGGACCAAGAGAATGGGGACAACAAAGCAGAGATGCACTGAGAAGGTGGGGGTGGGGGGTCCCTTCAGTCCCTGAAAGAAAGGGAGAAAGGGAGAAAGACAAACCAACACACAAGTTAATATGCAGGCACATAACAAAAGCTACCTCAATTCCTGATTGCTTTATGTTTCCAAGTTTAGTTCCCCCATGTTTCTTATTTTGGGGGACCTTGACTGAGCCATCTTTGTCTCTTATGACCAAATGAGTCTTGACAACATCAGCAAAATTTGTTGAATTTTTGTTGAATATTATAACACTGTAGTTAATGGTAATGTAGCAACCAACATAAGTTAACCAAAAGGTATATAATTGTAATTGTTGTCCTCCTGCTACCACTTGTCAACTGTGAAATTTTTTTCTAAATGCCTTAACATTAGTAGTTGGAAAACTCTGGAAATTGTCCCTTGTCAGTGTTCATTAAAAAATCATACCATCGGGGCACCTGGGTGGCTCAGTCGTTAAGCGTCTGCCTTCGGCTCAGGTCATGATCCCAGAGTCCTGGGATCGAGCCCCGCATCCGGCTCCCTGCTCTGCGGGAAGCCTGCTTCTCTCTCTCCCACTCCCCCTGCTTGTGTTCCCTCTCTTGCTGTGTCTCTCTCTGTCAAATAAATAAATAAAATCTTAAAAAAAATAAATCATACCATCAATATCACAACTCAGAGGTCCATATTATGTACTACTTTATAATTTCATTTTAATGAACACTTTATGAAACTACTAAGTTGTTATATACGACATAAAAAAAAAGCTATGACAAAGTTTTGTGCTGAATATATGATCTGAAAACCACAACACATTTGTGTTTAACTCTCATGATGTGATAGTTGCCATGCAATTACTCTTAGTGGGAATGCCATGTTCTGGCGGCAGCTGGATGTCGAACTACATCCTCTTTGGGGTAAAGTAAAATAAGAGTATTTGGGAGCGTTTGCATATATAGATATCTTAAATATCTTACTATTCATTTGTGTGAATATGGCTTGGCAATAGAGTATAATAAAACTTTTATTTTGGCAAGTGGAGGATATCACTCACCAAAGAGGTCTTTCTAAACAAGTTGCTGTATAAAATTTACAGCATCTATGCTCACTCGCATGTTTCTCTTATGCAGTGTGTTTATCTTCTTTCATTAGCTTTCCTTGCTTTTGCCATTGTTTTTTCCTTCCATCAGCCCTCAGTTGTCATGGAAAGAATGGATGACTTAGAGTGGAGTGGAACATAATGCCGTCTGTAAATGTAAGCAGGTAAATAACTTCTACCGACATAACTCATTGGTGCAGTGAATAACAGGCATTCATGTGTGTTTTTAATATCCCTCTGTTTTTTTTTTTAAGATTTTATTTATTTCTTTGTGAGAGAGAGAGAGAGCGCAAGTGCACAAACAGGGGGAGTGGCAGGCAGAGGGAGAGGGAGAAGCAGGCTCCCCGCTGAGCAGGGAACCCAATGCGGGGCTTGATCCCAGGACCCTGGGATCATGACCTGAGCAGAAGGCAGATGCTTAATGACTGAGCCACCCAGGCACCCCAATATCCATCTGTTTGATCTCTTTGGTCTATATTCCCTACCAGCCTCTCTAACCACACACACACACACACACACACACACACACACAAACACACGGAAAACAAAAAACAAAAAACAAAACCCAAGCTAACATTAATTGAGTTAGAAATTATGTTTTTGCTCAGACAATGAAAAGGAAAAAATTTCCTCGGGTAGGATAATTCTAATGGTAATTTTTTTCCTTTAGAATTTTTAACTACAGTAGGCACACTGAATTCAGTGCTGGAGGCAGCCATCATCCTATGAAGAGACATTATTTGTCTCATTAGCACTGTAGGAGTGCCATGAAAGGGTCCATGACCTAGAGCCCATCTTGCTTTAATAATGGCTTAACACTCATAAAAGATTTTTAATGGCTACATGAGACATATTTAAATATTAAACGTCATTCCTCTTCGTTGATTCACAAACCCCAATGAATAGGACTCCTTTGTCGCTTCCAAGATTGAAGAAATGTGCCTGGCTTCTCACGCCAAGGAGTGAACAAAACAAACCCAGAAACGGAAACACCTCACCTCTGCCTTGCTAACCCACTTGCCAACCTGAGAACCCTGCATCTCCAGGGCTCACTGGCTGCCTTGACATCTCGCTCAGAAACAAAATTTTTATCTGTCTGATACCCATTTCTAATCCTGCTATAGGAAAATTAAGCAGATGGTCATATATACGCAATTAGAGTTTTTTCCCAAACACAACTTTTTGGCTTTCATCATAATGCAATTCATTTGCTTTGGTCCCCTGGCCGCAGTGTTACATCTGACGGAATGGATCGTACTCCTACCCGGTAAAGCGCTTTTTGCTGATATCTGAATTGAACAGAAAGGTGTTCATTGGTTCATCTGTGTATTTAGATTTCAGTAAGGACTCCCGAGCCTGGTGACAAGGGGGCTATTCTTCCAAAGCCTCGGGATGGAGTGTGACCTTACGTGAGAATCAGTGCTGTTTGTTTAAACAGAGCCAGTCCTCCAAGATCAGCACCTGACATCTCATTCCGAAGTATGTGATGATCCTGTGTGAATGACAAGACCCAAAAGAATTGTATTTGCCTTTCTTTCTTGCCTTCTGGTGTGGGTATCAGACCTACACTTTCAGAGATGCTTTTATGTACAGAAGAGAAAATTGAGTTACAGACCTCCTGTTGTGAGTAAAACTGCCTGGGGAAAATGAGGTGGAAAGGTATTCTCAAGTACAGAGCGAGGCCATGTGGGCCCAGAAACACTTGGGGTTTGGCAGGCTTTGGAGTAGTCTTTAAATATTTGGGGGTACGGCAGAACCGAACAGGTATTTGGCTCAAAGCACCATTTCCCTTTCATTTTCCCCAAACCGTGTATGTTCTAGGGAAATTTAATCTGTGTCTTTTGGAATCATTTCACGGGCATTCATCCAAACATTGCAAAGTAAATACTAGATTGGGGTTCGAGACATCTCTTGAGCTCTCTGATAAGCAGCTTTTTCCTTGGAACGCAAAAGTAAAATTTTGCCAGCTTTGAATGAACCCTGAACCCAGAGCAGTTGGAGCTTACTTCTCAAAGTATCTCCCAGCCAGTGTGCAGGGAGCTTTCTATGTGTCCGGTATAAAGCTATGATGGGGACAATGCTTTTCCAGGGGCAAGACCCTCAAAAATGGAACTTGCACATTTATGGGCTTTTCCACTTGGGGCCTCCTGGCACCCATTTGGCTCTGCCAGCATTAGGTCTCTCCTGGTGCAGCCACTGCCCCAAGTTTGTCCCAGCTACTCCCATGCCCGGTGCTTCTGAACCTCCCAATCCAATCTTTATTTAAAATTATATTTTGTTCATCATGGAGTTGTATGCATTAATTTTGGTTTTTAAGACATTGTGTTGAAATATTATTTACCTTGATGACTAAGTTTTTTGGTGCCTTCTTACATTTTGTGCCTGAGGCATGTACCTCACTTGCCTCCCCCTCATCCCCTTCTTGTCTTGCTCCTGGGGCTTCCTTGTCCTTTTCATTCAGTGGCTCCCATCAAATGTGCACATGGCATCTGGACAAACAAATAACTCTTACCCGGAGGGCTTGAAGGTGGTGTGGAGAGCTTGGGAAGGGGTTCAGTTAATCTTGAAGCAGGACTCTGGGCCTTTAACCCAGTGGAGGCCCCTCAGGACACCATGTGGGGTGGGGCATGGTGGTTGAGAAGTTCTGTTCTTGCCCACTCTTGACTTTTGGTTCAGCTGGGCTTTCTCTTCCTTGGGACAAGACGGCCTGTATCCAGTGCCAGTCATGTGCCCCCTTCGCCCATCAGTTTGAGTTACTGCTTAGGCCATGAGGTTTGTCATTTTCCTCTTGTCAGGACGTTATCTGCAGAGTGCAGAGTAAGCATGGAATGAAGACACTTGCTCCTAGGATGCGATCTTTTCCCCTCAAAACGATGATTTCATTTTGTTTTTTTAAAAGATTTTATTTATTTATTTGACAGAGAGAGACACAGAGAGAGAGGGAACACAAGCAGGGGGAGTGGGAGAGGGAGAAGCAGGCTTCCTGCTGAGCAGGGAGCCCAATGCAGGGCTCGATCCCAGGACCCTGGAACCATGACCTGAGCCAAAGGCAGACACTTAACGACTGAGCCACCCAGGCGCCCCGATGATTTCGTTTTAATCTCGTACCAGTTGAAAACAAGAAACATTTCATTCACTCTATTATCATCCCAATGATACCCAAAGGTAGATCCTGAGCCAAAGAGAAGGGAAGACATTTGAGTTCACACAGAATGTTGTTGTCAAGATTGGTTTTTAATTCAAGGTCTTTACAGTCATGGTTGATGGCTTAATGGTAATGGTTATCGCCAGCAATGAGTGAGCAGTGCCAGACCCTGTGTCCAGCATCTTCTTAGGCACACGTGTCATTTAAACCCTGCAACAGTCTGGGGTTGGGACTATTATTGTTTCTATCTTACAGATTAGAAAACGGAGGTTTAGAGAAGTTAAATAAAACCTCCCAAGAGTACCCATATAGATGTAATAGTAAGATCCAGAACTTCCTAACTCAAAGCTCCAGTTCTTACCCTTATTCCACACACACGTCCCCTCCACATAGGAGAAAAGCCAGTTTCCCCTCTTTTATGAGCATGCTAATAGCAGTGTCTTTCATATTACGACACTGAATGAATAAAATGTTATAATTCTTTTATTACAATTTCTGTTTCAATCTTTTTTTCAGACTATAATGAAAAAAATTTTTCAGTGTCCTAATTATAGGACTAGCCAAATCCTTTCTTTTGCCATGTTGCAGCCCTCATGACGCTCTTCTTCTCAAGTTCCGGAGCCTAGGTTCATGCAAGCAGGTGTCCCTGACCCAGTTTCTGCAAGTCTAGATGGAATCAGACAGATAGCAATTTACTGTAAATGTTTTGGGGATGAGCTGAGGGATAAGAAACTCTAAAGAATTCACCTTCATCTGGCAGCAAGTACGCCTGTCTGCTAACCTTAAAATCCTGGGTCTAGACCTATTGTGTATTCTTTACTGGCTCCTGTTCTGAGCACACTACAGACTCGGGGAGGAATTCCCTGCAGATCTGCTCTGGGCATTCTCTTCTGGGAAGGCTTTGCACCTGGCCTCCAAAACGCCATCGAGAGCATCCCCTCAACTATTTCTCCAACCAAACCCCCAGTCTATAGATTTGGCCTACTTCTTGGACATCTGGTTTAAAGAATGCAGTGCCTTGGGTCTCACCCTCATGTGGGACACCGTCCCCTACCCCCACCCCCAAACTTGTGAAGTTCAAATGAGGAGGTATTACAGGAGGAGCTCTTTAGCTTAACAAGGCCATTTAATGGGTCTGGGATTGAGAGCACAGCAGCATGCGTCCAGGACTGGTTATGTAAGAGAGCCTCCAAGAGAGGACAGAACATGGTTTTCTACAAATAAATAAGGCACAAAGGCTACACTCACTAGTGCCACAGCTGGGAAGCAACTATGAGCAATGGATTTCTCATGCTAACAAATCCAAGCTCTTTGGAAAACAGATGTTGAGCGCTGGGACTGGCACTGGATCTCCCCTGGCAGGAACTGCAAGGTTCAGATGGAAGGGTATCTAGAGACCATTTGTTCATAAACACAGCTGAGGGCCAGCAACCTGCTTTTATGCCCTGTCTGAGCTGCACCGGTAGATCCCTTCCATGCAGCGTTTCCACAAGAAGGCAGACATGCAAGGCTTCTGCAGCCCACACTCTAGAGAAATAATTAAACAGTTTTTCTTAACCTCTTGAACTTTTCATTTATTATTGCCATCCATTATGTCTACCTTCTCAAATCGCAGAATCCCGAAACTGAGCTCTGGGGTCAAGGGTTTATTGTTTAATGGAGATAGAACATTTTGTAAATTGCATGAAGTCACAATGTTTATAATAGAAGCTTCTGGTGTACTGAATCTTTTCCATTTAATAAACAGTGAGCTTTGACATGTGTTCTTCCTACATAGCAAGAAATTTGGGGTAAGTGCAGTATTGGCATGAACACATTACCAAATCTTTCCTGTAAACCAAGTGACATCCACAGTCAAATAAAAACATTCTTTCCACCAAATACCAGGAAATGCTAAAAGTATCACTATTCTTCTAAGGTCATGCTAAAATGAAGTTTTGGCTTTTAAAACACAAAGTAAGGATGAAGAAGGCCAACATTTTTGTCCAATACACATTTGCTGCTACAAGTCTTCAGGGACAACCTTCTGGTTCAAATATGAGCATGAGTAGGGAGAATTTTTCCTAGGACTTAACCTTCAAATGAAAAGTGTAAATATTTTAAGAAAAGGTATGAATGTTAAAAAATATTCCTGTTGTCTTTGTTTTTACTAGAATTTGTACTTTCAAGTCAGAAACGGATTTGCTTAAAACAAAGCAAACATCCTCAAAAATGTACCCAGCCAAAATAACCAATGTATAAATTCCTAGGATTAACAAAATATGAATATTCTTCAGTAAAGAAACTCAACCAAGAATTGGAAGTTCTTGGGAAGTGGCGGGGAAGAATATCTTCAACCTAAAATTTTAACCCGTTGTGTTGGAGATCTAATCAGTATTTTTGAGGGAAACAAATGTGCCAGCAACACACTCTCATATGTTTCTTTTGGGAATTTTCAAAGTTAATGCTACATAAGACATTTTGGACCATAAAAGTAGCTGATAAAAACTTATGTAAAAAGTGACTTTCCAAGAGTAATTAGCACAACAATGTTCTTAACGCTTAATAATTGGTTCTAGGTACAGGATGTATTTCAGGCTCATTTTTATGAGGCCAAAACACGTAAAATCCTTAAAATTTATATTTGTGATGGTTCAGGCTGATTTCCCTGCAATGCTCCCCCTTCCCAAGCTGCTCACAGGAGGACAATGCTCACTCGATTTTTTTCTCACTAAGTTTCTAAAATAATTTTATAGTATTTAATGTTTGTTTCAATAGATTCATTTGCTTATACCACGGGGCTTACAGGGCCTTTGCAGGGACTCTGTCCTGCCATTCCTGCTTGGCCAGCAGGTGTCACTGTGGGTTTGGGTGGTAACCCAATTGACCATCGAAAAGAGTGAGTGATGGGGGTGGGGGGTGGAGATAATAAGAGGAGAGAAAGGGAAATACAAAGCAGGTTCTTAGAGGAAGAAGTTATTAAAAATCCCTTATGTTTCCACAGACTTTTTCTTCAGGAGCTCAGAATTCTTTGTACTACCTTCCCAGCTCCTGTAGACCCAGAAATGAATTTACTTGCGTGACATCTAACGATGCCGAGTTAGTCACTGAAGATAACTTCACTGGATAAAATAGCCATAAAGACGAGCAAAATTGAGAAGTGGATTCTTGTAGACTTTCCTTAACCTCTCATGTTTTACCTTTGTGCTTCATGGCCACACATCTTTTTGAACCATAGGCCCTTTTGGTTAACCTCAGAAATGTTACAAAGTCTTCCAGCTCTTTGGTAAGCCATAAGACTCATGGCTCAGAATAAGATCTAGGTTACCACTAACTCCAGTGGTAAAATAAATTCACAGTTTCATTAGGTGAAGGGGCATCTTGTCTGGAAAGTTGGTTCTTATACCTCCCCCAAATCTGGATTGCTTATTTTCAAATAAGCTAGCCTATCTGAATCATACATCTTTCTGAATACATGGAATTTCTTAATAAATAAAATTTCAATTGGTGAAATTAACACATATTTCTTGAACAACTGTCAACTTTTCAAGAATGAATGACCATAAAACCTCCTTGCACAGAGAGGAATTCACAGCTGGCCTAATTTGAATAACAGACTGTAAATTGATTTCCTTTTTTGGCTTGATACTTGGAAAGGACATCCATGTTGCTGGTGCAGAAAGCAGGCAATTTGTTAAGAAAAGATATGTGGTTTGACTTTTCCAAATAAGATTTAACACATGTGTGAAACATCCTAATTTTAGTGGAGGTCTGAGGAAAACAAAGCAGAAAAGGGTTTTGAAGGAAAATAGAACTCTTTCTACATTTGGAAGAGCTCCTGTATCATGGTAACTCTAGCATCTACTCTGAGGCACCCATCTCAGATGATGGACAATTATCTCGTGATGGAGTTGAAGTACCTCATTGGTTGAGGTTCTACAACGCTGGAGGGTTGAAAACAAAAGCAGTGTCCACTCTGTTATGAACCTCTTGCAGTTTTGATCTGATTTTGATTCCCTCATCTTTATGTATAAATAAAGTTCTTAATGATATAATACATTCTTCTAGTGCTGGTTCGAGTTAATAATTAAAATAATAAAGCTCAGAAAAAAATAGATTAAATGTGCAGGTTCAGAAATACTTAGAAAACCTAATTACAAAGTATGAATACTTTGTTTCCACCTAGCTTAGTCATCCATTCACAAAGATAAATCATTCTGAGGTAAGCTGATTTAGGTCCACAAAAGAAAATACAAAGGATGGCTTATAACTAACTCCTAGGAAAATTTCCTCAGAAAATCCATGCATTTATATTTATGTCCCTTACCCGACTCTGAGAAGGCTGTTTCATTTGTACATAAGAATGTGTCATTAATGTAACACCATTTTCTGTGGTGCTCAGAGATTAAGACTCACTTTTGCTAAGGATTTCTGGCAGAACTCGTAGGAATCATAGCAACAGGGGCTATAAGCTGGAGCAGCTGATGGGTGTGGGGTGGGGGGAAGTGAAAGAAAGAAGTGGGATGTTAAGGTATAAAAATATTTATCCAGGGTAACAGAGCATCAACAGAATTTTCTTTTCAATTAGATGTATACATCTGTGAAGAATGGGGTCCTTGGACATTGGTTTATCCTTTGGAAAAATGCCCACTATTTCCATGACAACTTTTTAGACCATTAGAAATAACGGTGATCACTATTTCCTCTGAGCCACTGTGCCCTTTGTGTATTGTGACTGCTATTGAACCCTTAATCACATATGACTGGGTATTTTGTGTATGTGTAAGCGTGTGTGTACACATACTTGTGTGTTTTCCCAACTGGAGTCTGGTTTCTCTAGGGCAGGAGTTGCATGTTATATATCTCATGTCCCTTAAACCTTGTGCCTTGATACAAAACATTTGGTATGACTTAAAATGAATCTTTGTCAAGTGAATGAAAATTATAAAGGATACTTTTGTTTGACAAGCATTGGTATTGTTAGATTACTTTTATGTAGTCCATATAAATAATTCACTTCTTGTGGTTCCATATCCTGATGTGAAAATTATGCATTTACTGTGTTTTCATAGATATTAATGGGAGCTATTAAAATAAGAAGTTTCTAAGTTGGTGGTCTTAGGCCTGCTATTGAATGAAAAAGATGGGGTAAATTTTAATTGTGGAAAGAATAAAACTCTATGCATTGCTTTGTTAACGTTTGACAGTTTGTGCGCACGATTTTTCCTAATTATTTCAGAAAGAACAACAATAAGACATTAATTTTCTTTAATTTCAGCATGTAAAGTAAAAAGGAAATAGGATGGCGAGTAAAGGGGTAGAAGTAACCAATCTGACATTGTGATATTTCTTTTCCTTAATACCAAATGTTTTGTTTAAAAAGTGTAGTTTAAAAATGAAACTATGAAGGGAGCCTGGGTGACTCAGTCGTTAAGCGTCTGCCTTTGGCTCAGGTCATGATCCCAGGGTCCTGGGATCGAGTCCCGCATCCGGCTCCCTGCTCAGCAGGAAGCCTGCTTCTCCCTCTCCCACTCCCCCTGCTTGTGTCCCCTCTCTTGCTGTCTCTCTCTCTCTGTGTCAAATAAATAAATAAATAAAATCTTTAAAAAAAATAAATGAAACTATGAATACGATAACCTAATTAAAACTTTACAGAAAAATGATTATATTTGTGCTTTGGTACATCAGGTTTAGCTATTATGAACCAGATGGTATTATGTTTCTATTGGGAAAATATTTTTAGAAGTTATTTAAAAAATTATAAAATGAAACAAATCAAATCATTACTTATACTTTTTTGGGTGGGGGGAGGACAGTATGAGGAAAACTTGCAGAAAAGACTAATGTTTGTGTCTAATGATTTCATTATCATATTTCTACTTTCTTTGTCATCCAGGGTAAACTCTAAGGATATATCATGAATTCCTGAGCCACAATAAATCTGTGAACGTCAGACTCTGTGTGTGGGTAAAATGGATAATGTTCTGACCTTTAGTAAGCTTTCACTAGAGCGAAGGAAGTCCCTCCACATAATGTTTCCCCACTACAAAATACTGGCAGGAAGCCAAAATATGCCCTTTGGCAAATCTCCAGTCTGGATGGCTTTCCTGGAGCTAGAAGACATTCATGAATCTGCCCAGCCCTGCAATTTTTTTTTTTTTCCAGAAAGCCTTTGGAAAGACCTTTCCAATGTGCAACCTGCTGAGGGAGATGTGAGAACACATTAATCATGGATTTCTTCAAAAGAAACTTGGGGCTGTCCTGCTCTAATTCAACAGGTCCACCTTCCTGCTCAGTGTGGGCCACAGGACTATCAAAAAAATATGAGCAGATAACTTAAAATGGATCTAGCTGAAAACTAAGGTTATGATAAAAATGAATTAGAACTTTCTGACCCTTGGAGATGAGGTTCAGCCATGGTTGGCTTTACTTCTGAAGGACAAAACTGATAGTAATTAAAATACATTAGTAAATATATTGTTTATTCTTGTTTTCCTAAGTTTTATTCCAAATTTCAAATTATTCCCATTACTGTTTATAATTGAACCCATTTTTATTTTCAGTCATCAGAAGATAGAATACTAGAGTGTTTTTCCCTTGAGACTCAGGTGTCTGGTAGTTAAGACTTGCTTGGACATTTCCAGAACCTGACTATAAACCTATACTCCAGTATTATCTCTTGCCATTACACAAATTTACACCATGATGCGCTAATTCACATGACTTTCTCTTCCTCTGTCCATGACATTCTTTCAGCTTGGACCATCTCACTAACTTCAGCCAAGCCCAATTCATCGTGCAGAGCCCAGATAAAGGGCACTGCATCCCCAAAGCATTTTACCGCATCCCTTATCTAATAGAGACTCAAGCCTCTGAATTCTTGGGACATTTTGGGTGATTCCACTGGTAGTAACACATCCTGAATTGCATCAGAATTATTTGTTTGTATGACTTACAACTAGAAGGCAAGTTTCTTGACACTAAGGATCATTTCTCACTTGTATGCCTATAATATTAGTACAAACTGCTTAGCCAACATTTGTTAAGAGACTAAAATGTGAAATTATCTTAAACATTGACAATGAAATGAACAAATTCCTTCTTTAAACATAAATGGTCCTGTAGAGAGTATGAATTATAGACTTGTTTCATTCCCTTTAATCATGAATTATTCATTTTTTAATACATGCTTTCAATACGCCTCTGATTGGCTTTTAAGGACAACACGTTCTTAGTGGCCAAAAGGGCTTGATAATAAATGGGAAAAGACTGTAGTTAAAATTAAGATGATAAAACATATTTTAAACATCGTGAATACTGCTGATAACATATTAGCAATGAGGTAGCATGTCTCTTGGGTACCATGCTCTGAATATTAAGGCCTTATTCCTTCACCCCAATTCAGAACAAGTCTTAAGGGTCCTCCCATCTTTAGAACTCCCTGCAGGCTTCTTAGAGCTTCCATTAGGACTACATTGTAGCTCAACTTCTCCCTCTACCTAGTCCTACTTCCTTTCCTTCTCTTCCCTTCCTTTCTATAGGTGTTGTCTTCAAGAGCCCAATAACCTCCTGCATCCTATCTCTGCCTCAGAGTCCATTTCCTCAGGCCACCCAGCTTGTCTCTCTGCCCCACTCCATGACTACTCTGATTTTACTGTCACTCCCAATATAAGTAGTTTTCCTGCCAGATTCAGTCCTGCTAAATCCCCACCAGCCAGGCAAGATGTAACCTTCCCCCAGGCTACAGATGATGGGGAACAACCAGGTGTTCTAAGTTAGAGGGAAAGGAATGAGCAACTGAAAGGGAATCAGGAATTTAGACTAGGAGCAGGTAGAGAGGGTACCAAGTGATATCAGTTATAAAGGGGCCACGTTGGAGAAGCCATGATTAGACATTTTTCCAAAGAAGACATACAGATGGCTAACTGGTTCAACATCACTCATCATCAGGGAAATACAAATCAAAACTATAATGAGATATCACCTCACAGCTGTCAGAATGGCTAAAATTAACAACACAAGAAACAACAGATATTGGCGAGGATGCGGAGAAAGGGGAACCCTCTTACACTGTTGGTTGGAATGCAAACTGATGCAGCCACTCTGGAAAACAGTATGGAGGTTCCTCAAAAAGTTAAAAATAGAACTACCCTACGATCCAGCAATTGCACTACTAGGTATTTACCCAAAGGATACAAAAATACTGATTCAAAGAGACACATGCACCCTGATGTTTACAGCAGCATTATCAATAATAGCCAAATTATAGAGAGAGTCCAAATGTCCACTGTCTGATGAATGGATAAAGAAGTTGTGGTATCTATATTCAATGGACTATTACTCAGCCATAAAAAAGAACGAAATTTTTGCCATTTGCAACAATATGGATAGAGCTAGAGTGTATTATGCTAAGCAAAATTTGTTAGAGAAAGACAAATACCATATGATTTCACTCATATTTGGAATTTAAGAAACAAAACAGGTGAACATAGGGGGAAAAAAAAGAGAGAGAGGCAAACCATTAACCAGACTCTTAACTATAGAGAAGAGACTGAAGGTTGTTGGAGAGGAGGTGGGTGGGGGGGATGTGCTAAATGGGTGATGGATATTAAGGAAGTCACTTGTGATGAGCACTGGGTGTTATATGTAAGTGATACGTAAGTGATGAATCACTAAATTCCACTCCTGAAACTAATATTACATTATGTTAGCTAACTGGAATTTAAATAAAAACTTGAATAAATAAATAAATAAATGGGCCATGTTGGGGTCAAGTGGGTATATAGGTTAGAAGAAGTAGTTAGCGAGCCAGGCTGTTACTGACAACCTGTGAAGGAAAATATGGCCCCAGGATTGGTTAGCAATGTGGTTTTAGAGGTGTAAGGGACCTAAGTGATAGGAAAATGATTTCTAAGGTGGTTGTATCTCTTTGTCATGATGAAACAGAGTTTATAGTATTATGTAGAGTTAATTCATGATAGAAGAAATGATGGACAGGAGGAGTGGGGATCTGTGGGATGAAGAGGTAAAACTAAAAACCTCTCATGGCGATTTACTTAGAAACCAGCAATAAGGTTCACCTCAGAGCATATAACCTCTTACAATAAACAGTAACAGTAACCTGTAGTACGACATTTAGGTATTAGGCTAAACCATGTGCAATTGTCAATATTTCACTGTATTTGTCCTACAAAAATGACTTACAATTTCATACAGTTCAATCTCATAGTTTTGTTTCTTGACTGTCTTCCCTCACTGGAATGAAAATATTTTGTTCAATACTGTATCATAGAACACAGCACAGTGTCTAGCACAAAGTAGGTACTCGATGCAAGTTTTTGATGAATTAATTAAGAAATGAATTACTTAGCCCCCAATTTTTTTGACCATAATTTACTATATTACTTAGGACTCCTTTAATTATAAATAACAGAATCCCAATATATATTATATAAGCAAAGAAGAGAATTTATTGGTTCACACAATAGGGAATTCCAGGGAGATCAGGTACTAGTTTCAGGTACAGCTAGATCCAGTGGCTTAAATAATGTCATAAAGATTTGGTCTCTTGCCTCACTCACCTCTGATTTTTTTTCCCTTTTGGCTTAATTCTCAGGCAGGACCTTTCAATTTGATGATTACTAGTAGCTCCAGGCTTACTGTCATTAGCTTAGCAAATGCCAGCAAAAACGAAAGTGCCTGTTCCAATCAAAAGTCCTGACCTTGCCTCTCAAAGAAACTATTCTTGCAATATTCGAGGAGCTAAAGTACGGGGTCAGTCTGCCTCAGTTAACTGGACTGAGAATGAGAGAAATGGTGGTTCCCTGAAGGAAAATCATGGTGCTGTTACCAAAATAATAATTATAATGGCCAACACATTGAGCCCTTACTTCCCAGGCACTCTTCTAAAGGCAATCCCCTCAACAGTCCTGTAAGGGAAGCACAATTATTATCTCTACTTTATACATGAGTAAATTGAAGTGTAGCGAAGTTGAGTAACTTGTTCAATATAGTAGCTGAGGAGATAGACCCAGGTTTAAAACGTCAATAGTCCAATTTACAGCCCATTTCTTTAAACACCTCATTCTGCCACCTGAAAAAAAGTTTAGGGATAAGGGAAAACATGACTGTCCACTCTACTTAGCTTATTAATTTATAGAGCCAGTGGTTTGGTAGCATCTAATTCATAGTGGCAAATGGAGAGTTACCGGTTCACTTGTCAAAATGTTGCTGGGGAGAACTTTTTCTCTAAGGTCATCCCAGAAGTTGTTTTCTGGCCCCTAAGAAAGTAATTCCCTACAACTACAGGTCTTTCATTTTTTATTTCCTCTACATCTTTCTCCCCAGCTTGAGGACTTCCACCAAGTCAACTGATTCTGTTCAAAAACAATATTTAGAGCATCTTCAACGTAGTGAAACAAGAACACTAATTTGGTTGTTTAAAAACATTATTAAATATATGAATTATTGCTTTGACATTCCAGTAGGTTCAGGGTTTCTTTTTTTTTTTTTTTTTTTTTAAGATTTTATTCCTAAGCCATCTCTACACCCAATATGGGGCTCAAACCTACAACCCCGAGATCAAGAGGTGCATACTTCACTGACTGAGCCAGCCAGGCACCCCTGTTCAGGATGTATTTGAATCATCCATACTTTAGTTGACTCTTTAGATGCTGGAGTTACTCCCTGGTAAAGACCATACATAGCTCTCCTTTGTCTCTCCTTTCCCTACCCATCTCCTTGATAGCAACTTAACCAAAGTTTACTTCTAACAGGTGTGGTATAGTGGAGGCTCAGATGTTCCATTTTCCCTCAAACATGGTGGATGGTGCTTGGTTGGAGGGAGTTCTGGAGAACTGAGAGAACAGAGTCCTGAAAGTCAGTCCCCTTTCCTGGGGTTGATGCAGCTTGTCTTTGAAGAAGAATGTCCAATCGGCTTTATTTCCTATAGATCGGGAGTGCAGTTAGGTGAAGGATTTATATAAAGGTTCTTCCCAGTAGTGCTCCTGCCTGTCTGATTCATGTACTTACAGCTGAGTTGTAATCTCTGCTCCTTTCTGCAAATCAGAATCCTCTGCAACTTTCTAGTTTCTGCCTTCTCATGACATCACCTCTGTCTTGCCCAGGTACTGCCTCTGGCACTCACTATGTCTAACTGACTCCATCTCAGTTAGTTCAAGGTCATAAGTTTCCTACTGGTTCATCCCAAATTATAGATGAGCTCAATGTTAGATCAATGAATTTCTCTCATCCTATAAAATGTTGCCAGAGAGCAGGATCATGTGGTACTAACATGGACTTAGGACTACTCCTTCAATGAGTGGAGAGCAATTGCCAAAGGAGTTTGCAGGAGTGGGTGGGGATGGGATGAAGGAGCATGGAAATCATAAATATGTCTGATACATTTTCCAACATTGTTCCTTATTATAAAACAAAGTAAATTCTTAGCTGATATATCTGCAGGGAAAATACAATGAGGGCTAGTTTTCATGGTAATGATCTATAGATCACACTTAATCCTGAAGTGACTTCTGAATTCTCACAGACTAACTGTGGTCACAGAGGGGTTTTTACAATTACAGGTTGTTCACTTTCTTTGAAAATGGTAACCTGGGTATGCCCTACAGGTAGCGCTCCATTAATCAGGACATTGGGTTATTCCCAATACCTGTTTAAGCTGCACAAGAAATTTTCCTGCATTTGGTCATTAAATATAATTTCATGAAATAGAGAATTGGTGCATAAAAATAATGATTTAAATTGCCAAATCAAAAGTCTTGTTATTAATGAAGAGAGAAGCTTGGCTGGCAACAATTAAAAAGTCATGTAACACGTGATGCTAATGCAGACAGGAGAATTTTCCTGTATTGCAGGTAGTATAGACATTCTGGAGGGTAGCATGCAAATATGAAGTGAAAATAAGTATACGTCTTCCCCATGACCCAGTAGTCTAACTCAGATACATTTCCCAAAAGAAATGCTTTCATTGTCTAAAGAGGTATATATGAGAATGTTCAGAGCAATATTACTTATGGTAATGGGACTGGTGGCAACCTAGGTGTCCATTCCTGAAAGTAATGGATAAGAAAAGATGCATTCTAATAAGAATATGCAACAGTTTGAAGTAATAGACTAGATTTACATACAGAAGCATTGATGGATCTTAATAAAAGAACATTGAGTGAAAAAGTAACAGAAGGAGAGCTTCATGCAATATTGCTTTTGTAAATTAAAAACAGGTACTGCACAAAACAACACTAAATTATTCAAGAACATGTGGATACCCAATGACATATAGTAAACACATTAGAGGGACTGCCTATGGGAGGAAGGACAATGGAGTGAGGATGAAAGATAAAGGGGGAAGATAATAAAACTTAAAAAGAGAGAGAGAGAGGACTTTGCACAAGCAGATGCTAGTGAGCCACAAACTGAGGAATATGATAATTCTCAATCTTGTACACCCAAGGTCCAAAGAAGAAAATAAGTCAAGTAGAAGGGGAAGACATTTAGCTCGGTTAGGAGGGAAACCGACGTCTAAGTGGGGGGAAAGCTCGAAGCCAGTGTCCCCTGGCTTTAGGTTCTCCCTTCTTTTGGTCCCCAGACTAATGCGAGCTGAGGTTATCTGGTCCTTGTGCCCCATGTTCTAGCTGTCTGAGATAGAGGGAGGACAGGTGGAGACCCCTGGCGAGGTTGAGTGCCCACTGGAATGCTGATTATGAGACATGGGGGAAATGCAGGGAAGTCCTGAGCTGCAACCAGGGCTCTCGATGAAAACCAGTAGAAAGTGGCTCCGCTGTGGCCTATGACTCTTTCAGACCTTGATTTCTTCCCTGGAAAAGTGAAATGGTCTCATCTCAGATCTCTGTTCTGAAGTCCCAATGGTTTATGATTCTCCCTCGCGCAAACGCATCACTGATGAAAACATGTGGAGGGACAGTGCCCAGAAAGTGTGAGCCCTCTCTTCTCTGTGGCCTAAGGAAACAGCCTGCTGCCCTCCACGACCCAATGGCCAAATGCACACGGGATCTCATCCCAGTCGCCTTCCTGTTAGATAGAGGAGTCAGGCAAACACGTTTGCTCTGATCCTTTAAAAAATTCTTCCTTAGAATTCTAAGGAAATGTGATATGCAGAGATAACAGATAAAACTGGCACGTTTAAAGTTGCCACCTCAGGGGCTGTTTTATATTAATCATCCCTTTGGGTGATTAATTCTCTAGGATCATCTGAAGAATAGGAAATAAGGTAGGATTACACTCTGTATAGAAACCATGTGAAAGTAGGCCCTTTTTTTAAAAGGCTCAGACTACAAAAAGCAAGAACATTCTAAAATAAAGGGCTCTTTTCATCAAAGACTTCTTTTATTAGGAAAATATTGAAATGTCCCTTCTTCCTTATTTCTTCTGAATATTTTCATTTTCTCTCCAGGACTTTAATATCTCTTGCCCCAACAGAAATGGACATTTATTCTGTAAGACAAAGTGGCAAGGTTAGTAAAATCAATATTAATGCTCATCCTCTCTTTTTTCTGATAGTCTCAGCTCTCAGCTGCTCTCCAAAGAGGTCAGTGTCCACCTGTACCACCCAGAGTGATGGGCTTCATTGGAGGAAGGGGTTACACTCAATATGTTGCAAGCCTATGTTGCCCGATCAGGGAAAAAAGCGTCTTTTAAGCTCCCCTCCCCCTCACCATGCTGAATTGTACATTTGCATTTTTCCTGATGAAGAAAGTCCCCCCCATCAGTTTTTCTGGTTTGGGAGTACTTCCTGTGAAATGACAGAGATATCCTCCCCTATGGAATCAGCACGTTGTGGCACATTGTTGGGTCGGTGGTCAGATGGGCTGCTCTTTCCCTGAGGAAGATCCACCTCACTATTGGTGATTACTGCAAAGGACCAGATGTTTTTCTTTAACCTCCTATTGGTTCTAATCTCCCTCAATCTTTGATCCTAGCCCCACTTGAAAGTAACCCCTCATTTAGCTCCTCTTGGGTGGTCCTCAGTGGAGATTTAGTTAATTCTAACTTCTTGTACAGTCTTCCCCCATGTGCTTCCATGGTAAAATTCTACCTTTCTAATTGCTAAGAGGAAAATTGTTAATCCTTTTGATTCAGGGAGCAGCATAATAGCCTAAAAATTGGCAACTTAATTGAAAAACTCAGAAATTGCTGACTCCTTGTGGTAGCCCTGTAATATCATTTCCTTCCCCATTCCTTGTTTTTTTTTTTTTCCCAATGTAAAATAAAATAAAATAACTGAAATGATATGTTATTTTAAAAGTGCTTACAAAAGACTCTCCTCTTGTTATCTCTCTATTCCAAGATTCTGTTTGGATTTCTATGCATGCTCTCAGGTATTTTATTGGTTGCTACAGATCAGCTTAATGGGTTATTATAGAAAATACTCACCAGAATACAGAAAGGACATGTGACACTGACTAATGGGAAATAGAAATTCTTCCCCTCCCTCCTTTTCCATTATGTAAGAATAAACAACTTTAAATCGCTACTCTTCGATTCCCAGGGCTGTCTAGGCTACATATGTCAAATGTCAGTCTGCGTTTTGAAGATTAGGTTATTCTGCAAAGCGACTGGTATATATTAGTATTCTCTTGACTTCATTATCAAAAGCTAACCAAGCAAGCTAGTCTTTTGAAAGAGATTTCCAATTTTGCTTTGGGTTCATAAAAGCAAATTCTTTAAAAAATCTGGGAATAAAAATGTTTCTGGGTACTTGGCATAGTCCATTGATCTTACTTATGAATAGAGAAAAGGTCAAGGATTTTGCTTATTTGTTTTCCATAGGCACTCTAAATTTTAAAAGATTTGGAGACTTTTAAGGGACTTTTAAGAGACACTTAATTTGTTACAGATGCATTAACATATTGAATTTATGTGAAAGAGTGAAGGCCAGGCAAAGGATATTGGGTTCATTATTTATTAGTGGAGCTAGTCAAAACTTCCCTGTTTTAACCAAGTGGTGGTTTGGCCCCTATTCAAGAAGCCATCTCTTAATATTGCTGTCCCCAGCAATTAATGTACACTGAGAGGGTGGGGGTGCCTTTACTACACCCAACCATATTGGATTCTAGACTTTGCAGGTCTATCTTGCATCTGTCTGGACAGGACATACTGCTTCTGGGTAATCATTTCAAAGTGTGTGCTATTCTTGCTTTCTACTCAAAATGAAACTTATCAATGAGGCCTACAACTGTAAGGTGTCCGAGCTCTCCCCATCACATCTCAGTTCCCATCATATCCCTCATACTTTCTCCGTGCTTGATACACTGGCTTTTTCTCAGTGCCTCTTACCATGCTCCCTCATCCTTCATGGAAAACTATTCCCTGAAGGTCACACAATTTATTCCTGCTCAGTGTCTGTCTCCTCATGAAAGTCTTCCTTTCATGACTGTGTCACGTCAATTATAGTGAGCTCTCATATTATCATGCTCTTCACATCCCAGTTTCAATTTTGTATTTATGTCTTATTTGATTGTCTTTCTACTCCACAATTTTGAGAGCTCCACAAGGGCAGGGACAGGGTTGAGTTTTGTTTGCTCTTCTATCTCTAGTGCTTAGGAACGTATAGTAAGTATTCAATAAATGTCTGTAGAATGAATGAAAGAACAAGTGAATGAATAAGTGAGTAAATGAATGAATAACATTAAGGTTCACTTGAGCTGCCTCTGACAATTTCATGTATGAATTCAATGTTTTTTTCCTGAAGTCCCTACATTTGGGTGTATCTGCATCTCCTCTCTTGTATTATTAAATTTCCAGAGGGTGAAGACTGGCTTTCAGTCTTCTAAGTTTCTCTGGTCCATTTCTCAGTGCAGTCTCAGACAGTGGTAGGGGTCAGAACCACCCCTATGAGGTTATAGAACATAGAACACAATAACACACACTCTGCTCTTTCCTGCACAGAGAAATGCATTCAAATTAAGAAGAGGAGAAGAAGTAGAGACAGCATAAAAAGACAAAGGCAGCCTGAAAGGTATGTGGGGAGGTATGTGGGTATGTGGACCTTGGTTAATGCCTCATCAGAATTTCAAGGCTGATTTAGTGTGTAAAAAGTCTGGAGTTTCTCTGAGCGCCAGCCTGCAGTGGCCACTTTCCTATTTTATCCCCCTGGGGGAGATATGCCTTGCCTCCACTGGAATCATAACTGTCAAAGTCATATGGCATTAGCCATGCAAATTGCTAACCATAAACAATTCTGTCCTATAATGATAGAACTCAAAATGGAAATTAAAATTGACCATGCTATGTCCCAGTTGCCTATCATTCTCTTTATCCTCTCATTTAGTTTTATGGAGCTTCTGTCCCTTTACAACTTTTTTGAGTTAGAACACAGTTCCAAGGCCATCAGTGTGACCCTCAGGCACCTTGACCACACTGGTTGGCCCTGAAGGACAGCTATCGATAAGTGACTTCTCTTTAAATAATTGCCCATACCCCTAAATTATCAGATTATCATACCCCTATCAGATTGTCTCAAGCAGAATCCAAAGTTTCTCTTTCAAATTAACCTTTACTCTAAGAACAGAAGCTAGAATCCAGTATTAAAACCAGTTTTATGAAGTTTTCCTATTTATTTTTGCTGTTATTTCACATTTTAATTAATATTTTTCCTTAAAATTGTGTTCTTGAAGAGTTGGTTAAACACCCCACTCTTGATTTTGGCTCAGGTCATGATCTCAGGGTTGTGAGATCAAGCCTCATGTCGGTATCAGCACTCAGCATGGAGTCTGCTTGGGATTCTCTCCCTTTCCCTCTGCAACTGCACCATCCAGTCTCTAAAATAAATAAATAAAATTTTTTTAAAAATTTAAAAAATAAAATTGTGTTCTTGAGATTTAGAGCAAGAATCCAATTTTATTATGTCTCCTACCCACATTTGTCCATGTAGAGTTTATACTGTTGCATTGAATGAGATAAACTTTACCTTTTTTTTTTAATAAGAAAAGCTTGTCTTTCTGTTGGTGACTACCAAGGGGAAAACATAATTTTATCATGCTATTTCATCTCTACTCTATCCAGTGCTTGTCAAGTTTAGAGACAAAAATTGGAAAATCTCACACTTCCCAAATGAGTCCCTGTGGTAAATAGAACCTTAGCCCTATGTTACCACACTGTGTATGATAGTGTTTTTAAAAAGTCTTTAAACATAGGTAACAATGTGTCTTAAAGACTGGAACTATTGATTTATAAAGTCAAGTGTGAATAAAATCTAAAGATAAATAGTGTATCATTAAAAAGTGAAATAATATTATTTTGATTCATACTTGACAATTTTTGAAAGAATGTTAAGCTCTTACATAAATACATGGCTTCCCCAGCTGTTCAAATAGTATGATTAATTAAATGGATTCTGTCTGAAAACCAACACTGGCTCTTGTTCTCAAGTTGCAAATATGTCCAATGTAAAGGGAAATGGAAAAGTATTTCTCTGGTATCTACTGCATTTGAGGTAAAGAATTAATATTGTTAAAATACCAAAGTGTTCCTTAGTATGTGTTTGTGGCGTGTGCACGTGTGTGTGTGTTTCTGTGTGTGTGTGTGTGTGTGTATGATACTTTTTTTTAATGGCAGGAAACTTCACCTATAACGAACTTAGCTATTTGACAATCTCATCAATCCAGAATAAAGCCAAGAATTTGTTAAAAGCCAACAGAGGAGACCACTTAGAAGCCCAGATAGAGGTGATCAAAGCCCACTCACTTTATCTCTTGCATTTAAATATAGAAAGAAAAAAAGTCATAGACCTTCAATTAGAATACTACTATTTTTATTTTAGTGTAATTTAAATAATTTGCCTGGAGGGTACAAAGCATGAAGAGATTGCTTGGGCAGATTGCAGTGGTTGACTGGGGCTGGAGAGTTGGAAAGGCTTAAACCAGAATACACTGGGGAGTCAATAAAAGTTCTGAGTAGGAGAGAGACATTATCAGACATGTTCTTTAGGAAAATTAATCTAAGTGCAAGAATATATTGCAGAAGCTGGATATCAAAGGCAGTTATCAGACTATTGCATTAGTCCAGAGATTATGGCATTAGTCCAGATGAGCAGTAATAAGATTCTGAACAAGGGTACAGAGAGGAAAGTCAAGTCTTAAGAAATTTCATGAAATAGAATAAAAAGGACTTGGGAATTGTTCAGGTTGGGAGACGTAGAGAGAGAAAAATCAAAGGTGTTTTAAAAAATTCAAGTCTGTGGTAGTGAAATGGTGCTATGGGCAGAATTAAAAAACACAGGAGGAAGAGCAAGTTTGGGAGGAGGTAGAGGAAGGCGGTGAACTCAAGTCTACAATTTGAGGCACCAGTAGAATATCCAGGAAGAGATGTCTAACAGCAGTTACAAATGCAGCATCATACCGTCCCTGGGGCCAGCCATAAAACAAAAGCCACAACAGCGAATGTTTCCTGAGCTCTTCCTAGGTGTGAAACACACTCCAACATGTTTCATGTGTTTAATATTCACAACTTTCCCATAAGGAGAGTACTATTTTAAATTCATTTAAAATTTTTATTTTAATTAATTTATAATATGTAAAAATAATTTCATAATCATTGCAAAAATTCAAACCATAGATATGTGTGAAAAGTCAAAAGAAAGAAGAAGAGGTGTTAAGTGAATCACAGGTGTTTTTCTTCTTAAATAATGTTTAGAGCAAATTAGAAGCAATATCCAAAAAAGACACTTTCTTCAAGAGGAAATGAAAAGCTACCTAGAAAAGGAGAAAACATCAAAACTACAATAAGTAGAAGAAAAGAAGTCAAACAAATACACCACCCCCCACCAATAAAACATAGAAAAACTACAGCGATCTTGGCCTCTTTAGGAGAGAAATGGTCTTTCTCCATTTACTAAGATCTAGAGTTCTCATTCTACAAGAGCTCAGTGGATAATTGATGTTAAAATGATACCAAGAGAAAAGGTATATGATATTTCACGTAATCCTTTAGGAAGGCAGAAAAATTTAGTTCCAATAAGGGATAAAATCAAAGATCTTTTGCACGATGGATTAAATTGTAATGTAATCAACAAAGTCAGCATGACGACATGAATTATTCCATGATGGTTCCACACTGTTGAGTTTCATGTTATGTTTCGAACAAGCGAGGTATGAGACGTTTCTTCCCAGGCAAGCAGGGACTGGGCCAAGGTTGAAATTCTACTAGCAGGGACTGGTATTGGAGTGGGTGTGGTTTTTCTGCACTTTGAGGGCTCTAATTAAAGGGGAATTAGAATCAAAGTCTGAGATGAACGCTGGGGTGGGCCCAGAATGTAAGGGAAGTTCCGAAACATCTAGTCCAAGGGTAATGAATGAAAAAACAAAAACTAGATTTAAAGCAATGAATCACATCAGAGAACTGCAGGCAAAATGGGGTTTAACAGGGTTTGAGAGCAGGGACCAGAAAGATTCCCAGAAACAATGGGGTATAGAAGGTATAAGACATTTCTAGGGTAGCCAGGATCAAGTATAAGGTTGAGGAAGGAACAATGGAGGGCTCAATTTTTTAAGCAAAGAAATGAAAGTCTCATGAATATAAGAAAATGAACGAATTCAAAGAATTTGCAAAGAATGTGGGGAAACATCTGGAAGGCAGGAAGCAGGATGATAAATATCTATCTAGCTCATGTATATATCTCATATATACATATATATTTTAAATATATTTTAAAATATATTAAGATGCTAGCCACTGTCCAGTGCTTACTTCCACTAGTGACCAAACAGGAGAGAAAGAAACTTCAAGTGAAAAAAATTTTTTTAGTTTTTAAATTGCCCTTTAAATTGTTTGCCAGTATGTACTATTCTGCCCTTTGCATACAAAAAATGTGAAGAATTTACAAAACTTGACAATAAAAAATAATTCAATAAAAGTGTAGGCAAATGGTTTGAGCTAATTTGCAGACACGCAGATGGCACATAAGTACCTGAAAGATGCTTAACCATTATTAGTCTTTGGGGAAATGCAAATTAAAACAACAATGAGTTACCATTACATACCTGTTAGAATGACCAAAATAAAAGTACTGAAAATAGCAAGTGCTGACAAGGAGTTTGAGCAACTGAAAGTCTCATGTATTGCTGGTGGGAAAGTCTCATGTATTGCAACATGGTATAGTCACTCCAGTGGTTCTCACAAGTTAAACATACACTTAGCATATGACCCAGCAATCCCACTTCTAGCTATTTATCCCAAAGAAATTAAAATTTATTTTTAAACAGAAACTTCCATGTAAGTGCCTAAAATAACGTTATTCAAAATCACCCCAAACTGGAAACAACTCCAAAATACTTCAATGGCTGCTAAATTCACACAGTGGAATACTACTCGGCGACAATAAGTAACATACTACTGATACATACAACAACATGAATGAATCTTAAATGTGTTATGCTAATTGAAAGAAACCAGTGTTAAAATATTGAATACTATATGATTTCATTTATGTGACACTCTGATAAAAGCAAAACTATAGGGTCAGAGAACAGATCAGTAATTGCTAGGGTTTGGTGGGTATGGGATTATGACCACTGAGGGACTGTACTAGGAAATACTTTGGGATGTAAGAATTATGCTGAGTTCATTGGTGTGCTGGTTTCAAGAATCTATGCATGTGTTTAAGTCCATAGAACTTTAAACAAACAAACAAAGAATTTTACTGTGTGTAAAACTTTTAAAATAAGATAAATTTAAAATGCAATAACTGTTTATTGCTTCCAATTTTGTGAGTCAGGAGTTTGGCGGGGTTCAGCTCAGATGATCCTTTTGCTCCACATGATGCCAACCATGGGGCTAAAGAGCTCAAGACAGTCTGAGCCTTGACGCTATCAACTAAGATATCTTGGTTTTTCTTTACATGTTGTCTCTTTCTCCATATTCTTATTCTCCAGGGGATCTCTCTCTGCATGTGCCTTCTTTCTACAGCAGGATAGCTTGAACTTCTTTACATAGTAACATGATTCTAAAAACAAAAGTGGAAGCTATGACGCCACTTAAGACCTGGTTTCAGAAGTTCCAGAATGTTATGTTCATTGTATTGTATTAGTCAAAAGTCTACTCCAGATTAAGAGGAGAAAAAATGGCCTCCACCACTTGATGGAGGGTCAGCAAAGTCTTATTGCAAAAGAGTATGGACACGAAGAGGTATGATTTATGGGGGGGGGAAGGGGCGGGGGGGAGCACAATGAATATTCCAAACAGAACAGTATATGCAAAGGCTCTGAAAAAGCTGAAATCAGAGAAAAATAAAAGAAGGTCACTGGCTGATGATGAATGAAAAAAAGTTTCAAGAGGGATGAGGTTGGAGGAAAAAGCAGAACAAGATCATGTGGGACCTGAAGGCTATTGTTATGAGTTTGATTTATTCTAAGTGCAGTGGAAGCCAAAGATGGATTTCAAGCAGAAAAGATCTGGTATGATTTGTCTTTTCAAATGGTGACTATTGGCTCCTGTGTGAATTCCAATATTCATTCATTAGCCACCTGAAGAGAAACACTATTCAAAGTTACTTCAAATGTGGAATATGGATTAAAAAACACATTGCATTACAATTTAATGTGAAAAATTCAAATCACATGTCTTATTTACATTTATTTAATGCACATTTTATGGACCAATGTATGTCCCAGTGAAACTAAGGAAAAAATTTGAATGTCCTTGGGTAATGTGAACCTTTTTCCCCCCTACAAGTCAAGTTTCCAAACCATTACAACACTATTGATTGCCTTGAAAACTGGAACCAGAACAAGTCTACCTTCTGAGACGGGGTAGTGATAAGCCATAAAGGGTATGCTGTGTGGGGCTGTGGTTTTACCTTTAAGTGCATACACAGGGAAGGGACTGAAGAAGGATGACAGATTACAGACATACCAGGTTCTCAGCAGGTTGGCTCAGTATGAATGACCATGTGTAATCTGTGTGGACGCAAAAGTAGGACTAAATACACGAGAGGAAAGTATGTAATTAATCAGAATCATGCCCGAGAATGTTGTAGACAAATCCTCTTTAAGAAATCAAAATCAGCATAATTTGCTAAGCATTTATTGTGTGCTGAGCATTGTCATAAACTCTGAGACATAGAAAAGAAATATTAGTATAACATGATATAGAAGAAATATCATACGGTAGAGAGTCAGGAGATGGGATTTTGGTCCCATCTCTGCTGTTAACTTGGTATAGAAAGTTGAGCAAGTTATGTGTCCTCAGTGGCTGTCTGCTTTCTGTTCATACAGATTGCTTCCAGCTATGATATTCCATAAGCCTTTCATTCCATAAGACGTACTTCCTACCATTGAGTTTACAACCTGCAATTGTTGAGAAGCAAGACTTAGACCAATGAAACCGAGGGAACAGATTTCAATTCACTTCAATTCTACTAATGTTTATTGTAAGAGGGTGGATTAAAATATTCAGAGACTTACTTTCAATCTTACTTTTATTGACTGAACTAGGAGGATGGCTGTACTTTCCATTACAAATTTAAATTGCAAATTCCATTTTTAAAAGATCTTTTTTGGTGAGGGCAT
The DNA here is from genome assembly GCF_029215605.1 of Mirounga angustirostris. Lineage (NCBI taxonomy): Eukaryota > Metazoa > Chordata > Mammalia > Carnivora > Phocidae > Mirounga > Mirounga angustirostris. The sequence continues at coordinate 99,416,761 of NW_026991717.1, forward strand.
GGCTAGGGAAAAGGATCTTTGTGTGGTAATTGCAATAGAATTCCACCTGCAAATACCATTACCACATATTTTAGGGGGAAGTAAGCTTGAAACATTTTGCTTATTTAGAGGATGATAGCTTGCTAAAGGTGAAGGAAGTGCAATTAGAAGTTGAGTAAAGAAAAAAATCAATTAACATCTCTCCTCCCCTACAACAATCATCAGCACCTTCAGGGTAAAAAATATAGAAATTCTCTTATTTTTGTGCTTCTTGTCTCACATTTTTCGAGGCTTCTCTTGTAGCCACAATAGAATATGAAGTAGTGTAGGTTTCAAATCTACTTTAAATGTTTTTTCAATGGCTGGCAGATTCTCTTGGTTATCCTATTGTGTACTTGTACCTACTCTTACTGCAGCCACAGTGGCCCTGGTGCTAACTTCAGATTTGCAAATGTCCTTTCTGTACTTGTGAATAAAGACATGGAGATGGAATTCAGCCAACCAATATTTAAGTATATTAACTATGTCCTTGGAAAAATGTAAGGATTTGGCCAAATGTAATGAATAAGACAGACATGATCTTTGCCCTTAAAAATCTTACAGTCTAATGAGGAAGACAAAGAAAAGTATTATGAGTATGATGAGTGTAACAAAAACAAAGAGCTAAGATGTGTTCAACAGAAGGACCTAGAATTAATTGGTCATGGTCTGAGGACAATGAGAAAACCAGTCATACTGGAGTAGAGACCTGTCATCTAATAAAGAATTTGGGGGCTGGAATTTGGTCCCTGGAAGGTAACCCCTAAATCCCTGGAATTTCCCGAGGGATGAGTGTCTTTGTTATTCATGGTGGAACCCAGCTTTATGCCTGAGTTTATGCTAAGGAGATGACTCAGGATGGGGCTAGCTAATCTGAGAGGACCAATCATGTGGCTAGAGAGCATGGGGCTTGGCACATGTGATATCAGCCTGACCTTTGGGGAGGGGAGGAGTACTGGAAATTGAATCCAATCACATGGTCAATGATTCAGTCAATGGTACCTATACAATGAAATCCCAAAAATAGCTATGGACACCTGGGGCTTGAGTAAGCTTCCTGGTTGATGATACACGTTGATGTGCTAGGAGGGTGACAGGTCTGAGGAAATGAAAGCTATGTCTTTGGGACCCTCCTAGACCTCCTCCTATGTGTTTTTTCAGTTGGTTGGTACTAATTTGCATCTTATAGGTGAAACCATAATCATAAGTATAGTTCTTTTCTCTCTCTTTTTTTTAAAAAGATTTTATGTATTTATGACAGAGAGAGAGACAGCGAGAGAGGGAACACAAGAAGGGAGAGTGGGAGAGGGAGAAGCAGGCTTCCCACTGAGCAGAGAGCCTGACGTGGGGCTCGATCCCAGGACCCTGGGATCATGACCTGAGCCGAAGGCAGACACTTAACAACTGAGCCACCCAGGCGCCCCTCTTTCCTAAGTTCTTTAAGTCATACTAGTAAATTATTAAACTTGAGGGGGTAGTGGGAACCCCCAAGCTTGTAGCCAGTTGGTCAGAAGTGCAGGTGGCCTGAGAACTCCAGAGATTATGATTGAAGTCTGAAGTGGGAGGAGTCTTATGGAGGACTGTGTCCTCAACCTGTGAAATTTGACCTAACTCTGGGTAGTTAGTGTCAGAATTGCATTATAAGGCCAATAATGGGAAACCCAATTGGATTGAAAAAATTGAGGCAAATTAAGGAAAATTAGATATCAGGCATAGATATTAGACTTGGAAAGGGAAGATGATATGATAAAATAACAAAAGCTTAAATTTATTAAGTGCTTGCAATGCATCAGGAACCCTTGTAAGGATTTTTAGGTATCTTCTCATTACCTTTTACCTCCTTCTATTATGTGGGAAACATTGTTAATTATTTCATAGATGAGTACTAAAAAACAAAACAGAACCATGAAAATAACAACAAACACTGGACTCCTTGCTAATCTGAGAGTTGCCATGCATGTGCTGTTGACCTTGGAAAAACCATAACTTTACATGATCTCAGTATCCTCATCACCCCTTCCACCTCTAGGATTTTAATATTGCAGATGGTGCTGTCTGAAAAGTTACAGGTTATTTTTAAGTAGTCTCTAGGAAAAACTTTAATTTTGGATATTCATTTGTATTTTCAATAAGTATTAATTAAAAAAATTTTTTTTCAAGATTTTATTTATTTATTTGAGAAAGAGAGATTGAGAGAACAAGTGGGAGGAGAGGCAGAAGGGAGAAGCAGACTCCCTGTGGAGCAGGGAGCACGATGTGGGACTTGACCCCAGGACTCTGGGATCATGACCCGAGCCAAAGGCAGACGCTTAACCAACTGAGCCACCCAGGTGCCCTTCAGTAAGTATTTATTGAGCTTTTTGCCATGTGCCATATGCTAGGCTATGTGTAGGAGATATAGAGATAAGCAAAATGGGTATGGTTCCTTCCCTCTAAGAGCTAATAGTTATTCCCTCAATACCTATAGTATTAGGTAAATTCCCTTTTTATTTCAAATGAGATTACTTTTTAAATGAGCAATATGAAGGAAAGTAGGTGGATTAGAAGAAAGGCAGCACATTGCATGGGGGTGAAGGAGACTGGGAATGAGCTTTGCCTTGCTGTTAGGAAAGTGGAAGTTTGAATGGAAATGGAACATTGTGGATGGACTGTGGACATGTGAGAGATTATTTTTAGCATTAGATAGTGATTTTTAGGAGCAAGCCCCAACAGTAGTGTGTGTGTGTGTATGTGTGTGTGTGTGTGTGTGTGTATTTTGTACATGAGTGACAAAGGATGCAGGGCATTATTCTCTCTACATATTTACTCTCACTGACTATACAGAACAATACACCAGTTTCACAGCGTAGAGTAAGAAGAGATTTCAGATTTGGAGTAGAGAATTCAAGCAGAGGAGTAGATGAGACTGGCTGGGCAAGGTGACATTAAACTTGCATAAAGACTATACCCATGTTTCAAAGTTTCCAGAACCATTTGGGGGTACTTTGTGAACATATAGATGCTACCGTGGACTTTTAAAATCAGAATTTCTAGAAGAGGAGATTTAGGAATAGGGCTTTTGAGGTGATTCTGATGCTTTGCTGGATTTGAGAACCACTGGTTTACCTGATTGGCATACAGTGATGATCTCAAAGATTCAAGGAGACCTGTCATCAATAATGACCACTTCACTTTCTCTCCTGTTATTTTCCTTCTGAAAGGGCCAGTTTGGTTTCTAAAGCTATTGATTTATGGATACTGCTTTCTCCCTTCTTCCATCTGTGAATTTTTATTCTCAGTTTCTTTTGTTGGCATCTGAAGTTAAGGAGATGTGTTTTGCATTTTTTTGTGGTGGGGTCATTTCTGCCTTGTATAGTAGACATAGATTGGGTACTTTTGGTAAGAATCTCAAGGATAGGGTATAAGGTAGAACTTAGCCATCAAAATCATTTGAACTAACCAAATCAACAATAAATCACAAACTCTAGATTTTTGTTTAAAGGGGAGGAGACCAAGGCAGTGGATGTGCAAATTAACCAGGCCACGACTTGCTGGCTCTGGTTCATTTTGTAAACAAAAGCAGGCCTGAATTCAATCAAACATTACTTGTTAAAGTAAACTAGCAAAAAGCTGGTGAAAATTAAAGTAGAACAGAAGATGGTTTCAATAATTTCATTCTCTGGCTTTTAGCTTAAAAAAATCTACCCACCATTCCATTCTATGGGGCTTGTCCTTTCTTTCAAGATACTTTCTTGAAAATTAAAGAGCATTTTAATTATGCACATATTGAGAAATACCTGTAGTATTGGGTAAATTGCCTTGAGAACACAATTCCAAATACTATCATCTGTCGTTTTGACAGTATTTTTGTAGGCTTTTAGAGACTTTTTAGACAGAAATGGGACCCAATAAGTTGGCTAGCTGAGAAACTAAATTGTTTGATAAATACCATGTGTCTGGTATGCTATCCTTGTTTGAAGTGACACTGAGAGATTAGTTGTTTCTAGACATTTTTTGGTTAAATTTTTGATGTATACATTTTTTGGTTAGGTCTTTGAGTTTTCCCTCAAAACTGAACAGGCCTAAAGGGTTGTGAATGTGGGCCATTGCTTTTGCCTGAGGTGAAGTTTTCCACTGAGGTGACATGTCTTTCTCAAAGGGGGCCAGTAGGAATACCATCAGAATCCATGCATGAAGGGAAGTTCTAATTATCAAGCCTAGACTTACAAGTTTCAGTAGGAATTTTCTTTCCACGTAGAACTGTCATTTTGGGGGTTGTGTTGGGGCAGGGATCCAGAAGATCATTTCTAAGAGTTTTGGACTAGTTGTAGCTGTCTAGCTGTCCACCTAGGCCAAAAGTAATCCCGAGTCATTGCCTGAAATTCCCTCCACCTGTGAGCTTGTGTTATGTTCCAGCAACTGCAAGAGGTGTTGATTCATTTCAGGCCTAGTTTGTCTATGATGGAGTTCAACCCACCACAGAAGGACTCAGGGGAACTGTATTGTGGGCTCTAGGTCTGTGGTTTATGTTTTCTCTGCACTTTTTTCTGTTTTCTCTGCATTGCTGACAGTGGGGTAGACATCATATGTGGTTAGCCCAAAAGATAATGCACAGTACCTTACAAGAGTGCAGAACAAAGGTAGGTAAGAATATCTTATTGGTGCAAATCAACCATTGGTGATAAACCACCCACCAAAGGGAAACAGTAACAATACTCCCCTGCTCTGGAATCAGATCCAGGAGGCAGACGTTTGTGATGGCCTCACTGAAGGCCACTCACTATCATCAAATCATGGTGAAGGACTTGGACTTCCTCGTACTCAGCTCCACCAGTTGATTGTAGAATACTCAACTTGGGGTGGATAACAGAAAAGCACGCTCCCTGCCCTGTCCATTCAGAGCTCTTAAGTCCTAGAAGAAGATTCATTTGATGCTTAATGATGATTTGGATCTAAAATAATTACCAATTAATCTTCTTTAAATGTCTTTATTGTGGGTCCTCTTAAGAGACAGTACCCTGGACGAAATCACCTCTTATAATGCCTTCTTATTCTTTGGTCTCATGATGATTTGTTTCAATGACATCACAGGGTGGAAACTGTTTTCTCCTGAAACCTTTAAATATCAGCTATGGGAGGAGCTTTTTCTATTTCAGGGTTATGTCATATAGTTGATGGTTCTATTTTGAGAAATACTAAATTCTTATCTTCCATCCTAGTACCCATCTATGGCATTGGCCCAACAACCAGTTACAAAAGTAGTTGGGCTTACAGAAGGTCCCTGGGAGATAGGTCCTGGCTCATATTCTAATAGTCCAAGGAAATAAGAACCAATTTCCTGGCACCCCTTCCTTGGTGCCTGCTCTTCTGGGGTGATCGGGAATGATGTTTGTACCGTCTTATATCTCAGCTTTTACTCCTCTGTGTTTATTTCATTGATGAAAGACTCAGAACATCACTTTTCTAGTACACATTGTTTGTCTGAAAATACACCTGGAGACTTGCCCAATTTGGAAATGACTTAAATTACAAAAAAAGCACAGCTGTCTTTAACAGCTCTAGGAGTTCATGCAATGAGCCTACAATTTATTGAGTAGGATTAGATGCTTATTGCCTATGACACTTTAAATACCATTACATTGAAGTTTATACAAGAAAGTCCAAGTTTAAAACTGGAATCTTAGCAATAACAGCTGGGCCATTTGTTTATGTGATAGGCAGGAAAGAATGACTTCTGTAATCTTCGTATTTGGCTTCAGGATTCTGCTCAGGAGAAAAAAAAATGGGGAGGGGGGAAAGAGAGCAGCTAATTTCAGATTGTCAAACTGAGCTGAACACTGCTGGCTAATTTGTCCCTCATGTTAAGACCTCTGCCAAGGTTCCTCTTGGATCCTCTTGCTCTCTCACACCTGACAAACCAGCCCTTGAAATACCGTAGCCCACCTCTCTGACAGCAAGGGGTACGTCCCTAGCTCGCTTGCAGCTCTCTCCCCCAGGCGGCTCACATTCCGCATTTTGTTTCTAGCATGAAAGACTTTGTTTTAAATCATAATAGCAACCAGGCTGTAATCACATTAGAGCGCACATGGAGAACTTGCAAACAGTCATGTGTTTTGGATTTGACATTCTGATTTATGGTTATGTGCTCCAGTTACACAGCTGCAATCTCATTTTCCGACAAAGATGTTTTCTATTTTTCTATTACTCTGCTTCACCCCGTCTTTATGTTGGGGAAAATGAAAGCCACCAGGTGAAGTCATAACATAAGTACAAATGTTTTCGTGTTTGGGTTGGAGAGCGTAATAAATGGTGTATACCGGCATTTCAAACATAGCTTGTTATTTTTGAATAAAAGTGTGAAGGGAGTTGCTTACTTAAGGTGATCGCAAATTAAAGAGGTACGTGGAAATTTGTTTGTAAAACTCAGAATTGTCCTACAAACTGTCTATCTCTTTCACCTGATCTCAATTTCCTAGGAGGGAAATGGATGTTAATGTTCCATTTTAGGTATTTAGGTAAACTGAGCTCCCTACTTAGTATGTTCATTTCACAAAATTCTAATAAGTTCAGGATTGGGAACTTCTAAAGATAATCTCTGCCAGGCTGTACCTTGTGCAACCTGGAGATGTAACGTGACTTGCCCAAGGTCACAGAATCGGTTCGTGATAGAGCTTAGACTAGAACTCAAATTTTTTCCGTCCCATTCCAACACATTTTTCACCTCTCCATTTAAATACAAGGTAAACAGCATTTCTTGTGGTAAACTGACCACCACCACAAAGAATATTCCAAGTAAGTCTTTTGTGAACATATGAAAAAGGAGATTCCTTTTACATTTTTGTTTTTAGTTCACGTCTAAACATTTTTTGCTGTTGCTGTTAAGTGTGGTGACAATTCAGACCCCTGCCGGTTCCCCGATACATGACACAATATTCTATCTTGGTCTCAGATTTGGGGTACATTATTGGCAATGAACATAACAATCTTGAACTCAGATGTGTTAAGACTGAACACATTTCAATTCTTCACAATGTTTGAGCAATTCCAAATGTGGTTTTGACAATTCAATAAATCTTGATAAAAGGATAAAAAGTATATGTATAAGAAAGTTCAAAAGATACATACTATGAAGGCAGGCATGGGTGTAAGCAGTCAGATTGACTTGGAAATCTCTATTAAGAATAGAAAGAACATTAAGGTCTATTATCTCAATCATTATTTTGGTGCCCATTTTCCTCTTGCATAAATTGTCTTTGCTTTGTGAGAAGATTTTGGATTCTGTGGTCATTAGGTACCATGGTCTTCTCATAGAGAAGAAAATCCATATACATAGTAATTAAATATGACATTTCTAAGTAAGATTTTCTAAATTGCAAATAATGATAAAAAATTTCCCTCTTGTTCAGGGACTGGAAGAAGAATGAGGGACTAACAATTTTGTTTATTATTTTTAGCTGAATGCTCACTAGCAGATGTTATATTAAAGTTTTAGATTCTCTTACCTATCTGGGAATAACACTTAGGTGTAATCGACATATTTTTGGTGCTGATATTGGTCTCTCCCAGCCTCTATTCTTCCCTTTTCCTGCCAACAGCACCAAAATTTTCCTTTTAAGGAAGTTATTTCCACCTCATTCTCATCCATGAGAATCATCACCCTACCCTGAGCCCAAGGGGTAAGCTGATTCCTTAAGCCAGTCACCTTATCTTATCTGCTTCTCTGTGACAGTGATAGTCTGTGGTCGGGCACGTGACAATGTGGGCCGAAGAGATTGAGTCCAAGGACTTCTGAGGATGTTATCATTCAATGTGCTTGATGAGAATGTGAGTCCTAGAAATTAGCAGCTTTTTTTTAATCTCAAGGGGAGAACCTGGAGTTTTCTAGGGCAGCTAACATTGAGGAAGGCAGAATGGAGGAACAGGGAAAAACACATGTCCTGTTACATGTTGGATCAAGCTTCCACTGAACGTGGTCCTGGAGGGTGACCTGATCAGGTGGAGGCTGGTGGCAGGGGCGGTGGAGGATTCACCCAAGGCAGGCCAAAGGAGATAGTTTATTGGATATACCTCAGGGAAGCATCAGGCAGGACAGCAAAGAAGACACTGTCTGTCAAGAGGTGGGGTGGGGGTGGCGTAGGGTGAGCTTAGGAAGTATAGGAATGTATGGAATTCTCCTTTTTGGTATCTGTGCTGGTTTGTAAGTAGCCCATCAGTCAGCTAGAGCTTACGGATATTTTGAGGTGCCACACCTAATGGGCCTGTTTGTATTCAGCTCAGTGGTCACTGTGGGCCCTTCTACCTCGCTCAGGTTACCATGGCTCAAGTTTGTTGCCTAAAAGGGCCTCTACAGGTCCTACCTGGATTTTTAGTCACAGATTTTTAAAACAAAATCCACTCTAGGGTTTTCTGGCACTTGTAACTGAAAGACTCCTAACCGATATACCAGGGAAGTATAAAGACAGTGAATGTTCGATTTGGGCATAGTTTTCAAGACGGTCTTTTAGGAACATGTGCCTTTGTGAGCTCTCATCTATCTCACAGCAAGGAATGAGCCTATTAGCATGTGGTGCTCAGCAGGGTGACTGACCAGAGAGGAGCTCCTAAGAATTGTAGCAGTCATTATGATAATGATGATGGTGGTGACTGTGATTGCTGGAGTTTGGGTCAGAGAGATTATTTGGCAAATACAGAGAGAAGATGCTGAAAAATGCATCTTTGGCTGATATAATAAAATAGAATAGGATTTGTTAATGCAAAGTGTTTTACTTTACCAGAATATTTATGTGAAGACAAACTTTACAATTTGCCTAAATTCCCCCCATTTAATACTAAAAAGAAGTTCTAGTAAGTTTTTCTCAAACTCTCATTGCTTCTCTCATGGGTCTTCAGTGAATGGTGAGTACACCCCCACCCCCTCATGTTAGGATAAGGCTACGGTTGGCTCGAGATCCGCATTGTTCCAAGACACTACCCCTAACTACAAGCAGCTTTCTTTAAAACAAATCCAAAGTACTATTTCTATTGTCTGTGCATTTTTCAGGGAATTTCAGTGTGTGATCTCCAAAAGCATGAGGCACTGGAAATGGTGTGAACTCCAGTAATCACGCTATTACTGTAAGGGAAACAATTTCCTTTTTCTACAGGTAACCTACCAACTATAAAGCTTGTTAACTAAAACGTGTAATATTTGTATTGATAAACTCTTACAAACAATAAAACTCCTCTTTTGTTTGAGTCAGTTTTGTCCAGAAAATGGGAACTATCTGTATACATAAAATTTGTGGGTCCTTGAAAGGCACTGCATGTTTCACGGTTTTTTCTTTTAGTATTATAAAAGGATTTAGTTTACTTGATCCATGACCTAAAGGATGTACATTTTTATCCTGGGCAATTTAGGGCATAATGTGTGTTCATATACCCCGATTTACCACCGTTCTTAAGTAGTTTCTTAAACACCATCATCCTAGGTAGTTTGCGTTTACTAAGTGACGCAGTGTGCCCGCTGACAGCGGATGTGAAATTACACCGCCCCAGGCGCACGTGTACTGATAGGACACCTCAAGCAGAGGGGATTTACCGAGACGCTAATAAAGCTTAAGATTTGGGACTGTACACTTAACATGTCTCTTCTAAGGGTCTTGGCCGGGGGTGGGGGACCCTAGCAATTTTTACTTGCAACCTTTCATTTGTTTTCCTAGGGAGGGCTTTCCAAATGATATAAGCGTCAGCCTCACAAAAATAAGGACTATCTTCATTTCTTTGTTTCTTCTGAGAGGTAGGAACAAAGGGAGAGCAAAATCCATTTTGGCCTGAACCCCCACTCATAGTGGCCTTTACAGGAATAGGGAGTTAAAGCTATTCCTCTCTTCTGGGATGCAGAGAACGTAGCAGTCAGAAGCTGCGCCTTCTGCTCACGTTAGTGAGAGACGGGGCAGTTAGCGCTGCGCAGCCGTACCTGGTTAATACGGAAAGCAGCGGACAATGCTGTGTTGTGAGGGTTGATTTTATGTGTCAGCTTGACTACAGTAAGGGATACCCTCAGAGCTGGTCAAATCTTATTTCTCAGTGTGTCTATGAGGGTGTTTCTGGATGAGAATGATTAGCATTTCAATCTGTAGGCTGAGTAAAGAAGTGTAGCGATGCAGGTGGATATCATCCAATACACTGAGGCCCTGAGTAGAATAAAAAGTTGGGGGAAGGGAGAATTTGTTCTCTGCTTAAGCTGACATATACACCTTCTCCTGCCCTCAGACCTGGTGCTCTGGTTCTTGGACCTTCGGACTCAGACTAGGACTTAATACCATTGGTTCCTTTGGTTCTCAGGCCTTTGGGTTTGGACTGAAACGGTATCACGGGCTTTCCTGGACTTCCAGCAGAACCGTGGACTTCTCAGCCTTCCGAATCATGTAAGCCAGTCACTCACAATGAATCTCTTTCTATATATCTATATGTAGGCTTTTGGTTTATTTCTCTGGAGAACCCTGCTTAATATTTATGTAGATGTAGAGAGTAAGGACTTGTGTAATTTGTCCTTGGTCCTGTGATAGGAGAATGACACCACAGGGCAGGTATAGCATACAGGCTCGAGGACATTAAGAAGAGGACCATGGAAACAGGAAGAAACTGAGTTACCATGGCAAACAGATTTCTGTTTCCGACAGGCTACTGAAGTGTCTGTGTCCGTCTTTTGTGAAAGGGAACTGGCAGTTAGAATTGGAACTTCTGCACATCCTTTGGAAACTATAGCTTAGAGCTAACCATATAGTGTCTGTATAGTAAGCTAGCCGTATAACATAGTTTTCTACCATACAAAATATGTAGTAGAAGGTATTTGTCATTTCATAGCACAAGTCATTTATGTAAAACACTTCTAAAATTATAGTAATATATGAATACAAGCTCATTTAAAATACATTCAGACAATACAAATAAAGGAGAAGTCTCTTGGCTGTCCCCCATCTCTCTACGTTTACTGTGCCAATTTCAGTCATGGCCTTAGGAAGGGGAACCCATGTCACCAGTTTGCGATATGTTCCTCTGTACCTTTTTACACATAAATTTGCATTTGCAACTGCAGTTAAATGTACATAGCATCTTATTGACTTTCGGGATCAGCTTTCAAAAAAGAATGAGAGAGTATCCTACAATGCAGGTGCAGAAACTTTCACTTTAATATATATATATACTGTATATATATTAAAGATCCTTCATATCTGTCTATATAGATGCATCTCATAAGTAACTGCTGCATAATAGCCTGTAGCTTGGCCATACTGATATTTGTTTACACCTTCCCTTACTGATAGACCTTTTGCTATTACAGTCAATGATGCAACGGATATTTTTGTGCATTTTTCTGTGTATTTGTATGTGAATTTATCTGGGGAGGATACAAAATGGTAGAATGACTGGGTCAGTGAGTGAATTCTTACACCTTACATTTCAGTGGAAGCTATCACTGTTCTCCAAAACCCTTGTTCTAGTTTATGCTCCCACCATAGGTGGGGGTGCTCAGCTCCCCATCTCAAATAATATACAATATTACTCCTTTTAATTTTTTGCTAATTTGATGAGTATAAAAAGTTTTCTAATTATTGGATCATTCAATTTTTTAAAAGATTTTATTTATTTATTTATTTGGTTAGTTAGTTAGTAAGAGAGAGCTCGAGAGCAGGGGGAGGGGCCGAGGGAAAGAATCTCAAGCAGACTCTGCACACTGAGCACAGAGCCTGACGCGGGGCTCGATCCCACAACTCTGAGATCATGACCAAAAGTCAGATGCTTAACTGAGCCACCCAGGCACCCCAAGGATCATTTAATTTTTAAGTAAATATTTTGTTATCTTTGTAAATTCCTCACTAAAGAACAATCCTAAATATTTTTATACTTTGATACTTGTACTTACAGCTTGTCTATTATAAGATTCTAGAATCCAAAGTTGGCAAAACAAGGTAAGCAGCCCTTTCAAAATGCAGACCTGGAAACTTGTAATTTTGGCTAGTTGGGTTGTGTGTTGTATCTACCTCAGAGATGATTTCTGCCTCAATGTTCCAAGGGAAAACAGCAAAAATCTTAACAAACTAACCTTAAGTACATCTAATAGACTTAATTAAAGTAAGTTTAATTTTACAAACATTTACTCTGCAACTATTATGTCCATAGCCCTCTGCTAGGACTAAAAAGATAAATGAGATATGATACTTACCAAGTATTTTACAGTTTAATAATGAACACAGATAGGCTGAAAAATAAATGTAATGCAAGGAATATTTTACTAAGGGTCAAATGACATATAAACTGGGTGCTCCAGAAACTTTAGGAAGGGAATTCAGGTATTAAGACTGGCTTCAGAGCTGGTGTGTGGGTAAGACCTTGAGAACACAGATTTCATGTGACAGGGGGAATAGAGAAGGACTTTCAAAGCTGAGAGAACAAGGAGAAGAGCACAAAGGTGAGGCTGTGCATCATCCTCTAAGGCCTAATGTCTGTGTGTGCATGCATGTGCGTATGTGTGTGCCATGTGCGTGAGTGCATGTGTGTGCGTGTGTCACGAACACACTAAGGATGGGATTTTGGAATTAATGTGGGAGATAAGCCTGGAAAGTTATTTGGGGCTGGAATGGACATTAATCTATAGGACAGTATTTTTCAAAAGGCAGATCAACTACACCTGAACAGGTTAGCTGTTTATTTAAAATGCACATTCCCAGCCTCACCCCAACTGGATTAAAATATCTGGGATTGGAGCCTAGGGGTCTTCATTTTCAACAATATCCCATAAGGGCTTGGTTTTTGTGTTTTTGTTTTTGTTTTAAGTGCATTAAATTTGAAAATCACTCTTTCAGACAAGAGTGAGCCTTTGAAAAACTTTGACTCTTCCTCTGGGAGGGGTCTAAGGAAATCAACTACTTAAGGAACATCCTGCAGGTGGTGAAGGGAAAAGAAAGGGAAGTGACCCTGGGGAAAAAAAAATCCTACTGACTAGTGCCCTTGGGACATACTGTCTTTGGGATTGCTCTAATATCAGGATGTATGTTGGTCAGAGCAGCCCAGGTCAAAAGCAGAGATGCATTTAGGACCATTTGAAACTAATATTAGCCTTAATGCTCTTTGAAAGAGGCATAATTAGGAATGTAAAAGTCAGGTCACCTCTGATTAGTGAGAAACAGAGTGAAGGGTGAATCCATTAGGAGCTACTTGTAAGACATTCACACTTTAAGAACATTGCTTTGATGATTTTGAAGGGACTGCAGTGGAGGAGAAAGGCAGCTGAACCAGTTCCTACTTCAAAGACCTATTACAGTGTTTATCTTTTTACCGCAATACCCTTAATTGTTTTGAGTGGCACTAAAAGGCTCTTTTAATTTGAATATGAATGACGTGACCATTTGCAGGTAAATTTTGGTTGACCATAAGTTTAACTCCATACTATGACTCAACTAATATTTTCTAGATTGTTTGCATTTGCCTGTATATATTTATATTTTTATGGGCATAATTCCATGTGCTTGTATGCACTTTCAAATTATATTAAAGATGCTGATCCTTACTACTGTGAGCTATTTGGAAGAGAGATCTTTATCACTTATTTGGTAATGAGACAAAGGTTATGTGTTTTCCTTCATTCAGTACTGGAAACCAGGTTTTCCAAATTCTCATCAGGATTCTTCTCTCTAAAAGCCTTGAAGACCATTAAAATGTGATGGTGATGCACTGTGACAGATAAGGAAATCATTCACTGTCCCCTGCAAATACAAACACTGGGGAAATACGGCAGTCTGAGAAATGGGAGGAGAGCCACACACAAAGGATTTTGAGAGACTTAGCTGTGAGGAGGTAGTTATAGTTCAACAGAAAGAGGCAAGTCACTGGACAACTTTAAGATTTTTTCTGCAGATAGATATTTGAGTTGGATTTTTGGCTGCTGTAGTAAACCTCTGGAGCAGAAGATGCTCTACCATAATACTCTTCAGTAAGGATATCATCTTATGTAGGAGATGTCACGGTGATGATAGAAAGGAAGGACTGCATAAAATGGGCTTAGGGTTTTTGACTGCACCAGGTCTAAGTTGTTATAAAAGGAACTGGGAATTTAACAACCTTCATGGTGTACCTACCAACTTCAGGGCGCTATGCTATTTATGCACTCGGGAGTTGGAAAGACAGATAGGATCTAATAGATGTAAACTTCCAAAAGTTTCCAAAACTTACAATGTTTTTTCATTGATGGTGCTGCCAGAGTTTCCATTAGCACACAGCACAACAGCTTTCTAAAATAAGAAAGGGAAATGGGATGTAAGAACCGTGGCGACGGTCACTAGAAATGGTATACATGGCCAGAGCAATCTACAAAGATCATGCTGTGTTGTTTTCAGCACTCCAGCCCTAGAAGCCTAGTATTTTCCTTTATTGCCTTCAGCACCTTGATACTTAAAAAATATTCTTGGGGGCGCCTGGGTGGCTCAGTTGGTTAAGCGACTGCCTTTGGCTCAGGTCATGATCCTGGAGTCCCAGGATCGAGTCCCGCATCGGACTCCCTGCTCAGCAGGGAGTCTGCTTCTCCCTCTGATCCTCCCCCCTCTCATGCTCTCTCTGTCTCATTCTCTCTCTCAAATAAATAAATAAAATCTTAAAAAAAAAAATTAAAAAAAAATATTCTTGGGTCTTCCTTTAAACCCTTCTCTGAGTATTCATATAGACATCTCTTTGGACTATGAGCTCATAAATGAAATAGGATCCTTGCCTTGATGAAACTGCATGGGAGACATCCAAGAAATATCTGCTCTAGGAAATGATTTGATGATTCAACATGTTGGCGCTCTTTCTTCTGAACCAGGACTGTGCCAGCCTTAGTGTCCGGGGCCACTGTTGGAAGACTTGGCTTTCAACTGAGCTGTAACATGGAGTCTTAATCTGCCCTGGTCAGTAAAAGTCCAGCAGGTTTTTCTACCCATTTAGAGATCTTCAATCACTTGGCCAAAATCCAGTTTGGGTAATCTACAAACCCAGAATTCCCCAGTAATTTCACTTGGATGAGACATTGCATTTTCTCTTCTCTTTGCCCCCCAAACTTGCATTACATTACATGCTATTAAACATGTTCCACTACCAAGCTGGCTGAGGCTGTAGGTAGCATGATAACTGTGCTTTGTACTCACTGACTCCTTTCAGAAGCCAAGTTTATAAACCACTTGTTTATTTGGCAAGAATGAAAAAGGAGTGTCTTTCATTTCTTCCTTCCCCATTTTCTACCTTTGAATTGCATTTGTCCAAAAGAATTCCACAGGTAATAAATGGATTTATATGAAAGGTGGTTCATAACAACATCTTGATTTTGTCAGTTAAAAATTTTTTTTGTTAGTCTTGGGGTGCCTGGGTGACCCAACTCTTAATTTGGGCTCAGGTCATGATCTCAGGGTCGTGAGATGGAGTTCTAGGTCAGGCTCCACGCTGTGCCCCTCTCCCCGCTTGCACATGCATGTGTGCTTTCTCTCTCTCAAATAAATAAATAAACCTTAAAAAATTGTTTTTATTAGTCTTTATGTTGCTGTATCAGAGAAATTAAGACTGGAACATATGGTTGTGTAGATCAGCTCTAGTTTGCCTTTTAGATATCTATGTCTAGAACAAGTCTTGAAAATCAATAATATTAATCTCTGAAGTACCCCCTTCTGGAGATTTCAGTGCATGTGTAAACATATTTGACTTGTTTGATTTCCTTATGGTCAGCATCCTGAATCCATAGCACCATCTTGGGTTTTGTTGAGGACAGGTTAAAGAAGTTTAAGGAAGGTCCTATGCTTGCCCCTAAAGCAACTCTAAAGCAACTGTGCTGTCACTGAGGAGACTAAACACACAAAAAATGGTGACAAAACAGAACATGCTAAAATGCAGTAGAGAAAAATGGTATAGAAGTCACACTAACTGGATTTGAATCCTCATTCTACCACTTACTAGTTGTGTGATTCTGGGCAAGTTACTTAAGTGTTCTATGCCTCATTTTCTCACCTATAAAATGGGAATAATAACCATTAACACATCTAAGGTTCTTAGGACAGGATATCAATATTGGGGATATTTATAAGATATTAAATAAAAAGATGCATGTAAACAAAGTGTGAATTTTTGAAGGGAGAGATTTCTTTGAGTTAGAATACTTAAGGGAGTTTCCATGGAAGGCTTAATGGGTCAGGTTGAATTTGAGCTCTGAATTTCAAAATTAGAAATATTTTTTTTCTGTACTTACTGACTCCCTTCTGAAGCCAAGTTCATATCCCACTGACCCATCAGACAAGAATGTATCAACAGTGCATCTATTATCCCCAAATCAGAATTTTTTTAAATTATGAAATAATAAGTTTTTATAAAGCATATAGAACATACACAAGTACAGAGAAGAAAATATAGTACTCCATTATGCTCTGTTGATATTTTCTTGCATTTCCTTCCTGTCTTTTTTTCTATCCACGTATTTTAACCAAAATGTGGTCATGGTACATATGTAGTTTTGTATCCTACTTTTTCATTAAGTCCATGGGGTGGCGTTTTCCATTGTCGTCACTTACTGTTTTTAACAATGACATCATATACCATCATGTGAAATCTCTTGCTTATTTATTGCTATAATTTAGATCATTTACAATATTTCACTATTATATGAAAACTGCAAGCATTTTTTTACATAAGTTTTTGTGAGTTTCTTTGACTTTTTTTTTTTTTTTTTTTAAGAATAGAACCCTAAAATGAATATACTGGGTTAAAGACTGGGTTTTTAAAACTCTTAATGTTTAAAGTCAAAATTATTTCAGAAAACTTGAACTAATTTACTCTCTCCCTGGCAATTTTGAAGAGTTCATATCTCACTGCAAATTCACTATAATTACCAGTTTAAAATATTTGTCAGCTTAATAGATAAAGCATAGCATTTTCCCTTAATTTATAAGTATTTGCTTAATAGCACAGTTAACCTTTCTTCATATGTTTCTTTGCTTTGGATTTCTCCATCTGTACCCCTTGTTCAGTTTTGATGGGATGTTTTTGATGTTCCTATCTCCATGTATGAGCTCTTTATACAATAGTGAGAGTAACTCTTGCTCACATTTGAGCCAACTTATTTCTATTTATTTTTGATATACAGAAATTCTACATTCTTATAAAGTCAGTTTGAGAATTTTTTTGACTTGTGATTTCTTTCATGTTTTTAAATTTAGAAAGTGTGAAGTTTTGTTTGTCTTAATAAAATCTGTATAAGGAAATTAAATTTTTATTAAGGAGAGATAGAAGAGATATTTCTTTCTCATTCTGATTTCTTTTGTCCTCTTCTCTCTCCTCCTCCTTTTTCAAAAGAGTCTGTTAGTCAAAGACAATTCATGGTTAATTTTGGAAAAATACATTTTTATCAATTTTAAGGCTTTGGCTCTTGGTTTACACCAGTATCTTGGAGAGTCTATAGTAGTCAAATAGTTAAGTAGAAAATATTTTCTCATGAGCTGGAAATAAATTATGGGGCATTGCTTGACAAAGATTCAAACTTTGGAATAGCAATTAAAAAAAAATCACATTTTGCTCTTGACTCCGTTTGCTCATGACTTGGTAGAATCCAATTCTCTTTGTTGAGTTTGCTGTTGTTGCTGTTGGTTAGACCCTGCTCAGGGGATAAATCTAAAATGCACATTGTCTCATCATTTGTTTTCCTGGGAGAGACTGATTTCTACCCTCTACATTGCTTCTCAGCAGGTCTGCCATAAGTGGGGAAGAGTTGGGGGAAGTTTACACAATCATATTTCACAGGAGGTTTGATGTAAAAGAGATGAAAACTTAGCATTGTTTCCCGAATTATTTTAAATGTCAGTTTAAGAGGCTTTTAAGTTTCTTTCTTTCTTCTCTTTCTTTCTTTCTTTTTTTTTTTGAACGGAAGTATTAACTAGAACTGCCAGGGGCAGTTAGTTTGAGAAAAGCAATACTGTGCATCTTAAATTGGGTAGAAATTTTTATGACTCAAATTCTTCATTTATTATACCCAGATGGTGGGAACAGGGGGCTGTCTCTGATGCCCTGGTGGAAATAAACTATCAAGGGATCCTTTTCTAAGATGGGAGCCTCACTAAGAAGTTTGAACATGGTGCCAGCATTGCCTTTTCTTTAACATCATGACTCGTGCTTCATATTGCAGCATCTTTAACCTAAATATGATTCATTGACTTCCCTGATATTTAAAGCTCTTCCTGAAAATTGCAGTTGCCTATATGTACATTGGCTAAGAAATTAACTGAAGGTGTTGCTTTACCAAGTAACTACCCATCTGAAACCCAAAAAGATGAAGCAATCATTTGTTCACTCAACAAATTATTTGTTTGTTACCCATAAAGTACCTGATACCCTAATGCAGTCAGGAAAAGAAGTTGCTGGAAAAAAGCTAAGTATGAAAACTGAACAAACTATTTAAAAGTACTATTTATAAATCATATCTTAATGGGAAATTCTTTTGTTTTAAGAAAACCTTTATTTAAAAATTAAATATACTGGCAAACCATAAAAGACTTAATGATAGAGAACAAACTGAGGGTTGCGGGAGAGGAGGTGGGGGGATGAGCTAAATGGGTGATGGGTATTAAGGAGGGCACTTGTGATGAGCACTGGGTGTTGTATGTAGGTGATGAATCACTAAATTCTACTCCTGAAACCAATACTACATTACCTGTTAACTAACTTGAATTTAAATAAAAACTTGGAAAAAAAATACTGGTATAATGTGGCATTGTTATTAGCTTAACATATATAGCACCCTATAATTATAAAGTATGTTTACATATGATATCTCATTTAATTTATACAACTTTTTTTTGTGGTAGGTAGGGAAGACATTACCATCTTATTTTTACCCATCAATGAGTTGATAGCTAAAGTTAACCCGCTAGTAAGAGATGGAGCCAAGAATCAAAAGTAGGCCTTCTGAATCTTAGGCTGGCTCATTTCTTCTCTATTATAATGCTGAAGGAGAAGATAATAGCTACATTTGCATGGGTGACACCTTAAAGGTTAGGCCAGCATTTTAGTGGTAATCGCTGTCACAGTCTTTTCCTTTTAAAAATGTAAACTAGGGTATTACTAGGATTTTATCTCTTAGTATAAATGGACAAGTAGCTATGGTTTAACTATAGTAAGACTGCAGAAAAAAATGTCATATATTTTAAGTTTAAACACAGAACATTTATTATTGTGATTTTTTTAAGAAGGAGAAACCCAGGTTTTGTTTTATCTAAGCATTGCATCAGAATTTCCTTTGTTGTTTTTTTCTATTTCATTTGATAGTTTATTGGGAGATGCAAAGCTGAACTGGCAAATAATTGTAGCCAGAATCACCTAATTTGGCTGCTCCTTAGGTGGAGGGATTTCCTCTCTGAGGGTAGCGTGGGTAGATGATGACAGGCTGGTTGTATGCTGCTGAAACCACTATTGTATGTTGGAAGAATGAGCAACAGATAGGGAATTTTGGTTGTTTGACTTAGCATGGATTTCTGCTAAACCCAAAGCTTGATAAAAATTCTGGTCATGGTACCCCTTCTCAGTAGAAAACAGGTGGGAAGAGGACTGTCATCAATTTATATTTGGGCTATAGTGCAACATGGATGCAGACCTGGAAAATAATTACTTAAAGGTCAGAAAACTAAGGAACTAGAACATAATCAATTCAATTCAACAAATGTTTATCAAGTGTCTCCTCTGGGTCGGGCACAGTTGTGAGACCTTCGGCTATGGCAGAAAGCAGGTTATATACAGCCTGTGCAGCCATGGAACTAGAGGCAAGGGAAATTACTGATCTTAAACATGTGGTTAATTACAAGGATGAGGAATGTTCTGGATAAAATGGATAGGGGAAACAATTACTGAATTTTAACAACATTGATTTCATGTTGCCGCTCAGTGATAGAGGAATTTATCAACCATACATATATTCAAATGTAACTACACAACTATATATATATGTATATAGAGAGTTGTTCATATATTCATATATAGCTATTCATATATATATATGACTCTATCAACTATATATTACCATAGTTATAGCAAGAACTGGATATTGTAGAAAGGATGAATCCTGAAGATAAATATAGTTGTCCAGGAAGAGTGTGAGTTATCAGCCAGACAGTAAACACTAATAAATGTGATTTACAGTATTAGGAGCAGCAAATATGTGGTAAAAACAAAAGAAATAGAAAATGTGGTGCTTTTCCACAGAGAGCTTACAATCTAATCCTGAACCAGATCAAGTACCTTGACTACACCTCTGAAGGACCTTGAGTCTAGTAGAAATTTCGGCTGTGCAAACCAAAACTCACATCGGAAGGGACATGGGGCAGGAGTGCACAGAGGTAGGTGGGGTTAATTCATTGAAGACATTTTTAATTAAGAGCAAACCAGACTGAGGCATTCCTGCTAGCAATGAGGATTCAGCAGTGAGCAAGAGACACAGACCCTCTTGAGAGTTTAGGCTTATGACACAACTAGGAGCTGGTGAACAAATAGTCTTCCCCGAATTATTCAGTGATGCTTGTGCTAAGTGTCACAAAGAAGTTTAGGTGCTGTGAGGGTGTAGGAGGAAGGTTAGGAAAGGCTTTTCAGAAAGCCTTTTCTGATGTTTTAGCTTTGACAAGAAAGAACAAGAATCAATCCAATTAAGGGAGAAGGGGAGAGCCTCCTTATCAGCAGAGGGAAGAGCCCCATGTGAAAAGGAGATCAACAGCTTTGAAAAATCGAAAGGGTAGTTATGTGTGGTGCATGGTGAGCTAGAGAGAACGTAAAAGGATATGCTAGATTATGCGAGCCTTGTAGGACCCTAAAAACATTAGAAGGCAAGTCTTCAGGCAAAAGAGAAACATGATCAAATGTTCATTTTTTTAAAAAGATTTTATTTATTTGTCAGAGAGAGAGTGCACAAGCAGGGGGAGCAACAGGTAGAGGGAGAATCAGGCTCCCTGCTGAGCAGGGAGCCTGATGCAGGGCTCGATCCCAGGACCCTGGGATCATGACCTGAGCTGAAGGCAGATGCTTAACCGACTGAGCCACCCAGGCATCCCCAGAGGTTCATTTAAAGAAGATAGTTCTGTCTATCGTGTGGCAAATGGACTGTAGGAGATGAAGAGTAGAAACATGAAAAGTGTTACAGTTGGCGCAAGTCTCAGGGAATAGTGGATTAACAGAGTGTTAGTGGTGCACGTGGAGAGAAGAGGATGGATAAATACATTTGTTGTGGAGGTAGAGTGATTAGATGCGAGAGACTATGGTAAGGGAGAAACCAAAGTGACTCCAGAGTTTGGGCATGAGTGTCTGGGAAGGTGGTAGAGTCATTTTATTAATCTGTGGAGGAAGATAGAGGGATTAGTTTTGAGGACAGATTACAAGTCAAACCACGGATATTTCTTTTTTTTTTTTTTTTAAAGATTTTGTTTATTTATTCATGAGAGACAGAGAGAGAGAGAGAGAGAAGCAGGCTCCCAAGGAGCAGGGAGCCCGATGCGGGACTCGATCCCAGGACCCTGGGATCATGACCTGAGCCGAAGGCAGACACTTAACCATCTGAGCCACCCAGGCGCCCCAAACCACGGATATTTCATGCAGGAGATGAGAAATGAGAAAGTACTACATAAATACTAGAAGGAAATGCTATAGAAAGGCATGAAGGCAGAAAGAAGGCCATCAATGAATGTGTCTGCTCACAGAAGAGTGAATAGAAAGGAGGAATCTGTTGTAATGAAGAAAATGGGAGGACATCCTCAAAGGAAAGGCAAATATATTTGAATTCAACCTATTGAGACTACAAAGAGATGGTACAGAAGTCCACCGCTTAAAAGTTAGTTTAAAGATGATCCCAAAGTTGGGGGCGCCTGGCTGGCTCAGTTAGTGGAGCATGTGACTCTTGATCTCTGGGTTGTGGGTTAGAGCCCCATGTTGAGTGTAGAGATTACTTTTAAAAAATCTTAAAAAAAAAGATTATCCCAATGTCTTTGCTAGGGATGGATCACGTAGGCAAACAGGAAGAAGGCACTTTAATTTAATTTGACACCTTGAAGCGATCTAGTAGTGACAAAAAAATAAAGCCAAATCCTTTTCTTGAATATTCAGTCCTATACAAATGTTAGTATGGTGAAAGGGGCTGTAAATAGTGGAGAGAAGGACTCCAGATCTCAGAAATCCTATAGGAGCTGGTTTGAAAACAAAAACAAGAGCAACAGCAACATTAATAGAGACAAATACAACGCTATTCATGGTTTTTCTAATATGTGCTCACTAAGCACTTACCATATTTGATCTCATTTCATTTGTGCCATCACTTTATATCTTTAAATCTCCATTTGCAGTTAGAAAATAGAGCTCAGAGATATAGTTAACTTCCCAAGCATTAAGCAACTAAGAAGTGGCAGAGGCAAGACACCGGTCTAGATTTGATTAACTCTAAAATCCTTGTGATTGGGGCAGCTGGGTGGCTTAGTCAGTTAGGCATCTGTCTTTGGCTCGGGTCATGATCCCAGGGTCCTGGGATCAAGCCCCACATCGAGCCCCACATTGGGCTCCCTGCTCAGCGGGGAATCTGCTTCTCCCTCTGCCCCTCCCCCTGCTCATGTTCTCTCTCCCTACCTCTCTTTCTCTCTCAAATAAATAGATAAAAGCTTTAAAAAATAAAACAAAATGAGCTTGTGCTTTACCACTAATCACTCCACATCATTTCTGCCCTCAAGAAACATCAGGAAGCCCACAGTTTATATTTTCTCCAGGAGGAATCTGGAAATGGCTCTGAGAGCCCCATCTATACCCAGCTCTAGACCCAGCTGCAGTGGAAGCAGCTGCTTAGGGATTAAGAGTTCCCGAGAGGGCCGAACATAAGAATGGTGAAGGAACTAAAGTTTCTCCGTTTCCTCACCTGCAGTACTGCCAACTATCTGGATTTAAACTCTATTCATTGATCACTATTCTGGTTTCATTTTCTGAATCTCTAGGGTGAGAAAGAGTCTTTGTCCAGACAGCACTTGCCCACCACCCCACATGCCTTTCAAGAAATGATTGTGCTGGGATTTGAACCCAAGTCTAGTAGAATTCCAATGTGCATGGGCTTTGTCAGGCACCACCCAGGCCCTTTGTGAGACTGGGGGAGGTCGAAGAGGACAAAGACAAGGACTGCAGAGGAGCCTTTTAGTTTGACAATAACTTTCATGGAGGGTTGTGACTAGGAGCTAGAAAGTCTAGAATTTAAACTGTACTCCATTGGCCACAGATAGTAAATGACCTCAGCTCCTTCCTCTTTTATGGAAATCCAACTGATGGCATATATCATAGGAATGTCAAGAATGAGTTTAGTGGCCTCAGTGATTGTTAAAAGTCATGTGCTAAAGTACAGGATAGTAATTATAAGAGAGAAAATGGATTTTACCAAGTTTAACTCAATTTAACACTGTGTCTTAACAAATCTTGAGTTCCAAACAAATTCCACTCATTGGGGATTCAAGTTCACATGTCTTTGCAACACACAGCTTCCTGCCGCTATGGAAAAAGGGCTTTAGAGGACTTACAAGGCTTCATAGATGTCAAATAAGTCTTATGAAACAACATGTTCACGTGTTAAGTGTAAATGAGTCAGGAACATAAGGATTAAATTTCCCTTAAAATACACAGGGGTTTGAAAATGAAGGGAAAAATGCTGAGGGCAAAACGTGTTTTGGATTTTGGCAAACCCAAAACATTTGAAAAAAAATAGTTTGATGTTTGATGAACCTTAAATACAGCAGAGTTTGCTCATCTCGCATTATGATGAAGACCAACAAACCATTTTTGTGTGAAAACAGAATCCCACTGGAACTGCCTGTGGACCCCTCACTACTGTAGATTTTGACTGATTTTTCATTTCATTAATTTGCAAACTTCCTTACTCACACAGTGGTTGGTGGTCTCCCCCGCACGAGTTCTCAGCAAAGACATAATAAGAGAATACTGGAGAAGATGTCTGGGATTACTAAGACTTCATTTGTCTCATAAAATGTACTTCAGGGCATAACCACCGTACAATAAAACATTAACATAAATCATTAAAATAGAACCATGCCTTGTCAAGATACTTAGGAGGAGTATGTTTCATGTGGTACCGTCCTTATTTCTCTAAATTGGTTTGTTCACTTGCTAATTTGCAAACCTGAACAATCAGACATTCTGTGGTATGAATTATGGCAGTGAGATTTCTCCATTCATAGATTTCCCATCACTACCCCTGATTTTCACTGAAGTTTCTAAAGTAGTCGTAAAGATGGGAACAGGGTCTGGTGGATGCTTTTGGAGCAATGGCAGTAGTAGGAGGTGAAAACAGATGGCAATACTTTTTCTTCCTGCAGTACTTTTTGAGGGCCTATGTGAGATCAGAATTGGAAATATCATTTTTGTTCCTTCAGTCTTAGATCTCTCAAGCAAACAGTGGCTCCCTCGTTAAAACTATTCTGTCTGAATTATTTGGGTTGGCCTTTAATTTGAACTGAAATTACTTTATCCTTGTGATGCTTTGGTAGTCAGATTCATGTGACAAGCCACTCACTTTTTAAGACTTTCATAATGTGTATCAAGAAATGCTTCAAAGACAGAAAAATAACAAGAGGTACCATGGATTGAGTGAATGCTATGTGCAAGCCCTTATGCTAAGCTTATTGCATACACCACACTGTTGAAAGTTCTCTGAGTGGAACAATTATCTCCATTCTGCAGATGAGGAAACAGAGGTTCACTGAACTACATCACAGTGGTAGAGTTGGCATTTCAACCATTCATTTATTTGAATGGTTATTAAACAATTGATTTGTGTCAGGCATTATTCCAGGTGTTGGGGATATAATGATGAATAAGACATATCTCCTGCCCACACAGACTTTACATTCTAGATGGAAGAAGACCTTTCTGATCTGAGAACCTCATTCTTGACCACTGTATACATTCTTCATGGATTATTAAGTATAATGAGACAGTAATAAAGACTTCATACTGATTTATCTTGGATTTGGTTTATATGAAAGTATTACAGGGAAAAGGCTGTTGGTGGGATATCATTGTTCAGATAGAGTTGTTAAAGCAGAAAAGACAACCCCTTATGTGAGAAGTTACCCTTCTCCATTCTGCAAATTACGTTACTCTAAATTTAAAACCATTTCTAAATACACAATATGGACTTGGACCTTGAACTTTTAGGAATTGTAGGTCTGGAGGATGTTCTCTCCTGTTCTACATGTTCAGCTTAAAAAGAGCTTCGCTTTATTATCTCTGTTGGCAAGTACTTGCTGCCATCCTTGTGATTTTCCTCATTGACTTATTTGAGGTTTTATTGACTTGAGGGTAAATTGTCAGTGAAAAAATTTTTTAACCCAGAAAGCTTTGGATTGAAAACTTGAGCTGCTTGCTTTTAATTTTCCAGGGTATAATAATTTTGGCATGGAAAGGATATACACCAAACTTCTCACTGTATAGAAACTGAGAAACTAAGGTTAGAGATTTCAGATACACACAGTCCTTATGAGGGCAGGCCTTGTCTAAATCTCATATAAAAGAAGAATACTGATCTTTCTTAGGCTAAGTTTTACTGATTACTCACATGTCCTTTGGTGTCACTCTTGCCCTTAAGATTTACATAGTATTATTTAGAAATTCCATTTTGTGTTCGTAGGAAGTCAAATCTGCAAATTTCCAAAGGCTCACATTCCCATGCCCACCTCTGGCTCCACACTCCAGCTGCTCCCATGTTATCTCCATTTATAGATGGATCATCTGTCACATTATTTTCCCATTCCATGATGTGTTGACCTGCACTTGAAACTCAGAGCTTTTACTTGATTTCACACTCTCATATACACAGAGGAAGACCCAAGCAAATAGACAAATAAACATTTATACAAAGTCTTTATGTATTTATCAGACTTCGCTGAGGTTTTGGTAAGATAGAAAGGATTTAATATTGCACCAACTGAACACTGAACACTGGGTATCCTTAATCTTTAAAATTATCCTTGTCCCTTTCAGCAAGTAAGACTCAGTCTCTAGCCATGTTGCCCTAGTGGCTCTTTCTTTCTCTTCCTGCTCCTGCTTCCTTTCCTTTCTCCTTCTCCAGAACAAAAGCCAAGTTCTTATATGTTCTATGTTATTTTAAAATTGAGATATAATTCATATACTATCAAATTCATTATGTTAAAGTGAACAATTCATTTTTTTTAGGATATTCACAAAGTCGTGCAACAATCATCACTGCCTAATTTTAAAAGATTTTCATAACCCCAGAGGAAGACCCATACTCGTTAGCAATTCTCATTCCTCTGCCCCCAACCCCCAGCCCCTGGCAACCATTAATCTACTTTTTGTCCTTATGGATTACCTATTCTGGGTATTTCATATAAATGGAATCATATAACATACAGTCTTTGGGTCTGGCTTCTTTCACTTAGCACAGTGTTTTCAAGGGTCATCCATGCTGTAGTGTGCATCTCTCTTTCTTTCCTTTTCATGATTGAATGATAGTCCATTGTATGGATGGGCCTATTTGCCCATTCATCAGCTGATGAATATTAGGTTTGTTTTCAATGTTTGACTGTGGTAATAATGCTGCTGTGAACATTTGTGCAAAAGTTTTTGTATGAACATATATTTTCAATTCTCTTGGGTATACCCCTAGAAGTAGAATTGCTGGGTTAAATGGCAAGTCTATGTTTAACATTTTGAGAAATTGCTAAACTGTTTTTCAAAGTAGCTGTACCATTTTACATTCCCACTGGCAAGGTATAAAAGTTCCAACTTTTCCACATTATTGCTGTACATTTTCTTTTTGACACACATTATTTTTACTATTACAGTCATCCTAGTACATGTGAAGTGATATCTCATTATGATTTTGATTTCCATTTCCCTAATGACTAGTAATGTAGAGTATATTTTCAAGTGCTAATTGGCATTTGTATGTCTTCTTTGAAGAATGTCTATTCAAATCTTTCACCCATTTAAAAAACAGTATTGTCTTTTTATTGTCAAGTTGTAATAGTACTTATGTTAGACCTTTATCAGAAATATGATTTACAAATAATTTCTTCTGTTTTATGGGTTGTCATTTCCCTCCTTCATAGTGTCCTTTGAAGCCCCAAAGGGTTTTTTTTGAAGCCCCAAAGTTTTTAATTTTGTTAAAGCCCAATTTATTTTGTTTTTCTGTGGTTGCTTTGCTTTTGGTGTCATTCCTAAGAAACCATTGCAGAATCCAAGCTTATGAAGATTTATACCTATGTTTTCTTCTAAGAATTTTATAGTTTTACTTCTTTTATTTAAGTTTGATCGATTTTTAGTTAACTTTTGTATATAGTGTGAGATAAGGGTCTATTTTTTTTTTAAGATTTTATTTATTTATTTATTTGACAGAGAGAGAGAAGCAGTGAGAGAGGGAACACAAGCAGGGGGAGTCGGGGAGGGAGAAGCAGGCTTCCTGCGGAGCAGGGAGCCCGATGCGGGGGCTTGATCCCAGGACCCTGGGATCATGACCTGAGCCTAAGGCAGATGCTTAATGATTGAGCCACCCAGGGGCCCTGGGTCTAACTATTCTTTTGTATGTGGATATTCAGTTGTCCCAGCACCATTTTTGAGAAAACTGTGCTTTCCCTATTGAATTGTCTTGGCATGTTTGTCAGAAAACCTCCTGACTATTAACTCTATGGGTTTACCTCTATGTTCTTAAGCAGAGTAATTCTGCAGTCTCCAGCCCTCACCTCCAAATTTAGCTCTGGATGTTCCTTTGCACATTCAGGGAGCTAACTGAAGTGTGAATATACTGCTCCCAAGTATGTCTCTCTGATTAAGCTCTTAGACAAGAATTAATCTCTAACATAGGGGGAATGGGGAGTGAAAAGGAAGGATGGCTTGTCCTTCCGGTCACACAAGAATCAACAATATTGTATTGTAGCCAAGAGGGTGATCAGTCAGTCACACTAGCTGTGTGATTTGGGGCAATAACCTAACTGTTTTGAGCCTTAGTTTTACTTTCTGTAGTGTATATCTTGTACTAGTATTTCTATGTGGGAATTCCCTCCCAGAATTTTCCAGGGAATGTATGTTTTCTTGAGTCTTGCAACCCATGAAAAATCAGTTGAGAAATTGGGAAAACAGTACAAACTATTATCATTCTTTTATGAGAATTAAAACTTAATAATATACATAGAAATGTTATAGGCTTTAAGATAGTCACTGATGTCACATTGAAAGTAAGAGCAGAAACTGCTATCAGAGTGAAAGTAAAGGTAGACATTTCCAGAACTGGGCCAGGACCACGTAGGAGAAAAACAGCCATAATCGAATTCTGCTCAGTCCAATACAGCTTGTATGGCTACTGAGTACTTGAACTGAGATTAGTCCGCAGTGAGATGTGCTCTAAGTATAAAATGCAAATCGGATTTTAAAGACTTAATATGGAAAAAAGAATGTGAAAAATCTCAATAATTCTTATTTAGATTACATATTGAAATGGTTATATTTTGAATATATTGGGTTAAACAAATTACGAACATTAATTAGGCCTGGTTTCTTTTCCATTTTTAATGTGGCCCTGAGAAAACTCAATGACATAGGTGGCCAGCATATATAGCCTATGGCTATTGTCATGTGTGGTAGGCAAAATTCTTATATAGCCACTGAGTTTCCGGGTCTCTGGTGTATACACACCTCCCAGTGATTCAGACACTAATCTAAGTGCTATTGTGAAGGGATTTTGGAGATGTAAGTAAGGCCTTAAATGTGTTGACTTGAAGATAGGGAGATTATCCACGTGGATCTTACCTAATCACCCAAGTGCTTTAAAAGCAGAGAGTTTTCTCTGGTTAGTCACAGAAGAAGAAAGCAGAGATAGCACTCCAGCTGGACTGGAAAAAAGAAAAACATCCAGGTTTTGAATTGCCTCTGGGGCCAAAGGCAAGGAACTGTGGGTGGTCTCTAGTAGCTGAGAGTGGTCCCTGGCTGACAGCTAGCAGGAAAATGGGGACCTCAGTCCTAGAACCACAAGGAAATAAATTCTTTCAACAACCATTGAGCTTCGAGAGGACCCTGAGTCCCCTGATGAGAACTGTGGCTTTCGATTTCAGCCCCAGGGACCTAACCTACAGACACTATGAGATAAATATAAATTTGTGTTGTTTTAAGCTGTTAAATTTGTGGTGATTTGTTAACACAGCAATAGAAATCTAATGAAGCATGTTACAAGAGCTTGTTTGTGGCCCTCTCTGTGACTAATAATGAGTCATTCTTTTGAATAAAATAAATATTAACAAATTTGTATTATACTATACTTCATACAAATCCTATGTATTTTAAGAAAGAATGCATTTGGAAGCAAAATAAGTCCTTAAATCAGCTATTTTGACATATGATTCTGTGTAGTGCTGTTAATCTTGCTAGAATATCTGAATGTTAGGTTTTTCCAGCATTATCCAATAATTTTTGCTGGCATTTTCCGGTTTCTGAATATTCACTATAGGGTATAGTTCTTTATAAGTTTGTCTAAACTACTAAGACAAAACAAAATAAAGAAGAAACCACTACTAAAAACTTTTCCTTGGCAAATACCACTAAAATACAGAATAACTAATGATTTTAGGAATTCACAAAAATTTCTGGGAATTCTGATTTCTTGTTTCCTAAAGATTAATATCTATTGGGAATTTGGAAAGACTGTTTAGTGTTGCTATAAGGATTAAATGAATTAATGAATGTAAGGTGCTTAGGCCAGGGCCTGGAGAGTGTTAAGTGCCCAACACATGGTATTCATTATTAGTCTCTAGTCTCAGACACATAAATAACAGAAACATTAAATTGACTGTGAGCATTTATGGATGTAACTGATTGAATTTTAATCTGAATTTATATAACAGAAATGAGAGTAAGGGAATTTTAAGCAATTGGTTAAGAAGAAATCCAAGGGGATTAGTCCTGAAGGTGGATCAGCAACCTGAAGATTTTTTGACTTGTGGGGTGTTTTGATGTATTAAAGAATTTATTGAAAAAATCGTCATCATAAGTATTAAAGGTACTTCCTGGAGATCAAAGAAAGATGAGATAATAAAAAAGGGAATGATTACATTTCCCCCTCAAATCCATGTCTATCTTCTTACCATTATAAAAGAGTGTGAATTGAGTTTGAAGAGTTTGGTCTGATTTGATTTGCTTGTTGCTAACAACAACAAAAATGCTTTGCAGTATCTAACAAACAACATGGTCTTTATTTTTTATTATTATTTTTTAAATTGGATTATAGTTGACACACAATATTATATTAGTTTTGGGTGTACAACTTAGTGATTTGGTGATTATATGTTATGCTATGTTCACCATGGGTATAACTACTATCTGTCCCCTTACATTGTGTTACAGTATCATTGACTATATTCACTATGCTCTCCTTTTTATTTCCATGATTTACTCATTCCATAACTGGAGGTCTGTGTCTCCCTCTCCCCTTCACTCATTTTGCCCAACCCCATCCCCTTCCCCTCTGGTAACCATTAGTTTGTTTTCTGTACTTACAGTTCTGATTCTGCTTTTTGTTTGTTTGTTTTTCTTTAAATTCCATTTATGAGTGGAATCTTATGGTATTTGTCTTTCTCGGTCTGATTTATTTCACTTAGCGTAACACCCTCTAGGTCCATCCATGTTGTCTCAAATGGCACAGTCTCGTCCTTTTTTTTTGACTGTGTAATATTCCATTGTGTTTATATAGCACATTTTCCTTATCCATTTGTCTATTGATGGATACTTAGATTGCTTCCATGTCTTGGTTATTGTAAATGATTCTGCAGTAAACATAGGGGTGCATATATCTTTTCGGGCTAGTGTTTTTGTTTTCCCTGCATAAATATCCAATGGTGGAATTATTGGATCATATGGCATTTCTATTTTTAATTTTTCCAGGAACCTCCATAGTGTTTTCCATAGTGGCTGCACCAGTTTATATTCCCACCAACTGTGCATGAGGGTTCCTTTTTCTCCACATCCTTGCAAACACTTGTTGTTTCTTCTTGATTTTAGCCATTCTAACAGGCTTCTCATTGTTGTTTTGATTTACATTTCCCTGATGATTAGTGATGTTGAGTATCTCTTCATGTTTCTGTTGGCCAACTGTATGTCTCCTTTGGAAAAATGTCTTTTCAGGTCCTCTGCCTATTTTTTAATCAGATTGTTTTTTTGATGTTGAAGTGTATAAGTTCTTTATATATTTTGATATTAACCCCTTATTGGGTATATCATTTGCAAATATCTTCTCCTATTCAGTAGGTTGTCTTTTCCTTTTGTTGTTGATTTCCTTATTGTACAGCTTTCTGTGTGTGTGTGTGTGTGTGTGTGTGAGCTCTATGCCCAATGTGGGGTTTGAACTCATGACCCCAAGATCAAGAGTTTCATGCTCTACCAACTGAGCAAGCCAGGCACCCCTGTTCAAAAGCTTTTTATTTTGATGTAGTCAATCCCAAGAGTTAATTTTTGCTTTTGTTTCCTTGCTTTAGAAGATGTATCTAAATAAATGTTGCTATGACTGATGTCATAGCCTGTGACTACCTGTGTTTTCTTCTCTGATTTTTATGGTTATGGGTCTCAAATTTAGGTCTTTAATCTATTTTGAGTTTATTTTTGTGTATGGTGTTAGAAAGCAGTCCAGTTTCATTCTTTTACATGTAGCTGTCCAGTTTTTCCAGCACCATTTATTGACTGTATTTTCCCCATTATATATTCTTGCTTCCTTTGTCATAGATTAATTGACCATATACATACGAGTTTAATTCTGAGGTCTCTATCCTGTTCTCTTGATCTATGGGTCTATTTTTGTGCCAGTACCATACTGTTTTGATTATTACAGCTTTGTAGTATATCTTGAAATCTGGAATTCTGAGATCTCCAGCTTCGTTCTTCTTTCTCAGGACTGCTTTGGCTAGTCAGGGTCTGCTGTGGGTTTCATACAAATTTTAGTATTATTTATTCTAGTTTTGTGAAAAATGCTGTTGGTATTTTGATAGAAATTGCATTGAATCTGTAGATTGCTTTGGGTAATATGGACATTTTGACAATATTAATACTTCCAATTCATGAGCATGGAATATCTTTCCATTTGTTTGTGTCATTTTCAATTTCATTCTTCAGTGTATTATGGTTTTCAGAGTACAGGTCTTTTGCTTCTTGGTTATTCCCAGGTATTTTATTCTTTTTGGTGCAATTGTAAATAGTGTTGTTTTTTAAATTTCTCTTCATTGTTAAGTGTGTAGAAATGCTCCTGATTTCTGGGTATTAATTTTGTATCCTGCCATTTTAGTGAATTCATTTATTACTTCTAGGAGTTTTTTGGTGGAATCTTCACAATTTTCTATGTATGGTACCATGTTATCTACAAATAGTGACAGTTTAACTAACTTCTTCTTTACCAATATGGATGTACTTCTTTTTCTTGTTTTATTGCTTTGGACTTCTAGTAATATGTTGAATAAAAACGGCAAGAATAGACATCCTTGTCTTGTTCTTTTTTTTTTTTTTTAAAGATTTTATTTATTTATTTGAGAGAGAGAATGAGATAGAGAGCATGAGAGGGGGGAGGGTCAGAGGGAGAAGCAGACTCCCTGTCGAGCAGGGAGCCTGACGCGGGACTCGATCCCGGGACTCCAGGATCATGACCTGAGCCGAAGGCAGTCGCTTAACCAACTGAGCCACCCAGGCGCCCCCCTTGTCTTGTTCTTGACGTCAGAGAAAGCTCTCAGTTTTTCACCATTCAAGATGATGTTAGCTCTGAGTTTTTTTATATGTGGGCTTTATTGTGTTATGTTCCTTCTAGCCCCACTTTGTTGAGAATTTTTGTCATGAATGGATGTTGAATCTTGTCAAATGCTTTTTCTGCATCTGTTGAGAATATCATATGATTTTTATCCTTTGTTTTGTTGATGTACTGTATGATGTTGATTGATTTGCAAATATTGAACTACCATTGCATCCCAGGAATAAATCCCACCTGATCATGGTGAATGGTCTTTTTAATGTATTGTATGCAGTTTGCTAATATTTTGTTGAGGATTTTTGCATCTATGTTCATCAAGGATATTGGCCTATACTTTTCTTTTTCTGTGGTGTCTTTGTCTGGTTTTGGTATTAGGGTAATGCTAACCTTGTAGAATGTATTTGGAAGCTTTTCTTCTTCTTCTATTTTTTTGAATAGTTTGAGGAGCATAGGTATTAACTCTTCCTTAAATGTCTAGTAGAATTCACTTGTGAATCCATCTGGTCTTGGACTTTTACTTCTTGGTAGTTTTTTATTACTGATTCAATTTCATAACTTGCAATCAGTCTATTCAGATTTTCTATTTCTTTCTGGTTCAATTTTGGAATATTGTATGTTTCTAGGAATTTATACATTTCTTCTAGGTTGTCTAGTTTGTTGGCATATAATTTTAATGATATTCTCTTATGGTCCTTTGCATTTCTGTGGTGTCAGTTTTTACTTCTCCTCTCTCATTTCTCATTTTATTTATTTGGGTCCTTTCTCATTTTCTCAAGGAGTCTGGCTAAATTTTGTTTATCTTTTCAAAGAACCAGCTCTTGGTTTCATTGATTTTTTTTTAGTTTCTATGTCATTTATTTCTGCTCCAAACTTTATTATTTCCTTTTTTCTATTCACCTTGGGTTTTGTTTGTTCTCCTTTTTCTAGTTCCTGTAAGTATAAGGTTAAGTTGTTTGTTTGAGTTTTTTCTTGTTTCTTGAGGTGGGCCTGTATTGCTATAAACTTCCCTCTTAGAACTGTTTTCACTGTGTTCCAGAGATTTTGGACCATTGTGTTTTCATTTTCATTTGTCTCCATGTATTTTTTTATTTCTTCTTTGATTGCTTCATTGACCCTTTGGTTTTTTTAGTATCATGTTGTTTAGTCTCCACATGTTTGTGGGTTTTCTAGTTTTTTTTTTTTTCTTGTGATTTATTTCTAGTTTTATACTGTTGGGGTCAGAAAAGATGCATGGTGTGACTTCAATCTTCTTAAATTTAATGAGGCTTGTTTTATGGCCTAATATGTGATCTATTCTGGAGAATGTACCATTTACACTTGAAAAGAATGTGTATTCTATTGTTTTTGGATGGAATGTTTTATATATATCTGTTATGTCCATCTGGTCCAATGTGCCATTCAAAGCCACTGTTTGTCTATTGATTTTCTGTCCAGATGATCTTTCAACTGATGTAAGTGGAGTGCTAACATCCCCTCCTATTATTGCATTACCATCAATTTCTCTCTTTATGTCTGTTAATATCTGCTTTATGTATTTGGGTGCTCCAATGTTGGGTGCGTAGGTGCATAGATATTTATAATTGTTATATCCTCTTGTTGTATTGATCCCTTTATCATTATGTAATGCTCTTTGTCTCTTGTTACAGTTTTTGTTTTGAAGTCTATTTTGTCTGATATAAATATTGCTACCCTGGCTTTGTTTTTCCACTTCCATTTGTATAGTGAATGTTTTTCCGTTCCTTCACTTTCATTCCGTATGCATCTTTAGGTCTGAGGTGAGTCTCTTATAGGCAGCATATAGATGGGTCTTGGTTTTTTTATCCATTCCACCATTCTATGTCTTCTGATTGGAGCATTTAAGCTGTTTTCACATAAAATAATTATTGATAGGTATGTACTTATTGCCATTTAAAAAAATTGCTTTCTGGTTGTTTTTGTAGTTCTTTGTTCCTTTCTTCTTCTCTTGCTCTCTTTCTTTGTGATTGATAAGTATATATAGTGTTTTGTTTGGCTTACTTTCTCTCTATATTTATGTATCTAGCATAGGTTTTGGGTTTGTGGTCATGAGATTCATATACAACATTGTAAGTAAATGGCAGTCCATTTTAATTTGATGGTCATTTACATTCAAATACATTCTTTAGAAAAAAAAGAAGAAAAAAGGAAAAAGAAAAACCTTTTTTCTTTTTCTTTTTCTTTTTCTTTTTCTTTTTCCCCTTCTCTTCCCTTTTTACCCCTTTCTCCACATTTTATGTATATGTTGTCATATTTTACATCTTTTTATTAATATTTTTCTTATGTCTAATTACAGCTAATTTCCATTTCTTTTCCACTTGAAGAAGTCTCTTTAACATTTCTCTTAAGGCTGGTTTAGTGGTGATAAATTCTTTTATCTTCTGTTCGTCTGGGAAGCTCTTTATCTCTCCTTCAAATCTGAGTGATAATCTTACCAGTTAGAGTATTCTTGGTTGTAGGTTTTTTTCCTTTCAGCACTTTGGATATATCATGCCACTTTCTTCTGGACTGCAAATTTTCTGCTGAAAAATCATCTGATAATCTTATAGGTTTTTCCCTTGTAGGTAACTTTTTGTTTCTCTCTTGCTGCTTTTAGGAGTCTCTCTTCATCTTTAATCTTTGACATTTTAATTATTATGTGTTGTGGTATGGACCTCCTTGGGTTCATTTTGTTTGGAACTTTGTGTTTCTTGGACTTGGATGTCTATTTCTCTCCTTAGGTTAGGGAAGTTTTCAGTTATTATTTCTTCAAATAAGTTTTCTACACCTTTTTCTTTCTCTTCTGGGATCCTCTATAATATGAGTGTTTGCTTGATGTTGTCCAAGAGATCTTTTAATCTATCCTAATTTTTAAAAATTCTTTCTCTTTTTGGTGTTCAGCTGTGTCCTTTCCATTACCCTGTCTTCCAGATCACTGATATGTTCTTCTGCATCCTCTAATCTACTGTTGATTCCTTCAGTGTGTTTTTTATTTCAGTTGTTGTATTCTTCAGCTCTGATTGGTTCTTTTTAATATTTTCTATCACATTATTGAATGTATCACTGAGTTCTTCCATTCTTTTCTCTAGCCAGTGAGTATATTTACAATCATTACTTTAAATTCTTTGTCAGGCACATTGCTTATCTCTGTTTCATTTACTTCTTTTATTGAGGTTTTGTCTTGTTCTTTCTTTTGGAGCATATTCCTATATCTCCATTTTTTGCTGCACTTTCTGTGTTTCTATGGATCAGGAAAAACTACTACTTCTAAAGTTGAAGGAGTGGACTTGTGCATGGTGACCCCTATGCAGACTGTGTGGTTGGTGACTTTTGCTGCTGGATGACTAGACAGTGGCAGTGTATGCTAGTTACTCTTTTAAACTGTGGCTCTTTACAGAGAGAATAAAGAAAAAATGATAATAAAATAAAAAAGAAAAGAGAAGAGAAAAAAGAATAAAAGAAAAAAGAACAAGAAAATAACAAAATAAAAAATAAAAACAAAATAAGGCAAATTTTAAAAAGTTTTTTAAAAAGTAAAATAAAACAGTACCAATAAGAAAAAAAAAAGGAAAAAAACCTCAGAGTTTGTTTTCTGTTCCTCAGCACCACAGAGTGGCTGGCATGGGCTTGCAGATTTTGCACTTGCCGAGGTCCCAAGCTCACCATGAGCTGGGCCCTGCTCTGGTCTGGGCCCTTGAGGTGGAGGGAGAGAGAGCATCCCCACAGTTCCTCAGCCTCTCTAAACCACAGCTTTTCCTCTGTGTCCCACTGTATTTAGGGCTACTGTGGACCTGTGGACCTGGGCTTGCTAAAGTCACAAGCCCACCCAGAAAATGGGACTGGCCTGCACTCCTGTCCAGGCTTCCAAGGGTGGGTGGGAATATAAACCTTGTTGTTCTCCAGTCCCTCTGACCTGGAGAACTTTCCCACAGCTCCTCTGCTGCTTGGCAGTGTTTTAGTGTTGTCTCTTTTATATTCTAGTTGCTCTTGAAAATCACAGATTTTTTTCTGTGCCCAAGTACATAGGATCTGTTCCTGGCCCCTCAGTACTATCCCTCCCTACTGCTATTCCCAGTGGGGGCTTGGGGGAGTTCCCTTTGTTACCATGTCTCTGTCTTTCTTACTCTCCTCTTGCCTTTCTCTCTGTCTTTGGTTGTTCAGTAGCTTTTCAATCAGCTCTCAATTGTTCTTCAGGAGAAATTATTCTATTAATAGGTGTAATTTGGTGTGTTTCATGGAGAAGGTAAGTTCAGTCTTCCTACATCACCATCTTGAACTGGAACCTACCCCTCAGTCTTTATAACTTAACCATAGAAGTGATACCTGCTCTTCCTTTATGTTAGGAGGAGAGGCTTGGGTTGCAGTTAAGGTTGAAGGAAAAGAACAATGAAATGGATTTTGCTTCAGGGTCTTCATTTCTACTGAACTATCTTCCCTTCTCCTATCCATCCAGCCATGTTACCCTCTCAAATCTGCCCCAAACCTCAAGTTTCCTTGGAAAAGGAATCCCTGACTGACCTTACTTGTTCTTATTGATTTCCACTTGACTTCAGGGACTTTGTCCCTCTGTTGTGTGTTTTCACTGGGAATGGCCTTCTGAGATATTGCGTGTTCTTAGATCTGTGTGAGCTATTTTGCTCCATTAGATTATGAGGTCCTGTAACAGAATAAGAAGTCAAGTTTTTTGTTTGTTTCTTTGTCTTTAATTCCTAGTATTCTATACACAGGTATCATTTCATCAGACAGTATCTAGTAACTATAAGTGTATCTCAAATAAGAGTTAATAATACATGGTGAGATATTAGTTTAACAAGGAGAGAACTGTCTTTTTCTGTTAGGTCCAGAGTCTTACAGCATGAAAATCCCACTTTTTGTGCAGTTTTGAGTAAGATGTTTTTCTTCTGCAGTCATTAAATCTTTGCTGTTCTCAGACTCTCAAGCTCTCCCATCACCCATTTTATTCCTAATACAAATGAGAGCTGGAGGAGCATATAAATTAATAGATTGGAGATATTCCAGCATTATTTCAAACATTGTTTTTAGAAATAACATAGTTGTCATATTTCATTGAACAAGTGATGGTATTAGAATCCCAAAAAGATCTCTTTTATAACTAAGTCTATCTTTGGAATTTGGAGTTTCTTAGCTCCTGCTGAAACTGAACGAATTTGACAGCATTTCACCACTTTAGGAGTTTTGCGTTCCAGAGTTCATTATTCTGCCTCTGCCACTCGTATGTCCTCGATGTGGGATACACTGTGTACATATTAGCAGGTGTCGGCAAATCCCACACATGCGGTTTCTTCCCTCCACCCTTAACCCGGACAAAAAGTATTTCCATTCATATTAATTCAGTCTTGAACTTATTTTAGAAGCAACTGGAAAAACCCTCATTTATCTTTGTCATTGTGCAACTGGCTAAGAATTAAGGAAATCATGTGGTTAGATGATTGCTGAAAAGACCCAGCTTGTTAGAGATGGGCAAACCTTGGAAGGGTTGACTAGGTTCTGAGAGGACCCCTGAAGTGTGGCTACTTTTCTGAAAGGCAGTCAAATTAATAACCTGTACATAGTAACACTCAGGAGTTCTCAGAAAGTTACTGCCTTGTGAGGTTATCATCCTTTCACATGTAATTGTCTTTCCCAGCGAGGGATCCGTCATGGGAGAACTCAGGCTAATAGCATTATGCTGTGACTTCAGGCTATCTCCTTCCCCACCCCCACACTGCCTTTCCTTTCTCAGATGGTGGGCCCTTTGTCTGAACGATAGCAGAAAATTCCGAACAAGAAAAAGCCCACAGGGCCAGATCTTTACTGCTATATTGTAGGGATGGTCCTCTGCTGAGCTGCTATAAATAAAATATGCTGCTGCTGCTGCTGCTGAGTATGTCTCTGGAGAAAACCATCTGGGTGCCTTTTAGAACAAAGAATTAGACATGGTCTCCAGTGAGTGGATTTTCTAGGCCTATGGCTGGTGGTAGCTTCAAAGTGAGGTCTGTGCACAGAGGGAGGCACTGAGAATATTGGAGACCAAAGTGTTATATGACCTCAGATGTTTCCCTTGCTTGCTTGCTTTCCCTTTTGAGTCTGACAAATAGTTTCTGGAGAGCCAGTTCCATTAAGGAAGTTCAAGAACCAATGAGCTTTCCTCTTACTAAAACACTATCTTTTAATGTTATTTATAGCCCTTTGTTTCATTAGAATAAAATGAGTCCAGGACAGGAAGTGGCCAGGATGGGAGATAGGACACCAAGTAAGCCTGCTGGGCTTGTCCTTCCTTGTCCAGATCTCTCTGTGCTATCATCATGTAAAACTACAGACATTTCCATACTCTCATAAATGCCAGTGCCAGAAATCAAGGAGACTTTCTTTTAGATGTAATTGTCTTCTAGTTTGCTGGTAGGCTTTATTTCCAATTTATTTGCTTGGGTGTTCTGATGTGTCGCCATTTGGGGCTGTGAAACTTCATATATAGTTATTTTGAAATTTGGTACCTTTTTATACAAAAGAAATTAAAACAACAATGAAAACATTGTCCAATTCTATGCACAATAAAAATATCCTTCAGTAATTTGATTTACAGGAAATGAAAAGCATTATCAACAGAATATGCTTTTCAAAAATTTATAATCCTTTAAACGGGCAAATCCTTTCTCCGGGATTAGTAGCATGGTTTGTGTCCTAGGAGCCAAATCCTATTCTCTGATTCAATCCTCAAATCCTTTCTAACAGTGCCTATATTGATTTCAGACCCAGTTTTGCTTAAGAATCTGAGGACAGAATTTGGTGCTGTGTTTTGAGGTTCTTAAATAAGGATTTTTTCTTTAATGGAGTTTATCTAAAATAGCCTCTAGTTCCCAAAGTTAAATTCTGACGTCTCAATGAGCATAACAGATGTGCTTAATTTCTAGGCTGTCCTTTGTTTCCCCCACACCTAGCTGAATTCATACTTCTCTGATCTGGAGGAACAACCTAGAAAGTTGATGCTGAACTCCAAAGGTTTTTGGTGACTCAGGGTGTTTCCTTAATCCCAAATATTGACCCTGAATGTGCATATGGTTGATCTCCCTGTCATATTTTTAGTGTTCTTGGAACTTGGTCTTCTTGAATACAATGTACATGTAAATGTTTATTGTACATATTTATATTCACAGAGGTCAGATGCTCTGTTACAAGGAGGGTAACTAGTGTTCTGCTCATCTATAGGAAGATGAAAATAAATGCTGCTGCTGCTGATGTATAGATAATGAAGATAATAAAAATCCTAAGTTGACTTTTTTAATCACTGAAGAGTGTTTACATTATGAGGAGGGCAATTTTAATAAATGTGTTATATTATTATATGCTAATTATACAAAAAATGATTATCCGCATATGGTACATATAATAGCTCTCTGTAAAGCAGACTATTTGTTTTATCAGGACACATTATTCCCTATCTAGAGTAGATAACAGAATTTGTTGTGCTGTCTCACAAAATGTTGTCTGAGAAAAAGAACTGGAATATACAAAAGTGCTCTGAAATAGGCTACATTAATTCAAGAAACCAGAGAGCAGAGAGGTAGTAAGAGGATCACCAAAACATGGCTATATCATGAATGCCTATGTAGAAGAGAAATTTACAAAGAAACAGCAGATTACAGGAAAGTCAACCAGGCAATTTGTGCTATAAAAACATTTTTGAATGGGTACTGTGAACCAAGTACTGAACAAACCTATTTATAGGGATTGTGTTTGGTTCTCAGAACAACCCTATGAGGTAGGTACTATTATCATTATCATTTTCCATCTAAGGAAAACAAAGTTTAGTTAATATGGAATAACTTGTCCAAGATCACACAATGAAGTGACTCAGCCTAGATTTGAACCTGTTTGTGCCATGCTCCAATCCCCATGATCCTAACCCCACCTTTGGTGCCTCCTTTTTTTCTCCCAGCAATGTGCTTTGCACATCGCACCTGTCTTCTCTGCACATCGCACCTGTCTGCTCTGCCATCTCTTAATGCACAAATCCAATGATGTCTTCTTGGTCTCAGTCCTTCTTGAATTCTATGTTAATTGCCCTGAAATGTAATAGAGATCATCCATGTGCATGATAGTGCATTGGCAAAGTGAGTGTAATAATATAGGAACTGCTTCTGACATAATGTTTGGTTATTAAAGTAGAAAGCTTGTTAGGGTCAGGGTTAGGAGCTCATGTAGTGTGACCTTGGATAAGTTGTTTTGCACAGCTATGTTTCATTTTCCTCAGCTATAAAGTGTCAGTGATAATAATACTTGCCTCTTTAGGTTGCTGAGAAAATTTAGTAGGACAATGCCTACAAAACTGTTAGCACTGTGCTTAGCTTGTAACTAGCATTTAATAATCATTATTATCTGGCATTACATATTCATTAGAGTTATTATGTATAAATATACTGTGTAAATTCTTCTTTCTACTTGAAATTCTCTTTCTTCTTGATCTCCATAACATGGTTATGTTCTGTTTTTCTACCTCTCTGATGATTCTCTCTACTAGCTTCCCTTCTTCCTGCCCCTTTGCACATTTTTCAAGGTTTTATTCTTGGCCCTCTTTTCTCTGCCACCTCCAGGATCTTATACTCCTTGAACCCCCTTCGGATAATAATGCCCTGTCTTTCCACCTCATGCCCATGAAGCCACTACTTGTCCTCACTAGACCCTCCAATTCCAAAAGCTGTACTTCTTTCCTATTTCTGTCTTCACTTCATTGTTTCCAGCCTGGGGCAGCCAGGAAAGATCCTTCCATGTGAAAATCTGTCTTCTATGGACTTGGTTCTCCCAAGCCTGTGATCTCCACATGCCCTCTCACCATTCTGGAAAATGGGTAATTACTGGAGGGTTGTGCTTGGATTCCCCACAGATCTCTGCTATGGCATCTCAGTTGGGTGTTCAGGGTTAACTGGATAACTTTTTATTCATGTCCAGTTGATGCCATATCATATTCCTCATAGTAGCAATTCTAAACTTTTCAATTTTCCTTAAGTCCCCAGAGAGACTGCTGTACCCTCACTCTATCATTTCTTTATCAGGAAAATCAAGGGCATCTGACCTGAGCTTTCTCACATTCACTTTTCCACCTAACAACTGTATGTCAGTGTTCTTAACCTCATCCCCCTTCAGCCTCCTCTGGAATCTTCATCAGTTATACTTTACTTTCTATACATTTTCAAGGCTCCTTCTCTGTTGCCTCTTTTCTAATCATGTGGGCTTCCCACATAGTAAGAATTTTTTTTTAACCCTGTTAACATCTCCAGGTGCCATACTCCATATTTTCTTACTTTTGCCTTTAGTTTTCCCCGGAGAACACTCTCCTTAACTTCTGGTAATCTGGATTCCCCAAAACTTCTACTGAAACTGAAGGTCACCTGGGTCTCCCAATCCACTGAATCATTTTCCCTTTCTTAACTTGTATCCTTAACTTTCCTGAAGTGCATGACATCGTCATGTGCCCTTCTTCTAGACTTTTTCTTCCATTAGCATCTGTGGTACCCCATGGTTCCATCTTCTGAACTGGTTCCTCTTCTATTCAATCTAATTTAATTCAATCAGTGTGTATTCACCATTCACTTATTTCAACTGAGATTGATGAAGAAGCAAGATACTTTCGGATATCTGGCTGATAGCAGCATCACCACCAATTAAGCTTTCCTTTCTCTAAAACTAATTAACAGGCATAACAAATTATGTCCTCTTCAACTTCTGGGCTTGAAAATTTTGTTGATGGTAATTTTGTAATTTATTTAAGATAATCTTGAAAAGGGTGCCTTATTTACTAGCCATGGTTATGCCTGGTGCATCTCATTTTAACTCAACAAGTACTACATCATGTGTTAACTGCCAGGTACTGTTCCCAGTGCTTTACAAATATTAACTCACTGAACATTCAAGACAAGTGGGTTATATTGTCCTACAGACAATGAATGGAGTGAGCCCTTTGAAATAAAACACAAATTGTTTATTGTTGTTTTACTGATCGAATCTGTTTTTAGTTGGATGGTCTTTACTACAAAGTATTTGATTTCTCTTCTACTTAATGGTGGATGTTCTTTCTTTCTTTCTTCTTTCTTTCTTTCTTTCTTTCTTTCTTTCTTTCTTTCTTTCTTTAGATGTTCTTTAAATAAAATTCAAAAAGCAAAAAAAAAAAAGTGGGTATTATGATTAATGCCATTACATAGATGAGGAAACTGAAGGACATTTAAATAACTAACTCAAGGTCATACAGCCAGCAAGTGAGCCAGCTGGGATTTGAACCCATGTAGTATGGTTCCAGATTTGGTGCTGCAGAGGTACTCAATAAATAATTATTGAATGAAAAAAATACTTGAAGAACTAATTTTCTATTTTCAAAAGCTAATTTAAGATTTTTCACTTGCATTTAAATTGTTTATTTCTAGTATTTTGCATGTTCTTGCTGCTTCCTTTCATCATTTGGGGGAAAAATTATCTTTAAAATTTGGTTATAGAAATGTGTCAGTGGGACAAGGTAATTTTATCTCCAGATAACAAGACCTTTTCAGAATCTCCTTCTGGATTTCTGTTCTCACTTTCAGTACACCCTGGTGTGAAACGATGGGGAATCTTTGGAAAAGATACACTGAAGGATTATTGCCTTCTCCAGGTTCCTCCGTATCTGCTACTTCTTCAGCAGGCTTCAGCACACAAACTCCTTCCCCACGGTTGACCTTGGTGGTGGTAAGTCCTGCTGTGTTGCACTGCTATCTGTAAAGGGTTAAGACTTTGTCAAGAGGCTTTTTAAAAAACATGCATAAGCGGCTGTTCCATCTAGTTTGTATACCTTGCATAAGTACCATGCAGTTCTCAAATCTCTTTTGAATCAAGGGGTTTGTCTGTGACTAAAGAGGATTGATTACAGCAGCTCACCATCCTTCTGCTGGTCACTGGTTATTCTGTTATATTATTCTGTGCTAGAATTACTTTCTGAGCACGCATATGAATAGTGTAAATCATTCATGGCATCTTTCTATTTTTTTTCTTGAAAATTGATAATTACATGATCCCTTTCTTTCCTGATTTTTCCATTCTATAAATATTTCTTCAGTTAAGTTCACTGTGATCACTGTTTGAGATTCAGAAATCCTTCAGGAAGCTGGTAAATCAGAAACCTAGTTGAATTCATCATTCATCCTAAATGCTGTCAAATTAAAAATAAGATTTCTGTTAGTTTCTGCTCATCTAAATATCTGCTATTTGATATATAAAGGCAGCATATTTAATAACATTACTTTTTGTGAAGAGCAGAATATAATTTAAGAAAAAAGTTTTTAGTAGGGCTGTAAACAACTACATAAAGGATAGGATTATAATAAACCTAATCACCATTATTTTGTCTTATATTATCATTTAAATTTTTATAAACGTGTGCATTTGAAAAGATAACATTCTTCCTACTTTATCTAGGAAATTTTCTCTTAACATTTGTGTTAGCTGTGAAACTATTACTTTGTAGTTATCTATTAGAAAGTTATTAATTTTTTAAATAAATTAGTAGCTATTATAATCATGATTAATCAGTAAAGCATTTTACTTTTACAATTATACATATATTTTTGTATTTCAATTGACTGATATTATATTAGCACATAAAGCAGATAAGGTAGTCTATTTGTTACTCTAATGATAATTTACAATACAGACCCATACTTGAATGTTAATATTGAGATATTAAAATTGTCTGATTGTGTCTTATTCACTTTTTTGGTGTCACAGTATCCTTTTATGAAATGATAGTGTTGTTCTTCCTAATGTACTTAGCAAAATAAAAAGTTGGCAACTCTATCAAAAAAATTAATCCAAAATGTCATGTTTCAGTTATCTTCCTAGTGTTATGCTCATGAGATATAACTGTAAGCTATACAATCACAGGATTGCTGATCATTTACAAGTTCTGGGACACTAAAAAGTGATATTGAAGTAGACATTCAGCTAGCTGGCCTTCTAGAAGCCAAGGCTGAAACTCATGCCAAATATTAGTCTGATTCTGAAGTTTAGTGCATATCTAACATTTATCTTTTTCTTCCTAATCCATTACTTCTATCTTATTCTAGGTCTTGATTCCCTTGGTGTCTACATTTCTAGGTGATCTATGTCTTTTTTGAACTCTTAGATCTTATGAGGTCCTACTCATTTGACATTT
Organism: Mirounga angustirostris; assembly: GCF_029215605.1. Lineage (NCBI taxonomy): Eukaryota > Metazoa > Chordata > Mammalia > Carnivora > Phocidae > Mirounga > Mirounga angustirostris. The sequence goes on from NW_026991717.1 coordinate 99,461,724, forward strand.
AATCATTATATTTCTTTGTAGCATTTCTGGGTCCAATGTCTTGCATGGCCATTTAGTTTTTGTGTGCACCCTTCTATTATCCCCAGCTCAATAATAAACTACTTGAAGTTAGGCATGGACATTATTTTCTTTAGATCCCCTGCAGCTCCTAGCTCTGTGTGCCTGAGAGAACATGTGCTTTGTGAATGAATAAATGAATGACATAATTCAACCTTTATTGGGCATTCAGACAAGAAGGGTTGTTGGGCTTATCTTGTAGAGGGCAAGTTCTAGTGCTAGAGAGATTTAGCCAAGCTTACTGTCCCACGAACTAGAGTCGTATAAGCAAGCTGGCCTGGAGCTAAGTCTCCCATGACATAGCCATGTTTTTAGATCCTGTGACACAGGAAGTCAACAAACACTGGATCACAAATACAACTTAGTGAGTGCTGGGTCTGTGCATGTGTAAATACTCTGTTTCAGAGCTCTCTTGATAATGAAACTGTATATGGATTTATATGCCCCAATTAAACAGTATAAAGAAAAGTGAGAGAACCAGGATTTGAACTTAAGCAGCCCAGCTCCAAAGTTCCAGTTTTTAATTGCTCCACTACACTGTAGTTTCATGATGCAATGCTACATAGAATCAGAGCAATGAACATCTAACCCTCATGGGCCCTCCTGGTAGAAAGATCAGCCGAAAGTCCTAGATAATGCCTCAGTGCCCTGCCAGGGGCCAGATGCTCATTTTCTAGACCATGAAAATTAGTCCCAGGGGGACGACAATATGTAGCAAGTTAAGGTGCCCTCAGGTGGTTCAGATCAGTCTGAAAGGATAGTAGAAAATCAGCCTGCCCTATCAGTAGGGTGACCATATAATTTACCATCCAAACCAAAATACTTTTGAAAGCCAAAATGAAATACTGTAATAATTATGTGCAAACTACAAATGTAAACTGACTATTGCAGGCGGTCTTCACTGGCTGAGTCTGTCAAAACCTCCCAGGAAAGGGAGAGAAAAATGTAAGTAAACTTGGTAAAAACTTGGTAAATGTGGGAAGCCAATTATCTGGAAGAGGATAAAGTTGGGATGAGGGCACTAAACCTAGGGACAGAAGTCAGGTGCAGTTAAGGATGCTTAAAAAAGAATTGGGTGGGGGGGCGCCTGGGTGGCTCAGTTGTTAAGCATCTGTCTTAGGCTCAGGTCATGATCTCAGGGTCCTGGGATCGAGCCTGCATCGGGCTCCCTGCTCAGTGGGCGTCTGCTTCTCCCTCTGCTCCTACCCTTGCTCATGCTTCTCTCTCTCTCAAATAATTAAATAAAATCTTTAAAAAAAAGAATTGGGTACATACGTATAACAAAAAGAAGCAAAAAACGTATGTAGACATGCAGAACAATATGGTAGTTTGTGTATGTGTGAAAATAAGTTAGGAGAATAAAAGAAGCTAAGAATGGGTTTCCAACAACTATTTGGGAGGGACTCCCAAACAAATCCTGGTCATCAAAGGCTTACTGTGAACTTGAGAGGGAGTCCAGGCTTGCCACATCAGTATCTTCTTGGGACTAAGATAGTTCCATATTTTTGTCAGGTGTTGTGTAGCCCTCTCTTCTCAGCTGGCTGACTTTTCTGAGAACTCCAGTGACAGAACAATAAATGCAAATAAACTTAGGAAATTTGGGAGGCCAACTGTCTGAAAGAGGGTAAGGTTAGGACCTCATCCATGCACCTAGGAACAGAAAAAAAAGAAGTGGGCAATGCTGTTAAGGAAAGGATTGGGTGAGTATAGGTGACAAGACGAAACCTGAGATCCAGATGCAAGCTGAATGTGATTCAGCAGTATATTTCCAGATCAAAAATGACAGAAATTTGACATCACAGATCGGAAAGAAAACTTTCCTTGCTCGAAGGCTTGCCAAGGACCTTACAAGAGCAATATGTGCAGTTCTGACTTCTGCATTTTTAAAATGATGCAAAGAATTAAAGTTCCGAAAAGAATTACCAGACAGATTATAGTGGTAGGAACATGGCCTTTCATGAAATTTAGTAGAGAGAGAGAAAGCTAAGGGTTGATTTCACTGTTTTCAAAAATCATGAAGAATATGGATACTCATTATTTTGCTTCTCCACAGTAGGTTGAAACAAAGAAATGAGCTGACATTGCAGCAAGAGATATGTTAGTAATGCTTAAGGAAGAACTTCTTGACCAAATGCTGGGGCAAGGAAGTGCTGAAATGTCTGACCCTGTAATCTTTTTATGATAGGATAGAAAATCACTAGTCCTGAGTTGTCATTACACATGGTATTTGATGTAGGAGGTCCTGAAGAGTGAGTGGAGGAATGTGAGTGCAAGGGTGTCTCTTGACAGAAGAAGGAGAAGTCAAAGTCAATTAACCATAAAAACAATCATGTGGACTCTATCCCCGGGTCATGGGTGTGTTGAGATGATTCTTCACACACAGGGCCCAGCCCTACTTCTGAAATCCAGATAGTGACACTCTGACATTGCACTGTGACTTCACCAGTGTTATTCCTCTTCATTCTTCTTTAGTCCCAGGTGATTCACCTGGGTGGGGACCCTGCCTCCAGCTGTGAGTGAAGCATCACTTCTCCCTTTTGAGTGGGTAGGAGCAGCTTCTACAGCTGTCCCTCCCAGAAACTCCATGGCTTCCTTAAGCCTCAGAGGATTTTCTCTGTCTGGTCAGAGACCCAGGACAGATTGTTTACTACATCTGGCTTGGTACCCGGTTCTTCTATTGGGAGAGAAGACATACACTTGCATAGGGCAGCAGCTAGCATCAAATCAGCTTCAGTTGAGACCTTCTTGCCACTGCAGAGTAGCACTTAGAGCTCAGCATCCCAGCTGTCTAAGTCCCACTGGTCACTAGTCCTTAGGTGGATATGCTATTTACTGCTTGTGAGGCAGGTAATATAACTGCACAGGATGTCCCTGAAGATTCACAGCTTGTCTCTGAGAGGTAGAAGGTCAGTAGGAGAAAAAGGATGTGGGTCTGTGCATAGTCACCCTGACTTTTGCTCTGAAATCACTGAATTGGGTAAGAAAGGGGAATTAAGTGTAGCACTAAGGGATCCCTCTGCTCCTGGATGTGACTCTTAGGAATCCTATGGCTCTAGGTCTTAGGCTCCATTTTTGCCTCTATTCCAAGCCCTAGACTTGCTGGGCTGTGTGGCTACTGTGCTCTTATGTAGGCAATAGAGATACAATGACAAATAAGATGGATAATATCTCACTCTCATTAGGGTTTATTCCTGGTGAGAGGAGACAGACTATAAACAAAGAAGCAAATAAATAAACAAGAAAATATCAGATGGTGATAGTAAATCAGGGTGATTGATGGGAAGTTAGTGTTGGGTGTGGGAATAGTTTAGGCTGAGATGTTGGGGACATGCTCACTGAAGAGGTTAATCAGTAACTTGAATGACAAAAAAAGAGTCAACCAGACAATGCAGGGAAAGAGCTTCCAGTAGCAGAAACTGCTTGTGGAAAGGCTCTAAGCTGGGAAGTAGCTCAGTGTTTTTGAAACAAAAAAGGGAGGCCCATGGGCCTGGAGCTGAGTGAGGCTAGGATAAGAGATGGAAAAGTTTGGAAAGTTTGTCAGGCACCAAATCACAAGGAGCGGTGGGGGCCAGGAGGAGAGTAAATTCAAAATGGTCCTAGAATTGTATTAGACCCTGGAGGTTATCTAGCTTGCGCTTCTTACTTCAAAAATGAGGAAGCAGAGCCTAGGGAGGTGTGATTTTATCGCTCCATCTCTTCCAGCCAAACTTGGTCATGCTATGAGGTGGAAGCAAAATCTTCTGACCCACGGTCCTTGCCGCTTTCCACTAAATTCTTCCTGAATGCTAAAGTGGGATTCCTGAATGTCTCACTTTATTTTTTTAAAAAAAGATTTTATTTATTTATCCATTTGAAAGAGAGAGAGAGAAAGAGAGAGAGAGAGCATGAGCTGGGGGGAAGGTATAGGGAGAGGAATAAGCAGACTCCCTGCTGAGCAGGGAGACCAATGTGAGGCTCTATCCCAGGACCCCAGGAATCATGACCTGAGCCGAAGGCAGATGCTGGAGTCACCCAGGTGCCCCCTGAATGTCCCACTTTAATAGGGAATTAAATAAACTAATATCTGTAAAAACATTTAGAACAATATTCGTTACATTATGCTTGTTACATAATAAACACTATATAAATGTCTCAAAGATTTAAAAAAAGACATAAAAACATGGAATTATCCTTCATTCACCTTGTAAAAAAATGGGGGCTTATAAACATCTTTGTAGCCTAGTTATACATTGTCTCAATAGTAAGTATGTAGTTTGACTAATGTCACGAACCAAATGCAACCCATTTACTCTAGGATTGGGACACATTCCTACTATAGGGACATATGGTACAGCTTCTACATCAGGAAGAGTTAACATTCCACTATACACACAAACATTCAGAATCAGAAAATTGTATTGTAAGTTATGTACACACAGGACACATGTGTGTATATACATCTTTGTTTTTCAAATAGCAGTGACATTGCCTAAGGGAGCAATAGCTTTCACATCCTCCTCTGTGTTGAAAAGAAGGCTTTATTGAAGAGGACATATGGATGGAAATTCATTTTGGAATACTCAAGATCTTCAGTTCTAAAAGGATTTGAGACTGGCTCGATTAAGCACAAACCCACAGCAAGAGATGTGCTGGTGGAATAGAAGCTTGTTGTCACTGCTCTGGCCCTCATTCAGGATTTATAGCCCAAAGATCTGCCACCAGCTAGCAGCAATGGCAAATTACACCTCATTCTCTGGCCTGAGTCTCCATTCATCCTACTGCTTTCTAGACTTCCTCCTGATTCTTTCCCTCTAACTAGCTAGTGGACTCTGACAGACTTTCTATTTTCTCTCTCTTTATTCCTCCTTTATCTCTATCCTTAACGGAGAATGTAATAAAGAAAAGTCTCACTCCTTCCTCCAGATCCTGAAGAGACAGGAAGAGCATCCTCCCTGACTTTGTCTAGGGTGGATGAAAGTATAAATGAGGTGATGGCTTTGAATCAAAGATGGTAGGGCGGTAAGAAACTTCAGAGTCCATGGGAACACCTCTTTACTGTTCAGTTTTATGGCACATGTAGAAGGAGTTAATGTTTGTACAGTGCACTAAGGTAAATGGAGAAACTTGCTTACAGCTGAGGTATCCAGCCTGGGCACTGTAGCTACTCTAGATTCTCCAGCTACTCTGAGGGTGGAGCCCCTTGACAGAGGCTCTGTGAACTTCAAGGTCAACCCTAGGTATCAGTATCCAGCTGAAGACAAGGGAAAAGAGAGCATGGAGGATCATCTATGAGGATTATAATCTGGGTCTAATTGTACACCTGGGTGAACATTCCATTGGCCAGAGCATATCACATGGGCACATCTGGCTATGAGGAAGGCTGGAACCTGGGTTTAGCTGTATGTCCAAGAGGAAAGGAACCAGGTTTTGTGACTAGGTAGCCAGTCTCTGCCATAGGAAGTATATGACCAGTGGTACTCCAGAGACAGTGGCAGAGTTGAAACTAAGACACACATTACTTAACTCATAGCACAGGTCTCTCCGCACCAAACCACACTCTGTCTTATCTTTCGTATGTCCCCTAACTTAAAAAAAAATCTTCCCACAAAAGGTGGCAAGAGGAAACCAAGAAGAAAACGGTTAGTACCTTCTCTAAGGAAGATTGGTATGATGGAAAAGCACCAGGTGTATTTGATACAAGAAACACAGAAAAATGCTAGTCTCGAGGCCTCAAGAAACCAAAATTGCATCTGATTGCCTCAAGGATCATAAAAGTGAGGCCTGTTGCTCTGCAGAATGATGAAGCTGCATTAGAAAATCCAAACTAACCACCAAGGACATTCAGGGCAAAACTGCCTGCCCAACTCCTATGACGTGGATCCTACCCATGAAAAATGTGCTTCGAGAAAAGGGCAGACCATGACTGAAGCTCATGTCGATATCAAGACTACCGGGAGTTATATGCTTCATTTGTTCTGTGTTGATTTACTAAAAAAAAGCAATGATCAGATTTGGAAAACCTTTCACACTTGGCACCTACAGGTCCACCAAATCCAGAAGATGATGGAACTCATGACCCAAGAGGTACCCAAATGACTTTAAAGAAGTTGCCCATAAACTGATTCCAGTCAGCACTGGGAAAGACATAAGAAAGACTTGCCGATCTATTTATCCTATGATGGGTTCATTAGAAAAATAAAAAATGCTGAAGAAGCCCAAGTTTGAAATGGGAAACTCATGTGGCTTCATGATGAAGACAATGGTTCTGGAAAAGCTTCTGGGATGAGACGGGATACAGTTAAATGAACTGATGGATATGAGCCACTAGTCCAAGAATCTGCTTAAAATTCAGACTTTTAATGGTGACAAATAAAAAGTCTTATTTGTGGAGAAAAAAAGACATGTGCAGCCCACTAAATGCAATTCTGGCATACCTTCAGTCAAAATCTACTCACAGGAAAGGCCCTGGTGCAACCTGTGGGAATCTCACAAAGAAGGGTCCGACTTGCCTCCTGATAGGAGAGAGAATTTCCACCGCACCATGAACTCTGTGAGGAAATCAGCGTCCGAATCCTAAGCCTTGCTTTTTTTTTTTACTTCTTTCGGTCCTTCCCCACTTGGTTGCTTCCTGAGGACCTGGGGAGGGAGGCAAGATGAGGGTTATTGCGCGGTTCACTGCAAACACCTGTCTCTTGGTTTTTACCTCAACCTTTGATTCAGATGTTTCCACGTCCTCCCGTTTTTACATTTGGCCCTTTGGTCTCTGTCCCCTGAGCTGACTTTCATCATCCAATTAGAAATAACACCCTCTTCTCGCTACCAGCTTTTCTGGGAACCATAGGGAGTAAACCCCAAGCCTCCCTCACAGCCCGTGGGGCCAGCCATGCTTCAAAGGAGCGTGGTGGCGACACCAGCTCACGGCTGGGCTTCTTCTCTGTTTGAACAGCTTCTATTGCTCACTGCTGATCAGCAACTCAATGATTCATTAAACATACAAACAATGAGTGAATCTGTTCCATTAGCAGGGCCACCTGTTGATCTCAGACATCCTCAGCTGAACTCAGCGAACGTGAAAAACAGAATGCCTACATCAGTGGAGGGCCCCGTCCCGCATTTGATGGCATGTTACAGCAGGAAAAGCAGAGTTCCAGCCTTGCTGGTGCTTTTATGCTTTTCCTTTCATCTGGTGGCAGGGCTGCAAGAATATACTGTGGAATACAATGCCCTTCTCTATAATCAACTGGAAAACTCCAAGAGCTTGGTCATTATTGCTCCCTTAGGCTTGTGGAATTAGACAAAGAGGAGAATGGGAATATCCTGTACCCTTTTGCCTGCAGGTGTCAGGGCAACAGAATTCGCAGAGTGCTAAACAAAAACAAAAAAGAAAACGAAAAAGCAACGCAAACTACATGTAAAAGAAATCTTATTTATCACGATGATACCTTCTCTCCCCTGGAAATAATACGGTCTCTTTGCTGCTTAGCCCCTCCTCGCCAGAGTTGCTCCAAGCCTTTAGGAACTGGTCTACTCGTGTTCACCAGTTTATTATACATCAAAACGACTAAAAATCCGATAAAGCTGACTGAGTGAAGCTTTTGATGCAGGCAGCACAGTCAACAAAGTTGATATTTTGTTATTTAAAAAAGTAGTGCTTTCTCTTCTCTTATGTTGAACTAACCCCTTTAATCATTGTAATAAAGAGAAGAGCTTTCATAAGGTCAGCAATATTTGTTTAGAGCCTGAAAACGATATCATATCAAGATTGAATTGCCTCTTTGGGGAGAGTTGAATATGAAATTCCTCAATTGAATATGAAATTGCCTCTTTAGGGGGGATTTCATTTTTGAGCACCACACTTATTAGGATTTCATACTTCACACTTTAGAATGGTTAGGCTTACATTTTTTTATAGTGACATTTTGATTAAAATCTTTGATTACGTAGTCCAGTTTTTATGTTTTTGATGGATTTATTCTAGACTATCATGAAACACTTTGTTGTTCGTTGGTTCTTGTAAGAACATAGATGAAGTAGGAGGAAACAACTCTCCAATGAAAATTCCAGTTCCTATTAGTTTGTCAGTAAAATTTTAAAAAAATCATCCGTTTAAAATCCCATGACAGATTTCAGAGATTACTGTTGCTAACGGCTATTTTACTTTCCTTTTTGTAGCCCTGGAAATGGTAGAATGCCAGGTGAGGAATTCAGGTTATGCTTCTTTCCTGAATATTGTTTTGCTTTTAGAGGATGGGCTTTGAGCTACAAGCATTCAGAATGAGCACCGTGAACAGTCGGAGGCAGGCAGACTCCACGGCTTGGGTTCTCCAGGCAGGTGTGAGCATATCTCCCTCATCCAGCACATAAAAGGACCACGTGCACTTTCAAAGGGATTTCTGCAATCCTGGTCTTTTGACAACCATGACTATGATTTGATTGCCAAATGCAGGTGGTTGTGCAGAGGCCTGGTTGTGCAATCAAAAGAATCCTCAGTCTTCTGTATAAAATGCAAAAACACAAGGAGAGACTTTTTTAAAAAAAAAGACTAACTAGGAGATAGCCACATACTAATTAAAAATTAAGTGGAAGACTCATAGCTATTCCCTCATGTGGTTAGATTAGCCCTGTCCAGTAGAACTTTCTGCAATGGTGAGGATGTTCTGCACCTGAGCCATCTAATAGGCTAGCCGCATGGGGCTACTAGGCACTTGAAATGTGGCCAGTGTGACTGGGAAGCTAAATTTCAACTTTAGTTCATTTAAATTTAAATAGGCACATGTATTTAGTGGTTGCTGTGTTGGACAGAAAAGGATTATTCTATAACTCCATGAGGGACACGGACGAGGTTGGTCTTCACTGTGATATTCCCAGGACCGAGATGGGTTTTCTGCCCTCATTCTAAGTCCTCAATAAATATTCGTTGTATGAAAATATAAATCTGATCATGGCCCATCCTTCCTTAGCGGTCTCAGGTGCTTCTCCTGGCCCAAGAGCTCCAACTCCTGGCAGGCCCACCTTTTGCTCCAGCATGTCCAATTTTTAAATCTCTCCTCTAACTTCCTGTCTCTGTGGTTTTGTGTGTGCAGTTTCCTCTGCCTGGAATGCTCTTTTGCCCACTTGCCACCTTGGCAGGCCTCTGCTTATCTCTCATAACCGGAAAGTCTTCACCAACTGCCCCAAACTGAGTTCATCACCCCCTTCCCTTGGTTCCCATGGTGGTGTCAGAGCATGGACATCTCAGGGCAGACTCTCAGATCTGTGTGTCAGTGTTTGTAAGGAAATTCCCAAGGGAAACCAGGCAAGGCGTGGGTGGAGGGCAGAGGGCAGGGAGGGGAGGAAGCCCAGGAAGTGTGCAGTCATGAAGTCCAACTGAGGGTCGAATTTGCTCAGGAACTCAATATATCAAGCCTCAGAGTTTTCCTGACCAAGGCCAAGGAACTAGCATTTTCACGCTCTCACTTCCATCAGTTACTGGTCAAGGACCACCCAGGGAACATGCGCTCCCAGACGTTCTCCCCATTTGGGGTGGGCACAGGAGACTCCAAGGATAGTTCCGCAAGAAAGAGGGCATGTTCTGACTGTGGGAAACAAAGCACATGGGAATGAGGAGCAATAGGGCAGGCAGGATGGAAAAGGATCCTGAGGGATCCAGGCAGAACACAAACATTAGGCATTCGATATTATCCTCTATGAGGGGTGTTAGAATTGCGTCTGTGTGCGTTGCAGACCCAGATCCATCTTATCCTAGAAAAGTGACTTGTTTTCAGTCTCCTCTGTAAAATTCAGAAATAATTCCTTCTCATTTTCAGGCCTAAGGTGACATTATAATATATATAAACTATTTAACATAGTTGAAATTAGTAACTAGTAAGAAGTCAAAAATTGCAGCTATTTTTAAAACACAGCAGTTTATTGTGATATCTGACAATAAATGTGCTGCCTGGCAATAATACCGCATACCTGACTCTTCCACTGGCTTTGAGATTCTCTAGGGCAGTAATATGCCTCATTGGTCTTTAAGTCACTGGCACTTAAGCCAATGCCTGACCCCGAGTAGATGTCAGATCAATATTTCTTGAGTGATACTCAACTTTGAACCTAATCTCTCTTATCATCTCTGATGATATGTTACAATGAAAGACTCTATTCATGTGTCTATTTTGCTCATTAGACCATAAGGGTAGGGTTTCTTACTCTTTTTTGATTCCCTTAAATGTAGCACGACGTGGTACATGACAGTTTCTAGGTAATTGTTGAACTGATGTTTGTTGGGCAAGAATCCTGAAAGTTCCACGGGTCAGAGTACTGTAATCTGAAGTGTTGTTTTCTTCATTTCTGAGTTTGTTTACAGACTGTGATCTCAGATCCCTCATGATTCAGTAGAGTAAAACAAAAACCCTTCTAGGTTTTTCAGGAAGAATGTGATTTAATAGAGGGAATTGGGTGCTACAGTAGGCAGAATTTCTAAAATGCTCCCCGCAATGATGTTCCACCCTAATCCTGGGAGCTATGAATATGCTGATGATCACTCCTGTGATTATGTTATGTTATATGGCAATACTCCCAGTACCAAGGTGGATTTTCTACCTTCACTGTAAGTTCTCAATAAATATTTGTTGTGTGAAAATATAAATCTGATCATGGTCCATCCTTCCTTAGCACTCTTAGGTGCTTCTTCTGGCCATAAAGAGAGATTACTGGGGTGGGCCTGATCTAATCACACAAGCCCTTAAAATCAGGGAGCTTTCTCTGGCCAAAAAGAGAAAAGAGTGTTAAGAGTCCAAGTGTGAGGGGATTGGGTGTGACAGGTCCTGCTCTGGCTGCCATGTTGGGAGAAGGCCTCAAGGTGCCATTGCTGGTTTGAAGATGGACAAGGCCACATGGGGAGAGATGTGGGTGGCTTTAAGGAGCTGAGAGAAGCTTCTGACAGCCAGCAAGGAATTGGGGACCTCAGTCCTAAAACCACAAGGAGATGAATTCTGCCAACATCCTGAATGAGCTTAGAAGTAGATTCCTCCCTGAGCTTCCACATAAGATCCTTGTAAATAGCTGACACCTTGATTTTAGGCCCACAGTTCAAGCATGAGAGCGATTTGGACATCTTTCCTCTCTTGCTAACAGTTTTAAACCTGTTTTCTTTAAAAACCCAACTCTGGGAAGAAATTTTAGCATCCAAGCTCAAGAGAGGTAGGATGCGATTCTTGGTCCACAGCCTGGTGAGACTCTGACCTAGAACCCTATTGAGCCCACCTGACCTCTGACCTATACAGTGGTGAAGTAATAAATAGGTGTTATTTCAAGCTACTAAGTTTGTGGTAATTTGCTACACAGCAATAGAAAACTAATACAAATGCTTATTAGACTGTTGAAAAGCCTGGAGTCAAGAAAGTAAGGTGGGCTACTCCTAGCTTTCAGGTTCTGCCAGGGAGCTTTGGGAAATTACAACTGGACCATAACCCTGAAGCTGGGGCCTAGCAGTGAGAGAGACCAGCCAGCTGCCATACTGGTCACATCTGCTGAAGCTCACACTCTCACCCCACCAGAGTTGAGAGAAGGAAGGGGATTCTTGCACTCTTCTGCCTTACAAGTACCCCATGAATGAATTTTAGTATTAAATATGTCATATCCAGAACATTGGTGGAGAGGAAGGTCCGGGACATGTGGCTCCCAGCGTCTAGTCCCCGAGAGAAAGGGAAACCTATACAAGGGGTGAGGAGAATGTTGATTAACAATGAGTAGTATCCAATATGGCTCTGCAAACGTTCAAGATCCCTTTAAGTCAGCCTTCTTGTAGGAGTTATTTTCATTTTACAGATCAGAAAATTGAGGTTCAACTGGGTTAATTTCTTGCCTAAAATCCCATAAATAGGAAGTAGCAAAATCAAGATTATAACCCAGATCTCTTTCTCCCCAAGTCCACATTTTTCTGCCTCTGTCACCGATGTGGGGTGTGAGGTAGAACTTCTATGACTGGCTGACAGTTGGACCGTGGAGGCTCAACTAAGGAGGCAATGGAGGTGGTAGCAACTTCATTTTATTAAAAAAAAAAAAAAAAGTTCTCCTTAGGTTTCTGGCTAGGGCTGCTATTAGTCTCTTGTTGGAGCCTTCTCTAGCTCTGTCTCCTCCTCCCCTTCTCTCATCCAAGCTTCCTCCTTGGCCCACAGTCCCTGACTTTGGACACAGACCCTGCAATGTGTGCTCTACTTTCTGGGTTTATTTTGGTGAAGGGTCCTGCCTCCTTCCACGAGGCAGTCCCCGTTCTGTGGGTGCACACAATCGACCCTTCTTTTCTGTGGTCAGGGTCTCTCTGCTTCTCCCCCACTGGGGGCTGGCACCAGACCGAGGATCAGCATTAGGAGAAATATCCCCTCCAAAGGGGGGTGGGTGGCGTGGAGCATTTCCCCCAGACAGCTCTATCTTTGCTGCATACCAATCCAATTACAAACAAATTGGCCCACGGGTTCAAGCATGAGAGTGATTTGGCCTTCTCTCCTCTCTTGCTGACAGTTTTAAACCTGTTTTCTTTAAAAACCCAACTCTGGGAAGAAATTTTAGCACCCAAGCTTGAGAGAGGTGGGATGCAATGATCCCAGATATCAGGGTATAAGGAGGCTCCGAGAAGGAACTTTGAATTATATTTTTCAGGAAAAAATGTAAGAAAAAGAGACAGGTTCTCTGGGATTTCCCCATGACTGCAGGTTGGGGGCTGGGAGGCTGGTCTTTTCTAGGTCTGACTTGATCGGCTCTCTGACTCCTTTCTCTTCCCTGGGTGGCTGCTCTTTTCTGGACTTTTCCTCAATGGTGAGGAATTCATTCCTAGGTTTCTGGAGGGGGAGAAGGAATGTTTCAATTGTCTTTACTATGCCTTAAAAGACATGATTTTTTTTTTTTTTTGGAAACATGCTCATACTTTGATACAGCTGAATGCAAATAAAAGCAGGGCATCTGTGTCAAAGAGAAGTGGACAGCCCACCTATTTAGAAAGTTTAGGACCAGCCAGGCTTTCTTCACTCAAGGATCCCATGGGAACACTGTCAGGAGGGAGACATGTGAAAGAATGTTCTCCTTCTGTCTTTTTAAAAGTCTATTTAAGCACACCTTACATTGAAAACCCAACTTAACTAGAAAGAAAAGCAGATATAAAGTGAGGTTGTACATGGTGTTGGGTTTTTTTGTTTTGTTTTGTTTTTTTGACCCCAAATTCCTCAGTCCAGGTTTTCCTCAAGTGCAAAATTATCCTGGGCTGCATATTGACATCAGTCAAATAAAGGATGATCCTTCTTTCTGTTCCCTTGTCTTTTTGAGAAAGGTCACCTGTCACTTCCTATCAGCACACCAGTCACCCTTCTGTGAGGATCTGTGTGGAGTTTCTGGGGGAAATCGAGTTCACTTGCTCTGAGACGCTCAGCTGGTAGGGAGTCCCAGACCACTCCCTCATTGCAGATGCCATCAGAAAGCCTCTTCAGCCACCACTCTTCTTTTCAGAAAGATGTCTCAGAGGATTTCCAGGGTGATTCAGACCATCCTGTTGAGATGCTTAGAGACACAAGTCAGCGGATGCATCTAGACATAGGCATGCACTCTGCCGGGCAGCGGGGCATACCCCGGAGACTTGGGGAGGCTCACTCTGTTCCCATGGCATCTAGAGACCAGCGGGGGAAACCGTCAGGTACAGCATGGTTAGAAGTGAGAGAAATGCTGTGATGGTGAGAAAGAGGTCATGAGGGCACAAAGAAGGGGTATGTAACCTGGATCTGGCAGGAAGAACTTCCAGAAGGAATGGCAATGGAGTGTAAGACTGTTAATGACATTGCCACAGTCTCTGTGATGAGGTCTCAGCCACTGACCTGAGTAGAGAACGGAGGTGTATGTCACCGAGGGGAAACATGTTGGGGGAGTACTTCCAGGAGATCCACTTGGACGGGCTGCAGCAGGATTGTGGCCATGCCGATGGATTTTGCAGCTGCACTTTGATAGCCTTCGACTTTCCATCACTAAGTCAGTTGAGGAGCCAGAGCTCCTCCTCCTTTATTTCCTGCCCTTCTTAAACAACAGCTGTGTAATTCAGTGCCTCTTAAAGGAGAAATGCTGAAGAGTCGATAGGAATTCCAGGAGGGATGTGTGGTGAGCAGATGGGAGACTAAGCGGACTCCTCCCTCAGCTTCGTTATGGCACCTGCCTCACCTCATCTGCGCGTCCAGCCCTCGGGTCACAATGAAAAAGAAGACGCAGGGATCATCCTGTCAAACTGTCAAATTTGGGGGTGAACGAAATATCCACAAGGGATCTCCGAGAAGCCAGAAAACTCGTATTTACTTTCGGCCAGGGAGAATTTGAACCTATGTCTCCAGATTAAAAAGTCTAGAATATTAATTCATTGTGACATCTGGTCCTTCCCTTTGATATTTTAAAAATAGGCTAGAAACAGAATTGTGAATCCATGCTCCAAAGCGCTACTCTCAGATTCTGGGAAAGAATGCAACTCTGAGTTTATCTTGTTTATCCAACTAGTCTCTGGTCATTTGTGTAACATGATATTTCTTCCATTGGATGCTGTAAGCCAATTTCTTGCACAAGTTTTCCATTTTGTTTTAATCATCCATGAAAGAAAAGAATGTAGGAATGTCTGCTTTGCCATTTTCAAGGACTGTGGTGGCAGCAGTAGCTGGCTGCTGACTTCTAGTCTTTGCTGCAGCCACTTGAGGATGTGAGATTCTCTATGAATCCTAGAATTTTGGAACTAGAAAGAAAATTTAGCAGTATGCAGCAAGAACTGTAAAGATGCTCCTACCCTTGCTTCCAGGCAATCCACTCTAAAGAATTGCAAAGAAATGTCCCTTGCCAGACCCACTAATATACATTTTCAAATATGTTCACTCTAATTTTTTTTTTTAGTAAAAAAAAAAAAGAGAGAAACCACCAAGATGTTCAATACTATGGACCTTATTTTGAAAGTCAGGATTCATTAACTTGAAGGAATATTATGCAGTCCTAAAATAATTATGAAAGCTGCATACATTCACAAATGTTTATTGAAAGTCTACCATGTACCAGTGCTCTGATATAATAAGGAAATAAGCAGATTTCAAATCTATGTTCCCTATGACCTTAGCTACTTGAAAGACACATACCTACCATACATACAGAAGAAAATTTGCAGAAATGTTATTAGTTGGCAATAAATACTTTATAAGTGCTTTTTTAGAAAGAAAATGTGTTATACTGAAGAAAAATTTGTTACATTGTCTTGTGTCAATTAATATATGTAAAAATTATGATAGAAGTACAGAAGGTGCTGCTAGCTTTGGGAAAGATTTCTGAGAATGTAAGAGGAAACATTCATTCATTCTTGGTTCAAACATTTATTGAGCAACTACTGTATGCTAAAAAATACAGCAGTAGTTAAGACAGAGACATAATCCTCACAATTGTTAGTCAGGTCTGTGTTTTACTTTAATATTTATTTAATGAATATTTGAATCCAAAAATTACCTTAGAATAATCTATGCTAATTTCCATCTTTCTGATCTTCTTCTTCCAAAAACACTTGTTGTAGAGGGGATATTTAAGTTACAGAGACAGTCATTTGCCTGAGGTCTCACAGCTTATTTGTAACAAGCCTGATATTAGAATCTGATTCATGGTTTAACTGCCACCTCACCCCCACATTTCTCTTATAATCCTCACATCTCTCTTAGAAATAAGTTGTTGGAACAACAGTGGAAAATCAACACAAGTCTTTAGAACCATAATTAATGATATTGGGCAGAAAGTGAGAATGATCAAGACCTGTGCTTCTCAAACTTCCTTGTGTATAAGAATTACCTGAGGGCGCCTGGGTGGCTCAGATGGTTAAGCGTCTGCCTTCAGCTCAGGTCATGATCCCAGGGTCCTGGGATCCAGCCCCACATCGGGCTCCTGGCTCAGCGAGGAGCCTGCTTCTCCCTCTCCCTCTGCCTCTCTCCCTGCTCATGCTTTCTCTCTCTCTCTCTCTGTATCTCTGTGTCTCAAATGAATAAATAAAATCTTAAAAAAAAAAAAAAAGAATTACCCAAGAGTCTTGTCCAAATGCAGATTTTGATTCTGTAGTCTGGGGTGGGACTTGAGATTCTGCATTTCTCATAAGCTTCTATGTGATGCTAATAGTGCCTGTTCTTGAGTAGCAAGAATCTGAAGGATAGAAACTGTCCAAGTATGGGAGAAATTCAAGTTTAATCCGTAGCCAGTGTTCTTTCTAGTTTTGTCACTGGGGAGGTATAGATGTCAATTTTTTGCAGTCTAAGTTTTCCATCACTAACTGCTGACACAGTTTCCCTCTCCCTCTCAGCACTTGCTCTACATCTCAATCTCTCTCATACAATATGCCCGTGAAAGTTAGGAGGAATATTCTAGAACCACACCACTATGAGATAATGGAATAGGAATTTGCACTTGGGTCATCTGACTCCCAAGCCCTTTCTCTTAACTGCTATAATGTGTAACCCCTACACTGTGTCCCCCTCACCAAGTGGTCATGGTCCAGGTCTCTGGAGTTAAGACCAAACCTGGGTCTGAAGTCTAATTAAGCACTTAGTACTAAGGGCCAGTTATCTCATGCGTTGGTGTTTCCATTTCTTCATGTATAAATATAGATAATAATAGCACCAATCTCATTAGATGCTTGTGTAGATTAAATGTGGTAAAGTACACAAATCATTGACCTCAGTGTCTGGCATGGAGTGAGCACTCTATAAAAGTAGCTGTTATTGTGGCTAGCTGAGTCTGAATCTCATTCTGAATTCTTCTAGAGGAGCTCACACAGACCTAGTGCTTGAGGCAGACAGGATATCAAAGAATTATATTTATTTAAAATTTAATATTTAATTGAGCATACTCTAAATATAAATAATATAAATACATGAATAAAATGCTAAGTAAATAATAATGAAAAATAGAAATAAAGCATGAATATATACTTATGTAAATATGTAGATATACTTAAATAATATCTAATGTATCTAAATAATTAAAATAATTACACAAAACTATTTAAGTATGTGGACAAAATATGAAGTACAGAAATAATATATAATTATATAAAGTTTAAACAAACTGAAGATATAATAAAAATGTAGTATAATTTAAATAATTTAAATTTAAGTAATAGAATAAAATAATTTAAGTATATCATATATTATTTTATATATGCCATATATATATCCATATATATATGAATGCAACAGCTGTTAATGCACAAGCTCTTTTGAATACTATGAGAACACAGAAGATGGCCACTAGCTTTCTGGGATGATGGGAGAGATAACTTCTGAGCTCAGTTTGGAAGGATTAGTTTGAGGTTGGGAAAAAGCACACTGGGCTGAGGGTTTGGAGTAAAGAGGGTAAAGAGGGCAGTAGACAATAAGGCTGTAATGAAGATTGGTGCTAGTTTGTAAAGAGCCCCTAAATCATAGCCTTTAATCTGTGGACTGTAGAGGGCCATGGGAAGGTGGTTTTGAGCAGGACAAGCATGTGATTAGACATGTCTTTAAGTCTGTGGGGTGGACAACTTGGTTAGAAGTCCTTTAGCCTACTCTCTGCTTTCTTCAGGAGTTTAGACTGCTTCCCAAGCGTCATCAAACACTGCAATAGTGTTTTGAAACTGTCCTAGCCATTGAAAAGGTAAAGGGGAAGAAGTCACTGTATAACTGGGTATTTTCTAATCCCTGTGTCTCTGGGTACTAAAATTTCACATTCAATGGTAAGATTTGAGGCATTTTCCGTGAAGAGGAAAGAATTATTGATGCAAAAGATTTTACTAAAGGGAAAAAAATCAGATAAAAAAAAAAGAAGAAGAGGTGACTAAAAAGCAATGCCTTACCCCTGTTCCTACTGTTAACTTCTAATTTCTTATCCTTGGAGATACTTCCCCTTAAACTGACCTTGAAAAGAATGAACTCTGAATGTTACAGGAGCCCTTGTGTTGGAGTGCCAGGTAAAGACCAAGGGTGAATGCTGTGATGGGGGAAGGAAATTTTAATTCTCTTCCTTTCACTAGCTAACTTAACGTGGTTGGAGAAGGAAAGGAGACATTTCCTTAAAAAGGAAACATACTAAAATTAGAATCTGATGCAACCTCTGGTATCATTCCCAAAGAGAATCACTTTCTAGGCTATTGGTTGGCAATCAGATGCATAGATCTGCATATCTTTATTGGCCTTTGCCACAGGAATAACATCTCAAAGTCTTGTCCCGTAACACATCATGTGAAAATAAATGATAATTCTATTTGACAGTTCCTTTCATCTCAGGATCTTAAACTCCCAAACATTCTTTAATAAAGACTCACAACACCCTGTGAGGTAGGTAAATATTAGTGTGCTACTTTATGAGTGAGGAAGATGATTGATAAGGAGATTAAGCAATTTGCCTGTAACAAGGTAAGTTTGTAGATATGGGAGTCAAATTTCCACCCTCTGAGAGGAACACAGTAATTGCTAAACCAAGATAAAAGCCTTTACTCATCCTTTTAAAATGATTGAACAAAATTGAATCATGGCTTTTTCACTCCCAAGTTACTAGAGGTCATCCAAAATAAAAAAATCATAATACATTTTAAAAAGAGAGGCTTATATTTACATGTATGAATTCATTTCGTCATTGGCTTACAGAACCTCATGACTGTAGTGTTTTGTTCCTTAAACAATTTGTAACTGAATCCCAGTATTTTCAAAGAAGGCATGGAGTTTGTTATTATGCAGAATAATCTTTGTCTTCCAAATCTATCCTGCATTTAGATCTATGCCTTCTTGTAGGATGCTCCTAACATAGTACTTTGCTGCCTTAGATGAGATAATTTCATACCACTTACTAGGATGTAGAGTTCTAGTGTATTTTCTCTATTAATACCAGATACACTTTATTGAGCACTTATTATGTGACATACTCTTTGCTAAAGGCTCAACATAGTTCACATTTACTCCTTAAACGTTATGAAGGAGGTACCATCCCATTTGACATAGGAGAAATCTCAACCTCAGGGGAACTTGCTCAGTCAGGATAACACAGCCAGGAGGTGGTCAAGCATGGAATCTCCCAAGATTGACCCTGGACCCAACTCTTCTGAATATTGGATCATAAGCAATACCACCAGCTCACTAGAATTCTTTTTAAGAAATAATAGAAGTTTAAGGTATGTTTTTTTTTTTTCTGTGCTTTAGCTTCCATTAAAATGAGGTTAAACATTTGATATACTTCGCTTACCTGCAGTAGAAATTTGTAAAGTGGTTCCTGCTATAAACCCAGATACAGAATTTGTAGGAGAGCTGAAAAAGACCACAGCAAAGCCTTAATCTTTAGATTGTTTCCCTGATTCCCGGAGTTCTCATTTTTCTTCACAGAATGTGTTAAGTATTCTACTATTTACGGGTAACTTCTGTCTTCTCAACCACACCCAGCATCTCCTCCGGGATGTATATTTGGGGGTGGTTGTCAAAAGTTCATTTTGTCATTTCAAAGCCTTTTTCCTTCTGATATTCAATTTTAGTTCCCTTTCCTCTTTTATCTCCTCTATGAAAAGTTGGCAATATCTGAAGCTCTGTTCTCTCCTGATCATAGTGACATTCCAGCTCTATTACTCTCTACCTCTTTGGTTCTGTGGGGGACTTTTCTAAAGGTTGTTCGTTTTGCTGAAGGACTGGTAAATGATGTGTTTCAGAAGTGACATTTTGACTTGGCAGAGGCCAGGCAACCTGGACATGGACAGACTTTCTATAAATCCCACATGTTTTTCTGTATTTCAATGCTGTCATCTTAAATGCAGCATCTGTAGCATAAAGCTGCCAAAGGGGGTCATATTTTTATTTTTTACCAATAATTCTAGGTGACCTGCTTTTACCCAGATCCAACAACTTGGATTATTTACTGACTCTTCTATTAAATCGAGCCATTCTTTCTAAACACTAAAGATTTGACACAGTATAAAATATCTCTTTGTCACTGCCACTTAAAAATGTATACACGTGCTACTTCCAGAAAATGGTCTTCTTGAAGAACAAGATGAAAATTTAATGGCAGCTTTAATTTTAACTTAAGACACTTACAATATTACACTAGCAAGGAAGAATTCACCAACAGCTGCGTGTCTGAGAGACCAAGGGACTGATTAAATCCGTCACATGGACAACATCTAACTCTGAGTGGTAGGTGTACTCTAAAGCTTGCAGTAAGTCTGTTACCAGATGAGCCAACTTCAAAGATAGTGGTGGGCTGTGCAGAGGATAGTAGGAGGTGGGGAAGTGCCAGAGCTTCAAAGAAAGTTGAGGGTGTTTTGTGTGTGTGGTTTTTTTAATCATTTAAATTCACTGAATACAAAAATATTTTGAGGTATGTTGATAATGACCTAACATTTATTTTCAGTTTTGTGACATTAGTATACAAAGACAGATTAAATAAATAATGCAAATTAATTGCATTTATATTTTAAACAGAAGAGTACTTCAAATGCAAATAGGAGACATCCTGTCTACAAGGATATTTAGCCAATTGCTTGATGCATGTGGTTACAAAGAGGATTGAGTATTGTCCAAGAGGCACAGATGGGATGATTTAGGCACAAACAACTTTTATTTTGTTACTTCTGTGCAAACTCTTGGACATACCTGCCTTTATAGAAATTATATTCTCTGTGTACATATGAAAAGCCTTAAATATACATCAAGAAATTATATAGAAAGCAGTTTCTTGGCTAATAACTGGGGTTATTAAACTTTAATATATTACAGATCCATATTCTTTATAGATTTGTTATAATTTAGGAGTTAAATGTTGACAGTTCCTAGTTACAGAACTTTTATTTAAGATTTCGATTAGAATAACATTTCCTACCTGATCTGAAGCAGCAATTTCTAGGATTGTTTCTTTTTTTTTATGCATATCTATTGTAAATGCACTAGATAATATAGTCAGCTAAAGTATTCTTAATACTAGAAAACTCTTATACTTGGGACGTTTTTAAAACTTTTTCCTGAGCCCTACAAGTGCCTACTGAAGTATTTGTTTCCCTCTTCTGGTTGGATACGAGGAAGACTATAGCCATGTTTGTCCACTTCTAGTAACGTGTAAAATTTCAGGACATGTATATTTGTATGCTAGTCTCTGGCTGGTTTGAATTTATTTCCTATTCCTGTGTTCTTTTTAAATGTCCTTTAAAAATTGTTAATATTAAAATTTTAAAATTTAAATAATATGATTTTAAATCTTACTTAATCTTATCGCAGTATATAAGCACAATTCTCAAACTGTACACTGAAACAATGATGAAACAAAGATACTGATGTTTCAACACCCAGAGCTCACTCATGATAAAAAACTTTAACTCTGCCTTTTTGCATGGCTGACACAGGACTGCCTAGATTTCCAAGGGTAAAGTGGAATGAGAAATAATATTACTATAAATGATTAACTCATCTAGGTCCTAATGAGGATAATTATTTTTGTGTATCTTTATCCCTCTGGGATATGAAATAATTGTTTCAGTGCTCTGCCAAGTACATTTAAATATTGTTATTAGTTGAAACAAAAGGCAAATCTTGTGGGCTTCATCCAATGTGTCCAAATGCAAAGAAAGATACGGAGAGGTAACACCCAGATTCACATTTACTAAGGGATTCCAAATAATGCCCTAAATGACTATTTTGGAGCTCAGTTACATGCAGGTGCTAGGAGGATTTATGCTGTGAATGCCTGAAATACTTTCTCCACCGAGGGGAGATTATTAAGTACTAGTGAGCCTGAGTGTTTGGTGCCAATACTAACCATTAACTTCTGGCTCCGAGCCATGACTGTCTACTCGGCAGTGGATTCTGCCACCAAGGGGAAGGTCATTAAAGGCTGTTCTTTATTCTCGTTAGTATGTTCCAACATAATTAACAGAAGTTGTTCACCAGATGGTTTCCTTCCTGTCAGCAAGTACCTCCAGCTTAATGGGCTATGCAGGATTCTTTACTTTAAGTGGGTGAGGCGGGAAGCAAATTTAAAATATATCATCTTTGATCCTCCCACTTCTAATTAGTTCTAAAGGTTTTAGATAATAATGTAAAGGGGGCAGGGAAATGAAATCATTCTAAAAATCAAAGAATCACAGAAGGCCAACAAGAGTTTTAGACATACCATGGGATGTTTCTTCCTCCACTCCAGGTCTCTGCCCAGCACCAGAAAAAGTGCAGAAACTATTGCCTACTACTGAAACATATTCACAGAGCCTTAGAGCTGAAATGGAGTTAAAATCTGATAACAAAATTCAGGAAATGCGTATTTAGTTCCCATTGGCTCTCAGAAATTGTGAGGGATGGTGGGGATGGACAGCAAGACTTTGCCCCTCTTGACCCAGAGGTTAGAGAGTAATGGGTTCAGACCTGTAAACAGGCAATTTATAATGGAGTTTGGTAAGGACTGTAGCAAATGCTGTTGGCTTCCAACCTCAGTGCCACAGTCACCTCTTGTGAAATAAACCTTGATCTTGTTTATTTATGCCCTCTCTTGCCCAAGGTACTGGCAGCAAGGTGGGTCTGCTCTAAACCAATCTTAGTTCATTCCCCTTGCCAGTGTTCGGTTTATAAAGTTGTGGACATATGAGCCACCTCTGGCCAAGGCATCATGAAGGGAGGCTTGATTGGGAGCTTCTGGGTAAAGCTTTCTTGCTCCTAAGAATGCACTAGAAAATCTGGCCCCCTTCACTTCCATTGTTGATATTGTCATAGGAAATCATCTAGCTACATGGCATAAGGCATCATGCCTTCTAGTAGCTCAAACTAAGTGGTTTCTCTCTAAACTAGTTACATTTAGGAAATGATTTTATTATAAGGAATATATAAAAATATCCCATTCTTTCTCATTGTCTCAAATGATTATTATAACAATCTTGTAAATTACATGAGACAGAAACTATTCCTTTTATAAAAGATGGAGAAATTGAATCTCAGAGAGACGGTTGTGATGAGGCTGGACAAAGCTGCCGGTTTCTGAAACTGAGGACCCTTCCTACCACACTATGTTGTTTCTACCTTAAATAAAGTAAAAAACTCAGTTGCACGGGCCAGAGATACGATGTAATTATAAAACATTTTTCTCTCTCTCTTCTTATTTTTTGCCTGAAAAATACTAACTCTGCCTTTTTTTGAGCTTTTATCCTGGCATTTAAAATTCAGTTTAAATCCATGTTTTTACATGAAGAATTTTTTTTTTTCTGAGAGGAAGAGAGAGAGAGAGAGGTGGGGGGAGGGGCAGAGAGAATCTTAAGCAGGCTCCATGCCCAGCAAGGAGCCCAAGCAGGGCTTGATCCCACTACCCTGAGTTCATGACCTGAGCTGAAATCAAGAGTCAGTTGCTTAACTGAGCCACCCAGGTGCCCTACATGAAGAACTTTTTGTTTTTTGTTGTTTTTTTTTTAAAGACTTATTTATTATTTTAGAGAGAGAGTGTGTGTGTGTGGGGGGGGGGAGGAACAGAGGGAAAGGGAAAGAATCCCAAGCAGACTCCCTGCTTGGCACAGAGCCCAACATGGGGCTTGATCCCACAACCCTGAGATCATGACCTGAGTCGAAATCAAGAGTTGAGTACTCAAACGACTGAGCTACCCAGGGGCCCCAACATGAAGAAATATTTTAAGTGAAGTGAGGTAAAAAGAGCTTTCTAAGGGTAAAATATCATTAAACATCAGTCTATTCTACTAATGACCAGAAAGGTTTCAAAAGACTTTGAAGGGAACAAGAAGAAATGGCCACCTAGTTTCATGCATTGCATAGCATCACTCCACCTAGGAAGCGTTGCAGCAGTGATGAATGGGCTAGAAGGCTGTGCTATAAAAATTCAGGCTAGAGTAGTTACAGGCTTAATAATCATGTGCTATAGCTCACTTGTGAGGACAATTTTACTCATTCACTATAGTTGTTAGGCCTCCTTTATTTGTGAGTGACAGAAAGTCCAACTCAATTGGTTGAAACGAAACAATATATTGGCTCACATAACAAAATAATGTTCAACAGGTGGCTCTGACTTCTGGCACAGCTTGATTGAGGGCTCAAGTCCTGTCAAGAGGCTCCACCTATGGGTTCTCCTTTCTTTAGGTGGCTCAGCTCTGGCTCTGAGTGGTGGTCCCAAACTTAAGGCTCATTTCATCATAACACCCAGTTCACTGGAAATAAGGTTTGCCTCTTGAAGTGCTCAAATGAAAGTCCAAGAATTGAAGTTAGCTGGCCTTAACTGTATCATTGCCATCGATTGAGTTCTTTCTTGGTCATAATTCTTCACTGTCTTGTTGCACTATTATACATGCACATTTTTGCCGAGGCCTCAAAGCAGACAAAGTATACTCCTCTGTTTCCATTGGCTGTGGCCTTGGCATAATTTGTTTGGTGAATATGATGCTAACAAATAGGTAGAAGAGGCTTGGGTATATTCGCCAGCTGGGCTTGCCTTCTTGCTGCAGTTCTGTCTTTTGCCATGAGAAGAACATGCCTTGTGTGTAAAATTTGTGCAAGGAAGATGAAAAATACATGGAGAAACCCTGGACTAGTGGACTATACCTGTTAGCTATTGCTCTAATAAAACCATGTAACAAATTATTCAGACATTCGGTGACTTATACATTTGTTTCTTGTTTACATTTCTGCAGGTAGCTGAGATTTGGCTGGTAAAGACCAGGCTTGGATGATGTTGCCCCCGAGTGAGTGATTATGTCCAGGGTTTCTCCATATGTCTTTTGCCTTCTTAGCACAAACAAACCTTACATTCAAGGCATGGCAAAAGGGAGAGGTGCAGCAAGGGAGTAAGGCCAACTGTGTAAGTATGCCCAGTTTCTTTTTGTATCATATGATCATCCATTTGGAGCCAACACCATTCAAGCCTAGCCTTTATTAGCCAAATCTCAGCCACCTACATAAATGTGAGCAAGAAACACAAATGCCTGTGTTTATAAGCTACTGAGTCTTGGAATAATTTGTTACATGGCATTATCAGAGCGGTAGCTAACTGATACAGCTTACTGTGCCCATCACTATGCCATTCACTAAGGCAGAGGGTTGGAAAGTGATTGGAAGAGCCTAGACTGTGAGTTCTGCTGCTAGAACCCAGTGATGGAATTTGACTCACCTTTAGCATGAAGGCTGACCAGGCAAAGAAATCCGGACACTGTTATCAGAAGGAGGCACTGACAAGCAAGAACAAGCCTGCTGCCCCCACCATCAGTAAAACTGGCATTTAGAATTAGTGATGGATTGCATCGAGCTGCCACACTCTGCATGCAGAACCACTGTAAATACCTGACAACCTGGGGCACCTGGGTGGCTCAGTCAGTTGGGCTGCTGACTTCGGCTCAGGTCATGATCCCGGGACTCTGGGATGGAGCCCCACATTGGGCTCCCTGCTCAGCGGGGAGCCTGCTTCTCCCTCTCATCACACCCCTCATGCTCTCTCTCTCTTAAATAAATAAATAAATAAATAAATAAATAAATAAATAAATAAATAAAATCTTTAAAAAAATAAAAATAAATACCTGACAACCTGACACGCATATGATGCACAGTACTGATCACCGAAGGGCAGATGGTGATGGATAGAAAGAATGACCTTCAGAAGCTGCACCTTGTACTGAAGACTTGTACCCAGAACAGAGCAAGTAGGAGGCTTGCTGTAGTCTGTGCTGGTTGGGACACACCTAAAATGTGGGGTTTGATCCCGACCATCACATTTTTAGAGGCACATTACTAAATTGAAACTTGCTGGAAGTGAGGGATCCAGAAATTTTTAAACGAAAAAGCTGGACTCTATTGGCATAGCAGATGTGGGGAGGATGGAATATGAATCAGGGTCAGCAGGAGAAGAAATCATTATTTTCAAACATCATAAGGGATGATGTATGAAAGAGAGATTGCACTTAGTCTACAGTGTACAGATATGTGTTATTGTGGAAAGAATATGGGCTTTGGGGTCAGGGAGATGGAACTCTACCACTTATTAGCCATGTGTCTTTGGCAGGTAACATTCTCTCTCAGTGTTTGCTGTCTCACCTGTGAAATGGGGATACTTCCTTGCACATAGAAGTTTTGTAAAGCTTGGAAAGTGATACACATGAGGCTGGGCCTTGTAGGTGCTCAGTAAAATGTTAACTATTCTAATATTGGTGATGTCATTATTAGAACTGTATTAGAACCAACATATGGAATTTACAGGAAAGCCCTTTTCAGCTAAGGGTAACAAAGAACACTTAGCACTGTCCAACACCAGAATGGGCTTCTGAATGACATAGTGAGTCTTCAGTGCCTGGGAACTGTTTCCACAGAGGCTGGACCTGAGGAATGGAGTATAGAGGACTTGCTGCGAGTGCTACATTATAAGGATTTCTAGGCTACCCCCTAATTCCGAGGTCCTAAGTTCAATGAACTGTGAGCCAGCTTCATTAACACTCGTCCCCAACTGGGCGAGCACTGAAAGGTATTATAAATAGGGAGTCCAAACATCTGGATGTATTTGGAACAATCTTGGTTTAGACCTGTTGTCCTGGTGCAATTATGAAAGAATCCCCTTTCTCTCTCAACAGTGTCCCAGTTTAGATGGTAAAATTATATAGTCGCCCTAATTATAACTAATTCAGTGAATAGAAGCCAAACGTATTCTTGTTATTTTCAACATAAGTTACCCCCCTTAGCGCCTGAATTACCACTCTTCCTGGGTTTCCCTTCCTGGTGTAATGGTATTATCATCCTCCTATTAACTCAGCCTTACACCTCTGGAAGCCGCTTCAGCATTTCTGCCTCACTCTCCCTGCACCTTCAATCAGTTGCCAAACCCTTTTGATCCTATCTCCAAAACGCCTCTGGTATCTGCCCCTTCTTTTAAGTCTCCATGCTTTAATTCAGGTCTTGTTACCTCTTGCCTGGAGCATTGTAAAATCCTCCTAACAGCCCTCACCCATTCTATTATCCATAAACCTCACTGCCCCTGGAAGTGTGCCTTTTAGTGCATGCCACCAATCTTGCTGGTGCTTTCAATTCACCTAGATAGATAAAATTAAGTTTCTCTTGTTTGAGTCTTATTGCATCACGTAAAAACAGATGGAAAGGTTTTCCTCAGAAGTGGAGGACACATTTGGGATGGTATGATTTAAAATGTAGAGGTATGTCGCCTGCACAGAATTCCCCCGGAGGCACTCAGGAGGGCATCTCAATGATATAGATCATTAACCTTCAGAGCAACTGGAATCTGCTGCTGAAACCAGCCTGCGTGACTCTGGCTTGGAAGAGGCAAGGCTAATAAAATCAGCCAGGGACAAAGAAAACAAAAAAATGGCTCCCAATCTGAGCCCAAACTGAATGTCTAAGAGCAGGTTCTCTGAATTGCAGATGCTGTTTTGCAGTAGGTATTGATCTTCCGTGGAGTTGCTTCTCTCCTGGGCAATTTGATACAGCATCTTCTGGGGTTATTTACACACGTTGGTGAGTGATTCCTTTGAGCAATCGCAGAGCACCCAGCTAGAACGGGAACAACTACCAACCTCTCAGATAGGCATTCACATTCAGCTGGCCTCTCTGTGTCCACTGAAGCTGTGTCCCATGGAATCTGTGCAGACCACGGTCTGTCTCTCACCTATCCCTACCACGTTCCTCTTCTTCCTGAACCGTGGCTTAGGTGTCCTCTTCAGGTGAAACACTCTCCCAACACAGTGCTTCCCATCTGTCAGGGTTCAGCTCGAACACCACTTCCTCTGTAAGACTCCTCCTGGGGTCTTTAATTTCCTCCTTGACCACTTTTCACTGCATGCTATCTATCTATATCTATATCTTTATCTATATATCTATCTATATCTATCATCTATTTCTATCTCTATCTCTATTTGCCTATACATGTGTCTTTTAAGCTGTAAACCCCAGAGAAGATACATATAATATCTCTTCATCTTAGTGTCATCTTTCATGCTTTACAGATACAGATTTTCAAGAAGTGTTTATTGAACTAAATGATATTTTAAAAGTATTTTGGGGCGCCTGGGTGGCTCAGTCATTAAGTGTCTGCCTTCGGCTCAGGTCATGATCCCAGGGTCCTGGGATCGAGCCCCGCATCGGGCTCCCTGCTCAGCAGGGAGTCTGCTTCTCCCTCTCCCACTCCCCCTACTTGTGTTCCTGCTCTCGCTATCTCTCTCTCTGGCAAATAAATAAATAAAATCTTTAAAAAAGTAAAAAAATAAATAAAAGAGTATCTTAATTGGGTTAAGCAACCATTTGGAATTGAAGTTATCTCCTAGAAAGAGGACCATAAAGGCAACATTATACATTTATTTGACCAGGACAGGAGAGCACCCCTCCTAGTGGAGAAATCTGTTTGCTTTGTAGTTAACAAAACGATATAAGGATTACATCCAACTTTTAAAAATGAGGATTCCGAGAGTTTTGAAAAGCTATGGAATGCCAGAAAATGCTGAGTATAAAATTGATCCGAATACTTAATTCTTGGTTATCCTAATGCTTAAATTCCTTAGTTATCTTAATACTTAAATTCTTAAATTTGGCCTATAATGTATGGAACTGGTAGAGCAACTTGTTACTCTACTCACCTATTTCGGGCAATAATCTCTAGAGAGTATCAAATCTGAAGCAAAGCTGTTGGCCTCGATCTAAGCAATTTTGAATTACCTTATGGGTTCCAGTCAGTGGGATATCAGATTGCTTCCTGTGTAGTATGCAGGTTTAAACCAACAACCACAAGGGCCTATCTTTGAAGCATAAAACACTTGGACATTAAAACTTCTTTTTGGCACCATGCCTGAGGTCAGAAATCTGCATTTTCAGCACACATCACCTGGGATTTCTCAGCACACATGGCCTGAGTTCCATATTCTCACTCAGCTTCCAAGCATGCAGTTCTGTTGGAATGAGAGAGCCCCGTTTTGGAGTCTGTTACAAAAGCAAAACATGGGACCTCAAACTGGGCAACCAGTGAGAAAGATACCTTCTTGAAAAGAGAGATTATGGAGACCATGACAAGGTTATCAAGAAACCATTTGAACTGCTTAAGGTGAAACTGAGAAAGACATCTGCATTCAGATGAGCCCAAACAGAAAAGCAGTTTCCAGGAAGACAGTGAAGATCAGACTTTGGGAGAATGTCACCGGGAGCAAGTTGAAAGGGCTGTTGTTAGATTGTTTAAATTCTGGCATAGAATCCCACAGCAAAAAGTCCTAAAGCAATACATGATTCCTAATTTGGAACTGATAGAATGAAAGAGAAGAAATAATTAAGAAATAGTCCTTAAAGAATTATGTAAACATGTGATCAAACATGATGTTTGGTTAATTTAAAAGGGGTAGTCAAAGCACTACCATCTGTCTCCTGGAAGGAGTGTGGGATAGGAGGGTGGGAGATGGTGCCCGGTATTCTGTGATCGGAGGCAGAGGGCTGAGAACCTGCAAGGAGTACTCACAGGGGCCAGCAGAAGAGCTATGGGAGGATATACACATATCCTTCTGCGGGCATTGCCTGCCATGCCCATAGTGGTCAATTCCTCCTACTAAAACCCTGAGACCCAGAAGGGACCTCGGAGCTTATTCAGTCCAACATTGTTGTATACCGAGAAGGAGGCTAATCATAGAAAGGATGGGTGGGGTGCTCACTCACCCAGTGATAGAGCTGGGTCTTGAATTGAATTGTTAGGTTCCTCACCTACGCTTTTTCTCTTGGAACATGTGCTTCCAAATCAGCATCCTGGCGCCAAGCCCCAACCTTCTCCCCTGTGCAGAGCAGTCTTTTGCTTTCAGATTTCACAAAAAGGAAAATGAGGGTTAAGAATCCTGAAAGAGGGTGCCTGGGTGGCTCAGATGGTTAAGCGTCTGCCTTCGGCTCAGGTCATGATCTCAGGGTCCTGGGATCGAGTCCTGCATCAGGTTCCTTGCTTGGTGGGGAGTCTGCTTCTCCCTCTCCCTCTACCTCTCCCCCTGCTCATGCTCTCTCTCTCTGTCTCAAATGAATAAATAAAATCTTTAAAAAAGTGGGTGCCTGGGTGGCTCAGTTGGTTAAGCAACTGCCTTCGGCTCAGGTCATGATCCTGGAGTCCCAGGATTGAGCCCCGCATCGGGCTCCCTGCTCAGCAGGGAGTCTGCTTCTCCCTCTGACCCTCTCATGTGCTCTCTCTCTCTCAAATAAATAAATAAAATCTTTAAAAAAAAAATCTTTAAAAAAGTAAAAAAAATAATAAAAAAAAAGAATCCTGAAAGATGCCATGAAAGAAGGTATGCACTAAGTACTTTGTCTCTGTTGTCTTCAAAACAACCCCAAGAGGGAGCAATCATTGACCCCGTCCTACAGGAAGCTCAGAGAAGTTAAGGATCTTGTCAAAGGCAACAAAGCTAGTAAAGTCAGGAGATGACAAGTGAATTCAGTCATTCTGACTTTAGATCAATGCTCCTCCACCCCCATGGTGAAGCTATCTGGGATTCTACCCCATAGCTGGTTCCTGAATGGGTTTCTTGAAATTACCAAGAGTCTGCTCTTCCCTGGCCTTGGGCTCTGACACCTACCTTCCCAGTTCTCAGACCCTGAACTAGCACCCCTGCTCAGCAAGCAGTTTCAGTTACACTGGATCCTTTGTTGTAGGGTAAGAGTCTTCCTTTGGGAGCTCAGCTCCGGATACCTACAGCCTCTTTTAGGTTGGCCCTGAAGACCATCAAGTAAGGGACACCGGTGCACAGGGAAGCTTAGGGAGTAGTTCTGTGCACACTGAAGACTGGAAAGATCAAGGAGAGTGAAAATTACTATGTGGGGCAGAAAGTGACAACAGGGAACACAATGCCTTCTTCTTCTTTTCCCTTAAGGACAAAATACCGGGAGGAAGTCTGAAAATGCAATAAGAGGTATATAGCTGGGGCTAACCTGTCCCAACATAACCCTGACCCTGGACATGCCCAGGTCAACCTCACATAGAGGATTTTATAAAGAAGGATGGATTCCTTCAGAAACCTGGATATTTAGTGGCTTGGACCATGACTATTGAGATTTGAGAGAAGGTGGCTGAGGAGAATGTGGGCTTAGAAATGAGGTTGTGTCCTGGGTTGTTGGGTCTGTGAACACCAGGTTCTGGATGAGTGGAATGAAGACTGGAAAGGAGGCTCTGGAACTGGAGAGGAAGTTCTTTCTGCATGTGAGCATAGCTCTTCCTGAGTCCTTTTGCATTAGAATTTTTCAGCAATAAGCAATAGGAAAACCAACTCAAACTAGCTTATACAATAAGGTTATTCTTCAGCTTACATATGTAAGGAAAATCAGAAGTAGGGGTGGGCTTCCGCTTTAGTAGATCCAGAAGTTCAATGATATCATCAAGGACTTAGCATCTTTTCATCTTCCACATTGCTGTCTACAGTGTCAGTTTAATCCTAAAGCAGTTTCTCTTGGGGCTGTGGGATGGCTGCCAGTAACAATCAGCAGGGGAGTGTCTGCTTTCCTGTTGCTCTTTCTTAAGAGTGAGAAAGCACTTGCTCAGAAGCCTCCAGAAAATGTCTCTGGTCACATGCCTACTTCTAAACCAGTCACTGTCACAAGGGATAGGATAACCTTTCAGACCGATCAGCTCTACCCTTCAAGCTACCAGCAATTCCACAAACTGCTTTGATACCATTCATCAGGGAAGGATGGAATGGGCATTACCTATCAACCACAACATCTGCCATACCCTCCTGACACTTAGTCACTTGCATAGCAAATGTCAACAGATCTTTGTTGATTGAATGGAAGTATAGGTTCTAAGGTGAACTTCTTATAGGTAGAACTGGGTACAGAAAGTCACCAAAGAAAGGCTAAGTCTAAGACAAACTATTGGGCTGGAGCTAGAGGCACTGCATCCTATTCTTTCTTTCTTTTTTTTTTTTTAATTTTATTATGTTATGTTAGTCACCATACAATACATCATTGGTTTTTGATGTGGTGATCCATGATCCATTGTTTTCGTATAACACCCAGTGCTCCATGCAGTACGTACCCTCCTTAATACCCATCACCAGGCTAACCCATCCCCCCTTCCCCCTCCCCTCTAAAACCCTGTTTGTTTCTCAGAGTCCATAGTCTCTCATGGTTCATCTCTCCCTCCAATTCTGCCCCCCCCATTTTTCCCTTCCTTCTCCTAATGTCCTCCATGCTATTCCTTATGTTCCACAAATAAGTGAAACCATATGATAATTGACTTTCTCTGCTTGACTTATTTCACTTAGCATATCTCCTCCAGTCCCATCCATGTTGATGTAAAAGTTGGGTATTCATCCTTTCTGATGGCTGAGTAATATTCCATTGTATATATGGACCACATCTTCTTTATCCATTTATCTGTTGAAGGGCATCTTGGCTCTTTCCACAGTTTGGCTATTGCGGACATTGCTGCTATGAACATTGGGGTGCATATGGCCCTTCTTTTCACTACATCTGTGTCTTTGGGGTAAATACCCAGTGCACTGCATCCTATTCTTGACCATTTTGAGACTCAATTTTTGTGCAAGCTTTGGGTATTCCAAATGCAAAATATATTTAACCCCCTCCTTCCCATAAATCCAAAGAGTTGTTTAAGATTAAATAAGCTATATGTCAAAGTCCTTTAGCTTCTTAGGAAGAAAGAAAATGTGTTATCTATTGTTATTTCATAACATTTTGTAACAAGATGGGAATTTTC
Organism: Mirounga angustirostris; assembly: GCF_029215605.1. NCBI lineage: Eukaryota > Metazoa > Chordata > Mammalia > Carnivora > Phocidae > Mirounga > Mirounga angustirostris. The sequence goes on from NW_026991717.1 coordinate 99,494,433, forward strand.
CAAGTACATGAAAATCATCTCTTGTTAAGATAAGAAACTTCTGCTTATGACAGGTGACCAGAAGTACTGTTTTTTGTACTGAGCCAAAAAAATAATGGAACTCTAAGCAGCATGGGGGGAACCGCCCACATCTCTGAGTCGATAATTGGCGCATCTTTCCTGGGCTTGGAGTTCCTTTTGATTTAGTGAGGCCTCGATTAGAACCTCATTCTTTAGCTTCTCTGTTTGCTCTTGGATTTGAGTTTGTTGGAGCAGCAGTATCAGAAAACACAACCCTTTATTAAGTTCATCAAATGGTTGACTCTGTCCTGGGGGCCAGAATGTGCTGGTCTGTTATCATAACTCTGTTCCAGTACTTCTCATAGCAGCTGTTTTCAAACACATTCTTGGGCTCATACTTAACGTATGATGTTAATCCATTTGTTCATTCAACTATCTGTTGATGTGTAATCTTGATCACTATCAAACCCCAACATATTTAGTAGGCCTAGATCCAGGAATAGCACTGAGCTATGCTTTGTTCAGAAGGAATTACTCAGACACATTGCCTCTGGGTGTGATCCTCAGTGACCCAAGAGAGCTCACTCTGAGCTTCATTCTTTTATTACTGCATATACCACCTGCAACTCTTATTTTTCAAATGTCCTTCATTATACCGAAGATGTCCATGTTAGCACACATTGGACTTCCTCCACCTCCCAGGACTGCATGAGTCTTTGGGAGAGGGCAATTTATAAGCATGATGGGTACTTCACAGGATTGGGAAAATCTAAGCCCAACAGTAAGAAAGCCAGTGTTTGGGCCACTGTCTGCTTTCTATCCATCTATCCTTCACCACGGCTCCTTAGCTACTGTGTTCAGCAACCAGCTTAACATTTCTGGATCATGTCCTTGCTCCTGTTCTATTATGTTCCTGCCTATATATCCCATAACCTGTAAATGACCAGGTAAACTACCACCAATATACTCTGTATAAATTAACCAGGGGAAAAGAGAAGAATAGAAAAATTATTTTTAAAAATGTGTATATAAATTTTAACATATATTTATGTAATATAACAAGGAAAAAATATGGGTAGATGTTAAAATTCACATATCTGCAGCTGGTTAAAGAGCATTAGATCCTTAATTGATTTCCTTATTCTTTTACTCAGTCCATGTTCTCTTTGCTTTCAGGCAGTTTTTTGGGTTAAATCATACCTTCATACCTGAAAATTCTGAGGCCTTGGTCTTGCTTACCTAGAATTGTAATTCTCCATTAAGTTTTCTAATCTTTGGAGACTGATGCTATTTCTCCCCTAAATGTTAGAAGAATTCACTAGGGATGACATCTGGACCTGGAGTTTTCCTTCTGAAAAGTTTTAAATTATAGATTTAGTTTCTTGAATACCTATAGAACTATTCAGATTTTTTTTTAATCTTCTTGAGTTTATTTTAGTAACCTTTTCCCCTAGCAAATTGTGCATTTATTCAGAATTTTCTAACTGACTACCATGCAGTTGTTTATAATAGCATTGCTTTATCTTTTTAATGTTTGTAGTATCTATAGGATGAGCCCATGCAAAGATCACAAGGATCACATCTAGCTGTTCTGATACCACAAGTTTTGGTGTGTTGTATTTCCATAACCATTTATTTCAAAATATTTTCTAATTTCCACTAAGAATTCTTTCATCCACAGATTATTTGTAAGTATGTTGCTTAATTTCCAAACATTTAGGTATTTCTAATTCTCCTGGTGTTACTGATTTCTAACTTAATTCCAAGACGGTCAGAGAATATATTCCATTGATTTCAATTTTCAAAATAGGTGAAGACTTGTTTTATGGTTCAGAATGGCCACCATAGGTAAATAGCCCATGTGTGCTTGAAAAGAATGTGTATCCTGCATCTGTTGGGTATGGTGTTCTGTATATGTCAGGTCAGATTTGTTCAGATCTTTCATAACTTTACTAATTTTTATTTTTTATTTTCTTGGTTACTAAGAGAGATATATTGAAGTATCCCACTCTGATTGTGGATGTGTCTACTTCTCCATTTAGTCTTAGGAAATTTGGCTTTATATATTTTGAAGCTATGCTTTTAGGTACAAATTTAGAATTATTATATCTTCCTTGTAGACTGGCACTTTTATATAAATGAGTCATGCTTCTTGGCCAAGTTGACTTTGTGTTGCTACAGCAGCTTTCTTTTGGTTAATGTTCATATTCTATCTATATTTTCCTCATTCCTTTCCTTTCAATTTTTGTCTTTCCTTATATGTAAGGTATGTCTTTAAGTAGCCTGTTCTTGGGTTTTATTGTTTTCATTCAGTCTTAAAATCTTTATATTTTAATTGGATTATTGAGTTATTTACATTTAATTACTCATATATTTGACTTTATAGCTACCATTTACTATTCATTTTCTATTTGTCCCATCTAGTCTATAAACTTTTTTCCTCGCAGTTTATGGTTAATGAAACATTTTTTAATTATTTTATTTTCTCTCCTATTGTTGGTCATGGTTTGCAAGAGTCAATATTCAATTAGATTTACCAACATAATTACTCCATTCCTTGATCTTTATTTTTTCCTACATTTCCACACTTTTTTTCCTTATATTAAAATTTTTTGCTCAAAAAAATCATTTAATTATTTCTTTGAGTGCAAGTTGGGTGGTGATGAATTCTCATAGGTTTTGTTTCTGAAACTACCTTTATTTCACCTTTAATTTTTTTTAACTTAAATTTTAATTAATTAATTTTTATTTTTTTAGACATTATATTTTTTAGAGTAGCTTTAGAGGGAAAGGTACAGAGATTTCCCATATACTCCCTGCCCTTACACATAGATAGTCTCCCCCATTATCTATGCACCAGAGCATTACATTTGTTACAATTGATGAACCTACACTGATACATCATAATCACCCCAAATCCATAGTTTACACTGTGGTTCTCCCTTGGTGTATATTCTATGGATTTGGACAAATGTATAATGACATGTATCCATCATTATGCTATCATATAGACTATTTCCTACCCTAAAAATCCTATGATCTCCATTTATTCATTCCTTCCCCTCCCCCTTATCCCCTAGCAACCACTGGTCTTTTTATTATCTTCATAGTTTTGCCTTTCTCAGAATGTTCTATAGTTGGAATTTTAATGTTATGTAGTCTTTTCAGATTGGTTTCTTTCAGTTAGTAATATGCATTTAAGGTTCTTCCTTCATGGCTTCATGGCTTGTGGCTCATTTCTTTTTGGTGCTGTATTATCCATTATCTGGATGTACCACAATTTATTTGTCCATTCACCTACTAAAGGACATCTTGGTTGTTTTCAGTTTTTGGCAATTATGAATAAAGTTTCTATAAACATCTGTGTGCAGGTTTTTGTGTGAACATATGTTTTCCACTTCTTTGGATAAATATCAAGGAGTGTGATTGCTGAATTGTATGGTAAGGGTATGTTTGGTACTGTAAGAAGCAGCCAAATTCTCCTAAAGTGTCTGTACCATTTTATATTCCTGCCAGCCATGAATGAAAGTCCCTGTTGCTCCACATCTTCACCAGCATTTAGTGTTGTCAATGTTCTGAATTTGGTCATTCTAATAGGTGTGTAGTAGTATCTCGTTGTTTTAATTCGCATTTCCCTGATAACATATGATGAGGAGCATCTTTTCATATGTTTATTTGCCATATGTACATCTTCTTTAGTGAAGTGTCGAAGTCTTTCCCCATTCACCTTCAATTTTAAAGGACATTTTAATTATATTTAGAATTCTAGGATGGTGGCTATTACTTCAACTTTTTAAAAGATGTCTTCCCTTTGTCTTCTGGTCTCCATCCTTTCTATTATTTTTGGTATTTTAAAGTACTACAGTACCCCCCCCCCCCGCCCCACCCTGCCCCGACCCCTTTGGCTGCTTTAAAGATTTTGTTGTCTTCAAACAAGACATTCTTTTTTTTTTTTTTTTAACAGAGCAAAAAGACTATTTTTTTTTATTTTTTTTTAAATTTTTTTTTATTCTTATGTTAATCCCCATACATTACATCATTAGTTTTAGATGAAGTGTTCCATGATTCATTGTTTGTGCACAACACCCAGTGCTCCATGCAGAATGTGCCCTCCTCAATACCCACCACCAGGCTAACCCATCCTCCCACCCCCCTCCACTCTAGAACCCTGTTTGTTTTTCAGAGTCCATCATCTCTCATGGTTCGTCTACCCCTCCGATTTCCCCCGCTTCATTCTTCCCCTCCCGCTACCTTCTTCTTCTTCTTTTTTTTTCTTAACATATATTGCATTATTTGTTTCAGAGGTACAGATCTGAGATTCAACAGTCTTGCACAATTCACAGCGCTTACCAGAGCACATAGCCTCCCCAGTGTCTATCACCCAGTCACCCCATCCCTCCCAACCCACCCCCCACTCCAACAACACTCAGTTTGTTTCCTGCGATTAAGAATTCCTCATATCAGTGAGATCATATGATACATGTTTTTCTCTGTTTGACTTATTTCACTCAACATAATACCCTCCAGTTCCATCCACGTCGTTGCAAATGGCAAGATCTCATTCCTTTTGATGGCTGCATAATATTCCATTGTATATATATACCACATCTTCTTTATGCATTCATCTGTCGATGGACATCTTGGCTCTTTCCACAGTTTGGCTATTGTGGACATTGCTGCTATAAACATCGGGGTACACGTACCCCTTCGGATCCCTACTTTTGTATCTTTGGGGTAAATACCCAGTAGTGCAATTGCTGGATCATATGGTAGCTCTATTTTCAACTTTTTGAGGAACCTCCATACAGTTTTCCAGAGTGGCTGCACCAGCTTGCATTCCCACCAACAGTGTAGGAGGGTTCCCCTTTCTCCGCATCCCCGCCAACATCTGTCGTTTCCTGACTTGTTAATTTTAGCCATTCTGACTGGTGTGAGGTGGTATCTCATTGAGGTTTTGATTTGGATTTCCCTGATGCTGAGCGATATTGAGCACTTTTTCATGTGTCTGTTGGCCATTTGGATGTCTTCTTTGGAAAAATGTCTGTTCATGTCTTCTGCCCATTTCTTGATTGGATTCTTTGTTCTTTGGGTGTTGAGTTTGATGAGTTCTTTATAGATTTTGGATACTAGCCCTTTATCTGATATGTCATTTGCAAATATCTTCTCCCATTCTGTCGCTTGTCTTTTGGTTTTGTGGACTGTTTCCTTTGCTTTGCAAAAGCTTTTTATCTTGATGAAGTCCCAATAGTTCATTTTTGCCCTTGCTTCCCTTGCCTTTGGCGATGTTTCTAGGAAGAAGTTGCTGCGGCTGAGGTCAAAGAGGTTGCTGCCTGTGTTCTCCTTTAGGATTTTGATGGACTCCTGTCTCACATTTAGGTCTTTCAACCATTTGGAGTCTATTTTTGTGTGTGGTGTAAGGAAATGGTCCAGTTTCATTCTTCTGCATGTGGCTATCCAATTTTCCCAACACCATTTGTTGAAGAGACTGTCTTTGTTCCATTGGACATTCTTTCCTGCGTTGTCGAAGATGAGTTGACCATAGAGTTGAGGGTCCATTTCTGGGCTCTCTATTCTGTTCCATTGATCTATGTGTCTGTTTTTGTGCCAGTACCATGCTGTCTTGATGATGACAGCTTTGTAATAGAGCTGGAAGTCCGGAATTGTGATGCCGCCGGCTTTGCTTTTCTTTTTCAACATTCCTCTGGCTATGCGGGGTCTTTTCTGGTTCCATACAAATTTTAGGATTATTTGTTCCATTTCTTTGAAAAAAGTGGATGGTATTTTGATAGGGATTGCATTGAATGTGTAGATTGCTCTAGGTAGCATTGACATCTTCACAATATTTATTCTTCCAATCCATGAGCATGGAACGTTTTTCCATTTCTTTGTGTCTTCCTCAATTTCTTTCATGAATATTTTATAGTTTTCTGAGTACAGATCCTTTGTCTCTTTGGTTAGATTTATTCCTAGGTATCTTATGGTTTTGGGTGCAATTGTAAATGGGATCGACTCCTTAATTTCTTTCTTCTGTCTTGTTGTTGGTGTATAGGAATGCCACTGACTTCCGTGCATTGATTTTATATCCTGCCACTTGTCTGAATTCCTGTATGAGTTCTAGCAGTTTTGGGGTGGAGTCTTTTGGGTTTTCCACATAAAGTATCATATCATCTGCAAAGAGTGAGAGTTTGACTTCTTTGCCAATTTGGATGCCTTTGATTTCTTTTTGTTGTCTGATTGCTGTGGCTAGGACTTCCAATACTATGTTGAATAGCAGTGGTGATAATGGACATCCCTGCCGCGTTCCTGACCTTGGCGGGAAAGCTCTCAGTTTTTCCCCATTGAGAATAATATTCGCTGTAGGTTTTTCATAGATGGCTTTTATGATATTGAGGTATGTACCCTCGATCCCTATACTCTGAAGAGTTTTGATCAAGAAAGGATGCTGTACTTTGTCAAGTGCTTTTTCTGCATCTATTGAGAGGATCATATGATTCTTGTTCTTTCTTTTGTTAATGTATTGTATCACATTGATTGATTTGTGGATGTTGAACCAACCTTGCAGCCCAGGGATAAATCCCACTTGGTCATGGTGAATAATCCTTTTAATGTACTGTTGGATCCTATTGGCTAGTATTTTGGTGAAAATTTTTGCATCCATGTTCATCAGGGATATTGGTCTGTAATTCTCCTTTTTGATGGGGTCTTTGTCTGGTTTTGGGATCAAGGTAATGCTGGCCTCATAAAATGAGTTTGGAAGTTTTCCTTCCGTTTCTATTTTTTGGGACAGTTTCAGAAGAATAGGTATTAATTCTTCTTGAAATGTTTGGTAGAATTCTCCTGGGAAGCCATCTGGCCCTGGGCTTTTGTTTTTTGGGAGATTTTTGATGACTGCTTCAATTTCCTTAGTGGTTATAGGTCTGTTCAGGTTTTCTATTTCATCCTGGTTCAGTTTTGGTAGTTGATACATCTCTAGGAATGCCTCCATTTCTTCCAGGTTATCTAATTTGCTGGCATAGAGTTGCTCATAATATGTTCTTATAATTGTTTGTATTTCTTTGGTGTTGGTTGTGATCTCTCCTCTTTCATTCATGATTTTGTTGATTTGGGTCATTTCTCTTCTCTCTTTGATAAGTCTGGCCAGGGGTTGATAAACATCAATCTTGTTAATTCTTTCAAAGAACCAGCTCCTAGTTTCGTTGATCTGTTCTACTGTTCTTTTAGTTTCTATTTCGTTGATTTCTGCTCTGATCTTTATGATTTCTCTTCTCCTGCTGGGTTTAGGCTTTATTTGCTGTTCTTTCTCCAGCTCCTTTAGGTGTAGGGTTAGGTTGTGTACTTGAGACCTTTCTTGTTTCTTGAGAAAGGCTTGTATTGCTATATACTTTCCTCTTAGGACTGCCTTTGCTGCATCCCAAAGATTTTGAATAGTTGTGTTTTCATTTTCATTGGTTTCCATGTATTTTTTTAATTCTTCTTTAATTTCCTGGTTGACCCATTCATTCTTCAGTAGGATGCTCTTTAGCCTCCATGTATTTGAGTTCTTTCCGACTTTCCTCTTGTGATTGAGTTCTAGTTTCAAAGCATTGTGGTCTGAAAATAGGCAGGGAATGATCCCAATCTTTTGGTACCGGTTGAGACCTGATTTATGACCTAGGATGTGATCTATTCTGGAGAATGTTCCATGGGCACTAGAGAAGAATGTGTATTCTGTTGCTTTGGGGTGGAATGTTCTGAATATGTCTGTGAAGTCCATTTGGTCCAGTGTGTCATTTAAAGTCTTTATTTCCTTGTTGATCTTTTGCTTAGACGATCTGTCCATTTCAGTGAGGGGGATGTTAAAGTCCCCCACTATTATTGTATTGTTGTCGATGTGTTTCTTTGCTTTTGTTATTAATTGCCTTATATAATTGGCTGCTCCCATGTTAGGGGCATAGATATTTACAATTGTTAGATCTTCTTGTTGGATAGATTCTTTAAGTATGATATAGTGTCCTTCCTCATCTCTTATTACAGTCTTTGGTTTAAAATCTAATTTGTCTGATATAAGGATTGCCACCCCAGCTTTCTTTTGGTGTCCATTAGCATGGTAAATGGTTTTCCACCCCTTCACTTTCAATCTGGGGGTGTCTTTGGTTCTAAAATGAGTCTCTTGCAGACAGCATATCAATGGGTCTTGTTTTTTAATCCAGTCTGATAGCCTGTGTCTTTTGATTGCGGCATTGAGCCCATTTACATTCAGGGTAACTATTGAAAGATAGGAATTTAGTGCCATTGTATTGCCTGTAAGGTGACTGTTACCGTATATTGTCTGTGTTCCTTTCTGGTCTATGTTGCTTTTAGGCTCTCTCTTTGCTTAGAGGACCCCTTTCAAGATTTCCTGTAGGGCTGGTTTTGTGTTTGCAAATTCCTTTAGTTTTTGTTTGTCCTGGAAGCTTTTTATCTCTCCTTCAATTTTCAATGACAGCCTAGCTGGATAGAGTATTCTTGGCTGCATATTTTTCTCATTTAGTGTTCTGAATATATCCTGCCAGTCCTTTCTGGCCTGCCAGGTCTCTGTGGATAGGTCTGTTGCCAATCTAATGTTTCTACCCTTGTAGGTTACATCTCTCTTCTCCCGAGCTGCTTTCAGGATTTTCTCTTTGTCTATGAGACTCGTAAGTTTTACTATTAGATGTCGGGGTGTTGACCTATTTTTATTGATTTTGAGAGGGGTTCTCTGTGCTTCCTGGATTTTCATGCCTGTTTCCTTCCCCAAATTAGGGAAGTTCTCTGCTATAATTTGCTCCATTATACCTTCTGCCCCTCTCTCTCTTTCTTCTTCTTCTGGGATCCCAATTATTCTAATGTTGTTTCGTCTTATGGTATCGCTTATCTCTCAAATTCTGCCCTCGTGATCCAGTAGTTGTTTTTCTCTCTTTTTCTCAGTTTCTTTATTTTCCATCATTTCATCTTCTATATTACTGATTCTCTCTTCTGCCTCATTTATTCTAGCACTTAGCACCCCCATTTTTGATTGCACCTCATTAATAGCCTTTTTGATTTCTACTTGGTTGGATTTTAGCTCTTTTACTTCTCCAGAAAGGGTTTCTCTAATAACTTCCATATTTTTTTCAAGCCCAGCTAGTATCTTTAAAGTGATGATTCTGCACTCTAGATCTGAGATCGTACTAATGTCCGTATTGAGTAGGTCCCTGGCAGTCGGTACTACCTCTTGTTCTTTTTGTTGAGGTGATTTTTTCCGTCTTGTCATTTTGTGCAGAGGAGAATAGATTAATGAGAGAACAAAATGCTAGCAGAGTAACCACGTCCCCAGAAAATATACTCTAAACAAATCAGAAAATACCTGAAGCAGTGGGATAAGAAAGTGAAAAAGAGAAAAAAGAAGAAAAAAAAGAAAAAGATAAAGATAAAAACAAAAACAAACAAAACAAAACAACAACAACAACAACAACAAAAAAAACCAGAATGTGATCAAATATGATCAGGCTGGTATATAGATCAGTGCCACTCACTAGATTTGGCGTGTATTTTGGTCTTTTAGAAGAAAGTGCCTCCCAAAAGTTTAAAGAAAGAAAAACTTATATATGTACAAAAATAAGGGTTGATATGATGAAGGGATGGAATATGACTGTAAAAATGGAAATTATAAAAAATTTTATAAAAGGAATTGATAAGAAGTTGTTTGATAAAAGAAAGAAGAGGATTTAAAAAAAGAAAAAAGAAAAAGAGAAAAAAAAAGGGAGAGGATGTGATTAGGCAGGGGAATAGAAAACACCATATACTAGAGATTTAGGGTATATTTTAATCTGTTAGAAAAAACTATCTCAAAATTTTAAAGAGAGAACAACTTATATATATAAGCCAAAAATATGGGTAACTACTATGAAGGGACAGAATGACTCTAAAAATGAAAAATAAAATTTTTTTTTTAAAAAAAGGGGTTGATAAGATGTTGGTTGAAAAAGGGAAAAAGAAAAATTCAAAAAGAAATAAAAAGACAACAAGACAGTTAAAAAAAAATTAACTTTAAAAGACTAAAGAATCATGGTAAAAAAGCCGTGAATTCTATGTGCAGTAGTCCCCTAGCGCTGGAGTTCTGCCGTTCTCATTGATCGGTAAACTTGGTCTTGGCCGGCTGTTCTCGTTGATCTTCTGGGGAGGGGCCTGTTGCCGTGGTTTCCAAATGTCTCTGCCGGAGGCGGAAGTGCCCCGCCCTTGCCCCCTCCCAGCTAAGTAATCTGCTCAGGTTTGCTCTCCGGGGCTTTTGTTCCCTGCGAGCTTTCCGTACAGCTTTGGAGGCGGAGAGTGAAAATGGCGGCCTCCCAATCTCCGCCCCAGAGGAGCCGAGAACTCGGGGCCCCGCTCCCCAGTGAGCCCCTAGAGAAAAGCCGTCAGTCACTCCCGTCTCCCCGGTCTCCGGCCGCACTCCGTGCTCACCCGGCCTGCGACTGCGCGCCTCTATCTCTGGCACCCGACCCCGGGTGGAGTCTCCAAACCCAGCAGATCCCTGCGGTGCACTCCCGCGCGGCTCCTCCCGGGGAAGGAAGGTGAGTCTCCCCGGATCTGCCGCTTGTTGGGTCCCTGCTGGAGGAGCAGGGGCCCGACTGTGCCGCGGATCGCGGTTAATGGCAACCCCGAGCTGAGAGCCCGCGCCCGGGCTCCGCCTCTGCAGCCGGCTTCCCTGCTCCGTTACCTGGGAGCTCTGCCGCCCTCAGGCACCCCCGGTCTTTCTGTGACCCCGAGGGTCCTGAGACCACACTGTCCCGGAGGGTTCCACCCCCCGCTTAGCCACCAGAGTGACGTCCCTCGGCGGAGCAGACTTTTAAAAGTTCCGACTTTGTGCTCCGCGGCTCTATCACTTGCCAGAAGCGGCCCACGGAGGCCCCTCCCCGCCGTCTATCCTCCCGAATATCGCCGCGGATTCACTTCTCCGCACGTCCTACCTTCCGGAAAGTGGTTGCTTTTCTGATGAGAGAGTTGTTGCTCTTCTTTTCTTCAATCTCCTGTTGAGTTTGTAGGTGCTCAGAATGGTTTGATCCCTATCCAGCTGAATTCCTGAGAGGAGACGAAATCTAGGTCTCCTACTCCTCCGCCATCTTGCTCCGCCCCCCTCAAACAAGACATTCTTGTCTTTGTTTTGTTCTTTAGCAATTTTACTATAATTTAACTAGGTGTGATTTTCTTTGTGTTTGTCATACTTGTGTTCTTAAACATGCTTGAATCTGTGGCTCTTGTCCGTTTTGGAAAATTCTCTACCCGTGTTTAATTAAATATTTCTTCTGCCATACTTTCTCATTCTTCTTCCATGACTCCAATTTCACAAGTGTTAGATCTTTTTGCCATGTCCCGTATTTTCCATTCTTTTTTCTACCCTATCTGGATAATTTTTAATAATCTAGTCAACAGGTCACTACTTCTCTCTTTTTTCTGTGTTTAATCTGGTTTTGTACCCATCTATTATATTCTTAATTTCACTTGTAGTATCTGTCAATTTCATTTTATTTTTCTTTAGATACAATTCTCTGGTCAAAGTTTGTATTTTGCCTCTTATCTTCTAGTATATATTAATCACAGTTCATTTAACATCTATATCTAATCACTTTACTATCTAGATCCCCTGTGGATCAATTTCTCATTCTTTCCTGCTTGATTCTGCTTCTTGATAATATTTTGCAGTCATTATAAGGTTTGATGTATTTCAGTGTATCCTTATCACTAGGGTGTAGTTTTTTGGGACATCCCAAAGCTTTTGGTGTTTATCAGAGAGCTCTACCTCAGTGGGCCTTGACCTTCAATTTCAATCTTCTTAATATTGTGAAACTACTGTGAGTTCTGCTTAATGTCTGGGCCTCTTAGCTTCCACTTCCTGCTCATAATCTCCACCTATAGGCATGTGCAATTTATAATGCAGTAGAAGGCCTGGCTCATTTTAATGTGTTTTCCTTCCCTCTAGGATTTCTAGCCTCATAATCTGGTTGCCATAGTAATCATGATCTCCAATATTTGACTCTCCATCCCTGTGAGACAGCTGAAGATCTACTCAGCTTCCATCCCTCTTGATAGCTACTTTTTACTCAGTTTCTCAACCTTTCCAGTTTATTGCTTAGATTTTAGCAAATGCATTGAAAAAAAAAATAGCACAGAATTTCTTGGCTCACCTCAATCAGTTTTCCTCTTCTCAAGTCCTGGCTGACTTAGTAGCTCTCTGATGCCTTAAAACCACTTTTAAAATGTTCAAGATTTTCTAATTGCCCAACAGTGGGGGAGGGATGATTAATTTTCTACAAGATAGGCTTAATAACCAGATGTGGAATTCTCCCATTAACTTTCCTGGGTATGGCAATGTTAAGAGATAACCCAGATGCTTTCGTTCTACACCCCCTTTCCACTGTTATGTGGCAACAATCCTCACTGAGCAGGCTCAGTTACCTCAGATAAGATTCAAACTCCACCTTTTCAGAATCTTTTCCCCTTTAGCAAAATGAGCATGGGATGATGATCTCAGTTTTCAATCCTTTGAAATGATTGTTTTGTATCCTTGTGGAATAATTCCTTTGGTACCAAGGTCTCTAACATAAAGGAGTCATCGTTGTGGGGATGGTAGAGCAAAAATTTTTAAGTGAATCATTCAGTATAATAATGAGAGATGACAGCCATCTTTCGTACTTTGGTTCCCAGACCAGTGTTTTCTGGCTGTGGGAGAATCATCATTTTTATAGGGTACTGATTCAGAGAATAAACCACATCTTAAAAAATACCATTCCAGGCTACCAAGGTTGTGTTATTGTCTCCCAGATGATGCTGTAACTGACTCTAAAATAGGCCACCCAACTGTTCTATAAAGCCAGCTCTTCTTTGTGTGAGGTTTACAGTACATTGCCATAAATCACTGGTTCTCAAGCGGGGGTGATTTGGCAATGTCTGGAGACATTTTGGATGGTCATGACTTGTGTGGGGGGAGTATTAGTGGCATCTACTGGGTAGAGGGTAAGGGTGATGCTAAACATTAAGACAGCCTTCTGAAACAAGGAGTTATCTTGTCTAAAATGTCAATAATGCTGCTATTAAGATAGTCTGCTTTAAAATATTCACTGTAAAATGAGTTCCTTGGTCAGAAGCAGTATTATGCAGGTTAAAATCACTGAGGATAGAGCATTCAGTGAATCTTGGAATAGTGGTCCTTTAAGACGGTGACCAGAGAAAGCAAATAAAAACTCAGTGTATATTCAAGTGAGGACAAATTGTCATCTCCCCCAAAAGGAAAAGGTTGGATGCAATTAACTTGCCCCAGTGGGGCACCCAAATGTAGCTAATGCTACATCTATTGGATCCTAGATTCAGAGAGATATCCCTAAATATCTTGACCTAATTCACTGATGATTTGGCTAAATTGAAACTTGATTGTGTTTACTGGGTTGCAGTAGCTATTCAAACTCTGTTCCAACTCTGTAGAACCGAAAATAGATGTGGTCACTTTGCTCAATGGGGAAATCTCAAAGGCCATTTTCATAGCTTTGGCCAATATTCTCTTTGATGAAGCTTGCTATGTTTTTACCAACTCTTGAATTTTTGCCAATGACCTAGCTATTTGGTCTGCTGTTTGGAAAACAACATACTGGCATATCAGAGACTCCCTTTTTTGGGATTACAGATGGTGGGGGGTGGGAATCAAAACTGCTAGTCAAACCATCTGTGTCATTTATATAGATGCCCATTTCAGGGCCTGTTCTCTGAGGAGACTGCTGATGGAAACTGAACTGCCCCTAGTGTCACCATTGGCAATCCACCATTATACTGAATATAACAATTTGCCTATCATTTTAGACTGGGAAAAACTCAGGGACTCTAGGTAGCTAGAATTATGCCTCTTGCCACAGGTTTATGCAGTTGTCCCCCGCCTATTCCTGGCAGACTGACCTCACTGGACTTTTGATCTACTCTTGGAACTAGTTGTGGTGCCTTACCCCTATTGAAAAGTTTTCAGGGTACAGTATTGATGTCTGACCAGATAAGCCAATTCCCAACACACCATTGTGACTCTTGAAACTAATCAGTGTCACATTTTCAGATTTCCAGACTGTTTGCAGCCTGACAACAATAGTATACCTTTTAGAAAAGAAACCACTCATCAATGGGCTTGTGGTCAAGGTATGTGATGGGTCTTCCCATGCTTCCTACTATCTACAGATATCTAGTATTGACAAAGTTAAAACAGCCTCTTTAAAAACTCTACTTAGAAAACATTTCTGTTTCTGTCTTCCTCATTTTTTCCCTGGACACATACCTTAGTAAGACAATTTTATCACTGAATGCCACCTTCCCCAGAAAGGGATCATCATCTCTCAGCCTCTTTCTGGGTAATGACTGGGACAAAGGGAATGGTAGGTTATATCAGCCTCTTTGGAAAATTGGGTATTTTACACTGACCATTGGTGGGGCCTGATGACTCTTTCTGTCCCCCAGTGACAACTCCAAACTAAGCTTGTTGGTATACCCCTAGGTGGCAGCCCAATTAAAAGATGGCCTGGTGGATTTAAGCTTCTTTTTTTCTTTTTTTAAGAAGGATTTATCTATTTATTTGGGGGGGGGAGGGGCAGAGGGAGAGGGAGAGAGAGAATTTCAAGCAGACTCCCTGCTGAGTGCAGAGCCTGATGTGGGGCTTGATCTCAGGACCTTGAGATAATGACCTGAGCCGAAATCAAGAGCTGGACGCTTAACTGACTGAGCCACCCAGGTGCCCCAGATTTAAGCTTATTTCTGAGTCAGCCACCTGGGTTCCCTTATTGGACTAACTTGATCCTATAGCATAACAACCACTTGGTTGAGTATACTGCTTGTTGAATGCCCCTAACTTGGTCTCGTGTCTTCTACCATCATCTGTGGGTCTCTGTAAGTTCTATAAAAATGTTCTTGTCCATTTTGAATCTGAGCCTTCTAGTTGGAGAGCCTGGGTACAAGGAGGTGATGACTGGAAAATCACTGTAATTGTGGCTACTTTTGAAAAGAGACAGAGCAATTTCGTGGCAGTAGAGGGAGAGCAATGATCCCGGCACCTGGAAAAGACATACTTTCAACCTGGTTATTTATAGGAGAGGGCTACATTAATGAAATCTGTCTTTCAGAATCACCCCAAGAGCCTTCATCATAAAGGAAGTCAGCCTATACCTAAAGTTGGTATAGGTCCCACTTGCGAGGGCCCCCACATCATTCACAATACTTTCTGAGAGCAGCATATACGTCTTTGGGAGTAACTTCTTGTGAAGAAATTAGGCATTGTTTTGCTTCTTGCCCCCAAACAAAATGACTGGTAACTTTCTTAAGGGTATCTTGAGAGATCTTCAAGTATTTAAGGAAACACCATTGGTGGATCATGTAATCCTCAGGTAGCTGTAAATATCTCCCTCAAGTGAGGCTACCCTTGGTTAATCAAGGGGAGCTTCCCAGAGGATCACTGACCCATTATTTATGTACATGTTGTGTGGGCAGGTATTTGTATAGCAGGAGTTACCCAAAGGTGATAAAAATTTGTCCCTGACTTTAGCTGAAGTGATTAATGACACAACCTTGGCTGTAGAAAACACTCCAGGAAGCCTCAACTTAATGGCAAGGGTTGTTGTAGATGATAGAATTGCCCTCAATTCCTATATATGGGCCAAGGCAAAGTCTGTGTGATTGTTAATACATCCTGCTGTACCTGGATCAATTCTTCAAGCCTAGCGGAAAGGTAAATGCAGAAACTTAAGGAAAAAACTACCTGGTTTTCTAAGGTAGACTCTGATGGTTGACAGGATTCATTCAGCTGCTAGATCCAGGGTCCTTGAGGTCAATATTGGGGGTTTGCCCTATCCTACTGCTTTGGAGTCCTACTGATAGCAGCATCAATTAAATGCTGTATGAGACAAACTGAACAGATTTGGTCCCAGCATCTGTCATTCAGATTAATCAGAGTGGCCAATAGAGTGGCATATTAATGTGAAATTTTACCAGAAGCTAAGACATGGTAGAAAATACAGATGGATATTGAGTGATAATTCTCCATGCCTCTCTTGCATTTCTGTGTGTTTTTTGAGCAAGACACTGATAGCCCTTTGTTCCATATTATCTCTTCTGTTTGTATGGCAAAAGGCCTTAGAAGATAGAAATAGTGTCTCCGTTGGAGCAAAGGACGTTTGCTTACAGCTTTGGAAGATAGAAGTAGCGTCTCCATTCCATCAAAGGGTAGGCACGCTTACTGCTCATTATTAAAGATTCGGGTTCCTTCATCTCAGCATTCCTCTCTTGTAATGCAACCTATTTCATGTTCACATATCCATTTGGGCCCATCTGAATCACCCCTGAGGAACCTGGGAGCAAGGGGAACTGCTGCACATACACCCATGCTACCTGCTATACCATGAATTAAAAAGTCCCTTTTCTTTAATTCAGGAGTCTCGTGTCTTCTACCATCATCTGTGAAACTAGAAAGCTAATTGGTAAGCAAGGTAGAATCTCAGACTACCTACTGAAGTCAAGAACCCATTTTTACTACAGTATCTCCCACCAGGCTTTCAGCCTGTGGAGAATAGCTACACTAACACTTTTCAAAGAGGCTGGCACTTCCTTCACCAATGTATTTCTCAATGTCTTGGTGAAAGAATAATCTCCTATGCCTTCTTGGAGGATATATTTAACAGGAGGGTGAGTAAGTAGTCCATAGTAAGTCCCCTCCCTGCATCCTTGGTTTCCATTGTCTATAGTATTCTGAGGAACCTGTGGTATTCTAGCCTCTTTTGTCAAGGGCCATAGCTGAGTCTGGGTTTCAGTCCTGCAACCATGCAAACAATTACACCATACCAAGTTGTTCTAACTGGCACACTGCATCTCTGACCAGAATTTTCATATCTATAAATTTGTCTTTGAAAACTGTGTTCTATCCAACTTGTTTCAACACCTCAAAAGCCATTCGCTCACACTTTTCTACATTTTTGCTCATATACATTAACAGTATCTTTCAAGTCTCTTTCTGGATTTGAGTTATAATTGACCCCTGACTGCAGTCTCAGAACTTTCCAGGTCCCATAGGAAGAGCAGCTTCTTTGGCTTTTCTGTGCATGTTCTGGTTTTTAGCTTACTTGGTTCTGCTTAGTCACAAAGTAAAAAGCCTGTTTACTTTTTGCTTTCCAGAAATTTGTCAAAATTTTTGGTACACCGATAACCTCTCTTTCTTATTCTGTACTGTTATTGGAGTTAGACTTCTTTGTAATTCTTCCAGTCATCTCAGTTGGGTGGCAAGGGAGATAGATGTGTGTGCTCAGTCTGCCATTTTGAATTGGAAGTCCCTCATTCAGGTTCTAACTCAATACTCCACTAAAACTGTTCTAGTGAATGTCACCTATGACCCACAGATTGCCAAATCTAACTGGCCCTTTCTTGGCTTATTTTATTTGATCTTTCTGGAATTTGACATTGCTGATTATTTCTTTCTTTAAAAGTTCTCAACTTTTCCCTTTAAATACTTGACACATTCCTGGGTTCTTCGAGTCCTTTTCCTCAGATTGTTTTATAAGATTCCGTATCTTCTTCTTAACTCCTAAAATGCTGGTATTACTAAGCCTTAATCCTTGTTCTTTCTTTTCCACTGCTAGTGCTCTCCTAGAGATGGGAGAGAAATAAAAAGAAGTAAGACTAAAATAGAAATCGGGTATCTCATCAAAAAGCCTATATACTAGAACATCAATCAATACTTCAAACCCGTAAAAGAAAATAATTTCCATTTAGAATCCTATGTCCAGTCAAATCTTTGGTGCAAAATAAAGACGTGTTCAAGTATGCAAAGACTGACACTGTCACTAATGCAATTTGTATGCTTATGACTTCTAAATCTATACAATTAGCACAGACCTTGACACTTAGTTCCAGACTTGTTTAATTACCTATTAAGTATCTCCATCTGGATATCTCAAAAGCTCCCTAAACTTAGTATGCTCAAAACTGAACTAAACAACTTGCTTGATAAAGTCTATTCCCTGTATTATACTCTTTATCTCCACAAATTCTACCATTATCCCCCACCAAACTTCCAATCATTGCCAAATTCTTCCTCTCCTATCAGTAAGTAATCAAGTCTTCTCAGTTCTAACTACTAAATATTTCTCATTGCCATTCTCTCCCTTTTTTTTCTCACTATTGCTCCCTTAATTCATATTCTCATCATTTCCTGTCTGGCCTCCCTACTTCCAATCTTGACCTACTCAAGTCCACCTTCTATATTATGGCAAGAATAATCTTTACAAGGTAAAAAGAAGTCGTATCTCTCCCTTTATTCAAAGACTCAATGGTTTTTCCAGTTCTTATGATAAAACCCCCAAACTCCTTAATTTCCTGATCTCTCTCCTGACTTTTCCCCACTTCACCATCTTTGCTCCAGCTATAATAAATTATACCATATTAGTATCTCTTTAATGCTGTTTCATACCTCCATATTTTTACTCCTATTATTCCCACTGCCAAAAATCTCTGTCCCCCTGTTGATGATAGCCCAATCATCCTTCAAGAATTAAGGGAAGCATCAGTTTCTCTAAGAATACTTTTCTGAATTCCCATCCAACCCTGCCATTCTGTATAGATATCTGTTTACATTTGTAGGTCTCCAGTGTGCCCTGAAAATACCTGCTAACATGCCTGCTCCCAGCTAGACTAGGAATTCCTTAAAAGCATAGACCATGTCTTGCTTATACTTACATAATCAGCACAGTGTTTAGCACAGTCAAAATTTATAAATGAACAGATAAATAAGTACGTGAATGAATAAAAACTTCATTATCCTTTGTTCTGGATAATCCTTCTCCAACTATTGTCCTTAAAGTATTGCTAATTCTCTCCTTCCTTTTATAGATCGACACCCTGGAATAGGAGCAGGAAAATAATTCCCAGATAGGTTTGGAAGGAGTCTGAAAATAAGTATCAGAAAATGTGCTAGGTTTTCTTTGTAAGCCTGCAAGTTACTCAGAGAAATCCAACCCATGGGATTAAAGCAATAAAATAGTAAGGTCTCAGGGAGGTGCTCTGGATGTAGGTCTGGGTAGTCTCCAGAATCCCATCCGTACACTATATAGTGGTACAGAGAAAGTAACAGAATTCTCAGGAGAAAGGCAGGATACAGAAGGACAAGCCAACTACTGAATCAGAAAGGGCTTGGATCAGGATAGGAGGCAAGAGCTCCACAGCAAAACAGAAGGAATGGAGAAGTCTGTGGCTTCCAGCTGACACTCCCAGGTAGAAGTCACACCACAGCGGGCATGGTAAGGAGAGAAGTTGATGCTCAAAGACCAAGTGAGATGAGAAACCCAAACCAGGAACTGCTTAGGACTGGATGCTCCTTCTCAATGCCAGGACAATGTGAAAGTCAGCCAGGTTATTAGATTAACTCCAAGGAGAAAGACAGGAGAAAGGAAAGGGGGTAGAAGCTCTGGATGGCTGATACATAAACCAGATGTGACAATTGGATAGTAGCTGAGATACTAATGCTCAGGTTTGGCTGCAGATCATTAGATCAGACTACATAAACTTGAATGGAATAGGGTAAGTTGTCTGTCCTAGGAAGACAGAGGAGAGCAAGAAAAAAGTTGTCAGAGAAAATAAAAAAGTTCTCTTTCTCCACATGGGAGTCCTAGTGTGTACATTCGGGTCTCCCTTCTTCGACCCTCAGCTATCCATGGAAAACACATACCCCAAATACTCCAGGAGAGTTCTAACTTCAAATATTCTTGTCTTTCTGATTGCATCCATTGTTCAGAGCCCACAAGCTCCAGCCTCTGGTTTAGAAAACACTGCATAGTTTCTTTATTGACCTGCCCCTACCCCCACCCGTACGCCAGGGGAAAAGAATAGGTGCTAAGTTACATCTTGCTTTCGAGTCTCTTTAGCTGCAATCCTGGCATTGTCAGGAATGTTGTATGGCACATACTGTACAGATTTACATGTACGATGTTGGAGAACTGAGACGCATTTGGATTTGCACGTTGGCCTTTTGGGAGTGACAGTCTGCACTGTTTCTCCATTTGTTTCATCATTTCATTAGCAATTATGCATAACAAATGTGATCCTCCAGTAAGAAATGATGATAGGGATAGAAAAACATTATTAACCCTTAAAGGAAAGCTTTTAGGAAAGTCAAGTTTAGTTAAGGCCTTTAGTCAAATTAGCCTCAGGAAGTTTAGTATAAATAAAAACAATCGGAAGCTCAACGACCTCTTGGGTGGTTGGAAATGGGAGGAGAAGAAAGCCGTAATTAAGTTTCCTTTGTCATCAACCACTTCTCAGATAAATGATCATAAATTATGGAATGTGTCTTAACTCTTGGCACTGGAAAGCCATTAAAAAGCTCAATCTTTCGACTTGCTTTAGAAATTTGGTGCAAGTAATTGGAAAAGTGGGAGATTCTTAGGTTCAAACCTCTGGCTCTCTTTAACTTCTTAATAAAGCTTCTAAATAAACTACAGTGAAGATGCTTAAACTAAACCACATTCTGGCCTGTCTTCTGTGTCATTTTTGCTGGAAGGAGCAGATAGATTTTCCAACATCATATTTAATTTCATTAGCTACTGTTGCTTTTTGGGAATCTACTTATAACACACACAGATAAACATTCCCCTGTGATAAGGCTGTGTTTATAAACTGGGTTTAGGATGAAAGAAAACCCTAAACTGATGTGTTTTCACTGTGGGGTTAATGGAGCTTTACTAATCCCCTTTCTGTGGGCCAGCAAGGAGCAGGCATCTGAGCATTTTTGGTGACTCTCACATGTTTGCCCTCTTAAGCATTGTCATGGGAGGAAACCCCTTCCCCTGCTCAGGAATGTGAAGAAATGATGCCCCTCCTCCTCCTCCTGGAATGGAACTTTTGTCCAGCAAAGATAAAACTGTATAGACTTTTAAAAGTTTACTAGTAAGGGTCGAATGAAAGGTATTTGTCCTTTTAATAACTCAAGGCTTTATGCCAGTGTCTTCTCTCTCCTTTTTTGTCTCCCTGCCTTGGAAGCGGGTCTCTCCCGCACTGAGAAGGGAAGACAATGAGGAGACCTCTAGGTGGTGGAAGGGCCCAGCTCCAGCATGGGCTACTACCCTTCTTCCCAGGAAAGAACTGAAGGCTTAAAGAAATGTATTGTTAAATATTTCAAAGGACAGAAAGGCAAAAGGAATTATGTAATGAGCAGCCATGTACCCACTACCCAGCTAAAGAAATGAACCATTACGAGTATACTTGAAGACACTGTGTACGCTCCATTCTGTTTTCCCACACCCCTTCCCTCTCCCCGCCTTCCAGATACAAGCTTCTCAATTTTCTTATGCATTAATGGGTCCTTAACCAAAAAAAAAAAAAAAAAAGTGTTCCTCCAAGATTTTAGACTATGTAATCGAATTTTGATATATTTATCCTTCGGTAACTTGCTTGTTTTGTTTTTGAGCTTTGTCCACGTGGATAAAGCTTTTTTTGTATTTATTTTTACTGAGGTATAATTTGCATATGACATAATGTAAGTCTAAGGTGTACGATATATTGGTTGGTTTGACATATTTATATACTGCAATATGTAATTGCCACCATAGCATAACTTAACACCTCCGTCATGTTACACAATTAGCATTTCTCTTTTGTAGCGGATGACATTTAATCATGAGTTTTATCATGCGCATCGTTCCATGACATCATTCCCACTGAATGATGTGTGGCTATATCATGATTTATCTCTTCACGGAAGTCCTTCTTTCCTCTTGAACAGACATAGGAATGTTGGGAGCATTAATGGGACCCTCAGATGGCAGAATGTACAGCAAATGCACTATCTCCGCCGAACAGAGTTTCTCACAAAGAGAAAATGTAAAGAAATGCATAATGGATGAGGCTTTTGTAGTTCACGTCCTGCTTTAATTTAATTCTATTGTGCTTTCTTTTGTAGGTGTGCTGAGGTGGATTTCTCAGTGATTTCATGCTTTCTACACTGAGTGCGTGCTGAAATAAGAAACTGAGAGCTGTTGTCACCTGCTCCTGTTGTTCAGGGACCCAAATCTTCCAGCAGGTAAAGGAATTCCTGGGTGCTTGTCTTAGGGTGTTAGTGGCTTCAGAGGAGAGATGGCCAAGTGGTGAGAGTTTGGCAAGTTCAGGAGAATTCTGCCTTGAGAGTTTGGCAGTTCCAGAAAGTTCCCGAAAGTCTGCTACTGACAAGGACTAGGGTGTCTTTTCTCTTTGCATCTTAGACCTTACACAATGGCAGAAAACAAGAGGCTAGCAAGTTGGAATGGTGAGGCTACCTTCTTTTAAGGAATGAATTAACAAGTGCACTGGGCAAGGTCATGGGTTGCTGACCCCCGGGCCTGTCTTCTATTCCCTAAGCCTTCTATCTTTTGCTTCTTCTACAAGTGTTAGTCATTTTCTTATCTTCTCCGTTGCAGACATGGTAAGCCCAGCGATTTTGATCTACTGAAAAGTGTTTATTAAATCCTGCTGAGTCTTCCTCTGAAATGCCTCTTATCCACACCTCTTCCTTTCCATCACCTCCCCCCACCCCTTCCTGTCCCAGCCATCACTTCACACCTGGATGGCTTGCATGGGCTCATAGCTAGACTCAGTGAGGCCCCCTCTTCTTCACTAACTCCTCCTAGAGGCCATGGCTATTCATCTTCCTCAGACACTCTTGTTCCACAGTTCAGTGGTCCCCAAACCTTCAAAGACTCCATGTTTTCTCGGACATCAAACCCAAGCTGCTCTTCTGAGTTTCCCAGACCCCATAATTTGTGTCTATCCTACTGATCCTTACTTCTTGTTATTTCATGCCATCCAACTTTAGCTCTGGTTTGGCTAATCTCTCTCAGATTCATCAATATGCCATTCTCATGCCTCTCTGCTAATGCTGTTTTCTCCTCTGGAATACTTTATTTATCTCTTCAAACATTCATTCAGTCACAACATATATACTGTGAGCCTGCTATGTGCCAAATCCTAGAGTTCCAAGATCAAGATTTTTAAATTAAATTTGGTGATTACTTCTTCTCTGTTAATCTCTTTTTTTATTACTCTTAACCATTTTAAAAATATATAATAATAAGTAGAATATTATATATATCAGGCCCAGGGCATAAGGGTAAAGGCAAGTGAGAGACATGGACCTCTGTCCTCAAGTAACCTTCACTTAAGCAGTAAGAGGAATGAAGAGAATCTCAGCCTCTAGAGAAGTATTTATGTGAGGCAAGGTGTGAAAATTAAATGAAATGGAATGTGATTAATGGAGTGATGATTTAGCACTAAATTGTGTATAAGCTTATTTTGTTCACTCTTTTTTCAAATGGGTTTTCCTTATCTTCTTGTCGGAAGATAAGCCATTTGAGCTCAGAAGCTAAATCTTCTTTGAATTGTCCCATTTCTTAAACAGGGCTCAACACACACTTGAGCCTTTACCAACTTTGTATTGTTTCTGACTTCCACAAAATGAAATGCTCCTTTGCCGGTATTCCCAGGAGCAGTACTGATGGAAGGAGGTCCAGAGTGTAGCCACTTTCCCAGCTTTATCCTCCATTTATTTCCTAGAACAATAGAAGCCCTTGGATGAGAACAAGGCAGCAATGCAGTGAAAGCAGGTCAAATCTGGGCACCCACCTCCCTTCTTAGTGGTTCCACCCTCCCAGATCTCTGAAAGGTATTATTGTACTTCCCCAGAAATGTCTGTCCATATGTTCACATCTTTGGATCCACTCCTTTCCAAGATGTGCTTCCATTGTTGGAGTCCTTCCTCTGACATAGCATGACATTTTTACCATTCTCTTAAGTCAGAGATCCTAGCAAGACTGTACAATTTTAAGTCAGGGAATGGAGGAGGCATTCCTCAAGTCACTGTAGAGGAATCTACAGTGGTTTTGATTGGGTTTTAGATTGGTTGGAGCTGAATTTTAGTCCAAGTCATCCTGCTACCAGTTCAAAGCTTTGCGGATGGCAGTGGCACGCAGCCTGTATTTCTGCCTGCTCAGTAACTTCATTCTCTGTGGTAAAAGTTCATTTTGAACAAGATCATAATTTGGATTGTTTTAGGACTTAATCAGAGTGGTGCTCTATGATGAGTCAGCACTTTAATGTACTCTGTCTCCCTCCTACAGAACTGCGTGCAATGGCTTTTAAATTTAGAATACTGGGTCTGAACAAACAATGAATCATGACTTTTCAGAAAAGATGCTGAAACTATTTTTTACTTGAAGGAAAGCAAGTTATCAATGCTAAAGAAGTCGGTGATTTATAATAACAATTTTTAAATTGAGAACCAATAATAAATAGGAAATTCAGTGATGCTGCAACAGAGTGGCCACAAGCAACCCAAGTAATTCTATTATAAGGCAATGTACCAATTAACTTAATGATACTAACAAATTACTTGGGGGGTGGGGAGAAAAGGAAAAGTCTCCTCATGGATGTTTCTAATAACAGAGAGAGGTAGCTCTAGACTTTTTTACTTCAGAAAAAGGTGAGATCTCAATATCTGTTTAAAAACCGGAATGTGGTGGGGAAGGGGAGACCATGCTAATTGATGAAGACATATAGTTTTTCTATAAAATATCTTGGCTTAAAAAAAGATGATTATATCTTTTCTTTTCCCTCCACATGCCCACTCCTTGCCCCCAATATGTTGTTTCAATTTATAGTTGGCCTAGGAGGCCATATTGTTTTAATTTCCATTTCATGGGTAAGGAAATTGGGACATAGTGGTACAAGAAGAATTCAAATTCAAAACATCAGCTGAGAAACCAGAAGTTGCAATTGTTCCAGTGCCAGACCTGTGCTCATTCTAGAAGACTAGGACATTTCTGAGAAATGGGAAGATGACATCTTTAGGACGTTGCTATGGTCTGAATATTTGTGTCCCTCCCAAAATTCATAGATGAAATCTACCCCAATGGTGATGGTATTAGGAGGTAGGGTCTTTGGGAGGTCATAAGGCCACGAAGTAGAGCTCTCATGAATGGGATTAGTGCTCTTAGAAGAGAAATTCCACAGAACTCCCTAGTCCCTTTTTCCATGTGTGAATACTATAAAAAGTCTGCAGTCCAAAAGAGGGTCTTCACCCAACCATGTTGGCACCCTGATCTTGAAATTCCAACTTCCAGAACTGTAAGCAGTAAGTTCCTGCTATTTATAAACCACCCAGTCTGTGGCATTTTGTTACAGCAGCGCAAACAGACTAAGACAGATGCATTTCTATGATCATTGATACAACACTCCTCCCAACAATAGCAACTTGATAATAATCTTATCAAGTGTATGTGGGACAGTAACAAAAATAGAAGGTATTCTGGGTCATAAAATAAATTTCAAAAATTGTAAAAGGTTTTAAGTATTTCAGAGTATTTTTTTCTGGTAACAGTGACATTAAACTAGAAATCAGTTATGGAAAATATTTCTGGAAAATCCATAAATAGTTAGAAATTAAACAGCATTTATCTAAATAATTCATGGCTCAAGGAATATATCACAAGAGAAATTGTAGAAGAGTTTTATATAAATGAAAAAGAAAACACAATAACATATGCATTGAGTATTAAATTATGAGATTGATTTAAAATAATACACTTAAAGAAAAATGTATAGCATTTTTTAAATATATAAATATAGCATTTAACTTTTTATAAAGTATATTATTACAGAGAAAAAGTTATAAAGTCAATGATCAAAACTTCCATCTGAGAAACTAGAAACAGGAGAGGAAATTAAGTGGAAAGAAGTAAAAATTAAGTACAGAAACTAATAAATTTAAGAAAAACTGAAACTATCTAAGTAATAGAGAAAAATCAATAAACCCAAAACCTTATTTGAGAAGATCCATATATTGATTAAAAAACAGAAAGTTGATCAGGAAAAAAAAATAAAACACAAATTATCACTATCAGGAATAAAAAAGGGAATAGAACTACAGAGCATGCAAATTTAAAAGAAATATCAGGCAATATTATGAATAACTATATGCCAACAAATTCATCAGTTTGATGGAATGGATAAAATTTTTGAAACACAACAAAGTATCAAAGCTAACTCAAAATAGATGAGCTAAATCACCCTACATCTATTTTCTAAAAAGAAAACCTTAGGTCAGGTAACTTCACTGACAAATT
This sequence comes from Mirounga angustirostris, assembly GCF_029215605.1. Lineage (NCBI taxonomy): Eukaryota > Metazoa > Chordata > Mammalia > Carnivora > Phocidae > Mirounga > Mirounga angustirostris. Next base: position 99,520,562 of record NW_026991717.1, read on the forward strand.
GTACCAGGCATTTAAGGAAGAAGTAATACCAATTCAACATAAACTCTTCCAGGAAACAAAAGAGGAGAGACTATTTCCCAAATCATTTTAGGAGGCTAGCATTGACCTGTTACCAAAATAATAGAAAGACATTATTAGAAAAGAAAATTATAGATCTATATCTTTCATGAACACAGATGCAAAAATCCTTACCAAAATATTAATGATTTGAATCCAGCAACATATAAAAAGGATAATATATCTTGACCAATAAGACACATATGACATGGTCTTCTTTGTATAAAATCCTAAAATATCTTTTAAAAAACTACTAGAACTAATAAATGTATTTGGCAAGGTTACAGAATAAAATGTCAACATACAAAAATCAACTGTATTTCTATATGCTAATAATTAACAATTTGAAATTTAAATTTAAAAAGCAGTATCATTTATAATAGCATGAAAACCTTAAATATGAAAAATTTAACAAAAGCTGTGTAAGACATGTCAAACTGAAAACATGTAGGGCTGAAAATTACAAAACATTACTGTAAGTAATAAAAGAAAACAAATAAATGGAGAGATCCACTATAGTGATAGATTGGCAAATTCAATATTGTTAAGATGTGAATTTTTAAAAATTTTATTTATTTATTTGAGAGAGAGATCACAAGTGGGGGGTGGAGGGGCAGAGGAAGAGGGAGAAGCAGTCTCCCTGCTGAGCAAGCCCAAGGTGAGACTTGATCCCCGGATCCTGAGATCATGACGTAAGCTGAAGGCAGATGCTTAACCGACTGAGCTACTCAGGTGCCCCAAGATGTGAATTTTTCCCAAATTTTTCTATAGATTGAATAAATTCCCAAACAAAAATCCCAGCAAGACACTGAGAAGCTGATTCTTTTTTTAAAGTTTTTATTTAAATTCTAGTAACTGGCACCTGGGTGGCTCAGTTGGTTGGGTGTCTGCCTTCGGCTCAGGTCATGATCCCAGAGTCCTGGGATGGAGTCCTATGTCAGGCTCTCTGCTCAGCCGGGAGTCTGCTTTTCTCTGACCTTCCCCTGGCTCATGCTCTCTCTCTCTCTCTTTCTCAAATAAATAAATAAAATCTTTAAAAAATAAAAAAATAAATAAATACCAGTAATTTAACATACAATGTAATATTAATCTCAGGTGTACAATATAGTGATTCAACACTTCACCTGATGCTCATCACAAGTCCACTCTTTAATGCTCATCACCTGGTTCACCCATGCCCCTCTCCCTCCCTTGTGGTAATCTCTATAGTTAAGAGTCTGTTTCTTGGTTTGTCTCCCTGTCTTTTTTTTCCCCCTTTGCTCATTTGTTTTGTTTCTTAAAGTCCACATATGAGTGAGATCATATTTGTGTTTCTTTGACTGACTTATTTCACTTAACATAATACTTTCTACCTCCATCCATGTCGTTGCAAATGGCAAGATTTCATTCTTGTTGATGGTTGAGTAATATTCCATTGTGTATATATACCACATCTATCTATTCATCATTCAGTGGACACTTGGGCTGTTTCCATAATTTGGCTATTGTAGATAATGCTGCTATAAACATTGGGGTACATTAATCCCTTTGAATGAGTGTTTTCTTATTCTTTGGATAAATACCTAGTAGTGTAGTTGCTGGATCATAGGGTAGTTCTATTTTTAACTTTTTGAGGAACCTCCATACTGTTTTCCAGAATGGCTACAACAGTTTGCATTCCCACCAACAATGCAAGAGGGTTCCCCTTTCTCCACATCCTTGCCAACAACCTGTTGTTTCTTGTGTTGTTGATTTTTGCTATTCTGACAGGTGTGAGGTGATATCTCATTGTAGTTTTGATTTGTATTTCCCTAATGATCAGTGATGTTGAGCAACTTTTCATGTGTCTGTTGGCTATCTGTATGGCTTCTTTGGAAAAATGTCTTTTCATGCCTTCTGCCCATTTTTTAATTGGATTATTCATTTTTGGGGTGTTGAGTTTGATAAGTTCTTTGTAGATTTTGGATACTAACCCTTTATCAGATATGTCATTTGCATATATCTTCTCCATTCCATAGGTTGCCTTTTAGTTTGTTGATTGTTTCCTTCACTGTGCAGAAGCTTTTTATTTTGATGAGGTCCCCATAGTTCATTTTTGCCTTTGTTTCCGTTGCCTCTGCAGACATATCTAGAAAAATGTTGCTATGGCTAATATAAAAGAATTTATTACCTGTGTTCTCCTTAGGATTTTTATAATTTCAGGTCTCATATTTAGGTCTTAACCCATTTTGAATTTATTTTTGTGTGTGGTGTAAGAAAGTGGTCCAGTTTCATTCTTTTGCATGTTACTGTCCAGTTTTCCCAACACCATTTCTTGAAGAGACTTTTTCCCATTGGATGTTCTTCTCTGTTTTGTTGAAGATTAATTGACCACATTTTGTGGGTTCATTACTGGGTTTTCTATTCTGTTGCATTGATCTATGTGGCTATTTTTGTGCCAATACCATACTGTTTTGATCACTACAGCTTTGTAATATAACTTGAAGTCTGGAACTGTGATGCCTTCAGCTTTGCTCTTCTTTTTCAAGGTTGCTTTGGCTGTTTAGGGGTCTTCTATGGTTCCATACAAATTTTAGGATTCTTTGATGAAGGGGGGGAAATCGGAGGGGGAGACAAACTATGAGAGACGATGGACTCTGAAAAACAAACTGAGGGTTCTAGAGGGGAGGGTGGGTGGGAGGATGGGTTAGCCTAGTGATGGGTATTAAAGAGGGCATGTTCTGCATGGAGCACTGGGTGTTATGCACAAACAATGAATCATGGAACACTACATCAAAAACTAATGATGTAATGTATGGTGATTAACATAACAATAAAAAAATTTTTTTTTTAATTTAGGATTCTTTGTTCCAGCTTTGTGGAAAATGCTGTTAGTATTTTAATAGGGATTGCATTAAATGTGTATATTGCTTTGAGTAGTACAGACATTTTAATAATATTTGTTCTTCCAGTCCATGAGTATGGAATATTTTTCCATTTATTTGTGTCTTCTTCAATTTCTTTCATCAGTGTTTTATAGTTTTCGGAGTATAGGTCTCTCACGTCTTTGGTTAGGTTTATTCCTAGGTATCTTATTGTTCTGTTGCAATTGTAAATGGGGTTGACTCCTTAATTTCTCTTTCTGCTGCTTCATTATTGGTGTATAGAAATGCAACAGATTTCTGTATATTGATTTTGTATCCTGTAACTTTACTGAATTCATGTATCAGTTCTAGCAGTTTTTTGGTGGAGTCTTTTGGTTTTTCTTTTTTCTTTTTCTTAAGATTTTATTTATTTGCGAGAGAGACAATGAGAGACAGAGAACATGAGAGGGAGGAGGGTCAGAGGGAGAAGCAGACTCTCTGCTGAGCAGGGAGCCCGACATGGGACTCGATCCCGGGACTCCAGGATCATGACCTGAGCCGAAGGCAGTCGCTTAACCGACTGAGCCACCTAGGCGCCCCTCTTTTGGTTTTTCTATATAGAGTATCATGTCATCTTCAAATAGTGGAAGTTTTACTTCTTCCTTGCTGATTTGGATACATTTTATTTCTTCTTGTTGTCTGATTGCTGTGGCTAGGACTTCCAGTATTATGTTAAATAACAGTGGTGAGACTGGACATCCCCGTCTTGTTCTTGACAGGAGAAGCTGATTCTAAAATTTGTATGAAAACTCAAAGGACCTAAAGCAATCTAAACACTCTTGAAAAGGCAGAAAAAAAGTGAAAGGATTTATACTATCTGATTTCAAGTCTTACTGTGATGCTACAGAAATTGACAGTGTGATGTAGGCATATAGATCAATGCAATAGAACAGGGAGCTCAGAAGTAGACTGACACATATATGGTCAATTGCTGTTCAATAAAAGTGCTAAGATAATTCAATGGAGATAGTCTTTTCAACAAATGGTGCTGAAACAATCAGATATCTATATGGAAGATACCAGCTTAGAAACTCTACCTCACACCATATATATATAGCTCTCAATGGATCACAGACCTAAACGTAAGTGCTGAAACCATAAAACTTCAAGAAGACATGGGAGAAAATCTTTGTAACTTTGAGTTAGTCAAAGACTATAGGATACAAAAAGCATGAACCATGAAAGAAAACCTCATAAACTGGACATTAGAATGAATCATTTTCCTCCTCAAAGGACATTGTTAAGGAAATAAAAAGAGGAGCCATACAGTGGAAAACAATATTTGCAGAATATATACTTGATAAAAGATTTGTACTCAAAATTTATATGAAGAAACCTTACAGCTCAATAAGCAAGAACATAAACAACCCAATAAAAAAATGAGCAAAATACTTTAAAAGATACTTCACAATGAAGACATATGAATGCATATAAGTACATATTCAATATGACTAGTAATCAAGGAATCAAGAAAAATGAAAATATAGGCTCCCTACAAAGGCTTATATGTAAATGTTCATAGCAGCTTTTTTCATTAAAGCCCCAAACAGAAAACTACTCAATATCCATTAATAGATGAATAAATACACTGTGGTATGTCCATGCAATGGAATACCATTTCTCAGTAAAAAGGAATGAACTACTGATACATGCAACAGCATGCATGAATTTCAAAAGCATTATGCTGTATGAAAGAAGCCTTACACAAAATAACATATACTATATGAATTCATTCATATGAAATTATACAAAGGGAAAAACTATAGGGATTAAAAGTTGATCAGTGGTTGCCTGGGGCCAAAGGTAAAGAGAGGGGCTTAATGCAAAGGTGCAGAAATAGAGGGGACTTTTGTGCTGATGGAAATGTTCTTTATCTTGAGTGCAGTAGTGGGCATATAACTGCTCACATTCATCAAAATTCTGAACTATTAAGTTAAAATCAGTGAATTTTACTGAAATTAAACCTTGAAAAGCTAATTTTTCAAAGGGCCTTTATTTAAAAATTCAAATTCTGAAAATTGCAACCTAAAATTTTTTAAGATTTTTTTTATTTATTTATTTATTTATTTATTTATTTATTTATTTATTTATTTAGAAAGTACATGGAGGTGGAGAGGGTGGGGAGCGGTAACAGAGGGAGAGAATCTCAAGCAGACTCCCGGCCAAGCAGAGCCTGATGCAGGGCTTGATCTCACAACCCAGAGATCGTGACCTGAGCCAAAATCAAGAGTCAGACTTTTAATCAACTGAGCTACCCAGGCACCCCTAAAATTGTGTTTTATGTTAAATTTGTGTGACATTGTTTTGTAGGCTCTGTTGGTCAGTATACCTTGAGGTAGAGCTTGACGTCCATCTTGGTGCAGTACTTTGTTTTTTTATCACAATCTTGTTTTAGCTCATTTTTTCAATTAAAAATCTTTATCAAAAGTCAAATTTCACATGAAAATTGGAAGCCAACTTACTGCCATTTTGCTAAATTTAGAATAGCCAGTTTTTGCTCTAAGAAATAGAATTGTGAAGCCCACAAGCTTCTTCCACTTTTTCCCTTGAGGGTTTGAAAACCCTGTGGCAGAGGGTAGGTCAGGAGTGTAGCAGTGAGAACTTCAGAGAGAGGGCAGAAGCTGGCCTCTCCCTTGGTGACTGCCACACCTGGGATACTGAAGTGTGGTTGCCCAACAAGAAACAGGACAGTGCATACTAGTGAAAACTCCATCATTAAAGGCAGGATTAACATTGGGGAATCACTGATCTGTGGCACTTAGGTTACCATTCAGAGCATAAAGCAGTGATTTGTATAAAGAATTTGAAACAGGCCATCAGGAACTTGAATCCTGGTTCTGACAGTTCTTACCTGTGTGCTGTTAGGTTCAGTTTGCACACCTCCAAAATGCAAAGATATATACCCACCTTGTGTGTGGCATTAACATGAAGATTAAATGAAATAATATATATAGAATGCTTAGTACCGTGCCTGACACATAGTAAGTACTAAATAAACACGAGCTATTTCTTGGGTTTTCTCACTAGGATTGTTCTGTCCTAGGACCACGGGGAACCCTGAAAAAAAGGTGTTTCAGCTCTCAGAAGAGAAAGGCAGAAGCCCAGGGAGAGCAGCCAGGTAGGAAACTACAGAATAGGATGACTTGAAATTGTCTGCCAGGAGATGGGACTCAGCAGTATGGGGAAATGTGAAGCAGGTATGGCTGGGCTACTCTAGCAGGGTCCCTAAATCACAATATCCATTTTTTAATTTTTCCTTGGCTCATTTCTTCTATTTGCTTGTCATTGTCAACTTATTTTCTTACATTTAAAAGATACTATTCTAGTAAGACTCTTTAAAAAAAAGATATAGGAGAAACTTGAAGGCAGATGTGTGTAAGTCCCTAATCGGTTGACTTTATGTTAATCAAAAGGGAGATTATCTTGGGTGGGTTTGACTTAATCAGTTGGAAGCCCTTTTAAAAGAGGGTTTAGGATATTACTAAATGAAGGAAGCCAATTTGAAAAGGTTACATACTACATTACGTAGAAAGATCAGTGGTTGCCAGGAGAATGGAAGGATAAGTGGGTGGAGCACAGGGACTTTTTAAGGCAGTGAAACTACTTTGTATGATACTGTAAGTGTGGATATATGTCATTTTACATTTATCAAAATGTACAGAACATACACCACCACCAGTGAACCCTAATGTAAACTACGGACTTTGATTGATAATGATCTGTCATTGTTGGTTCACTGATTGTAACAAATGTACCATCCTGGTGCAGAACGCTGATGGCAAGAGAGGCTGTATGTGTGTGGGGAAGGGGGTGAGTGGGAACTCTATACTTTTTGCTCAGTTTTTCTGTGAACCTAAAACTGCTCTAAAAAATAAAGCCCATGAAGTTTTTTAAAAAAATGAACCAAACCACCCATGATGCCACCACTTTTAGAAATATTCTTACTTTTGTAGAGTGATCCTTGTGCACATACATACCTATCTCCATGTAGTTGTGAGTATTGAGGGACGATCACTTGACCTGCACCTGAACTATTTAATTCATTTGTAAGATGTACTAGATACCACAACTTAGTGGATAAGCAGAGGGTAGGAAGCTAACATTTATGGAGCATTTACCAGGTACCAGGCCCTGTGCCAGGTGCTTTACACATTGCATTTCATTTAGTCCTCTTAACAGCCTTATGAGATAGCTGTTATTATCCCCACTTTATAGGGAAGCAAACTATAATTTTAAGATAACTCAATTACCAGATTAACCAAAGATCATCCCTGGACAAGCTTAGATGTTACTGGTCATATACCCAGCCCAGATTTTCTTATGATAGGAAGAATAGGTCAGAATAATATTTAGAAAAATGGGTTTTATGAAACCCCATTTTCAAAGGAAGTTAAAAACTAGGTAGATGATAGATATCATTAGCCATATAGAGATATAGATACATCTCTCTCTCTTTTTTTTTCTTCTAAAAGTTGGGAGTTTCTCTAGGTGAAAATTAGAAAAGTTTCTTTCCTATAGAACATCTCAGGGCTTTGACATGCTAATACATACTGTGAATTTCCATCATTTCCCATTTTTTGGAGCAAGAGTATTGCAGCACTAGTTCCATCAAACACACTTTGGGAAATCCCAACCCATAACATTATTCATAATTTATTTAGTGAACTCACTAGTTAATTTTAAGAATTTCCAGAATATATTCTATGACAGTGTCCATAAAAAATTCCAAGTTTCATCTTATTATTTATTTTATCAAATGAATAATATACCTTGGGGTTAAGCCATAAAATGATGTAGAAGCATAGAATTGTAGGCCTGGAAGAGATCACAGGAACTCAATAGGTCACCTCCCAGGCTTCAGAGAGGACCACACCTAAACCATCACAGACAGATGGGTATCTAGCTTGTTGTAAAAGACCTCCAGGGAAGAAAATTCCATAACCTCCCTGTAACTTATTCCAGATGCCCAGGATCTTCTGAGAAAATGATGAGCTCCTTGAAGCTCTTCTAGTCTATTGTGCAAGTACTGTGTGTTTTGTCATCATGGTAGCATATTATATGCAGGTGTTCAGATTTTTGAAAGGGTACTGGTGAAAGTAAGATGAAGATCTCTATATCTATATAGATATAGGCATATAAATATATAAGATATACATAGATATATCTTCTACCTATCTACTTCTATCTATCTATCATCTATCTGTCTATCAGGAGAGAGCACAGGAATTAAAAATGTCATCTCAGAATTATCTTTGGCTTCTATATATTTTCAATTTCAATTAGTCTTCTCATCCTATAACTTCCTCCTTTGACGTATCTCTTGATTCAGTTGCCTCCTCTTTTCCCCTTGCCACCCATAGTTCAAGCTCTTTCTTGCTAGCTTTCAACTCTCAAATAACTCTTGACTAATTTCTGCATCTCTAGACTCCCTTCCTTCTCACTGGCCCCCACAGTGCTAAAACATTCATCTTTAAAGTGCAGCTCTGTCATGTCGCTGCCATGTCTAACATTTTTGGTGACTTCCCATTGTCAACAGTGTAAATGTGAGCTCCATAGACTGGCCTATGTGGTTTGTCCCCAACTTCCCTTCCCCGTCTCATCTCTGGTTATACTCCATCACAATTCTACACATTGCTCACAGTGAACATGCTTTCCTGACCCTATCGATTTTCATGCTTTTGTGCCTTTGGTTTTTTTATTCCTTCTGTCTGAAATTACATTCCTTCCCCTCTTTGTGGCATTTTTATTCATCTGTCAAATCTTAGTTCCTTTGTGAAATCTGCTTCATTCTCTCTAGGCCAAATTCATTATTTTTTCACATTTTTGCTTTTTAAAACTTTTGCACATACCCCACTCACATCCTTTAGAAAACTATGTCATATAATGTGGCAGCTAATCGACCAATGGGTAACATGACGTTGATATGTGCTAGAGAGAGGGGCAATGGGCAAGGACTAAAGGAGTGAGCACAAGGGAGACCAGGTCTGACTGTCTGATCAGCAAAGGAAAATGGTGATCGTGACAATAATGGTGAATGTGAGAGAGAAAACCACATAAAGACCCTGCCCTGGGGAATGAGAGGGCTATCTGTCGTCCTGGAAAGAGAGGCACAGGGCTGAGCGTGGGCAGCAGCTGCCCAGCATCCCCTGGAACCAAGGAGGCAGGACACAGGGCAGCTGGCAGCCACGGAAACAAGAAACCTCTAGGAGAAGAACTTCCAACTTCACTAACATCCTCAGGATTAGGGATGAGCAAGGCTAAGGCCAGGAACTTTGGAGGAAAGAAAAGAGCCACGGTTAATATCACATCACAAGGACAGCTCTAACGTTGTTTTACACTACCGTGATTTGTATGGTCAGAGTGCTCGCTTCGGCAGCACATATACTAAAATTGTATGGTCATTGCACCTGTCCATGTCCAGCATTTTAGTTGTTCTCAAGAGTTCTGGCTGGAGAAGAAGGAGTATGCCAATGTGGCAACACTGAGTGAAGCTCATTACCTGAGGACAACCCAAATAAATTGCAGTGATGAGTATATTTAATAGTGCTATTGGATCATTGAATGAATGCATGAACCAGAAATGGAAGGCTGTCTTAGGAAATAACCATCTAAGAATGTCTCAATAGTTCATAGTCGATTTTACCCTAGGGCAATAAAACAGATGTCCTAAAACACTTACCACAACTTACACATCTAAACAATTTTTTTTCCTTCAAAGTGGTTACCTTAAGTGATTGCACCCCTACAATAATTATGTTGCCATTTCTGTTTTGTTATAACTTTTTTAATTCCTACCATGTGCTAGACTCTGCTATCAGTGCTTTATAATCTCTAGTCTAACAGCAGAAGGTAAGCATTGTTATCTTCATTTTAAAGATTAGAAAACTAAGTAACTTGCCCAGCAAGGGCAACAGATAGGTAAGCTGGTGGCAGAGCCAGTGGTTGCTCAAACTCCAATCTGAGACTGAAGTTGGTATTCTTCTTATTCCGCCATGTGGTCGTAAGACATTTTGCGGGAAAGTGCTTTTAGAACCTAAGGTACAGTCATTCAATATACTAAATAGCAACAAATCTTTTTACTTTCAAGATAAATGTATGTTTTAAAAATAGTCAAGAGACTTTTGGAATCAACTGTGGTGAAAATGGCAGGAAATTGGGGGTACATTAATATAATTTGGAACCAAAAAGGAGGTGTGACTCTGGAAGAAATATGTTGAATACTTTGTATAATTTTTAAAATGAAGTAAAAGATTTAAATTTAAAGTATCATTGGCTGTGGAGTTTCTAAACCACCCCAGACCCAGCCCCTGAAAGAGTGGGATTTGGTATAGAGAGTGTGAACATTTTAATTTTATTTCAAATCTGTAATCTCACCATTGACAAATCTTAGGTTTAGGAGGGCTGTTTTAGGTCACTGACTTTTTTTTTTTTTTTTTTTTTTTTTTTCAAATTCTGTATCAGCAAGTGGCAGAGCAAATCTTTGAATCCTAGACTATCAGGCTTCAGCTTCTTTCCACTGTATGTTCTGGCCCTCAAACACTTCGGGAATTGCTTTTAGAGCCCAAGGCCCTGCCTGGCTGGTGAGCCTTCATCTTGTGCTTAAAACCTCCAAGAATGATGGTCAGAGACCTCATCTCTGACCCTTGAGCAGATCGTAAACATCAGACATCCTTTTTGTTATATTGAGCAGAAATTTCTCTCCACGTCGTGGGAATTTCAGGATTTTGAGAAATGGCTGCGATTTCGTGAGCCAAAAGGAAGAAGTTAATTTAGATATATTCTAAAAAGATGTGTCTCAAACAAAATTAAAGTTCCAAAGCAGATAAACCTGATCGCCCCTTGCCAGGCTGGTGTTTTTTTTAGCATCACCCAACCCAACTTTCAGAGTAGACTCAAAGGAAAAGCACCAAAATACTTTTCTGACTTTTCCATATTTAGCACAACACCACACAAAATTGCTAAATACCATATAACCACACTTACCATCCTGGGGCCTATAAATTCAGAATTCAGACACTTGATTACAAACCACAGAATGACTCTGTTTAAGAAATAGTATGTGGTATTGCAAGGGAACTGCCCCTATTTAGATGTTCTTCTGGTTATTAACTTAGTAACATGGGCTTTTTTCCCTCTCTCTTCTTTCTCAATTCTTCTACCATAGCTGTCATCTCCAATTTCTGGTACAATCGTATGTGTACTGGGAGGGTGTATGCCTGCAAGAGTCGGGGGAGCATTTTCTGTCATAATTATAGTCCAAAAGGAAAATAAGCACATACGTTTTTGGTTTTGCAGTAAAATTCCATAGCAAACCAGGAGTCAATCACCAATTTTCAGGAGGCTAAAGGTATGATGGAAAATTCACTCTTCCCATCTCGGGGTGGCCCAGGCACCTCTCTGGTATTATTTTTTCCCCCTAATTCAGCTGTGAAGTGCCCCCTCTCTCTCAGTATTCACACGCTATCCTCTTCTGTTCCCTACCTTTACACCAACCTCTGATCAGACCTGTTAGGCACACTAAAGTGTAAATGATGGGAATCACAACCTAGGTTTTATATTTTTAAGGAGATCGAAACTGTAAGCTAACCCAGTGGAGGGCACTCCCCACCCCCCAAGAGCGATACCTCAGAAATACCTGTAAGTCACTTGCCCACAAGCAGAGCTTTCCTCCACCCTTTATCAAGGTCACTATTGCTGATAAACTTATTTAAAGAGGTTAGAAAATTATAAAATTTAAAAATCCTTAAATGTTCTTTATGACAAAATTTCAGTTGTTAAATATAAATCCCTCATTTTATCTCTCTAGGAGAATAAATGTGTCTTATCATTCAGAAGTCATGCCTCCACAGTACTAAGATTCTTTCATAAGTTTAAAAGCTCCTATTGACACCTTATTATGTTCCAGAGATATGCTTACTTTGCTTTACTTTGTAAGAGTAAAGCCTAAAGCTGTAAAGTGCTTTACTGTGCAGCTGTCTTAGAAAGTAGCTATCATTCCCTTCATTTCACAGTTAAGAAGACTAAAATTTCAGTATATGTGTTGCCAAAGCGAGCACAGTGAAGACGACTACAAATGAGATTAGTTATGTATCTTATGCACAATCCTAGAGTTACGGGATTCCCCTATGTTGTAAATATGCAATAACCATCATATTAGAAAATCTAGACTGCGTGAGATGAAAACTTTCATATCAGCATGAGATTTTGGAGGCAAGCAACAGATACTGATTCTGCCTTATATAAAAACAAAAAACACAAAACACTGGGGAGCTCATAGAAACTGTGGGAGTGCTGGAAATCCAGGCCCAGAGGCGCTGCAGTCAGGAGTAATACCAAAGTCACACTGCAAAATATGTCCAGGGAGGATGGCCCTGGAGCCCCTGCTGCTGAGCCCTAGATATGCACTTGAGCTATAAACGCAGATGACCTCAGGCACTGAGCAGAGTTGCTTGCGCTAGTGCTCTGTTGCTCTGAGAACTTGATCTCACAGCAATGACTTCCACTGCCGGAGAAGACCCATCTCGATTCTTGCTTCCTTGCATCTTTAGCCCCCACCCGGTCAAAGTCCAGAGTCGGTGCATTCGATTGGTAGAGCCTAAGTCACATGCCCACATGCGAGCTGCAAGAGGGACTGGGAAAGTGAGTTTGGGGGCATTTTTAGCTTCCGTGATGACAGCAGTGTGTGCCTTCCATCAAACCCATAAGGTGGAAAATTGCCCATTGGCAGCTGGAAGGAATAAAAGATGCCCACTCCACCTGAGAAGTAGAGTAGTGAGCTTCTCCAGCATCGCGCACAGTCACTCCTTCATCCACGTGAGTGTAAGATGCTCCTTCTCCCCCACTCTGTGAGTCTAAGGTCATTCATATGTATAGCAGGGCTTTGTGGTTCACCAGAGCATTCTGTGGGCAATGAATGGTGTCCGCAGAGATCTTGAGTCATGCATGGCTACTATTTAAAAAGAAGACAGAAAAAAAATTTAAGTACTTTTGAAAGATTGGTGCTGGTGAATCAATGCTCTGTGGATTGAGGCTACAGAACATTGTGTCCAGAGAAACTGCATTTTGGATGAAAAATAAAAGAAGAGCTTCTGTAAACTTGTAATTACCCTTCTGGTGTGCTCGTGGTAAATGCCAATAGTACGGATGTCAGCTTCCAGCTTGGGCCAATTTGTTGACCGGATCCATTTTATTTTCACCAGAAAACATCTCCCAGAGGTCCTCTACTCTAAAAGGGAAAGAAGAGAAATATCTCTATTAGGGGAAGGATAATAAATCTCGCCTGTCATGGACATCTGTTGTGTTTCTCTGCCTCAAGTTCATTCTTTCTTCTTTCATTACCAGCATTGCAGTATTCCTTTGAGAATAACCCTACCCTCTGGTTCTAGGGGTGTTCATGTGACCCATGAACACCTGTATATAGTGATTGATTCAAGGGAGAATATGTGATACAGAACATCCCAATCAGAACATTCCAGGTCTTTTGTGGAATTACTGGGAATGAAATTCTTTCTACTGGAATTCTGGAGCCGGTAGGTTGTATATGAACCTTCTGATGGACATCTTGCCATAAGAAGGAGAGAGCCTATCTAAGAACAAAGATACTCAAGCAGATATTTAAAAGAATATTGAATACTTACAGCATTATTTTAACACCTAGATCGACCCAAACTTGAAACCAGTAACCTTGGGCTTTTCAATCAGTTTCCTCTTTTCCTTAGCCCAATGTAAGCTGGGTCTCCTGTCACATGGAACAAAAGAATCCTAACTGATTCATTGACTTTATTTATTAATTTACAGAGTTCTGGGTTGCCTTGGTTCAAGAAGAAGCCTGATAACTACTTGTCTTGAATGCTGTAAGGCCTCATAGTTCGTGTAGAGAATTGGTCTAAATGTTTTCTTCCAACATTAAGAGTCTAGGATTGTAAGAATAAAGACAAATGAGAAGCATTTGTTAAAATACGTTTGATGGTATCTCAGAAAAAGATAATGATGGGATTATCCATTTAGCACAATAAAAATCATTACCCAAATTGGGTTAGTAACTATTTTAAGTTCCATTTAACTTCTTGTGGCAATGCTTTTTATAAGTACTTTGTAATTTCTAAATTTGTGAGGCTTAAATAATTATGTAATTACTTTGCAACGACCACAGAACTCCATTCAGATTTGGTAGCTACTTTAAGCCATGTTCAGTTTTTCATTATAAATTATATTATGTTTAGTACATAATTTATAGTTTGTATGAAAAGAAGAATTATATCACGCAACTATTCTGTAATAGCATAGTAATTACTCCCATACTGTGGTAACTTCCAGTGGAATGGATATTTCTTTTGTAATTACAGAAATGATAACATCAACTCCAACAATTTCCTGGTGATAACATTTATAACTATAAATTCAACTGTAATTCAGTTGCTTCTTCATGGCCATTCTAGCTGAGCAAGAAAATAAGTAGAGCAAACTGTTTTCCTGCCACTTTAATATTACAAGTAGACAGCACAGGAACTGAAGCTTGGAAATAGATCACGTGTAATGAGATCAAAGTGTATTATTTGCCTCCATTTATACTCTGGCAACATATAGGCCTTGATCAATTGCAACAGTTCAAGATCAAGGAATCATGCAGGGAAGTTACATTTTATTGTAACATAAACCCAGTTGACAACTACCCTGAAAGATGTGGTGTGAAAGACAGGCTTCTGTATGTCCTGGAAGGAAAGTGAAAGCACAGGATGTGGGATTAGAAACCTGAGTGGAATCTAACTTTGCTACTTCCTAGCTAGGTGATTTTACCAACGGTGCAATCTCTGAATCCGTTTCTTTTTCTATAGATTTGGCGGACCCCTACTTAATCTCATAAGGTTTGTTGCAAAACCAAATGATATAATGCATTTGGAAGGATTGTGTCAAATAATAAATATGAGGTACTCTTAAAGAAGAAAGCCCTTTGTTCTCATTCCACTTACTGAGTTTGAAATAAAACATTCCTTTCATATAAAGTTTATAATGAAAGATTTTAAAAAATTAGTGCCTACTATACAATACTGCGCTATTGCAAATAATTTACACTGGCTTCTCTTTCCTTTTTTTTTTTTGTACAATCTGGACTTTTCCCAAGAACTTCTATATATTCATTTTCCCTTAATAGATGCAATGTTTGAGGGCCTTTGAATTTTTACTTTATTAGTGAGAAGCAGAAATTTTCTTAGACAATCAGAAAAAAAAAAAATATATATATATATATATACACATAGGGGAAGTTATTTCTTCATCAGATGGTTCAGATATGGCATACAACTCCCCAGTCAGCTTCTAGAAAATAAATATCTGAGTCTTCCTGGGGTGATATTAGTGTAATTTTTAAATTTTTAATTAGTGTAATTTTAAAATGTATTAGGAAGTTATTTTTTAAATGTGACCCACTATTTAATCTTAGATAGGTAGTTTCAGTTGATAGCCTTCAAATCACTAGGTAATAAGTTTACTACTTGTTAAGTTTATTTGCCTTAATATAAAGTGTAATGTGCACACACATTTGTCTTGTATTTAAAAGAGATCCACTTCATTATTCTAAACTGGAATGGGGAATTTTAAAGGGATATTAAAGACTTCTATAGAACTTTGAACTTCTGTTATATGTAAATATCTGTATTGATACTATGAGTATATAATTTCAGCAGTGGTTTTATGGGTTCTTTAGAGATGAAAAGAATAAAGAATCAAATCATTTTCCCTTAAGGATTAAAGAAAAGAGCAACGTCTTTCCAAGTTGAGCTCCTTCCCTATCAACCTTGAGTATTGAAGGTGTTCTTACTTCCTAAGAGGCCAGAGGTTCTAGTAACTTTGGATATGGCTGGGCCAGGAATGTCTTTTTACTTGCATGAAGCATTGAGGAGGTATACACTGTTGCCCTGAAGAGCTTATGTGCTTATATTCCAGGCTTCCTGATGATTCAGTCAAATTTTTTGTTAAGTTTTCTTCTCAGGTATATTTCTGCATTCTTTTTCTGAGGCTGATGTTAACAACGTGCCACAGATTGGCCAGCTTAAACATCAGAAATTTATTGTCTTACAATTCTGGAGGCTAAAAGTCCAAAATCAAGTGTTGGCGGAGTATACCTTTCATCTCCTTATAATACCCCCTTCTAATTCACAAATTGCTCAGTTCTGAGTAAGTTGTTTAGTGCTGTAGTCAGAGTATCCAGGACCAAAAACAGAGGGATATCTTCTTGTTTGAGCTCATATGGAGGTTTCCCAACTATTTTTAACTCCTACAGATGCAACTGTTATTATTTAATGGTCAATGTCACTGTTAGTATATAATAGATCTCTGATTATTCTGTGTATATATGACAGAGACTTATAGGTATATTTTCCTTTCATCAAAATGATACAAACATACAAACAGAAGAACAAAACCATACTATATCCCAAAGCTAGTTGCTGTCTCTCAGAAGTGGGAATTATTGCTACATTATTGGCTACAAATATCATTTCACAAACTCAAGTATGCAAAAAATAAAATTTTATTGTTTTTTATTTTTTTAATAGATTTTATTTATTTGTCTCAGAGAGAGAAAGAGCATGAGCAGCGGGGAGGGGCAGAAGCAGGCTCCCCGCTGAGCAAGGAGACCCATGCAGGACTTGATCCCAGGACCCCAGGATCATGACCTAAGCCGAAGGCAGACGCTTAACCGACCGAGTCACCCAGGCGTCCTTATCGTTTTTTATTTTGAATCTAAATCCTGCCAATTTCTTTTGGCAGAGACCCAATTTCTTTCTTTCTTTCTCTTTTTTTTTAGACCCAGTTTCAACCAGTACAGGGTTTTACCTTGATTATCCCAAGGTACAGCCAGGTGAAGATGTTTAAGTGTTAGAGAGGGTCCACTCAATCCTCAGTCATTTGTCTATGCAGATAGCCACCAAGTCAATTGAGTTTTGATGAAGATGCCAAGAGTCAATGAAAATATGATGATATTTTCAACAAATGGGGCTGAAGTCTATATTTTATTAAACAAAATATGGGGCCATGGTGGATAAAAGACTTATAAGAACCCAAAAGAAAAGGACCTAGTTCTCTCTTCCATTCCCCTGATGGTCCAAGTCACCTTTTCTTAGCCTTCAGTATGACTCAACTACACAAAATAAGCCATCTTCCTATGAGAGTTCAGGCTTCCAGAGTTTTGTCTGTGTTCATATAACATACTTTTTATGTCTACTGGAATCTGAAAATTGTCTTCATTTCCTTAGTTTTTCATTGGGAGTATTCTCTTTCTCCATTTGATTTAGAAGAGCCCTTTATATCTGTAGGGTATTACACTTGTGTTTGACACATAGCATTCAAATAATTTTTCCAAGCATCCAAATGTAGTTTCTTATTTGCTGTTTAATTTGGTTCACATATTGTTTGACGTATAAGAGTTTTCATTTTTATGCAGACAAGTATATAAATCTTTTCATTTTTGGCTACATTCTTACTCTGATTCTCTTGAAGAGCTTCAAAATATCCATGAACCCTTCAGAAATGTATCTTAAAATTAGATGTACATGTAAGCATATCAGATGTACATATAAAGTAGGTTCCATTTTCCTTTTATAAATTCTTACAAGCTTTGGTATATAGTTTTCTTTTCTGGTGTGATATAGGTTGACTGGTAAGAGAATCTTTCTCTACATAAACATTCCTAAACTCTTTGAAAGAGTATTGGCAATTACAAAGAAGTTATAGACATGAATTGCAGAATTCTAGTGTAAGCAATTAATTAATAAAAAAGATTTAGAAGATATGATTTGCTTATCTATCTCTAATCCCTTCTTCCAAGTATTTCAAAGCATTTAATAGGCACCATGATGGTTTACTATTGTCTTCATCAGGTGGTACTTTTAGGGTATTCATGTGATGAAGCTTGCATGGCTAATCCTTTTTAAAGTCTAGAGCCCAAAATGGTAATCAGCTCAACCCACACATAGGCACATAAGGTAAGATGGACATTTCTGAGTTAATTCTGTTAAAAGGGAAAATGAACAGCAAGCTGCTGAAACTCAGTTTCCATGGTAAATTTGTTCCAGAATTTTTTTTAAAAGCCCTGTTCCATGATACATCCCTTAGAACTGGTTGATGAACAGAAAAGAAATGAGGAGTTACTGATGTTGAAAGAGATAAGAAGATTTAACTATAGTTGTACATTACACAGATGGGTAATTTGCATGTTGAGCCATCTAATCTTGAATTGGCTTGGACATGCTACAACAAATTTTCTAGAAATCTAGGGTTTCAGTTATTGGAAAGAACCCAACAGTCTAATCCCAACACAGTGTCACGTTTCATTGCTGAATAAGTCACTGCCTAACACAGAATTAAGAGGCTCATTAATTATATGATCATAAATTTCAGAGAGAAAAAAAGGCAAATTGGGTATCTTGAAATAATTAATGGCTTTGGGGGATGAACAGTCAACTTAAAGTAATTAACCAAATGTAAAGAAAAGCTCACCTAGGCTCCTTGGCAAAAAAAAAAAAAAAAAAATCACGGGGCCCGTGATGGTACTTATGTTCGCCACTCTTCATCCATATTTTTGGTTAGGCTTTTTTTTTTTTTTTTAAGTCTTATTAAAAACCAAAAAGGAATAATTACAATTCTTAATTTATATCAACACATATGAGGAAAACACCTGATATTTGCCAAGAACAACCCTAAGTGGGGCCAACTTACCAGGACTTGCTGGAAGATATCTTTCTACTCTCCACTCATTATGTCCCCTCATCCTGACCAGATAATACTATTTTACAATAGTACACACAGAGAACGAAAGGCCAAAGGGAAAATTCTTTTCTAATTGTAGAGAATGATTCTTTAAGTTTAAAGATCATGGATAATTTTATAATAGCCCAAGATGTCATAGCTCTGGAGATATCTACACACTTAATTGAATGTAGGTAACTGTGATGTCTATTCTTTTAGACAGTTTGTAGATAGTAATTCATATCAAAGCTTATTCTTTTTTTTTTTAAAGATTTTATTTTTTATTTATTTATTTGAGACAGAGAGAATGAGAGACAGCATGAGAGGGAGGAGGGTCAGAGGGAGAAGCAGACTCCCTGCCGAGCAGGGAGCCCGATGCGGGACTCGATCCTGGGACTCCAGGATCATGACCTGAGCCGAAGGCAGTCGCTTAACCAACTGAGCCACCCAGGCGCCCTCAAAGCTTATTCTTAAAACAAGGACAATGTTCTGTAAAGTCAGCAACTGGATAACAAACTGTAGTCAGTCAAACGAATCTTTACAGCAATAACTCTGAAGTTAAGAGATTGTAGTCCTAAATAATGGTCCACAAATTAGAAATTATCTCTAGTTTCAGATCACAGGAAAAATATAAGCATCAAGGCCGAAGTGATACAACAGCAAGTTAGCAGGTGGTCATGCACTATTTTAAAAGGGAATATGATTAAAAATGAATCCTAAAAAATATCTTCCATAAAGACTCTAAAAGCAAACCAATTCATGCTAATTCTGAGAAAGCTTCTCTAAAAACATGTCTCTGCACTGCAGAGCACTAGCCATTTCTTATGCTACAAGCAGCAGGTCTTCGTTTGCAGCAAATGCTTTGTTTTTATTTTTTCAAAGGAAGGACGTTAAGGTCAAAATCAGCGATCTCAAATCAGATATCTGCTTTCTGCGATGATTACATAATCAGTTATGCCTTGGTTTTTCTAGAACCTAGGTCCCTGCCACTTGGCATTGAAATGAACAGTCTCGGCCGTTTTCCTGACATGCAGTTGTGTTCTAGTTCACATTGCCCTGTCTTTGGATTCCAGCTCAACATTTAAACAAAGGGAAAAATTAGCTCACCCTTTGCCCTCCTGAGAAGAAAGCTTGTGTCAGGAAATATCAGTCACATTTTCAAGCTAAAACTGACTCAACCTAAAGGTGGCTTCTTACATTCTGGAATGCCTGAGGCTTAGGGGTCTCACCAACACTGGAACTTCATGGGGGATGTGGGAAGCCAAGCACGTGTAAGAGGGCTGTCCATAGGGATCCATTATTGGAAGTACCAGAAAGATCTCATTCGAACACATGTCACCTGTAACACAGTCTATATATTTGTGGCCCCCAAAGATTATGTTATAGAAGCATTCTGTTGCATCTCGAAAGTTAGAGAAGCCTTGCAGTGACTTATCCTAACTGGAGATATTTCCACATTCACATAGAAAAAATTGGATTAAATGACCATTGGGGAGGTTAGAGATATTCAGTGCAAAAAGATATTTTGAGTACAACATTAGAGAAATAAGTGTGTATTTTATGTTGTATAAACCATCTTTTTGGATATGAGGGTGACACTATTTGGACTAAGCTCGAAGTAGGGTGTGGGGTCTAGGAATTTAATTTAGAATTGAAGCATATTAGAGATTTAGAAACCCTCTGGGCCAGTCATTCCCAAACTTCCAAGTGCTTAAGAATTATTCAGGAAATTTGGTGACAATGCAGACTCCTAGGCCCCATCCCAGAAATGCAAACTTTGGGAATCTGCTTTGGTTCTTAAGCAGGTGTTATGCACAATATAACTAAGGAGATACTACTTAGTTCAACTCCTATGGTGTACAGTCAAAGAAGTTGAGAACCAAAGAGAGTAAGAGCCATGATCAAGGACACACAGAAAAATATTATCAGACATACTCTCCTCATCTGGAGAGAGATGGAGATGGTAGGAACCAGCCCCTCACCACTGCCCCTGACTAAATAGCCTGCTTGTTACCAAGATGGCTAATGGTTAGTTAGGAGCGTCCAACCCTAGTTATATGGGAAAACAAATGTGTGGGGAGCTTTTAAGTGTGCTCTCTCTCATAGGAACACACTCATATATATATACATGACATTCTCCGGGAATCAATAGAGCTGGATTCTAATCCTCCCTCGGCAATAAGATTCTCTTCAACAAGTCACTCCTCTGACTTTTACTTGACATGTTGTTAATGATGTAGCTGAGCTAGGAGATGTCTAATATTTCTCCCAGACCTCAAATTATGAGTTGTCCCACAGGTAGAAATATACAGCTTCCTTCTTCCATCTTAGCCACATAATTGTTTTATGAATGATAATAATTATACCAATAGTTAATAGTACAAGGTGCCAAACAGTATCCTAAGCATTTCACATATTTTTTGCATTTATTTCCTACAATAACTCACTGTTACTATACCCATTTTTCAGATGTGGAAACTCAGGTGCAGAGAAGTTAAGTAACTTTCCTAAGATCACATGACTAGTGAGTTGTAGAGCTGGCAAGAAATCAGATAAGGTGATAAAAAAAGAAAAGCAAGATATTATGGTGACATAATATATTTTAAATATTAAACTTTGCCTTTCCCACATATAAAGCAGTTAGACTCTTCTGTGCTTATTGCTTCAGAGAATGGATATGAAAAACAAAGTAGTCTTTTTCTGGCTTTTATCTTTCAATTGCTTAGGCTTTTAGAAAAAACTGAAATGAATCACAACATAGATGATTTGGGAGAAAAAATAAAGAGTGAAGTTTACGCACATATACACACGCATACAGACACACCTGCATACCTACACAGGGGTATGTACTTGCTAAAGAGAAGAACAATAGAAGGAAAGCAATGGAAGTGTTGATATTGTAGTGTAGAGCATGTATCTTGCTATCAAGCCCTGAGGAGGTGGTAAAAATCCACAAAGAGGTTCATGAAATCCAAAAGGAGAGGAGCTTGAATGTCATTTCCTGGAGGAAGCCAGAGATGGACATTTAGAATGCAGAGAAGAAATGGCCAGCCCCCTAATGCATAGGTAGAGTTTTCAGTGTGACCTGGAAGCTTCAGAATGTTGACCATAGTGCAGCACTAAATATACAAAGAGAATTGCTGGACCCAGAGGGGCATAAACTGGATGGACAAATGGCAAAAGGCCAGATGGGATAAAGGATACCTATCTGCATGGACAGATGACTAAGAATTGTATGGACTCTAACACTTAAGCATCCTGACTTGTACACAAATGTCTATAGAATCTTTATTCATGATTGCCCCAAACTGTAAATAATACAAGCATCTTTCTCACGGGTAATAGATAAATATACTGTGGTACTTCTAATACAATGGATCATTACTTCATAACAAAAGTAGACAAACTACTGATCCATGCAACCATATTGGTGAATCTTAAATCCATTATGTTCAGTGAATGGAGCCAGGCTCGGAGGCTATACATTCTGTAATTCCATTTATCTGGCATTCTATGAGGTAAGGAAAGAGGCAACACAAGCAAAAGTAAATAAGGACTACATCAAACTAAAAAGCTTCCACACAGCAAAGGAAACCATCAACAAGATGAAAAGA
Source organism: Mirounga angustirostris (assembly GCF_029215605.1). Taxonomy (NCBI): domain Eukaryota; kingdom Metazoa; phylum Chordata; class Mammalia; order Carnivora; family Phocidae; genus Mirounga; species Mirounga angustirostris. Next base: position 99,542,859 of record NW_026991717.1, read on the forward strand.
CAACCTATGGAATGGTAGAAAATATTTGCAAAACACGTATTTGATAAGGGGTCAAAATCCAAAATATATAAGGAATTTATATAACTCAATGGCAAAGAAATAAAAAAAAAAAAACAAATAGCCCAACTAAAAATAGACAAAGCACCTGAATAACTATTTTTCCAAAGAACACATACTGATGGCCAACAAGTACATGGAAAGGTGGTCAACATCACGAATCACCAAGGAAATGCAAATCAAGACCGCAATGAGATATCACCTTTCACCAGCTAGGATGTCTATTATCAAAAAGACAAGAGATTAACAAATGTTGGTGAGTATGTGGAGAAAGGGAACAGCCATACACTGTTGGTGGAATGTAAACTAGCACAGCTCTCACCATGGAGAGCAGTGTGGAGATTTCTCAAGAAATTAAAAATAGAACCACCATATGGTCCAGCAATCCCCCGTCTGGGTATATATCCAAAGGAAATGAAATCATATGTCAAAGAGATATCTGCACTCCCATGTTCATTACAGCATATTTCACAATAGCCGAGGTATGAAAACAGCTTAAGTGTCCATCGACAGATGAATGGAAAAAGAAGATGTGGTATATACATAAAAAAGCAGAAAATCCTGCCATTATGACAACATGGATGAACCTGGAGGTAACATCATGCTAAGTGAAGTAAGCCAGAGAAAGACAAATACTGCATGGTATCACTTATATGTAGAATCTAAAAAAGAGAAAGAAAAGAAAAGAAAAGAAAAAAAGAAAAAGTTGAATTCATAGAGGCAGAGCAGGGATGGTGGTTGCTAGCGGCTAGGAAGTGAGGGACATAGAGAGAGGCGAGTTAAAGGCTACAAACTTTCCGTTATAAGATGAATCAGGTTAGAAGAGCCAACGTATAACAGTGTAGCTCTAGTCAATAATACTATATTGTATTATTGAAATTTGCTAAGACAGAAGAACTTAAGTATTCTCACCCAAAAGAAAAAAGAAAAGATAAGTATGTGAGGTGGTACATGTGCTAATTAACTTAGTGGTGGGAATCTTTTCCCCATGTATGTGTATATCATCATGTTGTACACTAAATATATTAGAATTTTATGTGTCAATTATACCTCAATAAAGCTAAGAAAATTTAAAATTGAAGTTGTAAAAATAAATAAAATTCTATGGTGTATTTTATTTTATTTTATTTTATTTTTTACTTTTTTAAAGATTTTATTTATTTATGTCAGAGAGAGAGCACAAGCAGGGGGAGCAGCAGGCAGAGGGAGAAGCAGGCTCCCCGCTGCGCAGGGAGCAAGATGCGGGACTTGATTCCAGACCCTGAAATCATGACCTGAGCCAAAGGCAGATGCTTAACTGACTGAGCCACCCAGATGTCCCTCTATGGTATATTTTAAATCTCACATGCTATGTGGCTAGTATTTTGACTTTATTTCATTTTCCTCAGAGTTGGGCATTGGTTGTTCAGTAAGCAAACCCAGCTATCCTCCTTCCTCAGAATGAATTATTTCAAACCATTTTAAACTTCTCATCAAGGCAATTTTTGTACTCAAGAGTCCCTACATCTTACATAAAATTATAAATAGAAGGTATAATGTCAATGAATTATATTAAACACCTTCTGTGAGATATACTGCAACAAATTGCATTTCATAGAACTCTAGCCTCTTGAGACTTAAATCCAGCCCAAATGGAATTGTTTTCTTTGAATCAGGGAACTTTTTTCAACTGAGATTTCTATCGTTAGTTTGCAGGACAATTTATCATGCAGTTTACTAACTACAAAAATAATAAATCAAAATGAAACCATAAGAGACGCTTAATGATAGGGAACAAACTGAGGGGTGATGGAGAGACATGGATGGGGGATGGGCTAGATGAGTGATGGGTATTAAGGAGGGCACTTGTTATGATGAGCACTGGGTGTTGCATGTAAGTGATGAATCACTGAATTCTGCTCCTGAAACCAATATTGCACTGTATATTAACTAGCTAGAGTTTAAATATAAATAAATAAATAAATAAATAAATAAATAAATAAATAAATAAATAAATAAATAAAATGAAAGTACTAACAGACTTGTCTAGTGCTGGCATCTATAGGGCATCTGTAATGTGGGAAAGATGCTAAGGATATCTCTTTTTGGATAGCTCTTTTTACTCTTCACTCAGCTCATCTGTGATCGGCTTAGGTGAGATGCAGGTTGGACGAGTAGTGAGGGCTGAGGACTTGCCAACACTAACAAGTCAATCCAATGCCTGGGAGCATTGTTGAGTGACTCTAATCAACTCTCCTCATGGAATCCTGGATCCTAAAACCCACATCTGTCACTTGGTTTCTCCATTGCCCTTAGACGAAGTTCGAAGTCTTTAACATGATGTCCAAGGCTCTTCTAATGTTGTTGTCTCTCTCCCACTTCCAGTCACTCTGGGGTTACTTATTTTTTCCAATTTTCCAAGTTCAACACCCGCAGAGCCAAACCTACACACATAGAGAGTAAACCACCCTTGTAAACTAGGATTGCCAATAAATAAAATTTCAAATACTCTACTGCATCAGATTTAAGTCGCATTTTTAAGAATCAGTATGTGGTACCATATGCATGCGGGTGTTTACAAATCCCTCAGCGGTAGTTCGGAAATACTGGAACCACAGCTGCCACTTCCTTCCCGTGTGTAGATGGTGCGCCTGTTGGGACAGCTGCTGCTCTAAGATAAACATAGAAGAGGGGGCTTTGGCAATGAGCTAGTGAGCTTTGCCTCCTTGAAAGTTTCAGTAATGGCTTTGCCCTGAGCAATTTTCCATCGATTAGTGGGGTTTGAAATCTGTTGATGTTTTCTGAGGACACAGTGGAGTAAAAACACACAAAAATATGATTCTTGGGGATAAATTCATTGAGAGTTTGGCATCTGCCCCATAACACTAGAAAGTATATCTGAAATCTGAAACTATATTGTGCTAATAGAGGCGTATTGAACACATTTGTGTATTTCTTTAAAAGGAGGATAATGACACTGTTTATTATTCTTTGTCTGAATCACATTTTAAGGTGACTTTTCATTTGCTCTCTATTTTTCTTTATTTGAGTCAGTAATTGGACACAGTAATTCTTTTGTAGCTAAGGCTTTTTCCATCAATAGGCAACTGTATCTGAATGTCCTTCATTTTCAAACCAAAACAGGGCACCACACACTTTGACCAGTTCAGAGAACAAAATCTGGTTAAGAAGCTGGTACATCACTACCATAAAACACACTCCCTATATGAACTAGAGGGGAGGAAAGCCAAGGAAATAGCAGAGAACATATAGTCATGAGGAGAATTTCTTGTTGAGATGGGATCACAGTTGTCATTGTGTATGTTGTTATTTCTTGATGAACTGGGCATTAAAATTTTAAAGTTGCAATAAGCCATCTAATTCATTAGCTAGATCCTAAAATATTTTTAGGAAGGAGAAATTATTGTTAAAAGAGAAAATATGGCTTAATAAAGCTTTCATAGCCTTTTAAATGCCTGTGTTCCATACTGATTTGAATATCTGAGCTATGGTGTACAATCAAGGCAATAAAAAATGATATTTGAAACGGTGTTCTTTGGCATGTTCATCAGTTTGTCCTAAGGAACTAGAGAATTAACTGAAAATCAATCAGTTGGCCATACTATCCGACTGGGTTTTTTTTTTTTTTTTAAAGATTTTATTTATTTATTTGAGAGAGAGAATGAGCAAGAGAGAGTGTGCTCACAAGTGGGGAGGAGGGGTAGGGAGGTGGGGGAAGGAGATCCCACTGATCAGGGAGCCCTACAGGGGCCCTTGACCAACTGAGCACCCACCCCTGGGTGCCCTGTCTGACTCTTTTTATTATTACAATGGTAGATGTATTTTATGGTCTGGTTCAACTCTTCCTATAGCCAGATCAAGGTATTTGCATGTGTAATGATTCATGATTAATCTACAATTGCCACAGATTGGTAAATACGTATTTTATATACCATGTGGTCAAATACAAAGTGAATTTCTCCCCAAATTTTCACTGCAAAAGGAGGAAATTGTATTATGTTTAAATCTCTTCAAAACCTCTTTGTATGATGATTATATTATTTTATTTTAAACAAAAGAGTACTGTTTAAAAAAGATACATTAGCCTAAAATGATCTCAGTCAAATCTAGTACTGAATGCATGTATATGTTATCTGATGGAATTCCCTAAAAGACAAGACAAATTTAGCAAAAGTTCACAGTGCTTACATATATATTTTAAAAAAATATATTATTTTTTAACAGGACAGAATCACATGGTACAATACTCGAACTATTCAAAAGAGTATACAATAGAAAAACCAAAACCAAAACCAAACACAAACAAAAAAAAATCCTCCCTCCCAGTCCTGTCCTCCAAACACCCAGTTCCTTTCCCTGGAGACAGTTGATATTACCATAATCATACCATTTCTAAAGATCTCTTTAAAAAACAGTATTGTGCAGGGCACATCATATTCATGGGATTAATGGAAACATCAGATGTTTTAATGTCCTGAAAATGGATTGTTTGGGGCTTAGAACTGAATTTCTGGGGTATCCTACAAAGATTCCAAGAGTGCTGCATCACAAATAACTTAGATAGAAGGGAAGAAGTGTGCCAGGGACAGCTGTGTTGGGGGACGTGATCTTCCATTACCGCTACACATTAAGGGAGTCCCATGTTTTAAAGGTTATAAATTGTGCATACTGAATTCATTCATTCATTTCTTTAATATGCATTGAAAATATATATGTATGAAAACCTCCCTATGTGTAGGTACAGCAATAGGCATGAGATAAAATTGTGAACAAAAAGGACTTCGTGCCTGCCCTCATGAAGCTAACTTTTTAAGGGGAATTGGCTAAATGATTAAGAAATTTAGAAGGTATAATAAAAATCCCTGAAAATGGAAAAAATATTAAAAATTCATAAAGGATTGCAAAATGAATCAATAGTACAACATTGTCACTATTTTTTAAACTAGTAAATATTTTTACTAAGTTGCCATTTTTTAAAGATTTTATTTATTTGAGAGAGACAGAGAGCAAGTACAAGCACCCTCCTGCACAGAAGGGTAGGGGGGAGGGAGAGGGAAAGAGAATCTTGAGCCGAATCTAAACCAAGAGTGGCTTAACTGACTGAGCCACCCAAACACCCCTAAGTTGTCATTTTGATTAACTAGATGGGCCATCTGGCATGCTTTCAATGAAGCTGCTTTTTGTCCAAATCATTTAGAGCCATTAAAATATTAGGCATTATTATTATTATCCCAGTTTATATTCTCTTTCTCCTCTGTACTTCCATAGTTATCTACAAATTCTCCATCATGGCTTTTATGACACTGCGCTATAATTTAAGTTCACTTATCATTCTTCGCTTATGATGGTGGGATATTTGAGGACAAGCGATGTTTTATTTCTTTTAGTATTTCCAGTTTTTATCATATAAACATACCTGTCATATAATAGACTGAATAAGTGAATAAATGAATAACGATCCTAAAACTTGCAGTATGGGTTTTGCGATCTCACCTATTCGCAGAGGATGTCTGTTCGCTATTCAGTCAAATTGCTTCTGGACTCATCCTTCTTGGAACAGGAGATCCAAAGGGGATAACTCTTTATCTCAGAACTAATGAGCCATCCAGTCTCCGTTCATTGCTATGACTTTTTAAGTATACATTTGCGGGGGTTTCAAAAACCATTTGGAAATGTAATTATCATGTTTTCCACCTACATAAATACATAAGGGATGGATTTATTTATGTGCTTAGGTATATAATACGTGTCCTTTTTTTTTTTCCCCTAGAATTTCCCGTTTTTCGGCAGACATTTCTGGGGCAAAGAAGGTTAGGCTATATTTTCAGTCACCGTCCATCAAAGGGAACCCAGAGAAAACATGCATATACCCAAGAGCACCTTTCTCACAGGCCTTGGGTAATGACTCACTGTTGTTTACAAGAGGATTTTGCTTCATGTGAAACAGGTGTTGAAACATTTGGACAGCTCTGTAAAAATTTCAGTGAAATGCGGTAAGCGTTAATCATCAGCCTGCATATTTTTTAAAAAGTGCTTTTAGTCCTCCGAGCCACCTTCAACTTGCAGAGCAATCTTTTCTCATACTTCCTTTGACCTATTGTCCCCTCCCGTCTTGTAGCCTTCACTCATACCTCACATACTACTGCACCCACCCCTCTCACTACCACCCCCGCCCCCGATTTCACCAGCATCCCTCCTTTTTAGTATTCATCCAGCTTCTAAAATTTCCCAACAAATTCCACCACTGAGTGAAAGTGAAGTGGCAATTTCTCTTGGCCGCTGTGTTCGTCGGGACGTGCTGCTCCAGGTGCTTTTCCCTCGACTGTATCACACTGCTTTGTGGATTGCAGCCACGGGTAAGCAGGGAACAAGTAAACCCTCAACAAGATGAAAGTTGATTACTGCGGAATCCCTCGGGGCCCATCCCAGCTTAAATCGCTGCAGTATGTAACTACAAGAATCTGTTACAAGAACACAAATACTGGTATTGTTTCATGGTGTTGCCTGGAAGCACAAAATTTTTCCCACTTCCCACCTTAATTATCTTACCCTTTTTATACATTTATAGTACACCACCCAAGCTCATCAAAAGTTTGTTGTTGTTGTTGTTGTTAAAAGGCGATATTAAGAAGGGAGATGGGAAAAATACCAAATCGTTGTATTTCAGAAGGTGACCAAAAATCAGTAAATCCTTTACTTTGTGCTCTGCAAATCTTCCCAAAGCAGTTGAAAAATCTGCAACTGATGGACCTCTGGGAGATATTTTTAGCAATTCTGATGCTATTAAATCACTTGGGGAGGGGAAACACAATGGTCCATCTGGTCTATCTGCACTCTAGACCTAGCATGATGTTTTAAATATCATGACCTCAACAACTGTTAGAAACTCATCCTAATCTAGCTCCATCTTCCCCTACAAAGACTAAATCTTCATAGTAAATAAGAGTGAAGCAAAGAATCAAAAAGTGCACCAACTAGAATTTACTGCTTTTGTAATTATCCAACTTAACCGTATAAATACACTGAAGGCGAATCATGAAATGTAACTTCAGACCTCAGTACCCCGTGGATCTTGTTGTTTCATATTAATGAGTTAGAAAGTTTCATAGACCATTCTCCTCCCCAAATCTATGTTTTGTTAGCCTCTGCCTGCCTCTGGGCTGCAGGTTGATGTGGTTGGTTGTTTTTTGGTTTGGCAACTAAGGTTCCTTTCCCTGAGTGGCTCTTCCTGTGAGATATCTCCTCTCATATGAGGGCTCCTCCTCCTCCTCCCCTAAATTATAACTGTTGAAGTGCTCCAAGAATCAGTCCTAGGACTTCTTTTCTGTCTAGGTAATCTCACCCAGTCTGGTGGATTTAAATACCATCCATAAACTGACAACTCCCAGATTTATACTTCTAGTTTCGCCCTCTCCCCCGCACTCCAGACTCATAGAACCAACTGCCCACTCAACAGCTCTTCTTGCCTGTCTAACAGGCATTCCAAATTTATTATATCCAAAATAAAATTCTTGATTTTCCCCCTAAAATCTGATCCTCCCTCAGTGTTCCCCGTCTCCATCAATGGCATTTTTGTTTCCACTTGCTCAGGTCACAAACCCTGCCATCCTCCTTGACTTCTCTCGTTCTGTCACATAATTTCTATACCAACCATCAGCAAGTCCCATTGGCTCAATCTTCATGGCATCTCCAGACCAGATTCCCTCATCTCTGCTGCTTACCGTGTGAGACCTACTCACAGTACTGAGACAGATGTAACAGCCCTGCAGTAGATAGCTCTGTCTTCACCAGTTGATTGCTTTTGTGAAATTCAAGTCTTTGAAAATGCAAGTAATATTCTTCTAGGTTATCTGAATCAACTCTGATGTTGAGAACAATGTAAAAAGTTAGATAAAATATTTTTTAAGTCTTAAAAAGATTCACAGAGCTACCAAGAGAGTAATGAATTATAAGGTCCAAATCTGCAGAAAATGAGAACCCAGAGATATTAACTCAGTATTCAAAGCTGATTTGGCCAATAGAGAATCTGTCAGTTTGAGGGAAAGAGCTGTGGAACTGAGCTGCAGTTTTGATAGCCTCATGGGACAAGGCTGACTGGAAAAAGTTTAACAAATAATATGACTTTGTACAGGGAAAATGTCCCCCAAATCTGAGGATACATTTTTGGAACTAATAAAAAACCAATTTATTTATGTATATTAACAAGAAACAACAAATGATACAAAAAAACACTTTGGCAATACATAAAAATATGCAGTAGCTAGGAACAAATCTAACAAAAGGTAATAAAACCTCCATGGAGGGCGCCTGGGTGGCTCAGTTGGTTAAGTGACTGCCTTCGGCTCAGGTCATGATCTTGGAGTCCCGGGATCGAGTCCCACATCAGGCTCCCTGCTCGGCGGGGAGTCTGCTTCTCCCTCTGACCCTCCCCCCTCCATGCTCTCTCTCTCTCTCATTCTCTCTCTCTCAAATAAATAAATAAAATCTTTTAAAAGAAATTAAAAAAAAACTTCCATGGAGACAGTTATAAAAATTTTTGAACATCATTAAGATTTAAATACATAGGGAGATGTACCAATTTTATGAATTAGAAGACTCAATATTATATAGATGTCAGTTTCTCCCAAATTGACTTATAGATGAAAATGAAAATGTTAGTTTTATTTTTTAACATGACAAATGATTCTAAGATTTATATAGGCTAAAAATAATTAAAACACTAGAAAAGAAAAAAAATGTGAAGAAATGTTCTACCAGATTTTTTTCTACCAGATATTAAGAATTCTCACAAATCTATTGTAATTAATGTGATTTTTGTCCCAGAGGTACATAAATTGACCAATGCATGCAGAGTAGAGAACATCCAAATAGACTAATGCATGTGTGGGCATTTGATGTCAGACATAAGTCACTCAGAAGATCAGTAAGAAAAGGACGGCATCTTAGGTCTAGTTTCCCAGAAGCAGACACAAGATGAGCTTTTGTGTCCAAAAGAATGTGCATGACTCCACAAGGAAACATAGCAGTATAAGTGATGCCTTAGGATTGTCCCCCAAAAGGCAAATGATCTGGGCTTTCATACTCTGGCATCCTTAGTCACTGGTTAGGGGCTACCCTGGGGCCATGTACATTCCTAGGCACTTCCAAGTGTATAGGCAGAATAGTCTCCAGTAGTCCAAGCGTCAGTCTTCCATAGAAGAGCTGGAGGTATTACCAGTTGGAAGCAAAAGCATACCTGTTCCAAAATTTAAAAAATTATGTAAGGTGATATGGGTGGAATAACATCATTCTTTAATGTAGAGAAACTTCAATAACCGATGCTAAGATCATTGGATATTGATAATAAAAGATTGAAATGAGACTTAGAAAAAACACACAAAAAATGAACTGAAATGGGTTAAGACCAATTAGAAAGTCAAAACTATAAAGCTTTTATAATATACTATAGTACAGGAGAATATCTTCTCTATTGAAGAGATGGGGGAAGGATTTCTTAAATAATATATTAAGAGTATTGTTTTGTTTTTTTTTTTTTTAAAGATTTTATTTATTTGAGAGAGAGAAAGAGAGAGAGCAAGCACATGAGAGGGGGGAGGGTCAGAGGGAGAAGCAGGCTCCCCGCCGAGCAGGGAGCCCGATGCGGGACTCGATCCCGGGACTCCAGGATCATGACCTGAGCCGAAGGCAGTTGCTCAACCAACTGAGCCACCCAGGCGCCCAGGAGTATTGTTAACAAAAGAAAAAATTAATAATTTTGACTACATTAAAGTAAAAAGTTTCTGTCTGCCAAAAGACATCATTAGAAGAGTAAAAAAGTGAGTAATCAATGCAAGAAGCTACGTGCAACACATATGCCTGTGAAAGGATTAGTGTCCAGAATATATAAAGAACTGCTACAAACTGACACAAGAAAGAGAGACAAGCCAATAAAAAGTAGAAGATAGTTGAATGGGCACATTACAAAGGAAAAAATTCAAATGGCAAATAAACATGTGAAAAGGTACTCAACTTCATTGCTTATCAGGAAAAGGCATGTTAACATCCCAATGGAATACCACCACACACAGCCATCAGATTTGCAGCAATGACAAAGTCTGAGAATACCAAGTGTTGGTAAGGATAAGGAGCAACTAAAATTCTTATTCACTGCTCATTGGAGTGTCCGTTGGTACAATCACTTTGAAATGTAGCTTGGCATTTTCTAATAGAGTTGAATATAATGTACGTACTCTGTGACTCAGCAATCCCGCACCTAGGTGTATCCTCCAGAGAAATGTAAGCACGGGTCAGAGTCTCCAGACAAGAATCTCCATAGCAGCACTTGCTGGTAATAGCCCCAAACTGGAAACAATCCAATGTCCAACTCTAGTAGGATAGATAATTTATTTTGGTATGTGAACACAATGGAAATGAATGAACCACATCCGATTATAACAAAATGAGAGCATTCAAAAACATAATATTGAGTGAAAGAATCCAGAAACATGGGAAAACTTCAAGTGTGATGCCATTTCTATAAAGTTCAAGTCATTCTAGACTCAGCAATCTTGTTTAGAGATGCATATGTAAATGGTCAAATTATAAAGAAAAGGGAGGAAATACTCTTACAGAAGATAAAGGGTTAGCTAAAGAGAGAAGGCGAGCTTCATGAGGAGGAAGGAGTATAACAAGAACTTGTACATTCTACATTCTTCCGGGTGTATGTTAGAGTTTACACTTAGAAAGTTAAAAGAAATATGCAAGACCGTGCTGGTTTAAGCAAAGTGAGGTGGGAGGATGTGAAGAACAGATGGAAGCATAATACATTTCAGTGCAGAGTACTTTATTTGGCTGTTTTAACTAATGAAACTCAGCTAATGAGTCCCCAGAGGCACCTTGATTGAAAAGGACTTCCCTGTGCCTCAAAACATATTAACCCTAAGCTCTACTTAGTTTTGGCAGTAACAGTCAAATCCCTGTTTTCCAGTTTGTTTATCATCATCATCATCATCACCATCTCTCATCTGAAAAGATTCTCTGGTGGATAGCAGTAATTACAGATTAGGGGTAAACCTGACTGCCACAAAACACCTCTGGGCTAAACCTTCCCTGTGGCAAAAAACTAGAGACTTAGCAGGGAAACTTCATTAGTAAGAATTTATCCACATGTTATTTCTTGATCTTAGGCCATCACATGCACCTTTTAAGTAAGTTGATATATACATGAATATTAATGTTATGTATTTTGTATTTCTAAACTCCTAAGGGTGGGGAAAACTTGTTCAATTTCTTTCTGCACTACTTAGCAGAGTATAGCTAGGTATACCAAAAAAAAAAAAAAAAAAAATCCTGAGTCTAAATTAATTTTTACTCCCAAATAATATATTTGCTCAGAGGTCAAGGAATATAATTTCCAGTAGGAGATGTCTAGTGGTCACTGGCAATAGCTGATTTGACTGCTTGGTGTGTGGTTTTGCAGAAAGAAGGCCCTCATATCTTCAGTATATAAACCATAGGCTGGGGCAAATGGGTGGCTTTGTAGGTTAAGCGTTTGCCTTTGGTGCAGGTCAAGCCCCCCATTGGGCTCCCTGTTCAGTGGCAGTCTGCTTCTTCCTTCTTTCCCTCTGCCCCTACCCCCCACTCATGCTCACTCTCTCTCTCAAATAAATAAATAAAATCTTTAAAAAAATAAATAAACCATATGCTGACATCAAGTAGTCAAAAATGGCCAGTGTCAAATAACTGAATCTGTTTACATTTGTGCAGTTGCAAATGGCTATTCATTAATCTAACTAATAATTGGAAGCTTAATTTTATAGGTATTTAGAAGAAGAATACACACATTCATTCCTACCACTGTTGAACAATTCGGGGAACTGTCTCTGGTTTCCTCCCTTTGGGAATTATGTAAAACTCATGGGTGAACAGATCAACAAAACTACTTCCAGGAAGATATGAAAAATTCTTGCTCTACATCAGATGTAGACAACAATAAAAATCATTTTTCCCTTGACACACTGGCCTAGATTTCTCACACATTTGAAGCACTGGCCAATAGTCTACCTGTCATCCTGGCACTTGCCTGATGATCTCTTCATGTTTTTTCTCCCAGCTTAACTGTTTCTCACCCTTTCCTGATGGTTCCAAATCCTACTAATCCATCAATGCTCGAGTCAAAAGTCTTCTAATCCACGAAGACTTCCTCTTGTCCTATCAGTTGGAAATAAACATTCTCTTCCTCATTTCCATACATTTGGCCTAACTTTCCTATAACACCCATCACTTTTATCTTACATCTGCCTTAGTAGATGGGAAAGTCTCTGGAAGGCAATGACTAGGTCTTTTTCAGTCTGATCCTCAAAGTGTCTTGTACATAGTAAATGCTAAACAACATTGTTGAGTGAATGACTAAATCATAGCCAGTGGAAATTTTATGTCATTATAACAGAAATGCTCGAAGCTAAAATGTAGTATATCAGAAATATAATCCTGGAGTTCTATCTTTACCTTTTTTTTTTAAAGACGATTTTTCTAGGGCAGTTTCAGGTTCATAGCAAAATTGAGAGGAAGGTACAGAGATTCCCCATATGCTCCCAGCTCCCACAGCCTCCCCTATTACCACATCCCTCACCAGAGTGGTTCATTTGTTACAACTGAAGAAACTACATTGATGCATCATTATCTCCCAAAACTCATAGTTTATGTGCTGATTTTCTCTTGGTGTTGTACATTTGATGGGTTTGGACAAGTATATATGACATGCATACTCCATTTTGGTATCATACAGAGTATTTTCACCTCCCTAAATATTTTGTTTGCTTCATTTATTTATCCCTTCCCCACTCCCAACTCCCAGCAACCACTGATCTTTTTCTGTCCCCATAGTTTTGCCTTTTCTAGAATGTCGTATAGCTGGAATCATAGGGAACGTAGTTTTTCAGATGGGCTTTCACTTAGTAATACATTTAAGGTTTCTCTTCATCTTTTCCTGGCTTGATAGCTCACTTCTTTTGAGCACCAGATAATATTCCACTGCCTGGATGTACCACAATTTATTTGTCCATTCATTTGCTGAAGGATATCTTAGTTGCTTCCAAGTTTTGGCAGTTGTGAGTAAAGCTGCTATAAACATCCATGAGCAGGTTTTTCAGTAAACATAAATTTTCACTTCCTTTGGGCAAATACCAAGGAGTACGATTACTGGGTGATATGCTAAGAGTATGCCTAGTTTTGTAAGAAGTTGCCAAACTGTCTTCCAAAGTGGCTGCACCATTTTGCCTTCCCATCAGCAATGAATGAGAGTTCTTATTGCGCCACATCTTTGTCAGCATGTGGTATTGTCAGGTCTCTGGATTTTGGTCATTTTAAAAGATTTGTAGTGCTATCTCATTGTTGTTTTAATTGTATTTCCTTGATGACATCTGATGTGGAGCTTGTCCTTACCTTTTTCTCTTCCCACTTAGAAAAAAGATGGAGGAAGAAGCTAACATCCATTGAGGATCTGGCTTATGCCAAATACTGCGACAAGAGCTTTACACATATTACATCATTAATTCTCAAAAATAACAATACTTCACAGGCGATAAAACTGAGGCTCAAAGAGATTACATTATTTGCCCAGACTCACAAGCAAATAAGTAGGAAATCAATACTAAATCCAGTTTTCTTGAATTCCAAATGCTGATAGCCATTTTCAGTCAAGTACATTTGATTTCTGTTAACAGAGACCCCTCTTATTTACAGAAGTAAGATGAGTTTATTATAAAGATGAGTTAGAAATGGTTAGAAGGATAAACCCTACAAAAGTCCAAAACATGAGGTGTTACAGAGCTGGGCATTGTCACTGAAACTGGATTATGGGTCTGGAGCCAAAGTGACTCATGGAAGCTGTGTTGTTTAGTTCATCATTTTCACACTGTCACACCTCTGTTGACACAGGTCAGCCACACTTTGGTGAAGTCCCTTGTTTCTGTCCTGCATCCATTGGCTTTCTCTACTTAATCAGTTTCTTCCCCCTATGACTTCAGCTCACATATTGCTTTGGCTTACCACACATGTGAGCCTTTCCTCTCCCTCATAACATCTTCTCTTAAACTTTCTCTTCCAGTGGGCAAACACATTTTGGATATCTTGTTGTTTAATTCAAATTCCATACGTGGAATTTGATAAAAATAGTTCTTTTTGAATGAGGCTGTGAAAATTAGGTAAGAGGTGTGTTTATAGATTTGTGCCCTGGGGCATGACAGAGCAGTGGGAGGTGTTGGTGTAGGTATGAACAGGCTATACATAATAATCATCTCCAGTCCAATTCCTAAATAAAGATATCCAGTCCAGACTTGTTTCTGAGCTCCAGATCTTATTTTTGATGGCTTATTGGACCTCTTCTCCTGTGTGTTACAGAGCTATTTCAATAGAATTCAGTTTAAGACTGAATTCATTATGGTATCAACAAAAAATCCCACTCTGTATTTTGTTCTCTACTTGGCTCCAGAACTGCCTCAGGCTTTGTAACAAGTGGTCCTTCTTTTTCAGACATCATTACTTTCTAAATGGGAATGCCATTGTCAGTGTTCATAAGGTTCCAGCACAAATACTCAGTGAGAAATTATTAGATATTTTAAAATTAGATGATCAATATATTCAGATGAAATGAAATATGGAATACTTTAAAAACCACTTTTTTTGAATAAATAGAAATACAAAGTTTATGGCTTATATAACTGTAATTGGAAAAGTATTTTAAAACAGTCTTGAAACAAATTCTATTCAAGAAACTTGGGGTGTTTTTTTTTCAGTTGGGTGTTGCATATTAGCTCAATAGCTCTCTTGAAAATTAAATTTAATGTTAATGAAAGGGATTAATGCTCTACATCATTTGAAATTTTTGCATAAAATTATAGCTGTGAAAACTATATCGAGATTGAGTCACTGACAGTTCCAGGAGTCTTCAACTAAAGGCAATCTTGAAGATTTGCAAATTAGCATATATAAGCAAGAACTGCAAACAAACTATGGATATTTTATCTTTGAAAATAACCACCCAGCAACTGAGGATAGAAAATGTGTCCGTGTCCCTCTTAGAGATATGGATTTCTTATTTTTATCCAGTACACTCTGGAACAGATGTGTACCTTGAATTGTGCCCACTACATTCAATGGGAAAAATCCAGCATGCTTATCCAACATCAATATTTGCTAAGTAGAGTTAAAATTTTCATCACTATTTTTTGAAGTTTTTGAAAGCAATGTGGTTTACATGAGATTTCAGGAAAGTTGAAAGTGTAAGAGATTTCGGGGTGCCTGGGTGGCTCAGTCGTTAAGTGTCTGCCTTTGGCTCAGGGCATGATCCCAGGGTCCTGGGATATACATTCATATATAAGTTTTAAAACCTGTTAGTTAACAGAAACTACCTATGAAAATTGCAGTGCCCACAACTTTTAACTTAAAAGAATCTTGAATGCCTCCATGAGGGGTGTTGAACTTGGGACTTGGTTAGCCATTTAATTTTTCTTTTAATCTGCTTGATTTTTGCCCCATGCTCTTCTAACTCTAGTTAGCTCCTGTTTTTATATGTTTTGATACTTTAGGCTTGCTTATTATTCTTTGTAATCTCCCAGTATATTTGTTTTAACTGATTTATTGTATCTTCATTTTTCCTAGATTGCTGTATCTACAGCCCAGGTAGAGTATTTAGTGACTCCCTTAGCTGACAGACACCAAGCAAAGTCTGGTCTCATAGATGTCTTCACACATACAACAACTGTCATCTGAATTATAAAATTTCAATATCTGCCCTTAACTAATAGCATGTGATACCTAGAATGCCACACTTCCCCAGAAACCACGGATGATCAGCTCCTATCCAAAGCCTGAAGGAGAATAGTGGTATTTTTGGCAGATAACTTAATAGCTTTATTTTTGAACCACTGTTCTGACTATCCCAAATCTTCTCCTAAGACACATGAGGCAGGTTATTTCCTTAATTCATCACAAAACCATCTCCAGAGAGACTGGATGCCTTTGTCGAAAGTTGCCAGAAGGAACAATGCTAGGGATTCTAAGGTATTCTAAAATTTTGTCCCAAGTCAATGGGAAACTCAGTGATCTAGAGATTAAGCACGGGTTCTCAGGGTGTGGTCTGAGTCCCCAAGACCCTTTCAGGATTTCACAAGGTCAACTATTTTCCTAAAATCACTAAGATGTTATTTGCTTTTTTTTTGCTCTCATTCTCTCACGAGTGCATAGCAGTTTTTCAGAGGCTACATGGCATGATGATGTCATCACTCTAACAGCAATGGAATATATGCTTTTATATTCTTATGTTTTCTACAATTTTCTAAATTAGTAGTTTCAATGTAAAATATGTGCATTTTCAGATTAGCTCTGTTTTTTTCTCAGTGTTTCTACCACACTTTTATGATGCTTCTTTGATTTTACCTGCTATAATCTCTGTAATCTCATTATCATCCAATAAATCACTCAAGTTTTTCTTCATATGTGGAAACACATGAAAAATAAGTAAATTTTGTTGTCTTGGTTGGTAATAATACTTTTGAATTGTTTGTGAGATTTTTCTAAATTTAGAAATCTTCTATAAAACCGTTATTTTACAATTGTATTTTATTTTTAAATGAAAAACATTATATTATAAATAAATTCACATTTAGTGATAGACTGTTGAATTAAGTAAGGAAAATTAGAAGTCTTACCTTCTTAACCCATGGTTGTTTCATCGATGTCTCAAAGATGTTGAAAGAGATGAAATTGACATATCGTAAAGTTCCCTTGACTCATGTAAGGGACACATCTACTCTAAGTACAACTGCACACAATAAATAAAAATATGATAAAAGCTGTCTTTCCCGTTTTTATATACATTAATCATTAACTTCGTTTGCAACTTTTCTAACTAGAAATGAAAAAGCCACTGCGGCATTTTAAAAGCTAATTTATCACGTGGCACTGGCTGCAGAAGCAAGCGCACACATTAGCTGAGGCACTAGTAAAGCTCTGTAGAGTGATTTTGCTGAATGGCTGCTACGTGAAGAGTCAGTGAAAGGAATTACCGCACGGCCACTTTTCAACAATACGGAAACATGGGAAATGGAAGACTTAGTTGCGAACATGAAGACTAGGTTAATACATCACCTGCACAATTATACTTCGCCTTACCATCGGGTGAACCTACTGATGGGATTCAACTTGTGGTTTTGCTTATATTCAGCCGAAGTCAGCTTCAGCTCATTGTTGAACATACTCTTTTATGAGAATGGTTGACAACAAACACAAATGGTGCTGAAATGTCAGTGTCGAGTGTTTTGAGTCTCAGGATTTATCCTGAAACAACTTAGAGTGTCTTTGATGAAGCTGTAAAATTAGCATTAATTATCATTTGATTATTATTAATAAAACTATTCATTGTATTCATTGTGATCTTGAGTACACATGTTCTTGTTGGTCTAGGATATTCCTCTGTGCTGCTCTTCTATCTGCAGCTTCTCAGAAACTCTACCCCTGACAAACTCTGCTGTCAATGGTTACTTACTTCATCTCCCTGATTTGAAATTTCTTTTCTTTTAAAATGGGAAAGCTGATTTCTATCTCACAGAATTATGGTGGGGTTAAAATAAGAGAATTATGTTACTTTTTTATAAGGCTTAAACCTTATACGATATTATTAAGCTTGTTCTTTTAAAATGAACTAATCGACCGGGTGAGAGGTATTAAGGAGGGCACGTGTGATGAGCACTGGGCATTATATGCAACTAATGAATCGTTGAACATTACATCAAAAACTAATGATGTACTATATGTTAGCTAACTGAACATAATAAAAAAAAACCAAAAACTAGTAACTAAGCAAGCAAAAAATCAATCAATCAATAATAAAATAAAATAAAATGAACTAATCGTAAGATCCCATTAGGCAGTCGAATGAGACCCTTTAAGTACTCTTCCCTTTCAACTGGATTCACTTATAGTCCCTCACTCAAAAATTCTGACCGCAGTCAGAAATCAGATAATAATTCCACTTATTCTGTGCTCTCCTTTCTAAACATGAAATCATTTACAAGATGGGCCAAGAATGCATTTGCTATACCTATTGCTAAACAGAATAGAGAGCAGGTGTCTGGCCTGCTGAAGCCTTCATCCTACTTTACTTGAACTCTGTGACAGTTTTGGGGTTAGTAAAAACACAATCAATACTGTCTATCTGCTTAGGTAGTTTCAGTGCACTTTCACAATAATACCATTTGTGTCATTTTTTCTTTGTATTTAAATCCAAATAAGTACTCAGCACAGAGATTCTATCACCAAGACTGTATTTTCTATGCAGGAACACGCCTTATTTCCATGTACCACTCCTACAAATTCACTGACCTTTTTACAAGTAACCCCTTGGTGATTCACATTTTTTTTTTTTTTTTTTGCCTTATTGCCTACACTATACTTCCTGATGCATTCTCTTCCAAGGCTCCCATCACATATTTTTCTTCTTTCTTGTGTCATTCCTCTGTTGACACTTTGCTCTTCACAGGCCCACAGGCTTCTCTGCTTACTTTTCAATATGCTGTTAATACCCTCAGACCTTGCAAAGTGCCTGTGATGCTGTAGTCATTACCTCTATTTCTGAGAATAAACAGAGATTTTTTTTTTCTTTATTCATTCAATCAGTGAACATTTATTGAGTGTCTACTATGTATCCGGGCAGCATGCTAAGTGCTGAAGGTATGATGATGAGTAACAACACACATGGTCTGTGCTTTTCTAATGAATTTAGAATCTCTTATGAGAAATGAACATTAACTAAATAATCACACACACATACAAAACCCCACCTAGCTTTTAATTGTAGGCAGAATAAATGCTGTGAAGGCAAGGCACTTGGTTCAATAAGAACATACCACCACGGAACCTGACTTAGATATGGGGAGGAGAATAGGGAATGAAGAAAGGCTTTGCTAAGCTTACCAATATTTAAAAGAAGAGTGAAATTTACCAGGGTATGTGTGGGGTTCATGGACAGCTGCAGGTGAAGGTAAAGGACAATGTGGCTAGTGCTAAAAGACCAAAGATGGGAGTGGCACAAATTGAGGAGGCAGATACAGGCAGAGGCTGGGCCATGCAAGGCTTCAAGGGCTATTCTAATGGAAGACTATGATGGTGTTTCAAGCCAGGGCTCCCGGCTGAGGGAAGCCATGTCCTATGGATTAACATGGTAAGATTTATTTTAAAAGAACACTTGCAGTTATTTTGGTGCATAAGCTTTCTTCTCCTGCGTTTATCTGACATCTGACTCTAGATGTAGGTTTGATGTCAATGAAAGAAATACGTGACCATGAGGAAAACTGGCCTACCACCTTTTGCAGGATGAACTTGTTATGGCTTTTAAGCAAATCAGTCTCATTAGACATAATATTTGGAGTGCCTCTGCCGGCAAGACAAGGCTCTGTGTGATTTAGGTGTTTAGGTGTTTAAATCCTCTCAAACATCCCAATTCCAACTCTCCAGGCCCAAGTCTTTCCCAATTTCATAACTTTTTCTGGTTATGAATTCATAAATTCATGTGAGTTCTTTGAATTCAATCTGCAGTGTAATTCATTAGTCTATAGGATCAGATGCTTAGATCCTTTGGCTAGAACAGTCCTGTGAACACAAGGTAAAAGAGATTCTCATAGGGCAGTATAGAATGCTTCTGACTTTTTGACAGAGATTTTAGCCAAAGATTTAAAATCTTGAGTTTATTTCTTTTTTTGTAAGCCCTCTGACATGGTTGGAAATGGCCATTTCACCCCTACAGCCCTTGTAATCCTCATGACCTTCAGAATTTTCAATGTCCAGGCTTTGAACTTCTTTCTATGTGCTCACTGCTAAAATGTAAAAAGCCATTCCACCTCTGCTTGTCTTGGACTGTCAGTGCCCCATCCTATCTTATCAACCTGATCCTTACTTTCTTCAAATCTAACCACAAATCAGATTATATTATAACTAAGAAACTCTATTCATCAAAAAACACCATTAGGGAAAGAAGAGGCAGAGTGGAAGAAGAAATTTGCACCACATCGTGTCTTACTAATTCGTAAGAAAAAGGCACTAGAATGACTAAAATTTTAAAGACTGACAAGTTTAAAAGACTTATGCTTGGTAACTGTCAGAAAAATGTGGGATAACTAGAACTTTAATACACTTCTGGTAAAAGTCTAAGTTGGTACACTTTGGAAAACTCTCTGGTATTATTTCCTAATGCTGAATATAAGCATACTGTATACATTAGCAACCACTTCCATATATACACATATCCAAAAGAAAGAAGTATAAATGTGTACCAAAGACATATAAAAATGCTCAGAATGGCACTATTCATGATAGCCAAACACCGAAAACCACTCAAATGTCCATCAACAGTATAATGGATAGAAAACAATTGTGATGTATTCATACAAAAGAATGCCAGACAGCACTGACAATGACTGTGGCCATATACAACATGGATCAATCTCACTAACACGTTGAGGAAAAGAAGCTAGTAAAAATGGAATGCATAGTGTGTGGGTTCATTTATTTAAAGTTGAAAAAGGCAAACTTATCTTTGTTATTAGAGGTCAGAAGAGGGACTATCTTTGGAGAAGAGATAGGAGCACAGAGACAGGTGTTTCTGGGTACTGGTGAAGGTCTGTTCCTTAACCTGGGGGATGGTTACATGGGAATTTGGGCACTTCCGCATGCGCGCGTGTGCGTGCATGCACGCGCGTGTGTGTGTGTGTATGATATGTAAATATCATACTTATTTAGTTTAGTTAACCAATCCTAGATCCTCATTTCCTTGAAGGTATATTATGCAATCACTTCCCCTAACACTCACCAACTCATTGAGAACGGAGTCTACTCTGAATAATTTAAGCAAAGAAAGATTTGTAGAAACAACAGGCAACTCACAGAAACTCCAGGAGGCCCAGAGAACCAGGTGGGGTGCTACACAGACAGGAAAAGTGTAGCTGGGGACAGTACAATCAGGACCTGTGCCTACAGCTCACCACAGACCCCAGCAAAAACTCCAGGTGCTTCTGCCAACAAACTTGCCTGGCCTTCAAACTCCTGGTCATGAACTTCTGCCTCATGTTGCTAACTTCTGCCTCCAACTCTTGTGTTGCTTTGAATTGAGGAAATCTAGATTCCATGTCTGCTTCCCATCTGAAAGGGAGTCTGGGAAATATAAGAGAGCTGCCTTGGGCACGCAGGACTCACAATGTGGGAAACAGACAACTGTCAAAATGTTGTTCGAAAGGTACCAGGCACTAAAAATAACAGACTCCCACTACAGTTATCACAGTAATTGTAGTAGCTCACACATAGGCCATGGGACAACCTCAGCTTAACAGTAAACAATGGCGGGTGGTTCAAACAGTAGTGCCTTTGGAGAAATATGTATCACTTACTAAATTGTCAAGATTCTCTTTCATCTTATCATGGAAAATGGATTATTGAATAAACATACTATTTTGAAATATTAAATGTGGACTACCACCTTACTCCTCACTCCCAAATAGGCTCGTATTGTTTTATAATGGCAAAAATACTGGGAAGAATTTAATCTCTATCAATAAGGCACTAGTTAAATAGAAGACATACTTGGGAAGATGTCCAAGACAAATCGATATGTGAAAAAAGCTAATTACAGAACAACATGAAGAGTAAATATGAATAGAAAGTGATTCCATTAGTATAAAAATCTAACATTTACCTAATCTATCCAACTACTCTGTATATGGTCGTATGCTCATATGTGCAAAACATTTTCAAAAAGGGTATTCAGTGCACAGCATGATTCAAAACTGGGTGACGTTAGGGTGTAGTTGGGAAGATCTTATTTTCATTCCTAAATTCTTTTCTAATAAGCTTATATAACTTTGATGTTTGAAAAAAAGAAAATACAGTTGAAAAAAAATAAAAGGAAATGTTTAGGAGCTAGAAGTTAGATATCAACTGAATTCAAGCCAAGTGTCCAGATAGGAGTGTCTGAAATGGCTTTCCCCTTTCTGATGATGATATATTTGGAAAGGTCTGCTAGGGTGTTTCTAAGGAAACTTAGCAGTGAAGTCCAAACCATCATCTCCATCAAAAAAGGAAGTTGGTCTGTGCATTATGGGAAGATAAAAAGGGGAAGTGAACTGAATATTACATTAATAACAAGGGTAAACATCTTTGTTTAAAACAACAACAATCCGGCAGCAATTGAATCTCAGCAGACAGAACCAGACGAGAACAGTACTAACTGCCCAGATAAGACCTTGCCAAGAGTGAAAGTATCAGCAAGAGGAAATGTATGTTAGTCTGAAACTCAATTAATTTCATCAAGGGTATCACTGAATACAAATTATCATGTCTGATAACACAAAACCTTAGCAAGCCAAAGGACAAAGATAACGTTCAAGTTCAAAGACTTGCAGTTTACTTTGTTTTTAGTAAGCTACGTCTTGTCTAAACCTAGGAGGAATAATTAAAGGATGTTTCCTGTGCTGTTTCTGGTATTAATTACAGCCGTCCAGTGGTACCGGTATGAGAACAATAGTAAGAGAGCTAGCCAGTTTCATGTGCACTGCTTGTTGCAAATCAACTGAGGAATTTGCTTTTCGGTAGTAGCTGAATCTCACTTCTTCATATTTGGAGGGAAAGCGATGCCAAGTGTATCCTTTTTCTCGATAATTGCCCTTCATTTTTCTTTGGTCACATTAAGAAATGAACCAAGTGGAAGCATGACATCTGCCCAGGCACAGAAGGACACTACTCTGCAGGTGATCCAAGTCTCTGCAGTAGCCATTGGCTCGTGCACATCCGATCACCGTTGTTTGGTCACTCCGATGGAGCTGTTTTTGCTTTTGCTTTTTGATGTCTTAAAGCAAAATGTAGAGTTGAGGAAACAGCTCAGGAATGAAGGTTGTGGCTCTGTGTTCTCACTCCCAACTGTGACTCATATCTCTAATGAGGCTTGTGGCAGGCCACTTAACTCCTATGTCTCAGTGTCTCCATCCATAAAATGGAAATGGCAGTACCACACACTGTGCAGGGGGTTTTTGAAATTAGCTAATCAGTGTGAAGAAATCTGAAAGAAAAAACCTGCCTGTCTGTCTATCTTCTGGCAATTAGGGTTGCTAAATGATAAAACAAATTGTTGTCAAGGAGGAAAGCTTTAAAAATAGCGTAAGTTTTCATTTCACTGGGGTGGTCTTAAAGGATCTGAAGGCAAATATTGGTACTAGATAACCCCTTTGGGTCTTTTCCCCTTCTATGACTTCATAGTGCCAAATCCTGAAAGATGGTCTGGGCTATATCTACAAAAATGGACACATCATTCTAGTCATTAAAAGACAACAATATAATAGTTCTTGGGTGTTTTACAAATTGGGCAACACTGCTGAACTATGAAAAAAGTTTTAAAGCTCAACTAGTATAGTTCTTACAAACTTCGGGAGATGTTCTGAAATCATGACTTATACACATGAATTTTAGCAGAGACATTGGATGACATTCTTTCAATTAAAATTCTAAAGGAGCCCAAAGGTCTGGAGAAGAGAAGATACAGAAACTGCTCTCAAACACAGATTAACAGCTCCCCCCCACACACACACAAATAAAATAATTTAATGAACATATGGATTTTCGCAAATGCCGCAGCTTGCTGCCAATTTTGCAGTTAATATTTCTGAAAGTCAGCATATGCTGATCACCATGTGTTTATAAAACATTCTCAATAGTGAGGACAAAAGACTGTGCTTTGGCATGTTTACTAACCACATGGGCAATTATATCAGACTCTTACTTCACCCCCAAACCAGGAGAGTCAAGTAAGGAAGCCTCTTCTACAGCTTTATGTGATCTTCGTTAATACCTTAGGACTCCTGACGTAATTGCTTTCTGTGTGAACAGCTCACCAACATAAAAACAAACGAAAATAGTCCTTTAAGTATTTAGTAATTGTAAAAATATTTGGGAAGATAAAAACGTGGGATTTTGTGTGATATTTTCCAATGACAGCTGGAAATATGATTTTTCTTTACTTCAGGAAACTAAAACCTCTGGGATTTTTCAAATGTTTATTTTGGACAAAGACTATGAAAACATTCAGTATTTACCCTGCTGCCATTTGAAGCTCATGTTTTGTACGTTTGGGTCGTTTGGGCCTGAGATGTGCTCAAGCAAATTTTCATTTGAGTAGATGTAGCTTGGACTTGGAGCAAAACACTATCTGTCACAGATTTGCCGCTGTGCAGAAAAACTCAAACCATGAATTAGTATCTTTAAAAATGTCTTCTTTCAAGCTTGTGATCCTTTGGGGAGGTCTGAAAGTCCAGGAATTTGAGATTTTCCTCTAAAGAAAGGGGTTCTGGTACATCTGGAAGATGAATTTTTTTTTCTCTTCCTTATACAGCCACCAGGGTTCAAACTGACCTACACATGGAGATAGCAGGAGAGCCCCCCAGTTCTCATTCTCTGTCTTCACTAACCAGGACTCATATTAGAAGAGAAACAGTCCCTGATGATATATGGAGTAAAACAGCTTTTATATAACAGACCCTCTCTCAGTTCCTCTCAAGAACTACACCTGTGCCTTCTCTTTGTGGGAGTGTGCAAGTGCCTTTTTTCTTTGACTATATCAGCAAGACTTCCAGAAGCTTCTTGCGTCAGTGTTCTCCTACTTCACCCCATGTTTCTTCACCTGGTTAGGGTTACGGGTTCACAAGCACTTGGGCATCTTAAAATAACTTCCCACTCTTGATGCAATTAGTGAAGAAGCGGGTTTGAGAAAGACAAAGATTTAGGCAAGAAAGCCAGCGAATGTGGGCAAAGCCAAGCAAGGTTGAGGAGAAGTCTGGAATATCTATGTGGGAGCAGGTAGTTCTTGAGCCAGAGGAGTGAGAACTTTCTATGGAGATGAGATTTTGTCTTTCCAGAAGAGAGTCTCATCTAGGCCGTGTCTGCCCAGAAGTCTCACAGTAGAGCTCAGAAAAAAAACTGCTTTACTCTTTGTCCTCATTCTGGTTCCCTTGGTAGGTGGGCCTGGATCAGCAGACTATCTAGTAAAGCACTGAGCTCCCTGTCCCTAGAAGTGTGCGGGCCGCAGCCAGATACCTATTTACTCAGATATTAGCAGAGATGGGTGTTGTGATTTTTACTGTAATTTTAGCCTAAATCTTAATCTTTTCTTGAATCAATGTCAAAACCTAGCAATATAACATGATTTTTTAGCCAAAGAGCCATGGTTTCAAAAGACAATTTGTGTGGAAACCCAGTATAAAGAACAGCTAAAAGTAGAGTTGTTCTTGTCCATGATGGAATGGGGGCTTGGGACCCAGCTCACTCGACCTCCCGCCAGTCTGTGAGAACCTATTCTCAGACCATCATATAAAAATCATTGCTATAAACAAACACCTGTGGCCTTGCGTCCACACACACCAAGCACAATACGTACTTACAAATGGATTCTCTTTTTTCCCATTGTGAGTAATATATGACCAGGCTCAGTGTTCCTGTGGCCTGTACATGCAACAGTCCATGGATTGTATCCACTTGTTCATTAATATTTGCTAAAAGCCCATTGTGTGCCAAGCACTGTCCTGGTAGCAGGGATACAGGGATGAATCACACAAGTCCCTGCCCAAAGAGAAATGTACCCCGTGCGAGGCTTTAATGAAAGGATAAGATGGCTGCAAAAACATCAGCTTCCCATTCCCATCCTCCTTCTCTCCCTTTGTTTTCTCCTATGAGTCATACCTCTCCAACTCCAACCTCTAACTCAGGAATTCAAAGCTCTGCAGCATCTTCCTTTGTCTCACCTATCACCACTCCAGGTGAATTCTTGAACAATTAAGTTAGCACTGGAGGGGGAGTTGGATCATGGCACAGATCATCTGGAGAAGCCTGAAAGTTTTAGTCCACTACAATGGTGTGACATGCTCACAAAAAAACATAGGCTGCATGAACAGGGTCATAGTTTCTGATGGAGTGAATTTCTAGTCCTACTCTCTTGCCTCTGTTCAGACCACTTCCACGGATCAGTTCTGGGAGCCATTTCAATAAGGACATTGACCAACTAGAGGTCAGGTAGGACTATGGGAGATCCAGAGGCCACTTACACAAAAAAATGCCTCAAGGAAATGGGGACATTTAGCCTGAAGAGGACAAAATGCCTTTATTCTGTGTCTGCAGAGGATGGAGAGGGAGGAGAAAGGCACATGAAAGTGATAGGCAGCCATTTGATAGAGCTATTGTGTTAAAGAGGGAACTGCTTGATCTGTATGTTCTACAAAACAGCTATGATCAATGAATGAAATTCAAAGGCAAGAATATTTGCACTCAATATAAGGAAGACTTTCCTAATTATTACAATGTCCCTCACATGGAATGGGCTGCCTTAAAAAGGAATGAGTGCCCTGTACCTGAAAACATTCAGGTCAGAACTAAATAACCATCAATTAGGGTGATGTCATGAAGATTCCTGCAACTGTTTCAACAAGCGTCTGTTGTATACCAGTCATGTAGTTGTTGGGAGACACAGAGCGGAAGAAGTCCTTTCTCCCTCACAGAACTCACTTTTAAGGAGACCGACATGTAAACAAACCAATAATGACAATTTAGTATAATCTGTGCGATTAAAAGAACATGCACCAAGTTTAACTAGTAAAGAGCGAAAAATTGATGCTGTGCTGGCAGAAGTAGAAGACAGAATGGAACCAGAGAAGATTTTAGGGAGAAGGTGATGTTTGAGCAGATTTGAGGGGTAATTAGGAGTATTGTGTGGATCCTGTTGTTCAATAAGTCATGGTCCATGAGGAGGACGCGCAGGGGGGTTTGATATGCAAAAGGCATGGGGGTAGGAAGAGCATGGCTTATCAGGGAAGCAAATGGTTTGAGGTATCTAGAGCATGAGGTGGTGGGAGAAGTGAGGATACGGGGAATGGCAGGAGACCAGAGGAGATGGGAGGTCAAGAAAGAGAATGGCGTTTGATCTTGAACAGAAAGGCTTCTCTCACAGAGATGAGAGGAAATACGTAGGGATATGGAAAGGGTAAGGACTGGTCAGTGAGATAAATATGGTTGGTGACAACATATTTCTCAGTAAAGAAAGAGATGAATGGCTCAGAGTAAGAGGAATGAAGTCTGTGTGTGTGTCTTGTGGAGACTGTCACCAAGGGTTAGCATAATTGTAGGCAGTGTCAAAGAAAGATCAAATAATTGATAGACAGCATTGAGAACCCCAAACGAGAATGAAACCTATAGCATCTGTCCACATGGGCCTGTGATTTTCTTCAGACCACTCAGTTGTGTTGGAGGTCAGAATAGCTGACCTCTAAAGTCTTTTCTGAATTTAAGATTCCCCAATTCCATGCCCAGTCATTAATCCTTCTTGGGCATATGGGATATTTCTTAAAAAACAAACAAACAAACAAAAAACCCAACTTTTAAAATAATTAACTGAATTTAAATAAAATAAGTTTTAAAAAACAACTTTTTTGCATATATCACACGATTTGCCAAGTGTAATTATATAATTCAACAGTTTTTAGTATAGTCCCACGATTATGTAACTATTACCACAGGAAATTTGGGAACACTTCCATCACCCCAACAAGAAACCTTGTACTCATTAGCAGTCACTCCCCATTCCCTCCTCACCTTACCCTGGCTTCGGGCAATAACTATTTTCTGTACCTATGGTTGTGCCTATTCTGTCCATTTCATATAAATGGAATCATATAATATGTGGCCTTTTGTGACTGGCTTCTTTCACTTGGCATAACATGTTCAAAATTCATCCATGTTATAGCATGAATCAGGGTCTGTTCCTATTTAGTGCTGAATAATATGCCATCATAAGGACATACCATGTTTGTTTATCCAATCATCAGTTGGTAGGCATTAGGTTGTTTCCACTTTTTGGCTATTTCAAGTAATGCTGCTGTGAACATTCATACACAAGTTTTTGTATGGATGCCTGTTTTCATTTCTTTTGGCATACTGAATAATTTTTGGACCCCCACTGCCTGGGCTATTATATGAGTTCACTGTGTTTCCAGGCTACCACAACGTTTCTAAGTAATGTTGTGGAATCTTCATCTGACCAATTCCCCAAAAGTACAAAATATCAGCACCTTCTGGGATCTATCTGTAGACCTTTATTTTCTTCCTGAGGAAGGCCTGCCTGCAGGTTCCAGGCCATGAGGCATATCTAAAGAAGCTGTTGTCATTACAAATACACACGTGTGTGTGTGTGTGTGTGTGATTTTACAGTGTTTGTAAACAGATTACATATATTATTATAGAATGTTATTATTTTTCATCTAATTAATGGAAAATCATTTGCCCCCTAGTTGTGGGCTCCTAGCCATTTCATTATCTTGAAATGATTCTCCTCTCCTATCTGCTCTGCCTTATAAAGACACTTGAAAAAGAACAATTTAGGCACAATTACAGTGCTGCACCAGATGCCTTTTTCATGCTAGAAAAGATACCTGGTCAAAGCACTTCTAAGTAATTTTATGCAGGGAGAGGGAATATGATTAACTCTTCACTTGCATGAGTCTCTACTCAGCAAACCTGAAAAGTAAAAAGGAAAAACAGACCCTATTGCATGGTCCAAGTCTTCATACTTAACCACAGGGCTGAATAAGGAAGATTTATTAATAGGAAACTAGCTCAAAAAGCACTACTATTAGATCTTATATATGGTGACTGATTCCTGTAGGCCTCTGTGTTCAGGAGACTCTTCTCCCAATACCCCTCATCATGTCAACTTGGGAAAAAAACAAACAAACAAAAAACAACCGTCTTTTTATCCTTAGGCCTGTAAGATCTCTGTCATTGGCCTTGTGATGAACTTTTCCCTGAGATCTCCTCTGCCGAGGGACACCTTTATAGCACTGTTCTCAAGAGTTACTTCTGTGTCTTCTCTCAGTGAGGATTTTTCTTATTCACTTAACCTGTAACTCTTGTGGTAGGATCTCCGTTTCCCTAGCTTCACCCCCATTTCCATTCTCTCTGAAAACCGACGCAGATCCAGGCATATAGGAAGGAGGTAAAGCCGAGATGAAGACTAATTCAGAAAGCTTTGAATGGTATCTTCTGTGGCTCCCTGACTTTTTGCCCCAAGTCCTTCCATACTCCCAGATTGTTCTTTCTTCCATATGTTTCCTATTTGGCCGGGAGCTTGCTCTCTATTCCCTTCAGTGAACCAGATGTGAGGACATTCACCCTGCTTACACTGGGGGAGGGGCTCTCTCACCACAAAGTGATTTATAATCTAGTTTAGAGATCAGTATTTTATAAGAAACTCCCCAACAGCCACAATGGAATGTTCTTACAAATTACAGGAAGATCCATGCTGACATTATCCATTTTAATAACTGTCTACCAACAGATATGGAGAGATTGCCAGCCTTGCTAAAAGTGGACCAGTGAAGACAAAATTTAACTGAGTCAAAATGGAACTGGACAGGTGAGGTGATGCTCTTAATCAGAAGAAATCATTCAGAGTATCATAAATTGTTCTCTGCCTGTCACCAAACCTAAATCTTGCAGCTAGTTCCTAAGGGCTTTAGCAACAAATGTTTTTAGCAGAAAATAATGCTATCATTATTTTTTTAAATATTTTAAAATGGTGATTGAGGACTTCTGTTTCTAAGTAAAATGGAGTAGGAAGCAAAAAGAACACCATTCCCTCTGTAACAGCTGAAAGAGCCAGATAATTGAAAAAATATATATAATATATAAATATTTACACACATAGAGTTTAATATATTTTAAAATGCATATATAATATATATTTATATATACATACTTTAAAGTACATTATATATTATATTTATACAAATATAAGCCAATCCTCATTATTCACAGATTCCTTATTTGAGAATTCACTTATCCACAAAAATTTATTTGTAATGCTAAATCAAAGTTCACAGTGCTTTTGTGGTCATTTGTGACATGCATATGTACAGAATGGCAAAAAATTTGAGTGGCCCCACACGCACATTCCCAGCTGAGATCAAACAAGGCAACAACGTTCTGCTTTTTG
Source organism: Mirounga angustirostris (assembly GCF_029215605.1). NCBI lineage: Eukaryota > Metazoa > Chordata > Mammalia > Carnivora > Phocidae > Mirounga > Mirounga angustirostris. The sequence goes on from NW_026991717.1 coordinate 99,572,965, forward strand.
TTTCAGATGTCATTTTGTACATAAGTGTCCTTTTCATGGTCTATTTAGTGCCATGTTTTTTGTATTTTGGGGGCTTTTGTTGGTGATTTTGCTTTTTAAAATGGCCCCCAATTGTGGTGCTAAAGTACTAAGTTTAAGAACTCTGTGGTGTACCTAATGAAGAAAATAGATGTGTTAGATAACACATTTTGCCTTTGTTCAGGCATGAGTTATAGCACTGTTCACTTTGAATTCACTGTTAATGAAGTAACAGTATATATTAATCTAATCCTGCATTTCTCCTAGGGACGATGATTCAGTCTTTGCTAATTCAGTGTTTGTGGTGACTTTATAGAACATAACTACCTCAAATAATGAGAACCAACTGTGTGTGTATAATTTTTACATATAAATTTTTATTTGTATGTATATTTATATAATTTGAAAATACATGTGTACATATATTTTAAGACACTGGAGTGATGTGATACAAGGAGGACTGAATGAACTAAACCAGAGTAGCAAGCCCTTCCAAGGAAGCAGGCTATTGCCTGCTACTTACTTACCTGGAGGTATTTGCAGACTGTGACTGAAGACTGAAGATTAGACTTGAGGGGAGAAGAGAAGCCAACAAGGCTTTTGAGGGTTGTTCAAGACTATTGTATCAAACTAGAAACTTCAGAAGCTCAAAAACATGGTGGCCATTTTCCCCCAGAATTCATTTGCTGAATCCACATCTGTGTGGGAGGCTGGAGAGTGTCTAAAAGGCAGAGTATAATACTTCTTCATCTAGCAATATTTGGCAGGTAAAGTACTACATGAAGAAGAGGGATTTCATTAAACACGGGGCTGGTCTTCTCCCTGAGACGTTTGAAATATTTGCCAGATCATGGGCCAGAAGGCCGAAGAAAGCAGCTCAAAACTACTACAGAGACATTAACTCACACAGCTTTTTGGGGTGAAGAGATGGTATGGAGACCTCCAGATTCTCAGTCACAACTTGGCAAGGTTTCTTCCTTGAGACATTTGAAACCAGAGGTAGACTGAGTTTAATTAAAGCTGCAGTCCCACTCTATCCCTGCTCACTTTTTGATTGGATCTAGAAAGGAAAGGCCTTTTCTGAAGAGAATATAAACTTCAATCTACAACTCATTTCTATACAAAGCCTGACATAAAATTAAAAAAACAAAAACAGGACATGTGAAGAAGCATAAGAACAGTAATCAAGAACAAAAATCATCAATAGGAGCAGACTTACAGATGATTCAAATGGAGTTAACAGATAAGACCTAAAAGAATTACAATAACTATGTTAAATAAAATATAGAGAAGTATGGGCAGAATGATTGAAAAAATTACTAATTTTAGCAGAGAATTGGAATCTATAAAACCAGATGGACCTTCTAGAACTGAAAAACACAATATCTGAAATTAAAAACTTCAGGGATGAAGTTTAGAACAGTTAAGACACAGCAGAGAAAGGTCAATAACTATTCATTCAAACTCAAGGTTAGAGAGAAAAACGATAGAAAATTATGGAACTGAGTGAAAGAGACATGTGAGATACAGTAAACAATCTAGTGTACATGTAATTTGAACTTCACAAGTGAGGAGAAAGAGAACAAGGCAGAAGCATTATTTGAAGAGAAAATGGCCAATAATCTACCTATAGAAATTTAAGAACTCAGAGAAACCCAACCAGATAAATACAAAGAAAATCACAATTAGGCACATGATAGGCAAATCTCTGAGAATAAAAAATAAAGAGAAAAATCTTAAAAGTAGTTGGAGGAAAGAGACACCTTACCTTCAGAGGGACAAAAACAAGAATTAAAGAGCACTTCTCAGCAAAAACCATGGAGGTGGAGCACATATGTGAAGAGCTGAAGGAAAAAAAGCTGCCAACATGCAATTCAGAACCCAGACAAATTATCTTTCAAAAATGAAGGCAAATTAAAAGCAAAAGCTAGGATTCATTTCCAATATACCTGCACTACAGTAAATAGAGTTCTTTAGCTTTAAGGATATATATACAAATTTATCAAGCTGTCATTTGGGATTTATTAACCTTATTGTATTTAAATTTTTTAAAAAATGTATACTAAAATTGATCCTCAAATATAGAAAATTCTCAGCCTTTCTTCCCATTTCAGGACTTCAAACCATCCACTCTTGCTTATTTCGCTATGCGACTGGGAAAGCAAGTGTCTTTAACAAATACCTCTAACAAGAACTCTGAACACCAATTAAATCAATGAAAGAATGAACATGGGATATGATGACAAATATATATGATGAACTGTGACCTCATTGATTTACTGCCTTTTAATCTTCCTTTGCTCAGAATCCTGAATTTCATACAGTTCTGGTTATTTTCCAAAAAGTTACATGCTGTCCTGGCTTCCAATGTAATCTCTGGATAAGTATCTGCCTGTTGGGTCCTTATCATCTACTGTAAAATAATCTGCAATGGATTCTAAAACATGTTTTGGAATGTGTGTGATCCCATATAATATGGTTAAGAATTATATCCTATCTTGGTTGTTCCCTATTTATTTGCTGTCTTGCCTTCTCAGGTTTCTTTTGGTAGCAGATTAATAAAGATATTTCCTATCTGAAAGCTTTTTCTGCCTCCTACATATATATTTATCCTGAGATATACTGCCCTCCCACCCAAGCTTTTTTCCTGGATTTCCTTAAATTTCTATAGATGGTTCTGCCTTGCCACTTCTATATATTGGCATACAAACTACCCAACTAAGACCCTAAATGAAGATATATAACTTCTCCTCCTTCTATTCCATGGCTTTGTGACAATTCTTTTCCCATTTATCATTACTTAACATATATACCTTATGCACTAAATCTTTCTTAGCCCCAGTTCATTGTTGTAACTTTAGATATATATTGTTATAGACCCACTTGTTAGATATTTAGTTATCACAAAGATAATCCCAAAGATAGCCTTCCTTGATTTTTGTCAAATCTACAAAAATTGTGCAAGCTTTTAATCTTCTGTGCAAGATTACAGACTTCACAAACCCAATTGTGAAAAGAGAGAGGATCACGAAAAAATAAATTCTCTGGGAATTTATAGATAGCACCTGCCGTTCAAGGCAGTGATGCTCTTGATTTTCATAGGCCTGTAAATGAGCAGCTTAATCCAAGTGTACCAAAATCTCCAAGGAACATTAGGCTTCAGATGACAACTTAGTAACAGATACAAATCTAATTAGCAATATGACATCCATTAGTAATTAGCAAATATGTATTAATCATGTGTAGTCAGTTGGTATTTAGTAAACAATTAGTGATGTGTAGTAAATTAGTAATTCATAGTAAAGGCTTATTAGTGATGTGGAATGAGCCTGGATCATGGAATGCTGATAGGTGGCTTGTGCTGCCTCTCTCCCAGTACTCCTGGGAATATCAGGAAGTAGGGCAAGCATCTTTTCCATAAAATCATATTAAAAGTTCAATTAATCCCAAATGGTATATTAAAAGAACTAACTTTCCTGTATCCTGTAACATTTAAACATGGTAGTTAAAAAAGAAAATCCCATGCTCTTGAGGAGAAAAATCTTGATATTAACCAGCAGAAACATCTACCTATAGTTGCAACTTCAGTTACTCTTTCTGTTCCTCTTCCATTTAATGACCATTTTTATGCCAGTTCTAGCCTCACCTTTGATACCTTAGGCTGCCATCTCTTCAAGTTCTGACTTTGAGGAAACTACAAGATCAAGAAGCAGTTATCCTTTTGGCATACTCTCCTCCAACACACTCATGTTGCCAAGGGGAAAGGAATCCACTGTCACAATTCCTTTCTTGGACAGAGTCACTTCCCATATCCACAGGGTCTTATGAGGGAAGCCCTCAGTCCTCCAAGCCCTACTTATCTCTCTGCATTACAACCTTGCTAGAAAAAGAGGCACTCTTTCTTTTTTTTTCACTTTCTTGTTATTGAATTTTGAAGTTTTTTATATATTCTTAAAAAAAATTATTAACATATAATGTATTATTTGTTTCAGGGGTACAGGTCTGTGATTCATCAGTCTTACACAATTCACAGCACTCACCATAGCACACACCCTCTCCAATGTCCATCACCCAGCACCCCATCCCTTCCACCCCCCTCCACTCCAGCAACTCTCAGTTTGTTTCCTGAGATTAAGAGTCTCTTATGGTTTGTCTCCCTCTCTGGTTTCATCTTGTTTCATTTTTCCCCTCCCTTCCCCTATGAGCCTCTGTCTTGTTTCTCAAATTCTTCATATCAGTGAGATCATATGATGCTTAACTTTCTCTGATTGACTTATTTTGCTTAGCATAATACCCTCTAGTTCCATTCATGTCATTGCAAATGGCAAGATTTCATTTTTTGATGGCTGCATAATATTCCATTGTATATATACACCACATCTTCTTTAACCATTCATCTGTTGATGGACATCTAGGCTCTTTCCATAGTTTGGCTATTGTAGACATTGCTGCTATAAACACTGGGGTGCATGTGCCCCTTCAGATCACTACATTTGTATCTTTAGGGTAAATACCCAGTAGTGCAATTGCTGGGTAGTAGGGTAGCTCTATTTTCAACTTTTTGAGGAACCTCCATACTGTTTTCCAGAGTGGTTGCACCAGCCTGCATTCCCACCAACAGTGTTTCTCCGCATCCTTGCCAACATTTGCTGTTTCCTGACTTGTTAATTTTAGCCATTCTGACTCGTGTGAGGTGATATCTCATTGAGGTTTTAATTTGTATTTTCCTGATGTCGAGTGATGTGGAGCACTTTTTCATGTGTCTGTTGGCCATTTGTACATCTTCTTTGGAGAAATGTCTGTTCATGTCTTCTGCCCACATCTTTGATTGGATTATTTGTCCTTTGGGTGTTGAGTTTGATAAGTTCTTTATATATTTTGGACACTAGCCCTTTATCTGATATGTCACTTGCAAATATCTTCTCCCATTCTGTCAGTTGTCTTTTGGTTTTGTTGACTGTTTCCTTTGCTGTGCAAAAGCTTTTTATCTTGATGAAATCTCAATAGTTCATTTTTGCCCTTGCTTCCCTTGCCTTTGGTGATATTTTTAGGAAGAAGTTGCTGCAACTGAGGTCAAAGAGGTTGCTGTCTGTGTTCTCCTCAAGGATTTTGATGGATTTCTGTCCCACATTTAAGTCTTTCATCCATTTTGAGTCTATTTTTGTGTGTGGTGTAAGGAAATGGTCCATTTTCATTCTTCTGCCTGTAGCTGTCCAATTTTCCCAACACCATTTGTTGAAGAGACTGTCTTTTTTCCATTGGACATTCTTTCCTGCTTTGTTGAAGATTAGTTGACCATAGAATTGAGGGTCCATTTCTGGGCTCTCTATTCTGTTCCATTGATCCATGTGCCTGTTTTTGTGCCAGTACCCTACTGTCTTGATGATGACAGCTTTGTAATAGAGCTTGAAGTCTGGAATTGTGATGCCACCAGCTTTGCTTTTCTTTCTCAGCATTCCCCTGGCTATTCGGGGTCTTTTCTGGTTCCATACACATTTTAGGATTATTTGTTCCATTTCTTTGAAAAAAGTGGATGGTATTTTGATAGGGATTGCATTAAATGTATAGATTGCTCTAGGTAGCATAGACATTTTCACAATATTTGTTCTTCCAATCCATGAGCATGGAACATTTTTCCATTTCTTTCCTCAATTTCTTTCATGAGTATTCTATAGTTTTCTGAGAACAGATTCTTTGCCTCTTTTGTTAGATTTATTCCTAGGTATCTTATGGTTTTGGGTGTAATTGTAAATGGGATCGAGTCCTTAATTTCTCTTTCTTCTGTCTTGTTGGTGTATAGAAATGCAATTGATTTCTGTGCATTGATTTTTATATCCTGCCACTTTACTGAATTCCTGTATGAGTTCTAGCAGTTTCCGGGGAGACTCTTTTGAGTTTTCCACATAAAGTATCATATCATCTGCAAAAAGTGAGAGCTTCACTTCTTCTTTGCCAATTCGGATGCCTTTTATTTCTTTTTGTTGTCTGATTGCTGTGGCTAGGACTTCTAGTACTATGTTGAATAGCAGTGGTGATAGTGGACATCCCTGCTGTGTTCCTGACCTTAGGGGAAAAGCTCTCAGTTTTTCCCCATTGAGAATGATATTCTCTGTGGGTTTTTCATAGATGGCTTTTATGTACCCTCTATCCCTACACTGTGAAGAGTTTTAATCAAGAAAGGATGCTATACTTTGTCAAATGCTTTTTCTGCATCTATTGAGAGGATCATATGGTTCTTGTTCTTTCTTTTATTAATGTATCACATTGATTTGTGGATATTGAACCAACCTTGCAGCCCAGGAATAAATCCCACTTGGTCGTGGTGAATAATCCTTTTAATGTACTGTTGGATCCTATTGGCTAGTATTTTGCTGAGAATTTTTACATCCATGTTCATCAGGAATATTGGTCTGTAGTTCTCCTTTTTGATGGGTCTTTGTCTGGTTTTGGGATCAAGGTAATGCTGGCCTCATAAAATGAGTTTGGAAGTTTTCCTTCCATTTCTATTTTTGGAACAGTTTCAGAAGAATAGGTATTAATTCTTCTTTAGATGTTTGGTAGAATTCTCCTGGGAAGCCATCTGGCCCTGGGCTCTTGTTTGTTGGGAGATTTTTGATGACTGCTTCAATTTCCTTAGTGGTTATGGATCTGTTCAGGTTTTCTATTTCTTCCTGGTTCAGTTTTGGTAGTTTATAGGTCTCTAGGAATGCATCCATTTCTTCCAGATTATCTAATTTGCTGGCATAGAGTTACTCATAATATGTTCTTATAATTGTTTGTATTTCTCTGGTGTTGGTTGTGATCTTTCCTCTTTCATTCATGATTTTATTTGGGTCCTTTCTCTTTTCTTGTTGATAAGTCTGGCCAGGGGTTTATCAGTCTTATTAATTCTTTTGAAGAACCAGCTCCTAGTTTCATTGATCTGTTCTACTGTTCTTTTTGTTTCTATTTCATTGATTTCTGCTCTGGTCTTTATTATTTCTCATCTCCTGCTGGGTTTAGGCTTTATTTGCTGTTCTTTCTCCAGCTCCTTGAGGTGTAGGGTTAGGTTGTGTATTTCTTGTTTCTTGACAAAGGCTTGTATTGCTATATGCTTTCCTCTTAGGACTGCCTTTGCTGCATCCCAAAGATTTTGAACAGTTGTGTTTTCATTTTCATTTGTTTCCATGAATTTTTTTTAATTCTTCTTTAATTTCCTGGTTGACCCATTCATTTCTTAATAGGATGCTCTTTAGCCTCCATGTATGTGAGTTATTTTCAACTTTCCAAAAGGCACTCTTGAACATAGACTGGAATCTACATAAGACAATGTGTTTATTGTTTTTTAAATTGCAAATAACAATTTTAGAATCAGACCAGCCTGGGTTCAAATTCTGACTCTATCACTTAATATTGGAGACACTTGAAGGAAGCTTGACATACCCTTTCTCAACTGATTTCTAAAAAGAGGAATAATAATACCTACTTTGTAATGCTGTTGTAAGGACTAGGGATAATTTATGTTAGATGCTAGAATGCTGCATGGGCAAAATACGTGCTCAATTAATGGTAATTTGCTATTCTTAAAGGGGCTTCTCTAGTATAAGGAAGAGGGCACCCTCGTGTAAAACAAACATGATATTTGCTTCTGTGGAAGCAAGGGGGTCACTTAACAAAGTGGGTAATCTAGCTTTGTACAGTAAGCATTCAATAAATTCTAGTGAACTAGTAGTAACAGACTGTTCCATGTTTACACCAGAAGAAGAATATCTTTCTTTTTCCCTAAACAGCTCATGAAGATCATTGTCTTCAAGTGCTCATTGCACTCTGATATTCTCAGTTAATAAAATGCAGTGTCTAACAAACAATATACTCTTAGCTGCAGATTACTAAATCAAAAGCTATTAACTGGAATGTCAAGGCTTTGATTATACCATTATGAGTGGTGCTCATAATATGACCTTGGTTACTGAAAGATCTGAAAGTATCTTCTGAATCATCAAAGACTAAATTGACTCAATGTGATTTTTCCATTGAGCATATTTGCAGCATTCAAAGCCTTTGAAATTTGTAGCCTAGGGAAGCTCCTTGAGGGAAGGTCAGGATGTTCTTGGTTATTGTCTAATTATCTATGTACACAATGCCTGAAGAAGTAGGAGTTCAATAAATATTTGTTGAACTTAAAAATAGGGGGTGGGGTGGGAGTTGGTAAGGTATGTAGCATATATGGCAATTCAATCTTCTAACTAGGGATTTAATTAGAACAACATATTGCTAAACCACAGTAGAAAACAGAGGCGTCATTAAAGATTAGGTGCCTTAATATTAGTATTTAAATAACAGAATTTATTTATGAAATGGAAATTCTCTAGTTATGCTGCCGGGGTGGGGGGGGTCACCTTATTATTTTCCCATCTGTGTGAACAGTGATTTCTAAAGATAGATAAAAGTGCAAGAGATAGGTTTCCTAAACACGCAGGCATTCCCCAAATTTGGCAATGTTACTTTCACAAAATTAGCACTTTAAAAAATTATATGCTGACTCTACAACTGATTTTTACCCACCAGATTTAGACTTTAGAGCAGCAGCTAATGATTTAATATCTCAAGCCATCATCTGTATAGCTGCCTGCCAGACAACAATTTCATGTTGGCACCATTACTTCATTTGTCCCCAAAGCAGTTTGTATGATTAAAAATATATATATTTTATAATGTTTCCATTATAGTTTTATAAAGATGTTGCTACTAGAAATAAGAAGCATAGTTCTGATAAACTTCATAACACTGAAATAAAGAAAATAATTATTAGGTATAATTATTAGGTAATCCAAACCAGAACACATTAACCTTCAATTAGAAGTTTATTTACTCAAGATGTTCAGAGATCAGAGGTATGAAATGTTGCAAGTACATCAAGTACATCATCAAAGATTAGCTCGAAATAAATTCTCAGATTAATTGTGAATTTGCAATATTTTATAGGTTCCTCCTTATTATGTATAAATCCATATACATATATAACTCTTCAGAAACATATTTTGTAAAACAGAAAGGAATCACCTGTAATTAAACAAGGAGCTTGCAGGTATAACAGAAGAAAGAAGACTTTAGAAGCTTTTGGCTCTTTGTCCCCTTTTCTGTAAACTTTTTTTTTTTTTTATACATATATATAGGCCTGCCTTAAAATGCTGGTACAGTTTGTTTGTAACATATACATATTCTTTTTCTTCCACTCAGGTGGAGACAAAGTGAGATTTCTTAAATCTCAGTGAGATGATGATGACTTTTGAAATGCAAAAGGGGTGGTCCTACAAGCCTCAGTCCCCAAAGATCAGCCTTGCTGTAGCTAACCGTGAAGATAACTTAAGAGAAGGCAGCAGAGTGACATATGTTGAGAAGAAATGAGTAGCCGTCATACCTAATTCATTACTTCACCCCTTATGTCGAAAGCCATGCTGACAGTCTCCCCTAGTGGGCCTTGTTTTTCACCAGCCCCCTGTTTGTGCCAGATCTGGGCATCTCTGTGCCAGCCATGCAGAGCTGTGCCAGGCCCGCTCACAGGCCCTCTGCCACCTCCCAAGTGCCTTCCCCTGACCCATTGCCAGTTTCTGGGCTGCCCCAGAACCTGCAGCCAAGGCTCCTTTTGTCTTTCTGGAACATCTGCTTACAAAGAAGGGAGTTTTCCCCCAAATCAATGTTTTATTTTCCCATTTCCCTTTTGGATCTCAGTCTCTCCTATGTGTTAAGCTAAACTTACTGATACGCTTTGCATGAATTTTTGTTTTGAACCAGACCCATCAAATTGAACCTAGTGTTCTTGGGAAAATCATAAAATGACTGCTTGAGCTGATATTTTATTGAATTAGGACATATATTACAACATCTGTTTCATAGTTACTATAATAAATAATGTTTCACTTCTCAAGACTTGAGTTATAAAAATAATTGATTTTGACATTAGCCCATCTATTTAATATGTGCTATAAAGTGCTCAAAAAATTCTAAATAATATGATGGCCTGACAAAGGAGGCAATCTGCTAGCTGGATGAAGACTCTGGAGTTCTGTCTGGGGGATCCTACAGAAATAAAATGACAAAGACCATAGTATAGCTGTCTAGTCCTGATGTTTGTTTATCCATCCAGCATAGCTTAGGGTAAAAGTCCTGTATTCGTTTCTATGGTTAAAAACGGTCCCACCCTTCTGGACATTTACATTGAATCAGTCAGCCAGCCAGCCAGTTGTACAAAAAAAAGGGTCTGGGAGTAATTAAAATAAGTGTTTAATTTTTTTTTTGTCATTTTACCATTCTTTGTCAGACTCTAACAAAGCCAACCTGAGACAAGAACAACATATCTGGAAATGGTAAACATATTCTTTATATCTATACCAGTTAACTTTGCTATCTATACTAGCAAACATAAGAACATACAAGTAATTAATTCTAGCTATTAAAGTTATATGGGTCAGGTGTCCCTCCCTACACCTCACCAGCTGTGTTTGCCACAGGAATGCAAACAAGTCCATGCAGGCCTGGCCCACTGAGGGGTGGGCCAGGGAGGGCCTGAGTGGTGTGAGGAACCCTAGAGGCTCCTGGGAAAGAACCCTCTCTGAGGAGAGGTAAGGTTTGTTCTAATAGCAGTGCTTCAGCTGTCAGAGGAGATGGGGAGGATAAGAACAACCAAGCATGTATCACTCAGATTTGTCCTTCAATGTCCTCTTCAAGAACTGGCAATGAGGAAGCTTCCAGAAAAGGTGAAGGCAAGCCTCTGTGATGTTTTGGGAAGTGGGAGACTCTTGCCTGGCACACAGTGACTCTAGAGCTTTGATGGCATAGCAGAGAACTTGTGACGGCAGCAGAACCAGCACTGGAAATCCCCAAGAACCTGTTTGGCAGGAAGAGAGGGATGGCGGGCCTTAGGCAGGCATCTCAATATGGCCCCACCACCACAACTGTGGCATACTAATTTTTTGAACTTTATTTCTATTTTGCATTGGAAAGGGGTGATGAGGTAGTTGTGGTTCTGAGACTATCAAGAGCTTGAACCCCACTCAGTCTTCATAAGAAGGCCGGGGGCTCCAGCACTTGCCTGTTGCCCCAGCAGAGCCATCCGCTTTATGGAACTGCACAGGCTTGGGTAGTGAGCATATCTGCAGGCCCTTCCCAAATATTTGGAACCACGTACAACCCCTAAGACTTCCCCAGGCCCCACAGGGCCCCCAGCAGTGATAGATTATGTATTCTAGTCTGGCAGAATGGAAGCTATAAACATAATTCATTTGATTTGGAAAAACTCTGTCGGAGTGTGCCATTTCTCAGGTTAGAGTATTGCGGTGGAATCACATCCATGCCAACTACATTGTGGGGTGTGGAACAAAAGAAATTCTATGACTGCTAATGACTCCATTTTTGTTCCCAGGCTAGAACAAAAAGGTTTACAAAACCAAATGCTAAGAAGTTGCTGAGGTAACCGTCTCCAGCGAAAGCCAAACACCAAAAACTTATGTAGAGTAAGTGGTAGAAAAGAAATGTGTGTTGCAAGGAAAAGAAAACACATATGGCCTGACTCTGGCCCAGTTACACGCACCAATTTCTAAATAAAAATCTCTTATTTATCTGGTAAACTGTTGATTAAATAGCAGCAGTAATCACAGACTTCAGTTTTACCTCTTCCACAAAGCAGGTAAACTCCTCTGTTTTACTCCAGCTGACAACCTGCCCACCCTCATTCATGTCAGTTGTGCCTGATCTATGGGCTCCGATATGGGCTAAAGGGCATCATGCACCGTGAAGAAGGCCTGCACACGATTGCCTTACAATCACCACCATTGTGGTCAGACGTGAAGAGAGTGAGCACAGAAGTTGGATATTTACCGCTGTTAGGCCAGTCTAGGAATGTCCATCCTCAAGGATGTGAGGATCTGGGGTCGGGGGGAAGTCAGTGTTATATTTTATACAAATCACACTTAATTACCACAACAAAGTTTGGTGAACAGTCTTGAAGGCCAAGTCTAGAAGAGTTGTGAGAAATCCATGGCATAAAAGAACATATTAGAATTTCTGTTTGTATTTGTATCTTATTTATAAAATCCTCAATCATTTTAAATAGATGGGTTGACCCTGGTGCCCGTATTCTATGGGTCAGAAGATCAGGCGCCATAAACAGAAGATGACATAGCAATCCCAAACACAGCGAGACTGCCTGCTTAGCTCTTACTTGTGGGTTTGCTTTCAGTATGTTAAGACTTAACCACTACGCCCAGTTAAGTGGATGTATAGATTATATTGTCTAATTCACAAAATGGGCAAGAGGATTAAACTTATTCTTAAAGTGAAGTCCCAAATTGAAGTATGCCCAATAATGCAAATATGTACAATTAGAGATGGGCCACTTTCCTTCAGTTAGGAATTGAAAACAAAATTAAGAAGAAAATCTTTCCAGAAGTTGCTTAGAATTATGAAGGACAGGATTTGAAACTATAAATTCACAGTCACTCTTGTTGAAGTTGAACCTTGCACTAATAATATAAAGTCACTCAGGATATTAGCTAATAATGTTTAGAAGCGCCACTATCAGCTAGTCATTTATAAACTAGCACATATTAATATCAACTTTGGTGAGGGAACATATTTTTGTGTTATTAATTTTAGAAATAAAGTTGTTTATTTCACCTTTATCTTACTTGTTCAACTCCTTTTTTTGTGTCTCTTTTATATTGTGCATACAAAAACATAAGAAAAACTTCTAATATGGGTGGATTGATGAAGTTCAGAGACCATTGATGTTACTGCAAATCAAGAATGTACACAAACATATTTCACAGAGTGCTCTGCAGTCTTAACCTGCAATCACGATTAAATCTGTCCCTAAAATTGGGTCTCATGTATTTAAAGAAAGGATTCCAAAACTAAGAATAATATTTTGCAACCACTGTGCTAGGCAGTCTTTTTTTTTTTTTTTTTTTTAAGATTTTATTTATTTATTCATGAGAGACAGAGAGAGAGAAGGCAGAGGGAGAAGCAGGCTCCCAAGGAGCAGGGAGCTCGATGCAGGACTCGATCCCAGGACCCTGGGACCATGACCTGAGCCGAAGGCAGACGCTTAACCATCTGAGCCACCCAGGCGCCCTGCTAGGCAGTCTTATACCTTAATCTATAATGGGTAGAAAAAAAAACTCTGCCATTTTAGAAATATGCTCCTAATCATTTTTTATCCACTGGAGACATAAAAACCCTGTTGTTAGAACTTGAAGTCAATAGAACTGCCAAGACTCCACTAGTTCTTCCGTGGAAGCTCGAGAGTGAAATGTTCAGGGAGATACACAGGGAGAGTAGTTAGGTTTATTGTCCATATGTGACCATGAGATCTGATAACAATAGAATTGCAAGTACGAAGATATAATATATATTTTACTGAAACATTTTTAACCTAACTAGCTAAATCAGCTCTCAGCCAGACATATTTTTAAAGCCAAGATAAAGGTCAATCATACTTTTAGTATTTAAGTCTCATCCTTTAAGATACTGACATAAGTCATTTGGAAACAAAAAGAAAATGGTTTTTGGGGTGCCTGGGTGGCTCAGTCAGTTAAGCGTCTACCTTCCGCTCAGGTCATGATCGCAGGGTCCTGGGATTGAGTCCCACATCAGGCTCCTTGCTCAGAGGGGAGCCTGCTTCTCCCTCTGCCTGCCATTCCTCCTGCTTGTGCTCTCTCTCTCACACACAAATAAATAAATAAAATCTTTAAAAAAAGAAAAGAAAATGTCTTTTTAAAATCTGAATTCTTTTCACTCCCCTATATGCTTGAAAATGTTCATAATGTGATGTTGAAAAATCGGCGTTTTTCTGGCTTACATGTGGAGACTTAATTTAATGTTTAAATGTGTAGAAATGCATATCCCAGAAGAGCATAAATTAGAAATGCAGATATTAATAAGGATCCTTTAAACTTGCTTCTTCTATTTGTATTATAGCCCTGTACATGTGAAAAATATATATGGGATTTTAAGAGGAGAAAAATACATCAAGTGTGATATCCACACTCTACGTACTAATGAAAATAAGTTGTAGAAATTATGATGGAAAGAAATTATTAAATTCTAACTAAATCCAGGTAGAAACATAGAATTTGAGAAATGGAATTCATCCTGCCTCTCATTTTATAGAAGAGGGAGTAGAGTCCCAGAGAAACTAAATGCCCTCAAGAGCTGCGTGGCTTATGTGCAGAGCCCGATGCAGTGGGCTTCCCACCACATCAGGAGATATGTCCACATCTATATCTAAATCTAGCTACATCTATCTATACCCATGTATTGATATCCATACATATACATCAATATTTTTTAATGCATTAAAAATAAAATTAAATCAAATAGTAATTTTTTTTTCACTGGCAGGACCCTCCTCTCTTTGTATTTCCTCTTAATAAGGGACAGTGACCTCCGGGGACAATAAATCAAGATAGTATTTTTTTCTGGTAGGAGACTGTGATAGTTCATGAAGATTGACATCATGACTGCTTGAAGCCTGGAGCTTCTCACTTCAGGTGCAGGCTGATGGGCTACACCTGCTCTTCTATTTGCCCTGGTTTTGTACCTTCCCTCTGAGTCAAGATTCCACTGACTTGATTTCCATTTATTAAGCACCTAAATGGTGCCAGATGCTAAGGATTTCCAGGAGAAATGGACCCCATCTCCACCGTGAAGGATCTCCGTCAGGTGGCTAGGGAAGCAAGTATTCACCTCCTTCCCTCACACTTTATTCCCACTGTGCTGAGGGTCTCAAACTACAGAGCAATGAATCCTGTGGGGTTGCACCTGTGACACGTGAGCATTCAGGTGAGGTTAATAATTTGGCATCCATCCAAGTGATATTCTTTACATAGTTTCTAGACATTACCAAGAGGAACAGCTAAGTGCAAGAGAAAGGAAGTAAAATGAGACTATTATCCCTGTTCAGTGTTGCTTCTCTGGTGCTAAAAGCATTGGGCAAACTTTCTACACTGAGACAGCTGGAAGGAGGCTGCAGGTGGAGCCATACCTAACATCTGTATTGTATCTAGCCTTTACTTTGACAGACACTTTCTCTCTGAGGGTATGTCTCTCTGAGGATGTGGTGTGTCGAATTCTGTGATGGATGACGTTGTAACAGGGTTCTCTTTTATAGTCTCTCCCCTTCTCTCATTTCAATTCTTGCCCTGTTACACAGAATTCTATGTCTCTAGAAGTTAAATATCTAGAGATTTTGGCTTCTCTGGCATGAAGCCACCTGAAAATGGCCTAGGTCTTTGATTCTCATAGAAATCTGGCATATGCTTACGACAAGCTATTTGATTGGCTCAAACAGGTCAAAATGAGTATGATTGATCTATAGGCCCTTTCTAGACATTC
This sequence comes from Mirounga angustirostris, assembly GCF_029215605.1. NCBI lineage: Eukaryota > Metazoa > Chordata > Mammalia > Carnivora > Phocidae > Mirounga > Mirounga angustirostris. The sequence goes on from NW_026991717.1 coordinate 99,588,355, forward strand.
AGATGCTTGGTTTGACTGGTCTGCTTAGATCATTTTTGGCCCCATGAAATGATAGACATTTTCTTTTTATGGTATTAGAAATAGGGTATCTTCGGAGGATTCATTATTTCTTTATCCCTCCCCACACCTCCCACACTCCCCTCTTGCTTCCCAGAGGTGTAATTTTTCTTTGAGCTGTGCCCAATCCCTTCAATAATGCAAGGCAAAAGATGTCTCACAGCAATCAAACTAATGACATATAGAAGGTTATTAAGAGAAGAGAATTCCATAAATATCTATAGGGCAATGGGACCATGAGCAATCAGCTTCATGAGCGTATAATAATAGGACTTTGTATCTTTCATGAGGCTCTCTGAGTGCTTTATGTAGTAGTCAGTATTATTAGTCTACTTTACAGATGAAGACATTGACACATAGAGAGATGTGTATTCCCAAGGTCATATGCTGAGTCCAGGGCAGAGAGCAGCAAGGAAAAGAGTGAGCAGACATCCTATAAAGCTATATTTATACCAAAGTTGTTTCAAGAAGAGAAGAACAAAGCTTGTGAGTGAAAACAAAGCTATTACAGCTAGCAGCACCACCTATTGCTCTTATTCCAGACAAAGGTCTGAGAGAGGAGAGAGACAAAAAGAAAGCAGTGTTTGAATTTACCATACATGATGGGAGAGAAAGATATTTGTCTGACATTTGGTTTTAAAATATTTAAGGCGATAACTACGTAAATAATTAACATGAACCAAAGTAAAACTTCTGTCATTTAACATCAACTTACCTTTTTCTCCCCTATTTAAATCCTACAGCCTTCTCCAGACCTACCATGTGCCAGGTACAGCACCATAGTTCATGTCTCTTCATAGTGCCTGGCACGTTATAAGCTCTCCAAAAGCTATTGAATGTAGGCAGATAGATAGACAGAAAGATATTAATGCCTATCTTAGTATTAATTACCATCTCAGTGATGAGAATCTCAGTAGAGAACAAGTAATTTGGACAGAGTCACACAAGTAGTTCATGGTAGAGCTGGGTGGTTTTTTTTTTTTAGCTTTTTATTTTTTTAATTTTTTTTATTTAAATTCAATTAGCCAACATATAGTACATCATTAGTTTCAGATGTAGAGTTCAATAATTCATCAGTTGTGTATAACACTCAGTGCTCATCGCATCACGTGCCCTCCTTAATGCCCATCACCCAGTTACCCCATCCAATTACCCCACCCACCTCCCCTCCAACAACCCTCAGTTTGTTTCCTACAGTTGAGTCTCTCATGGTTTTTCTCCCTCTCTGATGACTTACCATTCAGTTTTCCCCCCCTTCCCCTATGATCCTCTACACTGTTTCTTATATTCCACATATGAGTGAAACCATATGATAATTGTCTTTCTCTGATTGACTTATTTTGTTCAGCGTAATGCCCTCCAGTTCCATCCATATCAACATAAATGGTAACTATTCATCCTTTCTGATGGCTGAGTAATATTTCGTTGTATATATGAACCACATCTTCTTTATCCATTCATCTGTCCATGGACATCTCAGCTCTTTCCACAGTTTGGCTCTTGTGGACATTGCTGTTATAAACATTGGGGTGCAGGTGCCCCTTCAGATCAATACATTTGTGTCTTTGGGGTAAACATCTAATAGTGCAATTGCTGGTCATAGGGTAGCTCTATTTTTAACTTCTTGAGGAACCTCCATACTGTTTTCTAGAGTGGTTGTACCAGCTTGCATTCCCACCAACAGTGTAAGAGGATTCCCCTTTTGCTGCATTCTTGCCAACATTTCCTGTTTCCTGACTTGTTAATTTTAGCCATTCTGGCTGGTGTGAGTTGGTATCTCCTTGTGGTTTTGATTTGTATTTCCCTGATACCAAGTGATGTGGAGCATTTTTTCATGTGTCTGTTGGCCATTTGGATGTCTTCTTTGGAGAAATGTCTGTTCATGTCTTCTGCCCATTTCTTGACTGGATTATTTGTTTTCTGAGTGTTGAGTTTGATAAGTTCTTTATGGATCTTGGATACTAGCCCTTTATCTAATATGTCATTTGCAAATATCTTCTCCCATTCCACAGGTTGCCTTTTAATTTTGTCAACTGTTTCCTTTGCTATGCAAAAGCTTTTTACCTTGATGAAGTCCCAATAGTTAATTTTTGCTTTTGTTTCCCTTGCCTTTGGAGACGTGTCTAGCAAGAAGATGCTGCAGCTGAGGTCAAAGAGGTTGCTGCCTATATTCTCCTCTAAGATTTTGATGGATTCCTGTTAGAGCTGGGATTTTTAACTCCTTCCATGTCCTCAAGCTAAAGGGCTTATCAGAGTATTTCAACCACACTGTACTCTTCTTAGAAGAGTTCCAGTAAACATAAGGATCTCACAGCCAGCATCTTATCACTGTAAGGACCACTGAAGCAATAATCAGACCTGGCCCATGAGACAGACCCCCCAAAATAAAGAAATCTGATATATCAAGATACAGTAGTCTCTATACTTTGCTCCTTCTTCCTAAATAAACAATGGCATTCATTTGGGTTAAAGTGAGAATTCAAAAATTCAGTACTTTTTTGGTCCTGCTAGGAATGAGAAATGTTGGCCCGCACTATATCCAAATGGGGATATTTTTACAGTTCATATATGTTCCTTTGGTATAACTAGAAACCATGTATGTGACCATTTCCCACATCTGTAACATGATTGGTGGTTTCCACTCTCATCAAAGTGAAAGGAAAACATTGGTTGTACCAAGGGGGGTAGGAGGGGGCACAGAGCCAATGTGTTCCAATGGCCTAAGCACAAAGTATGGTTTACAAAAAGTATCCAATGGCTGTACTAATCCAAAAAAGTTGGTAGGCCATGTTTGTTAAGTGTGGAACTTTCTTGCGCAGGTACTGACAGCTGGTAATAAGATACAGAAACTGTTACCACATCAGTAGCCCCAATCCTTCCTGGCCTGGATCTTTCCCAAGATTTGTGCCCTCTGCTACTGTGTTTATGATACACAGCACAGCATGGGCTGCTGAACGTGCCCATTTTTCAGTTCAAGGGGTGCTCAACCATTTCTTCCACATCTTTACTCATGAGAAATGATTTTCCAAATTCTTAGATGCTGGAAATGACCCAAACATAGCTCACTAAACTAATTTCCCTCAGAATTTTTAACTGCATGTGCATTTGAGCATAAACACTATCCATATGTTTCTGATTCATTTACACTGAACTCATCAAAGGACTGTGTTGTAAGAGTTGTTTGATGTCCAAGAATACTTGAGGGTTTTTTTTTAAAATGGAATTTTATACTTTCTTTCACCATTTTTCTTAGGAAGCCAAACGTTGTTGAGAGTAAACAGATTTGGACCCCCAAGGATCTGGGATTTACCCTTATATTCAAAACTCAGGAGGATAGTTTGACAGCTTGGCAGGAAAGGCATCACTAGCCTTGGGTATATCTTGGCACTATTCCCCAAAGGATAGGAAGGCCTTAGCATGCAGGGAAACCCCTTTCAGGAGACCTTCTTTCATTTGGTGGTTTATTCATTCAACTCCAAAAAGTTATCGCAAACTCTTGGAAACTACTTGGAGTCTCTCCCTTGCCAGTGTGAAGAGAGAGCTTTGAAATGTTGCTACTGTAATTGTCCTTCATTTTTTTTGGAAGGGAACTACAGGAAGTTCTTTAGGAAAACAGTATCTGTCCACCTAAATGCATCATGTCCGTCTTACATTTACATGCTAAAAAGACAAGCCAAGCATCTCTGGCTACAGCTGAGAACTAATTAAAGTTGCTCTTTTACAAACATTATGTGGTTCATTCCATTCTCCCTTGATTAAGAACAAAGGAGAAGGGAGTCATTTATTGCCATGAGTCACTTGAGGTACAATGGAAGGAATTCCAAGACGCCGCTGAGACAAAACAAAACTGACATTATGAAAGCCATGTCTAAACACTAATTTAAACTGTCAACTTACTACCAAGGAAGACTCCTCACAGACAGAATTAAAGCTTTAAAGACCTCATAAATCACTGAGGAGATTAGCACCAGCACGAATGAGTTAAAATGCATTTCTGCCTTCAGTGTTGGAGTGGTTCAAAGCAGTCCTCTAGGATTTGATGGGAAAATTAGTTGTAATAACTAGGAAGAGAAAAATTCTCAAATATAGCTTCTTGGGGATTTCAGAGTGTAAGCTTCACCCACCGCAGTTATTCCAGGTACTTGAGTTAGTGAAATAAAATATAGACGTTTTCAGGACCTAGTATATAGTACAATAAAAATGACTTGAAAACTGTTAGAAATCAAAAACATTATTTACAAATACCAAACATTTTTCCAACCCCGAAACCACTAAAAATAGCTAAAATGTCAACCTAAATGTATGACTCAGCAGCGGTTTTAACACCACTTTGTCCATCTCCTATTTCTTATTTGTGCCTCTCTCCAAGAATCCTGCTGCATATGTACTACTTTCCGGCAAGACCCATCACCATGGCCCCCATTAGGTGGAGTTTCCAAACTCTATTGCCAAACATCAAGAAGTCTTCAGAGAAAACTTTGTTGGGATTTCCATTAATTTTTATATTTAAATATTGCCTCTTGAATATTAAAGGCACTTCTCACTCCAGTGCGAGCAGCCTCACCTGCTGCTGAAGGGGGGCATAAGGGTCTCCTGCTCTCCAGTGGTCTGTACCCAGAGTGGCTGAGAAACTGCTAGAACAGAGAAACCACTGGGAGTTGTGCAACCTTTCAAGAGAGAAGAGGCAGAGAAATGTGAACTCTAAGAGTTAAATCACACTGTGCTAACTCTTCTCCCTACTCCCAAGGTCTCAACTAATCATTTCTCTATGGGTTCTTTCCCAAAGACCCCATAAAATAAAACTGTTTCCTAAGTCACTGGTGCACTTTAGATGATCTCTTTGACTTGGATCTTATCACATCTCTGCCTGTCCAGGAATGACTTTCTGAAGTACATGTTGATCTGGTCTCGTCCTTCCCCAAGTCGGAAACTTTTGCATGCGGTAATTTTATTCCATTCCTTGATTTTTTTTCTTTTGGCTTAAGTCAAAGTGATACAGAAATCCACATGGAAAAGAGTGGAACATAATTGCTACAGTCTTCAGACTGAACCCACGCTTATCCAGGATACAGCTGCTATGTCCTCCTCTCTTCTCAGGCACTTTGCTTCTCTCCCTCTGTCCCCCTCCCCCATTAGTAGCAGTAGTCAGAAGCAGTCAGAAATGGCTTAAGGGCTAATACAGAACACTAACCAAACATTTAAGGAAACATCTTAAGGTGGCACCAGTTGATTCAACCACACGCATCCAGCTATAGGACATTCACTCACAAGTTCCAAGTCAAAAAACTTAGACCCCAGCTTGGACATAGGTCTTAGGACCCCATTATAGATGTGAATTCCTCCAGAAGCTTTTTGTCCAGGGTCACATCTATGTCAGTCTTCTGCCCAATGGGAATCTTAGTTTAACTTTTTAGTGGTGTTACAGAGGGTGAATTACAGTCATGTTACTCAAAATTCAGTTCTTCAATGCCAAAACTATTGCACTTTATTCCTTTCTGGAAGAGAGACAGGAAGTTCTCTCCATTACATGCAATGTAATCGAGATCCTTCCTTGGGCTCCCCTTCCAGATTCTAAAATAAAACTCAGATCAGAAACTGCAGAAGTGGTCTCAATAAAAAGAGCATCTTGCTTCTTTGAGGATAGGCTTGATAGCATGCCCATAAATCCCCACAGAGCCACAGACTCATCCTCAAACTACCCTTTGGCCAGTTATAAGATGGAAGACACTCAGTTCCATCCTCCACTCCCAACAAGACCACCACTCTGTCTCATGCCTTCTGAACTTGCTCCAATTGGCAAGTGGTAATTGCCACAAAACTTCCACATGAGAATCATAAGAGGTGTCTTGTCTGAAGACAGGAAGAGAAACTCAACAGTGAAATCTACCTGAGTATGACACCTTCAGAAAGGATCTGAATTATCAAGATCTGCTCTCTGCTTCTGAATTACATTGTCTTTTTTTTTTTTTTACTGATCACTGGATCTCAAAGCTGAAGCTGTGTGAAAATCCCACTAGCCCAGTTCAAATGGCTTAAAGTTATTTCCAGGCTCTTAATTCATCATGAACTCATAGATGTGTTCAGACTCCTGTGGTTCCTTTTAAGATTTAGTCCATAGAAAAGTATACCATGTATTAGGCAGAAACCCTGGCATTGGAAAGGGTATGGTCTGCCAGCACTTGAAGTGCAGATGAATGATTTGATTTGGTTACACTATTTAAAGCTCTGAGTGTAGGGAACACCTTGCATAGCCAGAAACCATGCTTTCTGTTTATAGGTCAAATGACTAGCCACTTAGAGAATCATAAAGATCATATTTGGATTTGGCCATCTCTTGCTGACATTCCTCCTGTGTTTGTAAACATTGCTGACTTTGACCCCAATCTCTCACAAATCCATGACCAACACCAAACAGCCACAGAGGAGCTGCAGAACATAATGTGATTCTGTAATGCAAAACAGGATGGCTTGCTAAATGTGCAGATCTGGAGAGAATTCCTGACATAATCCTTCTTACGTCTTTTATGATAATCATTTCCATCTTCAGAACACACGCAAACAGTGCTCCTTGGACATTGCTTCTGGAGGCTGGACTGCAATCCCTTCTGCTGAGGGAACTGCATATGATAGGGCACTGGGGCAATGAGTATGTGAACAGGACGTGATATTTCCTGCAGAAGTAGAAACAAGCAAAGAAAAACCAGAGACTGATTAGCTGGAAGATGCTTCTGCAGAAGGAAAACATGAAATAGCAACCACTCTCCCCGAAACATGAAGATCAGCTTCAGTCATAACTAAGTCATCCATGTATTCATTTAGTGGACATTTATTGAGTGCCTACTACGTGCCATAAATACACCATTTGGGAAAGGACCATTTACAACCAAGAGACTATGAGTTGAAATCTATTAGTAATATCATATTTTTAATAGTCAGGCCAAACAAAGTCAGTCTCACCTAACAAAGCATAGAAATAGAACCTTCGCGGTGGGCCAGGAATATTTATTTAAAATATAGTTACCACTTTCAAATAGGTAAAAACTATAAAACACTGGGTAGACTGGAAATGGGAGGGGCCTGGCCTGATTATGTAAACAAAGGGGAAAAAGTTGGATCCTAATGATTCCACCTAGTCAGAACCTTGTAGAAATGCTATCTAGAATTAACTCTTCCCAACTTCAATTGTCAGGACACATGGATGGCTTTCCCCTAGGAAGTCAGTTCTGTAAAGAAAATGTGTGAAGATCTCTGTATCTTTTATTAAAAACCCCCCATCTAGTGCAAGGGCTCCTGGGTGGCTCAGTCAGTTAAACGTTTGCCTTTGGCTCAGGTCATGATCCCGGGGTTCTGGGATTGGGCCCTGTGATGGGCTCCCTGCTCAGCGGGGAACCTGCTTCTCCCTCTCCTTCTATCCCCTCCCCCCCCCCGTCATGTTCTCTCTTGCTTGCTCTCTCTCTCTCTCTCAAGGAGATGGATAGAATCTTAAAAAAAAAAAAAAAAAACACCCTGTCCAGTGCAGTTGAGAGGGAACCTAGTAAAGTGGGCACAGGACCATGGTCCTGAGTTATGTTCCTTGTGTCCTGTATCTGATGGACTTTAAGGAGAATTTTGCCCTTGGATTATTTATACCATCTTGAGAAAAACAAAGAAGCACCGATCTGATCTAGGACAAGTGTATAATCATGGGCATATTTTATTCATACGATTGTCACTATTTGTACCTTGGGGATGAGAGAATCTCAAATCTCAAAGATCTTATAATCAGTCTAATAGATCACCTTTTCCTGAATTTGCTTCTGAGCAGTAAGTATGGTTGTAGTCCAAAACAATAGAGAAGGGAAAAAAGTGGAGTATAATATATTCTAAGGAAGAGTATAATAATAAGACATGATAATAAATGCCCATATCTGCAGAAACATCTGCAAAAAACATTGTTGTTGTTTTTTTTACCATACATTATTTCATATTTTTTCTTACAATAATCTTATGAGCTATAGATTATTAATTCTTTCTGGTAGGTGGGAAAAGAGACTGATAGAGATAAAAACTTACCTAAAATTCTACAGGTCCCACACTTAAAGTCAAGCTTCTGATTGTAAGACCTGTGGTCCTTACCTTATAATGCATTGTTGAAGGTGTTTTTAGAGACTTTCAAAGTAAAATATTTGTGTCAGTTCAGAGTAATATGATATGCAACCCAGAAACAATATTTTTACATTGTTTTTGCATACCCATTAACAATACCATCATCCTCACCATCATCATCATCACCATCCCTAATCCTGATTTGTATAGGGATCTTAAAACACACAGTGAAAATTGCCTAAGGACAGCAGTACAACATCTGCAAACTAGTATTTTGCCTTTATTGTCAGATGTTTTCTCAAGGAGGGACTCCTTTGTGAATATGTGTGGGTAACTGTGCAAACTGCTCCAGGTTCAGACAAAAACTTACTCCTCAGGAGTCCCAAAATCTAATCCAATAAAAGACTTAGACTATAGATGATCTGCCCAGACTTCTTATCTGTACCTTTTTCTCCCTCTGGAAATATTAAATATTATCCTAGAAATTCCATACACTTTCCTTTTTAGGTGGTAACTACAATGTCCCAGAGGTTAGAAAGAACAAAACTGATGTTGCTGTTTTAGCATGGAAATGCAATTCTAAGACCTTCACAACATGAAGCCTATCAAACAATGAGTCAGCAGGCTTTGCAGATATCTTTCCATTTCCTTCATTGGTAATTGAGCCCATTTTATACAAGGAGAAAAGGAAGGCCCAAGCAAGATAATGGTTTTAGGTAAGAAATTTCCGACAGAACTATTAACTGAACAAAACCCTATAGAAAATATTCCATTATCAACATATCTTTTCAGAAAACTAGATTCAGAAAGTTATATAACTTAAAAGAAAAAAAGATATGCACTTGAAAGTAAACAGGTAGTTGATTTTTTCTGCTTCGATCAGAGGAAATCTTAAAATTAAGTGTGATGTCTTTGTGAAAAAGAAAAAGCTAAGCAGGAGCTGAACCTGAAATAAGAAAGCACTCGGGATGAGAGGCTTCTTCAGCATTCTTGCAAAGATTATGTCCCAAATCTGCTAAAATAAATTGTGATAATTCAGTTCAACTTAAACTCATAGTATGGATGGGCCATGCCCAAGGAATTGTGCTAGGTGCTAAGTGGAAGAAAGAATTCGAAGAAGTTTAAGATTCATTTATTGTCCTCAAGGAATTTATAATCTGTAAGAGCAATGACCACCTTCTCTTTACTTCTCTTCTCTCTTCTAGTGAAGAAATGTAACAACACATAACCAGACCAATTCTGATCAGTTCACAAATGGAGGTGTTATTGGGTAAAGTCTGAATAAATGGTGCCCTGAACTGGGAGTACTGGATTTTTCTCTAGTTCCCAGATCAGAATCAATTACAAAGGCCGAGACTTGTTAAGTCTTTTAAAATTCTGCTTCCCAGTTTCCATCTTTAAGTGATATAAAAAACATATGCACATCCTTCCTCACATAAAGAAACAGCTAAAAACTTTAAACTTCCTTTTCCAGTAGAAACTTTAATCAATCTAATGTAATTTAATCATCATTCAAATTTTAATTGCACAAACGCCGAAAAGAAAGCAAAGAAGACAGATCTAGGCATTCACCAAAGTAATGGATTGCTAAGTATGTCTAGATGGCCTAATAATAACTGAATAACTCTTCTCAGCTTATAATTCGGCTATTCAAGATTAATTCCTATTATATAAAGTTATGTCATCACAAATAATCTGTTCAGATTTACAGTTTATCTTAAGATAGAATTTCACTTTGGTTAAAGAAATGAAAAATACATAACCAAGCCAATTGTTTAATCTACTTCTTGAGATGAAATGTGGAATTAAAATTTGAATAAAATCCAACTATAACAGCAATCTTGGATGAAAAGTTAAGTTGTAATGACAACTAAGATGAGGAAGGTTAAAAATGTTCTGAGGGAACATATGCCCACCTACAGAATTATAGACACCATTCAGGAAATATTTAGCATAAGGAGGTGTGAGGGAGGGGGCACCAAGTTGAAAGCTCTGAGGAATGCCAAAGACTTAGAAAGATTCTTCCTCTCAAAGAGTTTATCCACCTATTTGAGAATGAAAGATACACAGGTGAGATGACCAAGGGACATCTGTGCAGAATGAAGGTGAGGTAAAGAAGGGAAAAGAGTCCATGAAGAGACAATCAGGGACTTCTGTTTTCTCTCCTCCAAGGATGTCAATAAATCTCGAAAACTGGGGAACAATGGTGGAAGTTTCCTGGGAATTTGAAAAGAAGTGTTCAAAATCTATATGTAGATATGAATTTTCCTTGGAGTCCTGGAATAATTATCATAATAGCAAGTACTCAATAAATTGATATTTATTACTACCACTGTTATTGTTGTTATTATAAATTATTAGGTTGATATATAGAAGTTATAGAGAGTAACTTCACAGAGCCCCACTAATCTTAATTTGAATGGGTACTTGCTAAAGACAGTGGTAAGTTATAGGTAAGATGACTACATACCCAAGTTGACTAAGACAGTCTGGGTTCACCCCGTTCTCCCACTTTAATTATAACTGAGCCTCTTTCATTCTCATAAGTATCCTGTTTTAGATGATAAATACCATGGTAACATAGTTATAGGACAGATTAAGAAATCACCAGTTAGAACCACCTTTATCACTACCAGTCAATAGTCTTCCCAAAGCATCTGTGAGACGGTCCAAGGGCAAAAGCAGATTTTCTAGAACACAAAGGAGAGTCTCTCCTAGGCTCAACTTCTCCCCAGTCAAAGAGGAATGAGTATGCAGAAGGAGGCAAACTCAATTCCACCCATAGTTGAAATGGAGGACAGGAAAATTTCGATATCAAGAGTTGACACAGGGGCTCCTGGGTGGCTCAGATGGTTGGGCGTCTGCCTTCGGCTCAGGTCATGATCCCAGGGACCTGGGATCGAGTCCCGCATCAGGCTTCCTGCTCTTTGGGAGCCTGCTTCTCCCTCTGCCTCTCTCTCTCTCTCTCTGCCTCTCATGAATAAATAAATAAAATATTAAAAAAAAAATAAAGAGATGACACAGCAGGTTTCGCCAAGTACAGGGAAGAAACCACACGTTCTGGGTCAGTCTATGCTTCTGACTTTCTTCTCATTCCCTTAAGTCTATTGAATCACTGAACTGGTCATACAAGCTGACATTTACCAGAACCTCAGCTTAAGATAGAAGCAAAAAATCCAAGAAGCATACCAATAATAGTGAGGGAATCAAGAAGATCTCACCAATTCTCTTTTGGGGGCAAATTCCAACTTTGGATAGCATCTAGTCCTAGAAATATTAACTTCAAAACCATTAACAATAATATAAACATAAGATGTTTTGAAGAACAAAGATTTGAAAATAACTACAAATAACTCAAGTTGGGTTTAAATAGAATCTGCTTTATATTATCGAAGAAATCCAGGAACATGTGAAATCTGTAAAATGAGATATAAGATGAGAAGACAACAGACTGAAATAAAAAAGAAGGCAGTTAGGAGGCATGGAAAAATATTTTTAAAGCTGCATGAGAAATATAAGACTTTAAATAAACAAATAAATTTAGTATTAGTGTTAAAATGAACAAAGCAGCAGCAAAAATCAGAATTAAGCCTATAAAAGTAAAATCTGTGACAGAGAAGGCAGGACTAAGAAACTCTCTGAATGGAAAGAAAAGGACAAGGAGTTAAATCAACGAGAGTGAAGATTATGGAAAGAACACTGACAAAGGAGCTCTAGCCAGTGAATAATAAGACAAATGGAACAGATTCAATAATCAAAAATATAAAAGAAGGAAATTTTACTGAAATGAGAAAGGTCTAATTATCTAAATTAAAATATCTCACCATGAGTCAGACAAATTTAATGAAAAGAAAACAAACCTATTTGTTTGTAAGGAAAAATAAATAATTCTAACATCAGTAAGATAGAAAAAAAAGCTTATCTATAAAAAAATTAGACCTTTTTCTTGATATTAAATGCTATAAGACCATGGAGTAGCAACATTTGAAAAGAAGGGTTCTGACCCAAGTTCATTTAGCAACATAAAGAGATTTTCCATTCACATGGTATATTTTATACCATTCACATGGTATATTTTTCTTTTAAATTTATTCCAAAAAATGAACAAAGAATCAGAAAATATAAAAATAGATATTAAATGACTTCTGGTGACATAGAAAGCATTTATGTATAAAACTAATTGAGGTGATATATGTCATTCTAAAAGCAATATTTTAATAATAATTAACATGATCAAATGGTTTTTTTTTTTTTTTGACAGAGAGAGACACAGTGAGAGAGGGAACACAAGCAGGGGGAGTGGGAGAGGGAGAAGCAGGCTTCCCGCAGAGCAGGGAGCCCGATGCGGGGCTCAATCCCAGGGCCCTGGGATCATGACCTGAGCCGAAGGCAGATGCTTAACGACTGAGCCACCCAGGCGCCCCAAATGGCTTTAATCATAAATTTAATCGAACTAAGAGATGGGATAAGAGATGAGGTGGTTTAAAACAAATAAAAGAAGATATTTTCCCCGTTATATATATATCATAGTCGGTTGATTCTTGGTTGTTAAAGTTCAATTCTAGATGAATCAAAATAGGACATAAAACTTTAAATCATTAAAAATAAATAAAAGTGGTATGGAAAATACTGATGACAAGGGAAAACCAAGGGATGGCAAACAGAAGTATAAAATAAGGTAACAGAAGTAAGAACAAATACAGTTATGACAATATGGTTAAACTATCTTTTAAAAAAGTAACACCCAGAATGGGACAAAATGCAACTTAGAGTTTATAAAGTCTAAAGAGAAATATACATAGCAGTTTGAGAAATCTGTAAAATAATTTGATGAATAAAGATATACACAGCTATTGCAAACTAAAATATAACAGATCTCAATATTTACATCAGATGAAGTGCAATTCAAGTTAAAACACTTTTAAGAGGGCAAAATAGGTCATTTTGTATTAACAAAGAGTAGTTTTCTCAATAAGAATATGACATTAATATTAATATGCTAAGTAACACATAAGAAAAAATAAGAGTAATACATGTCTGTCTAATTAACATACTTCTTGGTGGATCAAAAAGGCAAAAATGAATAAGAATGTAAACAATTGAATTATATAATTTTAAAGGGTTCTATAATAAACATTTACCAAGCTCAATACCCAATTAACAGAAAATACACTTCGTTCTCATGTGTCCAGTTAACATGTACAAAAACTCAACACTACAGCATATGAAAAAGAAAACCTTAATTCCTAAAAGGAGAAATTATATATTATATTCTCTGACCACAGTGAAATGGAACCAAAATTATTAACAATGCATAAAAAATAAAAATGCCCGAACTCTTATTTTTAACCTAATATTCTACACCAGTTCTGACTATAAATCACAGATGAGAGCAAAATAAAGATATTTTCAGATATATGAGAATACAAAGAAGATCAAAGGGGTTACCTAAGAACACTGTCCAGTAAACTGAGAGTTAATAATAAGAAAAAAATATAGCTTGAAATCCAAGGAGACCAATAAAGAGAAATCCAGAATGACTGTTGGACAACGGGCCTTGAAAGCAATTATTCTAAATTAGAACAGTTGACTCCAAATAAACAGGAAATTATAAACTCCAAATATTTTGATTTAGCCTTGTTTAAAATTACCAGTAAAATCATATGTCATGAGGCAAAATTGTATTTAAACAAGAACCATGAAAGCAAAAAAGATTATTGACACAACACTGTTTTAAAGATGAAGGAGAAGGTTGAAAACCTGACAGAGGAACAAAGATCCATAACCATTTGGGTGAAGTTTCTGTATAATTTAATTTATGCTTATTTGTATCTTGTCATCAAGGAATTTAGTTTTTATCTACTCTGTTTACCAGGAGGGAAAAAGAATGTCCAATGATTTTCAAATAATCCTCTCCTGTGGATTAATCTATGACCTTAGAACTGTGTGTATTTGCTATTGGAAACAGCACTTGTTAGAATAATTGAATTTGCTCACCAATCTTGTATATTTATATATACAATAATTAATCCACCAACTGTGTCCTCATGGATCTTGTTATAATTCATCTAACTAGTATATGAACTGCTGATTTTCTTGCAAATTAGGAAGCATGTTTTAAGATTTTATTAGAAGACATTTTGCCAATAAATTAGAGTTTATAGCAAATTCATTCTTAAAATACAAAACAAAATCTTCCACAGTTTCAAATAATTTATTGTCAAGAAGAAAGGAGAAATGGATTCCAAGCAAAAGATAGAAAAACTAAAGGCCTGGTTAATATTAGTGCATGGTGAAAAAAGCATATGGTTCTTCTCCCAAAAGAAAGAAGAACGGCAAGTACAAATTCAAGGGAAAAAATACAACTGTAAAAGAAAGTCCTGGTGCAATTATGAAACAAATTAAAATTTTTGAACTAATTGTGAACATTCAGTGGAATGCCAAAAAAAAAAAAAAGACTAAACTTTGGACTTGGATGTTTAATATTTGATGAAATGGGCATAACTTCGGACCCACAGAGAGGAAAATAAAATACTAGCATGCTCCCTGGCTATGTGGTAAATAACATTTATGTGGTCATAATATAATACATAAACAACATAAATCTTTGGTTCAAATTATAGAAAAAGCTGATAAGGAATCATTCCTTAAATGGAGTTACAGATCAAATTTTACAATGTAAAATTTAAAAAATCATTGATAAGCATGGGAGAATGGAAAGAAGAGGGAGGGTTATTACTGTTCCAAAATAGGAGCCAAGAAGCATACTTTTAAGTATAATGTTTAAAAGTATAATGCAAACTGATAAAAATAACTATCAAAAATTACCATAAAGTCCCCAGTCCCACATATAAATTCTCTAAGGTGATGACCAGTGACCTTCACTGACACTAAGGCAAAGCCTGCTGGTTGATAAACATCCATAGTTACAAAGCTTCCAGCATGGATAACCAAGTATCATCAGAAATTTGAGGAGAATCTGTAACATCAAAGAGAAAGACCAAGAGTTAAAAATAGATATGAACTCTGGAGAAATGGGGAAATGCAGATAACTTAGAGAAATCTAACTTTAATTAGCATTCTTAGAGGAAAATTGAAGAAGTACGCAAGTAACAACAATCAGAGAAAAATTAAGACCTTTTAAAGTTTTCATTTATTTATTTTAGAGAGAGAGAGAGTGCATGAGCTCAGATGCGAGAGAGGGAAAGGGAGAGAATCTCAAGCAGACTCATAGCCCCACCCGGAGCTTGAGCTCAAGACCCTGAGATCATGACCTGAGCTGAACACTTAACTGACTGAGTCACCCAGGTGCCCCAAGACCTTTTAAAGTTTAAGAGGTGAATGCTGAAATAAAATGATTTTAAGTTATAAGATAAAGTTGAATATATCTCCAGAAAGCAGAACTAAAAGATAAAAATGCAGGAAATATGGGAGGAGTAGAGAGATAACATTGAAGTTCAATCCAGACATATGGAAAACCAATCCAGAAAGAAAAGAACAAGGAACTCAAAGAAGAGGAATTTATAAAAGGAATAATATTAGTAAATTTCTCAGAGCTAAAGGGCATGCAATCAAAGTAAGATGATTCACCAAGTTCTGAGTAAGATAAAACAAGAAAGATCTACACTTAGGTTTACCACCTGGCATTTTCAAAATACCAACATTAAAGACAATATCCAGGAAACTTTCAGAGAGAAATAAAGATTGTCTACATTTTCTATAATTTGAACCAAAGATTTATGTTGTTTATGTATTATATTATGACCACATAAATGTTAGAAGAAACAAGACATCTGATGCTAGGAATATTCTCCTTTGAGAAGCAGGGGCCATGACACTGAAAAACATCCAAGAAAGAAATATAACCATCCCATAATAGTGGCTCTGTGGTAAGCAAAACTTATACACAAAAAACTTATCTGAAGTTCTGGATTTTCAATGAAGCATAGAAGACAATTATGCTTACAAAGCAGAGTGAAATTATCAGTCTTGACAATTCCAAAGTATAGTGGAGAGAAGGTGGAGGTGAAATGTGGAAGGGTTTGTAGGAAGGGTAAGGATGATAACATCCCATTCCTAAAAATGGGGGAGTCAAGCGTTAGTGTCAGTAATACATGGAACAAGGGGCACCTGCATGGCTCAGTCAGTTAAGCAGCAGACTCTTGGCTTCAGCTCAGGTCATAATCTCATGGTGGTGGGATCAAGCAACCGCCGCCACCCTGCCCCGGTCAGGCTCCGTGCTCAGCATGGAGTCTGCTTCAGATTCTCTCTCCCTCTGCCTCTGCCTCCAGCTCATGTGCTCTCTCTCTCTCAAATAAATAAATAAAAACCCAGACTGAAGTAAAATGAAGGAATTAAAAACTGTGATATAAGTTTATTATCAAGAGAGAGAAGGGGAAGATAGGGTTAGTATAAAAGAACCAAATCCGTATCTATCATAGCAAGGAGTCAACAGCACATGTCTAATGTTTCTAGTCAAGAAACAGAGATATATTGTTTAGAGGAATGGAAGTAACCACTAAAGAAATTAAAATAGTTGCTTCTCCAGAGCAGGACAGAGAGTGATCTGTGGCTTATCTAGACATTTTTTCCAACCAAGAGATAATATTCTATCTTGATATATTAAGGGAAAGTTGTATAATAATTATTTAGGTTTAGGGAAATACTTAAAAGAACAGGCTGAGTGCTTATTTGCCAGGTGTTCAGACAGAGGAAAGAACTACTGAAAGAAATAAGCGGCACAATTCCTGGGGTTCA
Source organism: Mirounga angustirostris (assembly GCF_029215605.1). Lineage (NCBI taxonomy): Eukaryota > Metazoa > Chordata > Mammalia > Carnivora > Phocidae > Mirounga > Mirounga angustirostris. The sequence goes on from NW_026991717.1 coordinate 99,605,254, forward strand.
GACAGAAATGAGGATAATTCCAGTTCTACCAGCTGGAAAGGATAAACCTTGTAATACATGAGCATCAGGTGGAACCCTCAGAAGGTGGGCCCAATGAGCCCTACACTACAGCCTTCTCTGGACCCAACCTAACAAATCCTCAAAAGGCCCATAATAATCCAATGAATTCTAAATAATTTGGCTATGTGCATAAACAAAATCAAACACTATTTAAAGAAATATCACAAAATGCAGCAACCAATAATGAAAAGTTCATTATGTTTAGCATCCAATCCAAAAATTACCATGAGTAAAATATGACTCATAACTAGGAGAAAAAGCAATCAATCAAAAAGACCCAGAAAGGACAGAAATTTTGTAACTAAGCTATGGGGATTGAAGAGCTGTTTATAAATATGCTCCATTTGTTCAAGAAGGTAGAGGAAAGCTTGACATGATGGGAAGAAAAACAGGAAATACAGAAAAAAGTAAAACAGAACTTCTGGAAATAAAAACTACAGTAATCAAGACATTGTGGTATTGGCATAAAGATAAACATATAGATAAATGAAACCGAGGAGAGCCCAGATACATAGATGTTCATGTATCAAGTCAATTGATTTTCAACAAAGATTTTAGATTATTCAAAGGGCAAAGGAGAATCCTTTCATAAACAGTACTGAAACAATTATATGGGAAAGTAACTTTGATGCCCACCACCAGCATACACAAAAAGTAACTTAAATGAAACATAAACTAAAGGTAAGAGCTAAAATTAACAACTTCCAGGAAAAAAAAAAAGAAAAGGAGAAAATCTTTGTGGTCTTACAACAGCAAAGATTTTTTTTGATACAACAGAGAAAAGCACAACCCATAAAAGAAAAAAATCAGTGAATAGTAATCAACATGAAAGATTTCTCTTCTTTGAAAGAGGATGTCAAGGAAATGAAAAGACAAACGTGGACTAAAAAAATATTGGCAAAAACATGTCAAAATGTGTGTCAGATTTATATCCAGAATATATGAATAGCTCCTATGATTCAATACTAAGAAGACAACCTAATAAAAATAGGCCTGATTAAAAAAAATGTGAATAGACACTTCATTGAAGATGATATATGGGTGACAAACAGGCACAGGAAAAGATGTTCAACATCATTGGTCATTAAGAAAATGCAAATTAAAAACCATGAGGTACTACTACACACCCTAGAAAGTATAAAATCAATGTCTACCAGGCCAAGTGTTAGCAAAGATGTGGAAACAACTGACGTTCTCACATATTTCTGGTTGGAGTATCAAATGTATAGCTGCTTTGGAAAAGTTTTGGCAGTTTCTTTTAACGTTAGGCATTCATTTACTGTATGACCCGGAAATCCCATGTGTAGTTATCTATTCAAGAGAAATTAGAACATGTCCACAAAAAGATTTGTACAAGAATATTGATAGGAGGTTTATTCGTAATAATCAAACACAGAAACAATGCAAATGTCCATCAACCACTGAATGGATAAACAAATCGTGGCATAGCCTCATGCTGGGATACTACTCAGCAATAAAATCATAACTACTGATACACACAGCAGCATGGATGATTCTTGAAATTCTTATGCAGAGCAAAAGAACCCAGACACAAAAGACTACATACTATATAGGTCCTTTTATATTATATTTTGGAACAGAACAAAGAAGAGTGATAGCAGATGGGTGGTTGGTTGCCAGGGATGGGGGTGGAGGAGGGAAATGATTGCAAAAGGGCACAAGGGGACTTTTTGGGGTGATGGAAATGTTCTATATCCTGATTGCAATGACAGTTGTATGACTGTGGGTATTTGTCAAAACTGATCAAACTTATACTTAAAACTGGTGCATTTTGGGGCGCCTGGGTGGCTCAGTTGGTTAAGCAACTGCCTTCGGCTCAGGTCATGATCCTGGAGTCCCGGGATCAAGTCCCGCATCGGGCTCCCTGCTCAGCGAGGAGCCTGCTTCTCCCTCTGACCCTCCCCCCTCTTATGTACTCTCTCTCATTCTCGCTCTCTCAAATGAATAAATAAATCTTTAAAAAAAAACACAAAAAACTGGTGCATTTTATTATATGTAAATTATGCCTTAAAACAGATTCTAAAGAATGAAAGTGAATATCTCTAGAAGCAAGCCTGAGAGTCATAGAACATTGTTTCTTATCACTTGAACTTCTATACTTTTATTTCCATGGGCATGTATGACATTGGTTTAAAAAAAATTTAAGGGGAGGGGCACCTAGGTGGCTCAGTCATTTAAGCGTCCAACTCTTGATTTTGGCTCAGGTCATGATCTCAGCGCCCTGAGGTCAAGCCCCATGTCTGCTTCTCTCCCTATGCCTCTCCCTCTGCCCCTCCTCTCATGCTCTCTCTCTCTCTCAAATAAATAAATAAACCTTAAAAAAAATTGTAAGGGGAAAGAAGATTGAATTTTTACCAGATTAACTTGAACCACATCTTAATGTGGTCAATATGATTATGTTTTATTTCAGGGATAAAATAAATAAACTTAAGATGTTACCCAAAAACCCCACAAAAGCACAATGTAAAGGTCCCATTCATGAGGGCAAAAACAACCTATATGCTAAAGTCTTTCTGAGCACCCCTGAGGCAAGACAGGACAAATGTTGAGATGTGCAGTTACAATAAAATCACAATTTTTAAAAAATTTATAATATAATCTTCAAGTTCTTCTGGAAAAAATAAACATACAGGGATAGTCAAGAATTGCCCCAGTAAATGGTTTCTGCCTCACAGGGAAAGGAGGCTATGTATTTTTAAAATTATTCAACTCCCTGTGATTTAATATGCCTTTGGTGGATTTGTGTATGTTTTATAGCAATCACTAGCAAAGTGATCTTGGTTTACAGTAGATTCCTAGGAGCCTCTACTGACTTTATACTGAGCAAGAGTCTTCCTATTTCACACTCTCATTACAACATGAGATGTAGATAAACTGCATTTACTTGATGGACTTAGATTTTAAATATTTAGTTTGTGAACTAGATGCCCGCAGAATGTGACTTATAGATTCTGGAGGAAAGAGGTTGTTTGAACAAACCTAGATGTGCAAATTTGTTTGTCAATATACCCCAAATCTCTTCCAAATAATAGGAGTTTAAGAGCTTATGAATCAACCTGAACAGCTTGCTGATGATCATTTGACAGACTGTGTGGGAAATTGAGTTTACTTCAAATTTATGAACTGATGGAGCTATTCCTTATAATGATTAACAATGAGTCATAGAAGAAACCAAGGGTCATTCTCAGGCACATGTGCCTAACGTCAGGTGTGGAGAGAGTGAGAACAGTTGTAGAAGAGGGAAAGGTCTCATGACAGTCTGTTAGCTAATTTTCATTTTTAAAGTGAAGACACAGACTGGAAAAATTTTAAGGCAAACTTAGTACCTAAAACATCTCCAAAATGGGTGCTTTGTGAAAAACCTGGGTCACAATCCCCAATAGATTATTATTAATATAAGAAAGCAATAACTCAGAGGAAGCTGTAATAATATCACAATATGTTTACTTAATTTGGGAACTCAGAATAGAAGTGCAGGGAGCATAGGGTGCTGCACACATTGCCTAGATAATTGATGTTTTTACCTGAAAAACACATCATATACACATTCCAAGACCCATATGTGAAACACTTAGGAAAGTATATAAAAAGTAACTGAAGTAAATGTAATAGTAGATGGTTAAGTGGAAAAAAGACACAGAACCAGTCTTCCGAATGTGATTTTGTAATATAGTCAATGTTAATTACACTTAAAAAGAGTAATCAATAAAATGAATATGGTTTTAATGGGAGTTCTTTCAATAACTGTTTGTCCAGCAAATATCGATTGAGCAGAGGCTATACTGAGTTCCTTTAAAGCATTATTTTGTTCCAACGTCCAAAAATCTTATGAAGCATTATTCTGTTCTAACATCCCAGCAATCCTATGAAAGGGGTATTGTTATTTTCCCTATGTTATGGATAAAGAAACCAAATGCAGAGTATAATTACATAGTCAATTATAGTGGAGTTGGGATTCAAACCCAAGTATCTCCGTACTAAGAGCAGAAGTGTTGACTGCTAAGCTAAAGAAATATCATCAGGTGAAATCCAAACTATTCAATGATTAAATATTTTAAAAATCTGGGGCGCCTGGGTGGCTCAGTTGGTTAAGCGACTGCCTTCGGCTCAGGTCATGATCCTGGAGTCCCGGGATCAAGTCCCACATCAGGCTCCCTGCTCAGCAGGGAGTCTGCTTCTCCCTCTGACCCTCACCCCTCTCATTCTCTCTCTGTCATTCTCTCTCTCTCAAAAATAAATAAAATTAAAAAAAAATTTTAAAATCTGAATATAGTATAAAAATGTTTATGTTTAAAATTCTATTTTTTAAACAAAAAATAAACTTTTGTTTCAAAATTTTCTATTAATCAACCTTCTGGGTTAATTCTGCCTGTAGCACGACCAGAAGATGACCCCATGTTGCTTCCTCTCATTCTTACAGAATTATAGACTTCAGAAATATCAATCCAACCATAATCATTAAGTTACTATTTCTGCACTTCTGTACCTATAAGTGCACAGGGGTTAGCCCTAAAATCAGACCCTGTGGACAACACACATACACATAAGAGTAGTTTATGACCTAAAATAGAAGAAGACTAATACATATGAAATGATTAGAAATTACATTGGGAATAATCGTCTAAATTCTGTCTGAACAAGCGGTGAATTGAGCTGGATACAAATAGCCCTTTGTACAAAACAACAATTCTCCAAGTGTGCCCCAAGAAAACCTGGGGATCCACATTTCAGAAGGTTCTCAAAATCAAAACCATATTCCTAAAGGGGCTTTACTCTCATTCTGTCATGAGGGGACACAGGCATTTTCCACTATCATGTGCTTGGAATGTAAATTCCTAACTTTTGCAACTCCAGCAAAGTGGGAAATCTGAGGGAAAGACCACAGTGAGGTGGCCTGGAACTCTGGGACAGGCTTTCAAAGTTCATTAAAATGGTCCCTGCACAGCGCTCTTCAAAGCACCTTCAAAATATGTGGTAGTAAGCGCTCTTGTCTTCTACACCAGCAGTTGTCCAATTTGAGCTTGCATCAGAACCACCTGGAGGGCTTGTTAAAACACAGATTGCTAGGTCCCACCTCCAGATAGCCTGATTCAGTGTTCTGAATTCTGAATCACTGTTCTCAGCTGTTGACCTACCAAACTCTGACCTCTGTCCAACTGGCTAGGCTTCAGATAGTAAAACCAAGTGTGTGACCTTCTCTAAACTTTTCAACTTCCTGTGGTTTGTCCTCATATGTTGCTCTTCGAAAACTCACTGCTTGGATCCACTGCTCTCAGATAAGTACTCGTGGAAAAGCTTCCAAAACATCTGACATTAAAGGTTCTTTCTAGATGTTCACACATCAGTAATGTTAGCTGAAGTTGGAAGTTTTAGTTCTGGAATGATTCATTGGAACTGCAGATTATGCAGGTGAAAACCCTTGGAGCGTAAGCAAATATCTGGGAGCCACCCTCAATATGGTTTCAGTCGGTAGAAGAGGTAAGTGTTTAAATAAAAATATTACCTGTAATTGCTAAGAATATGCCTTTTGTGATACTCTGAGGTGTGCACTGCACCCAACAGAATTTCATGAGGTGGAGAAGTCTTTGAGGGCCTGTTGTCCTAACAGAAGTCTTGCCAGTATCCTGACGGAATTAGGAAGTCCTCCTTGAGCTGCCCTCCAGACATGAGCACACACAAAGGAAGCTTCATCTGAAATCCTAAGCAAATAAAAGTCAAGTGAGGAAAGTGGAACATTAAATTTTAGAATTGGCAAGTAGCAACATTTTGCAACCTTGAAGATATTATTTACCTAAGGGTTGGAATTCCACAAAACTGCAATTTTGACAACCAAATGCCCCCCAAAGGTGAAGACCTTACCTGGAAAAAGATCTAAAGGACAGTTCTTTAAGTCAGGGTAATAGGCACAAAAGTCCTATATGCCAAAATCCTGGGGTCCAGGGGAATAATCTGCAGAAAAGAGGGAAAGGAGAGAATTGACCTTGGTTGGGGGGGGGACCCTGAAACACTCCTTTAGATGCGCTGGGGTTCCAGAGCCATTTTCCTTGTGTCTCTCTTAGGTATTTAGCATTTCCCCAAGAGATTTGCCTTCCCTAAACAACATCAGTCTTCTGCGAAGGTGTCAGCCTTGATGTGCTGACGTTTTACCTGCTCTCTTTATAGTTATCTTTGCTCAGGTCTAGAATTCTCAATTGTTTCTAAACCAAGAACTTCACAAGGATTCCAAAGCTCCTCATGCCATATCCATTCAATTTGTCCAAGTTTATTCAACTGGAGACTGTAAGGTGCTTGTTTGGTATAACATACCTTATTTGATGCACTGGGGGAAGAGAAAGATGTGTCTGACACAAATTTTGCCCCAAAGGGTCTCATATATGGTCTGGTTGAACAAATAGGTTGCCTACATTTACTCTGATGAGACAGAGGTGACAGGGATGATTGTGGCAAGAAAGACAAATGTAATGTTCGAGAGCTAAGTGAAGGGTGTGGGGGGTCAGGAAAGGTTTTGAGGAAGAGGGGCTATTTAAACTGATCTTTGAGGAATAGGCAGAATTTGAACATATAGAGATAATAGTAGGCAGTGTATTAAATTTGTCTGGGTGACCATTTGTATGGGCAAAGCAAACCCAGCCAAGCTCAGTACCCCAGAATCAATCCCTCCATGAGGTAGGTCATCTCATTCACATAGCGAGTCCCCCCAAATAAAAGTCTTTCTGGAGTTCAGTAACATCCTTGTCTAGAAATATTTTTAGAGATTTTTTTTTTTCTCTTCCCTGGTTATTCAATTTCTTAGTGTGAAATCCAATGCTTCACAACACAAATTCATATTTGTGCTTTGTCTGGAGTAAATTGTTTTTAAAACAGCCATGCTGAGATTTATGTTATTTGTATACAGATGGTGCATTTGACATGGGAAAGACTTCTACAAATCTGGCTGCCTCTAGACTCTTTGGGGAGAATAACAGAGAAATCACCCCAGTGTAAATTTCATATCCTCAGGTCTGTCCCAGCCATACATTTCCAGTTGAACGGTTTCATCACAGAGGAAAAACACTTGGATTAAAAAGAAGAGAGGGACAGATAAGAAGGAGGAGGAGGGGGGGTGCCTGGGTGGCTCAGTTGTTAAGCGTCTGCCTTTGGCTCAGGTCACGATCCCAGGGTCCTGGGATCGAGCCCCACTTGTATTTCCTCTCTCGCTGTCTCTCTCTCTGTCAAATAAATTAATAAAATCTTTAAAAAGAAAGGAGAAGGAAGTAGAGGGAAAAAGCCCAAAGGCAACAAAATGAAGGAGGAAGTTGTTTGGATATGAGGAGAGCATAAAAGGAGGCAAGGGGAGAGATGGAAGGGGAGATAGGGTTGGGTGACAAGAAGACTTTGAAAAGCAATGCAAACCCTTTTGCCTGTCCTTACTGTGAAAAGTGCCATGGACTCTCCTAGGGAGATTGCTCCCCATGGACACACCCATTATCAGGGCTTGCTTGCCCAGCCTTTGGCATTCCTGTCCTGGGACAGAGGAAAGAGAGACAGAATGCATGGGCTGGAGGAGGCCATGCATGCCAGGGAAGCCCGTGAGGATTGGAGGAAACAGACTACTCTGGCCTCAAGAGCCAGACACCTGTGTAAACTGCAGGAAGCTGAGAGGAGCCCAGCTGAGTTGATGGAGACAGCACATGCACACGGCTGGAGGAGGCAAAGCCACGCAGAGACAAAGGCAGGCGCGTACATGCAAGTGTGCGTGTGTGCACGTGCGCGCGCGCACACACACCCACACGAATAGAGGCAGACTGATCCAGGAAGGAGCAGAGAGACATTGAGAGGGAAAAAGAAGTATTAAGACAAGGCAAATTACCCCCCCTAAAAAATTCTCTAAAGGAAAATGATTATTTCTAAATAAATGCACTTTTATGGCGTTTTCATAGAAATTTATTAGCTACATCAAAAAAGTGTAAACCCTACCTTTCACTGGATTTAGGATACCCAGTTAATTTAACTTAATAATTTGTCAAATATCTAGACAGATAAGAGCTAACATTAAAAACAACAACAACAACAACAACCTAGAGGCATTTTGTAAAATGCATATGCCCAGGCCCTACCCCAGACCTACTGAATCAGAATTTCCAGGCATGAGCACTAAATTGCAGGGTATACTGATGCCCACTCCTACTGAAGAAGAGCTCCTGAGACGGGGGAAGGCCTTGCATTCCTTTTAGAGGAACACAGAGGCTGTCTCTGGACAGTTTCTATGAAACCGTTCACCTGCTATGTTTTAAAGGGAACATGTCCAATGCACACCCAAACATACAGAGGGAAACAGTGATAAAGATCTTGAAATTTGAATTCTTAGAAAAACAGTATACAATATAAACAAGTTAACACCAAGCACTTTCACAAATGCTCTAATCTAACATCATTAAAGTATAGTAATTCTTGCTTACCTAAGCATATTTATTCTCATGTTTTTGGTACATGAGCACGGTGCAAGATAGGGTTTCCCAAAGTATGCTCCATGGCATGCTAATCCCACAAAGGGCTCTTTGGAGAAAAAAGTTAAAGGAGATTGAGAACTGCTACACATTCTCCCCAGCATTCCCACACACCAACCACCATGATCCAATGAATATTAGTATTTAAGACATTCTTTTAAACCTACTTAATCTATTTTTAAACTTATTTTCCAAAATTTTGTGACCACAGAGCTAATTTTCCAATATAATGCCTATGAGTGTCATGAGGAACTAGTATTACAAGAAAATCACTTTTAAAAAGCACTGAAACTTTGTATAAAGAAAAGTAACCCATCACCAATCACATTTTTTTAAAGGAGGCAAAGCCGGTGATTTGCAAAATTATAATTATAAAACACAGCAACAACACAGACCTAGGTTAAAAGCACATATCCTGGGCACCTGGGTGGCTCAGATGGTTAAGCGTCTGTCTTCGACTCAGGTCATGATCCCAGGGTCCTGGGATTGAGTGTCGCATTGGGCTCCCTGCTCAGTGCAGAGTCTGCTTCTCCCTCTCCCTCTACCATTCCCTCTGCTTGTGCTCTTCTATCTACCTCTGTCAAATAAATAAATAAAATCTTTAAAAAAAAAAAGCACATATCCTGGCATTCAGTATTTTCCATATCTATGTTCCTAAACTACCTTAGATGAAGATCAAACTAAATTATTTTTTATTCACTAAAGGAAAAAAACACTTTCTGAGGAATTTGAGCTAAACACAGCTCATGGGCATATCATCCAGGGAAGTACTACATCTGGGTAATCTACAGAAGCAAATTTAATGCCAAAGACACCTGGAAAAGGAAGTTACTGGTACAAGATTAACATGGATGAGCCTCTTCTCCTGATCAGGATGCCCTGCTGCCCACTGGGTTGCAGTATAGGGTGAGATCAGGTCCTGTAAACTCCCTGTCCCTTCACTTTGCAGTTTGCCTCAGCCCCTTAGTGAAGCCGGCACACAAGGAGGATGACTGGAAGTAGATCAAATCAGCTGTTGGTGAAAACACTGGGTTGATTCATAATTTCATAATTCACCAGCTCACACACATATGTTACAGAAGCAAATCTAGCTTGATAGAATCACTTTCAGAAAGCAAATCTGGTTTTAGAAAGGAACAAAAGGGAGCTCCTGGGTGGCTCAGTCTGTTAAGCAACTGGCTCTTGGTTTCGGCTCAGGTCATGAATCTCATGGGTCATGAGATCAAGCCACACGTCAGGGTCCGTGCTCAGCAGAGGTGGCTTGAAGATTCTCTTTCTCTGCCCCTCCCCCCACTTGTGCACATGCTCTCTCTCCCTCTCTCTCTCATAAACAAATAAATATTTTTTTTAAAGGAACACAGGATGAGAGACAAACCTCTCATGAGGGGAATTGGGAAGATGAAAAGCTAGTAAGAATATACAAACTTTTATTTCTAGACTTAATGAACCAAGAGAAAGAAAACTTCACAGGTGGTTCCTGAGTGGCATACACACTTGGTACTATAAAATAAGCAGATAGAATAATTGTTTAAAAGTTAGGCTTTTTATCATGGAGGTGGTTTTTACATATGGTTTTGGAGCAAATGGTTGCTAGGAAATATGACAGAATGAGGACACAGACTGTAACATATTCGGGGTGCGTGCAGGATAGGGCAGGGTGGGCAAGATGATCTAACGTAACCAAATGTAACTAAGTACATTTCTTGCCCATGGTTGATTTGGCATCAATTTTAAGTCTTTATTTTGAAATTTCCAAAACACACCTTTCTAACTTGGTTCTAGAATATGAAACCTGACATGCCTTCTTGTAAAACCCAGTGTCCACACAAAGGACAATGGTGGTGAGAGAAAACAATTCAGCAAAAAATAATATAAAAAAAATTCCATTCCATCGCTTATCAGATCAAGATTTTGTTAATTAAGTCTCAGTTATCTTCTTAATAGAAACAGGTGTGGTTTTATTCAAAGTAAAAATATCAAATAATCTTCTAACAGCGACAAAGCTATATACTAGTTGTTGATTCCCATTGCTCTCTTTCTTTCCCAAATCCTCTCCCCTGTCCCACCCCTAAATATTTCAGATAATGCCAAGCCAGCAGCGGGGGGAATCAGAGCAGAGCATCTGGATCTTCTGGGTGCTAAGGAAAAAACAACTGTTACCACCACCATTTCAGTAATGGAAATGAGATGATGTTTTTCAAAACACCCTCTGTGTGAAATGTGCCACAGACACAGACCTCCTTGTAGTTCCCCCTGTGTGGCTTCATTGAGGCTAAAGAGGAAAAAAAAAAGGGGGGTTTTATTACCTTTGAATTGATTGGGTGACTCAAATTGATGGTTTAGGAGAGTGAAAATATCTATTGATTTGTGGATGAAAGAAGTATGTAGAGATTTAGATAATATTTGGGGAGAAATATTAATTGTAAAAAGCAGATCAGAAGGAAATATGCATAGGATAATCCCACTTTGTTAAAATAAGTAATCTTTATTCCATGAAAAATGTATTGGAGGTAACAGGCTGCTAAAATGGTAGATAGTCTCAATGTGCTGGTTTTGATTAAGGCATCATTAGGATAGATTCAGGATGAGTAGGAGACAGGCCTCCATAATTTCTGACTTTAGAAATAAAATGGTCAAGTACCAGTTGTACAATTCTAGGTCACTTACCAAAGGACCTCTCAGTCGCATTGAGAATATGAAGAGGTCAGGACAAGTGAATGGGGTTTTCAGGAAGGTAACTGTAGAGAGCTGTCGCGGGGTTCCAAGTTCCCCTCCCCCAAAGCAGGGGTTAGGCAGCGCCACCTTCTTTACCTCCAATCTCGTGAGGATGGACTTCCATGGGATTACTCAGAGAGCTTTGAGTACATTGTCTTTGGGGCACACAGAGGACTAGTAACTAATACACACTAAGAGTATAAAAAAAACATATAGCAGTGGGGTGGAGATAGCTTCCTAATTGGACTAATTGGAATTAGTCTAATTGTCCTAGGGTTTGTTGGGGGAAAAGATGCATGAGTATTTTTCATGGACCAGAGGTAAATCACATGTGAGAGCAGGCTGACAAAAGCTGGTCTTGGGTCCTTTAAAATAAAAGTATCCAGAGGGACAGAGGGACTGAGCGTCAGGAAGCTGAAGACAGACAACTAGATTCCTAGAAGCTATGGAAGTAGTTGCAAATAACCATCCCGAATTGCATATAGTCTTCAGTGATGGGAATCTCTGAAGAACTAGGAAAAGGGCCAAAAAAAGTAGTTCGCTTTACCTAGGCCATTTTTGAAAGTGAAAATGGAAGCTACTAATAATTATTCTGGGACAATAAACATAAACCAGCACTGTTCCAAGCAAACTGTGAAGAATGGTTATCCTAATTTTTACGCACTCAGACAGTCGCATGCCAATAGCTCTCACTATTTAAGATCGTGCCTGTACCCCGTTGGCTAGACCATGAAGGGATGGGAAATCTTGTGAGAAAAGGATAAGCTATGAAAGAGAAGAGAACTATATTCCCCATTCCCAAGAGTTATTCAGTTGTCTGTTATTTAGTTTTGAAACTTAAGGGTGTTTTAAGCTAGTCTTTTGCTGCTAATTTCTAATTATACTGCAGTATATTTAACAAATATTTTCTGCATGATATTGATTTTTTGAGGCTTTTCAATGGTTTAAGACTTTTGTAAAAGCTGTACACTTTGAAGACAATAGTATTTTCTGTTTGCTGGGGTCGAGTTCCACATATTTTACCAACCTAAACCTCATATGTTACATGAAAATAACTCAAAAATCCACCATAGATTTAAATAAAACCATAAAACTTTTCAAAGATAACACAGGAGATCGTTCAGACTGAGGACTGAGGACTTGATGAAGAGTTCTTAGACAAAATACCAAAAACATGATCCATTAAAGAAAAAAAAAGCAGTAAATTAAACTATATCAAAATTAAAGTCCTTTGTTTTGCAAAAGGCCCCATTAAGGGAATAAAGAGACAAGTTGCAGATCAGGAAAAAATATTTGGAAATAACATCTGACAAAGGACTAGACTATACAAAGTACTCCCAAACTCAACAATATAAAAACAAACAATCCAATTAGAAAATGGGCAAAGACATAAAGAGACATTCACTGAAGAGGATATATGAATGGTGAATACACACATGAAAAAATGTTTATTACTGGCCATTAGGGAAATGTAAATTAAGACCATGATGAGGTACCACCACACATTTACTAGAACAGCTAAAATCAAAAATATTGACAATGCCAAATGCTGGCAAGGATATGGAGAAAGTGGATCTCTCATACATTTCTGTTGGGAAAGAGTTTGGAAGTTTCTTTAAAAACTGGACATATATGTACCATATAAGCCCAATATTGTACTCCTAAGCATTTATCCCAGAGAAATAAAAACATGTCTGCATAAAAATCTATATATGACTGTTCATGGCATATTTATTTGTAATGGTCAAAATATCCTCAATAGATGGATGATTAAACTGTGGTACATCCATACCAAGGAATACTATTCAGCAATAAAAAGGAGCAAACTCTTGATACCTGCAACAACTCAGACGGAGCTCAAGGTCAGCACACTGAGTGGAACAAAAGACAATTTCAAAGGTTATGTATTATATGGTTCTATTTAGATAACATTTGAAATGATAAAATTATAGAGATGGAAAAAAATTAGTGGTGTCCAGGGTTAGGGATGATGGAGGGAGAGGAGGAAAGTGGATGTCATGAGGAAATCTTTATCATGATGCAGTAGTTCTGTATCTTGATTGTGGTGGTGGTTACACAAATCTACACATGTGATAAAATACCCAGAATTACACTCACACTCAATAGTAAATTCCTCGGTTTTATATTGGACTCTACTTATATTAGATGTGGCCACTGAGAGAAACTGGGCGAAGGGTACATGAGACCTCTCTGGGCTCTCTTTGCGATTTCTTGACTCTACAATTATTTCACAATAAAAAGTACCGCAAATTTTCATGAGGAGGATAAACTCTAAAATCACAAACCTACAAATTCAACTCAACTTTGATCCCAGATCTAAGAAGAGTCTAGAAAATATGAAACGAAGAAGAAAGTGTTAGTGAGAAACGAGTTACCCAAATCGTATATTTTTTCCCACTGGCAATTTTTTTAAAAGAATGCCTTAAGAATATAATTCCTTATTTTTTTACTTTGCTGATGCTACCTTTTTAAGTAAAATATTTTTGAAGTATCTACTACCATTTTTCCGACGTTTTTTCAAGTCATAACCAGTTTTATTGCAAAAGGACTCTGTGCACATTTATCAATTCTAGTACTTTAAGAGCTACCCAACAGGTCATTAACATACAGAAACATGCATCGTGAAAAGCAAGAAATATCACCCATTGCTTCTGCATATTAGCGATTTGTCCCCCCTGAGCAACAGTGTTCACATCACTGAGGTCTGTGAACGGTCACTTCTTTGCATTCATCCTCAGTGGAAGATGGAATGACGAGTACAAATGCGATGTACTGTAAACAGTTTCGTACCAAAAAAGTCACAAATTAAACCACAGTATTTTACAGAATTTACTACAAAACACTACAAAACTGCCTTCACCTAAGCTCTCTTCTTGCATCGGGTGAGCCAACTGGGTGCTCGTGGTGGTGGTGACTCTTGGCGTGATGCACACAGATTCGGATCTTCATATAAACCTGCCAGGTCCCCTTCACTAGCCTCCCGAGGCGCACCGGTGGCGGCACTCTGAAACCTCGAGCTTTGAAATCCTGGGCGATCTCCCTCACCATTCTCCTGGAAAGGCAGCTTCTGGATCAGAAGATCGGCGGATTTCCAATGATCACCCGTCTTTGGAAGCGCCAATTCCCGGCCTGCAGCGGTGAGGTTCTTCCTCCCCGCCGGTAGAGGGAGCGCGTTCCCCCGCAGCGTTAGTGCGGCGCTTTCTCCCGCAGTCCGCTTACCTCCCGGCCGTTTCTTGCACGTCGCGCCAAAATCTTGGGCCACTTCTGCGGCCCGATGCAGAGCTGCAGCCGCCGAGCAAAAGCATGAAGCTCCTCCGAGGAATGACCAAACCACTCTGTGTTCCACTAACATTTCTTCATGGTTGAACGTAACAGAATATGGAGATTTGCCCAAGTTATGTATCCTAAGAAATAAAGTTATTTCTGAAAAGCAAGGTGTTGGGCATAAAGGGGTTTCTGTACTACTCTTCCATTGTTCACAAAAAGGTTAGTAATATTATTCAATGCGACGCTTCTGTATATTTTTGTTCATCAGCTTTAGGACAGGCAGACGGTATCGGAAGTCCTTTTTAAGTTTGACAGACCCAGAGATTAATGATGAATTCAACTCCTCTTTGGCTTTGCTTGGCTGCCAAGAGATTGCTGGGTATCACACAGCAAACTGAGTGAATTTGATTGAAGAAATATTTATAGACTGAAATAATCAGTTGAGAAGAAGAGCATGTAATTATCACTGACAATGGAACAAACATGGTGAAAGATATGAGTGATTTAGGAAGGAACCCCAGGCATCTGAGGCTGTGTTCTCACCCTTTATTTGTGTCCATTTTTTTTTTTTTTTGGTTGCTTGAGGAAGGACAGTAAATCTAGTCCCTGATACTCCCTCTTGGCTGGAAGAGGATGTCCCCAGACATGTGCTTTTAAACATATTAATTCATGGAATAGAAACTTCAGTAGAATTTCAGGAATTGTGATTTGAAATTCAGAAATATGATATGAAAATTGGTCCTTCAGGTAGAAGATATTTTCTGTCCGTGCATAAGAGTCTTTCTTTATGATTAACTTCTGTGTCTCTGTTTTCCACTTTTAAGCCTAAGACCATCCCAAACATTTGAAGTTTTCCTTTATAATGAATTCCATTGGGAAAGGCAGGGCAATGTAAACAGAAGCAGTCCTTTGTGAGTGTGTGAACTCTAAATCAATAACAAGCTTTAATCTATGACATAAAATTGATGTTCTCTATGTCAGTGTTTTAAAGTGGGGCACATTTATTCAATCAGAATGACTTCACAGACAGAACATTGGGAGGAGATTCTACTCGTGGAGAGCCTGCTGCAGGGTCTAACCCCCGAGCCAGCCATGTGACCGTGCAAGCCATGTAACTCCTTTAAACCTGAGGTTTTTTCACCTGTAAGTGATGTGGCTACATAACCTTAATGATCCTCATAAAAATCACCAAAGGTTATTTTTTCAAACTCCTGAAAGAGCAATACGGCAGCGGGGACAGGAATAGAAATTTTAAAGAAAGTGATGGGAGTCTAGATTTAGCCCCTGTGGAGAAAGGGACGGTGAGCTGACCAAGGATGTGTGAAAGGATCGACCTGGGTTGCTTAGGAGCCGCCTGAGAGCAGGATTCTTTGGTCTCTGTTTGCAGGAAGATGTGGCTTTTCTGCAATAGCTCTCAGCAAATATTTTTCTTATATGTCATGTCTACTATGGTTTAGGGACCAGAGAGCCAGTATTAGGTAAATGAATGAAAAAGAGATCCTAGATGGGGTTGACAGTTTGGACTTATTACCTCTCAAGTACCTTTCGACCCAGAGACTCTCTATTCCTTGACAAGAATGAAGGCGCAAAGGCTTAAGGGAGCAGAGATAAAGGAAAAATTAATTTACATCAGAAGAACCAAGGAGGCTTGATGAAGACCGGAGCTGAGCTTTGAGGAATGCATGCCACTTGATATTCATTCTAATCTGATTGTATGTGTCACAATCAAAACATAATCTCAGAAGCATGATAACCAACTCTTGAAGAATAGCATGTGTCTTTACTGCAGGTTTTCTTAGATGGTGTGGCTGGAGGTTTCACACATTCTTCACAGGTAACTTTCTGAAACTCCTGTCTGGACAGGTAATTTTCTCTTCTAAATCTTGCACACTCCCCGCTCCAGGGCGTCCTTCGCCAGCCCTGCCTCCAGCAGAGAGGACCAACACGACTTCCACCCTACCCTGCAGCTGTCCAGGTCCCTCTAAGAATACCCAGGAACCCAAAGATCTTGCGTGGTCCTTCCTTTCCCCCACAGGGTTTGAACACCAAGTTCTGGGACATGGGATTCATTTCTCACTCTGACCACTTTTCTCCTGAAATATTCTTGAGAAGAATTTCTGGTGGGAAAAAAAAACAAAAAACCCCCTCTCTATTGCAATATAATGCAAGCCCTTTGAAGGGTCAAATAAATGCAGTTGCTTAAAACTAAGGTGAAATACATGCTGTATATAAAAATGTACACAATCTACTCGTAATTTGGCAGAGGGGATGATTGGATAGAGACCCTGTAATTTTTCCCTTCACTCCTGGCTGTTAGCCCTGTTACCACCAACTTAGTTCAGCTGATGAACTGTCTTGTTCTGAATATGTTTTATATGTCCTATACCACATCTCTCCGGACGTGACCACCTTTTGCCCTTCTTCCCAAACATTTGTGTGTACAGCAGTCTTCTCTGAATATTGAAGAATGACAAGAAGGGGCTACATCACAGATAATTCAGCATTTACTACTCCTTTTCATAGTTCTCAAAAGTCCCCTGGCTATTTCTTACCAGTCAACACAAATCCCCTGGGAAGGCAGAAGAACCCCCCCACAGTGAAAAAGAAAAGACCAGAAGGGGAAAGATTTAAAGGACCAAGAATGTAGAGTCAAGTTATCCTAAAAGACCCTAATAGCAAAAAGCAGAATTAGGACAGATCTTATATTGAAGATCTTTAACCATATCAACTACTTGCCCTCTCCTTATCCTAGAACATTCAAACTGTTCAGAAAAAAATATAATGGGGACTTACAGATATTTCTTTGGACTTTACTATGTATGTATAGATCCACTGTTTTCAGTAGTAGAATTATAGTGTGAAATTTAAGGTCATTGGCTCTCACACTGCTTTAGCGACTAGGATGCAAAAACACAGAGAAATAGAATCTATTTCTCTCGGGTGCCTGGGTGGCTCAGTTGGTTAAGCGACTGCCTTCAGCTCAGGTCATGATCCCGGAGTCCTGGGATCGAGCCCCACATTGGGCTCCCCCTTCTCTGTGGGGAGCCTGCTTCTCTCTCTGCCTCTGCCTGCCACTCCCCCTGCTTGTGCTCATTCTCTCTCTGTCAAATAAATAAATAAAATCTTTAAAAAAAAGAGAGAGAATCTATTTCTCTCACAAACGTTCATAAAGTCTGAAAGTACTTTAGATTTGTATACATATTGGTTTAATTTCCACTCGTTTTCCTTTTCTTTTTCAATCTCTCTAAGTAAATATATACACACATTACATACATGTAGGATGTTGCTGTTATATGACAACTGAATAGAACCATTACTATTTCAAATAAGCTTCACTATATCCATGGAGCTTAGGAAGAAACAAGAGTGGTGGTTCCTATTTGGAGATCAGGGACACTGAAGCACAGAAGGGTTAAATGCCTGCCTTACCACAAGGTCACAGGGAGAATCTATGCTGGGAGAGAGAGAAGGGGTCTTTCCTTCACCGCATACTGTTTTATATGTTAACCATCACGCACATGCTAAGTCAATGGATGCTGGCACTTTACATAAATATAGGATGATGCAGTGCTATATGTAATAAAAATCTGAAGCATGAAATGTGGAAGCAATTCAAGAAAACAGATCTCACATTTTTGCCTTTGTCAGAGTCAGAATCTGACATGCTCTGATTAAAATTCAACATCTGCAGGCATTTAAAATTAAAGTATACAGGTATTCATGTTTTCCTCCTTCCGTGATGTTTTATTGCTGCTTTTTTCATCTTAAATATTAAAAACATTACATTATTTTATTTCATATGTCGAACTTCATGTCTCAGTGTATTACGCACTGCCCTTTCACCTCTGAGCTCTGGTTCAAATCCAGCTCTTAGCTGAGGAAATACAAAACATCTGAAAATATTTAGTAGACTCATCTCAAGGCCTAATGGACTACAGTTTACACTAACTTGACAAACACAACAAACAAAAAGATTTGCCACAAATTAAAATGTTTACGTGAAAACATTCAGGAATGAACAGTATATAAAGGCCCCTCAGACAGACCTGAAGGCTGTGCGTTTATTCCACGGGGAATTTGAAACAAAGATGGAGAAAAATCTGGGCTGCACCTGTCCCACCCAAAACAGGTGAATGGAAGATCCAGATCATAGAACTCCACCTCTGCCATTTTGTGGAGGTGAAAACTGCCATTTAGAAGGGGACAGCGGATGGGAGGAATAAGAGAAAACAGCCCAAAAATAAATCATCAGCTGTATCACATTATTCTTCTGTTCATGCAAAAATTATTTATCGAGGCATGCACTGCATTCAAATACAGCTAGGCACTTTTGCATTGGTGCCTTCCAGCAAGTCAGGAAAATAAAGTTAACCTTGGCCTAGAGACAAATCAAAGATACAAGCCTGCTTATTCTCTTAAGGACCAACTTTTATGAACAAGTTCATATTTCGTGATTTTAAAAAAAGGAAACAATAGGCCATTTCATATTAAATCTGCTATCCTCTCCGGGAGTGGGTCATCAAGTACCTTCGGAGGCAAGGGGATCCTGAGGAGGACAGGCGCCACGTAAAGGCATTCTGATTTTTTTAACGTTCAATGCCATGTGGTCCAAAAACTATATACGTGCAGGCCACCAGTGTCTCTGTGCTACAGCTCCTCTCTAGGCCCTACATTTGATGATGGATGGGTGCTGTGCCCTTCCTCTACCATCACCTCCTCTCTCTCCCACCACCTCATCTTCTAGAAGACATTGGACAGTTGCCACTACTAAGGGAACAAATAAATCAAATCCTAAGTCAGAAGTTCAGTGTATAAAAATCTCTTGGGAAATCTGTTAAAATGCATATTCCCAGGCCCAACCTCAGAGATTCCGATTCTGAAGGTTTGACATAGGGCCTGGGAATATGCATTTTAAAAGCTTGTCAGGAGATGCTGATGCCGGTGGTCCAGGGCTCCATGCTGCAGCGTGGACCCAACTCCTGTTCTCGGTGGCTTCATCAAGGTGAAGGGAAAAAAACCAACAGAGGGGAAATGTCCACACCCATCTTTGCTTCCTTTCCTCAGCCTTTAGGGCTGGCCATCTAGGAAGGTTTCACTGAGGATGGAGGACCCGATAGGGCTGAGGAGAAGACAGAGCAGGTCAGGTGATAGGGACCAGTAACTAGGTATACCCCACCACCGGTCTCCCCAACTGATAGCTCATACCTTCCCTGACTCCATTCTTAGCAGCACATTCCACTGCTTAATGCCCTCCACCAGCAAAAAGTTCTTCCTCCCCACTCACCTGCATTCTTGAGATGTGGAGCCATTGTTGCTTTTAATTCTCCACTCAATAGCAATAGGAAACATCAGGCACCACCCTTGGAGAGCAGCGAACCATTTTTATGGTGTTAAATGACACACCAAGAAAGGCCAAGGTAAGGGAAATACTAAATTCAAGTGTGCTCTGAATCAAGCTTTTGTAGTAATTCTTCAGTGGTCTGAATTCTGATTTATGATAACAGTTTGAAAGGTCTTCCTTAGATCCTTTCAGCTTCTCCATGGTGCAACTCGGAAATAGTTTATTCTCTCACACTTTGTATGTGAAGTTTCTGCCAAGCCTCAAATGGCCTTTCTCTTTCTCTCTCTTTTTTTTCCTGACAAATACTTAAAGACAGAGCTGCACTCATTCAAATTTGGTAGCATTAACTCCAGTAACATAACTGACACCCCACTTAAAGAAGGAGAGAAAAATCATAAAAATCTTCTGTTTCACTTAATTTAATATTTGACAAGTCCCTTAAAGAACAACCGGGATATTCTCACCAAGTATTTTCAGTCGTGTCTTGACCCCATCTGTGCCTGAAGTTGGTACCTGAGCATCTGAAGGTGTAATAAGTCCTTCTTTCCTGACACCCAGCCCCCAACAAGGACTGTGTTGGGTGGTGTGAATCATCGGGTGTTGATCTGATTCCAAGGCAGGTATCTCAGTGATGGGAGATGATACGGTTCATTTTGCTTTGTCTTTTGCACTGTCTTCACTGTAAAATGCCTCTCAGTCTAGGCTGGTCAGATGAGAAAACATATTCCCCCCCTATTTAGGAATTTAATGAGATCAACTCAGGTCATGAACTCACCTCCGGCACATGTGATTATGACTAGACAAGTGAGAGAGGATAAATACCCATGGTGGGGACAGAGGTGAGGATGATGGTGGTGTTCTCACCTATTGTCTATTGTTTTTTTTCCTGGTAGGTACTCTATTGTCAGAAAATTGGTATTTTTCTTTTTCTTTTTTTTTTAAGATTTTATTTATTTATCTGACAGAGAGACACAGCGAGAGCAGGAACACAAGCAGGGGGAGTGGGAGAGGGAGAAGCAGGCTTCCCGTGGAGCAGGGAGCCCGATGCGGGGGCTCAATCCCAGGACCCTGGGATCATGACCTGAGCCGAAGGCAGACGCTTAACGACTGAGCCACCCAGGTGCCCCTAATTTTTTTTTTTTTAAGATTTTATTTATTTGACAGAGAGAGACACAGCGAGAGAGGGAACACAAGCAGGGGGAGTGGGAGAGGGAGAAACAGGCTTCCCGCAGAGCAGGGAGCCCGATGCGGGGCTCGATCCCAGGACCCTGGGATCATGACCTGAGCCGAAGGCAGATGCCCAACGACTGAGCCACCCAGGCGCCCCAGAAAATTGGTATTTTTCTTAATGGATGTTAATTTGGGCCAGTCATGTTGTATAGATGCATTTCACACTTTCTGTGAAGGGTTTTGTTATTAGAAATACCACAGAGTAGTCTCAAGGGTATGCTCTCTTGAAAAGTAGTTTTCAAGAATAAGATACAAGCAATTTTCATTGGTAAAAGTTAACTCCCATTTGCTTACTGAATCAACCAGCAATCATCTATCAAGACTATTATTTCCATACTATTGTACTCTAGATTAATAAGAGTATAACACCATAATAAGACTTGTCCTTACTTTCCAAAAGTATAAAATCTGGGTAAACAGTCAAGACTTACTTAGGATGAGGAACAATTATAACTCCAATGTCCAGCACTGTGTGTGACTGGTCCATGATAGACATTTAATCATTTCTTACATCCACAATAAGTGAACATTAAATGCTGAGGTACAGACTGAAAATTCTATAGATCTAATAAGAGATAGTGTGTGGCATTTCTCAGCCTCCTTTGACCATGGAACCCAGCTTTCAAGAAACTCCTCAGGGAATCATGTTCCACAGAATCCACTTTGGGAACTCTAGCTCAGACACACTTCAATGGGAGAGGTGGAATTCCTACTGGGTGTTATAAGGAACAAAGAATTAAATGGAAGGAAACAAGGGGGAAATCCAGGCAGAGAAAATAACAGAAGCATAAGGCGGAGGTCAAAATTAACCTAGAACATGGGAAATCAAGGAAATTTACCTAAATGGTTATAGCTTCAATCACTAGAGAGTTACCTGGTTTTTATAATATTCTGCCTGGCCAAATAACACGTTGTAACAAAATTAGGCAGGGAAAGCCTGAGGTGAACTTGTGATGGTACAATAAGCACTTGGATTTATATTCTCTGGGAAAACTAGCAATCAGTTCAACCATATTTGGAGTCGAGAGCATAGACCGCCAAGCCTAATGGTTTCACAGTTCTCTTATTAGAAGCTTCTGTAGAAATTTGGTGGGAGGAGGGTGGTAAAGAAATGGGGAGTGAAGATAAGGGAAAGTCTTATTTTTATCCCTTTTTTTCAAAGTAAGAGATACCAGTATAGCATGTGAAGTTCTAGATGTTTTTGTTTTTTCACTGATTTTCTACATCTCAAAATAGTCTTTTAAGAGCCCCATGTTTTCTTACATCTCTTTTACTTCCATTTTTTGTTATTTTCTGGCTGCTTTTACTTCTAAAGGAACCTTTAGGAAAATTTGTTTGCGACAGGATTTTGAAAGTTTGCCTCTTCTGTCCTGTCGTGGATGGGCAGTTGATTGGTTGTGTGCTGACTAAATTGCCTATGTTCCTTACTTCAGTTTGCTCTTTTGCAATAAAAGGAGTGAACCAGAAGACGGTCTTTAAAAAGCTATGTACCCTTCCTTCTAAGAGAGCTATTTTTGATAATAAGACAAGTCCTGTCAAGTGAAGGAAATCCATAACCAACCTAAACCCTCTCCCAAGGTCCTTGGAGGCAGCCCTTCCTCTGTGCCTGTACCCTCCCCACATGGCACCATCAGCATCCCCAGCCGCTCCGTACAATGATGACGTTTTCGCAAGTCTGCATTTTCTACCAGAATGTGAAATGCTTGATTTAGGGGCCAGTTGTTTTTCATCTTTGCCTACCTAATCCTACTTCAGGAGACAACACCCAGCGGTAGTATCGTCTAGTGGTTAAGAATATAGGTTCTGGCCCTGAGTAGGTTGGAATCCCAGCCCAGCTGACCACCTTACAAGTTGTATGACCTTTGGAAAATTGCTTATGCTCTCTACGCCTCTGTTTCTTCACCTATTAAAAAGAGGGAAAAAATTATGGTTATTACTTTGTGATGGGGTTAAACAAGCATAGAGTACTTGGTACAATGATTAAAAATATTAGCTAATCTTCAGGAACCAACATCATAAGAGTTCAGTCAGTGTTTGAATGACAGAATAAGTCTACCAACGTAAGAGCTTACATGGGAATAGATTGATTATAAAAATATACATAAAGAATTTGTGAGGAAAACAAAGTCGAATAAGATATAGTCCATGGCAGTATGAAAATTACAGTCTAGAAGGGAAACAAAGACACGCACATGAGTCATTACAATACTAGATAGAATCTGATAAATACTCTATTATTACAAGAAACAAAGTGTAGCAGGAGTTCAGAGGAGAAGAGAGATGATTTCCAACAGAGAGGATCAGTAACTGATGCGTGGGTTGATAGATCTTTCAACAGAAGAGAACTATGTTTACACAACATCTGTTGCATCATCTCCCCCAGCTTTCTTCCCCTGGAGATTAGTAGATTAAAAAAAAAAATCCTTCTTTATAATACATAGAAATTGAGACTCAGAGAGTCAAATTTGCATCTTGTTTTGGGCTGATAACTTAAATTCTGAGTTACGTTTTTTGAACAATGAGGACAGGGGCTGGGTATTACCTAAAGGTTGTCTGCTGTTTTGTGCAACCAGAAAATTTTGCTGCCAAGCACCAGAGGCATGTGCATGAGCGTAACACCAGGAGAGCAGCCAAGGCCCCACTCGGGATGCTTTTATTGTTTGTCTAAAGTGGATGTTTTTCCAAGCAAACTGCACTGTGTTCCAACAGGAGATCCATCATACTTGTCTTTGTGGTTACAGAGCAGGACTCAAAATGATGGGGTGATTGGTGCCTGGGCCAAAGGAAAAGATGCTCCAGATCAGAGGCTCCTCCCTTTGCCTGGTCCTTTTCAAGAATAAGAAAATCTTTGGACTGAAAATGTAGCGAATGACCTTGAAGGAACCTATCCCCAGGGTTTAACTCTCAGGGAGTTTGAGATACTTGGGAAATCCAACCAAGCCCCTGGGAACTTTCACCTAGACTACACAGGGTGGAGAATCGGTTTACATTTGTCCAGTGGTGTAAAGACTTCTCAAGTTCTGGAGAGGTAAGTCACATTTGGTGAGTTTGGGTGATTCTGGTATATATAGCGCAGATTTCCAACCCCACCAAATATAATCACTCCTAAATGCATCAAGGTTATTAAGTATTTTCTAAAAGTTAAAACCATAAATTCCATGAGATTTGAGCCAAAATACATACCTATTCTTAAAAGTTCTTTTTGTGTGTGTGTGTGTGGCTTTTCAAACAGCCCTAGCTTTGAAATTATGATCCTTGTTTTTCAAGGTCTTAACACACTAGACAGCTTTCAAATGACCAAATCTGAATCAAGGGCAGAATTTTAAGACTCTAGCCTAGTACCACTCCCTAAAGAACATACCTAGGGGGGCGCCTGGGTGGCTCAGTCGTTAAGCGTCTGCCTTCGGCTCAGGTCATGATCCCGGGGTCTGGGATCGAGCCCCGCATCAGGCTCTCCGCTCCGCGGGAGGCCTCCTTCTCCCTCTCCCACTCCCCTTGCTTGTGTTCCGTCTCTCGCTGTCTCTCTCTCTGTCAAATAAATAAATAAAATCTTTAAAAAAAAAAAAAAAAAAGAACATACCTAGGGTCTTCAATGTACACGAGCACCATTCCTTCTTCACTGAACCCTCGTCCTATCTCACCCCAAGCTCGCTCAGAGAGATTTATCTCAGGCACAGTCTCCCCAAGCTGCTCCTACTACCATTTCAACAGAGTCCTTATCTCACCTCTTTCCTGTCTTCCTTGCTGTTCTAGAAAGAATGATGCTTATATCTCCAGAAATACTGACCTCTATTACTACTCTAGTTGTAAATCTCTTCCCTTCTCCCTAAAGGGAGGCTGGCCTCTTCGTTCTCTATCCTTTCCCTGGCAGCAATTTTTCCAGTTTCCTTTTTTGTTGGCTCTAGAACATGTTCTTATGTCTGTCTATGTCTTAAAAAGAACTGTAACTTTATCATAATCCTCATCCTCGTTTTCATCATCTATCATTTATGGATGATGATGCACCACTGTGCTAAGAACTTTATGTATTATTTATTTAATCCTCACAAGACTACTTTCAGTTCAGTATTTCTGTCCCTGGAAACTAACCTTCAAAACTCAACTCCTGGGATGGGTGAGTCTAATTCTACTATTTGGCTACTTTTTCTCCTACTCTCTGATTACCATGATCTGGTTTCTGTTTTCATATCACCCTTCTAAAACCATTCCCACAAATGTCTCCAGATAAAATTGAACCCCCCAACACACCCTCTTATCCCTGCAGATCCTTGGACCACTTCACATTCTAACAACCCACTTATTTCTGATCACTGACTTAGAAATCCATGCGAGGTTTATTTATAGACTCCTTCCTTCTATACTGACTCTGTTGGGGTGTTTATATGCTCCAATAGTTTAGTTCTTACTGAAGATGTTTGAACTGTCACTCAGACCCATCTCAAACTTCTCTCCAACCTGATAAGAAACAATTTTCCAAAGGTCGTACACAAATATCTTTAAAATTTCTAGGTTCATATCCATGAATTTTAGGAAAATATGTAAATTGTCCATCAAACTCACGATTCCATGGATATTGTGGCTTAGGAACTATTTAGGATTAGAAAAATGATCAATCAAAGAAATATCAAGCATATAAGAGTACAGCTATGGGACAAAAATTCTGAAAGTAATATTCAAATTATGAAAATTGTTGTAGAACATCTTATTCTGTTGTCAAAAAGGAAATGGTCCCCCAAATTCTTAATTATCTTCCCTTCTTCCTCTGTCTCTATATTCTCTTACCTTACCTATTAGATTCAATGACATCCTCTAACTTCTCAGTCCCTGAAGTAACTACACCCCTATTTTCTTCATTGTCTCTATCCAGTCTGTCTCCAAGGTTTGCCAGAACTTCTGCAGTCACACCAGGAAATAAGTTATTCAAACAACGCCCTAACCTGTCGTCTAGCAAAAATTCTTCGAGTCATTTTAAATCCTGTGCCCAGAAAAAGCAAAAATTTGTAGCAGCATAGATAACTACTGTTCCTTCCCCCAGTTCTTGTGTCATGGAAATTAGGAGAAGGCCATTTACAGAAAGGTTTCATAGCTAGAAAGGTGAGTTTGCAGAATAAGGCTGTCTCAGACTTTGACTAATATCAGAACAAGTCACACTGAACCTTTTTCCCAAATGAATGCCCTGGGCTAGTTTGCCAGCACCTGTCTCCATCACACCTCTGATCCATACCAGTCTCCTGGGTGACCTTTCCCTGCCACCTTCTCCTCCACCACCAGTTCTATGAAGCTTAGCCTGGTACTTCCCCTGGCCGGTTCCTCAGTACCCAATCCTCTACCACATTGTACCCTGTGGAGCTCCTATTCCACCTGCTGTCCACTCTCCTAAAGTGGGTTCCACTATCTCAGGTTGATTTGTTTAGCAAACATCATTTCTCCTATAGTTCTCAGATAAAGCTGCTTCTACCTGCAGCCTCTTCCAATTCTCTCCACCTCCCTCCCTAAAGCCTCAGATCTGGTTTCACAATCACTCAGCAAACCCTAGTGAAGTATAGCCATTTATACCATCTTCTCCATGAATTTCAGATTTCTTCCAATCTCCCAATATGATCTCATCCTCCTAAGTGCTGCTAGCACCTGGATGAGTGTTCCTCCTCATCTTCTTCCAGGCCACTGCCCTCAGTGACTTTAATCTCCAGCACCCTGGACTTTTCTCATTCTTCTTAACACTTCTGCCACATGACATAGCTGACTCAAGCCTCCTTAAATCTAAATCCTCCTTTGCTTTCATGGTACTCATTCTTATGATTCTTCCTTTTTTACTTTGACCACTGCTTCTCTTTATCTAGCTCCTCTTTCTTCTCCATTCTCTAAATGAATGCATTCTCCAAGATTTTGTTCTTGTTTTCTTTTTTTTTTATCTTTATTCTGTAGAGATCTCATCTACACCAGCAAATCTAACCCTTAACTCTACACTGACATATCTGTAATTCTGACACTTACAAAGCTTGTTAGTCATTTTCATCTGCTTGGTGGGCAGTCCCATCTATATGTATTTTTGGAATCTCAGTATGTCAATTCCTCCTTCCCCTCCTGGTTGCTCTATATTTCTGTTAGTGGGACAAACATTTTCTCAGTCATACGCATTCAAACCCTGAGAATCATTACTGCATGCTCCTTTTCCCTCCCTGACCAAATCTATCAATTCCTGTCAATTGTTTTCTTATTGTACCTTTCATCTGGCCTCTTTTCTTTTATTGTAAGGTGAATATCATTATTGCTGTAAGTGAATATCATCATGTCCATTTTACAAGTACAAGTTTGGAGGCTAAGTATTTTCCCAGTGTTACTAATCTGGTAAGTGATAGCGGGACAGGATTGAAACTTAGATCAGTCTTCAAACCTCAGCTTCTTCCTTTCATCAAACTGCTTGCCTGAAAATAGATGACATTGTTACATAAAATAAGAATAATATATAATTTGCATAATTAGAAATAAATGTACTTTTTATAATTCTTTCTGTAAAAGCTTATTTTAATTGCGTTCTTATTTCAAAATGTCATCCTCTCTATATAAGTTACAATATAATATATATCTCTATAATATAAATTATAGAAGCAACTCAGGGTAAGGTTGGAGAACATCAACGTTAGAATGAATTGGGTTTCCAGTTCCACACATCAGTGGTGTAAACTTGGGCAAGTTGCCCAATGTCTCTGTGCCTTGCTTTCCTTATCTGTAATAGTAGTGGGTACAGATGTGGAAAATCCACATGCAGGGAACAAGAAGTTACCTCAACACATTAATCAGCAATACCAATATTTGACTCCTGTGTATGCTATTTGGGGCTGTTTATTCATTTTATAGAGCCAGGCATACAGTTAAATTTAGCAACTATTTATTGAGTATCTCCCAAGTGCCTTATGACTAATAAAATGATTAATAGCCAATGTCTGAAAACATTCTATGGCCTGAACATCTAATCTCCAAAGTAGTTACAAATAATAGATCTAATTCAAATTCACCTAGTCTTACAATTATGTGAAAAGCACAGTCTAATTTCATAACATAAATATCACTCATAGCCTTGCCTTCTATCCTTTTCCTCAGGTCAAAATCTTGGGGAGAAACCTTACTCTGAATCCTTGACATCCTATCTCATCATCTCTTTCCAAGTTGGACGGCTGTTCTGTACTGTCCAAAGACCTTCAGGTCTCTGTAAGCACTCACCTTCAGTCAACATCACATTCTGTTCAGTAGCCATCCTTCTTCTTGGGCATCATTATAAATTCACTTCCCCTTCTTTTCTGAGCTAATAAATTTTCCCATTTCCCTCTCCATTAGTTTGACGTGCTTACCAACTACCAGTTACAATTTATCAGCTTTCTTTCTTCTCTCCACAGCCTCTGCTTTGTTTAACCAACCTCCTTATTAGTTCATCGGAACTTTTCCCTATCCATTCCCAAATACCACCTCCTACATGACCTACAGTAAGTTACCCAATCAGACTTCTCAAGTCAAAGACCCAAAATTCCTTTTCCTCCACAAAGTCCTCCAGGGCTAAACTAAAAAGAAGATAGTACTTTTCCCTCACTCCAATAACCTGCTCAGATACTCATCCACCTGAAACCAGGAACACTTCACTCATCAATTCATCGAATTATTGAATTTTGAGATTAGGAGGCTTACCACTTTATTGCCACAACATTGCTTCTTTGTTGCACTCTACATCTGTCCTGTGATGGAATTATCCGGGGAGACTACCATCTATCTCAGGCAGTTAGCATCTACAGCATTGTTTCTTCACTGCTGCCTCCTAACTCTGTGAGGCATGAAGTCATCCTGAGACTAACATTTCTTTCTTCCAACTTCTGAGTAGGGATTTGGGTTGTGGACAAGGCAGTAGACATGGCAGGAAGAAGAGATGGCACAAGGTAAGGCAATATCTGAATATACCTGAATACATGTCATTATTAGGCAGTTTTTCCCAAAATATTATCTCTTAAAAAAAAGAGTCACCTCACGTGGAGTACTTGCCAAGTATCTTATATCACGGAAATGCTTTCTCAATTACTTTATTCTGAGCAACAAATACCACCGGATGGAGGTTCATTAGGCTGAAATAGTCTCAATTGACACTAGTTTTGGAAGCTTGTAGAAGTTATCTGATATGAGCAGCTTTTTTAAAAGAAAAAAGAAAACTCCCACAGATTTAGTCATTATTCCTGGGTAATTGACATTTCACATGTTGGCTACCATGTTGATGAAACTTTCAAGGTTTGCTTAGGTGGTTCTGTTGTGCGGACAATGGGGTGTTGTTGTTTTTTTTTTTTTTAAATCCTAACCCTAGGCAAATGGCTGGGATAAAATTTGCAGTACAGTATTATACACTCAGATCAGAAAAATGAAATAGAAGTGATTGCAACAGAGTCTAGAAAACTGTCTCAGGCGATTTGAGAAACAGCTCTAGTGATGATGAAAGCTCAGCTGCATCTCAGCTGTCTCCAAGATGCCTATAAAGAGTCCAAATAAAAATTACTATATCAGATGTGAGCTCAAAAAATGGGTTCAAAATAATATATCAGTATACATAAGACGTGATTACAAGTATATATGTGCGATTAAATTAATAAATCAAATATCATAAGTAAACATTGAATTCATCCATATCTATTATACTTGCCATATGTAAGCTAGCCAAAGGCTTTTCAGGAAATTATATAATGAGAGAAATGGTGTGTCCCCATATATTGAGGTCGGCCTTATATTGGGGACATTCATGGCGCACATGAGCACATAGGATGTGGGTAGAGCTAGGTTTGGAAGGGCAGATAGCTTGTAGAGGAATTGGCTCAGGAAAAAGAATGGCGATATATTTTCTCACTGTTTCTTAGCAGGGTCACAAATCTGTCCTGTGCTAAGAGAGATTGGGACACTCTGGTCAGAAGGACAAGAATGAATTCACTTTAGCTCATTTTGTTCTATTCCCAGAACTGCGAGTGCTCCCTGACTATTATTCATTGATGGTTAGGATGTGCTGTGAAGCTGTTTATTCCAGCATCCTTCTAATTTGTTACATAACACAAAAGAATGGAATCTGAAAACACAAAAGTGGAGAAGTGTTCAGCATAATAAAGTCATTTGTGATACATAATTAACCCTATCTATAAGTTCCTCTAGCTATTTGTTTAAACCCACTCTTGGGCTTTTCCCTAGCTAAAAGGCCTCCTTTTGTTGAGCAATTTCAACGTATAGTCACATTCTGAACTGTTGCCAGCTAAAATTCTTGCATTAGGCTCCATGGCTGTCTGTTCCACCAAGACAAATAAGAACTGGCCCATTCCCTCATCTGAGTGCATTGTTCATGGTGCTGAGCAGTGATTTTCCATATCTGCCTGTCTTTGCATTCACCCCAGGAGAAAGGGTGAGCCTGGTTTATTGAGTTCTCATTTCTCACAAAGCAGCAACATCTGGAGGGCTGAGCAGTTTGTTGGCAGGTCCAGCCCGAAGGAATTCGGCCATGGTTCCGATTGGCTCTTATCAGTAGGTGTCACTAAAGACAGCTTCAGAGACAGAAAAATAAATAGGCCAATTAAGCAATGCCAAGAACAGACTATTTTATAGCCATTTCTGTTCTTTTTATTGTTATTCCAACTGCAGAAATTTCAAGATTCAAATTATTCTCTGGCTTTTTCCCCCCCTCCTGCAAATGACCATTTTTCCATTTTTCCAGTGCCTTCCTTTAGAGTTAGAGAGTGGGGCATTCAATTAATAAACTTATATTGTGGTGTCTGATGTAGTGAAAACAAAATGAAAACAGATGAAGGAGATTAACTCTAACACTTGATTGCAATGAAGCTACAGCCGGCTGTTCATCTGCACACAGACTAATGAGCACTTCACCATCCCCCTTCTCGGTGCAATGTGAGACACTCAGCACTTGTAGAGAGCACAACAACTCATCCCACCCCATCCATGCCTATGTGTCCCCAGAGGATGCACACATGGAAACTCTGGTGTGAGACCACGCATTTCTGAGGAGGTCCGCGGGGGAATTCCCAGGCCTCTTCCTGGAAATGGGCCAGACTTGTTCATAGTGGCCACCATATGCACGGGCTTCACTTTTTGGTGATTGAGACTCCCACCAGCAGACATAGGCCCAGTGGGGACTCTAAATTTTACCTCCAAGTCCAAGCAACATCATATATATGTAGAACACTTTATTGATATTCCTAGTTAGCAGATACCTCATCTAGATTCGTCTATTGTTATCTGAGAAAAACAAGGGAACAATTCAAATGGATGGATTTGGTTTGCAAAATGCACTGTGGATGAAACCAGGGCATGGGTCCCAGTGCCAGCGCCATGTCTAGCACATGGTAGGTTCTCAGGCAATGTTGGTTAATGAATGAGGCATCTGTGCACTCAGAATATCAGTAACCTGTTTTGTGAAGATCATACGTATGGCGTCTGTCATCCTCCTCCATGTATGCTGAATTTTCACGCATTTTAGTGGGTACTTCCATTCTTTCTGGTTTTAGAAACATTCCAACTACATCGGGTAATGAGATCCTTAGGTATGAAGACCAAACCAATGACTTTTTTTTTTTAATTCCAAATTTCTTCTTTTTCTTTTTTTTTAAGTTTTGTTTTTTTGTTTTTTGTTTGTTTGTTTTTTGGTTTTTTTTTTTAGAGGGAGAGACAGCAGGAGCTGGAGGGAGAGGGAGAGAGACTCTGAAGAAAACTCTGTGCTGAGCGCAGAGCCAGACTCAGGGCTTGATCTCACAACTGGGATATCATGACCTGAGCCAAAACCAACAGTTGGATGCTGAACCGACTGAGCCACCCAAGTGCCCCCAATTCCAAATTTCTTACAATTATCAATGTAAAACTGATAGCTAATAATAATAATGATGGTGGGGTACCTGGATGGCTCAGTCATGGGATCAAGTGGGACCTTGATCTGAGTCACCAGCTCAGGTCATGATCTCAAGGTCATGGGATCAAGACCTGCATCAGGATCTGCCGGCCCGGTGGGAGTCTGGTTGAAATTCTTTCCCTCTGCCCCTCCCCCCCACCCCCACTCACATGTATGGGCACTCTCTCTCTCTCTCTTTCTCAAATAAATGAATGAATCTTTTGGGGAAAAAATAATAATAACAGCTGTCATGTACTGAGTACTTACTCTGTGCCAAAGGAAGTTCTATACATTATTTCATATAATCCCACCAGAACCGTATGAGATAAATGTGATTATTACCCCATTTTACATATGAGAAAACTGGGACCTAACCTCATTAAGTTATTTGCTCAAGGGAACACAGTTAGAAGGCTGCAGAGCCAGGTTAAAACAGGTTGTCTGACTAAACTGGTGTCTTAACCAGGTACTTTGCAACCCTCTCTTCTAACATGGAACTATGATTAGTAAATCTTAACAAAGGGAAGGGAGGAAATATCTGGGAGAGGCGAACATAAAATGAGTAAAATAAAATGAGTAAAGGTTGAATCTACACTGTGGTCTTTATAACTGGGATGCTGGTACTTAGTAGATGCTGGGCTAAACAAAAAGGGGAGTATTGCTTCTTTTCATGGCTGGGGATTATTTCTATTCACAGCACTGCCATCTAGTCTCCAAGTTCAACAACGAATGACTAGTGGACCTAATTTTCCCCATGAACATTCTTCCCTAGCATCTTTCTGCAATTTTGGACTCCCAAGTCCAAGTTACATGATGTCATTTTCATTTTCTGGGCATAATTACTAAATTATACAGGCCCTAAACCCACATTCTTGTATTCTAAAAACAAACAAACAAACAAACACAAAGACATGGTTCTGTGAAATGAAATGTACACAGCAGAACTCAGAACCTGCTGGCCCAGAACATGTCCCATCCACAGTGCCTCCACAGAGAACACACAGAAATCTCCAAGATAAGAATGCAAAAAGTCAACCTTACACTCTGATTACAGATTAAAAGTTTCCAAATCTAAAGGAATACATATTCAGCCTAAAAAACTGACAAAGGTGTTACTTGACACATTTTAACAGATTTTATTATTTATAAACTTTTGGAATACTTAGTTTTTTATGGGATTTTTTCCAAGGCATAATATATCCATGATAGACATACACACTCCATCACATTTCAAAGAATATTGCTTATCTTTCATCCCAATTGAGGAACATTCTTGTGGAATCTTATTCGTAACAGATTTATGCTCAGAATACTAGTTCTGGAGACTAATCCTCCCCAGGTTGCAGTCATCTAATGGCAAGTGAGAGAAGAGCATTTAGTGGGTGTTTATCATCCTTTTTGTCAAGATCAGTAATGTGTTTTATCTAGATGAATCAAAATATAGGGGAGGATTCAGTAAGAGTATACCTTGTCAGTATAATATAATACAACAATAATAATATAATACAATATATAACAATAATAATATATAACACAACAATAATATAAGGCAATAATATGAAACAATAATTTAGAACCAGCTTTGTTAGGACCTCTGATCCTAAAAGATTCATTTATAAAACCCACATCTGCAAACGTTGAAGACTTAAGATGAATAGAACACTGTCCTGCAAAGTAGATGCACATGAATAATACTATTTTTACCTTCATGATTGGCACATAATGAAAAGGTAAGATAGGTGTCATGAAAGATTTGTCTTTAAAGGAATAAAAAAAGATCCCAGTAGAAGAATCAGGAAAAGCTTTTTTAAAGAGGCTGCATTTGAGATGAGCCTTCATGGAGACATGGAATCCCTTGTTGAAAAGTAAACCAAAGGGAACAGCATGGAGGAGGGGCCAAGCAGAAACTATGGATTACAGAGGGAAATGCAAAGAGTTTAGTGAGAATGAGGCTGAAGATTAGGCTGAAAAAATAGGTACCATTTTATGGTGGGCCTTGAAGGCCAACGGAGACTTTTGTGCACAAATCAAAAGGCAGAGGGGAGCCACTGACGTCAGTAGGGTGTAAGTACAGTGAGATCTGCCCCAAACTTCAGGATGCCTCCAGCCCAGTGTCTGAGAGACATGCAGAGAAGAGAGTAGGGGTGAGGGGCGTGGACTGTTAGGGGGCTCTAGCGCACTACAGATAGCATTATCTGTGAAAATGAGACCTGGCAGAAGAGAACAGAGAGGTAGAAAGGGTGGGGGGGATGTGGTTGATGATGGAAGGGAGAGCGGTGCTGTTGCTAGCAAGAAGAAAGTCAGGAGGAGAGATTGCTTTTTCGTTGGTGGAAATCACAGAGTTTGATTTGGGACAAAGCGAGTCCAGTGGCCTTTTGTCTAGAATAGGTCTAGAACTTGGCTGTGGGGTAGTAAATTGGGGAATCCCCCACTCTAGCAATAGCAACAAAAGCCATGGAAGCTGGTCAGTCACCAAGAAACAGGGCACGGAGAAGATAACCTTCTATAGGTAAGTGGACAAAACACTGGAGGATGGCAAGGGAGTGTGGAAGAAAACCATGTGTGTGCTTCAGAGTCACACAGATCCAGATTCAAGCCCAGAGTCCGTCTCTTTATAACTGTGTGACCGTCAGGAGCCTTTTTTTGGGAATCAAATGAGATGTGTACATAAGATACCCAGCACCATGCCTGCTACAAAGTAAGTTTTCTAAATGTGAGTTACTTCTTCAGAGCATTTCTGGTACTACTGCCCATTCCTTTTGATTATCTTTCCATTGTATTTGAAAGTTCATATTTCCAGAAATTCAATTTCCAGACTGATGGGTAAATATATTTTAATATCTATAGGAAAGAAATACCTGGTATTAAAAGAAAAGGATAAAAATCCATGATGGTTCAGAAAGGCCTTTAATTTGCAATCCACTCTAGATATCTGAAAAGACATAGCCTCAAATAGCTCGTGAGGAATGGTGGGCTCAGGGTTCCATTCCCAGTAGACCACCCTCTGTCATCATCCTCTATAGTTAGTAATTAAAACAAAACTCATTCTTGAGCAGTCACGCAAGAAGTATGAATCCACGTGAAGCTGCAAAGTCGTACCAGTCTTCCGTTTTCCCCAATTACATAATCTGAGCAACACAGATTATTACTGCTTACCCACCACAAATTTTACTGGTCCTAAGCAAGTAGGCAAGTAGGTTCTTTCATCACTGAGACTTGAAACACCCCATTAATTTTGTCCCATTGATGAGCCCCAGTGGTTTGTATAAGGAATCGTCATTGTATTAGACATTGAGACATTCTCAGATGAAAGAAAACTAAGAGAATCTGTTGCTAGCACACCCAAACTAAGCCAATGACTGAAGAAAGTTCCGTAAGCAGAAAGAAAATGATAAAAATAGGAACCTTGGAACACAGTAAGCAAAAATATTGATAAATACAATAGACATCTTTTCCTCTTTGAGTTTTCTAAATTATGTTTGATGATGAAAGTAAAAATTATAACACTGATGGATGTGGTTTTAAATTAATAAAGAGGAACTCTGTAAGGCAGTTACATTACAAACGGGGTAGGGGAAGCAATGTAAAGGGAGGTGATGTTTCTACACTTCACTCAAACTTGTAAAATGTTGACAGTCATAGACAGTGGTGATAAGTTGTATAAGATACATATAGGGTGACAAGATACACATATCAAGTTATGTATATAACTTAAACTATATAAATTATAACTTTATAAACTTTAAAACTTTTAGGAAAAGGTGTAGAGAAAACATTTTCAGAACGTAGGGCTAAACGAAGAGTTCTCAAGCTTTACACCAAAAGCATAAGCTATGAAAGGAAAAATGGATCAGTTGAACTTCATCAAAAAGAATAACTTGCTCTGCTTGACACCCTGTTAAGAGAATGAAAAGACAAGCTATAAACTGGGGAAAAAAAATATTTGCGATCCATATATCCAACAAAGGATTCGTGTCTAGAAAATGTAAAGAACTCTGAAAACTCAACAGCTAAAATAAATCCAGTGACAAAATGGGCAAAAAACATCAACAGTCATTTCACTGAAGAGAAGATGCAGATGGCAAATAAGTAGAAGAAAGACGTTCAGCTTCATTAGCCATTAGGGGAATGTAAGTTAAAACCACAATGAGCTCATCGCTACACATCTATCAGAATGGCCAAATTAGACAGTGACAACGCCAAATGCAGACAAACTGCATACCTACATGTTTTTGTTGATGGGAATAGGTGAGGGTACAACCAGTCTGGAAAGGTGGTTGGCAGTTTCTTAAAGACTAAACATACAGCTACCATATGACCTGGCAATTGTATTCCTAGGCATTTATCCCAGAAAAATGAAAACGTATGTCCACACAGAAACCTATGCATGAATGTTCGTAGCAGCTTTAGTCACAATAGCCAAAAACCAGAAAGAGCCCAGATATCTTTCACTGGGTGAATGTTTAGACAATCAATGGTATATCCATGCCATGGAATATCAGTCAGCCATAAAAAGGAACAGACTATTAGGACAGGAAAGGACTTGGATCAATGTCCAGAGAATTGTGCTGAGTGTTAATCCCAAAAGTTAAATAGTGTATGGTTCTATTTATATAACTTTCCCAAAAGGACAAAATTAGAAAACTCAATTAATGTTGCCAGTGGTTAAGGACAGAGTTGAAGTGGGAGGGTAATGGTTTATAGCTATAAAAGGGCAAAACGCAGGATTCGTGTGGTGATGGAAATATTTTGTATCTTGAACGTATTAATGTCAAAATCCTGGTTGTGATACTATACGAGAGTTCTGCAAGATGTTTCCATTGGAGAAACTGGGTAAAGTATACAGGGGATCTCTGGGTATTGTTTCTTATAACTACATATGAATGTACAATTATTTCAAAATAAAAAGGTTAATTTAAAAAAAACTTCAAGCGCCAGTTATTCTCCCATATTCAGATGAGATTAAACAGGGAATCACTGTATATTAACAGGCTATTTAGAAGAGGGGAGGGAGTTGGGAGAAATGAAGAAAGGGAAGGAGGTCGGAGGGAGGCAGGAAGCAACAGAGGGAGGGACATGAGGGAGGTTGGGACAGGAGGGACAGGAGGGAGAAAAGAGAAAAAACAGAAGTAGACCTTGCAAAAGATCACCTGGCTATTCTTTGGGATAGTCTGGGGAAAAAGAGGGTGGGAAGACCAGTTCAGAGGTTCCAATAGAAGGTCAAAGATGGTATCTTTGATAACAGAGAAAACTGCTTCCTTCTCAATAAAGAGCTTAAACTTACTCAGTGTAAGAATTCCTCTTGGCATGAAGTCCCTCAAGAATTCCTCTTGGCATGAAGTCCCTGGAGTGTCCAAGAAAAATTGATGGCCCACAGG
Organism: Mirounga angustirostris; assembly: GCF_029215605.1. Taxonomy (NCBI): domain Eukaryota; kingdom Metazoa; phylum Chordata; class Mammalia; order Carnivora; family Phocidae; genus Mirounga; species Mirounga angustirostris. Next base: position 99,642,682 of record NW_026991717.1, read on the forward strand.
GCATAATTTTGCAAATTTAAAAGTTAAAATGAAATCTCCCTATCTGTTCCAGCACATGTGTGTCCTTGCAACATGATATTTATGATGTGAATTGGGCTGATTAAATCCATTTTAGGGTTCAGGGATTTGCAGAACCTAAATATCCTGGTTCTCAGGGAGTGAAGAGCTTCATATTTCCTTGGCAAATTTTGTCTCATGGCATCAATAGGAAGCTGTGAGTGATAAGGAGAACTTATCGCTGGGGGCACAGGGGTGGGGAAGTTAGCCGTGCACAGTTGAACGACAATCTGAGTAAGGGACTCCTCAGCCATGATCTCATGAAAACTCTTTATGAGCTCCCACCTGGGACGTTCATACACAGATGGTATATATGAGAAAGTATGACATGAGAGGCTCTCGAGGTTAGTAAACAGAGGAGTGATGGATGCTAGGGATAGGGCAAACCTCATCATGGAATCTGGAGGAAGGCAAATTCCTGCTAGAGACCGAAAAAGAAGTGGTAAATGAACCCGGGAATTAGACCTGATGCTGAAACCAAAGATCATTACGTACACGAAGTTTAACTCATATCTAAACTTTACAAAGCAAAACGCAATAGGGAAAATTATTATCCTCCTGCAAATTCCGCTCTGGTAGACCTGCTGTCACATTATGGCAAGAACCTAGTACCCAAAAAACAAATCAATTTTAAAAGGAGACAAAAAAAGTTCTGTGCGGTATATTATCTTTCCTCTGATCAAGTCCCATTGGACTAGTTTTTGAATACTATACAACCTAGCAAACCTTCCGGTGCAGAGTCTCCAACGAAGCTGGCCTTGTCACACTTATTTACCCTTTATTCATATCCGTCTGGAAGTACAGTATCAGCCAAATAATGATGTAAAACCCAGAAAGAAGAATGCAAGAAGAATGCTGCTAATTGCCAAATTTGTTATGGAATTATCACATTTTCTGTTTCAGAGCTAAGCTCTGGGAGATCTGAATAAAAGCTCCAACAAAACCATAGATCATGAAGATTGAGGTAAATAAATTTCAGAAAACAAGCCTGTAAACTTGGGCGTTAGACCCTTCAAAATAGACATCTTGGAGGGGAACGATCAATATAAACACACTTGCCGTTGAGCATAATTGACAACTAATTCCTGCATATAAACTCACAGGCATGCTGGATGTAGAGATGGTAAAAATCTGGTTCCTCTCTAAAGATTTGTGCAAGTCTTTTATTAAGATTCATTTCCATCTTGACCTTCAACCTGTCGCTGCTTCCTTTCTGCCTTTCATGTTCTCTCACCTTGATGCAAGTCAAAATACTGTCTTGCTGTATTGCTGACATTTTATTTTAGGTTAACTGTATAGTTTAACTGTGCTCACCACCATTCTTAACATATGGAAGCAATTAATTCATTTTCTTTGCCATCATTAGGATCGGAATCCCAGATATTCTAAATGTAACTTCATCATAGATTTCCCTTAACTAATTACATAATATCTAACCCCTTTTCTTAAAAGTAAAACTTGCTGGTTAAGAAATAAAAAACGGCATTGCTTATAATAAACTCTGCATGCTACACTGTAATTTAAACTGTACTGTTATGTACGGTGAAGGACTGAAAGTTTAGAGTTACTCCCCTTGGCAAACATTTTTTTTAAGGATTGCTTAAATAAGCAGTACAGAAACCAGATGTCATTTGGTAAGAGTATCTGAATGACCAAAAATTTGCTGTCTGGGTATTTTTTTCCTTTATAAAAACAAGAAAAATTCTTTGGATTTATATCATATTTAGCAGCTGTGAAACAGTGCAAACATCTGTTTGTACCTATGGGGAGCTGACCCGCGGGGTCCTCATCTCTTAATCACCAAGCATCAAGCCAGCCTCACATGCACACTTTCTTGTTTTCTTTGCTGTTGCCTCCCGCACTTCAAAGTTTTCAGATGCTCAAGTTCTATTGGCAGAATGGAGGAACTAATCCATTCATTAGAAGGCCAGATGATTAGGGTTTTTTAAGGCATGATCACAGCATTTTCTCCACCCACCCTGTGCTCAGAAACACATTCACATTTGCCTCTAAATTCATTTTGGAGTGTCTACACTTAATCCAAATAATGCAAGATTTATGAGCCTCAAGCAAGATTATAGCAGCACATATACTAAACTGCACAAGGCCTGCCGTCACCATTTGGGGCCACAGTCTTTAAAAAAGTCATCTTAAGATAATTTGTTCCTTTTTAAACTCTGCATACAGATATTATATTAGCTCTTATTTGGAGTTTTCCTACTAGGGTTTTTGCTACAGTTTTTTTTTTTTTTTAAGAGCAGTAATAACAACAACAACAAAAGCCTTACCACACTTGCGCACCCAGGGAATATCAGTTTCTAAAGGCCAACATTTTTACTGCACTTTATAAATAGGGAAAGTACGCTGAATTGGAATCGAAGCTTGCCAGGTCAAATCAGCTGCTTTATTTTTACATTCTTTTTTTATATACAAAGTCTGCCAAATAAAGCATTCCTATTGCAAAAAAAAAAAAAAAAAAGTAAGAATCAGCCTCATTTTTATAATATTAAAAAATACTCATTAAAACAAAGTGTCATTACCATGACTTCCATTACAAAGAAGATACACTCGGTATAACAATGTTACTCATGAGGATAGCCCATCATAAAAACGCTCTGTTAATTAGGGTGAGAATAAGTTCGAGAATAAGTTCTCTGTAACAGTTGATTCTTGATCAGTGAATGCCTTTGGTGGCCCTTATTCATGTAGCAGACATTCTCTACTCCGCGTGTTATTTGCATTGCACTCTGGAAACAAAGAGGAGGCCGTGTTATAACTGTACTCTCACCATGTGGAAATTATACTTGGCTGATTTCTCTATTTTAAACATTCCAACTGCCCCCACAGGGTGGGATGGGAGAAGGATGTACCCAACAAATTAAAGCCATAGGAACATCCAGAAACCTGGAGAAAGACGCTGAGGTAAAAACCACATGCACAACACCTCCCTTTATATCCTGCTGGGTTCAAAGAACTTCTTGTAACCTGATGACACACTAAAGAAAGACTAGACCTTGGATTTGTCTCATCTTTATAAGCAATATGGGCTAATGTACATATTCTGAATCTGGGATCCATAAAACAGACCAATTCCCAAGGTACCAATAGGTGTTCTTGGGAAAGAAGTTTCCATGGTCAATTAAATTTGGGAAATACTCAGAAGACCCCCTTTTGGGGACAAAGACAAGGCCTATTAGCAAATTAAAGGCTCTGAGAACTACTGCAGTAAAGGCATCTTATATTGTTTCTTTATTAGAAAAAAATATAGAGATAAAAAAGTACAAAGAATAATAACAAAAATCCAAGTACCCACATAGCAGCTTAAGAAAGAAATGTTACAAATACAACTGAAGCCTCTGTGTGCCCTTCCCCCATCATACCCCTTCCATCTCTCAGAAGTAAAGAAATACTAAAATGTAGTCTGTGTCCATATATTTATTAATATTTTTATTACATTTACATATATTCTTAAATAATGAGTAGTTTTGTTTTTATGTTTTTAGCTTTTCTAAAAATGGTATAATACTCTAGGTATTATCTTGATAATTCTTTTGGGGAGGACTCAAGTTTATATTTTTGACACTTAAACATATGTAGCTTTAGTTCATTTATTTCACTGCTAAATAATTTTCAATTGCATGACTATATCCCAGTTTCTTTATCTGTTGAACATTTTGATTTTTTTTTTTTACAGTTATAAACAGCACTGATGTTGGTGTATAAATAAACAGAGTAACCAGGCAGGACAGAATAGAGGCCAGAAACAGATTCACACATGTGTGGAAATTTCACCCAGGATGGTGACTCTTGAAAATCAGTTACCAAATGGTGCAGAAACAGTTATTTATCAATGTGAAAAAAATTAGATTACATCTTTACCTCACACCATATACCCAAATCATTTCCAGATATATTATATGATCAGTTCTAGGTGTATTATAGACTCAAATGTAGAAAACAAAACATTGAATTTCTAATAGAAATATATTAGAATATATTAGAGTAGAGAATCATTCCAAAAACCAAACCTCAAAAGTTTAAACCATGAAAAAATATTAATAACTTAGTCTATAGTTTAATTTAAAACTTCTGTTCATCAAAAGATACTATTTTAAAAAGCAGAATGACAAAGCCTAGAATAAGGAAAGATATTTGCAAGAGACATAACTAATAAAGGATTAGGATCCAAAATACATGAAAAAATGCTCTACATTTTATTTAATCCAGCACTTTCTAAATGATTTGACTCTGGTTTAGCAAAACACTTATTGACATCTCATGAAAGAAAAAAAAGATTCCACGGCACAATTTGGGAAAAATTTCATCATCTCAAAAGCATCAAACTCAGAAAAAAATTTTTAGCTTAGGTCTCTACCCAGCTCTTTATTCTTAGCAATGTGACACTAAAACAATTTATTGCTCTGGGCTTTGATGTTTAACCTATAATGTGGAAATTGGCCCTATTCTTGGAGCACAGAGCTGAATAGTATGGAAATCCAGAAACTAGACTAACAGTTACAGCCTGAGTGACCTATAAGCACCTTGCAGTGACCTCTTAGAAATCCTTTAACCTCACCAACAGTTGAAAGAGATACCCTCGAAGGTTGGGTAGAAAACAATCAATTCTGACAGGTTCTGTCTGAAAGATTTTCTATTCTTATATAAATGTCTTCTCATGGTACATATTCTGTCTCTCACTACCAGTAACTACCACCATGGATAGCAAACTACAGAGGACAAACTACCCTTATTTCTTGGCATCTACATGCAGGCCACATACCCATGGCTGTAACAAAAAGCTCAAGAGAAATAAGCTGCATCAGAATTTGAAGCCTACATAAAAGAAGTAAAAATAAATTTTTGCCAATATTTGCACCTCCAAAGTATTCCCAACCAACTGAGGAACACCATTTCAAATGAGAGACTAATCTAATACAGTTTTGTTTTTAACTCCATCATCCATGGAGATGCTATTCTTCACTGGGACTTACAAGGTTTCTCTTCTGGTCTGATAGCAAGAAAGAGATGTTGAATGCTTATGTGGAAAACCATTTTTGTATACAACACAAGAGCAGAATCTTCCTTTGTGTGTTAAGTTATTCTTTTTTTAAGGGGAAAGCTCTCTTTCAGTATACAAAAGTAAAAAAGGAAATATAAAGGAACTGTTTCTAGTTCAGATACTGGAGACAATTAAAAACTGTAGTAAGAAATAATCTTAGGATAAGCAGTTGGATTATTTTAAGTCCTATAAATTAACTTCTCAACTTCAATTTCCAGCAATATCACAGACTAGAAATCTGAGAAAAAGTTTTTGTTCAAAAACCAGGTAAGCTTAACTGCCTATTATAAAAGATTTAGGTTCCCTAAGCTCAAGGTTGCTATTTAATATTACAACCCACTGCATGTATAGATGTGATCTGACACCTCTTCATGTCACCTTGTAGGAACTGAGTCTTGGGGAACCGGTGCAAAATGTTGATACTAGAGCTACCCCTACTGCAAGGAAAATAAACTTTCCTTCACCATTGACTCAGGAGTCTCAAGTCTTGAACCAGAATCCACGAAACTTGATTTCTTGAACGTAGGGTAAAAGCAGTATAAAAAATTCTCAGGCCCTTTACAATTCTTGACAATGGCTACATGGGAATGGAATATGGAGAAGCCTAGGGTGTGTTGAAGATGGAAAGGCTAAGACGTCAAAGGATCACAACCTTCTAGACATAGGCCCATTGTGTAAAAAAAAAAAAAAGAAAGAAGCCCACTGTATTATACACTATCTATCTACACATTATCTTGTGTAGAAGATAACAAGGAAGAAGATAGCAAGGGAATTTGGTACTGGCTGAAGGGGGCAAATCACCCAGAATAATTCATAACCATAAGCTCTCCCTCACATGGGCTCCCAGACCAATTTCATCTACTTATGTAGTTCAAAAAAACCTTAAATGGAGAATTTAATTTGGAGGTCACACATCAGCAAAAACGCCTATGTAACTAACAAACACCTTTGAAAATCAGTATCAGTCCAGGCCTTACAAAATCCCAATGTTTCAAAAACACAAAACACAGAAGAAACAAAGTACCATGAGAAAGAATAAATAGTACAACAGAGAGCAAAATCAGACCCACAAATATACAGTAACTCTCACAAAATAGTAAATAAGTGTGTTTAATATGTGTAAAGAAATAAAAGAGAGGCATTAAGATGCAAACGGAATGAAGAAATAATTTTTAAGGTTTTAAAAGAATTTGAAAAGGAAACAAATGGAACAAACAGAAATTATAAAAACAGAAGTAAAAACTCTATTCGAAGTTGAAACAGCGTATGAGACAACACTGGAGAGAACTGCTAAACTGGGAGATAAATATAAAGAAATATAAAATGAGAGGCCAAGAGAAGGAAAATGTAAAAGAAAATTTAAGGGAAAATGGAAAATAATGTGAGAAAATCTAACATGTGTCTCATCTCCAGAAAGATAACAGAGAGAATGTGGAAGAAGCAACTTTCAGAGAAACAATAGCTTAGAATTTCCAAAAACTGTTGAAAGTTACTAACTCTTGGATTCAACACTCCCCAACTCATTATATGAGGCCAATATACCTGTGACATCAGAATAGAAAAGGAAAGTGTATAAAAAGGAGTATCACAGGCCAATCTTAGTAATACCCAAAAATACAAAAATTCTAAGCAAAATATTAGTATACAAATGTTGCAATGTATTCAAAATATAATATTTCATAACCAAGTAGGATTTATTCCAGTCATGAAATGTTGGTTTAATATTAGAAAATCTATTAGTATAATTTACCACATCAATAGCTTAGAAGAGAAGAAACATATCAACTTGATAGATGCAAAAAATTTATCTGATAAAATTTAGCATAGATTTTTCATGATTCAAAACAAGAACAGGAATAGAATAAAATCCTCTTAAACTGATAAAGGACAACTACAAAAATAAATATAAACTATATACTTAATGGTGAGTATTAAAGCTTCAGAATGAATAGCAATACCCCTACTCACACCTCATCAATTCAGCAATGCACTGAAAAAACCTAGACAGTGCAATATGGACAAGAAAAAAGAAATAAAGGAATAAGATTTAGAAAGAAAAAAAGTGTTGTTTTTAATAGATGACATGACTGTCTACTTGGAAAATCCAAAATATTTTCCATATAAATTATGAGAATTAAAATGAAAATTTAGTCAGATTTCTGGATATAAAATCAAAATTAACTGCATTTCTAGACACCAGCCACAAATTGAAAAAATATACATAATTTTCTAAAATGTTGTTCGCTATAGCAATAAAAATGATAAATTTTGCCTAGGGAAAAATGCCTAGCAATAAATCTATCAAAATATATTCCAAGGCCTTTATAGAACAAATCATAACATGTTTTAAAATACATTAATTGAGACCTATATATATTAAAAGAGATATCACATTTATGGATATGAAATAGGAACTTCTAACACTTCACTCTCTCTTCTTCCCTCATGGGAGCGCACCTCAACACATTTCAGTCATAGCCATAGACTACGTGAGAGAGGAAGCCATAGACAGAATGGAAAAAGCATCCTCTACTCTTTAGGGAGAGCAGTATTCTACAAGTTCCTGTTTCATGGGCAAGGAACTCAGTAAGGAAAACCATTTTCTCCTCCTGAGAAAATTCTGATTGGCCCACTTAGAACTTAAGTTATTTTTTTCTCTCCACCGTGGTTGATCACCTAAATATATCTGGCTATTCTTAGTGTTGGATCACAAACCAGCAGCATGGGCATCACCTGAAAGCTTGTTAGAAATGCAAAATCCTAGACCCACCCCAGAATTCTAGACATGGTGAATCAGAATCTACATTTTAAGTAGATCCCCAGGAGTGTTCTATGCATAGTTAGGTTTGAGAAGCATTCTCTAGGAGAGCCTCAGACCAGATCAATCTACCCAGCATTATTCTACTCTGCCAATCCTTCCCAACCGTGAGTATCCTCTAGACCTGCACTGTCTAGTACAGAAACCACTAGCCACTTACGGCTATTAAATATTTGAGATCTGCTATCGGTATAAAATACACAATGGATTTCAAAGACTTAATACACGAAAGTAAATGTAAAATACCTGATTTTTATATTAATTTTATGTTGAAATGATAATATTTTAGTGTATGAGGTTAAATAAAATATATTATTAAAATTAATGTCACCTGTTTCTTCTTACTTTATTGTGATTACCAGAAATTTTTGAAATTATACATATGATTTGCATTTGTGGCTCACATCATATTTTTTCCACCCAGCACTGCTCTAGACCCTGTTGTCTGCCCACCCATTTGAAACTGAATGACCCACATAGCCATCCCCATGCTAATTAGCTTCCTGGTTGCAATGCCATGATATTCATTCTTTGATATAACTAATAACCGTCTAGTTTGACAAGCCGTTTGGTCCTGACCACCTTCATCAGGTTGCTAATGCTCTGGTGAAATGTGAACTTCTTTTTCTGAAAAGTTTAGGTTTGATTGTGGTTTGGATTAAATAGGAGAAAAGGGATCAGGGCTCTGGTTCAGGCTATGCCTTTAACATTCTCTATGACCTTGCCACATCTCCGTATCTCTTCTTCCAACCCCTTTATCTAAAACGTGAGATTTAAAACTAGGTATCTTTAAGATCCTGGAAGTCCTTAACACAGACAATAATCTTTTACTCTCAGTTATTTATTATGTACATTTACTGTCACTCCAATTAGATTGTAGAATCTTTGAAAGCAGACATTTTATCTTATTTTTATTTTTCTTCAGTTTTATTCAGGTTTAATCGATAAATAAAATTATAAGATATTTAAAGTGTACAATGTGATGATCTCATATAAGCATACACTGTGAAAAGATCCCCCTGTCAAATGAAGTAACACATCCATCACCTCACATAAATATGACCCATTTTTTCCATAAGATCATATAAGTTCTACTCTCTTAGCGAATTTCAATTGTACAATACAGTGTTATCAACTATAGTCACCATGTTATATACTAGGCATTTTATTTTATAGTTCTGTCTCTAACTCTTGGTGCTATCTCTAAACTTTGGGTATCTCACCAATTATCTTTGATGAGGAATTTAATGCCCAAGGACAAACCATTTATTTGAAAAGATCCAATCTTTAGAAAAAACTTGAGATCCTACAAAGAAATTGAAGTAGAGACATAGTCCACAAGCAGTTGAATTTTGAGGTAAATCTTGCCTGCATATTTGTATGTGCACATTTGTTTTTAAAAGTTTGGCATATGACTGTAACCTGAGGAATTTTGGTTAAACATTTCTTTATGCAAAACAAAGAATGTTGAGTAGTTAAATATTTTACCTCTGAGGCTAAAATTGAGTTATTTTTTTCCTCCCTTCTGAATGTTTAAGGTGGAAAACCAAGTGCAAATGTTCAAAAGATTTCCAGTCATGAAATTCTCATCATCTATGAAAGAACAGTGGTAACCAACAACTTTGAATGGTTAATTAATCCAACAAACATGTATTTTTTTAAAAGATTTTATTTATTTATTTGAGAGAGAGAGAGAGAGCATGCGTGCATGAGCATAAGTGGGGGGAGGGGCAGAGGGAGAGGGAGAAGAAGACTCCTCATTGAGCAGGGAGCCCGATGGCGGACTCCATCCCAGGACCCTGGGATCATGACCTGAGCTGAAGGCAGACGCTTAACCGACTGAGCCTCAACAAACATGTATTATCCATCTTCTACTATATAGGCATTTAGTTTATATTATCATGCCTTAGGTTACCATGCTTTGTGCCCAGACTTCCAAATTTACCTCCTTGGTCTAGTTCTTCTGAGGACCAGGTCCACAGATCCACTTGTGTGTTACTCATTTTGACTTGGCTGTCTCACAGTTCCTCCAGCTCAGCTTGTTGAAAACTGAACTAAGAATTTGTCTCCCAACCATCTTAACTTGGGGGGCACTTACTCAGACAATGGAAGACTAGTTAGTGCCTTCTAAGCATCTTACAACCTGATTGAGGAAAAATGAACATGCAAAGTGAAAAGGACCAAATGGAAATTTACACAATACATAAGTAATCAATCAAGAAACCTTTTTTGAGCTCCTGTTATATGCATAGTGCACAGCAGATACTCATATGAACAAGGCTAGTATGTGTACTCTCAACATATGCTCAAGTGCTAATGGCTCAAAGGCGGCTCAGATTAACTTGGGTGCTCAAAGGGTTAAGGAATTGTTTTTAAAAGCAGGAAGCCAGGAGAGGGCAACCGCGTGCCTGGCAGCAGGACAGATGCCAGAATCCTCAGGTAGCATTTCCCTCCTTCCACCAGAGAAGGTGGGTGAGGTGAGAAACCACAAGAAGGGAGTTCAGTCATCTGAAGTTCACCTGTAGACATGTGGTTTGTAGACCACCTGTGGGAGAATCCCCTGGAGGTTTTGTCATAAATGCCTATTTCTCTGACCTACTCCAGAGCCATCACATCAGTACCTTTGAGGATGAGCTTCAGAAATCCACACTTTGAATACACTGTAGGTGATTCTTCTGCACACTGAAATCTGAACCACTCACTAGATGAGAACAAGAGTATCAGACTGGCCTGTCTCCACAGCTTTATGATAAGTTGCCCCCATCCGCTGCCCAGCCTCTCTTGGCCTCAGTTTCCCCATTTGTCAAATGAAAACCATAAATACTATTCGCCTATAGTCTTGCTGTGAGGATCACATGATTCACAATCTAAGATGCTTAGGCATACAATGAGCACTCAATAAATGCAATAGAAATTATAATGAGCGAATGAAAAATTCACCAACTGTAACCAATGATAATGTATTAAACACTTAAAAAATTGTTAAGAGGGTAGGGGCAACCGGGTGGCTCAGTTGGTTGAGCTTCCAACTCTTGGTTTTGGTTCAGGTCATGATGTTGCAGCCGTGAGATCAAGCCCCACGTCAGGCTCCGCACTCATCAAGGAGTCTGCTTGGGATTCTCTCTCCCTCTGCTCCTCCCCTGCTCATGCGTTCTCTCCTTTTCTCTCTCTCTCTCTCTAAAATAAATAAATAAATAAAACTTTAAAAAAAATGTGTTAAGAGGGTAAATCTCATGATAAGTGTTCTTTCCACAAGAAAAGAAATTCTAAAGAAAAGAAAAAAATTCACCAAATGTGAACAGGTGAAGCAGACACGATGAGGAAATGAGACCAGAAAATTTTTAAAGGCCAAAGCCAGAGGTCCAAGCAGGAAGTTGGTCCGTTGAGGACATGTTTCCAATGACAACCACTTACTAACCACTGCCTATATGCCAGGCTACTTTCACATTGATTCAAAAGATCCTTAAGATCACCTTATGAAGTAGAAATTTAGTAGGAATTTAGCTAAAGGTCGGCGAGGTTAAGTGCCCAGAGCAAAGTCACACAGGTAGTAAGTCACATGACACACATTAGGCAACAAATTGTGTCATAGTCAAATAGCCAGAATCTAACCTCTGAGGCACACAGCATGCCCTACATGGGACAGAGATGAGCCAGGTCAGTATCAGGTGTGCCCTGGAGTGGAGCCAAGTTCTGAGACCAAAGGGTACACCCAGTATCAGGCTCAGGAATGTGGGGTCAGCAAGAGAGTCTTATCACCTGTTTTGCCAAGAACCTTCCTTATTGCCCCAAGTTGTTACTAGTAACCATAAAGATAGACAAATAGCAGATACTGATTTCCTGTCACATGTCCAAAAAGGTGGAAATCTAAACCATTGTTCAATTACTCTGCAGTCAAGGTTTGTTATTAGCATTAAATGAATTTTAATTCTTGTGTTCTACAGTATTCCTGATAGCGGTGAGTCAGGTTAAAAAAATCTGAGTACAGAAACCAGAGCTCTGAAAGGATCACAGTCTGCCTGGAAAGGCCACCATAATGAATACCTGTTGTGTTTACCTGGTCAGCATCCATGCCCCCTTCTGAACTAACATCCTGATTTTCATTTGGGTACCACTCCTCCCCACCTAAGTCCTTGTGGTTCTGATAGGGTTGATCCCCACTCCCAGACTCCAAGAATGGACTCATGATTCTGAGACTTGCCCAATTAGCATATTCCATGCCTCTGGTGACAATCATTGGCTTGGGGATGACAAATGATCAGAATTAGTCCAATCAAAAGCTGATCTCAGAGAGGAAAGAAAAGTTCTCCTACTGTGACTGGATTTGCCAGGGATTAGCTAAATTTTCCAAGGCACACTTTATGGAGTGTGGCTACATTCTTTGCTCTTCTGGATCCTGCCATGTCAAAATTTTCACTCCTAGTCTTTTCAGGTACGTCAGCCAATGATTTTTTTTTTTCCTAAACCTATTTAAATTAGGATTTTCATCACTTAGGGAAAAAATCCTAACTAATTGAGAACCACATGTATCTCAAAGGCCATTGCTCTTGTCACAAACTTACACTTAATGTGAACCGATTCTGTGGGTGTAGGACATGGATAGTAAGAGAATTAGGATGGGGGAAGGAAGATTGGTCCTTAATCCATGGGTAGGGCTAATGATACTAGGACAAGACCCTCAAAAATAATTTTTTAAAAAAGTGAAGCTAGAAACAATAAAGATAAGATTCATCAGGAGAAAAACAAACTGGAATATGCACCCCTACTTTCTGAAAAAAAGGCAAAAATTTAAATATGAGAACAGAGACTTAGCAAACATGTCTCTAGTCTACTAAGGCATAGGGGAGAGAGAGGTAGGAGGGGCTACATTTTTAAAAGAGGTGAGGAGACTAGAATAGAAACAGAAAATGACAAAGCATTTCAATATAGGGCGTATTTGGATCAATTTTCACCAGGAAGAGGCATTAACGTCTAGGATTTTGACTCAAAATTTAAATTAGGCAATTGATTCAGTCTGTTGTTTAGTGGGCAAACTTTGAAAGTCTAATTGAAATTATCATTACTAGAAAACATCCTATTTTCACATACATTATAGGAGAGTTGGAAAAATAGCCAGCACATAATTCATAATGCTTGAATTCATTCATAATCAAGACTCTCAGTTGACAGACAAAAGTGAAAACAATTTAAGCATGTAATTCCATTTTAATACAAAAAAAAATCAACCCCTTAAGTAATCTCAGGCAAAGAAATAGTCTATGTCCCCATAGGTGAACTTTAAAATTCCATCTGATTCAATAGTACCTGCTTTTAATTTTCTTCATGAGTAACAATTAATAGATTATATAATTCCATGCATCTCTGCAGGTGTCATACAATCAAATAAAAATAGATTAAGTAGGGGAAAAGAAGAAAGCCTCCTATTTGGTTAATCCTTTCCAACCAGGATTCTAATTCAAGTGCCAACTATAACTAAAAGATATGAAATGTCTTATTTAGATCTGAAGGACAAGAACTTAATTACAACAGAACATATTTTTCAAAACAGTTGAAATTAAAGAGACAATATAACTAAAGAAGTCAGATAACTGGGATGGAAAACGGAAAAACACATTAGCACAGTGGTGAGATTTCATTATACCTCATTCAAATCCTTAAACTTCAGGTATATTTGATTTATAAACTTAGGAGTGCCTTGACAATGCAGACAGAGTTAATGTATAATCATTCTAAGTTATTATAATATTAACTACTGCAGTCCTATTTTATGCAAGTTAAGAACTGGGCATCAGTGTGGAGTTTCCTAATGCCTAATGTAGGGATAGAGTACAAGTATTTTCCTCTGGTCATTGATTCCAGTGTATTTTGTCTGTGCCTTTTAGAGCCATATACATATTACATTATGGTCAGTTGTTTATAAGATCCATGCTTCCCTGGACTGTAAACTCTTCCAGAGCCAGAAACACGTTTTGCTCATGATATTTCACACTGTTTCTAGTACAGTGTTGAACCAAAGGAGCCTTGGCAAGAGCGAACTAATGTCTCCATTTTAATTTGTAATAAAGTTTGGTATTTTGTCAATGAGTTAAAGCAAGAACTGTAAAACCATTTTGCCCTGATGTTTTGGTATACTAACATCAGAAATATACCATTATTTTAAGATTTATTTATTTTAGAGAGAGAGTGAGAGGGGGAAGGGCCAGCAGAAGAGGGAGAGAGAAATCTCAAGCAGACTCCCTGCTGAGCACAGAGCCTGACTGACACCTGAGATCATGACCTGAGCTGAACCCAAGAACCAGAAGCTTAACCCACTGAGCCACCCAGGTGCCCCTGAACCACTTTTATATACAATATCCAAATCCAGGATAAAATGGGAGAAGGATTCTCTTCAAAATTGAATAAAATCAGGTTTAATAAAGAAGTTTTAATATTACATATGGATTTGTCCAGTAATTATAGCGTATCATTTTTTAAAATAATGTACACACTCTGCTTTATTTTATATATGGTTTTTAAGTGGTTATTAGTAATAGTAGTATTTTAATATTATTTTATTATTATTATAGTAATTAGTCCTATTTAAATAGTAGTATTTTTTAATTAAAAAAAAGTGTTTTAAAGCAGAATAAATGAGTGGAAGGGTGTTGTGATTTCAATACATCTAGTCCCAAGGAAATCCATGGAAGACCGTGAGGTCTTAAAACCAAGTACCGCAACACATGCAGAAGTTTATCCAATTGAGAACATAGCCAGCAAGAAACAGCATCATCCTTAAATCAGCTGGTGCAAAACAGATCATTAAAAGTGATGAAAGGTCATCGATTACAGCCTACACCACTAATAAATCTATATCTTCCTTCAATCCCAACCCCAACCCTATTTCCAGGCTTTGTATCCAACCAGCCAGAGACATCCCACTTGGAAGTTCCATGATAAACTGACTTCACCAGCCTTCCCCCAGGGAGCAGACTCAGGAGCCCAACTGCCCGAGTTCGAGTTAGCAAGCTGCTCAGCCTCAGCTTTACCATCTGACCTATGTGGTTAACAAAAAGCTCTACCTCACAGAACTGATGGGACGGTAAAAAAGTGTCTGGCACATATGAAATGCTATGTAAGTGTTGAGTAAAAGATAAAATCCTATGCGAAGGCTTCCGTAAGGGTAACTTATTCCTACTCACTGCCTGGTGGCTTACCACCACACTCCCGCTTTCTTTCCCTTTCTTCCAAATGCCAAGCTCTTTCTTGCTTCAGAGCTTTCACACCCTTTTTGGTTTTTCTGCCATTTCCTTCTGGTTTTATCCCCAGAGGTTGCCAGAGACTTCCTGAAGTGATACTATTTTGAACGACATCCAAGTTTTTTCCACAATGGCTTCCACCTTGATGGAGTTTAAGAGGACAACAGGGGGCTATCAACAAAGGAAATACTGTCCAAGAATATCATTAGTATAATGTCATAAAAATTCAGGAGTCATAGAGTTCATATTGTCCTAGACCCAAGTTCTGGCTTCTCTACTCATTGGCCAAAATACCCTGAGTCTGTCACTTAATTCCCCATATAGCATTGTCCTCTCCAAAATTAAGATAAAGTTTGTACCTACCTTCCAAAGTTGTTAAAAGGATTTCATGTAGTGATGAATCTGGAAGGACCCTATCTGCCTGAAAGGGTTTATAGCATAGTACTATTTTTGTTGTTATTATTAGTTGTTATTATTCTGTCCACAGAATAAGGAATAGAGTTCAAGTGTATCATCTCATAGCTAAGCATAAGTCTTCATCTTGATAAATACATTTTGTTCTAGTTTACTGTGGTTGATTAGTTAGTTGCGGTGCTATGTAACACAATGAAAAATTACGCCAGGTGTAAAGACAGTTCCTACATTACATGCTATGTTGTCACAGACCTGGACTCTGTCACACTAGACAGTTTAATCAAGGTAGTCATTTGGTAATACAATTGGAATGTTTTGGGTATGTTTTCTTTTTATGAAGGTCTCCCCACACCTGACAGACCAAAAAAAACCAAAACAAAACAAAAAGAAAAGAAAAAAAAAAAAACAGTATCCCATGGGAAAAAAGATAAAAGAAAGAAGGGAGCAAAAAACTAATATTTGAGGACCTACTATGTGCCAGACATGAAAGAAAAGAATCAAGTTCATCACAGCTTTCATGGCCCAAGGACCAAGGCCGGCAGTGTGGCAGAACCCTCCCAAGGTCAAGGCATGGTTACAGAAACTGTGGCCTATTTTAAATGTTTTACATTTAAAAAACCAATGCCTTTAACAGGAAAGAAAAAAATCTAATGCACAATCATTGCACTAGCCATAGATTATTTTTAAAACATCAGTTCAAAGTGCACTCCAGAGCATGTGGCCTGATAACAGGTCACACGTAGAAAGGTGTGCAATGAATAATTTCTACTTTCAGTTCTGCATGTCCTGGTAACTGTAAGTATAACCTCACTTGCAGATAACAGTCAAGACCTGATTTGTGAGTGCAAAGTTTGAGCCAGCAGTACTCCATCCTCCACCCCAGCATGGGCCCTCTTCAAAGCAGGGTGTTTTGACCTAACATTTTGATACAGCCATTTCATGTCAAACCACCTTGTCAGCATGTAAAATCACCATCTTTTCAAAAACATAAAAGAGATATCCCTTACCAGAATTGGATTCAGGCCTTATGAGGCCCAGGTCATATCTGAAGGAAAAAGAATAAATTTGGTGTGAAAATCAGTATTTTTTTAAAATGAAGAAAAAAATACAGCATGTTACACATTTTAATAAACCCCAAAAGTGCAAGCATCAAAAAAATAATAATAATAACAATTTTTTATTAACTCCCTGGTAGGCCTTTAAAGAAGTTTTCTTAAATTTTTTGACTATACACTTCTTGATCATCCCTTCAGATGCCAATGATTTTGTAATAGCAGTCCTTAGAGAGAGGAGGAAGATAATTCTATTTGTCTTCTAGCATCATTGATCAAAATTTACTTTTAATTATTAACAGTTTAGAAAAGCTGTTGATAGAAATGGGCAGAAGACATGAACAGATATTTTTCCAAAGAAGACATCCAAATGGCCAACAGACACATGAAAAAGTGCTCAATATCGCTCGGCATCAGGGAAATCCAAATCAGAACCTCAATGAGATATCACCTCACACTAGTCAGAATGGCTAAAATTAACAAGTCAGGAAACGACAGATGTTGGCGGGGATGCAGAGAAAGGGGAACCCTCCTACACTGTTGATGGGAATGCAAGCTGGTGCAGCCACTCTGGAAAACAGTATGGAGTTTCCTCAAAGAGTTGAAAATAGAACTACCCTATGACCCAGCAATTGCACTATTGGGTATTTACCTCAAAGATACAAATGTAGGGATCCGAAGGGGTACGTGCACCCCGATGTTTATAGGAGCAGTGTCCACAATAGCCAAACTGTGGAAAGAGCCAAGATGTCCATCGACAGATGCAGGGATAAAGAAGATGTGGTATTTATATACAATGGAATATTATGCAGCCATCAAAAGGAATGAGATCTTGCCATTTGCAACGACATGGATGGAACTGGAGGGTATTATGCTGAGTGAAATAAGTCAACCAGAGAAAGACATGTATCATATGACCTCACTGATATGAGGAATTCTTAATCTCAGGAAACAAACTGAGGGTTGCTGGAGTGGTGGGGGGTGGGAGGGATGGGGTGGCTGTGTGATAGTCATTGGGGAGGGTATGTGCTATGGTGAGTGCTGTGAATTGTGTAAGACTGTTGAATCACAGACTGGAACCTCTGAAACAAATAATACATTATATGCTAAAAAAGAAGAAGAAGAAGATAGAAGGAGGGGAAGAATGAAGGGGGGGAAATCGAAGGGGGAGACGAACCATGAGAGACTATGGACTCTGAAAAACAAACTGAGGGTTCTAGAAGGGAGGGAGGTAGGGGAATGGGTTAGCCTGGTGATGGGTATTAAAGAGGGCACATTCTGCATGGAGCAGTGGGTGTTATACTCAAATAATGAATCATGAAACACTACATCAAAAACTAATGATGTAATGTATGGTGATTAACATAACATAATTAAAAAAAAAGAAAAGCTGTTGATAGTTACTGATAGTTTAGCATCACAAATTGTTACTGGCAAATACACTACGTTGTTAGGATTTTTGTCAAATTTTAGAAAACTTCCATTTCTTTCAGAGATGACCCATAAGATTTCAGGGCCTCGAGTTTTCTTGCACAGTGATCAATCTTAAATACTCTTTGAATGAACAGAATTTAATAACCAGTCAATGAACTTGTAATAATTATACATTGTAAGTTTTATGTCATCACTGTCAATGTCACTATTTCATTTTAAGTCAGTTAGAAATGTAAACATTTTTCCATTATATCCATGTAATTCAATGATATGTTGGGATGCATAAAACATACAATGTCATCAAGAAATAAAGTACTACAAAGTTCATAGCAGTGCTACATATGTGTGTCCTACAAACACAGTATTTCTGATAAATTCCCTCTTGAAAGATTCCTAAAATATTTCTAAATGTATCAACTACATTATCAAGTATATTCCTGGCAGCAAAGAACTTCGGTTTTGATGGGACCTTGATGGGTATGGAATTATTCTGTCACAATTTTGTCTGCCTGACTGGAAGAATTTTCCACAGATGAGCTTCTGGATCCATAGAATTCAAACCAGGTTTCTCCTCCAGAATCTGCATATGTTCGGTCGTAGGAACTCCAGCCCACTCCATGTTACCATGCGAGCACTGGCTTTACACTTCTGGGTCATAATATTGGTGAGTGGAAGCAATGGATGGCAGTGGTGAGCCTGGAAGTAATTTCTATACCAAAACAGCAAGCTAAATAGTTCTATGTGGATATGATTGCAAACAATGTAAATATATCCCTCGGGCCTAACCATAAATGAATCCCCAACTCAACTTTTCTGTAGCCTATTCCCTAAAAGGTCTGTGGCAACCCCAGTGCCACTCGACAGGAGGAGCAAAGTGACCAGAAGAGGTGAACGTGGAAAGAGAAAGCAGCCTTCATTAATGGAAGTTAAAGTATTTTACTTCTACACATTTTATAAAAGCAAACGGCTGTATCCACATATTACTAGGGCCCTGGCAGGGTTTTTGAAGGGGCCCAAGCAAATGAGGGGTTTTGACATTATGCTTCAACATTTTGCAATGGATCTGCCTTGATCCCTGACTTTTATTCCATCCCTAACCTCAAACTTGAGGGTTTTTTTTTAAGATTTATTTATTTATTTGAGGTGGGGGAGGGGCAGAGGGAGAGACTCCTCTAGCAGACTCCTCACCGAGCGCAGAGCCCTATGTGGGGCTCTGTCCCATGACTCATGAGATCATGACCCGAGTGAAACCAAGAGCTGGACACTCAACCAACTAAGGCAACTAGGCACCCCTTGATCATGTATTTCTGTATTATTTGTATACAGAATATGTTATTCTGTATGAATGAGCTTTGATTTTAAAATCAGAAAAACAGCACAGATTGTTAAAGTCTGTTGGGGTTGATCAAGTTAGGCTCCAAGGCTAATCATCTGTTCCCCAGCCTCCATTTTGAAGGATCTTAATAATTAGTGAAGTGCCTATATAGAAAGGACCACTGAGAAAACCATTAGAAATTTAACTAGCGTTTTCTGTGAAATCTGAAGAATATGAGATCCTATTGTTCTACAGATATCCTCTTCTGATTCCCACCTCCACCATGCCCAGTAGATAACATATACCCACTCAAATAGGGTTACAGAATCAAGAAGTCAACCTAATGGTGTTCATCCTATAGATTTTCAAATGAAAAGATGGATTGAGTAGCTCAGTTAAGTGAGCACATCTATTTATTGATTAAAAGCAAATGATAATGACAACTGTCATTTCAGAGATACATCCAAGATATTGAGATACAGATTATGCATATGAATTCTCAGAAAATAAGCAACCTCCTAACCTAGGATAATGGGCGGCCCTTTCTGAGATTGGCAAATGTAGTAAGACTCTGATTCCTCTTTCCATGTTGTTTGACACCCATTTGGGACCATATTTCCATTCCATCCTTCCCCCAACCTTGACATTAACCCATCCTTGATTTCATCTCATTCCCAATCCCTCCCCCAGAAAGTACAGGTTGGAGATGGAGTGAAGTTAAAAGATAGGGTAAATTTGACTTGCGTATTATTCATATTTAAAATAGATACACTTTAGGGTTTACTTTTTAGATTATGTCAGAATATTTCCCGCTCTCTATCACTGAATCAAATGGCTACATGCAAACATCAAGAACCCTAGTGAATTAAGTTATGAAGCAATAATCATAGAGGATTATATACATTTTGGTTAAATTCTTAGAGAATAAATTTGTTTAGGGACCCCTGGGTGGCTCAGTTGGTTGAGGGTCCAACTCTTGATTTTAGCTCAGGTCATGATCTGAGGGTCATGGGATAGAGTCCCGCATTGGGCTCCATAGTAGGTATGAAGCCAGTTTGAGATTCTCTCTTTCCCTCTCCCTCTGCCCCCCCACTCACACAATCTCTTTCTCTAAATAAGAGAAAAGAAAAAGGAAGAATGAATTTATCCCCATATTGCACAATATTTCTGGGTAGAACACCACAGCACATTTCTAAACTCTACCACCTCTCTTATCATTCTTTGGCAGCTTAGTTTAGGGAAGTGTCTCAACAGGTATTTTCAACAGAACTGAATTTTAAGGAGCTTAAAAAGCATACTCTCCCCTTTCATTCTGATGTCAGACTATAAAATAAAGCAGCCCACAGTAACTATCTCATTCCAGCGTGCTTTGGGACAGAAATTTCACTTCACTAGGGAAGAGAAGCCTAAAAATTCCAGGGGACCATCTCCTGGTGGAAGAATGCTAAGGAAATCTCTGATTGTTCCATGGTGAGTGGCATTCACATATCATATATCCCTCCATTGTAGGACCCCTTAGTTGAGTCAGCACCATGAAATTTAGTAAAATGGATCTATAAACTTTATGTTTGACATCTTTTTCCTTAAGCTGACCTTTATTGCAGTGCATGTCTCCAAGACTAGGCATTCGGTTGTTCTTTAATTAATTAATTCATCCATCCATCCATCCATCCATCCATCCATCCACCCATCCATTAAGGAAAGATAATTTTCGGTGTTGCTAGGGAATGAAGATACTGCAGTAAGTAAAAATGGTATGGCTATTGCCTTCATGGAGCTAACAGTTGAGCAAGAAAGATTGGCAGTAAATAAAACATCACTCAAATGATTAATTAAATATAGAGAGAATTTCCCTCTGTTGCCAGGAGTACTGGGTTTTCACTCTGAGTTGGGAAGGAAAGATGTTTGTCAAGAACCCCCCAATCCATACCTCTTCACCACAAAGCCAAGGTAAGGGGTTCTACTCTAGCCCCAAAAATTGTAAGGAAGGAGGACCCTTATTAACCTGGTAAACTCAATCACTGAGCCCACCCCTGAAACATCTGATCATAAGCCCACCCTGTGTGCTGGTGGTCAAGAAGACATGTTATCAGAAGAGTGGAGATGGGTAAGTTTGCTGATCAGACCAAAACAAAAAGGCTATAGCCCCTATATCCATATCTCTATAGGCCATAAGGACCTGGGGCTTATTCTAAGAGCAAGCAGAAAACCAGTGCAATATTTTAAGTGAGACAGTGATGTGATCAGATTTTTTTTTAAAGTTACCCTGGCTGTGCTGTGAATAATGGTGTGAATGGGAACAAGAATAAAGCAAGGAGAACAGCTAGAAGGTTTTTGCAGGCAAGAGATGATGTCTTAGTTTAGGGTGGTGGCCTTGATGATGGAAAATGGTAGATAAAGCCAGAGCTACTTAGGAGATAAAATAGCAGGTGACTGAGTATGAAAGGATAAGGAAAAGAGAGAGGTCAAGATAATCCATAGACTTTCAACTTGAGCAATGGCTCAGCAATTCTTAACCTGGCTACTCATTAAACTCATCTGAAGACCCTCATCCCCAAGATTCTGATTTCATTGGTTAAGCAAGGAGCCCAGGCATGGATATGTTTTCTATGCTGCTCAGATGTTTCAAATACGAAGTCAGGCTAGAGAACCCCCGAACTAGGTGGACAAGACTTCCCAAGGTAGATAACATCTGAGAGGAAGGGCGTTTGAAGGGAAATTCCATGAGTTTCCATCCTATGTGGGTCTTGTCGGAGGAGCCCAAGTGATATGTCAAGTTCAGAGTTGGACATACATGTCTGGATGATACAGAAAAGATCTAAATTGGAGACAGGTGAAAGTGACTGACATTTACATCGAGATAGAAGTCATGGCAGAATATGCAATTACCTAGGGAGGGAGTATAGTGAGAAATAAGAGGGTGCTGAAAAACCCCTTCATTCAAGATAGAAGATGGTGAGTCAGCAAAGGAGACAAAGAAGGAGTGCTGGTAAGTTAGAAGGAAACCAGGAAAATGGGGTGTTGCCAAAGTCAATGCAAGGGAATGTTTCCAGAAGAGAGTGTGTAAGTGGCTTGAAAGCTGTGTTTAATTTTGGCAGGGCCTGGAACTCCACCCTCCCTCCAACCGTCAAACCTCTGGGTTGATTTCGAGCCCTTCCCATGGTAAGTCTCTACTTTGGCAAGATAGCTATTAGCAAGGAATTATTATTTAAAGGTCAAATTGTAGGAGACTTGAAAGCCTAGTTTTTTTCGGGATTTGGAAAATAAATACAATCTCCATTCAGATACTAAACATAAAAGATAACATTCTTTGTGTACATGCACTTGTGACTTCTAGCACTTGGATGTATATTATGTTCGCCTATTTGTGGGTTTAAATTTGGCAAGTACTGCAACTCTTTTAGGGTTCAGTAGCATTCTTTCTGTTGCCAAGCCTACCCAGGGCAAAACAAACAGAGTGATCTTTCAGGACTTGCCCCCTCTTTAGACCTCTACCGGACCACATACAGATTTTTTTGTCACTCTCATGATGCCCATACCATTTTATTGTATTTCTTTACATGTGTGTCTCCTCTCGATTTCCCTGGGGGCCGGTAATGATCTTATATGAGCTTATATCCCCAGCACCTATCACAATGCCTACCACTTGGTATGTACTGAATAAATGTTTGCTGAATGAATGGAAAGTTGCATAATATTTCTGTGAGTTCATGAACAGCCAATCTGGAAATTCCATCTCTAAGTATTCTTTCATCATAGACTGTAAAATATTGTTTAAATAAAGGATGTGGTTTATCCATGTTTAAGTTTTAGGTCAATTTTCTATGGAGTTAGTAAAATCTCATTCCAATACAAATTACTTAATCCCTTGGTGCCTTGGGTTTTCTGCCTATAAAATAAGAACGGCAATGTTGATTTCCCTTGGAGCTGCAGTGCAGATTATCAAAGTTAGAACTCTATTTGGCCCATAAGAGGTACTCCTTGGGTCTGAGGACCAACTGATAATCATTTCTGGTTTTGCTCTGAGTGTATGTTGGTTCAGATGTGAGGGGGCAACAGGTAAGTTGTCTGGATCTATTTACAGCTGCTTCTGGAGCTGTTGCTGAAGGCTGAATCTTGTGACCAGTCAAGGATTTCCCATGCTAGGAGCTGGGTTCATCATGTCATTTTTTGCCACAGGGGTGATTTTTCTGGAGGGATCTGGCCCCTTTCAGGCTGGACACGGAGTAAACGAAGTTTTGGTGGCCTCAGGGCGAGCCAGCCTAGCTGCAGCAAATGTAGTCAAAACCGCCTTTAAGGTCATATCAGATTTGGGTCAGTTTGTTCAGAGCTAGTCTCCCCTCTAGCTCAAGTCTGCTGTTCAGTTGATCTAAGGGTCTCTCGGTGACAAATCTATCAGAGAAGTAAGAGATTACCTTAACCAAGAGCAATCTCTCAGACTGCAACTCAAATAATAAAATGCATTTTTATTTATTATAGGCCCACTTGATGCATAGTTCCCCACTGACTGAGCGCTGATAATAACCCAGACTTTTGAAGTACTTTACAGCATTATATGTTCACGTAGCTATTGTACCATTTCCATTTTGTATGTGCAGAGAGTGCAGTCAGAGACAAAAAATCTGCCCAGCACCACACAGCTGGCAATAGGCAGAGAGCAGATGAAACTCTCATCTCCCTGACTCCCAGCTCAGCCTCCTTCCTACTATTCAGGACTGCCTCATAGACATTCATCTTCTCTCCATAGGCCCTTCATATGCTATTATGTTAAAGTTAAATTTCATCCTCATTCAGCTGAATATTTGCAATCCCACCTTGAAAGATATGCATATGGGTTTTCTTGTCACTTAAGATTATTTTGAGGCAAAAAAAAGAAAAAGAAAAAGAAATGAAAGAAAGTATAATATTTAGTTATCTGCTTGCTGAATAATCTTGTTAGATTTTGACTGAAACGTAAATTTCCATTTTTGTTCAGTAATTTGTATTATTGTGTTTGTTTTGGTACAAAAGTAACATTGAAATCTGTGATCTTGTTGTTCACTTGCTTTTGTTCATTTACCTTTAAAAAGTCCAACTGTCTCCTATAGCTTTTCAAATTCTTGTCCCTGTTTCTCACACCGTATGCACATTAGATTTATCAGTAGTTCTACCCTTTGAGCTGAATGTGAATAGCCAGCGCTTTGACCATTTAGGGAGGTACCCTCCTCACGAGCAGACGGCATCATCACCCCTTTCCTGGTAACTTCAAATGAGTCTGGGTTCCTTGTGCTTTAAACATTATATCCAGGAGGATTTTTACAGTCTTAAATTTTCATCCACAAGGACCTAAGAGCTTCATGGGAACAAGATAAAAATTAGTAGAAGTCATGTTGTGGTCCCTGGGGAAAGATAGTTCCATTTTCTCCAAGAAATACTAGGTAGACTGTACAGCCAACATGAGAATACAGGTCAAATTGACCCTGTGGATTGGAGGTAGTACAGAGTTTTGCTCTCAGTGTCAACTCCAAAGGATTGGTAGTAGCTACCGGAAATACTGGGTTAAGCAAGATCCTGAGGCTGTGTTCAGGCCTAGGGGAAAGAACGCTGTCATCTGTTTGTGATGTCTTCCATGGGCAGTGGGGAGTTGTGGCAAGGCTGTGCACCTGCCAGGATTTGTGGTCCTGGGAGAGGACAATGGCCTTAGGAATAACTCAAATAAAAACCGAGCTCCAAATGAGGTATACGTCACTTTACGATGGCAAGAGCCCCATTTCACAAATTACCTCGAAGAAAACTTATAAATGACAGATTTCCAGTTATTTAAAACAAAAACAAAAACTGATGTGCAAAGGAATACATAGAAGGGTAGAGGAGTGGATATTGTTCAGGAAGGAGACAAACAGACCATGTTCCTGTGATGTCTCTGTGCATACAGGGACAAGGGAACTATGCCCAGTTAGTAAGGAGGAACCCCAGATCTGGCAAAACTTTCCCTGCTGCAAACTTAGAGGACAGCATAGCTGTGGAGGGAAGCGGGAAGCCTAAGTTAGTACATTCCAGCAGAGAAATACAGAGGGACCATGCTGGTGGTGTTGACATTCGAGCTGATCACACTAGCAAAAAAGGTGTCCAAGTGTCAGGGATTCCTATATAGAAAGCTTCTCTTCTGATGACCTTGAGCAGGACTCCCATGGAGACTTAGAATACTGTAAGATGCTTGTTACTGGTGTCCTTTGTGGTGTGGACAGCTCCTCCTAATACACCCTATCTAATAGGTTACATTTCTCTGCCTTGAAACATTCGCTCTGTAGAGGGGGGGAAATATGCAGGCATTCAGTTGCAGCTCAGAGTGGTGCCTGGTATCACAGAGACACGGAGGAGGTACAATTGGAAGCAGGTAACCACTTCTGTCTGGGAGGGGCAGGGCAGGCTTCTCAGAGGAGATGATAGAGCCAGTTTATTGGGCAGAAAACCATGAGGAGGTCCTTCTAGTCCTAGAGAAAAGGGTAGGCAGAGGCATGGAAGCAACTGCACAGTCAGTCAACCGCAACTGGTTCAAGGTCTCCGGACCACACAGTGAGAGAAAGGAGTGGGTAGAGGGTCTAGATCATGAGGGGTCTGAAAGCCACTGCAGGTTTTTAAGCAGAGATGTGGCATGCACGTCTTTGTTGTCCGATGTTGTTGGCAGCACTGTAGGGACTGGGCTGGAAGAGAGAGAGAGGTGCTGGCTGGGAAATCACTGTAGTTGTCCAGGATAAAAAAAAGTGATGAATACAGGCAGATTCAAGAAATACTCAGAATTAAAATCACTAGGATTTAAATACTGACAGGTGAGGGGAAAGGGCAACAGAGGAAAAAAAGAGTTCAAGGTGTCTCCCAGGTTTCAGGTGTGGGATGATAACAGGGTCATTACTAGGCTGGAGAAGACAGGTGGAGCAATGGGTTTGGGATTCTCTGCATGCATCCTGAAATACCAGGAGCTACATCAGTAATGACCAGTCCCAAGAGCACGAGCTTTGAAGTCAGAGATTAGGATTCAATACCTTCCCTCCCATTCAGTAGCCACATGACATCGAACAACTTAGTTAGCCTCTCTGAGCCTCAATTCCCTAATGGTAGAAATGAGATAATAGCAGTGTGCAGCTCACAAGGCTGATGTTGAAGTTAAAGGAGGCTATGTATATAGGATACTGAGTACAGCTCCTGGTATATGATAAGAACCCAATAATGCTAGCTATTTTTGATTCAGTAAATACATTGCTTTTTCCTTTTTATAAGGCAAGCAATAGGATAAAAACATTTTTTATTCTTCTGGCCATATAACATTCACTTGCTGTCTTTATTTCACTGGCTTGAACTGAATTTCTGCTAAGGCATTTATGGTATAACACGTAAAAACTGCTCTTGAATGGCCCTCCAATCTAAGGATTTAACACTGGCTTCTTGACCAAAAAGTCTATATATCCTCCTGGGAACCTGACCCTAGGAGCCCACACTTCAGAGAGGATTAAGTTGTCCTCCTTGGATTATGCTGGGATCCGTCCCAATCCAATCAGTACTGTGACTTGGCTTCATGCGTCCCTTCATCCAGGTCTTGTATGCTATCCTTAACAATCACAAGCAATGGACAGAATTCTTAAGCCCATAAGGTAGATGATGCTCTCTAAAGTGTCCAACACAGAACTTGGCACATAGCAGGTATTCAGTAAATTTTGGTTGAGTGAACATATTGTACCCCCTATACCACACTGAAATGCCTAGGCTCAGCAAACAACCCTTGCACCATGCCAATCCCTAAACACTTCTTCCTTTTACCCAAGTCATGTACCCTAAGCAGAAATATTTTTAGCATGAAGTATACCTTTCAAAGTATGTAAATGGAGTATTTAATCTGCCAACTGTATAGTGAAGACTATAAACTAAATATGGATTAAGAAGCCAATGTTGATATGGGGAAATTTCTTCAAGTATACATTGATAAACTAAAATGTTTTGCCATGTAGTGATCCCATAGATTGACCAGGTTTCCCTAAATGTGAATGTGTCCACCGAGACAACTCAGGACAATACAAATCAGAACTTATGGGTGCTTGTGTTTTTCAAACCCATTGAAAAGCACCTAATTTAAGGATCTGTGATTTAATGAGGCTTTCAAAGCTGAAAATATATCCCACTGAGACTTAAAACAGAAAATAGATTTAAAATAGAAAAAAATAAAACAAAGCTAGTTTTGTGTTTCACAGACACAGAAAGGTGCCAGAATTATTTACTGCTTTCTGGACTTTGCAGTATGACCAAATTGATATTTTCCAGGTTTTTCATTAACTTAAAATGTTCTGAGGTAAACACATCATTTGCCATGATTAAATCCAAGGTGTTTCTGCAGCTTCCTTCTGAGCAGCTAAAAATTAGGCTGAGAGGTAGGAGTTCTGATCGACCTCTTTGTGAGAGCCACACTAGAGAAAATGTACATATTTCACCAGGCAGCTTCACCGATTTTGTAACATCCCCAGCAAGCAGGTCTACAGGCAGAATCACATTGCAAAATCTAGTCCAGAACTTTCTCACCTTCAGAAGCAGAAATCATTCCACCTCGTTTTAAAAGTCCTCATAGATTTCCCAAATTGCAAAAGAACTTAGAGTTGACCTGACCACCCTCACACCTACTGCATTGACCCCCCATAAAGAGCTCTACAGCGGTGAGAGCTTCTACTATCTCTCTGGATGGTTCTAGGCAGGGACAAGTTAATAGATACACAGCTCTCAGAATTCACTAAGATTTCAAATTGCCTTCCCAACCTGAATTAGGCTGATTAAATCAGCTTCTGTTGAAAGCTTGTCTTTCAAAACAGATGGAAGATTAAAGATAAATAGAAAAGCTAATTCAATTTAGCCTTTTCTTTCCTCTCTCTGAATTCTACCTCAATCTTGGAGACAGGGACATCTCTAGGATGGGACTCCACTGGGTTCATTAAGTCCACCTGAGGGACAGAGAATGGCATAAAACTGGTCCTTGCTTGCTACCTACCCATGTTAGATGCCTCATTGGTCACCCAAGAGAGCCCTGAGTAAATTATCTGGGGAAAGTAGTGGAGAACAGTCAACAGGAGTGCCCAGAACAATTTTTCAAAAAAACTTTTTGCGGATCCTTGTTACTTGATTCAACATACAGCTAAATTTTGAATGCTCGCTTCTTGATCCTTTCAAAACTGAATCACAAGCAGAGGTAGAGCATAATTCCTATTCACTTATATCCACATTCCCCACACCTTACATTCACCCAGGACAAGACCAGACCTTCACAATGTTATCCAGAATGGCATGTTGCCCTGACATTCCAAGACTTAGTATATAGTGACTGGTTAAAGTTCACTAACATTATCTGGTTCATAAATATAGATAAAACTTCTTATTATTTCAATGAATAAAAAATAACATCAATATAGGATATAATATATGTGGAGAGAGGCACTTAGGGAAAGTGAGTGTTTTAAGATCATTTCATCATCTAATATACCCACTGTAGGTCAATTTTAATTGGTAAACAGTTCTTTAAAATTGAGTTGAAATTCCCTTCCTTAGGACCAACTCTGTCCCTAATTCTGTTCTCTGGAACCAATCATAGTACCCTTTCAGACAAGGAAATTTTTTTAAAGAAAGGTTTAATTCCTTGCTTGGAAACTGTGGCTGCTCCTTCGAAAATAAAGCTTGAAATTTTAGATTAACGTATTTGGTGTACAATCAATCAATTAATCAAAAGCTTGAGCACCTACCAAAAACGAGGTACTGCCCTCAACATTGGGAAAGATTGGCAGTAATTAATCAACTTATTCCTAAGGGATTAGTTTCCACTAGTTCTGTTGTTGTTTTGTAATGCCTCCTTTGAAGAGAAAATCAGTTAAAAAATAAATTGGAGGGGGGAGGGCAGAAGGAATCAAAATGAGGTAGTGTGTGCTAGGTGCACATGTAACCTGGAGGAAAAGAGGGAGTACATATAAGGTAGGAAGTAGTAATATTCATTGGCTTATAGGAACTCCAGGTGCTTTATATTTATTATTTCATTTCATTCTTATCACAACTCTGTAAGGTGAGTTTTACTCTCAATTTACCAAAAAGGAAACTGAGGTTTTCAGAGTTTATTTAAATTGCCCAAAATGACACTTGCTGTGGCAGAGCCAAGATCCACACCCAAATCTAATCCCAAAGTTATACTCCTTTAACTGTGTAATAACTCATTACTTGCAAAGAAATCAATCCCGGCGCATTACCACTTATCTTGGGATTTGATACTGTATGAGAATGGCTAATAATATACCCCTTTCTGCTGTTAGTTTTATATAGAGACCAGCCAAAGAATATAACTTTTTTTATCTTCTGAACACTCTTAAGTCATTGAATTCCTTTTTTTTTTTTTTTTAAAGATTTTATTTATTTATTTGACAGAGCGAGAGAGGAAACACAAGTAGGGGGAGTGGGAGAGGGAGAAGCAGGCTTCTCGCTGAGCAGGGAGCCCTGCGATGCGGAGCTCGATCCCAGGACCCTGGGATTATAACCTGAGCCTAAGGCAGACGCTTAACAACTGAGCCACCCAGGCGCTCAAGTCATTGAATTTCAATATAATTGTGTATAATTTGCAATGCCACAAATCTATTTGGTGTCTCCAATTTGGCAGGTCAGGGAACTCTTAGAGAATGACAATAATCAAAAATTTAAAAGAGAACATGTCATAGAGAAGTTTGGGGAGAGAAAATCATTTGATCATCTGTTTTTCAGGATATTTTAAAGCTGTTAAAATCATTGAGTGTGGAGAGAAGTGAAACTAAGTTTGGAGGGGAACAAATTTCCTCTGCACACCCCATTGGAGATGGTGGGACTCTCTCACAGTGAAATTGTAACTAAGGGCATCTCTGTGGCTCTCCTCTGGGTTATTCAGTTTAACTCTGACCAGGATTCTGCTTTGCCTTCCTGTTCCTTTGCTAATGGGCAACCTCTCAGCAGGAGATGGCTTAAGTTGTGTACTCTGCCACCCATTTTTCCGTCATATCGTTTTCTCCCTCCTTGCATTTTCCAGTGATGGGAGACAGATCCAGCTCAACTTGTAAGCGAGGCACTTGCATCTTAACAAAAAAATAGATGACAGAGAAATGTGGTTTTGCTCAGAGTCCTGTACCATCTGTGACATTCACCATGCACAGCCAAACATTCCTCGTGGAGGGGAAGGTTGCTCACCATTGCCCTGACTCCCAAATTATTTCCAACACAAGTGCCTGTAGTTAACCTCATTCATTTGATGTGGGAAACAATGGCAGAAGGAAATGTAGATAAAATTAAATGTCCTT
Source organism: Mirounga angustirostris (assembly GCF_029215605.1). Classification (NCBI taxonomy): domain Eukaryota; kingdom Metazoa; phylum Chordata; class Mammalia; order Carnivora; family Phocidae; genus Mirounga; species Mirounga angustirostris. The sequence continues at coordinate 99,673,384 of NW_026991717.1, forward strand.
ATAACCTGCAGCCCATTGACAAATACTTGAGGCAGACAGAGTATAATGTTCCTCCAGGAAGCTCCCAACTGTCTTATTATCAGTGCCTTGCTAGAGGGAAAAGCAACCTTAGTTTGACAATAACAAGGCCTCCTGTATCCTGTGAGTCTTCTTTAGCATATGAAAATCCTTTTGGAACTTCCCTTATCTTTACTTTTCCCCCAACCCCAAAGTATATAATCAGTTGCCCTTCATAATCCCGGGGGTGGGGGGGCTGGGGAGCATCAAGTAACAGTCAGGGTCCTGTCCTTGTGCTTTAATAAATCCACCATTTTGCACCAAAGATGTCTCAAGAATTCTTTCTCGGCCGTAGGCTCCGGGCCTCACCCCCCCAAACCTGACCTACATTTCAAAACTACATCCTGTTGACCTTGCACGTGGGAGGTGTGGAGAAAGGCTCAGCGTGCTCTGAACTGCATCCTCCATAGCTAGCAAACAACCAAGATGCTTGCAAATGCATGTTTCCAACTTCCCTACCAAGTTTTTTCCAATAGAAACCTTGAATGGGTCCTTTGTGTTACAACCTCTTTTAAAGTCTGTAAAAGTTCAATATGAAATGAAAAGGAAAAGAGTTCAACTGACAGATCTTTGCATCTGACCCTGCAAGCACATCGGTCTCATTTTATCTTGGCTCTCAGAGGTCATGTTATGAAGTGGCAGGAGCCAAACCAAAATGGGCCACGTACAAGTGTTCAATAGGAGCCACAGCCCGGCATTCCTGCAAGTTCTGGCCTGGAGTGATTCTGAAAGCAGGCTGTGAAGTAATATCATTCAGCTTCACTGGTAGGTAGGTCCCCAGGCCCCCAGTGCCTGCACCCCCCCTACCCCCGACCCCCCCATCTCCCACAAAAATTGTGCTCTAGGGAGGCTTTTTGTTGCAATGGTCATTCCCAAGTTCTGCACATTCTTACTTCCCTGACCCCATCTTCCCTTGCTACCACAGAAGTCCCAATTCCTTTCTCAGCCCACAGCGCAGCTCTATCAGCTTGATTTAATGTAAAGGGATGTTGGGGCGCCTGGGTGGCTCAGATGATTAAGCATCTGCCTTCGGCTTGGGTCATAATCCCAAGGTCCTGGGATGGAGCCCCATGTCTGGCTCCTGGCTCAGCGGGGAGCCTGCTTCTCCCTCTGCCTCTCCCCCTGCTCGTGCTCTCTCTCTCTCTCTCTGTACCTCTGTGTCTCGAATGAATAAATAAAAAAATCTTAAAAAAAAATTTTTTTTTTAATGTAAAGGAATGTTATTTGGTGCCAGCTGGTAACCAAACATGGCTCTGTGCATGCTAGGGATGAAAGTGGAGGTGAAGGTGTCGATTCACTTCAAAACCTTAACACGTTTCTACTGCCATTCATGACTCAAGCATCAGAAGAGCATGTGGAACATAGTGAAAAAGAGGTTCTCCGTAAGAATCTATTACATCCAATTTCGAAATCATTTTCACATATAATGTACTACCCAGCATACTTTTGGTTGTCACAGAAACCAACGCAAGCTAAATAAAGCAAATAATAATAACAATAGTAATTGATTTTGTGGATACCAGGGCTTCTCAATGACCTCAGGGCAGGAATGCAGCTGGGCCTGAAGAATGAGGAAGTAGAATGCTCTAGTCCAGGAACCCCCCCCCCACATTCTCTCATTTATTTTAATTTTACTCTCTTTAACTGAAGAGCGGCTTTCTCTCAGATTCCACTGAATGGTGGAAAAAATATCACCCACCAAAACCTTCTGAGTTTGCCTCTCCTCTGTTTAAAAGGATGGCCGTAGGAGATTGGAATTTCTTGGTCTTTAATCCCAGTATTTAAAGAGCCTCCTTGGTCAGGCGTTTATGCATCCTTCGTCAATCCCCTGGGTAGGGAGGCTGTTGTCACACTGCTCTAGCGAGCTTACAAGAGCCCAGCCATTTTAATAGGGCAGATGGGTGGGAGCCAGGCAGTGGAAGGGGCAGTTACCCCAAAAATGAGAGTCCAGGACAGGCAACCCAATGGATAATAATACATCCATTAGGTACTCCATATTCTGCCCTCCCCACTGAAGTCTTTATTAGTCTTATTATTAGTAGTAGTATTCTCCTTTTACAAATGAGGAAACTAAACTACAGAGAGATTACATAGGTAGTAAAAGTAAAACTGAAAGTGGGATCAAGTTTTTCTCATTCTCTTCCTGGCCCTTATATGATAAATAGCCTTATTTAAGAGAAACTTAAAAAAAAGGTACATAGTGACCTCTCCTCTCCTTCAGAAGATTTTAAGTTTAACTAGAGACACAAGATAGACTCTCATGAAAATAGTTTAATAAAATTTTAAAAACACATACAACATACAAAGCAACATGTAAATATTTCAAACTATTGGAAATAACTAACCTTGGATTCTTATTTGGAAGGAACTTAGGAAAGAGTGTGGGGAGGACATTTTAGACATAAGAAATGGAAAAAGTCACACATTACCAGCAGCAGTTCGCATATTAATACTGAAAAGTCAACTCACTCATCACCCTACTATTTGCAGGAAGGCAAGATTTATATTTTCAAAGAAATAGAGGATGAAAGTAGAACCACCGAGATTTCTAGATTTCCAAGCATTTGTTGAGCCCAGCCTCCAGCTTACAATTTTCCTCTATAAACATAGTCAATGTCCTAGGACTATTCTGTTTTCTGAGGCAGTCACCATGAAAAGTGCTATTTTAAATCCCCAGTTCAATAGGATTGAAGCAGAAATCCTTCTCAGATCAACCTCTAAATAGGATTTCATTTATTTTCACATCACTGCTCTTAAAACTAAGAATTATTTCTGCTAAGAATTAGTTCTTCATGAATTTTTCTCATCTGTTTCTAATGTCATTTTCAGTACCCAGATTTCAGAAATGACATCCAGATCTGAACAAGATTAAATGCCCAGTTATAACAGAGCCCAGCTGAGCAATCAGCAGTTTGGTCTTGTTACCTCACTGCATGTCATGGGTCCTATAGTCCCAAACAAAGCCCCTGGAGATGGTCAGGCAGGGACTCCAGATCCAGATTTGGACTTTCCACAAGCTTGTCCAGGGGTTGAGGGAGGCTCTTTTAACCTTCTGAGGCTTTTGCCTTCTTCACTCAGTTGTCAACAAATATTTTTTGATTTCCAGTTACATGCCAGGCCCTGTTCTAGGCTCAGGAGGTATAGCAGAAACCAATGGAAAAAAATCCCCTGTCCACACGGAGCTTACAGTCTATTGGCTGAAAATGGAAAATAAATATAAGTAAATTAGACAATGTTAGAGGAGTACTATGAAAAAAATTAAAGCAAAGAAAGGGATGGGGAGTAAAAGAGGGTGGTTATAATTTAAAAGAACATGGTAAGAATAGGCCTCAATGACAAGTGGCCTGTGAAGGAGCTAAGGGATGCAGCCATGCAAATGTCTGTCTGCATTTCAGGCAGAGAAACAGCTAATACAAAGGCTGCTGGAGAGAAAGGCAGAGGAGGAGAGTAGTAGGAAATGAGGTCAGAGGACAGCAGATGGTACAGAACCTTGGAAGGACTTCGGCTTTTCCTTTAAGTGAAATGAAGTCCATTGAAGGGATTAGAACAGTGTGATATGATCTAAAACTAGAGTTGAACAGGGTTACATTGTGATATACTGGGACAAGAGTTCAAGGTAGAAAGAAAAGAGAAAGGAAAATGAGTTTAGAGTAGGGTGACTGTACCTTCTGTTTGCCCAAAACAATCCTGGGCAATGGGTCTCAGGACAACAATTAATGTCCCTCCCCTCTGAGTCTTCAAAGTGTCCCAATTCAGATGATAAATTATATTATCACCCTAATTAAGAGGCCATAGTATTGCAAAATCCAGATGAGAATTGAGGATGGTAAGAGACAGGTTCATAGCAATGAAGGAGAAGTGATCTGATTCAAAATATATTTTGAGTGTGGAGACCACAGGATTTCCTGATGCTTTCTATGTGGACCATAAGAGAAAGAGAGGAGCCAAGGACCACTCTTTAAGATTTTGAGGATGGAGCACCTGGAAGGACAGAGTTGCACTAAATAAAACAGAGCAGGGTTTCCATGAGAAGACCAGGAGTCCCATTCAGGACATGTTAATTTGGGGCTACGAGATATCCAGGAAAGGTGTCAATTAGGCAGTTGGGACTATGTCTGGAGTTCAGGAGAGAGGTCTAGAGTGGAGATATAAATTTGGGAATCAATAGCATACAGACAGAATTAAAAGCCATGAGACTGAAAAGAATCATCAAAATGTGACTTCAGAAATAGGAGAGGTCCAAGAATGGAGTCCTGAGGAGCCCCAGTGGCAGAAAAAGAGGAGGAGTCAGCAAAGTAGATTGAGAAGTAGCCAGTGAGGGAGGAGGAAAATAGGCATTTCTTCATTTTTACAATGAATTTTTAGACTACACAGTGATTTTTTATTTTTATTTTTATTTGATTTTGATTTTTTTAAGCCATGACCAAGAGATACATCAGGGACAGCTATAGTGAAAGCTGAACTGCAAGGAGCAGACAGAGGGAGCATATTCTTGTCCCCTCATCCCCACTCCAACCAGAACTGGTCTGTTTTCTTGCTCCAAATAATAGGTGCTGCACAAGATCTCATTTATTAAAAAGGTGACAGGGGTAAGAAGAGGTAGATTCCCACTACAGAGAGAAGGAAGGAAGGAAGGAAGGAAGGAAGGAAGGAAGGAAGGAAGGAAGGAAGGGAGGAAGGAAGGGTGGAAGGAAGGAAAGAAGGAAAATAAAAAACCACTACCCTGGATAATCTTTAAGGCTTATGGTCCATTCTGGCTCTAAAATTTAAGGAAATAATTTTCTCATGTCTAAAGCTTTTTACCATAGTGACCTGATAGAGTCAAGGTGGAGATGGGGCATTTGAATAATTTCTCTTGCCTGAGATTACCCATTTGTTATAGGAATTGAGTCATATGAAAATAGGAAGAGAAAAATAACAATTGGCCTTGAGGAGTGGGAAGTCAGTTGAGTTTTAAATATGAATCCAGGAAATGTTTTATTAAATGGCTAAGGCACTTACCAACTTAGACTAGAGAATAAGCCTGCTTTAAATCCCACTAACCTCATGAGTATTCCATTTATCTAAGAAAGCCACAGGAACACATTCCCAGAAAGTTTCTTGCTATACTACACTGACAGAGCAAAAGAAACACAGGCTTTTACTTGCAAGTATTATTAATGAAAATAAGTAATAGTTACTGTTCATCAAGCATTAAACATGTGCCAGGAGCTGTGTTGAACTCTTTATGAGTCTTTATTCACTCACTCCCCACAACAATCTCAAGGAAGGTGCTCTTGGATAATCAATATTTATTGAAAGAAAGAATATCGTGACTGAGAGTAACAAGGTTACCTAGCTGGATAGGTAGTGGACCTGGAACTCGGTTCTGGGCTCTCTGACTCCACGGCCAATATTCTTAATCACAATACTTTGATTAATTCACTGGATCTTAATAGTGGATGAAGTGGATGCTGTGGTGGTGCCCCACCCAGCTCCCGCCTCATTCTCCCAGCTGCCAGAGTGTAGGCCACGGATGGCTCACAGCTGGGTTTCCCCTTGGACAAAGTCTCCTTGGACAGTCTCTCTGCCAAAGGGACCTGCCCCACCCAAGGTTATTTCCCCTCCCTGGGGACGCCTGTGACCAGTAACTGGTGGATGCAAGGACACAGAGGCCCAGCCCCTTGCCTCGGCTCAGGACCCCTGTGAAGGGCCGTCCTGCTCCAGAGTTCCCAAATCAACTTCTCCCTGCCCAATCCCGCTTTCCTCATTGCCTCCTGAGACCACTTCTCATCAAACTCCCCCCACACACAGTTCCATCTTGGAGTCTGTGTCCCTGGAACCCAGTGAAGACATTGACACCTGCAGAGATCTGCTTTGGCCACTCCTTCCATTGACGTCATAACCAGCGAATGTTTACTGAGTTCCAGGACAGTGTGAGAGTTCTTCTTTTGAGTATCGCCTGTTCATAACATTTGTGCATTTTCTACAGAGTCATCTTGTTTTAAAATTCACAAGAGTCCTTTTATACGTTTTGAGTGCTAATTTTGTGTACTAGTGATATGTGTTGCATTTCTATTCTTCCTGTCTGTCTTGTCTCTTAATTCTATGGTATCTTTCTTCTTGAACTGTGAAATGTATAGCTCTCTCACAGATCTTTCATGTCTGTACTTCATGTGTCTTGTGTAGAAAATCTCCTCTACAGAAAATTAGAGAAATGCAAATCAAGACAACAATGAGATCGAATTCCACACTGACCCTATTCACAAAATTTTATAAATCTGATGATCACAAGTACAGCTGGAGAAGCAGGAGCCCTCCTATCTTGCCAGTAGGAACATAAATGGGTACAATGTGCAGAGCTCTTCAGCAAGATGAAGTTGGTCACACCAGTAACCCTGAAATTCCACTTTTAAACCCTCGAGAAACTCCTGCACTTAGATATAAGGAGGCACCTGTGACAAAGCATGTACTTACTCTTTGTAAAGCAAAGGATTGGAAACAGCATAAACGTCCATCAAAGGGAAATGGATAAATAAATTTGAGATATTCATACACTGGAATAACCTACAGTCATTAAATGAAATAAACATGGATAAGGGTGCCAAAAGATATGTAGAACAAAGTCATTCTTCAATTATTTATAACTTTCAAGTTATAACTTTTAAGTTTATAAACCTAAAAAGTAATGAGATATATTTTGGGATACGTAAGTATGTAGTAGAAACATACGTATGGTAATAATAAACACTGACTTCACAGTAATGGTGGTCTCTGGGTGCAAAAGAAGGATGGAATTGGGATACCCTGAAGCCTTTGCAATATTGGTGAAGTTATATTTCTTAAATTTAAAAAAAGTCTGAAACAAATACAGCATGATCTTGGGACTTGGTAAAGCCGGATTGTAAGTACATGCTGTTCATCATATTATATCCAATTCTTGTCTGTCCTGAAGTGTAATACAATACTAAATACATTTTAAAAAGAAAAAGAAAAATGTATTCACTACAGTTGAGAACACAAGATCGGTTTCTGGGTATTTTAGATCTTAATGGATCACAATGGTTTGATTAAAAATATAGAATATTTTTTACACAAAAAAACTAAATAACTGGCTAAGGAGTTTTTGCTAAATTTGATCAGGAAATGAGACTCCTTTGAGCAGGGGAGTGATATGAGTGTTTCTGCTTTCCTCTGGGAACATAGACCTGGCCAGGTGGTGTAGGGGGTTAAAGCAGAGCAGGAGAAGACAGAGTCTGAGAGGTCCTTTGGGTGAGCAGGTGAGCAATCACAACTCTGCGCCCCTCCCCAACCCTGCCTCACCCTACCTGGGAGGCAGCAGCTGTGAGGAGGGAGGCGAGCTAGAGGTTCAGCGTGGTGGTACTTCACCTCACATCCAGAGTTAACTAATTAGTTTTAAATCTATTACATGAGGGCAGTAGAGGAGAGCAAGAAGTCAAAATTGGTTCTGAATACAGTTGCCTGGCTAATTATGGAGGTGGTGTGATTAGCCAGAGCAGAGATCTCAAAAATAGAAGTGGGTCATGGGAGATTCTGATTTTCCTTCTCGTTTTAAATATGCTGCAGTCAAGGTGCTGATGGGACCTCCAGAGAGAGAAGACAAGAAGGCAGTTGAAGGTGGAGTCTGGAGTTTGGTGAAGAGAGATTAGAAGGATGGTTTGGGAAGCCAGCTGCAGAGAGGGGAGAAGTGATGATGTGAGGATGCTGTTAAGAGCTTAAAAGAAGGTGAAAGGAGAGGAAAGAAACGTGGGGAGCACCAGGCAGACTTTCAATCTCCTCCTTCCTTTTGGTCCTGCACAAAAGGCCTGCCTTTAACATCTCCTGGCCAGGACAAGAAAATAAATGGAGGCCTCTGGTATTGGCCTGTCCCCTCTCTTCCCATCACCAGTCATCCTACATTGTAAGGGTCTGGGGTACATATGTCTAGATGCCCCACCCCTCACGTCCAAACTCTATCTTCCCAACACACACATATACACCAGCCACCCCTCAGGAGAATGAATGAAGAACAAGGCCTTCATGGGCCCTGGAAGACATATCGGATCATTGGGCAGGAATTCTCTAGTTCTGGGTACCCAGCTTATGGAGGGGTTGGGTGTGAGCTCTGGGTGGATATTCCTTAATCCCCCAAAATATCTTGCCCCATTGGTTAGATGCAAAGCAGAGAAGGGTCTTAACAGCATCCTCTAAAGCAGGGGGTCTAGAACAGGGGCCCAGGTGTCCACCTCCAAAAGTAATACTGCTCCATGGCCGTGCAGTGCCAGATTTGTAGACGGTTCCTAAGTAACATTTCATACCATTTTCAAGCTTTCCATTGTCACTTGGGTCACCAGGAACATGGGGTGGAGCTCGGGTGAAAGAGTAGAAAAAGGGTAGAGAGTCCAGGGCACCAGTGACTCATTAACTCTCTATGCTTTTTTATCAGCAAAAGAGAATGAATATCTGTTGATCATTCACTCAGTAACTGTCTAGACTTGAAAGGCAAAGAGCGTCACTTCCTCCTGGGGCCAGTGCTGGACCTGGAGCCTGTGCCCTCCAGGTGCCTCATGTTCTATGGGAAGCCCCAACCTATGCTAGGTCAGCAACTTCCTGAACTTCAACATGAACCTGCAGCCCACACAACACAAGCCAGAGGTCTGAGCGCTGGCCAGGCTAGCGTGAGCAACCAAAACAACCAGAGCATTCTGCAAATTAAAAACCTGAGATGAGTAATAATAATAATAGTTCTTATTATTAGCTGAATACCCTGTTTAGACTTTACAAAGAAAAATTACACCTCAACAGAAAACAGATAAGTGCCTTCTATCCCATCATGTGTCTTCCTAAAAGAATAAAACTGCTGACCTCAAAAATATATGTAAGAAAATAAAGTGAAAATACACTAACTTCTTTCCAAGAATTATTTGGGGCTCATGATACTACAATCCAATTTTTCTGTGCTGATGAAATGGAATACTTTCTCCTATCATCCTTCCTGTTTGTACTGCAATAGGAAGATACAGTATCTTACATTTTGAAGCTATGAGAAATGTGTTGGCAAAGACTCTTCGATGCAGATTATCCCACAGCATAAATCAGGGCTGATTAAACACACAAGAAACAGAGATGGCAATACAAGTAATTTTACAATTTGCTATACACAGTAGTGAGAAAAACAGGAAGTAGGTGTTTATTAGTAGTTCCAAATATACCAGCCAAAATACAGCTCCCCATGGAGTCAGAGTTATTCAAAATATAGCAAAGAACAGAATTCCTAAGATTATAAAAGGGTAATTAATCACAAGCAGCGTTCACAGACCAGTGATTTGGAAACTACCTTCTTATTGAAGATCTGGATCAAGAACAAACTTCAAAGCAAAATTAATTGATCTCAGATTCACTGCATCTGGTCAATAAACCCTCCCCAAAACTGTCACTTTAAGCCTACTCAAATGTCTATCTTTTTTATTTAACAATTCTATTATTTAGTGCATTAAATAGTCATTTTTCACTTAACTTGGTTAGAATATCATTGCCTTCCCACATAAGCCGTTTGTACTGAGAACACCACCTCTTACTGACACTCTGTAAATTGCATTCAAAGTTCAGACATTTTGTTTAGGCTTTAGGAACACAGGTTCACCAGGAAGCCAGATTCACAAACCAAAAGGACCCACTTGCCTGGACATGTAACATGACCTTGTGGCCTTCAAAATTTTATCTTTGACTGAGTGAACTTTTAAAATATAGGTCCCAATCATTTCTGAATTAGGACAAAGGACCTGTAATTTTAGTGGCAATGATTAAAAAATGCATATTTTAAATCCATAAAATAAAAATATATTTTAATATTTGCAAGAGTAATGTAAGGGATTTAAATGTAAATTCTGATCTGACTGGGAAACTAGATGATTAAAAGTCTTAGGAACTTCTGGCAATAATGATTACTTTTAAGAATGATCATGAACAAATCCCTTAACTCTTCTGTGTCTCAGTTCTCTCCTATAAACTAAAGAAGTTTGATGCTCGGTTCAGCTACCTCAAAAACTCCTTTGGATGATTGTTAATGACTTAAATATTTGTGAGGTGCCCTTAGGTCCTCTGATGGAAGCCACTTTGAAAGTGCAAAGAATCAATGAATTAAAATGATTTGTCTCCGTCATGGAAATAGAAGAAATTAAGTGAGGGATCCTTTGTGTTCATTAAGTTGGAAGGGTCTACATACATCTTAGTCTATGTGCTTTTATAAGTTTATAGACTTACCAAGGAGGAAAAGGAGAAGAGTTCTATGAAAATAACTACTGAGTTAGAAATTAGCAATAAGCTAATTAGAGACAAATTAGCTATTGTTCTATCTGAAGGAGACCATCATGCTTCCCTGATTTTTAAAGTCCAACCTCATAGAAAGCCAGGCTACCAGCTTGTTATCACTTGGGGTTCACTGCTCTTACGGTTGGCCAGTCATCAGCATGAGAGAGAGAAAAAAGATAAGGGGGAAGAGATGAAAGGAAAGAGAGGGAGAAATGAAGGGAAGGAGCGAAGAACATGTTGGCATGTTCCTCCCTCCTCGGCGCAGATGGTCAACAGGCAATGTGTCAGCTTCCCATGTGACTAGGTTGTGGACAATAAAATATTACAGAAGTAAAGATTGCTACTCCTAGGCCTGGCTATAAAACAGGTCAATCAATTCTCTCTTTGTTTATCCTAGGAGAAGTGCTCAAGACAACCCCAGGGGACAACAGAGGCCCTTCAGGGAAGGAGCTGGATCCCAGAACCTATGCTTGGAAGAGAGTCCCCCAGAAAACACCCTCTGAGAACCCAGTAGACTTTGCCGACACACAAAAAAAATATTTTTATTGTGGTAAGCCATTGAGGTTTGGGGGGTTATTTGTTACAGCATCAGGTAGCCTACCATATCTAATACAGACTAGTAAAAATAAATTCGTTAAAATCAGTCCTCTTTGGCGAATCAGTTCTAGGCTCTGAGGGATGTGGACAAATTGGTAGGGGAGGGGGAAGGGCTTTCTTGTTCCCTCCCTTTTTATCTGGCAGGCCAAACTTCTGCTGACCAGCTCAACCAGTGGTGGCAGCCAGAACTATAGCCTCCTCCTAGAATTTCTGAAATAAAGACGGTCACAGATGTTCTCTGCAGGTCACACCCTGGAAATTTGCTTTGTGCTGACTGGGGTAAAAAAAAAAATCCATTTTCTCTTATTCCCAGAATGATATCAGGCCTCAGTTCTCTATCCCTCCCTATTTGGGTTATATCATTAAATTTATTTGGGTCAAGTACTGTTGTTTGTTGTGATCATTCTCAGAGCATGGCCTAAGTTGGCACCTCCATCGATCACCAGGTAGAAAGACCCACACAAAAGTATTTTAAATTCATTGCATTAATTCAGATAAATTAAGCACAAGCAGTAGCCCTGAGGAGAGTTTTGGCATCCTGGATCTAATAAAAGGACTCCAGATACCTGCTCTAAGAAGGCAGGAGAGGCCAAAGAGAGCCCCTAACGAGTTTGCCTAGAACCTCACAGTCTCTAGCACATTCTCTAAGTGATATAAACAAAAAAGAGTTCATGAATATGAACTCCAAACAACTTTTTTCAAAATTACTGCCTTCATAGAGTTGTTTTTCCCAATAGGATCCCCTTTGCTTTCATCTCTGCTAGAGCTATAAACTAGCAGACCTGGGTTGCATCTAGAACACAGATATGTTTGTTTGGTCCTCATGGTGTTTTAAAAATAGTGATAGCAACATTTTTTAAATGAGATTTTTTTTAAAAAAATAAGATTTCACACAGAAGTCTAGATTTCTGGCTCCTCTTGAAAAATCAGAAGATCGAGCAACAGTGGACCCATATTCTCCCCATGGCAATACTCCATCAGAATTAAGCTGCTGCTACCCGTGGAGTGGGGCCCACATTGCCTGCATGGTCCCCAGCTTGAGTACCGCTCACCACACTGGCCATTCTGTTCGATGAGTTTCCCACCTGCCTTGTAAGACACTTGGCTTACTCCTTGAGCAATATTTTCATTAATTTATGCAACACACTTCTCTCATGGCCTGCCATGTTCCAAGCACTGCTTGTAGATACATCTGGAAGAAGCAGGGCATGGGCAGGAAAGGACATTCTGCCATCATATGTGGCCTCTACCTTCCCTTCTGCTGGGCACAGACCCAGGAAAGGGAGGAAAGCAGGAGGACCCTCACCACTGGCACTACGTAACTAAAATAAATAGGCTTATCATCACTGGTGGAGGAATCTTATCAAGGCAAGGGGTACTGAACATGGGCCCTGAACTTGGCTTTGCAAGATGAATGGGAGTCCCCTTCTCTGCTTTCTCTGGGGCTGCCACAAGTTCCAGTGACCTCAGCAGGTGTTTGTGTCAGGGGGAAATCCCCAGAAGAATGGCAAACATCCGCAGACTGACCCAAGGCTTGCCTCTCTTGCTGGCCCCCACTCTGTAGTGTCCATTGAACAAATAATGTGTGATAGAATTTCTAAAGGAGGCAAGGAGGCTTTGTGGATCTGGGCTGACCTTTCTGCTACTGACGAACACAGGATTTCTTTTGGGTTTGTTATTGGTTTTTGCCTTATGTTTTATTTTCTTGGGTTTTCTTCTCTTCCTCCTTCTCTTTCTTTTTTCCTCCTCCTCATTGTTATTGTTAAGTGGTCTTCAGCTTCTGAATAGAGTATTTCATTCAGAGTCTGAGTAAAATATCCGTCCATTGATAACTGTTTCAGAGTTAAACATAGGCACTCCAGGAAGGCAGGAATCATGCCTGTCTGGCTCCAGCCTGACCCATAACAGATGCTAAATAAGTGTCTGCTACAGAGATAACTGAACAACATGAAGACCTAGTGACACACTATCGTGAGAAGGGTACACTTTTCATCAGTACTGGGGACATGCAAGAGCACTTCCTTTTCTCATTGTAAATTCTCCAATATATGAACTTGGAGATAGATTCCACCAATCCTAGGATATTTTCATGTATGGTCTCTGTTTGCCCCTACCATTACCAAAATGTCAGTATACACTCATCTGGACTCTGTTGCTGTGTCTGAGCTTCAGCACTTACCATGAGACAGAAATCACCTTGTACCAGTGGGGACAAGCCTTCTCTGCCCACAGCAACCTGGAAGGCCAAAATCCTTTTCCTATTAACCTCATCAAAGAAAAAAAAAAAGGAATTTACAGGAGACTGGCTCTGTGTCTGAGTATAACTTACTCCGTTGGAAGAAATCAAACAATATCCTCTCTCTGGCCTCTCACCTCAAATTGTGTTTCTATTAAGTTTGTACCTCCAGAGGAATATTAGTCTTCTTTGCCTTTATTTCAGTGGTTTACATAACACCAGGCTAGAGCCATAGAGATGAACTAACTTGACCTCAGGCATCATGTGATGGATATTGCTTTGGTTCAATTGTTGTCTGCGAGGGGTTGGGGGCCGGGTGTGACATCATATTAATGAAAACAATGGCCATTTGGTTTATATAGAGTCTTTCTTCCTGTGATTCCAAAGCAAATTTTAGGCCTAATACACATGACATCAAAAAGGAACAAGCCAAAGATTTGGCAACTGCAGCCTGCAGGGTAACTCATCCATTCTGCAAGCTTGCACCAGGCACCCACCACCTGGGAATGTGGTGATGGTCAGGACACTCCCCGTCCCAGCCTCCTCAGACCTTACTGTTCTGTGCTCTTTCTGGTGATATTAACTTCCCCAACGTTGGGGCTTTTCCCCAGACAAATATTATGAGCTGGGTACACATGAAACAGCCATCGACATTCTTCAGTCAAGCATTTCCGGTTTCCTCTTCAACGAGGTTTGTCAGAGAAGTCTGGGTCTCAATCCAATGAAGTCATGGTGTTCTGGTCTTTTTTATTTTTTTCTTTCTAGTTAGTCTCCAAAAAAGAAAAAAATAAATGAAGGAGTCTTCCAGGAGCAAATAGTTGATCACTCAATAATACTTAGTGGGGATGAGAGCTGTTCACTGAAGAAAGAGGTTAAATATTTACAATGCCTTTTCCATCACACGGCGCCCAGCCAGCAACTGGGAGATTCATGCTTGGTAACACTGAAGCCCAATCTGAGTGGGACCTTCCGGAACTGCCCTGTGCCTAGTGCGATTACCTCACTTCCCTAGAATGTCTGCTCATTTTCTTTTCCCGGCATCCTTTGTATATGAGTGCCTTCCAGCCAAGTCAATTTAAAAAAAAAAAAAAAAAAAACCCCAAACCTTATTTCCCATCTTTGAATGAATCCTGAGAACCATCCAATGCTAATGTTAAACACAGTGGAGCAGCAAATGTTTCAAGAGGGCAGATTGGGAAACAAGGAAGTAAGGGTTATCCATTAAGAGTGGATTCAGGAGTGGGAGGGACGTGGCTATTTGAGATGAAGCTCATTTACACGAACAAAAACAAAAATCTGCTAAATGCATTTGGGAAGAAAATAAGATGCAAACGGCAGAGAAGGACACACAGAACAACAAAGGGGGCCATTGGGGAGGAGGGTTTTTGCCTTTTCTGTTTGCTGAAAAGGGTGTAAAATGTAAAAATGTATAACTCAGAGACCCCAAGAATTTGTTACCTTTAAGGTCAAGGGATCATTCAGCCAATTTTGAAGAGATTGTCTAAGGATTTTTGCCTGTACTACACAGGGAACAAAAATTTTAATCCTGCCACGTGAACAAATTATATATTTGTTCAGTATTCCCTGTCATGGGTGATGTGTAGACACCTCTCCTACTCCCAATCCTCGACCCCACCCCTCCCTCACCTCCATGTTTCTGTTTCTTTGGAATTCTACACCCAAATATTAAGGGTCTCATCTTAAATCTCAGATAGGAGCCTCCCCTCTGGTCTATAAGTGGTCAGAGAGAGTAATCATTTGGGAGACTGTAATCACTTTTAAGTGTTTCTCCAAGTTTTTAACCTATTATATTTGGAAAATAGTCAAAAGAAAGCAATTTCCAATAGTTCATGATACCCAAATATTTTTTTTCTTCTTCACTCCTGAAGATTTTTTTTTAACCTGTTTTACTCAAAGATGAGTACTAAGGGTCACAAAACCCCATCACTTCCTTAAATACCAAAAATTCTTTTTTCAATCCTCAACCTTCATTATGATATAACCTATATAAAAGGCAGGCAAGTCAAAGACATTCCAGAGGGAAAGTTAGCCCTGCACTTTTAATTATCTTCCGGTATGTCCTTTTTTCCTTAAAAGGCTTAAATAAACTCACCGATATTTAATATTTCTAGTCTTTCCCAAAATTATTGCTACAGTTTTTTAAATTGGGTAACACAATTTGTGTTCCCAGTTAACTAATGTTCTTCTCTGTGTCATCCAAATTCAACAAGGAATAAATAGTGTTGCTCTGAACAAAACCTTTTACAAAGGATTGAATTTCATCTAAAAGCATGTAATTCTGCATAGCCAAAAGCAGTTTCTAATCTTTATATATAGGAACTTACAAGGCAAGGAATTCAAAGACATCGGATTAAGTGAAAAATGCGAATGAAGAACTAGGAGCCCCTGCTCAGCTGACACAGAAAACCACCATAATGTTTTCAGAGTTAATCATTGCTTTGGGTGGGAAAATTGGGGGAATATGCCTAATAAGTCTTGTAGGTCATTATTTACTGAAATGCTACACTGAATGGTTATTTCTTTTTAAATACTAATAACCTAGAGAGCCTGGTCTCATTCAGCAGGAGGGTCAACACAGAGGCATCTGATTAGTGTCAAAAATGACTGCCTCTCTTTAGTAAAGGAATTTCCTAAAGGAAACATAATTCACAATGACAAATGTTGGCATTTTTAGAATTACAAACATTACCTACAGCTTGAATTGAAGTTATGAACCCACTGGACAAAGTTCAGTGCTTGCTTAGTAGCTAAGTGGGTGAATCCTCATTTTAAAAAATATAAGTATGTATGTAAATATATCAATAAAGAGCAGCATAACAAAGGGCTCTGACCCTTGGAACAGAAGACTGTCAGAACAGTCATAATAAGAAGGCTGTTTTCTTACCACAGCCTGTTGCCTACCATTATACGTCTGAACTAGCTCCTTCAGCTAAAATTCTCAAGTTTAATGAAAACTGTTAGGAGAAATGTCCATTAGAGAAATGTCTGATCACGGCAAATAAAATTTTCCCATCCTAATCACTCATTTACTAAGCATGTGAAATCAACTTCTTGGCTGCTTTTATTTTGAGGGACATAACATGTCAGCATCCATCTCAAAATGAGAGATATGCCATTAATACAGTCATATGGCTGAATCTGGTTTGCTCCCTAACATTTTCTGCTTAAATGAAGATACAAAAGCCAAGAGAATTTCCTTTAAAACCACACTTATATGTTTATAATTAACATATTAGTAGATTTTCTTAGAGGAAGAAACCCTTGGAAGTTCTCCTCAAGCTATCTGAGATACCTCTTTAGAGGTATCTGAGGTCAAAGGAGTCTGTTTATGACACCCTTAATTTTAGAGGTACATTGTACATTCATATCTACACTGCATAGGGGAGGATGTCTGTTAGTCTAAATATGTTCCTCTGATACGAGATTATTGAGTACATTTCCTGAAACTGTGAATACAATGAACTATATGGTTCAGAAAAGTCTATGCTCCTTTTTCTCCCTTAAAATAAGAAAAAATTAAATAGGAAATAGGAAATATTGTTTGCAAACAAAATACTTACAACTTCTATTTTTATTATACATTTGGCATTTCTAATTATTATTTAGGCTAAAAAAGACCTATGTATATTTTGTGTTGGGTATATTAATCATTTTTGTACCCACTGTAGAGCTTCAAAACTATTTCAATGTAACTTTTAAACCAGAAAGGAACTTGGAATCTGAAAGGTGGCTCTAAATTTTTATGTCTGCAGCAATGCAAAGGAGAAAATTTTAATTCTTAGAACCCAAGAAACTATTGTAAATGAAATGAGAAACAGATACATACTGTACATCAAAATTGTTCTCACAGGTGTGCTTTCTTAAGGTTAAAATACCCGTGTGAATTTTTAGTTTCCCATAATGTAATGGGAGACAATAAATTCTGAAGTTACCCCATTTGCCTTCAGAAGAAGTAACCTCTTGTCTATTTAGATTTTCTGAGTATACCCATGTCCTTCTGTGTGTCATACCAAAGCAAAGGTTTGTGTTGCAAGCCAGAGCTTATTGCAAGATCAAAGCTCTGGGCCACTCACAATAAAATAAGAGGGTAAAGCCCAAAGAATCAAAGAAACAAAGGAAACGTTTAGGAGATAAGGATCAGTCTCAGATATGACATTTCATCCAGATCAGATCCTGTGCAGAAGTTCAATTCAAAGTTCATAAGACAAAAATACAAAGCAATAAGCTTTAAGACTAGGTTGATTCTCTTTATCTGTGTGCCACTAGTTTTCTTACTATTCTTTAGAATCAGAGAATGTCCTTTGCTGGATAATTGAACTCATCTAATCTTTAAAAATTCTACGGGCATTTAAGGTTGTGTGTGGATAGGCAAGGTTATCTTTTCACTGAAGTATCTCCAACCTAAACTTTATATACAGGTATGATATAGCATTCCTACGAAAGGTAAAAAGCAAGAATTTAATTAAAATACCATTCACTGGAATTAACCTATTGGATTAATACCAATGGGGGTCTTTGCAAAATGTTAAATGGTATTTTTCAAGATAAATATGAAAAATCACATATAAGTAAATAAAATTCAAATTTCCATGGGAAATAAAATACAGATAAGTATGGTTTGGAGAGGCATTACAAATACTGTATTATGTAAATTGATTAAATGACTTACTGAATGTGCTACTCAAACTCAATTCCAAAGCATATGTCACTTCTCTAATGGAAGCTCAACATGCCTTTAGAACATAGAATTTTGATTATTTCAGTGTATGCACAAATAGTAAAATATCTCAAGCTACATGTAAACAGTAGAAATAAAGTCATTTCACAAAATTTGGAAAGATTTTTCTAAGTTATTTCATCTTTTCTCAAGATTTAATAGAGCTTTATGAAACAGACTACCTCAGTTATCATCTTATACAATTAAATCAATTGGCAAAGTCCAAAATGTTCAAAAGATGCATTTAGATTATTTTGAATGTATTTAAATAACATTAGGTTTCATAATTAAATTTCTTATTTAAAAATCTTGGGCTGATAATAAAGTAACATTTATAAACATTCAAATACAATTTTCTAGTGAAATGTACAATGTCTCACAATTACAGGTATGTAAAGTGTTTTAATATCTGGTATTAGTACAGGATTTCCACTGACGTTAAAAAAAAAATCAAGGAATTCTCACCTAAAATCAATATATACTGGTCCCAACACCATAGGCATTAAATTGTATTTCAGCTTAGAATC
Organism: Mirounga angustirostris; assembly: GCF_029215605.1. Lineage (NCBI taxonomy): Eukaryota > Metazoa > Chordata > Mammalia > Carnivora > Phocidae > Mirounga > Mirounga angustirostris. The sequence continues at coordinate 99,691,829 of NW_026991717.1, forward strand.
TGTGTAGTTGTGGTCTTAGAAATTCTGATATGCATTTTACAAATTCCTCTTTGGAAGCTCTGACATTTTATTAGTTTCAAAGTGAAAACTTTCCTGTAAAAAGTTTGCCTCTGAATCACCAACTGTGGTAATATTCATAGCTATTGTTTCCTGAGCATCCCAGACATGCCATGCACTGTAATGAAGGCTTTGCCCTGGTAAACTCTAGTCCACAGCACAAACAGGAAGGGTGGTAGCACTGTACCCAGGCTACAGATGAGGTAAACTAAGCCCCAGAGAAGTCAGGGGATTTCTGAGAGTTACACTCTGGTCTCTGGCAGAGCCCCAGCTTCTCTGATTCAAAAGTCATTCTCTTTCTCCATATCTTCACTACTCACGGGGAAAAGAGTTTATGTCACTCTATGAGCAAAAAGAATGCAGGCATTTCTCTTAAAATACTCTGATTTCCTCTTAGACTAATAATATTTTTAAAAATAAAATTAAAAAACAGAGCTATGGTGGAGACTGGCAGTAAAGATAAGGGCTCATGTTCAAATTTATGTCCAAAACATTTACTGTAACTATTTGCAAGGCTATTTTATATGTAATTAGAAGGTTAACTAAACTCTCAGGAAGCCCATAACTGTATTAAGATAACCTCTTACAGAGTCTCCCCAAGTAAAACATGCACATACAGAAAGTTGCCAAAAAAAAAAAAAATACAAAAACCAAACAGAGTTCAAACACTTCATTTGATTAAAAGTTTTCTTAACTAACTGGAATGTTTCCTTCGATTTTCTCTTTGGATTCTGAAGCTATATTATGAAATTGCTTTTCAATTCCCCATACGGTGATTATTTAATCATGCCTTTACCAGCTGTGAACATAGCCTCTCTCCTGATAACAGTTTATTTTTAAAGGAAATTGTCTTTGAAGAAAATATTTTGATATTATGCAGCAAAATAAGAGTTCATTGGAAGAAATCAAAAGGGGAAGGAAAAAAAAAAGCCAAAACAAAGATCACAAAAAAAGAATGAGTTCTAGTTGTTCTGTGGGGAAAAGAGGGGATAGTGGCTACAAAAAGATAAAACAAAACCAGCCACTCACATGGGAAGAAACAATTGGCTTGTTCCGCATAAACAAAACCAACTGGCAGCCCCGTTTTTCCCGTGTTCCACCAGGTGTTTTGATATCCTTTAGACACAGTCAAATATCTAGACTCCCATATCCTCTCTGTCTTTCGCTAGTTCTCTCTCGGACCCCAAACATTGTCTTGAGTCTGTCAGATTGTGCAAGTAAACGTCACATCTTATGCATTGCTCAAAAACCTTCACTTTGAGGCATGTAACTAAGGGAGGGGCCTCAACCTTGGAGGTACACGGGCAGAGAGAAGGTCTAGAGGGACCTCCTCAGGCAGCAGAAGTCGAGAGGAAAAAAAAAAAAGAAAAGAAATTATGAGTTACTTCTGTTCCTAGGTACAGACTTGCTAGAACCATGAGATGGGGGAACATAGAGAGAAAAAGTCAGTAACCAATGGGAGGATGAGACCCCAATATGGCGGAAAGGACTTTTTGCCAATGCTACAAGGCAGGACGTCAACCTCAGCCCTGAAGATTGACATTTTGGACGAGATAATCCTTTGTGGTGGAGGCTGCCTGGCACATAATAGATGTTTAGCAGAACCCTGGCCTCTACCAACTAGATGTCATTAGCACCCCCACCCCCATCACCCACTCCCACAATCGGGACAACTAAAACTCCAGAGGATGTCTCTAGACATCGTCAAATGTCACATCTCGGAGCCAAATCACCCCAGATAAGAACCACCACTGTAAGAGAAGGGTGGTTCAGAGCCAATCAGAAATCAGTTCACATCATTGCTGCAGCCTCCCCACCCTGACCCAGGGGATAGCCTCATTCTCATTCAATATTTATGAAGCACCTACTTTGTTTGGGTTTCTACGCTGGATGCTGGGGATTCTGGGTTGGGAAAGACTGTATCCTGACCCTCCGAGAAGCTACAATTTAGAAGGAAACATAGAAGAATGAGTAAATGCAACAGTCAATGTCAAAAAGAGTAGAAATAAGGGCGGGGGGGGAGGGTTGAAAAAATTAACTACTGAACCCAAATGGATAGTGAGTGCCAAAGTGTTGAACAGGGTCCAGGAGGCCCTATGCTATTACAGGCAGTAACCCTTTGATTGCTAGATCACCAGCAGGTTCTGGGGGTCTCCAGGTCCTATGGAAGTATTTAATTACTTAGCAACCTGTCTGGTTGTACTGGAACACACAGCCCAGAGGCCCTACTGGGCTAGGACAGAAGCAAAAACAAGGTGAAAGCAGAAAGCATGGCTTGGTGACCAGAGAGAGTACTTGGGCTACACGTTACCAAAGCATGGAGTAAGAATCACCATGGGAAGCAGAGAGAACTCTAAGGTCTGACTTGGTGGGGGTGGGGGTGTACACTGTAGGGAATGGAGGCGGCAGAGACAGGGCTGGAGAGGCAGACAAAGCAAGAACGCCTCCAACGGGCTTTGTCCTGTGGGCGCTGGGAGACTGCTGAACAGTTTTAGGTAAAGGGGTAACAAGATTGTTAGGGCAGGAGTTTGGCAAATAGATTAGAGAAGTAAAAATGGTTTGAGTAAGAGCAGAGAGGGAAGATCAATATGAAGCTCTAAAGTAAGCACAAAAAAGGTACTAGAAGGTGAAACCAACGGGAATAAGTGTTGGGTTTGGTGTAGGAAGCAGGAGTCAGTACAGAAGGAGAACAAACGTTGTTGATGCAGAATTCCTTACACATGTCCTCACTGGGCTACTTCAGAAAGCTATGAATTTGTAAGTGACAAATTGTGACACCTAGAAAAAAAAAATCATCATATCTACATCAAATGCGTGGCAATTATAAACGTAGCAGTTCAAAATAGGGACTGTCATTATCAAACTTTTTTTTTTTTTTGGTGGTGGGGGGGACGAGAACCTTTGGAAACACATCCTAATTTATACTACGGAACCTAAGCACCTAGAAGACATAGGGACAATTCCAATTTGAGTTTGTATTGAGTAGCCAAGACCAGATTTTGCTTCCTCTCTTCAATTTAACTGATCATCACTAAGAGCAACAATCTTCAAAAAGATCTCTAGAGAGAGAGACCTTTTAAAGCCTTTGTTATAGTCAAATTTATCTAAAAGGCATAACTTTTCATCGAGGGAACTGAAGACAAGGAAGGCTTCTTTCATACACTTGAATTAAACTTTTTCCCCCTTTTCTTTGCAAGTATCAATAGCTTAAGACAGAAACAGCATATGGGAAACCTAGAAAACCATTTACACTCAGCAGATATGTCCAGCTGAATTACTGGCGCCCACCTCAGCAGAGGTTAAACATTAACAGGTGCAAGGAGAGACTTTGTTAAAACACTGCTTCCTATGACTTCATCTTACAGTGAAGGTTCATGTATATTCTATATCCCCATACCGTGCACCAGTGCCTTTGCCCTCCCCTAGTCATTTCAGCAGCCCTGTCTTCTCCACTCCCTTCCCCATTCCATTCCCCACCCTCGCCCCAAGGAAAGAATACTCAGCTCTCGCTCTGTCAGCACGCCACACTATACTCTGGAGCAGTCCAGAGTTATCAGGTTATTTCTTTCCCTGCTTAAGATGGTGATGTCATCGTTGTATATCTTAATCCTAACGGGCAGATACAGAGTCCATCCATCCCCATTAGTCTTGTCTTGCCCCTGCAGATGCTGGCAAGACATCGTAGCCATGCCTCCCAGCCCTTCTCAACACAGCTTTCTGGGCAAACGTTGCAAATTGGAAGGAGTAGACCCTCAAGGTAAAACCTGGTGACCATCACTGTATGTGGGATCCTGGTCATGTGCTCCCCCTCTTGTCTGTAGGTGCAGTTCTACCTTCACAGTTTCTTAAGCAGTAGGGCTTCAGGATCTATTAGGCAGGTTTGAAAAAAAAAAAAACAACTTTCCTAAAACTCAACTAGCAACTCCTTACCAACTAACTCCAAAATACACCAGGCTCCTACCTGTACAAACTTTAGTTTGTTCCTTCCTCTCCCCTTTTACTCTTCCATCCCCCCCACTACCTCCCCATTTTTCTCTCAGTAATGGTGGTGGTGGTCAAAGGTTCAAAAAAGAGACTTCTCAAAGAACCTTATGAATCTGTGAGGCAGTGGATGTTTGAAGAAACTTCCTGAACTCAGGTAAGGTCAATGCTTCATCTCAGAATGGCTTTTAAGTAAGCGTGCTTGTATCCATTTCAAAGAAATTGCAAACAAAGCACTTCTTACCAGTTCTTGCCACTCCTCTGTGCCCTTGGGGTCCTCTTGTGCTACCTGCTGGTGCTGTGGACACAAGGCCTCTGGGCTTGCCTCCTGGGCCAAGACGGGAGGTACCAGAAGTGGAAGTGGGAGTAGGAACTCAAATATTCCCACCCAATATCTGGCTGCCCATCCCCTACCCACGTGGGACAATGGAGTCTGCAAGGAAGAGGAAGGAATGAGGAAGGAGGAGGGAGAAAATGAGGGTGGTAGGCAAAGGAGGAGAAAAGGCCAGGAAGGTGGAGAAGGAAGGGAAGGAGAGAACACGGGTGGGGTAGAGAAAGAAAGAAAGAACATGAGGTGCTGTCCACAGATTTTCCTCACATAATCTTCACAATATACCTGGGAAATACACATTATAATTATTACTCTTGTATGGTCCTTTCCTCTGTTGAGGGAATGGAGGCTAAGAAAGTTTAAGGAACTTGCCTCCGATCTCATAGCGAGCAAGTTAGGAAGCAAGGATTTGAACCCAGATAGTTTGAATCCAGCGCCTGACATTCCTACAAGGAATAAAGGAAGAAAAGACAATCTAGAGATGATAAAATGAGCATTCTAGTGAAGTTTGAGCATCTTTGGAAGTAGGGAAACAGAGTTAATGCTATTTTTAAAAAGTCAAAGGTATAAGGACTTTGGAGATCCTCTAACCTGACTGGATTATTTTCAGAGGATGGAACCAAGGCTAATAGAGGCTAAAATATTCCTCTTTAGTAAAAAGAAGAGGTGAGTCCCTCTCCTCCCCACCCTAAGTACTGTCTTCATAAATGGACCTCTACGTAGTTGGGATGGGTGGCAGGTGGGGGAGGGGGAGTGGGCATCAAGGGAACAGGAAGAGGGTTGGGACTAGCTCTTGCAGTTGTTGCCCTCAAAGAGTTAATTGCAAGTGTCATGGTACCAGGAGCTTTCTCCTCGGCCTCCTGGGTGGGGGTCAGGGGAGGCCCTGGGGCAAATGCGTTCGGGTTCCTGCGGTTGACAGTGGATCAGACAATACCGCCGGTCTGGCTAGCATGGATTGCTTGTGTTGGAGCGAGCGTGCCAGGGCAGGCATTCCATACAAGTGGTCATAGCATTCTGCATTCTTGGAAGGGATCATCACTTCACAGGAACGTGGATGCCTTTGTTATGTCTTATCTCCTCATCTGCAGTTGGAGCTTTTCCTTCCTTCTGCAGGTGCTCTCATTTCCTTCATTATTTGTTTATTAGAAAATCTTGTGGCCTTCCAAAGTCATTCTTATGCTAAGGAAGGTCGAATGTGATAACATATTTGTGTTGGCCAAGAGTGAGGACATAGCAAATACCGAAAGTCACATAATCATGAGTATAACTGAAAGTGGTGCTTCACGGGTAAACAAAAGCTCCCTGCCCCCCACTGGGGGGGGAGTGGGGGGGGTCACAAAATTTCAAAAACACAGAGAGAAGGCTGTTGCTACAAATCTGGTTGCTTGAACGCTGTGGAAATTGTGGCTGGAACTATTTTTGAGGTTTAGTTCAGAGATGCTATGGGTCAGACAGCACTTAAGTCAAAAGAATGCTGGAGAAGATCTAGGCTGGACCAAGCTTTGCACGTGGGAAAGAAGTTCTCCATTCATTGGCATCCCTGAAGCCTAGAGGAAAGACAAAGCAAAACTGAGTGGTGGGCCAGACAAGAACCTACTTTATTCATGTCTCCAAGAACTAAAGGAATATAAAAGCAGACCAACAGAGACACCACGCAATCTCTCAGGCTAGGCACTGTTCAGATGACTTTCTTTTTTCTCACACATCCTCTACATATTACGGTGACAGTAAAAGCCCACGTTTCTGTGCAATTATAGGGATCTTATGTTGCTAGAGTCCAAGAATCTCAGTGTAAACATCGATTTTTATCATTGCTTTACCATGAAATTTTTTTAAAAATTGAAATAAATTACTGTCATATGAAAATATCTTTCTTGAAATTCTAACCTTTTATCTATTGACCCCAGTACATTAAGGGCCATTCATCTGAGTACTATTTTTTATAACCTGACTTGCTGCCAAATATACTTAAGATAAGAGTAAAGGTCACATAAAATATGCATTATAATAAACAAAAGGATGGTGAAGAAAAATAAGGAAAAGGGGAAATAAGGAACAGGGCATAAATTGTAAGCAGGAAGGTGGCCAATGCACAAAGTATATACCGTGAAGTCCTACACATCTGCTAAGGGTCAGCCACGATTTATTTCAATGCTTTCCAGCTGCCAGCAAGAGCAGGAGAATATGAATGGGGACTCAGCTGAGAGGGTCCAGGCACTAAGAACAAACTGACCGTTTCAGAGAAGCAATGTCGTTTGCAAGAGTGAGACCCCAACACTCCTCCCGGGAAGCCTCAAAGAAGTAGACCCTGTGTCATGTAACAAGCACTGTCTTGAATTCATTCATCCATCCATCCATCCATTCATTCATTCCTCGAATCTGCTGAGCCCCTACTAAGGGGCCAGGCCATGGGTGGGGAGCTGGGACCACAGATGGGAGCAAACAGAATGGTCCTGCCCTCTCAGCAGTGAAAGTCTCCTGGAAGAGAAAGACATTTACCAAGTCATCACAGAAATTCATATACATAGACAGCCATGGCAAGGGCCACAAGGAAGGGGCGGCAAGCTGGAAGAGCATCTAATGAAGAGATTCTGACCTCACAATGCTCTTCGGGGAAACCTAGCATTGGGCTTTGTTGGAGTCAATGTCTCACCTCCCATATTATTTTGAGAGAAAAACACAGAAAGTTTGGATTATGCAAGGCTCAAATTAAGTAGTGTCTGCGAAAGGCTTTGAAAATTACAAAGCACTATGTAAATATAAGGTATTTGGGTTTTTTTTAATTTTTAAAACACTTTACTGGAATAGAATGTATATAACATAATATTAGCATGTTTCAAGCAAAAATTTCAAGTGGCTTTTGTGTGTGTGTGTTTATTTGAGTATTGTTGACACACAATGTTACATTAGTTTCAGATGTACAACACAGTGATTTGACAGGTCTATACGTTATGTTATGTTCACTGTGAGTGTAGCTACCATCTGTCACCATACAACACCATTACAATACCATTGATTATATTCCCTGTGCTGCACCTTCTATTCCCGTGAGTTATTCATCCATAACTGGAAGCCTGTACTTCCCACTCCCCTTTAAATACAAAGTATTTGAATTAGGAAAAAAAACTGTTCTCTATAGCTTATGAAGAAGTAACTGAATAAGTAGAATGCTATATAATTCTGATTAACTATACTTAATTATGGTAATTTAACCATTATAATTTTGTATTTCTACATAAGTAAAATAATTATATAAATGTTACCTAAGCAGTGCAAAGCAACCATAATTCAGCTTTTTAATCACCTTGACCATGGATTTAGAAGTATGACAATAATACTTGCTATAATGTGGTTACAAACTAAATCAGCTTCTAATTTTTAAACTGTAAACTGATACATAGTTTAATTTATTTCTATTTTGTCACACTAATAAATCCTATATATTCAAAAATGGTTCCTACAATAGCGAAGAGCTCCAATTTATATGATTTTACCAAAAACATTACTTGAACAAAATTAAAACTATTTTTTCTCTATTCCGTCTTCCACTTACTAACAATGACCTGCCTTTTCTAAAGTTACAGAGTTCAAGTGTCTGAAATTTGCCTAGTGTTTTTACAGTTTTGGGGGTCTCTTCAGAGTCACTACAGAATTTATGCCATTCTATGAAGTAGGCAATGCAGAAAAGTGAGCCTCAGAAAGGTTAAGTGTCAAGGTCAAATAGCTGGTAAGTAGCGAAGCCAAGAAGGAGGTGCCACCTGAGCTTTGAGAGGAAGATCCTTCCACCGTACCACTCTGTAAATCACCTACAAAATTACCTAGAAAGGATATTATCCATAAGACATATACATTTGCTCCAACCACAGGAGTAAAAGACGGAAGCTGGGACAGTCTCCCCTAAGTACAGACTTCACTGACGTCTAGCCTGAAGTACTTGGATTAGAGTCCTTTCACAGAAAAGCAGGATTAAGGATTTTGTTTGGTGGCTGACGTGCATTCTGAAGTGCTTTGTGCATCATCTGCTTGGCCACAGCAGCTTCACCAAAGTCTCACCCAGATCTCTGTCACATGCTGTGAGAAAGTAAGCACCAGTCACACCATCCTCGGCTCATCTCCCCAGGAATAATGTGTGATTTCTACCTCCGCACCAGATAAAACAGCCCCTTGCATCGTTATGTCTTTTCCTTTCCACTAAAACTCCTTGGGAATGCCTTCACCATGACCCAAATGTACGGGGGGTTGGTCACAGGCTGGAAAAGAAAATGAAAAGAGAGACGTAGCACAGTGAAAATAGTAGGCATGTATACATCAGTCTCTCTGTCACATATGCAGCCTCTGGTCATTTTGTTGGGGTTTTCATATTTGTCTACTTTGTTTGTAAACAGAACGAGAGAATAACAAAATCACAGAGAACCAAAAGTCTTGAGTGAAAAGCCAAATAGCTCCAGTCTCTTCTTGTTGCATCTGTTCCTTCCTGCAGATAGGCAGGAACTTCGTCAGATATTTCAAACCCGCAGGTAGATGGAAGGAAATCTTCCACACTGACTGAGCGGGGGACCCGGTGGGGCCTCACCTGCCCCACAGAATCAATGCAGAGATTGCTTTCAGACTTCAGCTACAGAGACGCTCCGAGCCACCAACTTCAGGGCTGGCTTTTGTAGAAGTGACAAAAGGATAGGGTCTCGAGGGAAGATTTGTGGGTGTCTTTTCATTTCTATGGATCCCACTTGTCACCAAAGATTTCTTTTTTAACGTTGTACGAGGCACTGAGCTAGATGCTGAAGGGAATCCTTAGAAACCAAAAAACAGTGAGGCCCCCTGGGTGGCTCAGTGGGTTAGGCATCTGGTTCTTGATTTCAGCTCAGGTTGTGATCTCAGGTTCTCGAGATTAAGCCCAAGTTAGGCTCTGCACCGGCCATGGAGCCGCCTTAGGGCTCTCTCTCTGCCCCACTCCCTCCACTTGTGCCCTCAGGTGCTCTCTTTCTCTAAAAAATTTTTTAAAAAATTGAAAATAAATAAAAAGTTTTTAAAGAAACAGAAAACAGTGTCTACCCTCAGAGAGAACAGAGTCTTGCCCTTTAACATCTGTCCTAAAATCTCCAAAGGGAGAGTCCAGAGGTCCTCTTGAGAGCTAGCAATTCTCAGACGTGACCCTGCTTCTAGCTCATCGTAAACAACAGTAATGACAGCTACGTGGCATAATCTCCTCCTTCCTTTCTATTTTTCTTTTTCTAGGTGATCCTAAGGGATTGGGGGTTACTCCTGATAGGATTTATAGAGGAAAAGAGAGTTTCTATATGGGACCCTTCAGGGAGGGGAGAAAAAAGCCTTGTTATATTTCTTTCCCTTTAACAGTGGTTAAGGGTGTCAGCTTGAAAATGAGTCACATGCGGGTTTGAATCCCCGTTCTACTGCTCTCTAGCTGTGTGAATTTGGACAAGTTTCTTAAGCTCTCAGGAATTCTCCTCTGTAAAATGGAATAAGAATCAAAGTAGAGTCAGTGGTTGTAGAGAAGAAACGAGATGATCCAAGTGAGCGCCCAGCAGGGTCTGACCAGAGCACGTGATCGATTGACGTCATCAGCATCGTCATCCTCATCTGCCCCGTGCAATCTCCACTCGCTCACCTGACGCTGCTAAGCCCCAAACACAGCCTGTGGCCCTACCAACCACTACATCAACTCCTTCCTATAAGGCCATTTCTCAAGCACAGCTCATGCACTTTTGGAAATGGGTCTGAGAAGTCCATATTTTCCCTCAAAGAATCTAGAGAGTCTACATATTCTCTGCCCTCCCTGCTACCACGTTCTAGCTGGAAACACGCTTTCTTACGATCCGTGTTAAGAATGATACGTTGGAAGGCATTGAAATATTGGATTAGAGATTATAAGGCACTTCCACATCTGCTGTTTCATGCGATTCTTGCAACAATTCTCTGAAGTAAGGAATTCTCCTTACCATGTGCAGAGAGATTTCATGACTTGCCCAAAGTCACACTGCTGGCAAATTGCAGAGCAGGAATTGAACCCAGGTGACCCCGAACAGAGCTTTTCCATAACAGCCTGAGGGGTCAGAGATGGGCTTCTCAGGTTCTTCATCTGTAGGAGGGCCCACTGCATACAAATGCTCGCGTAAACCCCTGGGTCCCTAATGAACCCGTTAGAATCCAGGTGTTGCAGGCCCTGCTTATAAAACAGACCTATTTCTCTTGAGTAAGCGAGTAAGGCATCTCCCCAGAAATGCATTTCACTGTCCCCTCCAACCCAGGCCCCATCCACATGGAATGCCTGGAAGAGCTAAGTAAACAGATTTAACTGACTTAAATGTTTTCCTTGCCAAACATTATAAAATGAAGTAATGGGTAACCTGCATTAATTCTGCTGGATTCTCAGACTTTCCTTTCTCCCCCTGAGGAATGGAAAATTATTTGAACGAGATGGGAAACCAGCTTTTCCTCTCTCTCTCTTTCAAAACTTCTCAAAACACATTACTATGCAACTGGAAGCCATTCAATTTAACTAAGTCATTAAGTTAAATCATCTGCACACATTTTCTTAGAAGGATGAGTTTGCATGGTGGACTGATTTCATAGAACAGTTGCATGTAAACATATTCAGGGAAAACCAGATGTTGGTGACACACCAGTACCTAGTTAGTCCTACAAAGAGCATGGCACTGGTTCTGGACATCATCTTTCCAGGAATCCTGCAACCCGGGGTGGAACTTCACTCCGGAGCCCAGCTGGTGGGCAGGTTTTTTTTCCCCCCTCCTCCACCAATGCTCTTTGCTCAGCGCTCTATAGCACTGAGAGCAAAGAAGTCAAGCCAGGCCACCCAGTGTTGCCCAGCGAAGATCTCTGGAAATCCCAGGCCTGAAATTCAACAGAGCCATAAGGTCCCCTCAAGGGATGGGAGAATAAAACCCCTGGACCCACCGCTTGTTCCTTGCTCCGATACATCACTCAGGGAGGTGGGCCTGGAGAACAGAGGGCCCACTGGGAACAAAGGCTGAGTAATTATGGGTCCCCGAAGACACAGGCCTGGAGAGCCTTCAAAACAAAGGGAAGAAGGGAAGGGAGGAAGATGTGGCTAAAAAGACCCTGGCCAAGAACTCAGAAATGAAGTTAATTACTTATTACATGTTTTACTATAGTAAAGACTTTATGTATCTCTGTGTGTTATATAGATCACAATAAACATACAACACAAAGGAGGGGCAAACCATAAGGACTTAGTCTAATTAGTGAAAAAACATTAAACAGCTGACCCTGTAAATATTCGCTTTAAAATCTAAAACTTAAAAAACATGTTACAAATGTCTTCCAGGGTCTGCCAGGCTAGAACAATAGGCCACCAATATAGCATTCCTTTACCACTGTTTGCAATTGAGTAGGGGAGGACAGCATTTCCAATACAGGATGGCCTCCGTATCTGGAAGCAATAAGCAATGTGTTAAGGTTTAAAGGTACGTTAAGAACTCAGATGCCCTGGGAACCCAAATAGGGTTCCAGAAAATTGAGCGATGTCAAGATTTTTCAGCGGTGGCAATTTCCACCCTTACATTAAAGGCCTGGTAACACCATGTTTTAAAGGTTCGATATCCACTGTGATGCATAAAAAAGAAGCCAATAAAGTTAACAAATCTAGAGGTCTAGTACTGCGGATGAAAGAGAAGTAGAAGCCATCAGCTCCACTCTGAAGGAGCTTCCAAGAATACTAAAGCAAGCCTAGGAAAATTATATCCTGCCTCTCATGATGTACCTCTCCAGCCCCAAGTCCCCAGTTCTCAGTTCCTGACCTGTGTGTGAAGATCACCGAAAGCAAATTGGCGTTATTTCCGCCTTCCTCTCTGTACTGTCAATAACGACTTCGGCTTGGTGAGGCAATATGCTTTCTCCCCCATTCTTTTCACTTCTAGTAGAGATTCCAATAAATGGAGGAAAGCCCACATATGTTAAAATAAGTCACAACTCAGAAAAACAAGATGCCTAAGGAATAAAATAAAACAAACAGATCCTGATTGACCAAAGATGCCATGAGTATCCAAAGCAGCAAAGGAGACTCTTTCTTATAAGAAACTTACATTTTCAGACATCTTGCAGCAGAAGACTCAGTCAGGTACAGCAACTTTGCTTGGCCATATACAGTATGATTTCAGATCCATGTCCCTTGCCTAGATGCGGAGATTCAGATGAATTAAGCTGCATAGTAAAGGAAGTCATTCATACCTGCAAAATTTAAGGGGGGGTCATGCATACCCAGAGAAAGTTATAATTTTAACTCAAGGTCAATGTCTTTGACAACTAAAATAATAACAACAATTGCTCACCTTTATTGCAAAGGCCAGAGTCTGTAACAAGATTTCAAAAAGAAAAAGAGGAAGCAAAAAGAGGAGGAGAAGGAGGAGGGAGAAAATGATTTTTTAGTTTGACTTTGTGCCAAGCCCTGTTTTATGTGTTTGGCTCCTCTGAGGGCAGATAGTTAAATTTTAGAACTATTCTTATTTTACAGATGAGGACACTGAGATTTGGAAAATGGGGCTAACTTGCCCATAGTGGCCACACTAGGAAGCAACTTCCTCTCCCTTTAAGTGGGGTTCCCCGACCCCCGTTATCTGGCTGCTTCTGCCACCACCCACGGGTACTGTGACAAACTGCCCTTCCTCCAAAGGTACACAGGCTCTTTGACATGTCTGCCTCCCTCCCTCAGCTGCTCTCCTCTCTTGAAATGCCAGTCATATGATTCCCTCCCTCACCACCCCTCAGGCCCCTGCTCTCTGCTGTGCCAGGCACCACGACCCCAAGCTAGGCTTTCTCCCAGGGGACCGATCTTCAGCCCTCCTCACTCTCTCCTTGGCTGAGACACACATAACAAAGGCCAAGACCAGAGGAAGGGGTAGTTGCTAGGAATGCCTGGGCAAGACATCAAAGCGTGGTCCATGAGGCCAAAGAGAAGTCAGGGGCATGGCCAGAGGAGCGCAGAAAACCTCAGAGAGAATTCACAGACACCACTGCTGCCCCGCTCTCCTAAGTGGTCTGCAGAAAACAGCTGAGCCGCTTATTTTTTAAAGGAAGGACGAGGGAGAGGGAGGGCAAACAAAGAAAAAGAAGAAAAGAAGGAAGGAATGAAGGAGTGAGGGAAAGAAGGAAGGAGGCGGAGAAAGGTTTTCCAGGCCCCACCTCTGGACATTGGTCACCAGGTTTGAGGTAAGACCTGGGATCTGAACTGCTACCAGCCAAGTCTGAGACCCAATGCAAGTGGACCCAATGCAGGGAGTTCCAAAGTCCTCAGACAAATCAGAGATCAAAACTTGAGAAAATTACCAAGGAGACAAAGTATTAGAACCATAGCAGGCCTGTGATCTTCCGGGACACTGATCTCTTAGTCCACTCCGTCCAAAGGCCCGGGGCCCCAGGGTCTTGCCATTGCTTGATTCATGATCCCACCCACTTCGACAGTTGTCAGTTTGGGTAGTGCAGAAGCTCCAAGAGGAGGCTGTGGTGGAAGGCTGCCTCTCGTGAGGACAAGGATGTCACAACAGTTTTCCAAGCTCCAGGCCAACGCCCCTCCCAAGCCACCAGATGTTGCAACTGGACTCATGCCTGCAAGAGTCCAGCACGGGCTGGAACTGGGTTCTCGGACTCCCCATTCATCTCGTGGAGCAGAGGAGGATGGAACATGGGATCCTGTTGGCAGTGGGTGGGAGGGGTTGCAGAGCAGACCGATGCTAACCTCCCTATGTGAGTTTCAAGTGGCTCAGAGTAAAAAGCAAGCATGCAAGCTAAAGCACTCTGTGCTCTTCCTTCAGCTTGCTTTCTTTAAGGCAGGTTTTCTGCTTGTATCTTCCCCAGTTCTTTATCTTAAATTGGAACTGTCTGAGCGCCGTCTTTGAGAGTAACGCCGCGTCAGTTCTTGTCCTCACTGAGGGAACAAAACACCACCATCTGTGTGTGGTGTGTGAATTCAGCATTTGGATGTTTCTCCTGGCCTGGGTCACCAAAGACCTGCTGGAGTTCTTGGGAATGTTTCATCAGCCTCCCAACAGCTTAGGTTCATAAGCAAATAAATCCAATTCATTAGATCAGCCAGGCACGAGACACCCCAGGGAAATCACTACTATGTACATGGGACAATTGCCTGGCATTTTCTGGGACTCGTCTGTTTACTTCAGCCCTCTATTCGCCTCTCTGCTTTTTTTCCACTTCAGGTGGAGCCTCATATCAGACATCTGGAGCAAGTTTAAAATTTAGGGAGGCACCTCCTCAGAGATACAAAATAACTAGACTTTATTTCTTGCTAACTTAGATAGCAGGAGACTCACGTCACAGGTCCAACTTCTGGACCTCTTGAACTTGCCAATTCAAGTTCTCTAAGGGAGCTCAGGACTCTGGTGAGGCTGTCCTCTCCTTTACTGATCCATTCCTCAGGTGCTGCTCTGGTGTGAATCTTCAAGTCCCCCTGTACTAAACCCTGGGTGATGGGTAATTGTCCTTTCTGCTCTGGGCCTCCCTCTGAGGACTGAGCCCCGGAGTATGCGGTTTGCAAGGACCCCTTCTTAGGCACCCACTAGGACCTCACCCCCCATTGTGTCTCCAATCCTTCCTTCCTCACTGTTAGATGAAGTCATATTTCCTTTAGAGCTGGAAACCAGCCATCGTTCCCAATTCTGTGGCTCGTGGTAAAGGCCGTGCTCTCAGTCCACCAGGCTTTTGATATTAAAAGCAAAGTGTCTGGAATTCAAAACCATTATTTTCCCCTGTAAGGGCCCATTCTGAAATGAAAGCTGAGACAGCTTGGGTATGAAATATAGAACTCTTTTTTTTTTTTTTCAGCAGACAGTTATTGAGGGCCTGCTCTATTCCATTCACAGGATTAGATGTGCACACGTGAACCAAACAGATCCCTGCCTATCTGTTCAACGCGTGGTCCAGGAATCAGCAGCACGGGCATCATCTGGAAAATAGCCAAGACAGAGCATCTCAGATCTCACCCCAAGTGTACTGCGTCTTAACAAGACGCCTAGCAGATTCCCGTGCATATGCACATTGGAGGGGCACTGGCCTCTTGTGTTCACTAGCTCACAGTATATACCTATATTTGACAGATGTGAAAAAGAAGCCCCCAAATAGGTCAGAACTCCACCTGGAAGCACCAGGTTTGGAGAAGACACCAAAGCTTCCCCACCACCACACCTTTCCCTGCCGCATCATGCCTTGGTGCATTATTCTCTGGAGGGTCTACACATTTCAGTGTCAGGTCCTAAGCAAACCCAGGTCCCAGACCCCCATTCTTGCTCCATCCTTCTCCAGTTCTATTAAACACAGGGCTGTGTGCAGAACAGAAAGCTCTGGAAGGCTTTGTTGGCGCCAACTGAGGCCTGATGTAGCATCTGTAAAGGAAGTGCTTTCCAAAGCCTATTTTAAATGTGTTTATTTATTTCTAATCCATAAACATTTTGAGTGCTCACCACATGCAAAGCCCTAGGCTGGGTGAATCAGGGAACACAAAGTGGAATATAACAACCTCGGGACATACCCTAAGCTTGCAATCTGGGTTGGGGAAACAGATACTATTAATGTATAATTTGGGGTGGCTTTAATGGAGATTACATTGAGTTTTATTTACTTTACCACGGAGTAAACACTTAAAATATTTATCCCTAAAGGTACCATTAGGTCAATCAGTCAGTCACATTGGACTGTCAATACAAATATTGAGAATCAGTTTTGCAGTTAAACCAAGCTGGAGTATAACTTTTAGAAAAGAAAATTATTCACCATGATCAAAATATTTGTTAGGAATATTTCAGTAAGCTGATGCATTCTGAATGGAAGAAAGACTACTTATTACTAAATCCAGTGGGTTCTGTTGTTGGTTTTGTTGTTTGTGGGGTTGGAAATGGGATAGATTCTGGCTAATCTAATATTCTGATAAACCGAGAGTTATTATATAGGAAGTGTGAAAACAAAGTCAATGAGATTGAATCCACAAAAATATATATATATATGGAATCCAGATTCAGAATTTTTTTTTTTTTAATGTAGGCTCCACACCTGGCATGGGGCCCAACGTGGGGCTTGAACTCATGACACTAAGATCAAGACCTGAGTTGAGATCAAGAGTCAGATGCCCAACTGACTGAGCCACCCAGGCATCCCCAGGTTGAGAATATTTTATTCATAGTTTATATATCATATTGAAGAGCAAAAATCCATAATCCTAAACCTGTCTTGACTATCATCCTCTTTTAATACATTTCTTAAAGCATTTTGAAACATTACAATATTTCAGGATCTTTTTTAAAAATATTAAATATAACTAAAATAATCTTATTTTTTTAATGATTTATCTGTCAGTTATTTGGAGTCTAGAAACTGAGAGCTTACTATATTTAACTGCAACCTACCAATAAGAAACTAATATTTTGGTGACCAATAACTATATAAATGCCAGAAGCAGACTATATTCCAAGAAAAAGTATTCATCATCTTTAATTCACAAAGAAATAAGCTTTCCAAAAACAAACAGGAACAAAAGCAGTGACTAACTTTTGTAGCTAAATTGCATCAAGGAAATAGGAGAAATATTTTCAAGACTGTAATTATAGAAACAAGCACTAAGATCCAGAATTAGAAGTCTATATGCTGAGAAAAATCTTCAATCCTAAATTATTAGCAAAAATTCCAAAGAAACAACACTAATTATCCAGAGATTACTGGATGCAAGTCATCAGTGACAGTAATACATATTTTCAAAGAGAAGGGTAGGAGAATTTGTTATTGACTATTAAGGGGGACTGATCTCAAAGAAGAATCCATAGAAATAAAAAAAAAATGTCTATGCCATATATTTCCGATTTCCTTAAAGTTAGAAAAAAATAATGTTAAATTTAGGAGAAGAAAATCCTTAAGATCAAAATGAGGAAATTTAAAATTAAATAACGATTGTGGACTCGAATTTGCTAAGAGAGTAGACAGTAGATTTTAAATGCTCTCACCACAGAAAGGACATGGTAACTATGTGACTGAATGGAAGTTATTATGGTTGTAATCAATTTGCAATTGATAAATGTATCAAATCATCAGGTCGTACCCCTTAAACTCGCACAATGCTATGTGTCAATTATATCTCAAAACGTTGGGGGAAAGGGGTGTCTGGGTGGCTCAGCCGGTTAAACTTCTGCCTTCGGCTCAGGTCATGATCCCAGGGTCCTGGGATCAAGCCCAGGAAGGGCTCCTTGCTCAGCGGGGAGCCTGCTTCTCCTTCTCCCCCTGCTGCTCCCCTCTGCTTGTGCTCTCTCTCTCTCTCTCTGTCAAATAATAAGTAAAATCTTAAAAAAAAAAAAAAAGTTGGAAAAAAATAAAGCTCATGGCAGTCCTCCGAAAGGCCTGCCCTCAAGAAGGCTGTATTTTTTATATTTCTTTAATAAATGAGTTTATCACCTTACAATTTTTTTTTATTTTGATTACACACACATACACACACACTGACTGCCATAGGTTAGGTCAACTTCCTAATGCAACTGCCTACAATCAAATATTTGATTTATAAATATAAAATGCGATGGCTTTCCTGCTAACACAAAAGTAGCAAAAATCTTGTTTTAAATGATTTTAAAGTTTCTCTCTTCATTTAACCTTTTAAAATAAAATAATATTAATCTTATATATTTAATAAGAAGCCTGGATTCACACTTAGAGTGAAGCATACTTTTGAAACTCTCGAAACAACACAAAATAATAAAGGGGATTTTGTTATACGCTGAAATCAGCAAAGATCGTGATAGGCATATTGCTTTCGCACAGGGAACCTTGGGAGGGGGTAAATTTTTAAAAGTTAGAGTTATCCCAACTACGGTGACAGGATCAGAGAAAATCGACCTTTCTAACAGCCCCTGCCTACCATTGTACACCAACCACGGTGGGAGGGAGGGACCTGCTGCTCTTACAGAGACTTCTTCTTACCCGCAGAGGAGGGGCCTTCTCCTGATTGGTCCGCCCAGAGGGAGGGCCTTTTGCTGACCTGCCCGACAAATGCTTCCATATAACCTTGGACAAGTAGCTTACTCTTCCTAGACACAAACCCCACTGTCTCCACCCCCACCTCCACCTCCCCCCACCGTACCCCCTTTGTAAAATGAAATGTTTAGAACCTGTGATTACCAAGATTCGTTCTGGCCCCAAATTCTATGGTCCTGTAGTCTTGTCTCTGTGTAATTTTCCCTTGCTCATCTGATTCATCGTGGATGATGGATCCTATAAAAATACTGCAGGCGTAATGCTGACCCTTCATTTTCAGTCTCAGATTAAGAAATGACTAGATGCTAATACATCTCATTAGCACGTCTCTCTCCCCACTGACATTGTAAGCTCCTTTATGTTTAGCAAAGTGTCAGTCACATAGCTGGTTTCGAATAAATATTTAGTTGTTTAGATGAGAGAAATATCTTGAATCAGTATCTTGCCTGTTGATCAGATTTCTTTTTACATGCCTCTTAAATTAAAAATCTAGTGTAGGACGCCTGGGTGGCTCAGTTGGTTAAGCGACTGCCTTCGGCTCAGGTCATGATCCTGGAGTCCCGGGATCGAGTCCCGCATCGGGCTCCCTGCTCAGCGGGGAGTCTGCTTCTCCCTCTGACCCTCCCCTCTCTCATGTGCTCTCTCTCTCTCATTCTCTCTGTCTCAAATAAATAAATAAAATCTTAAAAAAATAAATAAATAAAAAATAAAAATAAAAATCTAGTGTAGTGCTATTATATAGAAATATAATGGGAGCCAACTTACATAATTTTAAAACCCTAGTGGTCATGCTAATAGAAGCAAAAGGATACAGTTGAATTAATTTTAATTTATTTTACTTAACCCAGTGTCTCCAAAATATTATTTCAACGTGTAATCAATTGTTCCTAAAATAGATGAAAATTTTTACACTGAATCTTTAAAATCAAGTGTATATGTTATACTTACAGCACATTTCAGTATGGGCTAGCCGTATTTTGAGTGCTCAATAGGCACAAAGAGCTAGTGGCCACTGTAGGAGACAGCAACAGACCTAGAGGGTATAAGATCAGTAAGATGTATAATGAAAGATGCATGTTATCGCCCACGATTTCACAAATATTCTCTTCAAAAAAAACAAACCTCATTTTAAAAGTCAAATTGAGTGCTTAAGGAGAAAGATGAAATGCCCGGGGCCGTGTAGCTCTAGCCTATAAAGAACTCGGCAGAAGTTGTAACCAGTGCCCTGGTGCTGTCTACTGTTGGTCCGCCAAGTGCATGAGCGTGTGTGGTGTCTGTGATCCAAGGCTGTGTCCTGATTGGGATGAGCAGCTTCTCAGGGAGCCATCCCCTAAGCCTAACCAGCAATATGAGCCGTTATTTTAAAGATAAATACCCAAGGACCAAGAAATTGGTGATGGCATTTATAGAGGCTGGCTACTCTGCTGAGAGGTACTTTTGACGTCTGGTAACTGAAAGATTTTGAGGCTCATAATCCAAAATCAGTTTCTGAATCTTCTCCCTTGTCACCAAACACGACCACCTTTATACACAGAGTATACATTGTGTGTTGTTCTCATGATGCTCTTTCCCTTCAAACGTGCCTTCACTGTTCTTTTCAACTTGACTCTACCCACATAACAATCTGCAGTGGAGAGGCAGATGGGACCCTCTCAGAACCATAGACTTCCCAAGCTCATGTTCTTCATTTTCAGCCCTCAAATAGCCTGTGGGTCAGCTTCATAGCAGTTTTTACAGTGAGTCTGTCCTCCTCTCCTCTGGTCTCATATCTTTCCCATCATTCTTTCTGGACTCCAACCTCCTGAGTGCTGTTAGTAAAATATGGACATAGTTCTGGAAATCGACAGGCAGTTGGGAGTGTGGGACTGTGAAGGAAACAATCCGAAAGAGAGGGGCAAAGTGGGAACAACCCCCAGCACTTGGCACTCTAGAGAGGTCAGAATGTGGGCTACAAATCAAATTTGTCCTTGGCTGGATCCACAATTATAAGATACCTGAGCCCAAGGGCTTTAGAGCATCTGTCTGCCATTTGAGCCCAGAACAAGCTGCCTGGATATTGAGACTGGTCCTCCAATTAGCAACAATTGAGTTCAGGATGAGAGCTGTGCTATCCTTTTTCCTCTCCTCAATTTTGTTATTCTAGCAGCTGTCATCACCATTCACATCCACTCACAGACTGTGCAGAGTAAAGGAGCTCCATTCAAGTTTTGTATCCAATCTACTTTGCTAATGTGAATTTATGGAAGCCAATGGTAAATATCAATGCGAGCTGCATTCCCACTCGCCATGGGATGTTAGTAGATATTTACATTTAGAAGTTTAACACATCTTGGCCTTAATCCAATATTCTCTAACATTCTCTAAACAGCCCCAGTTTACTAAACTCTATGGTTAGCATGTCTAAAGAGAGGACCAAAGCGGGAGACGTTAGGAAGCAGTTATAAATATAAATCACCTTTGAAGATTTACACAGGGCTTTTGTTAGTAAATTTAGAGAGTTGTGTATGCTAGAGCTCAATTTTTGCCTATACGCTTAGAAACTAACAGAAGCATGCGGGGAAATCATCTGTTTTGTTGGCTTCCATCTCCACGCCCACCCTTTCCAACTTTTGAATTAAGAAAGGAAAGCGGCCAACCAAGAACCAAATGCAGTTATAACTGCATTACTTTTCAGTATTAACCACCAGTAAAACACACAGAGAGAGGGGAAAAAAATAATAAACCCCCTGGGCATATCAGTTAGTATTTTAGCTTTTTCCCCAAATGAGCTTAAATCACTAAACTAAATAACTGCACATTAGACATCAATATGTAAGGTATACGAAATACTGCCTCTTTGAGGTTGTTTGGCAATTCCCGGACCTGTGTTTTTCCATCTAAATTTTGTAATTTATAGGTCAATTTTTACCCCACCCCCACCCCCCAAATCCAGTTAGAATTGTGATCGGGCTTACCCTGACTCTAGAGACCAATCTGCAGAGGACCGACAGCTAAACAATATTGGACTTTCAACCCCTGGGCATGTATAGAAGTCTCCATGTATCTGAGGCTTTGTTAGTTTTAGTTCAGCAGTGGTTGTAGTTTGCAGAGTAGAGGTCTTTGTGCCTTTTGCGAAATTTATTCCCAAGTCTTTTATGCTCTTGGAAGTTAGAGTAAATGGAAATTTTTTTTAATTTCATTTTTCAAATATTTACCTGAGAAAAACAAATCAATACCCTGAACTCTCTTGCAATCATGAAGCCAGACATGTTCTCCACGATGACCTTCTTGCCCTCCTAGGTAGCTCCAGGACCACTCTCCACCTAGACCCCCACGCCTTATTTCTCTACTTCGTCTGTAGCTAAATCTCTCCCGGGCACATTTTGCTGATCCAATCTCCTTCCTCCAGTTTGCTGCTGGCTGCTGGAGTTTTTGTCTTGTTTTGTTTTTGTTTGGTGGGAGGGCATACACAGGAATCCTCGGGTCAGAGGAAAAAGATTCAGAAAGCACTGCTGTAGGAAAACAGACAGAGTGCTCATGTAAACATAGTCCACTGCCTTCAACGGATGCATGCTGGGACTGGATAATCAAATTCGAAAATGTTCTCCCTTCGCCGTGTGCACACTGCAGAAAGCGCCCGTTCCCTCTGGCACGCCCACCCTTAATGAGCCCTCCGTGGCCTCTATTTTCGGGGGAAGTGATGATGTGATAATGCATTTGTGTATGAATCACCAGCCAGGTAGAACAGAGCAAAACTTGAAAGGTAAATAATTTCCTCAGGGTCTTGAGTTTACATTTCAAAAACCAAAATAAGGTTTGTTAACTTTTTCCTAGCAGCCAAGTTTCTCCCGTGTCTAAGTCGGGATCCACCGAGAACTAAGGCAGGGTCCCTTAGTTAATAGTGGTAATGAATTTTAAATGGCATTTATTAATATAACCTCTGCTTTGGGGTGCCTGGGTGGCTCAGTCGTTAAGCGTCTGCCTTCGGCTCAGGTCATGATCCCAGGGTCCTGGGATCAAGCCCCGCATCGGCTCCCTGCTCAACCGGAAGCCTGCTTCTCCCTCTCCCACTCCCCCTGCTTGTGTTCCCTCTCTCGTTGTGTCTCTCTCTGTCAAATAAATAAATAAAATCTTATATATATATATATATATATACATATATATATATAACCTCTGCTTAGCTCACTGAGCTTTGGTGCAGAAAAGACCCTCCCCTTCCCATTCCCCATCCCGATCGATACACACACACACACACACACACACACACGACACTAAACAGAGCAAGCAGCTTTCTGGGCTCTAGATCTTTCCAGTCTTCACATAGCTAAAAGCTGGCAAAGAAACTGCTCTGTCCAGGGCAGTTGCTTGAACTTTTTAATGCTTAGAGAACACCCCACTGCCTTCTCAGTACTCAGCCCCTCCACCTTTCCTGCTAGTTCTCACTCATGTCACAGAGAATCCTCGTCTGGGAATGGTTTCGTTCCCCAACTTATGTTTCACATCTGTAGTTAATGCTTCTTTCTGCCATCATCTTCATGGCCTATGTATTAAAAAAACACTACGAAGTTAATCCAAATAACATTCTTTTATAATCTTCACACTTGACCATTGATATTCATGAGCAATATTGGCGCAGACATTTGGTGCCAGGTGTAGAGTCATTACAAATATTTTGGCTATGTGGGGTGTGAGTGAGAACCGACCCCCAGAACTCTCTGTAGAATACTGAGAGCCCAAATGGGAGAGAGGAAACAGGAGATAAGAGAGGGAGAGACATGCAGAGAGAGAGAGACAGGGATGGAGAGTAATGACCCAGAGACACAGAGATGCTTGTGAGAAATGGATCAGAGGCCAGAGAGAATAGCAGCTAGAACAATCAAGGAGATGCCCAGAAGGAAACTTGATAAACTTGGGAGAAAGTCTAGCATACACACAAGTGCAATGAAGCAGGGAGAACCACAGGAATGTGCTATTTGGGCTCAAGGTAAAAGGGGGAAACGCAAAGGAACTCTAAATACAAGAGGGAGCCAGGAAGGAAGCTAGATCTGAGGACAAATATCAACACACTGGTTATTAGAGGGCTAGCTAAGTAAGGTATCTCCTGTGTTGGAAATCAAGCTCCTGGAGATATGGTATCTGCCTATGTGCATCCGTTCATATGAATGCCCTGGCAGGTGCCTACCCAGGGAGTAGCCAGCTCTGCATTGAAGGCATCGACCAAGTGGCAGCTCATATGCTTCTCAAAGGGGAGAAGACTGCTTTGCTGGCTCTGGTCCCCAAGACCAGACCAAGGTCTGAAGCCTGATTTGGGGCTCGATCTTACCACCCTGAGATCATGACCTGAGCCAAAATCAAGGGTCAGACAACCAACTGAGCTGCCCAGGCACCCCCCACTCTTTATTTATACATGATAAAGTTCCCTCTTCGTCGATGTCAGTTCTATGAGTTTTGATAAACACCATCACCACAGTGAAGATATAGAAAAGATTCATTACCCCCCAAAATTCTCCCTTGCTGCTCCTTTGCTCAATCTTTCCCTCTACCCTGAGCCTCTGTCAATCACTGGTCTCTTGTTCCTATAATTTTGCCTTTTCCAGAATGTCATACAAATGGAATTGCATGGTATGTAGGCTTCTGAGTCAGCCATCTTTCACTCAGCATAATGCATTTGAGATTTATCCATGTTTTTGCATGTACCATTAATCTGTTCTTTTTCATTGCTGAGTAATAGCCATTATATGGATATACCACAGTTTATTTATCTACCAGCTTTAACCTTTAGGTTAAAATGCCCATAAGGACGCTTGGATTGTTTTCAGGTTTGGGTGGATGTGGATAAAGCAGCAATGAACATTTGCATGCCATTTTCATTTTTCTTGGGTAAATACGCAGGAGAGCGATTGCTGCCTTGTTTGGTAAATATATGTTTAACTTTGTAAGAGACTGCTAAACATTTCCCAGAGGGGCTCTGCCAATTTGCATTTCTACCAACAATGTATGAATTGTTGGTAGTTGTTGTTTTATTTTATTTTAGTCATTCAAAAACATGTGAAATGGTATCTCATTGTGGTTTTCATTTGCATTTCTCTAATGACAAAAGATGTTGGCAACATTTTCCTGTGCTTATTTTCCATCTGACTTTCTTTGGTGAAGTGTCTGCTCAAATCCTTTGCCCATTTTCTTATTAGATTTTTGCGTACTTATAACTGACTCTTAGAAGTTATTTACGTAAGCTGGACACAAGTTTTTTGTCACATATGTGTTTTATAAATCCCTTCTGCAGTGTGTGGCTTGTCTTTTTACTTTATTAACAGTTTCAAAGATCAGAAGTTTAAAATGAAGTCTACTTCATCAACATTTTTTTTAAAGATTTTATTTATTTATTTGAGAGAGAGAGAATGAGAGACAGAGAGCATGAGAGGAAGGAGGGTCAGAGGGAGAAGCAGACTCCCCGCCGAGCAGGGAGCCCGATGCGGGACTCGATCCCGGGACTCCAGGATCATGACCTGAGCCGAAGGCAGTCGCTTAACCAACTGAGCCACCCAGGTGCCCTACTTCATCAACATTTTTTATTTTATGAGAGGGCTTTCCCTATTGTATCTAAAAAATTTGTGCCTAACACAGGTCACAAAAATTTTTTCCTGTTTTATTCCAAAAGTTATATGGCTTTAGATTTCACATTTAATTCTAAAATTTGAGCTAAATTCTTATATAATCTGTGAGGTATGTGTTGAGATTCATATTTTTGCCATGGATGTCTAATTGTTTTGGCATCATTTATTGAAAATATAATCCTTTCCTCCATTGAATGGACTTTGCACCTTTATCAAAAATCATTTGGCACTTTTTCAACAAATGATGCTGGAGCAATTGAACACCCATAGGCAAATAATAATAATAATAATTGAACATTAACCTCATACCTTATAAAATATTAACTCAAAATGAATCACAAACTCAAACACAGAACTTAAAACTATAAAATTTTGTGGAAAAACATAGGAAAAAAATCTTTGGCTTTAAGGGGTAGACAGAGAGTTCTTAGATTGGACTGACAAAGCTTAATTTTAAAAATGAAAAAAATTGGACTTCATCAAAACATACTTTCGTTATGCAAAAGACTCTGTAAAGAGGATGAAAGACAATCCTACAGATTGGGAGTACATATTTGCAAATCATGTATCTGACAAAAGACTAGTATTTAGAATATACAAAGAACTCTCAAAACTCAAGGGTAAGGAAAAATACCCCATTAGAAAATGGACAACAGACATGAAGAGATGTTTAACAAAAGAGGATATATAGATGGTAAATAAGCACATGAAAACATGTTCAAAACCGTTATCTATCAAGGAAATACACATTAAAACCACAATGAGATATCACTACATACCCCTCAGAATGGCTAAAGTAAAAAAATAGTGGCAGTACCAAATGCTGGTGAGTATGGAGAGGAGCCAAATTACTCAAACATTACTGATGAGAATGTAAGTAGGACTAGAAAACAGTTTAGCAGTTTCTTTTAAAATCTAAATATGCAATTATCATATGACCCTGTAACTGCACTCTTGGCATTTATCCCAGAGAAATGGAAATTTATATTCACATAAAAACCTATATTGGAATGATCATTTCAGCTTCATTTGTAATAGTCAAAACTGGAAACAAATCAGATGTCCTTCCATGGGTGAATGGTTAAACAAACGGTGTCACATCCATACCACGGAATAGTCCTCAGCAACAAAGAGGAACAAAGTATTGATATGCAAAGCAACTTGGGTGGCTCTCCAGAGAATTATGTTGAGTAAAAAAAAAGCCAATCCCAAAAAGTTAGATATTATGTGATTCCGTTTATATGACACTTTTTTTTTTTTGTATCTTAACATACCAATTTTTATTAAGTAATCTAATTCTGGACTATATTAGGTGGATATTCAAGCTTCGGGCATTAACTGAAAGGTATTTAACATCTTTTTTTTTAAATGTTATTATGTTATGTTAATCACCATACATTACATCATTAGTTTTTGATGTAGTGTTCCATGATTCATTGTTTGCATATAACACCCAGTGCTCCATGCAGAACGTGCCCTCTTTAATACCCATCACCAGGCTAACCCATCCCCCCACCCCTCTCCCCTCCAGAACCCTCAGGAGGGTATTATGCTGAGTGAAATAAGTCAATCAGAGAAAGACATATATCATATGATCTCACTGATATGAGAAATTCTTAATCTCAGGATACAAACTGAGGGTTGCTGGAGTGGTGGGGGGTGGGAGGGTTGGGGTGGCTGGGTGATATATGACACTTTTTAATTTTTTATTTTATTTTTTTCTGATTTTATTTATTTATTTGACAGAGAGAGATACAACGAGAGAGGGAACACAAGCAGGGGGAGTGGGAGAGGGAGAAGCAAGCCTCCCGCTGAGCAGGGAGCCTGACGCTGGGCTAGATCCCAGGACCCTGGGATCATGACCTGAGCCGAAGGCAGACGCTTAATGACTGAGCCACCCAGGCGCTCCTATATGACACATTTTTAAATGACAAAACTATAAAGAGGGTGAACAGATAGTAGTTACCAGGAGTTAAGGATAAGTGTGAGAGGAAGAAATCAGTGTGGTTACAAAAGGAAAACATAACGGATCCCCTTGTGGTGATAGATCTGTATTTTCTAAGTCCTTTGACTGTGGAGGTAGATACATGAAACTACACATGTGATAAGATTGCATAGAACTAAACACACGCACACAAGTAAATACAACTAGAGAAATCTGAACAAGATGGATGGATTGACACAGTGTAATTGAATCCATGACATTACACCATAGTTTTGCAGTATGTTATTATTGAGGGAAACTGAATAATGAGTAAGTGGGATTTTTCTGTGTAATTTCTCAAAACTGCATGTGAATCTATAATTCTCTCAAAAAGTTTTTATGGAAAATCAATTGGTTATATATGAATCTATTCTGAGGGACCTATTTCTGAAATCTCTGTTTTGCTCTCTCTGTTTATATGTCTGTCCTTTTACCACCACCACACTGTATGATTACGGCAGCTTTATACTAAATCTTGAATTCAGGTAGTAGGAGCCCTCTAGCTTTATTCTTTTTTCAAATTGTGTTTTTTTTTTCTCAAAATTCTAGCTCTTTTGACTTTTTATATAAGGTCTAATTCAGCATGTATATTTCTTTTTTTTTTTTTAAAGATTTTATTTATTTATTTGAGAGAGAGAGAATGAGAGAGAGCCCATGAGAGGGGGGAGGGTCAGAGGGAGAAGCAGACTCCCTGCCGAGCAGGGAGCCCGATGTGGGACTCGATCCCGGGACTCCAGGATCATGACCTTAGCCAAAGGCAGTCGCTTAACCAACTGAGCCACCCAGGCGCCCTCAGCATGTATATTTCTCAAAAAATTCCCACTGGGGATTTCGAGTGATACTGTTTTAAAATCTATAGGTCAATTTGAGGAGAACTGACATTTTCACAGTATGAAGTTTTTAGTTCATGAATATGATATCTCTCCATTTATTTAGGTCATCTTTCTTTCAGCATGTTTTGTAGCTTTCAGCATACAGACCCTGCACTATTTTGTTAGATTTATACCTAAGTATGATATTTCATGTTTCTAGTGCTATTTTAAATGACACTCATTTTTAAAATACTGATTTCTAATTGTTTATTGCTACTATATAGAAATACAGTTAACTTGTATAGATTGATATTGTTCAACCTTGCTAAGCTCACATGAATTTCAGTAGTATCCGGTTTTGTAGATTCCTTTGAATTATCTGCATAGATAATCATGTCATCTGCCAAATAGAGAATTCTTTACAATTTTGTCTATTATAAAAATTCCTTCAGTGAACATCATCTTACATACTTTTTTTGCTCATTTAACTGATTATATCCTTAACAGATTACATACATTTTAAGTCCTGATACAGTATCTCCACTGCTTTGTATCTTCCAAAGTTGTATCTGGTCTTGGAGCTAAAGTCTGGGAAGATAGCTTGTTTCTCTGTGAGGAGCACCTCTCCTCAGCTGCAAGGTGGAATTGTGGAATCTGGCTATCTGCCTACTTATAGACATAACTTTTAATGTCGAGTTAGGATCAGCTTGAACAGACCATCCCCATTTTGTAGAAAATCCCTTGCTCTTCCTTCTTCCCTCACCCAGTGATTTCTACAACTCCCAGATTGTTGCAGGAAGTGGAATGATGAGGGAGCGCAATGGTTAGAGAGGTTCAAGAGCTACATTATTGGGGTAATCTCTGACTTCTAGCTCCTGCTTCCAATAATTAATTCAATCTATGAATCATTTAGATAGCATATGCACATTGTCTCTCCCCTACAAAACATTGTTGACTCAGTCAACTCAGAGTCTTTCCTGAATTTCCAATAGAAGAGTAATAACTTTTTTTTAAAGATTTATTCATTTGTTTGAGAGAGAGAGCAGAAGAGTATGCATGAGGGAAGGCGCATGAATGCACAGGCAGCAGGGAGGAGCAGAGGGAGAGAGAATCCCAAGCAGACTCCCTGCTGAGTGCTCCTTGCCGGGCTCAGCAGATCTCACAACCCTGAGATCATGACCTGAGCCGAAATCAAGAGTTGGACGCTTAACCGACTGAGTTACCCAAATGCCCATAATAACTTTTAAAATAAGCACACTTACATAAAGTCTTTGTGTGTAGGCAGATTTTACTGAAGTTTTAATGAAATGAAGGAAATTTAAGTCACAAATTTGTAAACAATATATAATTAAAAATAAGCCTCCTCTGCTCCTAAAAATCTTCCTGGCCACCACTATTTTTCATCGCTAGACCACCCCCACATAGCACATCAAGTTTTCCCACCTTGGCTAGCCCTTTGTCCTTTTCCATTATCCCACAACTGTCCTCCACCATCATCTCCCCCAGCAAATTACCCTAATCAAAATGTTCTAAGTGGTAGGATAGGGCTAGCTTCATTGTCTTAATTTTAATCACTAAATATTCTTGTTCTGATTATGAAGGTAAGCTTTGACTAGACCCGTCTTCAAAACGGATTTGAAATACTAATTGGAGTACTATAAACCCTTAGTTAAAAGAAAGACACTACCTGGGATTCCTTGGCAACAATGTTTTGGTTCTTCCAAGAGACATAAATTCTCCTCCTATTTGTATTTCTGCTTAAAACCACTTTAAAAAAAAAAAAAAACCACTTTCACAGGGTTTGCCAAATAGTGGTCCATGTTGAGAAACTGCACTACACTTATAAGAAGCTAACAGAAAAAAAAACCTTAAAAATTTTGTAATTGCAATCATTTTTTTGTAGGTTAAGAAGAGCTTTCTTTTTTTTTTTTTTTTTTTTTTTTTAAAGATTTTATTTATTTATTTGAGAGAGAGAATGAGAGAGAGAGCATGAGAGGGGGGAGGGTCAGAGGGAGAAGCAGACTCCCTGCCGAGCAGGAAGCCCAATGCGGGACTCGATCTTGGGACTCCAGGATCATGACCTGAGCCGAAGGCAGTCGCTTAACCAACTGAGCCACCCAGGCGCCCAAGAAGAGCTTTCTTGGGGCACCTGGCTGGCTCAGTCAGAGGAGCATGCGACTCTTGATCTCGGGAATATGAGTTCAAGCCCCATGTTGGGTGTAGTGATTACTTAAATAAATAAAAACTTAAAAAAAAAACTTTAAAAAAATAAAATTGCAGTTTTTTTTTAAAAAAGAGGTTGCTTTTATGTTCTGGTCTTTTCTCTCTTTCTTTTGATTAAACAAGGTTGGACCTGAAAAATGCTTCTTACAATGATAAGGAAGAAGGAGAATTGACTAATGGGAGAGAAGAGAAGGAGTGAAGTAGAGAAGGAGGGAGGGGGAAAGAGAGAGAGAGAGACTTATAGGGAAAGCCTTAAAGACAGGCTTAATATCAGATTTAATATTTTTGTACAAATATGATTCTTTTTTCAACAACAACACACTTAAAGGGTCATTTTCTTCAAAAGGCTACAGGCCAAATTTTTGTGGGTTGTTCAAACCATGAATT
This sequence comes from Mirounga angustirostris, assembly GCF_029215605.1. Taxonomy (NCBI): domain Eukaryota; kingdom Metazoa; phylum Chordata; class Mammalia; order Carnivora; family Phocidae; genus Mirounga; species Mirounga angustirostris. The sequence goes on from NW_026991717.1 coordinate 99,722,213, forward strand.
AAAGTGATTAAGCCCATAACTACTACCAACTCTAACAGTCAAAATGTCATGGCAATGAATGATTCTCCAGCTGAAAATCAGAATGCAGGGGTATAACATTATTCCCCTTAAAATCTTAGTCTCATATTCCTTCAAATTCAGTTCTTTCTTAGCCTTTGTTTAAAAGCATTTTCACCAATTCCAGTTCCTAGAACCAAGAATGCTCATCTAATAATCAGAAGTCTTAATAAAGTTAGAGACCATACAGGAACTGCTTGCACCTGCTTTTTCATTTTTTTCCAATGTGCTGGGAACGGGTAAGTCAGGTCAGCATCCTGCAAGTTACTGTAACCATTATAACAAAGGAGAATATCAAGGAAGTTCTCAGCCTCAGGGTTGGATTAAGTTGCATGCCTGATGTTTATTCCTTTCCAATCAGCCAGAAACAAAATTGTTGGTCTAGTATACATGTAACATCTGCTTATTAAGCTCACCCACAATTAAATGAAGACAAATAAAAACACCATTGAGATACTTTTTTTTCATGCAACAGATGAGGTAAATGAGAACATTCGGCAATACCCAGTATAAGCGATGGTGTCAGGATACCTGCCCTCTGACAAAGTGTTCATGGGAATACAAAGTGCTGCAGGCTTTTTGGAGTACAATTTCAGAGTCTATGAAATTAAAAACACACATACCTAGTCACCCCACTTTTAGACCTGCATACATAATAGGAATGCATCAACACTTATTATAAAGATGTTCTTTGCAAGATCATTTGTTTTAAAAGAAATGGGAAAAGGGTAATACATCCCTTACTAAAAGAATGGATGAATGAATGAATGAGTGAGCAAGCTGTGGTCAATCTATGCCATGGAAAATCATGCAAATATTAAGAAAATAAGAGAGCTCTGTGTAAACTGCCTTGGAACTGCCTTGAAGTTGTCAGTGTTCCTTGACTAAGGTAAAATTCTCAGTATAAAACCATTCAATTCTTTGGAAAACTTACCAAAGAAAACTTGCCCATGGTCACACAGTTTTAATTGACAAAGTTTCTAGTGCAACCTGGAGACCTCTGTCTCTAAAAGTCCTGTTCTTTCAGGGGCCCTGCTACCTTCCACTCCATAGTGGTATCATTGCTGCATTTTGTGACAAGGTCACAGAAAGGCTCTGCTTTTAAAAATTCGATTACTTGAAGAGCCAAATCAGCACAAGAGATTAATTCAGAAGCAATCGTCTCTATCACAATAGTTTAGTTCACTTGCAAATGGATTCAAAACAAGGATCCTTTAAAAGGCAAAATTTCCTGGTGCTTTAAAAATATGACCCATTTAGAGAAACTGGAGGGGATATGTGTGTTATGTAAATTGAGGAATGCGAGCTATCTAAGACCTCTGACAGTACCTTTTCAAAGAGCATTTGGAACAACCTGTCTAACCTGTCATCCTCAGTTTGCAAGTACAAAGGAATTACACCATCATCTCTGCCCTCTAGAAGTTTACAGTTCATCACCTTGCACTAGGTAGGGCAAGTGCACTCACAGTTAGCATTTAACACTAAATGCTTAAATGTCCTTACTGGATGCTACACAGCCCATCAGTTACCGCTCACTCACATGTTGGAGCAGAAGCATTTCCTGGTATATCATGTTTTTACTTATTCCCTCAGGCAGGCCCCTTATATTCTCGCTAAAACTGATCCCCTCAAAAAAGTAAGGTTCCATGGACTTAGCCCAGTTCTTCTGGGGACCCATGAAGTCCACATGAATCACAAAACATATCAGCTTCAACTTTCTAGCCATCGAAGGTCAATGTCAAAGAATCATTTGATCAGCAATCAAGGATGCTGCAGAGGGGAGGAGAGGCACCCTTGAAAGTGTGAGGCAGCAGAATTGGACATCAGGAGTGTCCGGGGTTTCAGGCCAGGACCAAAACATCCCCCCTGCTCTGTGGCCTTTGGGCAAGGCTTTTAACAAGGAACTCAGTTTCTTCCCACCTGCAAAACAGATAATCATCACCTTCCTTTGAGATGTGTATAAATTAATTAGTTGAGGTTTGGAAAGAGTTGTGAAAGCAAAATGACAGTCATAAATGCTAAATATTAGCCGATTTTCTTTTCAATTTCATGGTTTTACTTGGCATCGTGTATCACATTACATACACTGAGAAGCAGGAAATATCACCACCTTGTATCTGATTATTCTTGCTTAAATTACATAAGGGCTAACCTCAGGGATTAAAAGCAATTCCAAAGGACTCATAAACCATCATGCATTATTAAGGAAAAAGATTATTTGCAAGGCATCTGAATATCTTATAACATAGCCTGTTATTTTTATTAGTTCTACTTCACAAACACTCGTGGAGGCGGTATAATGGTTTTGTAGCCATCCTACAGCTTAGGAAGTAAGTGGAGCACTCACGCACACATACCTCACACAGGCAACTTCTTATCGTCAGAACTCATGGCTTCTAAATTACCTACCGATCTCTCCTATGAATCACATCTTCTGTACACAAGAAATTCTCCCAGCGTGGATCACGGACATCTAAATGGTTTTTAGAGACTGCAAATGTCAGAAACAGTATTTTTTATTGGCATGCCTGTAAAGAAAAGTTTGAGTTTTCTAAAGTCCCAAATTCTCTCTCGACCCTTTAATATTAGCCTACGTATATGCTAGAAATTGTCTCTTTAAAAAGTACAGTTTAACATAAAAGACTGCACGATTCCAAATCGCTGTTTAGTTTGTGGAGAGGTGATTTGTTATCTTCTCCTAGAGCTCAGCAAAGGCCAGAGCCCTGAATGTCGTGCGTGTGTGCAGGGGAGTTTGGATCTTATTCTAGAAACCAAGGGGAACCCAGGGTGGAAGGGAAGGAAGGGGGTACGTGAAACAGTCAGGTTTATGTTTGGGAAAACTCACAGGCTTCATGAAGAAGGATGGTTTGGAAAAGGCAATACTATGTGCAGAGAAACACATTATGTGGTGGCATAAATTAAGATGGGCAGGGAAGCTGGAGATAGGGGAAAAAAGCCAAGAGCTGGTAAGTAGATAAAATCAGAGGGCCATAAGGAGTCCAGAAAGGATGTGATCCAGAGCCCACCCCTTAGGATTGACTTTAGGTAGAAGGATGAACATCTTTTCGATCATGACAGGGAGAGGGAGAAAAACAAATATGTGCTGAAAGAATGAAGAAGGAACACGCCAAAGGCATCAGTGACCGTCAGTGGAAGATGCGAGAAAAGTGGTCAGAAGATGGAGGTCAGCTGAAGACTGCGGATCCGGATGACCTCAGAGGAACCTGTCTTTCTGTGAGTGTGTAAAGAGAAGTGGGCAGTAAGCAGGGCCGTGGGTGAGCAGCCTGCATTGTCCTGGGAAGCAGTCAGGTTTGAGTGGAAGCCAGGGCGGGGCGGGGGGGGGGGGGGGCCTCTGTGAACCATGGAATGTATTTGCCACAGAACAGAGCTTTGCTCTACTCGTTCCTCAGGTCCTATCAAAGTTATTCTGAAGTCTAATTCTGATCTCATACACTGTTAGTTTTTCCTTCCAAGAAAGTGTCATCTATAAATTAAAAGGACAATGCTTTCTAGTCCTACTCACCAAAGGAAATATTAAAATACCTGGCCACGGGGAGCGCTCAGGCTGCTATTAAAACAAGGGTGACAACCTCAGTTCCAAAACCTGTGCCCTCAGGGACACACGGTCCCTGTCCACTGATCACTAGGCCTGACAAATGGCCTCAAAAGTCTTCTAGAGTCAAACAAAATAAGACAAATTTCAGCGGTTAGAGCACTTGCATGCATACACCACACCACACATACACAGAGGAATGGTGTTATTTAGGAAATGAAACAAAAACATGTTTTTAAAGACTAATGTTAAGTAAATATCCCTGTGATGACATGAAATGTTTTGCATTTCAAGTATAAATTTAGATAAATGATACACTGATTTCCGAGGGAAATTTTGTAATATGGCATACAGAATAAGAAAGTTAAAAGTCCTAAATTTGTTTCTAACATCACGCACGTCCAAGAATCTCCCCCATGTTCACTAAGAAAGACCGGGAGACAGCAGAATGCCAAGGACTCTTTAGAGGAACATATAGCGTTCCATTCAGAAAAAAATATATGTTTTTCCATGCCACAAAAGCCACAAAAGGTCATCAATCCAACCAAAGTATTCAAATAGAGCTTCTGCCAGGCCGCTGAGCTCATTATGCCAAGCTGGGCAGGTGTCTCCTGCAGAAACCCTTCCATCTGGGACTTCCTCCTACCATTTATCTCCTTTCAGTTAATCTCACTAATCTGAATTTCTCTGAGCCAAAACCTGCATAGCCAGAAGATGAAATTTATGGAAATTTTTTTTAATGCCGAAAATGTGAAAGCTTCATATCCAAGCTGAAATAGTCGTGTAAATGTTCTTTTACAGCTACAAGAAAAGTATCTCTCTTCCCTACTTCTTGGATCCATGTTTTTGTGCTTCTGGAAGACTTTCTGTCCCAAGACACACAGTTTATAGACATAGGGCCAGATACAGAAGCTCAGCCATTGTGCAGGAGAAACTACCTTGTTTGTTTTTTCTGGCAAGCTCCCCCTGGAGTACAAGTCTAGTGGGAAAATGCATACCTCTTACACATAAAGCAAAATAACAACCTGTCCAATTTTACTCTCTCCTTCAATCATTTTCTAGTCTTAAAGAGTAAATTCAAGACAAAGATGACAATGATGCCCCTTATCAAAATCACTGCATAGGCAGGAATGAGCTTTTCTGAGGTATGTGAGGAAAATCTAGAGCGGCTCCATCAAGAAAAGGAAATGGATTCCACGCAGCCATGTGATTCTAAAAGGTTTTACTCACATCCTTCTCTATAGAGATTTATGAGGGTTTCTGCTGACATGAAGTATGTTCTTTACTGAATTCCTCAAGTGAAGCAAAACCACACATATCTGGTTCTAAAGAAACATACTGAGTCACTAGTTTACACAGTAAATGTGAAATAGTCATTTGCAAGCCTCCCGCGTACCTGTAAAGTAGATTGAGCCATAACCACTCTTTGGGAAAAGAAAAGAATTTTTAAATTCTTTTAATATAAATATATATATTATATATTATACATATATATTTTAATATATATATTTTTTAATTGCCAGTCTAGAAATCAGCTTACAAACCATCTCAGCAACTACTGGTGAGTAGGAATGTTCCAGCAGATTGGACACTGGAGAGAAAGTAGGGAATCTTGGTGAATGTCTTTCTCTAATGAGTGAATTCTTGCAGCTTTTGCAGAAGGGACACGATACAATCATCAGTTCCCCCTTAAATTTTAACTAGTGGTTCCTCTGAAATTGTGGGCCAACCCACTGCCTTTCTTCGAGGGTTTGGTCTTCGTCTCTTTCTGTTGCCATTGTCTGCAACCGGTCATCAAACGCCTAGCAATGTCCTTCCTGGTTTCCTAGCCTCAGGTCCCGCTTTCCTTTCATGCCCACTGGGACAACCTGAGTTCTGCTTCTCATTATCTCTCGCAAAGTTTACAGCAATCTTTCCAACTGGTTTTGGGTGCTCAAAGCTCCCCCTGCACACAAAAGCCAGATCAATTCTCTCAGAATGCTGCTGGGATTGTGGCTAAAAACGATGGGGTTTAAAGTCCTAGGCTCTCCCTCCTTTGTTCCCCTCTCCTATCTGTGTCCTAGCCTTCTTACCTCCTACTTCCCCAGCACCTACCCTATCTTAATGTCAATCAGATCACTTGCTATTCCTCAAGCTTACTCTATCTTTTTCTACCTTTATGCTTTTGCTCCTGTTTTTCCTTCTGCCCACGATGCCATTCTTTATCCCCAAATAACCCCACTACCTGCAAAGGGCTGAGACCAATACCACCTTCTGTGTGACATTCTCCATGAAAAACCCAGGACAATCTCTCTTTCTCTCCCAATCCCCACCATGCTTTGTCTACGTCTCTGCTCTGACACTTGTAAAATACTTTCTGGTATTTGTTTTTTACATCTGTGTCTTAACTCCCATCTTATTCATTCAGTAAGTTGTTGTGCAGTCATTTATCCAATAACTTTCTCTCTACTAGACTAAGACTCCATGAAAACAGGCACTATATTCATCTCATTTTCTGCTTATCCTCGACTTTTAACACGGTGTCTTCAATATGATAAAGCCCCCACTGTATGTGCATTGAATACAACAATGGTTTGCACTATAATTGAGAGTTTTGGGATACATAATCGGAGCCCTTAACCTGTGGGGAGCATCAGGCAAAGCCACCAGCACAAGTGATGTTTACGGTGAGATATGACAAATTTACAGGAGCTACCCAAACAAGATAATTAGTGAAAAGCATACCAGGCCAAGAAAATTACCGTGTGCAAAATCCCTAAGTCAAAAGGTACCTGAGGAAGCCCAGTAAGATGTGATCGGAGAAGGAAGGGTAAGGAAGATCATTGCTTAGAATAAGAATAACGTGCAGAGGAGAAAGCGACCAGATGATACAGGGTTTTCCAAGCCAGTTAAGACTTTTATAAACCTACTTCAAAGTACACAGAAAACTTAATGAGGATTTTAAGTGAAGGTATGATGTAATAAGATCTGCATTAGAAAAAAAAAAAAGGATAAGTCTGGAGACAGTATAAATAATGGAAGAAGGGACAAAGACTGATGCAGAGAGGCCAGTAAAAGAGATACTTTAGCCATCTGAAGAACCAGCACTTGGACCAAGATGTTGTCACTGAAATAGAGAAAAGTGAACACAGTGAATATGTATTGGGTTGAATCATTTGCAATTGCCTTTTTGTTGCAGAAAAAATGGTTGCTTCTCAGCAATTGCGTATTTAGGAGGCAGGTTTGGCAAGACTTAGTGCTTCATTGGGTATGAGAGATGGAGAGGGAGTCAAGGAGAATGTCTGGTTTTCTGGATTATACAAAGAACAATGTCACTTACTGAAATGGAAAAACAGGAGGAGAGCAGATTTGGAGAAATAAATCATGATTCCCATTTAGGACAATTTTATGAGATGCCCCTGAGCCACCCAAGAATGCATTTGTATGCAGTGATCTCAAATCAAAGGCGAGCTCTGGGCTGAAGATTTAGATTTGGAAGTCATCAGCATATGGAAGCCAGGAGGGGATGAGCTCACCCTGAAAAAGAAAGAAAGAGAGATGCAGAGATTGGGGAGGGGGGACAAAGGGCCATGGTTCTACAAGAGGTGTTATTAAGAATAACCTGTGGAATTTTCTTTTCTCAAAACACACACACAGACACACACACACCTCAAAGGCCAAATAAATCAGAATTTCTGGGGTCCAGGGATGCCTAGCTTAAAATAACTCCCCAAAGGCATCTAATGTACATCCATGATTGAAATAAACAGAAAAATGATAAGAGAAAAGAGAATCCAAGATAAAATTCTAAGAAAAGCTACACTTAGACTTGAGAAAGGAGAACTGGCAAAGGACCCTGAAGAGGAACAGTCAGAAACTAGAAAACCAGGAGCAGAGAGAGTGGAAATGAGTGGAAATGAGAAAGTGGTCACACGTAGGAATGTTCCTGCAGGTGGAATCAGTGACCATTGAATTTGTGACACAGCACAAGCAGATTCCAGGAGGCAGAGGGGAGAGGGCAAATGGGGAGTCTGAGGTGGGAAAATAGCTGCAAGAAGCTGGACAGGGAGAAGAGAGTTAGGGCAGGGGTCAGAGGGAAGCATGGGGTTAAGGGGACTCTGGGGTTTCCACTTGGCTATACGTGCTTCATTGGAACCAGGAATTAACTCCATCTAAGACTTCTCTGCATCCTCATAGTACTCAGCACTCTGCTCACACACAACAAAAACCATCTGAATTCAGAAGCTTAGGAATGTGCATCTTTTGTAACCTAGAGGGTCTCCTCAAGAACATGGATCCTTCAGATCAACTTGGTTCAATTACTTTCATGTATTTCAAAGACTAAGTGTGGCCTTATTATGTGCCAGACACCCCGCTCATCACTGAGGACACGGGAGACATGGTCCCTTGTCACGCGATTATGAATGGGCTTGTACCCAATGAGGCCATATGGGCTCAGAGGAATGGGTTCCTAGGGGAGAGAAGGGACCAATTCCTCAAGGATCTGCACTGTAGAGTCTAGGTTGAGGGTCATTTGATTTTATAGCACATACCCAAGTCATGTGTAACCGTAGAGTGTAACCAAGGACAGAGTTAACTGTACAGACTATATTCTTGTGCTACTTAAACTGTCCTGTAAGAAAGTCTAGGGGAAATCTGGGCTTACGTCTCTCCTTCTGAAGTTATGCAGACAGGTTAAGACACTTAAAATGAGGAAGCTACCGGGCGCCTGGGTGGCTCAGTCAGTTAAGCGACTGCCTTCGGCTCAGGTCATGATCCTGGAGTCCCGGGATCGAGTCCCGCATCGAGTCCCGCATCGGGCTCCCTGCTCACCAGGGAGTCTGCTTCTCCCTCTGACCCTCCTCCCTCTTGTGCTCTCTGTCTCTCATTCTTTCTCGCAAATAAATAAAATCTAAAAAAAAAAAAAAAAAAAAAATGAGGAAGCTACCTTGGGGAACCCCAGCTCACAGCTTTCAGAGCCTTAATGAGTTTTTCAGTCTGCACTGACCGTAGGAATATCTCTTACTACTTTAAAGAGCTAGTTAAAGGCCTTCTCTTGAGCTGGAGAACCAGTTGGCCTCTCCCTTTCTCGGGAAGCCTACAGGGATAAAGGCCAGCACTCCTTGAGAAGTTTTGAAACCAGGGAACTGGGCTACACTGGAGACCTGAGAGTCTCCTCCCATAGTTGAGAGATATCTGGAGAGAGGAAGAGTTAGATCCTCTCCCCCTAAGAGGGGGCACACAGCATCCAAAGGGGTTCACCTGGCCACATTTCCTTACACACTGGAAGACAAAATGATTAAGGTCATCAGTACTTTACCTTAAGGTCATCAGTACTTTACCTGTTCCTGAGAATACATTCGTATTTCTCCACCAAATCAGTTCCCCATTCTTAGAGGCCTCCTAATGCCCCCAGCGTGAAAGTGAGCACAGAGTTTTCAAGCAGTACTATAATAAATGATTTATGATTAGCAACTTCTCTGAGAAAGTAAAAAAAAAAGTAAAATCACAGACTAATCATGAATAAAATGGGAGCATCTGGAGGGACAACTTCCATTCACTGCTGCATCCATTCACTACCTTTACAAAAAGAAAACACAAGGGTACAAGAGACTTAGGAAGTTTGATGGTAAAGAAAACTTGAATGGGAGATGTTGTGGTCATCCCACTGGGGAATTCACTACTTCAGGGCACAGTTTGATTTCAGAGACATTCAGAGTTAAGACCCTTGCTTTATAAATGAGATCCAGGCAAATCTAAGTGCTTACTTTAAAAACATCCTTTTCTAGTTGTTCAAAAGAGTACAAACTTAGGCCGTCATAAAACGTGCCTGGAAACTATTAATGTATCAATGGTCTTAAATGGAAACATTTCCTGTAAATACACAAGATTCAACATATGTTAACGAAAAGTGGCTTTTTTCCAGAGGATTTCATACTTTGTAACCATTAAGTAGCTACCATACCTTTGATAAAATTAAACCCTTCATTTACAAATATGCCTTTATATTAAAAAAAAATAAAAGCTTCATCTAAAATCTTTAATTATTGCTAAACAAAAATTACTATTTGGATTTCATTTGTCACTAACAAGTTTTAAAAGCCCTGCCAATTCAAGAATATTTTAAATGGAATAGTTTACTTTCCTCCTATTTTTTAAAATTCTCTGGATGGTGAGGTTTCCCTCGCCCTATGAAAATTCTATGAAAACCATATACACAAAAACAATAAGTGGGATAAAACAGTAAGTAGGTTCTTTAATTTTACATGATATAGCCTTAATTAAAATCATATTTCTATTCCAAATACTTTTATCTAATTGAAATTGCAGAACAACTCCACACCTGTGTATATAAATTTCTTTGCCAAATCCAGCCTTATCTAAGGGTGGTATAATTTCATTTCTTTGGTGTTATATTTATGTTTCTACCTTAGATAACTTTTTTCAGGTGTAAGAGTTTGAAGTTGGTGCTTTTTTTTTTTTTTACTCATTTGGGCAGTTTAATAAAATCCATTTAACACCATTCATTTCAGATATGTGTAAGTGACTTGGAAACATTACAGAACAAAAATAAGACTTTTAATAGGGATTACAGATGAGGTAGGTTTACTTATTGCATGAGTCTTCTAGGTGTGCCATTAAAAAAAAGGGCCACCACCGACTGGGTGGCTTAAACACACAAACTTATTTTTTCAGGAATCCAGAGACTCGAAGTTGGAGATCAAGTCTTCAGTGGGATTGTTTACTTCCAAGGCCTCTTTCCTTGGCTTGTACATGGCTGCCTTCTCTCTGGGTCTCCACAAGGCCTTTCCTCTGTACATATCTTTGCCCAGATTTCCGGTTTTTATAAGGACATCAGTCATATTGAGTTGGTCCATCCTAATGACTTTATCTTAATGTAATTATGTCTTTACAGATCTTATCTCCAAATACAGTCATATTCTACTTCAACATATAAATTTGGGAGGACATAATTCAGCCCATAACACTTGTCTTCAATGAACACGTACATATTCCTAATTTACTGGCCGCTGTTGGAATACCTCACACTTATTAAAAGGGAAGTTCAAGGTGTACTACAATACTATTCTGCATACAAGAATTATGCCTGTAAATAAAAAGAAAATATTTGAGGGCACCTGGATGGCTCAGTTGGTTAAGTGGTAAGCATCTGCTTTCGGCTCAGGTCATGATCTCAGAGTCTTGGGATCAAGTCCCGCATCTGGCTCCCTGCTAGTGGGGAGCCTGCTTCTCCCTCTGCTTCCGTTCCTTGCCCCCACTTGTGTTCTCTCTGGCTCACTCTGCTCTCTCTCTCTCACACAAATAAATAAATTTTTTTTTAATCTTAAAAAAAGAAAGAAAATACTTGAGCAGGCCAACCATTTATAGAGTCAGGCATTTAAATCGAACTGTTTGGTAAATATCTTGGTCCCAAGAAGTATATTTTTGTCCAAATATTTTATTTACTTTTTTGTAATTATAAAGATAATACAAAGAAAATATTTAGTATTTATGAGTCCCCTAAATCAGTAAAAACAACCCAAATCTCATTTCCCAGAGGTTGTCCTTGTAACTATATTACTGGACATGGTGATATCATCTCTACACACACACACACACACACACACACACACACACACACACGATACATATACTTAAGTTAATATTGATGGAATTGTCCTAACAGTTGTTTCCAAGATTGTTTTTTTAAATTAAATAATATGCTATTGAAATATCTTTCCATGCCAGTGAATATAGCTATGACTCATCCTTTTTAATGACAGCATAGAGTTCCACTATATGAATGGACAATAATGATTTTGACTCATCCTTTATCAATGGGCACTTTAAGTCTCTAGTAATTTTTCCACCAATTATTTCCAATGTTGTGATGGTTTATGTGTATGTGTGTGTGTGTGTGTGTGTATTTATATTTGGTGCACTTAAGATAAATTCCTAGAAGTGGAATTTTATATTTTGATATCTAGTATCAAGCTGCTCCCCAGAAATTGTACAAATTTATACCCCATGAATAATGTATAAGTGACCATCTTCCCACATTCTTGCAAATATAGGGTACCATCAGTCTTTAAATCTTTGCCAAACTGAGTTCAAATGTTATAATTCATATTTGCTTCATTTACATTTCCTTGATTACTACTGAAACTCTCCACCTTTTTTACATTTTACATGAAATATTTTAATTTTTATCATATTGTTTTATAATGTTATTTCTAAACCATCACAGAAAAAAAAATAAGCAATATCAAGATCATAAAGTACTGTATCAGGATATATCTTGCCCACTTATCTATCCTTCCTTTACAGTGAAACTTACCAATTTCATCCACATTATAGATGGTGGTAACCTACCACCTGACGCTAGGAAACGAATCAACCTGTCGGATTCTGTCTGCCTGCTCTTTTAACCAGGATATGCCAAGAAGTATTGCCAGTTGGCTGTGGAGCTGAATGTTGAAGGGTCACATGAAGTAGGTCTTGGTTATTATCTCTCACAACCATGTGTCATTTTTAATTAGAACAGAATGGAGAAGATTCAGTTTTGTAGAAGCAGGGAAAGTCTTGTTTAAGAAATCAATAGGAAATTAAGTAGTAGTTTCAAAATTTGGCTATATCTTCAAGTAGCCAAAGGAGCAGGTGTGAAGAGGTATGTGACTCGATGAGTCCATCTCTGATTCTTGGTTGGCTGGGAGAAGATTAAATGAAAATGGGTAGAGAGAGGAATGGATAAAATAAATTAAAAAGGTGTATAATAATGTAGTTCACTGACTTTCTGTGGGCTGGAGGGCTTGGCAAACTATGGGGTGGTTAGGAAAATGTTTCTCTTCTTCCTTATCAATTTAGTCAAGGATTGCAAACTTGAATACCTTTAAGGACTAAGTAAACATTGTAAATGTGGGGAAGAGGCAAGTGTTTGTCCCACCTTAAAGACATTCAGATTTAGAATTTTTTATGATCATAACCATAGACCTAACTCCATTTATGAATTGCCACCACGACACCTGCTTCAGCCTCTAGTAATACTGAGAGTTGATGTTCATCCTGGTCCCAAGATACCATCTGAGTTCACATAGAACTTTCCATACCTGTTAACACTTATCTCATCATTGTGTTCACCCAAAATTCATTTTTAAAACCCTAACCCTCAGTATCTCAGAATATCATAAGGCCTTTAAAGAGGTGACTGAGTTCAAATGAGGCCTTTAGGGTGAGCCTTAACCCAATCTGACTGGTGTCCCTATGAGAAGAGGACATTCAGACACATGAAGACACACCACGGATGTGTGCATGCAGAGGAGAGACCATGTGTGAACACAGGAAAAAGTGGCTATCTACAAAGCAAGAGAAGAGGTCCCAGGAGAAGCTAAACCTGCTGAGACCTTGATCTTGGACTTCCGGTTTCCAGAACTGTGAGAATATATGTTTCTCCTGTTTAATCCCAGAATGTGGTATTTTCTTACCACCTCCCTAGTAAACTAAGAGAGTCATTATGTATAGACATGTCAGTGTCATCAAATACATGGAACTTCCTCCAGAGCAAAAGCTGAATCTTATTCAGTATGCCCTCTGCTAACTACAGTGGTGACACATGATAGTAGTTACTCAACAGTGATGTACTGAGTGAATGAAGGAGCGGATTTCCTACAAATTGTATAAGCTTTTCAACTTGGAGGTCACTGAAGTGTTTCATGTGTTTCCCGTTGCAACTAAGAGAGGGATCATGAAGCAAGTTATTAGTGAGCAGGCAGAGACCAAAAGCCCAGGACACTTCAGGAAGCTTTCCACTCAAGTCGATAGCAACCAGCAGCCAAACAAATGGTGCGAGGGGGCAACCTGGGTCCCTCTTGCCCATCTGAGAGACCAGCTGCTAGGGGAAATGCAACAATAACGTTCAGGTCTCCTCCTGTCAACCCTGACCCCTGACATACCTGGACCAGTACTTCCTCCCTAATGGGGTAGGAGGCCACATCCCTTCCCTCCTACCACTGTAGGCAACAAAAGGTCAGCATCCTCTTGGGGCCCATGAGAGGGAATGGCCTGGAGTTTAAGCACCCCACCGTTCCCTGCAGATGATGAAACTGAGTACACCAAGGCATAAAACTGATGCTACAGGCCATATGGCCATTGATCTGCGCTTGTGCAATTACCGAGACTCTAGGCCATATTTTCCCAATTTGTTGAGAACTGTATCATGTGGGAAGGAATTAAAAGGTTTACTAAGGTCAATACAAACATAATTTATTGCTTCCCCTCAGTCAACCAAGCTCATCTACTTAGGTCTGTGACTAGTTAGCTAAGTTGGTTATAGCATTGTCTGCTCAGGGGCAAGGTCAAGGTATCAGTTTACAAAATTGGTTACTTTCCCTCGGTGGCACAGTCAGAGTGGACTGCCGTAATAATTCAGGATGATTTTGTCCCGTGAGGAACCTGGAGACAAAAATCTATGTGGAAAAGCAGTGCAAGTCAAGGACACTGATGGAAAAAGGCCTCAAAGTCCACGTGGGATACAGCAGGTCAGAAACTTCTGAAGGGATCCAATTCTCAACCTTTAAGGTCTAGTTCAAATTTCACTTGTTCTCTGAAAGCTTATATTTAAGACAATTTGTGATAGACTTGAGTCATTACCCATATTAGATTGGTGAGCAGATTAATTTTCTTTTTAAAAATACATTTATTATTTTATTTAGGCATCTTTGTCAGTGAACTCCAAATTCTTCAGAATGTTCCTTTCACACTTTGTGGTGACTTCACCCAATTCTTCTTTGACCCTAGGGTGGTTTTTAATCATCAGAACCTAAAGATCTGAATACTGTCAGATCAATTATCTAAGCTTTCACAAGTTCCTCATGCCTCTTGGGTTTTCTGCCCTCATATATATTATCTGTTCTGGTTTCCTGCTCGCACTTGGCCAAATGTAAAATCTAAGGCTAAACACAAATTGTTTTCTACTATGAATTCGCTTTCTTCATCAAATCAAATCCCATTACAGTTTTTTTTTCTTGGTTTGATCTTTTTTTTCCTTGGGCTGTTCCAAATTCACTCTTAACACATCCCACCCTGTCTTCATAGGCTTCCTTGGTAACCCGGCCTAATTCTCATTTTGAGGCATTCCAGTCTTCGTGCTCAAAATCATCCTTTCATTTTGAAAATCATAAATATTATAGATTAATGTGCAAAATGAGTTTCTAGATTCATGACTTTATAAATGGATGACTCAAGATTCTCTGTAACATCTTCGTATTTCCCTAGGCAAACGGATCAGGTACAGTTTTCTATTAAAAATGCAATTTAAAGAGGAGAATAATTTGCACACCTGAGAAAAGGATAAAGAGCCATCAAATCATTCAAACCAAATGTAAGCAGAATTAAGAGTCAGCACAAAATCTTAATATCTGTGGTCTCCAGCACCTGAGTAACTTTCCTTATTTTGTAGCTCTGCTACTAAGTGCTTTTAGCCTAATGAAACACTTACAAATGAATGAACTGGAACTGCTGAGTTAAGCATCTGTTACAGGAAAATTATAGTGTAATAGTAAGGATATTCTAAGCATCTCCTTTAGTAATAAAAAAGGATCATTCTCAAATATTAAAAAACAATTATTATAAATTAAATAGGATGATGACACCTTGTCTGCAGAATAATTTTCACTAGAACACCAGACATGCTGCTCCATAGCTGAGAACTATGCTAATCTTAGGTCCCATACACACCTAGAACACAGGCTCATAAGCTATGGAAGTACATATCAGTTAGTAATTTATTCTCATGTTACTTTGTATTTCTTTAAATTTTATTTATTTATTTGAGAGAGAGAGAGAGAGCGAGAGAGCATAAGGAGGAAGAGTGGCAGGCAGAGGGAGAGGGAGAAGCAGGCTCCCCGCTGAGCAGGGAGCCCAATGCGGGGCTCAATCCCAGGACCCTGAGATCATGACCTGAGCTGAAGGCAGACGCTTAACTGATTGAGCCACCAAGGCTCCCTATATTCTCATGTTACATTGTCTTTAAAATTACAGGTAATCTACTAAAAAAAAAAATTGTTTCTATATCTCATGCCATGTAAGTGAGCTAGTGACATTACAAATATTGTGTGCAATTTATTTCAACTGTGCAACTTTACATTAACCCTGCTTATTTTCTGCCTCCAGTGTTTAAATACTCTTTTTTTTTTTTTAAAGATTTATTTATTTGAGAGAGAGAGAATGAGAGACAGAGAGCAGGAGAGGGAGGAGGGTCAGAGGGAGAAGCAGACTCCCTGCCGAGCAGGGAGCCCGATGCAGGACTCGATCCCGGGACTCCAGGATCATGACCTGAGCTGAAGGCAGTTGCTTAACCAACTGAGCCACCCAGGCGCCCTAAATACTCTTTTTAAAAGAAAGCACATGAACAATTATTTAGCCAGCTATCTGATTTATCATCCGAAATGATAATTTTCAATTGATAGCACTTCAAACATTTTTTTTTATATCATGCTTTCATTATTTTAAAGCCAAGAAGAAAATTATATATGAATATGCATTGTTAGCCACTGTGTTTCTTTAAACTTTGGTAAAAATTTTTCCTGGATTGTCAAGTATGGTATTTTGCAGAAACTATATTTGCTTACTCTGCACACAATAAAGAAGTGGCATAATGACATATATGAACTGAACAATTGATTCTATTTATTCATTGATGAGAATGATATTTTACATATATGACCGTCAAATCTTAATTCTTCAAGTTCATATGCTGTCAAAATATTCACTATACTCCAAATAAGCCTGACTTGTATGATGAGAAAAGAATTTGTCCAAAACTTGCAAACAAATTAAAATGAATCTTTAGAATGACATTTCTACCCAATCAGCTCTTAAAAAAAAAAAAAAAAAAGGCATCATTTTCCCAAACTCATTAACACACTGCCTTTTACATAGTGCTTTTCTCCCATGAATCTGGACAAGTTGTCATAAGCATTAATTAAGTCTCACTATCCTTATGACGCCCACTCCCAGTGCAAACTATGAGGCTCAGCTGGGTGGCGCGTCGGACACTATGGATGCTATAATTACCTAACAGTTCTCCTTGGCCCAGTGCTCATCCACAGAGCTCATGTATACACCAGCAGATCTTCGTATCTCAGATCAAACAGTCTTGCAAAGCACTCAGGTGGGCACTTTGGCATTCACTCCTTACTGGACTGGGACCCCCGAGAACCCTGTAAATACGGGGCCAAGCTTTTGCTCCTTAGCTAATCTTCACTTGGGAAAGTTTTTGCTCTTGAAAGTTTTAAACAGCAGGTGTTTATTAACTACTGAAACCAACAGGACAGAGCTAATAAATTCAAGGGGTAGGAACTAGTGTCTTCCATGTAATTTATGCCCAAGTACCCTATTTAATGGAAATACTTCATAGTGCATAGTAACCTTCTGCTTCTCAAAGGACTCAGAGCACAGCTAAGTGAGATAACTGAGAAATGCCTTTGGGGCCACAGGCTCAGACTTACCTTGCAAGGCTGAAGAGGGTAAGTTTGCCACTCTTACTTCAGGATATTTGTCTTCTCTCTTTGACCTCAGAAAGATAAAGCATGTATAGAACTGGTTTTCTATCCTTAGTGCAGACAAGCTCCAATCTCTCTCCTTCTCTCTCACGGTCAACTTTTTAACTTTACAGAGAACAGACTGCAGCAAACATGAAATTTAATATGCTTTATTGCAGTTTCTTGTCTGGCTATGTTTAGTGGGTGGGTGCACATTTTACATCAGTGTAATCAGAGGACATATATGTTGTGTTCTGCTCCTCTCATTTACTATTGCTTAATAAACAAATCCAAGTATTGATGTAATTTACACTATTGTCATTTTTAGCAATCATAGAAAGATTGTTTCCAATCTTTGTAGTGTTGATATCAACCTATTGAAAACAACACTGTTTTCCTCTACAGATTATTTATGAAGTGTGTCCCCCAAAGTGTCAAAGCATATAAACAATTTTATAGCTCTGATTGCAGTTTCCTTGGATGCCCCAGAAAAAAAAAAAAAAAAATTGGATCCATTTAGAGAAACATCAGCAATTGATGGGTATGATTACATGAACTCTTTAGAGTAAACGGAGTTGGAATGTAAACTTTCTGTGGTATTAATTTGCATTGTAATTGCTAGTGACATTGTGCATTTTTTCAAAGTGATAATTTAGCATTTGTTTTTCTCTTGCACAAAATAGTATTTCCAAAAATGTGAAATGTGATCTGTGAAATACTTTCTCTCCCCCTTCTCCCCTCCTCCATCTCTATCTCTATTTCTGTATCTCTTTCAATCTCTCTAGATAAAACTATATTGCATGTATTTTATGTGGCAGATGCTTCATTTAAGGACAGGATGATCAAAGGAAGACAAGAGGGACAAGGTTCTCACTCTCATGGAGCTTTCGTTGCAATGAGAATGTGATACATACACATACACACACAGAGAGAAAATTTCTTATAACTTTTGGTGAAGAACACAGCCTGAACCCTGTGCTTGAGTAGGCTGGAAGGAGGGAGCTGTTCTAGAATAGCACGTCAGAGACAGCCTCACTGAGGAGGCACTGGAATCGGGAACTGAGCAAGAAGTCCAGCCTTGCGAAGATCTTGCAGCAGAAACTCTTAGACAGAGGGAACAGCAGATAAAAGAACATTCAAGGCAGGAAGGAACATATTTGGTGGTTAAACAACAGAAAGAAGACCTGGGTGGCTGGCATCTAGTTAACAAGAAGAAAAGAGGACAGAAGTGTCCTCAGAGAGATGGGCAAAGGCCCAATCAGGCCAAAGCCTTATAGGGCTGAAGATCTGTGGGACAAAGGGGGGGGTTCTATGGTTAAATAAGTTGAAGCATCACTGCTTCACCTAAGTGAAGCAGGTTTCTCCCTGTGAGATTTTCGAGGGTTTTACAATGTGGACGTTCATTGTAAATTTCCAAGAGGGTAACATAGTTCACAGGGTTTCCCAAGTATATTTGGTCATGGCATTCTGTTTTCATAAAAAAAGCTCTTGAGACTATTTTTTTCAAGGAAAATTCTTCGGGGAACACTGGCTAAATGCAGGAGTTGACAGTCTACTGCCTTCAGGCCAAATCCAGCCTGCTGCCTATTGCTGTACAGCCTATGAACTAAGAATAGCTTTTATATTTTTAGTCATTTTTTAAAATTTAAGTTCAATTAGCCAACATACAGTATATCATTACTTTCATATGTAGAGTTCAGGAATATATTTTTAGTCTTTAAAAATCAAAAGAAGAATATTTTATAACATGTGAAAATTATATGGAATTTCAAATTTCTGTGTTCATAAATAAAGTTTTATTGGGACACAGCCTCATGCAGTTGTTTACTATTCTCTGTGGCTGCTTTTGTACAAAAACAGCAGAGACCTATGGCCCACAAAGCCTGAAACACTCTCCAGCCTTTTACAGAAAAAGCTTGCCAACCTCTGGTCTAAACGGTCTGTTCAGTTACAGTTACTTTGACTATAAATCTTCATATGGACTTTGGATTATAGCCATAATTTTTATATTTTATAGTTAATATTCATCAAGTACTTGTCCTAGTCATACTGGATTGTTTTGCCTTTTAAATGTATTACATTTGTTATAAATTTTTTTTTAAAACCTCTGCATATCAAACCTAGTTTCTTTACTTTTAATGATACCCTCAATTTCTTAAATATTCTGAATGTGTGTTTCTTTACTAGGTTGGATAATAGGGAATTCAATTTTCCTGTACTTAAAAACATGATTAGCTCTTTAATATGTTTAGACATACTATGTTTAATATGTTTCTAAAGATTGGTGTGATTTACACAAAATGATTTAATAATCATTTTTGCAGGATATGCAATTAACCAAGTGGCAATTCTTGGTAATTCCTGTACTACACCTATATTGCTTCTAATTTGTCAGGTGTCCAGCTCTAACAATATCTTAAATCTATTTCTGAGCTATCTGCTTATTTCATTGATTCCTTTTTCTGTTGATGACCTAATAATAAGAGCTTCTTATAATTGTCATTTTATAACATTTTTATATCTGCTAAGGCCTGTCTACTATTATTATCCTAAAACTTGAGGGAATATTCTTCCCCATTCATTGACCCTTCTGAATATCTTTCAAGTGCCATACAGTATGTTCAAGGAGATTTTAGTGTTGCATTAAGTTAACCTAGGGGGCATTTTCAAGCTCATCATAATTTTCCCACCGATGCCAGACTTCTACCTATTCACATATCTATACCTTTTAAGAAACAAACAAAAACAACAATATCCCAGCATTACAACACAGGGATGCAATCAATTATATATAAATTAATGTTTATTTTAGGAGACTCGTACATTTCTGTTTAAAATTCTGGGTATTTATATTTAATTATGTTTGCACAACCTGAGTACATTTTCACATTCCCTATTCTAGGGAAAAGAGAAGCCCCTTCCTGACTCTCCCCCACCTAGTTATACTCCCCTCCCCAGAGCCTATATAGGGTTAGAGAAACCTATAAACTCTGTCAATGGGTAGAACCCTGCAGAAAAGACCACAGATCATTTTGTCCTGCTTGTCATTGTCTTCCTCTTTCTTTAAGTTTACTGTTCTTAAAGTCACCATGACTTGTCATACAACGCCATTGATCTTAGGGAGATATGGCAAGATTTAGATTCTCCCACAAATGCTCAAAATGTAATAGTTTCAACTCAAAATCAGGTTTGGCTTCTAGCAGCAAATCTTTTATATTTTTGTAATTGCCCCTTCTTACTGACAGAGCTTATTAAAAGCCTGGTTTCTTCCCTCAGATCCCTGTGACTGATCTCCCAATTTGGAAATAGTAGACACATTAAAAGAAGCCTCAATATATCTCATGCGAATTTGAACCTCAGAGCGTTCAATCTTCTAGAATGCTGAAAAGTCCCCTGTACGTATGGTGGTGGGTCTCTAAGGTAAGGCATATTTGGTTAAAACAAATTATGAGCTCCTTCTGGAGAACCATTAAGTAACAACCAAATAAACAATAACCTACACCTAGTGTAGGCCCTCAGAGACTGTGATTTAACTGCCTGTATGACTGAGTAGAACGAGCAGGATAACCAAGTGACAAACATAATATCAAGATAAATTTGTCTAATTCCCAAGCAGAGTGCCATCAATATATCAAAAACCTCCTCCTTGATTTATCTGGGTTTTTTATTAAAAATAAAATGCGATGTCTGTGAAGAAGAGGAGGAGGGATGTGAGTGGGGTCTGTTTGTTTTCCTGAAGTTTCACCTGTAAGTCTACACTAAGTGGCCAAACCAAACAAGGACGCTTAGCAGACCTGTCCTCTCAACAACTATATGCTAAATCCTACAACTCTTCCATCCGGAAAAACTGCTCAATCTCAAGATAGATAATGAGCAAAAGAGTCTGAGCTTTTGGAGTTTAGGGGAGGGGAAAGGTTGATCAAACCCACTTAGCACACTCCTGAGCTGTGAAAGACTGTGGGAAAAGCGACTCTCCTTGTTAACGGTCCCCACCCCCTCCTTTCCAAAGAAATGGAATGCTTTGCTATGCAAATTATGAGTCTGATCTCAGAGGAAGTGAAGGACTCATGATAGTAAAAGAACTCACCTTTTGGAGATAAATTAACTCTTTTAAGGTACCATTGAACAAATTACTTCTCCATGCTCTAAAAGATCTCTTAGTGCCCTAAAACCTCAAAATCACCTGAGATTAGTTTGCTCCTTCAAGGGTCAGGTCTCCTAAAGAATGAGTCCCATTGGAGAAACATCTTTTGTCTGCCCTAGTTAAGGTACACAAAAGAAGCCTGTGGAAATCACTCAGCAACTCGACATTTGTGTTTGACCCCAACCAACTGGAATCTGAAGGTTGCAAGTGTCAAGGTCGGTTCTGAGCCTAGTAACCTAACTGAATAGGTTTCAATTTGGTAATTACTATATTTAGATAATTCTGCCTCCCTGTCCCCATAGCCCTCAGTTCCCAAGAAAACCAGTGCAGTAAGTCAGGGCAAGAAAATGAGGGGCACACAATGAGTCCAGTAGGAAACTGCTCAACCAATGACTTCTGAGTGTATGAGACAGCTTTTAAGCATGTCTTTCCTTCTCTGGGTCACAACTGACTTGCTCCAGAGAAGGCACATATTCCACAGATGACTAAATCAGGTGGGCACAAGTCCTTCAGTATAAAATTGTCTGAGCCCTAGATGTCAGTCAGGTAACCCAAGGAGCATTCTCTTTAGTATGGGGACCACAACATTTGAGACTTAAAGAAATCAGTAAAAATCTTAATGAAATTTGGAAATTATAGCCAGGCTACTTAAAATTACCTGAGGATAATTACGTCAGTCTTGGACCCAGCTCACTTTCACACAGAAGGGAAGGCGATCCACATTACCGTGCATATAAACCATACATTTGAGATCTTAAATATGTTATGGTCATTAAATTTTCTGAAATTAAGAACAACAGAAGGAAAAATAAAAGCTGTATGAAAATATGCAAATATATGAACAAAAGCTGAAAAACAACACAGAAAAACATAAAGAGTTGTTTTTGGATGATGAGGTTCCAAGTAAATTTGCTTTCTTATAAATTTCTTTAAAATATTTAAATACAGACTAGAAACAATAGAAGGAAGAAAGACATGGTTGCATTTAAGCAACTAGAATGAGATCTTACAATTGCACATTGAATACCTGAGTCTGAACTTTCTGGGGGTGAAGTTAATGCTTTGGGTTATATAGTTCTCACTGACCAATTAAAAAGGGTTTACGAGTCAGTTTTCAAAATATACACCTTTTCTAACTTTGGAATCCTAGGCGAATTCAAGGGATATTGGCTATATCCTTAACCATACCTGTTGTTATCCTTAAAAAACAGCACTACATTATTTTTCAGAATAATCAATATAAGTCTAAGCCAAATTGAATTCAATTAGAAATTTTCTTTCCCTCTCTCTTACTCTCCCTCCCCACTCCCCGCAAAGTGCATATCTTTGGACTCTTACCCTGGGTCCTACCTTCATAAAAACGGCTTTGAAAACAAATGACAAGGATTAAAAATTAAATCAGCATAAAGCTTAAGATGAACAGAGTTATACATTTTATCAACTGAATTATGGGCAACTATGCACAGGATGGAGTCAGTTGCTGGTACCAGAGGGACAGAGAAACAATGTCAGGAGTAAAGAAGAGAATCCAGTATTTTAAACTCTCAATCAGTATGCTGTGGATCCTGAGGAAAATTATCTGCTGGCCATGGATTCAGTTAATAAAACTGAAAAAACATATTGCTGAGGTACTGACAATGAAACTATGCAAAACCAGAATCTCTTTGCACCCTGGCAAAAGGGGATTCAAGTACTTACGATGGGGGGGGGGGGGACCTTGTCATTTTTAAATATTTCCGTTAGAAACCAAGTTATAAAAGGTCAAGAGAGATCAATGAGATCTTTTCTTCAGAAACTGTGGCAAAACCGACTGAAATCGGGGCTTAAGAAATTCTCATTAGTAACAAAACTCAGCAAATTATTGTTCCATCTTGTCTTCTTTTCCTCAAATTTCACATTTTTGAAGTAAACATTTCTATAGTAATGAATCCTATAGTATTATATTTTCTGAATAGTTCTGAACAACGTAACAGCATTTATATTTTACTCAGGGTTCTTAGAGACTATTTTGAAGAGAGAGAAAAAGCAGAGACAATTGGAACTTGATTCAGTTGATACCTCAGGTAAAGTGACTTATGAATTCTAATTTCAAGTGGCTTCCTCAGTGAGCAGATACTCTGATTTCTTTTTCTAGGCTTGACTAAATGTTGCATACCTTGAGTTTTCTTATTTATTTTTCAAATTTTCCAGTTTTTTAAAAATATTAGAGCAATTGACGATTTTTCCTAAAACCAGCCACTTTGCTTCATGGGCAACCACTGCAGTTTTGAATTGTGTATTTAT
This sequence comes from Mirounga angustirostris, assembly GCF_029215605.1. Classification (NCBI taxonomy): domain Eukaryota; kingdom Metazoa; phylum Chordata; class Mammalia; order Carnivora; family Phocidae; genus Mirounga; species Mirounga angustirostris. Next base: position 99,745,767 of record NW_026991717.1, read on the forward strand.
TCTGCCACTAAGTGTTGAAAACATGGGGAAATGGGGCCACTGGGGCCACATTTGTAACCACTCTGAATGTATTTCCAGTTTTCAGAATGGTGCTAGTCTATCTCAGATAATATGCCTGAATAATTCTACATCGATTCTACTTTGGCAGTCCCCCAGTTATCCTAAATTCCTCCAGGGCATACTAATAACTTTCTGATTTCTCAGGTAATGTAAGGTCACCAGCGTAGCTTTTGTATTATCTTTTCATTTAAAAAAGAGAATGTGTGTACATTTTATACAATTTGCTGTGTCTTGAAGCAAAAGTATCACGGAGCACAAAGAGTCTGGAGACTTGTGCCTCAAGTTTTATTTTCCTTGATTCACCTTAGGGGTCACCATTTTGAGCTCTGGCCTTTGGGTGGTGGGTGAAGGTATGGGCACTGTGCGTCTCTGGGAGGCCCAAAGGCCCAGAGGAGGCCAGCTGAGGTGCTGTCAAGTATTATGGGCTTGGCATCTCATTTCTGAAAGAAATCAGTCAACCCATTCTTGCACGCCCTCGGCCTCTACTGTTCTCCTTCACTGCAGTGGGGAGTAGTGGAGGCAATTCAGCCGGACCCCAGGGCCCTGTGCATCCCGAGGAGGCTGGGAGGGCAGCTAGTGGGACCTGATGTCCGACCCTCCGTCAGTGGGTCTGTTCTCCACTCACCCGCGCTCCCAGTTTGTCACTCCAAGATGCGGACCCACTATGAGCTCTGTGCAAGCAGAGCCTCGCTGCTCCCTCATGTCTGCTTTCCGCCCCGCACAGAAAACGCCGCAAGATCTCGACCCTTCTTACGCCCCTCCACCCTTCCACCCGGGTGAGCTTTTTCCCCAGACTGCACCGCTCCGCACGGCCGCTTGACCCCATTTCACGTTAAATGTGCCGAGGACCCGCCCTTAGGACCGGCGCGCACTAATCAGATCCATCTGTCTTTGGAGAAAGAGTTTCACCTGAGCCCCGGGGCCCAGAGCGCGGACGAGCCGGACGGGTGCTCAGCTCGGGTGGCGCGGGGAGCGGGGGGAACCTGAAATCCGCAGTCCGCAGGGGAGGAGGCTGCGAGGAGCCAGCCCGCCGAGCGTCTCCCGCGCGGCCGTCGAGCGCACAGCCCAGTCCCCGGCGGGGAGGACGCCCCCTGGCGCCGCCGCCGCCCCCGCCCCCGCCGCCGCCGGCCGGGGGAGCTCCGGGAGCAGGCGCGGGGCGGGGCCTGTCGGGCCGGATCTTGACGTGCGTCCAAGGCCGGGTGATCTTTGGGGTCTGCCAGCGCCGCGGCTGCCCAGGGTCCTCTCAGTGTGGTGCTGCCCGGCGGCGAGGGGGTGGTGGAATGAAGCACGGTCAAGACAGAAAACAAAGTCAGCAGGTCACCTGGCAGGTTCTGAGCGCCTTATGCAACGAAAGCCGGGGAATGTGTGATGCGTTCCGGGCCCTTACTCCCTTCCCCTCTTTCTTCTTAAGCTCCTGGGAAGCCGGTTCCAGTTTAAAGGTTGGGTAGGGATCGACCCAGCAGCTCTTCTAATGTGGTTACGACTTTGCTGAACTCCTCAAGAGCGATTCTCCCTCGCCATCTTTCTTCAAGTAAAGGGAACATTTCTCTGGGAAAGAGAAACTGGGGGGGGGGGGGGGGGGGCAGGCTTGATCCAAAAGCGATGCCAAGTATCAGTCTACAACTTCCATAAAGTACTCCCCAAAATATAACACTGAACCCTAAATTAAATCATCCCCCCACACATCCAACCCCTTATGTCCCCGGGCCTCAGGACTGTGCCTTCAAACAGAATTTAAAGAGTTAAAGCTGGCCGTAGCTCGTTTTTCATGCTAGCATTTGTGGCATTAGGACTATTTTGTTAACTAGGTATATGCAATTCACAGAATTTCACGGTAAATTCCCCAGACCAAATATTTGGCTGAACAAATAAACAACATTATCCATTCCTGAAAATAAGCCAGTAGAAGGAGGGGGAGGTTGGGGGGCAGGGTGGTTGCTAGAAAGTGACCTGAGCCCGGCAACCACCAGGCTCCGGATTCGCCCTCTGATAATTTGTCCAAGCGCCAGAGATCTGCGTGCGGGTTCCTTTCCAATAATACGGACATTTCAGAAAGTTGCTGGAAATCGGGCAAAACAAATCAAGGCCGCCTGAGGGGAACCCATAATGGGCTTCCCCTAAATGATTTATTCGACCTCCATACCATTAATCAAAGGGGCAGCGACCTGGGGGGCTTGAAGAGGGGAGCAGTATCCCTCTCGCGGGGAGTTTGGAGGAACTGTGGAGTCTTGCTGCCTTTGCCTGGGGCTCTGATCTCCTCTCTCCACCTGCGCTCTCCGGGGAGCTGGGGCTTTGGCAACCGCTCTACTTCTATTTTTATTGGTTTCCACTAAGCTGCTCCTTTTGGAAGATTGTAGGACTTTAGTAATTAAAAACAAAAATGAATCCTGCCTCACCCGAACCCCCCAAGAGCACATGGAAGAGTTGTGTACATGAATGCAGGGGGTGCACACACACACACCCCCACCACCACTACCACTGGTACCTTCCACCTTCATGGGGGAGAAACGCACTCCTATCAGCCCACCTCACACAGACTATACAAAGACACAGCTTTTGCCCCCAAACCTACCCAAACCTATGCAGGAAAAAGTACACACATAAGAAATGAACCTAAGCAGGCCAAAATGCCAAGGCTTAATTTAGTTGCTCGTGGCAAGTAAGAAAAAGCAAAGGTCTCTTCCTCTGGTCCTCTTAGCTTTTACATACATGTCATTCCAGAGAGCCAGTTCTCTGCCTTAATGGCAAGTCCCTAACTGAGGGATACTCAACATAGCATTTTCCTTCTTGGCCAGAAATTGGGCTTTTTCCTGGAAGAAACCCTGGCTTAGAGTAGCACATCCACTAGGTATCTCACTTTCTGCCCAGCTCTAGAGAAGGGGAGCTGGCATTTGACTTGAGATTGCATAAAGGACACAATGTTTTCACAGTGCCTCCTTAGAAATTTTGACCCTTCAGTTTCTGATCCCATTGCCATCCAGCCCAAACTGTTAGAATTTCGAACTCCATGAAGGCCTTCATGTGGGGAATAGGAGACAAGGGGATAAAGTCAAGAAACACTGGAGAATTCCACCATGTGGCATATTAAAATATGGTCACCAAACTTCTCAAAGGTAAGGCACATTATTTATTCTATTGAATAAAAACCCACTTCACCACCACCCCCAAATCCTGTACACACACACACAAACACACAAACATGTGCAAATTAGTTTTGGTTTGAAAATACAACATTGGTGCCTATCATGACTGGAGACACCCTAGGGTATCATAAAAGCTGTGATGGGAGTTATTCCCTAGAGTTGAGACTCTATCCATCATCCTCAGCTGAGACGCACCTCTAACAGGTGAGCAAAAACAAAAGATGTACAAGGAGCCCAAAACTGAGTCTTTAATCTGGCCTACTCCTTTCATCCCACTGTTTCTCCAAGGCATGTGTCATCCAGATGGGAGAGGATACTGTGTCCTTGTTAACATTAAATAGAAATGGAAAACAATTCATCCTGGCAATTACCATCTCTCTACCATCAGTTTACTTCCTGTCCCTCCAACTTAACCACCTCCAGTTACCACCCTCTGACTTCCATCCTGCCCCCAACCCCTCAACAGGAAAAAAATCTCATTCAAAAGAGATGGGGGCAGAAGGAAAAAGGATTAAAGAGAAAAGGAACAGTGTACCTTTAAAATAATGACTCATTTTATTTTTTCTTTTAATATGTAGTTATAAATATATTTTGTCAAAATATATGATCAATATGGTCAAAACATTTGCACGTAAAGTCATAAATAAGGTCAAGGTGAATGTTTAGGTTTTTTTTCCTTTTTTTTTTTTTTTTTTTTAAAGATAAAAGTCCAGCTATAAGGAAGCAGTCTGTGTAGTGTGTGGATGAGTGGACGGGAACGTGTATGTCCCCAAGGACTGCCTGATTTCAGCGACACCCACATCCCTCTACTACCATCTCCTGATAATTTTTCAGTACCACCTTGTCATACTCATCCAGGTACAGCATGGAGATGGCACTCAGTTCGGTGGGAACACAACAGGCTTTGGGGATACTGGAGTTGACAGAGTTGACCAGGGTCTGCACGATGGCATGGTTGGTTGAGTTGAGGTGGTCGGCCAGTGGAAAGGGGCAGTCCCCGTGGCAGTAGAAGGCCTGGTAGCCTGGTGGGGCCACAATCCAGTCATTCCAGCCTACATCGCTGAAGTCCACATAAAGTGAGTGGCGCCGGCAGTTCTTATTCTTCTTCCGGGCCCGCTGTGGGTGATGCTTGGGGCTCCGCTTGGCCCTCTGGCGTCGGGTCAAGGCATGTCCACGGCCATCATGGCCAAAAGTGACCAGGAGGGGCCGGAGCTGGGCCCAATCCCCACTCCCTTGAGGTAACGATCGGCTAATCCTGACATGCTGGCCCTGGTGGGTCCGTGTCTGATGGAGGTGAGTCACCTCAATGGCCAGCCCGTAGTTAGGCTGCTTCTCCCGGGTCCAACGAAGGACCGCAGGGCTCACATCAAAAGTTTCCCACCGTGTCACATTGTGGTGGACCAGTCTCGTGTCCAGTAGTCGTGTGATGAGGTGCCCAGGTGCCACTTCTGCCGGGGGCTTCATAACCTCATAAATGTTTATTCGGTGGAAGCCCTGCTCCCAGTCAGGGCCCTGGTTCACCTGCTCCCGGAAGAGTCGAAGCTCTGCAGAGGAGATCACCTCGTTCTCTGGGATGCTGCTGAGGTTAAAGAGGAAACGAAAAGCAGAGTTTTCGCTGGTCCCTGGGATGTTCTCCAAATGTTCTAGGCACAGTCGAGGAGGAAAAGGAAAAAGGAAAAGAAAAAAATAAATAAAAGCACATTAACTTTTTTGAGAAATCGTAAAGTCAAGAAATAGCTTCAGTCAAGAAGCTTTGGGTGATGAGTGCTGAATTTTGCTTACATAGTGGAAGCCTATTTGGGGAAATAAGCATATCTTTTAATTTGAAGGAGCAGATAAATGGGCTGCTAGCAAGCCAGCAAAACTTAGCTAGCATTCAGCAAGCACCAAAGACAGAAAGTATCTCCCAACCTCCTTTATATGTCTAATAATTTCCATGTGTCAACTCCTTACTCCACCACCATCAGACTCCCCTTTTAAAGCTCTCTTGGCTTTGTGTACACAGTTTTCTTTACAAGTGGTTATAAAGAAAAAGGGGGGCCAACAAAGCAGAGGCAGGAGGAAACATGCACAAAACTACCCTCTCCTTCTTCTTCAACTTTCGAGTGTGTTACTAAACATTTCCCCAGCGATCTTGGAAACACAGAGCATGCCTTGTTGATCATGTTACAGAGGGGAAAATAAATTCCAACACAGTAATGATGCTGGTGGATTAATAACTCAGATTTACTTTGGAAAAGAAACATCCGCTAGGAAACATTCAGATCGGATTACAAGGCCCCTATTGAATAAACCTGAAAAACACACAGCTGTAATATTAAATTCAGTAGGTGCTTTGAAAAAAAAAAAACGGGCAGAAAACCTGGCAAAAAAGGCTTTGATATAGCAAAAACACACCGCAGGGGCTAGCCCACGTCTGAGCGGTGTCATTCCCCTTCCCCCGAACCCCTCCCCTCTGTCTCCAAAAAATAAATTCAGCCACAGCTCTTGGAGGTAGGCAGCTCTGCTCCCCGGCCTCCAGGATTTGGGGCTTTGATGTAACCTGAACTCTTCCCCCACCCAGGGCTTCCACTGCCCCACCGACCAGCCCTACTAGCCCTCCCCGGCCCAGGACGCTCCGCAGGGACTGACCTTCGTGGTGGAAGCTCCTCACGGTGTTGGCCCTACTGGCGGGGCGCTCAGGATACTCCAGACCGATGCTATGGATCTGCTCTTCCTCCTCCTCCTCCCCAGACTGGAGCCGGTAAAGATCCCGCATGTAATCTGGGATGACGGCGCTCTTGCTAGGCTGCGGGCGGCGGCGCAGCCCGAACATCTGCAGAAGTGTAGCCTCGAAGTCCCGCAGGAGCTCATGGCTCTGCCCTGAGCGGCGTCCTCCCGCGTGGCCCTGAATCTCGGCGACTTTTTTCTTCCCCGTCTCAGGTATCAAACTAGCATGGCTCGAGCCTCCTAGCAGGACTTGGCATAATAAAACGACCATCAGCATTCGGTTACCAGGAATCATGGTGTCTCTGGGGAGGGGGAGGAGGTGGAAGGTTAAAGAATAAATAAACACCAATAACGAGAGAGAAATAGAGATGTCTCTGCGTATGCGTATAAGGCCAGCGATGGAGGGTCAAGATGTAAAACAGGTCAGAAAGATCAAGTTTGTGTCTTCTCCCTCACACACCCCCACCAGCACCAGCTGCAGCCATGCACGGCCTGAAAGTAGGAATTGCCCTGTAATTACTTGGTCTAACTTGTTTACAGTCAAATAACCCCAAATCAGATAGCCTCCATCCTGTTAATCTTTTTTTGTCCCAACTGCTATCTGAGCCATGATCTCAGCTTGGTTTCTTCAAGGATAAACAGTTAACATTGAGGGGGTAAAAAAGGGTGGGGGAGGGAGAACTAAAATGCCATCGCTCTCCACTTCAGACCTTCAGCCTCTCTCCCTCTTCCTCCACCCTCCTTCTTCCTCCGCCCTCGGAGCCCAACTTCCACAACTTCCAGCTGGTTCGGAGCAGGAGGGTGGGCGAAGACACAGGGCGGCGAGGTCCAGAGGCTGAGACCGAGAACGTGGTCTGGGAGCTGACCGAGTGAGTGGCTTGACGGTTTATTTTACTGTGGCTGATGAGTTTGAAATGCCCAGCAAAAAGCATCTGATCGCGTCCGCTCACTCAACTCTCAGGAAAGCGGGGGGGGGGGGGGGGGGGGAGTGGGAGTGGGAGTGGGGATGGCTCCGAGAGAGACCTCTTGCGAGTTTTGACAAGCAGCTGGGAACAAGCACGGGGGCCCTGGGCTCTCCCAGTTAAGTGAGTGTGTGAGTGTGTGTGTGTGTGTGTGGTTGCCCAGAAAGTACAACCCCAGGCTGCAGACCTTTCATCTCTTTAGCCCCCTCTTGCTCCGCTTTCTTGCAAGGCACACGATCTGTGAGTGCGAGTGGGAGCAAGCAGAACTTTAAACAAAACCGGTACGCTCAGAGCTCCGCGGCTGCCTGGCCAAGAAGAAAGCGACAGCGCTGCCAGAAAGCGGAGTGTGAACTCTGGAAAAAAGGTCCGACGGAAGGGACACAAGGCGAGCAGGGGTGGGGAGGGCAGAGTGAAATCCCAGGAGGGGGAAAGGAAGAGGTGTCTACTCACTGACAGAAAACAAGGCATATAATAACAGTCCATGATTCTTGACAGCCAATCTTGAACAAACTTGCTGGAAAGGCTCAGAGGAGCTGCGGCAGTGCGTTGCTCTGGATGGCACTACGGAATGGCTCCTAAAATGAATATTTGAATATAATGAGACTCTGGCGCAGTCTGGCTCTGTTTTTCTTCCAGCCCCTCTGAGTCACGTGAACGCAGAAGCCCCGCCCCGCGCGCGGAGGAGCCCGCCCTTCCCGCGGCGGGCGGCGAAAGGGCCCGCGCGCCCTCCCCCCGCGGCCCCGCCCCCTCCAGGAGAGTCCAACCCCCGCGCCGGCCGCCGGAGCCGCCAGCGGTCTGGGAGGAGCTCCGCGCCGCGTTCGGCGCAGCCCCCGGCCGGTCCCCGGGCGCAGTGCGCTGAGGACGCGGTCCTCGCCTCTACCTGCGACGTTCGGTGCCGCGGGCCAGGCCCCCGCGCCAGCGGCCTAAAGCCGGAGGATCTGGGGCGCAGTATAGGGGCTGCGCCTCCAGCGCGAACACGGCTCAAATGGGGCCGGGAGCGGGGACGGCGGCGTCTCAGCAGCTCAAAGCCTCTCCAACCCAGGGGCACTTAAAAAGGAAAGCGCTGAGGGACAGACAAACGCGCGCGCGCGCTCCCCGCCACTTCCTCCCCGGGGTCTCCGCGAGGCCAAATATTGCTCCCAGCGACAGCCAGTCACTCCTTGGCCAACGCCTGCGAGTGCTCGGACGAGCCGGGCTGGCGCTCGAGCTCCTAGCCAAAAGCTGCCGCGCCTGTCACGCACCGGGCCGGAGGGGGACGTGTTAGGCGGAGATCGGTGTGGGAAAGTGGGGAGGGAGCGGCCGCTGGGCTATTTTCTGCGCTTCCATTTCCGAGAGAATCTCCGCACCGCGTCGGCCGCGGGGTCCACTCCGAGCAAAGCAAATTCCCAAAGAAAGCGGTCCTCGAGCCATTCAAGGCGGAGGGGCGGACTCAAAGGGAGACGTCGCTGCGGAAAGGGCGCACCACAAGTTTCGGGTCTTAATGTCGCTGAGGTTTTGCAACTCCCGACCCGGCGCAGAAAGGAAATCCCACCGCGCTCCCAGGAGTCGAGAAAACCGTGAACAGCTTTCGGCCTGCGCTCGACCTCTGTGTCTGCGTCTCTCCCCTCTGTCTCCAGATTGTCTTATTTTTGAAACCACCACTCCTCCCCCCGCCACTTCCTTCCCCCACCCCCTTCCTCCTTTGCACCAGCTGCAGAGTCGCAGCAAATATTCCTTCAAGAACCTTAACCAACCCACAGCTCCAGGAATGACCGGGTTGTCCTGACTCTAACGGAAGATGCTACATGCATGGGTGGTTCTGCACGGGGGCCTTTTCAAAAACCTGCCCCGCGCGACTCTGCCTAGAACCCAGCCCGCCCCGGGGTCCCGAACCCCAGACTCCCGCTCCCAAGGCCACGGCACCCGCCCTCCCTTCCTTGAGGCTCTTTCAAGTTCCAGCCTCGGGTCGCTTCAGAGATCGAGGGCTCAGGTTGCCCGCCTCTCTCCCTCACAGACTTGGTTTTCTTCTTGAGGGCACTCGCGGGAAGCGTTTGAGGAAGAGTAAAGAATCAAACGCCTAGCCCTCCGTCCGAGCCCCGGCTGCCCGGCGCCGCCCCACGCCGCCCGCCAGGGTGTGGAGGCCGCGGGCGCCCCTGCGCGACGGTCGGCGCCGCGCGAGAGCCGCGCCGCTTCTTGAGCGGCTCCACGGTTTTCCCGCTCCCGCGCCACCGCTGGGACGGACTGCGAAAGGGCTGGGAGAGCGAAGAGGGGTTTTTTTCAGACGCCTGGAACCCTAAAAATGCCCCGGGGGAGGAGCTGTAGAAACGGGAAAAGCAGAGAAGAGCCAGTTCCCGCGGGGCGAAGGGCCCGTGGAAGGGGCGGGCGCCCGGGATCCCCGGACTATCCTCTGCCCCTAGGAATCTCCCCGGGCGGCGGCGGGAGCGCGCGGCGCTAAAACCGGGAGGCTGGACGGAGAGCGGGTTGTGTTTCAATTTCGGATTCCGTAGGATTCATCTCTAATCACGCAATTCCCCCCCCCCATTTTTTTCTTTAATTAAAAAAGACAAAAGCCCAAAAGGACGTTCGTCTGCAGAACTTTTTCTTGGGAGGGGATGGCAGGGATGCAACTCGGGGCGCTTGTCCTTTACTTCTCCAGCAGAGTCTTCTCCCGACGCCGAAGTTTGCCCAGAGGTGGCCTCAGTTTACCAAGTCTATGTTTTGGGGGGTTTTAACGTCTCACAAAGCTTTCAGCCCACAAACTGCGATCCTCACAGTCCATCCACCTAAGCGGTGCCCAGGAAGCGTTTGAGGCCTCGGGCCCAGCTCCCGCGAGGAGGGGTCCGCAGGGACCCGGGAATCCCGGGACACTTGCTGGTCGGATCTGCGCTGCGAGGACCAGTATGAGCCTCCGTCCGCAGTGCGTCTCGCCAGCGACTCCCCATGGGCCACGACACCGCAGGAAGACGCGTGCTCGGAGCGCCAGGCATCCCAACCATCGTCCCTACAGACCCTACACCAGGAAATGATAGGGGAGAGACTCCTTGGATGCTGCAAGTTCATGAAAACAGCTTGTGGATAAGGCGCGTCGTGCAGCCTCAGTTCGCGTGCTCTCAGGGGCTCCGGCGGGCTGGGGGCCGGATCGGGTGACACTCCCCTCGACGCAGCCCCTCGGGCGGCGCGCAGGCTCCGGAGGCAGCAGGACCGCGCTCCCGGCGGCAGAACCAGCCCTGGTTAGGTGTTCTTTTCTCCATCTCGCGGTCCCTCGGCCACCTCACACTGTCCGGACCTCGGAGCCGACACTCCTTTCTCTCCCGGCCCTCCTGTCCGGGGATCGCGAACGCCAGTGCCCCCGCAACGCGTTCCGCTCAAGACCTCGCAGTCTTTCCCAGCGACCCCCCAACTAAAGGCTCCTCTTCTACCCATCTCTTCTGCCCAGAACCTACCAAAGGTGGCAATCGCCCGGGGCCGCCGGACGGAGAAAGTGGCCTGGGTAGAGGCAGTAGCAGATGTGGAAGTGTCCTTCAGCGCCAGCATCCCTACCTCTAGCACCACCGTTGGAGAAAAAATAGGCCACCTTTAGCTGTGGTCAAAGGCTGAGCACCCCCGCTGTTCCCCCCAGGGATGCTCCCCGGCCCCCTCTGCCCGGCACCCCTCGCCAGGTAGCCTTGCTCACCATAGGTCCCTGCAGTAGCGGGCTCGCCAGCAGCAGCTCCTGGGGACCTCTGAACGGCTGCAGTGAACCTGGGCAAGGGCCGAGGACTGGGGCGCTGCAGGCTCGAGACGGCGCGGACGGGAATCCCATCAGAGAGGCGAGATACTCAGCCCCGAGCAGCCGCAGCGTCTCAGGCTCCCGTCCCTCGGCTCCGATGCCACACTCACCTAGCTTCCGGGCAGGGCTCCGCTCTCCTTCCCTCCCTCCCTCCTCCTCTGCCCTCGTGCATCTTCTCCTTCCCCCCTCTTTCCCTCGCTCTCTTTCTTTCTTTCCTTCCTCCTCCTCGTCCCCGGCAGCCCCTCCCTTCTTCCTCCGCCCTCGCTCGCCTCCCTTTCTGGGATGGGAGCCCCGCCCACATCCTCCCATCCAGCCGCCGGGCCTCGCGTCGCAGGCCCGGGTCCCGGAAGCCCGGGCTGCGCCTGAGTCCGCAGCTGCTGCCGGGGCCGGGACCATGCTGCCTCCAGCTCCGGGAAGCGGCCGGGGCTCACCTGGGGACCACGTGCAGAGGTACTAGAAAGCATGCACCGACTAGTCGCCGTACCTTCCAAAAATACCCATGGGAGTCTGGGCTTCCCCGAGTTTAGAGTAACTGCTGCACAAACTGATGATTAAAACACTGAGTAATCACCATTTACCCCGAGTAATTAGAGATAATGAAACACCTCTAAAATCAGGTTATGGAAAAAGGAGCTGTTGGATTGCTTTAAAGAGTGGCTTTCCATAAACTGCTAAAGGATTTCCAAACAGTGAGAAACAGGCTGTGCGCAGGACTGTGTGCTCTAAGAGGTACCTCTTCGGCTATTGAAAGGTGACTTTCCTTCCAAAACGTTGTTTTCAATGCTTCTTGTGGAAAGCCTTGGCGATGACCCTCAGGAAGATGGCCCCCCTCCCACCCCAGGCCTAACACTTTTGAGGACAGAGGTGGCATGGAGACAGGCTGGGGCCATGTTTTTACAGTTAGAAAAGCCTACTTATTATAACTCAGAAACCCTCTTAAGAACCACCACAGAGGTCATTTTTGTTGCTATTATTGTTTATTTGTGGCTCACCTGGGAATACTTAAACTCAGCAAACTGACCTGAGGAGGAGGTAACCAACCACTAAAGCAACAATGTTTTGGCCATAGGGAGACAAGAAAAGACACCCTTTGTTCTGTTTTTAAAGGAAGAAAGGGGTGAGAAGTTGGCCCTTTCTTACAAGAAAGTGCTAGTAATCATATTAGCAGGGAGGCGGAATGTGTGTTTAAAACCTTCCCAAACAGGAGCTAATTTCACACGGTGTCTCTGACAGAGCAGTGTGGGGGAGATATCAGCATCATCTCTCTGGTTTACAAACACACAGAGGGGAAGAACAGCCAGGTTAAAGGAACTTGCCCAGAGCCCTAAAGTAAATCACAGGCTCTGCTCTGGAGTTCTGAACTAATACTGCAGGGCGGGTCTGAGGGTCTCAGGCCTGAGCTCCAGGTAGATGGGGGAATGCTGGAGGATGGAGCCTTTTCTGTCCTGGTTTTCTTACCCTGGGATGGCTGCTACACTTCACTGTCCCAGCAAAACACCTAGGTCTTTACTTAAACAGGTATTGGTCCTAGGTACCTCACCTGTAAAGACTTTTACGTTTACACACCTTCAATATGTAGAAAACAGGAACTACTTCCTATGTGGAACAAGGGTTGGAATTAGATGAAATCTGGGGGGACAACTGTGAGAGCAGGGCCAAGGCATCCTGCCATCTTTTTCAAGTTAGGCCTATGAGGTCTTTTAGCCTAATAATGCCTCAAACAACAGAAACAAGCTGTATGGCTTTGAGCATGTCCTTTAATTCCTATGGGCCTCGGTTTTCTCAGCAACAGAATGAAAGGATTAGGACAGATAGTTTCCATACCCCCTTTCAATTTGAAAATGATTTCATTTTTTAATTGAAATTCATTAAACACCTATCTTCTTCCATTTTAAATCACACCTGAGCCCACCTCTTCTAGAAGCCTCTGATTAAACAGGGCAGGGCAATACCACCACCCTAAAAGGATGACTGGCAGGATACCTCCAGCTTCCAACATAATCAGAATTACATCAGTTTTTTAAAAAGATTTTATTTTATTTATTTGAGAGAGTGTGCAAGCATACAGGGGCAGAGCGAGAGGGAGAGAGAGTCTCAAGCAGACTCCATCTGCACTGAGCACAGAGCCCGATGCTGGGTTTGATCTCAAGACCCTGAGATCATGACCTGAGCCAAAACCAAGAGTCAGAAGCTAACCGACTGCGCCACCCAGGCACCCCCAGAATTACATCAATTACTAATAATAATGAAACAAAATTAAAATTCCATTAAGTAGTTACCTAATGTCCATCCTGGGGCATTAGGCAGTGTGTTCCTTCAGCGCACTGCCTAGCGTAAGGGTAGATTAAATGTTCACTGAGCCCCCTAAAACAATCAGTATTGTTTTGGTCATTAACAAAATGTGCTCCTTAATATTTAAACTCAAAAACAACAGTGATGTGCTGTGTTTAAAAGCAGGGCTTTATTTTATTATAATTTATTATTATTTATTTATTATAAGATAATAGATGGTTGTTTTTTTTTAATCCAAATCCTTTTGGATAATTGCTATTATCTCATTTTGCTGAAGCCTAAAAAAGTGGCCATTGGCCCACCCATGAGTGTGTGAAACTCATAGCCCAGGAGTTTCTAATTAAGCCACCTGACATACCTTGTTTAGACCCCGATATGAATCTTTAGATGTGTGGTGGAAGAACTCAGCTTCAGTTCTCTTTGGACAGCTGTATTTCTAGCCCACATTGTACAAACCATCTATTGCCACCTCTCTTTACTCACTCCTCTTTTCCTTTATACTTCCAATCTCTCATGCCAAAGAAGAAATTACTTGCTGGTTAGAGAACTAAATCCGTCACAGCCTAGTGATCAGAGCTGGTGAGGGAAATCAGTCCCTATCTCAAGCTTACTTGTGAATCTTGGTGTTTTTATAGAACGTAATATGGCTGGACCAAATGAAGCTGTGACCTTCAGTCATTTAGATTAGGAGGAGACATCTATTGTAATTCAAGAGTTAACTATTGTTCTTCTGCTGCTACTGCTAAATGAAGGGCACTTGTTTGGGTTTTTCCTGGGAAGCATCAAGAAAGAGTAGCTGGACAGAAAGCTGTTAGGACAGACTTTCTTAAGGTATGTTCCGAGGAGCATAAGCTTCAGAACAAGGCTGGATACCGAGAAATGCAGATTTCCCAGCTCTGCCTGTCTGAGATCTACATATTTCACAAGGTTTCCTGATGATTCTGAGCACATTAAAGCTTGAGAACTACTGTTTCAAAAGTTATTTCACTTATATTTTCAAGGCTGATAGATACCACTAAAAGGCTGATACCTAGACATTATTAAACAGGCAAGGAATTTGCTTGGTGTGTGCTTTATAAGCTGTTAAATATGGTAATTATAGTATTACTATGCCCAGAACACAACAAATAGGTCTTTGCAAATGAAAAGATTTCTAATCCTATAGGTGTAGTAGTCCTTACTTCTAGGTCCTTGATTAAGAACCACATCAAGTCATCAAAACTTCTTTGCCAATTAAGTGTCTGTTGAAGCTCTGGAGATATATTTTGAGCAAATCCCCAGCATCATTGCTGACTTTTGAGAAACAGTAAGACAGATAAATTGGAAATGGAATTAAAAGGGATCTCTGAAACTGGCCAGGACCATTCGTTTTGCTCTAATTTATACTTAGCATTTGTTACATATTTGCTGTCTCGTCCTCACAACAACCCTCATAAAATCCTTGTTCTACAGCTGAGAATCAAATTTAGAGGAGTCATATAAGTTTCTCAAGGTCACAGAGCTAGTCGGTCAGGGACCCAAAATTCAGCCCAGGTCAGTTTGCCTCCGCCTCCAAATGCCAAAAGCTAGGGCTTGCAGAGGGATGGACCCCTGTGGCCCCAGCTTCTGACTAGACAAGGCTTGTCCTGAGGGCTTTCCCAAGGCCAAGGCAGCAGCTGCGGCTCTATTCCTTACAGCACGCGGTGACAGAGAACGTTAGGGTATCTTCCCAGTGTTCAGAAGACAGAACAAAATCAAGACCCAGAAGCTTACCTCCTTGGAATTCTTATTACATAGCCCACCTTAAAGCAAGACTTTCTGTGAACTTCCCCAGGTAAAAGTTGTGATCTTGAGAAAGAAGCTGCTTACCTCTGCTGGGTCTCAGTTTCCTCAGGGTAAAATGTGAGGACTGCCCAAGTTCTTCACAGGTCTTTCTCAGGCCCCAAGATGGAGAAATAATATCCACTAGCTAAAATCATGGTCAAATGGCTTAACCTCCAGAGTCTTGGTTTGCTCATTTATAATCTGGGAATAACAATTTCTATTTCATAATGTTCTTATTAGCATTAAGTGAGTTAGTATAATAAAATGGCAGGCATAAAATGTTCAGCAGATATTAGCTATTATTTTTCTTCGCAAAGGTAATGATTACATGAGCAAAGTAGGTGAAAAGTCACCCTGGCACTGAGTTTTATTTATTTATTTATTTATTCAGTGATAAACTTTTTAAAGGAAGGGGTTACAGGTCACATTTATTTTATCACCATTGGGGCTGCACACGTCTTAGGTATTGATTGGATAAAGGCTGTTTATGTGAACCAGTGCGCACGGAGTTAACATTCATTAAGATTTGTCTATATAAATCTGACCCATGAACAAATCTCTGCCAAGATGACAAATAACTATCAAAGTAGACAGACATTAACTACTGAGAGCAAAGAAATACTAGACTGGATGACATATCTGAAACATTTTCCATCTCTGATTTTTCCAGTCTCTAATATCTCTGACTTTCAAGAATTTTTCTTTATAATATAGATCACTGGCTTGCTACTTTCTGGAATACAGTTCTTTAAAAAAAAAAATGCTTCAAAACAGACCATCAAAAAATGGACAGAGAATTCTAATCAAGATCCCAGAGAGATCAGACAGATGAAAAGACTGCTTTTATGTCTTAACATGTTTAACATGTGGATGGCAGCCAGGGCATGGATATTGAAATTCCTCCTTTTCCAAAGAGGATGGCATTGGTATTCAATGAAGGATATTTGGCTTCTCCCTGTTTTAAGCTTCCCCTGCTAAAAAGTAGTCAACTGTACCCACTTGCTTCTATGGCAGGGATGCTGCTTGGAATTAAACTATTATGAAATGTATCAAGAAGGTTAAAACTTTGGGTTATCTTCGATCTCAGCATATATTTCTCCCTGTGGTGCATTAACAGGGTGACCTGGATAAAAATGCAGTGTCACTATGGGATGAGTTTTGGAGGCAGGAACATCAGGCTGTACCAAATGAGTTGTTATGGTTTCCCAACCAGATGTCAGTTGGGCAATACCATCTAACCACCTAACAGCTCGATTCGAGCTAACAGCTTTTTAGCCTTTTGCAAGGAGAGTTTTGTCCAAAGGGACATGTGATCCAAGAAATTTTTGTTGTACAAATAAAACTTGGGTGTGTTTACAAGTATTCTAAATATTTTTATGGTACTGGGCAGGGAGGGGAATCCTTTTCACCAATGTCCTCCTCAAGAATAAATGTGTTATTTGTAATCCCCTCAGGGATTATGTATAGATGGAATAAACATTCAAAAATGCTTGTTGATGTTCACTTTGTGAAAATTCATCAAGTTGTATACATGAGATTTGTGCACTTTTCTATGCGTGTTATATTTCCATAGAAGTTCAGTAAAAATATGCTTTTGAAATGCTTCCTTACGGTTATTTTCTTTGACCATCATCTGAAGCCCACAGGAAAGAGACAGTGTTTCAAGTCACCTCAGGTGACCAGGGGGTTGCCCAGGGCAAAGCGAAGGGAAGCACAGTCGGTAGTTCCATGGTGGCCACAGCACCGAGGAAACCGACCTAGGACTCCAGGGAATCGGCTCTGGGGCCTCCCAGAGAAGAGCGGTTGCAGCAACCAAGGCGGGGCCTTTGGGGGCACAGGGCAGCCCAAGGTAAGAGGGCAAGATGACTGATGCTCCACCCCTGTGCTCTTCTCAAGCCCAGGGAGGGCCCGAACCGCTGTTCTAGAAAAGAAGCTCCTGGAGGCATCTGCATTTTGGACTCAGTTCTTGCCCTCCTTGGCTTCTCTGGCTGAGAGACTTCGAGAGGGCATTCCCAATTGTCAGTCTCTAGGGGGGAAAGGCGGGGACACCGGATATGTATTTCTGAGGACAGAAATGCCCTAAGCCCAGAGAAAAGGTCACAGCTTTAGAGAAAGAAATGGGCTCCATCTTCATTCTGGGAACCCTGGGCTTGGGGACTAGGCTGCGGACGGGCTGGAGACAGGATAGCAAGAGAGAAAGCGGGGCTCCGAAGGAACGCCTCTCTCGATGCCTCGTGGCGTCCCCGCTCGGACGCAGGGCCATGTGACCTTGCGTCCCCAGGGCCAGCTCCGAGATCACGCGATGTGAGGTGGGAGGCTGCGGGAAGGGAGCCGGCCTGCGTTTGCGGAGAGCCGAGATGCACCCAGCGCTCACCTCCGCAGGCGGACGCAGGAGGAGGTGCGGCCCCGCGGAAATCCTAAGGCACGCTGTCCCTTCGCGACTGCAGGTGCGTAGCAGGCCGGGGACACGAGCCTCGCCGGTCCCACCGCGTCCTCTCGGGTCACACGCGGCCGTGGGCTTCCCCGAGGTCCCGCCGAGAAACGTCCGCTCGCGTCCCGCGATGTCCGAGGGCCCGGGGAGGCGGCGGGGGCTCGGGAGGCTGCGGCGCCCGCTCCTCGGACACTTTCCCTCGCGTCCCGGCGGCGCCGCCCTAGTGAGCGGCCCCACGTGTCAGCGCAGGCCGTGGACGCCACCCCGCGCGGCTCCCGCGGTCGCGCCGCCGCGGACTCTGGCCCTCCGAGCTCCGCGGCTGCACCTGCCTGCCTGTGAGAGCTCGCCCGGCTCTCAGACTCCTTTTGCAGGATTTGTGCCCCAGATGGCTAATCCGACCCCCCGCTTGAATACACAGCGAGCGCCCCGGCCACCCAGGCGAGCCACCCGCACAGATTTGCCGTGCGACCGCGAGAGTGGCTCCTCAGACGTCCAGAGTTCCCACTTCTTTCTGCGTCCTCCTCGACTTGGAAACTCCGGACTGTTTCTGGAGAGAAGTGGGGGAGGAAATAGGAAGACAGGGAGGGAGGGAGGGAAGGAGGAAGAGTTCTAACGTGGTTCCTGCGACAATTTGCTCCTGCTTCCTGCATCACCACCCCCCCACCCCCTCGCCCGCCCCCGGATATGTTGGGGCACAGGGTACTGGAGTCCTGCTTCTACTCGCAGAAAATTGACTTTGGCTAGTATTTGTTAAGCTTGCCTCCTTAGCTAGCCACCCCCTCCCCTACCGGTTCCATCTTTTGATAGGTTGTCCAGGCCGCAGAGTCTGGTTTTTCCCATCAGGTAAGGAAAAGAGTGAGCTTCCTCAGGTGCCTGGGCTCCTGGGATCTGCCGCGTCTACTTGCCAAGCCCAGCAGTGATACCTGCCAGTTGATGTCACAGCAGAGAGTGAGACTAATAAGGCTAGAAAGGAAGAACGGGGACCTGGCTCGGAGAGGCCAGCAAGAAGTGTGAGGTTGCTGGCAGAGGCTTCACATGGTCCCTGGTGGGGCAGCGGATCATTGCCAAACCATCTGGGGGGGGGGGGGTCTTAGCCTTCCCTCAAGAGAGGTGAAAATGAAACATGACAAGGAGACTCCTCTATTCAGTACACGGGAATGACAGGCTGGATTTTGAAGCCTTTGCCTCAGAATTGATTTTCATTCTGAAAATCTTTTTGTTCCTCCATCACTTCCTACATGTGTTAGGATGTCAACTGCAGGTAACGGGTTGATATGTCTTCAGTTTGTACCAAAATGTGCTGTGCCACTCTTGCATCTGATTAGTTCTTTAGCTGGAACCTGAGAAGGTTGACAGTATGGTTTTCTGTCCCCAGCTTCAGACAGAACTAAAAAACAAAACAAAACAAATAGAAACTGGAGGACTGAAACACAAAAGGTCTTAAGGGGAATATAAAAGTGAGTGCTAGCTTTCCTTCTTGTATTTAAATAAAATGCTAATCTTTTTATTTTTTTAAAGATTTTATTTATTAATGCTAATCTTTTTAAATTAGATATTCTTAAACCTGCTAAGTGGCATCATTAAGGATCTCTAGATGGATTTTAGGGGATCTGTGAAAACCGCAAAATTTATGCATACAATTAGGGAAATAGATGTAAAAATGTGTGGAGGGGGTATAACTTTATCAAATTTTCAAAGGGATTTGGACCCAGGAATGGTTAAAAACCTGTAGAATATGCTGCATGCAAATCCCTTTCTTATCAAGGGAGTGTCTCCAAGCTGTACACACAGAAACCTTGACTCAGTGGTACACAGCTTTCACACTCCAGGGCAAAATGTTTTGTTTTGTTTTGTTTTGAGACTTTATTTGAGAGAAAGAAAGAGAGGGAGGAGGGAGAGAGCACTTGAGCCCCCCACAGGAGCAGGGGGAGGAGCAGAGGGAGAGGGAGATTATGTCCAGGAGTTGTTCTCCATCCCAGGACCCTGAGATCCTGACCTGAGCCAAAACCAAGAGTCTGAGCCACCCAGGCGCCCCCAGAGCAAAATGTTAACTCTCCACTGAGACAACAGAAATGTCTCTCTGTTTAGAGCCAGCACCTTACAGAGGGAAGGACCCTGGCAGAAGTGCAGAAAAGTGACCTGGAACTCAGGTCCCTGCTCTGCCCCATGTTAGCTGTCCTCACCACTTAGCCACCTAAGACTCCTGAGATTCTTAGTTTGTAGATCAAATGCTGGAGTATATGTAAAGCTAATTCACAGATCACAAAACATATGCCTAGTGGCGTTTATTTATGAAAATAAAGGCTAATGGGTTTCCACATTCATCCACAGGATGAACAATTATGTAAATAATTATAATTAGGTGAATATTTGCATATTTTCTTCAACCATATATTTACATGGAAAATTAACATATTTTGGATTCGTACCCATTGTTAGGTACCTTCATGTTTCATTATCTCATTTAATCCTTGAACCGATTTATGGCTTATATACTATAGTTATCCCCTCTGCCCTCCCTCCTGCCCCCTTTTTAACATTTGAAGAAAGAGAGACAAAGAGAGGTTAAGTCAATTGCCCAAGGCCACCAGCTAACACCAGAGTTCAACTTCAGATGAGATCCCTGCTTTAGAGAAGGGATACTAGAAAAAAAAAAAAAAAAGCAAATTTTGTTCAGATTTAAGTAAATTTAATTCCTATGGTACTTGTATATTCTGTGCAAAAGTATAAGAGTTTGAATTAGAGCAGCCACATTTGGGATGGTCAGTGTTCTCATAAACTCTTTGCTGGAAAACTGTCTTTAACCCATTCACTTCCTTTTTCATTTCCTCCACATTTCAGGCTCACCAGCAGATTAACAGAAATTTATACACTTAGTTCCTTATTAGTGGCACCTACGCTTCAACTAAATAAGGCAGCCTTAGAAGGGAAAGAAGACCTTTGCCCCCGAAGCCCGCAACCCGCTCCCGTAAGCCTCTGGAGGAAGCACTGCCATCTTCAACAGCTGACAAATGGCAAAAGTGAGACCCTCCTCCAAATGGTTCAATGTCTCACCCAAGATGAGTTAGCAAGAACACAGATCTTTTTGTGTCTACACCATCAAGTCACGGAGCTGATGCAAACAGGACAGATTTGTTTTGCTGCTCCCTGAGTTACAGGTGTGTTAAAAGAACTGCTACAAGCTCTGGTCCACTTTATTTTAAATACGCTCTTCTGCCTTTAGCGTTTGGATGTGGGTTTGTTCAACAGATAGGTCTCCTATTTTATTTCTGTTTAGCATAAAATCCATGATACCAAACTCTATACTACATAAGTCTGTGGAAGCTCCAGAGAGCAGGCAGACATCTGTTCTTGATCTTTAATTATGTTTTAATTATAGTTTGAGAACCAGTATCACAGAAAATGAGTTGCTGGAGGGCGAGGCCCAAAAGCCAAAACAAAAAAATATGGATAATAGTAGGCACTTTGCTCAAAAAAAAATTATGAATTATGGTACGTTTCTGTCAAGGCCTCAGGGTGCTGGGAGGGGGAATAATGGATGAAAACATCTTCTTAGTGACATTTTGGTACTTAAACAAGGGGGAATTGACAAAATGATTTTTAAAATGCAGTAGTCAGTGTAGAGTGCTTTTTAAAACATAGCCTTGAAGTCGGATAGCCTGGTTTTAGGGATAGCTACACCAGTGCATACTATATGTATGAATGTGGATATGTGGTTTTATTTCTGGAAACCGCCATTTCTTCATAAGTTATATGGACTAGATGGTCTCTAAACTTTCAGTGTCAACAGCGTTTTCTGTAAAGGACCAAACAGCTAATTATTTAGGCTCTGGGGGCCACACACTGCCTCTGTCATTATTCCTTCTCCACCTCCCCCTATCTTGCCCCCATTCCCTCCTCCTCCTCCCTTGCTTTCCCTTTCTTCTCTTCCTCTTTCTCCTCCTCCTACAATTGTTTACAGATATACAAACCATTCATATTCCTTTGTTAGGGCTGTGTGGCTTAAACAGAAACTTACCATCCTGTAGTTCTGGAGGCTAGAGGTGGAGATCATGGTGTCAGCAGGGTCGGTTCCTTCTGGGGGCTGTGCAGAACAATCTGTTCCCTGACAATCTCTGGCGATCCTTGGCTTGCAGAAACTTCACCCAACTTCTACCTTTACGTTCACATGGTATTCTCCCTGTGTGTCTGTGTCCAAATTTTTCCTCTTTGTAAGGACACCAGTCATATTGAACTAGGGTCCCATCCTACTCCAGTATGACCTCCTCTGAACTAATTACATCTGCAGTGATGACCCCCTTTCCAAATTAAGGTCACATTCTGAGATGATGGGGTTTAGGTTTCAACATATGAATTTTAGAGGGACACAATTCAATTCATAAGCTCATTCTTAGCTCATAGACCATACAAACATAGGTTGCAAGCTATAGTCTGCTGATCCCTTTAGTAAGACCTCTGTTTATTCTAAAATTCCATAATTCTCTATTCTCCATGGCTTTATATCACAAATTGTCTCAATATCCATTCATTTCACAATTTTTTTTTTTTTTATTGAGCATCTACATATGCTAGGCACTGTTCTAGATTCTGGGACACAGCAGTGAAAAATGGATTAAAATCCTTGTCTTCCTGGAACTTACAGTCTAGTAGGAAAGGCAGACCACCAACAAAGTAAATATGAACAATTCATAGAATGTTAGATGGAACTAGGTCCTAAGAATAAAAATAGAGTGGGAAAGAGAGATAGCAATGGAGTTGAATTTTAATAGAGCAGTCATGGAATGCTTCACAGAAAAGGTAATATTTGAGTAGAGACCTGAAAGAGATGAGGGACCCAGCCACTTGGATACTGGGGGAAACTGCTTCATCAAAAGGACAGCAGCATAAACTCTGAGTGGAAGTGGGCCTGGTGTGTTCAGGAAATTAGCAAAGAGGCATGTGTGCTTGAGTGGAGTGAGCCAAGGAGGGGAGGGGCTGGATATTAGGAGATGAGATCAGAGAGGTAGAGGCGGTGAGAGGTTAGATGGTGTATGGTCTTGTACCCCACCATAACAGCCAATGTCAGGACTAGGTTGAGGCAAAGGAGGCACCCAGGGCTCCCTATTTAAGGAGGCGCTCCCTCTCACAGTGGTGCAAGTGCTGGGTGGGCCCCCAAGAGTAAGCACCTCCTTAAATGCTGTGTCCTAGGTGCCTCCCTCCCCTCACCTAGTTCTGGCCCTGGAAAGGGCTTTGGCTTTAATTTACAAGTGAAACAGG
Source organism: Mirounga angustirostris (assembly GCF_029215605.1). Lineage (NCBI taxonomy): Eukaryota > Metazoa > Chordata > Mammalia > Carnivora > Phocidae > Mirounga > Mirounga angustirostris. The sequence continues at coordinate 99,768,171 of NW_026991717.1, forward strand.
AAGCCTCTAGAGGGTTTTCAGCAGAGGAGTGGCATGATCAACATTATATTTTATCAGGATCACTCTGGCTGCTGTGTTTAGGGCAAGGATAGAATAAAGGGGGCCAACTGGAAGACTACTGAAATAATTTCCTGAGTAAAGTGGTGAAAGGGTCTGTACCTGGTGACCCGCCAAGGATTGGCCTCCCTCCCCCATAGAGTTATCAGGCACAAAACCAGTGAACCTTGGGTTCTCTTTTCTTTTTGTTCTCACTCAACATTCTTTGGAGATTACCTACCTTCTAGACTATATATCAGGTGCTGGGGTTCCAATAATGAACAAGAAATGGTCACTGCCTCAAAAAGTTAATAGTTTTTTCCTTCTTTCCTTTCTTCTTTCCTTCCCTCTTCTTTCCCTCCCTCCTTCCTTCCTTCTTTAAATATTTTGAAATTTAAAACAAAAACAAAAATCCTTCCTCAAAGCTTATCTTTTAGGAAATCTGCCACACATGCTGAGGGTTTCTGGTCCAAGCACTCCATTCCTGTTCCATTTGGAGTAGTATATAGATGTGGGGTGAGCACTGAGGAAGGACTCTGGATATTGGTCATGATTTATTATGATTTCTCATGGGAATACTACATCTCCCTTTCAGTTGTAAGACCAGGGAACTCTTAGGTCCAGATGGTTTGCTATCCTTATGCTCAACCTTTCATTTTATAAATTCAGAGACTGAGACCCAGAGAGATAACCCACAATTACCTACTTAGTGGTAGAGCATGGCAGACTGTATTTTTCAAAGCTAGCTACAATGTCTTCCATCTCACATGCTCTTGAATATGACTTCGACACTCTTCCTGTGGAAAGATGGTAATTTTCTATTGCTGCTACAACAAATTACCACAAACTTAATGGCTTACAACAGCACAAATCTATTATCTTACATTTATGGAGATCAGAATTCCAACATGGATCTTACTAGGCTAAAATCAAGGTCAATAGTAGGGCTGTGTTCTTTCTGGAGACTCTAGAGAAAATCTGTTGCCTTGCCTTTTCCAGCTTCTAGAGGCTGCCGGCATTCCCTGATGCCTGGCCAGCATCCCTCTATCCTAAGCTTTCACCTCATATTTCCTTCTCTGACTCTGACCCTCCTGCCTCCCTGTTATAAGGACACTTGGGATTACACTGGGCTCACCCAGAGAATCCAGGATCATCTCCCCATCTCGAGGTCCTTAACTGAATCACATCACAAAGTCCCTTTTGCCAGGTAAGGTAACATAGTCATAAGTTTGGGGATTAGGACATGGACCTCTTTAGGGGGTTGTTATTCTGCCTACCACATTGGGTAAGCCCATGACTATAGCAGAATTGAGCTATATACCTTCCAAGATTCGGCCATGGAAGTGATACTGCTTCCAACTGGTTGTCTTGAATCACTTGCTTTTACAACCCAGTACCATCGCCATGCTGTGAGGACACCCAAATAACCCAAGCAGAGAGGCCACATGTAGGTGTTCTGGCTGGCAGCCAGCCACAGCCTCAGCCTCAGCTGGCAGCCGGCCTCACCCACCACCCATGTGCATGAAGATGCCTCCAGGTGATTCCAGTCCCCAGCCCTGTTGCACTACCCCCAGCTTTCAGATATTCCCACCTGAGGCCCCAGATATCCTAAAGGAAAGATACATATCTTCACTATGTCCTGTTCAAATTCCTGATCCACAGAAAATGTGAGAAAAAAATAAAGTAATTGTTGTTTTAAGTTAATAAGTTTGGGGATGATTTGGTATAGAGCCATGGGAAACTGACACAATGGGCCACGACCATATCTTCAGTTCCTCAGGCCCAGTGCTTTTTCCACCCCAAATATTACCCTTCGGGCAAGCAAGCACATCAGTGAGCACAAATCATTTATTGAGCACCTATTAGGAGAAATGCCCTTTGAGAAATTTAAAAGTCTGTTAAACTTGCTCTTCATCTTCAGAGAACACTCTTTAATCTGGTGGGAAAGATGTCCAGAAAGTATCCGTCAGGAGTGGAGTTAGGAGGCTGATGCACTAGTCATGGTAAGGGGTGGGAAGACCCTGAACCCTGGGCATGGCATCAAGAAAGAAGAAAAATTAAAATCTGAGAACTTTCCTGAGGATTAGTTGACAAGGACTTCCAGATGAGGGATATGCAGAAAGAGAGGTAAGGGTAAGGAGAATTCTGTTGTTTCTAGCCATTAATGGAGACGGGAAATCTAAGAGGAAAGTCAGGTTGGAGGAGCCTTTATGGGACATAAATTCAGTGTCTGGTCAGAGTTTCTAGGCTGGGGAAGCAGAACGCTTCCATGTGTCACCAAGCCCCAAGCTCCACAAGGACAGGAGCTCCTTTGTTTTGGGTCCCCACCCTATGTGTCCCTTCACATGGCTGTTGACTTGTATCCTTTAGTTTCCTTTGTAATAAATCAGTAAACTAGTAAGTAAAAAAAAAAAAACAAAAACCAAAAAAAAATTCAGTGTCTGGTCATCAGTGAGGCTAATCTGTGTTTTAGAAAGCATTTTCACCATTAAATAATGCTTAGTTCCCAATGACAGAACATCTAAAGGACCAACGAGGGTCACCTTAAGAGGTCCTACTGTGTATGTAGGCAGAGAAGTGGAATTCCTAACATGCATCACTGGGGAGCATATCTACAGCACCATTTCTCATGGACAATGCAGCTTTGCATAGACTTGTTGCATTTGTTCATCACAGCAGATCACAGAAGGCTGGGTAGAACAAGTGGTGGTGTCACCATTTTGCTGCTTAGAAAACATTCAGAAATGGCCGAGTCCCACTCCTTCCCAGTGAGTGCTGCCTCTCTAACAGAGTTTCTCATGTCTCTTGCTTCCATTCTCTGGTGAGTTTCAAGGCATTTTCATGTGGACCTCAGAGATCTAAGCAAGCAAGAATTTGCTACCATGAGCATGTTCTGGTTTTTTCCATAATGGGTCACTTTCACAATGGGCTACAAAGTTTGCTTCCACATAATTATAAATATAGTATTTCCTGCCCTGCTTGAGAAACCCAAATCATAGCCATGGAATTCATTTTCATCCCTCTCCACTACTCCACAACCAGTCCCTCCTCACTCTAGCCCACAGAAGCCGCTCTAGGAATTTACCTGAGTCACAGACGAATTCTTTCTACTTTTTATTTCGTTGCCCATGTGAGGAGAAGTGCTGTGCTATGACTCCCTGGAAAGTCAGGAAAGCTGTGACAAAGACGCCCGGAACGTATGCAACTGGTTGAGGAAAAAACCGGAAGACTTTACTTTTTGTGGTCTCAAATGGGAGATACAGAAAACAATAGGTATATCAATACTCCAATTTAGTTTTATTAAATAACACTTTTTACTGATTCAAAACTAATACAATTTTATTTTAAATATTTTAGAAAGGGTGTGAAAGGCACTAAGAAAAAACAAAATCCCTTTGTGAACTTTTCCCCCAAAGATAACTATTGTCAAAATTAGTTGAAAGTACTTTTTGGACTTGTTGTCTTTTTTGTTGTTGTTGCTTCGTAAATATACACTTAAAAACATTTTTAATGTAATTTTGCTGCACTTACTGATTTGCAAGCTGATTTTTAGCCTTTTTACTTAATACATTATGAATATCTTCACAGTCAGATCTTGTTCTTGAAGCCAAGGTGAGAGGTTCTCTATGGACTAACTGTACTTATTATATGAACATTTTATCTATGATACATTTATCTTTTCTCTCCTCAAGTGTTTATTAATTCAAGGAATATTTATTGTAGACCCACTGTAGGTCAAGTACTGTTGCTAACATTGGGGATACAAAGGAGAATAAAACAGACACAATCGTTGCCATCTTTGAGCCTATATTCAAACACACAATAGTCAAAGAGGCAAATAAACATGTAATACAATGCTAGGTGGTGGTAGAATAGTATTTCTCCTATTTAAGAAAAACAGAAGGAATTACAGAAGTTTTGCATATAGATTTTAACTGGTCCTGATGTGTGTATTACCACAAAATCCAATTTAATAAAAAGAAACAGCTCACAGTCCTCATCTGTGGTTTGGATCTGCGGGTACTGTAACTGCACCAGCAGCCCTGGGGAATCATGAATGTTTCGGTTATCTGGTGCTTCGTGATAAATAACCCCCAAACAGAGTTGCTTCAAATGACAACTTACAGTCATCTCTTATGGTTCTGTAGGTTGGCTGGGCTCAGCTGGGCACTTCTTGCTTGGGGTCTCATGCACTTGCAGTCAGGTGGTGGCTGGGGCTACAGACTGGGCTGGATGTCCAAGATGGCTTCTTCCCAAAGGGTCTGACACCTCGCTTAGACGCCTGGGATTGCTGTGGACGGGTGAGGCGGGCAGCTGTCCCTTTTTTTCCATGCAGCCTCTCAACACAGATAACTTGGGTTTTATCACAGCATGGTGGTCTCCTAGTAGTAAAACTTCTTATATGGCAGCTGGCTTCCACCAGCAGGAGCTTTCAGGGAACCCAAGGCAGAGGCTAGTAGGCTTATTTTGACCTGGTCTCAGAAATCACACCAATCAGTCCTACCATATGCCACTGGCTACATAAAGCCTGCCTAGATTCAG